>NC_143057.1:115902500-118662500 GCF_052426305.1 Pelodiscus sinensis
TTTTTTTTCTTTCAAAATTCTGTGAAAGAGGAATGCTGAGAAAGAGGATTGTTACTGCTGGAGATAGCAAGACCAACATCCTCACTGCACAGTCAAACTTGATATGTACGTGTATACAAACATGCATGCCCACACAGCGGTGATCTCCATGACAGCTTACTCATTGTATCCATTATTAATTCAAATGAAAGCAGCAAATGGGTTATTTTTGTTACCCCATTCTCCCTCCCTGCCTCCAGACTGTGTGCTCATTTCATCTTCTCTTTTAGACCCACAAGCTCTTCAGGACAGGGACTTGGACTTACACTTACCATGGCCCAGCATTTCGAAAGTGCTCAGCACCCACAACTGGAGCCAGGTTGTTAGAACAGCCAGTACAATGACTGTGGAGCGCTTGGAAAATCAGGCTCGACATGTTTGTAAAGCACTCAGAGTGGCACCCCAACCCCAATATTGGATTATAAAACAATGTGCTAGAGAGAGGTTTTATTCTACCTGTTAGAAAAAAAACTGCCCCCCCCCCAGTAAAAAGTTTGGCCAGGCCACTTTTGCTATAGTGGGCTACAGTACTCCTTGGGAGAAACCGGCCACACCCTTCCTGCATACCATTGCCTTTAGAAAAAGGGAAGGTGTGAAAAGGGGAAAATAGCCTCAGACTCTCCCACCCGTCACCTTGGCGTGAGAACTGCGGGGCTTACCTGGTCACATGAAACCTGCACAGTTTCAGCCCAACCCCTGGGACATAGACCCCCTCCCCACTTGGTGACCGTTGGGCCATATATGGTAATATGCAAGCGCGGGAAAGCGATGTGCAGATTTGGGGATAAATACCCAACGCACAGTTAGCTCGAGGAGGTCTTCGCAACACACTTACCACCGTGTGTGTGCCTCCCGTATACTCCAAAGCACTGCGAGCCTGATCAACCAATCAGCCACCTCCCCCGACTCTCAGGCGTAACCAAGGCCTTTGCAACCGAACCGATATCTTTGAAATGTTCCGTGTGCTGTGTAAGTTGGTATGTATGATTTGATATTTTCTTGTTGTATAAGCTTAGTGTTGTAGTTGTTTTGGGTAGTACATAGAGTTTGTAGTTATCACTGTTATTTAATCAGCGTAGCTGGATATTTTTAGAATAGAGACTATTCCCCTTGCCATTCCCATCCTTATATCTATCTTTAACTAGAAATCATAGAATAAATATAATAAATAGTGTAAATTCATTAACATGGTCTATAAATTCATCACTGTTATAAATATTTTTTATTTGCTAAAACGGTCCACCTGGTTCTGTCCTTCCCCCCTTGGGTATGCATCATCGGTCCTGTGATTCTCGTAACACTACCCTCTACTCCTCCTATCAAATGTGGAACCCTCCCAAGTGCATGAGTCTGAGATGATGAGCCATAGAGAATCATGATGATTGGTTTAAAATTGGTATCACATAGGAGGTAGAAGTAGGAGGTTTACATCACTGGAAAAGGGAAAAGTGCAGCTCTACAATAAGAAAAGCTCTCACTTCTAACCCATCTGTCTTAGGGTTTCATCCTGCTGCCAACCACTGTAGCGTATGAGCCCCTTTCACAAAAAATCAGTAATGAAAGAGATGTGAACTTAAAATCACAACTTTATCTCACGTACCAATGTGGTTTTAGATACTTGTTAACGGTTTCAGAAATGTATTAAACCAAATTCAGCAAAGCATTGAAGTCCACGCTTAAAGTTAAAACATGTGCTTTACTTAACGGGCTAGTTACAATTTTTCTAGTTACAATTTTCTGTCTCTGAAATCTGTACCATGGACCAATTGTTTCTATTAAATCATCACAACCTGAGAGTGGACTGACTGATGAATTTTAAAAACAATGAGTAGTCCCGTGGCAGCACCTTACAGACTAACAATAGGGCCACGATAAGGTGGGTGCATAATTGGCTGGATAACTGTAGTCAGAGAGTTGTTGTTAACGGTGATAAATCCTGCTGGAAAGGGATAACAAGTGGAGTTCCACAAGGGTCTGTTTTGGGACCCGTACTGTTCAATATCTTCATCAATGATGTAGATATTGGGATAGAGAGTACGCTTATTAAGTTTGCAGATGATACCAAACTGGGTGGGGTTGCAACTTCTTTGGAGGATAGGGACATAATTCAAAATTACCTTAGCAAGTTAGAGAAATGGTCAGAGGTAAACAGGATGAGGTTTAATAAAGAGAAATGCAAAGTGCTCCACTTAGGAAGGAACAATCAGTTCCATACATACAAGATGGGAAGCGACTGTCTAGGAAGGAGCATGGCAGAAAGGGATCTAGGGGTCCTAGTGGACCACAAGTTGAATATGAGTCAACAGTGTGATGCTGTTGCAAAAAAACCAAATATGATTCTAGGTTGTATCAACAGGTGTGTTGTAAGCAAAACTCGTGAAGTCATTCTGCCGCTCTACTCTGCACTAGTTAGGCCTCAGCTGGAGTACTGTGTCCAGTTCTGGGCGCCACATTTCAAGAAAGATGTGGAGAAATTGGAAAGGGTACAGAGAAGAGCGACAAGAATGATTAAAGGTTTAGAGAACATGACCTATGAAGCCAGGCTTCATGAACTGGGCTTGTTTAGTTTGGAAAAAAGAAGATTAAGGGGGGACATGATAGCGGTTTTCAAATATCTAAAAGGGTGTCACAAGGAGGAAGGCGAAAATTTGTTCCTCTTGGTTTCTGAGGACAGGACAAGGAGTAATGGGCTTACAGTGCAGCAGGGGAGGTTTAGATTGGACATTAGAAAAAAATTCCTAACTGTCAGGGTGGTCAAATATTGGAATAAATTGCCAAGGGAGGTGGTGGAATCTCCCTCTCTGGAGATATTTAAGAACAGGTTAGATAGACATCTGTCAGGGATGGTGTAGTCGGAGCTTGGTCCTGTCTTGAGGGCGGGGGGCTGGACTCAATGACCTCTCGAGGTCCCTTCCAGTCCTATTATTCTATGATTCTATATATAGTATCATGAGCTTTTGTGGATAAGACTTCTTCAGATGAACATTGAGTGTCTTAATCCCATTTGAAGAAGTGGGCTTTACCCATGAAAGCTCATGGTACTATACATATTTTTGTTCATCTCTAAGGTGCCACAAGACTACTCATTGCTTTTAAAGTTACAGACTAACATGGCTTCTCCTCTGTGACTGATGAAAAACAAGAGTCTAACACTACCAAAGTTCAATAAAGCTTAGCTGTTCTGGTTTTTGTTTTGTGTTATTTTGTTGTACAAACATTTAGAAATATTCCCAAATTAAAAATAACCAGTAATTCACAGAAAGACACACCATGTATTTACTAAGCTCATTTGTTAGTGACTGTGTTTATATACACACAGACATCAACACCTTAAAAGCGTAGATGAAACTGTAGCCAGAATCATAATTATAAAACTGTTAAATAGCTGACACTGCATAATAATTAGCTGTGGAGGAAGAAACTCCGTGTGTGATCCTATATCTTACCTGAATTAGTATCTCAGAGAACATTAACTGATGAACTTGCAAGGTTTTACTTTTTTAATACAATTCACTGTTAAAATTTGCATGCCTTTGTTGGTTTTCTGCAGAGACTTACATTTTATTCTGTAGTTCACATGAATTATTTGTCAGATTTAATACTTTCAGAGGGGTAGCCATGGGTGTTGTCTAGACTACCGAGTTTTGTCGACAAAAGTGGACTTTTGTCGACAAAACTATACCAGCGTCTACACTACCACTGAGTTCTGTCGACATAACATCGACAGAACTCAGCAGTTTTGTCGACGCTGGTATACCTCATTTTACGAGGCATAACACCTTCCGTCGACAGAGTTCTGTCGACAGAAGGTGTTATTGCCTGTAGGGTTGCGTCCAGACTACGGGGTTCTGTCGACAGAGCAGCTTGCTTTGTCGACAGAACTCAATGTGTCTGGACGCTCTTTGTCGACAGAAGTTTTGTCAACAGATACTGTCGACAAAACTTCTGTTGACAAAATGTGGTAATCTAGACGTACCCCATGTTACTCTATTTCAGCAAAAATGAGGAGTCCTGTGGCACCGTAAAGACTAACATTTATTGGGCATAAGCTTTCACGGGTTGGAGTTCACTTTGGCAGATGAATGAAGTAGAATCTTGAAGTTTGGCAGGTAATTAGTAGACATTCTCTGTGCTTGCTTGCTGGCTGGTTGCTGTGGATGACATTTTGTTTTGAAGCTCGGTGTTTGCACAGACCCCTGAATTTCTCCTCTGTTTTAAAGGTGGGTCACTGGTTCCTTATGAGACTCTGAGCAAATCGCTCAACCTTTTTGTGCCTCAAGAACCCCTTCTATAAAATTGGCATGATATTTCCCTGCCTGAAGGAGTGTGAGGGAGGCTTCGTTTGTAAAGAACTACCAGATCAGCACATGAATTGCAATATTAAGCTACCCAAAACACAGGAAGAAAACGTGCGAGGAGACATGTTCTTGCAACCTGCCAGGAAACTCCACGCTGTATTCAGAACATGCAAGACAATCCAAAGCCTTAGAAAATATATTTGTTCAATCTGTGTTTACTCCTTCAATAAAAGGATCTTGAAAATGAGAGAAGATAAACAGTCACTAGCTGGACAAAGGTCAGTGCTTGGGTATGTCAGGGTCAGCACTTGAGAGCACACATTGTTTATGAGAATGGATTTAAAATGTTTATCATTTGATCAGCCAAGTAAAGAAAAGGTCAGCTGTATAAATACATGATACCCCCTAAAAGCAAAGATAAGAACAATTTAGACATTTAAATGGATGAGCAAAGCATACCCACAATACTCCCTGTACAAGCAAGGAACCAATCACCTCCGATTCCCAGCTGTTTGGTTGAGTCGTTTACATTTGGTAATTAGTGATAGAAATGTAGCCGTGTTAGTCTGATGTAGCTGAAACAAACAAAAAACAGGATGATACCGCACTATAAAGACTAACAAGATGGTTTATTAGGTGATGAGCTTTTGTGGGCCAGACCCACTTCCTCAGATCAAATAGTGGAAGAAAATTGTCACAATTGGCATATATGGTTGTGACAATTTTCTTCCACTATTTGATCTGAGGAAGTGGGTCTGGCCCACAAGAACTCATCACCTAATAAACCATCTTGTTAGTCTTTATAGTACTATATCGTCCTGTTTTTTATTTAGTAATGAATTGGCCTTTAGCTACTCTATTTTGGTACATGCTAAGAGCCGTGTGTATATCTCTTCCTGTGTGAGGGCATGGGCAGGGAAAAAGGTACTGGGAGCTCTTCTCACACACTTACTCAGAGGGCGAGAAGAGGAGGAATGACAGCCCCGTGGTTAGGTGCTAACTGGGACTTGGGAGATCTGCATTCAGTTTCTTGTCCTGCTCTAGGCTTCTTGTGCTGCACTAAGACAGACACCTACTCTCTCGGTGCCTCAGTTCCTAAGCTGTCAAATGTGGTGAATAGTATTTCCCGCCATCGCCAGGGTGCTTGACGATAAATCCATTAAAGACTGAGGTGCTCAGAGACTATGGCCATGTAAGTACCTTACACAGACATTATCTGGTGCAGAACACTGGGGAGGAAGAGACAATCAATGCTGCCCCTTTTTAGCCTTCCACAAAATCAAGAGACCAACTCAGAGTCTTAGGATAGCTGAGAAAGAAATGAGCACAGACTGTCAATTCTTGAGGGCAGTGCAGTGTTCCAGGGTGAAGGGCACTGGCATGGCAATGAGCAGAACTAGACTCTATTCCTGTCCTGGTCACTAACCAATAGTGTGATCCTAGGGGAGTCACTTTTTTGCTATCTATCTCCATGCGCCCATCTATAAAATGGGGATACCAGCACTTGCTCTTCTTCGTGCGAAGGGCCGATATCTACAGCTGAAATGGGATATATGCAACTGCAGTGTTATTTATTACACCAAAGCCAGGTACAAAATCACACTTTGTTACTGTTTAAACTGTTGGCTAGATACTGCATTCACTTCTCTCGCCAACACCTCTCTTAACAAGGACATAGAGAAAGGGAGTAGGGTTTCCAGGTGTCTGGTTTTGAACTGGACATTCCAGTATTTGAGCTTTCTGTTCCGGAAGCAAATTGAGAAAATATAAATGTCTGGTATTTTCTAAATAAGATGTAATGTAAATTGTGATATAATGTCAAGTGTGTCCGGTATTTTTGTTGAAATAATTTGGCAACCCTAAAAGGGAGCACAACCAGGATTTTGCTGTTGGTTCAAGACTGCCTGCTTGAGACTTTGAAGAAGAAAGACTGAAGAACTGGATCTTTGCAGAGGAGAGAAAAAGGAGATGTTCTTGCAAAAGTGCTCCTATCCTAGATATCCCACTGAGGCAGGAATGAGTGGACACAAATTTATGGTAAACATTGACACAGATGGAGAGCTCCTATATCACTGACTACAGAGCAGTACTCAGAAGTCAAATTTCTAAAGCTGGTCTGAAAATTGGGCTTTCTCCAGGGGAAAGTTCAGCAAAAATATTTGTTTTGTTTTAACTGAAAATTTCTATGGAAGATTTATATTTTTCAGCAAAATACTGAAAACTGAAATATTTTGACTAAAACACACAAAACATTATAATGCAAAATGACACCATCATATTTCCTGGGCATTGCAGTCTGGAGCCTTATGCTCCCATTCTCCTCTATATGGGCCAACCTCTGTAGCTGTATCTTCTATGATGCAACATTTCCTTCCTTATTGGTGAAGGTAGGAATGGATATGTTACAGTGCATCCTGGGAGATGTAGTCCAGCCCAGCTTATAGAGAAGAAAGGGAGCCTAAGGAACCTGAACAACACTGCCTATGAGTTTAATTAGAATGTCTAAATTTTCTGCAGTGAGCAGACAGTTTTAATGAAAATTTGTATTTATTCAAACCTGCAATTATCCATCAAAAATGTGTCTTGAAAAATTTCAGCCAACCCAATTAGCTCCCCCCTTGATGTGTGTGTCCAATCCCCATTACTGTCCATGGGAGCTATGCTTGTTTATCAAGAGAAATATTAGCTAGCACTGTCCTTAACAACAATCATGAAATGGGTCAACTACTAAAACCCCCATCACAATATTGATACTTACTATGGTACAGCCCTGGATTATACTGCTTGTAATCAAATGGCACATTATGATCCATTTTTCTGCTCAAAAGCAAAGACAGCTAAATTTAACAAATGCTAAAAGAGAGTTATATTTTTCCTGTCTTCCCATAAATGCAGGTTTTTGTTCTTATTCCTAAATGAGTGAGTCAGTACGTTAATCAACAGCATTTTCTATTAAAAGAATGCTGTAATTTCTTTCTCCCTAAGGTACAAATTAATTGAGACTGATTAGCCAAGCATTGGTTGCTGAATCAGATATAGCACTCAAGCCCTGAAGTGTTATCAGATCAGACTATTGGTTTTCACACACTGCTATTATTCACAGCAACAGAGAGATTCTCCTTTATTGGAAACTAGACAAGAAGATCAACAAAACACTTGTTGAATAACATATGGAAATAGACAATTTGGGGCAATTTGTCTTTAAAGTCTTCAAATGCTCAGAAGTAATAAATATTATAAATAAACCATGTGAACTGAATAACAAATCCAATCTGAAAAAACACAACTAGGAAAATAAGAAAACAGCAGCACATATAACCATTGGAGTGTCTCATGTATATTCCCATTATTGCTTGTGTTCTAATTAGACTGTAAACTCTTCAGGCAGCGCTATCTTTTTGTTATGTCTTTGTACATAGACTAGCATTATGATCTCTAATAAGATCCCATAGGTACTACTGTAATAGAGAAATAAGAAAAAAAATACACTCAATGCTCAAGAAGCCTAAATGAACATTCATATGAGCAAGTTCCATAAAGCACGGTACTGTAAACTATTAGAAACTAGGAAGTAGGGATGTAAAATCCTGTGTAATTGGTTAACCAGTTAACTGATTAAAAGGGGTGCAGGTGGGGTAGCTGCTCCACTACAGCTGAACTGAAACAGCCCTCTCACACATTGCAGACAGCCCTTGCCTGTGATGTGTCTGGGCCCACTGTGGGCAGGGACTGCTCTAGGAATAGCTCTTGCATGCCATGTGCCTGGCCTTGCCACTGGTTAACCGGAACCGGTAAGCATCACCCATTAAAAGGGTGATTACCAGTTAACCTTTCACATCCCTACCAATAAGTATTCATGATTGGTTACACAGTATTTTTAAAACACTTTTTACATCCCTATCTTTCAGTGTCTAAATATGGACTTAATTCTAACTTTAAGGCACCCAGGTTTGAACACCACCACCACAAAAAGACTTGACTTTTTGTTCCACCACACTTTTTGCAAAAAGACAGTTTAAAACTGTGGGCCAACCAATCTTGGCAGCATCCTTTTCACTCAAGTCACCAGTTACCTCAAAAATGCTGATGGTGAAGTTTAGAATGGTGGAAGAAATGAACAGAAAACCTAACCAAAGAAAGCAGACCTTGAAAAGCACTTGCTTACACCACTTCCCTTGGCAGCTTGTGCCAATGGTTAATTACCCTCGCTGTTAAAAAATGTGTTTTACGCCTCATTTGAATGTGTTGAAATGTAGACAGACTGGCTACCACAATGGAGACTCTGAGTGGGAGCTCTAAGCACTACCAACATGCAAAGAATGATCCTGAAAGATGCTGAGCACCTAAGCTCATCAATGGACTTAATGCTTCTAACCACCGGACTCCTTGGTTAAGCATTAGAGTCCTTAATGGATCTGTCTCCAACTGCTCTGTGGCCAGGATAGTCCTTTTGTGTTAAAACAGAAGCTAGCACAATGGGGTCTTGGTCCATGGCTAGGGTTAATCATAGAATACTAGGGCTGGAAGGGACCTCGAGAGGTCATCGAGTCCAGTCCCCTGCCCCCATGGTATACAGCATGGCAAATAAAAAACCAATGCTGAAAATAGAACTCTGTTCAGGGAAGAAGGGTTGATATGTTGGAGGGCAGAGATAGGGTCCAGAGTGACCTAGACAAACTGGAGGATTGGGCCAAAAGAAATCTGATGAGGTTCAACAGGGACAAATGCAGAGTCCTCCACTTGGGACAGAAGAATCCAAAGCACTGTTACAGGATGGGGACTGACTGGCCAAGCAGCAGTTTGGCAGAAAAGGACCTGGGGTTTTCTGTGGATGAGAAGCTGGTTAGGAGTCAACAGTGTGCCCTTGTAGCCAAGAAGGCGAATGGCATATTAGGGTGCATTAGGAGGAGCACTGCCAGCAGATCTAGAGAAGATTCTCTATTCCCGTTGATTCAGCACTGGCGAGACCAAATCTGGAATATTGTATCCAATTCTAGGCACTCCCACTACAGAAAGGATGTGGATGCATTGGAGAGGTCCAGTGGAGGGCAACAAAAATTATTAGGGGGCTGGAGCACATGACTTACACGGAGAGTCTGAGGGATTTGGGCTTATTTAGTCTGCAGAAGAGAAGAGTGAAGGGGGATTTGATAGCAGCCTTTGACTGAAGGGGGGTTCCAAAGAGAATGGAGAGAGGCTGTTCACAGTAGTGACAGATGAAAGAATGAGGAGCAATGGTCTTAAGTTGCAGTGGGGGAGGTCTAGGTGGAATATTAGGAAAAACTATTTTACTAGGAGCGTGGGGAAGCACTGGAATGGGTTACCTAGGGAGGTGGTGAAATCTCCATCCTTGGAGGATTTAAGCCCCGACATGACAAAGCCCTGGCTGAGATAATTTTAGTTGGGATTGGTCCTACTTTGGCCAGGAGTTTGGACTTAATGACTTCCTGAGGTTCTATGACTTTGTGTTTTAATGCCCCCTTCCCCCATATTTTTGTGATGTATATTTTGGACTGATCTTCTCATGTCTGTCCATTCAACTTCAGTTAGTCTATAAGGTGCCACAGGACTCCTCGCCGCTTCTGCAGATTCAGACTAACACGGCTACCCCTCTGATACATTCACTGAGAGTTTTCCTAAAATGACAGAAACTGACTCAGCAGAGTTTTAATTTGGTAACAGAGATCAGCCTGAGATTTTGGTTCATCACTCAAGTGAATGCTGAATGGTGGGATTCCATACAAGAAAAAAAAAAAATACAGCCTCACTCCATGAACATTTATGTAAATGAAGCCTTTGTTCAAAGTTGCTCCCTACAAATCACTTTCTAAAGTTAAAATATTTCAGATATTGAACAACTAAGTTTTCTCATTTCCTTCCCCATTTCTACAGGAAATGTGTACTGACAACAAAGAGAATAGTAAGGGGAGAAATGACTGACATGAGCAACAGAAATTTGAAAACAAACAGTTCTTTAAAGTAGTGGATATAGTTATGACAAGACCCAATGAGAGGAAGGTGAGCAAGATATGATCCATGCACTGGATACCATACCGCCTCCTGGACCCTACACCACAAGCCCCTGCTCCAGATCATAATCCCCTCCTTCACCCAAACTGCCTCTCAGACCCCACACCTTCTCCTGCACCCTGGTCTCCTACCCCAAACTCCCTTCTGCACCTAACCTCTGTCTCAGATCCTGGACCTCCTCCATAGAAAAGAAAAGTCTGGTTACCAAAATCTCGGCCTGATCCCCTCCATCAAAAATTATTGCCCATCCCTGCTCTAGATTCTTGAACTACACTAAAAGTCTAACCAAAGAAGTAGGCACAGGCTTCTCTGTGTTCACACAAGGGCTGCAGTTGGGTTGGCATGCATAACCCCAGCACAGCCCGGGTAATTCAGTGTGACAAGAGGTATATGACACAGTCTCTTGAAAAATGTGATGAACTTCTCTCCCCTCTCCCACCAATTTTTCCAAAACTACATGGCAGCCCTACATATGGAGAAATGTCATCATAGCTTAACCTCTGTTCCCAAGGCAATTCATTTGCCCAGTGGTAGGAAGATTATATAAGGGTTTTTAAATAATCTGGCTTTAGATAATTATGCCAGATATTAGATGTACTGTGTCAAAATTCAGACAATTATAGCAAAACTGACAAAGCAGAAAGGCTTTTAATCCTCTGTACTTCTTGGTGTGGTTAAGTTTTCTTTGTCTTCTCATGGGCACACAGCCAAAGTGCCCAGGTCCCATAAAATCTGAATCTCATGTATTTTAATGTAAATGTGCGAACAAGGACTACTCTCTTCATAGGGATAGAAACGTAGCCGCGTTAGTCTGGTGTAGCTGAAACAAAATACAGGACTATGTAGCACTTTAAAGACTAACAAGATGGTTTATTAGATGATGAGCTTTCATGGGCCAGACCCACTTCCTCAGATCAAATAGTGGAAGAAAATAGTCACAACCATATATACCAAAGGATACAATTAAAAAAATGTGAACACATATGAAAACGACAAATCACATTTCAGAACAGAAGGAGGATGCGGGGGGGGGGGAGGGGAAGGAAGGTAAATGTCTGTGAGCTAATGGTATTAGAGGTGATAATTGGGGAAGCTATCTTTGTAATGGGTAAGGTAGTTGGTGTCTTTGTTGAGCCTGACACGACCCCTGCATCCCCCTTCTGTTCTGAAATGTGATTTGTCCTTTTCATATGTGTTCACATTTTTTTAAATTGTATCCTTTGGTATATATGGTTGTGACTATTTTCTTCCACTATTTGATCTGAGGAAGTGGGTCTGGCCCATGAAAGCTCATCATCTAATAAACCATCTTGTTAGTCTTTAAAGTGCTACATAGTCCTGTATTTTGTCTCTTCATAGGGAGTTGCAAAACTGGACCATATTACTTGCTGCTAATGCTTGCTGCCTCCTCCATGTAAGTCTGCCTTTTTTCCGCTATTACCACTTAACCTCCCTTCCCCAATAACAGACGTCACCTTAGACACACACTCTGTGCTTGCTGCTGTCTACACATCAGTCCGCCCAAGCTGGCTGTCAAGAGAGAAGAGGGTCAGAGGATACATTTTTAGGTGGAATACTAGCCACAAGAGGGAGCTATGACTGTAACAATACCTAGCTCAATGGTATCCCACCCTGTATCTGTCTTTCTTTGTGTTGGAAGAAGAGTCAGCTACCATCCTAGTGTAACCCACATGCCTTCTGGATGTGGTGCACTGTCCCGCCTAGTGGCACCAGGTCCGTTTACCGATAGACTAATGGGTCTGCTTTACAGCTTCAGCTAAAACTCGGGTGGCTTTTAGTTCATGCAGTAGCTCATACTGAGCTCATACACTGAGCTCCAGAGGTCCCAGTTTCAATTCTGCCTGCAGATGACTGGGATTTGCTGACATTACACTAGCACAGGGGTGGGAAAATACCAACCTGGTCCACCAGGGTTCACTCCTGGTGGGCTGCCACTCCTATATTTACCTGTGCCTCCACAGGTATGGACAACAGCAGCTCCTGTTTGCTGCAGATCACGATTCACAACCAACTGGAACTGCAGGAAGCCGTGTCCCGGTTCGCGCTGCTTACCGCAGCTCTCATTGGCTGGGATTGGCGATCTCTGTCCAGTAGGAGCTGAAATCACCCAGACCTGTGGAAGCACAGGTAAATGTAGTGGCAATGGCCTGCCAGGGGCTAACCCTAGTGAAGCGCTGCCATTTTATTACCTAGCCCTGCACTAGCATCACTCCCTCTTCCCCAGAGACCACTTCATTGGGTCCAGCATCTGCTTTTGGGGAACAGATCATAAGACCTGGGGTCAGGATTAGGAACATGCCCTTTATATTCCCCACTCATCAACACTGCATGAGAACTGGCTCCTGCGGTTAATACACTGAGAACCCAGAGAATCAAGTGGTGGTACTAGGCACAGGGCTTTATGACCCTGAACTCCTCTTTTGGCTGCTGAACAGTCCATGTGTTTTTGTGGCCCCAAACTTCTACAGAGACACTCCAAAAGAAGAATTCTACTGAGCTTTTTATTTTACGTATCGTATTCTGAATTGTATAGAAACTCAGCAAGAGCCATTTTCCTTCTCTTGTTTTGCCTCCTCTTGGGAACTCTCCACTCTTCTACCTTATTTTTATATAGAAATATACGAAAGCACTTTCAGAACCATGTCCCTAGCCCCACTGATATCAGTGGAAAAACTCCCTGAAGCTTCAGCGTGGCCAGGATTTCACCCTGGATGTACATGGAATCACAAACCCATCACTGAAATGCCGCTGTCTAGAGGGTACAAAGTGGCAGCCTTTGCTCAGAGAGAAGAGAGCCACCTATTATGCAACACACTGGCTAATCTCTTCTGATGGGTTATAAAAGTGCCATGGAGCTGTTAAACTGTATTATGCAATAAATGCATCTTTAGAGCGTGACACCTCAGATATCTTCCTGGAAAGCAGAAACTGCATTTAAGTGTTCAGCCTTTCAGTCCTTTTCAGCTACTTGTGCTTCCATATCACAGTGAAGCTACTGCTACCATTTGACTTTTATGGAACAAATCTTGACTTCTAAGTTCTCTGGAGTTCTCAGTCAGCCTGAGCTCTGAGGTCCAGGCAATTATTAATGTCGCTGTCTCTCCCAGCCCACGCCCAGAGTCTGTGAGCAACCAGTGTTTTTGTTAAAAATGACAGTGGTCTGCATTGACTCAGAAGCTTGGAATACTGCATCAGAAGTAGGTTTGGGGGAAGACACTTAGTGGGGAAAATCCAGGTGAGACTGTCAAAGATGTAAGACAAGTGTAGTTTAGTATCAGCTCTATCACGTGCAACAGAAACTTGTATATACAGCCATAACAAAACAACAGCAAACTCCATATTAAGATTGCATATGTGTTTCCACAATACCCTCATGCTTTGAGGACATCATAACTTTCTGAAGCTGTTACATTTTGGAGCTGAAATATATAATGGAATATTAAGAGACAGTCAACCTGAAAGCTAGATAATTTACAAAATAAATGGCTTAAAGTAGTTTCAGGTGCCTCCGTGGCAATTTTTTATAGTTGTATAGTGTCATTTTTCCTGTTTTCCCCCTTGTAGCCCGATATTATGCATGCGGGCACAGACCCTCAAAGGTATTTGAACACAGTAAGCTAGCTATTTAGCTTTGAGAATCTGGGTCAAGATCCACACAAACCACCTGGCAAACTGACCAATGACCTATACAGAGAAACAGTAAAACTGATACACAGAGGGGACTCTCACCTCTACAGACCCACTGGCAGCAGCACCATTCTATCAGACTCAGTTTCCCCTAGTGAGCTTTCACTAAGTCCCATGAAGCTTATGTACACTGAACAGCATCCACTCTGGTTTGTCTAGTTGATTAACTCAAAGGTGAAGCATTATCCCAACAGGCCTCCATCCCAGCATCTCTAGCTCAAGAGGGAACATGGCTGAGTTCACCCCACAGTGACCAAACCACAACCATCCTTCCACAGACCAGCATATAATTCCTCTCCTCTGGGGCTTCTGTTGCTACCTTGCAAAGTGCTGCCATAGGGATAAGTTTTGCTGAAGTCAGCATTCAACGCCCTGTGTGCCACCCCAGGAGCATTCTTCCTTGGTTCCCTTTCCTGGTAAGACTGTTTACCAGGTTCTCCTTGAGCAGCCCTTCCCTTGGGACCTTTCTCTTTGAGTGTTCTACAGACTGTTCCTCTGCCCAGGAGCCCCGTTCTCTAATCTCTACTAAATGTGTGGGAGGATCTTCCATTTATCAGGCCCAGGTGTTTCTCCACCTAATTAACTTCCTGCCAATTACTCAAGGGGTTATAATTAGTCCCAGGTGAATCTGAACTACCTCATTTCTCCTTGCCTAGCCTGGCAGAGGTAAACTGAGCCCCTGAGTAATTCAGAAGGTGAGCTACTCCCTGACATGACTACATGCAAAGGAGGGTCAAACTGTAGAAGAAAAACTGAAACATGGGGTGGGGAAATCAGTTCATTTGAATTATTCAGCTACAATAATTCTAGATATTGCTTGTAACAACAGAAAGTAAAACATGCTACCGAGTGAAAATGTTAGGGTTTTGTTTTTTGGTGGGTTTTTTTTTTTTTTTTGGCCTGTATCCCTTTAATTTACACAATGACTGGGAGTGACGTTGAAGACAACAACATTTGGTGATACAGCAAGTGAACAGATACACACATGCAATCAAGGTTACTGAATTACGAATGTACTTTGTTCCCTCACACCCTGCCCGGGCGAAGGGGGGGAGGGAGGAGTTTTGGTCTGACCAGATCATAGTTTGCTAATTAATGCACTGGAGAAATGGAACACTCTTACCAGCATGAGCCTTCACTATATGGGGAGACGTTTTGATGAGAACTAACATCCCTTGGGCATGAGTGAAGCGTGACTTACACCTGAGAAGCTTGTTGCGGGGGGCGGCAGGAGGGGATCTTCAGAGTCCCCCATCCTTTTGCTGCAGATGCTCAGATACTTTGTTTCCCCTGGGATTTTCAAGGGAGTCAAAGGACATACGCACATAAATCCTATTGATTTTCAATAACAGTGGGGTGCCTAACTCCCTTAGGTTCATTTGAAAACTGCAGTCTGCAATGCTAGTAATCGGTTTTCACTACTTAATGTTTCACAGGGGTATTTTTTCCAAGGAAAAGATGATAGAAATGTAATCTTTTAAAAATGCAAGACTCTGCTTTACTTTTCTTCCTCTCACAAACCAAGCAGCCCTGCAAGCTGGCCGTTCTTAGGATTTATGGGGCTCTATACAGTACTACTAAACAGGTGCTCTTACAACCAATGACAGCCAGGGGAGGGCATTTTTTTCTTTTTAAGAGATGTGGTTTTTATAATCTTCAGCAACACATTAATGAAGTATTTTTAAAGAAAATTTTAAACTAAGGTCTGTAGACTAACACGATAAATTCAGAAACTGACAGTATATACCTGGTGTTGGCAAATACCTGTTGAACGGCTTCATTACCACTTGAATGGCTCTTTCACAGGTTCCATGTTCTGCTAATAGGTCTGGCAGGCTTTTTTACTTCTAAGTTAACTAGAACCCCTCATGAGGAAGCAGAGCCACAAAACAGGGATAGGAAGAGGCAGATGGGCGCACATTAAGATCCAGTGGCACCCCAAATTTTCCAGTGCCCTATGTAACTGCATATTCTGTGTTTGGGTATGGATGGCTCTGCCTGCAAGCACAAGACCCAAAGCCAACTCATCTTCATTGGACTTAGTCCAGAGTTATATGAGTGTGTCTGACACTGGACCCTGGCCTTTTGAGAAGTGTGTAAAGAGCAGAGTATGGATACAAGGTGCCTATAAAATAGAAATAGGCCACTGTCATATGACAGCTTGTAGCTCCTGCAATCAGTGGGACTTCTGCCATTGATTTCACTAGGAGTTGGAATGGTTCCTGATTCTAAGGACTGCAAAGGGAGAGGGAGAGAATATGAAATAAAAACAAATAAAAGCTTTTGGAATAATGCTGATACAACAGCAGATTGATTCCACTGCAGCTTTTTTTTAATGCAATAAAAAAAAAGTGGGTGACATTGAATTTGTCTGGTTTACAGGCTGAACACTGTTCTGACTCAGAGCAAAGCACAATAAAAACATCATTTTGCAGGACTTAAAAATGTGACATGTATTTTTGCTCTCTTTGGCTCATGGAATCAGTTTATTTAATTATCCTGGCCTATTACAAGCTTCATCCAAGGAAGGAAAAAAACAAAGAGGGGGGGGGGGGGGAAATAGCAAATAACCAAAGTCTTTGCTCTTGAGAGCACTGTGTCCCCAAAGAGCAAGCACAGCCAAGGGCCAGCACATCCGTCAACTGCAATCGAGGCTTGGCACTGTCTGAATGCAAGGCATAGGCAGTACTTGAAGACAGTCCCAACAGGACCACCAGAATACCAAAAGTGAGCTCTTTAGTAGACATTCATTCTGCAGTGATTGTTCAGCAGTGCTGGCCTCGCCAAGGCAAAGTTTACCGCAGAAGACAACATAGGCATATAAAATAAGTACACAAGAAGGGGATGGAAAAAATGCATGTTCTCTCTGGTATTTCCACCTCTTAATAAAGCCATCTGTCTCTCAGTTACACAAACAGAGGATACTGGGTTCCACTCCTGTATCTGAGAAAGGTCCTGTTTCTTCCAATTTTAAAGATTTCCTCATGATTAACCAACTGAGATTTTATTTTTGATTGAGCAGAGAGGGATTATACTGAGCCCATTAGCAAGTGCAAAACAAATGAGAGGCTTTAACTTGCAAGATTTAAAGACACCTTGGAAACAAGTTAGCAAGAGGTCTCTCTTAACAAGGGTGATTATGTCCCCATTAAATGCAAATTCATGCAAATGAAAGTCATAATTAAACTCACCGGTATTAGGAGGAAAGAATTTGCAAAAGAGACTGAAATTGCAGCACCCCGTTATATCATTTGCAGGGATTTGGGGCAAGGTAGATTAACTCTGTTAATGCAACCAGAACTTGGGGGGAAGAGTTATGGGTTCCAGTCCTGATCTTGTCTATACCTGTGTTAAAATAGGAATTTGACTTCAGTGGAGTTAAATGATTAGAAGTCAGACCAGAATCAGGCATTCTGAGTTTTGCACCCGATTGAGTTGTGGGACAGCCAGTATATTACGTAACCTTCCTATTAGCTAAACCAGTCCCAAGTGCTTGAGGTCCATTATACTTCAAATCCCATGAGGGTGCCATTTTGCAATAGCTCCATGGATGAACACACACAAATGCCAGTCATCAGCAGAGGCAGATTCCTTCTGAATGTCTTCCACATGCATACCAAAACCAAAGTGCACTTGCATTCTAAATGAACTTATTTTAGGTTAGCCATTCTACCCGGTTTCCTTACCATGCAGAATGTGCTAGAGATGGTTAGCACAAACCAAATGAAATCATATCCCCTCCAAAACCAACTCCAGGCAATCTTTCCAAATGATAAAAGCAACAGAGACCGTCATGCAAGGATCTTATTAGAACTAAGTGGCCAATAGAGGTAATGGGAGGAGACTGCCCAAGGGTCTGAAATTAAACCACATGGTCACAAGTTCCAAAAGAGCAATTTTCCCATTAGGCTAAAGAGGCTACTGCAACCAGTCTGTTACTTAGAGACAAGCCTGAACTAAAATGATGCCTGAAAATATCCCCCTCCCCCCCCAAAAAAAACCACCCTATGGAAAAGTCCAAATTTCACAGCTGGTCCATGCAAACAAGACACCTTCTCTCCTCCCCTCCCCCCCAAGAAAAAAACAAGTCAAGTTCTAAACACCTGCAAAACAGTGACAACATCCAGATTCACGTTTCAACTCAGGGCCATGAAGTCACTAACTAGGCAGCTATGGTATTTTTGACATTTAAGAAAGATTTATTTGTATAAATCTACTAATTCCACATAATATCTTATAATCATGTGAGACTGTGAAGGTGCGATCATTCTAGCAGGATGTGTAATATTTTTAAACTGACAATTTGTTTTCAGGAAGAGAGGCTTGTGGAGTTTCTACGGAATCAAACAGGACCAGATTTTCCTGTCCCCAGCTTGCTCATGCAGTACCAATGAACTCAGTTGAATTAATCATTCACTCTCAATGAGCCTGGCATTATTTTTATCCCCTTCTCTCAGCTCTGAGCTCCACAGATGGAATCCTTAGCACACAACATTAAATTTCAGTGAACAGGCTTTGTGGCAGTGGCAAACAAAAGGGATGTGGCAATGAAATTCTCCTCTTAGCTTCAAGAGCATCTTTGCTGTCACCCAACAACTGCTGCTCCTGGGTGTAGTCTCTTTGCCTAACCACTCTGGGACTCACAGGTAAACCTGCCAGTCCCACTGTAGTAGCCAAATTTGATTTTTTTAATATCGACTGATACTGTATTACCAACATTTACTCTGAAGCATAAAGGTGAATCTTTATAACCATTTGAAAGACAAATACTCAACAGCACATATCAGAATATACCAAGTAAACATACTTCTATCAAACCCTAGCAAACTCTCAAGCAGCATTTTTCTTACTTTGCCTATCTGTACACTTCAGTTATTATCAATGGAAATATTTGTCAGCTTGAGCATATGGTGAAACCAATCACCGACATTTACCAATACAACAAGTTGTCCTTCCAAGCCTACTTATAGTCCAGGACTTCCACATCTGCAGTAGAGAGGAAGCAGGATTCTCCTTGAAGACTATTACTCCAAGCACAGCCTTATCACAAAGCTAGGAAGTATGGATCAATGGTCATGTTTCACTCCTCGTCAGTATCCGGCCCAGGCTGGGGAAACTAATGATCCAACCCATAGACCAAATTCAGTCATGAATCATGATCACATGCTACCTGAGACGTATTATTATTAACCCCCCTTGTACTATCTCAGATAGTACCTCCACAACTACATACCTCAGATATTCTTAAGCTATTGTGTCCTCTACTGCAGATGGCACTTAATCAACCTATGCAGTTTCCTCTTTTAAAGCTCTCAGTCAATTGTCTGAGTTCCCTATCATTTTTGTTGCTTTTCCCTGAAATGACCTGCTAAATCTGAATTGCTGTTCTATGAATACAACTTGCTTATATTCTTCTGCCCCCAAAACTGAATACAGATTCCTGGTATGGTGGGTTTTTTTTTAAGGCATATTTATTTTCTGTATAAAGATCACACATTTTCTGTTAATTATTTGGTATCTCGATTTAAAAAATGTCTTTTGCTTTTTTTAAAGTAAATCCATTGAACTATTACTAACTTGCTACCTGACCAAGCGTATTAATTTTGAGGACTAACAAACTTGACATTGCCCCTTGAAATCCTGAAAACTGGTATTTCTAAAGGAAGAGCCATACCAGGACATTCGACAAGCACCAGTGGAGATGTCAAAACAAAGATAATCTCAGCTGTAGCCAATGGCAGGGAAAGAGCCTTCACACCAACTCGTGGGCTTCAAAGTTTAAAGTCTTGATTCAACCCATCACAAAATATTTGAAGAAATAAAGAAAAAAAAAAAAAGAGGAGAGAAGGGAAGAAGCGAACGTTTTTGCAGCAACTTGCCAGCTTCTGAGCTGCCACAGAAATTTTAGACTCTTCTCATTAAGTTCCTCTCTTTGCCTGAAATTCACCTCTGGATGCATGTGCACGTTCCAGGGCTGCCAACAGGGTGCGGGGTGGAGGTGAGAAAGCAAATGCCCCGGGGCCTTGCGGGGTGGAGGTTCAAAAGGTCCGGGGTTCCCAGCCACTGCTGCTGAGAACCTTGGGCTCTTTAAACTGCTGCCAGAGTGCGCCTAACAGCACTGAAGGCTACCAGGAGCAAAGGCACAGTGCAATGCGCTCCGTGAAGCTCTGAGGGCTGGTTGCCCCAGTCCCACCCCTTCCAGCTGATGCCCCGCACCTTCTGGGTGTGCAGAGTTGCCCTCCTCACTTTACCCAAGAGCCCAGAAAGTCTGTCAGCTCCCCTGGGACTTTCAACTGACTTCAAGCCATTGGGATGGACTTGTAAAGATTCTGAACAACTTCAGTCCCTTGTGACTTTCATCTGGAATTATAGGACCAGAAGTAGAGCCCTGAGCACATACAAAATTTGTATCCACATCCACATCTGCAAAAACAATCTGCGGATATCCACAGCCATAGCGGCCAATGCAGATATCCACAGATACAAAACAGGTATCTGTGGATTTGCAGGGCTCTAGCCAGAAGTTCAAATGAGCTCAGGGTCAGAGGATAAAGTGTTCAGCTCTTACAATTGGGGTCAGATTTCCCACAGTCTTTGGTACCCAGAAGCCCCAAGGGAACACTTATGACCTGACTTTGGAAAGAGTTAAGGCCCCAACAGGATAAGTTCTTTTGGCAGACACAACCAAAAGAACATAAGATCAAGAACATAAGAATGGCCATAGTGGGTCAGACCGAAGGTCCATCTAGCCTAGTATCCTGTCTGCCAACAGTGACCAACGCCAGATGCCCCAGAGAGAATGAACAGAACAGGCAATCATTGAATGGTCCCTCCCATTCCCAGTTTGACAAACAGAGGCTATCGGCACCATTCCTACCTATCCTGGCTAATAGTCATTGATGGACTTATCCTCTGAGTTTATCCAATTCTTTTTTGAACTCTATTAGATTATGTCTACACAGTGGAGCTATTTCGGAATATCCCTGGTATCCCAAAATAGCTATTCTGCATATTAAGAGCAAGGCCATTATACTGAAATATAACAGGCTTGCTATTCTGATGTCCCTGTAAGCCTCATTGCATGACAGATAAGGGACGTTTCGGAATAGTGTGTTATTTAAAAATTACCTTGAAATAAGCTATGCAATTTGCACACTGCAAATTGCATAGCTTATTTCAAGGTCAGGGTGCTGTGTAGACACACCCCTAAAGTCCTGGTCTTCACAACATCCTCTGATAAGAAGTTGCACAGTATAGTGTATGAAGAAATAGTTCCTTTTTGTTTGTTTTAAACCTGCTACCTATTAATTTCATTTGGTGATCTCCAATTCTTGTGTTATGGGAGCAAGTAATTTTTCCTTATCTATTTTCTCCCCACCAATCATGATTTTATAGAGCTATATCATATCCCCCTTACTATCTTATTTTCTACGATGAAAAGTCCCAGTTTTATTAATCTCTCCTCAAATGGCAGCCATTCCAAATTATGTTCATATATGTGTCTGACAATTCTGTTCTTTGCTATACTGTAGTTTCAACCAATTTGCCTGGTAATTAAGTTGGACTTACTAATTTGTAATTATCAGGATCAACTCCAGAGCTCTTTTTTTAAAACTGGTGTCACATTAGCTATGTTCCCATCATTTGGTACAATTCAAATCTGAACCCATGACCAATGGAATGATGGGGTTAAGAGATTAGGTTTATTTCTGCTCATTATAGGAAAAATGCCCTCTCTGAAATCCAGATCTAGGTTCAGCTTGCAGACTCTCCTCTACCCTGAATTTAGGGGGGTTCAGATCTTGGGTTTTGACTGTGTCCCATCTCTAGCATTTAGGAGAGATCAGAAGGTGAGGGAGGCTGTTTGATCAGAAGGTGAGGGAGGCAATTCCAAATACAAAGGCAGCCTGCGAGAAAGCACAGAATCAGGCATGTATCAGGGAAACAGAGAGAAATGTTACAGAGACTTAAGCAGAATGGTGATAGAAATGTAGCCGTGTTAGTCTGGTGTAGCTGAATCAAAAAACAGGACTATGTAGCACTTTAAAGACTAACAAGATGGTTTATTAGGTGATGAGCTCATCACCTAATAAACCATCTTACTAGTCTTTAAAGTGCTACATAGTCCTGTTTTTTGATTAAGCAGAATGCTGAGTGCAGGAGGGATGTAGGAAGCAATGATATCAGAGATGTAGGAGTGGTACCGTAGGGTGCTCTGAAAATCAGAAGCATGAACTGAATGAATGGGAATATTGAAGGGGAGCTGGGGATTTAAGAAAGGGAAAAGGTAGTCTTGGCTGTGTTTTTGATGGACGGAAAAGGCTTGGTGTAGGCATCAGTGGGGAGGTTATGGCAAGACTGGCATTGATAACAGAAAGGGAAGGATGAATTTAATGTCTTAGCAGGAGAAGCAACAGGATTTAGTGACTTCTGGGATATAAGATAGAAGGAGCCCAGATGATCATCAGTGAGGTCATATCATCAGTGAGAAGGGCTGGGATGAAAATGATGAACTCGGTTTATTTAACATTAGTAGATTTGATATATTCTGTCCTGCGGAAGCATTTGCAAATATCTCAACACTGGGGGACAGCGGGGGGGGGGGGGGGGGGGAAGTAAGTTGATCAGAGATGGGCCTCCAGCCTTAGAATTTGAAGACCCATGTAAGAGCCTGAATCCTGCAGCCTGAGCTCATTTCTGTGATTAACCGAAACCTCTAATTACCTGATGCAGTGAGTACCTGTGAAAAGGTGCAGGAAAACACCTTGCCAAGAAGCACTGTACAAGTGTTTAGAGAGCAACAGAAATGTGTTTTTGTCATTGACCAATCTCAATGATGAACGTGGCCAGTTTTTTCCTCCAGCATCTTCCAGTAGTGGAGCCCCTTTTCATATATAATTATCTTAATTAATGGCTGCTTGCTCTAATTCAGATAAACAAGATTCACTGCCAGGAGAAGACTATTATTAAGCCTGATTTTTTAAAAACTGTACTTTCAGCATCAGTCACAATATAAAGTAGCTATTATCTACCATTTTGTTACTCAGCTGGAATGTTAGAAGGGATGGAGAGACTGGACTGGTAACACATTTGCTTGGCACAGCTGCAGTCTTTTAGGGTGATTGATATACAATCTGCAGGGTCTCAGCTCCCAGACATCAATATAAGCACGTTTCAGTGATGACAGATCACCAACAAACATGCACTAAAGGGTGAAATTTTCTTGTCACAAACCCTTGCTAGTGAAATATTTTTTAAGAGAAACAATTCTGTACTAGCCTCTAAAGCAGAGCTACTCAACTTCGGAAGTCCCGGTGGCCATAATGATACTCACAGCACATGTGGAGGGCTGCAACTTAAGTGTGGTTGTATATACATGCAAATATATATGCAAATATATTCAAATAGCTTCTTACATACTGACAGGCATGAATACAAAGATTAAGACGAAACTACACAACATGCAGGCCCCATTTAAGTCAGTTCTGCTGATATTAATAAAATGCAATATTTACCGGATTTCCACTCATATGACAGCAATGACAGTCCAGGAATTTAACTACTAAAATGCATATCAATAGAAGACCATTATATTGATTCGCTATTATGAAATGTGTTCCCAGTGGAGGCTATGTTGAAAGGATCCCACCTGTGGGCAGTGTGTTGAGCCACGCGTAAACCCAAACCGCACTGTGGGCCGCAAATAAACAGGCTGCGTGTTGAGCAGCCCTGGTCTAAAGGGTTGGACCTGACAGATCTTTTGTGATAATACATTACCTACAGATAAAGCAGTGGGAAGGGGCGTTTGCATTTATTATTATTCTATATTATAGTAGCATCTAATGGACCCAACCAACATGGGCACATAATAGGACACAGTCTTTGCCCCAAACAGCTTACGGTTTAATTGGACAGGACCAATAAAGGATGGGATGTGAAACAGGGGCAGAAAGCATTGAAGGCACTTATCGAAGGCAGTGGTTGTCAAACTACAGGTTGCCACCAACTACTGGGGCATAGAATGTCAGGCACTGGGTTGTGTTGCTGCAAGAGGATCAGGTGACTAGTGGGGGTGCTAAGACTGGCTACATGCCTGTCCTGGAACCACTGACTGCGTTGTGCCATAGAAGTGGCCAGCAAAGATCTGGCTCCTATGGAGGGGACAGGGAGGAGAGCACACAGGAACCACTCAAGGTAAGCCCCTCCTGCCCTAGCTCTGACCCCTCTGCAAAGCCAGGGCCCCATCCTACACCCCAAAACTCTCATCCTCAGCCCCATACTCAAGTCAAATTATGTTGGGTCGCAGGCATCAACAATTTTCCTCAACTGGGTAATGACCAAAAAAAAAAAGTTTGAAAACCCCTGGTCTAAGGGCCATTCAGAAGGTCAGAGGTAAAACAGGGACTAGAACAAAAGGTTTTCTCCAGCCTAGTCCAGGGAGTCTATTCACTGGACCATAGACCCTGCTTATGTCAGAGGTCCTGGGCCTACCACTTGCATCCTGGACCTTGTAGCAATTCAGACTAAACAGGAGCGTGCAGGGAATGTTGCTGCTTCGTTCCACATTTTCACAAGGTATGAGCCGTAGAAACGGACACAGCACTAAAAGAATGGAGGCTGTGAACATTGTTGTTGATGACACAACCCTAATAAGCCTCAAAGGAAACATACCCCAGAAGGCTAAGCTTCTGCCTGTAAGAAGGATGGAGGTAAAGTCCAGATGAGAATTCTCCTAGCATATGGAAAATGTTATATAGCAAATATGGCAGAGCCAAATTACTGAGAGCAGCTTTAAGCTTATGATTCTCTTCTCTGGTTGGCAAATACAGCCCTCCCACCTCCCTGACTGTACAAAGAGCTAACATATTCAAGCATGTGTTTGTGCTAGCAGCTCATAACACAGCCCTTAATTTATAGCACACAGACCCCTGTTCCTGACACTGTCCTAGATTCACAGTTTATAAAGCCAGAAAGGACTACTGTGATTATCTGGCCTGACCTCCTGTATCATGAATTTCCCTGAATTATTTCCTGATTGCACAAGAGCATCTCTTTTGGAAAAAAGTGAATCTTGATTTTAAAACGGCTATTGACAGAGAAGTCCCTTGCTATAGCTCTATATTGTGGGAAACTTTTGGCTCCTTGCTTTTTTCCCCCTACACTTATTCAATACAGACTTTGTCCTACAATTCAAACTCTAACTCTTTGAATTGTATGTCCTTTTTTTCCTGTTGCAGAGCGGGGTGTTTTCATTCCACACCACAATCTCTTGCTACCAGGAGGGAATCAGAAGGTGTTAACATCATGGCATTCTCCAAAGGTGTATCCCACCAGGAGGCACTGACCTCCAGCATTGCTCTTTCCACCAGCACTAGTTGTTATTAATCCAATGGACATCTGCTACAGAAGTGGTTAGACGATGCCTATCATTATCTCTGACGGGAAGATGATAGTCTTTAAGTCAGTTACTTTACGTATTCATGGTGCACAGTGTTATTTGGAATACCTTTCTTTAGGAGTCTCAGAGGGGTAGCCGTGTTAGTCGGTTAACTTTATAAACAACGAGTAGTTCTGTGGCACCTTAGAGAACAACAAATATATAGGATTACAAGCTTTTGTGTAAAACCCGTTTAATCAGATGAGCCCAAGGTACATATAACTGTAAAAGCAGTTACCTGTCAATTGTAAGACCAGTGTTAATGAAGCTATTTAAGTAGACAATGTGTCCCAGTCATTGCTTTTAACGAGAAAAGGCGAATGTCAAAGGCATGGAAAATTGCCTTTGTAGTGTGTTACCAGTTGATATCTTTATTCTAGCCAGGGTAACAGTGTCAAATTTCTCAGAGGGGTAACTGTGTTAGTCTGTAACTTTAGAAATGAGAAGTCCTGTGGCATCTTAGAGACTAACAAATTTATATAGAATGAAAGTGAGTTAGTCTGTACAGGATAAACTTAAAAAACAACAAATAGTCTAGTAGCACTTTAAAGACTAACAAAACATGTAGATGGTATCATGAGCTTTTGTGGGCACAGCCCACTTCTTCAGATGACCGGAGTGTTGGATGTCCAGAACCAAAAATAAATAGGGAAGGAAAGAGGGGAGAGGAAAAAAATGGCGGGGAGAGGGAGACGAGGCAGTGGGTATATCTGTTTGTGTCAAGTCTGTAAATTTATACATGCCTGTCTAAGATGCTTATTTCAAAGGGTAGGAGCCTCTTTCAGGACTAAAAGGTAACAGCATGCAATGACTGAACCAAGCAATTTGCAGTCTGCATTCTTGGCTTCTCTTCCCATTTCTGCCAATAACATGCTGTCTGAGGAAGAGGCTGTGTGGCAGTCTACTGACTGGCCAGCAGGGAAAGCAAATAGAAAAGTTCCAATTGCAGGTCATTGCACATTTGTTCTGGCTCCCCCCCCCCCCCCAAACCAAAGCTCAAAAGCAGAACAAATCTACTCATACCACTGAGTAAATCACCCCAGAGACTTTCAAGGTACAGCCAGCAGAAGAGAAGGCACAGCCTTACTCTAGAATAGCCGTCTTATTTCATTTCCCCCTTTCCTTTTTATATGACCCCCTCCAGAGCAGCCATGTGATACACTAGAACAGAGTAATCCCTTTGCATGCTAAAGCACATTTACACCTTGATAAAATCAGCAGTTTCCCAGAAAGGACCACCTCGTGCTCAGAAGGATCTAGTTAAAGCTTGGCAAACATCCTCTTCTATTGACCTACAACACAATTAACTTGTAATTGTACAAAAAATTAGTTGGGGGTATTTTCTTATCAGTATCAGCAGACATGTGATATTTTGCTCTCAGTTTGATCATAGACACCTGTGATCATATGGAGAAGAGCTCCATGTCTTGGCAGGTCCGATAATGGAAGAATAAATACAGTAGGAAACAGTAGGACCTAGCAGCAGGATAGCTAGAGCAAGTAGCATGTGCTATAGGGTTTGCAATATCCCCACAGCACAGATAATGAAGTTTTGCAGCATAGCAGCATCTATTTCTGATGTAGCATGTTCATTAAATTTCAACCATGCTTCTGCCAAGCTACAGATTGATGTCACGAGGCATTAAGCATCCCAAGCTCCCATTGAAATCAGCTAGTAGCAGACCCTCATACTACAGCAAGTTCTTAAAGCTCTTGTGTTTCCATTCCTCTGGGGGAAGCCTTAACTCTTCACAGGAAGACAGACTGGTACTAGGAAACAAGGAATTTGATCGGTCACTGGAAGTTCTAAACCCTGCACCAATTGGACAAGAGCGCCAGGACTCAGAACTTGGAAACTTGCACAAGTATGTTTAGATGCCATCCCCAGTGGGTCTCCAAAGCTGGTTGGGCCCAACTCCAGTAACTCCTGGCCCACTGGCACATGTAGAAGGCATTCAAGTCCCCTACCCTCAAGCTCAGGCATGGCTTCTCAAAGTATCTGCTGGCATCTCAGGGTGCATGCATAGGAGGAAATCATTTGCCATTGGGGGGCAATTCCTTGATCTGACCACTGAGCCTAATTCCTCTTTTTACCCATCTTCTTGTGGGTCAGGAAATGCAATAAGGAGGACGCAGTGATCTTGCCTTTCTGGCTACCAAGTCTGGCCACCATATGGTCACCATATGGTTGCACCTGTGATAATACATTAACCTGCAGGGCCACACAGCAGTCCCATGATCCCGGGCAGTTTGCTCACATGTGCCTGTTCTGTGACATATGACACCTCAAGTCTCTATGATCTCTCTTTGTTGGTGAGCATAGAGCCACTACTCCGTCCAGAGTCTGATTACAGATTTCCAGAGGGTGGGTGCAGTCTGAGAACAGCCTTCTAAGCAGTGTTCCCTGTTAAGCTGTACGCTTGGGCAGGCAGACAAGAGAGATTCAAATGCTGGCCAGTTGATTATCAGAGCACCCACAGCCAGCAGCATGCGTTTCTCTTGGTGGTGCACATCCACACATGCTTCAGTGCACATAAAATGTATTCCACACATGGATGGAAAAACCTGGAGAGAACATTGCTGCTAAGGTGTCTACTTCTGTGCCTTCATGCTGTGTGGAGTGCAGTCACCCCCTTCTCCTGCTCTCAGACATGGCCCTGGGCTACAGTACCTTGTGAAGCACCCAGGCTTACCCTACGATCCAACTGGGTTTAGCAGTTGGGAGTCTGAGACCAATGGGGAATCAAGTGGCCAGACAGCCTTCTTAAACCAAAGTAGCGTTTACTCTTAACAGTAGAAATAAAAAGCAAAACATAAAAGAAAAAGGATTTTAAAACAACAAAATCTATATACGAGTGCCTTTTCTTAAGGTCTACCACATTACAGGGGCCTGGCTCCATGTTATATGCCCCACCTGTGTACGTCAGTCTGAATAGCTTCTCCACCACATCTACTCCTGACTTCTGGACAGAGTGTGTCTGCAGTTTCTTCGATCGGCTGGCTCCCAGCATCGGCAAAGCAAGCTTTGTGATGTGGCTGGAGCCCAGATACAAGGTCTTCACAGCTGATAAGACATCATCTCTTAACCACTCTGTAGTGTTACCATGAGGCAGCTTATCTCAAGTTACTGTTTCACTGGTTGCTGTTTTGCTCAACAACCTGCTATTAAACTAAACCAACATATTAATAGAATTAACATCCCCATAAGGTCAACCTATAACTTACTGCAGACCAGACAGCTCTCCAGCACATCATCCTTGTCGCCAGAATAGCGTTAGAGAAGAGAGGGTTCTCCACTACAACGTACAGAAAAGGGATTCCTTACTGCAGCTGCTGGACTCAGACAGGACCCTGTAGTACTTTCTGGCTCGTTGACTGCTACTCTAATCAAATCTAGCCTGTGCTGCTACTATGAGCACTGGCCTGGATGGATTCAGAAGTTTTGCAAGAAACAGTGAACTTCAGATAGATGGGAAGTTATTTTCCTATCCAGTGAAATTTGCTGTTCCAATAATGGAGGGTGAAATTGATTTAAATTATTAAATAGCTTGCTTTTCAGGACACTGTCGCTGCCTGTGTCTATATTGCTGCACAGAGGACACTACAGTATATAACTCAGTAATTACTTTAGAGAAAGTTCCACTTTTCGAGCTGGGTCACCTTTCCCATGTAAACCCTGGGTCAGCAAGAGTGGGAAAGGGAAACTAAATTAGCCCTTATTGTACTTCCCAGATTGTTCCATGGGCCGGCGGGACAGCTTTGTTCCCTCACTCCCCATGAAACAAACAGGTTCAAGCATTAGAACTCAGATCTTTGGTACACAATGCATTCGGGCCTCACACCCTGTGCAGTGCGCCTTTGATCTGACAGAGCAACACTTCTGGCCCTCCAATTTGAACAGTTCTGGCTTAGGTAATACTCTCAATGACACAAATAAGAGGTGGCTCTGAGTAAGGACTTCTGGATGTGGCCCCGGCTGGCTGTGGCTTAGTACTTGCTCTTTTTCCTCCTAAGTAGTATTTAGTGGACATACAGTTGTATGACTTTGAGGGATTAACTCTATTCCATTGGCTGGAATGAAGAGGGCATTTGACCTGCCACCTTTCAGCCTTCATCACACCTTAAGCTAGTTATAAAAGGACAGGTAGTTTGGGTATTTACATCACGGTACAACAGAAATCAGCTTAACCAGGATAGGTTCCATGAATACAGCTGGTCCCCTTCCTACTTGGCTTAACCTATAGACAACAGGACAGTATTTATCATGAAACCCTTTTAATGCCAGATTTGTGCAGCTCATCCTTGTGTTTTTATCAGGTCTCTCCAAACAGAAGATACAGTATTTGCATGGGAGGCTTTATACCTTACTCAGTCCTTGACCTCAATGAAAGAACATAATTGCATCTCAAAGGTTTGCTCCTGGTTACGTAAGAAGCAATAAGTGTAATCCAGAGAGAGATGGTAGGTTAGAAATAATGGTATTTAAATAGGTTGCTCATGTTCATCCATTCTAATCACTGCTGCTTTCTCCCTTATAGGGTACAGCATCAGACATCACTCCCCACTTTTGGCATGTTCTGAAGTCAGACAATAACATTCCTTTCCCTCTCAGTTTTACCCTCACGAGAGCAGGCACTGTGTTTTCCACCATATGTTTCTAACAGAGATTGACATTACCACGGCTTTTTGAAATAGGGATCCAAATGGAAATAAAAAATATGAACACCCACCTCCTCCCCCGATGCTCTGAAGATCTCTCAAAGCCAAATCCTGATCCACCACCACATTTAGTGCCTTGAACCTTTTTTCACTAATTTCCTTTTGCACCAGCAGCTCTGCTCAGAGGCATACTTCATCATGTCTTAGCGCAGGCAGGGCATGGCTGAGGTCCCTTCCAACGCTACATTTCAGATACTGCCCTTTCAGCTCAGCTCTGTGTAAATTATTACTTGAACAAAGCCTCACTGCTGAGCCAACAGGAGAGTAAGATAGGATGAAATCCTGGTCCCATTTAAATCAATGGCAAAACTCGCAATAAGGCCAGGATATCATCTATTATACAGCAGCCTTTGCATTCTTTTGCACTGTTTTTTAAATTTCTCAAATGACAGAAAGATGGAGCTGATAGAGGAGGTATCTGAGCTTCTAGCTATCATCTTTTGGAAAATCATGGGAGACAGGAGAGATTCCAGAAGACTGGAAAAGGGCAAATATAGTGCTCATCTATAAAAAGGGAAATAAGAACAACCCAGGAAACCACAGACCAATTAGTTTAACTTCTGTGCCAGGGAAGATAATGGAGCAAGTAATTAAGGAAATCATCTGTAAACACTTGGAAAGTGGCAAGGTGATAGGGAACAGCCAGCATGGATTTGTAAAGAACAAATCGTGTCAAACCAATCTGATAGTTTTCTTTGATAGGATAACTACTCTTGTAGATAAGGGAGAAGCGGTGGATGTGGAATATGCTCTGAACTGTTATTCATGCTTAAATTCGACACTTTACACCTGAGTCTGAATAAACAATCTAATTATCTTACCCATGACAAAGATAGCTTCCCCAATTATCACCTCTAATATCATTAGCTCACAGACATTTACCTTCCCCTCATGCCCCTTCTGTTCTGAAATTTGATTTGTCCTTTTCATGTGTGTTCATTTTTTTAAATTGTATCCTTTGGTATATATGGTTGTGACAATTTTCTTCCACTATTTGATCTGAGGAAGTGGGTCTGGCCCACGAAAGCTCATCACCTAATAAACCATCTTGTTAGTCTTTAATGTGCTACATAGTCCTGTATTTTGTTTAGACTTTAGTAAGGCGTTTGATACGGTCTCGCATGATATTCTTATCAATAAACTAGGTAAATACAACTTAGATGGGGCTACTATAAGGTGGGTGCATAACTAGTTGGATAACCATACTCAGAGACGAGGAGTCCTGTGGCACCTTATAGACTAACCCAGGGGTGTCCAAACTTTTTTCAAAGAGGGCCAGATTTGATGAAGTGAACATGCGTGAGGGCCGACCATTTTGCCTGACATTCTTTGAACCATTAAAATTAAATGCAAATTAACTATTTTATGCAAAGTTTATTGCAAACGGCAAACGACATAACACCAACTATACATGTTGTGTCCAAATATATTTATAACTGATTTAGACCAACTGACATTAACTGAGATTTTACAATGTATTCATCTCAATTGAAAAAAAAAAACTTGCCTACACTAATGTGAAGGGTGAAACTGAGATCTGGACTGCAGTACATAGGCTAGGTCTGGTTCAAAGGCAGTGGTTTTGATGCGCAAAATGTCACGCAGGTGAGAGTCACTTAGTCTTGTCCTCACGCAGTTCTTGTTAAAGTTCATAGCAGAGAATGTCTTCTCACACATATATGTTGAGCCAAACAAGCTCAGCATTTTCTTAGCCAATGTTCGAATCTCTTGAAACTGGCTCTTATCCAGTTGGCGGTAAAAGTTCACAAGAGAGAGCTGTTGGCGACGACTGCGTAACTCGCTGTCACAATGCAGCTCAATGAGCTCGAGCTGCAGCTGATCTGGAGCATCCTCGGGGTCAACAGAGAATGGAGAGGAGAAAAGGCTGATCTCCTTTTCAATAGCTGCAAAGTCCTGAAAGCGCCGTTTAAACTCCCCAGCCAGAGATGCAATGTCTGCTGCATACCTGCTCGTTTGCGCACTGATATTGTCCTGTGGAAAACTGTTCATTATTTCCTGCAACGCTGAAAAATGTATGGTATTGGGCTGTGTTTGTGACAACTGCCTTATGAAAAGTTGCAGCTTTGTCCCAAAGGCTTTGAGGTGTGAATAAAGCTGGTTCACCGCTGCATCTTTCCCCTGAAGACTCGTGTTCAGTACATTCAGATGCTTTGTTATGTCAACTAGAAACCCCAAATCAGCCAGCCAAATAGGATCAGATAGTTCTCGCATTGGTTGTCCCTTTGTTTCCAAGAATTCTCCGATTTCCTTTCTGAGAGAGTAGAAACGCTGCAGTGCAGACCCCCGACTGAGCCATCTTACATCGTTGTGATATAAAACATCTTCGTATTCAGCCTGGATGTCCAGTAGAAACTGTTTAAACTGGCGGTGGCACAGGGCTTTAGAGCGAATAAAATTAATAGTCTTTAGCACCGGTTTCATAACATGATCATATTTGAGATGTTTAGCACAGAGAACTTGTTGATGAATGATACAATGGAGTTTAATAGCTTTGCCTCCTTCTTCGATCACCTTGTTACAGATTAGGGTTGATAATCCACTTCGTTCACCAACCATGGCAGGTGCCCCATCAGTAATAATCCCAGTAACTTTGTTCCAAGGCAGTTTCATGTCATCTATGGCGGAACTAACAGAAACAAATAAATCTTTTCCTCTTGTTTGGTCCAAAAGGCTCTGGAGGTCAAGTAGCTCTTCAGTCACATTCATTTCATCGTCCACCCCTCTCATAAAAATCAGCAACTGAGCTGTGTCAGATAGGTCCGTGCTTTCATCACAGGCTATTGAAAAGAAGTCAAAATCCACTCCTTTGGATGTCAACTGTCTCTTAATATCTGATGAAATCTCTTCAATTCTCCGTGCTACAGTGTTACGAGCCAGGCAAATGTTGGAAAACTCTTGCTTCTTCTTGGGACAGATATTCTCAACCATTTTCATAACGCATTCTTTGATAAAGTCACCCTCAGCAAAAGATTTGCAATTTTTAGCAATTAACGTTGCCACCTCATAGCTCGCCCTTCTGGCATTTTCATTTGACTCACGGGCTCTTATGAAAAATTTCTGTTGTGACATTAAAACAGCTTCAAGTTGCTTCAACTTTTCACTGCGGTCGTGCCCTGTAAGCTTGTCGTATGTGCTATGTTTCGACTGGTAGTGTCTCTTGACATTAAATTCCTTATAAACAGCCACAGTCTCTTGGCATATCAGACAAACACAGTGATTCTCTATTTCAGTGAAGAAATATTCCACTTTCCACCTGTCCTGGAAGCAGCGGCCCCTCACTGTCAACTTTCCTTCTCTTATTTACAGTCGCCATTTTTTTAAATTGACCAGAAGGGGAAGGGATCATGTGAGCGCAGTGCCAGAGGTTTAATACACTGCCCAAGTAATACACTGCACTAATACACTGCCCAACAAGAATTCTCTTGCCTTTGTGGCTGTTTGTGGCGAAGTCTCTAATGATGAGCTCCACGTGCCTGAGCCCGTTTGTGGCGAAGTCTCTAATGTTCGCAGCTCCACGTGCCTGAGCCCGCCAGGAAGCTGACAGTGCGCAGGGCCAATCACAGATACTGAGCTTGAGCAGCTGCGGAGTCCGTCCCTGATCTCAGCAGCTGCGGAGTCCGTCCCTGCACTCTCAGCCCCAAGGTAGAGGGCTTGCAGGGTCAGAGGCGGGCGGAGAGTGCAGGGCACGCTGGCCTCACGGCGGCCCGGGGGCAGGGCGAACCCGTAGCCAAGTGGGGGAGCGTGGCTGCGGACGTGCCCTACATGGAGGGCTTTAGGACCGCAGCGGCTGCCATGGACGGCGGCGGCGCGGCCGGAAGCGGCGCCAGTCAGAGGAGCTCCGGGGAGCCAGGAGAGGGGGAGGAAGCGGGGGCTGTCCCTGCACTCTCAGCCCCAAAGCGGAGTGCAGGGGCAGGGTTTGGGACCGCGGCGGCGGCGGCGGCCCGAAGCGGCGCGCTGAGCGCGCCAGTTAAAAAAGCACCGGGGAGCCGGGAGAAGCGGGGGGCCGTATTAAATCCGACCGCGGGCCGCATTTGGCCCGCGGGCCGGACTTTGGACATGCCTGGACTAACCGAAGTGTAGGAGCATAAGCTTTCGTGGGCAAAGACCCACTTCGTCAGATGCATGTCATGCATCTGACGAAGTGGGTCTTTGCCCACGAAAGCTTATGCTCCTACACTTCGGTTAGTCTATAAGGTGCCACAGGACTCCTCGTCGCTTTTGCAGATTCAGACTAACACGGCTACCCCTCTGATACTTCATACTCAGAGAGTAGTTATTAATAGTTCACAATCCTGCTGGAGAGGCATAACAAGTGGGGTTCCGCAGGGGTCTGTTTTGGAACCGGCTCTGTTCAATATCTTCATCAACGATTTAGATATTGGTATAGAAAGTACGCTTATTAAGCTTGCAGATGATCCCAAGCTTGGAGGGGTTGTGACTGCTCTGGAGGACAGGGTCATAATTCAAAATGACCTGGACAAATTGGAGAAATGGTCTGAGGTAAACAGGATGAAGTTTAATAAAGACAAATGGAAAGTGCTCCACTTAGGAAGAAACAGTCAGTTTCACACACACAGAATGGGAAGTGACTGTCTAGGAAGGAGTATGGCAGAAAGGGATCTAGAGGTTATAGTGGACCACAAGTTGCATATGTGTCAGCAGTGTGATGCTGTTGGGAAAAAAAGCAAACATGATTCTGGGATGCATTAACAGGTGTGTTGTGAGCAAGACACGAGAAGTCATTCTTCCACTCTACACTGGTTAGGCCTCAGTTGGAGTACTGTGTCCAGTTCTGGGCACCGCGTCCAGTTCTGGGCACCGCATTTCAAGAAAGATGTGGAGAAATTGGAGAGGGTCCAGAGAAGAGCAACGAGAATGATTAAAGGTTTAGAGAACATGACCTATGAGGGAAGACTGAAGGAATTAGGTTCGTGTCATTTAGAAAAGAGAAGATTGAGGGGGCACATGATAGCAGTTTTCAGGTGTCTAAAAGGGTGTCACGAGGAGGGAGAAAACTTGTTCATCTTGGCTTAGATAGAACAAGAAGCAATGGGCTTAACCTGCAGCAAGGGAGGTTTAGGTTGGACATTAGGAAAAAGTTCCTAACTGTCAGGATGGTTAAACACTGGAATAAATTGCCCAGGGAGGTTGTGGAATCTCCATCTCTGGAGATATTTAAGAGTAGGTTAGATAAATGTCTATCAGGGATGGTCTAGACAGTATTTGGTCCTGCCATGAGGGTAGGGGACTGGATTCAATCTCTCGAGGTCCCTGCCAGTCCTAGTATTCTATGATTCTATGTGCAGATCCAGGGGCGCTGTCAGTTCCACACACGGTCCAGAGAAGCGTGAGTGAGTCCGGCCACGGCTCCACCATGCGCTCAGGACCAGGGACAGGGCTCCTCCTCCCCCCCAAGGCATCAGACGTAGCCAGAGCTCTTAGCACCGATCGCTCCCTGCCTCCCAGCCACTTCCCCAGCCCCCGCCAGGCTTCCATCCGTTGCCCAGCCAGAAATCCAGGAAATAGACACTCCAATCAGTTGGCACGGGGACACACCAACATCTAATGTGGAGCACCCACCGGGACACAATAGCTGGCTCACCGGGTTTTAAGAGGTGTGACACATGCAGAGATGCCATGCCAGCATTAGACAGCCATTCCTTCCGCATACGATGCCTGGGTGAGCAAAATCTGTTCTTAGCTCTGCTACTGGTTTGCTGGGTGGTGTTAATCAAATCCCTATTCTGAGTCTCAAATTTTCCCTCCTACAAGATGAAAATCATAATACTGATCTCCCTCAAAGCACTTTGTGATCTATAAATAAAATTCATTCAGTCAGACAAACATGTCATCACTAATGGCTTCATTCCATGGCAAATCACAGTCCTCCCCAGCACGAGCAATAATCTCCCTGGCGACGGTGCCTTGATGCATTAAATTCTAGCCTTGCCATACAAAGGCAGAGGTGTGAAGCTCAGTGCTGCAATTTAAACATCAAGCTTTTTCCAACTCCTAGGCGGTATATTGAGTCTTCATTGTCCCACCCAAACAGGTTTGCACCATGCAAGGTCAGGAGGAATTTGCTTTTATTATTTAGTGCTGAAGGCAAGCCCCATAGACGAAATCTTACGGAAATCACCACCTGCATTCCCCCCTCTCCCCTAGAACATACTTTACATTCCACATTCCGTGCATCTCTTTCTTTCATCTGGATTAAAGTGAGGCAGTTACCACCAGCTCCTGCTGAGCAGTAAAACTGTACAGCAAGGCGCAAAGTGCCATTTAACAAGGTACCATGGGCACCTGGGTCTCAGTAACAGGATATTCCCTTTACATGACCATTGCACTGCAATTTGCTGGGTTAAGACAAGTTGATCATTTATCCTGCCCTCAAAAGCAGAGCTGTTTGAACTGGTCCAGTCCAGTCCAGTGTACACGTACACACACACACACACACACACACACACACACACACACACACACTCCAGTAGCAACATGAAGGGACTGAGAAAAAGATACTGCAGAATCACAGCTTGCAATTTAATCCTGGTTTAACTAGTGCCTGAGCTCCATTCAAAATGCCTTTCTAGTAAGCATTAGACATTGTCAATCTGTGGCCACTTAGGACTTCATACTTGTCACTGTGCTGCACACCACAGTACAGCTGAACTTCACAGTGAAACAGAGATCTCTCTGAGCCTTTTCTCCAACTGAGCAGAATGTCCATTAGTTATAAGTTGCTTAAGGCCTGCCTATGACACACAGCTGAGCCATCCTAAATCCTTCCAGGAGAGAGTAGTAGTTCACACATACAACGTTTCCTCAACTCCCGTCCCCTTTCACCCTCCCTCTACCTACGGTACATCGATGACATCTTTATGATCTGGACACATGGCCAAGAAACACTGGAGATATTCCACAGAGATTTCAACAACCTACACCCCACCATCAACCTCAGCCTGGACCATTCTACACGAGAGATCCACTTCCTGGACACCACCGTACAAATCAACAATGGAAAATTAGACACCACTCTCTACAGAAAACCCACCGACTCATACAGTTACCTACATGCATCCAGCTCCCATCCAGAACACACCACACGATCCATCGTCTATAGCCAAGCCCTTCGATACAACCGCATCTGCTCTAACCCCACTGACAGAGACCAGAAGCTTCAGGATCTCTACCAAGCATTTATAAATCTCAACTACCCACCCAGAGAAATAAAAAAGCAAATTGAAAGAGCCAGACGAATACCTAGAAACCATCTACTTCAAGACAGACCCAAGAAAACCAACAATAGAACACCACTTGTCATCACCTACAACCCCCAACTTAAACCTGTCCAACACATTATCAATAAACTACAGCCTATATTGGAACAGGATACCATACTCAAAGAGGCTCTGGGAGACAGACCCATAGTCTCCTATAGACAACCACCTAACCTCAAGATGATTCTTACCAACCACCACAGGACATACCACACTAATACCAACCCTGGTACCTTCCCTTGCAACAAACCCCGTTGCCAGCTTTGTCCACATATTCATTCTGCTGATACCATTATTGGACCTAACCAAGTGAGTTATAAGATCAAGAACACATATTCCTGTGCATCCAGAAATATAATCTATGCTATCATGTGCCGAAAGTGTCCATCTGCTATGTACATTGGACAAACATCTCAGACACTTCGCCAAAGGATTAATGCCCACAAAACAGATATCAGACAAGATCACATAGAGAAAACAGTTTCTTGCCATTTTAACCAGAAAGGACACTCTCTCAATGACTTAACCACCTGCATTCTGCTACAAAGACCTTTTACATCTGCACTTGAAAGGGAATCCTCTGAACTGTCATTCATGTTAAAATTCGACACTTTCCAACAAGGACTCAACAAACATTTGAACTATCTCACCCATTACCAAGATAGTTTCCCCAATTATCACCTCTAATACCATTAACTCACAAACATCCCACTCTCCCTACCTCTAATATCATCAATTCACAGACACTTACCTTCCTTCCTTCCCCCCCTCCCCGCATCCCCCTCCTGTTCTGCAATGTGATTTGTCCTTTTCATATTTGTTCATTTTTTTTAATTGTATCCTTTGGTATATATGGTAGTGACTACTTTCTTCCACTATTTCATCTGAGGAAGTGAGTCTGGCCCACAAAAGCTCATCATCTAATAAACCACCTTGTTAGTCTTTGAAGTGCTACATTGTCCTGCATTTTGCTACACATACACCAGGCACACTGTTACAGAATGAATTGAGCACCCTGGTCATGCTGCACAAGTAGAATCCTGCAAAACTACGGATATCTGTAGATGTGAATGTGGATATCCACCGCTTATTTTTGCTAATAGGGATGTGGCTGCAAATACAAATTTTGTGTCTACAACTCTGCAAATATCCACTTTACATCTGCGTGTATCTGCATCCGTGAATGTCAATGCAGACAGCCACAACTCATTTTTGCAGATACAAATGAAAACACAAATTTAATATCAAAGCAGGGCTCTATGCAGAAGGTCATAAGATAGGAGCTTGCTGGCTGGGTCACATACTTAGTGGTACTGTGTTTTATAATAGTTGCAGCTTCTCCTGCTTAGGGAGTTATATAAGAATCTTAAATTGTTATATGCCACTAATCGGGTATTTAAAATGCAAGTCAGATGCTATAATCTACTTGGTTGGATTTGTGATTTTTCTGGAGTTTACATAGTGCTTTGTGAAGCCTTAAATGACAGATTTTCTGTTTCCTAATAGGCTAGCGTCTAAAGAGAACACAGTCTTATTATTTAGATGTCTCATCTCAGAAACGAGAGAGAGGAACTAATTAGTGGGACTGCCAGGCTAACCAGAGCTGAACATACATACAACAATCAGGATCTGACTGATTTTGTGATAAAGGGCAAACAGATCAGCAAATACTTACCTTTAGCTGACTACAAATATATAGTGAATAAAAGGTGGGATGTTTTTGACAAAAGAAAAACAAAGGGAGAGCAGACCTAGTTCACTAACAGTACCAAAATATGTACTGTGCATTGGCTAGAGATTCAAATAAAGCAGGAAAAGGGCTGCATTGCAGGATGGTGAGCTACATTAGTTTAGGATATAGTCTACGCTTGTTATGCATACAAAAATCCCAGGGGAAGTCAGTTAGCTCCGTGGCTCTCAACCTTTCCAGTCTACGATACCCTTTTCAACAGTCTGCTTTGTCTTGCATATCCCCGTATTTTGCTTCACTTAAAAACTACTTCCTTACAAAATCAGACATAAAAAATATAAAAGTGTCATGGCCTATTATTACTGAAAAATTGCTAACTTTTCATTTTTACCACATAATTATAAAATAGGCATAGAAATACTGTACTTACATTTCAGTGTATAATATATAAAGCCATAGTCAGTTCATCTATGAAAGTATTAATTTGTACTGACTTTACTAGTGCATTTTATGAAGCCTGTTGTAAAACTAGAAAAATACCTAGCTAGGTTGATGTGCCTGCTGGAAGACCTCTGCATACCCACAGAAGTGTAAGAGTCCTGGTTGAGAGTCACTGAATGAGAGCGCTGCCTAGGACCAGGTGCAGTATGTATTTCTATGGTTCAGAAAAGAACTACATAAGTTAAGAGAGCAGGGGTGGTGGGGCTGCTGACCCACAGGAAAATCAGTCGGAGGCCACACAAAGAAGCAAAAAATCCAAAAAACAACCAAAAATCCAACCCATTCCGGTGGCCCCCAACTGAGGAGAGTAATTCCCCTTACACCCCAGAGCCTAGAGGGGCCCAGGCTAGTAGATTGGTGTGCTCCAGCCCCATGGTGGGCAGCGAGGGGACTGGAGCACCAGCCCTGACTCCCCAATGCTGAGGGGCAGAGCCCTGAGAGTCTGGGGCTGGGGACCACATCTAGCCCACAGGCCTGAGGTTCCCCACCCCTGTAATAGAGAATGGATCATCAATGACTATGAGCTAGGATGGGCAGAGATGTAAACAGATGCTCTGAGGGGTCTGTCCCTAGCATCTATGCCAGAAGCTGGGAATGGCCGACGCGGGAAGGATCACGTGAGGATTACCTGTTCCATTCCTTTCCTCTGAAGCACCTGGAACTGGCCACTTTCAGAAGACAGGAGACTGGGCTAGATAGACCAGTTTGATCATTCTTATGGTGTTATCGCTTCACCTCTAAAGGCCAGGCTGACTGCACTAGAGAAATAGGTTTGGTGGTTTCAGCAAAGTCTTAGTGGGTTCCCAGACACAACCTTTTCTGGCAAGATGGTGCAGGTTAGAAGAGCAGGGCTACGTCGGGCCAAGAGTAACACAGAGGAAGGTCAGTGCAGCCGGGATCTGACGTTAAGCAATGTGAAGTGATGGAAATACGCTCTGCTGATGAGAGATCCGAGGCCTGCTCGTCCACTGCTTTGTCCCTCGCATGGTCACTTACATTAGGCAAAGTGGGCATAAAATTCTACTACTAGAATTCTGCAAGCATGAATTGAAAAGTCAGATGTGGCCACATTTTCACAGATATGAATGGCTACATCAGGCACATGTATCACACAATTGAGAAATGTGTGTCATAGTGCTCCTCCTCTTCCCCCAAGTGGCTAGGCCACAGGATTTAGCAGCCTGCTCCTGCTAGCTGTTACCTCCTCCAGCTCATATGTGCTTTGGTGCTGAAGGGCCCAAGTTCAAACCCTGCTGATGAGCTGGTAAGGAACAGAAGAGAGGGAAAAAAAGCTCCTTCGTGTGCAGTTTGCAGCATGTAGATACATCCCCAGATTTCAAGTACCCCAAGAGTAGTTGGGTCTGAGGGATTAGTTTGGGCTCATGCTAATCACTCTTCAAAAAGCCACTCAATTGTGTAGCAAAGAGAAGGTTCTATGGCATAGATACAGCCACCATTCACACTGGAAAAAGGTGGAGAGAATTAGAACCTGATGCAGCACCAACCTCAGAGTTTGAGATGATCTAATTACAACAGCAAAATTAAACAGGCTGTCCTCTCCCCACATCACTGCTGCAAAAAAAACACCGTTGGTGGCTGCATACAACTGCGGTGACTGCATTTGAAAAACAATACACTAGAGATGGATTGCTATGATTTTGGAATAGTGTCAGAGGTTGAGAAACTTTTATGCACTGACACCCAAGAAATATTTGCTAGAAATCCAACAGAATATCAACAGAAAGGAGTTCTGGGCACCTGCAACAGGTGCCCAGAATAGGAACAATAAGTGGTTTTCCCTTAGGAGAAGTGCTGTGGTCCTATTGCTTGCCGTCATAAACACATATCATGCCACGAAGCTAAAGAACCGGCAGTGGAAGCCTAGCTTAGAGTGGGCCTAAGATGCAGGTTCTCCTCTCACACCAATGTTAAGTCAAGACTAACTCAAATGGAAGTCTACAGAATTTCATCGATGCAAAACTGGTGTAAGTCAGACATGTGTCCACTGCCCCAAACGGAACATGAATCCAGAGTGGAGCTCTCCTCAAATTTGTGGGCTGTGATGAGTTTTGGGGATTTGGTTTGAGCCCACCCACTCCCCTGGACCTGGAGAGCAATCTGATTGACACGGAAAGAGCAGCGGTTTCATTTCACATACCTTATGCGAGTAATGTTGATCTACAATCCTTGCCAACCCAAAGTCACCAATCTTCAACACCAGGTCCTCCGTGTTAATGAAAATGTTAGCAGGCTTGAGGTCTCTGTGCAGTATATTAGCCGAGTGGATGTACTTCAGTCCTCTCAGCAGCTGGTACATGAAGAGTTTGGCATGTTCCTCACTCAGCGTTCCTTGCTCCAGCAGGCGAGCCAAGTCAGTCTCCATGTATTCCTGGACTATGTACACCACGTTAAACTTGAAAAGCTCCCCATGCAGATCAGCTCCCTTAGGTCCCAACACCTCATACACTTTCACAACGTTGTCGTGGTCCAGCCGGCGGATAATCTTGATCTCACGGAAGGCATGCTTCATGCTCCGTGCATCACTCAGGGCGATCTTCTTCACAGCCACTTTGCGGCAGCTTTTGCTGTCAACTGCTGACAGGACCAATCCGTTGACACCAACGCCTAGGGGCCTGAAATCAACAAAGCGGCACCCTAGATCATAGCCATACATGCTGGCGATGCAGTCACACTTCTCTGCCATCGTCGGGCTCTGTTCTTCCTTTATCCCTTAGAAAACAGAAGCAGGCAAAGAACTTCCAGATCGCAAATGTATCTTGAAATGAAACGAGTCATTATGACTAACAGTTACATAGAGGGTGGGGGGTTGCTTATTCCGAGAACCATAGTTTCAAAACAAGCGACTTACAGAAACGTAGAAACAGTGAAAAGAGACAGCTGAGCAAAACAATCTATATCAGAATAGATGGGGGAGGAGGAAAAGAGAGACTTTCCAAAGAGCCTGAAATTTGGAATGCAGAATCATTGAAGAAAAAACAATGAAAAAAATAGTTCTTCCTATCAAAACAGAGTCAAGTTTATTTTTCTTGAGGCTATTAAAAGATCCACTTTGTTAAGTTCTTCAAGCCCTCTCATTTTTCTCTCTGAAGCCTACAGTACATTGCTGAAATAAGCAGCTAGTCAGTGCTATAATTAGTGTTTCCCCTGGGTCTTTGTATTGTTCTCACTTACTTCAGGTGTTGCTTCACAGTGGAGTCAAGCTAAGAGCATTTAATGTAATAACCTTGAATTGCTTTGGATCCTGCTAGCTTCCAACCATGACCTTCCAAATTCCTCAGACAACCTTCGAGAGCGTTAAACTTTCCAGAGGTGAATTCGAATGCCAGTTTTTTTTTTGTCTGAAGCCAAAAGCTCAGTAAGACTTTGTTATTCTTTCTGCTGCCTTCTTTCTATATACAGGCCCCATTTTCCATTTGATAGGCAGAAGGGTTGACAGAAGCAAACTGCTTTTCTGACTGAAACTTGTTTTTCATCAGCTGAGCTCAGCACAGAAAATTTCTGTGCTCAATATTCCAACACTTTTCCCTTGTATGTCTTTTGTTAACCAACCCAAGTGTCATTTGATCTTTATTGCCGGTTGAAACATTTATTGCTGGTGGAGTTTCCTGCATCATACCGCCTGGCTATCCCTCAGTGGTTCTCAGCTCTCCTCCTGGGAGGGGAAAAAAAAAAAAAAAAAGAGATTGATTGATATGATAAAAACATCAAATATGCGCCTCTTATGTAAATTCTCTCTCCTTGAAGGTTAAACATGAGCAAAGCAACGGGTGGGAAATATCAGTTGTGACCTTTACTAAATTAATTAATTAGTTATGCTCTCACACACGTCATTAGCAGCTTTTTTTCAAATGCCTAATTCTTCCTTGTTTAAACTAAAAACAAAGGGCCAGTAATACTACTTTATGTTGTGCTGGGTTTTCTAAGATTTAATAACATTTGTGTCTCCACCTGTCCAGTTAGCACAGCCGTGCTTAACTAAATTTCAAGAAAATTGTATTAGTGGTGCATGACACACACAGGGCATTTATGTGCTAAGCAACCCAGAGTAAAGAATGTGTCATGTTTTTCTTCAGTTTGTAATTTATGTTCTTTTTGTTTAAAACCTGGTCATCTTGGGGTTTTTCCTCTTTTGTATTTGGGTTGGGAGGGGGGATACTCCCACAGGTGCACAAATGCCTGGCTTACATTTGTGCTCTGCACAAGCCACGGTAATGGAAAAGCTGCCGCAGCCCAAGCTATGATAATGATCTGACATTTTTGTAATGCCTTTCATTCAGAAAGATCTTAACATGCTTTGTAGATTTTACCAACTGACACGTCAGCTATACTCAGGAATACATTCATCTGCCACTAAACAGTAGGGATGTTAGACAGTGATTAATTGAACAGTCATGTAACCACACAGAATATTATCGGCTATTCGATAGTCTCTGGGGGTGGGGCAGCAGCCAGCACACTCTGGCCCCACTCCCAGGGAGCCCCCTGCCATCCTATGCTGCTGCCTTTGTATCAGCGTGGGGTGGCAGGCAGGAGCCGGTCTGTGCTGGGAACCGGTTTAAAAACCTGATACAGAGGCAGCAGCCCAGAGTGGCAGTAGCCTCTGTCCATGGGGGACCCGCGGCATCCCACAGAGCAGCCTCTGTCTGTGGTGAGCCTGGGCCCGCCAGGGACAGAGACTGCTCCATGGCAGCATCCCCTGCCCGAAGCACTGAGGGCTGCCTAACCCCAGCCGCACCCCTTCAGGGGCATGGAGCAAGGCCTCCCTGTGCCTTGCCCAGGGGCCTGGCAAAGCTGTCAAACTCGCTGTATCCATGTGAAAGAAAGGTGGCTCTTCTCTCAGCAGCAGGTCAGAAGGATGGCTCATCCTTTAACCCACTACCCTAAGGCTTTGCAGAGCTGGCATTAATTCCCTCTCCTGTGTGACCTTGGGCAAGTCACTTAGCACTAGGTGTGGTGGCACGTCGGGGTTCCCCCGCCTCCTGCACCCCTGTAGCGGCACAAACAGACTCCATTGGCCAGTAGAATGAAGGGAGTTTATTGCTTCTCCAGGATACAGCACAGCCTAGATGTCATCTGGTTACAGGGCAGGCCTAGGATGCCTCAGCCCCCCTTGAGATGGGGAAGACTGGGCCCTTAAATCCCAGTTGCTTAGGCTGCTTCCTCCATGATACCAGACAGAAACTGAAACTCTCTTCCAGCCCTGCCCCCCAGCCAGGTGCTGGTCTTCACCCTCCTTCCTTTGTCTCCCTCCCTGGGAGGCTGAGCCTGGGTGTCTGAGTTAATCCACATTTGGGAGACTCAGTAAGAATCTCCCATCACAGTGCAGGGGGAGCCCGGGTCACAGAGCAGACAGCACCCCCACTTCATCACACTAGGTCATGGGTGGACAAGATACAGCCCGTGGGCTGAATTCAGCCTGCCAAGCCATTACATCCGGTCTCTAGCCTGCCTTGCCGCAATCCCCAGCCCAAGCCAATTGAGACGGGGGGATGGGGAGCAGAGGAGAGAGGAAGCATGAGAAGTCTCCTACCCCCACCAGGGGTGCGCAGCACCAGAGGGAACTGCCAGCTGTTCAAAACAGTTGGCGGCTCCCTCTAGGCGCCACACGTCCCTGGCAGGTCTGGGCAGGTGTGAGAGACCTCGCATGCTCCCCTACCCCACAAGGGAGCACGCAAAGTTCCACCCCGCTCGTGAGAGGCACGTAGTGCCTAGAGGGAACCGCCCCTTCCTGGGCCAGCCCGCCACCACTACCAAAATTGGTGAAGTGTTGAGGCCCCTAGAAAAATCACTGGGGTTGACAATGCCTGAGTTTGGCACCTGCACCTGGGGGGAGAGGGGCATGTCAGCACCGGATTCACAAAAGCCAGCGGCATGTCAGGCAACTCCTCGCCTAAGTGAGCCAATAGGTGATGCCAAACCATGGTCTTTGTGCTAAGACCCGCTCCTCTCACAGAGATAAGTGCCTAGAATGAAGGCTTCAGCACGGGGCCTTTCATGTTGTCTGGGTCTCTCAGTGGTGATCCCTCCCTTGGGATTAGGCACCAATGCCATTCTGTCAAGAAGCCCAAGGGGCAGAGGAGCAGCAGCAGAAGCTCAGTCAGGACTTCTAGCCCCAGTGGTTGGGGTACTCACGGGGGAAGGTGAACCTCTGGGCAGGCTCCCCCACACACCGGTGAGGGGGTTAAGGATTTGAACACGGACCTGCCACATGTTCGGTGAGAGCTGTGCTAGGCTATGGGATAGTCTCATGGGGTTCTCCCTTCGTCTCTCCTGCTGAAGCTGTTCCTCTGTGGCTAAACAATGGACCAGAGAGAGAGAGAGAGAGACAGAGACAGAGAAAATGCAAGCACGAGAATGACTCTGTAGCCTGGTAGCTAGAGCCCAAACACGGGATACCCAGGATCTGCTCCCCTTCCTCCAGTGATTTTTTTTCCCCCCACAATTACTTATCTAAGGGTGGAACAGCTTTAACAGAAGGGCTTGACAGCATCCACAGCAGAGAGTACTGTAGCCTTGAGAGGTACAGATGCCACTTCCAATCCCTTCTCCTCAGAGGAGGGGAGATGTGAATGGGGAGGGGGGTGTCCCAAGTGATCACCTTAACCATTGGGCCAACAGTTACAAGGAACACTTCCTCTTCCCTCCTCCTCTCACATGCCAACTCACCTACAGGGGTCCAATCTACAGGCTTGGGCCTTTGAGATGAATGAAGCAGAGGAACATCTATTTTCCCCTGGATCGTGAATCCCTCAAACATCTGGATGCTGGGCATGGGGCTGCAGTACATATGCTCAGAGGCAGAATCACAAGAAACTTTTACCGCAAAAATGTAGGTGCCCAGCTCTGTTGTGCATCTAGCCCCTTCGTTTCAATGTGCCTCTGGAGAGAGGATAATATGCCTTTCGTAAGTCACAGAGATGCCATGAGGATAAATGCATTAATGACTGCAAGCAGCTCAGATGCTGTGGTAATGAGGGCCACAGATGTGCGGAAGGTAACAGTACAGCACAGCTGAACTTTGGGCTGGAGAAGAGTGTGACACCTACTGAGGTTTTCCCGCAGGGACCTTGGAGGTTATGTTCAACACTGCAGTAAAACACACACAGCTGGCACATGTCAGCTGAACTAGGCTCACAGGACTCAGGCTGTGGGGCTATAAAAGTTCAGTGTTAACATCCAAGCTTAAGCTGGGGCCCGGACTCTGAACCCTGCAAGAGGGGAGGATCCCAGAGCCTGGATTCCAGCCCAAGCCTGGACATCTTACACTGCAGTTTTACTGCAGTGTAGAAGCATCCTTAATGTCTGCAAACAAACAAAACGGGCTACACATTCAACACAGAAATGGTTCAGCGAGAAGAGAACATAAGAACGGCCATACTGGGCCAGACCAAAGGTCCATCTAGCCCAGTTTCCTGTCTGGTGACAGTGGCCAATACCAAATGCCCTAGGGGGAGGGATCACAACAGGTAATCCTCATGTGATCCCTCCCCTGGTCACCCACTTCCAGAGAAACAGAGGCTAGGGACACCATTCCTGCCCATCCTGGTTAATATAGCCATTGATGGACCGAATCTCCATGAATCTATCTAGCTCTTTTTTGAACCCTGTTTAGGTTCTAGCCTTCACCACATCCTGTAGCAAGGAGTTCCACAGGTTGACTGTGCTAAGTGAAGAAAAACTTCCTTTTGCTTGTTTTAAACCTGCTGCCTATTTATTTCATTTGGTGACCCCCTAAGGCACCCACAACTCCAGCCCCGCCACACGCATTGTTACCAAACCAAATTGCTCCTTCAGGGTTTAAGAGCATGGTTTCTATAGGCTGGGCTGCTTTCCCTCCAGATCTTAAAGACACGAGGATAAATTCAAAGTTGACATAAGCAATGGCATCTTGCTTTGAATTCAAGGTGAAGTGGAAAATATTCTAAATGTTAGACTTGGTAGGTTGTTGGCCACATGCCTGTGAACTTTGGTGCCTGCCAATATCTTACATCATGTAGACAAACCATTACACTTAATACATTTATAAAGATAGACAAGATCTGGGACATTTACCAAGGAGAACAAGAGTATTATCAAGAGTGGAGTATGATAGTCAGCTAACTATGCAGTTCATTTCTCCTCCAGAAACATTAACAGCCTGGTGTGTTATAAAGGGAGGAGGAGAACATCTTTATGAAGACTCATGCTTTGCGTCATTCTAAGTGGGGTGATTTGTTACTTATTGGCAGTATCTGAGAGGGAAGTGTAACCTGCTAAGTTGTACTTAGGTACTGATCTACCCAGGTAAGAATGGCAGGAATTCCTTCACTCGTGTCTACGTTGCCAGTGACAAATATGTGAGCAGAAAATGAAAACAAAAATTGGCTTGACATGAAGATATTCTGAATAGTAGCATTCTTCTACCACACACATCCAGACTGGAACTGAATCTATATTTGGGCTTTAGTAACTGAAAATGGCCAATTTTTGATTTCAGAAGCTGAAATTAAGCCTGGCTTTGTCCATTCTCTGGGTGTGGGGGCGGGGCAGGAAGTAAGGGGCAAGGGGTTGGGAGAGCGTGGGGGTTGGGGGCTGAAAAGCGGCTCAGGGCAGGGGCCATCTGGTTGGGCCTTTTCGTCAGCTGCTGCACGTAACTTGGATTCCCTACTGCCACGGGAAGGGTGAAGGGCTTATATGAGACCTAACAGGCTAGGGTTGGAGACCCTAATTAGAGCATATAGACTGTTATTTGCAGGAGTCTTTAATACTCCAAAAGGGATTCATTAGGACCCTGTAACTCAGAGTTAGCTGGTAGCCTGCAGTGGAAACTAGGGTGAGAAGAAGACTATTGTACAGAACCCAGATACTCAGAGGTGCTCAATAGGTGACTAACCCTTGACAGGGTCAAATTTTGTAGCCTTTCATTGAGCAAAGCTCCTGATATCTCTTAGTTCAGAGGGAGTGCTGCTCCATTCAAGACCACAGGCAATGATAGCAAGGGCAGGAAAACCAACAAGTTATAACTACCAGCGAACTCTGATCAGAAGTCATTTCAGTTCTTCTTGGGCTTTTATGACCATGTGCCCGTATTTCTGATTTACAGTAGGTAAATGAATATACAAGTTAGGTGCAGCCCTTAGGCTTCTGGAAAGATGCCACCATCACTTTCTGTGCAGAGGAGTCCATAGGTTTACTCTCAAGAGTGAAAGGCAAGCAGGGTTTGACACAGATAATGTGTTTGCATGTTTTACATGAGGCTCCAAGAAAAAGACCTTTGCTTCAGCGAGGCTGGTTCTCATCTTCCCACTCATGATACCCAGCTTAGAATCATGACAACAGATGTCAATCTTAGGTCTGGAAAACAGGCACTCTTTCCTATGTTCGTGAGTCAGTCAATGCCAGTGCTAAACATAGCAGATGACTAGGGTTGCCAGGTGTCTGGTATTGAACTGGACAGTCTGGTATTTTCGCCTCCTGTCCGGTAGAACAATTCAGAAAATACCGGACACCTAAAATGTCTGGTATCTTCTGATTTTTAAATCCCAGGTGCTTACCGGGTTCTGCAGGGGAGCTGTCTGGCCTGGCACAGGGAGGCAAGATGGCGGGCGGCTGCCAGCAGCCTGTTAGAGCCAAAAAGCCTTAAAAAAAGCATTTCTTAAAGAGGCCATGCTGGTTTTTTGTTTTTTTTGTTTTTTTTGGTTTAACAACTTTGGTCTCCCCCCTTTTTTTCCCCTCAACAGAATATTTTCCCTTTTTGGGGGAAGTGGGGAGTTCAATATTTTTTGGTTAAACCATCTGGCAACCATACAGATGACATGATACAGACCTGTAACACTCCCAAATTAGTACTCACATTTTGAAATTTTCATGCATCACCAATTCACCATACATACATGCTTTTGCAGTATTGATTCCCATAGGGTGTGTCTAAACTATACCCCTCTGCCGACAGAGGGATGTAGATTAGGCACAGAGGAGGAGCTGTTCTACCAGAGGAGAAGCTGTTCTACCAGAGGAGAAGCTGTTCTGGATTTGGTTTTAACAAATAGGGAGGAACTACTTGAGAACTTGAAAGTGGAAGACAGTATAGGGGACAGTGATCACGAAATAATAGAGTTCATGATCTTAAGGAAAGGTAGAAGGGAGACCAGCACAATTGAGGTAATGGATTTCAGGAAGGCAGATTTTGATAAGCTCAGAGAACTTGTAGTTAAGGTCCCATGGGAAGCAAGACTGAAGGGAAAAACAACTGAGGAGAGTTGGAAGTATTTCAAAGGGACGTTGTTAAGGGCCCAAAAGCAAACAATTCCGCTGTGTAGGAAAGATAGAAAATATGGCAAAAGACCAGCTTGGCTTAACAAGGAGATCTTGCACGATCTCAAAATAAAAAAGGAGTCATATAAAAAATGGAAACTAGGACAACTAACAAAGGAGGAATATAGGAATATAGGAGGAATATAGGAATATAGGAGGAAGACCAAGGACAGGGTAGGCCCACTGCTTAGTGAGGAGGGAGAAGCAGTAACAGGGAACTTGGAAATGGCGGAGATGCTCAATGACTTCTTTGTTTCGGTCTTCACCGAGAAGTCTGGAGGTGTGCCTAACGTAGTGAATACAAGCAGAGAGAGGGTAAGTTTAGAAGATAGGATACACAAAGAACAAGTTAAAAATCACGTAGGAAAGTTAGATGTCAGCAAGTCACCAGGTCCTGATGAAATGCATCCCAGGATACTCAAGGAGCTGATAGAGGAGGTATCTGAGCCTTTAGCTATGATCTTTGAAAAATCATGGCAGACAGGGGAGATTCCAGAAGACTGGAAAAGGGCAAATATTGTGCCCATCTATAAAAAGGGGAATAAGAACAACCCAGGAAACTACAGACCGGTCAGTTTAACGTCTGTCCCAGGGAAGATAATGGAGCAGGTAATTAAGGAAATCATATGCAAACACTTGGAAGGTAATAAAGTGATAGGGAATAGCCAGCATGGGTTTGTGAAGAACAAGTCATGCCAAACTAATCTGATAGCTTTCTTTGATAAGATAACGAGCCTTGTGGATAAGGGAGAAGCGGTGGATGTCATATACCTAGACTTTAGTAAGGCATTTGATACGGTCTCGCATGATATTCTTATTGATAAACTAGGCAAATATAACTTAGATAGGGCCACGATAAGGTGGGTGCATAATTGGCTGGATAACCGTAGTCAGAGAGTTGTTGTTAATGGTTCTAAATCCTGCTGGAAAGGGATAACAAGTGGAGTTCCTCAAGGGTCTGTTTTGGGACCCGTACTGTTCAATATCTTCATCAATGATGTAGATATTGGGATAGAGAGTACGCTTATTAAGTTTGCAGATGATACCAAACTGGGTGGGGTTGCAACTTCTTTGGAGGATAGGGACATAATTCAAAATGACCTTAGCAAGTTAGAGAAATGGTCAGAGGTAAACAGGATGAGGTTTAATAAAGAGAAATGCAAAGTGCTCCACTTAGGAAGGAACAATCAGTTCCATACATACAAGATGGGAAGCGACTGTCTAGGAAGGAGCATGGCGGAAAGGGATCTAGAGGTCATAGTGGACCACAAGTTGAATATGAGTCAACAGTGTGATGCTGTTGCAAAAAAAGCAAATATGATTCTAGGTTGTATCAACAGGTGTGTTGTAAGCAAAACTCGTGAAGTCATTCTGCCGCTCTACTCTGCACTAGTTAGGCCTCAGCTGGAGTACTGTGTCCAGTTCTGGGTGCCACATTTCAAGAAAGATGTGGAGAAATTGGAAAGGGTACAGAGAAGAGCGACAAGAATGATTAAAGGTTTAGAGAACATGACCTATGAAGCCAGGCTTCATGAACTGGGCTTGTTTAGTTTGGAAAAAAGAAGATTAAGGGGGGACATGATAGCGGTTTTCAAATATCTAAAAGGGTGTCACAAGGAGGAAGGAGAAAATTTGTTCCTCTTGGTTTCTGAGGACAGGACAAGGAGTAATGGGCTTAAAGTGCAGCAGGGGAGGTTTAGATTGGACATTAGGAAAAAATTCTTAACTGTCAGGGTGGTCAATTATTGGAATAAATTGCCAAGGGAGGTGGTGGAATCTCCCTCTCTGGGGATATTTAAGAACAGGTTAGATAGACATCTGTCAGGGATGGTGTAGACGGAGCTTGATCCTGCCTTGAGGGCGGGTGGCTGGACTCAATGACCTCTCGAGGTCCCTTCCAGTCCTATTATTCTATGATTCTATGATTCTATCGCTATTGCAAATGAAGCAGGGATTTAAATATCCCATGCTTCATTTGAATAGAAATGGATGCCGCTTTTTGCCGCCGCGGCACTTTGCTGGCAAAAAGAGGCAGTCTAGACAGCGATCGGTTGACAAGGAAAGCCTTTTCTGATCGATCTCTTATGCCTTGTGAAACAAGGTTTACAGAATCAGTTGGAAAAGGCTTTCCTTGTCGACTGATCCCCGTCTAGACTGACGCTTTTCGCCGGCAAAGTGCCGTATCGGCAAAAAGCGGTGTCCATTTCTATTCAAATGAAGCGCACGATATTTAAATCCCTGCTTCATTTGCAATAGCGATGTGCCTAATCTACTTCCCTCTGTCGGCAGAGGGGTGTAGTTTAGACACACCCTTAGTTGACTGAACTGGTTACTTTCTCCAGCTATGCCATGGACTGTCTGCCATACACTGGCTGTCTTTAAAAACTGACACTGTCGTTTGTAGAAGAGTTCCCCATTACAGAGCTTTCTGTCTCCACCTAGGAATTTGTATGGTTCTGGTCACTGCAATATGCAAGGAGAGGGACTTTTTCAAAAGAAGTTGCAATTGGTCAAACCCTCTTCACACTGATGTCAGCAGGAGCTTAAGCCACGGACTGTTACTAAAACTCAGTGGAGGGTTTTTGGCTGGCTAGCCCCAATATCAAAAAGAAGGGGAAGGGTCAATGAAAAATCATTACCCTGAGCTGAACAGTCCCCAGGACAATGGGAAAGTCCAACACTCCAGGTTAGCCTGATTGGCAGGGCGAGCAGGCTAATAAGGGAGTTAGGAACCAGGGAGGCAGGGGTCCTGTCCTCATGTGAACTGGATTTGCCGGGGTCAGACAGAGGGGCGCAGAGATAAGTAGAGAGCAGGGGCCTGAGCAGAACTTGCCACCCAGAGAGTCAGCGCAGACAGCAGATCCATGCTGGGAGCAGGGCTGCAGCGACAGAGCCGGAGCAGCAGTCTGGGAGCTGGAGGCAGCACAGCATTGTATGTAGCTGGGTGTGGTGAGCAGCAGGGGAGAGGCAAGGGGGGCTCTGGGCAGAGAGTCCAGCACAGGGAGATGCCCTTAGCCAAGAAGCCTTACAGGCCAGACTTGGAGGGGGATTATAACCCTGGATGAGACTGGGAAGAAGATTCTTGCTAGCCAGAGCCTGAAGCAGGGTTGGGCAATAATTTGTAAAGGGGGGGGCACTTGACAAATTTATCGGGTGGCCATGGAAGGGGTGGGGACTCAGGTGTAAGGGGCAGGAGACTTTCAGTGCTCCCCTACCCACAGACCCTGATTGGCCCGGAGGGGGGGGGGAGGAGGGAGAGTGACTTTTTGCCCCCACCCCATCCTGCAAGGGGCACGTGGTACCTAGAGTGAACCGCCAAGCAGTCCCTTCTGGTGCTGCGCACCCCTGGCGGGGGGAGGAAACTTCACGCGCTTCCCCGTCCCCAGGTCTCATTGGCCTGGGAGCGTGGGAACAGCAGGGTGGCCACAGGCCAGAATCAATCTGCTTAGCAAGCCAGATCCAGCCTGCAGAGGCTCTTTTGTCCACCCACTGGCCTGAAGGCATGTGGCCACCATCAGGGCACGTGTCCAATCCACAGCATCCCTGCAGCACCACCAGTGCCTGAGAAGGAGACCTGGGACCTACAAGGAACAGACTGTGAAGAGTGAGGTGTTTTCCTTTAACTTTGCCCATTTTTTTCCTTATTCTTTTAAAAAATGATTGCTGTTTAATAAATTGTATTTGCTATGAACTGTACGTAACGATCAGGGGGTCAGGGAAGTGGCCCGTGCAGAGAGAATACCCTGGAGTGGGAACACCCTTGCTCCTGCCCTAGAGGACCACAACAAGGTTGGGAGTCAAGCCCCCCAGGAATCCTGAGCCCAGCATTGTTGAGGTTGCAAGGTCTCTGACACACAGGACAGTGGAAAGGGCGTCCTTGAGTTCAGGGAGGCCTTGGATAAAAGGAAGCAGAAGCAGGGACTTGGATCCTTTTGCTAGCCCATTTCACCATTGTAATGCAGAAGCCAGGGAAGTCCCCCTCAATAGCAGGACCATTCCCCCACTTACATTAGGTCAGCGCAGAGTGCTTCTGAAAAACCCTACCAACCATGCCTTTGAGTTGTCTCTGAAGACAGCAGAACATTTCAACACAGTAAACTTCAAGTGCAATCCATTATGCATGGAGTCATTTATTTGGCAAGTGAATAATACACATCAGTATCTTGTCCCCGCTCTTCTAGTATGGCTTACATCTGGTCTACACTGGCACTTTTTGTTCCCAAAAACTGCCTCTTGGCAACACCACAATGAGAACGTACACACCATAACACAACTTTTGTTGGGAAAAACACTCAGATTTGGCAACAAAAAACTTCCACCCGAGAGAGACTTTTTGTTGACAATAAAGGGAGGGAAAAAGACAAGAGCCACTGTGGACTCTGCTGTTTGCTTTGTTGATACTTTTGCCAGTATCCTACAATGCCTGCCCTATTGGCCGTGTTCAGTGTTTTGTGGTTTCTGCTGCCTTGCAGGCATACACCCCTCCACTTTCAAAGCTGCAGAAAGTATCTGACCACTGAGTGAGCTGCTCTGTTTGGGGAACAAGCAAAGAACAAATAATCGGAATGCTTCTGTTCTGTTTTGCTGGGAACATAGCTGCAGGCTGACTGCTGCTGCAGGGGAAGGGCTGAAGAGACTGCTGTGCTGGTTTGACATTCCTAGCATGGAGAGCTCACACAGTTACGAGAGAATCCCAAGAAGCAAGGGATCAGCTCTGTCTTGGATAACACTGCACAATGGGATGCTTACCCACATTGCTTTGCTCTGTCAACAGGGTGCTAGCAATGCGGCTATGAAATGTCGATAATGGGAGGCAGAAAACCTGGTTTGACAGATTTTCACTTTTGGAGACTTTTGCATGTCGACAGCACTTTCATCACCAAACCTTCTCAGTGTAGACACAGCCTTAGCTAATTGTATCAATTCAAATCCACACATGCACTATACTTCTCCTGTGACTGTCTATCCAAACATCCTACATATAAGCACAAAACACTCTCAATAGTTGAATCCCTCTTGGATTCCTGCATACCAATCCCTCTCTACTCTGGTGCAGGGGATTCTTTAGCACCAACTGCTAAAACCTAGAGAAGTCTGCCAGTCTCCTGGAGCAGTGTGTATGACACCACGAATGTTTTCATCACTTCAGCACCTGCATTCTTAATGGTTCAGCAGGAATTCCAAGCACATCACAGCTTCAGCTGCCTCTGGGTAACTCCTCCTCTACCTTCCCTCAGTACCTCAGCTTCAGGGCTGCCGCTTTGTCACAAATCATCACCTGAGCAGCCACTTCCCCACAAGTTGTGGGCATTACTCCTGCCAATCTCAAGCAGGGCAGGGGCCTCCTCCTTTCCAAACCCATCTTGCGGGTTCCAATCTGGTGCTCTTGCCACGCATTCAAATCCTCCAGTTTCCAACTGTGTATCTGCCTGCATGCCTATTCCATTTCTTCTGACTCTTCCTTCCACCCTCCCCCCAAACTATTCCCTATCACTACTCAGAGACATGTTTCTATAGCAACTAAGCACAGGCGTTGTTCAAACCATCATTGCACAACTTACACGTAAATGGTCTGCTTGCCAGTTCTGTACAGTATGTACTGCCCTGTGTTTGTAGTTTAGGGTATAGATCCCACATTCCACACATGTTGCACAAAGAGATTAGAGGGCAGGTTTTACAAGATCTTCAGCTATTTTCAGGTGCTTCAGTTTTTAGGTGTCCAATCTGACAGACATGCAGCCTGAATTTCAAAGGTTACTGAAAGCACCAGGAGCTTTAAGCGCTCAGCACCTTTGAAAACCAGGCCCTGGGTGTCTCGAGAGATTTGTTCTCGGCTGCACAGTGAGTCTATGAAAGACCCGACACTAAAATTCAGGAAGTCCTTGGTTTCCAGATCAGTGATCAGTCCACTTGACTTTTGCAGGCAGTGTGGTTAAATAGAACATAGAATTATCCCAGGGCTGAGAGCCGGCCCAAGCTACGGGCTGACCGGGCTACCGCCCAGGGCACCCCACTGAAGGGGGCGCCGCGGCTGGGCTGGGCAGGGGTGGGACCAGACATGCACCACGCGCCTGGGGCGCATGAATGGCTCAGGCCGGCTCTGCTAGGGCTGCTCCTACCCCATTCTGAGACAGTGTTAACACACAGCAGGAAACCACACAGAGACACTGACCTGATCCTCCTTAGTCCGGTATAAACAAGAAGTAACTCCACTGGCCTGAAAGGAGAGTCAGTCCCATCACGTGATCAGAGCAAATCCTATTGGCTGAACTTACTCTGAAGGAAGGACACAAATAACTCCTAAGAACATTTTGTTTATAATTAACGCTGTCATACACTACACCACAAGCAAGATGAAATAGGGGCTAATAGACTCCTAGGGTAGAGGCCTCCAATTCAATTTCCCTTAGAGCCAGAGCCAGTCCTCAAATCCTCCTCGCTGGCCACCCCTCTCTGGCAGTGGCTCTGGGGGAAAAACAATCCCCATGTGTTCCACCACCCCCTGTACATCTCCCAGCCCCCGCCCCGGCTGGCCTTTGCACATTCGCCTCCTAAAAGAGGCAAGGCCTTCCCTTGCCTTGTACCCTGCTGGGAAGAGATCAAGAAAAGGAGCCTTCCCTGAATTGTAGCCCATCATCTGATTTCAAAGCAACTAGGTTTATGTCTCTGACATATTTGGTTAAAATGTTCACTCACATTATTATTTTTTATTTCTTTTTCCATGCACTTCTTCTGCATGTCCTGATTCTGGATGGGCAGAGGAACTGTGACACAATGATATAAAATCTCAGTGCTACCACTGGCTAAGATAGGGGAAGGGATGCTAGGGGGAAGAGAGGCTAGTGTAAGAGGGCAGAGCTGGGGCTGGGCTTGGCAGAAGGGTACAGACAGCCCTCCTCAAGGTTGCAAGGCCAGACTGAGGATCTGTAGATGGCCCAGTCACAGGGTATGGCTACATTACGTAGCTTTTAGCAATAAGGCTGTGTTGACACGACCCTGTCACTAGAAGTTGGCGCATGTGAATGCTTTTTATCTGTGCTTTTGCTGACAATATTTTTCCACCCCCCAACAAGTGGGTTTCACTTTGTCAGCAGGAGAACACTCCTGCCACCAAAGCAGCATTCACCCATGCACTTGCCATAACAAAACTTTGTTGGTCATGGGAGAGGGGGTGGTTAAACACTCATGAATGACAAAAGTTTGGTCAAGCAACTGAAAGTATAGACACAGCCTTAGTGGATGGATGTTGACTTCTGCAGGCCTCAATGTCTGTGTGTTTAAGCCTCTTTTTTTGTTTTTGTTTTTTAGAGAAACACCTCCCACCATATCCCCATTCCCCACTTTGGTGTTTATTAGCTACAGGCAAACAAGAGACATGCACTAACACTGCCTTCCATTGACACTTCCATGCTTAAAATAGGCCAAGGGTGGGTGGAAAAACAAGACTCTGTCCAGGGAGGGAGAAAAGGCAGTAGGGAAGAAAATCCAGAACTAGGACCAAGATGGGATAACATACCAAGGACAGCAGAGATAACAGGAGTCAGGGCTCTTGGTTGCCCAGTCGCCCTTTTGTGCAATCTGATACCACACTCAAGCATGTCAGAGTTAAAAGTGGTACCCTGTTAATGAGCTCTCCCACATGATCTTTCAGCTACTGAATCTGCCCTGACCAATCTCAATGCTATTCAAGTTTCAAGAGACAGGGACTTCAGAGATACTGAGGACAATGTGAACCAAGACAGAGCAGCCATCAGTGGCTACAGGAAGAGACAGACACTTAAGCCCAATTGGTCAAAGATAGTGTCATAATGCTTCCATCTCAATCACACCAAAGCTTCACAAGAGCTCAACATCTTCTTGAATGGAGAATGACTCGTTCATGATCCAAAGCCAGTATATCTAGGAGTAACTCACATGCTTATCTACCTCAGGAAATCAGCTGAGATGGTTAAGAGCAGAACCAGACACCTAAAGAAGTTTGTAGGCTCAAATTGAGGAGCTAATAGAAAATATTGCACAGCTTGATGTTTTATTCTTCCCGCTCAAAACTGGATGATGTATAATTGAATCAAATTAGGAGAACAACAGGGACTATGAAGCCAATATACCCCCAAATGGCTACCAGCCCTAACAGCCTACCTCCTAACATCAGTTGTTAAGGAAATTCTTTGCTTAATTTGACAAAATCCAGACAATACTGCAATTCACACTTTTCAAAGATCTGTTAGAGGCACCTTGCCACTGGCTCATCAACAAAAGACCAATCTGGACTATGTTACCAATCAGCTCTACAGTGGACACTGCCACATTGTGGTGAACAGAATAGGCACAAACTGCTCCCTTTCTAAAAAATTCCTCATCACTCAGGGCATGTCTTCACTATAGGCTGGATTGATTGGAAGCAACAGATTCAGCAGGGATTCATTTATCACATCTAGTATAGATATAATACATCAACCATCGAGGGCTCTCCTGTTGGTTCCAGTGCTCCACCAAAACAAGAAGAGTAAGCCAAGTTCATGGGAGAGCATCGGTTGTCAACTTATTGCAGTGAAGGTAACGAAGAAAGCAGATCAAAGAATGTTGTCTTCAGCTACATTATTCGCATAACTGAAGTACTGTAACTTAGCTCGATGGCCCACCGTAGTGTGGACAAGGCCTCAATCTGATGAGTGACATCCTGGCTTCATGCTGTAATACTCTCAAGCAAGCTTAACCATGTCAAGTGTGAGGTGGCCAGGTGTGAATGACAACTCCTGGGGGGACACCCTATGCATAGCCGCAGTGTATCGGGAGTTCTGGCACAATACCTGAACAGCTGTTCATCTCATACAGGCTTATCAGAAGCCCTTCCCTGACTTGACCCTGCTTACCCAACATTAGTGAATGTCTAGAACAGTGGTCCCCAACCTTTACAGGCTCCCGGGCGCCCGGGGGTGGGGCCACTCACGCGCTGGGCACCCGGGAGCGGGGCCGCGCGTCCGGGAGCACACCAGGGGACTGGGATGCCCTTGCACCCGGTGCCATCATGTGCCCTAGGGCCGGGGCTGGGGCCGCCCGAGCGCCTTGTGCCGTGGGTCCGGGGCCGGCGCTGCCGCCCGAGCCGCGTGCCTGGAGCCGGCACCGGCGCCGCTCGAGCGCCGAGTGCCCACATGTGCCCTGGGGCTGGGGCCACCCGAGCGCCGCGCACTCGGCGTCGGTGCGTGTTGCGCGCCTGGGGTCAGTGCCTCCCGTGCGCCGCGGGCAGCGCCGGCCCAGGTTGTCGGCGGGCGCACACAAATGCCCCGGCGGGCGCCATGGCACCCGTGGGCACCGCGTTCTAGACCAGTGGTCCCCAACACGTCTGATACTTACTTCAGTTGTTCTGAGGCTTACACCGCCCCCCCATACCTCTGATTTACCTTCTTATTTCATACAAAGATTATAACAAACTGGAAAAGCTTTCAGAGAAAACCAATAGTAAAATAACTTAGATTGTATGGGAACCTGACCACCAGATTCCTCTCCACCCCTAGCATCAGGATCAAGAGTAGGGATGGGTTTTAAGTCAATGGGGACTAACATTCTGCAATCATCCTATTGCAATCATCACATGGCTATTCACAAGGCATCTATTAAGCTTTATGTGGCTACTCAGACGCAGCCAAGAAGTTTTTCCTGGCAGTGTGTTGCGTGAAGATCATCTAGCCCTTAAAAAAAAACCCTCAAAGAAGAAAATATAATAAAAGTACACAAACCGCCTACGCTCACCCCAAAATGCATCCAAACAAGGATCTATACCAAAACCACAGAAACAGTAAACTGACTACTCATAGGTGTATGCTTATTTATATGTTCAAAATACACTATAAATGAACTTTCTGGGTTTAATATGAGTTTTTTGGATGCCATGCTCTGAATAAAGGCCTTTAGTCTTCTTGGAAAGGAAGTGTCAGTAGAGTACCTATTCCTTCAATATTCATAGATTCCAAGTCCAGAAGGGACCATTGTGATCATCTAGTCTGATGTCATGGATAACATAGGCATAAAACCTCCCAAAATAATTTCCAGAGCAGGTCTTTTAGAAAAATTTCCAATGTGGATTTAAAAACGGTCAGTGAAGAAGAATCCAGTAGGGATGTTAAAACAGATAACTGGTTTTATCTGTTTAAATAGTGCTTAACTGGTTAACAGTTTTAACATGGGGTCTACTGCCCAGTCGTGTTGCAGCTGCAGCCTTAGGTTCCCACCACCTGTCCCACCAGCCCTACCACGGCCAGAGCAGCTCCGGCCCAGTGTGGCTCGTTGGCAGAGTTAATGGGAAAAGGCTGGTTAACTGGTAAGCATATCGATAAGCCTCAGGCTAGCCAGTATGTTCACCAGTTAATCAGTAAACATCCCTAAAATCTACTTCCATCCTCAGTAAGTGGTTGCAATGGTTAATTTTTTCCCACTGTTAATAATTTATGCCTTATTTCCGCTCTGAATTCATCTAGCTTCAACTTCCAGCCTTGAGATCACATTACAGTTCTCTCTGCTAGACCGAAGAGCCAATTATTAAATATTTGTTGCCCTTGCAGGTACTCGTAGAGACATTAATAAAGTCACCCCTTGGCCTTGGTTTGTTGCTCTAAGACAGGTGGGGAACCTATGGCCTGGAGCTTTCCTGGATCCAGCCTGCAAGCTCCCTAAGCCTGCTGTGGAGGGGGAGCCCCAAGTCTTATGGGCCCAATCAAGGCTCTGCATTGCATGGAAGCACTCTTTGCAGGCAACCCCTCCCCATCACTCCCATTGGCCAATGGGAGCAGTGAGGGGCAATGCTCGCAAGGAATATTTCTCTGGGATGCACAGAGTCTCCTGGGGACTGTGCCAGGTAGGCATCTTAGTTCCTTTCCCCCCTCTGTACTCCCTTTTCGTGCCTAGATCCCAAGCCCCCAACCTGTTCCTGCAGCCTCCCTCCCAGACCCACACCATAGCCCACTCTTGCAGCTTACACCTCCTACCCAGATCCAATACCCCCATCCCAGTCCACTCTTGCACCTCATACCTCCTACCAAGACCCTGCCTCTTCTCCCCTCAGCCAGCTCCTGCACACTTCCACCTGCCCAAACCCCTAAGCTCTTTCCATTTTATCAACATTCTTCTGGAATTGTGGACACCAGACCTGGACATAATATTCCAGCATCAGTGGCACCAGTGCCAAATGCAAAGATAAAATAACCTCTCTACTCCCACCCTAGACTCTTGGTTATGCATCCAAGGATTGCATCAGACCTTTTGGCCACAGCTGTGCACACGGAGTTTACATTCAGCTGATTAACCACCAAAACCCCAAATCTTGTTCTCAGCTGGAATCTAATACTGCAGCATGGAACAAAACACTCACGACATTTGTGAAAGCATAGACAGCAGAAATTAACAGGAAAGGCCTGGTACACAAAGGCAGATCTGAAACAAACTACAAGAGGTAGTGGCACAGGTTCAAAGGGCCACAAACGGTGTTACTCCCAACAGAACAGGACTGGCTCTGCCAATGATTGCTTAGCTATTCTTCAAGTCAGAAGTGTCCCTGTCTCCCCAGCACGACACTGCCACAAGGTCCACAATTTCCTTAAACAGACCAGCGTTAAACCCCAGGAAATTAGTCGGTATCTTACATGGTTCATCCTGGAAGTCTATTAGCGATAGGCCCCAAATGTTTATGTCATGGGTCCAGACAGGAACATCATCCTTTTTTAGAGGTTATATGGATCTGGGTTTTGCTCAAAGTCCATCTTCAAGCACCTTTCTGTCCTGTATGTACTTCCCCTTTCTGCCTATATTATATTGTCTGAAGAGTCAGTCACTATACCATTTATCCCACATGATTTAGCTGGAGAAATGAGGATTCAGGAAGCTCTAGAATTCCCCCTGTTAAATGAGGGGAAAAGAGTAAGACCTTGCTTTAAATCCAATGTACTGATTTAAGTTTTAGAAGCATGTTTAGCTGATCTTTGAGATATTAGCATCATGGATTTAATTTCAAATCATTAGATTTCCTAAAATAGACCTTCTGAAAACTGCTTTGATTCTTTTGAAGTGCTTTCCACCATTAAACAAAGTACAAAAGCACTTGACATGTAGCAGCACATTTCTTTTGCAATGCCTACAGAATAATTAGCATTTTCCTTTCTAATATTCTGGTTGAGAAAGTTCTGGTTAGTAAGTGAATTGCAAAATTTCCTTTTCCTAAGAAGTTTCCCAGTGAATAGTCCAAACCCTCAGCAAAGCAAGAATTGTCTTGCATATTTGATAAATCTTTATTACTAATTTTTATTGAGACCAAGACCAGGTCTCTCAGGATCCACTAGTGCCATCTGTATAAATCAAGAGTCTTTATCTAGATGTCCTGGCCGTAACTCCAATAACCCAAACCTAAAATCTTCCCTTTCAGTTTCAACTGGATAAGGTTTCCAGTCACAGACTCTTGTGTGGGTGCTCATATATTACAGCAACGCTGCTCCTAAAAATATCAACACTGCACTTTCTACAGTTGCCATATTTTACACCAGACATGGATGAATTGTAGTGGTGGATGAAATATTCCTGACAAAGATGATATACACTATTGGCCTACTTCTGAAACTTTTACTTGTATTGAACAGAACTTTACTTCCCAAGCAGTGTCACCAATATTAGCAGAACTAATCAGGGACCAGAGTACTACTCAACATGACAAAAGATCCTAAATAAGGGACCAATACTACAGACTTACTCATATGAATAGAGCTATTGCTGTAAGAGACAGATGTGACAAAGCATTTTAGAATGAAAAGCACAAAATGTAAATGCAATTTATTATTATTTATGTCACAAACAACCTTCTAAACCATAAAAGTAGCAGGAGTAGATTCCATAAGGTCACTGAGTTTTGAACTGATAGGATAGGATCTCTTAGTTATATAACTCATTTATGGCAATTTCCAGCATGCAAACTTTCAAATCACCCATGTTCACACAAAGTCCCACATCAAGTCTCAATTCTAGATCATATCATCAAAAAGTCTCCCATATTTCTACAGCAGCAGTGATGCGATACATTCTTCTACATTCTTTAAACAGAATACAAACTGAGATATACAACCAAAATGATTCATCTGTGACAAATGAGAAATGGTATCTCAAAAAACCAAAACATCAAGAGGAAACTGCTGAAGAACTCCAAACTTTTTTGGAGGTAAGAATACCAAATCAATCATAGAATCATAGAATGCTAGGACTGGAAGGGACCTCGAGAGGTCATCGAGTCCAGTCCCCTACCCCCATAGCATGACCAAATACTATCTAGACCATCCCTGATAGAAATTTATCTAACCTACTCCTAAATATCTCCAGAGATGGGGATTCTACAATCTCCCTGGGCAATTTATTCCAGTGTTTAACTACCCTGACAGTTAGGAACTTTTTCCTAATGTCCAACCTAAACCTCCCTTGCTGCAGGTTAAGCCCATTGCTTCTTGTTCTATCCTCAAAAGCCAAGATGAACAAGTTTTCTCCCTCCTCCTTATGACATCCTTTTAGATACCTGAAAACAGCTATCATGTCCCCCCTCAGTCTTCTCTTTTCTAAACTAAACAAACCCAATTCTTTCAGCCTTCCCTCATAGGTCATGTTCTCTAGACCTTTAATCATTCTCGTTGCTCTTCTCTGGACCCTCTCCAATTTCTTCACATCTTTCTTGAAATGCGGTGCCCAGAACTGGACACCATACTCCAACTGAGGCCTAACCAGCGCAGAGTAGAGCAGAAGAATGACTTCTCGTGTCTTGCTCACAACATACCTGTTAGTGCATCCCAGAATCATGTTTGCTTTTTTTCCCCAACAGCATCACACTGCTGACCCATATTCAGCTTGTGGTCCACTATAACCTCTAGATCCCTTTCTGCCATACTCCTTCCTAGACAGTCACTTCCCATTCTGTGTGTGTGAAACTGACTGTTTCTTCCTAAGTGGAGCACTTTGCATTTGTCTTTATTAAACTTCATCCTGTTTACCTCAGACCATTTCTCCAATTTGTCCATGTCATTTTGAATTATGACCCTATCCTCCAGAGCAGTCACAACCCCTCCAAGCTTGGGATCATCTGCAAACTTAATAAGCGTACTTTCTATACCAATATCTAAATAGTTGATGAAGATATTGAACAGAGCCGGTTCCAAAACAGACCCCTGCGGAACCCCACTTGTTATACCTTTTCAGCAGAATTGTGAACCATTGTGAACTGCTCTCTGAGCACGATTATCCAGCCAGTTATGCACCCACCTTATAGTAGCCCCATCTAAGTTGTATTTGCCTAGTTTATTGATAAGAATATCATGCGAGACGGTATGAAACGCCTTACTAAAGTCTAGGTATACCACATCCACTGCTTCTCCCTTATCCACAAGACTCGTTATCCTATCAAAGAAAGCTATCAGATTGATTTGACATGATTTATTCTTTTCAAATCCATGCTGGCTGTTCCCTATCACCTTGCCATCTTCCAAGTTTTTACAGATGATTTCCTTAATTACTTGCTCCATTATCTTCCCTGGCACAGAAGTTAAACTAACTGGTCTGTAGTTTCCTGGGATGTTCTTATTTCCCTTTTTGTAAATGGGCACTATATTTGCCCTTTATCAGTCTTCTGGAATCTCCCCTGTCTCCCATGATTTTCCAAAGATGATAGCTAGAGGCTCAAATACCTCCTCTATCAGCTCCTTGAGTATTCTAGGATGCATTTCATCAGGTGACTTGCAGGCTCCTAACTTTTCTAGGTGATTTTTAACTTGTTCTTTTTTTTATTTTATCTTCTAAGCCTCCCCCGTTCCCACTAGCATTCACTATGGTAGGCATTCCTTCAGACTTCTTGGTGAAGACTGAAACAAAGTCATTAAGCATCTCTGCCATTTCCAAGTTTCCTGTTACTGTTTCTCCCTCCTCACTGACCAGTGGGCCTACCCTGTCCTTGGTCTTCCTCTTGCTTCTAATGTATTTATAAAAAGTCTTCTTGTTGCTCTTTATTCCCATAGCTAGTTTGAGCTCATTTTGTGCCTTTGCCTTTCTAATCTTGCCTCTGCATTCCTGTGTTGTTTGCCTATATTCATCCTTTATAATTTGTTCTACTTTCTATTTTTTATATGACTCCTTTTTTATTTTTAGATCATGCAAGATCTCGTGGTTAAGCCAAGGCAGTCTTTTGCCATATTTTCTATCTTTCCGACGCAGTGGAATAGCTTGCTTTTGGGCCCTTAACAATGTTCCCTTGAAAAACTGCCAACTCTCCTCAGTTGTTTTTCCCCCTCAGTCTTGATTCCCATGGGACCTTACCTATCAGCTCTGATCTTACCAAAATCCGCCTTCCCGAAATCCATTATCTCTAAGGGTATGTATACACTAGCCCCCTAGTTCAAACTAGAGTGGCTAATGTAGGCATTCGAACTTGCAAATGAAGCCCGGGATTTAAATATCCCGGGCTTCATTTGAATATTCCCGGGCGGGCGCAGTTTTTAAATCCCCTTAGTTCAAACTGACTGCCCGTGGCTACACACGGCAGTCAGAAATTAATCCAAACTAAATCCTTAGTTCAGATTAACTGTTACTCCTCCTGCAATGAGGTGTAACAGTTAATCCGAACTAAGTCGTTAGTTCGGATTAACTTCTGACTGCCGTGTGTAGCCGCGGGCAGTCAGTTCAAACTAAGAGGATTTAAAAACGGCACCCGCCCGGGAACATACAAATGAAGCCCGGGATATTTAAATCCTGGGCTTCATTTGCAAGTTCGAATGCCTACATTAGCCACTCTAGTTCGAACTAGGGGGCTAGTGTATACATACCCTATTTTGCTGTTCTCCCTTCTATCCTTCCTTAGAATTGTGAACTCTATGATTTCATGATCACTTTCACCCAAGCTGCCTTCCACTTTCAAATTCTCAACCAGTTCCTCCCTATTTGTTAGGATCAAATCTAGAACAGCTCCCCCTCAGTAGCTTTTTCAACCTTCTGAAATAAAAAGTTGTCTTCAATGCAGTCCAAGAACTTATTGGATAGTCTGTGCCCCGCTGTGTTATTTTCCCAACATATATCTGGATAGTTGAAGTCCCCCATCACCACTAAATCTTGGGCTTTGGATAATATTGTTAGTTGTTTAAAAAAAGCCTCATCCACTTCTTCTACCTGGGTAGGTGGCCTGTAGTAGACTCCTAGCATGACATCACCCTTGTTTTTAACCGCTTTTAGCCTAACCCAGAGACTCTCGACACTTCCGTCTATGTCCAGCTCCACCTCACTCCAAGTGTGTACATTTTTAATATATAAGGCAATGCCTCCTCCCTGTTTTTCCTGTCTATCCTTCCTGAGCAAGCTGTACCGTTCCATACAAAAATTCCAATCATGTGTATTATCCCACCAAGTTTTTGTGCTGCCAACAATGTCATAACTATACTTATTAGTACTTCCAGTTCTTCCTGCTTATTACCCATACTTCTCGCATTTGTATATAGGCATCTAAGATACTGATTTGACCTTGCCTTGACCCTCTATTCTCTCTGCCATTATAGCCCACGCTCCCTCCCATTTCCGACCCATCTCCCAGGTCTCCATGTTCTCCACTTACCTGTGGGCTTTGCTCACCTGTCCCCGTCGAACCTAGTTTAAAGCCCTCCTCACTAGGTTAGCCAGTCTGTGTCCAATGCATCTACCCTCCCCCATGCTACCACTCTTGCCAATCATATTACCAGCTAATGAGAGTTATTGTATCAATTCCAGCATTAGGTAATAAATATCTGTAGCCAGTAATTGTCAAGCTGCCCTCTTTCCTACAACCCACATTAAAAGCAGACCATTTAGCACAACAGATGCAATAAAACCTAGCATTTGTCTTATTACAGAAAAATAGATACCACATCCAAATCTTGGTCACTTGGTCAAAATCAACCCGGGCAGGTTCCCCTATATCCCAGACAAAAGACTTCAGATGTTTGTGGCATTCCCGTGTATGTTTGTGAGAACTCAAACCGTATACTGTTTAAGTGCAAAGGAAAAGTGTGCTAAGCATCTGACTTACAGGCAGACAGAACTGACAAGACGGGTGTCATTTCTGCAGTGCTGATGGAATTGCTTTTTCTCATTCTATTTTCTTGCAGAGATGCCAATTAGTTTCTTGCATTGTCAGCGTCTGGGTCATTTTTTTCTCATAATAAATTGGACTTGCTCTCTGCAAGTTTGGGTACTAGATGAAAGTATAAAACATCTCCATCTCCCCATCCCCCACCAAAGAGTATCTTTATACTAGCACTAGCTGGAGAGCCAGTATGTGAAATATAATCTTATTGTTTGTCCTGGCAATACAATGATTCTAACACAGGTCACCTCTATATCTTTTGAAGTGTCTACTATTAAAATAGGTCATTGAATCAGTGGTTCTGGCCATCCTCATGATAAAAATTGTTATTTTCTGTCCTGTGGCAGCTGGTTTTAATGAAAGACCTGCCCACCTCAATCAGTGCATACACTATAGGTGATATTTACAATCCTCAGATGTCTGCATGGTCCCTTCTGGAGCTGCAGACACCAATCTGAGAGTCTCTCTGATGTAGCACTTTGAATCCTTGTTGCACAGGTGTAGCATTACACTGTGGGGCTGTTAAAGCTCCCCTGACATTAACAAGCTAAAACAAACTGATATATGAGCATGAGCCTAGGATTCAAACTCTCTTAATACATGACAAAATGCATGCGACACTCCAGTTTTGTTTATATATTCCTGATAGGCACAGAATACATAACTGCTGTCATTAGGTGGAAGCTCCTACGAACCATTCCAGTTGCTCCTTTGTTTCATTAGAACTCCTTTCCCACTGCCAGAATCCAATGCAAATAAGGTGAGCAAAGACAGCCTTATGTAGGGTCTCACGAGCATGAAATTGTATTTCAAAGCCTACTTGAGCTTCTGGGTTTCAGCTGTGCTAACATATGCTCCCAGGAGAGATGGGGAGAATCTCTTCATAAGTCTATTGGTTTTTAAAAGAAAAAAAAACAGACCACAGCTGCTGAAATGATAAGCAGCTTGTTAGCCATGTTCAGATGGAGAAGGTCTCAAGTGGAACAGCTCTACCCAAAGGATTACATGCTAGTGCAGTACTTTCTTCTACATATACTCCAGGGAAGCAGGATGAACTAGTGGTTAGAGCAAAGAGCATGGTTCTCTTGGTGGTCTTATTACCAAAAAAAATAAAATATCTGGGCTTCTGTGTGAATGTAGGTAGGTCATTTTGGTATTATGGGCCTCTAATTTCTGCAGCTGTGAATACTGGATTCTACTGGAAACAGATGCAGATTTACCTGGAGGCACAGTAAGTATTGAAATCCTCTGAAAAGAGTTAATATCCCATGAACTGGAACAACACATGAGTACAGCAGTCTTTAGAGAAAGCTAGAGTTCCATCTAAGTGTACAAACTACTTCCAGGACTTTCAAATTAGTACAGGCTGAACCTCTCTTAACCAGGACACTCTGGTTAAAGTTTTTTTCAATTACAAACTAACACAGTTACCCCTCTGAAACAGCTGCCATTTTGTTGCCTACTCACCCAAACCAGCAAGGTCCCTTTGTAACTTTTTACAGACTACTATAGACTTAACTATCTTGAGTAATTTCATATTCTGCAAATTGTGCCGCTTTTTTGCTGGTCATCCCCTTTCTAGATCATTTCTCAGTATGTTGAATAGCACAGGTCCCTGGACAGATCCATGCAGCAGAAAGGGGGCACCACAGAGGTAACACAGCCCAAGAAAACACTCATGTTCCAATCCTCTACATCAGAGCAGAGTCTGTGTAGGGAGCTCCCCAGCTTCAGCACTCACTATCTATATTGTAGCATGACCGTGCTTTCTGATGGTGGGTATCATCATTCATATTTTACAGATGGGAAGATGAAGTGCAGAGATGAGGCCCTCAAGGTCATATGGCATCCAGCACTTGTACCTCCTACTTTCACTAGGCCACCAGTCCTCTAATATCCATCTCCACAAACAGTTTTGCTGGCTTCCTCTGTCCAAGGCTTTGGTTTGCTTAAAATGGAGTTAGGTCCCATCTACATGTGGCCAACCAAAGGCCAGGAGTGCTGAAACCATACAATAAACTTCCCTTCCCCCAATAACATGTGGGTTATTAGGGGTCTGCAGATGAACACTTGCTAACTCATCACAAGGTTCTTTTTCCTCAGTCTGCCATTCACTAGGATTATTTTCTTCTATGTAATAATCAGCAGCTGACTTCATCATAGATTAGATCAGCGTCTGTAAAGCATTTTGAGATGAACAGCCAGAGAGCACCAAACAAGTGTAGAATGACAATTAGAGCAGTTTGGGAATTTTCTATAAAATTTCTCAGTTGAAAATGCCAATTTGCCAAAACAGAAACTATTTTTGGGAAAGGGATCTTCCCATTAGGAAAAAAAAAGGGGGGGGGAGATCTTCCAATTAGGGGAAAAAAGGGGGGAGGGAGTGTCAAAATTACATAGGGTTCTATTTCTTTCTTTTTTTTTTTAAACCCAAAATGTTCTGGGTTTTTTGGTCTGAAACTTTTTTCATAATTTTAGTTATTTTTAAAGGTGGAAAAAAAAGTTTCAAAGTATTCAAAATAAAGGGACCAGATCAGAATTTTTGTATTTGGATGTTCAGCTTGCGAAAATATTTGAGATTTTTGATTTTTCAACCCATTTGTGATGAGAATTTTTCCAAATCTCATCAAATTCTCACAGGACAGGTAAATTGGTTTTCAACCACACTCAGATGTCTCCCTTTGTACCTGGTTTGTAGGTGAGAACAAAGTCCCATAGATCTGCCAGCAGGTCACCTGGTAGTGATCTATGGGACTTTGTTCTCCAAATCAATTGATAAAGTGGGATTCACCCATGAAAGCTGATGCCCTAATAAATCTGTTAGTCTCTAAATTGCCACAGATTTTTACAGATACAGACTAACACAGCTATCCCCTCTGAGACTATTATAATGCAAGAACCACTCAATCTGTTTATTTAGATCTGGGTTCAGGGTATCAGATTTGCATTTTTAATTGCAGCTCAGTGGTTTCTGTTTTTGAAGTTTTTCTGTCTGAGAATGGCAGCTTACAAGATCAAAACTGTATGCCCAGACAGGTTAAAGTGCTCCCCCACTGGATTCTGGATGTTGCCATTCTTAATGTCGAATTTATGTCCATTTATTCTTTTGTATAGAGACAGTCCAGTTAGTCCTGTAGCTGGATCTCCCCTCCCCTAGCCCAATTTGCTCTTTCAGGTACAGTCTGAATAGTTTCCCTGTAATGTCGAGCAGTGGAAACTCCCCAGTGATGTTAGATGCTTGCTTACAGCCATACTGCTCTATAGAATCAATTGAATGCATGCTTCTGAATAGGTAACCTGTCAATGTATGAAAAATGCACGAGGAAGTGTGGGAGAGAAACAGCCACTCATAAAGCAGTACAGTATATATTATCTTTTACTACAAGGAAAAATCCTGCAAAGTGCATAAACTGATGTAATGGCGGCCAGGTGTAGCTCTCCTTGGAAAAGATGTAACAGCATGCCAAACTCGGGACCAGACCGGAAGCAGAAGAGCCCTCCCGTGGCTCTGAAGGGACTCAGAGGACTCTCGTTGACTCACGGCTGTTCTCAGGATAGCTGTAGCCTGGCCAGCCTCAGATGCCAGAAAAATCGAAAGTAATCTACATCATGCCCACAGCCTGCCTCCAAACTGCCAGTATGATTGTGGTGTGTGTATGAGTATTGCCGTACCATTAAGAATCTGTACCAAAGAACACACTTCAGTGCTGCTCTAGTTCACCCTTCATCTGAGCTTATTCCTTGGCTGGTTCCAAGGACAGGTAACAAGCCCTAGGAATGTTGAATCCTTTTTCTATATATGCCACTCAAAGTGGAAACTTTTGCGCTTTGAACCTATGGTGGAGGGCATTAACTAAAACAAGAAAGCTGTGGCCAGGTATGAGTAGAAGAAACACTATTCTAAGAGAACAGCAGCAAATAAATCAAGAGGGGGAAAAGGTCAAAAGCATGATCAAAAGAGTCACCATCCTGAGTCCATTGGAATATTTTATGTGAAATGGAAGACGTACATTTTCCTTGGCAGCGTAATTGTGAATAACTGGCACAGGAGGAGTTTGGAGCAGCACAAGGCAAAATGCAGTGTGTATTATGAAAAAATAAACTTATTTCAGTCGATGGATACACTGCAGTAGCTATACATCTGCCCCAGTGTGTGCATGTGTTCTGGAAGTTTAGGTATTGGAACTGTCAGGTACTAATGGATACCACAAAGTAGTAAAAAAATGACGTTGAACTTTACTTGCAGCTCAGATGTTCATCTGAACAACCCAGACATGGCTACCACAGGCAACCGCCATCTCCTTTTGCCTACCTTGTCCAATAATTGACGAAGGGTCTGATCTTACTGATCCTAATACAATGGGTGTTATGGGAGGCCACCTTAGTCAGGGTTTGCCCCAATGAAGCTGATATTAACGCACATCTACTTTCTCCCTTCTTCATTCCCAAAGCCCATTGTAATGAGAAAACATAATTTCAGTGGCCTTGTAGGTTTGCTATAGCTATTTTCACAATGATCATCAAAATAGCAGTGATGCTATTTAGCTGTGGATGATTAAATACTTAGTCCACTGAAATTGGACTAGGAACGGACGTTCATCTGGCGTTCCTCTGATTAAAAATCGACTGGACCATAAATCTGCCCCCATGTTAAAGCACTCTGGGGACGCATTAGGGAAAATACAGTAGCCCACTAGGGCTGTCTGTTTTAAAGAGATTTCAGAAGCAGTAAATCTCTACACAGCAGGTAGAGATGAGGAGGAAGCAAGCTTTGTAGCTGGTGGGTTGGGAAGGGGGAGCACAGTAGAAATCTTGTCTGGATAGAATCACTGAAATCTGTTGCTTCCAAAGCTGTCCCGGAGATGGTATCTTAGAAGAACACTAGTGCTAGAACGAGAGAGGGGCACCAGTTGCAGGGCACAAGGCAGCTCAATGTGTGGTTACAGCCCATTTGGTGGTGATCCTCATTTTTCCAATCCAGAGGTGAGGCTGCAGGGACCACAGGCAGCAAGATACCATGATCTCTCTCAGTCCTACAGAAAGACCCCGTAGATTCAGGAGGACACCTGGCCAGTTGTCAGCATAGCCCTTAGCTGAAAAATCTTTATCCATCCATATTTTGCAGCATTTCCATGGAATGCAATTCCAGACATGACAAGGGTCACAAGCAGGAGAGGATGAAAAGGATGTAACCTGTCTTGACAGGAGGAGAACCGCCTCACCAAGTCTGGACAGTGAGTCAGTCCTTATTTTGCTAACAAGTCCACAGGAAAGGTCATGTCATCACCCAGACTACAGGGACCAGTGCTGAGAGTTGGTTTCATTCTGCCACGTGCTCAGGATAAGCTTCTATGATAAATATCACCTGGGTGCCAAGAAATATCATTGACTGATTGATGTGAGACAACCTGCCATTTTAAACAAGCAAGTACTTTGAACTCACAGAAGAAGGTGAGAGCAGACATACAAAAGACAACAGGGTCTATGATAAGCCAAAAGTTTCAGAAGCAGGACAGACGGATTCTATTCCTAAATCTGCCACTGACAGGAGGTGGGAACTTGGGCAAGTCACTTAATCTGTGCACGCCTCAGTTTCCACATTAAGATAAGGATACTCTCCTTTAGGAAGAGCTTTGATGTTGGCAGACAACACATCTTAGAGAGGATATAAATTAGAAATACCTATGACCTACAGAATATCACTGGCAACACTGTAGTTCCTAGCTCAGCTTCAGGCTCCCACCATGATCACAGAATCAGAAATGAGAGAGAGAAGAGGCCTACTGGAACTATTAGCTCATTGCCAGCGCTAGTGCAGCATGGTTCTCTGCAACCTTCTCCAGGGCTTGTAAAACAACACAGGAATCATAGATTCTAAGTGTATTGTGTCACCCAATAACGTAGTTATATTTTAATCTCCTGCATTTGTGGAATAGCACGGGAATGAGCTACAGAACGTCCTCGCTCTTGTACCTGAAAGGAGGGCAGGTTAGAACAGAAGAACAGGTATCCTGGGTCAGACTAAACATCCATCTAGCCCAGTATCATGTCTTCAATAGCCAATCCCAGATGCCCTAGAAGGAGTGTACAGAACCATCAATTAATTCCTCTTCTGTCATCTAGGAGCAGCCCTAGATGAGCTGCCGGCAACTGGCACCCTAAGTGAAATGCGTGATTGGCGCCCCCACCTCCAAAGCCCTCAACATCTGTTTATCTCAGTGCCCTAGGTGACAACCTAGTTTGCCTGTATTGAGGGGCCACCACTGCTGTCATCCGTTTCTAGCCTCTGACAAACAGTGGCTAGGGACACCGTTCCTACTAATAGCCATTGATGGACCCATCTTCCATGAATTTATCTAATACTTTTTCAACCCTGTTGAAGTCCTGGTCTTCACAACATCCTCTGGCAAGGAGTTCCATAGGTTGACTATGTGCTATATGAAGAAGTACTTCCTTTTGCTTGTTTTAAACCTGCTACCTATTAATTTCATTTGGTGACCCTTAGTTCTTACTACACCCCACTTACATTCCCTCAATTGGTTCTTCCCTTATTGTTTGGGCCGTGGGTTGATTTTAAATTGCTATGTGAATTTAGCAGAGTCTGATCATCAGCTATGACAAGCAGCCTTACAACAGCCTTTGTGAAGCTTAAAAATAAAAGGCTCCACAAGAATATATTGGATGAGGATATTGAGCCCTGATAAAGCACTTGGCACTTTCCAAGCACTTTCCAGACACAACTGATTAAGCGGCACAACACTCATCATGAGGGCAGTCAGCATCGTTATGCAAATGGTGAAATGGACATACAGAGAAGTTAAGGCCATAAGGTACTTTCAAAACTCGGAGCTTCAACGTAGGCATCTAGACATAAAGCTTGGTGACAGAGCTGCTGTGTAGCCACGGCTCCCAAATGAAATCAGTAGGAGCCATGCATCTGTAACACCGACAGGCGGAACCGAGCTTTGGACCTCTGGAGCTTACTGTCCACATGAGCTAAAAGTCAGCAGCCTCTCAGCTAAGGCTATAGAGCACACTCATTCTCTTTCTCTCTAAGTGGTCTAAGCACCTCTACATAGGACAGTGAACCACACCCAGGAAGGGTGCGGCTTGTATGTTCTCAGTACCTATGAAAAATCAAGCCATTTTTACTTGTGTGCCCAAATATGGATTTGACACCTCAGAATCATGGTGGTCTACCCATCCAAAGCCATGCATCAACTTTGTGGCACACCTGGTTCCCTGTGGTGTGTTCAGGCCATCACAACAAGGCACCAGATCTTCAAGCAAAAGAAAAAAATTACATTGGGAATTGAGCTGTCAAACTCCCAAGGAATATTTAAAGAAATTTGTAATTTAAATGACAAAATTAATCTTAAGACTTTTTTGAATGGATTTAATCACAACATCAAAACTGAAAAGATGTTAATATCTCAATGAACTTCCCACCAACTTTCTGCACATTTGTGCTGTTAAAAGCGGGCTGTATGTAACTCTGCTTGCTTAGAACTTGATATGACAAGAGCCTGCAACTAGGGCTGCTTGATACGATTCCTACCATATAACCATTAATGAAGAACAATAGTGGCTATTTATTCTGTCTGTTTACTTTGTTCCCTGCACTCTGTTTGGATGGTTAAATATCCCGATTGGTTTCATTTTATGGGTCTCATACATGAGCAACTGTACCTGAATTTCAACAGTGCAAGGAAACGACTTTCAATTTTTGTTTAAAATAAAATATCCATGAATACAGTCATGAAAGCTGGCCAGCTCCCGCTCGCTTTATAGACAGATGCAATCCCACTGAGGCCAGTGGGTAAGCAAAACACGCAGGATTTGCTCCCATGTTACTGCTCAGACTCTTACAGATTCGTTTTCAATTCACCCTGCTTTTTTCTTTAGTGACAGGTTAGTCCCTCCAGCTTACTTAGATTCTTGTGCCAGCCTATGGTATTTAGGGAGTCTTTGATGTTTTCTATTTTTTCTTCTTCTTTGATATGGGTTTTTTTATGCTGTTAGAAGGCCTTTCAACTAAAATTTCTATGTGGTTTATTTATGCCTGGTGAATTGCTAGGGTTCCTTCATATGTAAAGTACAGGCTCCAAAGATATGCTCCGATAAATACTATTTAACAGACAAGCCTTTTATTTTTGCTGGATTTATTGGAAGTTTGGAATTCTCCCTCGTTGGATGGATAATTATACTGAGTGTTGCAACACGATGGTCATTATTAACACAACACCATAGGAGCCAATTAAAGAACTAAAACAGGCATATCCCTTACTTGAGAGCCTTGTATTCTAAAGGTCCTGATCCTGCAAACCCTTACTCATGAACAGACAAAGAGACTAGGCCCTAAATTAAATACTGTACCACAAAATGGGGCTACAGCAGCAAAGACGGCATCCTGGGAAAGACCATGAGGTGTGCTTATTGTATGCACTCAGTTTATTAGCTACTTTAAAAAGCACTATACTCAAGCATAGCATGGGTTGAGCGGGGCAAGAACATAAGATTAAATTCCCCCTTTTCTCCACTTCCCCAGAAGCACTTAATAGTTCTCTCCATCCTCCAACCAAAGGTCTTTAGGACAGCCTTCATTTCTGCCTCATGTCATTATTAGCTGACTAGTAGATCTGTGGTAGCTTCAACCAACGGGGCTGACCAACATAGTGGTAGGAGATGTACAAACACAACAGATGACTTTCCTTGCCCCAAAGAGCCTGAAATCTAACTAAAAAATACAGAACTAGTGAGAGGCAGAGGGGTAAATGAAATAACAGGGGTGTTCAGTACAGACTAGCTGTATGCATGATCCAGAGCTGTGGATCGTTTTCTGTCCCCTATGGTGCAGGCACTAGTGGCAGATGAGAGGTGGGCAAATTCCCTACAGCCTTTTCTTTCTCCAGTGCCCTGCTACTATAGGGCCATCGTGCATAGAGCAAATCCAGCAATCCCAGGAACTGTTGTCCAATGGACTCAATTCTCTGTTCCAAAACCAACTTACCAACATGAACTAGTAGGAACTTGCTGAATACTTGCCTACAGGATTCCCACTGGAGAAGTGACTCAGCCCCTTCCCAAGGCCTGCATTGGTTTCCCCGTGGCAATAACGCCTCATAGGAAACTGCCCCATTCTTGTCAATCTCAGCTATCATGCTGTGTGCAGACTAGGCCGACACCAGAGCATTGGTTTGCACTTGACTTGCATTTTCAAAGCTTTCCCCCACAACCAGGACTGAGATTCTGAAATTCATATGACTCAAGGCCTTGGCCTTAATCTACTACATATTTTAGAAACGTTGTCTGTCTGTGTCTGTCCATCTGCCTGCGAGTGCGTTTGTTCAAGAACTTCTCCTAAACTGTAAGAGCCAGGACTACCAAATTTGGTATGCAGCTTTCTCTTATCATAAGATAAAGGAAGGTCTGGGTTTGGTTGTGCAAGGACAATGGGACGTGCCTGGAATTTGATTATTTCTCATAAAATGGTAAAGGTGGGGTCTGGTAGTAGGGACATTTATACAGGCAGTCCCCGGGTTACGTACAAGATAGGGACTGTAGGTTTGTTCTTAAGTTGAATTTGTATGTAAGTCGGAACTGGTACATATTGTAGGGGAAACTCTAGACATTTCTCCAGAGCTCAGTTTTATTCTCCCACGCCTCACTTCCCTCAGTCCTTTATTCTCAAGCTGAGGTGTCTGCTGAGAAAAGCCGCTCCGCGTCTCCCTGGTCTGCTGTGGGAGCGCTAGCTTGGCGTATCCCTGGTCTGCTGGGGGGAAGCAGCTAGTGTGGGGTTGCCTCACCCCGTTTGTAAGTAGGGATCCGATGTAAGTCGGATCCATGTAACCCGGGGACTGCCTGTACCATAGAATGACCAGAGGGGGCAGCAAGGGGCCAGAGACGGGGGCCACTAGGCCAGGATTGGGATGGGGTGCACAAAGGGACAGCTGTCTCAGAGAGTTTGTCTGTATGTCCACCTGTCCCCCAGCTGGAGGACATGCACCCCTTCCCCAGCTGTGCCCACTGTAGCTGCAGCAGCCATGGACAGGCAGGTTTCACCTGGCCCCAAGCTGCTGTGGTGAGAGGACTGGGGTTGTTCTTTCTCCCCTTTCCCCCCACACCCAGGGAAGCCTGTATACTGAACATCTCATACCCAGCCCCACTCCAGAACAATAATTTAAATGAAGAAAAACAAAATGTATTTGAATTAAGGATGCAAACAACACTGGATAAACCTTCTAGTCTGGTTTTACTTAAACACAGCCACCTCTTCTCTTTTCTAATGCCACTGCTCTCCTCTGCCACCCTTCCAGCCAGAGCAGCCTATCTGCATTTACTCTGCCACATCCCTCAGCATCTCCCCCTCACAGCATTACAGAGGTTGAGCTGCACATTACGCCGCCTCCCCTAGGGGAGGAGGAAAAGCTGCAACTGCCCAGCACTTACTCCTGCTCTGCAAAACACTCTGAGAGCGTGTATCTGGGCTACAGAGGAAGGCACAAAATGGTACAAGCAGAAGGTCTGGATTTCATTGGAAAGAGAAAACTGAGTCCCAGACAACTATTCATACCCCAGGACTGGGTCCAGTCTTAGGGGAGACGTAGCACTTCCCCCACATCAGACCGCGAATGAAATCAGCGATGCAGACAACTTTGTTTTCCAAATGTTGCTGACGAACAAGTGATGCTCTTGTACAGCTTGTCCTCATTTACCTCTACACCAGCATTTCCATTACAGACGTCCTGCCCGAAGGCCCCAAAAGCATCACAAGATTGTGCACCCAGGCACTGGCAGTGAATGGCACTTGGATCCATACAAAAGGAAGTTGCATAATTAGAGGGTTACTGTGCTGAATGCCTCACTGAGTTAAGTTCTCTCTTATTGTGACAAGCAAAGCCACCCCCATTCAGAATCTTCTCCTATTATGCAGGAATTGTTCAAAAGGAGAACAATCAAAGGCTATAGATACTGATGCCTGCATAATGCTCCAGCTGCTTCTGCCCCACCTATTCTCACGTGGATCACCCTTATGGAAGTGGTAAGAGACCCTGGAGAAATTACCAGGTATAACAACAAGGTTCTGCTATTAAACTACATGCTGGCAGCGATTAAGATGTTATCATTACTAGTTCAAATCAATGAGCTCCTATAGGGTTTTGCAGGTTTGGGTTTTAACCTTCATCTTTTCATCTTCCTAAACAGCCTCAGAAGTAGCAGCACAGGGCACAATTCTGCTTCCAGGAAATTGTTAGGCCTAGCAAAGCACAATACACCAAGTGTCACAGATGAACTAGCATCACCTGGTTTTTAATCAATCAGCAAAACAGCTCGTTTTTCTGGGACCCTTCATGCCAGGACAATTTTGCTTTGCAGGATGCTGTGTAAGCAAGAGCTTCATCTTCAATAAAATGCAAACTACCCAGGACCAGATCATAAGTGTTTTGCCATCATGGTGATTTTCGTCACTCTCAAACTAGGATTCCAGGGGGAAGCCAAAGCTGTTGGCTCAGCCTCACCAGGTGTGAAGTCTTATGTTTTTAATCCTTGAAACCTGCAGTTCCCAAAGACCGCAAGGGATTCAGGGGTAAGATAGCCAGGAATATGGGCCTACAGCCTAAAAGTCAGTTTTGTAACAGGTGACAATATACTTCCCTTCTGTGACAGGGAAGTTGAATTCTAACCAGGTTTGGTGATTGTAACAAATGGTCCTATTTAGTCTGTGTTGTGTATTGGGTTGTAGATATAGATCTTGTTGTTATAGTAACTAAGTTAGGTCACTGGGGTCAGTCCAGCTAGTTTGGGCTTGTTCTAGTTAGTTCTGTGCTATGCAATAAAATGGACACTTGCAACTACTCAAGTTCTCTGCATTTCCACTGATTTCTTCCTATACTGTGAAACTCTCCACGACATAACAGTCTGTATGACATTTAAAAGATACCATGGAATAATCTGTAGAAGGGATTTTTCCTCAGGTGTCCAATGACAAAATGCCCCAGTCACTAACATCTTTAAGACAAGATACCCTGCAGCCTGGAAGTGGATTCATGCATATCAGTCCAGTACCCTGGCGGAAATGGTGGCAGAATATTTGCAATTTAATTGGATTTAAGCACACATACACAAAACACACACAGTCACAAAGCACAGCAATACCATTCAGTGTGATCCAACTGGATCTTCTCCCAACACCCACTTACATGGGGGAAGAACTTTTCTTTTTAAATTATTATGCTTATGGCCAGGCCAAGTTGCACTGAGGTAATTAGACATTACTTATTTGGTCACATTAAGAATGGAAAGCAAAGTGGAGCATGCGGAGACTTAAACAGACCTGAAATAGCAGACAAATCTCAGTCAGACAATCTTGGCAATTCAATGATGGCATAAAGAGTCGGATCACATGAATACAGAGCAGAAGTGGGAAAGGATCACATTTCCACTGGGAAATAATGTAAGAAGATGAAATGCTGGCCTAAAAATTATAGATTCCAAGAGAATAGCAAAATAATCCCTTAGAAAAAAAATTATTAATTACATGACCTTGCTAGTCAATGTGCCTTCTGCAATCAGCCCGAATAAGATATTCACATAGAATGTTAAACTGAGAAACACCAGTTGCTAACCTAGTATTAATAATATTCTCTTAGCTGGTCATTTTAACAAGCTAATTCTTACTCTCATAGACCTCACTTTTATTATTTTTATAGCATTCCCAAGTACTTCACAGGAAATAGGCATGGTCTAGCCTTAAGTAGACTGGTATTATAGCTAAAACTTTTTTGGTACACCTGTAAGCTATATTACAACAACTCTTCATTTTCAGCCTGATTTAATTTTGCCAATCTTAAATTTTTGTTTGATATACCACACAGTCTAGAAAAAAAATGTCAAAAGATTTATTGAAATGGTGGAATTATTTTATTAACTAATGGTTCGTTTAGGAATTTCCTCCCTAATTCTCTATTAACATGGGTGAAGACATCATGCTTACTCGTGGCAAATCACTTTACTATCCTGATTTGGCAAGAAATGTGCCACCAGCAGTGGTTGTATGTATGGATTTGTATCTTGTGCAAACTCAAGAAGGAGCAGGCTAACACAAAAGGATACTGTGGTCTTAATTCTGATCTCACACCAGTGCAACACAGCTGACTTCAGTGAAGCTCTTTCTGAGTAACGTTGATGTGCATGCAGAGGTAAAAGTAAGCAGGTGCACCCAGGTGTGCAGCTCTGGTAAGAACTGGCTGAGCTGCAGCAAAAGCCAGCAGGGAGCTATTTAAAGAGCTGGCAGGAACCCAGGTTGCAATAGACAGTACTTGTAAGAAATATTAAGTTACTTACACCACTGTGTACGTGAAGAGGAGGATCCGGCAATGTTCCTGCTATTCCACTGAGATACTAACAAGAATGTTCATGAATTAAAATTCCAGAATATTAAAAGGTGCTACATTTAAAGGCTGTAAATAACAATAAGCAAAAATCCATTTGAATGCTTTCATGATGCAGTTTGGATCTGAACTTTCCCAGTAGTGAAAGTGGTCAGATATAAGTCTCACCTCCAGCTGGTTTGGTTATGTCTGGAACTCGTTCACCCACCATTAGTTTAAATGTGCTTAATATAGAACAGTTAGAAAATTCCCCAATTAAATAAGTTAACACTCAAGTTTTATATACCATTCAGCTTCGCCATGTCCTATACATGCACCACACATTACCAGTCACCACAAGTTACCACGCTCCAGTGTACCAAGAGGAACCATTCCTCCTCTTTTCAGAGCAACATTCTCTTCTAAACACAGACATAGGGGATACAAGTCCTTTTAAGTTACTTTTTCTAGGAACTAATATGATAACATTTTAGGAGCACATGATAATGGGAAACTGAAATCCAGGCACTAAGTGGGTCAGCCCTATGTAATTGGAACAGGCTTGGGGAAGGCACTATGCTGGTCACTAAGTTACAGACTATAGGGCTGGAAGAGACCTTGATAGCTCATCTGGTCCAGCCCTCGGCACTTAGAAATCACCAAGTGTACCTAGGACCATCCCCAATAGGTGTTTGCCTACCCTGTACTTTAAAGCCTCCAATGATGGGAATTCTACAGTCTCCCTTTGAAGCCTCAACCACCATTATAGTTACATGTTTTATTCTAAATCTCTCTTGCAACAGATTAAGCTGATTTTCTTTTTTGGTACATTCACTGGACATGGGAATCAGATGAGCATCACCTCTGATATATATGAAGATTTATCAGGCCCTCCCCTCAGACTTCTTTTTTCCAGAATAAATATGCCCTTCAACAAAAACAACTTTTCTCTTAGGTCAGGTTTTCTAACCCTTTTATCTTTTTGGTTGACTTTCCAATTTGCCCATGTCTTTTAGAGCCAAAATGATCAGGGACACAACCTTATGCTTCAGATGTCCCTAAACTTCCAATTGTCAGAAACAAGGGCCTGGTCTACACTAAAAAATTAGCTTCTTGAGTATTCTAGGATGCATTTCATGGGGCCCTGGTGACTTGAAGACATCTAACTTCTTTACATAATTTTTAACTTGTTCTTTTTTTTAAAAAAAAAAAACAAACTTCTAAATCTACCCCATTTCCACTAACATTTATTATGTTAGGTATCTATTCACCATCAATCTTCTTGGTAAAAACCGAAACAAATAAGTCGTTAATAAGCACTTCCGCCATTTCCTAGTTTCCTGTTATTGTTTCTTCCTCTTCGCTGAGCAACGGGCCAACCCTGTTCTTGGTCTTCCCTCTTGCTTCTAATATATTTGCAGAATGTCTTCTTGTTACCCTTTTATGTCTCTAGCTAGATTGAGCTCGTTTTGTGCTTTCGGCTTTCTAATCTTGCCCCTACATACTTGAGTTATTCTTATACTAGGTGGAGTTACCCGGCGTTGCTCGGTGCAGGCGGTGGGGTTCTGCCGGGGGTGCCCTATGTGAGGGGCGGGCGGGCGGGAATGAGCACAGGACCTAGGGTGGGTGAGGTGGCCCAGCTCACGCACGGGGCTGCAGGTGCTGCGGGAGGCAACAACCCTACCGCCCATCCCAAAACTTTTACCCCGCTACCTGCCGTACCATGGGGCCGGGCCAGGGGCTCCCCTCTCCCGTGGACCACGGCGAGCAGGTGCCGGGCTCCCCGCCATGTGAACAGGAAGCTGTGCCAGACCCCGGGCCGCTCCCAGCACCACTGCTGCTGCCTCCCCACTGGACTTGCCCCGCTGCGCCCGCAACTGCCCCCTAGCAGTGGCCGTGAGCTCCAGCCCACCGCTCAGCAACCCTCGGCCGCCGGCGGAGGGGAAGGGCCTGGGCCAAGTGACACCACAGGCAGGAGGGGGCTCCCCCACCCCAGGCGCACCTGCGCAGTGGAATGGTCTGGTAGAAGCGAGCGGGGCAGCTGTTGCTCACAGTGCCGTCCATCCCCTAGCACCTCTGCCGCCCGCCTTAGTGAGTGACTGTCCCCACTGCTTCCCCCGGGAAGCTGCTTCTCCCTGCACTGCCAAAAGTACCTTAAAACCTTCTCTTGGAGGAAAGGTTACCGCATGCAAAGTTTGGTTGCAGTAGCTCTTATAGTGCCCAAGTTATTAGCGCATGAACATACAAACATTCTCCTTTATAATATTAGATTCATCCTTTGTAATTTGACCTTGTTTCCACTTTCTATACAACATGGTTAAGACCAAGTGGTCTCTTGCCATACTTTCTAACTTTCCTACTCAGTGGAATAGTTTGCTTTTGGGCCCTTAATAATGTCCCCTTGAAAAACTACCAATTCCTTTAAATTGTTTTCCCTCTTAGTCTTGCTTCCCATAGGACCTCACCTACCAGCTCAGCTCTCTGAGTTTACTGCCTTCCTGAAATCCATGGTCTTCATTTTGCTCTTCTTCTTTCTACCATTCCTTAGAATCATGAACTCTAGGATTTCATGATCACTTTCACCCAAGCGGTCTTCCACCTTCAGAGTTTCAGCCAGTTCCTTCCTATTTGTTCCTTCCTGTTTGTCGAAATCAAATCTACAACACTGGAGACACTATCTACATCTGGATAGTTGAAGTTCCCTATTGCCACCAAATCCTGTGCTTTGGATGATTTTGTTAGTTGTTTAAAAAACCCTCATCCACCTCTTCTGACTAGGTATTACAAAAAAAAGAGAGAGAAAAATTGTTCTCCTTGACCACAGAGAAGACGACAAGAAACAATGGACTGAAATTGCAGCCAAGGAGGTTTAGGATGAACATTAGAAAGAACTTCCGAACTGTCAAGGTGGTTAAACACTGGAATAAATTACCTAGGGAGGTTGTAGAATCTCCATCAATGGAGATATTTAAGGGCAGGTTGGACAGATATCTATCAGGGGTGGGCAATAATTTTTGCCTGGGGGCCACTTCAAAATTTTTTGAAGTAGCCCTGGGCCACCCTGGAAGGGGCGGGGCTACTTCACCCCCAGACCATCATTGGTCTGGGGGTGCGGGAGCCCCTTTGCCCCCCTTCCCAATAGGCACCCATACCCTAGAAGAGGCTTGGCATGCTCTCCCACCCCCAGGCCAATCAGGGCCTGGTGGCGGAGGAGCACGGGAAACCACCTCCTGCCCTGCGAGGAGCTTGTGGCACTTTGAAGTGCCACGGGCTCCTTGCAGGGCCAGGGCAGGGCAAAGGAAGCTTCACAGCTCCTCCGCCACAGGCCCTGATTGGCCTCCTCCACTCCGCCCTCCCCTGTGAGCAGCACTTGGCGCTTCAAAGCGCCGCGTGCTCCTGGCAGGGCGGGAGGAGCAGCAGGGCTTCCGTGGGCCTGATCCACCCACTTGGCAGGCCGGATCCGGCCCACAGAGGCCCTTTTGCCCACCCCGATCTAGATGGTTCTTGGTCCTGCCATGAGGGCAAGGTACTGGACTTGCTGACCTCTCGAGGTCCCTTCCAGTTCTAGTGTTCTATGAGTAGGTCCATTTAACAAGGTTGGCCCTGGATGTGAAAAATCCGCACCCAGAAGCGGTGCAGTCACACCGACTAAGTACCCTGCAGAAGAGCTAGCTCAACAGAAAAATTCTTCCTTCAGTCTGCTACCGAATCTTGGTGACCTCTGGCAAATGTGAAGGCACACGGAACCCCTTATAACAAAAACAAAAAAAGGAACTAAGTAGTCTCCCCATGGTTTTCTTTCCTCCTTTAAACCTCTAACTGCAGCCATGCAAGCATGTGAGTTACATAAACTTCTCCGCTGACACAGCTCAGCTAACACACCTTGCCACACCACCACTCCTACAACGCTTTTAAGGGGAGACTAACACAGAGGGCTCCTTTAGGGACAGAATTTCATAGTTTTACTCACAAAAAGTCCTTTCCTCCACAAACATGGTTTTCAATGGGACTACTCCCAGAATAAGATACTACTCAATATAAGAAACAGTATCAGGATCTGACCCTTTAACACAGGCTAAAATCCATCCATACTAGAGTGGAGACTATGCAGCTCATTTTTCTTGTAACCCATATACAACACACTGCAGAAACAAGATGTACATTTTCAGATATCTAAAAGGATGTCACAAGGAGGAGGGAGAAAACTTGTTCATCTTGACCTCTGGGGATAGAACAAGAAGCAATGGGCTTAAATTGCAGCAAGGGAGGTTTAAGTTGGACATTAGGAAAAAGTTCCTAACTGTCAGGATAGTCAAACACTGGAATAAATTGCCCAGGGAGGTTGTGGAATCTCCATCTCTGGAGATATTTAAGAGTAGGTTAGATAAATGTCTATCAGGGATGGTCTAGACAGTATTTGGTCCTGCCATGAGGGCAGGGGACTGGACTCGATGACCTCTTGAGGCCCCTTCCAGTCCTAGTGTTCTATGATTCATAGAAGAAAGGCTACTGCATCAAACTACTCTGCTATCTAGATCCCTTTTCCTATGCATGCCTTCTAGTTACCAAACTGTGGCAATACTCCTACAGTAGAACAGACTCTTCACTAGACACAGAACAGAAAAGCTATTGTTAAAATGGTGAGAATACCAATCCAAATATCCATTCTGAAGTATCTATGGAATGTGCAGAGATAATTTCTTAACCTCAAACATGGTAGCCCAAAAGCCCGAACATTCCCTAGGACCTTACTTAGGGTATGTCTACACTACAGTGCTAATTCGAACTAACTTAGTTCAAATTAGTTAATTCGAACTAAGCTAATTCGAACTAACGCATCCAGACTAAAAAACTAGTTCGAATTAGCGTTTTGCTAATTCGAACTAGCATGTCCACATTAAGTGGACCCTGAAGCGGGGTTAAGGATGGCCGGAAGCAGTGCCGGCAGGGCATCAGATGAGGACTTAGAGCTGCTGCCTCAGGCTAGCTGAGGGCTGTGCTTAAAGGGACCTGACCCCCACCCCGGACAGACAGTTCTCAGGGATGCCCCACTTGCAAAGCAGTCCTGTCTTGGAGTGCCCTGAGTGCCCACACTGGGCACATCACAGCACTCGGCCATCAGCCCAGCTGCACTTGCCGCAGGCTGCCATCTGGGGAGAGGGGGCAATTGGGGCGCTGCAGGAGAGCTTCCACCCCCAGAAGCCCGCAGAGCCAGCCCAGTCCTCCCCATCGGGGGCTTGTACCCCATTCCTCCCTCACCTCCTTTCACTTACCCTTCCCTAGCCCCCCTTCCTGATGTACACAATAAAGGACACGTGTGGTCAAAAATAGAATCTCTCTTTATTTAACAAAACTCTGGGAGACTGGGAAAAGGAGGTGGGAGAGGGGAAGAGAGAGGGTGGGAGAGGGGAGGGCAACTAAAATGATCAGAGGTTTGGAACAGGTCCCATATGAAGAGAGGCTAAAGAGACTTGGACTTTTCAGTTTAGAAAAGAGGAGACTGAGGGGGGATAGGCTAGAGGTCTATAAAAGCATGAGTGCGATGGAGAGGGTGCATCAAGGAAAGTTCTCCATTAGTTCCCATAATAGAAGGACTAGAGGACACCAAAGGAAAGGAATGGGTAGCAGGCTTCAAACTAGTAACAGAAAGTTGTTCTTCACAAAGCAGAGTCAACCTGTGGAACTCCTTGCTGCAGGAGGCTGTGAAGGCTACAACTAGAACAGAGTTTAAAGGGAAGTGAGATCAAGTCATGGAGGTTGGGTCCATGAAGTGGTATTAGCCAGGGGGTAGGAGTGGTGTCCCTGCCCAAAGTTTGTGGAAGGCTGGAGAGGGATGGCACGAGACAAATGGCTTGGACACTGTCTTCGGTCCATCCCCTCCAGGGTCCCTAGGCCGCTGTCGGCAGACAGGCTACTGGGCTAGATGGACCTTTGGTCTGTCCCAGTACGGCCATTGTAAGCTCAGGGCTCAGGGTTGGGGGTCTCAGTGGACCACCTTGATTTTCATGCACACCTGCTCCTGGGTGGCCAGGCTGGCAGCTCTCCTGCCCTAGATGGCCACTTTCCTGTGCCTAGTGCGGAGGTCATGGACGAGGTCCACGATGTCCGCACTAGACCAGGCGGGTGCCCGCCTCTTGCGGTCCCGGCCAAGCTTCCGGAGCCGCCAGCCTGGTCCCAGGAAGAGGGGGAGGGCTGGGGGGCATCGGGTGGCCGGCTCGAGGCGTGCCAGGTGCAGGGTCTGCTAGCTGGGTGCTGGCAGGCTTGCACCTGGCACGGGCATCATAGCCAGCCCGTGCCCCTTTAAGGGGTCCGGGGCCGGGAGGGGGGCAATAGAGTTTCCCTGGTGTTGGCCAGAGTGGCCACCAGGGCAAGCTGGGGAGGGCTAGCCTCCCACTAGTTCGAATTAAGGGGCTACACACCCCTTAATTCGAACTAGTAAGTTCAAACTAGGCTTAGTCCTCGTACAATGAGGTTTACCTAGTTCGAACTAAGCGCTCCGCTAGTTCGAATTAAGTTCGAACTAGCAGAGCGCTAGTGTAGCGCCTATCAAAGTTAATTCGAACTAACATCCGTTAGTTCGAATTAACTTTGTAGTGTAGACATACCCTAAGAAAGTCTGTCTTTCACACCAGTTTGTGCATATTGTACTTTGTACTCCCACTTGAGAGTCTGACTGATGTTTCTGAAGCATTTCAATCAAGCATAACAACAATCCCACTAAGGCAGAGAGTATTATCCCAATTTTACTGATGGGGAAAACTCAGGAAAACACAATTAGATCACTCCTCCTTCATCACATGGGGAATCTATAGCCAGTAACAGAAACCTGAATTCAAAGTTCTTTGGCTTGATCTAAACCCCTTCTCTATAATTCTCCGTCACTCTCATCCATGAAGCATCACTGAGGGTATTCACACTAGCAGCTCTATTATTATTCCAAGCCATATCCAGGTCCCATTTTGCTAGGCACTGCCCAGAAAAAGCACGACAGTCCCTCCAAACCACTTAATGCAACAGACAACGTGTTGGCTGCCTCCTGCATTTTTTTAATTTTTTTACCATCTTGTTTATATTGGCTCTGGCCAGGGGTAAGATCACAGGATGTTAAGAGCACTGTAGATGCCGGCACCCTACGCAAACTGGAGCTGCATACACTGGTGGAGCTGGACCAGGATTAGCAAGACTGGGAACTTTAGGGAGCATGAAGTGTAATTTAAAAACAGCTCTGGAAGCTGACAATGCAGCCTGTGATAGGGAAATAATGCCAAGGGAAATAAAATCAGCATTCACTGCTTTCTTCCTGTTGCCCCAGCAGGTAGAGAAATGGACTATAGTCATTCTGCCTACTGACACACAGCAAGCTGCTGTAACACACAAGCAATCTCCGCAAGATGAGCATCTGATATAATTTGAAACAGTCAGCTATCATTTCACAATTGCTTACATTTATGTCTCTGAAAGCCATGTCTAATCACACCCTTAATCCTGCACTATTCACCAATAGAGCTCATGCTGTATTGCATTGTATTTAGGGGCGCTGCGCTTCATGGCTGGCAGATCTGCAAGGTCAGCTTTTAAACAACACAGTAAAGATAGGTCTTTTTTGAAAAAAAAAAAAGTTGCAATTGTCTGTACAACCCATTTTGCAAAATCCCCTTCCTTACCAGTATCACAGTATTATCCAGAGGCCCAACCACTAGTGAGGCCTCTCTGCTAGGCACTGTACAAACAGAGCAGGAGACGATTTCTGCCCCCAAAGAACTGACATCTTAACAGGGAAGACAACGGGTGGGAAGGGAAACAGAATGCCAGGGAAGTAAAGTGATTTGACCAAGCAGGTTAATGATGGAGGCAGGAATAGAACCCAGGTTACCTGATTCAGTGCAAGTGTTCCATCTGCTAGCCCATAGCATCACCCATTTGCCCAACTTCGGTTCCTCTGTACAAACAGGATCTCTTTCAACCAACGAACACAATGGTACAAAACAAAAGAAAGAATCGGAACCAAAGTGATGAGTTTGGTCTCTTTCCTCCCATATCAGTCCCTACTCCTCCTCCAGCTTTGCCTTGCATTGCTTGCCATCCCTTTTCTTACTTCCATTCTGGAGGCCAGTGCCTATTTTTAATGTGACTGACCAGTACCACCTACCATCTAAAGGCTATAGAAATAAATACTTCTATGGGCTGAGTTTATACCATTGCTTGTGGGCTCAGGAGAGACCAAATGAAAGACCATGGAAAGTGCCTTCCATACAAAGGTGACTTGTGGTAGCTCTCAGACTGCAACACCACCCAAAGATTATGGCCCCCCTCCCGAATCTGAATTGCTAAATGGAGTGCCTCATTGCCCCTCTGTGGTTCCTCTAGGTGGCCCTCCCTGTGCCCCCTCCCTCCACATGCACCAGTGGCCTATGCTTTCATGAACCAAGCCTCTCATGCTTACAGACTTGGCAATTTGGATCTAGATAGGTAGAATGGGGAGGTCTGTACTGACATATGACCTGTTCTGTATTAACAGAGGATTAAGGTTTCCACCCAGCAGCTTTAGGGAACCTGAAGTCTCTTAGGAAGACATGACGTGAATTGGCACATCACCAGCCTGCTCCAGCTTCTCAGTCATTTGTCTTCTTGCAAGAGAGAGAGAGAGAGAGAGAGAGAGAGAGATTTAAGCTTTATATGTTGGCTCGGGCATCCCAGCTCCTCTGAGTATTGCAGATCCACACTGCCATCCATAGCAAAGCTTGCAAAAGCATTCAGGGCCAGACTATGCGCCTGCTATTCAACATGAGTAAGATCTTCCTCCTGAAGTAGTTCCATGCATTTTAAATGGGATTTAGCTGAGGGGTCCAGTTCTACTCTATATGAATAAAGGTACCGGTTTGGTCCTGTACAAGAAATCAGTAATTTTATTGACTTGTGCAGTTTTACACGCAATATTTAGTGCTTTTCCAAGTGATTCAGCTCTCGGAGTCAGATAAACATAAGAAAAATCTCAACTTTCAATCTCATTACTTTGGGGGGGAATGGGGGGGGAAAGCTTGACGCATGATTTTTGAATGCGTGGGGCTGGCAACAACTGAATGCCAAGGGCAATGAAGAGAGCCTGCTGGTAGCAGCATGCCAATATCAGAAATAACGTGGGAAAGTTGTCCAAAGAGAATTCAGAATAAAAATATGACAAGCCCAGATCCCATAACAGGACGAACCAGGACAAAGCGCACAGTGGAGTGACTTCACTATCGACATTTCATGTGGAGAATGCAAAGTTATACGGGGAACAAGCTTCAGCGGCAGCTCAGCACAATCACCTACAGGAATAATGAGATCACGAGGAATAACTCTCTGAGAAGGAGCATGGCTGATCTGAGCAGCCCATCTGTGCCGAGTTTGGCCGAGTGGGGTGACAGAGGACACACACAGCTCAAACCAGCTGGCTATTTTTAGAAGCCACTGCTGTAAATAACCGACCGTGCAAGGATATGGCAAGGAAATAGAGGCACATACGGTAAGAACCACAGCAGCCAGAGGCAGGAGCACTGCACAGAAATGTTGGGCCAGATTAATCCCTGGTGTCTTTCACTGAAGTTCAATGGAGTTGCACCAGGGAGGGGATCAATCTAACCTGCAGTTCTGCATTGTCTTGATGTGAAATTTGCTTTGAAGGAAATTTAAAATCTGGCTGATGTTCTAAGAAGAGATCGATCTGTAACATTCAGCTCCAAAAGTTCAACACCCCAAAGCTCAGGGATATTTAGGGGTATGATAATTGGTATTTGGGAGGCAGAGCTCTGACGATGCCATGCCGTCAAGACACAAAGGAAGACATAAGCCCTGCTCTGAGGAGATTACAGTCTAAGGCCCAATCCTGCCATGTGACCTGGCAAACCTTTACCCTCGAGCAACATCCCACTGAGTTCAATGTTCAATGGGACGCCACTCAGGCATGTCCACACCCACTCAAATCCCCTTGCAGGAATGCACTGGCAACCCCCCACCCCCCCGTTTTTTTTTTTTTTTTTTGCAGGATAGAACACTCGCTATAAAGATAAGGAGTGTCTGCAACAGCTCTAATAGACTCTGAACATCCTGAAAGCACGGGCAGTTCAATAGAGCTGGCTGGAAAGATTCCAATAGCTCAGACCAAAGATTAGACTGGTGCTGATCTCTACTGAAGTGTTGGGTTCATCATTCATTCCCAATTACTAAGCTTGTCCTATGATCTGAGGTTCCTTAAGGTGGATCAGCCACTCCAGCCACTAACAAGATGCCAGCATTCTCCAGAAGTTATTTCCACTCCTGCCTCTGATCCACCAAAGCACACAAATGGGCTTGCGGGCCGTGTTTTTATTTTATCCAGGCAGAGTTATCTTTAACCTTTCCCTGACTAATATATATATACATACATACATACACACATACACACACATACATATACATATACACACACATATGCATATGCATATGCATATGCATATGCATACACACACACACACACTGAGTACACCAAGAAGATGGGCAGGAGTCACTGAAATTCTTGGCCCATATTCATCTCTGTTCTTATTACATTGGCTTCCATGGAGTTACACCAGGGCAATATTGGCCAATTTATTATTCACTGTAAAATATTTCCCAGCTCTATCTATATAGACACAGGGAAAAAGATTGAGACAAGTACTAGATATGCAGGGGGCACCCTGTGGGCTACACTGGGTTTCTGTGCATGGCCCGCAAGATGTTTTGTGTACCATTGCTCATGCACGGGATTGCCAGATTCCTCTGGTTTCCATCCAGGTAAGTTTTTTCCTACCGGTATTACTGAAGTGACACACACGTAAAACAAGGGCACACAGTGAGGTGCATGCTGATTGCACACAACACTCATCATGAGAGCTGTGTGCTCCCTCTGCATCTCATCAAAGTGCTACTATTGGTACACCCTGCAAATTCTAGATAGGCAAGCGCAATTACCAAAACTACCCTAGCCCAGTACAATGTCTTCGTTACAACACTCTTGCAGCCCACTCAACTAGCTTAGGTTGCCCATCACTGTGCTATATCAATAGCCTTAGAGAAAGGTCGCCTGTTTTGCTACACAACAGGAACACCACAAGCAATAAACTGGACCAATATATCACCATGATTTATTGTCTGTATTACTAGAGTGCCCTGGAACCACAGTCCTAGACCGGGATCCCAGTGTGCTAGATGCTATACAAACACAGAACAAAAAGACGGTTCCTGCACCAAAGAGCTTATAGACTAAGAATAGAGACAACAGATAAATACAGACAGGGGACCTACAAGTAAACAAAGACAATATTGACCAGCAGGATAAGCAGGGGCCATTTGGCATTTCATATCCTTGTTGAACTACACTCTGGGTACGACTAGATTACATGCCTCTGCCGACATAGGCTACCCGACATAGTCAATGAAGCAGGGATTTAAATATCCCCAGCTTCATTAAAATAAAAATGGCCACCACGCTGTGCCAGCTCAGCTAATCGTCGGCACAGCACGCAAGTCAAGATGCAGACTGGTCGACAAGGGAAGCCTTTGTCGACCACTCCTGAAAACCGTGTGGCTAGAGGAAGTCCCGCCCCCTCTCCCAGACTGGGCATGCGCCGAGTGCTGGGGCAGTATAAAAGACAGCAGAACATCTCAGTCTGGGTTGGCCAGCAAAGGAGAAGGACCTCCAGCCGGAGCTGCAGCTGACATTGACTCAGCAAGCAAGAACTGGAGCCCACGGAGACGAATGTAACATAAACCCCGTGGAGTACCAGGGAGACTCAGCTGCCAAGGAACCGGAAGCCTGGCTGCTATGTGGAAAGCTGACCCAGCCGAAGTGGTAAGAAGTAACCCAAGGAGGGTGCAGGAGTGGCCTCTCCCCCCAGGTATCTAGGGTTACCAGATGGTTTAACAAAAAATACCAAACACCCCTCCCCCCCCAAAAAAAACACCAAGGAAAAAAGCTTCGCCCCGCTGCCCCCCGAACAGAATTGTTGAGCAAAAACAAAAAAAAAATTAAAAACAATTTTTTTACCAGGAGGCTGTCCCTTTAAGATGGCTGCCATCTTGGGCGCCATATTTAAAACCCCACAGCTCTGACCCAGTAAGCACAGGGAAGCTGTGGGCCACTGGGGGTGTGGGGATAGGAGCAGCCTTCATGAGGACTCAGCCGCACTCCTCACTCCTCTGCCCCCACCAGATGTGCTGGGAAAGAGGAAGTACTGGACATTTCACATGTTTGGTATTGCCTGTTTGTTTGTTTTTTAAACAGGATGGAGCCCGCAAATACCGGACTGTCTAGGAGAATACCGGACAGTTGGCAACCCTACAGGTATCCTCAGTGTGTTTTGGCTGGATTCCCCGCCAACGGAGTAGCAGACCGTCCTACTGCTCAAAGGACCCTGGGTTGGGACCCAGTGCAGCAGGGAAAGACCGGGTCCCCCTACACAGATGCTAACCCCAACCGCTCAGACTCTGGCTCTTAGGCAATACTGCCCTGCTATCAGGTCCCCTCTCAGTCTTCTCTTCTCCAGACTGAAGAAACAATTTTTTTCCAATCTTCCATTAGAGCTCATGTTTTCTAGACCTTGATTCATTTTTGTTGCTCTTCTCTGGATTTTCTCCAGTTTGTCCACTCCTTTCCTGAAATATGGCACACAGAACTGCACACAGCAATCCAGCTGAGGCCTACTCAGGCCCAATCCATGCCTCTGACCTGGATTCCTTTACGAGGACAGATACTGGAGGGCCTTCCAGAATTATCTTCACCAGATCTCAGACTGATTTCCCCGAGAACCCTTATTTTATATACTGGAAAAGTACCTCAACCTGCCCTGTCTTGAAGGGACCTTATCACCAGGGGCCTCAAGAGCCATGTATATGGAGCACAAACTGTCACAGGGCCAGAATGAATATAGGTATGAAGGGGGCAATAAGTGCACTAGGAGCATTCCTCCTTCCCCTCAGAGAATGTCAACAGTGCACTCTCAACCTGGGCTCTGAGTCGGGTTTGAGCCACAGCCCCCATTCTGTCCACACAGGAATCAGTCTGACTCAGTTTAGCAGCACTCTGGAGCAGGCTGTAGGACCCTGCTAGCACGCTGGGTCAAAGCCTAAGTCCAGCTGAGACAGACCCAAGCCCTGTCATTTTGCAGGGCAAATGCAGCTCAAGCTGCAGCCTGATTCAGAAGGTCTGCATAATGCAGTTAGAATGGCTGGGAGACAGGGTCAAGCAACTGTAAACCCAGGGGGTGTGCACTGCTGGTTTGGAAACAGCAAGTCAACAGGCATGGGTCCCACAGGCTGGGCATCCAATGAGTGCAGACACAATCCCAAGCACTGCACTCAGGAGACAGCTACCAGCCATGAGAGGTGGCCCCAACAGGGTAGAGAAGCACTTGCCTGGGAGAGCCAACAGCAATGGGAGTGTGAATCTCAGCTGTCCAAGAGCCCTGGGAGTAACTGTACCTCCCTCTAGCACATTGGCTCCATCCCACCTCTGCAGACCTGTTCATCCAGCAAAGGAGCTGTTGTTCTTCAAAGCCCTGCTCAGTAGGGTGCATCACTGCCCATCCTCTGGATAAAGTTCTCTGATAGAGAGCACAACAGGCCAATTAGAAAATCAACAGAACACCACTGGTCATCACCTACAGTTCCCAGCTTCACCCCCTTCCCCGTTCCCCTCCCCAGCGCATCACTGACAATTTACTACCTATCCTGGAAAACGATCCCACACTCACAGGCCTTCAGAGACAGGCCAATCCTCACTTACAAATAACCTGAAACAAATACTTACCAGCAGACAGACACAGACACACACCCCGACAAACTGTACTGCCAACTCTGTCCAAATATCTACACATGCAACACCATCACAGGACTTAACCACGTATACCACATAATCAGGGGCTCAATACAACTGAATCTTCTAATGTGATATATGCCATCAAGTGCAAGAAATGCTCCTCTGCCATGAACATTGGCCAAAATAGACAGTCTCTGCGACAACGGATAAATGGACACAAATCAGGTATCAGAAACGGTAACGGATAAAACTGTAAGAATTCCAGGGTGATCCGAGTTCTTATATCATTTTAAATTGCTTTTAATTTTTTATGAGACTCCGTAGATACTAGATCAGATTCTTAGCTGGTACAAAGGGCAGTAGCTTCACGAACATCAGTAGAGATTTTTCCGCCCAGACAGCAGTAGAGGATCTGGCCTGCCAGTGTTTTATATTTAGCTGAATACTGCTCAGTAGTATTGCTGCTACCCCAGTGTACAGTAATGACATGGTGATTTGAAAAGAGCAATTAAGGAAGGCATAATCTCAATCAACCTCTGGCCCCAGTGGGAGGTGGCGTATCCATTGCTGGCAGAGGAACTTTGCCAAGAAAACCTACCGAAGTTGAAGATTCTCTTTTCTGTGTGTCTGTCTTTATTATTTTATAAGGATGTTTTGCATTTCCACGGCACCTTTCATCTGCAGATCTTACAGTACATTACAAGGATCAAGGCAGGTTGGAGAGTAAGTATTAGGGCAGGAGAGAGCTGATTTTCTTAATATTTATCACAATAAATTGCATGTATCCCTTACATGCAAGAGGCTCACGCAGAGGATACATTTTGCCATGTAATCAGTTCACATTGCCATCAGTGCTAGAACAAAGGGGCTACATCTACATTGCACGTTGTTGCGCAATATGATATGCAATTGAGGTGCAGGGATGAATATCTCCACGCCTCATTTGCATACCTAATGACCCGCCATTTTGCAGCACGGGGCTTTTGTGCAAGAAGGAGCTGTCTACACTGCTCCTTCTCGCGCAAAACCCCCCCTCTTGTGCAGAGCCGTTCTTCCTGAAAATAAGTAGCAGAATGGCTCTGCACAAGAGAGGGGATTTTGCACAAAAAAGGAGCTGCGTAGACAGCTCCTTCTTGTGCAAAACCCCATGCAGCAAAAATGGTGCCTCATTAGCAGGGCTCGACAATTAATATAATCCACTCGTCCATGGCAAGTAGATTTTAGCCCGGCGCGGCCACACTAAGCGGGCTCACCGCCGCTTGACGAGCCCTGCTCATTAGGTATGCAAATGAGGAGCAGCAATACTCATTCCCCCTCATTTGCATATCTTACTGTGCAACAATGCACCATGTAGACATAGCCAGGGTGTTTTAAGTCATTTCCATCATGTACCATTTGGTTCAATGGCTCTGAGCACACACCCCAACCCATCATGAAACATGGCCATCAATTTAGAAAAAGGGGGGGGTCAGCTAAGCTGGGTTTGATTGCATGCCCTCTTCGCAGATCGGTACATTTTCGCACATAAATGTTAAATATACTGTTCAATACCCCAGTGAAGGAGCAGCAGAGCCAGAGGTAGAATCCAGGAAAATTCAGACTCTCAGCTTCAATCCCTAAGCAGCACTCCAAAAGACAGCCCGCCAGCCTCTCTAGTGAGTGATCAGCTTTCATACACAGGGATTGGTGCTCTATGCAAGAATACACAGACAAATGTTCTTCAGTTCAGTCTATGGGCTGCTTTCCTCTTTCGTCGGTTAAGCACTTTGCTCAAATAACATAAGCAAAAATAGGCCATAGTATTGAAAAGGAAGAAAGCCAAATTTTCCAAACCTTCATAATCATATTTCCCCCTGCTCCCCATCGGCTCTTTGGCTGGATGAGTCTCTGCACTGCCTCTGAAATTTGCCAAAATGTGTGACATTTCTGGATAATGCAAAGGCATTGCAAGCATTACAGAGTGGCATTTCCTTTACGCTTCTTCCTTCTTTTTCAATGGTGTTCAGCCCACTCTGCTTCATTTGTAGAGCAGACCTGATTAACTTTCAAGTTTGTGGTTTTTTAATCATTAGGAACCCCCTTTTCACATACGTAGGGTGGCATTTCTAATGATTTAATGAGACAGAGACCTTAAGCCTTTCAAGAATGTGGAGTCATCTTTGCACTTTGATACATATATAATGAGGTCTTTCAAGCACTGTGCTCATTCCTACCAATTACATTCACAGTGCTGATGAACGTTCATGTCTGTGCTACTGTGATAAAGTTCAGTAGAGTGGCCTTGGTAGTATTTGCATTTTGCTAACGGGTTAGCATTTATCACAGCTTTGAAGAGAAACAAGGAAGGTGAGGAAGTATCTTTTACTTGGACCAACTTCTGTTGGTGGAAGGCACAAACTTTGGAACCTCACAGAGCTGCTCTTCCAGTCTAGGGAAAGAAGCAGAGTTGGAGATAAATGCAAATGGTGCAGATTGTTAAGGTGAAGGGCAATGCAAGCTGGAAGCAGTCAGTTAAGAAGTGGACAACTGGGGAGGGGGGTTAGATTTGTTACACATAAAGGGTTCAAGTTCCCAGGTTCACCTTTCGAAGGTGTAAAGATTTCCTCTGAGAACAAGTACTGGAAGATCAGGCATGGTGTGATGATTTTATGAAACATTTCAGAATGATCAGTCTTGGGTTTTGCTCTGTCATTCCTCTCCCACTCCCATCTGGTCCATTTCTCCTACTTCCCTTGCTCATTCACTGTTCCTAGAGACATTCATCACCTGCACATGCAGGCATATTTAGCACATAGCTGTGCAGCTTCTTCCCACCAGGTGGCTCAGCTTCAGGATCTAGCACAAGAAAGTACTTTCCTAACCACCCAAGTGATCTTATAACAACCCAGCGTAGCCTCGCCCAGGGGCAGGCAAAATACAGCCTGCGATAGCCCGCCACCCCACCAGATCCAGCCCCCCACCATCCCACAGCCCAGTGGGGACATTGGGCAGGTTTCCTGTCTGCCACACCCCCACATACCACTCAAAGCAGCAGGCTGTGGGGGGCCACGTGCTCTCTGCATGCCCCTGGTGGGGAGGGGCTTTATGCACTGCTCCCATTGGTCAGTTTCTAGCCAATGGGAACTGCCCGGGCTATGCTTGCAGTGCAAGCAGCCCACGGAGGACTCCTGCCCCGCCAAGGGGTGCATGATGCACAGAGAGCACGTGTCCCCCACAGCCAGCTGCTGAGTGGTGTGCAAGGGAGCAGCAGGCCAAGAGCCTGCTTGAAGGTCCTGCTGGTCTGCTGGCCAGGAGACATGTAAAGCAAGCACCTCCCAGCCAAACCCTGCACCTGGCAACCCAACCCCTCATTCCCTCCCAGCCCTCTGACGCCCTCCCACCTGCAACCCTGCCCCAAGTCCCTCTGCAACCCCACTCCTGTATCAATACTCCCTCCCAGATGCTGCATTCCAACCCTCTGCTCAAAGTCACAACTCCCTCCTTCCCTAGGACACAACCCAAACCCCTGCACCTCCTCCTGTACCCCTTACCCAGGTCACAACTTGCTCCCAGAGCATGCACCCCCTCTTGCACCCCTTTTCCAGGTCAGAATCCTCTCCTGCATACATCCCCCCCAGACTTTACACCCCAATCTCCTGCCTCAGGTCACAACTCCCTCTTGCACCTCCATCCCAGACCCCCCGCCCCCACCCCCACACACACACTTCCTCCACAAATATCAGGAAGAGTGCTGTTGTGTAAAACTTACATCCTGTCCAGTGTAATGTGAATGTAACTTTGTATTTTAAGTCATGTCAGTTTCAGCCACTGTGAGTCACATCGCTTTCTGCTATTGCAAGCCATGTAATTTTCATGTAATGTTTCAAGTTCTGCAACTTCTTGAAAGCTTAGTAACTTCCACTATTGCTTGTGCAATCTTTAAGCTTTGTAACATTCTATCCTATGACAAGGACGTTCCTGGATGTGTATGAATGGTGAGTGGGCTGTGCCTTTGTGGAAAGGAGCCATGAGGCTACAGGGAGGAGCCAGAGCTAGGTGAGGTCTGATGTAATCTTTGCTCGCACATGAGAAAGGCAAGAAATGGGGGTGCAGTGAAGAGGAGAAGAAGAAATGAATATGCATCAGGAGAATGAAATCCGGGAGGGTCTCTTGGTGAGTGACACAGGAAAAGAACTCGGTGTATGTGATGGGGCCACCCAGCTGAATAAAGGCAAGAGAGCCTACAGACCACGGGGCGTACGATCAACTTGCCAATCCAGATTGGTGACTGCAGGCAGACACACTGGACCCACCAGGCTTGGCTTCTTCTGCGCTTTCCACACAACTCAGAGTGCATGAGTGTCTGAGTCTATGCACGTGTGTGTGTGTGTGCGCGCGCATGTGTGAAAGAGTTCCATTCCCTTTTCGCTTGATCCAATAGCGGCACTGAATACATCAGAGTAAGTGTAACCAGTTGCTCTCCAGTGAAATCTGGTAACGAGTGCAGCCCTTGCCCACTTACCAAATTCTTGGTGTGTGTGTCCCCCCGCCTCAAAAATTATTGCCCACTTTTGACCTAGCCCCACTGTCCATCTCCCAAATTGGCTGGGACAATAAGAAAGCAGCACTCCCAGCCCTGAGTGGAAGTGGAGATTTTCCAATCCATAAATCTTGCCAGGTCACAGGGAGGCAACTTTCATCTTAGAATAGGCTCCCAGGGAAGGTCTGTGAATCTAGTAATAGCCAGTAGGAACAACTGGCTTTGACGCAACATTGTTCTCTAAGAGGGGACGCTCTGGAAAAAAGAGTTTGTTCTCTGCTGAAGTCAGTGAGTGTTAAGATACAGTCTGTATTTTAGATGATCTGATATTGGCTTTAGGTTTCCTGTACCTATTGTTCCTGGCTTATTTCATCACATTCCTTGCTTCTCTGAGGTTACTGCAGTACTCTAAGTGAATCCATCTTTGCTTTCACATGTCTCTGAAACATGTCCAACAAATCTATTTGCCTATTGTAACAAATCCATAGTCACTCACGGCTTGGTGGTTTGCGCTACAGTACACACCATGACCACTCAGAACTGGACAGAACCATCAGCAGTAGAACAGATTCTCCTGCTCCATCAGCATAGGCCTCTACTTCTTGGCACTCAGGAAAAATCTCCAAAATCTACTAGTAGTAAACAATCTGCAATATACAGAGGAGTACTTCTCACCTCATGTAGTAGAGGACAGATGTGCACAAGGCAGTTCGTTACACTACTAGCAAATGATAGAAAAGATTAGATGTTTTCTAAAGCGGATACAATCTGGAATCGTAAAAAACAAAAGATAGATTAAAGGCTTCCCTCTTCCCTGAATTGCATGAAGCAGAAAGAATGGCAACAATGTCATAAACATTAAGTCAAAGTTTCAGGGTAACGGCATCTTTAACCACCCCGCTGTAGTCTGCTTCAGGAATGCTCTCTCAAGTTCTCAGGCTGTTAGCTGCCAACTTTCTCTGGATGAGGATCCGTGTTCTCTTCCGCCAGACCAGGGATTTAGAATGCAGTCCCCTTGCATCTTCTTGAGCAGGTCTGACTAACATCCAGCTCTCTGCTTTTTCTCCAAGAGCTAGGACTAGTGTGAGTTAGTGGTTACGGGTGACTCAAACAGGTCTTCCAAAGCAAAGTACCTTTATTTAAGGACAAAGGCATACACAGCAAACAACAGCGTCTAAACATACCTAAAGCACATACGTATGGAGGACCTGGCACGTTCCTGTCTTTCCAACTGTTCAGCAGAGTGGCGTCCTCCCTGGGAAAAAAGACCATGTCTGTTTATTAAGTCAAAAAAGGTCAGATTAAACTCAGATTTATGACAGACGTTAGGTGCCTGTTGGAACCAGTATACTTCTCTAGAGCTGTTTAAAGTCCCAGCAAGGCAAACAGATGGACACAAACATAGTTTTCTTAGTTCCTGGAGGAACTGTAATTCTCCCCCCATGGAGCTGAATTTAATCCCAAACCCACAAGGATGTAGAAAGCATCCCTCAGTGGAATACAACACGGTTCTCACAGATACAGCATGTGGCTGCAACGTCTGTCACAGAAACTCCCTGAAGGGTACTTAGGGCCAGTTTCAGCATTTGCACAGACATCTGTGACAGGGTCTTACACTGGAGTCTACAGGGGACCGTACAGCACACAGACAAGTGCTCAAGGAAGAACAAGAGCTGCTCTTCAGTCCCTCCAGGGGAAGGGGGACAGGCCTTCAACTGGTCAGTTCCTCCCGGCCCATTACTCTCACTTGTACATTGGGATCAGCCTCACTTGAGGCAGATCCAGAAGAGCCATAGAGCTGCCATACAGCTTCAGTATCCCTCTAGGCACACATTTGCCTTTGCATTTTAGCACTGGCCTTCTCACAGCACAAAAGGGTTTTACTGAAGTCTTGACACAGAACATACTATGTAACTTTCCAAACTTTCCACTGGCCTGGATGGCCCAAGAGGCGAGCTAACAGATGACATGGCCTTTCATCTGCAGGTGGCTGGCTCCAATCCAGCTCAGCTGTAAGTGACTGTCCTTACAGGGGATGGCTGTTGACGGGCCCACATGAGGGCGGTTTCCTGGACTCAGACTAGTTCCCCCTGGGTGCACCACACACGAACACCACTAATTGGCCCCACTTGGCATTTGCAGTTAAGAGGCCTGGACCTGAATAGACGTGATGAGACCGAACTGCCAAATCCCATCTAGAAGCATTTGCTTCACACCAGGCAACTGCCTGGGATACCAATACAGGACACACGCTGTGCTTGTTTGTTGAACCAACACATATCACTAACATTAAAATTCACTCTAACATAGGAAGAAGAGCCTTTATCACAGACTAGTGCTAGAGTCCCAGAAATCAGGAGCATGGTATCCCTACAGACCCTTCAGGCAGAGAAAGAGCCAATTCAGTGGTGGAGCCCATAATGGGTATGTTCGGACAACAGGCAGCAGGAATTTCCGCCACACGTAGCTTGTTCAAGAATGCCCTGGGTGCAGCAGAACATTTTTCTCTGGTATCTTAGGAGCAGCAAACCAGGATAACTCAGCAAATGAAAGAGCACTGTACAACTCTTGCACTCCTAATTCCCGTTCCTCACCGCTTTGCTGAGACACAGACCATGCTAAACCTGGCCTTTCACTCCTGCCATCTCCAGAAAGACTCACACAGTGGTGACTAATGGTTAAAAGCTTTTACTGGAGCTCTGCTTCCGTCATCTCACCTCGCAATGAACCTGCCTGTCTGTCCTGCAGCTCAGAAGATCTTCCCAAAACAGCACCAGCGAGTAGAACTCAGATTCATCCTTGAATCAGTAGCTGCAGCAAGGAGCTGGGATTTGCACATGGCTTTCAAGCACAAACTGACCTGTGCTTTGTCCCCCTCCCCCACCCCCATATCTTATCCTATGGAATCTAAAAGATATTCTCAAGAACCACGGGAAGCTCACAATCAATTTGGGGAAAATACACCCTCCCCTTTCCAAAGATGGCACGTGGAAAAAAAAAAATTGAAACGATCTAATTCCCCAAGGTGGCCAAAGCAAGATTGTTCTCTATGGTATGCAGTTTGAAGGCTCCTTGGGGCTGAGACTCTGGGTGGAATCCTGGCCCTCCACAAGCCAATGGAAGTTTTGCCATGGACTTCAGGTGAAGACAGGATTTTGCCCTATAACTTCTTACCTGTCTGTAAGGCACTTAACCCTTTGCTGAGGATATACCAACAATTACAATCACAAGGTAAATTTGAGAGTATACTGCATTAGGTAATACAATTTAACGCCTCTACTGGGAAACTATTTTACTGCCTGATAAATATAACTATTAGGAAATTCTTCTTAATCATCAGCCTAAACCATGCTCTAAATGGTATTGTGGGCGATATTACAGACACGTGCAATCTCTTTGCAACCACTGTATCAATTTTATACATTTCACCTGTATCTCAGTAATCCACAGATTGTATACTGGTTCCATGCATGAGGGTTAAGGAGCTTCCTCTAGAAACTAAAATCAGCCAGGGATAATTACTGCAGATCCTGGGCCAGAGAAACAACTTCAGACAAGTACCATCTCTTGGTGAGAACATACTGCTTCAAACTGCATTCAAGAGACTCAGGAAAGAAACAAAACTTGTGGGCTTGTTGCCCGTCTCTCATTTCGATCAAAAGAACCTAACATGAGACGGTAGACCCTGCTGGAAGAATCTGAAAGACTCTGAAATCTACCAGATTCCCCAGGTAAAAGATGGCTGACTTCTGGTAAACCTAGCGCACGCACATGTAGATTGTTCATTGTTTTATGAAGTATTTTCGCCAACATGCTTTTGTTCTATAATAAACGTACTGTGCTCTGCAAAAGCTGGTGGATCATGGAGACATGCTGTCAGAGCTGTGTGAGCAAGAAAGCAAAACTTTGGGGTTTAGACTAAAGGACAGACCTGTGGGGATAAACACAGTGAAGTGCAAGGGAACTGCAAGCATAAATCCTCCATCAGAAGGGAAAAGGATGTGGACCCTAGCCCCGTCAGAGGTGAGGCCTGTGGATCTGAGCTGGTGTAATTCAAGAGACAAAGGGGATAAGAGGTGCTGTTAGCCTGGTAACCGTGACAGGCATCATACACAAGTGTTACCCCACTTTAAAGTGTCAAGTCTCGTTAGACGTCCAATAGGGAAGTGTCAGACAACACTAAAAACCAAGCTAGTCAGCTATTTCTGCACCTACCAGGGCAAGTGCCAATGGAATGGTCAAACCATTCATTGCCGGAGGACCTGTGAGTGTGTCAGCATATATATTCTGTACGAGGCATATATCGTTCATCTCCAGGATGCAGTCACACCTCACTCTCAATTGCCCTGCAAACAAATGGAAAATAAATGCATGGGACTGACAGACAGTGTGACAGCTCCTTAGCAATGTCAGACTGGCCAAGATACCAGTGCTGCAGCCATGTGAAAAGAAAAAAAGGCCAAATTCTACCCTGACTTACAGAATGTGGGCAGTTTACTGAAGGAGCTGGGCTGAACAGGCTGCATGTGAGTCTAGAGATTTTTGTAAGTAGATGTGAACACACGATGGAAGACCGAAGCAAGAGATGGAAGAAACTGGGTAGCTGTGCCCTTTTGGAAAAATTAGGATCTGACTGGGGTGCCAAGCTGTTAAGAATGTGGTCTTTCTACGCAGAATTGCCCTTACTATCGTACACACTCCCATTGGGCTCAGGGAGCCTGTATAGCGTATAGTAAGACACTTGGGAGGATTAAGCCCCGAATTTCTGTAAAATGCTGTTGAAGCAAAGAGCTCGGTGCTTGGGGAGCTGTTCTGACCAAGTACAGGCAGTCCCCGGGTTACGTACAACATAGGGACTGTAGGTTTGTTCTTAAGTTGAATCTGTATGTAAGTCGGAACTGGTGTCCAGATTCAGCCGCTGCTGAAACTGATCAGTTTCAACAGCGGCTGAATCTGGACACCAGTTCCGACTTACATACAGATTCAACTTAAGAACCCCAGGCGTCCCCAAGTCAGCTGCTGCTGAAACTGATCAGTAGCTGATTCCAGGAAGCCCGGGGCAGAGCAACTCTGCCTCGGGCTTCCTGTAGTCAGCCGCTGGTCAGTTTCAGCAGCGGCTGACTTGGGGACGCCTGGGGCAGAGCAGCTTGGGTGCTGCTGGGTTGGTCCAGTAGCGCGGCTGCTCCTCGGCGCTACTGGACCAACCCAGCAGCACCCCAGCTGCTCTGCCCCAGGCGTCCTGATTCAGCCGCTGCTGAAACTGATCAGCAGCAGCTGAATCAGGACTCCTGGGGAAGAGCAGCTGGGGTGCTGCCGGGTTGGTCCAGTAGCGCCAAGGAGCGTTGCTGCGGGACCAACCGGCAGCGCCCCACCTGCTCTACCACAGGCCCCGGGCTTTGCTCCACATCTCCCTGGTCTTCTGGGGGGGGGGGAGGCACTAGCTGAGTCCCCCCCCAGCAGACCAGGGAGACGCGGAGCAAAGCGGCGGAGGACCCGGGCCGGACCGCGGCGCTTCCAGATCAGCTGGAAGCGCCGCGGATCCGGCCCCGGGTCCTCCGCCGCTTTGCTCCCCGTCTCCCTGGTCTGCTGGCTCCCCCAGCAGACCAGGGAGATGGGGAGCAGCTTTTCTCGCCCCGGAGGAGGCGGGCGGCGGGACCAGGCGTCCCACCGCTCCAGTCCTCCGGGGCGAGAAAATCCCCGTTCGTAACTGCGGATTCGACGTAAGTCGGATCCGCATAACTCGGGGACTGCCTGTACAGAGCAGAAATATCACACCACTACCTGAGAAATGCAGCCTTGCTCTGAAAACAGCAGAAATTTCAGCTTATGCAGCTGACAGAAGCCACAAGCAACTCCCTTTAACAGCAGAGTCCTGGCTCTTAGAGCAAAGAGCTCTAAGGTACTCTTAGGCTGAGCAAAGACCTCAAAGGTACTCTGTGGCCAGCAAGCAGATTTCCAGACACTGACAGGCAGATGGGGAAAAGCTTTTCATAGCCAACCATCTCCGAACAATCAGCATGATATCATTTAAAATGGGATGAAAGTATCCAACTCCCTCAAACTCAGCAGTTCAGCTTGGAGGAGGAGGAGAGAAGAGCAGAGGGAGAGGGCCTGACGGCTCTCTGTAAACAGGCCACACCACTTATTTACATCAACCAAGGCCTGAAAACACATACACTGCAAAAGTTGAGTGAGATCCTAGAAATAATCCCACAATCAACAAGATTCCCAAGATTTCCTAACCCCTCTAATCCAGCACCTTGCCTTTTGTGGTTGCCAATACCATTTCAGAGGGAAAGATTTAAAAAAACAAATTCATCTACTCTACTGTGCAATTACATGGGAAAATACTTTTGTGACCCCTGAAAGGGATCCCTTTGCACCCTGAAGGATGAAATTTAGTTACCCGTATTATCTTTGTTTAGATAGCTAATTGTTCCAGGGATGTTAGTTACCATGTAATTAATGCTACTGCAATATCAGGTGTAATCAAAAACTGGTTTGTTCAGAAAACTAAAAGTGACAGTAATCGATGGAAACCCATAATTGTTGGCTACCCCCCCCATCCCCAACACCAACACTATATACTGGCTCTGAGCATACCTGGTGTACATGAGGGAGACTGAGAAGATGACCAAGCTAGTTCACTTTTTAGTAGGGAGATTCTGGATGGCTTAGGGTAGATGATCCTTTTTCCTCTCTTCCTGCTTACCCATGCCAGACCCCTTCCCTGTGGTGGAGAAGGGCTCCAATAGGATATGATGTGGGATGGGAAGCTTGTTAGCACGAAACATGGTTCGGGACTGACAAAAAGTTATTGTTACCGGATGGCAAAGTTGACTGCGTGATAGGGGTCTGCGACACCCAGGCTGAATGCCCAGCTATGCCACAGATTTCCTGTGCAACTTTGACCAACTCCCTAGAGGGAAAACATTTTCAAAAGCACTTAAGTGACATAGGCATATGGGTCCCATTTTCCGAAGTGACTTGGGAACTCAGAGGTCCAAGTCTGGATGACTTTCAGTGAGTCTCAGTCCCCTAAGAGCTCAAGTTGCTTTGGAAAATGGGACTTAGGGCACTACATCCCTTGGGCACTTCTGAAAATGTAAACACTGGGGTCTTCATACCTCAGGTCCCCATCCATAAAATGAATATGGTGCATCCTTAATTAACAGGTGTGATAGCACAATGTGTATTTCTGATCATGGGACAACCATATACTATAGTGATGGGAGTCAAATAAGTACCTAAGTAGATGGCTATTTGGTAGCCTATTTGGTGAACCAAGTTAGTGGTTTCAGTCCAGTTCTTCATTCCACAAATCATACTCACAAATGCCTCTCCGGGGCATAAGCATCTTGCACAAAACAGGGGTTTTGCGCAAAAGACTCCATCCACACTGCTTGTTTTTGCACAAAAACCCCTTGCACAAAAACGGCTTGAATAAATCATGCTAATCAAGCACTGCAATATGCTAATCTGCGCTTCATTTGCATAGGCAAAGCCGGCAGTGTAGACGTAGCCTCCATGAATTTTGAAGCTGTGACAGGCTAGGAGAAAATGAGTGTGAAGATGTAATAAGATAAAAAGAAAGATCCCATGCTTACACAAACAGAATAAAAAATTAAAGCAAAATTAAGCATCTGATTTTCTCCAGCAGTGGTACTGCTAATTGCAACAATATCTTCCGCATGCTCTTAGGCCATAACCATGGGATTTCACGCTACTTCATAATACTAAATTGTAATCTAATATACAAAGTAGAAATACTTGTTGTGGTTCATTGTGCCTGCAAACCATGAGGGGCAAATAAATACTATGATGATAATAAACAATGAATAATCAATAAAGAAACTAATAAACCAGCCCGTAAATCTTTTGGCAGAAAAGCCAGTGGGAATTCCAAAGTTTTATATTTTTGGAAGAGCTACAGAGTGTCTAATGTTTCAGTACTACTTTCAGCATGATGTAAAATACAGTATTACTGAACTGGTCCCACACAGATCCAGAAAAATTGAGGTTCTACTCTTCCTATATTAGTTGTAGAAACAAGCATAATCTAATTCCAGTTTGGCCATTCCCAGGTGCTCTGCAATGCCTTAGTGAAAGCTGAGTAAGCGCCAAGGCCAAGCTAAGTCTCTTCAAAAGGAGTATTTATTCCAGTGATTCTCAACCTTTTGGGCTCAGGAGATGAGATCCATTTGTAAAGGTTTATGGCCTGTTGTGACCCACTAAATAGTCTGGTGGAGACCTTGTGGTGGTTTGAGTGAGATCCTACTCCCTGGGGGGATTTGGTCCTAAACAGTACTCACCCCTCAGTGATGGCTCCTGCAGCCCCTGTGCTGAAGGCCTTGCTTGGGTGACTTCTGGCTCTGGGGTTGCAGCAACACCCAGGTTTGGCCCTCAGTCTTGACCAAATTTGTGCTAATGGAGCTGTGATCTGGCTCATGGGGTTGCAGTGCTTCACTTATATTTGGCCTACCAGGACTCGCATCATCATGCCAGCTGGGCCAAACCTTAGTAGAGCTGGAACCCCAGAGGTCACAATGCCCAGTGCGGGGAACCGAGCCCAGCCACAGGACCTTTAGAAATGTTCTGGTGACCCAATTTTGGCACTCCACCCACGGGTTGAGAACCATGACTTATTCCTTTGCTCAAGCCTCTTGCAGGTCTGTGACCGACTTAAATCGCCGCTTCATTTAAATTTACATGGCTGCCGCGCTGAGCCGACAAACAGCTGATCAGCTGTTTGTCGGCTCAGCGCGGCAGCCACGTAAATTTAAATGAAGCGGCGATTATTTAAATCGCCGCTTCATTTTACTATGTCCGGTACCCTAATCTACATGCCTCTGTCGCCAGAGGCATGTAGTCTAGACGTACCCTTAAATTCCACTTAACCCTCCTTGGAGGACTTAAATGGAATATGGGCCATTGCATAAGGCAAATTCCATTTTAAGTCAAAAACATATCCTTAATCAGGCAAAACATACTCAGTGAGTTGTAGATCTAGAACACCTTCTATCCAGGGATCTGAACGTTCTTTACAAACATTAACTGATCCTCACAGCAGCCCTGTGCAGCAGGAAAATAGCATCCTCGTTTAAAGATGTATAAAGACAAATGGAGGTCAAGGGCAAAAACTGGCACACAGTAGATGCCCAAACAGAAGTACAGGCAGTCCCCGGGTTACGTACAAGATAAGAACAAACCTACAGTCCCTAAGTTGAATTTGTATGCAAGTCGGAACTGGCTTCCAGATTCAGCCACTGCTGAAACTGACCAGCAGCTGACTACAGGAAGCCCGAGGCAGAGTTGCTCTGCCCTGGGCTGCCTGGAATCAGCCGCTGATCAGTTTCAACAGCAGCTGAATCTGGACACCTAGGACAGAGCAGCTGGGGCGCTGCCGGGTAGGTCCCGGCAGGGGCGGCGCTGCGGGGACCAACCGGGCAGCACCCAAGCTGCTCTGCCCCAGGTGTCCCCAAGTCAGCCACTGCTGAAACTGATCAGCGGCTGATTCCAGGAAGCCCGAGGCAGAGCAACTCTGCCTCGGGCTTCCTGTAGTCAGCCGCTGATCAGTTTAAGCAGCGGCTGACTTGGGGACACCTGGGGAAGAGCAGCTGGGGTGCTGCCCGGTTGGTCCAGTAGCGCCACGGAGCGGCGCTGCAGGACCAACCCAGCAGCCCCAGCTGCTCTACCCCAGCCAAGAAAAGCTTGGTCTGCTGGGGGGTGCACTAGCTGCGCCCCCCAGCAGACCAGGGAAACCCGGACGGCGGGACCGCGGAGATGCGTCGCGGTCCCGCCCGCATCCTCCCCAGCTTTGCTCCGTGTCTCCCTGGTCTGCTGGGGGGTCTCCAGGAAGACGAGGAGCAAAGCCGCGGAGGGGCTCGGGCAGCAGGGCAGCCCAGGCGCTTCTGGGCTGTCCTGCTGCCGGCTTCCGCCGAGGCTTTGCAAAGCCACGGAGGGGCTCAGGCAGCCGGCAGCCCAGGCGCACCTGGGCTGCCGCGCTGCCCAAACCCCTCCGTGGCTTTGCTCCGCGTCTTCCTGGTCTGCAGACCAGGGAGACGCGGAGCAGCTTTTCTCGCCCCGGAGTACACGGGCAGCGGGACCGCGAGGTCACGCAGTCCGTGTCCTCCGGGGCGAGAAAAGCCCCGTTCGTAACTGCGGATCCGACGCAAGTCGGATCCGCGTAAGTCGGGGACTGCCTGTACTCTGAATTACAAATGTTAATGAAAAGTGTTTCAACTCCTCTGAAAGTCAGGGCCCTTATTTAGGTGTCTAAATATGCTATTGAGTTCTTCATTTGAACACACAAGTTTGGAAGTTTTGCTCATGTAAGTTGCCCACCCCACAAAGGTAGAACCATAATCATAACTCCAAAATCCTAGCTCCCTGCTCTTAACACAAGGTCACAAATTCCTTTTCTTTGTTTTAAATAGATTTTTAAAAAAAAGTGTAAGTGAGATCACAGTTGTATTTTTACATACAGAGGCTCTGGTCCTTTGCACAGGATTTATTCCAGGCTATCGTCTGCTCTCTGGCTCAGTAAGTGATTTATTTTTATACATTAAATAAGGTAAACTGGCTTGTGTCATCTAGTGATTTAAATCTCCCTGAGCGTAAAGGTTTCTCTGCTTAAACACCTCTCTGAATAGGAATGCACCATGAGACATCTCTGCCTCTAGCAAAGGTATTTCAATACCCAAGGGAACGGAACTGGTTGAGGTTGTTTGATATGCTCATTACTCTGTTTCCTTTAGTCTGACCAGTGGGGAAGGAAGGGCATTTGAGTGGAGTTCAGTTGCTTGGCTCACAGCCAGGCTGAATATCAGGACAAGGGAAGAGTGTATGGGATGACATTTCAAAAAAGGACATTTTCATTATCAAGAGCATTGGGCCCAGTCTTCAAGAGGCTGAGGTCCTGCTGAGGACAACAGGAGTGGAGAATGTTCAGCATCTATTAGAAGACTCTCAGCACCATGTGGAACTAGGTCATTGTTAGTTGTGATGGGTAAACCAGAGAGAGCTGAGAAGGATAGAGTCACATTCTCAGAAATGTCCATATCACCTGTCTCCAAAACAAGTTGGAGACTTCGTAAGAAAAGGCTCGCTCATGAGACTCCTGGTATTTCTGGCTACTTATCTGCTAGAACATTACATAGCACAGACATATGATGAACTAGATGGATTTGTGAGAGAGAGACACCCAAGTGTTTCAGAGCCCCCAAAAAAGGTTTGGTTCTAATAATGGACCGTGGCTCAATTTGAGGGAAGGCTGCAGGTGGGAGAGGGACTTAGAACTGGTTTGCCCAATTCTAGGGCTACTAACGTCAAGGACATGAGCCCAGAACCTGAAAAGTATTTAGGCACCTAACAATGGGAGTTAGGAACATAATTAGTCACATAACAGTGGATTCAGGATCTGAGCCACTGTTATGAGTATAGTCAAGTGCCAGTGGGAGCATAATACATGGTGTGAAGGCTTCAAAGTTATGTCTAGGCTGCAATTAGACACCCACAGTTGACCTGTGCCAGCTGACTCAGGCTTATGGGGCTGGGCTAAGTGGCTGTTGATTGCAGTGTAGATGTTCCAGCTGGGAGTGCAGCCTGATCTCCCACCTTACAGGGACCTAGACCTTGGGCTCCAGTCAGGTCCAAACATCTGCACCACAATAAAACAGTCCCTTAGCCAAGCCCTATGAGCCAACAGACCAGCCATGGGTTTTTAACTGCAGTGGGACACATGCCTGAGGAGTGTAGGTCGTGCTGGATAGACAGGAGCAAATATAGTGGTCCACAAAAAGTAAGTGAAGGACATAATATATTGCCAAAGCATGCACTATTGGAATAAAAATTAACCCAGCTAAAAGGTTAGTAACCTAGATACTCTGGGGAGGAGAACCCTATGATTTTTAACACTGCTATTTATTCAAGCTACATCGGTCTAGTTTTAAGGTGGACGCATACCAGTGTATTATCTAAGTGCTGACTTAAACTACATCATGTGCTCATATGAGATTCACTTCAGTGAAGGACAGTAAAACCTGGACATTTGCCACATGCAGCATTAAACAGAACAGTTCACATACTCTCATGTCAGAATGATTTATAACAAAAAACAAAATAAATCAAACCCAGAACTAACAGAAGCGTTTCAGAGAGAGAAGAGAGTTCCCTCTATAAAACAATCTTCTTGACTCCCTCAGTAGACAGAAAAACAAAACCGTGTGAAGGTACAGTGCACAAGAAAAATCATAGTTCCCATAAAGGCACATAGTTAGTTGCAATATTTCCCATTCTAGTTATAGGAAATAGCATGACAAAAATAATAAATAGCAACCCACATAGGGTGGTGTATCACTTTTTAAAAATATCACTCTCTACACCACACTGAGTTGGATGACACTATTTCACTGCACTGGGAATACTGTCAGAGAGAGAGAGTGCGCACAGGAACTAGAAGAAGGGTGACAAAGTGAGGAAAATTGAACTCGATTTGGTTCTGCGGGGACTTGGCCTTATATGTCAAAGCTATTTACAAAACCAGAGAGAGATACAAAGACAGAGAATGTTTGTTTACCATTTGGGATTGGTGCCACAGAAGCCATGGTAAACACCTCATAGCTAGGTTTGGAAAATTCTATTTTTATAGTTTCAGTGAATATTTTCAATTTTTATATATTGAAATTTTCACAGTTGAGGAAAAAGTATGGGTTTTACAATTTTTATATTCTCGTTCAATTTTATGGGATGGGGGGGAGGAAGAGAAATCAGTCAATTTATTTGAGATTCAAAAAGTTAGTCTTAAAACCAGTAAGACACAAATGGTTAAAACCGCACCCAAAATATACAAAGTAAATAGCCTTAAATCATGCAATAATAAGTTATCAACCAACATTTTTCTTACTTTGACTGCCTGTAAATTTCAGTTCTAATCACTAGAAATGTTTTGTCATCTGTTTGTGTGAGGATGGTGAATTCTGTCAATTGACATTTACCGCCCCCCCCCCAAAATCTAGTCCTTGCAAGCCCACTCATATCTTTTAAAAAATACCCAATTTCAAACATTGGAGTCTCCAGTAAAAGTAATTCACCCACCTACACCATTCTGCAGTTATTAAACTGCCCACAACAAAATCAAAACTCAAGAATCCAGCTGTGTCTTCCTAAGCCAACAAACCCACTACCAATAGTCACCTCCCACAAAAAAATACAGTTGCCTCTTTCCCACACACAAAACACAACACCCAGATGATCTTAGTACCAGCCCTGGAAGGGTGAAGATCACAAAATACTTGGGTATAAACATTAAATAAAATGGAGAAGCTGCTCTGGACAACTGCTACAAAATCCTAGGACTGAAGGAGAGCAAAAATAATAAAAACCCACAACCACCATAGACAGTTATAGTGTCCAAACCTGAAACTCATGCATTCCTAAAGGACCCAAATGTACTCTAATCTAGATCAGTGTTTCTTAAACTGTGTACCGTGGCACACCGCAGTCGGAGGTGTACCAAAGAGAACAGAATTCAAAATGGCCACCCTTAAAGGGGCAGGAGACCTTGTTTTTTTCTGCTCAATAACTTTCCCTCGTTTTTTCCCCCTCAATAACTTTTCCCCCGACCCTTGTCCCCCACCCCCAAGAAAAAATCCTTGGTGTTCCTCATTAAAAAAAAATTACTGTTTGGTGTTTCTTGTCTTAAAAAGTTTAAGAAACACTGATCTAGATTGTAATTATGACAGGCCTACGTATATGGCACTTCATGGACAACGATGGCTCTCTGTGTAGGGCCAGGGAGTGTGGAGTTACACCAGGGAAGGGCTGGCTTATGGGGCTAGGCTAAGTCTTATGGGGCTGGGCTAAATCTCACAGGATTGGAGTGGAAACTTTAGTTTATATCTGGAATGCAGTAAGAGCTCTGTCATCTGAGGGACTATGCTAGATCTGTGCTTTTTCCAATCACTGCCCATCCCTCTTTTCTCAACTGTGTGAGCCCCTTCACAATCCCTCAAGCTCACTGGTGGGCTTTCCACCTCAGGGCCCTTCATGTGGCCTTACGACAGCAGCAACCAGCAACAACTAGTACTAGATCTAGCCCATCTTGGTTCAGCAGTGCTTGAGAAGGCACAGTCCTCTGCCCACATAGTAGCACAGCAATTCTAACTATACAAATACCATGGATTAAGCAACAGACATGGGATACTCCGAAGAGCATAAGCACCAAGGAGAAGGCAGGGGAAGAGGAATCCTTTTCATTGGTCTAAACCAGGGGTCTCCAAACTTTTCAACCCGAGGGCCGCATTAACTATCAAACAGCAGTTCGGGGGCCGACTACACACTTGAGGTCCAAATAAAAAACAATCAAAACATGGATGTTGTTTTTAATTATTTATGTAATATTATTTTATTCAGTTATTATTTAATAACACATTAATACACTACACATGAACACCTGTATTAGTGTGAATGGTGAAATTGTTTCCTGGATGCCAAAATAGCAGACATTTCTGGCTTTAGATTTGTTGTCCCTAACATCAACAGTGACCTGAGATTATCATCGGACAAGTTTGTTCTCAAATTGTTCTTCACGTAATTTTTTTTCCGTAGACAAAAAGGTCTCCACGGGCCGGATGAGAGGGCCTCGCGGGCCGCATCCGGCCCGCGGGCCGTAGTTTGGAGACCCCTGGTCTAAACGGACGTAACCATAAATAGTCCATGCAACCATCTTCCCAGGAAAGGAGTCCTTTAAAGCTACGCTGGACAATACATTGTAGAACACAGACTGTAGCGAACAATTCTGCTAGATGACCCCATAGGATTTCTCTGGAAGTAGTATTGAAAAAGTGTGTGGGATGAAAGTTACTGAATCAGCTCATCCCCTAGAACATTAGTGACTTACACCTGGAACCATAGCCACTGACTTTTATTGTTCCCGGTGAGCGCTCAACCGCAAGGCCTCATCTCCACTCTACCCTTCCCCTGCCCGCACAAGGCCCTCACTCTGTCCCTTTTCCACCCCTCTTCTGCCCCTTCTTCAACCCCCCAAGCCCACCCATTTCTTGCTCCTCCAAAGCCTTCTCCCACTTGCAGCTGACTCCAATCTGTCCCCTCCCAAGTGCCTTCCCATCAGCTGCTAAACAGCTGATTGGTGGCCAGCTATGGCAGGTGGGTTCCCAATTTTTTCCCATTGGGTTGCCCTGGGTCTCAAGCACCTTGGAGACAGCAACTATGCCCAGAACAGCAGATTTTGTCAGTTTCACTTAGAAAACTGGATTATTTTTAATCGTAGCTCCAATTTCTAACTTGAAATGAATGGGGAAGGACGAGCAATTTGGAGGAACCAAAAACAGCCTGACTATCATGTTCTCTTTCATGTGATAAACATACAGTTGTGCAGCATTATCGGAACTGTGCCGTCTCCCAAGAAAAATCCTTAAAATTGGCAAAAGAGAAGGTGCGTAGGGGAGTGAGGAATCTGAAGAATAGCTGGAGAGTGCTAACTGATGTCACGTTTCACATGCTGCCATTTCATAAGGCAGTGCAATGAAGCAGTGACTGCCTTAGTGAAAAAAAAGCCCCAAACAAATACACAGCTATGAATATCAGTCCTATACACAGAGAAGCTTATTTCATTCCCATCTATAGTCCTTGTGCATGTCCTCTCACTTCATCCGCTACCTAGAATGTCCTACAGTATTCTTTGTAAGCTGAGCACTTGTGTGACCTCTCAGGAGAGATTCAAATGCTGCCCAGCTGATTATCAGAGCTTCCACAGCTAAGTTTTGTGTTTTTACTGCTAGTGCGCGTTCATGCATGCCTCAGTGCACAAACATTTTATTCTGCACATGGAAGGAAAAGATTAGAGGGAACAGGTGTATCTATCTCTTCAGCACTGGGGGTTAGCAGAATCAGGATGGGATTGTTGCTCAGGTCGTAATTGCCATCTATACCTTTTGCCACTGTAAAACACTATGAAGACATACATGGCTGGTGGTTTAATCAGCTGCTAAAGAGAATGTGTGATTACTCAAAAAGATCCTTTATTGTAGCTTGGTAATCAGCAAAAACTTCAGACAGTTATTTTTCTTTCATTTTTCTCATCATTTTTTTAAATGATGTTCTGGGTAAGCACATATTGCTGGTGTGTACTTGTGAAGCAGAGCTAATAAAAAGCTCCAACCCCATGGACAATATTCAGTGGAATTGCCTCAAAGCACAACACGCGTACCAGATCGCGTGGGCAAGCTGCAGCTTCTTCCTTCTCTCATTCTTCCAAAACAGGCTTTTATCAAAGCCTGGGGTACGGTTGCTTGATTGTCTTTTATTGTCAAATGAGGCTTACAGTTCAGAGGATCAGCAATACTATTCACCTTTCCAGCGATTTCTGGCTTACCAACTTTGCAGCACAAAATCTCTTTGTTTCCCTTTCCACATTTATTCGCTATTTTAAATTTGAGCTCTGGATATGCACAGTAGTTTTCCTCTAGGGTTTGTTTGTTTTTTCTGTGCAGGGTGGGGAGGGGAGCAGGGGAGTGCCCATTAGAAACAACACAACAAACTTAGCCTCCCTTACTATATTAGTGCAACTGAGGATGCACCACAAATGTAAGTGCATTCAAACTCTTCCTGAACTTAGATCCTAGGGCACTGTAGTATTAATCAATTGGCTCTCCAGCTCCAATATTGTTCGGCAGCTACCACTGCCCTTCGTTACATGTTCCAGTCCCACTCATTGCTCCTATCCCAGCCACATGAACAACATAGCCAGGAATGTGCCTGCTGGGACCACAAAGAGGATCAGTCCAGGACTGTGGGGGAGGCAACGCCGCTGCTAACAGAATTACCCGGCCTCTGGGCTCCATGCTCCTGGAAGGGACAGGGCCTTGGGCAGATAGGGTGGGGTAGAGGTTGGGGCCAGCCAGCCCTCAGTAGTGCCTGGAACGTGCTATGCCTCCACTCCCCATTAATCCTTATTGCTGCTCGGAACATGCCACACACCCCTCAGCCAGCCCTTATCAAGCGTGCCACCTGGGGCTCCAGCAACAATTTAAGGAACCAAGGGCATACTAGTGGTAGGGACAGTAGGGAGACCTGGGCCCTTTTGAATCTCCAGGCCCTGGAGCAGTTGCAGGGGCACACTTCTGGGGAGATCAGAAGGTGCAGTAGCTCCCCCGCCCTTCCACTGAAGTTTTGATCCCTGTATTTAAAGCACATGTCCTACCCCCAGAGGCAGCTCTTAACACCACCAGAGCTTGTGCTGCTCCCAGTTTTGCATTTGGGGCAGGAAGTTTGTTTCTAAACAGAGGGAAGGAGAGTGATTTCAGATGATAAAATGCTCGTCATTCAAGTAATTGAAGGATCATTCGATCATCATAAAAATATTACCAGGTATCCACTTAAAAGGTAAGAGGGAAAGAGTTGTCTGCATTGGGACCAGTCCTATTCAACATATTCATAAATGATTTTGAAAAGAGGATAAACAGTGAGGTGGCAAAATTTGCAGATGATACAAAAATTACTCAAAACAGTTAAGTCCAAAGCAAATTGCAAAAAGTTACAGGAATAACAAAACTGCAAAGGGATCTCACAAAACTGGTGATTGGGCAACACAGTGGCAGGTGGAATGAAACGTTAATAAATGCACAGTAATGCACAAAGAAAATTATAATCCAACTATACATATAAAACATTGGGGTCTAAATTAGCTGGTATCACTCAAGAGAAACTGTTGGGGATAGTTCCCTGAAAACATGCTCAATGTGCATTAGCAATCTAAAAAGCTAACAGAATATTGAGAATCATTCAGAGAAAAATAGGTAAGATGACATAAAATATCATATTACCTTTATATAAAGTCATGCCTGGCCCACATCTTGATTACTGCATGCATGCCTGGTCACCCAATCTAAAAAAGATGTATTGGATTTGGAAAAGGTACAGAGAAGGACAACAATCATGATCAGGGTTAGGCACAGCTTCCACATGAGGAGATATTAACAAGACTAGGATTCTTCAGCTTGAAAAAGAAATGATTACAGGGTGGGGGGATATGTTAGAGGTCTAGAAAATCATGAATGGTGTGGAAAGTTTGAATAAGAAAATGCTACTTACTCCTTCACTAACGTAACACAAGGTCACCCAATTACATTTATAGGCAGTGGCTTTAAGACAAAAGAAATTATTTCTTCTCAGTCAGCCTGTGGCACACTTTTCCAGGGGATGGTGGAAAGGCCCAAACTGTAACAGGATTCCAATAAGAATGAAGTAAATTCAAGGAGAATAGGACCATCCATAGCGAGTATCCAGAATGGGTAGGGATGGTGTCCCTAGCCCAGTGGTCTCCAACCTCTATAAGCACAATATCACTTTTTGAATTTAAGTACAATCCAAGATCTACCTCAGATACAAATACTCTGGCCCTGCCTCCTTTGTACCCCTTCTTCGAGGCCCCTCCCCTGTTCACTCCATCCTCCCTCCCTCCCCCATCCTCCCTCACTCTCATCAGGCTAGGGCAGAGGATTGGGGTGCAGGCTCTGGTCTTGGATTAAGGTATCTGGCATGTGAGGCAGGCTCTGAGCTGAGCTTGGGGCAGACCATTGGGGTACCAGAGGAGGTTCTAAGTGCAGGTTCTGAGAGGGCATTTGCTGCATGGATGCTCGAGGCTAGGGCAAGGGATTGGGGTGCAAGAGGGGGTTCGTGACTGGGGTAGGGTTTCAGGATGTGGGCTCCAGTTGGGCACTGCTTACCTCAGGTGGCTTCTGGGGTGGAGCCTCCCAGTGGGCTAAGGCAGGCTCACCCCTACACTGGCCTTGCACCATTCCCAAAAGCAGTCCGCAAACTGCATCCCAAGTCCTGTTGTGCCCCCTCTCTGCTCTGTGGCGATAGGATGCAGGGTGAGAAAGGGAGCATCCTGACATCAGCACCCTCCTTTCCCTCCTCTTCACAACAAGTAGGAGGCTTCTGAGGAGACAGCTCCAAGGCAAAGGGCATGAGATGAGCAGCAGAGAGGGGAGGGACAGCTGAAGTTCTGGCACTTGACAGCCTCTTGGCCAAACCAGTCAGGATCACTTGTAAGAGGCTCCAAGATCTACCAGTAGATCCCGATCTACTGGTTAGTGACCACTGTCCTTGCCTCTGTTTGCCAGAAGCTGTGAATGGACATCAGGGGATGGACCATTTGAGGATTACCTGTTTTGTTCATTCCTTCAGAAGCACCTGCCATTGGTGCCTGTTGGGTGACATGATAGTGGGTCAATCGATCATTGTTCTGACATTATTATATAGAACCCATAAGTATCTGTCCCCTGCTGTAACCTCATAGACTCCTCCCCTTCCAGAGAGGAAAGAGAACCCAGGAGTCCTGACAGTCTCTCTCTTCTCACTTTGTTACAAATTCTGCATGCATGTTAACATTTTAAACCTAACCAGTGTCCCTTAAGTGACTTGCCACAAGATGTCAGACCATGTTAGTAGAAGATCTGAGTGGGTCTAATATTTATTTTATTTTATATAGGAATTAGATACAGTGCTCATGTCAGCCAATTGCTAAGTTATCTGCCAAAATACTAGAGTTTAAGTGCCTTAATAGCCCCTAGAAAGAGGTGATGTGTGAGGGGGAGAGTGGACAGGTTGATCCCTCCCTCCCCTGACTGACTGCTTAGCTTGTAAGTGAGCACGCTCAGTCATACGGTAGAAACTGCTTTCCTCAGTCTGCCCCCCCATACTCTCACTCTGCCCCCCCAATCACAGCATGCAGAACGTGAGTCTGATTCCCCCCCCACACCAAAAAATCTGAAACGAGTTGCCCCTTTTACCTCCTGCCTCCATCAGTGGTTTTGACTGCTGAGCTGCTCTGTAAGCCTAGAAGCAGCAGACAGACCCCCCAGTAGTCCTGGTCAATGAATGAGTGAGCGAGGCCATGACAGCTAGCATACAGGGGGAGGGGCACCCTACACAACTGAGGGGCCAGGATACCAGACTCCTTAAGGCTCTATGTGAGGAGGAGGCTGTGCTTGCCTACTACTGCCCATGGATTTGTCGTCAATTGCTGAGTGCCAGGTGAAATTGAGGCTAACTAGCAATTTAAATAGACTCTTTCCAAGCCTCATGAGAAAGCGAATGTTAAAGGGTGACTTGATTACAGTCTACAGGTATCTATGTGGGGAACAAATATCTAATACAGGCAGTCCCCGGGTTATATGGATCCAACTTACATCGAATCCCTACTTACAAATGGGGAGAGACAACCCCGCACTAGCTGCTTCCCCCCAGTAGACCAGGGAGACGCGAAGCTAGCGCCCTCCCCCCAGCCCAGCAGACCAGGGAGATGAGGAGCGGTTTTTCTCAGCAGACACCTCAGCTTGAGAATAAAGGACTGAGGGAAGTGAGGTGTGGGAGAATAAAACTGAGCTCTGGTGAAATTTTTGGCTAGAGTTTCCCCTACAATATGTACCAGTTCCGACTTACATACAAATTCAACTTAAGAACAAACCTACAGTCCCTATCTTGTACGTAACCCGGGGACTGCCTGTAATGGGCTTCTCAGTCAAACAGAGAATGGTATAACACCATCCAATGCCTGGAAGTTGAAGCAAGATAAATTCAGGCTGGGAATAAGATGCAAATTTTTAATCGTGAGAGTAATTAACCATTAGAACAATTTACCAAGATGTATTTCGATTCTCTACCACTGGCAATTGTTTAATGAAGATTGGTTGTTTTCTAAAGATCTGCTCTAGGAAATACTATGGGGAAGTTCAATGGTCTTTGTTACAAAGGAGAGCAGACTAGATACTCACAATGAGCCCTTTTGGCTTAGAACACTGTATTATTGCCATGAGTGGTGTCTGTGGGTGTTTAGGCAGGCAGACAGACATAGCACAGGGGTCCAGCAGTGCTATTGGCTACGCTGGCTCCTGCCCCTCCCCCACACCGGGGCAGCCAACCCCTAACCCCAGTGGGGCTGGAGCAGCCCTCCATGCATGGCCAAGTGCAGGCAAGGGACTGCTTCAAGGTACGAGTTAATCGGTACCAAGTAAATGGTTAACCATTCACATCCCTAGTTTTAAGTATAGTTCTGGGGTAGAAACCATGCGAAGCTCAGTGGATTCCATGCAAAGCCCACTGAAAACTCACCACTTTTTTAGGCTGAGTTTTGCTTTAGTTTCCAGATTTGTTCAATGCAGAAACTGAGTATCTCAGGAAGAAGGAAAGGACTGCTGAACCCCCTTGCAACTGAAGTCACCCTGATTTATGTATTTCTGCTCATAACATTCATCCTACAGCCTCCAGAAAGACATACTTCTCACTATACAAACCATACATGTACTGTACAGACTTCAGAACTCTACTCATATACACTGGGAAAAGGCCAAGTCTAGTCGAACAAGCATGGGGCTAGAGGTCACAAGTTCTAGGACAGGCTCCCAAACTTTTTTGCTGCTCACACCTCCCCTACTTAAAAAATTCATGCCCCATGAATCCTCCGCCCACTCTCTTCCCCAGTTTGGACCTGTCCCCCTGCTCTGCTCCCGTCCACCCCAGCAACTCTCTTGCTCTCATTCTCCTGTGTTGCTTCATCTATTCATTAGGTATTGAGTACATTAGCTGTTTAGAATATTTAGAATTCCTAATTAATATCCTAAAATTTGGAGGATTCTTGTCCCAACATTCAGCTCAGTATTATCAAAATTAAAGACCCAATGTTCATAGCAGTGACAACAACACTCCCATGCAGGAAAAACCATTTGAAGTTGCAGATTTTGTATTATTATTATGATTAGTCCTAGAAGACAGACAATCCAAACAAGTAAGGTGAAGTAATACAATCCCATGATTACTTCCGGCAGCATTACATGCGTATGCTCAGCTTAACCTTTTTAGTCCTCCCCAAGGAAAGACAGATCCTAGTCTGACTCCAATATGTGGCTAGAGAACTCCAGTGATGTAAACCCATGATCAAAGGTTGTATAGGTCTTGATGTCCATCATGCATAGTCATGAGTGACTCCTCCCAGTGTCACCATATTTTAACTTCCACACCCTCATAACATTGGGGTCCCTTAATCCCTTAGGCTAGTAACAGGGGTGGCTGACCTGTGGCTCCCCTGTGGCTCCAGAGCCAGATGCGGCTCTTCCGAAGTGAATATGTGGTTCCTTACATAGGTACCAAATCCAGGGCTGGAGCTACAAGTGCCAACTTTTCACTGAACCAGAGGGTGCTCACTATTCAACTCCCAGCTCTGCCCTAGACGCTGTCCCGCTCCATCCTTTCCCCTAGGATCCTGCCACATCCTACTCTCTCCACTGAGCCTGTCACAGCCATGCTTCCCCCCATCCAGTGTCTCCCACTGAGAGCTGATCCCAGTGAGCAGGAGGAAAAGGAGGAGGTGGCACTGACCGGTGGGGCTGCCACTGGGCGGGATGTGCTGAGAGTGGTGGTGGGGAGATGATCAGGGCTGGTGACATAACTGTTGCTCTTTGGCAATAGACATTGGTAAATTCTGGCTCCTTCTCGGGTTTAGGTTGGTCGCTCCTGGGCTAGTACATTAGTTAGTTCAAACTCATTATATGTCAGTTATAGTTACTGGCATTTAGGCCTCTGCTGATGTTTATCCCCAAAATGCTGTAAAATGGGTACAGGTTGCCTTCTTGTGGTTATTTGGCAGCAGTTTTATGCTTAGTTTCAGAATTTTCCAATATTGCAAAACAAAGAATGTGAGAAAGTGCTACTTTCCATCAGGTCCTCATGCCTTCCCACCCTCCCCCCCAATAACTTCATGGCTACACCTGGCAAGGAGGTGCCCTCCAGTTTGAATATATATGTTCTAGTACAGAGATGGGCATCCTGCAGCCCATTGGGGTTCTAGGTGTGGTCTGCAAGACATCTGGTTTATCATTGCTCACAGGCAGGGTTGTCAGATTCTGCTGGTTTCCCTCCACATAGTTTTTAAGGGTTTTTTTCATTCCAGTGTTACTACAGTGACACACATATAAAGCAAGGGCATGTAAAATGAGGTGCATGCTGATTGCACACAACCTTGGGAGAACTCCCCTGCATCCAATCAAGGTGCTGATATCGGCATACACCACACAAGCACAAAAACTACCCTCTCTCGGGAGACCGTCTTGGCTAGGAGAACCTTGTGGCCCATGGGGATGAAGAAGGGCCACTCGTGCAGCACACTCACTAGCCTAAGTGGCCCGTCACTGGGAGCTCTAATCCCAGCCCCATCAACGACTTGAAGCAGCTTGCTCAAGGCTAGATGGCATCTCCCTGCCTCTTAAATGAGATTTGTCATGCTGACCTGTCCCAGAGTCTTGTCATCTGATAGTCATACATTGCTTTACAAGTGTGAAGTAGTTAACAAGCACCACAATCTTTCATGGAGGGCAGCAGCAAAAATCGGCTGCACATTGTAAGTCACCGATGGGGATTTATTTAAGAGGATCTGATCATTAGTTTTATGCAGCCAATGACAGAGCAAAGAAGTGTAAGAGCACTAAGCCTGGCATTATCTAACACCACTAAGGTTAGGTCATTTCTCAGACAATCAGGCACCTATAGCTCCCTCTGAAAAACAAATCACAAAATTTATTTCAATATCTAATTGTAAGCACCCAGACAGGCATAAATAAGACAGTCATGTTTTGATCCAGAAACACCATACATTTATTAGAGATAGATAAATCATAGTAGGTCACCTACTCCAGCCCATTGGTGCAGGATTATTCCCATGAGTACAGAGAACACTTGACATCCAACAGCTTTCAGGTGCAGAAGAGTGACCATTTCCATTCCTTGCTTCAGCAATTCAGAACGGCATTAGTAACTGTGTACAGCTACAAGCTAGTGGATCACTTGCACCACGTCACTCCGGGGTTCCAAAAGTTCAGCATTATTACTCTAAAACGTGCCTTTCCCACACAGCCAGTGAAGTGTTAAAGCTCCAGCAAATGAAATGTCTGAGGTGATGCTACACTCACAAAGTCACGTTCATTTATGCAAATACAAGTTAGCCATTTGGTCTTTAGTGCACGCAACTAAACAACACAGGAACCTTGATTCTTTGCACACTTACAGCACCTGTGAGTCAGAAGTAACTCCACTGAATTCAGCGGAGTTAACTGAGGTAAGGAAGAGATGAATCGAGCTCATAAGGTGGTAGCTCACAGAAGTATTTTAAGCCAAATATATGAAATGTAATAATAGAGGGATGTGGTACTGATAGACTCATCATCATCCCCCATCAAACTTTTTAAAAAACCACTGAAGTGTCAAGTCAATGCCTCCCACAAGACAAAATGCTTAAATACACCAGTTATCACCTCTCTTTGCCCCTATCGGACACTGTACATGTGTCCCATGGACCCTCCTGCCTTCAGTTAGCAGCAGCCTTTGTAACCCAAATAGGGACAGCAGATATGCATTTAGGATTTCAATGGCACAAACAGAGCTTGTGAAAATGATGGTACCCTTCTCCTCTAACATGCCAGGTCAGGCCCCAGCACACACACCTCCACCCCAATGCCTCCCCTTCCAGCCCCTAGGCAAAACGAGAGGGCACCAAGCCCTTTCCCCCTGGGGAATGCCACCTCTTCACAGAGCCCACTGTCCACACAGAGCTATTACAGGATGGCACGTCTCCAGTGCAACCCTGCGGGAGACTGAACTACTTGCCCACACAAGAGGATACAAATGCAGCAGCCCCATTGTCCATTATAGGGGGCAGGGAAAGGGCTACAGAGCCCGGACAGCTGTATGGGATGGCTGCCTGGGGAACTCACTTCATCCCTGCTCAGCCCTCCCCTGCCCGTCGGGGCTGGAAGTAGGAGCAGGAGCGCAGCAGCCCCAACCTGAAGGGGTGTCCTTTATACACAGCCTTGGCAGGTTGGTTCAGTGGCTCGCAGCACCCGCACTAGACAAATGATTCCAGCCCCCCTGCCTCTGCCCATCACCCCTCCTGCCCCAGCCCCTCACCCGCAGGAATCAAAGGGCCCCGGGAAAGCAGGAGAGAGCGGGGAGCTGGAGCCCCTGCTGCGGATTTCCCGTCTCCCCAGGGGCAAAGCAGCACCTCAGCCAGGGGCAGAGCATCCCCGGCCCATGCACTTACCTGCAGGGCGAGAGCGGGCTCGCCTCGCTCCTTCCTCGCCCGCCGCCTTTGCGAGCCGAGCCGGAGCAACCCGGCACATCTGCCCCGCGCCCAGCCCCTGCCTCTGCCCCGGAGAGCCCCGCCCTGGGCCCCGCCCCCCGCCTGACGTCAGGGCAGGCCTGTCCGTCACGGGGCGGCCACCTGCGCTCGCTCAGCCTGGCGCCGCAGCTGCCCCCCGGGGAGCCGGCAGCTGGCTCCGCTGCGGAGCCGCGCGCCCTGCACGCGCATCCCGGCCGGCTTCTTCCCAGCCCTGCAGCCCCCACAGGCGGATTATCAGAGTCCCTCCCCCGCAGCGCCGCCTGACGGGCAGGATTCTGCTCTCACACGCCAGGGGAGCCGGCCCCCAGCCAGCCCGCCTGGGGAAAGGCGGAACTCACTGCCACAGTGACAAGCAGCCAGGTTGGGTGTTGGCTACGTCCCTGTGAATGGCAACAGGGGGAGGCCCTGGGACAGGAGTGGGTTTTGCTCTCCGCAGACCCTTCCACAGGCCGGCCTGGAGACACTTGGCAGACAAGGCATGGACACAGGGAAGTAGCCATAGCCCCGATGGAGGTGTAGGGTGCTCAGAGGCTATTGGGCTATAGATGCCACTAGCCAGCTACAGAGCTTTGATTAGATTTGGGGGCAATGAGGCCAAGAGAGAGCGGGTGACTTGCCAGCGTCCCCCAGGAGTTTCTGGCATAGAAAGATCCCAGCTGTCCCAACTCCCAATACTGTCCTTTAACCACAACATCCACCTCCATATTGGGGGGAGGAGGAACTGGGGAAATTAGGATTCCCCATATCCCAAAGCTCTCTGTTCCCTAGCCAGAGATGTTCTCATCTCTTTTTGATGAGTCAGACCCTAGCCATTGGAAGCCCTTCACAATGAACAGACCTATGGCAGTGGGGGAGTTGTGGTGACTTATGAGGCTTTCTCTGCTTTGTTCAGAGGCCAAGTACGTTATAGTAATGAAGCACAGGTGTGAATTAGCTTCCCGAAATGGGAGGGGAAGGGCAGGGTAAGAATGGGGTTATGGAGCTGGTTCAGCTCAAACTCTCAGGCTACGTCTACATTGGCAAGATTTTGCACAAATACTCTTTAACGCAAGAGTTTTTGCGTTAGAGTATTTGCGCAAGAGAGCATCTACACTGGCATATGCCTTTGTGCAAGAGATGTGCTTTTGCGCAAGATCATCCATGCCAGTGTAGACGCTCTCTTGTGCAAGAAAGCTCCAATGGACATTTTAGCCATTGGGCTTTCTTGGGCAAGAAATTCACGTTGCCTGTCTACACTGGCCTCTTGTGCAAGAACACTTGCGCAAGAGGGCTTATTCCTGAGCGGGAGCATCATAGTTCTTGCGCAAGAAGCACTGATTTCACACATTAGAACGTCAGTGTTCTTGCGCAAAAACTCCCCGCCAGTGTAGACAAGCAGCATGTTTTTGTGCAAAAGCAGCTGCTTTGGCGCACAATCGTGCAAATGTAGACACAGCCTCAGTGCCATGCATCTCCATCACGTGTGGATCTGGAGTCTCACCTGGTTATGTCACATCAGAGACAGTTTCTGCTGTATTGGTACAGGATCTGCTGGTGACAGATAAAGACCCATGGTTAATTTATTAGCTGCATCAGCTATCTTTGATTCCAAGAATCATGGAGTGCTGCTAATTCATTGGCAGATGATTGGAGCGGTGGATGAGGGAAGACAGACCAGCTGCCCCCTCAGATAGCTTCATTCTTCTCTCCGAGAAGCAACCCGAGCAAACTTCCTCATGTAGGGAGAGCAGAATTCAGTTCCACTAACCCTTCTGTTCAAAACATCCCCAGCATCACCAACTCTCCTGACTTTATCACTAGTCTCATCTTGCTTAGTGGTTCCCTTAAGCCCCAGATCCTGGAGTCATATGATTATGAGAAAAATCTCAACTTTTTTTAAAGAGGAAGTTTCTAGATTTTGTGGTTTTGGAGTAAACCTTGAAATTTTGAGCCCTCAAGGCTCAGAATCCAGGAGACATACAAAAAAAGAGTCTCATGTTTATTATTTTTAAAAATCACATTCTTCTAAGGCATGGGGAGGAAGCTTAGACCTGGGGACCGGATGTGGCCCCCAACTAGGTTGGCTCTGGCCCCCAAGGCTCAGGGCTCCCCCTCAGCATTGGGGAGCCTGCACTAGCACTCCAGCCCCCCTGCCACCCTTCCATGGGGCTGGAGCAAACAAAATCTACTACCATGGGGCCCCCTAGATTCTGGTGTGCAAAAGGAATGTGCAGAGTGACTTTCTCCTTCTCAGTTGGCAGCCATATCAGTGACAGGGTTTTTTTGCTTCTCATTTGTGAGAAGCCCCTGACTGATTTTTCTGTGGGTGAGCGGCCCCCGACCCAAAAAAGGTTCCCCACCACTGTTTTAAGGTAATTGTATGTGCACACAGTATGAGAGCAGGAGGAAGATCAGTGAGGAGATAGCAGCTGAAACACCTTCACTATGCTGTGACACCCACTTTTATATCCCTGCATTTTCTGTCCAGAAACTAGTTGATAACGTCTCGGGAGCTGCATGAGATAATACCTAGGCTTACACACTACATTTTCATAGGTAAATGTCAAAACATTTCACAATATTTAATATATTTATCTTCACACCACACCTGTGAGGTAGGGAAGTGCAGGGCTGTCCTTAGACATACACAGCTCCATAGGGTGCCACTAAATTTGGATGCCCTAGGTAGCTGCGTGCTGTGCCACCGACAGGACAGCAAGATCAAAAGCACTTTATTGCCCCAAAACTGTATTGAATCCAAAATGCCTCTAAACTGTCTCCTAACTGAAAATGCAAGTGAAGCCTGGCCCATTCAGTCAATACCTCTGGTCTCCCATAGATACCAACAGAAAGTTTCCTCCTCATTGGAACCCCTGGATCATCTGCACTTCAGCAGCTCTGGGCTGTGCTCCCATTTTACCAACTGATGAGAACAGAAAGCTCATTACTCCCTAAGGCTTCAAGCACAGAACTTACATAAGAAATAGCAATGTCAGAGAAACACAAAGCACTCTTTGGAACTTCTCTGCCTCTCTGCTGTGAACGCAACAGTGACAATTCTCAGTCTCAGTGTGTAAGAATTCCTGTCGTCTACTGAAATGAAGCCAAGGCTTGTGGGTGACTCATCAGCTGGTTTGCAGACCATCAAAAACACGACACGAGGCAGGGAGCAAAGACTTCTCTTCCACTCTAAGGACACTTGAAAAAAATCCATACTAGATTGCTTAAAGGGAGACACCTAATGGAAGTGGCCTGATTTTCAGAAGTCACAAAGTGCTTATCACCTCTGAAAATCAGGTCATTAGTTGTCTAACTTTTACTACTGAAGTCGAAAGAGTAGCTTAGAATTTCAAACTGTAAACTGCTAGATTGTACAGACTTGTTTTTTTCTGTAAATGTAATAACATTATCTACTCCAGGGTGGAGGGAGGGACAAGTCCCCAGTCAGACCCTCATGGGCAAATCCCTCAACTTGTGTGGTCTCATGGAAAGGTATGGACTGCAGGGACCTAACAGCAGTGGGATGTTAAGAGGTGGGTAATTGGCTAATCATGTAGGAATCTGACAAGGGAAGGCGCTCTGTCCTGGCTCACTCTGAGTCCAGAAGCTACCCCTGCTGAGGCTCTGCAGTTTAAATGTAGTAAGAGCTAGGTGCACAGACAGCCTAGCTCCTACTACATTTAAACTGCAGAGCCACAGTGGAGGTAGCTCCCAGATCAGGCACGAGCTGGGACTGAGCCAGGCTTGCTCAGTCCCAGCTCATGCTGGATCCAGCAGCCCCTGTCCATGGTGGCTGGGGCTGGTCACAAACAGAGGTTGCTCTGGCTTTGCTCCCAGCTCCTCGGCTTTGCGGTAGCCCTTCCTGCCTCCCTTCCCATGCTGCTGCCTCTAATAGAAGCAGCAGACTGGGCAGGGAGGCAGGCAGCATTCTACAGTGCTGGAGGGAACTGTCTTTTAAGCCAGCTCCTCCCAGCACCGGCTCCTGCTTCCCTCCCCTTGCTGCCTCTGCTGTATCAGAGGCAGCAAGGGGCAGGGGAAATGTGGGTAGTTGAGTAGTCGACTGTTCAGCTATGCTCTTGCATCCCTGAACTTCAGGATGGGGGCTTAAGTGCTTGGTGAATGGAAGGGGGAAATTAATAATTTCCTAGACTTTCCTATTCTACCCACATACCAACCAGAGGTTATAGAGACTGTTAAAGAGACAGTTTAGAAAAGAGGAGACTGAGGGGGGATATGATGGAGGTATATAAAATCATGAGTGGTGTGGAGAGGGCCGATAAAAGTTATTTATTAGTTCCCTAAATAGAAGAACTAGAGGACACCAAATGAAATTAATGGGTAGCAGGTTTAAAACTAATAAAAGAAAATTCTTCTTCACACAGCGTGTAGTCAACCTGTGGAACTCCTTGCCAGAGGAGGCTGTGAAGGCTAGGACTATAATAGAATTTAAAGAGAAGCTAGATAATTTCATGGAGGTTAGGTCCATAAAAGGCTATTAGCCAGGGGATAAAATGGTGTCCTTGCCCTTTGTTTGTCTGAGGCTGGAGAGGGACGGCAGTAGACAAATCGCTTGATCATTGTCTTCGGTCCACCCTCTCTGGGGCACCTGGTGCTGGCCACTGTCGGCCGACAGGATACGGGGCTAGATGGACCTTTGGTCTGACCCAGTACGGCTGTTCTTATGTAACCAGATGCTATCAAAAAACTCTGTATTTTAGCTTGTGACTCAATGTTTAATTTATCAAGTGTCCTATGTATTTGCTGATTCCAAATTACATTACTATAATCCATACTTTCTAAAAAGTAAAAATAAAACACACAACCACATTAAAAGGATTTCAGGAAATATCTCCCTTGCCTGAGGCTGATCCTAAGAGTTTTCCATGCATGGACCTCTCATTAAGGTGAAAGGGGTTTCATGTGATGTGTTTGCAGGATTTGAGCAGTAGTGACTACAAACTAATAAGAAGCATCCAGTTTACACTAGGGATGTGAATGGGTAGCCGGTTCCCTGGGTTCCTAATCCTGTCAGGACCCCACACGGGCCACCAGCCCACCCCATGCACCTGGGGCCAGAAGCTGGCAGCCAGTCCCACACTCTCCCTCCAGGGATCCCACTTAGTCAATCAACCAGTTAAATGTTAGTTTAACCTAACATTTAACTGGTTAATTGATTAATCAGGATTTTGCATCCCTAATTTACACTCCATGGCTGAAATGCTTTCATTGAACAAATGTATTTATTTATTTATTTTTAAATCTCATGATTTTTCTGGGGCCCAACTTATGGGCTGTGTCTAGTCTGGAAAGTTTTTCCGCAAAAGCACTTGCTTTTGCGGAAAAACTTGCCAGCTGTCTACACTGGCCACTTGAATTTCTGCAAGAACACTGACGATCTCATGTAAGAAATCAGTGTTTCTTGCGGAAATACTATGCTGCTCCCATTTGGGCAAAAGTCCTTTTGCGCAAAAGGGCCAGTGTAGACAACTCAGATTTGTTTTGCGCAAAAAAATCCCGATCGCGAAAATGGCGATCGGGGCTTTTTTGCGCAAAAGCACCTCTAGATTGGCCACGGATGCTTTTCCGCAAAAATTGCTTTTGCGGAAAAGCATCCTGCCAATCTAGACGCTCTTTTCCGCAAATGCTTTTAACGGAAAACTTTTCCGTTAAAAGCATTTGCGGAAAATCATGCCAGTCTAGACGTAGCCATGGTGTTTGAACATTTGAGGTTGGTGTAGTATGTGAGTGAGACAGAGGAAAAAATCACAGTCCCCTGACCACATGCAGAAGGGGAAATGAAAATCTGGTCATCTTAGTGCTGCTATTAGATCATATAAAGGCAGCTGGATTTCTAATTAGATTTTCAGTGTGTGCAAGTAAGGACACATGCCTTTATTCAAAGGGGCTGAGGTTGGGAGGACCAGGACTTTAGCAGGGTTCAAAAAAGAAATACATTCATGGAGGATAGGTCCATCAGTGGCTATTAGCAAGGACAGGCAGGAATGGTGTCCCTAGCCCCTGTTTGTCAGAAGCTGAGAATGCACAACATTCTGATGATTCCATATTTGATGATTCTCTCTGGGGCACCTGACACGGTCCACTGTTGGAAGACAAGATACTGGGTTGGATGGAGCTTTGGTCTGACCCAGTGAGGCCATTCTTATGACAAGACATTGACATTGGGACTAGGTAAAAACTCTGCTCCGGCACAGTTGGGCAAAGGAGCATGAACAGAGCAGAGAAAAAAGAAAAAGCATTTATTGTCAAGTTGGAGTGGTTTTCTAGCAATGAGGCCCCTGCAGGATACTCCTGCTTCATCTGTAAGGCAGTGAGAGTGCTGCAGAAAAGTAGATGTGCAGAGCTAAGGGTTGATCGGGGAAATTGGATAACACAGGGGGCGATTTTGACAATGGACAGCACAGAGCAGTGGCATCAGTTTTGAGGCGACAGACAGCACAAGTGGTGATAGATGGAGAAGAGTTGGGACAACTTAAGCTGATGCCACAGAGAAACCCCAAAGACTATGGTGTGGGCCTCCTACCCAACAGTGAAAGCTGCACTCACCTCACCCAGATCAGAGGGTGGAGGCTCCTGAGCAGCATTGAGCTGGTGAAGAGGAATTGGATAGAATGCACCAGCCATTCACAAGTGCCAGGAGGCCTGAGGTTGGGATGATGGTTAAGGCACCCTTGGGATGGGATTCTTACCTCACAGAATTTATTAATTACTTAATTTCTGGTTTTCTTACATTTATTCTGTTGTCTCCTCCCCCCTAGTTTTCCACCCTTAGTCAAATTGTCAAGTTCTCCCTGATTTAAGCACAGGACTCTATGCTCACAAAAGGGACACACAGGCTGATAGATATAATTTCCCAGATTTCTGCATAGAAATGTGCACCAGTGTTAATGTAGTCTTTAAGGAAACCCCTAGAAAATAGAACCTACCCCTTTCTGCTGCCAATAACACCTGGCAGAAGGGTACATTTGTAATGCAGAACAGCAATACTCTCAAACCCCAAAGCAGGCTGCAGAGGCACAACTTACTTTACCTTAGGCAGGCTGGCTACTGCTAGGCCCAGGTCACAGGCATAGCCCCCAGCCTACAAACAGTCACAGGAAAAACTTCTGAGCATTTTTAGTGACAACTTACAAGTTCGAGATAGTTTGCAATACACCACGGCTGGAACAGCTGGTAAAGTTCTCTGGAATGCTTCTGAATAAAGAAGGTACTAAAGCTATGCATACCCAACACAATGGGTCAAGTGCAGCCTACCACAGTCAACGGAAAACGTGTGAGCATAGTACACCTGTTCCATCTCTCTGATCATATGGCTGTAACTGAAGGCAGAATATGGACCAATACATATAATTTGTAGTTAAGTATAACAGTGGTACTGACATTATGCAATTGAGATGGAATTCCTCTTGCAGGAACCCTTAAGTTCCAGTGAAACTTGTGTTGAACCTTGGCACAAGTGTGAAGTTTCATCCTCTGAATAAAATACTGTAGGCATACATTCTGGCTCAGGGGTATGAAAAAACACCTACACCCAGCACAGCAAGTTACAGTGCTGTAAAGTGCCAATGTGAACCAGAGCTGGGAGCCACATTCCTAGCACTGTTAGCTACTCCCCTTATGGAAGTGGTTTACATATAGTACTGGGAAAGCTGTCTCTCAGCGCTTAGGCCATAGCCACACTTTCAGTTTAAAGCGCTGCCGCAACTGCACTTTAAACTTTTAAGTGTAGACAAACAAAACCATAGACATATTTGTGGTAATGTGGGGAAACAGTGGCTTGTCAGAACCTCCATTATTGGCATATGCTCTAGGAAACAATGTTAATGAAGGTGCTTTGATCAACTAGTTTGGCTCCCTTCTCGCCAATCACCACAAATTCTGTGTAAAAAATCAAGCCTGTTTCAAGAGCTTTGATTTGCTTTGGTTTAAGAGAGGCACAATTCCTCTGACATTAATATGCAGCACAGACCAGCTATTATCAAATCAGGCTAGATAATATTTAATTAAGTCACTTAACGGTGCTATCACCTGTCCTCGCCCCATCTTGTTATTGAAATATGCTCCATTGATATCTGCTTCCTGCCTGACACTCGGTTGGCTGCAGTTCCCCAGTGAACTCCTCTTCCTTGTAATATTTGCTGTCGCTCCCACTAGCGTTCTCAGCTTGCTACATGAAGTATATAGAAGCTGTATGTATGTGTGTAATGATATCACTAATTGCTGCAGGTGCCAAAGCCTGTATATGCAGCAGTCTCAGCTGTCAGTTTGAGATCCAGTGGCAGACTGTACTGTAAATACTGTATATTCATTAATTATGCCTGCTTGTTTAATGATTAGTGAGCTAATTACAGATGTTTTGAGTTACTGCCATTCAACCATGCTCTTCAAAAGGAATCTTCTTTATCCTGATAACATCAGGACCCAATTCAGCAAACACTATCGCGTGTAGCACTTGCTTCTGTGACAACCCATAGGACAGCTCTCTGAACATTATGCAGGGCAATACATATCTGCAGAATACTGCCCTTCTGCTGCACACCCTGGCTGCGTCTAGACTGGCATGATTTTGCGCAAATACTTTTAATGGAAAAGTTTTTCCATTAAAAGTATTTGCGCAAAAGAGCGTCTACACTGGCATGGATGCTTTTTTGTCCTGGATAAGCAAAAAAGGTCTTCACAGTAGCTGCAGAGAAGTCAGAGATATCTTCACCATGAGCCTAGTGTCCTTATGTTCAGTGAAGCAATAATCCATAGACAACATCCAGGATGAAAACAGTTTTGATCCAAATATTTTATATTAATCCCGTTGTGTATTCCATTCTGTTCCTTTTGACAGTTTCTCACATACACTTGAAACATTCTTTCTTTGCTAAGCTTGTCACCAATAGACTCGGTAACCTTCTGTAGGCTTAGCAGAGTGTGTGTGAGGAGGGGAATGGCGGGGGGGCGGAGCCAAAAATATTTTATGGCCACAGCACTACTCAAGACATTATTTATCATCTGCATAACCGTAGCACCCAAAAGTTCCAGTCATGCACAAGGACCACATTGTGCTAGGTGCTATACAAACACAGAACAAAATGCAAAATAAATTTTGTTGTGTGCACAAAGCATGTGCAGATGTGCACCACCAATATAAACACGTTACTTGCTGTGGATGCTCTGCTAATCAGTGGATCAATATCTGAATCTCTCTTAAGTGGCTACCCAAGAGCTCAGCTTACAGGGAACACTGCTTCCTGCGCCAGTGAACTTGCAGCCTAAGTATAGGACAGAACAGATTAGGGATGTGAAAGTTTAACCAATTAACCAGTAACCGGTGAGGGCTGGAGCAGCTCCTGTCCCATTTTGTCCTGTCTGGCATCTGGAGCAGCCTGTCTGCATGGCACAGAGATGTCACAAACAGGCTGTTCTGGTGGGGGCTGGGAGCTGGGGGCAATACAAGGAAGCAATGATACAATGTCTAATTAGACAAGAAAGGGGGAAGTGCTTTAACATACCAGCAGAGTGAACAAACAGATGATGGCAAATGGCATGTTAGTTTCACTATTGTTTATGTGCGAGGGGGAGGGATTACTTAGAAGAGGCTCAGTTAAATGGAAAGAAAAGGGAGAAGAGGTTGAGAGAGATGGGACCACAGAGGAGGGACCAATGTGGAACAAAGCTGAGGTGAAGAGACTCAGGAGGGATGGAGACTGTTGGAGTAAGCAACCCATCAGCACCAGGCATGGAAAGTCAGAACTCTGAAAATTCTACAGATTAGACCAGAATGTTCAGAGGTCCCTGCCTGTATGCACTGTAATTTGATGTGTGCCAAAATAGTTGTCCTAGGGTTTTTTTATTCATCATGTTTAATACTCCCACGAGTCCCATTACTGATATTATCCCTACCTGGAAAGTAATTATATGTGGGGGCTTAAGCACCACTTTAATGACTTCCTGCTCTTAGATGAACAAATTGGGGACAATATTTTTAGTCTCAACCCCGTGAAATGCAAGAGTAGTCCGTCGCACATTACTATGCCTCAAAAAGCAGTTTAAACACCTTTATTCCCTTCTATGTAATTCCTGTGGGTTTCAATGTACTGGATCATGTCCCCTTTTTTCCTTCACTGCTTTCCATGCAGAAGACTGGACAGGTTCTCTTTAGCCTCTAAAAAAGCCATACCCTCTTGATGGAGAGGGATCAATAATTATTGAACTATAATGCTTTTTTCACTTAGTATGTTGGACAGAAATAGCTCCCTTTAATTATTCTTTCACATTGTAAATATACTGTATTGTGTAGTATTTTCCATTAAGACTTATTTTCCATTAAGACTTCTCAGTGAATCATAGAATCCTCTTAATCAGAGATGGAAAAGGCTTCTGCGACCTAGTCCATAACAAACCTAAAACCCCTGGGTTTCTTGCAATAATTTGATTTAGCTTCCCCTTGACTTGTCTGTCAAATTTTCAGGCCCCATTCAGTGAAGCACTTAAACATGGGATGTTAATATGTACATAAGTGCTTTGGAGGCTTAGGGCCTTTGTGAGGAAGAGACTCTCTGAGAATATTTAAGACTATCACCAAGATGTGAGAGGTTAATCCTGCCCCTCTGGCCAACTCTAGCTTTGACTTCAATTTTGAGTTTGAAGTAGTGGCAGTTACCTTCAGTTTAATCACAGACTCCTGGAACATTGATTTGCCACAAACATAGATTACAGGCTCTGGAAATCAATAAGTAAATATGTATTTACAAAAAAAAGCAATGCAATATATTTTGCTCAGGAAAAATTACAGAAATCAGCATCAAAACTACTACAATCAATCTGCAATCTTTTGACCCTGGATTTTTGAGGGGTTGGATCAAGAACAATGCAGGCCAGACGTTAACTCGAATCCTCTTCTGTCCCAGAAGACAGACACATATGCACATTTTAATAGAAGCAACTAGTAATTGGGGGGCTTCAGTTTTCTGTGCCTAAGAAGAGGCCTAATTTTTCAGGAAAATCTGCTGAAAACACACTGAAAACGTATGGAGTATCAAAACAGGCACCAAACTTTCAAGTCACTTATAAAAGTCTTGCCTGATAAGACATAGGCCTTGATTTTGGGGTGAGCTCAGCATGGGCGGAATGCTGCCTGGGCAAGAGATAGAGATGACAACTAGTAGGCTAGGTAGCATGGCTCGCAGATAAGTGGAGAAGAGAATCTAATGGCAAATTACATGTGCAGAGGCAGAAACGGTTCAAGCAACAACGGAATATGGGCAGAGAGAGAAGAGAACCATCTGGCAGAAGGGAGAGGGAAACAAGTGTTCTGAGGGGGAGATTCAAAGAGACGAACAAAAGCATGTAATGGAATTAACTTTCCACAGAAAGGATACAACGTGTGTGCCTTTGCAGACAGTGAAAAATACCTGTTTACCTTCCTCGCATGGTTTTTCCATATACATAACCACTGCAGCTGCCTCGGGTGTATTATATGATCAAAAGGGATGTAGGAGGGATTTGGGCTATGTGTTCAAAAATGGAAGGAGAAGTAGGCCTCATAAGCATTCATTAAAGCTGTATCCCACGGAAGTCTGAGAACTCTTGACCTATGGCACCATTCTCCTGCCAGTGAAGGCTGGCTCCCTAACATACCTTTCTGAGTGTGTCATCAAGTCTGGATTTGGATGTTCCAAATTATGGAGTTTCCCTTCGGAGACTATTCTAGTACATAATAGATGGAGCCATCGGATAATTGCCCTGTAGTATTCCTTGTTGGTTTCTTCTGTCACTCCCAGATATACCCCTTTCACTACCCTAAACAATTCCTCTCTCTGCTTGACATTTAATGAAAGTTACATTCAAATGGACTAGCTCTCATAGGAGAAAACACTGAGTATTGGGGATCAGGTTAGGCTGTTTGCTAGTCTCAGGATTTTGAGAATTAAGCTTTGCCACATAAGAACTTGCTGCTGATCCATGGAAGTGAATGGCAAGACTTCCATTGCCTTTAACAGCGAGTAGTGCCAGTCCCACAGGGTAACTAGAACAAGACCGTAAGGAAGCTTCTTGATATTTTAGCAGTTCTATATCAGCTTTACAGGGTGGTGTTTGCACACATGAACCACTCACAAAATCTGCATAATGGGGCAAAGTGCAATCAAGCACAAAGAACTGGAGAGCATGTACTCCAACCAACCAGTCAGCTGGTTGACATCCTGCTGACATCCCATATAAAGAGTTGCACAGAGATCATGTATTATACTAACCTTAACTATTCTACTATTAAAAAGGTTCCCGTTTCCTTTTAATAACTGGTTATCTAAATCCAGGCTTGGAAAGAAACAAATAGTGTTGAATATTTAAAGATCACTTGGATTTACTAAGCTTTGTTAAAAAGAAAATAAATATTTTTTAAACCAATAAAACTATTTCCTAAGTCCATGCTTCCTATTCTAACTTAATTGACTTCTGTAAAGGTTAATTTATATTTCTAGGCACAGTATAATACACATTGGTTTGGCACGGGAAACAAAACATGCTGATTAATAAATGTTCATTGAAAAGTGCACCACCTAAGAGACACATTTATTAAAAACTTTCCCCCCCCACAGGAAGTGAAATAAGAGACAAAGCAATATCAGAGATAATATTTTCTGCAAAGAGTGAAAGTTCAGCAAGACAACTATAGAAGCACTTGAAATGTTTAGTATCTGTAAATGGGATGCCCTAGAATAAGAGGTGGATTGTGAATGGGTTTCAGCTGAGCATGGGAACTGGCCAGATGCTGTGTGATGGTATGTAGTACAGAACAGAGGGTACCCATTTCATTCTTGTTTGATTAATTATGATTTCTTCTAGATAATAGGCTAAACTCCAACAAAATACATGAGAGTGAAGCTCCCAGGAAATTCTCTGGATAAGATTCAGCAGTGACATAAATGATGATGCAACTCACCACTCAAGGCCTTGATCTGATTGTGTTTACACTGATATTAAACCTCCAACATCCATGGAGTTATTTTACACTAGCATTTCCAAGAACAGACTCAGGCCAAGGGGTTGGTCAATTCCCAGTGCAGTGTATGTTCTATGCATTGGTCTATTAGATTACAAGCCAGAGATTGTTATTTTGTGTCTTTTACAGAGTTGAGCATATTGTTGGCCCTAAATAATCAAAACTAGATATAGCAGGTGGGGGCTGTTACTTAAAGCAGTTGTACCTCCAGAACAGCATTAAGACTTTCCAACAGTGACTCTGCACCTACTGGAGAGAAATCTCTCAGAGGAGATGATCTTAGCAGATATCTCTCGAAACAGTCTGCTTTCTACTTATTGCTGTGCCCTGTTAGTTTACCAGGGCCTCCAAGGGTGAGCTACACAAATTGCCCAGCTTATTTCAATTCAATTTCAAAATAGCTTATTTTGTAATTTGGTGCTTTCTACATGGTGCCAGATTTTGAATGACCCACTACTCTGAAACATCCCTTACTCCTTGTGGAATGAGGTTTACAGGGACATTGGAATAGCGAGCCTGTTATATTTCGAAATAACAGGCTTGCTGTTAAGACATGGGATAGCTATTTTGGAATACCAGAGGTATTCCAAAATAGTGCTGCAGTGTAGACATAGCCTGAGTGAATAGTTACTGTTTAAAAATTTTGAGTATGAATGAAAGAAACAGCTCTGATTCTACAACATCATCATCATATGCATATTGTGTCTTTGTTCAGGTTAGGCACGTGCATGTCATGATTGTTTCACCCAGACAAAACAATTGTTCAAACAACCACATGACCATATTATTCTAATCCTTGTTCTTCCCAATCTAGCCCCGTCCTACTACAGTCATTGTAAATTTCAGGCATTTATACTATGTAAGCTGAGGGGAACAGGGACCATGTGTATTTCTTTTGTAATTTGGGGAGCTGGAGAAAAAAAGCAAGCATGGCTGTTTCGGTGTTGAGTGAATTCAGCGCCTTGTATGATGTGATCCACTGTCAGAACCTTTTTATCTTTATTCATATGCAAATATTAGTGTAATTAGATTTGTACAAAGTTGCCAGTGAGCATTTAGCATATTAATACATCCCCAGAATTGTAATATAACTTCTGTCTAAAGCACAACAAGACAGTAAGGTAGACATAGACGAACAGATGAGAAAGATCAAATATAACTCTATGAAAATCATTTCCTGTTCTTCTCTAAAGATCCAAAGCATGCCAAGTCTCTCTTAAATGTAAATAATGCAAGGTGAAAAGGGTCAAGATATAGAAACTGTTACCAACATGCATGATATATCACTAAGTGCTCTTTAAAGAATGGAAAATTAAATGGATAAAGAATGGTCTGAGATATCTAAGAGCTATAGTGAATGCAGGACTACATAATGTGATGGAGGACAACTAGGGTATGTCTAGACTACAGGGTTTTGTCGACAGAAGTTTTGTTGACAGATACTGTCGACAAATCTTCTGTTGACAAAGAGCGTCTAGACTACATCCAGTTCTGTCGACAAAGCAAGCCGCTTTGTCGACATAACAGTGTGGATGCAAAGGACAGTGTAGATGCAATAATGCCTTCTATCGACAGAACTCTGTCGATAAAAGGTGTTATTCCTCGTAGAATGAGGTTTACATACGTCGACAAAACTGCTGAGTTTTGTCGACGTTATGTTGACATAACTCAAAAGCAATGTGGACGCAGGTATAGTTTTGTCGACAAAAGTCCACTTTTGTCGACAAAACCCTGTAGTCTAGACACACCCCTAGGGGCAATTGATTCAAAGAATAATTGAGGATCTAACTAGATTTGGCACCTGGAAATCAAGCTCATGTGTCAGCAGCACAATTCATTTGTTTTACATATGCTCCCAAAGCAGCACGTGCTCTTCCCTGCACAAAGCCAGGTGGGCTATGCGCAGAGAAGCTAATAATCCTCCTTCTCCACACAGAGTGGGGGCTTAGAGCCACTATGCAGACTTTCCATTGTGGTTATTGGTCAATAACTCCCTATGCAAGGAGCAAGCAGACACACACCGCAGGCTGAGGTGCTGTTCTATGCTTCCTGGGACAGCAGTTCTGTGCAGCAATAGGTACCAGTGCAAGGTGAATGGAATGTGGAGGGAGCAGCAAAGGTGACAGGAGGCTTCCTCCAAACAAGAAGAGCGCCAGGAAGCCTGTGAGCACATGGTTAGAATGTTAGTGGCAGCTGCAGCATCTCTGTAAATAGTTTTAATAAAGAGGCGGTTTAGTTTTAGAAGCATGGCTTTCTTGTCATGTTACTCATGAAGGAAGTACATGAAATGTGAAACTTGCAGCCCAGGGGAGGTAGAGACTATAGGGCTTTGTCGACACTACTGGGCGCAAGAAGCTTTTTGTGGAAGAGATCTTCCACAAAAACTTCTTGCGCAAAAGCGCGTCCACACCTCAAAAGCGCATGGCAAAAGTGATGTGCTTTTGTGCAAGAGTGTCCACACTGCATTTACAGAATGGCCATCAGAGCACCTGTGCTTTTTCTGATAGGCTCTTTTTGTGCAAGAAACCCCTGAGGATTGTCCACTCGTGCCTTTTTGCGCAAGAACTGTAGCACAAAAAAGAGCTATTCCTCGTGAGGAGAGGATTAACTCTCCCCGCAAAAGCCCTCTGTCCTGTCAATTTACTGGAGGAATTTTTGCTCAAAAACGCACTTAAGGTGTAGATGCTTTGTCGGTTTTTGCGTAGAAACCTTGTAGTGTAGACATAGCCTAGTGGTTTTAAGCCACCTTTGTGCTCTCCTGACCCTGGGCCACTAAGTTCTACACTACACATCAACTCCCTTACTCCTCATGAGGAGTAGGAATACTAGCACTGACAGAGGGCGCCCTCTGTGTTCGATTGAGTGTGTCTCTATTAGAATGACTTCTGAAACCAGAGTAACTAACAACCATACCGTGAGCAGCCACCAAGTGGGTGAAAAGAGCAGAAGCCCTGTGACATTTACAGAATCCAGTGGCATTTAAAGATTTTTTTTTTAGATTTTTGCCCAATTCAAAGTAAAAATTAGTTGTAAGGAGAGGGTTCTAGCAAGGCTTTGATTTCCAAAGCTGTCAACGACTTTGCATCAACTTCCTTAGGAGGCTTCTTTCCCTTATTAACCTGACCTAAAACTGCCAAAGCAAAAAAAGCTCTCTGTCTGCCACAGTCTAGGAGACACCATTTTCACAGAACAAAAACAAAAACCTTACGCTTCACACAGGCATCTTTGCAAGTCCCAGAGAATCGGGTTGCTACAATTTACTCAGAGGGAGCTTGCCACCCTAGAGCCATTACTGTTGTGGGATTAGATTATAATCATTTGACTGATGCTGATATTAATGTTTTAAAAATATTCTGCAACTAGCCTTTAATATCATGCATCTGGCACATAATTAGTGTGGGTTTGTATGTGTGCGCACATGAAAGTAAAAACTCCCACCAACAGAACAGCTGTTCTCTGCTTTATACCACTTCTAATCTGCAAGAAACTTGGGGAGAAACCAAAAGGTGAATATTTTATCATGCAGACACTTTTGCTGTGGTGCCATCAGTTCTCTCAGTTGCCATTACAGAATCAGGTTATTTGGTAATTGACAGCCAGAGGTTTGGGTAGCCTTGCATCGCATGCTTCCAGCCAGAGGTGACTCATGGTAGCACCCAGGAGGTGCACTGCCCCTTGGTGTCCCTGCCAAAACTTTGATTGCTAAATGGGGTGATCCCTCATGCCCCCTCCATGTTCCTCTGAGAGGCCCTCCCTGCATCCCCTCCCCCTAAAAACAAGTGGAAACACACAAGATGTTATGGCTCACATAAATGCCTCTGTCAGACTCATATCTATCATGGTGTCTATAAAAATTGCTATGTGAGAAGAGCTAGCTAATAGGGAGAAAGCTTGTTTCAGGTACCAGATTGGCACTCAACTCTAGATCCACAGACTTCCTATGTGACTTTGGCCAACTCGTTCAGGGCCTTGCTGAAACCACACTGAAGTTAATGAAAAGATTCACATCAGTTTCAGTTTGCTTTACACTATAGTACAAATAAATTAGCTCCATGAGCCAGTAAGTAGAGAGTTCAAGCAATGGAAAAGCCAAGCTCAGTGTTTTGTCTGGGTGAAATTTGGCACCAAAGAGTCCAGAAATGGCCCCAGTGTTGTAGGGGAGTCCCACTAGAGTCCTTTTAAGAGGGTCATCTCACAGACTTGGTCCATACGATGATACCTCAGTGTAGTTCCCAAAACATTATTATTTTAATGCTGTCATATCGCTCTGCAAAATTATATCCAGTTTGCTGCTGATTTTCGTCCCTAGGATTTTCTCTTAACTGCAGGCTTCTGCTTTATACAGATGTATTACACTGCATTTGTCCAAACTCAGAATTCATTTGCTTTCCTGAAGACATTTCTACTCTCTTTTCCTTGAAACTATTGCACTGCCCTCACCATCAAGCACAACACTTGCCAATTTACCATCAGTTGTTACTATATTAGATTAGGGATGTGAAGGACTAGTCGACTATCTGATAAGCAAATGCTTATTGCATAGTGGACAGACTAGTCGACTAGTCACTTCCCCCTCCCACTGCCTCTATCAGAAGGAGGCAGCAAGGGAGGGTGGGAAAGAGGGGGTACTTGAAAGCAGCAGCACTGGATCTAGCCTGGAGCCAGATCCCTGGCTCCAAGTGGCGCTGCTGCTTTGAAACGTCAGAGCCTGCTGGGGGGTTCCCAAGCTGCATGCGGCATTTAAAAGTGGTAGCACCGTGTGGAGCCCGGGACCAGCTGGGGACTCCCTCGATGATACTGGGCTCTGTGCGGCACTGCTGTTTTGAAACGCCACGTGGAGGCTGACGCTGGACTCTCCACAGCGTTTCAAAGCAGCAGTGCCACATGGAGCTCAGCATCAGCGGGGGAGTTCCCAGCTGACCCTTGGCTCCAAGCGGTGCTTTCGCCTTTGAAGTATAGCAACAGCTCTAGGGCTGCTGCTACACTTTAAAGGCAGAGGCGCCCTATTGACTAAACGAATAGTCAACGCAAAATGCATCGACTATTCGATTAGTAAATTACTCGCAATTTAACATCCCTATATTAGATGTGCTGCTTATCCCTATTGTCTGTTAATAAAGTTGTTTAATAGAACCAAGGCTGAACACCAGTCTGGGATATCTTGCTGCCTATAGCAAACAATATAATCCTCTGTAGCAAACAATATAATTATTTCCATTGCTTCTGTTCCATAAACCAGTTTTCACTACAATCTCTCTTGACAGGGCCATAAGATTTGTTTAATCATATGTGTATGCCACACAAGAACAGGAGAGAATGCGAGGAAACGCATATGAGTGAGAACAGCTGGAAGAAAAGGATTTTGGAAGCCAATCCTCTGTGTCAGACACACTATGGATTACTCAAAGCAATCACATCAATAATAAAAAGTCCAGCCACAGGAAGACAAATCAATAGGATTCTTTTAAAACTAGTATTTTACAGCTTAAACTGAATTGTTATTGTGAAAAAATATACTTTTTTGTTTTTTTGCAAATGCACCTTGCACCTAATCATTTTGTTGCCCCTTTCTGAACTTTTTCCATGCCAAGATACCTTTTTTGAGATCAGGCAACATCATCTACATGCGGTATTCAAGGTGTGAGCGTACCATGGATTAATATATAGGCAATAAGATATTCTCTCTCTTATTCTCCATCCCTTTTTAATGATTCCTATAATAGACTGCTTTTTTTTGACTGCTGCTGCACATTGAGGGTGCGTCTACACAGCAGGGCTTAACTCAAAATAAGCTCAATTGCGTAGCTTATTTCGAAATAGCTTATTTCGAAATTGGGAGTGTCTACACAGCACTTATTATTAAATAGAGCACTCTTCCTTCAACTTCCCTTATTCCTCATACAATGAGGGTTACAGGAGTCAGAGTAAGAAGCCCTCCAGCTTTATAATATTTCAACATTATTTTGAAATAACTGCCTGCTGTGTAGACACGGACTAAGTTATTTCAAAATAACACTAGTTATTTCGAAATAATGTTGCTGTGTAGACGTATCATAAGTGAATAAGAAACACAGAAGGAACAATGGGTGCATTAGAGTCAGGTGCCTTTTGCTTCCCAGAGATATTTCCCAGGAGTGAAATTATTTCTCTTACGGGATAGGAGAGAAAAGCAGAGCAAATGCTGTGATTGTTTCTAAGCTGGGACTGCTCTATCCTGAAGGCTTTTGTTCTTGTTAGGTCTGGATAGGTGCACTGTGAATGTGTGGGGGAGAAAACATGCAAGGGTAGGCCTATATTCGTGGCTGTATGTACAGACACTGCAAGCCCACCTAGTGGTTATGAATAGCATGTAGACTCTGAGACACTGCTTAAAGGAACTGAGTAAAGACATACATGAACCCAGAGCTGGTGCTAGCCCACAGCAGGAAAATGTTGCCTTCCTCTCAATACTGAAGCAGGCAATTTCTTATAATAAAAAGTGAACAGGAGGCACCTTTCAGCTGCTTGAGGCCCCAAGCAATTGCTTAGTTTGCTTATGCCTAGCACTAGTTCTGCCTGAACTTCTAAGTTACATACCCTCCACAGCTTTCACATGGCAAAACAGTAATTCACATGTCTACACTGCAATTTTTAGTTGTGTAGCATCTGGCTGCCACCTCAGTTCAGCAGGGAAAAGGCTCCAACTGCTCCCAGCTGTCTGCTCTGATATGACCAAGTCCTATTCCTGGGCTTGCTTGGAGGTGAAAGATTACACCTTCTATTAGCAGTAACCTTGAGAAACCAACCTTGCTGCTCATCTCTTTCACTTCATATTCAAGCACATCAGTCATACTAATGTGCAGCTATTTGGGCTCTCAAACCTGTGGCAGGAGTTCCAGGCAAGTAGGTCATTTTGCTAAAGTAATGTTTGGGCAACTGACTTACAGTAGCTGGGACATGATTTCTGCAGGGCTTGGCAGACTGTCTGGCTGTGTCTAGACTGGCCAGCTTTTCCGGAAAAAACTTGCCAGCTGTCTACACTGGCCGCTTGAATTTCCGCAAAAGCACTGACTTCCTACTGTAGGAAATCAGTGCTTCTTGCAGAAATACTATTCTGCTCCTGTTCAGGCAAAAGTCCCTTTTGCACAAAAGGGCCAGTGTAGACAGCTCAGATTTGTTTTCCACAAAAAAGCCCGGATCGCGAAAATGGCAATTGGGGCCTTTTTGCGGAAAAGCGCGTCTAGATTGGCAGGGACGCTTTTCTGCAAAAGGTGCTTTTGCGGAAAAGCGTCCATGCCAATCTAGATGCTCTGTTCCAAAAATGCTTTTAACTGAAAACTTTTCTGTTAAAAGCATTTCCGGAAAATCATGCCAATATAGACGTAGCCTATAGACAGATTTTACTTACTTTTATTTCCTAATACTTGACATTCACTTATCGCCCAAAAATTCAAGCAGTGTGACAAGCAACAGGAGTGTCTAACATCACCAGGTTTCAACCATGCACCCCAAAGTATGCACTGGGTTCATCTTGGCAGACAGAATTAATCTGGAGCTCTGAGAGATCATGCAATAGTCCTGTCCTAACACAGTCTTTTTCCTTACAAAAGTTTTAAATTGGCAGTGCTATGTACTTTCTGGAGGTATGTTAATGTATCTTAATTTGAAGCTCAGCAAGGCAAAACTGATGTACTGTGATAAACATTGGTAAGAGGAAAGTTGGGTGCTGGTCCGCCTGTCTGGGGAGATGATGATAAGATGGCCTCTCCTCCTCAGCTTTCTTGAGATCACGTGTTATGGTGTTCACAGCGCCATAGACATTTTTAGAGGAGTAGTTTGCAAGAATCATAATATGGGGTTCCGTGATGTTACCTTCACATTCTCATCCCTCTAACCTCTCTTGTGGGTACTCAGGAAAGAAGGAACAAACTTAACTCCTTCGTGGACTCAGAGCTAACACCCATTCCTGGTGGACTCAGGGCTAACATCCCAGGGCTCCACAGGTCTGCACAGCCTTTTCCCAGTGAAGGAGCCTTACACAGTAATATCCTTATGCTGGGTTGCCTTCCCCTTTAGCGGGGGTGCCATCTGATGTATCAGGGTAAAATTAGTTATGCAACAGACAGAAACAATTAAAGAATCAGACAAAGACCATCTAGTTAAATACAGGCAGTCCTCGGGTTACATGAATCCGACTTACATCGGATCCCTACTTACAAACGGAGTGAGGCAACCCCGCACTATCTGCTTCCCCCCAGCAGACCAGGGAGACGTGAAGCTAGCGCCTCCCCCCCCCCCCCCCCAGCAGACCAGGGAGACGCGGAGCGGCTTTTCTCAGCAGACACCTCAGCTTGAGAATAAAGGACTGAGGGAAGTGAGGTGTGGGAGAATAAAACTGAACTCTGGAGAAATGTTTGGCTAGAGTTTCCCCTACAATATGTACTAGTTCCGACTTGCATTCAAATTCAACTTAAGAACAAACCTACAGTCCCTATCTTGTACGTAACCCGGGGACTGCCTGTACTAGGGAAGTAGGAGCCATAAAGGCAAAACAATAGAGGAGTACAGACTTCACAATCACAGTTGTTGATAACCAGTTTTCCTGCAGGTAGAATATTATCAGTGCTTCCTATAAAAATCTGGTGATGGTCAGTACGATTAGGACAGGATTACCTTCCTAACAGCCTGACTTTATCTTGTTCTAGTGCAATTTAAATGAACCCTGAGGATGTGACTCTCTGCAACTTAGCTTGTGGCTGCTGTCTCTCACTCTGGATGCTGTTTTCACTGCAGACAAAGGTCTCAGATCTAACAATGAAGCCACTGATGCAAGATTCCCTAGAACCCACACCACATGACAACTGAGTTTTTATATAAATTCAACAACATTCCAGCCTTCAGTACTGAGCAATTACAGGAAATGAAGTGCAATTGCTTTCTCAGCAACCACTGGTAGCAGAGTTGGTTGCCTTTCGCTTGAGAGTGGTTCTGCTTTAGGAGAAGACTTAAAAGCCAGGATTGCAAGTATCCAGGAAAGGAAGCAAGGGAAACTTGGATTTGGCGTGGTATTCCCGAATGGTTCAGAGAGCGGAAGGCAAATGAAAAGAACCCGACATGCATTATTTTATATCATGATTTCTTGAGGTCCCCCTGATGATTTTCAGGTGGATAATTCTGCTCCATGTGTTCCTGAAAGCAGTGGGGTTCTCTAAAGTAGTGCTGTTACATTGGTCTGACCAAGAACAGATTTAACCCTAAGTAATTACCCAGAGACAATGTCACCCAGAGGTGATTCTTATAGCACAGAGCTTGTTAACACCATGTTAAGGTATTTAGTTCAGTCCTGAGTCAAAGGAAACAAGCCTCCACTGAGTCATCCACACCACTTGCTACAGCACCTAAAAGTTCCTTGCAGGTTGCTCATGTAATTTTTTATTTTATATGCTTGTTTTGTATGACCTTTCAGAACAAGGGTATGAACATATTTTGTTATTGTTCACACCAGAGAAATCACTGCTCTGTTGCATGGGTGTGGCTAATACTGTGTAGCTGGCTCTGTTCAGCCATCCTAAATACCAACCATCCTAAATTCTTCTAAAAGGCTGGCATCAGGCTCCTGCACTCAGCTGGCTGCCCTTGGACTGCCCCAGGATTTGCCATGTGCTTTGACTTGTATCTTCCCTTTCTTAATAGCATTTGTTTCAGCTCACCTGTAATGCAGTGCATTCTGCACTCTCTTATGCACAAGGAAATACATTCCAGTTCATTGGCAGTACAGAATATTTTGCGGCTGACTAAGCGATTTTGATCAAATGAGCATGGATTTGCTCTGCACGGCATACGTGCCATGTAATTTGTGTCAGGGGCTGTTGCAAAAGGTGTGCAAATGAGGTTTTTGCAACAAAATTCAAACCTAAAATGGAATTTAGGTTAGGGCAGGAAAGCTTAGGAGGATCCTAACACACCTAAACCATATGTAAGCGGGGGAATGGTCCCGCTATTGTGGGGAACTTTCCTGACTTCTATACCACCCCGGTGAAATGGACCAGCGAAAGGATCTGAGTCCCCGCTCCCACTTCCTTTACCCCACGGCCTCCCTGATCCTGAGGGCTCCCCCTCCACTCTCCTGAGCCCTCGAAACCCCAACAAGGCTGGGCCCAGGTTTCCTGGGGCTTAATCCCCGACCTTGTAGTCACTAGGGGCAGGAGTTAGGGTGTCCCCAGTCCGAGGTGCTCTCTTTACACTGCAGGCCTTCTTGGCCCAGTGATCACTTCATAAGGTTCAAAGCAAATACAATTTATTAAACATCAACTGATTAAAGAGAAAAGAATAAGAAAAAATGAGAATGGTTAAATGAGAACACACAGCCCTGCTCTGTAGCACAGGGACATCAAAACAGCACCTGCAGAGTGTAAGGACAGTCCACAGTCTCTTCCTTAGAGGCCCCTTAGAGGCCTTGGATGTGCTGCAGGGGGGGCTGCAGGCTGCACACGCTTGCTCTGGCAGTGACCACACAGCCTCAAGCTCTAAGTGGCCAGACCCCTCTCCCAGTCCAGAGCCTCTCCTCACACTTTGCAGTTCCCAGCTGCTCACCACATCCAGCTGCAGGCTGTGCTGCTTGGCCAGTCTCTAGCTTCTTGCGTTGCTTCTCTGTTCCTTTTGGCTCTCTGAGCACTGCCAGTCTGCTGCTCAACACAGGGTCTATGCTCCTTGAGCTGTGTGTGTCTGGCTCAGCTGCTGCAAAAACTGCCCCTCAGCACACAGCTTGCTTTGCTTGGGCTGTCTCTCAGCTCTGTTTTTGCAGGACTTCTTCTGCACACAGCTTGCCCCCCCTTGGGCAGTCTCTCAGCTCTCTGTTTGCTCAGAGAGAGCCAGAACAATCCCAGCTCACAGGGAGGACGGGGCCTGGCCTCTCCCCTTCCTCACTGGCCTGTCCAACCTGTCAATCAGGCTGAGCTGGAGTGTTGGCTGCTTTCCATTGTCTCTGGGGTCTGTCAGTCTCATGAACCCTTCCCCTTCTGAAACTGGGAGCTGGCAAACCAAAAAACTCCCACAGAGTTTTAGTAAGGGGTAACAGTCCCCTTACACATATTAGGGATGTTAAGGACCGGTTGACTAGTAGACTTTCCGATAAGCAAATGCTAATGGGATAGTCGACAGGATAGCCAACTAGCTGTTTCCCTCCTCCTCACTGCCTCTATCAGATAGAGGCAGCAAGAGGAGAAGATAGCGGGGTACTTCAAAATGGCAGCACTGCACGGCGCCAAGGATCAGCTGTGCGGCACTGCCCCTTTGAAATGACGCTTTAGCGTTTCAAAGTGGCATCACTGCATAGAGCCTGGGATCCATTGGGGAGCCACTTTGAAGTGCTGGGGAGGAGCCCAGGATCAGCTGGGAACTCACCAGCTGAACCCAGGCTCTGTGCAGCTTTGAAATGTACAAGAGTCCCCAACGGAGCCTCTTGTGTGTTTCAAAGTGGAAACGCCCACGTGGAGCCTGGAGTCAGCGGGACTTCCTGCTGGCCTGGGCTTCACACAGCGTTCCAACTTTGAAATGCACAAGAACCCCTGCAATGGGGCTCTTGTGCATTCCAAAGGCGGAACACGGAAATGCCTATCGACTAGTCAAATAGTCGATGGAAACTCCATCGACTAGTAAATTAATCACTAGTTAACATCCCTAAACAGCATCGCTCTTAAATCCAGAATCTCCTACCTACACTTCTCATTCCAGAAGTCTGATTTACTCTCACTTCATGGCTATTCAAATTATCATCAGTTAGGCCCGTAGGGCCCCAAAGCCTACTGTTAAAGGTACTTGGGGGAACGAGTGCCTTACTTGACCCTCCCCTTAATTTCTCAGGCTCCTTCAAAGATATTTTCAACAACAACTAGGGATACCAGCCTATCAGCTGGGAAGAGAAGGGAGAGAAGGGAAGAGAAGGGAGCAAGCCAGCTAGCAAGTGGCTAAAGAAATCTGGTATTAATTAATGCCATGATGCCCCCTGAGGCTTCCCTCAGCACCCAAGAGAAGCAAGATTTAGTGGAATCACAACAGCAGCAGAGCTATCACTATAGGATAGAGGTTCAAGAGTGAGATGGTCCCTTACATTGGGATTTCTGGGGCAGCAGATCTCCAGGAGAAACAGTAAGGCCAAGGGGAAAGAGGCAAATGCCCATCTCCAGAAAATGTCTGGAGGGATAGGTCGTCACTGCTCCACCTCTGTCTCAGAGACAACTAACACAAGAGGAGACCCATTGATGGTTTCTGGGGGTGTGGGCAAGTTTCTTCCTTTTCTGATACCATCATGAAGTGTGACAGTGTGCAGGGCAACAGCAGGTGATGCAGAACTCTAACCGCTGCAACTCCAGGGAGCACTATACCCAACTGATAGATTGGAATAGGATGGAGAAGTAAAGGGCTAACTCACTCAGCCCAGAGAGCACAAAAGGCTCAGGAAGGAAATGCAAAAAGGGCAGGGGGATGGGTAGAGTAAGTGAGATCTCTCCCCTTTTCAACTTAGGAGCCGAGGGCTCCAAGGTACAGTTGATATGCAGCGGCATACTCTGTTAAGGTGCTAGGAACGAACACTGTAAGAACAGGAGGCATTTTACCAGAAGAAAGTCTCTGATCCCTTTGTGGGCTAGGAATTAGACAGGAACATGTCATCCCTGCCACCTGAAGCCAGTGAGTTTCACTAGGATACATTTGAGTGTATGGGTTCATGCAAACCTGGAACTCCAAGCAAACTCTCAGGTACCCATGAACCCTGTATTGTGGTTTGAAATTCACACACGGTGCTATTATTTGGGCTATGGCATGTGTGATACTTCCTCCTCTCCTCCACAAAGATTCAAATGTACATTGAGCTGCCTTCGTCTCAGAATCCTGTCTCCCCTAACTGACTGCAAATGACAGAAATCAGAGGGCCATTAATATTTACACTTCTTGGGAATGAAAAAGAGGAAGGAGCCCCAGAGAGGAGACAGGTTGTGTGAGCTATATGCTGCAGGTGATTTTTTAAACCGGGATGGAAAAATCAAAAATCTGCTTGAGAAGGATGATCCTGCACAGCTCAGACTCTAGCAATCCATTCATTTCATGCATTTTTCATAACATTCTTGTCTTTCACCAGCTGTCTACCTCCTTTTCTCATCCTACACAAGTACCTCAAATATGCCTGTGTGGAATTCACTGCCTTGGGCTTCTGCTATGTAACAGGAGTCGCAGTTCCACACACAGGACACAAGATAACTAATGAAAAGAAATGAAAAAAATGCAAATATCTGGAAAATGGGTGGCAAAGTCGGTCAGCCCTCACGAGACCAGTCCCACACTCTCACAATCCTCAGTCATGAACAGAGCTTTTTATTTAAGGCATAAAACAGGAAAGCCAGTTTATCTTCATTTAGCAAAGAGCCCTTCAGACAGGCAAGGCAAGGCTTGAATTTATTCTCAGCTTCCCCTCATCGTGGTGTCAATAATAGATGAGGATGCTCAAGTCTGCTGGCACATGTCTGAGTATTACCCTGTAGCGTCTCCCACCAACAGAGGGATTGAATACACTCGCACTGCCTTGTGTTACTTTGAAAACACTGGGTCACCTAACCAGGGCTTTAACAAATGAAGGGACTTGTGGCCATACATAAAAGTGAAATATAGCTTCCTTTTTGTACTGCTCAGGTAATAAATGAGAGAGAGAAGAATGAGCTCAGTACAGGAGGCTTCTTCTCCTGAGCCTAGGGTGACAAACAGAGGAGGCTGCAACACTCTCTCTTTTTTCTCACAAAAGCAAAGTGCACATAGCGTCTTTCTCCTAATTCTTCACCCCCCTTGCTCTCCCCCGCACTAAAGGGAGAACCATTCATTTCTACTGGCATTCTATTAAGCAACAGGGCACTGAGGGTATGTGCAATGGAATTTAGGGGCCAGCCAGATGTGATACATATCCTCAGATCCTCTGATTTCTGTATCAAGCCCATGGCCAAAAGGTCAGTGAGTCTGACCTCCCTCACAGGCAAGCATACGTTGAATGGAACACAGGTCTCCACATCCAGCTCTCGTTACCTCCACAATCCCACTTTGTCAACATGCCTTCACCACCTCTCAGAACCATCCAACATCAACCCCTAATGGAAGTTGACTTCCTCACAAAGCAGAGAACATCTGTTGCGCTACCACTGGTAAAGGGCAAAATTTGTACCAATCTATAAAAAGGGTGAAAAGGGGCAACCCAGGGAATTATAGATCAGCCAGCTTTACTTTGGAACCCAGAAAGATACAGTAACTTGATCAAATAATCAACACATACATTTGTAAGTATTTAAAAGATAATAAGGGGTTAAACCAACCTCATATCTTTCTTTGACAGTGACAAGCCTTGTAACTAAGGGGAAGCAGTAGATATGTTATGTCTTGACTGTAGTAAGGCTTTTGATGTTGCATCTCACATGACCTTCTCATAAGCAAACTAGAGAAACATAACCTTGAAAATTTACTGTAACATGGCAGCACTACTGGTTGGAAAACCATAATTAAGGAATAGTTATCAATGGTTTACGGTCAAGCTAGAAGAGCATATTGAATGGGTTTCAGCAAGTATCTGTCCTGGGGTGGGGGTTTTTCTATTCAATATCTTCATAAATAACTTAGAAAATAGCATAGAGAGCAAACTTATAAAGTATGCATGTGTAAGATGCTGGGAGAGGTTGCAAGTGCTTTGGTGGACAGGATTAGAATTCAAAATGATCTTAAATTGAAGAAATGGTCTGAAATAAATAGGATGAAATCCAATAAGAACCAATGCAAAGTATTCCACTTAGGAAGAAATAACTGACTGCACCAATACAAAATGGGAAATGACTGCCTACAAAGCAATACTGAAGAAAAGGATCTGTGATCACAAATTAAATATGTATCAACAATGTAATACAGTTGCAAAACATGCAAACATCATTCTGCAATGTATTAGCAGGAGTATTGTAAGCAAGATATGAAATTATCTGTTATTGGACCAATTTCTCTTAGTAACAGAGACAAGCTTTTGAACTACACAAGCTCTGCTTCAGCTCTGGGAAAAGGATTTAGAGATTCACAGCTGAACACAAGATTGAACAGGCAACTTAGTATAAATAGTTAGCATACATTCACATATTTTCTAAGCAGACACGACAGACACAGTGGGAGGGAAAACAAAATGGAAAAAACTTGCCAAAGTCACATACAGCAGGTTTGGCAGGACAAGGAATAGGCGCAGCTTTCCTGATTGCCAGCAACATAAACCTGATGTAAGGTAGTAGAGAATCAGAGACTCTGGGTATGTCTACACTGCAGTGCTATTTCACGATACCTCTGGTATCCCGAAGTAGTGACCCTGTAATCTTTTCAATGCATCCGCTATTTCGAAATATAGCGGATGTGCTATTTCGCCATCCCTGTAACCCTCATTCTATGAGGAGTAAAGGATGGCATGAAATAGCGCATAATTTTGAAATTTGGCGCTGTGTAGATAGTGCCAAATTTCAAAATAGCCTATTTTGAAATAGACTCAAAATAAGCTACACAATTTGTGTAGTGCAAATTGTGTTTCTTATTTCAAGTTTCAGGTGCTGTGTAGATGCACCCCTAATCTCGTTTCCCAAATATTGGGGCTTGCCCAGAAACGGAAATCTGTGCCCCAAGCAATAATGTTGCAATTGAAATGGCATCTTCTTTGAAGGGGTGGAAAGATCACCCACCAAGCTCTTTCAGTTAAGCAGTGCTTACAAAGCAATTACCCCTTGCCCGGAGCCCTCCTCACTCCAACCCTTACTCTCACCCCCCAAAAAATCCTCTGCCCCGAGCCCCTCACAGCCCCATTCTTCACCATCAGGCAATGTTAGGAAAGTTGTGTGTGTATCGGCTATCAACAGAATTTTATCAACAGAACTATCAATTGAAAAGGATGATGCAGGGTGATTATGGTACCTATCCTTCAAGAGGAAACACATGCTTAATTTTAAAGCATATTTAACATTAAGCATATGAATAAGTGTCTGCAGGACCAGAGTCTAAAAATTCTGTTTTGGGCTTTCATTGGATTGCCTCCACAGTATATAAAACAAAAGGAAGGAATTACATTTCATTTTAACTTCCAAGCTCTTATGTAGCCTTTAGGTAGCGTCGCTAGGTTTTTTCCTCAAACCACCTACTTCAGAGTACTCTTTCAGGCCACAGCCTGAAACATCACACACAGAGTTAGTTGTTTTTCCTAAGCACTTACAGTCATATTTCTTTTTTAAAAAATCTAAAAATATGTTCTCTCCAACAAAATTCTTCTACTGCAGCCACAAGATATGTAACATCAGAAGAAGAAGTTAAAACTGTAGATAATCAAATTGCTGTGGCCTGAAAGAGTACCCTGAAGTAGGTGGTTTGAGGAAATAAGCCCCCTTATTTTGAAATAATAAGCAGAGTGTCTGTATTACCAAGCCTATTATTTCAAAACAACAGCCCTGTTATCCTGAAATCTGTACTCTTGCTTTCCTGGGGGAATAAGCTTATTTCAAAATAGTTATTTTGGGAGTTATTAGTTCAAATTAGTTATTTCAAAATTATTTCCTAGCATAGATATGCCCTCACTTGCTGGTGCGGCTGCCCCCAGTGGTCACTCTGCAGAATAGCTCTCCCCACCCTGCTCACGGCCCCCCAGTGGCCACTCTGCAGTATAGCATCCCTCCGAACAGCACCCTGCCGTTCCACATTATGGGAAACGGTCCCATTCCAGGTACATCCTCTTTTCCTGGCACAAACAAACCCTGATCTTGCTTTAAGTTAAGAGAAGAGGAAGCTGCATACCAAATTTGACAGTGCTAGCTGTCACCATTTAGGAGTCTTTGAACAAGCGGGCTCGTATAGACAGACAGACTGATGCACATTTCTAAGATGGATAGATAGAGAGATATCCCTGGCTTTCTAGACAGGAAATCCTCAAATGCAGATACTTGAACACTAGACCCATCACTTTTTACCAGCTGTAATGGTGAGCTATGGAGGAGAGGGAGTGGAGAAGACAGAGCAGGGGGCAGGGTCTTAGGGAAAGAAGTGTGAGGTTGAGCCGGGGGGGGGGGGGGGGGGGGGGGAGGGAGCAGGTCACAGTTCAGGCACCCATGAGTGCTCCTCTTTTAGAGCACTTCTGCACCATACTATCTTGGACAGCTTTGCGCTGTGGTGTAAAAGTCTAATGAACAAATGTGCCTTAAACATGCCACTTTCCTCTTCCTTTCACTGCACCCACTTAATGATGTTCCTTGGCTACTCTCTTGATTCACTGCTCATGCTTTGCTGCCTTTCAGTGAGGAATGACAACAAGGGGAAGTGGGTGCCCCCATTATTTCCTGCTGCTCCTTCAACTCCTCCAGCCAACTGGCAAAACAGCATAGCAGCCCTGGTGGTTTGTTCTCTTAGAGTGTGTGAGCTGTAACTGCAGACATGCCAGCTCCTGTGATTTATTCACAAGAGAGACGATTTCAGACACTGGAGAGTTCTATCTCCAGGTCATGAGTCAGGATTAATTTTACTCAGAAATCAACATAGTGTGCAAGGCTCCTGCCGTCAGCCCGCCCCTGACCACCTGGGCTCCCGCTGTCAGTCTGCTCTGGGACTGACAGCAGAAGCCTCTCCTTACAGCGGCCAGGACTGCCATTGTCACTCCCAGGCAGCCAGACCTCCCCTGCCAAACTGGGAAGTGGAGAGGGGACCCCACTGCAGTCCCCCAAGTCAAAGGGAAAGTGAAGAACTGTAAGAGGAGCAAAGGTTAGGTTGGGAGGGCAGCCTACAGGACAGACATCAGCAGAAGTGAGATGCCCCTGCTTGCATGGGGAATATCTCCAAAGGCTATGTGGCTGCAATACACAGACACACCCATGTTGTCTTCCCCTCCCCACCCCCAGCAAATAGGAGCCAGAGAAAGTAGCTGGGAGGAAGGCTGCTCACGGCCAAGCCAGCCTCCCCTTGCTTCCTGGCCAGGGCCAGTAGTAGTAAGTCCATCTGCAGGGGGCATGGGTGGCAGGTATAAGAAGCCAGGGAAGGCTCTGCATTCCCTGGTTGCAGCCACTGCTATGGGATGCTGGGCTGGGCTACTCCAGCTGGCACAACGGGGACTGCTCAGGCTGTGGTTTGGATCTGTCAATTGGCTTGGCCCAGCCCAGGCCTTCTCTGACCATGGGTGTGGGGAGACCCTGAGAACTCTGGTGGAGAGGCCTTATGCAGAAGGGGCAGGGCTAGCCTCTGTGAATGTGGGAAAAGGAGGGCACAAATGCATAGATCTTTCTCTTTTCCAGGTGATCTGCCCCTGCAAGCTTGGGCTGTGGAGTGGCACCATCTCCCCCGCAACTCCTTCCTGCTGCATGGACTCAGCCGGGAAAAGAAACCTGGCCTAGGAGGTTTGACTCAGACTTGTCCAATACAATAGCCTGCAAAATGGGTCTGGCCTGAATTCCTGTCTGTGAGGCCCCCTATTTCTGAATAGAAGAACCTGAACAAAGATTTTTAAAATGTCATATGATTGATAAGAATTTCAGAACTTTTCAGCAAACAGAAGCAAGAACTCACTTACCAAGACTTAACCTCAACTTCAAATATAGGCTTCCTTTTGAAAAAAATCAGCAGGAGAATGCTTTACCAGTAGTACCACCAAACTTTGTTGCTTAGATAATGACAAAGAAGATTGTATCATAAAAGAATTAAAATGGCACATTCAGAATCAGTTTCTTCATGGGATGAAGAAGAGGTGGAAAGACACGACTGGGTGATACGGTGCCATGAATGGAAACTGGAAGAGAACCTATCTGGTAATAAGGTAAGCCTAGGAGTAAGAGTAGACCCAGGGCCAAATTGTATCACATGGCCCTAAACAACCACAGCCAAAGACTTATCCTCAAACAAAATAGAAAAGTGAGTGGAAAAGTTTCTCGAGAGGGGTTGGGTTTATATCCATGAGTCAAATACTGCCAAATGAAATCAATGGCAAAGGATGCCGGATTCTGACAGCATGAAAACAGTCAGAATCACAGGAACTGTCAAGAATTGTGTCAAAAATATTCAGTCAAAAGGCAATAATGGTCTTTCAGTCCAGTAGCAAATTATGGATGCATATTTTGCTTTTGTGCACAAGAACCTCATGAATATCGAAGTTGTGGCACATTTCCTGCAACTCACTGTAGTCTGGGAGATTGCTAAAAGAGGAAGAGTGAAAGCACCAAGGGGAACTTCCTAGAGCTCCTGACTCTAATAGCAAAATACAGCAATGAGATCTGAAAGACAACTGAAAGTGGACTATGCAATGCCAAATATACCCTTTTGTCAATACAAAATTAAATCATTCACATGCTGTACTTGAATACATAAGCCAAGACGTGAAAGAGACAAATGCTTTCTCTATAACGGTTGATGCAACTAACGATATTAGCAAAGTAGAACTAGTGTCAGTTACGTTGAGATACTATTACAGTTTGGACCTCCCAAAACCGGGACTCTCTGGTCCAGCAACATCTGTGGTCTGGCAGGACAATGGATATTGCTGGACCAGGGAGTCCTGGCTAGGAGCCCTAGTGACAAAGGTCTGGCAGTGTTCTTAAGAGAGCGGTTGGGTTTATATCCATGCGTCAAATATTGCCAAATGAAATCTATGGCAAAGGATGCCAGATTCTGACAGCATGAAAACAGACTCAGAATCACAGGAACTGTCAAGAATTGTGGGCTTTAGTCACAGCTATTCAGTCAAAAGGAATTGGTCTTTCAGTCCGGTAATAAATTATGGATGCATATTTTGCTTTTGGGCATGAAAACCGCATGAATAGCCAGAGAACAGTGGGGCTGAGGCTGAAGACCAGGGCAGCAGCCCCAGTAGAGGAGCTGAGGCCAGAAATGCAGCAGCGATAGCAGTCCTGGTAGTAGAGCTGGGGCCAGGAGCTGGTGATGAGGCCAGGGACACAGAAACCCTAGGATCAGAGCCAGGCCAGGGACATGGTAGCCCCAACAGTGGGGTTGGGGTCGGGGTCAGGGCCAGGGCATTCTGGGCTGCCAGGCCTGCAGCAGCACGGCAGCCTGGCAGGTGGGGCGGCTAGGACTGGCCGCAGGGAGGGCAGGTGGTAGCAGGGGACTGCCCCATGTCCGGCAAATTCCCTCATTCAGATCGCTCATGTCCCCAGGGTACCGGACCAGAGAGGTCCAGCTTATAGCATGAAATTAGTATATGAAATATTTCTTGGTTTACATTCTGCTGAGCCAATTAACACAAAACCCAGTGCAGTCTTTTATAGACGGAACTGTATTGTCCAGATAATGATGGTGCCAGTAGTTATGAGTGAAAATCTTAATAGTGATCAAGCCCTCTTACGGAAAGAAGTACCTCAAGCATTGTATGTTTGCTATTTTAACCACAGGCTGAATGTAGTTAATATTGATGTAGGTAAAAGGGGGAAAAAACCATTAACTGATTTTTTTTTGTTATTCTGGAAAAACTGTAGTTTTCTCTCTGAATCAGCAATACACTCTAACCTGAGAGGCCTGTGTATATTACAATAACCTTTCTAGTATGTGCTGTGTGCTGCAGCACAGTCCAAAATTTTCAGAACTGCCTGCTTGCAGCCCTGCCTGTGACACTTCTACTCTTGCACATCCCCTACATCAGGATTTGCAAGGGGCTCCTTGAAAGCCAACCTTACGTATATCTTCAAACAGTGCACGCACCAGTTCCTCCCTCGGCCAGAACTGGGATTTATAGGGCCTCTTTTTGCAGCTCTGCCCCCCTTCCCTGTTTTAAAAGGACTGGAGCAAGTGGAAAGGAGTTAGGGAATTTCATCGTTAGCTCCTGTAATAAGGACAGCTCCATGACCATACCACTTCATAGGGATGGCTGGTCAATCAATATTGCTATTGTTCAAAATAAATGATCTGTCCACAATAACCACTAAGGTATTTACCACCATAGTGCTCCATCTCAGCACTTACCAACTGTTAAAGAAGGAACAAAACAATCAGCTTGTCTTCCTTTCCCAGCCAGTGGAATTAAAATGAACAATAATTAGATTTTAAAAAAATGTTTTTGAATTATGTAAAGCAATGGTTCTCGACATTTCCAGACTGCTATGCCCTTTTCAGAAGTCTGTTTTGTCTTGTGTACCCTCAAGTTTCATATCACCTAAAAACTGCTTGTTTATAAAATCAAATGTAAAAATACCATAATGTCACAGCAACAGGCTTCTTTCAGAAGAAGCTTCTCCGGAAGAGATCTTTCGAAAAAACTTCTTCCGAAAGAGAGCGTCCACACTGAACGGACGCTATCTCGCATTTAAGCTGTGATTACTATGGACAGAGTGGTCACCAGGGCACCTGTGCTTTTTTCTTTTTCCTCTTCTTTCGAAAGAACTCCCTCTTCCCCGTCCACACACGCCTTTTTCTGAAGAGCTCTTTTGCAAAAAGGCTTCTTCCTTGTAGAAAGGGGTTTACCAATGCAAGAAAAACCGCTCTGTTGTTTCGATCCCCACCCCAAAAAAAGAACGCGATAGTAGTGTGGATGTAAGTGAAGTTGTTTAGGAAAAACAGCCGTTTTTCTGAAAAAACTCTGTAGTGTAGACATAGCCTTACTGAAAAATTGTTGACTTTCTCATTTTGTCTGTATGAAATTTTAGTTTGCACTGACTTTGTTAGTGCTTTTTATGTAACCTGTTGTAAAACTAGACCTCTGCATATCATTGAGAACCACTGACGTAAAGAAATTCCCAAAGATAAAGCTACTAGCAAGAAAAAGAACAAAGCTCACACAAGCTTGATCAGTGATGCTACCATCCCTCACATAGTTGTCTCTCCCTGTTCCCTCCATCCTGCACTGAGTGGTATTTTCAAAATACTCCAAAAAGTTGTCTTCACAAACCATCAAAGAAATAAAGGGGCAATTGTCCACTCCAACCATTTTAACTCTTTTTGACCCAAACCAACTGAAACGTTCCCTTGAGAAGAAAGCAGAATCTCAAGAAGAAAGCATCAGAGAGCCAGAGACATCCATTTTGGAAACAAATAAAACCTTCTAACAACTAAAGGTGAATGATAAGGGGAGTGTGTAGAAATCAATACAATTTCTGCTGCTTTTACTTTGCTTGTCTTAGAAACAAACAAAACCCTTTCACTTCCCTGGCTGTCCAACCTGCACACACTACATTCATTTTACTCGGAGATTTTCTGAAAAGTGGCTGTCTGGACATGACATATTTGCATTCTCTCAGGGTATGTCTAGACTACATGGCTCCGTCGACAGAGCCATGTAAAATAGTTTACTTGGCATAGTCAAAGAAGCAGGGATTTAAATAATCCCCACTTCATTAAAATAAAAATGGCTGCCGTGTTGTGCTGACTATCAGCTGATCCGGCACAGCGCAGCAGTCTAGATACAGCGCGGTCGACAAGGGAAGCCTTTGTCGACCGCTCCGGTATGCCTCGTGAAACTATGAGTTTGACTATGCTGAGTAAACTATTTTACATGGCTCAGTCGACGGAGTCATGTAGTCTAGACGTACCCTCAGTGACTGCACATCAGGTTTGTTCAGTTTATAAGACAAAAGGTGATTTTCTCCCCCTCCACAACTCCCAGGGATCCAAACTCCAACTAAGATCAGAAAAATCCAGCAGAGTTCTCTCTGCCTTTTACTCCATCACAGGTAGCAAAGATTCTGTAATCAAGACTTAAGCTGGCATGTTTTGTTCATGATGCACAAGGCAGAGATTAATCCAGTTCTCTTTTATAGGCTGTATTGACTCTCCAGTGCTAATAGTCGTGCACTTTTATAGTTCCCTCAATAAAAATAGCTTCATTTTGCAGAGCATGTTCATGCAAACAGTATTCCAGAATGTGCTTAATAAAGCTAATAAATAATGTGATTACATGCCTGAAATAACAAATTATAGCAGAGCAGTAGAGATAAATTAAGAGGCACAGGCTCAGAAAATAAAATGTGCTAGTTGATGTTCAAGATGAAATGAACTGCAGAGGAGATAGCATTTGCAAGAAAAGTAGGAGAGTTGAGGAGTTAAAAAGTGTCATTTTTAGACCTGTTTCTTTCTGGCTAAAGCTGGACATCATAATTTTTTTAAAAAAAGGAAAGTTCCCAAGTATAATAGTTGTATTCTATACAGGTTTTAATCACAACTGTATCACCATGGTGACTGAGTGCAACCTTCTCCAGAGTGGAGTGGTTTGGTAGGGGCTAGGGGTTTTTTGGCGTGTGGGGGGAAGGAAGCAGATGGGAAGCATTTTTTTTAAATGTATATACTCTTTTGTGTTAGAGAAGGCAGGTCAAAGACATACGCCTTGCATTTGGAAAGGAAAGTGGTGAAGTTTGTTAATTATACAGAGAAAGTCAACATTACAAGGCATGTACTACTTCTATTGTGCAGCAATATGAAAGGAAGTTCAATCCATGATGTCAGGAGGGCTCAGTGCTGCTGCTTTTCTTCACTGTCCAATGATTTCATTGAGGGGCAGAACTGGGTGGATTCAAAATCTGCTGGCAATAGAGTACTTCTATTTGTTTCCATCCATGGGCAGGATAAATTTTGTTATGTGCACAGAGGCATGTTCAGATGTGCACCACCAGTAGAGGGCACTAGCTGAGTGGCATCTGAATCTCTCCTGGAAGGCCTCCCAAGCACTCAGTTTGCAGGGAACACTGCCTGCTGGTGCATGGCTTAGTGAAGCAAAGGAGAGCTGTGATGGGACATGCAGGGCCAAAATATCATAGCAACCTTTAAACCCGGGCAGGAACATTCATTAGAAGGCAATAGCTTACATGAGCAAATAAAACGTAGCCAACATGAGCATATTTTTGGAGGCAGTTTTTCTAATGGTTAGAGCACATAACTGGCAGACAGAGTCTATTGCCAGTTTGGCCTCTAGGCAAGTCATTTAACCCCTCTGTGATTGAGTTTCCCATCTGTAAAACAGAGATAATAGCAACAATTACCCACCTTTGCAAAACAGTTGAAATCTTCACATTAAAACACCACAATGACAGACCTTCGAGGACCTTTCCCAAACTAGGTGTCTGCAGCAGGGGTGTGAGGTATTATTAATAATTCCAAGGTCACTTGTGAGATGTTTGTGGGCTATGCTCAACACTGTACAAAGCATGCTCACACCATTTACCCAAAGAGCTTATAGTCTGAGATATGCATGTGGCCCCATTACAAGTGTGTGAACACCTCCAAATTTCCATTATAGTTAACCTTACCAAACCCCTGAGAGGTAAAGCAGTCCATAATCTCCATTACAGATGGAGATCTGAGGCACGGAGAAGGGACTTGCCAAAGATCACGCAGAAAATCAAGGGCAAAGCAGGGCTTAAACCCTGGTCTTCCAAGCCTGAGACTAGCATACTAACCAGTGGACTACCCGTTTACCAATGAGGATAGCTGCTGTCTTCCTTTTGCCATATAATCAATTTAAGTTTCCAAAAGGATATTGTGAGTCTTTGATTACAAAGTGCTTTAAGATCCTTGACGGGAAGGTGCTAGAGTTATATAATAATTATAATAAACAGAGATTGCTGTGGATGTACCAAGACATCAGAGTGTAAATTAATATGGGAAAGTGCAGGGAATGCAACACATGGCCTGGGCTAAGGCAGTACAGACTTTGGTGATACACATCATCTCCCATGAGAATCACAATGGACTTTTCTGCTCACTACCTCCACAGTGCCTCTGCCCTCTTGGGCGTTTTCCTAGTCTAAGTGAAGTGTCTAGCAGGAAGCTCTGGGTGAATGGTGCTCGGCCGAGCTGGGAAGCTACTGAGGAAGTGCAGGGGTACCAGCAGTGGGGGCCAACAGACTTGCCAGACCCATTGGCAAGGTCGGGGAGGAGCAGCTCCGGGCTCATGGAAGGGGCAGGGCCTTGGGCAGAAGAAGAGGGGGCTGAGCAGCCAGCCAGTGCTCAGTGTCACCTATAGCATGTCACACTGCGCCCTCTCCCCTCTCAGCTAGCCCATAAGTGCTGGCCAGATTGTACCACACAGCACTCCAGCAGTGATTTAAAGGCCTGGGGCTCTGGCTGCCACCGCCATAGCAGTAGCAGTTGAGAGTCCAAAGCCCTTTTGAATTATCAAGGCTGGAGCCAAGTGTCCCCTTTGCCAGCCCCACCCCTCGCCCCCGGTCAACAGGCCCGGGCACAAGGCCCCAATGCAAATAGTTCTGACCCCTGGGTGAGTCTCATGTTTTGGGGCTGAACAGACCAAAGCAAAACAACAGATTGATATGCTCTGGGTCAGGACCAGCATCACTTGAACTATGAATGCACCATGGTGGAGACTTGGGAGGCAAGAGAAACACAAGGGATGCCAGACTGTTATATAGTTAAAGCCAAAGGACTGCAACTCCCCACCCCCACCCCGTCTTTTTGGTGTTCAACAGCACACACAGGAGCTGCCTTCACTTTGGCTCTACCCATCACTTTGGGTTGGGATCTTTTAATTCGTGGCATCCATGAACCCCTTTAGTGTCTATCCAGCTTCCAGAGCATTTGAGCCAATTTCCAGGAGTCACACCTGCTTGATAAAGCAGCAGCTGCCACTTCTGCTCCCATAATACACTGTCAGGTTAAGCACAGGGCTCACACTCCCTGAGCTGCAACAGCCCTGTCTTATATTTGATTAACCAACTGCAGGTCCCTCTGAAGTCTCCAGGATCAGTCTGAGTGCCTCAGCTGCCTAGTTCAGGACTCAGAAGCCTGTATATACACACACACACACACACACATTTATATACACAAAGCTCTTGCCTGATGTGTGGCCATGGGCTTCCTTTAGCAATAAGAAAGACTCCCTCTGAAGATAATTGTTCTTTCAGCAGTTCTGTTGCCACTAGAAGGTCTGCTTAAATGTCAGCCCCATAGGGCCATCATTTAACTACCATATTATTCACACTCCACATAACTGAACAAAAGCACCAGTTAATAGTCTAAAGTCATCAAAGGGAAAATGGCATATTTTTTCCATTCATAGAATTTTAATAACTCTCTGACATTGCTATTCCTCTCATTTATTATCCATTTATCAAGTTAGGAAAGAAAATCCTGAAGAGTGTCTAGCAATTTCTTCATTTTACCTGACTAGAAAAAAAACAAACATGAAGGAGTGTTGAAATGTTTAAAGGTGGGGGGGAACACATACATATTGTTACGAACATTTATGCCCCAGACAGTGGATACACTAATTACTTGTTTAACACGTACCCGCTTAACATGTTTTCACGATAGCACAATTTTTTTTTATATGGAATATTTTTTGAATAACACGACCGTCCCCGAAATAACAGGAAAAAAATCAAGTGGCAGACTACTTCGTGTGGCGGTATAAGTTGTGAAAACAGCGGTAATACGATACTGTACTCATGAGCAGATGAATACTGAACCTATGGGCATAGCGCTCCTCTGCTCACTTGCGTGTTTATCCTGTGTTAAACTGCGGTGACTTGCATTGCTAGATACTGTATCTTGCTGTGTATTACTGTATCCCTTATGAGTGGAAAGCGTAAGGAAAGTGATACATCTGCTTCTGCAAGGAAGAAGCATAGAAAATCATTTACATTAGAAGAGAAATTTGAAGTGATTATGCAAATTGAAAAAGGTGAACACAATTGTGATATCTCCCACGCTTTGAATATGGATGAGTCTAGTGTGTGCACAAATCCATGCCCAAGCTGAGAAAATTAAGGAAAGTTGCAAAAATGCAACACCAGTGAGTGTGAAGAAGGTTGTTCGTACACGATCTAACCTAATGGAAAATATGGAGAGGCGAATGTCTATGTAAATTGAAGACCAAACAACGAAAGATGCCAGTGAGTTTGGCTGTTATTCAGGAAACAGCCAAAGCTTTATATGATGCTGTTAAACTAGAATTGAATGAAACTGATGCCAAGCCATTTAATGCAAGTCATGGTTGGTTCGAACGCTTTAAAAAGCATTAAAACTTACATAATATAAAAATAACTGGAGAGGCTGCTGCTGCTGACATGGAGGCTACTGAATCATTCCCAGCAATATTTGAAGCTATTATAAAGGAAGGTGGCTATTCATCTAAACAGGTGTTTAACCTGGACAAGACAGGACTCTAATGGAAGCGCATACCAGCACGCACATATATCTCTCGTGATGAGGCTTATGCACCTGGTTTTAAGGCTGCAAAGGATCATATGACTGTGATGCTATGCACCAATGCCAACGGGGATTGCAAGCGCAAACCAGTAGGGCTACATCTACACTGGCCCCTTTTCCGAAAGGGGCATGCTAATTTGACAGGTCGTAATAGGGAAATCCGCGGGGGATTTAAATATCCCCCGCGGCATTTAAATAAAAATGTCCGCCGCTTTTTTCCGGCTTTTAGAAAAGCCGGAAAAGAGCGTCTACACTGGCCCCGATCCTCCGGAAAAAAGCCCTTTTCCGGAGGATCTCTTATTCCTACTTTGAAAGTAGGAATAAAGAGATCCTCCGGAAAAGGGCTTTTTTCCGGAGGATCGGGGCCAGTGTAGACGCTCTTTTCCGGCTTTTCTAAAAGCCGGAAAAAAGCGGCGGACATTTTTATTTAAATGCCGAGGGGGATTTTTAAATCCCCCGCGGATTTCCCTATTACGACCTGTCAAATTAGCATGCCCCTTTCGGAAAAGGGGCCAGTGTAAACATAGCCTAGTAGTGTACCGTTCTGCCAAACCTAGAGCTTTAGCTGGATATTCAAAGGATCGTCTTCCTGTTGTTTGGAGATCTAATGCGAAACCATGGGTAACGGCAAGCATCTTCACAGACTACTTCTGCAATCAAGTAACTGCTGAGTTGAAAGACTACTGTTTGCAAGAAAATCTTGCTTTCAAAATGTTACTTCTTCGAGATAATGCACCAGGGCATCCTCCTTGCCTTACTGATCTGTCAGAAAACATTTGAGTGTTTTTACCCCCCAATACAACCTCGTTAATTCAACCTCTTGATCAAGGCGCAATAGCTGCTTTCAAGGCATATTACTTGTGCCGTACGTTTGCTAGGCTTATAAGGGAGACAGATGGTGAGAATAAGCCTACAATCAAGGAGTTCTGGAGAAAATTTAACATTAAAGATGCTATAGATATTATAGCAGAGGCTTGGGCAGCAATTTGCCTTAACGCAGTTTGGAGCCGTATATGGCCTGCATGTGTTCACGAGTTCAGGGAGTTGGACACTGAAATTGCTGAAGCTAAAAAACAGATTGTAGCCCTAGCCCATGAAGCAGGATTAGAGGAGGTGGATGCAACTGATGTGCAAGACTTGCTCAACTCTCATGGGGAGGAGTGGTCTACTGATGAGTTGAAGCTGCTGGATGAGCAGTGGCTGGAAAATGAGCCTGAACATGCTAAGCCAGTTATTCGAACATTATCAATGAAAGTTATGGCTGAAGCATTTAAGCTTATAAGTGATGCAATAAACACTTTTGATGAGAATGATCCTGATCATGAACAGAGCTCAAAAGTAGCAAAAAACTTAAGTACCATATCTTGCTACCAGCAACTTTACAGTGAAAAACAAAGAGCAGCAAAGCAGCTCTCTATCAAAAGTTTTTTTCATGTTCAACCTAAAAAAAAGGATCATCTGATGAACAAGATAGCCTGTTCCATCTACATCGTCTAATGTTGATGTTGACAACTCAGCACCAACAGAAAATTGACTTCGACAGCACCACTTGAAATGGAACCCCCACCTTTTCCATTATTTTCAATGGGAAAATTGACCCCGCATAGCATGTTTTTGCTTAGCACAATCATTTTCTAAAACACATCTACTGTGTTAAATGAGGAATTCCTGTCCTTTGCAACCCCTGCCTGCTAGGGTTGCAAGGTGTCCAGTATTGAACCAGACAGCCCAGTATTTACACCTTCTGTCCGGTAAAAAAAATTCAGAAAATACCGGACATCTAAATTGTTCAGTATTTTTTGTTGTTTCCGAGGCTTGGCTAAGGCACCTGACAGAAGGCCGCTTGTGACATGAGGCGCAGCTTTCGCTGGCTGGCGTGGGGGGAGCAGCCCAAGAATGAAAGAGGCCGCGACAGCATTTCAGCCCTGATACTTTTTTTTTTTTTGGCTCAACTTTTTCTGTCCTTATCCCCCCCCCCCCCAGAATTTTTTCCCGTTTTTTTTGGGGGGGGGGGAATAGTTTCGGTTCAGTATTTTTTGTGAAACCATCTGGCAACCCTACTGCCTGCTCTGGAAGCTTGGCTCACATGCTAAACTCTAACCTACCAGAGGCTGTGTGCTCATTAGGTGCAAGAGTATTTGTGTTGTTGCAATAATGATGCTGTCATGCAACACGCAAACATTTTTACTGCAATATTTTCCAATTTACAGGAACTTGAAAATCCAATTGGTGCTGCCTGGAGGGCTTATGTGGATGGGTGGTGTAGAACAGAGGCAAAAGGTTGAAGCAGTGCAACCTAGTGGATAGATTAGTATTGAATTGGGATTCAGGAGAGGTAGGTTCTATTTCCAGTCTGGCCACTGGGTGAACATGAGTCATTTCACGGCTCCATGCCTCAAGTTCCCAGTGTGTGAATTGGAGCTAATACTGCTGACCTCCTTTGTAAAATGTTTTGAGCTCTACTGGTAAAAAGTGTTGTAAGAGCTCAGCTGTGTTCACTGTAAGCTGTACACATGGGCAGCCATCCAGGAGAGATTCAGGGGCTGCCCTGCTGATTAGCAGAGTACTCACAGACACCAGCATATGTTTCTACTGGTAGTGCACATCCACACATGCCTCGATAGAGATGACATTTTTTTCCCCACACATGAATGGAAAAAATTGAGAGGATATTGGAAGTAGATATGGTTAATTGTGATTTTATTTGATGGCCAACTGAATCCTGAATGCTTCTCAAAAGTGTTGAGAGTCCCTCGTCCCAGAGCACCAACAAAACCAGGCCACATTTCCCCATATTGTAGTCTGTACATGCCATTTATTGTAGAGAGTGTCTATTTTTAGGATTGTTTAAGGATTGTTTAAATATTGAAAATATTTTTACTGGGACTATTTTTGAATGCCTCCATCTGAAAAGCCAGTTATCATAGATGCTATCATAGAATAATAGGACTGGAAGGGACCTCGAGAGGTCATCGAGTCCAGCCCCCCGCCCTCAAGGCAGGACCAAGCTCCGTCTACACCATCCCTGACAGATGTCTATCTAACCTGTTCTTAAATATCCCCAGAGAGGGAGATTCCACCACCTCCCTTGGCAATTTATTCCAATATTTGACCACCCTGACAGTTAGGAATTTTTTCCTAATGTCCAATCTAAACCTCCCCTGCTGCACTTTAAGCCCATTACTCCTTGTCCTGTCCTCAGAAACCAAGAGGAACAAATTTTCTCCTTCCTCCTTGTGACACCCTTTTAGATATTTGAAAACCGCTATCATGTCCCCCCTTAATCTTCTTTTTTCCAAACTAAACAAGCCCAGTTCATGAAGCCTGGCTTCATAGGTCATGTTCTCTAAACCTTTAATCATTCTTGTCGCTCTTCTCTGTACCCTTTCCAATTTCTCCACATCTTTCTTGAAATGTGGCGCCCAGAACTGGACACAGTACTCCAGCTGAGGCCTAACTAGTGCAGAGTAGAGCGGCAGAATGACTTCACGAGTTTTGCTTACAACACATCTGTTGATACAACCTAGAATCATATTTGCTTTTTTTGCAACAGCATCACACTGTTGACTCATATTCAACTTGTGGTCCACTATGACCCCTAGATCCCTTTCCGCCATGCTCCTTCCTAGACAGTCGCTTCCCATCTTGTATGTATGGAACTGATTGTTCCTTCCTAAGTGGAGCACTTTGCATTTCTCTTTATTAAACCTCATCCTGTTTACCTCTGACCATTTCTCTAACTTGCTAAGGTCATTTTGAATTATGTCCCTATCCTCCAAAGAAGTCGCAACCCCATCCAGTTTGGTATCATCTGCAAACTTAGTTGTTGTTTTATTTCATTAACACAAGTCTAGAGCTGCTTAAAGTTTAACACATTCTACAAAGCAGATAAATAGGAGCTATGCCAGCTTGTTGTAACAAACTTTAAAATCAAGTCTCAGTATCCAAATATGATGCTAGTCAATAATGGGAGTAGAGAAGAGTTTACTCCTTAAACTCATTACCCCAAAATTACTCAAAGGGAAAAAAGGAGCAGAGCAAGTGAAAGAAAACCATACTAGAGCAGGAGAAACTAAACATAGGACAATAAATATATTTCCAACTTGCAACAGGCTCAGCATTATTTAATTATTTAACATAAAAAGCCTTATTAAGATCACCGTCGTTTCCCGGGGGTGGGGGGAATATTTAAATTGCTTAAGCAGCTTACCCTTTGCAGCAACAGCTATAATCCAAACAAGTTCTGTCCCAGGCACCAAGATCAACTGAGAGTAATGATAGGATTAATATTTCTGAATGATACTCCTCCCATGAAACCAGCTTATGGGGTCACCGAGCAATCTAGACAACACGCAGCTTTTAATTATCCTAGCAGGTTGAACAATTTCACAGTCTATAGCCTATTTACTCAGACATGTTTAAATAACTAGCTCCAGCAATATATTTACTGGGTGGGAGGGGGAAGAGAGCATTAAGTATTACATACTGCAAATCTAGAAAATTGAGTTAGCAAATTATAAAAAATCAATTTGATTTTAATTATGTCTGATGCTATGAAATGCTAGAATGAAAATATAAATTTTGATTGTATATATGTGGCTAAATTTAATATCTATCTTTGTTTTTTAAAGATTCATGGGACACAAGGGAATGAGTTTATAAAAGCTATGAAGACAAGGTAACTGCTCAAGTTTGAATTTAAAACCCCATTGCTTTTCTCTTCTGTTCATTTCATAACCTATATTTGTTACCTGATTTTAAAGAAAGGAAATGCCATCTATTGCATAGCATAGAAATGGCTGAAGTTGTCTTGGATTGAAGTTGTCTGGAGAGATGTGTGCTTACCTGTAATTGGAACAGATAGTCTGGTGGACTGAGCTCGGAGTCAGTAGACCTGTCTTTTCACAACTCTGCCAGTGATTCACTGTGACACCACAGAAAAGTCATTCAGCCTTGCTATGCTTTACTCTGTCTGTACAATGGAGACAATGCATATCAACTTTGACTTGCACTTTGAAGTCTATGAATAAAGGCTCCATAAGAATGCAAATTATTACTACTCATTTGCAAAACGTGATACTTATGGGGGATCCACATCTTTAGTTTGCTTTGAAATTCACAGATTCCAAGTACAGAAGTCATAGAATTTCCCCAAAATAATTCTGAGTAGATCTTTTAGAAAAACATCAATCTTGATTTAAATCATGGCAAAGATGGAGAATCTGCCATGGTGGTCCTTGGAAAGTTATTCCAATGATTACTTACTCTCACTGTTAAAAATGCATGCCTTATTTCCAGTATGATGTTATCTAGGGATGTTAAGTATCAGTTAACTGAACAGGCAAGTAACCCCATGAATTCTTATCCGTTTGTCGACTATTCTATAGTCCCTGGGGGCCGGACCGGCAGCCACTGTATCAGAAGCAGCAGTGCAGGGCGTTAGGCAAGGGGTGATCCACGAGGGGAGCCAGTTTAAACACCAGCTCTCCTTGTGGACTAGCTGCGTATTGCCCAGTGCTGCTGCCACTGATAAAGAGGCAGAACAGGATGACAGCAGCCCCTAAGGTGGGTCTGAGCTCCTGGACCCAGCATGAGTTGGAACTGAGCCTGCCTGCCAGGTTCCTAACACTTTAAACGCAGAGCTGTAGCAGAAGTAGGTTATGGACCCAGTGCGAGCCAGAACTGAGCTGGGCTGAGGGCCAGCCTGATAAAAAATGTACTGGCAAGGGTGGGAGGAGGGAAGTATGTGTAGTCTATAGAATTAACCTACAAGCTTTTGCTTACCAGTTAATCGGTTAATCAACTATACTATTATATCCCTAATTTTATGTAGCTTCATCTTCCAGTCTTTGGACGATGTTACAGCTTTTTCTGCTAGGTTAAAGAGTCCATTATTAAATATTTGTTCCCTCTTTGGATACACAGACTATGATCGAGTCACTTCTAAGCTTTGGGATAAATGGCATGTAACTGGGATGAATTTCAAAGGGATTTTGAATGAGATGCATTAACAATAATTCTCCCCTCTTGTTTTTTGATCTTACCTTACAATATAAAATTCTGGTGGAAGAGAACTGGAATTTTCCTCTCAGTAAATACCCAGGATGCAGGAACTGAAACAATGTGTTGTAGATAGTTTGATCTGCACTTACCCAGTCTTTCTCCAGGCTAATCCCTTCATCCTACCTCAACACTGACCCAGAGTGATCTTCAGTTTCAAGTGTCCCTTCCATTCAGTCCTGGTCGCTAAGGCTGCCAGCAATTATTCCAGTTAAAAGTGGTGATCTTAAAATCCTGTTAACTAGAAATTGAACTGAGTTGACAATCTCAGCAGTAGTCTGCCCACCAAAACAAAAGCTGAGGCTACCGGACAGTGTAGATTGACTACCAGCCTTCCAGCCTTATCATGACCATACTTGGCTGGATCTGAAAGGCATCTGATGAAAATGACTGAAAAGAAAGAGACATAGTTGAGGACTTATATTCCAAGCCTCAGTCCCAAGCTCTACTCAGATAGCTGGGGAAGAGAGAGAGAGAAAGGGAAGGGAAAAATAATACCCAGCTCTTCTACAGTGCTTTTTATTCATAGATCTCAAAGTCAGGATCATCATCCCCTTTTACAAATGAGGAAACTGAGGCAAAGAGCAAGAGGTGACTTGCCTAAGGTCACTCAGCAGGTCAGTGGCAGAGCTTGGAACAGAACCAAGGTCTTCTGAGCGTCACTTCTTGCTCTATTCACAAGGCAACACTGCCTAAAGGCAACACAAAGACTGCAGAAACCAATCCTGGATTGTCATCACTTAGGATGTGTATGCTTAGTTCAGGTCTAAATGGAGCTTAAAGGGCTTCAGATCCACCACAACCACACACACAAAATTATTCAACAGCCACCGTTGTTGTTCAAAATGACCTAATAATGGCAACAGACTCTAATGAGCCTGCCCCAGCTCTGGCAGACAGAGAACAACTATGTTCAACCAACCTGCTTCATTTAAATAAAGGCCTTTGATAACAAGAGGGAGGAAGTGAAATGAACAACCCAAGAGCGATCCCAGCCGCCTCAGGAAAGGCTGTGAGGTGTTATTAACCCAAGCTAATCTACTTTCTCTGTATATATCTTTCCCTTCTCCTTTTATTCCCCTTCTATCGTTTGAAGGGGGTTTGGACTTGGAGGTGAATATTTAAATAATGCTTCCTGAAAGGCTCTCCCTAAATCAAGTTCTGGCTGTTGATACTAGACTGTGTAACTCTGGCAGTCAAAACACCATTCATCTGCTGCCAATCACACACCATGGGCCCTTGATACAAACGAAATGTGTAAGCAAGCATCCCCTCCAGCCATGAATTTCCAACACTGGATATATGCAACTTGCACTGGGCTTTTTTACTCACCCCATTTCATTTACCAATAAGACACTGCAGCTGCTACAACTCAAAAGACCATCTGCAAACCAAGAAAGCAGACTTGAATTAAACGCAAGACACTAATGAGCTTTGTTGGCTCAGTATTCTGAAAAACTTGCACATGGTGCCATACCATCTAGTTAGGGATGTAAGCAAATAGTTGAGATGAGTACTCAACTACTCGTCCCCACAGCCTTGCTGCCACTATATGAGAGGCAGCAAGAGGGTGGGGGGACAAGAGCCAGTGCTGGGGGGAACCAGCTTAAAAGGCAGCAGCAGGTGGATGGCAGTGTGGGAGGTTGCCATGAAGCAGCCTCTGCCCACGGTCCACCAAGGCTGCTGTGAACAGGGTCTGTTGGACAAGCCAGAAACAAGCAGTCCTGGCTTGCACCGGTCTGGGACTGCTGCGCCTCTGCATTTAAATGTAGTAAGAGCCAGGTCCGTGAGCTACCCCTCCTGTGCCTGGCTCTTACTATATTTAAAAGGCAGAGGTCCCAGGTGACTCTTATTACATTTAAAATGCAGAGCTGCAACGGTCCCAGCTCTGTCCCAGCTTGTGCAGGTCTGGGACCTACCCACTACCTGTGCACCCAGCTCCTACTACAATTCAAGTGCAGAGCTGCAGTGGGGATAGCTCCTGGACCAACGTGAGCTGGTACAAGCCACCTTCCCTTATCAACTAATGGTGTAGTCGCTACAATTTGTATTGACTACACGATTAGTCAATTACCCTTCTCTTAACATCCTTATATAGTCATACCCAGTACAACCCAGTGTTTTATCTTGGTGTGTCTCATACAAACTGTATTCCTGAACTCCTTATGGAATTAAATAGTGTACATTACAATGTTCATAGGAAAAACTTAAAAAGCAACAAATAGCCTAGCAGCACCTTAAAGACTAACAAAACATGTATGGTATCATGAGCTTTCATAGGCACAATCCACTTCTCCAGATGGAGTTATTAAAGGTCCAATTCCAAAATAAATGGGGGGGAGGGGCGGAAAAAAAAAGGGGGAAAAAGTCAATTAGAGTGTTCATGCTATATGAAGCTGATAGAGACGGTGCAAATTGTTCTTAAGTAATGTGTTAGCTAGGTAAAGACATTACATATCATCTACATGTTTTGTTAGTCTTTAAGGTGCTGCTAGACTCATTTGTTGTTTAAGTTTTTCCAATCACAGACTAACTTGGCTACCCCCTAAAGCTTTTGAAAATGTTAATAGGGACAGAGAAAGAGGGAGACATTATTTCAGAGCAATAAGCAAAGGAGAAATACATCCCCAGTTAAATAAATGAAAGATGGAGCATCAATGAGATACAAGGTTGTCCCACTTGGCAGGGGGTGCAAAAGAGAAGGGTCTTACATCAACAGTACTTAGGAAACATGGGAGAAGGAAGATCAGGGCCTCATTGTGCTAGGCAGTGTGCACACAGAGCAGGATATAACCTGTGCCCCATGCAGCTTACAATTAGAAAAGACAACCAAAGTTTAGAAAGGTGAAGTGACTTGCCCATTCGAAAGACAAGGTCAGTGGCAGAGTCTGGAATTGAAGCCAGGTATCTTGAGTGCTAATTCAGTGCCCTTTCCACCAACTTCAAGGGAAAAGAGACAAATCTATGGCCTTATTCTTGCACCAATGCAGTTAATGAGGTTTATCAGTGATTTCAGTGGTGCAAGATTGGGCCCCAGGAGACGAAGGCATACTTAGTCCAGAAGGGCTTTGAAAGGAGGCTATGGGTACACTACAATGCTTACAGTGGTGCTGGTGTAGTGCTACTAGTGTAATAGTCTACTAGGGAGGCCAGCAACTTCTACCATTACTTGAATAATATTTATCTATCACCTTCTGGTGACCTGTCTTAAATACCTTAAGAACATAGTTTTAGTATAAATACATAACTCCTTCATTATCATCTGTACATACACCTTGCACTGATTGGGACAGCCAATGGATGTTAGTAGACACCTCATATCACCCTTAAGTGCACTGTTACATAGACATAACATCCATGTGGGGATGTAAAAACTTGTTTAATTGGTTAACTGGTTAAACAAAGGGAGGGATAAGGGGGCCTTCTCCAGCCCCCTTCCACTGCAAGACACCAGAGCAGTCCCTGCCTGTGGGGTGCCCGGGCCTGCCACAGGCAAGGGCTGCTCTGACCAACCATTTAACTGTTCACATCCCTGAACCCAGGGGATCACTCTCAATCCCTCTGCACTCCACAGGTAGGCGGGGTCTCTGAGGTCAGGTCCACACTATGGGGAAAGGTCGGCTTAAAGTACACAATTCCAGCTACATAAAAATCATAGCTGGTGTCAACATACCCTCAAGCTGAGTTTCAGCACTGTCCTCACAGTGGGAGGTTGACAGGAGAAATATTCCCATCGACTTCCTTTACTTCTCGCGAGGAGTAGGAGCACCGGAGCTGACGGGGGCACCCTCAGTGTTCAATTTAGGTCTTTACTGGACCCACTAAATTGAACGCTGGAAGATTGACCACCAAAATGTCAATCTTCATGCAAGTGAAGACATGGCTTCAGTCACAGACACAGAAACAAAACTCCCCTTTCATGCCTAACAGTAATCTCTCCAGGTCTCGTGGTACTCTGGCTAAATTGCAAACAGCCTATCCGGCTCTGAACATTCCCCCTTAAGTGTTTGGAACCCAAACACTGCACCATTGTGCTGGTGCAGGAGAGCCAGAAAATGAAACTAACTTATTTCTGTTGTCTAGAAATGAATTTTTACTCTCTGCTTTCTATTCTGCATTGGTAGTGAAAAGTAAATTTGATTTTTAAAATTGCGCTAAACAACCTGAGACAGTTGTTAATGCAGTTAAGGAAACTGGTTTTAAAATCATGCTTAAACATGATAGTGTCTTTAAAGTACCACCTAACAGGTCTGTTTCACTAGTCCCAACATCTTAGTGTCATTTCACTCCTTTGTAACTAGAAGTTTTGCAGGATAAAAACATCAGTGCATTTCCAAAGGTTAATCTCATTTGCAGAGCCTCCACTGCACTATTAATGATTAGCACTGTGGTTTCTATTATGGAAATGCACAGCTAGCAACTGCTATGCCAACAAATCTTTTAAACTGGAACAGCTCATGTTTACAAAGCAGCCCATCTGACACCTACGTGTTCTGCTTAGACCACAGGGAAATTTAATTATTTAGGTGTCTCAGTTGCTGCAAAGATACCAAATATAAAATATTAGTCTGCAATTGTAATGCAGCTGTTCAGCACATAGTGAGAGACACTTTCACCAGCAATGATGAGTCAGTCTGAGATAGCCAGTGTAAACTATGTAGCACTTTAAAGACTAACAAGATGGTTTATTAGGTGATGAGCTTTCGAGGGCCAGACCCACTTCCTCAGATCAAATAGTGGAAGAAAATTGTCACAACCCTATATACCAAAGGATACAGTTAAAAAAATGAACACATATGAAAAGGACAAATCACATTTCAGAACAGAAGGGGGATGGGGGGGAGGTAAATGTCTGTGAGCTAATGATATTAGAGGTGATAATTGGGGAAGCTATCTTTGTAATTATCACCTCTAATATCATTACCTCACATACATTTACCTCCCCCCCATCTCCCTTCTGTTCTGAAATTTGATTTGTCCTTTTCATGTGTGTTCATTTTTTTAACTGTATCCTTTGGTATATAGGGTTGTGACAATTTTCTTCCACTATTTGATCTGAGGAAGTGGGTCTGGCCCACGAAAGCTCATCATCTAATAAACCATCTTGTTAGTCTTTAAAGTGCTACATAGTCCTGTTTTTTGTTTCAGCTACACCAAACTAACACGGCTACATTTCTATCACATTATATCAGTGTAAACTATGTAATCATGACGTTGCCTTCATTTTTCGGGTTCTTAGAGGACTGTCACTACAGAACAAATTTCAACTCTTATACTGATCAGTTCACAAGAAGGTCTATTGAACACAAAATAGGTTTCTTCAAGGATTAGCAGTGCAGGGTAGTCTCAGTGACCTAAACCCATTTCAGCTTTAAGAGACAAAATGGGCCAATCTCCCAACCCTTACTCAAAGGTTATAGTGACGAGGAGTCCTGTGGCACCTTATAGACTAACAGATTTATTGGTCTATAAGGTTCCACAAGACTCCTAGTCGCTTTTGCAGATCCAGACTAACATGGCTACCCCTCTGATACTCAAAAGTTATAGTTGTAGGTCTTCCCTCTTCTCTACAACCCAGAGGATAATTATGTCAGCTCTCTCAGAATTGCATACTGAGTCACAGGAGTGACTAAAGCATCAGTGGAAAGGGCCAAATTCTATTTTAATTATGTTTCATGGGCTGCAACACTAATTTAGGACTCGATATCCTCCCCCATCCCCAAGCTATAGCACAACTCCCACAGATATCAAGGAGGGGATTTGCAGAAAGATCAAGAGTAGAATCCGATTTTTATGTAATTATAGCAATGCACAAGCAAAATAGGGAGCTATGGCTCCCAAGAGCTTACAGGAGACAAAGTAGGCACAAGCAAGATGGGACACGTTGAAAAACAGGAAGGCTTTTTTGTGTTCCTACAATTAACAGACGTTCCAGTCTCTGATATTCAGTCCGCAGTGCCAGTGACCAGGACATGGGCAATCTTTCCCAGGGGTTGGAGCAGAAGTACGTAGCCAGGGGTTGGAGCTGAAGGTCAGGTCTGAGTTACCTGGAATGAGGCAAAGCAAGGGTAGGATAGGGCAAAGGCAAGAACAGGGGTAGGAACAAGCAGACTGAAGAGCTCTCACAATGGTGGGTGAATGCTTTGAGGAACCAGTGAACTGTTGCAGGCTTAAAAACTGCTCTGCTGACTCTTCCAGCCAATCAAGCAGACTATTACAAACCAACTGTGCTCATTAACCCAGAGACTGACTCTGGTGTAGGCCCAGCTTCCTGACTGGTTTTATTGCTAGCCGATTACTGACAGTCTCTCAAGAATATCAGCAATACTGTCTGTGTGTTTTAGTGGAACCTTTTGTGCTGTAGATGCTTGTCCCCTGGGTACTGAGCTGAGATTATCAAACTTGTTTCACATAGTCCACCAACCAGTAACAAATTTTTGTCACCACTGACTTAAAATGGATTTTAACTAGAAAGCTAGAGTTAAAAAGGCTTTACATACCATTATCACTCCAAGAACCACGCAATCCTCTGTTGATTGAACAGTGTATTTCTAAAAAGTAAGAGCCTGAAGAAAAATCCACAGCTTCTAGCGTTGACATCCCTTGTGAAGTTACAAAGGTGATGGGAATTTAAGAAAAAAGTCTACAGTAAATCAAGCAAAAAGGTCAGTAGTTGGGGAAACCTGGAGATTTTTGAAAGTTAGCATGAATGCTACCAACTGGGAGTGGTCCTCCTGGCAGGATTTATCTTTATATGCCTGAACAGTTTTGTGATTTGGTTTAAAAAGTAAATAAAAGAATGGTAGAGAGAATAAAGGGAAAAAACTTTTTGGAAAAATTGTAGTTTCTCCCCTATATTCATCTCTGACCACCTGATCCTGCAAATACTTACACTTAATATCCAGTGTGAGTAGTCGCATGTGAGATGTTAAATGTATGGCCAATCTTGCGGCGAGCTGTATAACATGAAGCCCTCTGCATCGTTCAAAACTCTACTTCATGTGTTTACTTGCTTGTTAAAAATTAGAGCAAAAATCTTTACTCTTAGCCCAGAAAAGGTGGGGATTTTCATTTTTCAAGGTCTCTCATAGGTTTCTGTATTTATCTATTGGTATGAATGATGAGGGATTTATGATATCCAGTGTTAATGCAAATTAAATACTCACTTTATTTCCTCCCACTGTCCCCACAAAAAGACAAAGCAAAAACTAAAACCCACTGGGGACATTCCTAGATACTCAAGGAGCTGACTGAGGAGATATCTGAACCATTCATTATCTATCATCTTTGAAAGGTCATGGAAGATGGGAGAGAGTCCAGAAGACTAGAAAAGGGCAAATATAGTGCCTATGTATAAAAAAGGAAATAAGAACTGTGTAGATGATTAGTTTTTTTATGTACAGCAGTTGAGAGAAGTCACTCTTCAGCTTTTGAAAGATTATAATCCTGAATTTGTCTATTTATGAAATACTACTGTAAAGAAACCATTTAAGGTAGACCATCATAAATCTCATACAGGCAGTGGGATTAGGTTTTTTTGCTTTCTGAGCACCTGAAATGTTAATTAGGTACAGGTTGGACCTCCCTGGTCCAGCACCCTCAGGACCTGACTAGTTCCAGATGAGGGATTTTTCTAAACCAGGGGTGGTCATTTCAGGCCCCCTTCTGCTTCCTGGCTCCCCTCGCAGCCCAGCTGAGCTGTGCACCAGCTCCCAGGCCCTCCCTAGCTCAGTTGAGCCATATGCTGGCTCCCTGGCCCCCCCCTGCAGCCCAGATGAGCCACGCATCAGCTCCTGTCTCCCCTCACAGCCCAGATGAGCTACATGCCAGCTCCCTCTCCCCCCCCAGTCCAAATGAGCCACATGCCAGCTCCCACCGCCTAACTGAGCTGCATGCCGGCTCCTGGGTCTCCACCCCCTTGTAGCGCATCGGGACTCTCTGATCCTGGAACATCTATGGTTACGTTGGATCATAGATGTTGCCAGACCAAAGAATCCCAGATTTTAGAGGTGCAACCTGTACCTTAATCTGAATGGGTCAGACACAGGAGAGCAATATTCCTATAACAGAATCGGGTGTTTTAACCTTTGTTCTCTCCACATAGTGCTCCGTGTGATATAAAAGTGCTATTAAGTATGTCAGGGTGGGCTGGATGTCACTCAAAAGGGAGAAAGGTAAGTTAGTGTGGTTGGGCTGATGTGTATTGTAACTCTGTTTCCCAGTACAGGGATTTAAGTTCTTGTTACCTCAACTGTGTTGTTTCCTGATTTTCAGATGTCTAAGGGCAAGTCTACACTACAAGGACAGGTCAATCTAAGCTAAGCAGTTTGAGTAATGTTAGTAACACAACTCAACTCAATGTAGCTCAGACCTATTTACTGTGGGGTCCACACTGCAAGGGATCAACAGAAAAGCGTAACAGTTACGTTAGTGGGTCTTTACTAGATTTCCTAATTTGACTGCTGGTGGATCGACTGCTGAAAGGTGGATCCACCCCATAGTGAGACGAGCCCATAGTATCAAAGAACTTGACATTATGGAAAAACACAAGTTAGCAACAGGTAACATTAACTCTGCATTAAATAAAGTTTTTGGAAGATCTAACCCATCTGCTAGCATTACTATACAGTGATTCTCACTGTAACATTTAATGTTGCTTCCAAATGGAAGGAAATAAGAGGAAAGATATAGTGAGTGCTAGTCAACAAAGAAAGGGGTAAATACATATAAACTGGCAGCTCAACTTCAGGACAACAGATTTTAAAATAATGAGGAAATGTTAGAATTAGCTTAGGGGAAAATAACATAAGAAATTAAAAACCTAAAGTAATAGAATGAAGGCTTCTCACTAATATCCTGTTAATTACAGAAGGCATGCATTCACCAAAATAAGAGTGTTAAAAGGATTAGAGGCAAGAAAAAAAGCTAGTGTGGTAAGGTAACTAGGCTTACTCCGTTCAAAACAAATACCTATTAAAAGGTAATGCAGCCAAAGTGATGATGACTGAACAGAACAAACTTTGTATGCAGTGTTGGGATAGCCATGCTGGTCAGGATATTAGTGCCCACCTGAGCTAGCCATATAATGTCACAATGACTACAAATTCTCAAGTGTAGAGACTGTTTATAAAAAATTCAGAAGATCCTAGAAATTCAGAGAAAAAAAATCATTAAAGCTTTTGAAAACTGGTAAGAATTAAACCAATGCTCCACCAAGCCAGATCTCCCGGGTCTCTTCACATACTCCGTACTTTTCAGAAGATAAAAGATGGATCCAATTTACAGCTCCTCAAACTGAAGTTCAGATTGTGCACTCTTTCCACGTATAGAATTTGTGCTGAATGACACAACATTATGCAGAATGGAGACTACAGCTGGCTTGCATCACATGTTAGTATCAGCGCCTCAGACAGTGAAAGACAAACAAATCCAACCATTTACCTAGCCTTCTTTATTGGCTTTTCAATAGTTCAAGTTTCAGTCAATCTTCCGCTCATTCAACTGTCATAGTATTACTGGGAAAATACAAAAAAAGCTACTTTAGACTACTTGGTTAAGTGCAGGCCTTCAAGGAGGGAAAATAACCTGTGTCAAAACTTTTGTCAACCAAAAACATCTTTAACAGCCTGCAACATTGGAATTTATTGCAAAAAAAATAATTCTATTCTAAGATGGATTATATAGCAGGCAGCAGATAAGTGTTCTATAAGAGCTGCCAGTCCTTAAATATTTTCAAAAATGAAAGTCAAAATAGAAGCATGATAATGTGTTTTGATAAAATGGGTTGGATTGAAGAATAAATCTGACCAATGAAATGTGAAAAACAGAACCATCATCATCAAGTTTGGAAGTTTTTATCCCCCTCAGAGCTGCATACCTGTCTCATTCTGGAAAACCAAAAAACAACTTCAACAACTAAACTGTTGTTTAGAAAATCAATTAGCTGAGCAGGAAATTTCAGTGTATAGTGTCTTTGACTTTCTGAAAGCAACCAAATCTTTATGCCTAACAAAAAATATTTGTGCTCTTCACCCTGGGCAAAATCAAGTCCAAAACCATATTAGCAGATAACATAACGGACAAGTCGTGAGCCACGGACTTCCCGCACTCTCTGGCAATGCCGAAGGACGTTCAGAATGCAGTGAAAGCGCTTATCCACCTTCAGTTGTGTGAACTCTTTTATATCAGCCTCGACGATAAAAAATTCGCCTGGAGGATAAAAACATACCACTGTGAGATGGAAACAATTATTTATCAGGATTCATTTAACATTTCAAAATATAATCTTTTTCCACCATCACTTCACTTTGGTGATGAAATATACATTCAGGCCACTCCCAAGTGGTGAGATGGCATCACACTTTGTCACAAGAATTTCGTTCCTGGCCTTTTTCTAATATTAAATGTTATAGGTAAATATGATCACTGACACTGTTCGGCTGCTGCATTTTGAAATTATTTATCAATCAGAAAAGATGAATAAGGCCTCACATTTTGAAAAATCTGTGGCTACAGTTAAGACCATAGTATAAACTATGTAGAGATTTTGCTTCATTTTAGTTCTATACTGAACTCAATAGAATAGAAGGATGTATTTTATAAGGTTCACACGACAGCTCAATCTCTTCCATAAAGCCATTAGATTCTTAATACTGACTTTCCCCAACTGAAGACCCAGATCTCTGTTTTGTGGTTCAAACTCACTTCTACCTTAAATCTACTTTTTATAGATTGAGGACAGAATTTAAATAAAGTTACTTCAGCTGCAAAAGCTATTAATAATTACAAACAAATTCAGTTTATATATCAAATTCTAAATTAAACTGTGGTATGAAGCAAGATGAATATCTGCTGCTGTAACTATTTGCACTCGAAGCTAGTTATAGGGAAACTGAAATGTGAAACTATCCACTTAGACCACACATCCTTTATCCTAAAGTATACTTCTGGATAAAGTAGTCCACCAGGCAGTGCAAATGCAAATAGGATCCAAAAGAGTTTACAGTCTAAGGACTTGATTCTGCAAATACATCCACATGGGTTTTTGCCAGATTGGGCTACATTTATATGATGATCCAACCAAGGGGAAAGGCAGGTAAAGGCAATGAGATTACATTCTTACTCAGCAAAGTATACTGCACAGCATGCTGGGACAAAAGGCCTATGGTTTGGTTGGGTATTTTTAGAAAAACAAAACCACACAAACTGTACAAGTGTCTGAATCCTGCTAGCACTAAGGATGTTAAATATCAACTGACTAACTGAATAGTTCATGCATTTGCAACGACTATTTGATTAGTCGATAGTGTGCCTCCGCCTCTGAAGTGTAGCCCTACGGCTGTTGCTACACTTCAAAGGCGAAAGCATTGTGTGGAGCCTGGGGTCAGTGGGGGGAGTCCCCAGCTGATCCTGGACTCCACACAGCGCTGCCACTTTGAAACGCTGCATGCAGCCTGGGGACACCCCAGGCTTCAAGTGGTGATGCCATTTTGAAGTATTCCTTCCTCTTTCCTCCTCACCTGTTGCTGCCTCTTTCTGATACAGGCAGTAAAGGGGAGGAAGCAACTAGTCAACTAGTACTTCACATCCCTAGCTGGCACGCACTGAAGCAAACATTTAGTCCTTATCCAAGTCTAGATGCCCAGATACTCTATCTGCAGCAACTAGTAAGGCCTGTTTTCATTTAAGATTATCCAATGAAAGAATTCCTGTCTTCTCAGAAGCAGACCTCACCATGGCCTTTGTCAACTCCAGGTCAACTGAGGACTCTGGCAATTCTGCTGGTAAAGACTGAAGGGGGGCTACTAGGACAATGGGTGACTACCCTGGGCTGCAACAACCTCACTACCACTTCCACTTAGTGGAACTAAGCCCTATTCTGGACTAGGGTCTGCTCTTTAACTTCACTGGCTACAGACAACACAAGCACTCCCCCTCAAGGCCTCGCAGGGAGTATGGAAAGGCTGCGCACCATGAGCAGAAATTAACAACAGAAATTAACGACTTTTCAGCTTGGAAAGGAGGTGTCTAAGGGGGGGGACATGATAGAGATCTATAAAATCATGATTGATGTGAAGAAAGTAAAGAAGAACTAGGGGGACACCAAATGAAATTAATAGGCAACAGTTTTAAAACAAACGAACTAAAGTATTCCTTCACACAACACAATGTCAACCTGTAGAACTCCTTGCCAGAGGATGTTGTGAAGGCCAGTACTGTACCAGGATTCAAAAAGAACTAGATACATTGATGGAAAATAGATCCATCCTACTGGCTATTAGCCAGGATAAGCAGGGACAGTATCCCTAACCTCTGTTTGCTGGAAGCTGAAAGTGGGTGACAGGATGGATCACTGGATGATTACCTGTTCTGTTCATTCCCCCTGGGGCACCTAGCATTAGCCACTGCTGGATGACAGGATTTTGGGCTAGATGGACCTTTCGTCTGAACCAATATGGCCATTCTTATGTTCTTGCTCACGTTCATTCCATGCTAGGTGATTGACAAGCACTATCATTAAGATAAACTTGGAATTTAAAGACATGCTGATTACTATACCAGCCTTCTGAAAGAGGCATTGTCATAGGATTGATGAGTGATAGCATAATGAGACTTAAAGGTATAAACCAGAAGTGGGGAACCTCAGGTGCAGAGGCCAGATGCAGCCCCCAGCTTGCCTGGATCCAGCTCCCAAGGCTCAGGACTCCTCCAGCACTGGGGAGCCTGTACTAATGCTCCAGCCTTTCCACTGCCCCACTGTGGGGCTTGAGCACACAAGATTTACTAGGCTGGGCCCCCACTAGGCTCTGGTGTGCAACAGGAATGTGGAGAGCGTCTGTCTCCTCAGGGTACATCTACAGAGCAGGGCTTAACACAAAATAACCTATACAAATTGAGTTATGTCAACTGCGTAGCTTATTTCAAAATAGCTGATTTTGAAATTGGGAGCATCTACACAGCACTTATTTTGAAATAGATCACTCTTCCTCCGACTTCCCTTACTCCTCGTACAATGAGGGTTACAGGAGTCGGATTAAGAAGTCCTCCAACTTGACAGTATTTCAACATTATTTTGAAATAACTGCCTGCTGTGTAGACATGGACTAAGTTATTCTGAAATAACAGTAGTATTTCAAAATAATATTGCTGTGTAGATGTACCCTCACAGACCACATCAGCAAGGGTGGGGTTTTTTGTGGACCCAACCGATTTTTCTTTGGGTCAATGGCCCCTGACTCAAAAATGGTTTCCCATCCCAAATATAAACCAATTACCATGTTTCAGCTCTGCAGATGTCCTGGATTGATATTTGTGCAAGAAATACTACTGATTAAGCCTGGGCTCTCATGGAATCAGCAGTCACAATGGCTAGAGGCAGAATCTTTGCTTACTTGTAGCTAGCCTCGATAGAAGCAGTTGTACAAGATGAGATTCTTTGAAATGACACCGTCAACCCCCTGATCCTCTCTGCTATTTCCATAAAGAGCTGTGCAGACTTTCAGAAGGGCTTAGTCCTTTCAATATAGAAAGCCAGAGTCTACCTAATGTATGGAGCCAACATCCCGCAGCAGTCTGCGAGGTTTTGGAAAGAATACAGGCAGAAAAAGGTCCTAGTTGTGTAACTGCAACACAACCTTTAGTAGGAAGGCTGGTTGGGGGCACACAGTTGGACCTGGTCCTTCAAGAACACCATATAAAAGGATTCTAATGACAGGACTTTGGTCCCACAAAGCAACCATCACAGGGCAGTAAGAAGGAACAGAGGGTATGGAGCAAGCAGCAACCCTTATGCTAGTAGAGCCAGTACTATGAATAAAACTAAGAGAAAAATCTTCAGCAACCATGCATACCTAGCATACAATGGATATGAACAAGTGAAGAAGAATAAAGTTTCACAAATACATATATACATTTAAAAAGAGTACCTTTAGTATCCTTGGTTTCTTCTTCCAAGAATCTGTGGTACAGATTTCTGACAGCAAAGCTCATAGATTTCATTGGCTGATGTAAGATCTTATACTTGCTAACCACTGCCTTGTTCAAATCTTGAACAACTCCATTAATTTGATCATATGTTAAACGACCCCGCATGTACCTACAAAAAATAAAAGTTAAGAACTGGTAACAAGGAAATCACAGATTTGGAGTACCAAAAGTCTATCTGCCTTTCTTTCTCTCTAATGAGTCCTAATTCCTAAAAGTTACACCCAATAAAGAATTTCCTCCTGCTTTTGTATTTATAAATACATACAGTAGTTCATTTTGATCAATTTCTTTGATCCCTTTAATAGCTATGATGAAAAAACTTGGCATACACCAAAAGAGAAAGTCCAAACAAGATTTAAAAATTGTTACATTGAGAACTGAAAATATTCAGTGCCTAAAGACTTCAAGCAAAATGCAGGACAATGTAGCACTTTAAAGACTAACAAGATGGTTTATTAGATGATGAGCTTTCGTGGGCCAGACCCACTTCCTCAGATCAAATAGTGGAAGAAAATAGTCACAACCATATATACCAAAGGATACAATTAAAAAAAATGAACACATATGAAAAGGACAAATCACATTTCAGAACAGGAGGAGGATGCGGGGGGGGGGGGGGGAAGGAAGGTAAGTGTCTGTGAATTGATGATATTAGAGGTGGGGAGAGTGGGATGTTTGTGAGTTAATGGTATTAGAGGTGATAATTGGGGAAGCTATCTTGGTAATGGGTAAGATAGCCTGAGTGTTTGTTCATTCCTTTTTGGAGAGTGTCGAATTTTAACATGAATGACAGTTCAGAGGATTAAAGACTTCAAGACATCACACTTGAAAAGTGACAGCCAACGTTAAAGTTAACAGAAAATAAGTCAAAATTATTCTGTTAATGGGATTTAGCTATATTAGATGACAAGTTTCCAGAATTAGGACAGATATTCTAATTCCAAATTACAAGTACCTTGTTCCTAAATTACCTGTAGCCAGTTATGCATCAATCAGTGACATTGTATTTATAGAAAAATGAAAACAGATGCATATCAAAATTCTATGGTGATAAGATAATATGCAAATAAATAATGAAATACATAAAGCAATTGTGTTCTATAAAAATTACACACAGGTTGTATAACTAAAACCATCTATTTTACTATCATACAATTATTTTCCATTAAAAAAACATAGCACATCACTTGGAACTATATGTTCATACACTCCACTGAAATGCAACCACATTTGATGTGGAGAGGTGTAAATAACAGTTAACACAGAGGACAGTTGTGGAAGGATTATGTACTCTATATTTTCTATTATGTGATTGTAAACAATACTTTCCTTATGTTCACTGATTGTATACTTATTACTATACATCCAATTTGCTATTTTCTTTACTTGTGAGGGAGAATTTCTCAAGTTGCTAGAGTAACTCTGAGTTTTTCTCTGCCTTACCCTCCGAACTGCATGTAGGAACAAGCTATCCCCTAATCCTACATGTTCCCATCTGACCACTGCTAAAATCCAGACACAGCAGGAACCTAAATGAATCAAGGTAACTATTATACTTTTAAGAACAGATTAACTGAAATTCTTCCATTGACTTTAATCAAGTTAAACCTACTAGAATCCAACAAAAGTAGTTATGTATACTGTATTACATTATACCTAATTAGTTCCCTTTTAACATCAAGAAAGCATCAGGCTTAACAGTCTCATTTAAAAACAAAACCACCGTTTATAACTAGGAGATTTACCCAGAGTTGCTTGGGTCCTTAACTCAATTTTGTTTTATTTCATTTAAATCACTGCTCTGGGATGGGGATTAGGGGTTCAGTATGCAGGCTGCCCCTGGGAGACAGGACTTCCCCAGGAGTTTGGGGCCAAGTGAGAAGCACATCTCAATGGCCATGGCAATTCCAGCAGCACAGCCAAAAGAGGGGTTCATGTCCCCCACCTAGGGCAGGTCCATGTTCCTATACAAATGGAAGGGGGAAGCTTCAGCTCCCCCTCCCCCGCCCAAAAGGCTCCTATGGGTGAGAGCTTTGGGTCTGGGGTAGTCCCAGACAGGGGAAGAGGGTAAAAGTGCTTCCACCCAGTCCCTTTCACCTGCCTGGTGATTCTGTCTTTTCTGTATGGTTTTATGAGACGCAATCCCATGCTACACATATCCCATTTTCCTGGAACAACTAAACCCTTACCTTGCTTTAAGTTATGATGAGAGGAAACTATATATTGAATTTGGTAGTCCTAGATCTTACCATTTAGGAAGAGTTCTTGAACAGACTGACTGACTCAGAAAAACTCTCTCCAATATATAATAGACAACTCCATTTTTCCTTTAAAGCACAATTTATCATGAACAGCAGTAAACTCCACATAACTACTTTTCTCAAAGGAAAGCAACTAATCTATCATTTATATCAGAGGAGCAAATTCTTCCAACAGAAAGTTATCAAAAACAAAGTTTGAGAGTGGAAAATAGTTTTCTTTGGTTACCAAGCTCTGAAAATTAGGACTTACAATACAAGAACCTAAAAATGTTTAAGAAGCTTGAGAAAGAAACCAAGGAACCACTTAATCCACATTGAATTTAAAAGTATATAGAAACAATTTCGCTGAAAAAGTGCCAGGACCTAGCTTTCAAGTCTATTCTAGAATTTTTAGTATTACACATACATTTCTCATTGAAAGTAGGGATATTAGCGAGTAGTCGACTAGTCAACTACCTGATAAGCCTAGGCTCATCGGGTAGTCGAGTCAACTACTTCAATCCCCACCCCCTTGCTGCCTCTGTATCAGCAAAGGATGGGGGGTAGGAGCCAGTGTTGCAGGGAGCCTACTTAAAAGCTGGTTCTCCCCAGCACTGTCTCTGTGGTGCCACCTGCTCCCCCACTCGCTACTGCCGTGGGGCAGAGGAATCAGAGCAGTGGGCCCAGGCTCGCCACAGGCAGAAGCTGCTCCAGCAGCAGCCCCTGTCTGCAGGAGGTCCCAACTCTCTGCTGGGACCCTCCATGGACATGGGCTGCTGCTGGCTGGGCAGGCAGTCCGGCTCAAGCGAGGGGACCCCTGTCCCCCAGCTCCTACTACATTTTAAATTGCAGAGCTGCAGGAGGGTTTGGTCCTGGACTCAGTGCGAGCCGGGACTGATCCAGGCTGCCTTCCCCTGTCAACTAATTGAGTAGTAGTAAATTAACCTCATTTTAACATTTCTAATTGAAAGAAGATATTCTTAACTGATCCATGTACTTTTATATGTGTGCCCAAATGCATCCCATATCTTCAATATATGCTATTCCAAAAATATCATGGCGGTTCAATTTATAGTAAGACAATTAGTTTCCCGAAAAATATCTCCTGCATAACAGCACATAACAGGACTGGAAAGGAGTTGGATCTTGTCAGCAGGATAATTCCCACAGCCTGCACGAGTTCTCAGCGGTCACAGAACCAGAAATCCTCTACTGGCTTAGTTTCTGAGGTCCATTCTAGTTGGTGTATATTAGAGCAGATAATAAATTACTCAATTATATATTAGAACTGAGGCAGATTGACTCAGAATCAGTAATCTCAGATTGCTAGTCTATAGGAGTACTCAAGCCACCTCTCCAGTTGCTGTGCTGGAGATCAACCTTCTGATGTTCACTATTGCAGGTCTAGTTAAGACCCACTAAATTGAACAATGATGGTGGCTCTGGTCAGCACCGGTACTCCTCATAGTCATGAGGAGTAAGGGAAGCCGATAGAAGTGTTTGATCCCATCATCCTCCAATGTGAAGAGGATGCCAAGCTCGACTTAAGGTAAGTCAACTCCACCTACGTATTTTACATAGCTGGCGTTGTGTACTTTAACCCAATCTTCCAGGTCTAATGTAGAGCCTGCCTTAGTTTGCAGCAACTGTAGATGTAACCCTACCTTGCATTAGCCAAACACTAGGGCTATGTCTACACTGCCCCACAGTTAGGACTATGAGGATGCAAATAGCAATATGCATAATGTTGCGCTATATGTGGATGCTATGGGAACAAACTAAAAGGTTTTTAATGCACACTAATTTAGACCAATTTGACAAAGACTTATGTGAACTAGACACTTCAGTTTTGTACCTGCAGTGTCTACATAGTGGAGCTACTGCACTTTGGCATATGAATAATCAGTGAGCACCATAGTCAGAACTACAGAGCACAGACAAGCCTGAAGTGTCTGTATGGATCCTGTTAATGTGTACCAAAGTTTCATTAATGTGGTTTGATCTATCCTGCTATGAAATGGAAGTAGATCAATACACACTAGGGAACTTTTAGCATGTAGCCGCAGAGCCCATGTAGACAGTTGGGAGCATGGCATGCTAATGCAATGTAGACTTTCACCCAGCTTGCTCCAAAATAAGTGTTCATGTAAATATACCACATCCTCTCACCTCTGTGTTGAGTATGTCCCAAGTGCAAGAAAGCATTTGGGCTTTAATTTATTAATTAGAATACATTTCTAAACCTATAAAGTTAGGATATACAGAGTCCCAAAACTAATTCACAGAATTTCATTGTAACAATTTGAGAGTTCAGTTTAAATGGCATTGTGGCTAAGGTGCCTGCCACGTTTTTAATAATGATGGTTTTCTTCTGAGAGGCCTAAATTAAAAGCAATTAAAGAGTTTTAGAGGAAAAGCATATATTCATACAAGCATATATTCATTTTATGCTCTTATCTGCAATATAAAGGCTGACATTTTAATTGCAGAGGAAGCATAAACCTGAAGTTTGTCCTCTGTACATATAACTAGATCTTTCAGACCATGATCTCAAAACATACACAGCCATGCAGAATTTTACATGTTTATTTCAGACTGTAAAAAATTTACAATTTAAAAACACCAGTCCAAAATTCTATTTACTTATGCTGTCTTGCTGTAGAAGTGGTACAGTAAAAAGTCAGCTTCATTCTAGTAGAGGTGAAACTTGTACCAAGATTTGCCTGCAACATGCAATCCTCTGAGCAGTGGCTTCAAACAAGTTTCATAGTATTTTGTTATTTACTTCCCATGTCATGTGATCTTGTAATGAATGAATGCTATAGTGCCCACACAGAGAAGAACAAAGGTTGGTTAAGCCTACCTTACACATTGAAATATCCCGAATCATGTCTGTGTATATATACTTAAAGTAAGTGGATAAAAATGCTGTATACTAAGACTGAGCCAACATCCACAGAGAACACCCAAATATGGGCCCAAATTTCAAGTATACTGAACACACACAGTGCCCCGATCTCATATAACCACAAATGAAGGAATGAAGTCACTTCAGAATGTGACCATGGAAACATCATATCTTCCTCTCAGGAGAGGAAGAGAAGACTATAAGGCTTCAGCACAGTGTGAAGTGATAGCAAGTATACTGATGTCAGCAAGATTCAATAAATATTATATTCTCCCACAAAATTTGTTATATAATGTAACAGCAGTCACTCGCATGAAAAACTATTATATTATAACTGGACAACTCTACAGAGCTGGCCTCTTGAATCTGGCACAGTTAAAGATTCCTTATTCGAGGAGTTGATGTATTTATACGTCATGTGTTCATTCTTGGCAATTCTATACAATAGTCAGAAACACGCCCTCTCCCTGATAAATGAATGGCCTGGTTTAGCTATAATAGATATTGACACAGAATTAAAGTTACGTCTCCTCTCTCTCCCTCCTACCTTGAAAGTACTGTTAATAGAGAGATTACTAGCTATTTTTATCTGGAAATGAAACATATACCTACCTTTATACAAGTCTCTCATCCTAACACATCAGCCACAAATAAACACATATCCACATATGCATCCCTCTGAGCTGAGACCAAGCACAATACATTACAGTCCCCTGAAAGTTACAATGATCAAACCATAACGACTGCATCATTCCCGTAACACAGAATCATAGGGCTGGAAGAGACCTTCAGAGGTCATCAAGTCCAGCCCCCTGTCCAAAGTATGATCAACCACAACTAAATCATCCCAGCCAGAACTGTGTCAAGCTGGGACTTAAAAACCTCTACGCATGGAGATTCTACCACCTCTCTAGATAACCCATTTCAGTGCTTCATCACCCTGCTAGTGAAATAGTTTTTCCTAATATCCAATCTAGACCTCCCGCACTGTAACTAGAGACCATTGCTCCTTGTTCTGCCATCTGTCACTACTGAGAACAGCCTCTCTCCACCCTCTTTGGAACCTCCCTTCAGGAAGTTGAAGGCTGCTATCAAATCCCCCCTCACTCTTCTCTTCTGCAGACTAAATAAGCCCAAATCCCTCAGCCTCTCTTCGTAGGTCAAGTGCTTCAGCCCCCTAATCATTTTGGTTGCCCTCTGCTGGACCATCTCCAACGAGTCCACATCCTTTCTGTAGTGGAGGGCCCAGAATCGGATGCAATATTCCAGATGTGGCCTCCTAGTGCTGAATAAAGGGGAATAATCACTTCTCTAGATCTGCTGGAAATGCTCTTCCTAATTCATCCTAATATGCCAGTAACCTTCTTGGCTACAACGGCACACTCTTGACTCGTATCCAGCTTCTCATCCACTGTAATCCAGCTGAACTGCTGCTTAGCCAGTTGGTCCCCAGCCTGTAACAGTGCTAGGGATTCTGTCGTCCCAAATGCAGGACTCTGCATTTGTCATTGTTGAACCTCATCAGATTTCTTTTGGCTCAAACCTCCAATTTGTCAAGTCACTCTGGACCCTATCCCTATCCTCCAATGTATCTCTCTCTCCCCCTAGCTTAGTGTCATCCACAAATTTACTGAGGGTTCAATCCATCCCATCATCCAGGTCATTAATAAATATGTTGAACAAAACCAGCCCTATAACCAATCCTTGGAGCATTCGCTTGAAACCGACCACCAACCAGACATTGAGCCATTGATCACTACCCATTGAGCCCGACGATCCAGCCAGCTTTCTCTCCACCTTACAAGTCCATTTATCTAATCCATACTTCCTTAACTTGATGGCAAGAATATTGTGAAAGACCGTATCAAAAGCTTTGCTAAAGTCAAGGTATATCATATCGTCTGGACCTCCCCATGTCCGCAAAGCCAGTTACCTTGTCATAGAAGGCAATCAAGTTGGTTAGGCATGACTTGTCCTTGGTGAATCTATATTGACTATTCCAGATCACTTTCCTCTCTTCTAAGTGTTTTAAAATGGATTCCTTGAGAATCCCCCTCCGTGATTTTTCCAGGGACTGAAGTGAGGCTAACCAGTCTGTAGTTCCCTGAATTGTCCTCCTTCCTTTTTTAAAGATAGGTACTACAATTTTCCAATTGTTCAGGTCCCCGCCCCCAAATCTCCATGAGTTTTCAAAGATACTGGCCAAAGGCCCTGCAATGACATCTGCCAATTCTCTCAGCACCCTCAGATGCATTAAATCCGGACCCATGGATTTGTGTATGTCTAACTTTTCTAAATAGTTCTTACCCTGTTCTTTCTCTACCAAGAGCTGTCTACCTCCTTTCCATACTGTGTTGCCTAATGCAGTAGTCTGGGAGTTGACCTTGTCTGTGAATACAGAGGCAAATAAAAGCATTGAGTACTTCAGCTTTTCCCACATCATCTGTCACTAGGTGACCTCCCTCATATAGTAAGGGTCTCATGCCCTCCCTAATTACCCTCTTATTGCTAACATGCCTATAGAAATCTTTCTTGTTACCCTTCACATCCCTTGCTAGCTGCAATTCCAATTGCGCTTTGGCCTTCCTGATTACACACCTGCATTCTTGAGCAATATATTTATACTCCTCCCTAGACCTCATCCACTTCTTGTAAGCTTCCTTTTTGTGTTTAAGCTTGCCAAGGATTTCACTGCCGAACCAAGCTGGTCGCCTACCATATTTGCTTTTCTTTTGCCTTCAAGAGGGCTTCTTTAAAACACTGCCAGCTCTCCTGGACTCCTTTCCCCTTCATGGTAGCATCCCAGGAGATCCTACCCATTAGTTCCCTGAGAGAGTCAAAGTCTGCTTTTCTGAAGTCCAGGGTGTGTATTTTACTGCTCCCCTTTCTTCCTTTCATCAGGATTCTGAAATCGACCATTTCATGGTCACTGCTTCCATGTTACCACCCTCATCTACTTCACCTACTAGTTCCTCCCTATTTGTGAGCAGCAGGTCAAGCTGTGCATGGCCCCTGGTTGGTTCCTTCATCACTTGTATCAATAAGTTATCCCCAACATTCTCCAAAAACTTCCTGGACTGTCTGTCTACTGCTGTATTGGACTTCCAACAGATGTCAGGGTGATTAAAGTCTGCCATGAGAACTAGGGCCTATGATCTGGAAGCTTCTCTTAATTGTCTGAAGAAAGCCTAGGCTACCTCAACCATCCCATCTGGTGGTCTATAGCAGACAACAACCACAACATCACCGCTCTTGTTCCCGACTTTAAGCTTAATCCAAAGACTCTCAACAGGCTTTTCTCCCTCTATATACTGGAGCTTTGAGCAATCATACTGCTTTCTTAATACAGTGCAACTCCTCCTCCTCTTCTCCCATGCCTGTTCTTCTCGAACAGTTTATACCTTTCTATGACAGTGCTCCAATCATGTTAGTCATCCCACCAAGTTTCCGTTATTCAAATCAAATCATAGCTCTTCCCTCTCTTTATTAGGTGTATCCCATCTCTTCCTAACAATCCTTGTGTCTGAAACAGCATCCCATGGTCAAAGAAACGAAAGCCTTCTCTCTGACACCACCTGCACAACCACGCATGTACTTCCAAAGTTGGTTGATCCCTACCTGGTCCTTTTCCTTCAACAGGGAGGATGGATGAGAACACCACTTGTGCCTCAAACTCTTTGATCCTTCTTCCCAGTTCTACATAATCTGCAGTGATCCAATCAAGGTTATTTTTGGTAGTACACATCCTAAATTCTAGCTCCAGGTAAGCAGTACACTTATCAAGATTCCTGATCCGGATGGCATATGGATGTCTCTGTCCCGCTTAGAAGTAACACCATTTTATTCTTTCCAGATCACTAATTTTCAATAGAGATGGTGGAAACTTTACTGTAAGTGAAAGATGTGATGTGACTTTGAACCCTGAATCACTTTTATATCTACTATTATTTGATCAAGACATCATAATTAAAACTCTATAAAGTTGCAGAATAGATTAGCTTCTATAAGTTCTTACAACCACCACATGCACAGACTTAACCTAAATTCTGCTTAAATTTGTCTGAGACATTTAATTTGGTCTATGACCCTTTGAAGTACTTTTTGATCACAATAGGGCTTGACACAGGAAAGCCTGATATGCATGCTGATATTTCAAAGTGCTAAGACAAACCAGGAACTTCCAATTCAATGGTGATCATGTGCTTTTAAGTTATGTGGGTAGGGAAATGCTCAGTGTGTATAGCTCTCATCTGAGATGCCAGTCCAAATCATTAGTTACCAAATGAAATAGTGAGTTTGGTGGTTTCGGCAGCTTCACATTGTAAACGTATTGAACAGAGAATGTTTTTGTATTAATAGGAACTGTTCACAGTGATCCAAATCACCGCTCATGAACTGCCGCACATCCATTGTGCTATATAAATAGCCTTGGAAAGGTTAGATTTTAATTGGTAAACATCAGTTTCACCATACAAACTATCCTAAAAATATTTCCATTAATAATAATAAAAATTTACAGATAGGCAAAAAGAGAAAAATGCTGCTTGAGAACTTATTTAATTTAATTTGATTTAAAGATATTTATATATTTTGACATGATGTTGAAAATCTGTGTTTTAACTTTTATAAGCCAGTGATCACCAACCAGTAGATCAGGATCTACTGGTAGATTTTTGGAGCCTTTGACAGATTTGGCCAAGAGGCTATCACATGCTGGCACTTCAGCGACGCCTCTCCCCTCTGCTGCACACTTTGCCTTGGAGCTGCCCCATGTTCAGAGCCTCCTGCTTGCTATGCAAAGCAGGGAAGGGGGGGCATTGATGTCAGGGTGCCCTGTATTCTATCTCCACAAAATGGGGGGGTGCACAACAGGGCTTGGAGAGAGTTTGCTGGCTGCTTTGGGAGTGATGCAGGGCCAGGGAAAGGATGAGTTTGCCTTAGCCCCACTGCACCACTAACCAGAGGTAAGCAATGCCCAGCTGGAGCCAGCTCCAAACCCCTGCCCCAGTCATGAACCCCCTCCTAAGACCCAAGCCCCTACCCCAACCCTGAGCCCAAACTCCCTTACAGAGACTATACCCTCAACCCCATCCTGCACCCCAACTCCCTGCCCCAGGCTCAGCTCAGAGCCCTGCTATCACTCCAAATCCCTTAGCTCAAGACCAGAGTCTGTGTCCCAACCCTCCTTCCCCTCCCTGGTAAAAGGGAGAGAGAAAGGAGGACAGAGGATTAAGTGAGCAGGAGCGGGGCCTGGGAGAAGAGGCATGAAGGAGGCAGGGGCAAGGGTATCTGGGTTTGCGATAGATCCTGGATTGCACTTACATTTGAAAAGTGATCTTGTGCTTTACAAGGTTGGAGACCACTATTATAAGTTTTAACTTTTTGAATCTATGTTTACAATCATTAAATAATTATCTGACCCCCATAATTTTTCACAAATCTGAAAATTAAAAACAAAACATTTCTTAAAACCCATAATTTTGTACAACTGAAAACTGTAATTGATAAAAATAGAAACATTTCTATTAATATCAAACATTTATATTGTACTGCATACAGTACTTTAGATACGTGCACAAACACTCTCTGCCCTGACCAATGGTGCATTTATTCTGCTCTTTCTATTTTCAAAACAGTTTACAATCATCTTCATCTAATCCAATGAGGTGAAGATTTATTATCCCCATTTTATAGAGTGGATAATATGAGCAAGCACTTGAAGAAGAAAAGACAGTCACCTGTTTCCAAAATTGGTATTCAAGATATGTTGCTCATGTCCATTCAATTTAGCTGTGTGTACTCACTATGTGCACTGGTGCCAGAAGTTTTCTCTCTCCACAGTACCGGCAGGGGATTGGCTCTAGTGTCATGTGAAGTAGCATACACAAGCCACAGTTATACAGCAATATTAGCCCTCATCACATTTTCAGTTCCTTCTTGCCAGAAACTCTGACAGTGGGGAAGCCGAGTGAAATGTTGAATGGACATGAGCAACACATCTCAAAGAACACCAGTTAGAGAAAAAAGTAATTTTTTCTTCTTCAAATATGTTTATGTCCCCTGAAGGCAGGTAGGAGTTTATGGACATGCAGATGACAAAACAGCTCTGCCAAACTCAGCACCTTCCCAGGCCTACTGAGTGACAGTATAGTGGGCTGTGAACATGTGCTGATGACCATGCAGCACCCTTACAGATGTCCTGGCTTGGAATGTAAGTCAGGCGGCCGCCAAAGATGCCTGAGCTCTGCTTGAGCATACCCTCATGTCGGTGACAATGGGACCCCTGCCAGTTCATAACAAGTCCATATGTTAAGAGATTATCCAGGTCAAAATCCTCTGCTTGAACACCAGGAGGCACCTCGTCATGTCAGCCAACGAGATGAAGAACTGGGATGACTTGCAAAAGGCTGTGTCCAGTCCAAATAAAACACCAGGGTCCTCCTCACACCGAGGGCATGTAAGCACTTGTCTTTCTGGTCTTTTGAGGCTTACAACAGAAGACCAATAGGAAGATATCCTGGCTCACTTTGGGCTGGAAGGCTGGGAGGGGTCAATGCTGTACTTGATGCTTATGGAAGACTATATGAGTCAGTTCTGACATTAAGGCACACAACTCTGAGACCTACCATGACGAAGTTACCACCACCAGGAAAGCTACCTTCCACAACTGGCCTTGTGCTCTTTGTTGCTATGTCTGGGTCGAGGGCTTCTGACTTTTGAGAAGGACTTTTCACTTCCCTTCCGAGCAGGACCGCTCCTCCATCTTAAATCATGCAGCACCCATGCTGTGAGACAAAGCAACAGGAGCTCACAGTGTAACAGCAGCTTGTAACCCTGAAATAGCAGGTCTGGACTATAAGGCAAGGTCCATGGAGGAGGCAAGGGGTTGGGGAATGCTAGGGCAATCAGGATGACCTGAGCTTCATCTTTTTTGATCTTGAGCAGGGCCTTGTGGATGAGAGGGACTGGCAAGAATGCACACAGAAGGCCCTCGTTCAGGGCAGGAGGAAAGTATTGGAAGAGGAATCTTTGCCCAAGCCCCTCTTGGAACAGAACTTACAACAATTCCTGTTCAGTCTGGTGGCAAACAGATCCACTTGGGCAGTTTCTTACTTCCAGAAGATAGCAGAAGCCACCTCCAGGAGGAGTGTCCACTTGTGGTGAGATGAAAAGTCTCTGCTTGATCCATCAGCTGTTCCTAGCCCACAGAATCTATTCTCCATTAATTTAGTTAGCCTTTTTTGAACCCTGTTATAGTACTGGCCTTCACAATATCCTCTGGAAAGGAGATCCACAGGTTGACGGTGCATTGTGTGAAGAAATATTTGTTTTTGATGGTTTTAAATTTGCTGCCTATTAATTTCATTTAGTGAAGGAGTAAATAATATTGCATTACTTACTTTTTCCACATCAGTCATGATTTTACAGACCTCTAACTTCATTCCAAGCTGAAAAGTCCCAGTATTATTAATCTCTTTATAAAGCAGCCATTCTGTGCCCCAATCATGTTTCTTGCCTTTCTGAACCTTTTCCAATTCCAATATTTTTTTTTTTTGTAGATGAGGTGACAACATCTGCACGCTGTATTGAAGATGCATCTGTACCACGGATTTCTAAAGAGGCAACAGGATATTTTCTGTCTTATTATGTATCCCTTTCTTAATGGTTGCCAACATTCCATTTGCATTTTTGACTGCCGCTGCACATTGTGTGGATGTTTTCAGAAAACTATCCACAATGACTCCATGATCTCTCTCTTCAGAGATAATAGCTAATTTAGACACAATCATTCTGAATACATAGTTGATGCTGACTAATCAACGACTGGTGTCAAGACAGCAAACAAGACTGGGAGGAGTGGGAGGCTTGGTGCCGGAGACTCTCAGAGCAGCTTAGTCAATTTGGGAAATTGACACTGGTCCAGGAAACAGTACTAGTGTCCACTTGATTTGTCCCGTGACAGTTAGCAGGGTCACAGAAAATCTCTACGTTGATTCTGGTACTCTTGCCGGAGGATATGCCTCACAAGGTCTGCATTCAGAAACCAGAAAATCTCACTTAGAGCTTCTCCGCCCTGTTCCCAGGTCCAGGGACTCCACCAGGCTGAAGAACTTCTGCCTGTCCTGAGAAGTGCACCTGCTATGAGGGGGTCGATCATTGGCGTAAGGTTGATGTGGAATGCTGCCTTGGCAGGGATCATAGTGATCGAAGAGTGGGTTTATCCCGGGACGGGGAATCTACAGAGACCAGTGTGGATAGTATCAATAGGGACATATGTCCTATGCTGCTTGCAGGGCCTCCCATGTGGAAAGCACATGAAGCTGACGAGAACACTCACCACTGTCTGGTGTGGGGTAAGCTGGGCTGCTCTGCTTGGCTTGCGCTCGGGCTCTCAAGCCCAGCTCAAATAAAGAACTGCCTGGTACAGGGCCTTGGTCTATCATAGGTTTGTCCTTTCCCTTTTGGGAAATAGGAGATCTTTCTCTCCCCATCTTCTTAGGCTTCTTCATTGGAGCCACAGAAGGAGACAGGTGTCATTGGTAGATGGCATTGGTGGGGCGCTGTGCACCGCCAAATCGGAACACTTCTCCAGCATCAGCGCGAGGGCAGACTCCATAAGGAGGGCTTTGAGCAGAACATCTCTCTCCCTCTTTGCCCTGAAGAACTTGCAAATTCCACATTAATTAGCCATGTGTTTTTTGCCCAAGCACCGTAAACTATTATTATGTGGATTGCTAATGGGCACTGGCCTCCTGGGGACCAGGACATTCCCTGCCCCAAGGCAAAGTCCCACCAAAGCCAAAGTCCCACCAGAGGACCTAACAAATCTAAGTACTATGGGGATTTATAACACTGGGGAAATTAACTACAAACTAAAAGAACAAGTGCAACAAGAAGCAACAGCATAGTTCTAAGCACCATCACTAGTGACAAGAAGGAATGGTAGAGATGGGGGTTTGGCAGGGCTCTATATACCACAGTATGCACACACCACTCCAGAAAGCACCAGAGCCTATCTCCTATGGATACTAAGGATGTTAAGTAATGGCTAATTGATTAGTCGAGTAGGTTGATGGAATTTCCATTGACTACTTGACTAGTCAATAGGCACTTCTGCATTCCTCCTTGAAACGTACAAGAGGCCCTGCTGGGGCTCTTGTACATTTCAAAGGAGGAATGCGGAACTCTGTGTGCAGCCCGGGGCCAATAGGAAGTCCCGCTGACTCCGAGCTGCACATGGCGTGCCAGTTTTGAAATTCACAAGAGTCCCCAGTGGGGGCTCTTATGCATTTCAAAGTGGCAGTGCAGCATGGAACCCAGGGTCAGTGGGGGACTCAGAGTCCCCCACTGACCCTGGGCTCCATGCTATGCTGCCAATTTGAAATGCTAAGGCGGTGTTCAAAGGGGCAGCGTCGCACAGCTAAGCCGGGGATCAGCTGAGCAGCGCTGCCACATATGGAGCCCAGGATCAGCTGGGGACTCCCCAGCTGATCCCAGGCTCCAGTGCAGCGTTTCCGCAGAACCTAGGATCAGCTGGGGTGTCCCCAGCTGACCCCGGGTTCTGAGTAACTGCCACATGGAACCCACTGTCAGCTTGGGAGTCTTTGAAGTACCCCTGCCGCTTTGAAGTACCTCTTTCCCCCCCACTTTTCTGCCTCTATCTGATAGAGGCAACAAGAGGGAGAAATTGACTAGTTGACTGACTATTCAATAAGCATTTGCTTATCAGATAGTCGACTAATCCTTAACATCCCTAATGGATACTGCAGAGAGAAAAAACTTCTGGTAACAGTGCACACACAACTAAGTTGAAGGGACATGAGCAAGCACTCGAAGAACTATTGAATCTGTGCCTTTTTAAAAAATAATGTTTAGAAAAAGCTACTGCTTAATAATTCAAAACCTGAAATTTCAACCTAGTGGGGAAGGGAGAGAAGGAAATAAACACAGTGTTTTTCCTCTCAGCATACTCATTACCTTTAGTTTTTTTGTCTCGGGCGTGTGTGCGTGCACGTGCATGCTTAGGAGATGCTGAGTCCAGTCCTATGCTCAGGTCACATTTCAAGTAATCAAGTATCTCATTACCAAGACCAAAAATCAGAAACAAGAGAACAAAGCACCATAAGAAACTACAGAAACCACATGGCAATCAAATTAATATCTGAAGATGAAGAAAAACAGCAGTCAGCCTTCGGAACACCAGAGGGTGCTATTGTATAGTTAGTGAATAGGGGGAAATATCAGCAATAACACTCCATGAATAAAAAGTCTCACAGGGGTAGCCATGTTAGTTGTGTTAGTCTGTAACTGTAAAAACAAGCAGTCCTTTCTTGCATTTAACAGAACAATGGTTCCAAGTTCAGGACAGATGTAGATGAGTGGAAAAAGGTTTCCACAAATTGTTCAGTATGTGGACTGGGCTCCATTTCAGACCTCGGATGTGAAAATAACACTGCAGTTCCCCAGCAGAATCCCTCTATGACAGGAAAAGTTGTGTCTTTTTGAAATATGCTTTAGCAAAATCATGTGGTCTCAGGGAAGCTTTGCAATCCTTGGAAGAGAGCCTTGTGACCTAGGCTGAAGCGCAGTGGGGGGTACCTAGCATGAACTGAGAATCAGCTGGCCCAGCTTGCGCTGAATCCCGCCCCCTGCTGCACTTCTGATTTTTAAATGTATTAGGAGCTGGCAGGCTTGCACCTGATCCCCGCTGATTCCTGGCTTGCACCTGATCTCTGCTACCCCCTGCCTCCCATGGAGATGGTGCTGGGGGGAACCAGCTTTTAATTCAAAGTTGTCTGTTTTGCAGTTTGAAATGGACCCTTTTCTACAAAACTTTTTATGTAGCTTTTAAATTGAAAAAAATCATTTTCGTAATCATTATTTTAAAATGATTTACCAAGGACATTTTGTGTCATTTATACCAACACCACAGAACCACTTTAGCAGGTGGTTCTGAAAAGTTATAGGACTGTGATACAGGAATCCAGAAACCACTGAGATGCTTATATTAAGTAGAGTAAATGATGCCAAGTTCTCAGCACTGGACTTGGTCAAGTCAGATGGATCTAAAGACCTCCCAGCCATTTTGGCTGATATGGCACTCAGGCACTAGTCTTGATTGAACTGGTAGATCCAGGAATTTTCATCTACATATGGTGGTCACAGAGCCAAGTTGGGTGTCTAAAGATGATAGTGCTGGATCCTTGCTATCAAATTCAGCTGACCCAGATGGATCTAGAGACCTCCATGCATACCAGAGTGAACACAGAACCACTTCTGGCAAGCAGTTCTCCAGAGTCCTTGGTGCTTGGGCCACAATATTGGACTTGGATCAATCCAAATAGACCTGGTAGCTAGGACCACTTTCGCCAGTGGGTCTCTGAAGTCAAGAAGTGCCTCTCTGGCACAAACCTACTCAATCAGGACAGATACAGGGACTTCATTGCCACTGAAACCAAGAAGAATCTGAATTTACAGTGTTAGATTCACTTTATCAGGTCTCAAGAGCTTCCCTTGAAAGCTGAAACTTGAAGTGATTTTCCTGCCTTCCCACCACCAGATTACTCTCATGGTATACGGGCATCTCCTTTTTATCTGTCTTGAGAAAAGCTGATTGTCAATTAATCGAATAATAAAACAAAAATTGCCTTCAATGAACTAAAGGAGAAATCATCACATAAGAGTTGAGGATACCTAGTTAGAGCTATACTCACTATTCTTTGATGCCTAGAAGAAACTGAAAGGCATTTGGAGCTACCCCCCATTTTAAACTTTTGGAATCATCTATAAAGGATCAGTAAGGAGTGAGTGGCCCCAATGCATGCAGCTCACCAGGGGTGGGTCTACACTGCACCCATAGCTTGAAATAAGCTATGCAATTTGAGCTACGCAAATTGCGTAGCTTATTTAGCGTGTATTTCAAAATAGATTATTTTGAAATTTGGCACTGTCTATATAGTTCCAGATTTCAAAATTGAGCGCTATTTCAAAACATCCCTTAATCCTCATGAAACAAGATTTACTGGGACGTCAGAATAGCGCACCCGTTACTTTGAAAGCTATTTTGAAATAATGGGCACACTGCCAAGATATGGAAAATGTTATTTTGGGATACAAGAAGTATCCTGAAATAGCACCACTGTCTAGAGATACCCCTTGAAGATTCTGAAAACTCACAGTGCCAGCAACCTGAACCCCAAAAAATATGACACTCAAAAATTAACTGAGTTTTCTTATTGAATCCCATCATTTTTAAGAAACTAAGGGCTTGTCTAATCAAACAATTAGTGCACAGCAAGCTGTGCTGCAAATCTACAGTGCACTACCACGCCATATGCTAGCTGTCCAAGTGGACCCTGGACCTGTGCACAATAGTGCCCGTAGTATTCCACTGACTTACTTCAATTTCAAAGCAAAGATCAAAGCACGCTAAGAAACTCTTAGTGTATGGTAGTAGGTTCATGTGGATAGTGAGTACATGGCCTATGAATGCACTGTAGATTTACATCCCAAGCTTGTCATGCACTAAGTGCTTGTTTAAACAAGTCCAAATAGTTTCTATAATGAATTGAAACACTATTTTAATAAAATGTTAATTAAAGTGTGATGGAATATTTCACAAAAACAAAATTATTAATCAACATATTTATGATTCTCAAATACTTCAGGATTGTGCTAATTAGAATGAACACCATTTCCACTGCAACCATAAACATTTCATAAAACATTCCTGTCAGTCATTGATTATGAAAAGCTAATTTTTCCAAAATCTAAATTTGGCCCCCATTTATACCTAACATCAACTAGGAAAACGCTCATTTACTTACGCTGGAACATCTTCAAATTCCTGTGTCGTTATTAAGGGTGCTTCTTTAATAAACTTTGGCTCTCTTGTGGGTTTCTTTGCATGTTCAGTAACTTTACTTTGTTCTTCAGATTTCACAGTTAGTCCCACAGTGCTGTAAAATGAATGAGAGTTAAGTATAAAAATAGTGGATAATTGGTAGTTATGAACATACCAGTAAGTTACCAGATTTCTGTTCACATAAATCTACAATTCCTTTTCTTCCACTGATTTTCAGGACAAAATGACTATAATTTGCAATAATATATATATTAATTGACTGTTCATTATACCTCTACATTTTTTAGGTTGGAGAGGTTGCTATCAGTTTCAGTTAAAAGTTCAATATACCACTGTATTTCACAGAATGTGAGAAGCTTACTTTTCATCCTTTGCTTGTGGCTCAGAAACATGAGCCAGATTTTATGCTTATTGGTCTCATCATGAGATTTGAAATACCTCAGACTCCTTTAAAACACAGGTTCAAATCTTCGTAAGGCTGACTCTCCATCAGTTTATCCTATCCTACAAATAAAATGAACCTCATGCAGCCTGATGTGTAGTTCTTTTGAAACAGCCAGTCTTTTCTACTCTGAATGAACATTACAAATCCCATGGCACTTTTTAAAAAATCTGTGCCACCAAGCTCCACAGATCAATATCCTTAGGCAAAATCTGTTTCCTTTCTCCCCAGGGTTGTACTACTTGCCAGTTGTCCACTTGACTGTCTCCGTTCTACACATTCTAGGCAGCAATATGAGGAGAAGGCTATATTTCACTGATTTGTGTATCATTTGCTAAGTGCTATGGTATTCTGTGGAATGAACGTTGTCATGTAAACATAAAAAAAAAATTAAACTAAAGTTGAAATGCTATCTAATCAAAGACTGTTTTGCAACTTTGGCCCAAATTTAAGCATGAATGACAGTTCTGGGGCTTCTCTTTGAAGTCTGGGGTTAAAATCTCTTTGAAGCAATATGCATGTTTTAAGGCAGTGGTACCCAGCGCGGTGTCTGCGGGCACCATGGCGCCCGCGGAGTGATCTGGGCCAGCCCCGCCCCCGGACAGGTGGTGCATGGGCGCTGCCGGCCCCTGGGTGCGCAGCGTATGGGTGGCCCCGCCCCCGGGAGCATGGTGCAAGGGCTATGCCAGCCCTGGGAATGCAGCGTATGGGCAGTGATGGCGCTTGGGCGCGCGGCACAGGCATGGTGCTGGCCCCAGGTGCACAGCACAGGGGCAGCGCCATCCCCGGACGCAAAGCACATGGGCGGCCCCGCCCCTGGGTGCGCGGTACATGCGCTGTGCCGGCCCTGGGCTCATGGTGTATAAGCGTCCTTGCCCCTGGGCACGTGGAATAGGAGTGGCACCAGCCCCAGACGCACAGTACATGGGCGACCCTGCCCCCGGGCGCGTAGTGCATGGGCTGTGCTGTACCCGAGCGTGCGGCATATGGGCGTCCCCGCCCCGAGCACACAGCACAGGAGCAGCGCCGGCCCTGGGAGTGCGGCGCATGGGTGGCGCTGGCACTGCACACGAGGCGCATGGGTGGCCCCGCCCCCGGTGCGTGCGCAGCCCCGTCTCCGGTCACGTGTGCGGCCCCGCCCCCGGGTGCCTGGTGCATGAGTGGCCCCGCTCCGGGCGCCCGGCAGCCCCAAAAGGTTGGGGACCACTTGTTTTAAGGTCATTGAGAGACCACACTAATACCAACCCTGGAACTTTCCCTTGCAACAAACCCCGGTGCCAGCTTTGTCTACATATTTACTTGGACCTTACCATGCCAGTTACAACATCAAGAACACATATTCCTGTTCATCCAGAAATATAATTTATTCCATCATGTGCCTGAAGTGTCAGTCTGCTATGTACATTGGACAAACTTCTCAGACACTTCGCCAAAGAATCAATGCACATAAAACAGACATCAGGCTCTCTCGCAGAGAGAAAACTGTTGCATGCCATTTTAACCAGACTGACCATTCTCTCAATGACCTTAAAACATGCATACTGCTTCAAAGAGATTTTAACTCCAGACTTCAAAGAGAAGCCTCAGAACTGTCATTCCTGCTTAAATTTGACACTTTATGTATGGGCCTTAACAAAGATGCTAATTATCTCACCCATTACAAAGATAGCTTCCCCAGTTATCATCCCTAATATCATGATCTCACAGACACTAACTTCCCCCCCTCACCCCATCCTCTGTTCTAATGATTTGTCAATTTTATATGTGTTTACTTTTTTTTTTTAATTGTATCACTTTGGTATATATGGTCGTGCCAATTTTCTTCCACAAATTGATTTGAGGAAGTGGGTCTGGCCCAAGAAAGCTTATCATCTAATAAACCATCTTGTTAGTCTTTAAAGTGCTGAATAGTCCTGTATTTTGTTTCAGCTACACCAGACTAACACGGCTACATCTCTATCACTATTCTAGAAGTGAAAAAGCCTTCCAGACCTATTAGCAGAACATCAAACAGGTGAAAAAGCCATTCAAATGATAATGAAGCCATGTAACATGCCTTTGCCAATCCCCGGGTTATAAGGTCAGTTTCTGAATTTACCATGTTAGTCAACAGAACCTTAGTTTAAAATTTGCTTTAAAAATATTCGTGTGTTGCTGAAAATTATAAAATCACATCTCTAAAAAAATCACTGTCATCCCCTCCCCTGGGCTACTATTGGGCATAAGGACACCAGTGTAATAGTACTATGTAGAGCCCCATAAATCCAAAGAACATCACTGCCTTATCTAGGCAGGTAAGCTTTTGTTTTGTATGTGTGAATATTTCTAACACTGTACAGTACTTGTCTGAATCCCAAAGATTTGCAGCTAATATCTAATACTAGGAGCTAAGATTTTTACACTGCAAATGGAACCAGAACATCTGCCTAGGAGAGTAATACATACCACTTTGGGACTGCTTTGGGCAGATGAGGAGGAATATTTTCACGAAGGTGCTGTGCTTCATTATAGTCCCTCTCAATACACTTCTGCATCTCCTGAAATGAATGATATTGGACTCTATCAGTAGTCTGAAGTTACTGAAAATGGTGCTATCAAGACTGTTCCCTACTCTGGCATGACGATTGCAGGAGTTGGGGGCCTGCAAGAGCACTCCAAAACCTTGCTTCTACAGGCTCTGGTACAACAACTTCCCCACACAAAATCCTAATACCCAGATTTTGGGGGACCCGCTGCCACCACCCAAGTAATTCCAAGAAAATCAGTGAAGAGATCACTTGGGAAATCCCCTCCCTAAGGTAAAACAATCCTCCCTGCCCCAACCTCCGTTTTGCTTGGAGTTGGGAAAAACAGAGGGAATCCACAGACAACAATGGACTCTGCCCTTCTAACTAGGCTCTTAGTCCTACAGACACAACAATCAACCAATACCAGTTAATGAGAAAAAAAAACAATTTTTTATTATAAAAACAAAACTACAGTTGCAAGCATAGTAAATTGGCTAGATGGAAAGAGACACCATTTGATACAGATAGTCAGGGAAAACACCTGGCTGTAAGGCTTAGTTACAAAAGAGAAAAAAATTAACAAGCTCAGACATGGTTTCCAAACCCCAATAAGGAAAACAATAAACCCTGACGGTCTAGCTAAACTTTTCCCTACTTACACATTTTAAGAAGTCCGTTGTTGGAGAGAGAAGCATCTCCCATCTCTCTCAACACCTGGGAGAAATTGCTCTGATCTCAAACAAAGAAGAGAGAGAGAAAAAAACCCTCTATTCCGGTTTGAAATTCCTACCTGCATTGTTATTGGCTGACTGCCCGACACCTTGATTATGACAGGTACAATGGAGATGGTTCCATTTACTGCATAGATGTGAAGAATGACCCTTTACAAATATGTCCTATTGTGATTAATGAACTTTATTATTTCTTCAATAGAGATCCTCTTTCCTTATTCCTCAGAAACAATCAGTGGAACTTAGAGATTCAACTGCTTTTCATTCTAAATAACCTGAGCCAGTGAAGCTAACAGTGAGCCAGTTATAGTGGGAATAAAATCTAAAAAGAAGGTGGCCACTATAGAGAATAAAATTCTGCTTGCTACTAGCCAGAGGGAGAAAACAGGAAGAATAAAACTGCCTGCAATTAAGAGTTAACAAAGGAGTGCCAAGTACTTCCCATTAGCATGCAAAAGAAGCCAAACTTCTGAGGGGAAGGGACCAATGAGGTTATACTCCAATCTAACAGCTGTGAAATTTAAGATAAATTCTGCTTGTATGTCATAATTTCATTATTGTTTCTAACTTTTTATTACTAAGGACAGTTTTATGAAAACAGGAACTTTGTTTCTGAAGCTTTGCCTCTTCCTGTTTTTCTCTTAACCTGATGTTATAATTGTGTGTGACATGATTATTTCCACAGCAACTAATTGCTTTTAGAGAATCATTTTCCTACCAACACTGCCAGAAACCATCTTGTAATAAGATTTCAGTTTCAATAACTTGATTGACATGACAAGATACTCAAGTTGCCAGACTTACTAAACCAATCTCAAGGCATGGGGAAGAATGACAGTAAGTACAGAAGTTTTATACAATGGATCTATTTTACATTACAATCTAGTTCTGATCAGGTGGCAGGATGCCTTGTCTCTGCATCATAAAGCTTTTTTTCCTTGCATGATTTTACCATTTCCTTGTAATAGTCCTGTAATTAAGTTTGACTATAACTGCAATTTAAGAAAAACAGAATGTGACAGTATTTTCATAATAGAACTATATTCATTAGAGAAGATAAATAATAAGAGCAAAACCTTGAAAAGGTCACATATAGGCGACTATTCCTGTATGAACTGTGGGACCCAAAGTATGTACAAATCATTTTATTGTCAGAACCCAGATGAGAATGCTAGAAAATAGCGGTAAAATAAAAAAATATTCTAGGCAGTGACATACAAACAAGCACATAGCTTGCTTCACTGCCTTAAAAAATCCTGACTTCAGTAATGATTTGAGCAGATAAAGTAGACAATTATAGACATACATTTCAACTTGGGTGCAGAATAAGACTACGTGGGGCTAGCTCCACCAGGGCGAAAGATGAGTCCATTCATAGGCAATTTTCCTAGTCTGAAGAGGGAAGACTTGATCCAAATCTCATTTGCTTGGTCCCAAAATGCACGAACGAGTGATGAATATTTTGTTGATGCAACAAATGCATTATACTTCTCTACTGAACTCACTTGCTATAACATTCTCATACTTCAAAGACATACCACTTAAGGACCAAGAAAGGGATCATTACAGTGATCACAGGGTTCATGATTCTAAAGAATGGTAAATGAGAAAACAGCAAAATAAAAATGTATTTCAAGAAGGCAGACTTGAGTAACTCAGAGCTGGTAGGTAAGGTCCCAAAACTAAGAGGTAAAACAATTGAAGACAGCAGTTTTTCAAAAGGACTGTGACGGGCCCGCTGGGACCCGCACTGCCCTGGGGGGACCTCACCCGCTCGCCCTGCAGAGGAGCAGAGCAGGGCAGGGAGGAGCAGCGGCACGCCCAGCTCCCAGCCCGCCGCATCCGGGGTTGGGCACGGTGAGATACTGAGAGCCCGGCCAGGGAGAAGGCAGGGTGGAACAACGCCAGTCCGCTCCAGCGACCGCCGTGTCACCAGGTGGCCCCGAAAGGCCCTCAGGGCAGAGTCCCGTAATCACCGACAGACATCCCAGGGCGTGAGGATGCCCAGGGGGCAAGCTAACGCGGCGTCTCAGCCGCGTCCGGGACATTCGAAAAGCAGAGACAGAGGGGGGGCTCCGGGACATTCGAAAAGCAGATACAGAGGGGGGGCTACGGAGACAGGAGCCGCGGGCCAGCATAACAGAGGGGGACCGTCCCCCCTCAGGGGAGAAGCGTGCAGGGGAACGCCTGTACAAGGCGGAACCCAGCCGAGCCGGAGGAGGAGGACGGCGGACGGATAAGTCCCTGGGACCAACCGGCGGGGCTTTTAGCCAGAGAGGGGGTTAGGAAGCAGCCCAGGGCAGAGCGTTTCTGGTGCCTGTGGGCTGACAAGCTTCAGGATGGAACCCCGTCAGCTGGAGAAGGGATTTACCTCTCCAACCCTTAGGGCCCCAGGCTGGGACCCGGTGGAGAGGGCGGGCCTGGGTCCCCCTACCCAGCCCACACACACACACACACTCCGCCTTCACCCATGTGACTCTAGGCGAGGAGCCTCGGTGAACACAGGATCTCAGGTCACTCGAACCCGGACCCCGGGGAGGAGCCAGGGAGAAGAGGCAAGGGACCCCGTAACATTTACAAAGACCAGACGGGTCCGCTGGGCCCCTCTCTCGTGGTTGGGAGAGGATGCTTGTACCCTTAAAATCCATTACAAATTTAGACCCCTAACAAAGACTAGACGGTGGGTCTGCTGGGTCTTACCCCTTCCCCTCGCCCCAGACAGGGGAGGAGGGTGGTGCTCTCACCCTTAAAATCCATCACAAGGACATTATTAAAAGTGCAAGACTAAACAATTCCACTGCATAGAAAAGATAGGAAGTATGGCAAGAAACCACACTGGCTTCAACGGGAGATGTTGAATTATCTAAAAATCAAAAACACTTAACATCTATGCCAGGAAAGATAATGGAGCAAATAATTAAGGAGTTCATCTGCAAACATCTGCACGATAATATGGCAATAAATAACAGTCAGCATGGATTTGTCAAGAACAAATCATGTCAAACTAATCTGACAGCTTTCTTTGATAGGATAACAAGTCTTATGAATAAGGGGGAAGCAGCAGATATGGTATACCTAGACTTTAGTAAAGCATTTGATACAGTCTCACATGACCATCTTATGAATAGATTAAGAAAACACAACCTAGATGGAGCTACTATAAGGAAGGTGCATAACTGATTGGATAACTGCTCTCAGAGAGTAGTTATTAATGGCTCATAGTTATGCTAGAAGGGGATAACAAACGGGTTCCACAGTGGTCTGTTTCGGGATTTGTTTCTGTTCAGTATCCTCATTGACGATTTAGATATTGGCATAGAAAGTATGCTTATAAAGTTTGCAGATGATACCAAGCTGGGAAGGATTGCAAGTGCTTTGAAAGATAGGGTCATAATTCAAAATGATCTGAACAAACTGGAGAAATGGTCTGAGGTAAATAGGATGAAGTTTAATAAGGACAAATGCAAAGTACTCCACTTACGAAGGAATAATCAGTTTCATACATACAGAAAGGGAAATGACTATCTAGGAAGGAGTACTATAGAAAGGGATCTAGGGGTTATAGCGGCCCACTAATTAAATACGAGTCAACAGTGTGACCTGTTACAAAAAAGCAAACATGATTCTGGAATGCATTAACAGGAGTATTGTGAGCAAGACACAAGTCGTCATTCTTCTACTCTACACTGCGCTGATTAGGCCTCAGTTGGAGTATTGTGTCCAATTCTGGGCACCACATTTCAGGAGAAATTGGAGACGGTCCAGAGAACAAAAAAATGATTAAAGGTCTAGAAAACATGACCCCTGAGGAAAGACTGAAAGAACTGGGTTTGTTTAGTTTGGAAAAGAGAAGACTGAAAGGGGACATGATAGCAACTTTTAAGTACCTAAAAGGTTGTCACAAAGAGGAGGGAGAAAAAATATTCTTAACCTCTGATGATCGGACAAGAAGCAATGGGCTCAAATTGGAGTAAGGGAGAATTAGGTTGCACATTAGGAAAAACTTCCTAACTGTCAGGGTGGTTAAACACTAGAATACATGGTCTAGGGATGTCGTGGAATCTCCACACAGGAGATATTTAAAACCAGGTTTGATAGACATCTATCAGGGACTATCTAGATCAGGGCTACTCAACACATGGCCTATTTGTTTGCAGCCTGCGGTGCAGTTTGGTTTTATGCAGGGCTCAACACATGGCCTGTGGGTGGGAGCCAAAACAAGAGTAGTCAATATAATGGTCTTTTGCTTATATGCATTTTAGTAGTTAAATTTTATCTCGTGTTAGTACTCTTCCTCTCTAATTGCCTACTAATGGTTCTTATCTGCCTTTTCTGACTATCCAGTCTTTCGGTGTTGTTTTTCCTGTTACATTCCAGCTCGGCTTCCCCTTGATATTTTTTAATACTCACTGCCTCTTGTTTCCCCCCACTCCCATTTTTTTTCCTTCTTCCTCCATCCCTTGTCCTCTGTGTGAAATAAGCTATTCACATATATATTTGCATGTATATGCAACCACACTTAAATTGCAGTCCTCGGCATGTGCTGAATATCACTGGGGACCCTGGGGCTTCCAAAATTGAGTAGCCCTGATCTAGATGGTCCTTGGTCCTACTGTAAGAGCAGGGGACTAGACTCGATAATTTCTTGAGGTCCCTTCCAGTTCTAGTACTCTGTGATTCTGGACTGGTCTGAGGGATTCCTTTAAAGCAGTGGTTCTCAAAGTGCGGTCCACAACTGACTTGCAGGTGGGCCGAGGGCTCATGGCTCGCCCCTGCTCCTGCAGCCGGGAACCTACATTGGTGCTCCCAGGCACTGCCCCCCACTGCTATTTCTATTGGCCATATTTCCAGCAAATGGGAGCAGCGGGGAAAGCCTCCCAGCAAGCCATTTCCTGTATTACCACTGCCCTTGCCCCCAGCTGAGGGAGCCACTTCCTTCCCCCACAGCCTGCAAGGCTTCTTCCACAATGAGAAGCTGGTGATGGTGCTCCCACCTGGGAGGGGAAGAAAGTGGTTCCCCCAAAAGGGGGAAGGGGGAGCAGCAGCACAAGAAATCACTTGGAGGCTTTCCCCGCTGCTCCCATTGACTGGAATCATGTCAAATGGGAGCAGCAGGAGGCGGTACTTGGGAGTAGTGGGAGGCACGAAGGAAAGGAAGTGCTCCCCCTCCTCCTCCTACCAAGATCCCAAACCCCCAGCCTGCACCAACACCCTATCTCCCTGCCAGACCTCCTCATACTCTGCCTGTTCCTGCACCCAATCTCCACCCCCAGTCCGCTCCTCCACCCTACCTCTCAGCCAGATGCCCCCTCTACTCTCTCCAGCAGCCACTTTGTCATCATGGGTGGTTGGCTGGTGGTCCATGGAAAGGTCTGCGTTGAGCAGGATGGATCACAGGCCAGAATGTTTGAGAACCACTGCTTTAAAGCTTTCCAGTTTTATATTAAGATGCTACAAACAAAACAAAATAAGATTACCTTAAGTGAATTCTTTAGTCTTTCTTGTTTCTCAACTTCTATTTCCATTTTATTTAGGAGTTCATTTGCGAGAAACATCTCATGCCCTATTTTGCAGAGCACAGATTTCAAGGATGGCTCCTGACCTGTCAAAGAGACAGAGATAGAGAGAGAGATAGAGAGAATGAGAATGCAAAATAAAAGAAAAAACAAAACACAAGTTCAATACCATCTTAGCAAGGAGATAAGAGCTGGAAATAAAACATTAATCTACAGTTAGATCTTAGCAAAACAGTAAAATATTAATCAAACTAAATCTATCTTACACATATATAAAAGTCTGGGTTAAAAAAAATACTATTAAAATTGCAAAGTCAAGCACTCAGAAGTTATGAAATACCAGAATTAGGGCTGCCTGAAACAACCTGAATGTTGCCGGGTCACTGAGCACAGCTGGCCCTCCTTACTCCTGCCTCTGCTAGGCTAAGATAAAATTGGAGACCCTGGGGTTCAGCAACCACTGTGTACAACTACTACCTTAAATTCCTCTCCTCCAACTCTATCCTCAGCCCTTTTGCATCTGGCTTCCGATGTCTCCCTCCAGTGAAAGTGCCTTCACTAAAGTTTCTAATGATCACTTCATGGCTATATTTCAACTCACCCCTAATATCGTATGGTGGAAAAACCAGTTCGACAGAGAGGGGTCAGATTTCTATCCATCTACCCATAGTGTTAAAGGAGATTAGGCTTTTTTCTTTTTTGCTTGCCATAACCATATGCGGTATTAACATTATTAAACGCTCTCCCTCCTGCCCAGCAGCAGAACTAACCCTTTTGTTAGAAGTTCGACACACACACCAAGAACTTATCATAATAGACACTAATCTACTCTCTTATGTTTACAAGTGATCCACTGGGCGTTAGAGTAGATACATTTTAGGTGGGGTAAGGGAGAACCTAGTGTACTGCTGGCCATGATGTATCTGTTCTGTAGATAAACCATCAGTCTAAGAGGCTATCAGAGAAGAACCATTCAGTTGCCCAGATCCTCTGATATCTCCTCTAACTCATTGTTACTGTTTCTTTAATCCCAAATCCTTGTCCCTACTTTTTTCAGGTTGTCCTCCATATTTTGTTGTCTTCTGTGTCTATTAAGCTCTCCTCTACTCAAGAAAGCCCCAGCTACTTCTGGTAGTTAAAATAGACTGGCATGTGACACAAACACCAAATCCATGGTCGGTGGTCTCAGATAAACACAGTACCTTTCCAAAAAAAAATAAATAAAAATAAAAGGATACAGCTATTCAAGAAGATCAGCATCAACAAAAATGATCCCAAAGCTGTACGTAAGTAAGAGGAAAATAGCATCTTGAAATGATCATCAGATGGTCAATTCTTGCAGGAAAGTCTTTTGCTGGTATAATTTATCTACCCAAACATACTATGGATGTTAGATAGTAATTAATTGAATAATTGTGTAACCACTTCAAATTTTAAAAGTTACACAATTATTCTATAGTCTCTGGGGCTAGGGGCTGGCAGCCAGTGCACTCTCATCTCCACTAACAGGGAGCCCCCTGCCATCCTGCACTGTATTAGAGGCAACAGCGCAGGGTTGTAGGCAGAGCTGGCCCACGAGGACAGCCAGTTTAAAAACTGGCTCCCCACGCAGACCAGCTCCCACCTGCTGCCCCACACCACTGCCTCTGATACAGAGGCAGCAGTGTGAGGCAGCAGCCTCTGTTCATGGGGAGTACACCAGCATCCCATAGAAAAGCCTCTGTCTGCAGCAAGTCTGGGACTACCACAGACAGAGGCAGTTCCACAGCAGCTTCCCCTGCCTCCTGTCCCATGCTGCTGCCTCTAATAGAAGCAGCAACATGGGGGGGGGGGGAGGGACCTGCTCCTGCCTCCCACCATTGCTACCTCTGATACAAAAGCAGCAAGGGTGACAGCAGGTATAGTTGATAGGATTAACCACTAAGCCTAGGCTTTCAGTTAATCGTGTAATCAATAACACATTAACTTCCCTAAAACACACTCCCCTGAATACGAAAACACCTACAGAACTCTCTTACCCATGTTTCTTAACTGAAGAGTCTTTTTGATTGTTAAAATCTTTGTGTTGATGTGAGAGCATAAATCTTCCAAATCTGAAGAGGCCATATTCCCACTACTGCCCTAGAAACAGAAAAATACATTGATACCTTTAAGATATCCACATTGTAAGCACAAGGTTTTTGCTACACTTTGTGCTGTGTATGGCCCCAAGTGCAATTGGATGACCCCGGTATGCACGATGACAATGGACAGCAATTGGCTCTTAAATGACAAAAAGTACATACTTCACCAGTGGATAGAACATTCCAGTAACTTCCTAATCACCTCCAATATTTCTGAAGAAGCAACTAATGCTCTTCCAGAATACCCACTTACAGAACTTGCACTAGCTCCTACCTTGTATGAGACCATAACAGCAGATGTCACAAGGAAAAACACCTGTCTTTTGATCCTTCCATGATGGGATGGCTAGAGATGTGGAAAATGGTGAGATATCAAATCCTTTCCCAACTCCAATGACACCAGACAAGGCTGAATGCTGACCCCACATTCTTTCTGAACCCTTTTTCCCCCACTGTATCTATGGATGTATTTCATGACTTTGACAGAGCATTTATATACTTCTACACCAATGGGAAGCTGTTCAATTTGCATTTTAGTTTCACAATCAGTTTCAGTTGAGAAAACTAAAGTACCATACCAATATATGCTAGGGTAGTGTTTCCCAATTTTATTTATCGAGGGGGGGAAAAAAACCCCACTACCGGGGAAAATTTGTCAAAAAAAGGAGACCTGTGGGCCAAAATGCGGTCACGCATGTCCCAAGCGGACTTTGGAAACGCAGAGTGGCAGCAGGGAAGGGGAGGTGAGATGTCTGAAAGCTGGCGGGAAACCAGAGAAGGGGCCGGCTCCTCTCTGTCTCTTTAAGGGGGGGCAGGGGGAGAGAAGTGATCAAGTTCGCATGAAACCCTTACTTTCACTTTGCGGAACCCTGGGGTTCTGCGAAGCACTATTTGGGAAACACTGTGCTAGGGGAATGCTCATACCTACCTTAGTATTAAATCAACTGAGCTCCTCAAGATCATGGAGAAGTTTTGCTACCAAGGGGAAACGGCATCACAGAAAGCCACAACTGAGGAGATTGCCCATCACTTATCCAAGGCCTGCTTCTCATCTGAAATGAATCACTCCCCCCACCTATGGAATGATAGGGGTGTCAAAATAAGCAATAAGCTAAATTTCTATTATTCTTCCAACCCTTCTATGTGGTTGTTTAATGTGGACAACATATCACAGGTTCATAGATGCTTTCTTTAGTCTGTTTGCAGGGTCAATTTGTGGGACATAATGAAATTCTTAATTGTTGTTGGATATCTAACATTCAAAGAAAGCTCATAAAAGTTCTGCTGTATTGGTCCGGGCATCTTGTTCATATGGTCAATTGATACAGATTCAAGGCCATACTTATGGTCAGCTAAAGCAAAGCACCCAGTTTCATGGTGGCCAATACAAAACAATAGTCAAACTTGAAAGCATGTCAGACTGACCCCAAGAACTAGGAAGCAACAGTCCATGACAGGGAAAGCTAGCAGAAGATACGTTATGTTGCCATTAACTGCTTTGAACAAAAACAAATTAACGCCATATATGAAAAATTTGAACAGCACAAAATAAAGTTGCTACATACTGCACTTATTATGGACAGACTTGTGTGCCCACATATAGCTGCATTCGTATGAATTCCCCTATATATATTCATCCATGGCATCTGCTGAATTCTTATACATTAACATCAATATGAACGCCATCATCACAGTCCTTTGTTTTGCAAAGAGAATTTAAAATATACATTACTTAGACAAAAAAGGAATTTCATCTAGCTTTTCCTGAAACAGCAGACATAGTAAACGCTATACAGGTAGTCCCCGACTTACGTCGGATCCGCACTTACAAACGGGACTTCTCTCGCCCCGGAGCTCACGGGCAGCGGATCGCCACCCGTGTCCTCCGGGGCGAGAAAAGCTTCTCCCGGTCTCCCTAGTCTGCTGGGGGGGTCCAGCAAAGCCGCTGGACCCGCCCCAGCAGACCAGAGACACCCGAGCAAAGCTGCCCAGGCGGCGGGAGTCCCGCTGCCTGGGCGGCTTTGCTTGTTTGCCCCGGAGCAAAGCCGCCCAGGCAGCGGGACTCCCCCCGCCGAGGCAGCTTTGCTCCTGTCCCCCTGGTCTACTGGGGGGAGTCCAGCAAAGCCGCTGGACCCCCCCAGCAGACCAGGGACACCCGAGCAAAGCCGCCCAGGCGGGGGGAGTCCCGCTGCCTGGGCGGCTTTGCTCGTTTGCCCCAGAGCAAAGCCGCCCAGGCAGCGGCTTTGCTTGGGTGTCCCTGGTCTGGGCTGTCCCGCTGCGGCGTGCTCAGCAGCTTTGCTCCCCGTCTCCCTGGTCTGCAGGGAGACAGGGAGCAAAGCCTTGGAGCACGCCCGCAGCGGGACAGCCCGGGTGCGCTTGGGCTGTCCCGTTGCGGGCGTGCTCCGCAGCTTTGCTCCTGTCCCCCTGGTCTGCTGGTGCCCCCCCCCCCCAGCAGACCAGGCTTTTCTTGCCTACCCCTGGGGTAGAGCAGCTGGGGGCTGCCGGGTTGGTCCCGCAGCACTGCTCTGGAGCAACCCAGCAGCACCCCAGCTGCTCTGCCCCAGGCGTCCTGATTCAGCTGCTGCTGGTCAGTTTCAGCAGCGGCTGAATCAGGACGCCTGGGGCAGAGCAGCTGGGGTGCTGCTGGGTTGCTCCAGTAGAGCCGAGGAGCCGCCTACTGGAGCAACCCAGCAGCACCCCACCTGCTCTGTCCCAGGCGTCCCCAAGTCAGCCACTGCTGAAACTGACCAGCGGCTGACTACAGGAAGCCCCTGCCCCAGGCTTCCTGGAATCAGCCGCTGATCAGTTTCAGCAGCAGCTGACTTGGGGACGCCTGGGTTTCTTAAGTTGAATGTGTATGTAAGTCAGAACTGGCATCCAGATTCAGCCGCGGTTGAAACTGATCAGTTTCAGCAGTGGCTGACGCCAGTTCCGACTTACATACAGATTCAACTTAAGAACAAACCTACAGTCCCTATCTTGTACGTAACCCGGGGACTGCCTGTATAGGATAGCAAAATTAAAACAGGGCAGAGAGCATAATGGAATAGACGGTAAACTAGAGAAGTGTGCTTGAACTCTAGACACAAAATGTTAATATTAGTCCTTGGATTTATGGGACTGTACTGGCTCCCTCTGGTGGTTTAGCGGTACCTGAAAACGAAGGGATTTGTTGTGTTTGTTTTTATAATGCAAATACTAACCCATGGTATAGCCAAATATGCCTGATAAAGCTCATACATTTGAGAAGTCTTTCACACATTGCCACAGAATTGGTAAAATGTCAGACTCATATAAGACACACTTATTTAAGAAAATTCAGAACAGAAAAATCTAGACTCTAAATATAGATTCCTAGTCAAAATACTAAAAAGAAATTTAACTTGGAAATACATATAGGGAAAAAATTAATAAAATGCTCTGAGGTTTAAGAAACAAATGCTTGAGACCCATGATTCATTGCATGAGGCTGGGGGCATTCTTAAAGCATAATGGATAGTATGAACACATTGAAACTCTATATTTTGAAGTATACATGACATAATTCTCCTACTTACCCTACAACTAGCCAAAGGCACTACTCCTCACCAACACGTGCACAAATTCAGAGTTTCTAAACTAAATTATTTTGTATATTACAAGTCAAAAATAATTTCTCCACAAATATTCATGTTTATAATCCCACGTCTCTCAAACGTATTTTTTTTTTTTTTTTGCTAATCATAACCAGAGAAAGAGAACTGTTAAAAGTGGCGGATAATTTGTACTGTAGATACAGCCTTTGGATTTATTGGCTCATAATTTTATGGTCAGTCTATTCAATCACAGTGACCTATTCTGACACAACAGTACCCTATTTAAAAGGACAAAAACAGCTGCCAGAGTATTTACAACCAGGGGCCCTGAACTTTGGATATCACATCTCCCCCTTTTTTGAAGCAGCACAATTCTGTTACTCGTCAGGGCAGACTACTATGCTCACTGTCTCCTCAAGGTGTTTAGGCCTGTGATACATTTCAAAAGCTGGCATTGTGGTTGGAGTGCTTTTTGTTTTCTCTCCTGGTGTTGAAGAACATCCTGGGATATATTTTCATTTGTGTTAGTATTTACACTTTTATTTTATGGTGGTCACCTAAAGTCATAGGGAATTTTTTAGGAAATAAAAGTCCATAGAATGCTAAAGGATAAAAACTCTGTAAATACAATGGTAAGTCAAAAAGTATCTGCAATGTATTTATTAAAATTAACACAACAGCAATACAGAACTCAGAAGTGTGTCATTTTTCAACATAGTTCCCCTGCTTTTCAACACACTTGGTCTAGCGTCGCACAAGTTTTTGTATGCCTTCAGAAAAATATGTTTCTGGCTGGGTGGCAAGCCATGTATGCACCACCTCCTGCAAATCATGGTCACTGGCAAAATGACAGCCTCTTAAAGCATCTTTGAGGGGGTCTCTCTGATGTTTGCTCTCCGGCTCATAGTGGTAGATCCATGTTTCATCACCAGTGACAATGAGACTCAAAAAAGCGTTACCTTCCTCGTGATACCGGTTCAAAAGGCAGTTACAGATGTCCAAACGATTACGTCTGTGCTGTTCCGTGAAGTGTTTGGGAACCCACCTTGCACAAACTTTACTGAAGCAAAGTTTGTGGTGGATGATTTCATAGGCAGAACCGTGACTAATCTGCAGTTGGTTTGCCACTTCATCGACAGTCACCCTGTTTGCGAGAATCTGCGAGCAGACGTGTTCAATGTTCCTTTCAGTAGTCGATGTTGAGGGGTGCCCTGATCGTTCTTTGTCAGTGACACCTGTTCGGCCATTTTTGAACATATCAATCCATTCGTACATGCTTCGCTGCGGCAAAACACTGTCACCGTATTTTGCTGATAGTCTTCAATGAATTTCCGCATTTTACACCTTCAGCCCACAAAAATCGAATCACTGCATGCTACTCTTCTTTGGTCCATGTGGTAAGTGGAGCGGCCATGTTGACCCCACTAGTGGTGAAGAACATCTGAACAGTCAAGGCCAAATATTTCACTACAATATAGGGAGGTTCCGTGCTTACGGTTGCGCACAAATTCAGCAGTTGGGATAATTGCAAAAAAAAGATATGAACACTTTGTGGATACTTTTTGACTTACCCTCATATATTCAGAAAAGAATTATAAGAGAGACCAAATGATTTACTACCAATATACAGACATTATGCAAGATATACAATAGTTTACTACTATGCAACTAAATCTTTCCCTATGATCTCTTTGCCAGAGGATGTGGTGAAGACTAGGACTTTAACAGGGTTCAAAAAAGATTCATGGAGGTTAGGTCCATCAATGGCTATTAGCCAGGATGGGTAGGAATGGTGTCCCTAGCCTCTGTTTTGTCTGGAGATGGATGACAGTAGAGGGATCACGTGATGATTACTGGCTGTGTTCCCTCCCTCTGGGGCATCTGGTATTGGCCACTGTCAGCAGACAGGATACTGGGCTAGATGGACCTTTGGTATAACCCAGTATGGCCATTCTTATGAGTATCTGGAGTGTACTTTACTGCTAATTACACCTAAGATGTTTATTCCTATCAAATTTGCTTCCTGTTTTCTTACAAAATCTTTTACTGTATATTCATTCTTGCTCACACTGAATAATCAATCACTTCTAGAAAATATATCTATTTGTAATTAATGCTGATATATTCTACTTCAAACCCCATATGCTCTCGCTAGCCTTTCAAATTCCACAGGTCAGAAGAGCTAACTTTTCACACACTGAAATGGTAAGTGGTGTTTGTGAATTAAGATTAGGGCCAATCAAACCATATTTGTTCAGGCTGAGCTTCTACTGAAGGCCCACCACAGCTCTTTCGAAGCAATCAAAGGTTGATTTTGCATACCTATATATTTACTATGGATGATGATAATCCTAATACCATTCAGAATGCACCTGGCTGCTCTGTCAATATTCCACATTTGCTCCCAGTTCTAGCAGCATTAAGCCCATTGATGTCACACTGTGCTAAGTCATATTTTTTTAAAAGGCTGTCAAAACAGTTAGGGCGCTCTCTCATCTTCTCAACCTAGTACAGAGCTCCCGAGTTAAGTCAGCCAAGTAACTCTGAAGTGGACATTCTTATTTAAATAGCAGAATACTTTCCTAAGTTAGTACATATACTTTGCCAACATACTACTTGTAGGAAAGTAGCATGACTATTTAGATTTAAGTTTTTTATTTTTCTGATGTATATAATGAGCTTTAGTTAAGTTTATCTGCCTGTCTGATACAAATAAAGTGTTTTCTTAACATTCAGGGTACATCAAAGTTTTGATGTGACATATTAGATAACTTGGATTACAAGAATAATTTTAACACAGATCATTCAGAACAGGAGAAAAACAGTCTAGATTAGATTTAGATTACAATCTAAAATATAATTGTACACAAAAAAAATCTAGGTAAAGTATTATCTGTTAACAGCTGCCTGGTGCATAAGAGGAGATGTATAAAACCAGTAAAGCCACCAGGCTCTTATTACATTTAAAATGCAGAGGTGCAGCAATCCCATATCAGCATAAGCTGGGAATGCTTGGCCCCAACTCGAGTCAGCTCCAGCAGCCCCTATTCACAATAGCCCAGGCTGGCCACTTCCCAAAACTACCACAGCCACAGGGTGGCCACCTGTCCACAGCAGCGTCCCCTAACACCCACCTGCTGCCTCGGATAGAGGCAGTGTGGGGGAGAAGAGAGGTGGCAACAAGGGAGGGGGGAAGGAAACAAGTAGTCAGGTACTCAACTCAACTGATAAGCTTAACCTTACATCCCTTACTTGCTTACATCTCTAGTTTGTACAATAATGAAAAGAAATTGGGGTAGGAGTAAGAAGGAACTGTGAACATCCCATTCCCCCTCTTTACATTATACCACCTACCTCTTAGCACGTGGATGCACACACGGATGTTGATACCAGTGTGTGACAGAACCTTTCTGGTCTTGTATTGCAGCTGCTCCTAGCCAGGCCTATCCCCTTCTCCTCAGCCTATCAAAAGAAAGGGTAGCACAGAGCCCAAAGGAAGGACCCTCCCTGGGACTGCAGAACAGGAAGGGACACAGCAGGGCAAGGGGCAGGGAGAAAAGTGCACAGAGCTACGCAGTGGCACAGTGTGTGCCTGGCAGAGGGGAGGGATCAGTTGTCCTATGCCCCTCCCCAAGCCAGATGGAGAAGAGAGGTAGGCTCCTCCATCCATAGCCATGTGGGGACCAGCCCCTTCCCGGCCTCCTTGCCAGTCCCTCTCACACACACATATGCCCAAGGCGCCCCCAAAGTCAAGTGGGGACCAAGCCCTCCCCCGCCTCCGCGCCAGCCCCTCACCCCCCCAGGCACCTCCATAGCCATGTGGGGACCGAGCCCTCCCCCGCCTCTTCGCCAGCCCCTCTCATCCCCCCAGGCACCTCCATAGCCATGTGGGGACCGAGCCCTCCCCCGCCTCCTCGCCAGCCCCTCACCCCCCCCCAGGCACCTCCATAGCCATGTGGGGACCGAGCCCTCCCCCGCCTCTTCGCCAGCCCCTCTCATCCCCCCAGGCACCTCCATAGCCATGTGGGGACCAAGCCCTCCCCCGCCTCCTCACCAGCCCCTCACCCCCCCAGGCACCTCCATAGCCATGTGGGGACCGAGCCCTCCCCCGCCTCCTCACCAGCCCCTCACCCCCCCCCAGGCACCTCCATAGCCATGTGGGGACCGAGCCCTCCCCCGCCTCTTCGCCAGCCCCTCTCATCCCCCCAGGCACCTCCATAGCCATGTGGGGACCGAGCCCTCCCCCGCCTCCTCACCAGCCCCTCACCCCCCCAGGCACCTCCATAGCCATGTGGGGACCGAGCCCTCCCCCGCCTCCTCACCAGCCCCTCACCCCCCCCAGGCACCTCCATAGCCATGTGGGGACCGAGCCCTCCCCCGCCTCCTCACCAGCCCCTCACCCCCCCCAGGCACCTCCATAGCCATGTGGGGACCGAGCCCTCCCCCGCCTCCTCACCAGCCCCTCACCCCCCCAGGCACCTCCATAGCCATGTGGGGACCGAGCCCTCCCCCGCCTCCTCACCAGCCCCTCACCCCCCCAGGCACCTCCATAGCCATGTGGGGACCGAGCCCTCCCCCGCCTCCTCACCAGCCCCTCACCCCCCCCAGGCACCTCCATAGCCATGTGGGGACCGAGCCCTCCCCCGCCTCCTCACCAGCCCCTCACCCCCCCAGGCACCTCCATAGCCATGTGGGGACCGAGCCCTCCCCCGCCTCCTCACCAGCCCCTCACCCCCCCCCAGGCACCTCCATAGCCATGTGGGGACCGAGCCCTCCCCCGCCTCCTCGCCAGCCCCTCTCACCCCCCCCCAGGCACCCCCATAGCCATGTGGGGACCGAGCCCTCCCCCGCCTCCTCGCCAGCCCCTCTCACCCCCCCCCAGGCACCCCCATAGCCATGTGGGGACCGAGCCCTCCCCCGCCTCCTCGCCAGCCCCTCTCACCCCCCCCCAGGCACCTCCATAGCCATGTGGGGACCGAGCCCTCCCCCGCCTCCTCGCCAGCCCCTCACCCCCCCCCCCAGGCACCTCCATAGCCATGTGGGGACCGAGCCCTCCCCCGCCTCCTCGCCAGCCCCTCACCCCCCCCCAGGCACCTCCATAGCCATGTGGGGACCGAGCCCTCCCCCTCCATGTCTAAGGGCCCCTCCCCTCAGACTCACCGCTGGAGTCTGGGCTCCGTCGGGGGCGGGGTCAGGCGCGCGCGCGCTGTACCCGTTCAAACCACCCGCGCCCGGCCCGGCCAGTAACAGCTAGCGCGAGAAGTCACGGGTACGCGCACCTCAGGCAGGCGCAGCCTCACGGGCATGCGCGAGGAGCTCGAGCACGCGCACTTCCAGCAGCAGTAGCGCTCCCCTCCCCTCTGCAGCTCTGCGCCGGGCGGGGCTGAGAGCTCGGGGCGGGCAGGTCGGAGCCCGGGTGGGGGCGAGGGCAGGAGGAGCCTGTTCGGACAGGGAGCGGCCCTGGAGCGGGGCTGAGCGGAAGGAAATTGAAGGGAAGCATCCTGTTGTTGGGGGAGGGGGGTACTGGATATTCCTGGAGCTGAGTTTGGGGCAAAGAACAGGAAGGGTCCTCAGAGCTGGGGGGGGGGGGGATGTGCAGATGCCCCCCCAGGGCAAGAACTGGGGCCTTGAGGCTGGGCTGTGGGGGAGGAGGGACCTATGCAAAGAACCGTGGGTCTTCCAAGGGCTGAATCCATCTGGAAATGAGTGGTTTCTATGAGATTTTTTAATGCGGGGGAGGGAGGGCAATAATTTTTGAAGGGAAGCCACTTGGGTAATTTATAAAGTGGTTGCAGGCTGGCCAGCAGGCGCAAGCCCTTTAAGTAACATGAATTGAAAGGGCTTCTGCCTGTCTCCCAGACAATGTGTTAGCAGCAGAACCAGGAGCTGTGAGCCATTTCATTTATTTCTATTTCAAAGGCTTGCACCTTAGCAGCTGTGAGGAAGGAACAAGCCCTTGGACTAGAAGCATTTGAAAGGGTTCAGCTTGTCGGGGACTTGAACCCAGATGGCTTAATTGTCTGACGGCAAAGAGACAGGCAACACCAGCAAGGTCCAATCACAAGCTCTTTATTGAAGAGTGCACATAACAATAGAGAGCTGCCTATCTCCAAAGAGAACCAGCCCCAATTTCAATAACAGGTACTGTATATTCCGGCGTACAAGACGACCTCTGATGTTAAAAAACATCCCCCAAAAATCGGGGGTCGTCTTGTACGCCGGGTATACATCCCAGGCGCGCCTGGGATGCCCCCCCGCCGGAGCCCCTCTGCGGCTTTGAAAGCCTCGGGGGAAGCCGGCGGCGGGGCATCCCAGGCGCGCCTGGGCTGCCCCCCCGCCGGAGCCCCTCCGCAGCTTTGAAAGCCTCGGGGGAAGCCGGCGGGGGGGCAGCCCAGTCTGGGATGCCCCGCCGCCGGCTTCCCCCGAGGCTTTCAAAGCTGCTGCAGCTTTGCTCCCTGTGCCTCTGGTCTGCTGGGGACCATCTCCAGCAGACCAGGGACACCGGGAGCAAAGGAGGCGGAGGGGTGCTGGGGTATAAGATGAAACCCTATCTTTGCTTTGCCAACCTCTAGCTCCTAGCTTTGCTCCTCTGACCCCATTGGCTCTGGTCACTGTAGGTCTGCCTCTCAGCACAGCTTGCACTCCTTGGGCAGTGTGTGTCTGGCTCTGTCACTGCAGGTCTGCTTCTTAGCACAGGGTCTGCGCTCTGTGGGTGTATGGGCCTCTGGCTCTGTCACTGCAGGTCTGCCCCTCGGTACAGCCTGGACCCCTTGCTACTCTTCTTAGCTCTCCCGCTTTGACTCAGACCCAGAAAATCCCAGCACACACAGAGGATGGGACCTGGCCTCCTAATTCCCCCATTGGCCTGTCCAACCTGTCAATCAGGGTGACCTGGAGTGTTGGCTTCTTCCCATTGTCCCTGGGGTCTGTCAATCTCAGGGCCCTGATTTCTCGTAGACCCTTCCCCTTTTGGTACTGGGAGCTGGCCAACCAAAAACTCCCATTGAGTTTTAGTAAGGGGCTAACAATCCCCTTACTTCAGCTTAGGAATGCTGTTGGGTGCTACCTAAAGTTCCCCTTGTGTTTGGGGACAAATACCAGCAAACACGCTCTGGCTGTGCCTACATTGGCGCGATCTTGCGCAAAAGCGAATGCCTACACTGGCCACGAGTTCTTGCGCAAGTACACTGACGTTCTAATGTATGAAATCAGGGCTTCTTGCGCAAGGACTCTGATGCTCCCGCTCAGGAATAAGCCCTCTTGCGCAAGTGTTCTTGCACAAGAGGCCAGTGTAGACAGGCAACATGAATTTCTTGTGCAAGAAAGCCCTATGGTTAAAATGGCCATCAGAGCTTTCTTGCGCAAGAGAGTGTCTACACTGGCATGGATGCTCTTGTGCAAAAGCACATCTCTTGCGCAAACGCACATGCCAGTGTAGATGCTCTCTTCTGGAAGAGTATTTGCACAAGAACTCTTCCGCAAAAGAGTTCTTGTGCAAGAGCATGCCAGTGTAGAGGTGGCCTCTGTGTATGTGGGCTAGTTCCTTCTCATAGCCATGATCTCTGGTGGGGTGCCTTCCTAATCACTCTCTCTAGGACGGGAGGCCCCCTCAGACACCTCTATTTTTTGGGGGGGGCCTCTGCACAATGGAACTAACCACCACCCTCTCTGACTATAATTGGCTAGAACAGATGCCAAAGACCTTCCCTTATTCACTTCTTGAGTAGCCAGGCAAAAACTCAAGCTCCATCCTCTTATCTATTCCTTGGGCTCCCAGAGCTTGGCGTGGGGAATTGGTACAGGAGAGGGTCAGGAAGAGAGCTTGATTGAAGGAGGGGATTGTGACCTGGGATAGGGGATTAGGCTGTAGGAGGAGGGAGGGGGTATGGTGCAGGAGAGGATTCTGGCCTGGGGGAAAGATGTAAGAGGTAATGCAGGGTCTCGCAAGGAATTGTGACCTGAAAGGTTTCACATGGTGACATGGGCCAGGAGGGGTGGTAACCTGGGATAGAGACTTGAGGGAAGAGGTGCCAAGACTCTGGCTGGAAGGTCCTTACCTTAGGCAACTCCCGGCCAGCAATCCAGCAGGGACCCCAAGGCAGGCTCCCTGCCTCCTACAGCCTCAGGCTACTCAAAACAGCTGGAGGGTCCCTCCATATGCAGGCCCCTAGCAGGAGGGAGTACTTTTCCAGTCAATGGGAGCTGCGATGATTGGCCTGGGGGCGGGGCAGTGCACAAATTTTCCATCCCTGCGCCTGCCAGATATGTGCTGTGCTAGCCATTTTGAGCAGCCTTGGGGTCTTGGTGGGGTGCGCTGTGAGCTGGATCAAAAGGCTTGGTGGGGCAGATTTGGCCCACGTGCTGTATCTTGCCTGCTCATATTTGCTTCTCCCATAGTCACTTGGGCTGCACTTACCACCCATCCCTCTGACCCTGGAGAAAGCACCAAGAACCCACAATTGCAGAGTCCTGCCCTGTGCACCAGCAGATCAGCTCCCAACCTTTACCTTGCTACCAACCTCTCTTATGCTTGTGTTTCATCCAGACTTCATCCCAGGGCCAATCTGATCCTAGCAGATTGTGTGACGAGACTGCCTCTTTCATTGCTCTAGCCTGAGTGCTTTTGGAAAGGAAATATTTTCTCTCATTGGAATGTTTTGATATTAACAGATGAAAAGCCCATGATACCCAAATAGTTAAATAAAAACAAAAAAATCCTAGCACACACTTCTGTACAGCAATATACTTCATACTAATTCCTACATTATCAGGTCTTTTTTCCATCTCTCGAGAAAAAGCAATCAGACTAAAAGCTGCCATTCAGATCATACTCAATTATTATATAGCTAAGTTAGAGAAACAAGCTCTATTTTATTCTAATAGCAAATTTTTGCCTCTGTTGAGGATTTCTGGTGTTTCTTTTTTGACATTCTGTATCATCCAGACTAATCCATCACCTTGGTTTAAAAAGCAAAGAAACAAGGAAGGGAATAATTTTGTGGTTGACATTTAAATCTGTTAAGATGGATTTTTGTTGTTGTATATCCAAAAGGTGATCATTATTCAGCAGACCTTCAAAAAACTAAAGGACAACTACTAGAAAGCTAATGATTAAGAAAGAGTGCTATACAGAGTTGTTTGCCACAACGTACTAGGTTTTTGAAATTGTTTGGTCACCCAGAGAAGCATGAAGAAAAGTGCATTATCTAACAGTAAGAAATCCTCTGTGGAATGGAGATATTTTGTGCGGCCACTTCCATTAGGCCACACCGCTTTAAATGACAGTTCTAACATCCCAAGCAATGTTCCGTCTAATTTTTTTGGTCCACATACAGAATAAATTATGTACACCGAGGTGTGTGGAGATGTGCACCACCACTAGAAACACATGCTGTGGGCGCTCTGCTAATTGGCTGGGCGGCACATGAATCTCTCCTGGGTGGCCACCTACGTGCCCAGCTTACAGGCAACACTGATGTCCATAGCCTCAATTCTAATGAGGGCAATTCTGCAGCCATTGATGTAAATTGTCCCCCTGACTTCAAAATTAACTGCAAGAGACAAATACAAAACCATCGATGCAAATAACATTTTAGAACCTGGTATCAAAATGGGAAAAATTAAATTCCATGCCTCATAAATTCTTGTTTTCAAATTAAAAGAACCAGAGATTGGCCTAAGTGATAAACTTCTAATTCAGACTTTCACAGAGTCTGGAGATATTTAGATGAGTAGTGCCATGGCACCTCAGAGACTAACACAAATATATGTATCATGAGCTTTCATGGGCGAAACCCAGTTCTTCAAATGAGATGATTACAGCTGTTACTAATAGAAGAAAGAAAAAAAACCATGCCAGCCACTGTGAAATGTACCCTTGAACAACAATGCTTATAAAACATGAATATTCAGACCTTTATACAGATTTCTTTTGCTGCTTGAGCATTTGTCATGGGATTGGTTTCTTGTTGGAAATACTGAAATGAACGTAGAATGTACCACATCTGTATTATTTTATTGAGTAAAAACAATTTATTTTGCTTCAGGGGTTAGCCAAGTTAGTCTGTACAGGATAAACTTAAAAAAAAACAAATAGCACTTAAAGACTTAACAAAACATGTAGATGGTTTTATAAGTTCTTATTTCTTTTATAATTTTAAGGTTACAAATAGGTCTGACATATGTGAAACTTGCAAGAAGTAGGGTTTCTTTTTGGAGCCTATCACACCATCTGCTGTCATGTTAGGGAATGTCACACATGCAAGTGTGAAACAACCCTAAAGAAAGTCAAGTTACCAAGGGACACCACACTCTGAAGCTGTTGTTTCACGAATACACTAAAAATATTTGCAAATCTTAACAGTGTTCTTTCTGTTCATGCAAATAAAATACAGTATTTAACAAAAGGGTAACAACACATTGTCCATTCAGGGCATCTATGCAGCTCCATTTTATCATTAAGAAGCGGATGAAAAATCATCTTTCCATCTTTTTATCAAGCAAATACCCCTGTATATAGGGGTTGGTAGCCATTGTCTTCCCTCTTGCATGTGATCACGCAGACACTCAGCATTCCAAAGAACTGAAAAGACAAAAAAGGGATCCTTAGCTTTTCTGTTGCCTTTGGAGGTTGAATTTATCGTATTTTTGATCTATAATTGAATTAAATTTAATCTCTTTTTGGCAAGGATGTTGTCTTCTACATATTTGTTTTAAGTGTATTTTACAATAGCACTTTAAACAACATAAAGAATATATGCATTTATTTTCTTAGTGTTAACGGTGTTTTTAACTGGTCACTTAAATAGTGATATGGACTCTGGATTTTCTCCCACTTTTTCCCATACATTTATTCCAGAAACATTAATTTTTAGGTAGCGTCTGCTGTAAATATGGCTGTGCTGGGTTTCGACTGTAGATCTCTAATATGTTTAAGCATCTTCAGGTATCCAATAAAAGAAAAAATCATAATATGGTAGTACAATCAGAAGACATGAGAAGTGGTGATTGAGGGAAGAACTGACCAAAGTCAGTAACAAAGAAATAATAGCAATAAGATGGTGGTATTGATCAGACTATTGAATAATCAGAAGGAAGTGGTACAAGCTCCTTCTCTAAAGTAATATATTCCAGGTGCCAATCTTGCCCTGACAGGAAAAGAAAACTTTTGACTTAATTCACTAAATCAGGGCCCTCCTTCTACATTTATATCAGCATCTACAGAGTTTGCGCCCTCAATGCCAAGTACAGAACTTGGGTATGAAATAGTAAAAACTATTACTTTGATACAACTCTTTGACAACATGTATATAATTTAAGAGGATATTTTGTTGCCACTGGTTTTAACCTGACCTCCCCAGTCAATGTGGGAAGACTATATGAATCTCAGGGAAAAATGATAAAAGGAACAATGATAAAAGGAGATATTATTTTAATACGAGAGTTTTTTAGAAAATCAGTTTTCACTATGCAATTTCATTCTTTTTTATGAAGCAAAATGCAGGACTATGTAGCACTTTAAAGACTAACAAGATAGTTTATTAGATGATGAGCTTTCATGGGCCAGACCCACTTCCTCAGCTACACCAGACTAACACGGCTACATTTCTATTACTATTCTTTTTTCTGTTTCTCTCAGTTTGAATAATAAAAAGCTAGTCAGTTTCATGCTTGCTTGTATTCAATTTGCTGTCAATTTCATTCTTAGGTTCCCACACAAAGGACTGTTTTTTTAAAGAAAATCTTTAGGGGGGTTTTCCTCCATTGGGACATTTGGTCATTAATTACAGAAAATCTTGTGTTTAACAAAGCTACATCTGGGCCAGAGCAACCATTTTACAAATGTAAATGTAAAAATTGCACCTCTTAGCAAATGGCTAAAACAGTTCAGCATTTCACTTAATACAAGTCTTTTTCTAGTTTTGGGCAGAATCCTCTCATCCCCTCATGCAAGCAGAAAAGAGAAAACTTGTAGAAAACTAAAAATGAGGCACAAAGTTAGAAGTAGGGGTACAGAAACTCCTTGGAATGCTTCCTCTTCCTCTCCCTCAGCCTGTCAAAGTCCCACCATTATGGGTGGTGGATGAAGCTGGTGATTAAGAAGGTGAGCTCCCCAGCCTGTGGGCCCACCCATACTCTACCCTGTCTGGCCCCCACTATGCCCAGGCTCCACCCTCTCCCCCAATATCCCTCTTCCCTCATCTCTGATCACCAAGTACAGCCAAATCCCTGAACTCAGATGTAGGTAATGACATTTGGAAAAAAAAAACCCTCTTCTAAAATGTATATCTAAAGAAGATGGAGCATGTTCCCCACTGCATGCCAGATTGTCAAGACTGGATATGCAGAAGGTACTTAATTAAAAGCAGTACATCTGGGAATAACAAATGTCAGTCCCAGGTTTTCTGATACACGCTAAAGTTTGTCAGATTTATTTGCAAAAACTTTGTAAGTAAGAGCAAGTCAGCCATCTTGCTGAATACAATATTAAATATGGAACACACAATGTAGCTCTTCTCTGTTTTACATTTTCTTAATACATATTTCTAAGCTGATATTATATTTTAAATGTACTCTTCAGCCTTCATAAAGTAATCATTCCAGATTACTACATATTTAACACACTGAAATAAAGACATTATTTTAAAATTACCCCAAGTGATTTAGTGTGTTCATAACAAAGTTTATTGTTTTTTAAAAAAGGGAACACATTTTGTGTGATCTCCTTAACAATAGGCATTTTTATGAAATTTCATCATCTCTTTATGTTAAAAATATGGTTCCAGAGATTTTAGGCATAACAATGGATTTTATTTGTTACTAAGACAGTGATTTTGGTGAAGGGTTCTCTTAGAACTAGTTCATGAAAAAGTCAGAATTAAAGGGAAACCCATTTGTTCAGTTATCTGGAAGAAAAGAGGTGTTATCCCTTTAAAGACTCTCTTCATCTAAAAATCTCTGCAAGGTGTTTTTTTTAGAGATGTGATTTTTATAATCTTCAGCAACCAACTAATGAAATACTTGAAGCAAAATTTAAACTATTACAGTAATGCACAACTGTTTTTGTCAGTAAATTCAGAAACTGAGGCTGCATCTAGATTGGCATGACTTTCCGGAAATGCTTTTAATGGAAAAGTTTTCCATTAAAAGCATTTTTGGAACAGAGCGAATAGATTGGCACGGACGCTTTTCTACAAAAGCACTTTTTGCGGAAAAGCGTCCGTGCCAATCTAGACGTGCTTTTCCGCAAAAATCCCCGATCGCCATTTTCACGATCGGGGCTTTTTTGCAGAAAACAAATCTGAGCTGTGTACACTGGCCCTTTTGCAAAAACTTCGCGCAAAAGGGACTTTTGCCTGAACGGGAGCAGAATAGTATTTCCGCAAGAAGCACTGATTTCTTACAGTAGGAAGTCAGTGCTTTTGCCGAAATTCAAGCGGCCAGTGTAGACAGCTGGCAAGTTTTTCTGGAAAAGCGGCTGATTTTCTGGAAAAACTGGCCAGTCTAGACACAGCCTGACAGTATATAACTCCAGATTGACACATGCCTGTTAAATAGTTTCATTATCATTTAATGTCTGTTTCACGGGTTGAATATTATGCTAATAGGTCTGGCAAGCTTGTAGGCTTTTCACTTTAAAGTTAACTAGATCCACTCTGGGGGAAGACTTACAAGGCATCAGCCTGTTGTGGGAGACTGCAGGAACAGGCAAAATAGGGATAGGAAGAGGGGAATGGTTGAGCACTAAGACCCAGGAAAAGCATTGCCTTCCCTTGCTTCTTATACTCAGGGCACATGCCCACCATTCAAAGACTGGAGTGCAGTGAATTTGGTGTGTGTGTCACTGGGGGCTAGAACCAAGGAACAAGAGTTTTCTGTTGTAGCCTCTTTTTTGGATTCAAACGATTTCCAAGCAGAAATCCTCAGGAAAATTCCTGTTAGCAGTAGCATTATCCCCTTCCCCTCTACCCAGCTTTTGCTTCCCTGGAAAGGGGTGTCATGCAAAGCCACAGAAAGAGTAACCAATTGCAGAAAAGTTGTTTAAATAATTGTGGGAGTGAGAGCCCCAGTAGAGCATCAAGGAGATGAAAATGGCTCTCTTTTTTGTAGGGGAAGAAATGTACATTGTTATAAGTAAATACCTTTATGATGGCAAATCCTAGGATCACGAGCATAGCGTAAGTCAATACATTCTGTAGCCCGTATTCCACTTTCCCTGCACAGCCCTGCAGGAATGGAGAGAAGGAATGTTAGCTGCCATTTGATCACACTATCATATGCAATATAGTAGGGCAGATTTGGCCCACAGTCTCATGGAGGCAAGACCTTGTATAGCCCTGTTGTGCCCACGTGGCCTACTGCAGCAGCTTTGATGGCCTTGAAACAAGTTGCTGCTCCTGCACTGCTCAGAAGATGCACTAGACAACCTAATTACTTTGCCACCTGTAGTTTCTATTAGTCTTATATGGCTTGGTTCAGTTACTGTAAAAAAGGAAATTGCCACATACAGAGCCGCCATGGAAAATGGGTGCAATTTTTAAAAATAAAACCACATGAATATTGAATGAATGTCATCATTTATTCTAGAATTTGATTTCAAAGCTAGTGTAGGTAGCACAGTGCTCCTCAGTTGAAGGACTGATTCAGCTACCAAATCCCAAGCATACTTCCCAGGATAGGAGCATATTTTCCTCCTATCCAGCACTGACCAGGCATAGATTATGAAGTTATTTTTACTCATATCATAGTGGTGCTAAGGGCCAACCAGGTTTACAAGGTAAACAGTAAAGACAGACAAAGAGTAAGGGAAAGGGATACCCCATACAGAGTGAACATAAGAACGGCCATACTGGGTCAGGCCAAAGGTTCATCTAGCCCAGTTTCCTGTCTTTCAACAGTGGCCACTGCAAGGATGCTTCACAGGGAATGAATAGAACAAGGCAATTCTGAGTGACCCATCCATCGCTGTCGTCCAGTCCCAGCTTTTGGCAATATGCCTTGGAGATGCAAATGTGAGAACAACGTGATGGCTACAAATATTGGTTCCTGTGATTTTTAGTGCTTCTATTATTTAAATCCTTTCAGTGGGGTTATGATAATGTTGTGTCTACAGTACAAGCTTTTGCTGACACAAGTTACATCAGCATACAGCCACCGCAGTTAATATACTGCTTGTGTGCATGCATACTTAGTTCCTTGCTCTATGCTCCAGGTGTGCTTGTACAGAGGCACAGTGCAATGCACCATTGCCAATGTGCAACCACCACAATCCAGCTCATGGCCTTTTAGGAAACGCTGATAATGCCCAATGGAGCAGAAATTAGGTGTGCAGGGATGAGTGGAAAGAAGAGGTCACCTGCCCAAGATTTAATAGTCTCCATCCCATAAAAGTCATCTATATCCCATAATTTTCAGACCTTTTTTAAAAATCCCATATTCCTTCCTGGTCCTCCTTGCTCTCCACCATCCAGCCTGCATAGCTCTGGACTATTGTCCTAAGTGTTGCAAGCACAGAACACATGATCCTCTGGTATTTGCAGAGCCCCAAGAAGAACGGAATCAGCAAGTCTATCAAGGTCAATTTGCGGTGGGACATAGCACAAACTGATTCATGACTTTTGGTGACGTTCACTGACCAGCTACAGTGAGCGGAGCGCTGCTGCTGATCCTGAGAAAGGGGCACTGTCTGGTGGGATTGCATCATAATGTAGCTTGGGATGATGAACAGTGGCTGTAGAACTTTTGGACCACATTCCTGCATCTGTGTGTCATCGCTCCAGCCTTCCAGCACAAGGACACCAGAATGAGAGCTGCACTGACAGCAGAGAAGCAGGCAAGTGGAGTGGAGATCACGCTGTGGAAACCTGCAATGCCCGATTGCTGCCAGTCAGTGGGAAATAATTTTGGAAAATCCACTGTGGGGGACCAGAGTAATGCAAGTGTGCAGGATCATTCATCTCCTGCTCTACAGGACTGTGACTCTTGGTGATGTTCAGGACAACGTGAATGGATTTGGGACAATGGGTTATCTGCTTTCCATTCCCCTCTAGACATAGGCAGGTCGGACTTGTGGCACCATATATTTATGTATTATGGGATGTCCCTTGAATATTCTAGAGAGCTCTTAATGAAACGCACATGGAAATACTCAACATAAGGGTTGGGGTGGCTATGAGACACGAGCAGCACCCGTGCTCTTGCCACCCAAGTGAGATATCAGTTAAAAATCACCACTTCTTGGGGGAAATAGTGCCAGTACTTAGTGCCAGAGCTCTATATTCATTTTCATGCAAGCAAGCAATTCCTTCCTCATTTCCTTTTCCCTGCTTGGCTGTTCTGACCATGGGTGGAGCTGTGGGTGGTACCATGCACAAGCACTCCTAAGCAGACATGTCAATAAGCATGCATAGTTTAAAACTTAGAGAAGGCCAGGGAAGAGAGTTTTGAATCTTAATGTTTGCTTTCCATTGTGACTAAACCAACAGTGGTTCCTCTGTGTTTGTCCATAGCTGTTGCCATTGCAGCCTTGAAAGGTTCCCCTTCTGCACCTAAAGAACATCTGAGCAGGATAAGGAGGACAAAGAAGAGGACTCTGATGATATAATATGATCCCTGAAAGCCAGTGCTGCCTTGGACTGTGAGAAGGGGGCCTAGAGGATGAACGCTGCAGAAAGTATGAAGAAGAAAAGAACCAACGGTAGAAAGGCCCAGTTATACACAACAGAGGAGAGCTGTTAGATGTGCTTACTGCTCAGAGAGGCGAGTTATTGTTACAAGGTACTTACATCAGTGGGAGACAAATTTAAGTGGAGAGAAACACCCAACCATATCAATGTAAGGCAGTGAAACCTAACTTTGTAGAGTAGACTAAGTCTAAGGAAGGGATCAGCTAGATCAGGGGTTGGCAAGAGGCAGTTAGCGGGCTGGATCCGGCACTCAGCCACCTCGCCAGCATCCTAACTACACAGCAGCTCATGCTGTTTTTAACAACTGGCTGCTAATTGCTCTGCAAGCTGGGGAGGAATGGGAGAGTCTGTGCACTGACCCTGCCTCCAGCAAAATCCCTCAGCCCCCATTGGCCAATTTCCAGCCAATAAGAGCTGAGAAATTTTGCTGGAGGCAGGGGAAGAGTGAAGCCTCCTTCCTCCCCGCAATCCCCCTCCCAGTCCTGGAGCAGAGCCACATGGAGCAGCCAGCTCAGCAGACAGGGCTGTTTCAGGTTCCAGCTGGGCTTCTGGCTGGGAGCTGCCTAGGTAACATCTCCCAGCCACAGCCTGCCTCTGGCACACCACCTCTTCTTCCCCACTCCCCACCCCCAACTACCTGCCCCAGGTCACGAGCCTCTCCTACCCCAGGTCACCACCCAAGCCCTCTGTGTCCCCCTCTCTCTCCCTTCTCCAGGTCACAGCTCCCTCCCAGATTCTGCACCCCCTTGCACCCACCTCCCCCAAGCCACAATCCTCTTCTGCATCCATACCCCCTCCTGGACTCTGCACCAGATCATAACCCCCTCCTACATCCAAACTCCCTCTCAGACATTACGCCCCCTCCTGCACTCCAGTCCTTATCCCAAAATCTCTTCTGCACCTAATCTCCATCCCAGACCCTGTGCCCCCTCCATAGAGGTGCGGTTCTTGACCACTTACCAAAATCTTGGAGTGTCCACCCATTAAAATGATTTCCCACCCCCTGAGCTAGATGGAAAAACAAAGGATGGGAGGGGGGCAGAGTGGGTTGGAGATAAGAGCTAATCAGCACAAGAAAAAGAATGTTTAGAGTGAAATCTATAGAAAATAGTCTGAGGAGATCCTCAGTGTCTGAGAATCCCTGCTTGGACAGCTGCTTTCTACAGCTGCTCTGTTAGCTTCAGCCTCTGGCTGGTTTTGAGGAATCTAATGAGATCACAGAACTCAATGGCAGTTTCTAGGTTCATGGTAATGTACCCCTCACCTGTGCATTGAGAACCTGTGGCTCTTTCAGATCTCCTGTGCAGTTCTTAATATCTTGTTTGCAGCAGCTCAGAGGAACACTGTTATTGCCAGTCGTATTAAACCACTGGGTGGTTATCCAGTCGGTGTAGTTAGTTACTCCACAACACTGAAGCTGTGAAACAAACAGTAATTAAGTTAATGCAGACATTAGCGTTAAGTTCTACCCTTCTTCGGCATGTCATGCAAGTAGGTCTACAGTACTCTAAAGTAATCCATCAAAACACCATAGTCACTTTGTTGTAAGGGGTAGTAAATTAAACCAGTACAGTAGTTCACTTTGTTTTGTTTTTTAAAGGTAAATGTCCTCATGTATCTTTAAAATCAGAGTTCAAAGGTCTCAGCTCCATACAGGATTGGCCCACACAGCTCTTTCTGCTGCCACTGTATACAGTCTAAAAATAATGGAAGGAGGAAAAGGGAAGTTGCTTCATCAGCATATGAACTACAGATGGAACAAAAACAAGTTCAGAATCATCTTTTTCCTTTGTTAGTAATATTATTTGTGTGGCTCCAATCAGAATAGAAGATGGAGCTGTACAAAATTCTCAGTAAAACAAGATACAGGTAGATAAAACATCAAATTTCCTCAGTATGATAAAAATTCCTAATATTTATTTATTAGGAAAGTTTAAATACGATGGTGATAGTTAGCAACAGAATAAATTCCTGTGGACAACCATTTAAGCACACTCATTTAGGGGCTGATCTAAAGCCTATTTAGGTCAATAGAATCTTTCTTAAGTCCATTCACTTAAATAGATTTTGGGTCAAGGCCCTGTGGTCCAAACCTGCAGGGAGCTGAGTACCCTCAATTGCCACAGAAGTGAATGAGAACTGACAATGCTGAACATTGTGAAGAACAGTTTTTAGAAAATAGCAGGCTGATTTTCCCCCCTAAAGACTGCATGCATAATTTAATATCTACTGGATATTTTGAAATAATTCTCAGCAGCAGATCAGAAGTTTTCCTACCTGTTCTTGCAAGTAATCCACAACACCAGATTCTGAACTTTTCCCATCATATTTCTGGAACACTGTACGCATTGTGCCTTGAACATCTGTTTTTACCTGGAATGAGAAAACACACGGCATATTCTGTGTAAAGACAACAACCCAGAAGCTTTTAAAATGGAAACTTTGGAAGATTCCAAGCCCCATCAAAATGGAGTGCATTGAAAAGTGAAGTAATTCCTTTTGGTAAAATACTGCTGCCACTTAACCCTGCTGGGATTCTTGGACATTAAATAATTCTCCTACTGATTTTAAGAACCCTCTTCTGTGAACATGACCGCAAACTGATTAAAAGGTTGCTTTGATATCTCCTAAGCTAAGATCTACTTGTCTTCATCCAGAAAAAGCCACTAATATTTTAGGATTTCATTCTACACAGCACGGCTGTGTCTACACTGCACCCCTTTTCCTGAAAAGGGATGCAGATTAGACACTTTGGAATAGCAAAATCCGCGGGGGATTTAAATATCCCCCGCGGTATTTGCATTAACATGGCTGCCGCTTTTTTCCGGCTTGGGGATAAGCCGGAGAAAAGCGCCAGTCTAGACGTGATTCTCCAGAAAATAAACCCTTTTCCGGAGGATCTTTTATTCCTACTTTCAAGTCTCTTTGCGCCCTGCCAGGGGCATGATTGCTTAGTGGGAAGGGGGGGCAAAACGGCTCCCCCACCCCCAGACCAGTCATGGTCTGGGGGTGGGGAAGCCCAGAAGCATTCTGGGCCCCACCCCTTCCATTTTAGGCCCTGCCCCTTCTAGGGTGGCCCGGGGCCACTTCAAAAACTTTTTCCCACCCCTGGTCTACACCCTATTACTCTGACACTCACAGAAGTTAGGTTTGCAGCCCCCAAAAGGCAGGGTACACATTGCCCTGTTAATTTAGTCGAGGACTCACGCTCACTAAGAATAAGTTTATTAACAAACAGAGATTTAACTCATAATAAGCAAGAGAAAAAGAGAGGCCTGGTTACAAACAAAACACTCTTTCTAACGTCTAAAACACAATTTTAGCGAGTTACAATCTTTGCCTAGCAGTTTTCTTACATCAATTTGCCAGCATCTCTAGCCCTCCAGAATAGAGGATCTGACTTCCACAGGATCAGAGGGTGCTGTATTCCATATCCCATACGTGACAGATCAATCAAATCTAGTTTTGCTCCCATTGTATTACCCAAAGTCCATTGACTCTGCCTCAAGAGACAGGAGGGCTTCCTGAGATGTAGATTCTGTCAACTGGTGAGCTCACTGTGCTCCTTCTGCCACTGCTTGTTAGTTTGTTTATCTTAGATGTAAATGTATGTTCATTGTCCTCTGCCTGTAATCAAACAAGTCAGGCAGGGGAATCCACTTCCTTTGTCCAGGACAGGCTTAATGTATGCCTCCCAAACACATTTTAAAAACTTATTTCCAGCACACACATACAATATTTTATACATCATCCATCCATCCATCACACAATGATATTCATGACCAGTGTGTCACCAACTTTTATAGTATACCTTGCTCAACGCACTTTTATAGTACAATAAAGTTTTATACAATCATTTGATTTAGCTGTTTTTTCTAGACCCTGTAAGGGAGCCTTTCTTTTTCTTAGCATTAGAACAGATGTACTCATTTTTAATCTTACCTTTTCTCTGTAAATGAATCCCATAACAAAAGCTACCACTTCTGCAATAAAGATAATCAGGATAATGGCCAGGAACTGAAATCGGAAGAGAGATAAGGTAAGGAGGATGGCCAGAGTGTGTGGCTCAAAATGCAAATTTATCACCACATTGATTACAGTGCTAAAAAAGCCAGGCGAAGTGTGTTGTCGTTATCCAGCATTGTCTCTCCAAACAGAAGCACCAGGAACTTCTGTGAACCTTAGTAGAATATCACACCGGGAAGGGTTAATAATCAGGGCTTCATAGGATCTCAAAGGCTTATTTCAAAGAGTAAGTACCTCACAAAAACTAGGAGGCTGTGTCTAGACTGGGAAGTTTTTCCAGAAAATCAGCAGCTTTTCCGGAAAAACTTGCCAGCTGTCTACACTGGCCACTTGAATTTCCGGAAAAGCACTGACGATCTCATGTAAAATCATCAGTGCTTTTCCGGAAAAACTATGCTGCTCCCATTCGGGCAAAAATCTTTTTCCGAAAGACTTTTGTGCAAAAGGGCCAGTGTAGACAGCATAGTATTGTTTTCCACAAAAAAGCCCCGACTGTGAAAAAAGCGATCGGGCCTTTTTTGTGGAAAACCGTGTCTAGATTGGCCATGGACGCTTTTCCGCAAAAAGTGCTTTTGCGGAAAAGCATCCTGCCAATCTAGACGCGCTTTTCCAAAAATGCTTTTAACGGAAAACGTTTCTGTTAAAAGCATTTTCGGAAATTCATGCCAGTATAGAAATAGCCGGAATGTGTTAACCATGGCTTACTGTGACAGGCTGCATTAGCTCCACAGTGGCCAGTAAGGAGTTTACTAGTGCCTGACATCTCTATTAGCCCCACTCTGCTAGAGGGTTTGTCAAGCTCAGGGAAGACTAAAAGGAAAGAACCCAGTGAAGCTGGGAAAGAGATCTAGCACAAAGGTGGTCTTGAGTCCCCCTCTGTGGAAAGTGGCTGGTAAGAACCATGCAGAGGGAGAACTGTGAGAACTACAGGAGGAGAGAGGGGCAGATTTGCCATAATACTGAATCATGCACAGCACAAGAGGGTCCTCAAAGATGATCATGTCCTTGACTCTCTGGAGTTCGAAACAGTTTGGCCAAGAGGGAAGATGAGAGAAACGGTTTTCAGCACCCATTCTGAAAAGCACGTTCCATCCCTGGTGGGAAGTAAGGATGTAAAATCCTGTTTAATTAATTAACTGGTTAAACGTAATGTTTAAACTTAGCAATTAAATGGGGCAAGTGTGAGGGGGTCACTACAGCACAGGCTGGAACAGTCCCCCTGCCCACCACAGACGGGCTGGAGCACCCTCCTAGCCCCACAGATGGGGACTGCTCCAACCAGGCTGGAGAACCTCCCTGCCTCTGGTGGGCCCTGCAGGGCTGATGCAGCCTCCTGCCCATGGCAGGCTGCTCCAGCAACCTGCCAGTTAAGCATCACTGGTAAGCCTGGCCATTAAGAGTGAGGCTTTCCAGTTAACCATTCACATCCCCAGTGGGAAGATTCTGGTCTGTGACCACCCAAGAGGGTGTCTGGCAAGAGGAGCTGTGGCATACTTTCTGTGAAGGATTCATTCCTGGTTCCACTATGCAAGAAACCTTTTCCCTTTTGAGGAGGCAGGAGGGACCTGTGGAGAACATCTGTTGACAATGCCAAATGCTCTCTATCTGCAGAAAACGCCAAACTGTTCTTGATTTTTTCAAAAGCAAAGGGCCAGATCCTCAACTGGTGAAAACAGGTGAGGTTCCACGGAAATCAATGGAGTTGTGACGATTGATACCAGCTAGCCTGCTGGCCCTGACAGTGCCAAGCTCCCTTTGGACTGAAGAGCAGGCAAATTAATTGAAAATGGCTGATGAGCAGCTACCTTTCCAGTGGTCTGAGAAGACACAACAGCTGTATTGCTGCAGTTTATTTTGTACCGTAGATCAGCAGATCTGAATGGGCTAGGCAGCTACCTTTTTCGTTTTTTAACAGGAAGATGTAGCCTGATGCAAACAGCCATTTGCAATGGCCTGAGCAGGAGCACGACAACAGAACAGCTTTTCTTTCGGAAGAGGCTTTTCCGAAATTTGGCCCGTCTACACGGGGCCAAATTTCGGACAAACCTCATCTTTCGACACATCCCTTCTTCCTCATACAATGAGGATTACAGGGATGGCAAAAGAACACATCCGCTTTTTCAGAAATTGTTCCGAAAATGTGGACACGTTCCTTGGATGTAGTATAGCTTTTCCGGGATGCCGGAGGTATCTCGGAAAAGCTCTGCAGTGTAGACATAGCCTAATAGAGGGGGCTGTAAGTGCCCGATACTTTGCTTCTGATGCCAGTTTGGGTGTTGAATATAACACCCCATCCAGTTCAAGTTTTTGTTCAAACCTTAGTCAAATGTGTCCAATTTGCATATGAAGGCAAGTTCCACAGCTTCTCTCTCCAGCTGTTTTTTTAAGTTGCTTTGTAAGAGTATAATCACTTTTAGATCCATTAATGAGTTCCCCGGGCAAGTTAAAATGTTCCCCAACAGGTTTCTGTGTGTTTACACTTCAAATATCTAATTTGTGTCCTACTTGAAGCTATTGACAGGTTCACCTTCCTGTTAATCAACAAGTACTGGGCACTACCAGAGATAAGACACTGGATTTAGTGACATATTGGTCTCATCAGATGTCCTCTGGGGCTAGTATATAACTTGTCAGTTTTGTGAGACCATTGAACTTGTTACAGAGGAACTGAAAGCTAAGTAACCATTACTATTTCCTCTTTACAAGTACAGGCACTTCTATGTAACTTTCAAGTAATCTTACACCACAGCTCATGTTCGCAAACTTTACTGAGAGTGCTGCTCACATGCTTGAATTTGAGGTAGTTTTGTTTTCACTCACACAGGAAAAGCTTATGAACGAAGAGTCCATAAAGCAAAAAAGAAACTAGGCACATCTTGGTGATCACATCCTCTGCCTTGCAACATGACTGCTAGAACGGTCAGGGCACTGAACTAGGGGATGGGGAAGATACCTGTATATCCTACACCTGGCTCTGCTATTGATTTGCTTTGTCACTTTGAGCAAGTCACTTCACAACTCTGGGATTCAATCTCCCCTTTGTAATATGGGGACAACAATACATACACACTTTTGCAAAATGCTTCAGGATCTACGGGAAAAAAGTGGTAAGTACTATTACTAGTGCATTGTGTACACCATCATAAGAGGAGTGGCAGGATGGTGGAAAGATTATGAACTAAAGCGATCCATTTTATCACAACTGTCAGTCATAAGATGAGGCTCAATTTAGGTCTACTCCTAAAAAATGAGGCATGAATTAGCAGGTGGAAAAAACAACTTCAGGAAGCAGGTTACAGGCCCTTTGGGCATCCAAGAACCACAGTCCCCATGAAAGTTTGTATGCGGATCCAGTTTGAAAATTAATAATAGAGTTGTCTCTCCTCCCCAAATCTTGAAGACAGCCCCAGCTTCTGTGAGTCTGTCCCATGTCTTCCAAACAAATATTACTGAGTGTGAGGGAATGAGAAGAGGGCCTATCAGTGCAGGGGCTGAACAAGGCCTTTTTGCCCAATAAGCCCCACCCCGTTTTACCTGCAGCCAATGCCAGGCCTGGAGGGAGAATAAAAGAAGGAAACCTGGCTCAGTTAGGGGCTGACCAGCGAAGAGGCAGGAGCTGGTTCTGCCGTCCGCAGGACCTGTGCCAGAACTATCTGCTGGGTCGGCTGCACCCCCTCCCCCTGGTGCAAAGGGGGAAAACCAGAAAGAAACCCCACTGAGAAGGGGGAAATTGGACTCTTGGGGCCATGCCCCAAACTGAAGGAACAGACGCTGATAAGCGGCTGGAAGTCCTACACCCCAGGCCACCAGCTAACACCGGGACCTAACCACTAGGCCACCCTGCTGCCCGGGGGACCCGGCCACACTGAGTGTTTAATGAGCCTCTGATTTGTTATATTAGACAGAATATCAACATCTTGTGATGCATTAATGTTGCAAGACAACAAAGATGTTTTAGTGCACTGTGATGTCACAGAGATTGGGCTACACAGCTGCATTAGTGACCTATGCCTTAAACTTAAATACGCCAAGCTCTTGCAAACCAGAGGTTCAGATCCTAGTAGGGTTCTTTCAAAAATAGAACAAAATTCCACATCATTTACTCTGAGAAACTCTCTGATGCCTTAAAAAAACCCCTCCAAGTTCTTCCTTTGTGTTGTGTGGACAATGAGGATCCCATTGCATTTTTAATACGAATGGAGGTTTGTTCTCTGTGCCTTTGTCCAATATTAACCAATCCCTCATCCTCGATGTCGTGCCGGGCTCTGTATCCCAGCAGGGTCTTTAGCAGTGCAGCAGGTATTTATGACGTCAGATTGGTTCTTAGCTTCAGAAATTAGCACCAGACCTGTGGAAATCATTTACACAAAAACTCCAAACCATCTAAAAAGTGCCTGGTTCCAGGTTTTATTACAAGCTCAGAATAAAGATCTCGTCTGCACAAGCTCAGAATAAAGATCTCGTCTGCACTAGATCTTGTCCATCAAACCACTACTATCCAGCCTACCCAAAGAATGCTTTTACAGTGCAGCTCTTCAGTCAAAATAAGCAAGACTGGCTGGTTTAACGATGTCTATGCTAAGATTGTTCCTGGTGTAAAAATGTTATTAAAAATTACACTCCAAACCAATATCACGAACCATTTAAGTGTAGACTTGGACAACAATTAGGTTCTTAAAAGCTGCTTTGCTGAAGCAGAGCAAATGGACTAAAACCCAATAGCTGTGAAATAAAAGGCTATCTATATTCCATGCAGCACTGCTCTGGGCTCCCCCAACTTACCACGTTCCAAGCTTTCTTTCTGTGCCTGCAAAGTGGCTATCAGCCTATTTAGGTTTTATACAGCCCTGTCATTGTAGTACAGGCCTGCACACAGGAATTTCTGTGAGGGAGGTGCATTTTTTGTAAATGTGGCCTGCTAGGGTGCAAACGCACCCCCCCTTCATGATCCCCCAAGTAAGCATGCTCCGGACGACTGGAGGAAGGCAGGAGCGGTACACTGCCCAAGCATCCCTCCCCCATGCTCCAGCTGGCTGGGGGAAGGCTGGGGCTGATTCCCATCCATCCCAGCAATGAGGCCCATCTTCGTCCTCGGCTCCTGGGTGAGGGGGAAATCAGGCCCAGCCTTCTCCCGGCTGACCAGAGCACAGGGTGAGGGAGGCTGGGGCTATGTGCCGCCTCTGCTTTCCCCTGGCAGGCTGGAATCAGCCCCATGGCAGACCATGAGGGATCGTGGGGGGAGGGAGGTTTATTTGCACCATTTACACCCCCCACTGTGTACGGGCTGTAGTTCCTACCTTAGGCTGCTTAATGAAGTGTTGCGTCATCTGCAGTAGAACTAGTGCACTGCAGTGGAGCTTGCCTGTTCCCAGCACCGCATTTAGCTGCTTTAGGGACATGATCTGAATTGCATCCTGCCTGAATGCGCAATACTTACAAGTCCAAGCCCGACACGTGACTCCCGGAGAGTGGCACAGCAGCCAATCAGCCCAATGATAAACATCACGAGAGCCACACAGATGATGATCACTGCTGGAAGCATGGTGTACTTGTCCTGCACGAAGCTGTCATAATTCTTGTAGGTGCTAATAACATATCCCCCAACATAGCCAAGGCCAGCCGCTGCACCCTGAAATGCAAAAATAAAATACGAAAGGGTAGTTTGTTAAATGTCTTTCTGGGATATTAAATGGGAGACATAATGGCCTTTTTCATTGCAGTCACTATGGGTATGTCTACACTACCCCGCTAGTTCGAACTAGCGGGGTAATGTATGCATACCGCACTTGCTAATGAAGCCCGGGATTTGAATTTCCCGGGCTTCATTAGCATAAGTGGGGAGCCGCCATTTTTAAATCCCCGCTGCTTCGAACCCCGTGCAGCGCGGCTACACGGGGCTCGAACTAGGTAGTTCGGACTAGGGTGCCTATTCCGAACTACCGGTACACCTCGTTTCACGAGGAGTAACGGTAGTTCGGAATAAGAATCCTAGTCCGAACTACCTAGTTCGAGCCCCGTGTAGCCGCACTGCACGGGGTTCGAAGCAGCGGGGATTTAAAAATGGCGGCTCCCCGCTTATGCTAATGAAGCCCGGGAAATTCAAATCCCGGGCTTCATTAGCAAGTGCGGTATGCATACATTACCCCGCTAGTTCGAACTAGCGGAGTAGTGTAGACATACCCTATGAAATGAAAAGACTTGGAAAAACACAGAGGTCTGAAAGTAGCAAATAAACTAAACTCTCTCACATTAAAGATGAAATTCTGTTCTGGTGTCAGCAGATGCAACAACTAGGATCGTTGTGGGAGCTGTGTACCTTTTTGCATCAGTTCTGAATTTGCCTTAAAGGTATCAGATCTAATTTTCTTGAGGATCATTGAAGAGTACATGATAAACAAGAACAAAAGGTCTTGAATATCTTCCATAGGGACTCGCCTATTTCAACTGCCTGTATTATTAAAAAGCCCTAAACTTATAATAATAAATAATGCTAGAAATAAATACAAATAACCTTTTTTGGCTGAGCCGACCTCTCTGGAGCCCACAAAATCAGTTGGAATGTATAGGTGTGTGTGATGGGGCATCACCGCCCCGCACTCCAAACCCCTTAGCAGCTGTCCTGTTCACAGCACTAGGGTTTAAGTACCAGCCTTGCGCCTGGTGCTCACGCGCCACGCGAACAGCCTCACGCCGCGGGAGCCGCGGTGAGCGCAAGCCGCGGCATGCGAAAGCAGGGGAGAGAGGGAGCTGGAACAGCATAGACCCGTGCTGTTAGAACTGCAGCGCAGACGAGCTGGGGCATGCCGGGAGGAGGAGAGGCGAGGAGTATGGGGGGATGCGCGGCATGACGTCAGGGGTGAGAAGAGGAGCGGGGGATTTAAAAAGTGGATGGGGAGATGTCACAAGGAAAGGAGAGTGAGAGGGACCAGGAGAGAGGCAGGAGCAAGATGAGAAGAATGGGAGGAAGATAGAATGGCAACAGCGAGTAAGCCAACGAGGTGCCTTAACGTGGCCGGAGAGTTAAGCTGTGCCACCAGAGTTCTTGGTGGAGGACCGAGTGACGCCGAGAGGCTGAGAGAGTGGGGACAGGAAGCAGCCCAGGGCAGGACAACTGGTTGAAATCCGCGGGCTGATGTATTTTGGATAGGAGCCCCATCAGCCGGACACGACCGAAAGCAGTCCCTGTTCTTAGGGCCCTGGGCTGGAGCTCCTGAGTGAGGATGGGCCCAGGGCCCCCCTCTCCCGATCGCCAACAGCTGCCAATACTGGCAACAGGGAATTCAGGAACTGATGCTCCGTGAGTGGGGCAGTTGACGATAGCGGCGATCGCCACGACAGGAGTGATTGCAAGAGCTCCGTGAATAGGACCCAGAAGGGAAAGCTGACCAGACGGGAGGACTGAAGAGTGGTCTTTCTAAGGCCAATAGAGGGTGCCACAGCAGGGCATGGTCACAGTGTGCTATGGAAATATGTAAGAATTTCCAAAAGTTTGTATTTATTAACTGTGCATGTTGTGCTGATGTGATGAAGTGGGGGATTTTCTTATTTTTCTAATGGTTTACACAAAGAGTGTGAGTAACTCAGTTTCCCTGTGTGCTGGTGATTTAACGAGGTTGATAGGAGAGGGTGTTTACTGTTACAGGGGACTGGGGGAGGGGGACACTTGCCTAGCAGCTGGACCACAGACAACAGTCTGGATGCTGTGGAACTTGGCAACCAGTGACCCAGAGGCAAACCAACCAATTCTGGTCAGAGGGAGGACAAAGGAACTGAGGAGAGAGTGCCCAGTGATCAGGAAGGCAGCTGCAGCCAGTTCTGACCAGTGAGGCACAAAGGATGGGAGAGAGAGGGCCCAAATGATGTCTTTACTGAGGAAAGAAGACAAGGACAGAATAGTAGTTCTGGAGATAGGTGATAACACACGGTTGGCTGGAAGGAGGGGACTTCTGGAGTAAGAATGTAAATGAGTAGTCAACGATCCAATTAACCGATAAGCCTAGACTCATCAGTTAATCTAGGTGACTACTCCCCGTATCAGAGGCAGCAAGGTGAGGAGAAGCAGGACCCGGTACTGGAGGGAGCACCGACTCCACAGTTCTGCCTGTCCCCTGCCCGCACTGCTGTCTCTGTCAGGGAGCTCCAAGCTCCCCACAGACAGGGCCTTCATGGCAGCCTCCCCTGTCTCCTCCTCTCTCCCCCCAGCAGCCTCTGTCTGTGAGGAACTCAGACTACTGCAGACAGGGGTTGTTGCCACCCCACACTGCTGCCTCTGTATCAGAGGCAGCAGTGCAGGGCAGCAGGCAGCTGGTCTGCAAGGGGAGCTGTTTTTTAAACTGGCTCCCCTCGCAGACTGGCTCCTGCCTGAGACCCCGCGCTTCTGCTTCTGATACGGAGGCAACAGCGTGGGGTGAAAGGGGGTTCTCCAGGAGTGAAGCCAGAGCGCACTGGCTGCCAGCTTCGCCCCTGAGGACTAAAGAATAGTCAACTAACTGCTAAGAATTCATGTGGTTAGTCGACTATTCTATTACTGGCTATCTAACATCCCTATTCTGGACTGGAGACAAAGAACAGCCAGAGCCCATTACGACTGAGACTTGCCAGGCTTGAGAGCCCTAATAATTTTCCTGTGCTATGTTTAGACCTTCCATAAATCCTTCTGTTTTACACAGGCTGACAGTCACTGCAGGCTGCAAATTGGGGTTTCATTGTCCCCTCTGGACATGCAGGCCCTTGAGGTCCAGAACATGTGGACTCTTGAGGGAGCCATGGTAAGAGACTAGGGTTGCCAGGTGTCCGGTTTTGAACCAGTCTAATATTTTAGCTTTCTGTTCGGGAAACAAATTGAGAAAATATAAACGAGAAAATATAAATGTCCGGTATTTTCTAAATCAGATGTAAAGTAGATTGTGATGTCATGTCAAGTGTGTCTGGTATTTTTGTTGAAACCATCTGGCAACCCTATAAGAGACACTCATGCTGAAGGCTCAGAGAGGTACAGTTCCAGGAAGTGCTGGGGCACAGGGCTTAACTCCAAGGAGACTGTGACTCCCAAGAAGGGGTGTCACGATGAAGAGGGCTCCTCCCAGGGACCATACAGAGACAAGAGAGCATGGGGCCTGCGAGTCTGTGTCATAGCATTTTCATGGTGCGGTGTAACGGTTCGGCTGTATCAGTGCTCAAGGCATTATTGTGTTAAAGAAAGAGAAACCCAACAACCCTACATATACTCATTGAACAATTTTTACATAATTAACCAGCACCTCAAGGAGCTCCAAGTCTAGATTACATGAAAACTGTGACAAAGAAAACACTTCTCATTCCAAAGCTGGTGTCTTGTATTTTTATCAAGGAGAAAGCACCTTGAGAACTGTGTGTGTCATCTTTGTCATGTGTTTGCTTTCATCTCCACCTTAAGCTCCCGGAGGCACTTTTATTTACTTGATAATTGCTATATAGACCTAGGGCCCAGTCTTGCAGGATGCTGAGCTTTCTCAGCGTCCGTTGCTTTTAATAGATCAGTCCTTTGCCTGTGTATTATAATACCATAGGCATAAGATCCATTAATGGGAGTTGCAGGTACTCTGCGCTACCAGGAATTGTTCAGCACCCTTGCACGATGAGGTCGTAGGTCAGCCTGGTGACTTTCAAGTGAACAATAGATGCCTTGAGAAGCTTAAAGGCTAGAATAAATAAAAAATGACATTTCCTCATTCTTAACCACAGATGACTCCATAAATATTATGGGGATATTTATCTGTTTTACTGCATTGAGAATTCAGCCTAGCACAGCAAAGCCTTGTATTGTGACTCTGGTCCCATATTAAACAGCTCTTCTTCTGTGCTAAAGTGTCAGTGGTGTTAGTGCATCCCTCATCACAAACTATTCCAAAGCACTTTACAAAGGGTTGGTCTGTTCATAATCAGGCCGAGCACCCTCAACTTTGGGCATTATGCTGCTCACATAAAAGTCAATGAGAGTTTTACCATTGATCTCAATGGGCACAGGATTGGGCTCATGGAGTGGATCATGCGCAGAGCCTTGTACAAAGTACTTATCACTTCACAGAACTGGGTCCAGGGCCATCTCTAGATTTACACAAAATATGCATTGCAGAGGGCACCAGAAAATGTGGGGCCCCAGTTCCTCCTGCCCCATTCTACCTCCCATCAGTATCATTGGGGGAACCCAGTTCCCTCTGCCGTGTTTCACCTCTAGCATCCTTAGGCTACGTTTACACTGCACAATTATTTCGGAATAAGCTATTCCGGAATAGTTATTCTGAAATAGCTTATTTCAAAATAGCACATCTACACTGCAGGGAAGCCTCAAAATTAGTCCGAGGCAGGTTTCCCTAATGTAGACGTGCTATCTCGATTTAGCATCCCAGGAGGAATAACAGAACTGCCTGAGTGTACCACCTGGGGCTCTAGTGGCAATTTAAAAGCCTCGGAGCTCTGACTGCCCAGCTGCTGGCATAACAGGGATGGTGGTCTGGGAGCCTTGGACCCTCTTGAATCACCAGGTCCCAGGGAAATTGCCCCTCCTCCCTCATTGGTGGGCCTACCTACATTCATTTTAAATGCACTCAGAAGGACTTCACTTTTAAAGGAGACAGTCACGATCGCAGGAATGCCGTTGTCTAAGAAACAATCTTGTCCCTTCTGCGCCCCCACAAATATTGCCCTTCGCTGTGGGAGAGCTCTGAAAGCCTGTGGGGGTGGGTAGCCACCACCTTGGGCATTATTTTTAAAGATGGTTGTTTTTTCTTCTGGAACTGCTGCATTATTTAACCCTGTAGGGTCTTCACAGCTTAGTTCATTCTTTTCTGAAAGGGGAAAAGCTGCTACTCACGCAAGTTTAAAAGCATTTAAAGACATCCTCCTGGAGAGTAATTTCCCCCTGCCCTCTCCCCTCCCCTCCTGCCAGGCTAGGCAATGTGCAGCAGTTAAAGCCAATGTAAGAACCATTCCTCAGAAGAGCGAGGCTGCTTTAAAAGCCATGATCAGCCTCACTCACACACATGAAGAGTGCACGCTCAGTGAAAAAAGGTATTTGCTTTTCAGGAGGAAGCAGACTGATGCTGCTGTCCACACAAAGTAGTGCTTGTAAAGAATAAATGAAAGACATGTCATGTGAATTTAGTACCGATGAAAGAGACCAGATTAGCCACCTTAGAGACTGAACTCCATTACCCACAGCAGGGGGAATAACCCCAAAGCTTCCCCACAATATCCTGTCAGTGTCTCAGAACTGATGTGGAAAGACCATCTTTCAGCATAAGGGGAGAGTGCATGCTCCATGCCCCCATTCAATCATTGGCCTCTTCACTGAGACCACTATTACGGTGCCAATGGTTTCTGTGTGGCTGACACTTGTACAGTGGATGCTAGATGGAATCTATGGGCATTTCACATAGGCCAGACCTGGATTGGACTGTGCAACCTAGAGACAAAAGACCTCCCACGGTTCTTTAGGTTTGCCAGCTGGCATTAAGTTAAGGTCCTTGGCACTTAGTGCTAAAACATATTGATAATTTCCAATATGTTGCCATCCCTTCCCCCAGTCTGCTGCATGTCCCTCCTTTATTTTCAAGTGCAAGATGCATTACTGGTTTTAGACCTAAAGCTACCTTCATCCTACACAACTCTGGTGTTGTAACTCATTGCTCAGACTTATACATTACTGAGATCAAATCTGTTGAGTCATGATGCTGGGATTGAACTAAACTATATGGGTGTGTCTACACATGCCCCCTAGTTCGGACTAGGGAGGCAAATGAAGCATACCGAAGTTGCTAACGAAGCACGGGATTTAAATATCCCACGCTTGATTAGCATATTCGCAGCCGGTCGCCATTTTAAAATGCCGGTCGCCCGATTTAACTTGCCGCGTGTAGACACGGTAGTCCGTCGTGCAATGAGGAGTAACAGTTAATTCGAGGGAAGGGTCTACACGCGGCAAGTTAAATCGGGCGACCAGCATTTTAAAATGGCGACCAGCCGTGAATATGCTAATCAAGCACGGGATATTTAAATCCCGCACTTCATTAGCAACTTCGGTATGCTTCATTTGCCTCCCTAGTCCGAACTAGGGGGCAAGTGTAGACATACCCTATGTGTATTAAAAAGATTGCTCCCATGTCATTCCAAAATCCCTGCTCTTTGGGAGCTGAATTCTGGCAGTCTCTTCTAATAGTTTGATGGTGAAGGAACTGAGAGAGGAACCATAGGTTCACTGTTGTTGCACCTCCATCCTGGCTCCTCCAGAACCCTATTCATCGAGATTTGCAGCCCCTCTGTGCACTAAGCCAGGTGGGCAATAAAACAGCAGAGGTTCACCAGGAGTTAGCCCCTGGTGGGCCGCTGCCCCTATACAGGCAGTCCCCAGGTTACGCGGATCCGACTTACGTGGGATCTGTACTTACGAACGGGGCTTTTCTCGCCCTGGAGGACGCGGGCGGCATCCTCAGGGGCGAGAAAAGCTGCTCCGCGTCTCCCTGGTCTGCTGGGGGGGGGGAACCCAGCAGACCAGGGAGACGCGGAGCAAAGCCGCGGAGGATGTGGGCGGCGGGACGGCCCAGACGCGCCGCAGTCCCGCTGCCCAGGTCCTCCGCGGCTTTACTCCGCGTCTCCCTAGTCTGCTGGGCCTCCCGCCCCCAGCAGACCAGGGAGACGCAGAGCAAAGCTGCGGAGGATGCGGGTAGCGGGACCGCGGCGTGTCTCGGTTCCACCGCCCGCGTCTCCCTGGTCTGCTGGGGGGGGAGGGTGCAGCTAGTGCGCCCCCACCCCCCAGAAGACCAGGCTTTTTTCGTGGACGTCTGTGGTAGAGCAGCTGGGGCGCTGCTGGTTGATCCCGCAGCGCTGCTCCTCGGCGCTACTGGACCAACCCGGCAGCACCCCAGCTGCTCTGCCCCAGGCATCCTGATTCAGCCGCTGCTGGTCAGTTTCAGCTGCTCTGCCCCAGGCATCCCCACGTCAGCCGCTGCTGAAACTGACCAGCGGCTGACTACAGGAAGCCCGAGGCAGAGTTGCTCTGCCCGGGGCTTCCTGGAATCAGCCGCTGATCAGTTTCAGCAGCGGCTGATTTGGGGACACCTGGGGTAGAGCAGCTGGGGTGCTGCCAGGTTGGTCCCTGCAGCGCCGAGGTGCGGCGCTGCAGGGACCTACCCGGCAGCACCCCAGCTGCTCTGTCCCAGGCGTCCAGATTCAGCCTGTTGAAACTGATCAGCGGCTGATTCCAGGAAGCCCCGGGGCAGAGCAACTCTGCCTCGGGCTTCCTGTAGTCAGCCGCTGGTCAGTTTCAGCAGCGGCTGAATCTGGACGCCAGTTCCGACTTACGTACAAATTCAACTTAAGAACAAACCTACAGTCCCTATCTTGTACGTAACCTGGGGACTGCCTGTATGTACCTGCACCTCCACAGGTACAGAAGATCACAGCTCTCCTTGGCAGCCATCCCCGGTACCTGCAAAGGCACAGTTAAATATGGTGGGTTGGGGCCCATCAGGGGCTAACCTTGGTGCACTAGATCTGGCCCACAGGCTGGTATTTGCCCACCTCTGCATTAGGCAGTGTTTCATTTCTAGTAAATTACTCCAGCTTTCTTCGTGTCATTTCCCTACTCTCCCTTCCTGGAATAATTGTGGTCCTGGCGTGAGAAATTTGTATGGGAAGCTATGAAATGTGTTGTGCAAGTTCAGCTGGGCTAAGATAAAATATAAGCTCAGCAGAGCCTGATGCTGTGCAGAGGAAGTGATGAAAGTCAGAAGTTGACACTTGGTGTTTCTTTAGAGTCTTTAGCATGGGTTTGATTATTAATGTTTCCTGGAACTATCAAATAACACGAGAGGCCCAAAAGGCCAATGCTACACATTAGTGGCTTTGAGGGGTACAGCACCTAAGGCTTTTCCCCCGTCAGTGTAAATATCTCATTAACCTGAAGGGAATTTGGATCAGCCACTAAATACTGGTAGTAGATCTGATCAAAGTTGAGTGAAAAAACTTGTCATGAAAGAGGCAGTTGTTTGTTTTTAAATCCAATTTCAGGTTTATTTTAAAACATGAGATTTTATATTGCAATGGTCCCAGTTGGGAAGAGAGAAAAACTCTCTCCTCCAATTGTTATACTAGAACTAGACTTCATTGAAGAAATATGTCATAAGCTCAGTGTGCAGAAAAGTTAAAAGCTACCCAGGCATTAGCTCATCCAAGTGAAATAATTCCTTTAAGAATATCCAGCATTTTGTGTTCTTGAACATGTCAGATTTAGCAAAGTTGCTGCTTTTCTAATTCACTTTCAGATAAATCAAGGGTGCAAAGCAAACTGCAAATTCAGAAACTGAAAAACCTTCAGGGAAACTGTACTTTTCCACAGTCTTCACTATAATTTTTGCTGCAACAGATAAGGCAAACTACAACCACATTGGTATCAGCATAGCTAGACACTGCTTAAGTGATGAAGACCACTTTTGCTATGGGGTATTTTGAGGGGAAAGGGAGACGGGAAGTGGCCTGTGGAAGATTTTAATTCATTCTCTGCTTACTTTCTCTTTAAAAAATCCCACAGCTGTGTGTGAATTTGGTGCTTGCTGTGTTATAGTTCTTGTACAATATTACAAGAGGGATTCCGAGTACTTTGGAGGATAGGGTCATAATTAAAAATGATCTGGTCACACTGGAGAAATAGTCAGAGGTAAATGGAATGAAATTTAATAAGGACAAATGCAAAGTACTCCACTTAGGGAGGAACCATTAGTTTCACACTTACAAAATGAGAAGTGACTGCCTAGGAAGGAGTATTGCTAAAAGGAATCTAGGGGTCACAGTGGACCACAAGCTAAATAGGGGTCAACAGTATGGCATTGTTGCAAAACACAAACAAGAACAAAAGCATCATTCTGAATTCATTAATAGGAGTAAGCAAGCCACAAAAAGTAATTCTTCTGCTCTATTCTGCTTATTAGGCCTCAGATGGAGTAGTGTCCAGTTCTGGGCACCACATTTCAGGAAAGATGTGGAGAAATCAGAAAAGGTCCAGAAGAGCAACAAAAAATATTAAAAATCTAGAAAACGTCACCAGTGAGGGAAGATGGAAGGAACTGGGTTTGTTTAGTCTGGAGAAGAGAAGACTGAGAGGGGACAAAATATCAGCTTTCAAGTACCTTAAAGTTTGTTACAAGGAGAAGGGAGAAAAATGATTCTCCTTCCCTCTGATGATAAGACAAGAAGTAATGGGCTCAAATTGTGGCAAGAGAAATTTAGATTGTACATTAGGAAAATCTTCCTAATTGTCATGGTGGTTATGCACAGGAATAATTGCCTAGAGAAGTTGTGGAATCTCCATCTACTGGAGATTTTTAAGAGCAAGTTAGACAGACATCTGTCATTGATGGTAGATGGTGCTTGGTCCTGCCCTAAGTACAACGTATCAGACTTGATGATCTCTCAACAGTCCTTCCAGTTTATATTATCCTATGATTCTATTATTATAATCCAGAATTTAATTATTACACTTAATTCTGAACTGCCTTAATCAGTAGGTGGAAGCTGGGCAAGAAAGTGCAGCAGTTTTTGTTAACTATAAGATCATTTATCTCAGTCTGACTCTGTAAACACGGAGGCTAGGATTTTCAAATGCTCTCAGATTTACATAAGAACAGCCATACTGGGTCAGACCAACCGTCCATCTAGCCTAGTATCCTGTCTGCCGACAGTGGCCAATGCCAGATGCCCCAGAAGGAGGAAACACAACAAGTAATCCTCACGTGATTCCTCCCTGTCACCCATTTTCAGACAAACAGAGGCTAGGGACACCATTCCTACCCATCCCGGCTAATAGCCATTGATGGACCTAACCTCCATGAATCTATCTAGCTCTTTTTTGAACCCTGTTGAAGTCCTAACTTTCACCATATCCTCTGGCAAGGAGTTCCACAGATTGACTGCGTGCTGAGTGAAGAAAAACTTCCTTCTGTTTGTTTTAAACCTACGGCCTATTAATTTCATTTGGTGACCCCTAGTTCTTATATGGTAGGAATGTGTAAATAACTTTTCCTTATTCACTTTTTCCACACCAGTCATGATTTTATAGACCTCTATCATATCCCCCTTTAGTCTCCTCTTTTCTAAGTTGAAAGGTCCAAATCTTTTTAATCTCTCTTCATATGGGACCTGTTCCAAACCCCTAATCATTTTTTTTTGCCCTTTTCTGAACCTTTTCTAATGCCAATATATCTTTTTTTGAGATGAGGCAACCACATCTCTATGCAGTATTCAAGATGTGGGTGTACCATGGTTTTATACAGAGGCAATAAGATATTTTCTGTCTTATTCTCTATCCCTTTAGCTACTCTCTGCTCCCACTGAAGTCTGGGTGAAAAATCCATCCACTTCCACAAGGGCAAAGTTAGGCTTGAGACCTCCCTCCAATACATCATTCCACTGATAGCTGCTCTTTGTTTGCAGTTGTTTAACCAATTATGTATCCACTTAATGGCAGTTCTGCTAAGTCTGCATTTCTCCAGCTTATCTGAATGTCATGTGGGACTGTGCCAAAAGCCCTGCTAAAGTCCAGGGATACCACCACATTCCTCCTACCCACCAAACCAGTTATCTTGTCAAAGGAGCTACTTTGGCATGATTTGTTCTTATTAAATCCTCACTAGCTATTAGTAGTTACTCCATCATCCTCCAGATAATCACAAATTGAATTATTTATACATTGCTGTGGAAGCTTCCTAGGTATCAAAGTCAAGCTCAATGGTCTATAGTTGCCTGGCTCCTCCCCTCCCTCAAGATGGGCAATACGTTAGCCCTTCTCCAATCTTCTGGTACCTGTCCTGTCATCATAAATTGTAAATATTATTATCAGGAGCTCAGATTCCTTCATACTTCTTTCAAACTTGAAGAGCATATCCCTGAATGATCATTCCCCACAAAAGAAGCCCAAGAGAGGAATGAAAGAAATCTCTGTATCTGATGCTTTTTTCCACAGCTGATCAGAGAGACAACAAAGCTGCGATTATTACTGCCTCCCCAGTCATAATGGCTTGGATTGTTCACACAGCTAAAGCCAGCAGTATTTGTTTGTCTTACCCCCTGCCTGCATTATTCTGACTGAAAGGAGAGATTGTAAATGATTTGAGAACCAGAAAAAATACTTGGAGCTGAGGGTGAACCAAAGGTAACCTAATTTTCCTAAACTGATCGGCTACGTCTACATTGGCACCCTTTTCCGGAAATGCTTAAAACGGAACAGTTTTCCGTTATAAGTATTTCCAGAAAAAGCGCGTCTACATCAGCAGGTTGCTTTTCCGGAAAAGCCCTTTTTCCGAAAAAGCGTCCGTGCCAATGTAGACGCGCTTTTCCGCAAAAAAAGCCCCGATCGTCATTTTCGCGATCAGGGCTTTTTTGCGGAAAAGACTACTGGGCTGTCTATACTGGCCCTTTTCCGGAACAGTTTTTCCGGAAAAGGACTTTTGCCCGAACGGGAGCAGCATAGTTTTTCTGGAAAAACTGATGATTTTACATTAGATCGTCATTGCTTTTCCTGAAAAGCAAGTGGCCAGTGTAGATAGCTGGCAAGTTATTCCGGAAAAGTGGCTGCTTTTCCTGAATAAGTGACCAGTGTAGACACAGCCATCATGAGTGAGGCAGGTTCTAGTCTGACTCATTGAGCCTGATTCTCCAATGTCTTGCCCCTTGTGTAGTTATGGTCATTTGCATTAATGTAAAGGGGAGAGGGTAAATGTTGCCATTCTGATATGGCATAAAGGACCACACTAGGTGCAGCAGGGCAATGATGAACTGGAATAGTTACCCGCTCCCTCCAAAATAGTATGACCAGCCTCTCTTTATAACTCTGCAATACACACAGTACATTGTGTACAAAGATAACAAATATTCCCTGCTGAGCCATGGGGAGAAGTAGATGGGAGAATAGACAAAGCAGAGCCCGCAGAGTGGAACATCTCTGAGCCAACCTGCAGGTGAAGATGGCTCTGGGAGTTCTAGGAAGAGTGGGCTCTGTAGTTTACCTTACTGCTCCTTTAAGAAAGAAAACCATGTGTTCCACCATCTCCCAGGGAAACTACAGTGCAGGAGACAGGTAACCAAGGGCGAGATACCAGCCAGCAGAAGGCACTCGGAGGCTGAAGAGCAGATTCCCTGAATGACCAGCAAGAGGAGTCTTGGCAGTGAGTCACGGCTCTATTGCACACCACGGCTACGGCTACACTGGCACCCTTTTCCGGAAATGCTTAAAATGGAACAGTTTTCCGTTATAAGTATTTCCGGAAAAAGCACGTCTACATTGGCAGGATGCTTTTCCGGAAAAGCACTTTTTCCGGAAAAGCATCCATGGCCAATGTAGACGCGCTTTCCCGGAAAAAAGCCCCGATCGTCATTTTCGCGATCGGGGCTTTTTTGCGGAAAAGACTACTGGCTGTCTACACTGGCCCTTTTCCAGAACAGTTTTTCTGGAAAAGGACTTTTGCCCGAATGGGAGCAGCATAGTTTTTCCGGAAAAACACTGACAATTTTACAGTAGATCGTCATTGCTTTTCCGGAAAAGCAAGCGGCCAGTGTAGACAGCTGGCAAGTTATTCTGGAAAAGCAGATGCTTTTCCGGAATAAGTGGCCAGTGTAGACACAGCCCACCTTTACTCATCTGGCAGTAGCAGCAACACATGGGGAGGAGTGGACACACACACTGATCAACAAGAAGGGATAGACCCTTCTATGAGTAGCATCAAGAAATCTGTCCAGAGATCTTTTACTGTTATCAGACTTGTTAGCAGTTGGCAGTCTCATGAAAAACATGTGGGTTTTTTTGTCACCTCTCAATGACCCACCACAGAAGAGAGGAAACATTGGTCTTCCTGGTTCTGTCTGTGCTCTGCTGTACTGGCAATACAAATGTGTGTTCCAGCTGCAGTTTTATTGTTCCTTAATCTGTTTGCCACAGCACTTTTTGCTTGCACTCCAAAGTCTGGATTCGCAGAACTTCAGTGATGGCCTCTCTCTATTCTCGTTGCAGTCAACAGCAGTTGTACCTCTGATGTCCACAGTAGCAGAGCTGGGCCTGAATTCTGTACTTTTGAAAATCCTTCTCTCATTCCCAGTCTATTTTAACCTCTTTTTACTTGTGCTTAAAAATCTACCCATTTTCTCTTGTGCTATCTTGAGCTTGTTCCTCAAGCTTTTTCTTTGTAATCTATGGCTACCGGAATTGCTGATTCTGTGTCAGAATGCCTTCTGGTTTCTTCATTTTTGGCTGCCTATCCTTTCTTAGAAGCTTCACTTTTTGGGAATTATGTTCACCCATGCATATTCCTCTGAAGTCTGCAGGCATAGCTTCATAAACCTCGGCCAGGACATGCCAGTCCTGATAGGTATAAGCTCCCCGCAACACACACACACACACACACACACACACACACACACACACACACACGACTAGCTGTACACACACACGACTAGCTGTGTCTGAGTCAGTGTTACCCTCGCCAATAGCTACTGAAGGAACACCTGGCATTCTCAAATCTTGACAGTACACCACCCTTATAAGAAGCAAATTGCTTTCCCTTTTCCTGTCTTGAATTTGAATTTTGCCATTGGAGATGGGTATGGCACCATAAAGTGCTTGTCCCTGCCACATCTGTGGAATTCCTTCACAAACGCTGAATTGAGCATTCTCCAGGATGGGGTGTGATCGACCCACCATACTCCCTGCAAGTGATTCGAGTCTGGATCTGCTGGAAGTACAAGCTCGTTTGCCTACAGTGCGCCAATCAAACAGCTGTACTGGATTACTGCTCTTTAGAATGGAGCCGATTTAACCATGGTTTGGAACCACCTTGGAGAAGCGGATGATGCATAGCTGCAGGATGGAAAGAGTTGCTAATGACAACACAACTTTCAGGAAGGGGGAACCCAGGCCTGCAAATGGAGAGTGGGGGAGGAAAAGGGTGTAGTTGCTCCAGGGCCCAATGATTCAAAAGGGCCCAGGGCTCCCGGCCGCTGCTACTTCAGGACTGGTAGCAGCTGGTGCCCTGGGCGCTTTAAAATCATCATCAGAGCACCATGAGGCCAAGCGGCACTGAGGGTTGGCTGCCCCACCTCTGACTCTTCCAAGAGCTCAGAACTGCCACCCCACCTTGCCCTGGAGCCCAACAAGATTGTCAGCTCCTCTGGGGGAGGAGAGCAGCATGGGGAAGGTCCCAGGGGTTTGCTCAGGAGGCACATGGCTTTGTTCTGCTTTTGTTGCAGATGCTTAAGATTCACAAGTTTACAAACTGTCAGACATGGCTCCAGCTTTTTTCATCAACTTTTCCTTTGGCTTTTCCACAGGATGGGGTAATCCAGGCCTAAGACTCTAATTTAGTTTCTCCACTACTTTCTGTATGGGGAGGGAAGAAATTAGGGTGTACAAAATGAAGCTCAAACATTTAGCAATGGTTGATTTGGGACTTGCACAGTAGGGATCAAAGTTACAGAGGCCTAATTTTGCACTGGTTTTGCACTAGCAGCTTCAGCAGAGATTTACCTTTGATGTTATGCAAATAATCAACAAGAGCAAACACCGCCGAAACCTTCATTAAATCCGAGTCCCCTCATTTAAAATGTATAGTAGGAAAGTAACCGAAAAAAATCTTATTGAGCCTATTTATACAAAAGTATGAAGGACTCTTCAAAGCTTATTTCTTAATGTATCAGTCATTTTGTGCAAATAAGGCAAATGTTTCAATTGACCTGAAGAAATATACCTTAGCAAGTAGGAGGCTAATTCTCTTTTCTTCCCCAGCCCCAAAACCAATGGAGCATAGCTACAGAGTTGTGGGAAATCCAAGTTTATATTCAAGAACAAATTCAGCCCAATCTGGGTTTTATCAGGCATTTTCATTATTTTGTAACTTCTGTGGCAGAGATATTTACATGAACGTAATACCGGAAACCTGCTTTGACACTAGAAACACTAAACTCTAAATTCACTATGTAAACCCCTTTTTCCTCTCTGGGTTTCTTGGGAGCAGATCACACTCACATGTGTGCTTGGGTACCTGATGTTTTTAACATAAAAGGAGATCCTGAGTACCCCAGTGGTGATGTTGTTTAGTTGGGGATTCCCTATCCACCCCCTTGCTGCTGTCCCTTGCTCCTAACGAATATACAGTGGCAGTGCTGCCTTCTGACTGGCCCTGTACACACTCAATGGTGTGCCTTGGGAGCCTCCAGGAATAAAATTATTCCAACAATAATCTGGATCTAACTCCAGGACAACAATTATAAATAATATATATCTAATTGATTAAATCAGAATTAACACACCTTTACTTAAAGAAACAAGTTTTAACAGATTAACAGTGAATAAAACCAATTAAAGTACACAGCAATAAGAGGAACTTATCTATCTGGCATTTGCACTGCCACCATTTATCCCACCCAGTGTGCTCTCCTCTGGAGTCAGAGTCCCAGACACTTGCTTGCATGGACACGCTTGAAGGTCTTCAACTGAAGCGGAGACAGTACTATGTAATGTCCAAGCTGAGCAGCCAGCTGCAAAATCTCTCTGCCACTGGAGTAGGCTCCACCAAATGCCAGCAGCTCTGGCACTCTGCCTCTCTTTGGACCCAGAGTTAGTCTATATCTCTCAGGTCTGTTCCAGGCATCACTTTCCCAAAGAGCCCAGTTATCCACAGTTTCCTCCTTTGTGCAGGTTTATGTAGTCCTTCTTAGCCACAGGCACAGCTGGAGTCTCTCGCCTCTAAGGGCAATCAGCAGCCTCTGAAGCAGCCTGCTAGATCCAAGCCCTGCAGGCTCTCAGTCCCAGGCTCTAGCTGCAACACAACAGCTCCTGGACTGGACAAAGGCTCCTCCACAAAATGGAGAGCATCTCTCTCCCCCAAAATACACCAACAAGCCCCCACTTCCTCCTTTTTTCCCCAAGGGCTCATGGGAGTTGTAGTCTCTAGGGCTTCTGTTAAGGTCTGATCCCAACCACAGGCTCAATGGGAGCCTTTCCATTGACTTCACTGATCAGGACTCTGGTGTATGATTTGACAAAGAGTATGCTGCAGAAGTGAGCTGGAGACAACTAAGGATATCAAGCTGCCTGTGTAATACTGTCAGCACAACACCTCGTTGTTGGATCATACCATCAGGGCAGCTTGCTAGCTGTGAAATCAGTAGCCTTATCATACAAACAACATGCACCACGGTTCAGGTCTGCTACACATACTTCCCTAAAAGTCAGTTATGTCCTGCTCCTGGTTCATTTCCAATTCTAAATTTCACACAAAGCAAAGCACAAACTTTGACATATACATTTGATTCAAGGAGTTCGAGGCACTTTACAAAAGGTATTGTCAACTTCATTTTATTGATAGAGGAAATGAAGTGCAGAAAAGCCTGGAGCAAACTATGAAAATGTAGGGAGCTTCCGCTTCTAGTATGGACAACTTGAGGTATCTGGAGTCTCATTTTCATAAATACTGAACTCCTGTGTCAATGTTTAATTCAAGTGAAGCTGCAGACACTCACCATGTCAGAAATAAGACCCCAGGTGTCTCAAATCTGGCATTCAAACAAAGCTACCGGCATTCACATTTAGTAACCACCCTGACTTTATGTGACTTGCTGAAAGTCATGCAGTGAATCAAATAAAATCCAGTTCTTTAGACTGCTAGTTCAATGCCTTTGCACTAAAGTGAATTATCTGCCAAACCACTGCCTCATTAGCTTTAGCATCCTCTTGGCAAAGCCACCAAGCAGACCCTGGAGTTCTATATTCAAATGCTGTCTAAAATCAAGTGCAATCGATCACAGAAGTGCCCTTAGTTCGAAAAGGCCACTCCAAGTCAAAATTTTAAGGTGTTTCACGGGAACAGTTTGCATATCCCTATAGAACATTTACTCAACCTCACCTGGGCCTAAGGTACACAAAACACTTTTTGATCTCAGGCAGACATGAATGAATGAAACATTGTTACCTTACAACTGAAAGGGGAACAAAAAAAAGTATCACTATTTTATTCATTGTTCTTTTAGATAAAGTTAGATAAAATTCTCAGTGTGTGCTAATCTTGAAAAGGTAAATAGACTTGTCTCCATTAAATACCCCATTAGCAAGTGTTGAAATCAAAACATCAAAGAATTAACCATAACTCCAGCTGTGACAAGGAGCTTGTCACATTCCCATCCACAGTTTGCCCCAAATTTTCTTTTTACTCTTTTGCTCTACTGGTACGTTTGAGGGTCAGAGAAAAGCAAACACAGTACTTACCATTAAAAAGAGAACAAAGATGAACCAGGGAATTATAGACCAACCAGTCTTACTACTAAAAAAACCAACAAATAGTCTGGTAGCATTTTATAGTCTCATGATACCATGTATATGTTTTGTTAGTCTATAAAGCGCTACTGTAACCACCACCAGGTGGATTTGAACCTGAGACTTCTGAAACACAGTATAGAAGCCACTACCCTCTGAGCTAGAAGCCAACTTCCTCCCAGCCCTTGCTGTAGAGGTGTCTTGATCTTAACTGTTGCTGTGGTCTAGGTACCACTTGTATTGCTCAGTAACTACACTAGGTGTGTGGATTACATAACCAGATCATTTGTTGTTGTTTTTTCTGTAACAGACTAACTTGGCTATCCTCTGAGTCTTACTACTGTATCTTTCCAAATATAGAAGTATAAAATCAATCAATCAAATTGTAAGCACGTAGGGCATGTCTACACAGAAAGGCTAAAGCTAAAATAAGCTATACAACTTGAACTATGTCAATTGTGTAGCTTAAATAGAAATAGCTTATTTTAGCTTTTGTCGCTATGTACACAGCAGGAAGTCTAAGAAAGAGCACTCTTCCTCCGACTTCCCTGACTTCTCTTAAAATTAGGATTACAGGAGTAGGAATAATAAATCTTCCGGCTCAATATTATTTTGACATTATTTGTTGAAATAACTGCTTGTAGTGTAGACACAGACTATGTTATTTCAGAATAATGGCAGTTATTGTGAAATAACACTGCTGTGTAGATGTACCCATAGGGATTATAAGGAATAGCCATGATGGATTTATCAAAAAACAAATCATGCCAAACCAACCTAATTTCCTTCTTTGCGAGTGTTACTGGCCTATTGGAACCAACAGATCTGATATATCTTCATTTTAGTAAGGCTTTTGACATGGCCCCGTGTGCTATTCTCATAAGCCAACTAGGGAAATGCAGTCTAGATTAAATTACTACACTGTAAATTAGGTACACAAGACCATACTGAAAACATAGTTATCAGTGGTTTGCTGCCCATCCAGAAAGGCAGATTTATTGGGGTCCCACAGGAGTCAGTCCTTGGACTGATACCATTCAATATTTTCATTAATGACTTGGTTAATGAAGTGAAGAGTGTGCTTATAAAGTTTCCAGATGATACCAAACTGGGAGCAGCTTCAAGAATTTAAAATGACTTTTGGTAACTTGGAGAACTGGTTTGAAACAAACATGATGAAATTCAATAAAGACAAGTGCAAAAGTACTATGCTTAGGAAGGAAAAATCGATGCACAGTATAAAATGGGGAATAATTGGTTAGGTGGGAATACTGCTATAAGGATCTTCTGGGAGTAGGACAGATCACAAACTGAATGAATCAACATTGTGATGAAGCTGAAGGCTCATTTCATTTAGGGGATCTATTAACAGGACAGCTGTATGTGAGACATGGAACGTAATTGTTCTGCTTATTCAGCACTTGTGAGCCTAAGCTGGAGTATTGTGTCCAATTCTGGGCACCACACTTTAAGAAAGATGTGCATAAATTGGAAAGAGGCCAGAGAATAGCAACAAAAATGAGAAAATTGCTGGAAAAGTGCTGCCTGGGACAGAGCTGCTGTTTAGCCTGGACCAAAATCTTCACTACAGCACACCTGTGAGTGTGACCTTGCTCCCCAGTAGCCCGGGAAGGAAAAAGGGGGTTACATATGTAATCTAAGGATGTTAAATTTCAATTATGCGGCTAATCCTGTAGTCGATACAATTAGTAGCAATTTGAGGCAGCAAGGGGTGGGGGAAAGTGAGTAGTCGAGTACTCCATTCAGCTACCCGATGAGCCTATGCTCACTGACATCCCTAATGTAATCTAAATCTCCCTTGCTGCAGATTAAGCCCATTACTTCTTCTCCTATCTTTTGGGGACATGGAAAACAGTTGATAAATACTGTCCTCTCCCTTGCTGCAGATATGGAAAGACATATTACATATCAAACCCCCCTTCAGTCTTCTTTGCTCAAGACTAAATATTCTCAGTTGTTTTCTCATTGAAAAGTATTACTGACACTCAGACCCATACATAGAGGTGAATACCGTATATACTCGAGTATACCCCGAGTTTTTCAGCACAGTTTTTGTGCTGAAAGATGCCCCCCCTCGGCTTATACTCGAGTGAGCATCTCGAGAACTGAGGCGGGCAAAGCCTCAGAGGCGGGGGACCCCCCCGCGGCTGCGGCTTCAGTCAGGGAGCCTGTGGTGTGCTGGGGACAGTCCCCAGCAGACCACAGGCACCCAGATTGAAGCGGCAGCAGCGGCGGTTCCCCGCGCCTCTGAGGCTTTGCCAGAGCCCCCCCCCCCCAGCAGACCAGGGAGACGCGGAGCAAAGCCGCGGAGCACACGGGCAGCGGGACAGCACAGACGCGCTGCGCCTGTCCCGCTGCCAGCGTCCTCTGAGGCTTTGCTCCCCGTCTCCCTGGTCTGCTGGGGGGAGCCCCCCAGCAGACCAGGGAGACGGGGAGCAAAGCCGCAGAGCTACCCAGCAGCACCCCACCTGCTCTGTCCCAGGCGTCCAAATTCAGCCGCTGTTGAAACTGATCAGCGGCTGATTCCAGGAAGCCCAGGGCAGAGCACTCTGCCTTGCGCTTCCTGTAGTCAGCCGCTGATCAGTTTCAGCAGTGGCTGAATCTGGACGCCAGTTCCGACTTACATACAAATTCAACTTAAGAACAAACCTACAGTCTCTATCTTGTACATAACCCGGGGACTACCTGTACTTTGCCCTATTACAGCACCTTTCATGAGAAGATTCCAAAGTGTTTTAAAGACACTGAACTTCACCAGCCCCTCAGTGAGGTGAATCCACATTTCTGTTTACAAATGGGCATCTGAAATAGAATTAATATTAACATTTTAAAATTTGGAGCTATGTTCACAGGTGCTAAAATTACAGGTGTTGGGGCATCCCCTGGCTTGAAGTGGTTTCCATCATGTAAAGGGTTTACATTTTGATTCAGTGGTTCTCAGCGCTCTCCTATGCACATTAGTCCAGCCCCCTGGCTGCATTAGGCTACTAGGGTGTGTCTAAACTACAGGGTTTTGTCGACAAAAGTGGACTTTTGTCAACAAAATTATATCTGCCTCTACACTGCCGCTTTGTTCTGTCAACATAACGTAGACAGAACTCAGCAGTTTTGTCGACGGCTGTAAATCTCATTCTACGAGGAATGAGTTCTGTCAACAGAAGGCGCTATTGCATCTACGCTGTCTTTTGCATCTACGCTGTCATGTCGACAAAGCAGCTTGCTTTGTCGACAGAGCTGGATGTAGTCTAGATGCTCTTTGTTGACAGAAACTTTGTCGACAGTATCTGTCGACAAAACTTCTGTCGACAAAAGCCTGTAGTCTAGACGTAGCCCTAAAGTTAGACATTTCAGTCTATGGTTAGACCCATAAATAAGCGATCTGCTTTTTAGAGGCTCTGAGCACACACAACTTTTAACTCCCCTTTCACAGTAGCAATACCTGTAATGGTTATGATTTAACCATCTTCTGCAGGGGAGTCACTTAATGCTATATTATTAGCAGGCAAGTAACAGAGAAACTACTCTGCAATCTCTTTATTTGCAACAGTCTCATGTAGACAGGCTTTACGATAAGGATCTTGGATCTCATATGGGGTTACCTCATTTTCTAAGCAGCATTTCAGTTCCCTTCTAAGCAGTATTTCCTATCAATAATTGTCAAGCTGGGTAAGATGTATAGTTTTTTAGTACTTGGGCAAGAGGTGTTGCTTGGAAGTGAATTGAAAACTATTTATAAATCCTGTATGAGTTCTTAGATCATTATCAGAGATAGGTGTAAAAACCAAACTACCACAAATTAACATATTCTAAAAGATTAAAAATCAGGTCCTCCTTCACTTATCTGCCAAAACATGATTTCAAAGCTCTGCATTTCCCCTGCTGGGGATGAAGTCACTAACAAGATAGCAAGTTAATTAAGTTACCCAAGCCTACTTTCCATATGCAACAGGTTGTTGTGTTCTAAGGCTGTGCCTAGGAATGGAGAGCTTCTCTGTAGCACCATAAGCTCACATGCTAAAAACCAGCATTAGGTGCAAGGAAACCCTAAGAACAGCCAAAATGAGACTGAAGCTTATGCTGTTGGTGGTTACTTGAGTTCAAATAAAGACTAACAGCAGTGAAGGAGTAAGTTTGAGATAGCTACCTATCTACAGTGCCACCAATGGGAGGGGGCAGTTGCCCTGGGCCCCAGTGATTTAAAAGAGTTTGGGGTGATTACCACCACAGCGGTGGCAGCGGCCAGCACCCTGGGTCCTTTACATTGCTGGTGGTACTGAGTCTGTTGCCAGCCCTGTAAATATATATATATATAGTGTGTAGTTTCTCTCAAAGCAGGGCTCATTTCCACCTGCTTACAATTAAGTACTGAAGCATTTCCCTAGGCTTCCAACAGCAAACAGCACACAGGAGTCATAATTAACTGCAAGGCTCATCAGTAAATGGTTCACCACTTCAATGGGTGCTACCTTTTGCATTGTATGAAAGCACGACTGTAAAACTAGACACCAGCTTTTGTGGCTCTTTTCTTTCAAGGGCTGAACTGCTTGTTGGATCAGTCTCAATCTGTGTACTTTGTCTTGCACATGCTGAATACTTCAGTAAACACTTGCCATTTCAAAGCGTGAGTCCCGTTTTCATACATCATGCTTCATTCTGCCCTTTCTCTGGTATTTGCACACCAATCCCACTGCTGATAATGCAAAACTATCTCCAGAAGAATCCAACAGGAAGAAAATTGCTTCACATTACAAATGCTGAGGAGCTGAAGTCAGGCAATGGGGGAATTTCGTGCATGGCTCTGAGGGGGACACGTTGGCCTGTCAAATCCAAGCTATAGTTTCCAGTGATTAGAACAACAAAGGTATGAAGGTTAAGAACTCAATAAGGAGAATTCTCCGTCTGTTCTGTCCTCTCCTAATGTTCATTCATCAACAGATTATTTCATTTTAACAAGGGGAATTCAGTTCCTTCTGATTTTGCCACATTTCAACTCTCAGTAGAGCTCACCACAAAGTGGTTTATTTCTGAAAAGCTTACTTCTGCAAATCAAGTGAGTTATCTGTTTAGTTTCTTTCAGTCTATTACGGAATTGCTCAAACTTTACCATGTGGCAGGAAAGTCCCAAAATGCTGACTGGAATCTTTATTTCCATTAAATTATATTACTATAGTCACACTCACATGAGTCTTATCCCTAAAAATAGCAGCGAATCATGGCTAAAAGCTATGTGGACTTGCTGGTCACTATTAACAGTGACAGTATCTGGAAAAGGGACGTACCCAGAGGTGAAAGTAAGGTGTGCCCCGGTGCTCCACTCTGGAAAGAGCAGCAGGGGCGTTCTGCTGAGAGACTGCTGGGACACGCTGCTGCAGGTGCGTGTAGCGTGGCTTGCAGTGCACCCTGCCAGCTGGGCTCCTGGGGCTCCTGCTGCAGGCTGGCACTGGCAGCTGGGCGCACGCAGCCAGGTGAGGTAAACAAACTGAAAAGAGCCAGAGGGGAGGATGCGCTGTAGGGGAGGTGGGTGTGCTCCCAGACTAGCTTCTGGTGCATGCAAGTCTGTCCTGCTGCCCCTCTCTCTCGCTGGACACATGTGCAGTCCCCAGCATGTGCAGCCCCCAGCATGTACTGCTACCGGTGGCCCCAGAGAAGAAGTCATGGGAAGGGAACGGCAGGCTGGGGAGGAGGGGGTGTCTCTTGCATTGCGGCCTGTTTCTCTGCAGTAGTGCCCCCACACAGCTGGCCCACAGCTCCCTTATGGCAGCGCAGCAAACAGAATGTGTGGGGCAGAGACCTGTCCACCAGCCAGGTAAAAGTAACCCAGCAGCAATTAGGACTGCCCCCAGCTCATCCCTTCCTCTCATATACCTCAGATCCCTGCCCTCAGCCTTCCTAAACACTCCCAGCCCCTGCCCTGGACTTCTACACGCACCACTATCCCCCAATCCTCTGCCCTGAAACTTCCCACACACTCCCAGCCCCATGCCCTGAACCTCTCCCCACAAACCAGCTCTTTGCCCTGACTCCTGCATCTACCACGCACCAATTCCCCAACCTGGACTCCTGCACCCCCCATATTCCAACCCCTGCCCTGATCCTACACCCCTCCACACATCCTGCTCTGAGCTTTCTCCCCACACTCCCAGCCCTCTGTCCTGACTCCTGCACCTCCCCACCACCTCTGCCCTGAGCCCCTTACATCTCCCAACCCTGCCTCCTGTACCCTCCACACCCCAGCCTTCTACCCTGAGCCCCCTGCAGGGGGAGTTGCGATTGGCCGGTATCTGTCAGAAACGTTATTTCACCCCTGAGTGTACCTGTCATAAATTTTACACCAAGGTCTTCTTGACATTCCCACAACCTGAACCATGTCCCTCCCCAAACCTGTTATTTTCCTCACTAATACTTTCACAAATATGTCACGTACTGTTTGTAAGGCAAACACTAGCAGCTGTGCTCTGTCAGTTCAAAATAATTTATACATTATAAGAACATTTTAAACCTGACAATTCTTATAGAAAATGAGGGGTGAAGCACCTCTAGAACTCGTATACCCACTGAAGAGTCCAGTACTCAAGCTGCCATGAGCTCAGTCTTATAACAAATCCAGCTATACTTTTACTTCTTAGTTTTTAGCAGCAATTTTACCTGAATACATGAACAAAGGTTTTGTTTTCTATTGAAATACCCTTCAACTATTTCACAAATACTCATTAACCAAACAATCATTTTAAATAAAAGACAAACTATTCTATGATTCTGAAGTAAAAGCAATTTTCCCTCCTATATCTACTAAATTTATAAACTAAAATATATGATTCTAAGAAAGTACTTCAGCAAAGAGATTGTACCCAAGAACAGCCTATTTAACCACAGTCTGGCTAACCAAATGTTACTTTTACTGGTTGGCTGAAAGAAACAGGGTTAACCAAAACATGGTCATGTCCCCTAACACAACATTCACAATTCATTGCACCATCATTCAGCCAGACCCCAGGTTAGTTCAATAGTTTTGATTCTGCAACCTGCATAGTTCATTGATATGTATCCATTAACCATTTAAAAGCTGGAAGGCAAAGAAAGCTGACAATGCACTGTTTCTATTTGAGCATATTCACACACTTCAGAAAGTGACACACACTTATTGGATCTTTTCATTATCACATATTTGTCCGGAATTAAATGATCTCCATACAAAGTTAAAAAAGCACCCTAGTAATATGCCTGAGATATTACATTTGTAACTAGATCTGAACTGCGTTCCCAAATCTTGGCTTTTAGTTCAGGCTTGTCTTCACAAAATAAGTCAGTCTTGTATGAAACAGAGAAATAATTAAGTGTGCTACACTTAAGCTTCTAAGTTTCATATTGAAACTAAATTAAGAAAGTGCAAAAATCAATCAATACAAGAAGCTGTAACGGCAATGGTGCTAGACACATCCCAGGTTCAGCAGATTCCCAAAACCAATGTCTAATGAACAGTGAAACTTGAGTTTTTACATTACAGCAAACATTACAAAACATTACTAATGCATCTGAACAGCTTCACTGCTGGAGCAGGAATGAAGTGCAGCAACCAGACCAATAAAGTGGCATATGAAGATTTTTGTCTGCTTTCCCTGAGTGGTACAGTATGCGGCAGGGGTTCCTTCAGCCATTTCATTCTACTCACCACATTGTAAAAATGAAATCCTCTCATAGATCTACTATCCCTTCCATCATCCCATTATGTTTATTGCTTGGTTCTCAAAACATGTCATTTTGCAGACCACGGGAAAAATTTCATCGACCACAGTTGGAAAACCGGGCACACTTTGGATCCAATTCTCCTAGTAAACACCATTAACTTTTAATGTTATAGGGTCTATGGCACAGAAAATCAATTCTCTATATATACTAATGTCCTTGCAACAGTAATTGATAAAATAATGTATGCAATGATAAAATATCCTCCCCATTTAAATGTTTCTTCTCGAAAACTTGTCAGTCAAGATCTTTCTTCTCTGAGTTTAGAATAAATTAAAATTCAGTTAAATGTGAATTGCATAAATGAGTAAATGTTTTGTTTTCTATTAAAAACCATTTTACAAATTCTCGCAAGTGAAATATTCAGTTGTAATCGTGTTTAAAGCAAGAAATTAATAAATGTGTTAACTATAATTCAGATAAAGTCATGAACAACAAATATTTTTCAAAGCACATCTGCTCTTTGATCTTTACTTACCAAAAGATTTTAAAAGAACAAGAAACTTCGGACCCAGTTTTCCTTTACACTGAAATAAATACAGTGTAGCTAACACTAATGAAGTTACACCATGGGACAACAAGCATTCATTGGAGAAAGCCCTATATATAGATAACATCCCATGGAAGAAAGTCTGCCTCATTCCAGCTTCTAATAGCACAGAATATTCAGCTGAAACTATTATGGCCGTTTTATACCAGATGGAGATCTGGCCCTCTAACTTTCTGGTGTCCTCACTTACTGTCTTTTATAAAATCTCACTTTGTTATCAACAACTCCAAGATGGACTCTCTACTTACTACTCTGGGGCAACTGGTTCCTGGCTGATGCAGAAACTATCTGCCTTCAGTTAGTGTTTTTCATTCAGTCTTTACATAACCTCTTATGTTTTCCTTCATTAATAAACGTGCTTCTAAAAGTTTAGTTGAAAAAAATTATCTGTACAAAATTACACTAGCAGGTTTACTTCCTTTCTGTGAGACAAAAGTAGATCAATGGGGTGAAATGTACATTTCTAAACCAAATCTGCCTTCAGTTCCTCTTTAGGGCACATCTGTTTGGTACTGAGCCTCACTCACTGCTCTCTGATCTTTTCTCAATTTCCTTAGTAAAAACAGACAGTTATGATCATATTAGCACTAACTTTCTCCTAGGCAATAATAATAATAATAATAAGTAAAAATTCACAACCATTAATGTTATTTATAGAGCACCTAACATACTCAGTTCTTTACTGTAAACAAAGTAGTTACTGACCCCAGTCCTACAGTTTGTACTCAGACCAATCTCCTCGTCAGCTTTAGTGGGGAGTTTTGCCTGGGTAAGAACTGCAGGGTCAGTCCCCGAATCTCTGCAGTTAAATCAGTTCAGTAAAGAGAGAAAGGGGTGAGGACTGTCACAGGAAGCTAGTAGTGGCAGCAGTCAGAGGACTGTGAAGGAAAGTTATCAAACTAGAAGTTGTTCTATCCAATTACCCAAAAGATGAGGCTGAGCAGCAGCAGCACGGTCTTGGAGGTGATCACGCCACAGTCCATGTTTTCTGCTGGCCTCGCAGTCGAGCTGTGTGAAGAAAGGTCTGGTGGCTGCTGCTGCCTATTCAGCAGAGTCTGTATGTGTCAGGTTTCCGTATGCTTCTCTCCCACGCCTCTCAGCTTCTTGTCTGAGCCTGCTCAGCCATCACATGGTCTGCAACTCGCTGGACCAGTCACATGCTCCTTAGTGTACTGAGCAAACAACATCCTACTGTAATCTTCTGTCCGGACCCCTTCCTTTTTATTCTGTAGTCTGTCTAAAAGAGATTACCGTAAACTCACTAACGTAGTTCTGCAACCACAACCAAGTGGTTTACCATATAGACACTAATAGCAGTCCCACCACAACCTGACCTTCCTCAGCATTATCACACTTGCAGGGATGGACCAAGAATAAACAAGACCCAAAGGTAACAGAACTTTTAAGGCCAGCCTGAAAGCTTCTCCCTCTTAGCCAAGCTTAGACACGACTAACCATATCGATTGTTGTCTGTTGCCCATTATTGAGCCTTTGACCTTTCTGGGCAAGGCACAGATGCAGCTGCCTGGACCCCTTACCTTTAAAAGAGTCCAGTCACCTGGCACAGGTAATAACTCTTTAAATAGTTCACGATCTCTGAAGTTCTCTTCACTGCAGGTTTTATAAGTTGCCAGAAACCAGTCGCAACTGCAGCATCTATTAACTAGACTTTTTTGCTTTTGTATAGAAACCACGGTTGTTTGGGATCAGGGATGAAAATAAATTTTTTACAGGTACTGTTGAATTGCAGTCTTCCTTGAGGGGGGTCAAGGCAGAGGGTTGGGAGGTGTGTGGGTGTAGGGGAGCTCAGGACAGGGATGTGGGGTGGTGGTGCAGGAGTTAGGGCAAGATTAGGAGGTGTGGGGGCTCAGGGTGGGGGAGTGCAGGAGTCAAGGCAGGGGTACGGATGCCCAGGGCAGGGGTGTGCAATATAGGAGTCAGGGCAGGAGGTTGTGGAGGGGTTCATGGCAGAGGAGTGCGGTGTAGGGAGGGTTCAGGGCAGGAGGTTGTTGGGGTGTGCAGGGAGCTGGGAATATAGCTACCATGCTGCTCCATCACTGGATCCGTGAGGCTGCCAGTAACCGTGCTGCCTGACTGCTGGATCCCTTCTGTCCCTCCTCATTTTATGGCACTTCTTCCTTTTCCATCCATTTCTCTTCCCATAATACTCCAATCTCTCAGGCTATGTCTAGACTGCCCCCTCTTGTGTAAAAAAATATTCAAATGAGGTGAAGCATGAATATCGCCATGCCTCATTTGCATAATTAATTAGGCTCCATTTTTACACAAAACCCCCCTCTTGCATAAGAGCCGTTCTTCCTCTTTTTTCAGGAAGAATGGCTCTTGCGCAAGAGGGGGCTTTTGTGCAAAAAGGAGCCGTCTACACAGGTCCTTTTTGCGCAAAAGCCTCTTGCACAAAAACAGAGCCTCATTAATTATGGAAATGAGGCACGGCAATATTCCACGCTTTGCCTCGTTTGTATTTTTTTGTGCAAGAGGGGGCACTCTCGACATAACCTCAAGGTCTTGATAGGGTTAAAAAAACTCTTTCCGCAAAAAATCATAGAAACAAAGGGCAGGAAGAGATTTTAAGAAGTCACTTGGGCTACATTTAGACTGCATCCTTCTGTCAACAGAGAGATGCAAATCAAGCATGTCAAAATTGCTAATGAAGCAGGGATTTAAATATCCTGCACTTCATTAGCATAAACATGGCCACTGCTTTTTTCGAAACGGAGCTTTTTTGAAAAAAACGGCAGTCTAGACATGGACCTGTCGAAAATAAACCATTTTTTCAACAGATCCTGTATTCCTCAAAAAATGAGATGTACAGGATCTGTTGAAAAAGGCTTTAGTTTCGACAGATTCGCATCTAGACTGCCGTTTTTTTTCCGAAAAAGCTCCGTTTTGGAAAAAAGTGGTGGCCATGTTTATGCTAATGAAATGTCGGATATTTAAATCCCTGCTTCATTAGCAATTTCAACATGCCTAATCTACATTTCTCTGTCGACAGAGAGGTGTAGTCTAGACACAGCCTAAGTTCAGTCCTCTGTGATTTTTCCTTCTCACATGTAGTATTTTGTACTTGCCTTGACTGAATTTTATCATCTTGATTTTTGTCCAGTTTGTCCAAGTCATTTCAAAAGCTTGTCACCTGAGATCTCAGTGCATCCTCCTCATGTTCTTGACAATACCTGCTGACAGTTGTAAAGCTGATTCAGCTAGTTCATTAAGCACCCCAGGCTTAATTTCATCTAGGGGTAGAATGAAGAAACCTGAGCTGAAGCAACTGCCAAGCAAAGAATTCCTCTTCTGCAGCCAGTGTCATGTTCCAATCCGAGACAAAACACTTGGATGCCCCCAGCCAGCACTATTCCAATGTAAAATTGCCTCCCTTGTCATATCAGTTGATTTCAGCATTGGTTTGTTTGAGAGCACATTCCCCATATCCAGCACTTTCTGTATGGACATTTTCACTGCACTCCATTGTAGCAGATCCTCCATCAATAGCAATTTTTAAATCAAGATGGGATCTTCTTATACAAGTTGTATTCTAGCTCAAACAGGAATTATTTTAATGTCCCGTGTTACGCAGGCAGTTAGAGCAGATGATCAGAAAGTAGTCCCTTCTGGCTTTATAATCTGTTAATTATGAACCATCGCCGTGACTAGGTGAAATTACCTCATCATGCTAATTATCCAGTGTCCAGTAACTTTTTGTGCATCGTTACAGACATCTCTAAGGCATCAGGAAGCTGGACTTCAATGGTCTGAACTGCAGTAGAGAGTCAGTTGCATCCAGTTGTGATGGATTTAGCACTGCTCTGCAATAATGTTTTGAATACTGCATGTTGACCTGGTGACTGGGATTTTTCCTGTATAAATATACTAGAAGCTTTATCCAGAGTTACTCTGGTCCTTAATTCATTTTTCTTCATTTAAATCATTGTTCTGGGGGCAGAGCTGGGTGTGAGGGATTCAATATGCAGGCTGCCCCAGAGAGAGAGAGAGAGAGAGAGAGGACTACCCTAGACCTCTTTCACCATAGCAGATTGGGGCCAGGTGAGAAGTGCCTGCCAATAGCTGCTGCAGGGGGCACAGCTGGGGAAGGGGTGCATGTCCTCCAGCTGGGGGACAGACAATCTTTCAAGAGAGGAGACTAGAATCCACTGGAATATCTGAAGTTAGCCCTGCCTAGGTTACCATCAGGAAACCTAGGACTTCAGGTAAGACATTACATCCAGACTGTTTGTTGTTTTAAAATGTTTTTTTTTCTCCAAATGCTTCATTTCTACTGTTAAAATTAACACTGCTTGGGTTTAAGAAAACCTTCTAGTCACTGTTCATCACTAGTGACAGATTCATAAAAGGAAGACTCACAGCTGCTCAAACTCACGTGGATCCTCTGGCCGCGACACAGAGTACTGTAGCTCAGAGTCTGGTCCAAGAGTTGGAGAACTGCAGATTTCCACCGAGGCTCATGAATAATGTAGCTGAGTCTTCACTTTGGTGAGTTGGTGGCAGACACTCTACCATTGACTCCACCTATGCTTCTTGTTCAGGTAGGGCACTGGAGTCAACAGGAGGGCACTTAGGATATGTCTACACTGCACAGTTATTTCAGAATAAACTATTCCAGAATAGTTATTTCGCAATAGCATATCTACGCTGCAGGAAGCCTCAAAATTAGTCCAAGGCAGGCTTCCCTAATGTAGACGTGCTATCTCAATTTAGAGCCTCAGGAGGAATAACTCAGAATGGGCCTGGTGAAGAGATATTTCAAAATAGGAGAAGTGGAGCGTCTACACATGCCTTATTTCGAATTAGCTATTTCGAAATAGGTGTTATTCTTCATAGAATGAAGTTTACAGAAGTCGGAATAAACCATCCATATTTCAAATTTTTTTTGAAGTGACAGAATTGCTATGTAGACGCTCGCATAGTTATTTTGGAATAATGGTCGTTATTCCGAAATAACTTTGCTGTGTAGACACACCCTTAGAGGTAATAAATTGACCCCTGTTGTTTTGATAGCTGTCCACTGATCCAGTGGGCACTGTAGACATTCCCCAAGATAGGTAAAGGCACCGTGCCTGCCACCTGAGAGGGTGCACCAGAGAAACCAGAAAAGGGCAGAGAGATATAGCCCTGTCTCCATGACACTAGTCGTAACAATGGATGTAATACATATGCTATGGGTTGGGTACCTCTTCTCCAACTAGCTTTTTAATTAACCTCTAAAGAAATGAAGACTGTACATTTTACTTAGAACTAGATGTTGTCCATAATGAAATCTGACCATAACAATGTGACATGTGCCTCTGAGATAATCAGGGCATTGCCTCTGGGTACCTAGCATTCCTGTCCCAGGTTCCCTTGGGGCAAGCAGATCCCTCCAGGTTTACACTTGACTGCTTTCTCATGCTAGGCAACTCAGCTTTTCCAGAAGAATTAAAAAGACATGAATAACCCTGGAAAGGGAGGTCAAGAAAAAAAACTGATTCCAGAAGAGAAACTCCTTGCTGCAAGTAGGGACGAACCCAAGTAACCAGACTCAGATCTGGATACCAATATTTCTAAAGTTCATTCCCCATTACTATTACCTGTCTCCTCTTAGTCTCTGAGGAGGGAATCCCAGTTCGGTATGTTCAGTGTGAGAGCATCCCAGGATATCACCTGGAGGGAGGGTCCCAACTAGAGGACCTCCACTCCAGTTTGATGCTCTTTTTTCCCAAGATTTTCCTCCTCTCCAAAAGCACAAAGACTGTCAGAGTGGGAGTGGAACTGCTCTAGTGCATTCTAGTAAATCTCATCTATGTATCTCTCTCTGTCTCTCTTAGCTCTTCCAGTTCAGCCACTTGGAACTCAAGAGACTGTACTGAATCTCTGAGAACCTCTGCACGGAATGCACACTGCACCACATAGCCAGGTGGCATATTTCAATGCAGTAACCTGGACGGCTCATCTTTGAGCTACTGGTGTGCTATGAAGTCTAACTTGGATTAGCTATACTTAGGATTGTTAACTGTGTACTGTTCGTTAAATCAGGAACTGTACTCTTCAGTGCACAAATGACCAATCTAGTGTGGGCTTTTCATTTGTACATTACTGACACTTTATCTAGGAAAGTCCTACATGGATTTGAAGAGCAGTACAAGAGAATAGTTAACTGAAAACGTGTAAATAGAGCTGTTCCAGAGATTCATAGATTGCAAGGCCAGAAGGGACCACTGTAATCATAGAATCATAGGACTGGAAGGGACCTCAAGAGGTCATCGAGTCCAGCCCCCCGCCCTCAAGGCAGGACCAAGCTCCACCTACACCATCCCTGACAGATGTCTATCTAACCTGTTCTTAAATATCTCCAGAGAGGGAGATTCCACCACCTCCCTTGGCAATTTATTCCAATATTTGACCACCCTGACAGTTAGGAATTTTTTCCTAATGTCCAATCTAAACCTCCCCTGCTGCACTTTAAGCCCATTACTCCTTGTCCTGTCCTCAGAAACCAAGAGGAACAAATTTTCTCCTTCCTCCTTGTGACACCCTTTTAGATATTTGAAAACCGCTATCATGTCCCCCCTTAATCTTCTTTTTTCCAAACTAAACAAGCCCAGTTCATGAAGCCTGGCTTCATAGGTCATGTTCTCTAGACCTTTAATCATTCTTGTCGCTCTTCTCTGTACCCTTTCCAATTTCTCCACATCTTTCTTGAAATGTGGCGCCCAGAACTGGACACAGTACTCCAGCTGAGGCCTAACTAGTGCAGAGTAGAGAGGCAGAATGACTTCACGAGTTTTGCTTACAACACACCTGTTGATACAACCTAGAATCATATTTGCTTTTTTGGCAACAGCATCAGACTGTTGACTCATATTCAACTTGTGGTCCACTATGACCCCTAGATCCCTTTCTGCCATGCTCCTTCCTAGACAGTCGCTTCCCATCTTGTATGTATGGAACTGATTGTTCCTTCCTAAGTGGAGCACTTTGCATTTCTCTTTATTAAACCTCATCCTGTTTACCTCTGACCATTTCTCTAACTTGCTAAGGTCATTTTGAATTATGTCCCTATCCTCCGAAGAAGTCGCAACCCCACCCAGTTTGGTATCATCCGCAAACTTAATAAGCGTACTCTCTATCCCAATATCTACATCATTGATGAAGATATTGAACAGTACGGGTCCCAAAACAGACCCTTGAGGAACTCCACTTGTTATCCCTTTCCAGCAGGATTTAGAACCGTTAACAACAACTCTCTGACTACGGTTATCCAGCCAATTATGCACCCACCTTATCGTGGCCCTATCTAAGTTATATTTGCCTAGTTTATCAATAAGAATATCATGCGAAACCGTATCAAATGCCTTACTAAAGTCTAGGTATATGACATCCACCGCTTCTCCCTTATCCACAAGGCTCGTTATCTTATCAAAGAAAGCTATCAGATTAGTTTGGCATGACTTGTTCTTCACAAACCCATGCTGGCTATTCCCTATCACTTTATTACCTTCCAAGTGTTTGCATAGGATTTCCTTAATTACCTGCTCCATTATCTTCCCTGGGACAGACGTTAAACTGACCGGTCTATAGTTTCCTGGGTTGTTCTTATTCCTCTTTTTATAGATGGGCACAATATTTGCCCTTTTCCAGTCTTCTGGAATCTCCCCTGTCTGCCATGATTTTTCAAAGATCATAGCTAAAGGCTCAGATACCTCCTCTATCAGCTCCTTGAGTATCCTGGGATGCATTTCATCAGGACCTGGTGACTTGCTGACATCTAACTTTCCTAAGTGACTTTTAACTTGTTTTTTGTGAATCCTATCTTCTAAACCTACCCTCTCTCTGCTTGTATTCACTACGTTAGGCACACCTCCAGACTTCTCGGTGAAGACCGAAACAAAGAAGTCATTGAGCATCTCCGCCATTTCCAAGTTTCCTGTTACTGCTTCTCCCTCCTCACTAAGCAGTGGGCCTACCCTGTCCTTGGTCTTCCTCTTGCTTTTAATGTATTTATAAAAAGTCTTCTTGTTTCCCTTTATGCCTGTAGCTAGTTTGATCTCATTTTGTGCCTTTGCCTTTCTAATCTTGCCCCTGCATTCCCGTGTTGCTTGCCTATATTCATCCTTTGTTAGTTGTCCTAGTTTCCATTTTTTATATGACTCCTTTTTTATTTTGAGATCGTGCAAGATCTCCTTGTTAAGCCAAGCTGGTCTTTTGCCATATTTTCTATCTTTCCTACACAGCGGAATTGTTTGCTTTTGGGCCCTTAACAACGTCCCTTTGAAATACTTCCAACTCTCCTCAGTTGTTTTTCCCTTCAGTCTTGCTTCCCATGGGACCTTACCTACAAGTTCTCTGAGCTTATCAAAATCTGCCTTCCTGAAATCCATTACCTCAATTGTGCTGGTCTCCCTTCTACCTTTCCTTAAGATCATGAACTCTATTATTTCGTGATCACTGTCCCCTATATTGTCTTCCACTTTCAAGTTCTCAACTAGTTCCTCCCTATTTGTTAAAACCAAATCCAGAACAGCTTCTCCAGAACAGTAATCATCTAGTCTAACCACCTGTCCACCACAGACTATTTAAAACTCTCTCCCCCGCCCTCCCCCCCCCAAAAAAATTCCTGGACCATATCTATTAGAAAAAAAAATCTCTTCTGGATATTAAAAATTGTCACTGATAAAGAATCCATCATGATCCCTGGTTAATTGTTCCAGTGGTTAATTACTCTCAGCATTAAACATTTTTTGCCTGATTTCCAATCTGAATTTGTCTGGCTTCAACTTCCAACCATTGGGTCATGTTCTAGCTCTCTACTAGACTGGAGAGGCCAACACCAAATATTTATCCTTCACATAAGCAAGGACTCCCTAAGTTTCTCTTTGTTAAGCTAAATAGATTGAGTTCCTGGAGTCTGTCACCATATGGCATGTTTTCTTGTCTTTAATCATTCTTGGGGCTCTTCTCTGAACCTTCTACAATGAATCAATATATTTCTTGAATTGTGAGCACCAGAACTGGACACAGTATTCCAGCGGTGGTTTCACCAGTACCAAAGACGGAGGTAAAATAACCTTTTTGCTTCTACTCAAGATGTGTATGCACCCTACAATCACATTAGTTCTTTTGACACAGCGCCACATTGGGAGCTCACGTTCAGTCGATTAGCTACTGCAACCACCAACAAATTTTCAGAGTCACTGCTTTGCAGGATAGCCTCCCACCCTGTAGGTATGGCCCACATTCTTCATTCCCAGATGTATACATTTTTCTGTATTAAAATGCATATTGTTTTCTTGCTCCCAGTTTATCAGGTAATGCAGATCTCTCTGAATCAGTGACCTGGCTTCTTTATTATTTGCCACTCCCCCAAATTATGTGTAATTTACAAATTCTTTAGTAATGATTTTAGATTTTCTTCCAGGTTACTGACAAAAAATGTTAAATAGCAAAGAGCCAAGAGCCAATTCCTACAGGGCTTTACTGGAAAATGACCAGCCCAGTGATAATTCCTGGTTTACATTTACATCTTCCTGAAAAGTAATCGGCATAACGGCATTGCACAAGAGGGTTTTTCTTGCGCAAGAAGGGGCAGTGTAGACAGCTCTTTCTGGCGCAAGAGCCTCTTCTGCAAAAATGGCGGCTCATTAGGTATGCAAATGAGGCTCGGCGATATTCCATGCTTAGCCTCATTTGCATATTTCTGGCGCAAGAAGCCGCAAGTGTAGACATAGCCTTAGAGACCTATTAGTCAGTTTTTAATCCCTTTAAGGTGTGCCATATTTTATATCATTCTAGGGGGCGTTTTTTGGTCACAATATCATGTGAAACCAAGACAAAACCTTTAAAGAAGGTATGACGGACTGCTGGCTAAGCCAGATCTCTGCCACTATAGCCTGGCTGAAAAGGACAATTACAGCAATTACTGAGCAAGCCCAGTCCTGAAGGGCTAATGGAAGCAGCTGTGGGCCTCATTAACCAGAGGACTATACAAGGCAGCCAGAGGGAAAGTGAAAGGAAGGAGCAAGGGTGTTTTTAAGTATGCTCCCCTAGGTAGAAGGAGAGGCTGGCTGAGTTTGCTGTAATCCAAAACTCTGTAAATAGAAGGTGGTGGGAAACTGACAATAAAAGGCAGGGGTGACTGCACCATAAGGGGTATCCAGCTGATTTGTGGACAAAGAAGGTGTCCCAGAGTGAGGGGCCTGAGCAAGGACTTTGCCACAATTACATCAAACATATATCAACCAAATTTGTAACCTCATAAAAATATCAAGTTAGTTTGACAGGATCTATTTTCCATAAACCTATGTTGATTTGAATTAATTACATTATCTTCCCTGAGTTATTTATAAATCAAGACTCAGGCCAGCCACTCTATTATCTTCTCTGGGATCCATCTCAGGCTGACAGGGCCTATAATTTACCCCTGTGGTTACAGTTTACTTTTTTAAACACTGGCACATTTTCTTTCTTCCAGTCTTCTGGAATTTTCCCAATGTTATTGAAAATTAACACTAATGGTCATCTTGATCTTCAGCCAGTTCTTTTAAAACTCTTGGATACAACTTTATTTGGCTCTGGGAATTTAAAATGTCTAATTTTATACCTTCTGTTTAAGATCCTTCAGAGATACTAGTGGAATGGAAAGAAAGTGATCACAGTATGATGAGACTACATCATTTGTTTTTCCCCAAAATATGGTATAGAAATATATATTGAACACTTCTATCTTTCCTGCACTATTAATGATAATTCTATCATATCTTTCTAGTATAGAAGTGGGAAAATGCCAGCCCGTAGACTAGATCTGGCTAAACCCTGGTGGGTAGCTCCCATTCACAGCCAATGGGAGCTGCGGGAAGTGGCACAGACTGGGACACTGCTTCCTTTAGCTCTCTTTGGCTGGGAATGATTATCCATGACCAACAGTAACTGCAATTTCTCATACCTGCAAAGGTGCAGGTAAATATCACAGCAGTGTCCCTCTAGGGCTCATCCTGGTGAACCACCACCATTTTATTGCCTATCCCTTGTCTAGTATCAGACCAATAGTAATGTTAGGATTCCTTTGGTTTCTAATGTGTTTTAAAACTTCCTTCTTGTTGTCCTTAACTCTGGTAGGCATCAATTTCTCTTTGCATCCTTCAGCTTCCCTTATCAATTTTCTATAATTCTTAACTTCTGACATATTCAGAAACGTCAACTTCCCCTTCCTTGTACTCTTATTTTTTTTACAACTGCTTTCACTTCTCCTCTAAAACAAAATGACTTCTTTCTTGACTATGGCTTCTTGACAACTAGTAACCTGGTTTCGAAGGGAGCAGGGAAATTGACGTTTAAAATTAAAGTTTACTTTTGTGAAATATTTGAAGTTTAAATTCTGAAGACAGACACAGCTATGTCATTGTTGAGGTTCTGTGTTAACTGCACCATCAATTCTCCAAAAAGTTTGTCTACGACATTGGCAGCCATATTATGTTCCACTCATACAAATGAGACTCACACATTATACTGTCTTCCAGAGACCTTACTTTTGTTCTTTTATGTTAATTTAACCTCAACTGAAAGTCATTCAGGCTGAAAATATATTTGTTCTTTAGGTATAAAATCCCAAAGTTCTACACAAAGATAGAAAACATGGCTACACATGATGGCCCACATACTTGCTGTCATATACAAAACTGATCTTTGCATTAGAGAGGTTCCATGGAGGGAGCTAAAAGGACACAGAGGTAAATTGATCTGAGTGTAACAGCTATCGTAATTAATCTTAATATTAAGAAAACATTAATAAAAGTCAAATTGTTTAAATTTGTTAGCTCAAAGAAAGTTTCCTACATTTAAAATAAATAAAATAATCTTTTCTTCAATTCCTAGTATTAACTGATGTTTCAGACTATTTTGTTTAAAAACAAAGGACTATGTATAACATTTAAGAAATACATTAACTTTATAAACTTCCTGGTGCTTTATGCCTGATGCTTTATGCCTGATTATCTGAGCTCAGGGTCAAGCCAGGGATGCTCTGTGGAAGTTTCAGGGTCAGATTTTTTCAAAATTCAAAGCCAAAAGAGTAAAACCATTTGATGACTCAGAAAACCTATGTGCTGTCCAGCAAATGGAACTGGAATAAATTGTTTTCCTGTTTACGAAAAGGGAAGACATGACTAATTAAGGGCTGCCTATAGAAACAGAATAGTTCTGCAAGGAGGAAAAGTAATTTTTAAAAAGTGCTTTTTCCTTCCTCCCTCGGCCACATCCTCCACTAATACAAACTGATGTAGCTCCGTGGTCCTTGCAAGGCTATGCCAATTTATACCTGCTTATTATTCTCCTTCGTTAGAGACACTTTCGTTTAGGACATCTGGCCTCACATGGGAGTCCAAATTTCCATCTGAAAAGTGCCTTTTGGCCTCAGACCAGTTCTCAAAGAACAACTGTCTGTATCAACAAACCCACTAGCACAACTGGCACTCATTACTAGCTCATGGATGGGGTGCCAGTAGTGCAGCTGAAGAATGAACAGACATGGGAACTAAAGGACCCTTTAGTGGTGGGCCCTGTAAATGAGTCTTGAGGTCAAGGCAGACTAATAGAGCAGTGTGAAGCCACTTATGCTTTACTTGGGCTCTTCAGGATGTGCCTGTGGCTATCAGGGCAACATCTTTCCTGAGTAATAAATTCATTTTAAAAATCAGAAAGTAGATAAATAGCTATGTATTGAGTACATTCATTATAATTTGTCCCTCACCTGGAAGCTAAATCTTAGTGTTATAATATTAAAAAATACACAGATACAAATAGTGCCCATATAAAACCTAACCATGATCATTCTAATGACAGTGAGCAACTTGAAAATAGTTTCAGTCTTCTCTCTGTTCATTTAAATCTTTCCATATCAAATCTTTCTGCTCCTAGGAGGACTTCTTCACTTACCCGAGGAAGAGGTAGGATCAACCTGTATGTGTCTTTGTATCATCTTCTAAAGAGTAAGCAAACCAGACAGGATATTTGTCTCTTTGGTTTTGTGTATGGATGAGTATGCCGCCAAGACTCCATAAATATTGTATAATTGTCAAAAATACTATAACGATCTTATTGCAAAGCCTACAGTTAATGGATAATAAAACCTCTTTTAAGCAGCCACCCAAGGAATTAGCCAAAATGCAAAAGACTTTCTTACAGATTCACTTCAGTTCTTGTTTCAGTTTTCCATCTGGTTTCACAGATTCACTAACTTATGTCCCAGTAGTGAAAAAAGAAGTGTTTTCTCAACAATTGTTTCTTTATTCTTATGTCAACAATTGGCAAATTATTGCAATACTGTATTTAAGTAATAACCCAAGGACTCTGCATACTGACAAGTCTTTAAGGAAGAGTAAACTGTAATATCAGAGCATTTGCATTCATCAGTGCAGTCATGTATGTAATGCCTTACTAAAAACAGAATTTGGTTTCCTGTAGCACCTTTCACAACCAAATACTCTGAAGTATTTATACAGAGCCACCAGATACTTTTCATACACTGTGCAGACAAACCCCGTAGCTACAATAGAAATGCTTTCTGCAACAGCTCACAAACTAGTTCAAACATTCAAACCTAATTCCTTATGGCTATGTCAACACTACATGTTTTGCTGGAAGAGGCAATGCAAATGAAGCGTGGATTAGCATTTTCTCATGCTTCATTTGCATAATCTCTTCCAGTCTGTTTTTGCGCAAAAACCGCTTGCGCAAAAACAGATTGGAAGAGATTATGCAAATGAAGCATGAGAAAATGCTATTCTGCACTTCATTTGCATTGCCTCTTCGGGCAAAATGTGGAGTGTAGAGGGAACTATGGTCAAAGCACAAAACTTAATCCTAAAAGAGACATCTATAGCCTCTACAGAAATTGCAGCCAAGGATGAGCAAGAAACACCCATCTTAATGTCACATTGCATAATACTGGCCTGAAATAAAAGCATCGGATAGGAACCCATGTCCTAGTGTGAGACTTAAACAGCACGGCTACGTCTCCAGTGGCACCTTTTTCCAGAAATGCTTAAAACGGAACAGTTTTCCGTTATAAGTATTTCCGGAAAAAGAGCGTCTACATTGGCAGGATGCTTTTCCGGAAAAGCCCTTTTTCCGGAAAAGCGTCCGTGGCCAATGTAGATGCGCTTTTCTGGAAAAAAGCCCCGATCGTCATTTTCACGATCGGGGCTTTTTTGTGGAAAAGACTACTGGGCTGTCTACACTGGCCCTTTTCTGGAACAGTTTTCTGGAAAAAGGACTTTTGCCCGAGCGGGAGCAGCATAGTTTTTCCGGAAAAGCAGCTGATTTCTTACAGTAGATCGTCAGTGCATTTCCGGAAATTCAAGGGGCCAGTGTAGACAGCTCACAGCTTATTCCGGAAAAGTGGCTGCTTTTCCGGAAGAAGTGGCCCAGTGTAGACACAGCCCACTAGCCCAGTGGCAACATTAGTACCGGCTAAACCATCTATGTCATACCACCTTCCAAAAACACTTGCTCTGATGTATATTAGGACACAATGTTTTATTTACGTTTTAATGCATATCAGCTTTATGGGATATGGGATTATTCATTCCTCCCTCCTTTCTTTGTCTTGCCCTTTTCTGAAGTTACCCTTTGTACGTTCATGCTTGAGAATAGTAGCTCTTCTATTTGCTAGCAGGGGGAGAAAGAAGAGCAGCTATGTACTCATTCCAGTTATAGGGCCTCGTAAGAACCCTGTATTGTTATTTTCCCTCACTACTTCCCTGGATCAGGAGTGGATAATTTGCATGCCTGTTGCCTTCCTTGGATATGGTAGCTGTTTCTCAGCTCCCTCTCTGGAATCCAACCCAGATTCCCCATCACCCATGGTTGCCATGGTAGGCACAGGAAGCACCATCGGAAATTGATAAGGCAAACATTCAAATGCATCACCCTTGCCAGGGGGGCAAGTCTGATCTTCCTCCCCATCATGTGATGGTCAGGATAAGAAAGAAAGACTGACAAAAGCTTTCCCACAACATGCTAGTAAAGCAACTTGATCTTGTGCTGCCCCAAATTAGATACAGTTACCAAAGTGCTAATCAGTGCACTCAGACTGTAGCAAACCCCACCAGCCCTTGTTAAATTTAGAACTTTTCCAATAACTGCCCCATCTCACCCAATTGACAATTTCTTCCAAGTCAGCAATTTCACAAATCCTCAAAATTGCCTCTGCAATTAATATCTGAGGCTCAGCTAGCTGCTTTGGGATGGCTGCTGCATCTTCTTTAAGCTTCTTGAGAGCACTGAGTTGATTAAACACGGAGAACAAGTTATTCCTACATTTTCTATTACACCATCTAGCTCAGTGGTTTCTAACCTTTTTAACCACAAGATCACTTTCTCAATTTAAGTGCAATGTAAGGTCTACCTCAAACCCTAATACCCTTGCCCCTCTTCCTTCCTGCCGCTTCTTTGAGGCCCTGGTCCACCCCTTCTCTAAGGCTTCACCCTGCTCACTCAATCCCCTTCCTCTCCCATTCTTATTCATTTGCACCAGGCTGGGGTTGGGATGCAGGCTCTGGTCTTGGGCCTATGAGTTTGGAGTGCGGGGAGGGGCTCCAGGCTTAGCTCAGGACAGGGGATTAGGGTCCAGCAGGGGTTTCAGGGTGCAAGCTCTGGGAAGGAGTTTGGGTTCAGGGGGACTCACATCTGGGGTAGGGGGTAGGAGGAGGTTCAGGGCTGGGACAGTGGTTCAGGATACAAGCTCTGGCTGGGCATCATTTAACTGAGACTGCTACTGGGTGGTGGAGCAGTGGGGTTAAGGCAGGCTTACTCCTGCTCTGGTCTTGCACCGCTCCTGAAAGCAGCTGGTATGTTCAGCAATGGTTCCATGGCACCATGTGCTGCTCCTTGTCTACAGGCCTTGAGTCCACACATTCTACTGGCCACGGTTCCCCGTTATTGATCAATGGGAGCTGCAGGAGCGGTGTCTGCAGGCAAGGACAGCACGTAGAGACCCCCCACTCTGCCTCTTTCAGTGACATGCCAGCCACTTCCAGGAGCAGCAGTTACCACAGGGATAATTGCTCTAGCCACGACAGGTTAGGCATTTTAGAACTCACTACTCAAAGCATTAAATTTAAGAAAAGAGAGAAATGAAAATTATGAAATGCACAGATCAGTCAAAAACCAAAAATAACCCATTTTGCAAGCAGTAAAAGATGTAACAACAACAACCCTCCTGCCCCCACATATATATTGGGTTGGGAGATGGGAGTGAAGGACAGTTGGCGTTTGTGAGAATGACAGAGACACACACAGAGTATGAGAGTGACAGAGATTTGCACTGCCAAGTTCCCTCCATCCCCTTCTCTCTGCGTGGAGATGGGGTACAGAAGTGGGGGGACGAGGCACACCCTGACATTAAGTATCCCATTCCCTTCTCCCTCCCACACTCTGCACAGCTAACAGGAAGCTCCCGGGGGAGAGTGGGTAGCTCCAAGGCAGAGAACAGGAGCAGCATGACAGTGGGTCGAGGGGCAACTGAAGTGCCAGCACCTGACAGCTTCCCAGGCAAACCAGTCAGGATCCCCTGTCAGAGGCTCCAGGATCTACCAGTAGATCCTGATCTACTGTTTGGTGACCACTGATCGAGAGGGTGTCTAAACACTCAGGGCTTGATTTTCTTCTCATTGTCTTGTTGTGAGGCCAGCAAGAGGACAAAGCACAGAAAGACACAAGTGATTCCAACAGAAGTAACTGCTTTATTATCATCTGAAGAAGTGGGCTGTGCCCACGAAAGCTCATGATACCATCTACAGTAAAACTCCAGTGGTCCGGCATCCAATGATCCGACACTCCTGATGGTCCGGCACCACCTGGAACCCGGAAGTGCCCCGGGCAGCCGGACAATTGGAGCTGCTCTGCACCCGACTTCCCCCAGTCAGCCGCTGGTCAGTTTCAGCAGCGGCTGACTTGAGGTCGCCTGGGGCAGAGCAGCTGGGGTGCTCTGCCCCGGGCTTCCTAGAGTCAGCTGCTGGTCAGTTTCAGCAGCGGCTGACTTGAGGTCGCCTGGGGCAGAGCAGCTGGGGTGCTCTGCTCTGGGCTTCCCAGAGTCAGCTGCTGGTCAGTTTCAGCAGCGGCTGACTTGGGGAAGTCTGGGGCAGAGCAGCTGGGGTGCTGCCGGGATAGTCCAGCATATCTGATAATCTGGCACCCCCTGGGTCCTAAAGGTGCCGTATTATCGGCAGTTTACTCTACATGTTTTGTTAGTCTTTAAGGTGCTACTAGACTATTTGTTGTTTTTTAAGTTTTTCCTGCTTTATTAGCGATAACCCAGAACTAAATGCTAATTCCAGAAGCAGCGACACACTATTATCATTCATTCTTTAAATGCATATCAGCACCTCACTTACAATGGTGTAAATTTAATGTAACTCCATGAGATTAGAATGAAACATGGACAGTGGATTTAATCATTGGAAATTACACACAGCCTTCCGGGCATAGACTTGTGCCTCTGTGTATGGCCTTTTCACTTTCAGCTGAGACCCAAAATAGCATATTTCTGATCTGCAAACATTAACTCTACCAAATGTGAGGGAGCAACACTTTTAGATGGTCTGGTTGTGAGGAAAAAAGAAGTAAAATGTTGAAATCACTATTACACACATAACGTATGTCCGTAGATTGATGCTTACATAATTGATCTTATGAAGATTTCTGACTCACTCTAACCTTTCAGCCAGTCATGTGGATCTGATCACACAGTAGCAAAGAACTCTGCCAGTCACACACATGCACACAAATCTGATGATAGACATAGGAATCCAGGAAGCATGATTTCCTCAAGTGTACAATCAAATATTGCCCGTAGCCACTGGCATTGTGGGCTTATGAGAGCCTGATGGGATATACTCTCTGTCAGATGTCTGGGACCATTAGAAGTGTGAGCAAACCACAGGATAACTCAGACTCTGCTTGGACTTGATGGATACTCAGCCTGGAACCCTCATGAGGAAGGGGAGAATCAAACGGTAGAGCTTCTGGGATTAGATTAACAGCCATACTACCACACAAGAGGCATGAAGAACCAACAAGTGTTTCTGGCAGGAAGAAGATGCTTCTAATTTAAAACACTTTGTTTCTCTTCCTGGGGAAGGAAAAATGAACACACTTTTCTTTTATAAGAAAGGGGCCATAGACTGAATAGAAAGACTGTTGGCCAAAGCTTCAGCTCATGTATATCAGTGTAAAGCCATTGACTTGACTGATTACACTAGCAGGGAACTAGCTCTATCTGCTTCCTCCTGGAACATGGAAACCGGACAGACCTTGTTTGGAAGCTTCAGGGGCTAGTCGAGTTAGTCTGTATAGGATAAACTTAAAAAACAACAAATGGTCTGGTAGCCCTTTATAGACTAACAAAACATGTAGATGGTATCATGAGCTTTTGTGGGCACAGCCCACTTCTTCAGATCACGGCAGTTTTGAGTTTAGGATGTGCAGACCCAAACTAAATAGGGGAGAAGGAAAAGGAGAGGGAGATGGGAAAAAAGGAAGGGGCAGGAAACAAGGATCAGAGGGTATGAAAATATCAAAGGGGAAAACAAGTAGGCAGAACTGGTAACCTATAAGCACCTACAGATTGGATAGTTAAATGAAGCAGAAAAGGATCACAGGATAGCAGTAGATAGGAAGGATACTAACCAGACCTTGATTGGTTTTTCTTTTCTGAATAGAAAGGGCTTTAAAGATGGGGTAAAGACTAGGAAACTGATTTGCTCTGAGCTTTGTGTATTTATTTACACCTGTGAAAGAGTACAGAACATTATTTTGTAACTAGCTGTAAATAACTATACAAGATGCAGAACAGTCAGGAATGAATGGCCCTGTACCTGGATTTTCCTCTGAAGCAAAAAAGGAGCCAGGTATCTGTTCCTTGTAAAGATCTTTGATTCTTCCTTAAAAGGAGAGAATCTATGGAGCACAGTTAACTTCCATCTGGTGTTACAAACTGTTGCAAACTTACCTGTATTTTGGGGTCTTCCTTAGGGAACATGATGGGTACAGGAAGAGCAGAAAATTACTGCTCTGTTTCTGGGCCCTAGATTTGAACTCCAAGATATGGATGGGCTGAAGACCTTCTTTTCCTCTAGTATGGGAAGAACCTCAGAAAGATCCTGCTTAACCACGTGGAACAGGGACAAAGCCTTCCTTCAAAATAAGATAGAATGCTCCTTGACAAAATCAAACACCTTAATCTTTCTCATTATCTGTTTGATCTCCGGGTTGGCTAGCCACTAAGTCACAAGGCACCCTGTGACAGCAGACCAGGAAGTAGCAGCTGATCCAGTTCTGTGGTTACTGCAACTCCATTTAATTACTCCAAAGCAGACTTCAGTAAGAACAGCTGTGCCAAGCTGATGGATGAGGATGGACTGAGAAGAACAAGGAAGTTAATTAGCCCAATGGCAGATGGCACAAAAGGCACAAGAAGGAGTTGAGGATTAGTTAGCAGAAGAGTATATAGGATTCCTCAGGATTGTAGCTGTATAGTTTGCATGGGTGAATTATAATGAATTGAATATTGTAAATAAAATACATGAGGGCTCTGTCTACACTCATGGCTTCTTGCGCAAGTAATATGCAAATGAGGCTAAGTGTGGAATATTGCTGAGCCTCATTTGCATACCTAATGAGCCACTATTTTTTTCAGAAGAGGCTCTTGTGGAAGAAGGAGCGTCTACACTGCCCCTTCTTGCGCAAGAAAATCTCTTTTGTGCAACGCCGTTCTTCCTGAAAAGCAATAGGTGTAACGGCATTGCGCAAGAGGACTTTTCTTGCGCAAGAAGGGGCAGTGTAGACGCTCCTTCTTGCGCAAGAGCCTCTTCTGAAAAAAATGGTGGCTCATTAGGTATGCAAATGAGACAGCAATATTCCACGCTTAGTCTCATTTGCATATTACTCGCAGAAGAAGCTGCGAGTGTAGATATAGCCGAAGTGTTTTACCAGGCCAAGGTCTCTATGCTGTTTGTGGGCTTGAAAAGAGGCAGAAATGAATGGGCCCTGCCTCGTGCCCTTAACAGCACTAAAACTTTCTTCTTTTAAAAGTAAAAATAACTAATGACTGACTATTTCTGCAGCTAGCTCTTAATTGCTGATTACGTTTTATTTAAGAAAAATATTCTGCATAATTTAAAAAAATTAAACAGCAAGATTTGTATTCCCTTATCTATAAAATATTTCTATCCCAGGAAAAAAAAGTACTAAAATGCAACATTTTATTATATTTGTTTGAAAATAAATATTTTTTTCTTAGAAAAACAAAGCATCGGGAGCTTTTGAAATCTATTACCACACCTTCATTGATTATTTTTAACTGTATGTACTGTTTATGAACTGAAATTCCCCCTGTTCTTTAGGGTGAAAACATTGTGCAAGGACATAACTGTAGCTTATGTGCACATATAATATTTGGAAACCTTTATTCTTTAAGTAGTGAGGGGTGACCAGGAAGGGTCATATTTGCCTTTCCTCACAGATCTCATGATTAAAAAGGATAGAAGAATTTAGCTCAAAACTTGGAAATGTATTATCATGTATGTGGCATAACTCAGTCTTTGCTATTCAGTCCTAATTCAAACCTTATAGAAATGGCCGTATTGAGTAAACCAATGGTCTGTCTAGCAGTGTTCTGTCTCTAACAATAGGTGGTGTCAGATGCTTCAGAGAGATTGAAAAAACCAGGACAATTACTGAGTGATCCATCCCCCATTTTCCAGTTCCAGCTTCTAGCAGCTAGAGGTTTAAGGGCATCCAGAGCATGGAGGTTTATCTCTGACCATCTTGACTTTTAGCCAAGATGGTCAGAGACACACCTCCATTCATTCCCTTCATCCTCTCTGTACTTATCTAATTATTTGAAGCCAATTATACTTTTGGCCTTTACAGCATCCTCTAGCAATGGTTTTGACAGGTTACCTGTGTTGTGTGGATAAGTATTTTCTTTTGTTTGTTTTAAATTTGTTGCATATTACCGTATTTTCTGGCGTATAAGACTACTTTTTATACTAAAAAACATCCCCCAAAAATCGGGGGTCATCTTATACGCCGGGTATAAACATACTGTAGCTTCGGCTACATACAGAACGTCCCTGTGCTGATACTGTATGTACCGCGCTGAGCCAATCACGGCAAGCGGTGTCATCTATTAATGCATACAAAGCCTGCTCAGATTGGCTGAGTCAGAGAGGCGGGCTATTACAACCTTTGCCAATCCGAGCAGGCTTTGTATGCATTAATAGAATACACCGCTTGCCGGGATTGGCTCAGCGCGGTACATACAGTATCAGCACAGGGACGTTCTGTATGTAGCCAAAGCTACAGTACTGTATTAGGGCACATCCAGCGGGCTGGTGTTTTTAAATGGTGTTGCCTCAGAAGGGGGGGGTAGTCTTATACGGCGAGTATAGGCCAAAACCTATGTTTTAACTGGAAAATTAGGGGGTCGTCTTATACGCCCAGTCACCTTATACGCCGGAAAATACGGTAATTTCTTTGGGTGATCCATATTTCTTGTGTTATGTGAAGGGATAATTAACACTTTCTTATTCACTTTCTCCACACCAGTCATGATTTTATAAACTTCTATCATACATACACTTAGTTGTCTCTTTTCTAAGATGAACAGTCCCAATCTTTAAAATCTCTCCTTGTGTGGAAGCTGTTCCATACCTCCTAATCATTGTTACTGCGCTTTCTCTCAATTTTTCCCTCCTAATATCACAATATACTTTTTTAGACCAAAACAGTACATGTTATTCAAGAGTTTTATTATCTATCCGTTTCCTAATGATTTTTAATATTCTGTTAGCTATTTTTTCTGCCACTGCACGTTAAGCAAGTGTTTTCAGAGGGCTTTCCAAGATTTCTTACTTGAGCTAATTTAGATCCAATTACAGACTAACACGGCTACCCGTCTGATACTTCTACATAAAGTGAATGTAACAATGCTGCACAGAATGGCTCCTCAGAAACTAGTATTATGCAGAACAGAAATTCTCAACATTTTTACTTCTGAGGACCCATCAACATGCTATAAAAGCTCCACAGCCCAGCTGTGCCATAAGGGGCACCACAAAGCTAAGTTGCTCAGGCTTTTCTTCTGCCAAGATGGTAGGGCTCTGGTCCAGGCCATTCTGTGGGGCTTTGGTTTTTGGCCCTGGGATGTAGCACATCTAACGCCAGCCATACTTGGCAGACCACCTGAAACCTGCTCACAGTCCCCCAGAAGGCCCTAAGCCCCTCGTTGAGAACCACTGATATACAGTAAAACTTCTATTGTCCGGCATCCATTGGTCCAGCACTCCTGATAGTCCCAGAAGTGATCCAGCCAGCCAGACAATTGGAACTGCTCTGCCTCCGGCTTCCCCAAGTCCGCTGCTACTGAAACTGACCAGTGGCTGAGTTAGGGAAGCCGGAGGCAGAGCAGCTGGGGTGCTGCAGCGCTGCCCTCTCCCAGGCTGCGCAGTTCCCCACCGACCCCTCACCCCCACCCCAGACCCCTCATAGCCCCCCTTCTGGCACTCCAGCATATCTGATAATCCGGCACCCCTTGGGTCCTAAAGGTGCCGTATTATCGGAAGTTTACTGTAGAACCTTTTTCCTATACCATATTAATAAACGAGACTGACATCAACTATTTGGGTTTTTTTAGGTATATTTCATTATGAATGAAAGTTGGTCAAACTGAGGATACAATTTATGAACATAATAAACTGCAAATCCTCCTCCCTACCCCAAACTTTCATGTGCATATTGAGTTCCTGCAGGTGTGCCTGTCTTCTGAACCTGCGTGTAAAAGCATTTCAGAGCATGTTTGTTTCTCTTCAGCTAAAATCAAGTGCAGTGTATCAGTTTAATATCTAAGACGTTCTCTATTGGGGATATATTGCCCCTGCAACAGGGTAGTAAAGCTAGTAGATTTTTATTGCTAATCTTGTAATTTTTACAATTTGGTACCATGATACTCTTTCATAGACTAGAGGTTCCCAACAGCCAGGCTGCAGCCTAGTGCTGGGCTGCAAACCACTGGCTGCTGGGCCACAGCGACTCTCAGGGCCGGGGCTTGGGTACGCTGCCCACTGCCTCTCCTCCCACCGCGACTGTTGGGAGAGGAGTGTCCTGCCCCACCTCTCAGCCAACCAGTCCTAGGAAAGGGCGGGGTCTTGTCCCGGACGTAGAAGAGCAGTTCACTGCATGGTGGGAGGGCCGCACGGAGCCCGGCATGGCAGCCTTAGAGCAGCCATGACCTGGAAAGCAGGTGAGGGGGTTGGGCAGGCACTGGGGGCTCCAGGAGCAGGGCTAGTGGTGGGGGATTCTGGGAGGGTGGGAGCTCTAAGAGGCAGGGAGCTGGCACTGGGGGCTCTCGGGATAGGACTAATATTGGTCACTGGGAGCTGGCATTGGGGGGGTTGGGTGCAGTGGGGCTGTGGAAACAGGAGGCTAGCACTGGGGGGTCTGGTGCTGGTGGAATCTAAGGGGCAGAGGCACGCACTAAGGTGTTTGGGATGTGGGTCTGGCACTGTGGGGCTCTGAGGGCGGGAGGCTGGCACTGGGGGGGTTGAGTGCAGGGGACATTAGGGGGGTAGTGGAGGGGTTCAGGGCTCTAGGGGTTAGGGTTGGCACTGGGGGGCTCTGGGGCTGGAGTGTATCCCAGCCCCGGACCCCAGAGCCACTGCAAATAGCTGGCTTCAGCTGTGGCAGCTGCCGCCTCATGATGACTGCCAGAGCTGAAGACAGCTGTTCAGAGTGGCTTTGGGGGCTGGGGCTTTTGACAGACTGGTAACATTTTATTTGCATATTAATTATTTCCACATAAAATGTTACTAATCCTCCAAAAGTTTGTGAATGGGTTTGCCAGTCAGCAGTATAAAAAAAGTTGGGAACCACTGTGACATAGACTGTATCATTCTATGCATGTCCAGTGACTGCCACTAGATGGCACCAACACATCACAGAAGGAGTTTGTTTGAAAATGGCAAGAACCGTATGTATGTATATAGGACCTTGATTTAATCATGAACTGACTCAAGAATCTAGATTCCGAATTATCTATAGAGAAACCAGATCTACATTTTTAAAAATGATATTTTAGACATTCTATAACTCTAAGGTGCACCTACATGTTAGCTCTGAAAAAATATATGTATGCATATATTCAAAACAGATGATCAAAGCAACTGCATTTTTACAGTTACATTCCTTGTAAAACATATTCCATAAGAGGACATAAATGTTCTATTCCCACCTCTGTTACTGACGTGTCATCCGAAGAGACTCTAGGCAAGTCACATAAACCTACATTTTCATAGTTAGTTTTTAATACTGTGTACAGGCAGTCCCCGGGTTACGTACAAGATAGGGACTATAGGTTTGTTCTTAAGTTGAATCTGTATGTAAGTCGGAACTGGCGTCCAGATTCAGCCACTGCTGAAATTGATCAGTTTCAACAGCGGCTGAATCTGGATGCCAGTTCCAACTTACATACAGATTCAACTTAAGAACCCCAGGCATCCCCAAGTCAGCTGCTGCTGAAACTGATCAGCGGCTGATTCCAGGAAGCCCGGGGCAGGAGCTTCCTGTAGTCAGCCACTGGTCAGTTTCAGCAGCGGCTGACATGGGGACGCCTGGGGCAGAGCAGCTGGGGTGCTGCTGGGTTGGTCCAGTAGCGCCACCGCTCCTCGGCGCTACTGGACCAACCCAGCAGCACCCCAGCTGCTCTGCCCCAGGTGTCCTGATTCAGCCGCTGCTGAAACTGATCAGCAGCGGCTGAATCAGGACTCCTGGGGCAGAGCAGCTGGGGTGCTGCCGGGTTGGTCCAGTAGCGCCAAGGAGCGGTGCTGCGGGACCAACCGGCAGCGCCCCACCTGCTCTACCACAGGCCCGCGGCTTTGCTCCACGTCTCCCTGGTCTGCTGGGGCGGGAGCGCACTAGCTGCGTCCCCCCCAGCAGACCCAGGGAGACGCTGAGCAAAGTGGAGGAGGACCCGGGCGGGACCGCAGCGCTGATCTGGCTCCTCTCCCCTCCCCCCCCCAGCAGACCAGGGAGAGGCAGAGCAGCTTTTCTTGCCCCGGAGGACGGGGGCGGCGGGACCGGGTGTCCGCCACTCCCGTCGTTCGGGGCGAGAAAATCCCCGTTCGTAACTGCGGATCCGACATAAGTCGGATCCGCGTAACTCGGGGACTGCCTGTACAGATGTGATTGCCTCATCTCAAAAAAGACATATTGGCAGTGGAAAATGTTCAGAAAAGGGAAACAAAAATTATTAGGGGTTTGGAATTGATCCCATAAGAAGAAAGATTAAAAAGACTGGGACTTTTAATCTGACAAAAGAGAAGATTAAGGGGAGATATGATAGAGATCTATAAAATCATGACTGGTGTGGAAAAAGTGAATAAGGAAAAGTTACTAACTGGTTCCCAAAACATAAGAACTAAGGGTCACCAAATGAAATTAATAGGTAGCAAGTTTAAAACAAACAAAAGGAAGTTTTTCCTCATGCAGTGCACTGTCAACCTGTGGAACTCCTTGCCAGAGGATGTTGTGAAGACTAGGACTTTAACAGGGTTCAAAAAAGAACTAGATTCATAGAGGTTAGGTCCATCAATGGCTATTAGTCAGGATGGGTAGGAATGGTGTTCCTACCCTGTTTGTCAGAAGCTGGAAATGGATGACAAGAGAGGGATCATTTGATGATTCCCTGTTCTGTCCACTCTTTCTGGGGCATTTGGATTTGCCCATTTTTAAAGACAAGATACTGGACTATATGGATCTTTGGTCTGACCCAGTATGGGCTGGCCATTCTTATGTGGTGCTAGGAGAGCTAACGTGTCTGTGAAAGCATGGTAGTAGCAAGATGCTGTGCTCAGTGGCCCCGTAGGTTGTGGCAGTGTAGATGCTGATGAGATCATGGTGGTGATGAGTCCCTGGTCATGGTGGCCCCATACAAGGTGGCAGTATGTGCATGTGTGCTGGTGGGAGCATAGTGATGGTGAGCAACCCTGCGATTGTCTCCAGATATTGAGGTACAGCCGCTCCCCGAATTGCAAACGGTCGCTTTACGACCGTTCACACTTACGACCAAAGCTCCCATGGAGCGGTCGTAAAGGGCGGTCCCCGAGTTATGAACGTGACCCGCTCTTACGAACAGCGCGGTCACGTATAACTCAGTGGGGTCCGAGTTACGAACGGTTCAAGTTACGGACCAACTGTTGGTTCGTAACTCGGAGGGCGGCTGTAGTGTGTTTTGGTGTGAGCCTGGTGTAACCCTACCCAGGACTCAACAGCCCCCCACACACACTGCTGGTGTGCTGGCTGCTGGGTGAATGGCGAGGCAGGGCCACGTTGTTCAGAGAGGGTTGTGCTGTGCGTGCTGGCGAGGGGATGGGGGAAGCGGGCGCCCTGCTCAAGGGCTGAGCTGTGTGTCCAGGTTGTGCCCCGCTGGCCCATCGCTCAGTGGAGGGAGGAAACAACTCCTACCGCCCTAGCCCCGCCCTCTGCTTCCCGTCGCCCTGACTACGGGCACCTAGCAACCACCCAGGCCTCGGCTTCCTCCACGAATATAACAGGGAGTGACGCGAGGCGCATGCGTACTGCTGCGTTTGTGCTCCCCCCCCCATCCCCTCTCAGCCCATTAATCCGCATGCGCTGACACGTGCTGACGAATCGCGCTCTGGGGCCTCGCTGTCTTCTGAGGTCACTTCCGCCTTCCGCCTTCGCTAATTGCCATAGCAACGGGTCGCGCGTCCCGGAAGTGTCGGCTGAGGCCGGGCAGTGTGTGGCGGACGCTTGCGGCGTCCAGGGGGCGTGATGCTGGGCCAGTGGAGCCGGCGCCCCCGGGAGGTGACGGGCCCCACCCCGCACTCGGTGGCGCTGGTGAGACGCTTGGGCTGAGGCGCAGACGAAGGGAGCGGGCGCAGGCGCCGCGGTGCGATACGGTGGCGATGGGGGAGGGAGCTGGAGTGGGCGCCATGGGGGCTGGAGCTCCTGGTGCGGGCCGGGGGGTGCTGCTGCTCCCAATGGCTCAAGTGACTGTGATTCTATACAGGGTGTGCAGTTTGGCTCAGTGGCTCTCAGCACCCCCACTGTGCACCTTGTTCCAGCGCTGCTGTTGGAGGGCGCTGGGGGGAGGAGCTGGGGGGCGGCTGAGCGCTGGGCCTATGGTGTGGGGCAGGAAGGGGCCCGTCATTGCAGTATGATGTGTGGCAGAGTGGTGGGATCCCACCAGGCAGGACCCTGGAGCACATATTTCCACTGCGGGATGGGGGGCTCAGGAACAAGGACATGGCAATATAGAGCCAAACGTGGGGCTGGGATAACTGACTTCCCCACTGCATTAGAGTGAAGGGCAATCGGACACTAGTCCCTGGGCTGAAATACCAATGCTGCCCACAGGGCTTTGCGGTATTTATGGTGGTGTGGGTTAGCTGGCTATACTATCAGATTTTGATATGGTCTCTCACAGTATTCTTGCCAGCAAGTTAGAGAAGCGTGGCTTGGATGAATGAACTATGAGGTGGATAGAAAGGTGGCTAGATTGTCAGGGCTCCTGGAATAGTTGGCAGCTGGTATTCAGCAGAGTGCCGGGGCTGGTTTTGTTCCACATTTTCACTAATGATCTAGATCCGTGGTCACCAACCGGTCGCTTGTGAGCTACTGGTCAATCTCGAGGCCTCGACCAGTCGCTCGCAAGGCGTCCTGTCAGCCCCGCCCCCATTTCCCTCCCACCCCCCAGAAACCCCACTACTTACCTCGAGAGAAGACGGAGGTAGTGTCGGCTTCCGGCGCGCGGGGGGTTGGCCCCGGGGCTTCCCTGCGCGGGTGGGGGGTCAGCCCCCTGGGCAGGTGCGCGCCCAGGGCTTCCCTGGTGGGGGGGGTCGGCCCTGGGGCAGGCACGCGCTGGTTTCCGGGGCGGGGAAATGCTGGAAGGAGAGAGATGCAGGGGACTCTACCTCCACTGGCATCCCACTCCCCTGTCCCCACTCCCCTGTCCTCAACTACAGAATGATGTCCCCATTCCTGTCCCCACTCCCCGAACTCTGTCCCCAGCTACAGAACTGTCCCCACTCCCGTCCCCAACTACAGAATGCTGTCCCCACTCCCGTCCCCATGCCCCGAATTCTGTCCCCATTGGCACTCTGTCCCTTGCTGCAGAATCCTGTCCTCTGCCCTCCTAGCACCCTGTTCCCTCTCCTCTGCCCCCAGCCACAGTACTCTGTCCCCACAAAATGTATAATTATAAGTGCTTCATTTTAAATTTAAATAGCATGAATAAAAAACAGACCATTTATTTCATAACTATAAACACGTGATTTTAATTGTATGTATCGCATAATTTAAAAATAAACTGTTTGAGTGTGTAAGTAAGGGCTGGGGATAGCAAGTGATGGACAGGAGGAGAATAGAGAGGGCGGGGCTTCAAGGAAGGGGCAGGGCTTCAAGGAAGGGGAGGGGCTTCAAGGAAGGGGCAGGGAGGTAGATCTTCACCTGTTCTGAGATTTTAAAAGTGATCTTGAGTGTAGAAAGGTTGGAGACCACTGATCTAGATGATGGGATCGACTGCACCTTCAGGATGTTTGTGGATGATACTAAGTTGGGGAGGGAGAGTAACTATTGCTTGGAACTCTATCCCTGGACAGTGGGGATAGGGTACAGAGCAGCCTACACAAATTGAGGATTGGGCCAAAAAAATCTGATGACAAAGACAAGTTCAGAGTCCTGCACTTAAGATGGAAGAATCCTATGCACTGCTACAGGCTAGGGACCAAATGTGAATTGTGCACACAAATGTTTGTGTTGGTGTAATTTGTGTTGCTCACAGGGTGATTTATTTACACCCCTTAGTGACATAAATTATGCCAATGTAAGATGTAATGTGGACAGAGCCCAAATAGTGAGTCAGTCATCACAGTAAATTGTGGTTTAAAAGCTAATGGTTCCTAATCCCATTGTTTATCACCTGAGCTATCTAGTCCTTCCTTGCATTTACTGAAAGAGGAGTTTTTGAGTTTTACATTTAACATTACTTTGGACTCCGATTAATACCTGTTGTTATGGTCGTTACCTACTTGAGATTATGAGAAATTAAAAGAGAGCCATTGGTTTTGTTTCCGTTGTTAAAAACATGTTTTCTTTTACAGAGGGCCAAGTTTCCTAAACCTGATAAAGCTCAGTGTGCCATCTTGCAATGCAGACGTAAAGAAAAAGAACGTCTTGAATACGTGGCTATTACAAAGGTTCACAACAGAGGTCTCCAGATTGGTCAGTGGGAGAATAACAATGAACACAGAAGGCTTCACAGTATTGTACAGCAGAAGGTCAATCAGACAATGCAGGAGTACCTAGCAGGAACTGAGGACAGAAGAGAGAGGTAACAAATCAAAAAGCTGGAGCCAACTGATTAATAAATTTCAAGTTCTTGTCATCCTTATTTCCCATGCTTAAAAGTAACCAACATTGATTTATAATAATATTGCTGGGAATTAAATAAATATGTCCTAATAATTTAAACTTTAAAGTATGTTAGATGTAGTGACTGTGAAAACAAAACCACTCAACAAATTTCTGCTCTGTGTGTGTTATGTGTGGCCACATATATATTATTTTCATCAGTGACCCAGGGATAATAGCATAGACTACTTGAGCTAAATTAGCTGTGAGTTATATAGAAAACTGTATACAGGCAGTCCCCGAATTACGCGGATCCGACTTATGTCGGATCCGCAGATACAAACGGGGATTTTCTCGCCCCAGAGGACGGGAGTGGCGGGACGCCTGGTCCCGCCGCCCGCCTCCTCCAGGCCGAGAAAAGCTGCTCCCCGTCTCCCTGGTCTGCTACAGGAGCCAGCAGACCAGGGAGACGGGGAGCAAAGCGGCGCAGGACCCGGGGCCGGACCCCCGGCGCTTCCAGCTGATCTGGAAGCGCCGGGGGTCCGGCCCCGGGTCCTGCGCCACTTTGCTCAGCGTCTCTCTGGTCTGCAGACCAGGGAGACGCTGAACAAAGCCGCGCAGGACCCGGGGCCGGACCCCCGGCGCTTCCAGCTGATCTGGAAGTGGCCGCGGGTCCGGCCCCGGGTCCTCCGCCGCTTTGCTCCGCGTCTCTCTGGTCTGCTGGGGGGGACGCAGCTAGTGCCCCCCTCAGCAGACCAGGGAGATGTGGAGCAAAGCCCGGGGCCTGTGGTAGAGCAGGTGGGGCGCTGCCGGTTGGTCCCACAGCACCGCTCCTTGGCGCTACTGGACCAACCCGGCAGCACCCCAGCTACTCTGCCCCAGGAGTCCTGATTCAGCCGCTGCTGATCAGTTTCAGCAGTGGCTGAATCAGGACGCCTGGGGCAGAGCAGCTGGGGTGCTGCTGGGTTGGTCCAGTAGCGCCGAGGAGCGGCCGCGCTACTGGACCAACCCAGCAGCACCCGAGCTGCTCTGCCCCAGGCGTCCCCAAGTTAGCCGCTGCTGAAACTGACCAGCGGCTGACTACAGGAAGCCTGAGGCAGAGTTGCTCTGCCCCGGGCTTCCTGGAATCAGCTGCTGATCAGTTTCAGCAGCAGCTGACTTGGGGACGCCTGGGGTTCTTAAGTTGAATCTGTATGTAAGTCAGAACTGGTGTCCAGATTCAGCGGCTGAATCTGGATGCCAGTTCCGACTTACATACAGATTCAACTTAAGAACAAACCTACAGTCCCTATCTTGTACATAACCCGGGGACTGCCTGTAGTTACTGGGCCAAACACTAGAAACAGACAGAAACATGATCACACACTAACTCAGTGTGCTAGGGTTATAGCTGCTGAATTAACTGACAAAAATATTTTTTCAGCACTCTTCACTTCAGTTACTTTATTGGTTCTTTAGCACTAAGAGAAAGAGAACTGTATTCTGACTTATGTATATACACAGCTATGAAAACTTCCAACTGCAGGGCTGTTACGCTGTTGGGAGTGGTTCATGACCATGAGTGTCAATGTCAGAGCAGAACCCCAAGCAGGTAGTGTGTTATGTAATTAAATGTCACCAACCTAGTAACAAATATCAACTCTTGGATCACTGTAACAGTCTTACTACAGAGTCACAGACTGTCATTTTGGACATTCCAGTCTGTCTTGCCACTTGGCCAAGCTGGACTTACAGATAGTCACTTAAACCAAAAATCACAAAATATTCAGGTTGTTCTCAGTCCCAAGAGACCAGTCATCCAAGATCAGTTTGTATCTTAGATCTCACACCAGACACAAAGCTAATTTCTAATCCTATAGCAAACTAATTAAAGATTAACTAAGTAAGAAAAAGAAACGAGATAATTTACATGTTAAAACAGGCAGCATATATTCACACAAGAGTTTGGTCTATGTTTTTAAAAGCACTCGCTTTTCAGGGCTAACCCAGGGCTGACCATGAAGTCTCTTGTTTTGTTTCTTAGTTCCAGTCCTTGAGAGTGCAAACAGCAAAGAGATCAAACATCTTCATATCAACTATCTGTTCCAGAATTTAGGCTGATAGGTGTTTTCTCAGACTAGCACCTTCATAGGTGTAAGAAGGCCATTAAATGAATCTTTATGCTGTGATATTCAATTTTGTTTTGATAATTATTTTGGATGAATGGAGGAACCACTTTTCATACCTATGACCATAGTTCAGAGCAGACAGTTTTGCAATTATAATGCAAACACTTACGTATTATCTTACAGCACACAGAAGAGAAACAAGATGAATGCATGCAGCATCTACACACTATTTAAACACCCAATACATCCTTAAAGCTCATCATCTGTCTCAAACAATATTAACATACAAGTGAGCTGGTCTGTTTTCCAGCTATTAATCTGATGCCTGTAGTCATGGCAAGAATTGGGGCCTGGTTTATTCATGTCACAACGCTCAAATTGCGTCCTTAGTTATGCAATTGCAACCTCTTTATTTTAACTTTCAGGTCAAGCAGATAGAAAAAAATATTTTCCCTAATGAATAAGAAAATTGTTCATAAACAATAGATGTAAGAACATAAAAATGCTCATACTGCGTGTCATGGGTCCCTCCCCCATGCTTTATAAAATTGACTTATGGATACAAATATTCATAACTCAAAGATGCTTTGGGCAAAATATCTCATGTAACCTATCGATTTTAATGTTACAGTCTATTGGATCTGTATATATTGTTTTCATAGAATACTTGATCTGGAAGGGACCTCAAAAGGTCATCAAGTCCAGTCCCCTGCCCTGTTGGCAGGACCAAACACTGTCTAGCTTATTCCTGATAGGTGTCTATCCAACTTACTCTTAAATATTTCCAGTGCTGGAGACTCAACAACTGTCATAGGCAATTTATTCCAGTGTTTAACAACCCTGACAGTTGGGAAGTTTTTCCTAATGTCCAACCTAAACCTCCCTTGCTGCAATTTAAGCCCATTGCTTTTTATCCTATCATCAGAGGCCAAAGAGAACATTTTTTTCCCAAGTATCAGAGGGGTAGCCGTGTTAGTCTGGATCTGCAAAAGTGACAACGAGTCCTGTGGCACCTTATAGACTAACAGATGTATTGGAGCATAAGCTTTCGTGGGCAAAGACCCACTTTGTCAGATGCATGTAGTGGAAATTTCCAGAGGCAGGTATAAATATGCAGGCCAGAATAAGGCTAGAGATAACTAGGTTAATTCAGTCAGGCAGGGAGAGGCCCACTTTTAGCAGCTGATCTGGAGGTGTGAACACCAAGAGAGGACAAACAGCTTTTATACTTGGCTAGCCATTCACAGTCTTTGTTTAATCCTAAACTGATGGTGTCAAATTTGCAGAGGAACTGTAGCTCAGCAGTATCTGCAAATTTGACACCATCACTTTAGGATTAAACAAAGACTGTGAATGGGTTGTGGATTCGCTTCAAGACAGAGTTGATTTTATTAATCTCACTACATCACTACTATTACAGGCTTAATACTGGCAAATGATTACACGGCTACTGCAAAATAATACAAATCAGCACAGGCAAAGCAATGCATAAAAGTAACAGGCACTTGGAGATGCTTACGCCCATTTAGTCTGCGGGGAGTCCTGTTCCAGTTACCTCGCACCCAGCCTCGACGTGGTTCTAGCTAGGGGGATTCAGGACACCCTTTGAGGTCCAGGTTCTTGTTGAGACTCAATGGACATGAGATTCCCTACGCTAGTTATACTACAATTGTGTACCAGGTGTGAGCGTGCCTGGCTCAATGCCATTCTTATCACTCTTATGAGCTGAGACCGAGGTCAAACTTGTTTATTGCTCAGTGGTTTCCCAGCTCAAGGCATGGGTTAGAGCTGATAAAGCCCAGCTGTAGTTTGGGCTTGCAGCGTCCCATGCTAAGCTAAATACAGCAGGGATGGAAACTTCCATCTCAGGCCTGCTAAGCTGCAGGACCCACATATGACTTTTTTGTGACATGTAGAGACAAAGAATTCCTACCCAAAAGGAAGGTTATTTGGGATGCAAAGTTTTCAGGCCCTTGGGCTTTGACTGGCATGTCTCTCCCAAGAGAATGAACCAGAAACCTCAGGGGGAAAAGATCTTCCCTGGCTTGGAGGTTTAGCTGAAATAAGAATAGTTTTGGGGTATGTTTGTAATAAGCTTATAGTGTGCTAGAAGTAGCTATGTGTTTTCTCTTATTTTAAATTGGTAATCTACTTTTCTCTGCCTGTTTTCACTTCCAACCACTTAATTGCTACTGTTTGTACTTAATAAAATTACTTTTATTTACAATCAAGCCCAGTGTAAATAATTGTTATCTGGAAAGCAATCAGTGTACTTATCCTCCTTTAATTGTTAAAAGGGGCTTACCTGAATGATTTATTTGGGGATTCTGATCCCAGTTGGGAGTGGATTCCCTTAGAGCTGTGCCCAAAACTGCATTTTTCTCAGACCTTAAGAGTTTCAGTGTTGGTATTGCTCTTTAGGTGGTGAACTCAGCTCTGTGCCTTGGCTGGGAGAGGACAGGAGATCTGGCCCAGCAAGACAGGGTGGTGAGAAGCCCAGAGAGCAATGAAGTGAGTGTCAGTGGCTTTGTCAGCACCGGAATGCACCCTTAAAAGGTCTTCTATGACCTCACACACCAACCCTCCTCCCCTGCCTGACCCTTCTTTAATTGATTAACCAGTTGAACAGTACGTTTAACTGGTTAACCAATTACATGGGATTTTACATCCCTACATCCAGTATTGCCTATCATGGAGGAAGACATAATGACAGAAGTTGAGAATTGGGGATGTTTCCTTAAAAAATATAAGAGCTTTGTGTTCTAAAGCTAACTCAAGAAGGACATCCCTCTTATCCGTAGGGATGTAAGCAAGTAGTTGACTAACTGATAAGCCTAGGCATATTGGTTAGTTGAGTCGACTACTCGCATTCCCCTCCCCGGCCCTTGCCGCCTCTGTATCAGAGAGGCAGCAAGGGCGGGAAGCAGGAGCCAGTGCCAGGGCGGGAAGCAGGATCCAGACAGCTTAAAAGCCGGTTCCTCCTGCCCCACCCTGTGCTGCTGCCTCTCTGATACAGGCGGGGGATGGAAGTAAGGGGAGGCCCAGACTCGCCATGTGCAGAGGCTACTCTGGCAGCAGCCCCTGTCTGTAGGGGGGAGGGTCCCAGCTACTCTGTGGGGGAAAGGGTGCTCCCACCAGGCAGGCAGCCCGGCTCAATCCCGACTTGCGCCGGGTCTGGGAGCTACCCCTTCTATGGCTCTGCAGTTTAAATGTAATAGGAGCTGGGACTGGGTGCTTCTTCCCTTATTGACTAATTGTGTAGTTGACAAAAAGTCTATCGACTACCTGATTAGCCACTGGACTTCCTTTAGTGTGAGGTGCAGCACTTTGAGTCAACCCTAGTGCTAGGGTTTGTGATGTTAGCTCTGAAAGGGTCGACATTGGAGAACAACTCATTTGCGTTGTATTTGTGTTTTTATGTTTTAGAAGAACTTGAGCTCCACTTTTGTCTGTTTTAGCATTGATTGTTTTGCCACTGATGTGTTCCACAAAAAGGCAGTAGACTTGCTCTCTACTTCTCTAAGATCCAGTGACTTCCAGAGTAAATGACAATACTTTTGAAGTATGTTACATTTTGGCCTACATGCCATATTATCATGTCCTTTTCACATACTATAATGTTTAAAAATACATTCAATTCCAAGTATCATTGCCTAGGCGGAACTCCAAGACTTTGATCTCTGAATTGATTTTTTTTTAAGTGGCAGAATAGTTTAATTGTTTTATCTTTTAGAGCAACTGTCCTGGCAGAAATGCATAGGGATCTGTCCAGTCTTGGGTGATACCAGAATTTTGATGGTCTGTCTACCTTTCATGCCAATCTTGAGTGGGCCCTAAATGACCAAAGAGATTTATCTATTGCTTTGTCAGTATGCTAAATTGACATGCCATCAGATAAGAAAATAATGATTGAGGCAACTACTTGCCTGTCATGGATTGTGCGTAATAGTCATCCCCCCCCACACCCACATACTTCTGAACAGATTCTGTTGGACAAGACCAACTAAAAACTCATCTGATAATCTCATAGTAAATGCATTAAAGACACAGCATTCAACAGACAGGATTGCTTCACTTTTGTTAAAATATTTTCTTCCTTTTAGGCTTCGGGCACTTCTGGAAGCAGAAGAAAAGAGCTATTTCACCGAGATGGAGTCAATGGAAGAAACCACACTGGAAAGAGAAGCAAAAATGAGAGAGCGAGCAAAAATGCTGAGAGAGAAGAGAGAGGAAGAAAGACAAAAATTGGTTGCACTAAAGCGAGAGCAACAGTTCAGGTAACTCAGTGAAAAAAATCTTCTCAGACTGAAAGTGGCAAGTAAATAATCTGATAGTAATGGAGACTGTAAATTGAAGAGGAAAAGATCAATATAACTGAATGCATATTTAAGTTTCTACATGGTTTACAGCAGAGGTGGCCAAACTTTGCCCAGTTCATGGCTATGCTGACTACTTGCCAAGAGTTGAATGACCTCAGCTGACTTAAATGAAGTGGAGCAGATTGTAGTCCTCATTTTCAAAAAAAAGGTGCAGCTTATGAGGACAAGAGGTCCAAGTTTACAATGTTCATCCAGGTCCACAAGAGGTCCTAGCAAGCAATTCTCCTTATTAAGTATAAACTTTAGGTTACACCTCCCTAGTCTGGAACCCTCAGGATATGACCTGTTCTGAACCCAGAAATCTGCCAGGAGGAAGGTCAGTGCCGGCTTCTCTGCTGCTGCCAGAAGCGGGACTTCATTCCAGCAGCATCAGCGAGACTCGCATTACCAAGCAGGAATAGGGGGCAACTTGGGGGAAGAGGCAGGATAGCTGTGGAGCCGGGAGTACCACCTCTTAGGAGCGAACTGAGCCCTGCGGTAGCCAGGCTGCATTCTAGGCTGCAATGCTCCACAGCCACCTGGTCTCTTTCCCCAAGTGCCTTCCCCCTCCCCCAGGCTTCTCTCAGTTCCTCCAGCTCCATGGGGGGGGGATGCAGCGGTGACATTCAACCTTTGAAGTATGCAAGAGCCCCAGCAGAGTTGGGGTTCTTGTACATTTCAAAGTGGAAGTGCAGCATGGAGCCCAGGGTCAGCAGAGGGCCCCACTGGCCCTGGGCTCCACATGGCATTTTAATCTTTCAAACATTTTAATTCATATGTTCTATTTTCTCTTTGTTGCTAACATCAAAAACAGCACCCTGAGAGACCAGGCGGTCACCTGGGTCATCTGCCTTGAAAACCAGCCCTGGACATAAGACTTTCTATCCATTTCTCTCCTTCTGTCTCACTCTCTGTGCTGAATCTCCTGGGGGACATCTTCTTTGTGAGAGGACATTTTGCACACTGAAATCTCCCCTGACTGCATGTGACCTTTTTCACTGGCTTTGCTGGTACAAACGAAGTACAGCTCAACAGTGAATTCTTCTCTTACCAGTCAGTTTTATACGAGTGCCTTAAAAAATATAATATAGCCAGCACAAACTGTCAATGCATTAAATTATCTTTTAATTGCCTTCTTAAAACTGATATTTTCCTTCTTTCTTCCAGTATCATGTGTTTGCATAGTATTTTAAAATCTTTTTTCTTTATTCTTTCTCTTCTCTAGTGAGCAAAAGTGATTAGTGCCATGGTATAAGGGGAGACAGGGTCTTTTCCTCCTGAAGTCTTTAAAGCTGGTGTCATTTTAATTTGTGATAGGGTACTCTATCATCAAGAATTAAAAATGTGTTCCCTGTACTCACAAGCAACATTTCCATGAACATACATAAGAACAGCCGTACTGGGTCAGACCAAAGGTCCTTCTAGCCCAGTATCCTGTCTGCCGACAGTGGCCAACACCAGGTGCCCCAAAGAGGGTGGACCGAAGACAATGATCAAGCGATTTGTCTCCTGCCATCTCTCTCCAGCCTCTGACAAACAGAGGCCAAAGACACCATTTTATCCCCTGGCTAATAGCCTTTTATGGACCTAACCTCCATGAAATTATTTAGCTTCTCTTTAAACTCTATTAAAGTCCTAGCCTTCACAGCCTCCTCTGGCAAGGAGTTCCACAGGTTGACTACACGCTGTGTGAAGAAGAACTTTCTTTTATTAGTTTTAAACCTGCTACCCATTAATTTCATTTGGTGTCCTCTAGTTCTTCTATTTAGGGAACTAATAAATAACTTTTCTTTATCGGCCCTCTCCACGCCACTCATGATTTTATAGACCTCTATCATATCCCCCCTCAGTCTCCTCTTTTCTAAACTGAAAAGTCCCAGTCTCTTTAACCTCTCCTCATATGGGACCCATTCCAAACCCCTAATCATTTTAGTTGCCCTCTTCTGAACCCTTTCCAAGGCCAAAATATCTTTTTTGAGGTGAGGAGACCACATCTGTACACAGTATTCAAGATGTGGGCGTACCATAGTTTTATACAGGGGCAGTAAGATATTCTGGGTTTTATTTTCTATCCCTTTCCTAATAATTCCTAGCATCCTATTTGCCTTTTTGACCGCCTCTGTACACTGCGTGGAAGTTTTCAGAGAACTGTCCACTATAACTCCAAGATCTCTTTCCTGATTTGTTGTAGCCAAATTAGCCCCCATCATACTGTACGTATAGTTGGGGTTATTTTTCCCGATGTGCATTACTTTACACTTATCCACATTAAATTTCATTTGCCATTTTGTTGCCCAATCACTCGGTTTGGTGATATCTTCTTGGAGTCCCTCACAGTCTGCTTCTGTCTTGACTATCCTAAACAGTTTGGTATCATCTGCAAACTTTACTACCTCACTGCTTACCCCTTTCTCCAGATCATTTATGAATAAGTTGAAAAGGACTGGTCCCAGGACTGACCCTTGGGGGACACCACTAGTTACCCCTCTCCAATCTGAAAATTTACCATTTATTCCTACCCTTTGTTTCCTGTCTTTTAACGAGTTCTCAATCCAAGAAAGGACCTTCCCTCTTATCCCATGGCCATGTAATTTACACAAGAGCCTTTGGTGAGGGACTTTGTCAAAGGCTTTCTGAAAATCCAAGTATACTATATCTACCGGATCCCCCTTATCCGCATGTTTGTTAACCCCTTCAAAGAACTCTAATAGGTTAGTAAGACAGGATTTCCCTTTACAGAAACCATGTTGACTTTTGTCCAACAAATTATGTTCTTCTACATGCTTCACAATTTTATTCTTTACTATTGTTTCAACTAATTTGCCTGGTACTGAAGTTAGACTTACCGGTCTGTAATTGCCAGGATCGCCTCTAGAGCCCTTTTTAAATATTGGTGTCACGTTGGCTACCTTCCAGTCATTAGGAAGGTAGCCAACGTTAAGATTAGTTTCAGATTATCTTGGTGGTTGTGTTAGGACCTGGTCAAAAGAGAGGGGTTATCCTTGAGAGATATTTTTGGACTCAAATATTTGAAAGCTTTGAGGAGGAAGACTAAGGGCTTGAGTTGAATCCTGGATTCACTGGGGAGCTATAGCAAGGGCCAAGATAGAGATGACCCCTGTTGTTTTATTTAGGCTGCTCTCAGAAGCTTGTAGTTGCCAAATTGTACCTCAGCTACAATAATTCTCATGGGTGTAGTTCTCATAGGTGTACAATAATTCTCCACAGCTATCCTGCAAAGTTTCATGTTCTCTCACCTTGTTCATGAAGCAATAGAAGATGGTGAGAAGTTATAAAGTCAAATATGAGTGAATAATAATGTGGACAAGAACACATTCTAATTTCTATCACTTCTGTCTCTGGAAGTATTTTATTCTAGCTGGCTTGATGCTTAAATGGGATTGGAATCTGGACAAGGGACATTTCACTTAAAGCCAGGAAAGATGGAGATGACTTCTGTAGAAAGAGGAAAAAGTTTTGAAGAACTGTCTGACAGCATATCATCACCTTCCTTCTAGCTTTGGAAGATTCTTGTAACTTAGGGCATGTCTACAGTGCACACTTATTTCGAAAGAGCGCGTCTATACAGCAAATGCCCATCGCAATAGCACTGAGCGATTTCAAAATGGAATGTCCACACTTGTTGGATGCTGATCACATTTAAGGCCTCTCAGAAGCACTTCAGGCAGGGCATCAGGACAGCACTCTCTTCCTGAAGCTGCTGTCTGAGGCTTGTGCTTAAAGGGACACCCCCACCCTGTACAGCCGTGTCTCAGGCTCTCCTCCTTTGCCTACCTCCTTGAGGGACAGCAAAGACTTTTCTTAGCCTCCAGTGGTTGCCCTTGCAGATACCTCAGCACTCTGCTCGGAGGCAGGTCCAGCTCCATGGCTAGTCAACTGCTTTTATATGTGTTGGTGTACCTCTTGCTGCAGTTTCTGTGGGCTGCCTTCCGAGCTCTGCAGGAACAGGACCCCCAGCTTCTTGTGGGGCAATTCCTCACCTCTCTCTGGGTGCTGCTCATGCAGCTCGACACCACCCACCCTTGCCTGCACAACCAGAGGGAGGGAAAGCTCAGTGGTTTGAGCATTGGCCTGCTAAATGCAAGGTTGTGCGTTCAATCCTTGGGGGGGCCGTTTAGGGATTTGGGGCAAATCTGTCAGGGATGGTACTTGGTCCTGCTGTGAGGGCAGGGGACTGGACTTCATGACCTCTTAAGGTCCCTTCCAGTTCTATGACATAGGTATAGGTATCGTGCACTGCCTCTTCTGGCAACTGGACACCAGCTCCGACTGGTGGGACTGGATCGTCCTGGAGCAGTGGATGACCAGCAGTGGCTCCAGAATTTCCATATGCAGAAGGACACCTTTCTGGAGCTGTGTGATTGGCGCACCCCTGCCCTCCAGTGACAAGACACCCATGTGAGACTCACCATTCCCCTCCAGAAGTGGGTCGTCATTGCCATCTAGAAGCTCACCACATTGGACAGCAGACAGCTACTGATCCATCAGGAGGTTGACCATCAGGACCATGGTCATGGTCATGCAGTGTGGTGTATGAAGGCACGGACTCCGGCCGGTGCAAGCACGAAATCATTTTATTGAAAGATTACAACTACCTTTATACCCTTAAAAGTTTACAAACTGCTTTTTCCCAGTCACAAAAACAGCATTCTCGAAGGTCATTGACTTAGGCAGATGTTGTTATTGTTGGCTCAGGACTCTTGCTTGGTTTCGTCCTTGGGACGCTCTGTCATGCGGCCAAAGCACTATGCTTGCTGATTCTCTACAGTGCAGGTATGGTGCTCTCATGCTGCTGTTGTCCCAGGAGGGCGGTGAACTGAACAGCTGGAGTGGAGTTCCCTAGGGAAGGGTGTTGTGTGTGTTTGGAGGGGGTGTGTGGAAGCCCCCCTCCCTGGGGAGGTTTTACAATCCCACCTTCACAAAGCACTGATGAGGGCTGTGGCAAGTTGGGGTTGTTCCTGGTGTGTGGGCAGAGGAGGGGTGGGGTTTGAGGACCTCTCAAGGGCCCTGGCAACCCCGTGATTGTCTGTTTGTTTGTCTCCTTCTGTGGGCAGCGAGGGCCATCAACACCATCCTGCTGCACAGTCATCAACATGGGCAACATAGACCCCATCATCACCAGCTACCCCAACTGTGTGTGGGGGCTATTGACAGCACCCATATCCCCATCTGGACCCCCGACCACGAGGCATCCGAATACATTAACCAGAAGGGGTATTTTTCAATGATCCTGCAGGCCCTCATCGACCACCGTGGCCAGTTCACCAACATCTAGTCTGGTGGTTGGGGAAGGCACACGTGTCTTTTAAAACTCCAGCCTGTTCCGGAAGCTTTTTCCCTGACCACACCATCAGGGTTGGGGACATGCAGATTTGTTTTTTAGGGGACGCAGCCTACCCTCTGCTCCCCTGGCTCATGAAGCCCTCCTCCGGAAACCTTGACCCCACAAAAGAACATTATAATACCAGGCTCAGCAAGGCATTGTCTTCAGTCCACCCTCTCTGGGGCACCTGGTGCTGGCCACTGTCAGCAGACAGGCTACTGGGCTAGATGGACCTTTGGTCTGACCCAGTACGGCCATTCTTATGTTCTTATTATGTAAGGCCCGGATTGTTGTTGAAGGCGCCATCGGGTGTTTCAAGGGGAGGTTCCATTGCCTCGTCACCCTGCTGGACCTTGGCAAGTGGAATGTTCCCCAGGTGGTGGCAGTGCGTTGTGTCCTTCACAATATTTGTGAAAGCAATGGGGAGACATTCCTGCCCAGGTGGGAGGCAGAGGATGATTGGATTGGCAGGGCCTTGGAGCAGCCGCGCACAGCTCCTATCCGGCAGGCTCATCGGGCACTATACATATTCAGGGAGCCCTGAGCGAGAGTTTCACACAAGGATCCCAGTGACACTCTCTCCTGGACCTCGCCACAAGGGGCCTGTGCATTGCCGCTCTTTGCCTTTCCCCCCACATCCCTCGCTTCCCCTGTCCTCCCTTTCCCCCTACTCCTCTCCTCCCTTGCACAGACAATAAACCACTTTTTGTTTAGAAAGAATAGACTCTTTTTCTATTATTATGGTAAATGTAACTGGGGAGGGACTGAGGTAAGAACCTGGGAGGAGGGAACGAGGAAGGTTCAAGGGGGAGGACAGGGATAGGAAAGCCTCAGGGCTGGGGCTGGGAGTGGCATCTGCATTGGGTGGTGCCATCACCTTCTGCGTGGGGCCCTTAGCAGCCACAGGGAAGGCTAGGGGAAGAAGCTGGAGGGGTGGGAACCGGTGTAGGAGCAGCCACCGGGTAGTCAAAGACCTTGTGGAAGGCTGCACAGATGGATCAGCTGTGCTGCAGCAGCTCCTGCCAGGTGTCACGGTGCAGCTGGAGATCCTTTTCCAGTCTAGGGATGTGGACAACTAGTCAACTATTCGATAAGCAAATACTTATTTGCAGGGCTCGCTGAACCGCGGCGAACCCCTCTCGCCAGTCACGCTGTCCGGCGATCTGCTCATGTGCAGATCGTTCTGCGCATGTGCAGATCGCCCAAACCCGGCTCTTCCGGGTTACAATCTACTTGCCATGGGCGAGTAGATTATATAATTTGTCGAGCCCTGCTTATTTGAAGCATTGCTTCAAAGCGGCAGTGCCATGTGGAGCCCAGGGCCAGACCCTGGGCTCCACATGGCACTGCCGCTTTGAAACGCTGCGTGCAGCCTGCAGTCAGCTCGGAACTTTGAAACACCCCGGAGAAGACAGGGCTAACAGGGGACTGCTTGAGTCCCCCACTGACCCTATGCTCCCTGCAGCACTTTAGCCTTTGAAGTGTAGCAACAACCCTGGGGCCCTGAAGGCTGTTGCTACACTTCAAAGGCAGCGGCGCATTTATCGACCAATCTGTTGCGAGAATCACAGGTCCGATGATGCATACCTAAGGGGGGAAGGACAGAACCAGGTGGACCGTTTTAGCAAATAAAAAATATTTATTTATAACAGTGATGAATTTATAATATTTATTCTAAGATTTTTAATAGACCGTGTTAATGAATTTACACTATTATATTTATTCTATGATTTCTAGTTAAATGTGTCAGAGATATAAAGATGGGAATGGCCAGGGGAATAGTCTCTATTCTAAAAATATCCAGTTACACTAATTAAATAACAGTGATAACTACAAACTCTATGTACTACCCAAAACAACTACAACACTAAGCTTATACAACAAGAAAAAATCAAATCATACATACCAACTTACACAGCACACGGAACATTTCAAAGATATTGGTTCGGTTGCGAAGGCCTTGGTTACGCCTGAGAGTCAGGAGAGGTGACTGGTCGGTTGATCAGGCCAGCAGTGCTTTGGAGTATACGGGAGGCACACACGGTGGTACGTGTGTTGCGAAGACCTCCTCGAGCGAACTGTGCAATGGGTATTTATTCCCAAATTTGCACATTGCTTTCCCGCGCTTGCATATTACCATATATGGCCCAATGGTCACCAAGTGGGGGGTCTGTGTCCCAGGGTTTGGGCCTAAACTGAACAGGTTTCATGTGACCAGGTAAGCCCCGCAGTTCTCACGCCAAGGTGATGGGTGGGAGAGTCTGAGGCTATTTTCCCCTTTTCACACCTTCCCTTTTTCTAAAGGCAACGGTATGCAGGAAAGTTGCGGCTGGTTTCTCCCGAGGAGTACTGCAGCCCACTATAGCAAGAGTGGCCTGGCCAAACTTTTTACGGGGAGAAGGCAAGTTTTTTTCCTAACACAATCAATCATTCAATTAGCCAATTGCATCAACCATTTGATTAGCCAATTAACTTAAATTTAACATCCCTACTCTGGTCCTGCTGGTTCATGGAGCACAGCAGGGCAGGGCAGCAGTATGCTCCTTCTGGAGGTCCTTGTGGGCTTTCCGGTGCCAGTGGATCACATGGGGTCAGGAGGATGGCACGGGATGTGGCGACCGCTCCCCTCTTGCATCTGGTCCAGCTGTGGAAAACAAAGAGAAGGGCGGTCATCCCAGGAGACACATGTATGAAGCCAAGCCCTTTTCTCTGGGCTGAGACCGAAAGGACTCGGGTCAGATGAAGGCAATGTGCTTCGAGCAAAGTCACCTGAGGCCTAGACAATTGGCCCTTTCCTGCAGGGACACAGATGTCTAAGGGAGGAGCCTCACTGCCCCCACATCCTGGGAACAAGCAGGCTTGGGAAGGTGCTGGCCAGGCTGGGAGCCTGCAGGAGGGAGGGAGGGCGGCCACGGGGCAGCATGGCTTCCCTCCAGGCCACGCACATGCCAGGTCTGGCAGTGGTGGCATCCCACAGGGACTGGTATCCTGGGCTGCTGGTGGAGGGGAGGGTATTGGAGAAGGTTTGTGTGAGTGGCAGATGCTCCTCTGCCTCGCCGTGCTCCTTCTTTATCCCAGTCTCCTTCTAGTGGTGGCTTGTGGTGGGAGGATGTCCCACCTTGGTGTTGGGAGTAAGAGCAGCCTCTCTAGACACCCTGTGAGCCAAAGCACAAGCGTCCTCTGTTGCAGCTTCCTGGGGCTGTGCGCCCTGGACTGGCACTCCACGCGTACCCATGTGCACAGGCTGCAGTGCAATCCCCAGGCTGAGAAAGCCGAGCAAGGAGCGGGCAGCTTCCCCTTGCTGTCCACCCCCTCCACCTGTGTGTGTCTAGGGAAAGTAATGGCATTCACCTGAGGGGCCTTCCCTGGCTTTGGATGATGCCTGGGAGACAGCCTGAGATGGGGGTACTGGCTCCAGAGTGAGCATGACCTCCTGGCTGGCAGGCATCAAGCTGGTGTTGGCCTCATTCGGGTCCTCTTTCTGGTCTCTGTCCACTGGGCGGATGACGATGGGCATCTCCAGCCATGAGTCCACAATGGTGGTGGTGGTGGTGGAGGCAGGGATTGACCCACCCCCAGAATGTGGTGGAGCTGGGTGTAGTAAGGGCAGGCCTACGGTGCCACCCCAGAGTGGGAGCTGCGCTCCCTGACCTTGGCATAGGTCTGCCTTAGTTCTTTTACTTTCATGCATACCTGCTCCTGGGTGTGCATGTTGCCATTGGTGGCCAGGCTATCGGCTATCCAGCTATAGACATCCGCATTTCTGCATCTGGTATGGAGATCCTGGAGGTTTGCCTACTCTCCCCAGACCTCAATGAGGTCAAGGATCTCTGCACCAGACCAGGAAGTTGCATGCCTCTTCCTTTCCCAGGCAAGGTCTTGGGGCTGGAGGCCGGCTCCCTTGCAGCCATGTGCCACACTGTTTCCCGTGAGGCTGTAGCTTTAAGGGCTTCAGGGGAAGGGAAGCCATAAAGTTCTGATGAGTGTAGACAGAGTGGCCAGCGGGGCACCTGTGGGATTTCCTGGAAGCCTCTTCTTTCTAAATATCTCTAGCTGCCCTGTCTGCACAAGACCTATTCCAAAATAACTATTTTGGAACTAGCCAATTAGCCCATCATAAGATGGGATTTTCAGGTCTCTCCTCCACGTCAGTCTTCCCTCCTGAGCCTCTGGTTTCTCGCTCCATGTCTCTTTCTCTCTCTCCTCCTCCTCCTACTGCCTCCCCCACCCCTCAGCTCTCCTTCGCCTTCTGCCTCTTTCTCCGTCTCTCTCTTTCTTTTCTCCCCCTCCTGCCTCTCACTCTCTCTCTGCTCCGTCGCTCTTTCTTTTCTCCCCTTCCTGCCTCTCACTATCCGCTCTCCTCTGTCTCCATCGGCACGCTTGTCCAGGCCCTGCCCCCTGGCCGTGTACGTCACCGCCCCGCCCCCCTTCACCTCCCGCCGTGGCACTTGGCTAACTTCTGCACCACTCAACTGGACCGCCACAGGGGAGCAAGCGGCCATTTGGGCTTCCCCGCGGTGGCCCGGCTGAGCAGCGCATAAGTCAGCCAAGCTCAACGGCAGGAGGCGAAGGGGGGTGCGAAGAGGGGTGGGGTGGTGACTTACACGGCCAGGGGGCTCAGCCGGGCCGCCACAGGGGTGCAAGCGGTGCAAGAAGCCGTTTGGGCCCCGTGGTCTCCATGCAGCACGAGGGTGGTGCATGGGGACTGCCGCCCCCAAACGGCCGCTTGCTCCCTCGCGGCGGCCCGGCTGAATGGCGCAGAAGTCAGCCAAGCGCTATGGCGATAGACGAAGGATGTGACTCAGGCAACAGCGCCACCCAGAGTGAACAGCCAGGGAGGCAAAAGCACCGCCCAAAGGGAACAGCCAGCATTTCAGCGTTACAGAGTCACAGACTTTGGGCTACTATATATATGATAATATCAGAAGGGTAGCCGTGTTAGTCTGAATCTGCAAAAGCGACGAGGAGTCCTGTGGCACCTTATAGACTAACTGAAGTGTAGGAGCATAAGCTTTCGTGGGCAAAGACCCACTTCGTCAGATGCACGAAGTGGGTCTTTGCCCACGAAAGCTTATGCTCCTACAGACATGCATCTGATGAAGTGGGTCTTTGCCCACGAAAGCTTATGCTCCTACACTTCAGTTAGTCTATAAGGTGCCACAGGACTCCTCGTCGCTTTTATATATATGATAGGCGTTATTTCTCGTAGAATGAAGTTTACAGAATTGGGAATAAGACGTCTCTTATTTTGATATTATTTTGAAATAACGGGCTTGCTGTGTAGATGCTCACAAAGTTATTTCAGAATAATGTCCATTATTGTGGAATAATGCTGCTGCGTAGACGTCCCTTAGAGGGTGACGCTAATCTCTGCTTCTTTGGGTCTGGTTATTTATTAAAATATGGTTTTATAACTTGTAATTTTAAAAAATCACTGGCAACTTTAATTTGTGTCATTCCATTTCTCCTTGCTTCTATCAGTTGTAGCCAAAGAGAACTTGCCTTGTTGATATATACATTTTACAGAAAATTACAATATCAGAAATTGCATAAAAATATTATCCTCCCTCTTTATTAGAACACTACAAGTATCCCATAGAAGCAAGTTGTGATCACAGCAATTTTGTCTCAGTTCTATTAAATGGATAAATCACTGTGAGGGAAGTAAATTTGGCTTCTGTCTTCTGGAAATTGCTCTATACAGTCTGCATTTTTAATGTTAAGAGGCTTAGGCCAGCAAAATGAGGTGGTAAAACAGCCATCTGGGGTAGCAGATGTTCATATGTTGCTGTAAAAGCTGCTTTGAAGGAATTATATTGATGGAATCAAGTTATTTTATATTAAAATTCTAACCATGACAAACTTTTCCCCCTTTCCCCTTGAGAATTCTGCAATATTCAGGTCACGTGAAACTACTAACTACTTAAATTCAGATTGCGTATAAAATGTTAACCCCTTTGTGTCTGAGTGGCCTGGAGCCCTAGGCTGGAGGAAGGGGGTAAGCATGGGCCACGAAAGGAAGGGACTTGCCATGGTCGAGCAAATCCCCTCGTTCGGGACCAGTCAGGTCCCAAAGCTGTCAGACCAGGGAAGTCCAACCTATAGTAGCAGATGATGGCATGTTCGCTGTATTAAGGCAGGTATATCAATTGGAGTACTAGAGATAAATGAACACTGTCCACTGTGTTTGTGGATTTTTATTTTAAAAAAGTCAGGTTATAAAATAAACCATGTGATGGGTTTTTTGCATGTTTCTATGCCAACTGTGTGATCCTTTTTAAATTACAATTTAAATGTCTAAAACCCAATATTTTCCTTTGAAAAGGAGATGTAATTTTACTTCACAGAGCTGGATATTATACGAGCTACTCAAAATGATCTATCAGCAGGTACTTCTTCATTATTACTCTCAGAAACCCTGCATAATCATAAAATGTGCATCTTGTTCACTCTCCTGTCACCTGACCCACAAGCCATCCTATGCGCTATGAAAAGAAAAAAAATACTTATGGGGAAAAAAAAGCAACCGGACTGAAATGGTTGTAAAGTATGTTCACCAAAACATCCAACTAGCTAGAAAAATCTTGAGCGCTGCTGCTAACTTCAAGTGCCATCACAAAGCAACTTCAGTGTAGGCAGCCAGGCTTGCAATATCTAAAAGCTTTACTTGTCCAATCCTGTCCAAGCTCTTAAACTCATGTTACTGTGATGCATCAAATGTCTATGCTTTTCATTTATCATCTGTAATGTCATGTAGATAGTTATCAATAGCTTATGGAATACTCAGCGTACATATGTAAGATTCCCAGTTTTGCTGGCTTACATGAGAGTTTATCAGTTTTCCCTAATACTTAAGATACCTCACCACTCTTTGTAGATTGTTCTCCATCCTCATTGTCTTGCTTTCTTCCATGCTGCCTTCTGCATATGGAACTTCAGTCCACATTCCTGTGCACCACATGTTCCATCTTTAAAACTCATTTCTTCCCTCCAAGCCATTCGTGCTAACTCTGTAATTAAAAATGTTGCCGCCAAAAGCCCTACAATGTGAAACAGTGATGCTTAGCAGCATGTATGATCAATTTCCTGTGTGACAGCTGTCATCTTAGTTGGTACAGAAGGGATTGAACCCAGGGCCTCCAGAGCTAAAAGAAAGCAGCTTCATCTTGAGACACATTCCTCTTTACATTCGGTCATAATGATGGAGCAAATAATTAAACAATTTCCAAACACCTAGAAGATAATAAAATAAGTCAAATCAGCCTTATAGCTTTCATTGACAGGGTAACAAGCCGTGTGTGTGTGTGTGTGTGTGTGTGTGTGTGTGTGGTAAAAGTGGTAAATGTTGTATATTTAGACTTTATATAATCTAGATGGAACTACTTTCTGCATAAAAGGTTTGAAAACCCTTCCTGGAGAGTAGTTATCAGTGGTTCACATTAGGCTGGAAGGCATAATGAATGGGCTCCCAGAGGGATCAGTTCTGCATCCAGTTCTGTTCAATATAGAATCATAGAACTGGAAGAAACCTTGATAGGTCATTGAGTCTAGTCCCCTGCCCTCATGGCAGGACCACCCCCAAAAATGTCTAACCAACCTGCTTTTAAATATTTCCAGAGATGGAGATTCCACAACCTCCCTGGGCAACTTATTCCCGTGTTTAACTACTGTGACGTAGTGGGGGTACTTGCTGGGCTGTGGTGACCCCTGCTGTCTGGAGCAAGACCCAGCAGGGAAAACCTCACTAGGCAGAGGTAATGCCAAACTTGTTGAACCAGTGGCCAGACACCCCCCATGGAGAGGAACAAAGGAAGGTGGATGCTGCCCTGGCTGGGGGGCAGGGCTGGAAGTTAGTGAGTTGGTGGCTGGCTGTGGGAGGGCATGGAGGAGAGCCTAGGGGAAGGGGCTGGAGTTTAGGGGCCCAGTCTCCCCCATCTCAAGGGGGCCTGAGGCATCCTAGCCCAGTCCCTGTAACCAGATTACATCTGTGCTGCGCTGTGCTGGAGGAGCAATAAACCACCCTCAATTCCACTGGCTGGTGCAGTCTGTTTGTGCCATTTCGGGGTGCAGGAGACGGGGAACCCCCAACGCGCCGTCACAACTACCCTGACAGTTAGGATGTTTTTCCTAGTCCAACCTAAACCTCCCTTGCTGCAGTTTAAGCCCATTGCTTCTTGTCCTATCCTCAGAGGCCAAGGAGAACAATTTTTCTCCCTCTTCTTTGTGACACCCCTTTTAGATACCTGAAAACTGCTATCATGTACCCTCTCAGTTTTTTCCTTTCCAAACTAAAGTCCAGTTCTTTCAGTTTTCCTTCATAAGTCATGTTCTCTAGACCTTTAATCATTCTTGTTGCACTTCCCTGGACCTTCTCCAATTTCTCCACATCCTTCTTGAAATGTGGTGCCTAAAACTGGACACAGTATTCCAACTGAGGCCTAATCAGCGCATAGTAGAGTGGAAGAATGACTTCTCGTGTCTTGCTCACAGCACTCCTGTAAATGCATCCCAGAATCATGTTTGCTTTTTTTGCAACAGCATCACACAGTTGACTCATATTTAGCTTATGGTCCACTGTGACCCCTAAATCCCTTTCTGCAGTACTGCTTCTTAGACAGTCGCTTCCCATTCTACATGTGTGAAACTGATTGTTTTTTCCTAAGTGGAGCACTTTGCATTTGTCCTCATTAAACTTCATCCTATTTACCTGAGATCATTTTTCCAGGTTGTCCAGATTATTTTGAATTATGATCCTATCCTCCAAAGCAGTTGCAGCGCCTCCCAGCTTTGTATCAACTGCCTAGGAAGCAGTACTGCAGAAAGATCTAGGGCTTTTTGTCTGGGTCAGACCAAAGGTCCATCTATCCCAGTATTCTGTCTACTGACAGTGGCCAGTACCAGGTGCCCCAGAGGGGGTAGACCGAAGACAATGATCAAGCAATTTATTTCCTGCCATCCTTCTCCAGCCTTTGACAAACAGTGGATCACAAGCTAAATGAGAGTCAACTGTGTAACCAAGTAGCAAAAACAAAACAAAATACCAATCTTTCAGATGTAAGCAAGACAGAAATAATTCTCCCACTCTGCTCTGATTAGGCCTGAACTGTAATACTGTGTCCAGTTCTGGGCACCACATTTCAGGAAAGATGTGGACAAATGGGAGAAGGTCCAGAGAAGAGCAACAAAAATGGTTAAAGGCCTAGAAAACATGAGCTATACGAGAAGATAAAAATCAGGTGTCTTTAGTCTGGAGAAGATAAGACTGAGATGGACCTGGTAACGGTTTTTAAATTCATAAAAGGTTTCTGTAAGGAGGAGGGAAAAATTATTCTCCTTCATCTCTGAAGACAGGGCAAGAAGTAATAGTCTTACATTGCAGCAAACAAGATTTAAGTGGGACATTAGGAAAAACTTCCTAACTGTCTTGTAGTTGAGCACTGAAATAAATTGGTCAGGGAGATTGTGGAATCCCCATCACTGGAGATTTTTAAGAGAAAGTTAGACAACTGCTGGTCAGGGAGGGTCTGGTCTAGCTAATATTTAGTGTAGTCATGAGGACAGGGGACTGGACTAGAGCTCTTGTAGTCTCTTCCAGTCCTGTGATTCTATGAACTCTGATCCTCCGAGGACAGGTGTAATGCTGATAGACCCAGTCATCAGCAGGAATGATTGAACCTGGGATCTGTGAAGCTTAGGGCAGGTCCATACTACTGCGTATCTCAAATCTAATGTATGTTGTTGAGATATATGGAAAAGATCCCCCTCCCATGCACAAGCAGTACAAGTTACAGCGACCAATGTGCAGTCAAAACTAACACTGTTAGCAGGAGACATTATTCCCTCGACATAGCTTCTGCTTTTAGTGGGCCAATGTTCAGTATGGACAAGTTCTCAGTATCAGCATCCAAATCTGTTAGTTTCACTTTCAGGGCTGACAAAAAAAAAATTAAATTTTATCTTTTTAGGTGAGAAAAAATTGTAAATAATGTGATTTCTTTGGCATTTGTTTCATTACTGAAGTTATGACAGTTATATTTATGATCCTGGGAACTGCAATACTAGAAGATAGTTGTTTGAATATTTACTAATTTTTGCTATAGAAAATTATCAAATGAAATAATGTACACAATAATAATTATTATACATTATACAAATAACTGTCAGTGAGTTTTCATAAAGTCTTTCCTGAAATACAGTAAATGATCTATTTATATAGATAGTCACAATTAATTCTTAATTAAGCACTGCAATAATCTGCGGAAGATGGTATGCTATGAGCATTAAATAATATGGGATATTTTTAGTTAAATAACATGCATACATGCTCTTCAGGATGATAATTCTTAATACTGATAGATATTCACCATTATCTGTTATCTCTCCCCCTCTTTTGTTTTACTTTAAGTTGATGGTGAACAATGAAAATGTACAATTTTACTGAGTGAATTAAAATGCTTGCATATTGTTTACCCTAAATTTAGATTGATAGAATATACTGATTTTAATTGGAGTTCACTTATAAAAATTGAAGCTGAAGTGCTCTTGAAACATCCATTTTCTCTCTTAAATTGAAGATTAAATATTCATTTAATATAACTCAGTTGCTGTGACTAAATGAAAGCTAAAATTGTATTACAGATGTCATATCATTAAACAGATGTATTGCTTGTTTGTTGAATGATCGTTAATATCTATCCATGGATGTTTGTGCCATTTGCATACATAGTTCTGCAAAATTTATTTAATGTATTTAATCAGCTGTTACTAAAATCTGGTATGTTTTTACCAAACAGTGTAATAAAGATTCCAGCAGTGTTGATCAGTTTCTGAATATAATTTGGCTTCAGAATTATTAGCAAATGTTGAGCCATAAAGTTGGAATGTGTATATTTATTTATGTCTCTTTTACAGATGGGTAAACTGAGGGATGTATCTTAAGAACTTGCTCCTGTTCCCATTAATGGAAAAATTCCTATAGACTTGACCAGTGCAAAGATGAGGCTGTTAGTGACTTTCCTAGGCCTTAGCAAGAGTTGGTGTTAGAACAAGTTTTACAATTCAGCAATTCCTGGCTGTGTTTTATGCTTAGATCATTAGACCCTGAGTCCATCTCCATCAAAGGCACCAAACTATTTTCCTTATCATCTTACAACTTTTTTTCTTTATGTACATGTACAGAGAACAGTGTGCAGAGGTTCGTTTACAGTGGAGTCAGAGACATCAGGCGGAGGTGTGTTCAGACAGACTGGCCCAACTGGCCCTTAAAGAAGAATTGAAGAAGCAAGAGGAGAGGGAGGAACAGATATTTGCAGAGCTTTGGGAACAGGACCGATTGGCCAAGGAAAAACGAGGCATAGAGGACTTTCAGAGAAAATCTGAACAGAATCAGGAAATGGTGAATGTGCTGAATGCCCAGATAGCTGCACTGGATGCTCAAAAAGAGGAGGCAAAGCGACTGAAAGAAGAAGAGGCTCAATTATTGGTAATTTGATAATAGTTTTCAGTACAGGGTTGTAATTAAAGGTTTACCTCGTAGGGGTATTTAAATTAGTGTTAACCTTACTCGAATCTTCTGCTAATTTTAAAGGCAGGCTACAAAGCTTACCTGTTTTAATAACAATGTTCTGGTGAAACCAGTTGAAGGAAAAGTCATTTTAGTCTGATTGTGCTGGCTGTGGTTGAAAATTGATCCTGGAGTGAATAGAACATTTTTATGTTTGGTTTTCAGTTGCAAAAATGCTTATAGCCTAGCTTTGTGGAAGGGACTGTCTACTAATGTATGGCCATAATTGTCAAAGAAAAATGGAATTTGAGTGTCCAGCTCTATCACATTGGTTTGAAAATAGCCAATATTTCTACGGCATTTAGCACTGGGAACCTGGGTGTGGCCTAAATCAATGCTGTAATACAAATACTGAGCACCCGATAATGATAGATACATATTAGAAATCATAAAGGGTATTTAAAGCTGTCCGACACCAGCCCCTATCTCCCATGAACAGGGGCTGCTGGATTCAGCACGAGCTGGGATCGAGCAGTCCCGGCTCACACTGATCACTGCACTTCTGCATTTTAAATGTAGTAAGGGCCCAGTGGCTCTTATCAGATTTAAAATGCAGAGCAGCAGCTCAGGTGGTTCCGGAGCCGCCTTCCAGAGCTACCTCCACTGCGGCTCTGCACAGCAGCGCTTATTGACTAATCATATACAGATTGTATCAACTATACGATTAGCCAGATAATCTCATTTTAACATTCTTATCCATCATAGAATCATAGAATACTAGGACAGGAAGGGACCTCGAGAGGTCATCGAGTCCAGTCCCCTGCCCTCATGGCAGGACCAAATACTGTCTAGACCATCCCTGATAGACATTTATCTAACCTACTCTTAAATATTTCCAGTGCTGGAGACTCAACAACCCCCATAGGCAATTTATTCCAGTGTTTAACCGCCCTGACAGTTAGGAACTTTTTCCTAATGTCCAACTTAAACCTCCCTTGCTGCAGTTTAAGCCCATTGCTTCTTGTTCTATTCCCAGAGGCCAAGATGAACAAGTTTTCTCCCTCCTCCTTGTGACACCCTTTTAGATATCTGAAAACTGCTATCATGTCCCCCCTCAATCTTCTCTTTTCTAAACTAAACAAACCCAATTCCTTCAGTCTTCCCTCATAGGTCATGTTCTATAGACCTTTAATCATTCTTGTTGGTCTTCTCTGGACCCTCTTCAATTTTTCCACATCTTTTTTGAAATGCGGTGCCCAAAACTGGACACAATACTCCAACTGAGGCCTAACCAACGCAGAGTAGAGCAGAAGAATGACGTCTCGTGTCTTGCTCACAACACACCAGTTAATGCATCCCATAATCATGTTTGCTTTCTTTGCAACAGCATCACACTGCTGACTCATATTCAACTTGTGGTCCACTATAACCCCTAGATCCCTTTCTGCCATACTTCTTCCCAGACAGTCGCTTCCCATTCTGTATGTATAAAACTGATTGTTCCTTCCTAAGGAACAGTATGTAGAGAGTGCCAATCTCCCCAGTAACTTGGCAAAGAAACATACATGATAATTAGAAAGAAAATTGGGAATTTTAATGAAGAATATGCTAAAATGTTCACACTTTAATAACTGTATTAGATGACAGTAGTAAATCTGAAATCCCCTAGCATCAGCAAGCAAAATCTTCAATATTTAACTTCCCTCATATATGTTCCAATTAAACTAATACCAGCCATCATTTTCTTTTGAAGCTATACAGTGATCTTGCAAGTTGGCTACTCTTTTTTTATTATTGCAGGAAGAGGAAAAAAAGCTGTTAAAACTAGAAGATGAGCGAGTTCAGATGGAGAAATTGCAGAAACAGAAGAAACACAGGGACATATTGGTCAACTCTGCTCAGGCAAAGATGAAGCGTCTTAATCGGGAAAAACAAGAGGAACTTGCTCTAGACATGAAGATCTTAGAACGACTTTTGCATGAATCCCAGGAAGACACAGAAGGGAAAAAGCAAAGAAAAGTAAGGGCAAAGGGCATTTGATTATTTTCAAATTGTGGGACAATGTTTGATTTTTCAGATCTGGACTAATTCCATTGAACACAGTGAAGTTAAATAAATATAAGATTGGACTCAAGCCCTATTATATTTATAAGCTAATTTTTTGGTTGGAAATCTTTTTATATTTTATTAAGGTCTTGGACTGCATATTTCATCTCTTCTTGCCTGTGATCTACTTTTCTAAAGGAACCTGTTGTAATGTTAAAAGCAGAGGGAAACATGTAAAAAATAATACGATGAGCTAGGTTTGCATTTGACCAATTACAGGTCTAGAGCGCAAAGGACTAGAAGCGAAGAGGATCACAGAATCTAATCTGGTCGACCCACATGCTCTTCCACTGTGTGGTTTTCCACAACGTGGCTGGGAATATAGGTTAGAAAGCCAAATGTTAAGCTTTCTGCAGTTTCATGGATGTTGACTTGATATTTGTAACTGCAGAGAAAAAATAAATCTTATTTAAGCTGAACTGAAATGTATTAAAATATTATTAGCTAGATATGTGTAGTTTAAATTTACAATTGAAATATTTTAAATGGTACAACTTGACTTGAATCCAGATTTGTCTGTCTCTTCTGCAACTTCATTAGCATGTAAGGTTCAGTCTTACATTACGCTTTTGTGATTTTTTTAAAATAATTTATAAAAATATCCTGAAGTATTCCCTCCCCCCCAAAAAAAGGGGGGAGAGAATCCTTGCTTTTTATTAAGAAAGTCAAGTCTTGTTTTTAATCAGGCTGTTTGAAACTAAACTGTTTATGTCCAGTTTCCTTTCCTGGTGCTGCAAGATTGCTTTTGTTAAAGTTCAACATCTGTACCCTTCAGCTAAGATGTTTGAGCTCATAATAAACATCCCTGTTTCCTAAAAATATCCCCATTCATTATTTTTTAAATTAAAAACAAATAAGGATTCACCATCCTCAGGAAACTAATAGTTTGCAGGTTAGCTTTAAAGCAGACAAAGGAACTTCATTGTTTACTCTGCTTATAAGTAAACAATCATATGAGGGAAAGTGAAACCAGAGGTGGACACAGAGCCTCTGCCATGGGGCAAAGGAGCAGCTAACAGAGCCCTTAGCATGGAAGAATAGAGAGCCTTTGGATGGGGGAAGGAAGGAGTGTAGGGCACGCAGAAGCCCTGGCATGATGGAGGGGTGGAGATTTGCAAGGAGTCCCTAAAATAGAGGCAGGATAGCACACTGGGAGCTTATGCAGGCTGTACAGGGAAGCAGATAGCTTCTACTGTGTACAATGGGCTCATCCTGCAGGTGCTATAAAATGCTTAACTCTCTAGTCATAATACTTTTCAGTGCTAGTGTGTGATTCTTTTCTTACATCAGTGTAAATCCAGTATAACTCAGTGAAATGACCAACATAGAACTGGCACCATTGACAGGAGAATCAGGGTGACAGTACTCCTCATCCAAGGCTCTCAAAGCATTTCCCAAGGATGTGCTTGCAAATGAGTATATTTCAGCACAAAGTGAGTAAGTGACAGTGAGATGTGTCTGAGTTCAGAAGTCAGAGTCATGTATATGCTGCATCTGGAAGCAAGCCTCCCAGCCCTGATCCACAGATTTGTGCAAGTGCACTAAAATCAGCTGGGTAGACATTGCAGCTTCAGCTGGCAGATTGGTTTGAGCATTGGCTTGCTTAAACCCAGGGTTGTGAGTTCAATCCTTGAGAAGGCCATTTGGAGCAAAAATTTGTCAGGGATGGTACTTGGTCCTGCTGTAAAGGCAGGGGACTGGACTCAATGACCTTTGAAGGTCCCTTCCAGTTCTAGGAGATAGGCAAATTGGGGTCTAGGACAGAGTGGCTTGAAAACCCCAACTCCAGTCAGAGCCACAATGTCTGTGCACTAGCTTTTAGGTATTTTCTCAACTCTGTGGACCAAACTTGGAGGTTCGCACTCAGACGCAACCTAAGCATGCTCCCAGTCTTTTTCCGTGTCCACCACGAGACACTCCTTTCCATGAATAAAATGGCTTTTGAAATGCCTTTTTGAACTAGTTCATTCAAAGTCTCTGTACTGTCCATGTTTTGTAGCAAGAACTGTTCAAGGAGCAGCAGATGTATCGGGAATACCTGGCTCAACAACTGGAAGAGGAGAAGCGCAGAGAGAAAGAAATGGACAAGTTGTTGGAGGAAGAAATGGAGAAGTCTTGGGCCAAAAAGGCTGAGCAAATGAGACTAGAAAAGGAAGCTAGGAAACGGCTGATGAAAGACGTCCTGGATACAAGACGACTGCAGATTGAGGAGAAGTGTAAGAAATTGCAGCATTGTTAGTCTGTGGGGCAAGTACTGCCTTTGGTAAAGTGAATGCAAATCTTGTCATAGTTAGCTGATATGGTACATGGTTTTCCTGAAAGCAGAACTTGGTCCCAACTGCATGTGGGGAACGAATGGGGGACACTGATATGGGGCAGGGCAGACACAAAAAGGAATTGGGCACACACTGCATAGACACTTTTACAATAGATAAGACACACTGCTATTGCATTAGGGCCCAATCCTACAGCCTTACTCTCATAAACAGTCTTTACTCATACTAGTTATCCCTGGGACACCAGTGGAACAAAGGCTAATCAAGTAAAAATTGTAGGGGTGAGGCCTGATTTCAGAACATTCTTAAGTTGTGTATGTGAAATCCTCTTTTCTTAGTGACTGATGTGGGTGAAAAAAATACCAGAAACATCTCTCCTATTGCTTTTGTGCCTTTCCAGAAGCAGCAAGTGTGCCATGTAGAATGAGCTATTTGAGTTTAAGTTTACATCCTTCTAAGGTTAGCAGTGCATTTATTTTTCCTTTTGCAGTGGAGAGAAATGCAAAGCAGCAGGAAGAACTTGTTCAGGACAAGGAATTATTAGCTGAAGCCATTAAGGAGCTCGATTGTATAGAAGAAGAAAAATATTTAAGGTATTTTTTCCTTATGATGTCAATAAATTTTGTAATCAAGTTGGGTCTTAAACTGTTTAGAATTTACTTACAGGGATAGGCATGTTATTCTGTAACAGTAAAAACAACAAGCAGTCCTGTAGCATCTTAGTTTATGTCTAGACTACATGGCTCCATCGACGGAGCCATGTAGATGAGTTTACTAGACAGGAAAATGAAGCGGTGATTTAAATAATCGTCGCTTCATTTACATCAAAATGGCCGCTGCACTGTGCTGATCAGCTGTTTGGTGGCACAATGGGTCAGTCTGGACGTGCCGCGGTCAACAAGGGAAGCCTTTGTCGACCACTCCAGTAAACCTCATTTCATGAGGCATACCGGAGCGGTCGACAAAGGCTTCCCTTGTTGACCGCTGCACGTCCAGACTGCCCCTCTGTGCCACCAAACAGCTGATCGGCACAGCGTGGTGGCCATTTTTATGTAAATGAAGCAGCGATTATTTAAATTGCCACTTCATTTTCCTATGTCTAGTAAACTCTAGTAAATTCCGTCAATGGAGCCATGTAGTCTAGACATACCCTTAGAGACTAACAAATTTATTAGGTCATGAGCTTTTTTAGGTAAAACCCACTTTGTCAGATGAATTGGAGTGGAAATTACAGAATTTGGGGTGTATAACAGCAAAAGAAGTTACTTGTCAATTGTAGGACTAGTGTTAATGAAGCTAATAAAGTCAGGGTGTATGTGTCTGAGGGTGTATTTTGTTAGGGAGATACAAGTATCAAAGGAGAGAAAATTGCCTTTATAGTGCATTAACTAGTTAAGATCTTTATTCAAGTGTAAGTTGATAGTACTGAACTTGTAAATGAACTCCAGATCAACAGTCTTCCTCTGTAATTGGGCGATAAAATTCTTTTGTAGAGGATGGCTACTTTTAAATCCATTATTGAATGTTCAGGGAGGTTAAAATGTTCCCTCATGAGTTTATCTGTGTTACCAGGAAAGCTCATGATGTAATAAATGTGTTAGTTTCTAAGGTGCCACAAGACTGCTTGTTGTTTTTTCAGAAATGAATAATTCTCATTTTGAACTAGCAGCATAATAGCAATGGGCTATATTCTGCACACATTTTATCTTCAGGTGCTATACTGTGTAGCCAATTTGGTCTTGCAAACTACACAATAGTAGCCATATTATACTGAAACTGGTATTACACAACCACCCAAACCTGATTGTGCATACACAGTTATATTCCACCCAGTGTAATTGTCCGGGGCTTACTGATTGTTTTTAGTAAGTCATAGCTTATGGGTATATACTTAAGATGTATATACCTTAAATCATGTTAATGAAAGTTATTAAGGATTGTAACCTTAGCTGAGCCTTTAGAGAGAATTCAACTACACAAGCATAGGAGTTGGAAAGTTTTGGTTTATTCCAAAACTGTCCATCCTTGAAGAATTTTGACTGACAATGCATTCAGACATTGAAACACAACACCATACCATCAGAACATATTCTCACTTGCTCATAATCACCTGAGGAAAGAACACTGGTATTTTAGCACTGTCTGAAGTACATCTGTTCTGCATGTCATGTTCACAGGCCTTCTTTTACAGTTTCATTTTACTATACACATTGTTTCATCCACTGGATTCCTTGTGCATATATTGCCCACTCATGCTTATTAATTGAGTATCCTCTTCGAGAGCCACTGTCTGTTTCCTTCCATGATGTTTCAGCAACAGCTTTACGATTAACGGAAACGTTTTCAGACCATCTATTCGGTTTGGTGGCAGTCACTCTGTGGCAGAAGAAATGCTGGCCATATCACTTAGAGTAGATGTGCTGCACATGGCTGCAAAGTGTCAAGAAGCAGTCTTACTACATGGCTCACACAGAATCTCACTAATACACTGGTTTTGAGGAGTCTCAGAGGGGTAGCCATGTTAGTTTGTAACTTTAAGAACAACGAGTAGCATGGGTATGTCTACACTTAGCACTCCTCATTCCACGAGGAGTAACGGTAGTTCGGACTAGGAAACCTAGTCCGAACTACCTAGTTCGTGCCGTGTGTAGCCGCGCGGCACGGGGTTCAAACGAGCAGGGATTTAAAAATGGAGGCGCCCAGTTTATGCAAATGAAGCCCGGGAAATTCAAATCCCAGGCTTCATTTGCAAGTGCGGTATGCCCACATTACCCTCCTATTTCGAACTAGGAGGGTAGTGTAGACATACCCTGAGAATGGTTTTCAGCCACTTAAGACCCACCTTACAGTAGCCTCATCTAGGTTGTATTTCCCTAGTTTATTGATTAGAAGGTCATGCGAGATCATATCAAATGCTTTACCAAATTCTAGGTATACCATGTCCACCACTTCTCCCTTTCTACAAGGCTCGATATTCTATAAATGAAAGCTATCAGAATGGTTTGACATGATTTATTCTTTACAAATCCATGCTGGCTGTTACCTGTCACGTTGTTATCTTCCAGGTTCTTGCAGATTAATTCCTTAAATATTTCCTCCATTGTCTTTCCTGGCACAGAAGTTAAGCTGACTGGTCTGTACAGTAGTTTCCTGGGTTCCTTAGTGCATAATAATAGTTATCTTCAAAACAAGAGAAGGAAAATTGGGTATTAAGGTGCTACAGGCATGAGTCGTACATAGATAAAGATCTTGATCTAATATTCAAGTATATTTGCATAATCTTCTGTCGTTTCCTCACCATAATAACAGATCAAGAGTTATGCAGATTGTGGGAGGAAGGCATAAAACTTGTCATTTGATTAATGATTTTTCATAATTGTTGTGTTAAGCACTGACATACTCTGTCATTTATATGCCACAGTAAAGAAAGTTTGTGCCCCAAAGAGTTTACAGTTTATTAAATTGTAGTGGTTATTGTATAGAACAGTCATTAATAATAATGATTTGTAGTTTTAAGCAGTATTTCATGTAAGATTGATCAGAGATGCCTCAAGAAATCTGAGCTGTTAATTTTCTTTATCTTTAACTTCCAAATGAGACATCTGTTATGTCATTTGCAGACGAATGAAGGAGGCAAAGGAATATCGGGAGCAGCTGCAGGCTCAGATTACCCATCAGCAGCAGGTCCATATTGCTGAGGAAGAAGAAAAGCAGCGAGAATATGAATCAGGGCTAGCAGCAGAGAGGCTTTACCAGGCAAAGATGAAAGACATTCTGTCAAGACCTTACATGAAATTAACAGAAATCCATCCCTTGAGAAGAAAACTAATGTCTAATCCACAAGTATAGTATTTACTTGTCCTATTGTGATGCATACAGAACACTTCAGCTCCCTTTAGACTTCAGTGTATATGATTTTTTTATTTTTCATACTAATTAATATATTTTCTTCGACTTTTCCTCTTGTTGTATGCAAATCATTTTAACAAACTTGTATATGAATAAAACACCTTTTCAAAGGGTTATTTTTCCATCTTGGATTTACTTTAAGACAATAACTTCTTCTGGAATTATTTACATTTTAAATAAAACAGCATTGTGTATGAACACTATCTATGAAATGAACTGCAGGTTCCTCAAAATCTGCTGAAAGGCATGTTTGAAGAAGAATTTCAGGATACTTTAATTGGGCCATGCAAATGCAGTTCAGCTTTTAAAGCTCATTTTAATTATGTATTTTAAAAAACAACACTTGAAGCACATTTTCAGTATTTTTGAAAAAATATGTAATCTTGTCCACATTATTACTGAGATCATAGAATAGTAAAGTACAAGAACTAGAAGGGACCTTAAGAGGTCATCAAGTCCAGTCCCTTGCCCTTATGGCAGGACCAAGCACCATCTAGATAAGGGCTACTCAACTTTGGAAGCCCCGGTGGCCACAATGATGCCAAGGGCCGCAACTTAAGCGTGGTTGCATATACATACAGATATATATGCAAATAGCTTCTTTCACACTGACGGGCATGAATACAAAGATTAAGGCAAGACTACACAACACACAGGCTCCATTTAAGTCAGTTCTGCTGATATTAATAAAATGCAATATTTACCTGATTTCCACCCATAAGACAGCACGTTTAATGAGCAATGACAGTCCAAGAATTTAACTACTAAAACGCATATCAACAGCAGACCATTAATTGACTACTTTTTTGTTTTGGCTCCCACACATGGGCCGCATGTTAAGCCCAGTGTAAACCCAAACCACACAGCAGGCCGCAAACAAACTGGCCACGAGCCACATGCAGCCTGTGAGGCACATGTTGAGTAGCCCTGATCTAGATCATCCCTGATATATGTTCTTCTAACTTGCTCTTAAATATCTCCATTGATGGAGATTCCACAAGCTCCCTAGGTAAGTTCTTCCAGTGTTTAACTACCCTGACATTTAGGAAGGTTTTACTAATGTCCAAACTAAACCTCCCTTACTACAATTTAAGCCCATTGCTTCTTGTCCTGCCATTTTTTTCTCTATACATGTAAAAAAAAAATTCCTGTGGGACGACAGAGTGACATTATCACATAAGAATGGCCAAACAGGTGGTCCGCGAGTTACGAACGCATTGACTTACGACCGTTCGTCCTTACGACCAACCTCCCATTAAGCACATTACAGTCCGTCCCTGAGTTATGAACGCGCATTCCGTGCTTATGAACAGCGCTGTCACATTTAAATGAATGGAGTCTGACCTACAAACAGATCGAGTTACGACCAAGTGTTTGGTATGTAACTCGTTCGTAAGTCGGGGACTATCTGTATAGGGTCAGACCAAAGGCCCTTCTAGCCCAGTATCCTGTCTGCTGACAGTGGCCAATTTCAGATGCCCCAGAGGGAGTGAACACAACAGGTAATCATCACATGGTCCCTCTCCTATCGTACATTTCCAGACAAACGGAGGCTAGTGTGACATAGGGTGGGTACCTTGCTGGTTGCTAGGCTTGTGCTGTGTATGACCCCCACTGGCTGCTGTCTGTACCATGGCCCAGCCGAGTAGCTGATGAGACAGGGAGGTAACCTGTTCTACCAGTTACCCCCCAGGGAGAGGAACAAAGGAAGGTGGAATGCCGCCCCTGGCTGGGGGGCAGGGCTGGAAGGGATGGTTTTTAGTTTCCGTCTGGGAAGCAGGGGAGAAGGAGCTAGGGAGGGGGCTGGGATTGTAGGGCTCAGCCACCCCCCCATCTCAAGGGGGGGGCACTGAGGCCTCCTACCCCCAGTTCCTGTAACCAGATTACATCTGTGCTGTGCTGTATTCTGGAGAAGCAATAATCTCCCTCTATTCTACTGGCTGGTGGAGTCTGTTCGGGCCACTATGGGGGTGCAGGAGGTGGGGGACCATGACGCGCCGCCACAGCTAGGGACACCATTCCTACCCATCCTAGCTAATAGCCATTGATGGACCTAACCTCCATGAACTTATCTAGTTCTTTTTTTAACTCTGTTAAAGTCCTAGTCTTCACAACATCGTCACATCACAGTGAGTCCACAAGCTAGAGGGGTTTACATGAGCAGGGAAAGTGCAGCCCCCAACCCTGCCCCTTCTGCCTGAGCCCCATCGCTGGAGCCCAGCCCTCTCTGGCGGCCATGTGGACAGGGGCGACTAGTGAGCCATGGCCTTCCCCAGCCCCTGCAGGCAGAGCCAGGGCTGGTGCACTGCAGCCTCAGACCTCCCTGGCTGCAGGAGGCAGAGCTGAGCCTAGCATGCCACAGTCTCAGCCTAGCCCTCCTCCGTCACCAGGGGCAGAGCTGTGGCTGGCGCACTGCGGCCTCAGTCCTCCCCAGCCACTGGGGGCAGATTTGGGCCTGGTGCACCACAACCTTGGCCTGACCTTCCCTAGATGCCAGGGGCAGAGCTGGGCCTGGTAAAAAGCAGCCAGAGCCAGGCCAGGTGCACCTCGGACTCAGCCTTCCCTGGCCACCAGGGGCAGAGCCGGGTCTGGCGTGCCTTGGCCTTGGTTTCCTTTGGGATTGGAAGAACCTGTTCTGATTTGGTTTTCATTATCTTTCATCTGTATAAGAAGTGGTACAAATGGAAAACTGGAGTGTCTAGTACCAGCCAACCAATGGCCTGGTGTTCTGAGGTGCTGATCACCCTATAACTTTTCTCCATTGGAAACAGAAGGTGCTCATCAGCTTGCAGGTTTGGTCCCAAAATTACCGTTTTTTCCTTTCCCAGTATCCAAGAGAGGGTTTCTCAAAACGTTATTTAAGGATTAAACTCTACATTCACATCAGACATCCTCAAAACTTGTATCAAGATTTGATTCTAGTGTGGAAAGAAATTTTTATCTTCCTGGGTCAGATGCAGAAGACAGTTTCCTGAAAGTCTGTACTTTCTGACAAATGTCTGATTTTTTTTACTTTAAGTTTTAAAATATAATGAACTCAATTTAAAAGTATGTAGTGCATAATCAGTATTTCCTGTGAATAGCTGTGCTTTGCATCTGAGATACTCTCTTCCAACTCTTCATTTTAATTCTTGTTTCTAAATATGCTTATTTCATATCGTTTCCATATTTGATTTAATAATGGAGCAAGAGCAAGTGGGGATTTGCATTAGAGAAGGCATTTGGTAGTCACTTCCAATTTATTCAAATTAATCTAAAGCAGAGTTTCAAATAGGATGATGGTTGTCAGGCTGGATTTCCAGGGGAACCGCAAAATACAGGGCTAGAGTCAAATATATTTCCCAGTTTAATTCTCAGAATGGAGTAAGCTGTGTTGGCGCAATTCCAATCTATTTACCCTTCTTCAGCATATTTACAGCAGTTATTTGCACTGCTGCCGCCACACTAGCACATTTTTTTAAATGTACATGTGCCCTCAGTGGCATATATACATCTAGAACTCAGACATATGTTGACACTGAAATCTCTGCTCAGGTGATGATAACAGATCACAAGCTGCTGCTGTGGCCCTTATGAGCACTTTGGATCTGGTCCTTTCAGTCTTAATTCCTACCATGTAAGCCAGAGGTTTAGTGTTGTGCTCCCTTATTTGGAACATAATTCAATGAATTCATAGTTCTCAAAATGTGTTTCACCCTGGTCTGTGGCCACTCCTTGCTCTGAGACCTGGGGGATAATACAAAAGGCTGAAGGACCAAGAGTGCCATCCACTGACCCAATTCCCTCTCAGAAGGTATGACCAAATAAACAGAGGTGCAGACACTGAGGCTGCCCAGAAGAGGGCACACAAATGCTCCAGATAGAATGTGTGAGAAAGGAGAATCTTCTGCTTTACTTTATTCACAGCAGTAGTATCCTGCTTACAAATTAGTTCAAATTGGGGGGCGAGGGGGAAGCTTTTAATGAAGAGCTCTGATGATGATTCCTCCCCCAGCATGCTATTTCCCAATGCCAGCTGTCTATACTGGAGCCTTTGCAACAGTGAGCTAACTTTGCACTTGCACTTGGTCTTTTATTTAGGCTGATCAAGGGCACAGTGGATTATATGGTAGTGGGGAGTTACCATTTGTCACCACTCAGATGAACTTGGCCCCTCCTCAGCTGCCAGCCTGGCTACAATATCAGGATATGCTCTGAAGGTTCTCAGGGTACTACTCAGATGTAGCAATTGTGCAAAGGGCAGGATTAAAGAACACGGTGATGTGTTGCTTCTAAGGAAAATACGGGCATTTACATTGCCTCAAGGGTTGAGGAGTTAAGGGAGAAGACAGTAAACTCATATGTTTGTAAGGGTGAGATACTGTCAATACGTTACATTAAGACACAATATACTGAGGAAATGCAGCAAACCATCTACAGTAATGTAAAGAAAATTCCCTGCAGTGAGTGAAGGAGTAAACAAATGTGGCAGAGCACAAGCCCATATACAAAGTCTTTGCAATGATAATTAATAGTTTACACTTCCATCACATCTTCCTTCCCAGGAGCTCAAGTATTTTCCACCCACTAATTAAGCCTTACAACACTCCTGCAAGATGCATCTTATTATCCCCATTCTATAGAGGAGGGAACTGAAGCATGGAGACATTCAAGTGGCTTGTCCCAGGTCACCCAACAAGTCAGTGGAAGAGCTGGCAGCAGTACTGCAAACTCTTAACTCCCAGTATTATTGTTCACCCAGTAGTTTTTGCTCCTCTCCTGAGCAGATAATATAACATTCTAATTGTTTCATTTAGCAAGTGCCTGTCACCTGAGAAGCAAAAAGCAAAAAAGGTATCTGTATTTTACAGGTGGGAAAACTGAGGCATATAACCAGTAAGTCACTTGTCTGTGGCTTTGTCAATAGAGCACTGGACTGAAATTTGGGAGAGATGGATTCTCTTCTTGGCACTGCCACTGAATTGCTGGATGACCTTACGCAAGTCATTTCCCCTGTCTATGCTTCAGTTTTTCACATCCTGTGAAATAATGGTAACGATACTGACTTCTTTTGTAAAGAGCTTTAAAATCTACTGATGTGAATTACTAGGAGAGCTAGATATTTTGTCTTAATTATTATTAAAATCACACTGTGAGACAATAGCAGAGCTGGGATGGAAATTCCCAATCTTCTTCCCATTTTGCTGCTTTAATTACTAGACCATGCTACCTCCATAAGTAAGTGCCACATAGGTCTCCTACAAGGGATGTGGTGGGAAGACCTTTCAAGTCATTGAGATGCTTTTAGCTCTTTTACAGTAACTGCCCTTCTCTTTAGGATGAATAGAGGAAGTAAACTTTCACTGTGAATGTTACTGCTGCACTCAGATTATCAGCAGGATAAAACAGTATCACACCTAGCAGCTCTTTGGGCTACACACAGTCTTAAAATAAGTGTCATAACTTCACTGAAGCCACTGGTAGACCTTGCACCGGGGATTAGTGACACCTTGAATATTGCAGTCCTCAGACAAAGGTGGGTAGTTTTGTTCCTGAAGAGGATTAGTTGGAATCAGTCATTCCACGAACCCTGATTTGTGGGCAGTTACCAAAACTTCAGCTCTGTCAAAGAGAGCACATGGAATCAGTTCAGACTACTGTTGTATGGGGCCATAAAACACTGCACTTGCCAGCTCATGGTTAACACCTAGCAGTGCTGTTGACACCTCCCAGAACAAGGAAGGCCTGCTTTGTTTTAGCCTCACCTCCCATTGTAGTCAGATACCCGCCCATCCTTGAACCTTTTGAGATCAAGTCTGGAGCAGCACCAACGCTGCTCAGCAACACCAGAGAGGCTCCACACCACCCTGTTCCTGCTGAAACTATAGGAGTGCCATACTGAAGGGATTAAAAGGTTTCTTTAAAGAGGCTGCTGTCACAGGGCTCTCAATTTCTGATCTCATGTTATCACTATAAGGAAAAGCAGAACAACTCTAATGCACAAGACTTTTAACCCTATGAAGCAGGGTCGCCAGATTTGTCAGGGACTTTAACCCGGACGGCCTCCGTTCGTTGTCTGACCGCAAAGAGACAGGCAACACCAGCAAGATCCAATCACAAGCTCTTTATTGAATAGTGCGCACTACAATAGAGAGCGGCCCGTCTCCCAAGGGAACCAGCCCTGATTTCAGTAACAAGTAAGATTATATAGACAGTTCCGTCGCGTCATAAAACATTTGCCTAAGCATCTTAGCCCCCCCTTAATTAATTTGAAGCTTCTAGTGTTAATGCGTATACTTCATGGCCTTAAGCAATTCATAATGCGTCAACAGCTGTCTTATCAGCCTAGAAGGCAAGTACCAAACAACAAGGAGACAGGGAGTTAAAACAAACAGAGGGCAGAGACAGTTGTTAAGATCAGGGTGAGAACAGAAACAGGGAGTTACTTTATCAGTTCTCAAACTAGCTGTTCTCATCACAGGTGCAGCCTTTTACTTACTTTATTTTGCAACTTAAGCAAGTACGTAGGGATTGCCCCTTGCTTGAGCCATAGATCTAGTTCTGTTCTGTTCAGGAACTACCCAGAAACCTTTGTTAACCTCTTTCCTTGATCTGTCTTAACATAACTGCACTAGGCCCAATTCTCTAGGGCCTAACAGTTAGACCCAAGACTGAGAACTGTGAGGGTGCATCTACACTGCAGGGCTTAACTAGAAATAAGCTAAGCAAATTGAGCTATGTAAATTGCATATCTTATTTCAAAATAGCTTTTTTCAAACCAAGGAATGTCTACACAGCACTTATTTTGAAATAGAGCACTCGGCCACCTAGTTCCCTTATTCCTCGTACAATGAGGGTTTCAGGAGTCAAAGTAAAAAGTCCTTCCGCTTGACAGTATTTTGACATTATTTCAAAATAACACCCTGCTGTATAGATGTGGACTAAGTTATTTTGGAATAACGCTAGTTATTTCCAAATAGTGTTGCAGTGTAAATGTACCTTGAGAGAGTGTATCTTCAGCTAAGGAGATTTAAAGGCAAAGGTTAGGGTACTTGTAATATTAAGAAAGAGAGTCATAGGAAAGTAATTTTCCCTTAAAGCACTGGCTTCATATAGAATCCAGCAGCCAAGAGGCAGCTTTCAGTGGGCCTGTACTGCTTTTAGAATGGTTGGTGATGCAGGAAAAATAAATGAAATTCCAAATGAGATGGAAGGAGAAAATGAAAGAGTGAGCACTCTGGTTAATGATGCTAGAGCCCTCAAATGCACCTTATTAGAAATAGCAGATGAACCTTGCTCCTTTTAGATACAAATCTACCGTGATAAAGGCTGTGATATGAATAGATGGCTAGTTACTACATTACTATCTTGTATATTACTATAAAAACTGACACATCAGCAACATTCAACTGAATAATTTGTAAAGGGGGTAAAGATATAAAAAACATCTCATTTCATGTAATCTGGCACCTTCCAAAGAGCAGGCCCTGATTCATCTCTTACAATAGTTTCATGTTATTGTAATATCATTCATTTTAGCAGTGTTAATCCTGCTTTGTTTGCACCAATTTAAAGGGCAAGCAGGAACAGGGCTGTTGTCTACTGAACTGTGCTTAGGAAGCAGAGGCAAAAATCCACTCTAGACAGGACTTTAGCAGATTTGCCAGACCAGGCACAGAATTGGTTTATTTCCAACTATTTAGTATGGTATTCCATGTTTGGGGGGAAGGGGATAGGACAAACCAACAAAAAACCTACAACCAAAACCAGCTCCCCAAACAACCTTCCCAATAACATTTACTGGACCGTCCAAACCCCAAACGCAAACGATTTCCCCAAGCACAGTGAAGTGAGTGGTGTGGTAAAACTTCCCCGGGCAGATTTAGCAGTTTACAGCCTTTGGGTGGAGCAGTCTCTGCTCGATGAAGGGAGGACCCATTCGAACCTCCAGATCCAAACGTGACCTCGTAGCATGTGGAGCGGGGTTGCGCTGGAAAACTTCTCACGTGTCCACGAACTGCACCTCCCCATGGCTTCAAGCACTAGTCCCATGTTGCTGGCTCCCTGATTGGAGGGCGATAGGGGACTGCCGCAGGGCAGCGAGGCGCAGGCTGGCTGGCTGGCGCTCCCGGGAGGAAGGAGGGGGCTGCGCCATGGCCAGCAGGGGGCGGGCGGCCCTTGCCTAGGTGCCTGCCCGGTGCGGACAGAGCGCGCCTGGGAGCGGAGGGCGCAGCTGCTCCGCCAGCCGCACCTGGGACAAGAGCGGAGCCGAGCCAGGCTGGACGCGCTGCTCGCTTCTCTTCGCAGCTTGGCGAGCCGGGCCCGCAGGCTCCGGGCTGCCCCGCACCTCCCCATACCTGCGCTGGGAGCGGCGTGCGAGGCGGAGCTGGACCGGCCGCTTCCACCCGCCTCCTCCTCGGATTGATCAATAACTTCGGGTGCGAAGGTCGCGTCCGGCTGCGCTCGGGAGAAGCCCCGGAGCGGAGCTTGCAGGAGGATCCCGGCCCGCCCGGCATCCCGGTGCTGCCCGGCCCGGAGCCATGTCGCCCGGCCCCGTGTGAGCCTGGACTCTAGCAGCCTCGCGGCTGGGCTGGGCGCTTGGGGCGGAACCCTGCCCCCCCGGCTGCGCCGCGCCCCGCGCCCCTCGGGGGTCCCGGCCAGGACATGTCGGTCTCCGAGCTCTACACCAAGGTGAGCGGGGGGCGGGTGGGGAGTCCCGGGCTGAGCCGGGGCCTGTGCCGCGGCGGTTCACACGCCGCTCTGGGAACCACCTGCCGCGCTGGGAGAGGGGCAGGCTCGCTGCTGGCCGCCCGCTTCTCCAGCCCCCCCGGAGCAGGGGCTCGGGACCCGCCCGGCTGCGTTCGTTCTCTGCCTGGGCACCCCAGCCGGCCCCTAGGGCGCCCCCCTGCAGCCAGGCCGGGAGCAGCCTGCAGCGGGCGGGCCAGGCTGCGTGTTCACAGGCGAGCGGAACTTCTGGTGCCTGGAGCCCTGCACCTGCCTCTCTCCGCCTTCGCCGTGGGGCCGCTCCCCTTGCACTGCTGCCTGCGGCCCCCCGCGCTGCAGTTCCCTCCCTGCTGCCCCCCACGTGCAGCACCCCAGAGAAACTTCCTGCCCCTGCTCTCCGGCCGTGTCTTATTGCTGTGCTATCCCCTCTCCGCCTGTAATACCCGCAGGGCCATTGCCTCTCCGATTGCCCTTCATTCTGCAGGGTCACCTCCCAGGGCACTGCCTGGCTACCCTCCCTGCAGTCCCCCCTTCCCTTGGGCCCTCTGAGGGCACGGAGGGGCCGCACGCTGACAGTTTGTGGCTGGTGTTTTTGGAGGGGGAAGCGGCAGCAAGTGGGGCCCGGGGAGTGTTCATCTACAAGCGAGTTACCCTGCATCGCGCTCTCTTTTCTGTGCAGCGGTGGGTACATGCTTGGTGCTCCAGACGTGGCGGGGAGAGGGTGATCGGGGCAGGAACAGGCTGGGAGGCGGCTGGCTCGGGCAGCTAGGGAGAGGCTGGGCTGAGCACGAGGAGGGGGAAGAGCCCGGAACAGGTGTGCAGAGAAAAGGAAACCTCGAGTTGTTGCTGCAGTGGCCACATGAAGTTAGGGACCGGGGACGCTTCCCAAGCCGTGGCAGCCTGCTGGGGGCACAGCCGTTACTGTTAATAGGCTGGCTAGTGGCTTTGCTGGCTTTACTGGAAAGAGCCGCTGTGTTTTTCTCTGGGCTGGCTTAGTGAAGTAGGCAGGACCATGGTCCTCTCCTCGGGTGGATGAATCATGTAGGAAATGCTGACAGTTCCTGGACGGGCACCAAGGGTGTTCCTGGCCACACAGGTGGGGTGGGTGAGAGTCAGTAGGTCTGTCTGGGAAACCTGTTCCGGACTAATTACAGTTTGCATTGGGGAAAGGACAGTGTCTCACTGAAACAACCACCAGAAAGAGATTTAGGCAGCAGTGTGGTTTCTTTGGGGAGCAGTTCAGCAACTTTTGAAGATCCTCCTATTGTTTTTAACACACACATCTGATACTCTCCTTTTCTGTAGCTCAGATGGGGCAGGGGTGAGAAGATCATCCTTCCTACTTCTGTGTTTATTGCCTTAGGCACACCATAGAGTTATTTAAAAATCAAACTTTTTTTTTTAAGAAGCCTTGTCAGTATACAGTGAACCTAGGTGAGGACAGCTTAATGAAGTTGTCTAGTTTAGATTGAGTTTCTTGCCTTATGTTGCTTGTGCTGCCTGCTGGAGTGAAATTGACTATGAACGTTGCATGCTCTCCATGGAATAGTCTCAGAAATAAGATTTCTCCTGAGACCAGGCAGGAGCAAAACACTTTTTAGCTTTGGTGTATGGCAGCATAAGTAGTAACATAAAAACTATGGCTTGTATGCCTAGCAGGTTTCATTAACAACCTCTAGGCAAAACAAAATAAAATGAACTTTTACATTCCAGAAAGGTAAAACTAGGCAAAGCAACATTAAAGTACAATTATTACACTCCAAGCAATGCTGCTGTTTTAACCCCAAGTACAGGATGAGCATTCTCCTGAAAGAAATTTAACATACCCTGTTTTTTATTTTTTAAATGCCAGTTTGGAATGGGGTTGTTTTCTGTGGGTTTCACAGTCAGTCACAATATTGATACATACGTTTCCTAGATAAGTGTCTGAGAGAGCCAACACTGTAAGTAGATGCACCATAGCATGGGTGGGTATCTTTGCAGACATTATTGGCTTTTTGGTTTTCCTAATATTTATGTGCTGGATGTGCAGGGAAAGGTGTAAACAGGAGATTATTTGCCCTCAGAGGTGGTGTTTTATGCTCCTTCCTGAACAATTTCCTGTGAAGTTCATCAGCTGTGTACTACACAGGCTGTACCCACAAAAGCTCATGATACCATCTACATGTTTTGTTAGTCTATAAGGTGCTGCTAGACTATTTGTTGTTTTTCAAGTTTTTCCAGGCTTGACTATGAGTCAGGAGGAGCAGGACTAGGTAGATGGCTGTTCCCTGCACTGTGCTGTCATTTTTCAGAAACACATAAGAACATAACATAAGAACACACAGGTATTACCCAAGTAAAGTCAGGATGACCCAGTCAGCATGATCTTGTTTGGTTGCTCCAGGAACTTTCCCTGCTTATCCAGAAGGCTAAAGGTTGCTGCCAGCAGGGAGCATTATAGGGACTGAAATATGTTTGGAGTTGAGGAAAAAATTATGGGACCCTAGTCCTCTGTACGGATGGTCCTGACTTCGATGGATATTCAAGATGGGATGGATGGTTGGAAACTTTGTGACTGGGCTTTGATGGAGTTTGTCTTCTATGCACATTTTCTCATGTGGATGATAAACTACCTGATGAAAACAGTTTCACCCTTCTTGAAATTCCCCTCCCCTTTTTTTTAAACAGAAAACAGGTCAACTGTGGGCACGGAGGAGGGAAGCGCTTAAGACGCTGTGCCTAGGGGCGTGTAAGGTGTAACACTGGACCTGAGTTGGATGCATTGTCTGAGTGATCACCTTTGAAAACCCTTGTCTGATTTGTTAGCCAAATATGTTTTTAATGGATTGTGAGAGATTCACACACTAGACTTTTTTTGTCCCTGTGGATCAATATATGGTTATTCTGCCCATATGGTCCGGAAAATCCAGAACAGTCCCAAATTTCAATCGCCTGTTCCTATGCCCCATAAAACACTGAAAATGTCCTGGAAATGGCCACGCAGCTATAAGCGGCTGCATGCTGCGGTTTCCCCTCCCTCTTTTGGGGGAACACACGTGTGTGTGGTACCTTGCAGCGAGAAAAAACTGTTGCACTGGAACCCAGCCAGTAAGAGCAGCGGGAGGCAGTGCCTGACCTCTGGCCCTCAAAATCCTGTTGTCCTTTAAATGTAGTAAGAGCCATGCGGGTTGTCTTAGATTTAAAAGGCAGAGCTGCGCGGGACAGCACCAGCTGAGCTTGAAATCAGCTGATCCTGGTTTGTGCAGAGCACTGGCACTGCCCTTTAAGTTTAAGAAGCCATGTGGCTCTTCTTCAATTTAAAAGGCAGAGCCAGCTCTCTACACAAACCCTTCCGGTGGCAGGTTGGCATGGTTAAAGGGGGTCAGAGGCATGGCTAATGTGTCCCTATTTTTGATTCAGAAAATGATTACTGTATATCTTGCTATTATTGTAACTACAGTAAACTTCTGATAATCCGGCACCTTTGGGACCTAGGTGGTGCTGGATTATCGGATATTCCGGAGTACCTAGAGGTACTATAAGGGGGCATACTCCCAACCCAGTCCCCCTTTCCTTCCCTCCCACAGAGCCAAACACCTCCCCTCTCTGCTGTAACCATCTCCTTTCACCCCCAGCCTTATGTCTGGGTCCCAAGGCAGCTGCCTGTGCTTAGTGGCTGGACACTGTGTGCACTGGGGACCATGAGTGGAACGGCATGGAGCCACGAACATGCATACGCCTCACAGCGGCCCAGCTGTGAGAGCGGCTGATTGGAGCTGTTCTGGGTTCCAGTTGATGCCAGACTATTGGGAGTGCCGGACAATTGGAGTTTTACTGTGTTGCTTTTTTCAAAAATAAATTCTGATGATTTGGCATTAAACAGACGAGTGTGCCAAAGATACTCTGTTTCAAAGTATGAGCAAAAAATTTATTTTCTGGTTCCTGCTATTCCTAAAAACCTATCATTTGAATGATATATTATGGGTAACATAAATATTTCTAAGAAGTTTGTTTTCTGATACATAGGGCCTAAGCAAGAAAAATTCCCTAGCAGCATTACCTCACTCAGTTCTAATTCTTAAGTTGCACTGAGAAGAAAATAACTTCTAAGTGACATGTAGATGGTGTTGACACTGTCATGCTTAGATGCTGGCAGATTATTTAACATGCACTGTAAAGTTGGATAAAAGCACCTGGTGATACACAAAGGCTACGTCTACACTGGCCCCAAATTCCGGAAAAGTCATGCAAAGCAGGTAAGTCAGAATAGGGAAATCTGCGGGGACTTAAATAAATATCCCCAGCGGACTTAAATAAACATGTCCGCCGCTTTTTTTCCGGCTTGGGGAAAAGCCGGAAAAAATCGTCTAGACTGGCGCGATCCTCGGGAATAAAGCCCTTTTCTGGAGGATCTCTTATTCCTACTTTCAGGTAGGAATAAGAGATCCTCCGGAAAAGGGCTTTATTCCGGAGGATCGCGCCAGTCTAGATGCTTTTTTCCGGCTTTTCCCCAAGCCGGAAAAAAAGCGGCGGACATGTTTATTTAAGTCCGCTGGGGATATTTATTTAAGTCCCCGCGGATTTCCCTATTCTGACTTACCTGCTTTGCATGACTTTTCCGGAATTTGGGGCCAGTGTAGATGTAGCCAAAGCTTATTGCTGATCACTCTGTATATTACAGTATAGACCCATTGGGCAAAAAGAAATTGGGTACATAAAAATTATTTGTTTAATCTTTTGGAGAATTATTCCCTCACATTCAGTAACTTGATGGGGAAATAATGTTTTCTGCTTCAACTCTTATAGCTACTGTGGGGAGTAGTTACCTAAACAAATATAAAACACTGGAATAGCTAAGGGCCACATTCTGCCCCTTGACACTTTATTCTTTGATTTAGTCCTGTTGAATTCAGTGAGCCTACTGGAGGGATTAGGCATTATTTAGCATTAGTATTGGTGGCAGAATTGGGCTGTGTCATGGTTATGAGGGATGGCCAGCAGCCTGGGGACTAAGGGGTTAACTGTACCTAGTGAGTTAGCAGTCAGCCAATAGAAATGCAGGTAGGAATTTCAAACTGGGACAAAGGAATGTTTGGTTTTTTCCCCTCCTTTGTCCTTGGGCAGTTCACTCTCCAGATACTGAGGGGGACAGACATGTCCCTCTCCAAGAAAAGACTCTTCATCTATAAGTAGGGCAAAGTCTAGATAAATCCATTAGGTTTTATTGTTTTATGGTTTGGGAATGGGAATCTGATGTCTGTACATTTAGAAATGGGGTTTCCTCTCTTTTGAAACTAAGTTTTGGCCCATAGGCGTCCCCATGAGTATGTTAATTGATGACTTTTCCCATTTAGTCATTATGTTTGCAACAGGAGGATTGTTTTGATAATAAAAGTTATTTCTTTTTTATTAACCTGGTATTGGTTCAGTTTTGTGTCCTGGAAAATCTGTCTGAGGGATCTGCATGCCTCTGACTAGGGTATAGCAGCCACAGACTGCAATTGGTATTTTCACTTGTCTTTTTCAAGCTCTTTGGGGAAAAGAGCTTGGATTACCCTGGGGTTGGTTTCAAGTGTCCACCCCTCTTTGTGAGGTCAAAAGCACTTGATGGTGGTAGCGGATTTTTATCCCCAACATATAGGTTTTTAGGATTTTTGGGGGAAGTTTTATACCAAAGCCTGGAGAGACAAGGTTTTGGGGTACTTTTGCCGGCCCCCACTTCATCGTGCCAGAGTGGGGCATCAGCCTTGACAGGCTGTAAATTAATTTAGTCATCCAATATAAGATCAATAACATTTTGCTCCTAGTTATGTCAAACTACATTCATAGTCAGGATAGAAACACTGACTGTTCCTGATAGCTGTGATATGTGCTGATACGTAAGGTGCATATTTTTATCAATTTTTTACTTTTGGGGAAAAGATTGTGTTTCTAAGACCTTTTCTTTGCTTATCGGGAGATCATCGCTGCCGAATTGGATCAACCAGGGGTCGGTTTAGGGAGTGTAGTAAGGACATGTTAAATCGACTGCTCATCACACTTCTGTCCACTCTGGTACTCCAGCAGGTAGCAAGAAGTAAAGGGGGAGTTGATGGGAGAGCTTCTCTTGTCAGCTCCCCTGCAGCGGAGATGCCACGGTAATTCAAGCTAAGGTGCTTGGACTCCAGCTACGCTATTCACATAGCTGAAGTTGCATACCTGAGTTTGACTTTGCTCCCTAGTGTTGACCTGGCCTTCCTATATGCCCGATATCAGAGTGCATATTGGTCAGCTAATTGTCATGACAGAGTATATTGCAGCAAAAGGATACAGGAAAATTAACTGGGATTTTCCCAGCTCATGTTTCATCAGCAGGACAATTTTGGTGGGTGAAAAGGCCAGTATAATGAAGTGTCTGGAATTCTGAGAGAGAGAATGCTGCTAAAGAAAGACCTAATTTGGGACCTTTCAGATCTTTATTTCTTCTGGACGTTTTATAATGTTTGTATCAAATTACTTCCCGTTTTAAATCAGAAATGTTAATAATTGCAATGTGGTAGTGCCCAAAGTCTCCAGCTGATATCGGGTGCCCTACTGACATAGGTGTTGTACAAACATGTATGAAGCGACAGCTGATGCTTGGGAGAACTGGGAGAAACCACCTCTGCCATGCTGAAAGGGATGTGTCAGTAGTTCCTGCCACTCACCATGTGCTTTAAAAGGACCTGACGGTGAGATGAGCTGCAATGCATTCCCATGTTGTATGTGCTGTGCACCTCTCAGAGGGATAGGTACACCTGTCCCCTGTAACAGGAGAACATACATTTTCTTAATCAGTACTTTTCCTTGTTTTGTTTGTATATAATGAATATTGATTACTTTCAGGCAGAAACCCTGTCCCTGTGCTATGATGACTATATGGTGCTTTATAAACAATAATATTTCAGTGGGTAAGAATTAGCAGAATATTATTAAAAGCTGTTATTACCAGACATAGGCACATGAAATGCTCTATATATTGGCCTATAAATATTGTTAGCGGGTATTAAAGTGCTGGCATTTTAAATTATTGGATTCTTAAGATTTGGCTTTGATCATTGTCAGCTTGGTAGTTCAGCAGTCATCAGACTGGAACCAATTCTTTCAAGGAATCTGTTCCAGTTGTCTTGCTTGTGCATGGCTCTGAATGTCTTGCAGGCTCTTGAGCAGTGGATTTTCAAATTATCAGTTGTACAGACTAATTCCATGCAGTATTGCTACTTTTGTTTCAAGGTTACGGAGGCATGTTTTACCGTGATTTTGAGAGGCTGCCTTTTAAAAAAAATTTTTTTTTAAAGCTGTCAAAGTTAAGTGGATCTAGAAGGAATCATGAACTTTGAGGGCTGATCCTGTGAATTTTTATGTTTTAATATTTGCGTGATAATGCCTAACTTGTGGAAATACGGATTTTCAGAATAGATTCCCTAGAACAGTGAAAGGCCTGTTGTGGTCGCTTAGTCCAAGTAAAAAGAGCAGCTTATTTTTCCTAAATCAGGGGTGGAAGACCTATGGCCTGGGGGCTGAATGCATCCCCTGGCTTGCCTGGATCCAGCCTCTGAGGCTAAGGACTCTTCCCTGCGGCACTGGGGTGCTCTGGCCCCCTTTCTCCTGCTGCGGGGATGGAGCACACAATCTATTAGCTTGAGCCATCCTAGGCTCTGGTATTCAAGGGGAATGTGGGGAGTGTCTTTTTCCTTCTCAGTCAGGGGCCATGTCAGTGAGGGTTGGTGTGGTGTTTGTGTTTGTTTTGTTTTGTTTTTTGCTTCTCACTTGGGTTTGCGGCCACACACAAGAAAGATAGAAAGGTTCCTCACCCCTGTCTTAAATGTTTTTGACGATCAGTGCCTGACAGCCTGACCCGAACAAAAAGTTAGCATAACAGAAAGTTCCCTCTTAGTAGAAGACATTAGCTTTGTCTTACGTAAAAGAGCTGGCTGTGAGATAACAGCATTAACTTTCTAGGAAACTACAGTAAACTTCCGATAATCCGGCACCTTTAGGACCCAGGGGGTGCCGGATTATCAGATATGCTGGACTATCTGAAGAGGGGGCTATGAGGAGTCTGGGGAGGGGAGGGGGGACACGGCACTGCGTGACCAACGCGGCAGCACCCCAGCTGCTCTGCCCCAGGCATCCCCAAATCAGCTGCTGCTGAAACTGACCAGCGGCTGACTTGGGGAAGCCCGGGGCTGAGCAGCTCCAATTGTCCAGCTGCCTGGAGCATTTCCGGGTTTCAGGTGGTGCCAGACTAGCAGGAGTGCAGGACCACTGGATGCTGGACAACTGGAGTTTTACTGTAGCATTTTTTTTGTTAAAAGTGGCATTTGGTGCTTGTATCGCTCATTGGGTTTTGATGGTTGAAGATGCAGTCCCGCATGACAGTCACCTTTTAGGCTTCTGAAGTAATGTAAAATGGTTTGTAAAGTCTTCTGTAATGTTGCTAATAAACTACACTCATCCTGTTAAAGATGCTGCTGATGGCACTGACATGGCGAAATCTCTTCTCTGGTTTGAAGCCCTTCTGCTGTGATTGGATTTGTAGCACAAGTCAGTGTGCTGTTGACTCTTCCAAAACAACTAAACCTACTGATCAGGGAGATTGGGAAGCCCTAGGACTCAGTGATTCAAAAGGGCCCAAAGTTCCACTGTGGCAGCTGTGGTGGGTTAGAGCTCTTGAGCCTTTAAATCGCTGCTGGAGCCCAGTGCAGCATGTTCTGGTTGGCTTGCAGGGAGCACACCACGTCTCTTCCAAGTGGCTCTGAGAACTGTTTGTCCCCAGCCCTGCCCCTTCCGCCTGAGGTCCTACCCCTTCCAGACACATTGGAACCATCTCTCCCACCTTGCTCATGAGCCCAGCAATTCTGTCCCCCAACCCCCGAAAACAACGGACTCTTAATGACAAGTCGCAGTTCAGAACTCGCTGCTCTACCGATTTAGTTCTAATGGCCCCTTTGTATGCTCTACAAACAAACCTCCACGCATGACTTTTCAGTAAACACCTCTGAATTGATAAACATTCACCAACTGAAAAACCAAAGGGCCTGATTCCATGGTCAGTCACCATTGTTGCCGCACTGACTGGGGTAACTTGGGCCCCAGATGCATACCTCAAGGTCCTTAAGGAACTCAGCAAAACAACCTGTGTGTCCAAGAGGGCCCTAGATGTAAAATGTTGTTAGGGAAGATGGGTTCTGAATCTGAACTTGGCAGCTTAGGTCCATCTGTAACATTGTAGTAGAAAATCAAGTCATTCAAATTCCATGGCAAATAGCCCATGGCTTGGAGCCCAAACCTGTTTTATTGGAGGACTCATCCAACGTTATTTTTAACAGGAAACTGTTTGCATGACTTAGTATTGATGATGCCTTCCCATAACTCACAAAAGGAATGAGGTTAGCAACTGACTCCACACTTACATAAACTAAGACCTCTCAATACAAGTGTTACAGTAAGCGTTGGTGTTGTGAATCATCGTGTCAGCCAGTGAAAGCCCCCTGTGAAGCTCTGTCCTGTGTTACTCACGGGGGAAATTTTGAGCTATGATTTGGCTGGATTAAGAAATTCAGGATTGACCCATGCAGAGCAAAACAAAGATCTACTCAGCAGGTCATTCATGCTTGTTCTTTGCAATGAATCAATAGGAAAAATGCTTCACATAACTTATTAAAAGTTATTAGATTTTTTTAAGCCATGTTTATTAACATGCCAAGAAAGTTTTAAAAAAATCACGTGTGTAGTGCTATGTTTGTAGCTGTTAAATGCATGCATTGCTGTCCCGAATTCTGTTCGCCTTTGAATTTAAACATATCAGAACATCTTAGTTGAGGTAAATGTATGATTAGGGCCCTGCCAAACTCATGGTCCATTTTGGTCTGTTTCGTAATCAGAGGATCTTTAAAATGGTAAATTTCATGATTTCAGCTATTTAAATCTGAAACATAATGGTATTGTGTTAGTAGAGGTCTTGACCTAAAAAGGAGTGGGGTGGGGAGTTTCCAGATTATTGTAGGAAGGCTTGTGTTACTGCTGTCGTTACTTCAACACTGCTGCTGGTGGCAGTACTGCCTTCAGAGCTAGGTGCTCGGCCAACAGCTGCCACTTTCTGGGTATGTCTAGACTACGTGCCTGTCGCCAGAGGCATGTAGATTAGGCTACCCGGCATAGGAAAATGAAGCGGCGATTTAAATAATCGCCGCTTCATTTAAATTAAAATGGCTGCCACGCTGTGCCGATCAGCTGTTTGTCTGCACAGTGCTGTAGTCTGGACGCTCCGCAGTCGACATCAAAGCCCTTTGTCAACCACCCCGCTATTCCTCGTGGGATGAGGTTTACCGGGGTGGTCAACAAAGGGCTTTGATGTCGAAGGCGGAACATCCAGACTACAGTGCTGTGCAGACAAACAACTGCTTGGCACAGCGTGGTAGTCATTTTAATTTAAATAAAGCGGCGATTATTTAAATCGCCGCTTCATTTTACTATGCCAGGTAGCCTAATCTACATGCCTCTGTCGTCAGAGGCATGTACTCTAGACATACCCTCTGACTGTCCAACTCTAAAGGCAGCACAGAAGTAATAGTAGCAATACCACCACCACCACCCCTAAAAGTTGTGGCCCCCTGCAACTTCCTGTTGGGTCAGGACCCTCAAATTGAGAAATGCTGGTCTCCTATGTCATCTGCATAGTATAAGGGTAAAAACACACACAAGACCAGATTTTACAGGGAGACACCTGATTTCACAGTCTGACACATTTTTCATGGGTGTGAATTTGGTAGGGCCCTATGTGTGATGATACATCAGATGGCCTGTAGTCATGTTTTGCACTTCGGTCACATTTACTGCAGTCTTGTGAGGGATTGGTAAGTGCAAATGGTTGCAACAAGACCCACAAATTAAATGACTTTGCTGTGGTCACGTATAGAAGCTCTGGCAGCTGGAAAAAGAATGTAATTCTGCTGATGTCCAGTCGACTGCAATCAATGCATACAGCTGTGTGCCTTAGTACCAACTTATTTGTACTGCAGTTGAGTGATGGACAGTAAGGAATTGGGGAGGGAGGTATATATTAATTACCTCCACTGGTTTTCTGGCAATTCATTCTAAATTGGCCTTTGTCTTTGATTATGCCCACACGCAAGCTGGACCTTGCTTGAGGTAACACATGCTCATTTACACAAGCTGGAAATTGCATTGCCAGTTGCACTGCAGACATACCTTTAGGAACGACACTAGGCTAGAGAGATCTCTATAGCATACTAATGAAAGGGCGCAATAGTATCAATAAGGCAGTCAGTGGCAAGAAAAGCTTGTCCATGATACTTGGCCACAATTGATCTGTGTGAGTTACAGGTGCATGAGAAACTCTGGCTTTAACAGCCAACGAGATGACTAGTAGTGAACCATCTCTGATATGAATAGAGTCCTCAGTCTTGGTCAGCAGAGGGGTGGGAGAGACAAATCGGCATTTGATGGACTATTGAACTTGGGCTTCCACAAACGGTGTAGCTGTCAGCATTGCCTCTGTAGCAAATGAAGGGCCAAAGCTATGAGCAGAGAATGGGAGGTGTTCCCTCTCCTCCCCGACTGTATATGTTGATAATGAGAAGACCACTAAAACCAACCTTGGGAGACAAGAAGAAACTGGCCTTGGACCATTTCTCAAAGCTGGAGCAGAACTGGCATTCCTAGCTGAGTGAGCCGGCTCTTACTTCCCCTTCCAGCAGCAGTGATACTTGGTGCATTGCTCCAGTCTGCTCCCTGCCAGTGATACTTGGTGCATCGCTCCAGTCGGCTCCTTGCCAGAAGCAACTGCCTGCTTGGGGGACAGGGTGGGGCATCACCAAGTACAGGCTGGGAGGTCAAGACTTCCCCACGTACTCACTGTGATGTCAGAAAAGATCTAGCCAGGAAGGAGATGCTGCCATGTTGTAAACCTGGGTAGTTAAAGGGGGCTTGAGAAGGGGGCATTTGCTTGGCCTCCTGCCCCTCCTACGAAGTGGTCTGTAAGCAGCAAAGCAGTGCAGGAATGGGCTGGATCTTGGCAGCAGCACTGATTGTAAACACAGATTACCTCCTGCTCCCTATGATCTAGAGAGGCCAGGGGAGTGGCAGTCTCTGGGGCAGTGCCAACTGTGGAAGGTGCATGCATGGAGGCTCAGGCCACCTGGTCTGGTTTGTTCCCCTCACCTCATTGTTTCACCGCCCAGAGAAACCACACCTGGCATTTCATGGGCCCTGGGAAGGCAGGAGCACTTGCTTGGAGCCCTCCATCCCATCCAGCCTCCTTTTGGGGGCTGTTGCGAGCTGGTGAATAGAAAATGTCTGCTCTGTGGAACATGGAGCCCTCATCTGGGCTGCTATCAGGTCACCCTGGCTCTGCAATGGCAGCCAGCAAGTGGGATGCGGGAGCAGCTTAGGCTCCCCACGGACAGAGGGTGCTGCTGCTTCTTTATCTGAGGCAGCAGCGTGGGGTAGCAGGCAGCTCCCCTGCATGATCTTCATTTAAAACTTACACCAGCTGGCTGGGATAGAGCCTGCCTTCCAGTCTGAGTTTTCAATGCAGAGCAGGGGAATGGGGCTGTTGTGGATAACCAGGACTGTTAACCAATAAACAGTTGATTATTGGTTGCACAGTTATCTGGCTAGCTGCTAACATCCCCAATAACTGACAACTAATATGGTCAGTTCGTTTCTTGGTTACATTCTGAGGCGATAAAATGTTCAGCCTGGGTCCTAGCACTTCTCTGAAAAGCTCTTGAAACGAGAGAGAACCCTGTACAGCTCCCAGAAATGCCACAATCCATCTGCCTTCAACATGAAAATTTAAGTGTGTAACAAATGTCAACTTGTTCCTTTCGGGCTGTGCTCTAATGCCTTTTGAATTGAGTGTGTGCCTGTGATGGAGCTGTAATGCCTGTTCAGCTAGGATCGTAAACACACTTGCCATGCACTGCAAATGGAGTAGTGATTTTAGTGAGCTTTGTTCTGCTCTTTTTGGGGGGCATGATCATATTTATTTTACAAAAATGAAGATTTGGGGGAGACGTAGAATGACATTGCATTCTTAGTTGGCTTGTGAGCAGAGTTGATATTGTAGGAGGCAGTTTCCATGGTGGTTTGGTGTTTCTCAGTTGGTTCAGCAGCATGATTCACGATGGCATAGAGTGGAAGAATGGTAAGGTGAACTCTGATACCCTGAAAGTTCATGGAGACAATTGCTGATGGAATCCCTCACAAAGTCCTTTGAGTGGTTTGTGAGGGATGAAATAGCTGTCCCTCCAGCCTCCAATCAGCATCTCAAACACCCACCTCATTGCCACACTAAATAGCGCGTGGGCAACACTGGCTCATCATATACCTGCCTTCAAATTCCCTGCCTTGCACCTAGAGAGTCACCACAGAATGGAAGACTCTATAGTCAGGACCTCATATCAGTCCTGCATTGGCTCATAGTGTGAGAAATGACATCATTAGAAGAGGTTTCCACTATGCTCATTTATCATTGGTCGTCTCTTTTTTACTTCTGCTGATATCAGGAGGTTGCAGGCAGGTAGGAAAGATTGAATACAGGCAGTCCCCGGGTTACATGGATCCGACTTACATCGGATCCCTACTTACAAACGGGGTGAGGCAACCCCGCACTAGCTGCGCCTCTGCCCCAGCAGACCGCCGAGATGCGCCGCGGTCCCACCACCCGCGTCCTCCGCGGCGAGAAAAGCCGCTCCACATCTCCCTGGTCTGCAGGACTGAGGGAAGTGAGGTGTGGGAGAATAAAACTGAGCTCTGGAGAAATGTTTGGTTAGAGTTTCCCCTACAATATGTACCAGTTCCGACTTACATACAAATTCAACTTAAGAACAAACCTATAGTCCCTATCTTGTACGTAACCCGGGGACTGCCTGTACTCTCGAGTCCGTTTCTTACTCTAGTGTTTTGTTGTTGTGTTAGAACGTTCTCATCATCCCTGTTGGGTGACCATTCAAAGTCACTACTTCCCTTTCTCTCTCCAGTGTAGGCGGTTAAGAAAAGACTATAATTCTGTGAATAGCTGCAAAATGAACACAGAGACACTGGCAATCACAAGAAACGTCCCATACAAAATAGCAGGCATTAAACGATGCCTTAAAAAAGGCAACAAAGACTTTTCCCTACTATATCAGCAATTCAAAATCAGGTTGGTATTTTATTGACTCTTATTTTCCTAACTGTACACTTCTAGGAATGTGAGAATACGAGTTGCTATCCAGTGCTGGAGGGAGTTATAAATTGGGCCAAAAATACAACTCCTGTTAGACTCAAGTTCAGCAAGGTATTTAGACATAATGTTTAACTTCAATCAGACTGTTTGTGGGCTTAAAGTTAGGCACAAGGCTTAAAACCACAGCCAAGGTTTACAGAAATTGTTCAGGACCTGTTTCCTCTCCCCAGTGCACCACACTGAAGATTTAAGAGTTGAGGCTTATCTACAAACAGATTTTTATGGTGCATTTGTTTAGGGTTGCCAGATGGTTTACCTATAATACTGAACACTCGCCTCCCCCTCCCCCCCCCCCCAAATAAAACCACTGGGGGAAAAAATTCTGTTGAGGGGGAAAAAAAAGGGGGAGACCAAAGTTGTAAAGAAAAAAAATTAAATTAAATAAAAAAATAAAAAAAAGCTGTGTGGCCACTTTAAGAAATGCTTTTGAGGCTTTTTGGCTCTAACAGGCTGCTGGCAGCCATCTGCCATCTTGTCTCCCTGCTCTGGGCCGGACAGCTCCCCTGCGGAATGCAGTAAGTACCTGGAATTTTTGCCTCCTGGCTGGGAAAAAAATCAGAAAATACCAGACATTGTAGGTGTCCGGTATTGAAAAAAAACTTTTACTGGACAGGAGGTGAAAATACCGGACTGTCTGGGTCAATACTGGGCACCTGGCAACTCTACATTTGTTTGTTGTTTAGAAACCAAAATAACAGCAGTACAACCTTTGCTAAGGTGGACTTAGTTACGCCAATATAAATAGACCTAACTAGGGATGTAATAGTGCAACCTTTAAATGGTTAATAAATAATAGAATTCATGATCTTAAGGAAAGGTAGAAGGGAGACCAGCACAATTGAGGTAATGGATTTCAGGAAGGCAGATTTTGATAAGCTCAGAGAACTTGTAGGTAAGGTCCCATGGGAAGCAAGACTGAAGGGAAAAACAACTGAGGAGAGTTGGAAGTATTTCAAAGGGACGTTGTTAAGGGCCCAAAAGCAAACAATTCCGCTGTGTAGGAAAGATAGAAAATATGGCAAAAGACCAGCTTGGCTTAACAAGGAGATCTTGCACGATCTCAAAATAAAAAAGGAGTCATATAAAAAATGGAAACTAGGACAACTAACAAAGGATGAATATAGGCAAGCAACACGGGAATGCAGGGGCAAGATTAGAAAGGCAAAGGCACAAAATGAGATCAAACTAGCTACAGGCATAAAGGGAAACAAGAAGACTTTTTATAAATACATTAAAAGCAAGAGGAAGACCAAGGACAGGGTAGGCCCACTGCTTAGTGAGGAGGGAGAAGCAGTAACAGGAAACTTGGAAATGGCGGAGATGCTCAATGACTTCTTTGTTTCGGTCTTCACCGAGAAGTCTGGAGGTGTGCCTAACGTAGTGAATACAAGCAGAGAGAGGGTAAGTTTAGAAGATAGGATACACAAAGAACAAGTTAAAAGTCACTTGGGAAAGTTAGATGTCAGCAAGTCACCAGGTCCTGATGAAATGCATCCCAGGATACTCAAGGAGCTGATAGAGGAGGTATCTGAGCCTTTAGCTATGATCTTTGAAAAATCATGGCAGACAGGGGAGATTCCAGAAGACTGGAAAAGGGCAAATATTGTGCCCATCTATAAAAAGGGGACTAAGAACAACCCAGGAAACTATAGACCGGTCAGTTTAACGTCTGTCCCAGGGAAGATAATGGAGCAGGTAATTAAGGAAATCATATGCAAACACTTGGAAGGTAAGAAAGTGATAGGGAATAGCCAGCATGGGTTTGTGAAGAACAAGTCATGCCAAACTAATCTGATAGCTTTCTTTGATAGGATAACGAGCCTTGTGGATAAGGGAGAAGCGGTGGATGTCATATACCTAGACTTTAGTAAGGCATTTGATACGGTCTCGCATGATATTCTTATTGATAAACTAGGCATATATAACTTAGATAGGGCCACGATAAGGTGGGTGCATAATTGGCTGGATAACCGTAGTCAGAGAGTTGTTGTTAACGGTTCTAAATCCTGCTGGAAAGGGATAACAAGTGGAGTTCCTCAAGGGTCTGTTTTGGGACCCGTACTGTTTAATATCTTCATCAATGATGTAGATATTGGGATAGAGAGTACGCTTATTAAGTTTGCAGATGATACCAAACTGGGTGGGGTTGCGACTTCTTTGGAGGATAGGGACATAATTCAAAATGACCTTAGCAAGTTAGAGAAATGGTCAGAGGTAAACAGGATGAGGTTTAATAAAGAGAAATGCAAAGTGCTCCACTTAGGAAGGAACAATCAGTTCCATACATACAAGATGGGAAGCGACTGTCTAGGAAGGAGCATGGCGGAAAGGGATCTAGGGGTCATAGTGGACCACAAGTTGAATATGAGTCAACAGTGTGATGCTGTTGCAAAAAAAGCAAATATGATTCTAGGTTGTATCAACAGGTGTGTTGTAAGCAAAACTCGTGAAGTCATTCTGCCGCTCTACTCTGCACTAGTTAGGCCTCAGCTGGAGTACTGTGTCCAGTTCTGGGCGCCACATTTCAAGAAAGATGTGGAGAAATTGGAAAGGGTACAGAGAAGAGCGACAAGAATGATTAAAGGTCTAGAGAACATGACCTATGAAGCCAGGCTTCATGAACTGGGCTTGTTTAGTTTGGAAAAAAGAAGATTAAGGGGGGACATGATAGCGGTTTTCAAATATCTAAAAGGGTGTCACAAGGAGGAAGGCGAAAATTTGTTCCTCTTGGTTTCTGAGGACAGGACAAGGAGTAATGGGCTTAAAGTGCAGCAGGGGAGGTTTAGATTGGACATTAGGAAAAAATTCCTAACTGTCAGGGTGGTCAAATATTGGAATAAATTGCCAAGGGAGGTGGTGGAATCTCCCCCTCTGGAGATATTTAAGAACAGGTTAGATACACCATCCCTGACAGATGTCTAGGTGGAGCTTGGTCCTGCCTTGAGGGCAGGGGGCTGGACTCGATGACCTCTTGAGGTCCCTTCCAGTCCTATTATTCTATGATTCTATGAAACATGAGCTTATTGGTTACAGTAACAGTTACATGCTGGCTCCCAGCCCTGCTCCCGGTGAGCTGGCTGCTGCCTCTGTATCAGAGACAGTGACGCGGGGCAGCAGGTAGTTGCTGGCTAAAGTTGGCTTAAAAGCCAGCTTTTCTCCTCAAGGAACTGTCATGTTAATGACTTTGTAAGAAACTGAAAAATTAATAGTTGAGAGGGGAATTGTGGGATGCACAGAGACCCCAGAGTCCACATGCTTAGGCAGAGATCTAGAAGTGCCCTCTCATCCATAGACCCTCTATTTAATTCCATGTACGACCCATCCCGGTCCACTCTAGAGGCCCAAGAATGCTAAATTTAAGCGTCTCTTCACAGAAACTGCCCTTAGTCCAATTAAGAGCCTGGGCAAGTGGGTTTGTTCACAGCTATTTAATTCAGCCCCTAACAAAGGCTTGAAAACTGCAATGGGAAGGAAGCCCTTGAAGAATTCCACAGAGATTTCAACAATTTCCACCCCACTATTGTTCCTAATCCACACGCGAGACCCACTTCCTGGACACTACAGTACAAATAAATGATGGCTACATAAACATCACCCTATATCGGAAACCTACTGACCGCTGTTCTTACCTACATGCCTCTAGCTTCCATCCAGGACACATCACATGATTCATTGTTTACACCCAAGCGCTAAGATACAACCGTATCTTCCCCAATCCCACAGACAGAGGCAAACACCTACTGAATCTTTATTGACTATTCTTAATACTTAAATACCTACCTGGGGAAGTGAAGAAACAGATTGTCAGAGCCTAATGTGTATCCAGAAGTCACCTGCTTCAGGAGAGGCCCAACAAGAAAAATAACACAACACCGATGCTCATCACCTACAGCCCCCAGCTAAAAACCATTTTGTGCATCATTGACTATTCTCTCATGAGCCGTGGGAGACAGCCCCCAAACCAGAAGCAAATACTCATCAGGAGCCACACACCACACCACAGAAACACTTATACAGGATCTTTCCCTGCACCAAACCTCCTTCTCAACTCTGTCCACATATCTATACAAGTGACCCCATCATAGGATCTAAGTACATAAACCATACCATTAGAGCTTGTGCAGGTGGATAAGCCCCTAACATGATACATGCCATCAAGGGCCAGCAATGCCACTCTGACATGTATATTGACCAAAATGGATGGTCTCTACGTTGGGGTGGGGAACCTTTTTTGGGTCAGGGGCTACACTCCCCACATTCCCTGGGGTGTGTGTGTCCCAGCCTAGTAGATTTTTTGTGTGCTCCAGCCCTGTGGTGGAGTTGTGAGGGGCTGGAGCACCAGCCCAGGCTTCCCCAATGCTTTGGGGGGGTTGGGAGGGAGGTGGGCTCTGGGCCTTGGGGGCTGGACCAAGGCAAGTCAGGGGCTGCATCTGGCCCCCAGGCCTAAAGTTCCTCACCCCTGCTCTATGCCAAAGGATAAAGGAACACAAATCAAGCATTAGGAATGGTAGCGCACACAAACCTGTAGACTGGAACACTTTAACATTCCTTGACATTCAGTAATGGATTTGAAAGGAGCCATCCTCTACAAAAGAATTTTAAAACCCGATTACAAAGGGAGACAGCTGAACTGGAATTCATTTGCAAGTTCAGCACAATCAGTTGAACATTGAATACGGATCTTAACTGCTTAACACATTGCAAAGGCAATTTTCCCTCTTCTTAATCTTCACTTTCCACACTAAATGCTGGGGAAGAACCCCTTTCACCTTGACTTGATTAGCTTCAGTAACACACTATCTGTACCCTCTGCCTCTGTAACTTCCATTCCAATTCATCTGATGAAGTGGGTTTCACCCACAAAAGCTTATGCCTTAATAAATCTGTCAGGGTACATCTAGACCGTGGCGGTATTTCGGGATACTTCTGGTATCCCAAAATAGCTATTCTGCGTCTTTTGAGCAGGCCTGTTGTTTCAAAATAGATTTCGAAATAACGGGCTTGCTCTTCTGACGCCCCTGTAACCCTCATGGAATGAGGGTTAAGGGACGTTTTGGAATAGCGGTTTATTTTGAATAAGATTTGCAATTTGCATACCTTAAATTGTGTATCTTATTCCAAGCTAAGGGTGCAGTCAGTGTACATGCACCCTCAGTCTCTAAGGTGCCACAAGACTCCTCATTTTTCTCTGGAAAGTCACTACCATTCCTTCTTCAGCCAACTGCAGAGAGCTGACTCCTGATCTCCAGGAAGTGAATATCAAGGTCCAGACTTCAGGGCAAATAATAACAACGCTAATAAGTATATGAGCATTTCAGGGTCCATTCACAAGCAGCTGGTCTGTGCCCCACAGGTTGACTGCCCTTGTTCTAAGAAATTCTGCAAGAAAAATAACACACAATGGTTCCTTTCTACCTTGCTGGATCAGTGAGCTTTCATCCCGCCTTCTCTGAATGTCACAAACAACCAACTATCGGCACAAGCCCACTTTCTCCTTCTGCAAGTCATCTTTTAAAAATCCACCATGCGGCTTTATTTCCAATTAATTGCATAATTGTATAACTGTCTGAAAACTTCCCCATATCAGTGTGAAAGTCTCCCTATTTGGCCTTGGATGGTGAATGTCCTTTCAGGCATTTTAGAATTTAAGGGTGAGAGGGCAAAAATATTTCCATGGTAATGACAAAAATGCATCAAAAATAACAACTGAAATTTGAAACTTATTTATATCGTCTCCACAGAGGGCTTTGCTACGTTTGGAAAAGTGAGGTTGTTTTGTCCCCAGAAGTTATTTTAAAAAGTGCATAGTCAGCAATATAACTTCATTGTGTACAGGTGCATGCTGTCTATGGGTTCATTTTTCAAAACTTCTTACTTGAGCTCTGTTCCACTGAGTTCAGGTGCTCTGCTTTTCTGCATTTCTGTTGTGGCTAGGGAAGTTGCATGCTCTGCTAGTAATGCTTCTGGAGGTGTTCCCTTTTACAACCCATAAAAACAATCCCTAGACGAGCATGCAAATAAAGTGTGTGCAGAAGTGCATGTGCACATACTTTAAAACTTGGCCTCTCTGCATGTTATTTCTTTTACATGGAGTTTCCCTCCGCCATTTGTGCTATGCGCTGTGTAAAGTGCAGCAAAGAGACTATCCCTGTGTCAGAGATTAGATCTTGTTTTCTGTGATGCCTATAATATTACCATTTAAATGTATGATATGAGATGTGCAGCACATGCAACACAATTGAGAGAGGCTTCCAGCAGCATTCCTTACTTAAAAAATAAAAAGCTTCCTCTTTTGTGGTTGTGTGTTAACAGGTTATCAACTTTTCATGTTCAGTTACACTTGTTTTTATAAATACAATACTTGGGCTTCAGTTCTTTCTCTTTCTTTTCTTTTTGTTTCTCTCCCCTCCCCCTTTCTAGTAGCTGGTTTTAGTATGCTGTTCTTTCATTACTATTTTGATGAGATCATAGAAAATAGCCAATAGGGGACCAGAATTGCTCTATCAACAGTTTTCCTGGTACCCAAGGAGACTACATTTCCAGCTTGTATTGCATTAATGAAATATGCTATTGTAACCCACACACCTTCTGGGTGTGGTGTACTGTGTCCTCTCATGGCACTGAAAACAGAGAGAATGAGTTTGTTCTATATATAGCCTTAGCTAACAGCCAGCTGGCTTTTGGCTCATACGGTAAAACAACCAGGGTCTATCAGTGTTAAACTATCACATGGGAAAAAGCAATTGTACTGTTCAGTACTCCAGGGGTTGGATGCACTACTTCTGACCTGATTTGCTGCTTAGTATTTCTTTGTCAGGAAAGTGACAGCTGTAAATAGCAGAAGTGCAGGTAGCTGGTTTATGTAAAAGCAAAAAGCAGGAAACACTCATAAGTTTCTCTGTTGCTGTTCAAAGACTCCTGCTTCTCATTGAAAAGAGCTATGATGTCTTTATTCATCGGCATCTTTGGAGGCTGACGGCCATTGTAGCTATTCACTCCAGAGAAACGCTGATTACAATTGGCTCCACCAAATCATCTTTTGTTGTTAGCTGCATTTGTGGTGATCACTGAGGTGAAAATCACTGAAACGTAAAATATTATTGCTTTAACTAGCTCATCATAAAGCAGGTCTGTGCCAAGGGCATTTCCTTGCCTGCTGCAGTAGATGGTGCTGATCAAGCTCCAGCTCTCCTGAAAAATGGCACAGAGAAGTTAAAGTAGGGCCCATGGTTTTAATGGGCTTGCACAGCTATAACTAAGGGCAGAATGTGCCCAGGCATTATTAATAATTTTCTGTGTATCCTTTATGAAATGCTCCTGTATCACAAATGCCAATGCACAGAAGAGGCAGGAGAGCTATCTGTGTGAACATCCTTTCATACTCCATGATATGTTCAGTAGGTCCAAGTGTATTTCCATGGAAGCATAGGTGCTTTCAACCTACCTCTGTTCACAAAACACAAACCATATTGTAAAACCGAATGAACAATCTGCTTGTGGCCACTCACCCTCCTTGGCGACTGTCTGCTAATTCCCCGAGTCACGCCTTTCAACATCCCCAGAGATGCCCCTGGAATAAATCTGCGCTGGTCCTATATTAACGTATTCCTGCTTCCTTCCGTTTCCAAAGCAGAGTCTTGTTTTTTTCCTAAAAAAACCTAGTGCAAAGTGTTGTGTGTGTGTTATAGGTGAACTGCAGTTGTTGCATAAGGGCTAGAATGAGAGTAGGTGAAAGGGAAGTGATGGAACTCAGCAAAGAATGCAACCTGAGAACTTTGTGGCATAATGATGGGTTTCTTCAAAGCTCCTGCCTTGGCTTGTTAGTCACTTACACCTGAAAAAAAAAAGGGGGGGGTGCAAAATGCTACAGAGCTGAATGGTAGCCAGCAGGTTTTAAATGCCTTTGCAGGCCATGTTGTGCCCTTGAGTGTGGATGGGCAGTTTAGAGTGCATAAAAACGGAATAGAAAATAAAACTAAAAACGTTTATGCTTGTAAATTGCCTTCTCTGGAATACCATGTTTATATCTCTAAAAATTCTATCTTAAAAAGCAAAAATAGGGTGCAGAGATGGGCAATGAAAAAGATTTGTCTCAGGGAGACTTCTGAAAAGACTGGACTGTTAGCATAAAGAAGAGACAGATAAGAAGGTAATAAATAGAAGTGTGGGAAATGGGATAGAAAATATAAATGAGGTGCTCCTATTTGTTCGTTTCTTCATTTATGAGATAATAAAATAAAACTAACAGGCAACATTTAAAACTGATAAACAGTTACTGTACGTAGTACAATGCATAATTATCATGTGGCGATGAATTCTATGGGTGACCAGTGCAATAGTTTAGGTGGATACAAAAAAGTCTGTGGATAACATCCACAGTTACGATAAGATGGAGAGGGCATTTAGAAGATCTATAGATCTTCATGTTTCAGCTTATGTGCTAAGCATTAAATGCCTACGTTTAGGAATTTTCTTCATGGGCAGGCTGTTCCATAGCCTGTGGGGCTGAGAGCCACCATGGCCCCCAGGCAAGGTAGCGGGGAGGCAGCTCTGTGCCCCGGACAGCCAGCCCTGAGCGCCCCCCAGAGTGCAGTGTGTCCCCTCTTGCTTCCCAGCCCTCAGAGCAATGGGTAGTGCCTGGCACAGCACTCCAGCAGCAATTTAAAGGGCTCAGGACTTCATCTGCCACCAACTCACGGGATCATGGGCAATTTCCCATTTTGCCCCCCAGTGTCAGTGGGCCTGTCCATAGCTGTCCAATATGAGTTTCTTGTATCTTCCTCTAAAGTGTGCATGGCACCTGGCTAAATGGAAAATTGATCTGGTATGGCATTTTATAAGTGCTAAGGTCATAGACTGTGATGCTGATCTAAAAGGGGGCATAGTGTATAGTGCAGATAAGTGGAAGTGTACAGTTATCTGTTTGTGCCTCCGAATTTCTGTGTGGCTTGTTTGGATGAAAAAAGTCTCTATAAAGGGTACTGGCACGGTAGTGAATAAGCAAAACTATGTAACTTTGCCCAGAGAATCTACACGGTCCTGCAGCGATGAAAATAAGGTAGGTAACCATACTTCCTTGCTAATATGACCTAGAGAACATGACCTATGAAGCCAGGCTTCATAAACTGGGCTTGTTTAGTTTGGAAAAAAGAAGATTAAGGGGGGACATGATAGCGGTTTTCAAATATCTAGAAGGGTGTCACAAGGAGGAAGGAGAAAATTTGTTCCTCTTGGTTTCTGAGGACAGGACAAGGAGTAATGGGCTTAAAGTGCAGCAGGGGAGGTTTAGATTGGACATTAGGAAAAAATTCCTAACTGTCAGGGTGGTCAAATATTGGAATAAATTGCCAAGGGAGGTGGTGGAATCTCCCTCTCTGGAGATATTTAAGAACAGGTTAGATAGACATCTGTCAGGGATGGTGTAGGTGGAGCTTGGTCCTGCCTTGAGGGCGGGGGGCTGGACTCGATGACCTCTTGAGGTCCCTTCCAGTCCTATGATTCTATGATTCTATGATATGCAGCCTACATAACTGATTTGTCTTTGCCGTTTTTTGCGGGATAGGGACGTCTCCTTCCTGTGGCCTAGAACAAACTCTGTCCAACAGCTATTATGCAATAATACAAGCGTAGGGAATAACCTAGTCAACAGAAAAAGATGCTGGGCACGTGCTTAATAAATTACGTGCCATATCAGCATTCAGCGTTGTTCCTATCTATCTGTCACACCCTGCAGGGAAACATGGCCTTGATTATATTTTATTTGGTTAAATAAACATGACCTGTATTCTGCGTGCCCTGTCCTACGCTAGAGCCCATCAATCCAACTGTGCTTAATGAATTGGTCCTTAGTGAGTGAATCGTGAGCTTGAGGGGATGGTGTGTGTATTATTATTATTGCAGATTTCTTTCTATTGACACAATTCCTCATCTCAGTTACAACTTTAGCAACATTTCTGTTTGGATTATATTGGAGGCACCAATCTGAACTATGGCAGACAAGTGCAGTAGGAGGCTCTGCTTTACTTCTGCTGTTTGCTCTTGGTTCAGCTAGTCTGAGCTGATCTGGCATATATCCGTTAACTACAGAGCATAGAGAGTGAGACCCAATCGCATTCCTGTAAAAATCCAATGGGGTGAAGGGTTTTGAGAACCTGCTCTTTAAATTAATGGCGGACTGGTGCTATACAGTCAACTTTTCTCTGCTCACCGGTGGCTTCTGAGGAGAACCAGGAAGCTTTGCCTATGAGGAAGGAAACCTACTTAATGTGACACATGACTCCAGCAAAATAATAACAAAAATGGGTGGGGATCAAAAGGGTTGAGTTCTTCCCTGTTTCATTGGGTGGTGGCCAATGCTCATCAGTATTGAGGCATTCCACTGTGAGTAAGCCGACAAAGGAGTCCCTGCTCAAAAGAGCATAGGCACAAACGTTCAAAGATATTTAGGCTCCTCCCTCCCATTGAAGTCTGGGGGATATAGAGGCTTAAATATCTTTTGAGGATCTAGGGCCTTCTCACTGAGGGCTCTCAACAAATAGGGCTCCCATTAAAATCAAAAGGACTACTCCATGTGCTTAAGTGCCTTGCTGGACAAGGGTGAAGAGAGCTCAGCCCTCGAGGCAGAAGTAACTAGAGGACGGACAAACACAGTGGTATGTGGGTCTCGCAAGAGTGTGACACTTGGTGGAAGGATTGGGTCTGTAGATGAAAGGGGAGAGGGAAGCAAGATGCTTCCTGAAGAGATTAGCTTGTTGTACATGAGTATGGAGGCCATTCCAAGCACAAGGTGTAAAGACCGGTAAAGACCAGTCAGTGAGGTGAGGGTGTGTATAGATTGACATGAGGCTGATACAGGCCAGGTTATGACACAGACACAGTTGAAAGAGAGCAGAAGCTTAAACTTAATTTAAAAAACGCTGCTGATAATAACGGAGTAACAAAATGTAAGCTTGAACTTCCTTCCTTAGTCAGACGTAGTCAGTACAGACCATCAAGGCAGAAATGAATTAAAAAAGGTTAAGTCCTTGATTTTTAAATCTGGCTCAGTCACTATATGCTTAATGCACTACAGTGTATGGTGGACTTAGTATCAGTAAGGTAACGTGCAAGCTGAACTATCATGAGTCTGCAGCTTCTACAGATGCCTGAGAACAAAATCATGTCATTATACTGCCATACAGAGTTGTAACAGTTATCGAGGAAGAAGAATATGGCAGCAATTAGTACAAGATGAGTCTTTCAGGACAAAGACAGACTTTGAACCTCTGGCATTAATTAGCATTTGCACTACATGCTGGTGGAAAGCTCTAAACTGCTTACTTGTACATTCCATCTGTTTTTTGACCTTTCAGTGAATATAAGACTTCTTGGGGACTAGCAGGGGCTGGGAATTCAGGGTCAGAAAATGCTGAGTGCTTTCCTGTTTTATCTTTTCTGTTGCAGGGGTGTGTTTTAAGTGTCTTCAAACCCTCTGGTGGAAGGGAATTCCCTGGCCTGGTAGTGAGGCTAATCCATTGTTTGTCTTAATTCTGGAGACTGAAATGGATCAGTACAACCAATTTTTTTAGATGCTGCAAGGGACTTCGGTGTGTGTTAAATGTAGACTTGTTACTGCCTTTTTGTTCACTGACAATGAAATAAAACATGTTTAGAGATGGTTCTGTACTGGGGAGGTATGTTGTGAACTGGAGTAGATTCCCTGTGAACCCAGCTCCGATTCCAGAGTTAAGGTACATCTTCACATGGGTTTAAAAAAACCTGTGACACTGAATCTCAGAACTTGGGTTGGCTGACTTGGGCTGCGGGGTATTCACACCTCCAGATCAGCTACTAGAAGTGGGCCTCATCCTCCCTGATTGGATCCACCTCGTCATCTCCATCCTGATTCTGGCCTGCATATTTATACCTGCCTCTGGAAATTTCCACTACATGCATCTGACGAAGTGGGTCTTTGCCCTCGAAAGCTTATGCTCCAACACTTCAGTTAGTCTATACGGTGCCACAGGATTCCTTGCCGCTTTCACCTATGGACAGGCCCGGGGCAGTTTGGGGCACGGAGAGCGCTGGGGCGTCGGGTTTTGCTCGTGAGGCTTCTGGCTAGCCAGGCAGGCAGCTGAAGTGCTCTGTGGGACTGGTTTGTGGCTTATTTGGGAAGGGCCACCAGTCGGGCTAGAGAGAGTCCTGAGTTTGAGCTATTTTCCCTGAGTGGACGCCCTTAGCAGTTCCCACACCCGGCCCGGTCCATCACAACATCTTCTCTTTTTCTCCTCATTGTCCTGGTGTCCTTTGCTTGGCTTCTTACCTGAGTGTACCACTTAGCTAGCTCCCTTGTGTGTCAGGCTAGACTCGCTCATTTAACACTAACTTGTGTAGTCCATTTCTGACCCTTCTACTCCTTAAAGTTGTGATATGTGATTGTTATGTTACAGTAGGTCATCACAGTCATAATTAGGAAAAAATGAAAGTAATTCAAGTGAAGAGAAAAATCAGACTCCAGTGAGGCTGACAGGGTCCATACTTTAATACAGTCTAGTCAGCAAAAGTGTGCTCTTTACCTCTTGTGCAAAGATGAGAAGATGGCGTACCTTTGGGGAGATGATGCATTAGAAAAAAAAAGCTAAGCAATTATTAAAATTCTCTTAATTAGTTAAGAACAATCTAATGAAAACTTTAATTTTTTGTGCTTAAGATGTAAATGGTATTGAACTTGTGGGATGTTGATGTGCAAAAGCTGCTGGAAGTGATATGTATTATGTATGAAACCCTTGCTGTTGCTTATCAAAATGACAGGTAGCATGAATCCGTTCTGGTGAGCGGCATGGTTTTAGAAAGAGAGAGAGAGAGAGTGGCAATTTAAAGACGTCTTTTAAAACCCACAGGCTGTATTGATTGGAGTGTCTGGTTTTACCGTACGAATGGGAACTAGCCCCTAAAGGAAGAGAGCTCTTTTAAAAACAAAACAAATAAATCATTTCCTGCTGTCCCACTCAGTAAAGGATGTTAGTCACTGCTCTGCATCTCAACAATAAGATCAAACAATGCAGTCAATGCAGGCCAATGATCAAATGTTTTAAATAAAGCATAATGATTAATAAGAGGGGTTTTTTGTATCCAGTGAGTGCTCTAGTCCAGTAAGGGGTAAAGTAGGTTAGTGAATGGGCTGCATGAGCAGCTCTCCTTCATTTAAGTGAGCTGCGAGACGGTTGTACCCAAGACGGCCTCCAGGGCTAGGATAGTTTTGTTAGCTGCATTTGGGTCTCTAGAATGAACTATAGCAGCACTTTGACCGGATGTAGAGGGAGTGCAAGGTGCTAACAATAGATGTGTGCAAGCAGCATGCACCTCATTTTGTGTCCTTACTTAGTTTTTTCATGCCAGTATTACTAATGTGACAATGTGGACGAAAACCAGCAGAATCTGGCAACCCTGCATGTGAAAACCTGAAGAAAGTCAAGCGTTGCACAAGAGATTCCTCTGGAGAGGTCCGAGGAGATCTTTTTGGTTTTTTTACCCATTTTTGCTGCAAGCAAAAATCCAGACATCAATGAGGTGGTCAGTGAGGGAGCCAAAAGAGTGTTTGCATGAACAAACCCACCCAGGTTTTGCCCCCACATTATCCCGGATTACCTACTCTAGCCCCCAAACAACACTAATTACAGTTCCTTTTTGCTACAGTCTCCCAGCCAGCAGTGCTCATTATTAAAGATATATTCGTAATACCCCAAAGAATCTCATATACTTACACCAGGTTGTAAGTGACTAATCGAATAGTCGCTTCCCCTTCTTGCTGCCTCAGAGGCAGCAAGGGGAGGAGGGACAGGAGCCAGTGCTGGGGGGAGCTGGCTTAAAAGCTAGTTCCCCTCAGAGCCATCTCCATGAGAGGCAGGGGGGTCGCGGGGACCAGGCCCTGGTGCAGGAGGGCTATAAGACAGCCAAGTATCCATGGCTGCCCACCGATTGTAGTGATGCTGCTGAGTTGCCTGCCTGGAGGCTCACCGCTGGTAGTATGGCTTGGAGTGTGAACTTGCCACCAATCCTGCATGGTTCTGATTCTCTTCGTCTGAGGGGTTGACTTCAGATCTTGACCCGTATGGGATGCACTTCTCCACTGAGTCTAGTAAGCTGATGAGGGTCTTAGATGCTTCCAATCTTGGCCTCTTTAATGCTATTTTTGAGGGGGTTTATTCCCTTTTCTCTGGGAATGGCTTGTAGGATTTAACCTTCTCCCCCTATCCCCATAAGTCAGTATTCCCATTTTGAAGGTAAAACAAGACCTTTTGGATTTAGAAACTGAAAAGGAGGGTTAAAAGTTATGGAAACGATGGCAGGTCTGGTGCAAAGCTATGCACTGACTCTGGTAGGTGAGTTGGCGCTCATGTTTATGCCTACCCCCTTCCTAAAATTAAGGTTCATTTAGCTCCATTGATCAGGACTATAGAAAAATCCACACCCCTGAGCTCTGTAACTAGGGTCAGGTAGCTATAGATTTTTGGGGCACCTAGGTATATGGAGGAGTGCTTGAGTCAAACTTGCTTGCAGAGGCAGTGTTTGTACACCAGCAAATCTGCAGTGGTGCTCTAGGGTCATGCCAGTGGAGCAGCAGTGTCATAGCTATGTCCTTAAATCTTGTGTGGACAGTGTTCAAAGTGATGGATTTCCTATTGGTTTTCATGGCATGACCACTTCTGTGCAGCATGGTTCTGTGTCAGCAAAGACTTTCCCCTACCGCTCATCTTTCTCTGACTTGTGCTCCCCGGTTTATCCTCTAATTTATCTTTTGGGGGATGATCTGATTCCTGTGAAAGGTGTCGGATTCCCACTGAATCTGAGACATTGGACCAGGGGACCCTTAATGTTTAGAGGATATCCCCATCACTAGTGAGGCCTGCTGCTTAGATGATGATGATGATTTTCCCTGGTTGCATTGGCAACTTAAGTTTTCTGATACTTGAACTGAAGGAGGCACCTTCTCATTAGCAATGGTAAGATCAGTCAACTTGTTTGTTCACTCAGTGTCTTTTGGTATGATCCATTTAAACTGTGTTTGGGTGCTGACATCTTTCCTTTCTCCCTGAACATGGCTCTGAACAACACCTCTGACTGCCTCAGAAATATTACCATTGAGATGTCACCTCCTCCTAGTGCATCCGTTTGTTTCCCTGGGTATGTTATTAGCCAGCCTGAGTAAAAATATAGCTCCCTTTAGTCACCATGGTACGGTTACTGTATTGCTTTAATAATCACTTCTGCAGTACTAGCTGAATATCAGGCCAGCCTGTTTTCAGAATCTAGGGAGAGATCGAACTAGGTAGTGCTAGATCCGCAAGGAGGCTGTGTCACTTCGTGGTTGGCCATGGTGATGACTTACTGTAATAATATTGATCTTACCCTCATAGAAGGATTAGGAGCGCTTAGCGGGCAGAGTCAGGGTGAAATTTTATTACAGTTTTTTATTATAAAAACCTTGCATGGCTTCAGTGAAGATTCCTAGGTCTTATTCTGTACTCTGCCACTGATTTACTTATCCAAGGTAATATAGAAAAACTTAAACCAGAAATAGTCCAGCAGCACCTTAAACGCTAACAAAGCATGCAGAGGGTATCATGAGCTTTCGTGGGCACAACCCGCTTATTCAGGTAATTCCGCCTTTCCATACCTTAACTCACACACCTACAGCACATATAATTTAGTGCTTGTATTGCAGGTGAGAATCCCCTTACAAATGGGGACTTTCATGTGCCACATATAGGGGGTATGTATGCTGTACGCACAGGCACGCTGTTCACAGAGACTTAGCCTCTGTCCCCCCAAAGACCTTACAGTCCAAGTAGGTGAGAAGAGATTAACAGGTACATATGCCACTCTGATAGGAGGCCTCTTGTATCATCACACTATTGCTTCATATTTCCCTATCTCCCTCATGTTTGTATTTTTATTGTCTGTAAAATACTCTGCGATCGTCTGGCCTAGCTCTTGGCCAGGGTGTATAGTAGTTGTATGAAAATAAAACCTATTCTGTCCGGTGAACTTAAAAACAGCTAGACTAGTGAAGCGTGGTAGAGTCCAGGTGATTTTACAGATTGCATGTGCCTCATTATAATTTACTCTGTGTAGTGATTTGCCTCTTACATGGCCGTCACAGTTCCCTAACTGGCTGGCAGATGCCACTGTGTCATGGGTGAACCCTAGATCAATGCTCCTTTATTGTCTTTAGTATTTTCAGAGGTTTAATTGCAGGCTGTTTTTCTGCCCTCTGATGCAGGAGAGCATATTATTGTTAGTCTGTTACAGCCTATTTATACTTTTCTGTATTTTAAGACAATAAATGTTGTTTATATTTTCAGGGGAATTCCTTTTAGAAAGGAAAAAGAGCGGTCACCACAAAAACCCAACCAGAATCACTGCAGATCCAGAAATGCTGCTGGTTAGAAATCTCCAGACCTGCATTTAGACAGCAGGAACTTACTTTCAACTGACCTTTTCTGTCTGTGCTCAGTATTTTTTCACACCATGATTAAAGGAATAACCTGTTCCTTTCCATTTAAGCTAATGCTTACACTTTGCATATTCTGAGCTATGCTAACTCTGAAAAGCACAGCAAATAAAGCTTCTACTGTTTCAAAAGCTGTATGCTAATCTTTGCTTATGGGGAAGTTGCTACCTCGGGGTCTGGACTCCTGGGTGAAAAATTTTAAAAATTGGGTGCCTAAATGTATCCACCAAAAAGCTGCAGCTGACCTAAATAAATAGATTGACTTTTTTCCCCTCGGTCCTCTCTCCTGGAAGAGAAGCTGATATTGGCTCCCACTGATTTCAGCCTCTCAGGGAAATTTACATCCTGTACAGTACTCCTCAAGCTGATCATCCAAATTTGCACAGTCTTGGGAACATCTAGTCCAAGTTCTGCAGAAGAACTCCAGCAGTGGGCAAAGATGTTATAGATGAAAGAAGCAGATAAATTGCAGGTGTCCCCTCTCCCTAAGGCGGCTTGAAGCCCCCTTGTGCTACTACCACATCATTGGGACTTTGTGGGTTTTGGGAATAGCACGATTTATGAGCAAGGCCATAGCAGAGTTTACGCTGCTTAGACCTTTTGTTGCCCTTAACCTCTGCAGAGAGGGCTAGCGTGGATGTACTGTGAGGGAAGTTGTAGTGCTCAATTCATGAAAAAGCCGAAGAACAGGTGCAGGACGGATTGGGCAGTGAGGAGGAGTTAGATAGCTACATGGCTCTCCCTTGACCTGATTTCCTCCCTGATCTACATTCTGAAACTTGTAAAACCATGTAGGGTTGCCAAGTGTTCAGTTTTCACCCGGACTGTCCGTTATTTGGGTCCCCCGTCCGGTTTAAAAAAAAAAAAAAGAGAGAGAGAGAGAGAGAGAGAAAATACCGGACATGGGAACATTCCTGTTTCCCTCAGACGGAAGCCCAGCAGGGAGAATTTTCCCCTGCTGTATCAGGCAGGGGAGTGAGGAGCGTGGGGCCATTTAAAGGTGCAGCAGCTCCCCCCCATCAAAAACTTTGGTCTCCCCCCCCCTTTTTTTTCCTCAACAGAATTTTTTCCCCGCTGTTTTTCTTTGGGGGGGGGGGGGGGAGGGAGGTTGCTATTTGTTTGTTAAACCATCTGGCAACCCTAAAACCATGCTCCCTGTCACCTACCCCCTCCACACACTAGGAATCATTTGGCAGGAATTTTGAGTGGTATTTTTACCTATACTTCTATGCCTCTCCCAGCCCCTCTGGCAGTCTCTCTCCCCCATATGGAACAGATAGACTCAGTCCCCTCATACCTCACTTGACCAGTGTGTAAAATGAGTAAGTATTTATTTGTCTGCTATTCTTCTCTCGGTTGGTGTGAGCCATCCATTGATTCCTGCTAGTAAAGCGCCTTGCTCTTCTGTACAGTGCCAAGTATCTCCATAGTGCTGCTGCCATAGAAATCCTCTTTCCCCAGCTTGTTTTTTTTAACCCCCAGTGGAATTTCTTTCTGTTGCAGTGGTGGCTGAATGGTGCTCTTGCACAGCATTTATCCTAATAGAAGCTCTATCTTTGTTCTCATCACCTTTCAAGGCAGCATGTGGGACAATCCTTACCTTGTGGCAACTAAGCACACCCTTTTAATGTAGCATTGGGCCTGACCTGTATTTGAAGACTATTGCGTACATGCACACGAAGCACGCTACGTGGCTTTTAAGGGAACTGTGCAAAAAGTAACAACTCTTCCTAAGAAAGATTTGGGACATACAAACAATGGGCAGACAGTCATTTCAGCTTTTATCAAAAGCACTGTTGGATTTGAATGAACTGCTTTCTAAAGGCTTACAGTGATGTGAATAACATAGTATCTTTAAGGATATGAGACTGGGAGCCTAGACTGAATAGTTACTCATGGCTTCTGTCCAGATGTTAGTTGACTTTGGACATGCTATGCCTCACCTTCCCCATCTGTGAAGCAGGGATAGAACTTTGCCTCGTGGGATTGGTATGTGGGTTAATGATTTCACATTTAAGTGTGTGGAGAATCTCAAAAGTGCAAAATATTCTTAACTATAGCTCTGGGACACACACAGAACATCATTTGCATCAATTGGCAGTCTTGCAATTTGCCATGGGCTTCAGAAGTAATAAAGTTTGGTGGGGTTTATGTTCAAGGAGTATATACTATAATAACTGTATTGCAGTAGTGTCCAAAGCCCTGATCATGCTCCAGGAGCCCAGACTGCTAGGCGCTGTACGGACACAACAAAAGATGGACCCTGTCCCAGAGATGTTACATGACAGGCGAGGTTTGAGACTTTCAAAGTAGTCCAGGGGGCTTAATTAAACAAACTCAGCTAAAACCGATGGAAAGTGTGTGTCTAAATCCCTAAAGCTGCTTGGGAAAAATCCCAGTAACTCTTTACCCAAATGGGAGAAGGAGGAGAATGGGAAAATAAACCCAAATATTAGCTGTTGCCCCATTACTGTGTTTTGGTCTTAGAGTCCATCATTAACAATAAGAGAGAGGGAACTTTTCTTCTAGGGCTTCCTAAGAAAAGGATGAGGTGAATATTCTTACTGCCCTTCTCTTTCAGGGTTTGGCTTAGAAATATAAAGCAGCTTTCGTTTTAGCTCTCTTCTCATCTCTCTGCATGGGGACTTAAAGGACTAAACTCCGACGGCGTTGTGATGAGAACAGAATGTTTGGATTTCCCTAGAGCAACTTGAGTTTAAAAAAAGCACATTTCCCTATAATATGAAAAATTTGCGTTTCAGGTGGGACCATTTGCAAGCAGAAGCCTTCTGTCTGAATCCAGTAGTGAAAGCAAGGCATTGCCAACATGTGCTTCCAGCAGGTTAAATCCAGTCTAATAATGAGAATCTTTTAAATTAGGAAGAAGTTTGGAGCACGGGACTGGAGTTGAATGAAAGCCATTTGTCATTCCTAAAAAAAAATTCAGGGAGGGAGTGGAAGGGAATCACAAATGTATTTCTTTCTTTCTCTCTTAAAAAACAAACAAACAGAAACAAACTTTTTAGCTGTTTACCAGTCCGGTATTTGGTTTGTGAAATAATTTCTACTGTGATTCATGGTTCACACTCAGGGAATAGGCAGCAAATGGTCCAGGAACAGCTTTCATCCTGCTTTTTCTATCTTGTGAAATGTCAAATCTCTGCCTTCTGTTGCAGTGACAAATGGTGGGATGAGTACAGGAGCCTACCAGGTGGGAAGTGATTTCCTCCTGACAGCCTTCCCCAATCAGGCTCCCTTTGTCTGTTTGATTAGCTGGCTCATCTCCCTGTGTCCCCAAGCATGAGTGTTATCAGCTGCTAGTGTAGTTAATCAATGGTGTAGCCATTGGCAAAGGTCGTTTTGTTGGCTTCCTCAGCCTCCTGTGAGAAACCCAGAAACCTTATATTATTCCCCTGCAACTGGTTTTGTGTAATGGAGATGTTACAGCAGGGGAGCTGACAGAATTGCCGGGTCCCTGGGCAAGGTGCAGGAGGACCCAGCTCCATGCACCCAAAGAGGGTGGGACCTCTGTAGAAGGGGCAGGGTTGGGTGCAACTAGTCTTCAGTGCCACTTGGACAGTCCTCTCCCAAGCTCTTAGCAGAGCCTGGAGTGTGCTGCCTGGAGCTCCAGTGGTAATTTAAAGGGCCGGTGGGCCCCAACCACCATCGCTGCTGCAGTTGTGGTGGTCAGGAGTTCCAGGCCCTTTTGAATTGCTGGACCCGGGGGCAGTTTCCTGCCTTGCCCCTGCAATTGGCACAGACCTATTTTCTCTCCATGCCCATCTCCTTTATTTTCCGATGTCCCAACAGTGCATAGCTCAATGGAGCCGTAATTCCAATTTGTGGTGCTACTACGTTATCTACTACTGTTAGAGATGAATGGCGTTCTGGAGATGATGGAGTATTCTGATTTAAACAGGACCTCCTCTGGTATGGCTTAGGGCCTAAGCCTGCTTCCATCGACCTAAAATGGGTGTGTTTCTATTGGGGTCCTATGGGGTTGGCTCTTGGCCCAACATTTTAAAAATATTTTTGTCAGTGGTCTAGATCTAGAAGACCACAATCTTGAATGTCATCTGCAAACTTTCTAGGCAAAGATTGGCGTGGTAAGTAAAGGTAACAGGTCACTGTTTGAGCCAAGTGACCCAAATAGCTCTAAGAAACCACTTGAATGGGAAGTGGAAGTTGGAAAAATTTTCAGAAATGTGGGTTCACCTTCATTTTCAAATCAAGACTAGGGTCTTTGTAAAAGAGAGAGCCCAGCTCAACCCCATGTGACTGGGTCTCAGGCAGAAATTATTAAGCAAAGGGTTCTATAGCCTGTGGTACGCAGGAGATCAGACTAGATGGAAACAGTGATTTACTTTTGGTCTTACAATGCTTGTGAGGGGGCAGAATTGGGTCCTTGGTGTGTGACTAGTACAGGGTAAGAGGAGAAACACATAAAATTGGTGTCTTCTTCCTAATGAGTACCTGGTAATGTAATAAATACAATTGAAGGTTAGTTTTTGAGCTACTACTTTCAGAGACAGTCACTACCTGTATTATTACTGGTGTGATGGCAGTGCCTAAAACCCCCAATCTAGATCAAGGATCTGTTGTGCAGGACTCTGAGTGTGAGTGTGAGTGAGAGAGAGACTACTATTTTTTTTAAAGAGAAAATTACAATCTGCAGATTGTCTCTAGTTTATGTTCTGTGCTTGTTGTCCCAACAATGTAATAGATAGATGGCAGATTTTCCCCTTCTGAAGGTGAACACTTGAAATGTTCAAAGGGTGGATGTTCATTGAGTTCATTGAAAGCTGTGACTGTAGGCTGATGCTCCGCTGCTTGCACTTTCTAGCCCAGATGCCTCTGTTCTGACACTTCATGGCATTGTGAAACATGTTCTCTGGCATCTCCTCCTCCTGAATCAAATGGAAAAAATTGGGGAAAAAACTGGTCTATAAGCTTTACCTCCCCAGCTGAACTTTCTCTTGGCATGAGATGATGAAATACTTAGTAATAGGGTTAATTGTGGATGTACAGGAAATAGTAGAATGCAGCTAGTGCTGGTAGATGGAAACTGTAGCATCTCCCAGTATGGTGGGAGGGATTATTACAATTAAAATTGAACATTTGTGCCTCGTGCTCAGCATGAACTGTTGAACTACTTGTAGGATTTCTGGGGCATCACTGTGAAAATGAAAACATGTTTATAACTGTTAATCATCTTACAAAGTGATGTTTGTTAATTTGTGTTCTCCCACTCAGTGGTCTTCCCATCTCCTTCAGGGAGAGGGAGAGGGACAGGGAGAGGGAGGGTGTCTGTCTGTCTGTCTCTCTGTCTGTGTCTCGGCTTCCCAGCAGGCTGTACTCGGGTAGTTTCTCAAGTTGGATAAAAGAAGCCTCCATATCTCATTTACTCATTGGTCTCTCTGAGACAGCCAATTTGTGGTAACTATGGTGGTGGGCCTTCAATATGGGATACCTACCTAATAGAATTGGGATTGGTTTCCCAGTCTCCCCAATGCATTTAATTTAGCCTACTGAACAGCTGTTGGGAGCAATTTATGGTCACCCTGGACCAAAGGCTGGATATGGACAAATGCATTAGCAGTGAAAGCCTCTGCATTTGGTTACTGCTGAGGCAACCACTGACTCTACTGTGCCGAAACATTCTTCTCAGGTTTTTTGCCCTGGTTCAGGAAGATCTTTTGGCTGTGTAGAATATCAGGGGATGCAAATGTAGGTCTTGTCTGCTTTTTGTTTATGATATTGCACCTCTGACTTGTGATCTCTCTGAGGGTATGTCTACATTTTGACTTGATTGACCAAACTTTTGTCATTCACAGGTGCTTAAACACCCCCTGCCCCCCCAACCCTCATGAGTGACAAAGTTTAGCGAGCTCCTGCTGACAAAGCAAAATGCCTTTGTGGGGGAGAGGGGAAATATTTTGCTGGCAAAAATGCAAACCGTTCAGACAGCCTGATGTTTAGTGGCAAGGCTCTGTCGACAGCCCTGTTGCTAAAAGCTGCATAGTGCGGCATACCCTCACGCTCTCAGAATTGGCCTCTGCTCAGCTGAGTGTGCGAAGCTTGAGGACCTCTCCTCTTATTACACCGTTAATTGTCATAAAGAGAACTACTTGGAGTCGGATGGGCAGTAGAACTTCCCGAGTCAGAGCATCTGTTTACACCAGGCATGCCCGTACACAGTGATTTCTTTTGCAGACAGTCTACCAACTAAGCCAACTGCATCTCTAAAAAGACTATAACACATGCCCATTGCAGTAGTACTGAAGTGGAGAATCTATTTCAGGTGATGTCAAAGAATGGCGTTCTACAATTTGGCCTGTAAACAGTGTACTTGTAGAGAGTGATTTGGAAATTTGCTAAGTCTCAGTATATGATGGATTCTCTTAATTCAAGTTCATTGACACTGAAATCAAGATGCAACACTTTATATGTGGGGACCTCTTCTTCGTTTACATTGCCTTCTCATTATTAAAGGTTAGGGTAATTCCAGTATACTTTGTTAAACACAGTTTATATGAGGTCTTCAGACTTGAGCAAAACTTGTATGGCTCTTCCTTATTTAAATACTGTATTATAATTTATTTAATTATTTAGTCAAGTCCTCACTATGGTCAATAGGCATAGTTCCTTTGAACTGTGCCTGTTTATGCCAGCTGCAAAGCAGGCACATTATTTTAAAACTTTCCACTGAGTCACAGACCCAGCTAGTTGCTCATTTAATACACGTAGCATGGGATTAATTTCCCAAAAGACCTCCTGCTCTAGTAAGGTGTCAGATAAGGTGTAATCTGTGACCTCAGTTGGAATAATTGAGGCATGTAACTTTTAGTGAATTTACTTGGATCTCTCTCGGTGTGCCAAATGAATAGACTCTAAATTATATAGATAATATTAATAGGGATTTCCTAACTTTCTAGATTGTAATTAGATACTTATTTAATTTAAAATTTCCTGATAAATTGGTGAATTAGAGAGCTGTAGGTTGGGGGATGAGTGACTATCTTTTATTGGACAAACTTCAGGTCATGTACCTTGTCTCCTGTAATATCTTGGGCCTGACATAGCTACAACAACACTATGTAACACCAACCTGAAGAACAAACCCAGGACCTTTGGAGCTTAATGCGTGAACTTCTACAGTTTGAGCTAAAAAGACCCCTGCTTCTTAGCTATGACTGTAGAGCACACTCATTCTTTCTCTCTGTAAGTGGTCTAAGTTCCACTACATGGGACAGTGCACCGCACCCAGCATGTGTGTGGGTTATAGCTGCATACAGTTATGAGTTGATAGTCCTAAACCACTGTACATGCAGGAGTTGATGCTTCCTTAGCGAAAATATTGAAACTGCACAACACGCTGTTTTTAACCCCAATATCTGAGCATTTAGTGGAAAGCTTCCCTCCCTCCGCTTTCTTTTCATCTGTGACATTTCTAACCTATCCATAGTTAACGGGGTTTTTTTTTCATCTGGCATCTCATATTTTAGATACACACACTAATTCTTATCTGAATTACTTAAAATTGCATCAGCCTTGATTATTGACATGTCAGAGGATATTATGTGTGGCTAATTGTGGGAAAATTTAAAGGGAACTAATTTCAGATGATTGAGGTTCGGCTAATGAAGGTCGCACTGCAGAAGGGAAAAACATTCAGCAGACGAATATTTAATCATTTTTTGGTGATTTCTGATATGTTAAATCTCTTTCCTCAAATTCAGACCCTCCACTGAACTCAATAACAAAATTCTCTGGGGCAGGTAATCTAGCCAAATGACTGAAGACAGGGCTTCACAAAAAAGTGCTCTCTCCAAGTATATTGCACAAATGTCTTCTGTTTGTTGCAGCAGGTAAGATTTTTTTACTACTACGAGTAACCATGATGGCTCAGCAAGACTGCAGCAAGGGAAAATACAGGACTGCAGCATTAGCCAGGCATGAATGAAGCCTAATTAACTGCAATTGCTGCAATCATCAGTTCTATGGAGGGGTTATAGAATGGCTCTAGACATTGGAATGTTTTACCTGGGACTGTTGACTGCTTTTTGAGATGCTTCACCAATATTTCTTCTATGGTCAGTGGGTTTTCTTCCTACAAAAATTAACTATAGTATTTCCTACTGTGAAGTTACTGAAGCTCAGCTTCATATCAGCACTTGCACACACCTCTGGGTACCTGCCTCAGCTGCAGGGTGGTAATCCTGGAATTACCCTACAACAGCTCCTCCTCCCCCCCCCCCAACCCCATATGACCTCCTTTTGGGTCAGGCCCCCTCATGGTTACAACACTCTGAAATTTCAGATGTAAACATCTGCAAACATGAAGCTGATCGATTTAAAAAGTCCTTTGGCCATGAAATTGAGCAGAATGAACTGTGGATTTGGTAGGGCCCTAAATATAAAGAACTGATATAACTGTGTCCCCACTTGCACTGTTGTAAATTAGGGTTGCCAGGTGTCTGGTATTACTGGACAGTCTGGTTTTTGGGCACTCTGTCCGGTAAAAAAAAATCCAGAAAATACTGGACATGTGCAATGTCCGGTATTTCCTGGATTTCTGGCTGGACACTGGATGGAAGCCGTGCGGGGCTAGTGGCTGGGAGGCAGGGCGCGATTGGCCCTGGAAGCCCTGGTGAGGAGGAGAAGTCCTGTCCCTGCTCCTGAGCGTGTGATGGAGCCGCAGCCAGACTCACTCGCGCTTCTCCGGACTGTGTGCGGGACTGTCAGCGCCTCGGGATCTGCTCCCCCCACTTCCTCTGACCCTTCCCGACCAGCTCTGCTGCCCCCGACCCCCTCCCAGTCACCCCGATTCCTGCCAGGTGGTTCTCCTCCCCCCAATCTCCTCGGGCCAGTCACGCTGCCGCTGACCCCCGCACCTGCCAGCCCCAGCCCCCCCCAGCCCCAGCCCCAGCCCCAGCCCCAGCCCCTCCCATCTCCCCCGGCCAGCCGCGCAGCCCCGACCCCCCCCCCCCCCGCACCATCTCCTTGGGCCAGCCGCGCTCTCCCCCCGTCCCTCCCCTCCCAGCCGGTCCCCCCCCCCTCCCCCATCAAGTGTCTCTAGTATTTTTTCTAAACCTACCTGGTAACCCTAGTAACTATATTGGTTCTACTTAAAAAACAACACATAGTCTGGTAGCACTTTGAAGACTAACAAAACATGTAGATGGTATCATGAGCTTTCGTGGGCACAGTCCACTTCTTCAGATGACCCCACGAAAAGTCATGATACCATCTACATGTTTTGTTAGTCTTTAAAGTGCTACCAGACTGTTTGTTGTTGTTTTTTTTAAGTTTATCCTGTACAGACTAACTCAACTACCCCTCTGAATATATTGTTTCAGTGAGTGGTACAACTTGTGTGTAGGCAAGGCACTCACTTGTGTGTAGTTGCCTCAATGCTATTCAGTTTTAGTCTTTAAGTTTTCAGCTGTTTACAGCTTTTTCCCTCTTCGGACTAAAATTCAGCAGTTTTGGGATTTAATTTTTTGGCAAGCTTGACAAATGGGTCAGCTGTTTCTAAGAATATATTTTCCTATTCTGCAGAAAAGTACTACTTTCATTTAAATAGCTGTCGTGCCTCAGTGGTTTGAGATGCTCAGATGTTAGTGAGGAGTAGGGGAGGAGAAATTGTTGGGTGCAGGGTGTGCAGTAAATAAGGCAAAAGACTATGCTAAATCAGTAGTTCCCAACTGCCGGTCTGGGAACCCCTATCTGCTGGGCCGCAGCACACTGCCTTGCCATGCCCTGAGCTGTTGTTTAGTTCTGCCCCATGGGGGTTCCCAAGACATTCCCTTCCTGCCCACTGCCCCATGCAGCATCAGGGTGAGTGATGAGGCGGCAGCCAGATGTGCTGCAGCTGGAGCCAGGACTGCGGTGAGGCTGTCCCCAGTGGAGCAGCCTCACTCTGGCTTCAGTTCTAGCTCTGGCGGTCACTATGTGGCGTGGCTGGCAGGGCTACGTGGAGAGCTGCTGCCCCGGCTGGAGGGGCCAAGTGCTGGGGGGGAGTGGCTGCTCCGGCTGGTGGGGCGAAGTATTGTGTGATGGACGGCTGCCCCTGTGATCCTGTTCTCCTCCCTCCCCACTTCAAAAATATTGAAATATGCTGAAATTTACATCCATGCACAAATAAGTTAAATTGAAGCAAATGTGCTGGTTTAAGCTGTTTAATATGTATCTAGAGTTGAAAACAAAGTTCCGTTTGCCCTGGATTCTGGAAGGAGAAGGCAGCCATGCAGTGTAAATATTCAGTGGACACCACAGTGGAACTTGTTGACATCTACATTTGTAGAAAACTTGGTCCGACTGGAAAGACTTGTTGGTTGCCTGGATTTTTTCCTCTAGCATTTCTAGGGGCATGGTTAAAATGAGCTTATCTTAATCAGGCACAATGTGACCACATCCCTTCCTTGAGGACACTGCGTTGACCAGTGCCTCAGCAGGGTTTTGCTAACCTACTTTAAAGCATGTAGCTGAACAGGATCTTTCACTTCCTTGCAAAGAATTTAATAATCCCATGGTTCTGTGACCCATCATCCATTCATTGTTATTCACTCTTGCTACATTAGAGCAATACTTCGAGGCACTGTACCTAAACGGTGGGGCCACATGGCATTCTTCTTGGAGTCACTGGAAATTTTGCCATTGACTTCAGTGAAATAAAGGTTCTCAGGTAACAAAAAAGTATGGCATCAGAAACAATGCTGCTGTCAATCTTCTTCTTCTCTATTTTTGTGCAGCATTCTTCATGTTAGTCATCACCTATTAAAAAAAAAATCTCATGTGCATCACTGTTTTTCTGTTTGTTTTTAAAAAGATGCAGTTGCTTCCCCTCTCAGACTGTATGGGGGCATATCTTCAGTTGAAGATATTTTTATAAAATTTCACTTTTCGGGGAGAGAGGAGGTGAACAGTGGGACTTGGCTTACACGTATTTTCCTGTGGAGCCTAAGAAAAGAATTTAAGAAACAGGCTGGTCCAAGTACAGTGAAAGCTTCGTTATCCGGCACTCTGTTAACCAGAAAACTTTGTTAACCGGCATTGCCCCCAGCCACAATACTATCACATCTTCAGGCGCACAGGACTGGCTTGGTTTACCATGATTGGCTTAACAGGTTTTTTTTATTTAAGAAGTCCTAATCATCTTTAACTCAAAATAGAAATGTGAGACCAATTGCTTCACACTACAAAACTACCAATATTAAAAACTTTTATTGTCAGTTGGTTTTTCCTAGGTTGATGGGACCCTCAGATAACTGGAATTTTTAGATAATCGGAACACCCTAATTCCTGAGCGTGCCGTTGCCGTATAACATACGTTTTACTGTACTGTTCTTAGACCGTGCCAACGTAGTATACTGTTAACTAAATTTAAGATGACACCTTACTGCAGAGTTGGCTTGAAGTTAAGCATAAAATAAAGATGCTCAGAATTGTATGTACAACGTGTCTGGAATATACACCTTCTCCCAAACCAGATGGAAGCTACTTTCATCCTTAAACCTTCAAATCAGCATTGTAGTTCTGAAAATCTGCAATTCCATGAACAAATGCTTCATCTAAATACTCTGCAGTGATCATTGCAAGGCACTTAGCCAAAACATCAGCGGAGAGAAATGAGTTTCATTTTGCATTTCCCGCTGGGTACAGGAGTGGTGGATGTATCCTTGTGGGATCCCAGTGAATTTTGAACTCTGAATTGTGACCACTTCCTGCAGAATAGTAAGTGAAGTGCAGACAGGCTATGGGGAGGGAAGAATAGTCACAGTTGGGGCAAGAGTAAAAGGAAGGGAGGAGGAAAAGGACTGAATGTGTGTGGTCTATTTAAAATGCTACCCTATATAGGCACAGCTGCTAGTGTGGTGCTAGCTACTGAAACTTCTGGTGGAGTTAGTATATCTTGTGCCATGATCACTGTCTTCCTTAGACTGATAGTTTAGCCCAAATTTGTCACAAGCTATTGTGAAGCTGTTGCACTGTACCTAGAACTCCTCTTCACAGTGTGTGATGAATGCTGTGTCACTGGCAAAAATAAGTTCTATCAGCAGGTGTTTCGGTTTTACTTTTTGTTCCTTGATATACATTGTTGCTTTTTTTTTCTTCCTGTCTGATCTTGTATGCAGATGCACTCGTTTGGTGCTAGATGAGAAAAGCACCATAGAACAGCAGAGAAGAAAGTACCAAAGGTAGATATACCGTGCCCATATTGAGTCCAATTGAGAAGGATTGTGAGGAAGTGCTCTCCATCAGTTAGAAAAGGCTCTTCTTGCTATCCAGGATAAAAGCCTTTGTAAGATCTATGTGTAAAGAGGTTTTCCTTGTTTTAGCACAAACGCAACCGAAAAAAAAAGTAGTACCAAGACCCATGTTGTTAGTTTATCTACCAGTGTGAAAGTTGCACTGACTCTCTGGTTATATTTGTTCATCAAGAATTTGCCGTCTTCTCTGAGAATGACCTGTGTAAATCCCTTGGTAGCAACCTCAGGGGAGAGACGCTGTTCCGGTTTTCTTGGTATTTATATGGTGTGATGATGGTTTTCCACCTTGTGATGGCATTCCTTCCCTGCAAGATCTTGCACAGATGTTAAAGCACAAACTGTTGTCCGAATTCTGTACTCTAGCTGGCATTCCACCTTTCCCTGTAGTCTTTCCCACTTTTAGGGAGGTGATTTGCTTTTTCAGGCTCGTTTATAGATGATTCTGTCGCGAGCTCTTGCATAGCTTGGAGCCTGGGAATTGCTTTTAGTGCTGCTTCAGAAACCCTAGTTTCATATAGATCAAATTTATGATAGCCAGTGTTGCATCTGTTTGCTTCTGTCAGTGATGGCGTATCCAATAAGAGATTTGGGTGGGGAAGTCTTTTCAGCTGAAGGACCTATTGCTTTCTTGATATGTTGTACGTATCTCTTAATCTCCCTTCTCAAAGGATGTTTGTATTTTCTGGTGCAAATTGAGTCAGTATTATTGAGCACGTTGCCTTGCTGTTTGTTGAAGTGAAGTGTAGACCAGTCTGAGATGCCAATGTCTCGTGGTAAGGGTTCATGTCGTGGTGGAAGCACACTAGGCAGTTTTACTTCAATAACTGGAAATGTTTCTTCAGAGTATGCAGCAAACCAGTCTTGTACAGTCTTTTTTTTCTAAAAGCTAAGATGGCACCTATATGGAGATCTATTCCAAGAGTGCTGATGCTGCATCAGCATTCAGGGGATATGCAGTCAGTGACGTGAATTCACTAAAAACCTCAGGGAAGTTGAGACACCTCTCTGGGTCCTTAGGTGTTGGGCAAAAGCTCTGGTTGGTAGAATGGAATTTCCATGGAATCCTATGACTGGAAGGGATTTTGAGAGGTCAACTCCAGACTTGGCACTCATTGCAGGACCAAGCACCATCTGACCATCCCTGATAGATGTCCGTCTAACCTGCTTTTGAAAATCTCCAATGATGGCGATTCTACAAGCTCCCTAGGCAATTGGGAGAGAGAGAGCCTTATTTTACAGCCTGCAAGCACATGGTCTCTCATAGTCTGCATTGTGAAGACTGACAGTATGGAGAGCATCTTGCCTTGTCTTCGTGAGACCTTCCAACTTCGATTGCCGTGGAAGTAGATTTTGGTAATATACAGTCCTTGGTAAATGTGGAGCTCCAGTAGCCTTTGCCAACTGCCATTCATTTTTTTCCTACTTCATAATAGGCAATGCATAGTGGTGACATTTTGTGATATGAGCTGACCCTAGTGTTGATGTTTTCCAGGATATAGTCAGTCCTCTGGGGGTAGCTTCCTAGTAATGCTGTTGGGTTGCTGATAGAACAAGTCTTTCTCAAGAAAAATGTTGTGGCACAGGTACTGTTATTTACCACACGTGTTTTTTTCCAGTATTGTTAATTATGTTGCAGCAGGTCATTAATTTTTTGTACTAGAGCCAGCCTGTGTATTCAGTGGTCTTGTTCGCTTTTTCTACTCCAGGAGAAGATATAATGCATCTCCTATAGTGCGCCTGGGTCAGCTAGCAGTCTGGTTTCAGGGAAACCACCTACAATGATATTGAGCTTTTCAAACTCAGAGACTTTCCAGGGACCAGAGCTGCTTCTCTCATTGGTTCCTGAAAGATGTTTGGAAACCAGAAGAGTTCAGATGTGTGTCAGCTACCTGGTATCTTTGCCGCAGGTGCAGTTCAGGGTTTTCTTCCCTCATCCTAGTTCAGGGAAAAATGTGTTGCAAGACAGCAGCAGCACATGTTATTCCATTATGGATACTGTTTTTCATCCCACCATCCATTGAGATACCCAGTGAAGATTCTGGTTTAATGGCTGAGCACTTAACCTGTGGCAGGTGGTACCAGGTTACATGGTACCATAGAAGACATTACATATCTGACCTGACATTACAGCAGAGCATCATGTTGTCAGATCTCACCTTTCTAGGGTTTTTCATCTGCCATAGTTGCTATTTTCATTTCTTCTTTCCTGCTACACCCTGTGTCATACACCTACTCCTGATGTAAGGTTTCTTTTACTTTGTATTCCACAGCTAATTTGAGTTATCAGCCTACATATTACCATATCAAGCAGGAAGGTCTTTGCCTTGGGAATAAAGGCTTGGTGTAGGAAAACTGCCCTTTAGAAGTGAAGGGATTTGTGTAGTAGCTAATTCAATACTTAGATGGGGGAGGAATAATCTTTCTAGGTCTGGAGATATTTTTCCAACTTCTTTTCATGTCTGCTAATACTTTAAAAACTCCTTTTAACATACAGGCAGTCCCCGAGTTACGCGGATCCGACTTATGTCGGATCCGCAGTTACGAATGGGGCCCGTCTCCCTGGTCTCCAGCAGACCAGGGAGAGGAAGCAAAGCGGCGGAGCACGCGGGCAGCGGACAGCCCAGATGCATCTGGGCTGTCCGCTGCCCGCGTGCTCCGCGGCTTTACTCTGCTTTGCTCCCCGTCTCCCTGGTCCGCAGACTAGGGGGACGGGGAGCAAAGCCTCGGAACACGCGGGCAGCGGACAGCCCAGACGGCTGTCCGCTGCCCGTGTGTTCCGCGGCTTTGCTCCCTGTCCCCCTGGTCTGCGAACCAGGGAGACGGGGAGCAAAGCCGCGGAGCCCGAGGGCAGCAGGACAGCCACAGTGCATCTGGGCAGTCCTGATGCCCCCGTGCTCCGCAACTTTGCTCCGGATGCCTGTGGTACAGCAGCTGGGGCGCTGCCGGTTGGTCCCGTAGCGCCGCTCAGGGTGCTACTGGACCAACCCGGCAGCACCCCAGCTGCTCTGCCCCAGGCGTCCTGATTCAGCCACTGCTGGTCAGTTTCAGCAGCGGCTGAATCAGGACGCCTGGGGTAGAGCAGCTTGGGTGCTGCTGGGTTGGTACAGTAGCGCCAAGGAGCGGCGGCACTACTGGAGCAACCCAGCAGCACCCCAGCTGCTCTGCCCCAGGCGTCCCCAAGTCAGCCGCTGCTGAAACTGACCAGTGGCTGACTGCAGGAAGCCCCTGCCCCGGGCTTCCTGGAATCAGCTGCTGATCAGTTTCAGCAGCGGCTGAATCTGGACACCAGTTCCGACTTAGATTCAGGTTCAACTTAAGAACAAACCTACAGTCCCTATCTTGTACGTAACCCGGGGACTGCCTGTACAGCAGTCCCCGAGTTACACGGATCGGACTTATGTAGGATCCGCAGTTACGAACGGGGATTTCTCGCCCCAGAGAACTAGAGCAGCGGGACGCCTGGTCCCACCGCCTGCCTTCTCCGGGGCGAGAAAAACTGCTCCTCGTCTCCCTGGTCTGCTAACTCCGCCAGCAGACCAGGGAGACGCTGAACAAAGCGGCGGAGCACCCGTTGCCAGACCCGCGCCGCTTCCAGCTGATCTGGAAGCGGCGCGGGTCCGGCTGGGTGCTCCGCCACTCTGTTCAGCGTCTCCCTGGTCTGCAGAAAGCGTCTCCCTGGTCAGCTGGAAGCGGCGCGGGTCCAGCCCCGGGTGCTCCGCCGCTTTGTTCAGCGTCTCCCTGGTCTGCAGACCAGGGAGACGCTGAGCAAAGCCACGGAGGACCCGGGCCGGACCGCGGCGCTGATCTGGAAGCGCCACGGTTTGGCCTGGGTCCTCTGCAGCTTTGCTCCACGTCTCCCTGGTCTGCTGGGGGGGGGGGGGGGGGGGGGGCGCAGCTAGTGCCCCCCCAGCAGACCAGGGAGACTTGGAGCAAAGCCGGGGGCCTGTGGTAGAGCAGGTGGGGCACTGCCGGTTGGTCCCGCAGCACCGCTCCTTGGCGCTACTGGACCAACCTGGCAGCACCCCAGCTGCTCTGCCCCAGGCGTCCTGATTTAGCTGCTGATCAGTTTCAGTGGCTGAATAAGGATGCCTGGGGCAGAGCAGCTGGGGTGCTGCTGGGTTGGTCCAGTAGCTCCTAGGAGCGGCCGCGCTACTGGACCAAGCCAGCAGCACCCGAGCTGCTCTGCCCCAGGCGTCCCCAAGTCAGCCGCTGCTGAAACTGACCAGCAGCTGACTCCAGGAAGCCCGAGGCAGAGTTGCACTGCCCTGGGCTTCCTGGAATCAGCTGCTGATCAGTTTCAGCAGCAGCTGACTTGGGGACGCCTGGTGTTCTTACTTTGAATCTGTATGTAAGTGGAACTGGTGTCCAGATTCAGCGGCTGTTGAAACTGATCAGTTTCAGCAGCAGCTGATGCAAGTTCCGACTTACATACAGATTCAACTTAAGAACAAACCTACAGTCCCTATCTTGTCCCCCCATTTTCGCGATCGGGGCTTTTTTCCGGAAAAGACTACTGGGCTGTCTACACTGGCCCTTTTCCGGAACAGTGTTCCGGAATAAGGACTTATGCCCGAGCGGGAGCAGAATAGTTTTTCCGGAATAGCGGCTGATTTTGTACAGTAGAGCGTCGTTGCTTTTCCGGAAATTCAAGGGCCAGTGTTGACAGCTCGCAGCTTATTCCGGAAAAGCAGCTGATTTTCCGGAATAAGTGGCCCAGTGTAGACACAGTCAGCGATTGAAATAACCTATGCAATTTGTGTAGCGCAAATTGTGTAGCTTATTTTGAAGTAAGGGTGCTGTGTAGATGCACCTTAAGGTGCTACATGACTGCTTGCCGTTTTTCATCTTTTACCCACAATGTTATGATAGACCCAACTTTGGTTAAAATTGTCTCTGCTCTTAAAGGGGTTGTTAATTATAGTGGGATATTGTGTGTGTGTGTGTGTGTGTGTGTGTGTGTGTGTGTGTGTGTGTGTGTGTGTGTGTGTGTGTAAAGCAGGGGCAGATACCTCTGGATGAGGGGCTGGGTGCGGCCCCCAGCTTTCCTGGATCTGGCCCTCGAGACCCAGCACGAGGGAGCCTTCGCTGGTGCTCCAGCCACCCATCCAGAGAGCTGGAGCACATACAATCTACTAGCCTGGGCGACCGTAAGCTTTGGTATGTGAGAGGAATGTGGGGAGTGTCTTTTGCCTTCTTGGTCAGGGCCACGTCAGTGAGGGTTTGGTCGGGTTTTGTGCTTTTCGCTTGTGTGCAGCCCCCGACTGATTTTTCTGTGGGTCAGCAGCCTCCAACCCAAAAAAGGTTTCCCGCCTCTGGTATAAAGCATGTATACTGTTGAATCAAACAATTCTCCATGTCCGTTTATTTTAATGGCATTACAAACTTTCTCTCTTTCCCGAATGCTTTTATGTCTTTCGAATGTTTAGTGTCCACTTTTCATCTTGGCTTAGTCTCTTGCGGAGGAGTTGGCTGTGATAGCAACTTCAGCCTGTTTTTCTGTTTAATAGTTCTGTAAAAGCACCACGTTAATAGTAAGCAGAGTGGAACAGCTGTCGCAGCACATGGCTCTGCAAGAGACAGAGAAGACAAATGCATATCAGTTAAAGGGGGGGAAGAGAATTGCCTAAAAAGAAGGTACAAACGGTCCAGTTGTCTTGCAAGCCACCACTGCAGAGGCCTTTTGCCTGACTTGTTTAGAATGGCAGATGCGACGCTTAGATTGTGTGGCAAAGCCATCCCGTATGGCTTGAGCATCCTCATCATCTCTGCCCACACATACAGATGGAGTGTGGAATAAAATCTCAGTGCCAGCTTGAGGGTCATGCATAATGTACCGATGATCCTGATGAGTTCTCTGCTAATGGGGAGGAAAAGCTGGCGGCTGTGTGATTTAGCTTGTGAATAAGAGCTTTAATAGTTCCCACAGCAGGTCTGACAGTTAGCCTGAAAGATCCAGGGGCTGTAACTGGAAGGAGGTGGTCTATTTTGTGTTTCTGTACAAGGAACAGACTTACATGCAAATTAAAGTAGCACCTTAAAGGCCTGACATTCACTTAGTGCACACAGTGTATAATGCTGTCCCTTGTGCCATGGGGTGTATGTAAGACAATCAGAGGTCTCACAAGCTTTTAGTCCAAAGAAACAAGGCAACAGAAAGGTGGGAAAGGAAACAAAGGCACAGGTAAGTGAAGTGAAGGAAACAAAGGCACAGATAACTTGTCCAAGGCCATGGTGCTGGTCGATGGCAGAGCTGGGTTTAGAGCTCAGACCCCGACTCTCAGTCTAGTAGGTAATGTTTCTTCTTCGCTCAGCTGTTGGGACTAGAATAAAGGGTGGTCCCTTGGAACTGTTCCTCTAGACTAGTTTCCTGAACAATCCTAACAGCTTTATCTGCTTGAGGTGGTTCTTCTTAAAATAGGATGAAGTTCAATATGGAGAAATGCAAAGTACACCACTTACAAAGGAGCAATTAGTTTCAGACACAGAAAATGAGAAATGACTGCCTAGGAAGGAGTGTGGTGAAAAGGGATCTAGGGGTCATAGTGAACCACACATTAAATATGAGTTAGCAGTGTGATACTTGTAACTTTGATGGGCTCTCAGATTTTAACTGAATTTTTTTAAACGTTATAAAATGGTGAGCTATCCTATCTTTTCCTTCCTCTTCTTCATGGCTGAAGTGGTCTTTTATTTACAATCTTTTAAGATGTTTCATGTTTTCATAGTCCTTTGCTGTGACTTGGTCTTGAATCTCTTGTGGTAAGAGCACTTTGTAAATTAAATAATCATCATAAAATTTTCCTGATGTCTAGCATTGCCTTGAAAGTCTCTAGGAAAAGGACCTTAGATGCTTACATTTTTCTCAAGAGTGAAGCATGCTTGTAGGCAGGTAATGTTCCCACTCACTCTGTTTTGCATCCTATCCAAAATATCTCCTTCCTGCAACATACTTAGTTAATGAACAACCAACATAATTCTCAACCAGAGCGTGGCTGTTCTTAGAATTTCTCTCCTTAAGGTATGTCTGTTCTGTTTGCTGTGTATCGTTGCGCAGACCTCAGACCATCCACACTCAAAGCCTTTAAATGCATGTGGAGGGATGTCTTGGACCTGAGCTATCATGCTTGTGTGGGGACACAGTGTAACAGCGTGGCACCTGGCCTCATGTTTCAATAGTCTTCCAATGCCATTCCCACAATTCCCTGTGCTTGTTGTCTTCCAGCCCTTTATACTCACTCCCTCTTCGTGCACTGAAAGCTGCCTCCCTGTTGATATACTCTTGCTTGGTGTTGCAACCTTCATTTCCATGTGGCCTGTTGCAGTTGCTGCAGAGCTCAGTACTGCTCTGGTGAACAATGTATAGAATGCCCAGTGAGTTACTAGCATGCCAGGATTCTAGTTAACCTATAGTGTGACCATGCCATGGATCATAACTGCACTAGAGGCACCAAAAATACCCATAATACATTGTGAACCAGTTGAGAGTGGCTTCTCTTGGCTAGATGCAAGGAACTTGGGATAAATTTAGGAGCCCTAATACCAAACCTATATAATTGTAGTGCCAGTGTAAACATGGGTATTAGGAAATACAATGAAGAGTCCTAGGGCACCTTACAGACTAACATTGGTTCAGGCATAAGCTTTTGTGGGTAAAAACTTGAAGATGCACGAAATCTTATGCCCAAATAAATCTGTTAGTCTGTCATGTGCCACAGGAGGATTCCTTGTTTTTGCAGATACAGACTAACACAGCTACCCTCTGAAACTTGTCACCATGGTTGTAAGGGGCAGGGGATGTGTGAAACTAAGCAATGTGGCCACTCAGAGGTGGGCTTGGGTAAGGTGCACAAGCCAATATGTAGGTACCATCTGTTTAGTGGATTAGTATCTTTTTATAGATCTGAATAGGGCTGTTCATGGATTGCAGTTAACTCATGCAATTAAACAATCATGATTTAAAAAAATTAATTGTGATTAATCACTGTTATAATGGCACTGTTAAGCCACAGAATACCGATAGAAATGTATTAAATATTTTTTGATGTTTTTTCTATATTTTTGAAAATATTGATTTCAGTTACAATACAAAATACGAAGTGTACAGTGCTTTGGAAGCAGGTCCTCTGGAACGGTGGCTGACACATGAAAGTGCATACAAATGTTTAGCATGCTTGGTACGTAAATATATTGCAATGCTAGCTACAAAAATGTAACGTGAATGACTGTTTTTACTTTCAGGTGACATTGTAAATAAGACACAGGCAGTATTATTTCCTATAAATGTAAACACACTTGTTTGTTTTAGTGATTGGCTGAACAAGAAGTAGGTCTGAGTGGACTACAGTTTCTAAAGTTGTACAGTGTTTCTGAGTACATTTATGTAAAAAATCAAATCTGTTTGTAAATGGCACTTTCACAATAAAGAGATTGCACTATGGCACTTGTATGAGAAGAATTGAAAATCTTTTTTGGGGGTCATTTTTACAGTGCAAATATTGGTAATCAAAGTGAGCACTGTATACTTTGTATTTCGTGCTCTATTGAAATCAAAATATTTTTAAAATGTAGAAAACATCTGAAATATTTAAATCACATTTATTTTTAAGAGCACTATTGTTCGATTAATTGCAGAATTAGTTTCATTAATTTTTAATGGCTTGACAGTGCTACTTCTGAGTTGAAGGCAATTAGACCTTTTGATCTAGTGGCCAGGACTTGTAAGTAGAATGGCCCTACATCTCTGTAGGGAATCCTAGTGCTGGACAAACTCTGACATGTATCCACAATAGTGAAAAATTAACTTGCACTTCATTAATCTATGTGTGCTGTCAGTCTCCATAAGCTGTGTGGTCTTCTCTTCCTTTAAGAACTGCATGTCTCATGTTACAAAGATTTGATGACTGTTGCAAAATGTATAATGTCATAAATATTTACTGCCCCAATGAACCATGTATGAATATTGTCTTTTTTTAAACTGAACTAACACAGTATACCAATGATGTATTATCATGTTTATCATAGAACTGGAGGGTTGGAAGGGACCCCAAGAGATCATATAGCCTGGCTAGTGTGCTGGGCACAGGATCACATATACCTAGGTTGTTCCTGACCAGTGTCCATCTAACCTGTCTATTAATGTTTGATCTTTCATTCACAAGTGTCAATTATTAGGCTGAATTAGCTAAATGGTGGTTATATTTTTTTCACTTCCAAAGTCTGAGCATAGCCAGAGATGCTAAAAGACAAAGAAAGTCTGTCATGAATAGGAGCTGTGAGGGAGAGTTCGACTTACCTGGACAGAGAGGAAAGGGTTAAGCTAACCTTGAGACTCTGCACCTGAGAGAGTGGGCTTTGGGCATTGAGTCATTGGGGTGCAGCTAAAGAATACAAACTGAAGAGAGCAATCTCTTTTGTTTGAGTTGAGCGGGAGCTTTCTCCAAGACAGAACATAGAACTGAAATTCTCTCAGGAGCAGATTCACTGACTTCACTGAAATATGAGAATAGGAAAAAGTTCAGTTAATCCTTCAAGTTTTATTGCTTTCCTTGTTTGGGGGTTTCAAAATCATGTCTGAGCTGTTTAATTGTTTTTCTCTTCTCTCTTGAAACTAGGAATTATAGCCCAGGCAGAATCCCTGAGTCTATTTCAATCCATCGTTTTTAACACCCAGTCATTTACTATGCTTGCAACAGTAGTTTAGTTTTAATAATAAAAGTGTTTTCTTTTTGTTTTGTTATACGGTATTGGTTGATTTTTGTGTCCTTAAACTTATGTGCCTAAGTGAAATAACATTACCTGGGAGAGGCTGAGGCTCATTATCTCTGCGGATTATCTGTTTATTTTTTCTACTCCTAGCAGAATCGAGGTTGAGGGCTAGGAGACTTTTGCCACAGGGAAGGGATTCCAAGTGCCCTGTAAGGAAGATTTTTTTTTTGTAAGTTCAAATTGACACTTGGTGGTTGCAGCTACCTTTTTTTTTTTTTTTGTCAGGGAAACTGAGACTGCACAAGTTTGTTTCTGGGGGTTAGACAGGTTCTTACAGCATTTATTCTACTAGCTGGCTCCCATTACCTACATTTGAAGTGCAAGGTTGAGGGACTGAGCCCATCCGAATTGTCATCTTACTTTTCAGCTCATAGGTGGTTAAGATGAACATTCCAAAGCTTGGTTGCTTTTTCAAATCAAACCCAACTTTTTGGAAGTGTCCTGTTGCTACTTCTGGGGGGAAATGTCTGAGAATAGACTAACCTGTTCAAAGATATTTAAACTGCTGTGCTCAGAAAAGTCATTGTAAAACTGATACCTTGGGGTTTTGTGTTTTTTCACAGTGACTGTCAATCAAATATACTCATGTTACCAGTAAAAACCACAACAAACAAAAACAACAACAAAAAAACATGAAAACTTTTCTAGCTGCCAGTCCTTTAAACTTAACTTGAGAGGAAAGTGGAGTGGTGGTGTTTCCTGCCTGTGCTTTATCAATATTGGAAACACAATTTGGACTTCAAAATTTTCATCCTGAGCAGTGCTTTTGCAGCCACATAACAGGACTTAGGATCCTCAGTTGAACAGAATTGAACAGAAGCTTCAGGGGGAAGCCGAGTTAGTCTGTACAGAAAAAACAGCAAATGGTCTGGTAGCACTTTATAGATTAACAAAACATGTAGATGGTATCATGAGCTTTCATGGGCACAGCCCACTTCTTCAGATGACTGGAGTTTTGAGTTTAGGATGTGCAGACCCAAAATAAATAGGAGAGAAGTGGCCGGGGGGGAGGGGAGGAAAAAGAGTACAGGCAGTCCCCGGGTTACGTACAAGATAGGGACTGTAGGTTTGTTCTTAAGTTGAATCTGTATGTAAGTCGGAACTGGCGTCCAGATTCAGCCGCTGCTGAAACTGTGACCGCCAGTTCTGACTTACATACAGATTCAACTTAAGAACCCCAAGCGTCCCCAAGTCAGCTGCTGCTGAAACTGATCAGCGGCTGATTCCAGGAAGCCTGGGGCAGAGCAACTCTGCCTCGGGCTTCCTGTAGTCAGCGCTGGTCAGTTTCAGCAGCGGCTGACTTGGGGACGCCTGGGGCAGAGCAGCTGGGGTGCTGCTGGGTTGCTCCAGTAGCACCACTCTTCGCTCCTTGGCACTACTGGACCAACCCAGCAGCACCCCAGCTGCTCTGCCCCAGGCGTCCTGATTCAGCCACTGCTGAAACTGACCAGCAGCGGCCGAATCAGGACCTGGGGCAGAGCAGCTGGGATGCTGCCGGGTTGGTCCAGTAGTGCCCAGAGGGGCGCTGCAGGACCAATCGGCAGCGCCCCAGCTGCTCTGCCCCAGGGTCCACAACAAAAGCCTGGTCTGCTGGGGGGGGGGGCACACTAGCTGCGCCCCCGCCCCCCCCCCCAGCAGACCAGGGACACGGGGAGCAGAGCCGCAGCGGCAGCGGGGTGCCGCGCCTCTGAGGCTTTGCTCTGGCAAAGTCTGAGGCGCGGGAACCCGCCGCGGCTGCGGCTTCAGTCCCGGTGCCCCTGGGTCTGCTGGAGATGGTCTCCAGCAGACCAGGGGCACCGGGAGCAGCTTACGAAAGGGGCTTTCTTGCCCCGGAGCTCGCAGGCAGGAATCCGCCACCTCGACCTCTGGGGCAAGAAAGCCCCGTTCGTAAGTGCGGATCCGACATAAGTTCGTAAGTGCGGATCCGCGTAAGTCGGGGACTGCCTGTAGTGGGAGACAGGGAGCTAGAGGGAATCAGTAAGTATCTGAAGACTGAGTAGCTAAAACAAAGTAGATAAGAATCAAAGTCAATTGATTGTATCCTTCCTGACATAGGAATCTACACAAAGAGCTGTTTGCACCTTCATTGACTGTTAAGTTGATAGTGTCCCAACCATCCTTCATCATGATTGAGTCCATTAGCATGTGAATTGAATTTGCGGATGAACTCTAATTCCAATGCCTCTCTGTGTATCTGGCTAGTACAATTGGTTTGACAAGACAGCTACTTGAAGATCTTTTAAACAGTGATTAGGAAGATTAAAGTGTTCCCCAATAGGTTTCTGTATGTTTCCTTTACGTATATTTGATTTGTGTCTATTGATTCTTTCCTGCAGAGACTTTCCAGTTTGATCGATCGATCTATCTAGCTATCTAGCTATCTAGCTAGCTAGCTAGCTAGCAGTGGGGCATTGTTAGCATTTGATGGCATAGATCAAATTACTGGATGTGCAGTCAAATGACTTTTTGATTTGGTAGCTTATTTTGTTGGTTCCAGTGATGAATTCGCTAGTATAGATATGTGGGCAGAGTTGGCATTGTGTTTGGTTGCAGGGCTGGGTTCCTGGATGCTTATGATGTGGTTGTGTGGCATGGTTACTGGAAAGAATTCGTTTCAGGTTGGGGGGCTGTCTGTAAGTGAGAATATTTAACATAATCACTTGAAGGTTGCGTGGGCCTGAATTCTTAGCAGTGCTGGTGATGGGGACAGGAGAGTGGCTTTTACCTGAATCTTTGTTCTTTTGCTCCATGTAGGCTTACTGAACATATCTTGCATGCCCACTGTGCTCATTTAAAAAAGAGCTGAGACCCTGTTTTCTTAGCAAAATATGTGCCATTTTCTATTGTACGTAACTAAAAAGCTCTGCTATGCCAGCATATTGCAACGAGTTGAAAACATGAGTGTGAGTGATAAAGAGATAGTAGGCCCCATTCTCCTCTTCACACAATTGTTATGCCCGAGAAAGCAAGAGAGGAACCTGTGCTGATATATTTGAAATGCTGCAAGAATCATTCTGGTCCTACAATAGCTGTCAAGTCCTACATGATGAACCCCATTAAACATAAACCTTGGCATGTGTTCAGACATTCACGTGCACCTTTCTGAAGATGAGCAAGGATGGTGGCGAGCAGTGCGAGCGTGGGCTGGAGGGCTCCAGAGGAGCAGAGAGCATAGCTGACCACTGGAGAGAAGTAGCAGTTTCCCTTTTCAAAACATGGCTTCTCTCTGGTCAGCAGCGTGGCCACTTTCTGCTCCTCCCACCTGTCTCTGCTCATGTCTCCCGCCTGCTATCTTGCTGCAGGGTGAGCCTCTCTGCCTGCTCCAGGATTGCCAACTCTCCCAGACCACCGTACAAACTGGACACCATCGCCACAAGTAGCATCCGGTATGGGAGAGTTGGCAATCCCCAGCCCTCCCTCACAGCATCTGTCCCTTCACCTACACCCCAGGTAGGAGCTACTCCCTGCCAAGAGGCTGGGCTGTATAGGGCACCAGCACTAATGGGGATGGCCTTGTGGGCAGGGATGGTGTCTCTAGCCTCTGTTGGTCAGAAGCTGGGAATGGGTGGCATAGGATGAATCACTTGGTGATTGCTGGTTCTGTTGGTTTCCTCTGAAGCACCAGGCATTGGTTGGAGTCTGCAAAAGTAGGAATAAGAGATCCTCCGGAATAGGGCTTTATTCCGGAGGATCGGGCCAGTCTAGATGCTTTTTTTCCGGCTTTTCCCCAAGCCGGAAAAAAGCGGCGGCCATGTTTATTTAAATCCCCCGCGGATTTCCCTATTCCCACTTTCAAAATTAGCATGCCCCTTCCGAAAAAGGGGCCAGTGTAGACGTAGCCATGCTGAATAGGCTGCTGCTGCCCCTTCGGCAGTTTGTGCAAATAAGCTGAATTATCCCAAGGAAAATATTCTCGAGGGTCAGCCTTTTTAAAAAATGAATTAAACGTGCTTTGTAAAAACATCTGCCTGTTTGGAGTCACTTTATCAGGGGATGATTGAAACTCCCTGGCAAAGCAGCCAACTTTCAGGCCATTGTATGTTTCGGTTTGGGGGCAGGATCAGAAAAAGGAATGATTAGAACAGTCGAGAATTCAGGGTGCAGACACTTACGTTGGATTCAGTATTTGTGGATTTTCACTTTTGTGCATTCGTTGTTTTAAAGGTTTGAATGAAATGTCAATCTTAGAGTCAAAAATACACTATCTGGTTTTGTACCAAGACAAGTCACCCACAAGTGGTCATATGTGCTTTTTGTTATCAGGTGCAAATAGACCAGGATCATATGAAGTAGGGCATAGACTCACTTGTGAACTCTCGTGAAATTTTTAAATAACAAAGCCTATCTAAAGCTTTTAACAAAATTCTTAACTCTGTGTGCATTAGGGGATGTTAAATTTAGATTAATTGGTTAACTGAATAGTCGATGCAATTTGGCTATTCGATTAGTCCAGGGGTCTCCAAACTACGGCCCACGGGCCGAATGCGGCCCGCGAGGCCCTCTCATCCGGCCTGTGGAGACCTTTTTGTCTACGGAAAAAAAATTACCATTTGAAGCAGATTTGGCCAGTTGCCCAGATGAACTGCAGCTGGAAGTCATTGAGTTGCAAGCAAATGACCTCCTTAGGGACAAGTTCAAAATAGGACTGGTGGGTTTTTACCAGTTTTTGCCCAAGGAAGACTTTCCTAATGTCAAAACTTTTGCATCAAGGTACCTTTCAATCTTTGGAACAACATACCTGTGTGAACAAACATTTTCAAGAATGAAATACGTGAAGAACAATTTGAGAACAAACTTGTCCGATGATAATCTCAGGTCACTGTTGATGTTAGGGACAACAAATCTAAAGCCAGAAATGTCTGCTATTTTGGCATCCAGGAAACAATTTCACCCTTCAAACTAATACAGGTGTTCATGTGTAGTGTATCAATGTGTTATTAAATAATAACTGAATAAAATAATATTAAATAAATAATTAAAAACAACATCCATGTTTTGATTGTTTTTTATTTGGACCTCAAGTGTGTAGTCGGCCCCCGAACTGCTGTTTGATAGTTAATGCGGCCCTCGGGCTGAAAAGTTTGGAGACCCCTGGATTAGTCGATAAGGGCACCTCTGCCTTTAAAGTGTAGCAACAGCCCCAGGGCCTAATTGAGTGGAAAGAAGGTTTTGTTTGGCTGGTTAAACATTGGATAAAATAAAAACTCCAGTCAGATTTACAAAAAGTAAAGGAAAAGGTGGTGTCCACTTCAGCCTTGCTGTACTGAAGATAAAAAGCTAGTTTCACTAATGTGGAGACTGTACCCATCATGTTTATAAGAAAATGACGTAAGGTCCAATATTGGAACATATTGTCCATGCTGAACTCCCTTTAACTTTGCGAGTTGAAGATACTTGCATATTGCAAGGTCGGGGACAGTTTTTAGTATTCAGTCTCCATTTGTTATTTAGACAAGCAATCGACTATTGGTTCTGCAGCTTCTGAAATTTTTTCCCCTCCCTGAAGTGCAAGTGGGGTTTTCTCATTCCGTTTTAACAGCTTCAGCTGAAACTATGAAGTTTCTCTTCTCATCTTGCTGCTGATACACTCTTGCTTGTAGATAGGAACAGTAGTTCTTGGGCTCTTATTTGATGGCAGTGTTCAGAAATATGTTCTGACAAGAATAACGTTCATTGATGGGAAGAGAGAACTGGCATGTCCCATATCAGAAAGGGCATGCTCGGGGCCGCCGATGGGGGTGGGGGAACCTGGCAGTTGCTCCAGGGCCTGTCAGTTTAAAAGGGCTAGCGGCTCCAGGTTACTGCTACTGCAGCAGCCGCGGCGGCAAGTGTCTTGGGCCCTTTACATCACCACTGGAGCCCCACACAGTATGGTCTGGGTGACAGTGAGGGTTGGCTGGGAGAGGCTAGTCTTAGCTTATCTTTTCTGCCTGAGGCTCCACCCATTGCAGAAGGTTTGGAGCCAGTGCTTGGTCCTGCCATGGGGGCAGGGGACTGGACTAGATGATCTCTCAAGGTCCCTTCCAATTCTCGTGTTCTGTGATGCTGTATTGCTCAGGGCCTGTCAGTCTGTCACCAGCCTAGGGAATGTTGAGAGATCAAAAGTTTCCAAATCCCATTATCTCAAAATGCAGAGCTGCAATAGTGTTAATGGTGTGATAAAGAAGATGGAGGTAGAGGTCCTCATGTGAGCATAGCTATGTATAGTTAATGATGAAGCAAATACAATGGAAAGTTAAGATGCCCAGTTCACCTCTTGGAGCCTGTTAAAATCCTGTCTTGGAAAGCATCAAAATAATGAATGTTTTGCAAATAAAAATCCAAAACCCCAAACAAAAGCTGAAATAGTTGACAGTTTCTTTATCCAGTAAATAACGAAGATAAGAATGGCCATATAGGGTCAGACCAAGTCAGTATCCTGTCTTCTGATAATGTCCTGTGCTAGATGCTTCAGAGAGGATGCTAAAGGCTTAAATGTGTATACTCTGAATTTCGATAGACAAACAAAGGTAGGATAAGAGTAGGTTGATCATAATCTTGCCTGTCCAAATAATAATTGGATTCGTTAGCAAGATTATTAATTAGTGTTGTCCTACAGTGTGGTTCTGTTTGTTCTTGAACTGGAATGTTGGGGTTCAGTGTTTCTTTCTCTCTCTCTCTCTCGCTGTGGTACCACATCTAATGTGCTTCATTCACAAGGTAAAAGATGCTCTAAACGCAGACTTGCCCTAGGTTGCTAGCCTCAAGCTGAGCGGTGGTGGTGGTGGTGGTGGTGGTTGGTTTTTTTTCCCCCTGAACTGGCTAAGATTCATTGTCGGTGGTGGTAGAGTACAGTTGAAGCACTTGGATTAGCTGTACATCTCAATTGCATGTCTATATATACTCTTGTAAGTAGGTCAGGGATACAAAAATATGACTTCTGAAAAATGTCGTAAGAAATAATGAGGCTTCCCTCCAAGTTTAGCTGCAGATCGATGCATTCCAGTGATTACTTCAAATCCTGCATCCTGCTCTCTTCATTCTTTAAGAATACTTTTTGGATTTTTTTTTAAATAGGTTTTATAGAAGCTCTTTAATCTGAAATTCCATTTGAAATTGCACACCAACTGCAGAAGGATGTAAATTAGACCAAGTCAGTCTGGTCATACAGTGATACTGAAATAGTTTTGTGGTGTTGCTTTTAAAACATCTTTGTGTGACGTGTGAAGTTATATTTAATACTGTTTTTTTTCATTTTCTGCATGGGTTATTTATGGCTGGTTGACCCTAATTTTACATTTCCCCCCAGTCTCTTGTTCATGTGTGGAAAATGACTAGAATTCATGATCTAAATTTGATGATTAAATTTGCCACGCTTGATGTTAATTTCTAAAGAATATAAACTTGCTTATCATAGACTTGAATAATTGAATCATGCTACTGGCAAGAGATTAGTTGATTTCCTTATGCTTGGGGTTATCCTGCATCTTTAGTGCAATACACATATTCAAACACCCTGCTGGACATAGTGTAACTTGTCAAATGATCATGTAAGTAGAAACCCAAACCTTGCATGGGTTGGTAATGGGGATTGAACCTGGGACCAAAGGTATTCAAGTCCAAGCGTTTATTGCCTGCACTAGACAGTCTGCTTCTGTTGGCTAAGGCTGTGGCAAGCTCATCAATCTTAATGGCCAAGTGGGTTGCATAAGGATTGAAAGGAAGTTTTGTGATCTCTAACTGCCACTGGCAGTGGCTTCTGGAGAGCCAAAAGGAGACAGAGCAAAATTACTTCTTTGTTTTTCCTGCTTCCGGAGGACATTCCTCAAAAAGTGATGCATATCCTTGGTGGCTCAGAGTGTAAAGCCAGTGAGAAGAGGAAGGTAGTTGCAGGGAGGAATGCAAAATCCTGTTTAAAATGTTAATTGGTGAAATGATTTGTTTAACCAGTTAACTGGCATGCCATGTCGCGCCACAGGTGGGGGTGCAGTGGGCCCTGCCATGTTAGAGTAACCCTGCCTGCACATGGTTTCCTCCCAGAGTCCAGACCCCAACCCTAGTGCCTGCACCCAAACGCCTTCCCGCACCCAAATTCCCAGACCCAGCATCCTCCAACTCTCCTGCAGCCAAACTCACCCAGAATCTGCAACCCAACTCAGTGCCCCAGCCTGGTGAAAATGAGTGAGGGTGGGGGAGAGCAAGTGATGGAGGGAGGCGGGATGGAGAGAGTGAGGGTGGGACCTCAAGATAAGGGGCAGGGCATGTTTTTTAGGGTTTGCACGATTAGACAGTTGGCATCCCTGCTTGAGCAGACATGTGACAGTCCAGGCTGTGCTGGAAGAACTGGGTGAGCAGTGCAGCTTGCTAGGCACTAGCCAGTGCAGATGCAGCACCACTCAAATGTCAGGCAGACCACATCCTTGTAGGCACAGCTTGTGCGTGTGTGGGGGCCTGCTGTCTGAGTATTTTGAGGTAGGGACACCTCTCAAGGCCATGTCTTCGGTTAGAATCTAAGATTTCTGTGCAAGTCCAGTAGAGTCTTAGGCCTACCAGAAACCCGTTTAGGAATCTTAATTTTTAAAATAATCTTCTGAGGTGGGGTGTTGAAGGAATCTTACTTTTAAGCTGCTTGGTAAAAATGTACTCCAGAAACATTGTGGGTTGAAATGAGTCTTCCTCCGTTGTAAGCCATTATTTTCAAGTAGCCAGACATCTCACCTGCTTCCATCTTTATAGACCTAATACCAGATATAAATAAAAAATGCAACAGTGCAGTTAGAGTGCTCAAAACTAATTGTGCTGCTCTTGAGTGATTTATTGTGGTGCTATTCTTTCGCAGAACCTGTTAAGTTGGCAGCTGTTGTTGGCTTGTAGTAACATGTCTTGCTACAAGATCCCGGCATCAACATTTTCACATGTGGCACTATAAAACTAATTACCATGGAACTTGAGACATTTCTTAAATCCTAGTTCAGAAGAGGGCTAGATGATGCAATCTTAATTCAAGAGATCGGGGTGCAACTCGTATGAAAGCACAAGTTCAGCTGCCTCAGATTTCAAGTCTGTGCATAAAAATTACTGTTGGTTTGGCAGCCTGTCGGGGAGAACCTGAGAATGGTAAACCAAGGGTTTTTTTGGATTTGGGAGGGTGGATCATGGTTGACTGAAATGCATTTGGTGTGGCTGCATGAAGCAGTCAGTGCAGCACTGGTGTTGGTAAGCTACAATTCCCGGAGTATGAAATACATCATAGAATTTCTTTCCAATTAAAGTAATGCATACAGGGCTCGGCTGTCTTTACTGATTGCATAGCTTTGAAGGCCAGAAAAGAGCACTATGCTCACCAAGTCTGACTTCTGCTTCCCTTAACAAAGGGGCAGGGCAATTTTTGATTTAAGGCTAGTAGAAATGTTTTCCAACCTTGCCCCTCAGTCTATGTATTGGTCTTGCTAGCATGATTCAATGAGGGGAAGATCTCTGCACACACTAAGCAGGTCAGTTTCCCTAATGCTATCATATTTAAACTTGACTCCGTAAACTACATAGTGTAAGTATAAATATAGGGCTGCCAGGTGTCCGGTATTTGTGCCCTCTGTCTGGTTAAAAATGTTTTTTTCAGAAAATATTGGACATGTGCAATGTCCAATATTTTCTGTTTTTCCAATTGGGTGCCAGACGGAAGCCTGGCTGGGAGAGTGGCTGGGAGAGTGGCTGGGAGGTGGGGCTGTGATTGGTGCTGGGAGCCTGTGGTAGTGTGCAAAAGCCTCCCAGCGCCAGTCGCGGCCCCGCCTCCCAGCTGGGAGCCCGTAGTTGCGTGCAGAAGCCAGGCGGGGGGAGTGGCTGGGAGTCTCAGAGGGAGTCCCAGGCTGGGAGGCGGGGCCGCGATTGGCGCTGGGAGCCTGTGGTTGCGTGCAGAAGCTGGGTAGGGGCGGGGGGAATGGCTGGGAGGCGGGGTGCCATCGGCACTGGGAGCCCTCAGCTGATTGCGTCTGAGGAGGGAGTGATGCCTTGGGGAGGAGGAGAAGCCCCGTCCTTGCTCCTGAGTGCTGTTCCAGCGCGTTGTGGCACCGTAGTCCAGGAGAGAAGCCCGCGGGTGCTTTGTCGTTGTGTTTAGGCCCCTTCCATGGGCTCTCAGCCAAAACTGACTGGGGTGGAATTTCTGCTTCTTTGCACTGGGACACCCAAAGACCTGGCTATGGGGGAGTCACCTTCCTACCCACGGTTGCCCCCCCCTCCCCGCTCTGCCATTGTGTTGCCCCGGCGTCTGCCCCTCTCTGCTTTGGGTAGCAGGCGGCTGCTTTACAGAGCAGGCTCTGCTGCCTCCCCCTTTGTTTCCAGCTTGGTGTCTCTTGGTAGTAGCCGGACAGGATGTGTTCGGTGTGGGTGGTTTTTGTTTTTTTTTCTCGACAAATTTTGAGCCTGTATGTTCGGTATTTTTTGGGAGACCATCTGGCAACCGTATATAAATATGCCTGAGTGGAATCCATAAGGGTGAAGGCCCAACTAATATCACGTCAGTGTCAAAACAGGAGAAATTCCTGCAACCCAGCCTTGCAAAGGATGGCTCTTGTGGAATCGTGGGCAGCATGGCAAGTACAGGAAGTCCCCGGGTTACGTACAAGATAGGGACTGTAGATTTGTTCTTAAGTTGAATTTGTATGTAAGTCGGAACTGGTACATGTTGTAGGGGAAACTCTAGCCAAACATTTCTCCAGAGCTCAGTTTTATTCTCCCACACCTCACTTCCCTCAGTCCTTTATTCTCAAGCTGAGGTGTCTGCTGAGAAAAGCCGCTCCGCGTCTCCCTGGTCTGCTGGGGGGAAGCAGCTAGTGCGGGGTTGCCTCACCCTGTTTGTAAGTAGGGATCCGATGTAAGTCGGATCCATGTAACCCGGAGACTGCCTGTAGTGGCAAATTCTCTGTAGTTTGCCAGAACACGTAGGCAGGAACCCACTATCTTCCTGTCCTTAAAAAAGCCCATATTTCTGCAGATCAAGAACTTGGGACGGTGCAGAGGCAACAGCATCACAGCCAGGAGAGCAAGTGTCAGAATCCTATGGTTTAAATCGCCCTGTAACTTGACTAACTTGAGAACGAGTTCTGAGTGGTGAAAGGAGACATAAGGATGTTAAAATGTGGTTAATTGACTAGTCTGGGGCTCTTGTACATTTCAAAGGAGGATCGTGGAACTCGGCGTACAGCCCGGGGCCAGCAGAAAGTCCTGCTGACTCCAGACTGCACATGGGTGCTTTCTTGGAAATGCACCACAGTTCCCACAGGGGGGCTCTTGTGCATTTCAAAGCGATGGAGCCTGGGATCAGCGGGAATCCCATGTGCACCCCAGAGTCAGCAAGACTTCCCCCTGGCCCTTGGCTGTGTGCGGAGTTCCACATTCCTCCTTTGAAATGTACAAGAGCCCTAGCAGGGACTCTTGTAAATTTCAAAGGAGGAATGCAGACGTGCCTATCGACTAGTCAAAAACTATCTGATAAGCAAATACTTATAGGATTGTCAACTAGTCTTTAACATCCTTATGGAGAAACGGGAAGTGTTGAGTGTGAACAAAAGAACGGCCATACTGGGTCAGACCAAATGTCCATCTAGCCCAGTATCCTGTCTACCGACAGTGGCCAACACCAGGTGCCCCAGAGAGGGTGGATCAAAGACAATGATCAAGTGATTTGTCTCCTGCCATCCCTCTCCAGCCTCTGACAAACAGAGGCCAAGGACACCATTTTATCCCCTGGCTAATAGCCTTTTATGGACCTAACCTCCATGAAATTATCTAGCTTCTCTTTAAACTCTATTATAGTCCTAGCCTTCACAGCCTCCTCTGGCAAGGAGTTCCACAGGTTGACTACACACTGTGTGAAGAAATTTCTTTTATTGGTTTTAAACCTGCTCCCCATTAATTTCATTTCAAATCAGGAGTTGAACTAGTTACATGCAAAAATACCAAAAATGTATAATGGGTGGGCAGGCTGGAAGGGGGGCACATTGGGTCAGCCAAAAACAAAAAAAAAACCCACCCAGACCAGCAGAAACCCTTGACACATCTGCATGTTGTCTATTATTGTTTGGTTTTGTCCATGTAGCTGTACTCCTCCAGGACTGGGATACACCTGGTTAAGTATGGTGGTGGGTGGAATGAGATCCTGATCTGTGCTACCCGGTTATCGGTTAATGCAATAGACTACACACATTACCTACCTTCCCCTCCTGCCAGTAAATTATTTAGCAGGCCAGCAGCCCGGCTCAGTCCTGGCTTGCAACGGGTCCGGGACCTACCCCTGGTGTGGCCTTGCGTTCAAAGTATATTAGGGGCTAGGCAGTCAGGCAGCCTGGTTCAGTTCCGGCTCACGTTGGGTCGGACACCCCCGGAACAGGATCTGCTGCCACCCCATGCTGCTACCTCTGATACAAAGGGAGCTGGCTGAGCTGTCACGCGCCTCATCTAGCCCACAGATTATCTTTTGCCCAGCCCTGCTGTAGGAGCAAGCTGGGTGTGTGGGGTCTGGGTGGGGGAAATGAGGGGATTGAGGTGCAGGGTCTGGGCGGGGGGAAGTGAGGAGATTGAGGTGCAGGGTCTGGGGGGAGCTGCTTACCTGGCTCTACAACATTGTGGGTCCCAATATGGTCTCGCGCTGCTCCCGTTGGCTGCAACTCCAGCCAATGAGAGTGGCAGGGAAAGCCCGTCATTATGCTGGCATTCACCCAGCGATCTGGGTGGGAGGGAGGCGAGAAATGCATTGTAGAGCCACTTGTTCTGCTCTCTTCACACTCCACCCCTGCCAGGATAGCCCTTAACTATGCAGCTGTCCCAGGATTGGAACTTTCTTGACACTCCCTCCCCCCCCACAGGGAAAGCCTTTGATTACACTGCCATTCCCCTAGCTGAGCTGGGCAGGAGGGAGGTGAGAAAAGCATTGTGGCTCTACTCCGTCTCCTTTGAGCTGGTCTGGTGGGGTCAAAGCTTGGCAAACATGAGGCTAGAGTGCCAGCGCACTCCCTGCTGCAGGGGGTGGGAGAGTGAAGGGAGATTAGCTCGAGCTGCGGAGCACCTGGGAGGCGGCTGTGGACACCTGGTGGACCGCGGTCTGCATTGTGAGAACCACTGGTGTACAGTACTTAGAGCAGTATAAACAAGTCATGGTATGAAATTTTAGATGGGTACTGATTTCACAGTTGCATTTTATGTCGCCTTGTCACATTACTGAATTGGAGGGAAGCAGCCAGATCGCTGCTGCACCCCTAGGTGGGGGTGTTGGCCCCAGAAATTGGTATAAAAGGGAGCCATGTGGGGTATTGAATGGGAGCTTATCGTTTGTTGATCTTATGTACGCTATTTATGTGAGCATATAATGTCTATGTGTGTAGGTAGGAATCTGTAATCTGTGTGGAAGCTGAATATTTCTCTGAATGTGGTTAAGCATTGCTATGGACAGGCTGAGTAGCGAAGCCCTGTGGAACAATGGCTCTCAATGGGCTATGGGCACACCCAAAGAATGGGGTTTGTCACCTGAGAGCAGCCAGCAGGGAACATAGAGATTGGCCTCTGACCAGGTGACTTGCTGCATACAAGAAGAGGCCAGGAAGGAGGTATAAAGAGGCCGTGCGGTCGATGCCATTTTGTTCTCAGCTCAGCACTTCATCCCAGAGGCAGCACTGCAGGGACTGAAGAGCCCGGAAGACCTGTGAACCCATCCTGATCTTAGGATGTGCAATAAGAACTTTTAAACCAGCAGCTGCAACATCTGTGCTAGAGCCTGCATCGAGAACTGGGAGATTCGGAGCATGTAACGTACTGTACTTTAACCTTACTCTCAGGCTTTTCTTTCTTGTAATAATAAACCTTTAGATATAGATTCTAAAGGATTGGCCCAGCGTGGTTTGTGGGTAAGATCCAGAGGGTAAATTGACCAGGGATCTGTGGCTGGTTTCTTGGAACCGGACAGAACTTGTTCGGGGTAGGTGGGATTGGGTGCTAAGACCCTCCACCTGTGTATGAGGCCCGGGGCCATCTGGGGCACGGATATTGCTGGGGTGTCGGAGGGGTTTTGCTCGTGAGGCTTCAGGCAGGCTGCTGAAGCGCTCTGTGGGACTGGTTTGTGGCCTGTGTGGAGAGGTCACCAGTCTGGGGGCTGTAAGGAGCCCCGGATTTGAGCAATTCGCCCTATGCGGACACCCTCAGCTGTGCCCAGACACGGCCCGGTCCGTCACACGCCTGTTGCAAAAGATTTACATGGTTTGATGTAACCCCTCCCCCAGAAGACCTCTCTGATCCCTCAGGGGCATGGGTACACCTGATTGAGAACCACTGTCAGTGCCTGGCAACAGGTGTGACCTTTGTTGCTGCTAGTATTTAGCATCTACCTGTTCAGATAATTTAGAGAGACAGCTGATGCAATTGCTTTGGGCACTAAGGACAAGGGACCGCCTAACGGCAGAGTGAAGGGTTTATTGATTATGTGAGTATAGGGAGGAGAGTGGGGAGTCCCTCACGCTCTTGGCCATACTTAGTTGAGGGCAGCACGCCAGTGTTAGCAGGCACCACTGCATGTTGTTTTCCTGCGATAAATCCTCAGCTGGTTCACTGGCCAGGTGAGCCGAGCAGAGGGCACCGTTGGGAGGTTCTGCTTGATGGTCAATCCCCTCCGCTGCAACCCTCTCACTTTTATGGATTGCTGCTCATTCCTTATTTTTGCAAATTAGCGTCCGTTCCTTGGGTTGGCTTTCTCGAGTATTCCATATTTGGGCATGTCTACGTGTAGTTCGTGCTGTACGTGCGTTGTCGTGTTTATGTCTCCGTGTCTACCACAAGTATACTTGCGCATGCACACTGGGAAAGGGTACAAATGACGCTTACAAAAGATTTACCAAAAAGCATCTTAACACTATTATAAGAAAACAGTTTGACATTCTTAACTCTTTACTGCTTGCACTTTTCCTTCACCCCCAACAACAGTTATAGAAAGGAGCAATCTGCAAGTTGCTTGTTCAGCATAAGAACTAGAATGAGCAGTGAGAAGAGGTTAGGCTTGTCAGATGGACATTAAATACGTCATTCTTCACCCTTATTTTCTTCAGTCCGTATCAGTTAAGCATGGACACACTTAAAGTGGATGCTTTATACTGTAATTCTTCAGTATGTAACATTCATAATGCTGCTTGCATTAGTTATACATTGTATAACCAATAATTCAACCACGTTCAGAAGACTGATTAACCATACGTAAGTCTTACCCTGTGGAAGTCATCTGGCTCCTATGTTGCTATATACGCCCGCTATGTCTATAAAGGCTACTGCATGTGGGACTGAGATGTTGGTTTTCCTGAGAGCTGTCCTACTGTCTGAGCAAAAGAAGTAGCTTGGATATGATTCTGGCCCACAGCAATGTGGAGAATTTTTCTCCATACAAACATAGAAGTTTTTGGCTGGCCACAGCCCTAGCTGTTGGGTCTCTGTAAGGTGAATCCTAGGACAGCCAATGCAGTCCAAATAAAGCCTGTCGACTCAAATTCAGGTCCCTTTTCCTCTGCTCAGTGCTGGCTTATTAATCAACAGAAGAAGCAAAGGCTGAAAGGGACATACAGCACAGTGGGAAAGTGACTATTCTTTTCTACCCTCTGGGATGGCAGAAGGGACCCATCCTTCCCTACTTGGTAGTCCTTTCTGGCTTCTATGGCAGTCCCCTCTAAGGCCTTTCTCTAATGCTGGGTGTCCCTCTCTACTAAGGGCCTCTATCTGTCATGCTTCTTGAGCTCTCTCCCATCAGACTGAGCTGGCCCTGGTAGTGGAGTGCAGGGTCAGTGTGCCCTAGGGACCATGTAAGTGTTACAGTTGAGTATCCAGGTTCGATTCCTGGCCCCTTCCTCTTTCTAATTCGTTCATGGTGCCCTAAGTGAGGAGAGGGTAATTCTATTGATCTCTACTGTGTCTGTGTTTAGATAAGTGCTCATATTTTTCTTAGAAATTTTTAATTAAAAGTAGCTTGCAGTGCTCTATGGGCTAATTCATGGCATACCATTGATTTGTACTTATAATCATTCTAGTCAATTTATATATATGAGCCTTATCTGAAAGTTACTTCCTCTATGTATTGGAAATATTTTCAGTTGATCTTGCTGTCAGTTGAAAAGCCCTCACTTTCTAATGTGGAAGAGTGAGAGGTTTCTTTCATTCTTTTATGACTCTGGTAACTCTACATCAAAGCAGATAACAAGCGCATGTGGAAACTGGGCAGATGATGAGACATTTTTATTGTAATAACATTCAGGATGAGGTGGAAATGAAACCATCATTTCCAGGATTGCTTCTGATAAACTCTGGAGCAGCTCTGAAAAATAGTGGCAGAGATTGTAATAAAAGCAGTTTCTGTCAGTCTTATGTTTCTGATTTATTTGGGTTATAAGCAGTTATGAATATATAGGATGTGTATCTATTGGATTTTTTCTGTGGCATGCAGGGAGCCCTCTAGCAAAAAATACATTCTTTAGTACACATCAGCATTTCTTTGTCTCAGAGCTTTGAAATCCCACTTGTCATGGATCTCCTTCCTACCCTCAACTGTAACTCAGGGTTTTGCAGAATGAATTTACTCTGCAAGACGGGGAGAATTTTTAGTGTCCCAGGACTAGATCGTATTTAAAGGTCGTCCTAGAGACAGAAAAGTCCTTCCTCAGTGACCAAACAAATAAGCTTCAGAGCTGGGCATTACAATTTCTGAGCTATGTCAATGAACAGTGAGTTAGCAATAGGGCAGTCAAGGTGAAGCACTAACAACAGCCACTGCTGCTGTTGAAAGGTCTCTCCTGAAAACCAGATAACGTGCCTGCAAAGATCTCGTTGATAGCTGACACAGTTTTTCTGACACCATGATCACAAATTCTGAAAGCATATAGCCATTCGGACTCTTCTATTTGGAACTGCAAGCATTAAGCAGAGGTTATTTATCTGCCCCATCCCCCAAGGGGAAAAAACCCACACTACTACATGAAGCATTTTACACAACATTACAGTTTTAAAAGGCAACGCAGCCTTATTCTTCCTGAAACACAGGGTGTATTTTTGCTTACAAGCAGTCACATGCCAAGCCCAATCTAGTTATACAACACTTCAAACGGTCTTCTTAAGCATTAACTGGGTTTTAATATTTCTGATTGCCTGGAGAAAAAGTCGTTCAGACATTTAACAACTCCTCGGGGAATTATCTTCTGAACAGGAGACATGCCACTGTATTTGGAATACAAGGTGATATTTAAATATTGTAACATGAAATGAACTAGAATCCACTGTCTAGTCTACCAGAGTAAATGCTATAGGTAACATCTCCATTCCTCTCTTGCTACTTTTGCAGGCTCATTCTCTCTGCCCCATTCTCAAAACTTTCTGATCCCTTGATACTGTTTGGAAGGCTTGGAACTTAAAAACAGAAAGGCAGAAAAAAGAGGGAAATCAGCCTCTTTAGCAAACAATGGGAGTGGAGTCATAGAAAAGGCTAGAAAGGACAATTGTGATAATTTAGTCTGATAGCCTGCATAATCCAGACCAGAGGACTTCTCTCAATTCATGTTTGAGCTAGAGCAGAACTTTCAGAAAACACTGGGTTTTTTTGTTTTTTTTGTGTTTTTTTTTTATTTTAAATTTTCTAGTCAAGTAGAATCCATTGTAACCCTTATTATGGGTCGTTTCCACTAGCTGTTAAACATTTAATATCTAGTCTGAAAGTGTATTGCTTTCAATTCCAGCCATTGGATTTTTTTTTATACTTTTGTCTGATAGACTGAAGAGCCTGCTCTGATCAAGTTTTTGTTCCCGACACAGGTGTGTGTAGCTTGTAATTGAGTCACCCCTTAGTCTTCTCTGAGTGAAGCTTAAAAAAAACCTGAGCACCTCACACCTTTCACTGCAAGTCATGTTTTCCAGTTCTTTGATGATCTTTTTGGCTTATCTCTGATCCCTATCCAGTTTTTTTTAACATCTTGAAATTTGGACATGAGAACTGATGCCCATTCGACTTCAGTGTTCTCCAGAACCTGGACTGGAATCCAAGGTTCCAATTTGTAACAAATCTTTTGCTATCTGCGAATATTTGTAAAGCCAGTAACAAAAGTATCTCATCTTCCTTTAGTGCTGGTCCATGCAGACGATAGCCTATCACTGCTATCACTTAAGCTATTGCTCTGTAAGCTCAACTGATAGAGGTTTGTATGGTGGATCTAGTGGTTCATTAGAAGGATTGGAACCATGTGGATATCAATATGATGCCATGCAATAGAATAAAAGTTTCTTAATTAATGTTACCAAGGAGCCTATAAATCACCCGTGCAGTGTCCACATGGAGGACTTAGAGCAGAGGGCTACGTTGGTGCTCTGGGGTATTCACGTGCCCAAAATTTGAACAGGGCAGTGAAAATAAGCCCCAAGGGAAGTTATTCTGAACTAACAAAAGCTGAACTGAATATGAATTTGAAGTCTGTTCACTTTGGAAAAGAACTAAGCTACACTGAATTAAGGCCATTTTAATTCCCAACGCGGGTCCACTCTACACAGGGTTTTAATGCAGTTTAATTAATCCACTTCAAATTCATCCCCGTAGCTCATTCAGATCGATGTTTCCCAAGTGTCCCCATGGAGACAAGCTGTGAGAGAAGTTTAAATTGGGTGTAAGTTTGTGTACACCTGCATTGGCATCTTGACACTGATCAGGCCCAGCCAAAGAGTTTGTGGGGCCCAAGGTGGCATGTTATGGTTGGCTACACCATGTGGCTGGACAGCTCCCAGCCAGGGCACGGAGCAAGCACCTGGGTGGACGGGCGCCGGGCAGTGAGGGGGCCTGAAGGCACGGTGCTCAAGGCAACCACCTGGCTCACCTTGCCCTAAGGCCGGGCCTGACACTGAATTTTTTTTTTTAAATTGATCCAGTTACAGGTGTTGCCAATCCTGTCAGAATGCAAAATATATGAATGGCTTAAAAATCATAACACTTTTTTTTTTTTAAATGCAGGTTTTTTTCTTTGCTTTCTGGTTCCTGAATTTTTAGGTTGCAGTTGGGTCATATTTTTCAGGCTTTTCCGGGTAACTTTGAGGACTATAAACTTCTCTAAATGCAAACTGAGAATCTCACATACTTACCTCACTCTGGCAGTTGGAACTTGAAGAAAAACACAATGGGGATTTTAACCAGAAATGCATCTGCAAAAGTGTAGGCCCCAGGGGAATCATGTTAGCATTTGTGTACCTGTGCCATCGGCTTGCACTGATGCCACAGCACCAGTGGCTGAAAGACTGTGCTCTGGAGCCTTAAAGCAGGTCTAAATGAGAAGTGCAGCATCAGCAAAGCTTGTAGTGCCTCTGACCTAGACACTCTCTGTTCGGTTTTTTTTTTAAATATCTGGCAACCCTAACATGGTAGGGAAAAAATTTGGTTGAGCCCCCCCCCCCCCCCAAAAAAAAGTCACTGCACTCCCCTCTCTCCCCTGCCAGATGCAGCAGGGAAAGAATGTCCCCACCTGCCTTCTGTCCGAGAAAATACTGGATATTTTACATGTCCCATATTTTCAGGGTTTTCTTCTCTACCGGACAGAAGCAGTGAAAATTGGACTCTCCAGGCAAAAACTGGATACCTGGCAACCCTACTCTCTACTGACAGAGTGTGTCTCCCCAATATAGTGCGGTGTGGACAGTGCTTATGCCATTTGGGGGGACTTTTTTAACACCCCTCAGTTGCATTGATTGAAGAGGTAGCATAAACCTGCCCATAGAAAGCTAAAATATAATTCACGTATCATTAAATGCTCTATAACAAATACAGGTCATATCAGACCGGTAAATCACCGGCCATAGCATTTATGCTAAATTTAAATTGACAAAAGCTGAGAGCCAGTGTGCAAGTACACCTTAGGGTTTTGGTGGCTTAATTAATCTTTCATCCTTCCCTTGGCAGTTTATTGTAGTGCTAGAAATCCTTGCTATGCTGATGGATTAGTTTTTTGTAATTGAGTTACTCGGTCACTTACTCTTGATTGTGTCTGTGGGCAGAGGGAAAATCTTTTCATTGCAGTAATTCTGTGTTGTGTGTTTGGGCATGTACCTTAGATCAAGAAACAAATCCTGTAAATTTTGTTCAGACTTGTTTCCTAATCTGTGGTAGAAAACGTTAGGAAGACAATGCGGGAGGAGCAACTGGAGAGTTACTAAGGAGAAAACTATCCACACTCCTGTACTGAGTGTTAACATCATAGAAATTTGTCATCCTAGTTCAGTTCAAGCCAAACACTTGATTAAGACAATCCATGTGACTCTTGTAATTATTCACACAGCTTTAAGGATAGAAACAACTAACACAGCTTTATAGGAGTAAAATGAAAGATATACTGTTGATTTAGGCCCAAAATTTAGCTTGAAAAGCAGAAAATTTTAGGATGGAATTCTCAAATCATTCAACATACCCCCGCCCCCCCAACAGACACACGTGCTTGTTTGCATGTTTGAACTCTGCATGGTAAGAGATACAGCCTACACCTTCTGAATTAAAGGAGTAACTTGTTATTAAAAGTAGATTGTTGTAGATTGTGGACTACCCGAGGAGGGCGTTGTGGTTCACACATTGCCATTGGTTTAAATCAGTGGTTCTGCAACTTCTTTTCACTTGAGGATTATTAAAAGAATTCAAATGGAGGTACAGACCCCTTTGGAGATCTGTCCTGGTCCTAGTCTGTAGACCCCAAGTTGAAAATCACTGATTTAAGTAACTGAGACAACAGTGGGGAGGATTCCAGGGCTTCATACCTGGCTCCAAGAACAGTGGGTCTGTAGTCAGGTAGCATAGACAAGTGCAAAGATTTGGTGCATTCATTGTGAATTGCGGTGTAGCAAAGTGGATGTTTTCGGTCTCTCCTGTGACAAAGTAAGGGGTGTTCTATTTGCAACTCTGCTTATAGTGGTGACCTTTGGTAGTTTCTTTTAACTTATTCATAGAGCTGTGTGGGAACTGGAATTTCCATAGGATGCAAACTTTGCATTTCTGCCCAAGTAGCCAGCCAGTCTGCTTGCTAAATGTGCAGCCCAGGGTAGGGTTGCCAGGTGTCTGGTTTTGAACCAGATAGTCCAGTGTTTGAGCTTTCAGTTCGGGAAACAAATTGAGAAAATATAAATGGCTGGGGTTTTCTAAATAAGATGTAATGTAGATTGTGAATTTCTGTTGACAGCTTTGATAAATTGTATATGTGAAAAATTTTGATTCTGCTGAATCAGAAGTTTCTGATGGCAAAACTGTTGTGTTCGAAGGGTTTTTGGGCCAATTTGGCTTATTAGTAGAGTAGGGGGATTGATAGTTGTCTTCCTTTCTGGGTAAGGTTGTGAGGCTTTGCTGTGTAATCTAGGTTGTGAACTGCACAGAAATATTAACACTAGCCAGCAGAAAAGAAACTTGATCTTAGTTTCCTGATTTCTGCCTGGGCACCACAGATTGAGTGGTGTTATATGGGGGAGAATGCCTTTTTATCTGAGATTTTACTGTAGTTATGTAAAAGAGTGAATAAGTGAAACTTTGTGTAAATAAAAGGGATACACATTAGCCTGCTTTCAGTGGCTGAGCTGAGAGCAATGCATGAAGTAAAGAGGCTCCAGGAAAGGTGACGGTTGTAATTGATTTCTAAAATTCTTTTCAGTAGTCTGTGGAGATATTTGTATAAACTTGTCCTGTCAGCTTGGAGAAGAGACCACTAAGTGGGGAGGGATGTGCTAGAGGTCTATAAAATCATGACTGGTATGAGAAAAGTGAATAAAGAAGAGCTATTTACTTCTTCTCATTACACAAAAACTATGGGCCACCAAATGAAATTAATAGATAGCAGATTTAAAATGAACAAAAGGAAGTATTTCTCCACACAACGCGCAGCCAACCTGTGGAACTCCTTGCCAGAGGATGTTGTGAAGACTAGAACTTTCACAGGGTTAAAAAAACTAGATAAATTCCTGGAGGATAGGTTCATCAATGGCTATTAGCCAGGATGGGCAGGAATGGTGTCCCTAGTCTCTATATGTCAGAAGGTGGGAATGGGCTACAGGGGAGGGATCACTTGATGATTCCTTGTTCTGTTCATTGCCTCTTGGGCACCTGGCATTGGCTAATGTTGGAAGAAAGGATTTTGGGCTAGATAGACCTTTGGTTTGACCCAGAATGGCCATTCTTATGTTATCAATTGTCATTTCTTTTTTCTCTCTTCAATAGCCAATGCCCCCTTTAAATCAGATATTCTAATATGATTTCTTAAGTGCTTTCTCCCTTTTCTTGTTCATTCAGGAAAACCAAGCATTTATTACTTGGCTAAATGTTCTGTATGATTTTGGGTGGTTTGCGTCCATTTTCATGTGACTCAACACCACATATTTTGTTCAGCATTTTGGCTTGGATTTTTCTCCTTGTGATCAGCAGAAGAGTTTGCTGGAAGCCAAGTACTCCTAACTAAGTCTGAGAAGGCCTTGATTGTGAATGAGGGCAGGCCATCACACTAGTGATGACTGCATTACATTAGTTTTTGTGCAGCAGCTTTACAGTGCATGAAATTTTTCTGCTGCCTGCTTGCTGCTGCTAACCTCCCAGGGAAGCAGGATGAATAAGATAATAAATATATACTATAAAACACCCCATTCTCCTCCATTCAGCCCATAGGTGTTCAGAGGCACTGTCTAAACAAATCATTATAAAATAATAAGAGCATTCTTAACATATCAGTGTTAAATATTTATTAAGGTATTTATTTGACTTATAGGAGATTATCATTGTGCACAGTAGTTAATGGCCCTATCCTTGCAAAAATTGCTGCTGGGTTTTAAATGACATCAAGTAGTCAGAACTTAAGCTTTACATCTCCTTTGAAAAGTATGAAAAGCATGCAAAAGTGGTTGTTTTGCAGCATGGTGTAATCACAGCGGTGTATGGACTGCCCAGTGAGATGTAATGTGGGCTCCAGCACTGATTTCTTTTCTGTGGAAGTTAGAAATCTCTGTGTGTCTTGCTTTTGCTGTGTGCTGTTGTTACGGGGTGCTACCGCACGGAAGGTGAAGTGGTTAGTAGTACAGTCCCTGAAGCTCTCCTGATCTGTATATCTGGTGGTGTGCAGGCAGCCCTAACATTTTGTTTCTTTCAGTTGTTCAAATAACTTTGAATGGTCATGGAAGACACATATGCTGCATGTGTATGTGTGTGTCCTGCTTAGTACAGAAGCTGTCAGTACTCAGACTGTGCTGCAGAAAAATGTTCATGAATGTAGTCAAGTTGGATAAATTCATTGTACTCGACACACAGGTGGGCTTGAGCAACCAATCTACTACCAGAGAGCAACTTCATAGCCACCCAACTCTGCAGTGCTACTTGCACTTGGCAGATGCAGTCCTCTTAGTTGAGAGTTTTGATATACATTACATATGACCCACTTCTGCAGTGTCACTTCTAATTTCATTGGCAGTGGATGCTGGAGGGGAAGGCCTGATGTACCAATGGACTGTCAGACTCTGCTTGATGTTCCTTATAGCCAGTCTAATCTCTCTTCAGCTTCCTTTTTGATTATTGATAAATATGTATTCCATTGAACATATCAGAGAGACCATTTGTCAAAAGAGGCAGGTGAGAGAGGGGACTATGTAATTTTCATCCCAGATGTTGAAATTTACATCTCTAGGGCCTGGACTCAAAGTTTTATATTAGTGTTAGAGGATGTAACTCTTTTGCCTGACAATTATACAATATATTGTAGACACGGTTTTATAAAGTGCCTTGGCTGAATCTAAGTAAGTTATACTAACATAAGAGCTTTTACAATGGAATACCGACATATACGTTAGGGTGTTTTGCTGCCTTAACCATCCTAGCAGTGTAAATACCATGAATTATCATGTATATCCGAAGGCATAAAGTTAGGCACCAATATTTTCACAAGCAATATTTTCATGAGAACCAGTTCCCATTTAAAGTCACCTAGAGAACAAAAAGTGGGCAGCCTCTATTATAGTCCATGTTCTGAAAATCGAGCTATTTATGGTGGTGCTTAAACATAGGCACACCATCAGAAAATGTTGACTTTTAATACCAGTTCTGATGCTTCTGCCCAGGCAGCTCGCAAGGTGCAGATCAATCATTCTCTTCATCCACATGAACGAAGCCTGTTTTAAATGTGTTGCCTTTTGACAGCACCAAGGCTGACTTCTCAATTCCTACCAATTTATCCATATAACCAATGGCAAGATGCCTCTGATTCATGCTACTGCAGTATTTGCATTGGCCTGTCAGTCAGTACCATGGTAATGACTGAGAGCAAATGGAGAGATGATTTATCCAGAGATGAGACGACGGGTCAGCCGTTATTGCAGTTGCACTGCACTACAGTCGATGAGGGGATTGACCTAAATACAGGCTTTGTTAATCCCTCAAACATGGGGAAAAATCACTCTTGAAATGAAAATCTGTGAATGCTGGTACAGCCTGCAGGGCTGTTATGAGGGAAGGGGAGAGAGAGGATTGCAACCTAGCACTTGCTCTTCTTAAAAATACAATAAAATAAAATATATTAAAACTAGCTGGCAGTATCTTTCTGGAAATTTTGCCATCATACCCCTGATATACCAGGCATGTATCTTCATGTTTGCTTCTACCAGTTCTGCAGGAGGCTGCGCTACCTGCCTGGGTGATGCAGCTTTCTACTGAGTCCTGTTAAGTGGAGCAGAAAAGATTTTTAAAGCAGAAGTTGCCTGTAAAAACCAGCAGAAGCAGCAGGTGTTGGCTTCAACCTCCCTTACTATGAATGGTGTGAATTCAGTTGGCTGTCCCTGGCACGGTCAAATACTTGTGTGTTTAACCTGAGCTTCGGGCCCATTTTGTCCCATGAGTGGTTGAATGAATAAAAGGAAAACACTTGTCTTTGTTTAAAAAAAAAAAAATGTTGTTCTGCTTAAATATGGTAAAAGATGATAATTCTGGTAAAGTCCCTTTAAGTTCCAGGCAGTTACAGTATTGGCCAGTTGTGACCTCAATTGCCATAATTCAAAAGCAGGACTTGAGATTTTGAATTTCCCCCTCTCCTCTTCGTAGGCTCAGACATGTGCATCGTGAAATCTCAGCCCCATTGAAATCATGAAGCTTTGCCCAGGCATTCACCCAGGAGCTCTGTTGGTGCCCATGAAATAGAATAATAATAGCTAGCTGTTGCATAAATCTTTCCATCAGTGGCACTCAATATTTTATCAAAAGAGGCCAGCATCATCATTGTTGTTCAACTGAAGGAGAAGTTGAGGCATAGAGAGTGGAAGTGACTTTGCCTAGATCCTAGGGTCACACCACAAGCTAATGACAGAACTTTGAATAGAATCCAGGTTTCTGGAGTCCCAATCAGTACACTTCCCATTAGGCCACATTGCCTGTCACACGGTCACGCATTTCAGTTGTGTGGCTGCTGGACTGTGGACTTTAAATGTGGTTCATTGAAGCCCCATGTAAGAGACAAATTGATAGTTACTGGTGGAATGATCAGAGTATCTGTTGGAGTCTTTTTTTTTTTTTTTTTTTTTTTTTTAAGGTGGAAAGCTGTCATAGTATTCTCCATCCAGCAAAGCTCTGACCAAAAGTGCAGTGGGATCTTCAACAGCTTTAAGTGTTCAGGACCTCGGTTTTATCTTTCACTTGCAATTCTAAAAGCAAACGAGCAACTTACAGCAAGTGTGGGGACTGATTCTCCATTGACTTGACCTGGTATTCTCTTCTTCATTGACCCACCAGAGTCATTCCAGTTTCACCCAGGTTTTACTTGCAGAGGTTTTCTGTGCAAAATAACCATGACTGAGGTTAAGATTTTATTGTGACTCTTTTTAGTAAAAGTCACAGGCAGGCCACGGACAATATACAAAAATTCATAGGAGCCCCTGAACTGTTCGACTTGTAGTAAAAGGGGGGTAGGGCTGTGATGGCAGTGGAGGCGGACTGATGGCCTGAGAACTGACCAAAGGTGAAGAAATTACAGAGGGCAAGTAGAGTCACAGAATCCTTAACCTCTGTACCTAAACGGTATCTTTTAATCATTATTATTAATAAATTCTATTTCATTACCACTTGGGGGCCCCAACTTACAGGCTAGGACTCAAGTGTGTTAGGCACTGTACAGTGAGGTAAATCAAAGGTTTGTTTGCCTTGCTTGTGAGAGCTAGGAAAATGTTAGTCTCCAGTAGTGTGCTATGTGGGTGAGAGAGTATGACCGAGAGAGAGAGAGAGAGAGAGAGAGAGAGATCTGTATCTGAGACAGCAGCGCGGAGTGGCAGGGGGCTCACTAGTAGTGGGGTTGGGAGCACACTGGCTGCCGGCCCGGCCCCCGGAGACTATTGAATAATCATGTAACTAAGTTTTGATGCAGTTACATGATTATTAAATTAATCGTTATCTGACATCCCCAATCGTTTCACGTAAGATTTAGTTCTATATATGTATTGCTCACACTCAGAGATTTCCCTTCATTTTCTCATTTTGCATTTGATTAATTAAAAATGTAGGGTTGTCAAGCGATTTTAAAAATTTAATCACTATCAATCGTACGTGCCTCGCCTTTGAAATGCTAAAATGGCACTTCAGAGGGGCTATGCAACAGTGGAGCCGGAGATCAGCTGGGGACTCCAGCTGATCTCCGGCTCCACTTATGCTGCCCTTTTGAAGCGCAGGATCGGCACTTCAAAGGGGCAGCGCAGCATTAATGCCTGTGATTAACACGTTAAAAAATTCATGTGTTAATCACAGGCATTAACACAGGTCAATTGACAGCCCTATAAAAAATTAAGTTTTAGCATGATCCGTTGTAGATCCACCTGATGTCCTTACTGTTTACAGTTCCATTATTCTTAAGGTAGTTGGATGTGTTTTTCTTAAGTGTTCTTGATTTCCACCCCCTCCCCCCCTACAGGTTAAACGTCCCTGGTCTGGCAAATTCCTTGTTTCTGAACTGGTCAGGTCCTGAGGTGGCCAGATCAAGGGAGCTCAGTACTGGCCCTTCTGCTCCTAGCTTACAGTGCTCTGATCTGTCCTAATTTGGTAATGATCCTGGTCCCGGCTCTGGGGCTCTGCTCCTGGCATTGGGGCTCCACTCTGTAGTTCAGCCACACTCCTCACCCCAGCCCACCATTTTTTCCCCATGAGTGCTTTTTTTCCCCTCTTTGTCTCTTCCTTCTCTTCCTCCTGTCCCGCATTCTCTGCTATTTATTTTTGAACTGGACCTTTAATACTCCATTCGTCTGAAGTGGGCTGTGCCCTCGAAAGCTCATGATACCATCTGCATGTTTTGTTAGTCTTTAAGGTGCTGCTAGATTATTGGTTGTTTTTTAAGTTTTTCCATAATGATAATGATAGGCATTCAGTTTTCCCAAGTATATCCTTTCCTTAAATCAACAGATGTGATGTGTGGGGAAGGGATTATTCTGCCTCAGTGAGGATCTGGTAACTAGTGGTGTTAGTGTTCTCCTGTCCAGAAAATGTGTCAAGGTTATTTTTGACTGCAGGATTTCTTATTTCAGTAATACTCCTACTGCTGTAGGGACCTGTTTATCTGTTTCTGTAATTTTTCATAAACCAAATTGAGTGGTATGCTGTAATTATTTTGGGTGGGTTTTCTTTCTACTGGGGGAGGGGCTTATTTTTCTATGGCTTCTTGATTTGACCTCTGCTTTCACAAGATGCTTGGGTGCCATTGGTAGTCAGCAAATGCATTCCGGTTGGTTTTTGATAGCTTTCATTTTAATAATAGATTAAGTGTGATAATTTTAAAGGTACGATTTTTTTTATATGGGATATGGACGGTTTATAGACCTTTTCGAGTCCTGTGTGGTGTGTGGCAGCAATTTCAGGGGCCCAAGGCTGCGGCATTGTCAATGCTGCAGTAGCAGCAATGGCCATGAGCCTTGGTCCCTTTTGAATCGTGTTGCCCCGGGGCAATTGCAACGCTCTCCTCAGTGGCAGGCCTGTATCTGGAGAGCTTTTTCAAAAGCTAAATCCTCCATGGAGCTTTCTCTCCACTCATCTTTAATGACACAAATGAGTCTCTGTTTGACCAGAGACACTGTCAACTCACCAAAGTCACTGGTTTTACTGAATTTCCTTCATGTAACCTATTTCTTTATGGAGTCCTATTTATTTATTTTGCCTGCCTATACAAAAAAAAAAAAATCTCTCAAATGTCTCCTTCCCTTTTGGTTTTCAATGTTCCTCAGCTTTAGTAAGTATTTTACTTAACTTCATGCTTCCACTTTCTTCAGACTTAAAGCTGTTATAAATATTCAGTTTCCTCTCCAACAACATGCAAAAAGATAGATGATTGCACTTGATCAATTTTCTTCTGTCCGCCTATAGGTGCTAAATAGAATGTAAATCACAGTCTGAATCTTTTTCTGTTCTCTGCCACGTTGTCTGACAATTGCAGACTGGATGGAGGTTGGAACACATTCATTTTTGGCTCCCCCCTCAAACTACTGTTGTGTTCATAAAATAAATCCAACAGCTTTAGTTTTTCTTTGTTTTGCTACTCCCCTTGCCTTTGTTTCAAAGTAACTGCAGTTTCCTACTCATTGAGCACTTCTGACACCATGTAATGATCTTGGGGTTCATTAAACTGAAAACCAGTGAATGAGAGAGGAATAAAACTTATAATAAAACAGAACTAGAGAGCTTTTGTGGTGAACTGTTGTAAACAGCTAAACTGTGTTCAACTCCCACTTCCAGAGCAATCACTAAAATCCTATGTTCATAATATTATTCCTTAGGAGGGAATATCTCTAATTTATAATAGTGCACAAACATCTCCACACAGAGTATGAAATACATAGGAATGACAGAGTAGGTTGTGTTGGTGGGGGAGTGCAGGACAACTGACAGTTTCTAAGGCCTCTGAGCAAGGTACCCAATTAATGACTGCTTCTTGGTGCATCTCTTGGCTCTGGTCCAAGAGATGAATATCACTGAACTGCTGAGTAATAGCAACTATAATGTAATTTAAACTTCGCGCCCTTCCAGTGGGGGAAAGACCAAATAAATCTTCCATGGTGGCATTGGATTTCAAAAGGGGGAAGTATTCAGAAAATGAAGAAGCTAGTTAAGTGAAAATGAAAAGCAACAGTCCCAAGGGGAAAATGTCTGCAAGCTGCATGGGAACTTTTTCAAAACACTGTGCTTGAGATGCAAATTAAATGTATATTCCGAATAATAAAAAGATAAAAAATGCTACCCAGGTTAAACAGCAGAGTAAAAGAGGCAGCTGGGGCAAAAAGGTGTCCTCTAAAAATTGGAAGTCAAATCCTAAGGAGGAATAAAAAAAGGAACATTGAACTCAGGCAACTCAAGTGTTTAAAAAAAAAAAATAAAAAAAAAGGCAGACCAGATATTTTTTCTTTTTTTGAAGAAGAATTGTTAGCTAAAGCAAGGTAAAAAAATTTAGTGGGGCCACTGAACAGTCAAGGTGGTAAGGCAGCATGCAAGGAAGGATGAGGCCATTATGGAGAAGCTAAATTAATTCTTTGCATAGGTCTTCACTGAAGAGCATGTGAGGGATACACAAACCATTCCTTTTAAATGATAGATGTGAGGAACTATCTCAAATTGAGGTGTCAGTAGTAGTAGTTTTGGAATAAATTGGTACTTTAAACAGTAATAAGTCACCAGCACCATTTACCTGAATTTTGAAGCAACTTAAACATGAAGTTGCAAAACTACTAACTGTGGTATGTTACTTATTTCTTAAATCAGCCTCTGTACCAGATGATTAGAGGGTAGCTAAAGTATAGCGTTCTTTGACAGGATAATAAGCCTTGTAGATAAGGGGGAAGTGGTAGATGTGATATACCTGGACTTCAGTAAGGCATTTGATGCAATCTTGCATGACCTTCTCATTAACAAACTAGTGAAGTGGAAATTAGCTGGAGCTACTATAAGGAGGGTACATAACTGGCTGTGTAACAGTTGCCAAAGAGAAGTTATCTGTGATTCAGTCATGCTGGAAGGCCATATTGAATGGGTTCTGCAGGGATCAGTTCTAGTCAATGATATTTTAGATGATGAGAGAGAGAGTACACTTATGGGCTACGTCTACATTGGCCCCTTTTCCGAAAGGGGCATGCTAATTTGACAGGTCGTAATAGGGAAATCTGCGGGGGATTTAAATATCCCCCGCGGCATTTAAATAAAAATGTCCGCCGCTTTTTTCCGGCTTTTACAAAAGCCGGAAAAAAGCGTCTACACTGGCCCCGATCCTCTGGAAAAAAGCCCTTTTCCGGAGATCTCTTATTCCTACTTTGAAGGGCTTTTTTCCGGAGGATCGGGGCCAGTGTAGACGCTCTTTTCCGGCTTTTCTAAAAGCCGGAAAAAAGCGGCGGACATTTTTATTTAAATGCCGCGGGGGATATTTAAATCCCCCGCGGATTTCCCTATTACGACCTGTCAAATTAGCATGCCCCTTTCGGAAAAGGGGCCAATGTAGACGTAGCCATGAAGTTTGTGGACAATACCAAGCTGGGAGAGGTTGCAGGTGCTTTGGGAGATGGGATTAAAATTCAAAATAATCCAGACAAACTGGAGAAATGGTCTCAGGTAATTAGGCTGAAATTGAATAAGGACAAATGCAAAGTATTTCACTTAGGAAGGAACATCAGTTGTATACACACACAAAATGGGAAGTGACTGGCTAGGAAGAAGTACTGCAGAAAGGGACCTAGGGGCTCATCTAGACTATGCGGAACAGTCGAAAGAGGATATGCAAATTCAGCAGGAATTTGCATATCTTCTTTGGATCACACTTCCTAAAGTAGTTTAGATGCGGCTTTTTTGGCAAAACGACCCCTCCCCCCACCCCCCATTGAAAAGCTGCTCTTCCTCAAAAAATGAGATTTACACGGCTTTTCAACCCGGGTGGGAAGGGGAAGGGGGTTCACCGGAAAAGCTGCGTCTAGTGTTGCTTCCCCCTTCATATAACATCAGAACCAGGAGTTGCCCTATTAATGTCATTGGCAGCAGAGTTCAAACAAACAAACAAACAAAAGGAAGTGTCTCCATTCACATAATGCAAAGTCAATTTGTGCAACTCATTTTCATAGACTGTTAAGTCCAAAAGTATAACTGGGTTAAAAAAAATTAGGTAAGTTCATGGAGGATCGGTCAATCACAATAAATGAAGATGGACAGTGATATAGCGCCATTCTCATGGTGTCCCTGAGCTTCTGACTGCTAGAAGCTGGCCGTAGACAGCAAGCAATGGATTATTTGATAATTGCCTTATTTTGTGCATTTCCTCTGAAGCATGTAGCATTTGCCTATGTTGGAAAAGAGGATAATGGAACATTAGCTCTGACCCAGTATGGCCACTGTTGTGTAGTTTTTACTGCAGGATTTCTTGTACAGGTTGAACCTCCCTTGTCCAGCACTCTCTGGACCTGACCAGTCCTGGATGAGAGATTTTGCTGGACAGGGGTGGCCATTACTGGAACCCTTTCCTGCCAACCCCCTCCAGCCGTGGCCCGACTGCTGCCCTGTCAGCGGGCTCCCCCCTCTCATTGGCCCTACTGCCTGACTGGGCAGCCCTGCCACCTCTGCATGCAGAGCTCCTGCTGCTGCACCCAGCTCTTGCTGCTGTGCTGGGCAGCCCTGCTGTCTCTGCTCGCCAGGCTCACACTGCCATGCCAAGTAGTCCTTCCCTCTGTGCACGTATCAGACTCCTGCTGCAGCGCCCAACCCCACTGCATTCACTCACTGGCTCTGTGCCACCCTGTGCAACCCTCCTGGCTCTGCATGCCTGCTTCTCCCTGCAGAGCCTGGCTCCTGATGCTGCTCCAGGCAGCCCTGCAGCCTCTGTGCTGGGCTCCTGCTGCTGCATATGGAACTCCCGCAGTCCTACTGGGAAGGAAAGCCCTACTCCCTGTCCGCTTGCAGGGCTCCCAAGCACTAACCCTCCCCTAGGACTCTCTGGTCCTGGAACATTCGTGATCTGATGTCGCTGGACCAGAGAGTCCCAGTTAAGAGGGTTTCCACCTGTACCTTCTTCTGGAACAGCTGGTGCTGGCCACTGTCCGAGACAAGATACTGGACAAGATGGATCACTTGTCTTACCTGGAGTGACGATTCCTGTGTTCCTGAGCGCGGCTTTCTTGGCAGGACAGAGTCAGACTGGTCTATCGAAAAAACATCCATGCTGCTCCCAGTGCGAGGAAGGCTCAAGCTTGACCATCCTTTAAACTGTTAGCATTAAGAAGCAGAGGTGGGCTAGCCTAACATAGTTTTAGGTTCCACTCTAGCAGTCTGTGAAATCTTACTAACAAGGGGAGTAGATTTTAATCGTTCTCTGCTGAGACTTTTAATCTGTCTCATTGACACTGCCTGTTCTCTTGAGTTTTTCCAGAGCTATGAGTGGAATCAGATGCTCACATTTAAAATTCTTAATGCAATAATGATTTTAAATAGGGTGACACATTTTTAACGAGAACTATTGACTGTTTTTGAGATAAAAAGGAAACACTTGAAAGTGAAGTCCTCCTACAAGTCTGTTTTATTTCCCAGGGGCCATCTGGAGTGCTGGTCACGTGGGAGTTCTTCAAAATGCCAGATCATCTTTGTACACTACTGTAACTTCTTAAAACATAATTGACACAGCAGTGCCTTCAACACCGTGCCAACAATTAGTTGAGCTGCAGCAGTCAGTCACATAGGCTAGTTCCAATGTGTAATTCCAGAGCTTGTGTAGGGCAGACATGGGTTCTGATCATGCTAAAATTGGGGGAAATGGTCTGAAAATAAGAGGTGATGTGGGCTTCTTGAACTAGGATTTGGTTTTGTTTGGGGCAATGAAGCCTTGAGATGGGATTTGCTGAGCCAGACAGTCAAATAGGTATAGAGAAGCTGCTTCAGTTGAATAATGCTAGATATCAAAGCATTGTATTAAAGTAGAGAAGTTTGGTTCTCCAGATGGTGAAGCTGATGTTTTTGGGAGGCAGTGGCAGCCCAGTGTTCTACCTGCCAGAGGTGTGGCAGGGATGGGGTAGAAAGATTTTGAATGTTAAAGAACAATGATTTTGTTCTTTAACTATTTGTCTCCAGATAGTGAGGTGTACAATGGGCAAAGCGTTAATCAGGATGTCCTCCGTGTTGTACCTCGGTGTTTTCGAACCTTGGTACCTGCGGTGGTCTGGACTGTCAGTGTCAGCGTCGTCTGGTCAGGGTCATCCTGGCGCGCTCCTAACAGGACCTCTACTCCGTTGATAAACTTTTGGCTGCGTGCGTAACAATCGGTACTCCCTTTATCTAGAGTGTTAGACCCCGTGCACTTGGGTCAACATGAGATCTCTGAGAGGTCCCGGAAATGAGAGATGCAGGCAAGGTTTGAAATCAGTCGAGCAGGTTTATTGTCAAATGCGAAGCTCTACCAGTTGGTAACAGAGATCAGTACAATGTTACACCACTGGGCACTATGGCCCGCATTGACAAGATACCAACACCGGGCAGGCCTATTGCCATACATCAGATATTAACAGCAGTGAGTCAAAGTTAAGCTACTGTGCATTCAGGCGCCTAGTGTGCCCCCCCCCCCAAGGTCGGCCGGAGAGCACCCTCTGTGGTGTCCTTTTATAGACAGGTACAAACAACTTACATCATTTCTTTACGTACCAGGTTACCACCCTCTGTTGCCTAGTTACCACCCCTCACCTTACGGAAGGGGGGCTTACTTACTATCCTTCATGCTGTCAGTTCCGACCTGGTCCTGAACCTAGGTCGGTACGTGCATTAGTTTTTAGGGAGTCTTTGTACTAAGACATTTCTTAAGATGTTCTGTTACTCCCCTTTGGCATACAGTCTGTACCCAGTGCCTCCCTGTGTCCTGCCATGCTCGACCTAACTTACACAATTACACAGTTATCAGTATGGCCTCTTTCTTGGCTCCTGTGTTACTGAACCAAAGTCTTGTTCACTAGATTGCAGGCCTGTTGCTGTTTTCATGTTGTAGGCCTTAGGCCTGCTGACTCCATGTTACTGACCCTCAACTTACTTCACTCCTTACTGGATATATACTGATACTTTGAGAGAAATATGGTGGAGTAAAAGTGGTGGAGTTAGGTTGAAAGGGCTGGAAAAAGTGAAGTGAGATATAGATTTGAGTATTGTCCAGATAGAGGGTGAAACTTAAGGACGAATTCAGAAGGCCCAAAGCTGCTGAGATGGCTTGGGTGGAACCCAGAACCTACCCTAATGAAAAAGTATTGAGGCAGAAGATGCCTTTCTATTGCTTCATGATAAAAGAAGCTTTTCAATGGACGCAAGGAGAGCAAGACATCATAAAGCTATGTGCACTCTGTCAGGCCTTCTACGTGTGTATGGTTGACAGTGCCATGCACATTTAACGTCCGACATGGAGCGAGTGGAAATCCAAGGAGACAGCCAACCTGCCATGGAAGGTAAGTTTCCATTTAGTGAAAGGGCAGACTATAACCTTGAAATTATCCAGGCTTTACTTCCAGGAAAAGTAGCTGTGAGAAGAGAGCATGCTGTGTCCAAGATCTTGTTGAGAAGTATAGATGTCAGGGGAAGAGGCTGTCAGGGAGCAAATTTGAGACCAATCCTCTTGCAGTAGATGCACAATTATTTCTTCTGTCAATAATAGCTCATCTGCTGTTTTAGAACTATTGTTACAATACTCGCTAGACTGACTGTAATCCATCAGTCCAGCCACTATTTATCTACAAATCTAAAAATCTCTACAGCTTGGTAGGCCTTAGCCAGCATGAGGTCCACTTCACTATTTCCTGCCTTCGGAGGGACTTTAATGTAGCTATAGATATTTCAGAATTGTAGACAGGCTTATATTAGGTAGGTTATGTGCAGATTGTTCCAAGTCATGTTGCTTAGTTCTAGTTCAAGGGCAGCTGCCTTAGAGGCATTTTTCATTCTGAATTTCCATATGTCAGTTGAATCAGCATCCTTGTCCCCATGAAATGGATTTCAACATTTCAGCCTGGAGAGAGGTAGCACAAACCATATGGCAGGGAAGCCGTGTGGTTTAATGGTGCTCAGATTGGGAGTCTGAACACTTGGGATATGTTTACACTGCATCTGGGAGTGAGCCTCTCAGTCTGGATTCACAGGCTTGTGTTAGTGGGGCTTGTTTTAGCCCTCCAAAATAGCTGTGTAGACATCGCAGCATGGGGTGGAGCTTGGACATCCAGGTTCCAAAGTTCATGGTCCACCTCAAGCCACAGTGTCCACATATCTAGAGCCCTGCTGGCAGGAAGTGGGTAGACATGCTTTTGGGACTTGAGCAGGGCAAGTCACCACTCCACTGTGAGCCTTAGTTGTGCCATAGGTAAAATGGGTATAACAAGGCTAAATCTCATTTCTTAAAATATTGAGATCTATGGGCTTAGTGTTTTACTTCCTGCCTTACAATTGACATAAGACATTCTGGGTCTTGTGTCTTACTAATAGGGTCCCATTTTTCTGGGGTAGGATTAGAAGGGTGAGGTAGCTGTAGCTTGATGGAATGATGTCATCTTAACAGACTAATATCTAACTGGCGCAAAGCATTCAGAAAGGAGAGGAATTTCTAAGGAATGATCAGCACTCCAGTTGGCCTCTGGGAATTACTAATTCCTATTTAAAGGTGCTGATTGTCCAACTCCTTGGCAGAGGGGCTAGGGAGCACCCTCGTAGTTCCCATTGGCTGCAGTTCTTGGCCAATAGTAACTGCAGAGCTAGTACTGGGTGCGGGGTCAGCGTGCGGAACTTCCCTGATCACTCCTCTGCCTGGGGTTGCAGGGACATGCCTGTTGCTTTCAGGAGCTGCAGGGAATCTGCCTTACCTCTGCTGTCCTGCCAAACAGACTTTTAACGGTTGAGTATGTGGTGTGGACTGGAGTCACCAGGATCCCTTTTCAACTGCAGAAGTGGCCTGTTTGTACTCCTCCAGTTATAGGGAGGAGAGCAAAGAAAGGGGGAAAAGTAGCTGGGGAGCAAAGTTTGTTAGTGGGTTACAGATGATCGAAATAAGCCATAAATTCAGCATCGCTAGTCAATCCATTTTTTTTTGTGTCTAGCGATGTTATGAATTTAAGCTCCAAATTTTATCTTTTGAAAGTGTGTTGTGCAGGTTTCCCATGAGGATGAGAACTGATAGGTCACATATAAAGTGGTCGCTTTGTGAAAAGGGTTTACCCATGGGTGATAGGAAGTTTTTGTCTTATTTTCTTCTTTGTCCTCATATGAAACTAGACAATTGTCTGGTTTTATCTACACAGTTGCTCTTGGGGCATTTAAATGAACTGGATGAGGTGTACCACATGTGAAGGATGCATGGATGTTGAAAGATGTGTTGTGGAGGGTGTTGATCATTGAATCAGTGGAGATACGTTTGCAAGTTGTACATCTGTTGATCTGGGAGGGCCTGGTGCCACTTTGAGGTGGTTCCTGGTCTGTGGTCTCCACTTCATTTTGAATGGTCCTTTTGAAATATGTGTTAACTACTTATGCTAAACGTCCGTTCCGCCTTGTATTTAACTGTGACACCATGAGTAAACTTCCTAGACCTGCAGAAGAGCTCTGTGCAATCTCAAAAATTTGTGTCTCTGACCAACAGAAGTTGATCTAATAAAAGATATTCTGTCACTTCCCTTGTGTCTCCAATATCCTCAGACCGACGCAGATGCACCCCGTATGCTAGAATCATGTGTCTTGCAAAGACCCAGGGTTATGCGCTATCTCATAGGCCAAATTTTATTTTTTTTAGAACTTGGAGTCAACTTTCCCATGGTAACAAACCAATGGAAATGGGATTTGTAATGGGAATGCAAACAATTAACTAAAATTCTCTCCATGGATGTTCCTATAGCATGTTATGTAAAAATAGGTTGAGAAGTTGACTACTGGGACATAGTAATATTGCGTTGGAAAGAAATGTTTTCCTTCCCACTAACTTTCTGAGCTCTAGCATTTCTACACTTGTGTTAAACATTTACATGCAATGTCTGGTTTTTAAACACTTTTTGATGGGGCCATGGCAGCACTGTTCCTTTTTACACTAAGAAGCTAACATACAGTCTCCGTCTCATTGCTGTTTTCCAAATGTTTTGATGGTTTGGGTAAAGAATAAGAACAGTTGCAATTTCTTGTATGTTGCACTTGCATCTTGCTGGGAGAAGCTTTGAATTACCTGCCTGGATCTCAGCCAGCTGATGTGGCCTTTCATATTACTAAAATAGATGAAGTGTGTGTGTGAGGGGGAAGGAAGGGATGGATGGATGGGAAGACCTCTGAAAGAAAGATCCTATATACTCTACATTGATATTAAATGTTTCATGATACTACTTACAGGAACTTCTGTGTCTTTTGGCAGAGGGAAAACTTTCTCCACTGTTTTAGTGTGCTGTGTGCTTGCGATAAATCTGGATGCTTTTTCCCCCCCAGAGGTAGATGCATTCAAGTAATGGCTAAAGTGAATCTATGCGCTTGTGATGCAGTTTAGAAAGCTTTGGGATGAAAAGGTGTTAAAATAGGCATGGTCAAAATCTCTGTCTTTGCTGCCACACTGTATTTGTGTAATTCCATGGTAACTTAAAGCTATAAATTCTACGATTTTTAATGACACCATTTCTATCTGAACGCAAATCACAATTAGAGGTGAAAATGTAGCTTGCACTGAGGTATTGTAGGGAGGCCCAAATTAAGATGCAGTGCCAGGGAGAAAGAGATGTTTTTGTATTTTTTTTCCTTTTTGTATTGCTGGTATGTTTTTATAGCTCTGTTCCTATAAAGGATCCTGGGGCTATAGCTATTGAACAACTCTAAAAATAATTATGCATTATACCTATTGAGAACCATTGCTGATCAGCTGCAGAGCAAATTATTTTTATAAATGCTGTTTCTTTAACTCTTGAAGTGCTTTTAAAAATAGCCTAAGTAGTGCACAGCAGTTTGTGCTTTCAAAGGGATGTAACTGTATTGATATAAAGATGAATTTGTTCTGTGTGTGACCGAGAGGGGTTATATAAGACTTATTTAAATATGTAGGAACTTCTTTGTGTTTTACTAACAAAAGCAAATACAGAACTTCGTTGGCATAGAATGCCTTTGCCATTTATGTTTCCTGCTGTATAATTTACACTGTTTATCCTGTCAAGCAGGCTACAGGTTTTAGAGAACAATGTGAACGTGAAGGGTCTTTTAGTAAGAATGAGACTGATCATATGTCCTTGAAAACACTGTATTTTGTTCTTTGGGTGTTGACCTTGTATTTTGTGGCTTGTAGCTCTGCAGAGAAATGACCAGCTGAGCTGGTGAAACTCGTAACACATTGATTGAATACATATTGGACTCAGGACCCTTCCTCTCCAACAGAACTGTCACAAGTAGGGATGTAATAGTATAGTTGATTAACTGATAAGCAAAAACTTATACGTTAATACTCTAGACTACATCTACATGCATTTCCCTCTTTTCCCCCTCCCTCCCCCCCACCCTCGGCCAGTAAATTTTTTATCGGGCCAGCCCAGCTCAGTCCTGGCTTGAGGTGGGTCCGGGACCTACCACTGATGTGGCTCTGCATTTAAAGTATATTGGGAGCAAGGAGGGCAAGCAGCCCGGCTCAGTTCCAGCTTGCGCTGGGTCCAGGACTTATCCCTGTTGCAGCTCTGCATTTCAAGTGTATTAGGAGCTGGGCGGACAGGCAGCCTGGCTCAGTTCTGGCTCGTGCCGGGTCTGGGAGCTCACCCCCAGCCCCAGACAGGGGCGACAGGCAGCCAGTCCGCAAGGGGAACTGGTTTTTAAACTGGCTCCCCTCGTGGACCAGCTCCTGCCCTGCTGCCTCTGATGCAGTGGATGCTGGCCCCGCCCCTGGGCACTATAGAATAATTGACCAATGAAAATTCATGAGGTTACTTGACTATTCACTTACCCGATAATTAACATACCTAGTCACAAGACTTGTGACAACTCCTAGTCCAGACCCTCCCTCTAGATGAGTCCTCATAGCAGCGCACCTCATGCATAGGGAGCCAAATCTACAGAGTAAGAGTGAAGAAAAGAGGAGGGAGTAAGAAACGGAAGGGAAGAGAGGAGGCACCGCACTCTCATCCCAGTGGCTAGTATTGCCCTATCCACAGTTCCGTAGCACCTCCCAAGCCTGTTTCCTGTGTGCCTGCTGTGGCAGGTGTCCTTGTTTTGCATTCTGAAAGTTGGTTCCGTGAAAGATCATTTTATTTCATACTATGTCTGTTTCACAGCACATAGTACCCATATCCCTGACAACATAGGGCATGTCTAGACTACATGGCTCCGTCGATGGAGCCATGTAGATTAGGGTTGTAGGCAAAGGGAAATGAAGGGGCGATTTAAATAATCGCCACTTCATTTGAATTAAAATGGCTGTGGCGCTGTGCCAATCAGCTGTTTGGCGGCACAGCACTGTAGTCTGGATGCTCTGTGGTCGACATCAAAGGCATTTGTCGACCTTCCTGTAATGCCTTTGATGTCGACCGCAGAGCATTCAGACTACAGCTCTGTGCCCCCACACAGCTGATGGGCACAGCGCTGCAGCCATTTTAATTTAAATGAAGCGGCAATTATTTAAATCGCCGCTTCATTTCCCTTTGCTGAGTAAATAAATCTACATGGCTCCGTCGCCGGAGCCATGTAGTCTAGACATGCCCATATTGTGCTGCATTGTAAACGTAGCATCACAACTTGAGGTCAGCAGCAGTGAAACTCACGGTATTGGATTTTCAGTGTTCATTCAGCTCTTGTGTGTTGTTTCTGTGTTGCAAGAAACTGATGCTTCTCTTCCAGCAAAAAGGCCCAAGCTGCCCAGTCTTGTAGGGCAAACACTTCCTGTTGCCAATGTTGCTTATTGTCAAGTCCCATTGATCTATTAGAATAGCTCACGGTGATGTGTGTGGTGCTTGATTAAATGTTTGCAAAACCAAGTCTAGTGCAGCAAATGCAGTTCATCGCTCTCCTCCCTACTTCACTTAACATAGGAGGATGCTTTTAAATAGGCTAATGTGGGTATTTATTTCATTACGTGGTGATATCTAGGAGCGAATAGACTGCCATAGAAATGAATCCAACCTCATTGGGGCATGATGTTATGATGCTAAGCAACATAATCTTGTTATGTGTGAACACTTCTGCCCTTCTTTCCAGATTTATTTCCTGGCAGGGATGCAGGGAATGCTTAGGTTAGACATGTACATTTAAATCTTCCTTGACAGCCCAGCCTTTGGGATTTCTTATCAGAAACCTTGGGATGTTCAGGAAGGGACCTACACAAGTATCATTATAGATGTGTGTTGGGGGCCTTTCTCATTCTTCTTTAGCTTGCCATGGGCAATCCGCACATTCGATTGCTTGTCTTTCACTACCACGTGTTGGAGACTAATGTGATGAGGAGCAAGGGCATGCAGAAGAACTGGCACTATGTGGGCAACGTGGTATGAAGGAGAAACACAGGCGTGAGGAAGATTGGCTCAGGGATCCAATGGGTGCAGGGAACATGGGAGATGGAGAGGTTTTGAGGGTTGACTGGAAGCCAGGATTGGGGAAGTGACTAATTCCATCAGGAGCCAGTGGGGGTGAAGGAACAATGGGACTGGCTGAGCAAGGAGAGTGGGACTGGGGTGAGAAGTCTGAGAAGTGGAAGTTGGAATTGGCTGGGAGAAGCAAATAGGACGCAGAGTTCGGGGAGGGGAAGAGACAAGATTGGGATGAGAACAGGTGGGAAGATGGTGAGGCAGAATAGAGCAAGCCTAGTGTTAGCTGTGCTGCCTAAAGCTAGCTCCCCTTCAGAGCCTGAAACAGAACCCCAAATTCCCGAGTCTCAGCATTCCTTTGCTGTCAGCAAATATATGTGGAAAACCTATTGGCATTTCATCCTCTGCATGCTTTACATAGCCCAGTACCAGAAATCTAGTATTGTTGTGATTTGCTGTTAGTGCAAGTGGCGGAGTTCTGTGTGGTGCATCTAAAAGTTCTAGCCCTGCTGATGATCCACCTAGGTATCAGCCGGATGGAATTTGTGGTCTCTTTCTCTCCCAGGGAAATTAAACATTTTAAAACCAGTGTTAATAGAATAGTATTAAAGTTGCAAGGTCAAGTGCTTGAAAGATAGGAAACAGCAAAATTGAGGTTGCCTGGGAAAATGTCATTGGGCCTGTTTGAGCGCATGTAGTCTTCAATTACATGATCACGTACTGTTTTCCCCCTTGTCTCATGTAGTGCTGTTCCGGGAATAAATGAGGGTTATGTAAAGGAGACTTGATTTTTCCCAGAAGCTGGAAAGTGTGTAATGAATGAGATTTCAGGAAGAGAAGGGATGGTCTCAGACTAGTCAGTTGAACACTGGCCTGCAAGGCTGTATTCTATCTCTGTATCTGTAACCGAGTGCCTGTGTGACTCTGGACAGGTCACTGCAGCCATATTTCCATAGGATGTTAACCCTGTTCCTCATTTTCTGTGCGCTCAGCTGGAAGACCTAGGGTCTGATTTGCACAACTGCAGCTGTGTTGTGAACATAGGAAGGGCTACATAATGCCACTTGAAATCAAATGCTTAACAACTCATATCACACATGCAAAATGGCTACTTTTGACCTTCATCTCTCTGTGCCTCAGTTGTCCATCTGCTAAAGGATCATACCGTCCTCTATCCTCACTGGGTTTTTGGGAATGTAGTATTTGTGACACATCTGGATGAGAGAGCGCGTATGCACTGACTTTTTAAATTTGCTGCGGGGTGCTCAACCACTCTACTCCAGGTCCTGTCCCTACTCCACCCTTCCCCTAAGCCTCCACCTTGCGTTCTCCTGCCTCCAGCCTTGAATGTGCCCTGTCCCTGCTCCTCCCTCCTCCTTCTCTCCCTCCATCCTAGATGTTGAACATCACAAACTTAATTTCCTCATGGGCTTCTCTGTGTCACTCATCACCATAGTGCAAAGGCACCGATTCTGTTGGGTTCTCCAGCGCTGGTGCACCCACAGGGAAAAATTAGTGAGTGCGGCGCATGTACCAGGGCCAACCTCTCTTCCCCCACACTTTTCACCCATCAGCAGCCCCATGCTTACCAACTCTTCTCCTTCCCAGCGCTTCTGGAACACTGTGAACAGCTGTTTGTCTTCAGAGCAGAGTTTGAATATTATGCATTCCGCCTCTCCCCCCCCCAAAAAAAAAAGTCTGGGGACTTGGGTTGAGCAAGTATAAAACAAAAACTGAGTTAACGGTACTAAATGAAACAGGTTTCCTGTGATGAAAAATAGTATGAGGGTTATGTAATTAAAGATTATCATAATACATACATGCACGGGGGCCAAATGCAAATTAACTTTCTTGCATTTCTTAATTATGAAACCTGCATGTTCTTTAAACAGAATTGTGTGTATACTGTGTAATACAGTAAGTACGTGGGTATTTTTATATATACAATATAAATGAAAACCTGTACAATTTTTTCTGAGTCTCTCATTTTTGGTCTCTGACACTGTGTCCTGCATTGGGGCTTTCATAGATTTAGAGATTTAATTGTAGGTTTGAGACATTTGAAGAAATCCCAAGTGTATCAAGTTACCTCTGAGGGACATATATGTGAATATTCATTGCAGCTCTTTTGAATGTGATGTTTAATTTCCTTAAACTGTTTTAGGCATCAATTTTTATCTGACATCTCTGCAGCTGTTGTATCTGCTTTTACGGTGAAGCCATTGACGAATTAATGAGAAGCTGCTCTTTTGTGATAACATTGTAAATGTGTATATTTTGCCTACTTAAGCTTTTTGTTGTGTGTGTTTTTGTGTTTCAAAAAACCATGTTTTGTATTTCCAAAGCCCCCTTTAATCATTCCATAAAAAAGAAGTGTTGCTGTCCTAAAATTGTCTAAGCATTACACTATCCTTTTTAAGACCTGCAATAGCAAGCTAAATTGTCAGTGAAATCAAATTCAGAGATCACCTTAACAAGGTAGAGCATTTCTGTGCGTATCATACTGCCCTTGATCTTATACTCAGTTAATAAGCAAATAAACCAGTCTAGTCAAGGAGCCGTCTGATTCACGACTGTAATGCAATGCTATATATTCACAAATGTTTTGCTCTTGGTTCCATTGAAGCAACTGATACAATTTTTCATTGATTCTGCAATGTGAGTAGGAGTGAATAAATACACTTCTGACCTAACTGGTTTCATGTGTTTTTTCTTCCCAGTACACAAGGGTTTGGATTCCTGACCCCGAGGAAGTGTGGAGATCAGCAGAAATAATCAAGGATTACAAAGAAGGAGATAAAAGCCTGCACCTGAAATTTGAAGATGACACTGTAAGTTAACTACTGTTATATATATTTCCATTGTCAGTGGTAGACCTAAGCTGCAACTGATCCTCTGAACGAGCCTGAAGTATTAAATGTTCCTGGTGTGCTTTTAAAAAACTCTGCCATACGTTGCCTTGCCACAGCTTCGACTTCTCAAAGACATTAGTATTCAAATCAAAAGTTTTCTGCTTCGCAGCCAACCTTCTTGGACTTGATCCTGCAGTGAAGTTGTAGTATGCCTGTGACATCCAAGAAATTTTCAAAATGGTGACTGTTGCAAACACCAGGTTATGACTTCCTTGGGAGATGAATTGGAAGGAATAAATGGTTTTTATTGCTCATTCAAACCCATCAGGGTCAAAAATAAAAACTGTAAGAGTAGAGAAAATCACTGGCCAAGTAATACCTTTTGTGTATGTGTGCTCTTAGCTTCTTTGAGCTTATTCCAGTATAAACACCTTGTTTCATTTCAGAGCTTGTCTTTTTTTTTTGAAATGGTGCTAAAAGGAGGGTGACAAACAGGAAACTTGTCTCCAGTGTTACTCTACAATCTTTAAATTAACTTGTCAGAAAAAGTAATGCCAGTTTATTTATTCTTTAAAATTCTGCTCTGCTTTCCTTCTCCAAAATGCATATACTTACTACATGGGAAATTCTGATCCTAATCTTTAAATTCACTAGTGGACGGGAAGGGGGAATCTGCTTATCAGTTTTTCAACTACAGCTCATTGAGACTGGGCACTCCCGGTGTTCCCTGTAACCTGAGTGCTTTGGCAGCCACTCTTGAGAGATGCAAATGCCGCTTTGCTCATTAGCAGAGCCCCCACAGCCAGCAACATGTGTTTCTATGGGTGGTGCGCATCACACATGCTTTGATGCACATCACAAAATGTATTCTCCACGTGGATGGAAAAATTAAAAGGAACGTTGTTCAATGGGAAAAATATAGTAGATGGAGCCTAATGTGAAACATTTTGATTGGAGGGCCCTCTTTAATCGAACTACAGGTTGGACCTCCCTGGTTTGGCATCCTCGGGACCTGATCGACCCCGAATAAGGGACTTGGCTGGACCAGGAGAAATCAGTTCTGTCTCGTCTTCATGACCTGGGTGCAGCCGCTGGGCTCCCTAGTCCCACAACATTTGTGGTCAGGCAACCTGTACTTTCCAAAGGACATGTCTACAGGCAGTCCCTGGGTTACATGGATCCGACTTAAATCGGATCCCTACTTACAAACAGGGTGAGGCAACCCCACACTAGGTGCCCCCCCCCCCCCCAGCACACCAGGGAGACACGGAGCGGCTTTTCTCAGCAGACACCTCAGCTTGAGAATAAAGGACTGAGGGAAGTGAGGTGTGGGAGAATAAAACTGAGCTCTGGAGAAATGTTTGGCTAGAGTTTCCCCTACAATATGTACCAGTTCTGACTTGCATACAAATTCAACTTAAGAACAAACCTAGTCCCTATCTTGGACGTAACCCGGGGACTTCCTGTACACTACAATTTTTTGTTGGCTATGTTGGGCAAGGTGTGATGAATTGTAACTCTCATAGCTGCACCAGTTATAAGACAGACCCATTGTCTTATAGCCAGAATGGTTTATTTTGCTGGGGGAAGGAGAGATCCAGAGGGGAAAACTGGGATAAGCTACACGGTTTTGCCAATTTTCCTCAAATAGTCTGAGACGACAGAACTGCTCTGCTCAGGAAATTCTCAGTGCTGTTACTGTCAGTTGCTTTCATAGGTAGGTAACTTCTTAAAGGAGGACAGAGGAGACGTAACCTTATTGGGTATAGAGGATCATCATAGGCCTATGAACTGTTTATGCCCTAACTTGAGCATCTAAGTGGTGGACCTGGTTCCCGCTTGTCTCTAGGCACAATGCAGAGCTTCACCAACTTGTCATCTCTGACAAGGGTCAGTTCTACTGATGCTCTTTTGTTACAAAGGCCCATTGTTCATGACATTTCCAAGTGCAGTCAAGTTAGATGGCTGTTCTGTTGAGGGAACATTAAAAGGACTACATTCCCCAACAAGCCAACTTGATCTTACTGATTTCAGCACCAGAGCAGCACAGCCTACAGTCTGCGTGACTGATGTAATGGTACCAGGAAATACATTTTTCATAAACAGCTTCATCTTAATTGTTTTTTTTTTTCATGGAGCTGGCAACGTTTTAATTGTCCAGGGCGCGACATGCTGTGTTACTAAAGTAGCTAACAGCCACTCCTTCCCCAAACTGAAAATTCTCCGAGGGTTGTGTGAATAATTCACAGCTCCTGCCAATGAACCAGTTTCACACTGGCACATAGTATGTTACCCTGTTACTGAATGGTCCGCTGGGGAGCAGGAGCGAAAGGGGCTTAATTAGACTGTTATGAAAACAATTATTCTTTTTGGCCCAGTATAAGCAGAGTTGCCAGTAGCAGTGGGCCCGAGTACTAGCGTCCCTGGGAAAGTTGCGTAACTCACCTTGGCATTGGGTGCTGAGAATGGGGAACATTTGCTTGCACGGCTTGATAGTCTTCTCCTGTGGTTGACAGGCCAAGAGCCATCCACAGACATGTGACCCATGTGCCACTCCACAGGACCTCCTCAAATTCTTTGCCCTTTCAGTATGCCTCTAGTAGCTACTCAAGCTAATGAGCAATATAAACCTCCCTTCTGTCTTGCCCAGTTATCTAAACCCACACTGCTCCCCCACTTGATGAAGAAATCCTCCTGATTTCCTCTGTAGTGACAAGTACTCTGATCTCCCTTCCTTGATCCCTCTAGTAACAGGCATCCCATGTGTTTAATCTCAGCATGACCCCAGAACATAGAGCTAACCTTGCAGCTGCCAGCCTGGCTCGCTGTTACTCTCCCATTGCTAACTAATGAAATCCAGAGTTGTGTGTCTAGTATATACATGTATTCTAAGTTTGCCAACCTATTCCTCTTCCTGCAGCCCCCACTCCAAGTAAGCTGTCCATTGCAACATCTCTTTTGCCTCTCTATAAACGCAGTATCCTTAGATGAGCGGTCTAGTCCCTGTGCTCTCATCAGCTGTACACACACATTCTTCTCCCACAGGGCTGCCTGCTCTTACATCGTGCTACCAGAGAGAACGAGCAGGAAACTACTTTCTTCCTGTTTTTCATTGAGATGTGGGGAAGCCACCATGCCCTAACCCCCCATCCCCAGCCAGATGTGAGACTCAGCTGGCAGGTAGAACAGAAGGTTTTTTAGGCAACTAAGACATGGCATAGAAGAGACTTGTCAGCACAGGAAGCAGGAGCCGGCAGTACAATCCATCTTGGTGAGATGGGGCTCGGAGCCAATGTCCCTGCCCTCTATCTCTGCACCCCATGCCAGCCCAAGTCACTCACGCACCCAGCAGAAAATTTTTGCCTGCAGCCAGCCTGCCTCAACCGAAATTCCCATCCCCATCTAAATATTGGTACAGTGCCCAGGGAAACTGAGGCACACACCAAGAATGTTAAGAGGTGGGTAACTGGCCAATCGTGTAGTACATTTAAACTGCAGAGCTACAGCGGGGGTAAGTCCCAGACCCGACGCAAGCCGGGACTGAGCTAGGCTGCCTGCACTGCTGGAGCAGCCCTTGTTCCCAGGGGTCCCGGTGGGGAGTTGGACCCCCCCAATGGACAGGGGCTGCTGCAGGAGCAGCCTCTGCCCATGGCAAGCTTGGGTCCACTCTGTGCAGAGGCTACTCTGTGGCAACCTCCCCTGCCCCCTCCCCACCCTGTGCTACTGCCTCTAATAGAGGCAGCCGCGAGGGAGAGGGGCAGGCTGCATTGTGGAGATGATGCTGGGGGGAAAACAGCTTTATAAGCTGGCTCCCCCTGGCACTGGCTCCTGCTTCCCCCCCCTTGCAGAGTCAGCAAGGTGGGGGGAATGCAAGTAGTTGAGTTGACTACCCAATAAGCCTAACTGACTACTTGCTTACATCCCTAGCACACATACGGGATTACCACAGGACAGTACAATCCCATGCAACAGGACAAAGTGAGCAGAGCGAATATGCTCCCCACTTCATCACACTGCTGTATTGCCAGCTGTGAATTCCTTAATCTCCATAATCAGCGACCTCTTTTCTGCTTCCGAGACAATTGTACAAGGCTTCTGTGAAGAACAGCGAGGCCAGTGCTTCGGGGTAGTGCTTGTATTTGAGCAAGGAGTTATGTGACAGATGTGAAATGAGCTGGTGGTCTCGGTTGAGTTCTTGTGGGCCATCTCACACCTGGCACCAACTGGCTTGCTTGGATAAAGATGCATGGTTGGCCGTCCCTCTTTTTACCCCCTGGAATTTTCCATCTAGATCAGGAATGGTACTACGAGGATGAATTTTGCACTGCCACAGCCTCTGCTGTATGCGAAGGCTACAGGCTGGTGGTATTCACCACTATTTCATATTCCATGATGTTATTTCCCCTTCCTGCGTGTGATTGGAATTCCAGCCACTGAACACTTAAAAACCTTCAATGTTCAGGGGAGTCTGATAGGAACATCCAGGATGAGTTTTGTCCATTCTGGGCGATGTACCTATGGCTGGAAGTGGTGGTGATAAAGAAGGGGGGAAGATCAGAGATGGTTTGCTATTTGTATGATGTAGAAACTGCATAGCTGCTGTTGCCATGACATAAAGGAATGAGTCATTTCAATATGATGAAAGAGAGTTTGTTATAAAATCATTAAATGTGTTGAATGGGACACATTCGTCTTTGGATTCACGCTGTCGGATTTCTTGTCTTTTCCCTGTGTTGCTGTTCTGCAATAAACTCATCCTCCTGTAGAGAAGACTGGCTACATTCTAAACATCTGTTTTCTGCTCTTAACAGGAGTTGATAGAAGTTTCCAACTGGTACATAGATGGAGTAGGATTAACTGTGCATATTTGAAATACAGCAAGATAAAAGTTTAGATCACTGCTTGTCATTCTAATAGAGAACATTCAGGGCCAGCTGTGCCAAACTGAAGTACAGATGGGACCTCCCTGGTCCAGCATCCTCAGGATCTGAGTTGTCCTGAATGAGGGAGTTTGCCGGACCAGGGAAGTCAAGTCCATCCTATTGCTGGGGAGCTAGGGCTGTGGCTCTGGAGGTGCTGGAGTCAGTTAACCCGGGGCTGCCACAGCTTCCCGGTTCCAGTGCTGCCTGGTCCTGGCTAATTAGTATATGTCATGAATGTCTTTCTGAAGTAGTGGGCTCAGTGTGACATTTCACAGGATCCTAGCTGGTCAGTAATCCTAATGCAGGACTGGGGGGTAACCTCACAGAACTCCATTGCAGCAGTGAAGTTTTTTGTAAAGATCATGCTTCACTGAGATTGTTTCAGAAGTAAAGGAACTCAGTTGGCAAGTTGCATGGGTGGTATTGCTCCTTACACATTCTAAAGAGACAGCTTCGTCAACTAGCTAAGATAATGTAGGCTTACCAGGTGGCTTCCCAAAAAAAAAAAAAAAAAACCGGACACACTTGACCTCAGATGGGGGGAGAGGGGGAAAGTGAGGCTGGCCCGGAGAGATTACCAACTGGCGGGAAGCAGGGGTGGTCGGGAGAGGATCTGGGGGGGGGGATCAGGAGGAGAAGGAGCGGGGAGAACCAGCTGGCAGGAAGCGGGGCTGGCCGGGAGGGTTTGGGAGGAGGGGGAGAGAACTGGCTGGTGGGGAGCGGGACTGACCTGGGCACGCACAGATCCCGCGGCGCTGCCCGTCCTGCACATGGTCCCAGCGAAGCACAAGTGAGTACTGCCCTGGTGATTCGCCTCCTGCCCCCCCTCCCCTCCACGTAGTTGTATATTGCCTGGCTGGTAGACACACTCTCACAGTGCAAGCGTGTCTACCAGCCAGGCAGTTTGCAACTACATACTGATACTCACAATACTAATAAAACTTACCTAATTAGAAAATACTGGCTATTTTACATGGCCGGTATTTTCTCAATTTGTTTCTCGGACAGAACACTCAAATACCGGACTATCCGGTTCAAAACCGGACACCTGGCAACCCTAAGATAATGGTGTGACGGTCCCTCCCCTACCCGCCCCCGCAAATGCTTGATGAAAATAGGCATATTTATAGTCAAAAGGCAAACTCAGAGATGCTGTGGACAAAATACTTCACATAACTTATCAATTTTAATGTTACAGTCTGCTGCATCTGTATACCCTATTTCAGTGATCGTATCATTCTTGTACAAGAAGTTACAAATGTGAAGTATGAGACTATTTTATAATTTTAAGTGTGCTAATGAGAGCCATTTCTGGTGCTGCCCCTCCCCCAAGACTAAACAACTTGATCAACTTAACAACTCGTAAATAGCCCTGTTTGTACTTTAAGTCCAGAAGGTGCTTGGTCCTAGGAAAACATGTGACCATACCACCCGGTACTAGGATTCCATTTTGACTCTAGTATTTTTCCGTGGAAGGTGGGATGTAAAACAAAAATTTTCTGCCCTGGAGGGAGAGTCTGTCAGCCATTTGTCTTCAGCTGACGCACTAGGCTACAAAGAGGGCTGGAAACTCAAGTCAGAGAAAAATAGTTTGTGTCTAACTTGAAGATCATGCCTGAAATAAGAACATCTCTTTAGGGTAAGAATTTGTATGCTGTAAGTTGTATAGTGAATTAGAACTAGCTATGTGTTTCCTATTCATTTTAATTTAGTAACTTACTTTATCTGCTTGTTTTCACTTTCAGTCACTTCAATCCTGTTTGTACTTAATAAAAACACTTCTGTTTTCTGTCAGGCCCAGTGTAAATAATTGATACTGTGGATGGGGACCATTGAGCATCTCTCTCTTTCATTGATTGAGGGAGCTTAACTGATGAGCTTTCATTGTGTATTTTACACAGAGGAAGACTAATTTATTTGGAGAGTTTTGGTCGCATTCGGGGATTGGTGTACTGTACCTTAGAACTGCATCCTTCTAGAGCTGAAGTGGTTCAGTGTCTACATTGCTCTGCAGGGATAGGGATGGTTACGCCAACTCTGCACCTTGCTTGGGGGAGAGGAGACAACTTGACCCAGCAGGACAAGGTGATGAGGAGCCCCAGAGAGCAGGAAGATGGGTGTAAGTGGCATGAACAGCACATCAGGGATAGGGCCGAATGTAAGTGACTAATCAACTAGTCAACTGTCTGATAAGTAAAATCTTATTAGATAGTCAACACATTAGTTGACTAGTCGCTCCCCCCCTCACCCTGCCCGCTGCCTCTATCACAAAAAGGCAGCAAGGGGGGTGAAAAGGAGAGGGTGCTGGAGTGAGCCATCTTTAAAGCTGGTTCCCCCCAGCTCCAGCTCCGTGGGACAGGGCAGGGTCGCAGTGGCAGAGCTTCCTTTTGAAAATGTACAAGAGCCCCTGCAAGGACTCTTGTGCATTTCAAAGTTGGAATGCTGCATGGAGCCCAGGACCAGTGGGGAGTCCCCCGCTGACCCTGGGCTCCATGCAGTGTTCCAGTCTTCGAAATGTACAAGAGTCCTCGCTGGGACTCTTGTACATTTCAAAGGCGAAACATGCGCTAGTCCTCATCGACTAATCAAATAGTCGATGGAAATCCCATTGACTATTCGATTAGTTAATTAATTGACATTTAACATCCCTAATCAGGGAACAATCCCAAGGGGACTGTCACAAATAATCCCACACCCTGTCACAAATGGGTTATGGCTTTACAGTTCCCCTCCCTGTCACTGACCTGCTGTGTGATGTTGGGTCAATTACTTCATCTCTCTGTGCTTCTGGTTTTCTTCCCATCTTTTGTCTCCCTCATCTATTTAGCTAGCAAGCTTTCCCAGGGCAGGGCTTGTCTTTTAGCTGAATATAATGGGGTTCCAATCTCAGTCGGGACCTCTTGGTGGATTGGGAGAGACTTCAAACGCTTGTGTGGGGATGGCTTTCCGAATGGCCCCAGACTAGTTAAAACCCAAGTGATGTCTGTGTTGTAGCTTTCTTTATGTTGGCAACTGGAATAGTAGCTATGAACACACAATACAGTTTTATTTCCATAGTACATTTCATACAAAAAGGTCTTTAACACTTGAGTGATATCTTTACAGAAGTGAAATAACAATAGCAAGCTGCCACAGAGAAGACAGCTGGAGAGGATCAACTGGGGAAATGAGAGTAGCTGGGAGGAAGATGAAGCAAAATGCAGGACAATGTAGCACTTTAAAGACTAACAAGATGGTTTATTAGATGATGAGCTTTCTTGGGCCAGACCCACTTCCTCAGATCAAATAGTGGAAGAAAATAGTCACAACCATATATACCAAAGGATACAATTAAAAAAAATGAACACATATGAAAAGGACAAATCACATTTCAGAACAGGAGGGGGTTGCTGGGGGGGGGGAGGGGGAAGGAAGGAAGGTAAGTGTCTGTGAATTGATGATATTAGAGGTGGGGAGAGTGGGACATCTGTGAGCTAATGGTATTAGAAGTGATAATTGGGGAAGCTATCTTGGTAATGGGTAAGATAGTTAGAGTGTTTGTTCGTTCCTTTTTGGAGAGTGTCGAATTTTAACATGAATGACAGTTCAGAGGATTCCCTTTCAAGTGCAGATGTAAAAGGTCTTTGTAGCAGAATGCAGGTGATTAAGTCATTGAGAGAGTGTCCTTTCTGGTTAAAATGGCAAGAAACTGGTTTTTCTTTGTGATCTTGTCTGATATCTGTTTTGTGGGCATTAATCCTTTGGCGAAGTGTCTGAGATGTTTGTCCAATGTACATAGCAGACGGACACTTTCGGCACATGATAGCATAAATTATATTTCTGGATGCGCAGGAATATGTGTTCTTGATCTTATAACTCACTTGGTTAGGTCCAATAATGGTATCAGCAGAATGAATATGTGGACAAAGCTGGCAACGGGGTTTGTTGCAAGGGAAGGTACCAGGGTTGGTATTAGTGTGGTATGTCCTGTGGTTGTTGGTAAGAATCATCTTGAGGTTAGGTGGTTGTCTATAGGAGACTATGGGTCTGTCTCCCAGAGCCTCTTGGAGTATGGTATCCTGTTCCAGTATAGGCTGTAGTTTATTGATAATGTGTTGGACAGGTTTAAATTGGGGGTTGTAGGTGATGACAAGTGGTGTTCTATTGTTGGTTTTCTTTGGTCTGTCTTGAAGTAGATGGGAGGAAGATGTTTGAGAAGAAGGGCTTGGCAGCAGCCATGGCAAGCTGGTTAGAAGGATCAGAGGAAGCAGCGTTAATCGATAGAAAGAGAAGAGGAGCCAAGTTTGAAATGGGAGTTTCTTTGAATTTGAGAGGACAGTTTTGTTTAGAACATGAATTGAGTGGTGAAGTTGTGGTGTGGGTTTTTTGTGGGGGTTACTTCAGTCTCCCATCCTATTAGTCTGTTTTGTCGTTCTCGTCAGCCTTGTCTCCCATTTAGACTGTGGTCCCTGTCAGCAAGGACTGTCATCGTGGATGTCTGAACTAGGGATGTTAAATATTGGTTAATGAATAGTCGATTAACCTCATGAATTCTTATCAGTTAGTCTATTATTCTGTAGTTCCTGGGGGTGGGGCCATCAGCCAGTGTGCTCCAGCCCTGCTTTTGGGGAGCCTCCCTGCCCCCTCGTGCTGCTGCTTCTCTATCAGAGGCAACAACGTAGGGTGCCAGGAGGGAGCTGATCCACGAGGGGAGCCATTTTAAAAACCAGCTCCCCTCATGGACCGGCTGTTTGCCACCCTGCACTGCTGCCTCTGATAAAGAGGCAGCAGTGCGAGGTGGCAGCAGCCCCTGCCGGGGCTGTGGGGATCTGAGCTGCTGGAACTGAGCTGGGCTGCCTGCCTGGCTCCTAATACACTTTACATGTAGAGCCGCAGTGGGCATGGGTCCCGGACCCAGTGCAAGCCAGGATTGAGTCCAGCTGCTTGCCAGCCTTCTAAAAAATGTATTGAGGTGGGGAAGAAGAATGTAGTCTGTAGCATTAACCTGCAAGCTTTTGCTTATCAGTTAATTGACTATATGATTACTCACCAGACTCCGGACAGCGTTTAGCACACTGAGGGCCCTGGTCTTTGACACAAGTTTTGAATGTGGGAATGATAATGGCCATGTATTAAATCCTCTGGTGATGCTTGTACGTGCGGGAATTGGGGGAGGTAGGAATTGGGAAGTGGACAGAAGAGGCTGACTGAGAGAGGGGTGAAAGGGAGCATAAATACCTCAGCAAATGAGGAGTCAAGGTAGTACCACCATGAATGCTTTAGTTTGTCACATTTCAAGAGAACAAAGTCTCGCTATTGCTGTTTCACTTCTGTAAAGATATCTGGTACATAGTCTCTGCTATTGGCTGAGGAACTGAAGGCCTTGAAACATGACTGCGCCAGCATGTCTTTTGAGGAGTAAGAAAACTAACTGCTCCACCATAAGCATCCATTAACTATCAAAATATTAATTGGAGCTGTTTTAGTCTGGTCAAGAGGCAAACAAGCAGAATGTACTTGACACAGTTGGGAGAAAATAGCTGTGCCCACCTAGTATTGATATGTATATGGTCCACAGATCACCCATCTGCATCCCCTCTGTTCTGGACACACTCTGTTGCATCTGTTGTGCCCGGGGTAGCCCTAGACTTGCTGCCAGCAACTGGGGCCCTAGGCAAACCATGCAATTGGTGCCCCCACCTCCAAACCCCTCAATGATATTGCGCTGCCATTTGGCGCCCTAGGTGACTGCCTAGTTCACCTGTATGGACGGGCTGCCCCGGTTGTGCCATTCCTAATGTATCCACTCTTTCTAATGCGTGCCTCTCTGACTAAACCAAACAGCCTGCTCTATGGAATAAGTAGCGTGGGAATTCTCATCTGCCTCTTCCTGCTTTCACAAGGAAGTTCTCACTATTGCTGGAGGAACCTGCCATCAGAGCGTTCAGAGATCAGGACCATAACTCATCCAAAGCATAGACAAATATATCCAGTAAATGCCAAACTGGCATCTATCCAAAATGTTTCCTGTCTCTGTCTGAAACTAGAAGTGCCCGGGGGGGGGGGGGGGGAATTAACAAAGGTATTTACAGATAAAAGGGTGAAAAAACCCATGTTAATTCTAATCAGTGACTCAGCTGTTCAGTTGGCTGAGAGCCAAAACTCTTTACTATATGGTAAGCCATATGTTTTAATGCCATTACTATGTTCCTCACGTAAGTCTCCGGTGCTCCTCTGTTTGCTCCTTTGCATCCTTTCCCTGTTGTCAGGGTTGAGGGAATATAGAGCATCAGGTGTATGAAGTGATTTTAAGGCTTCGTCTACACTGCCGGTTTTGCTGGCACCGAGTATGCAAATGAAGCCTGGATTAGTATATCCCCATGCCTCATTTGCATAATATAGACACACCATTTTTGCAGAACAACAGTAGTGTGGACGTTTATGCCCAGAGAGACATAAGGATCTTGCAGAAAACAGGGTTTTTGTGCAAAAAACCCCCGTCCACACTTTTTTTCTGCAAAAACCCTTTGCACAAAAATGGCTTGCATAAATTATGCAAAGGAGGTGTGGCCATATGCTAATCTGTGCCTCATTTGCATACTCGCTGCCTGCAAAACCGGCTGTGTAGACGAAGCCATATAAAATAAACCACAAGAACAGAAATATACTGGATCAGACCAGAGTTCCATCCAGCCTAATATCCTGTCTTCTGACAGTGACCAATGCCAGGTACCCCAGAGGAAACGAACCGAACAGGGGATCATCCAGTGATCCCTCCCCCATCACCCATTCCCAGCTTCTGACAAACAGAGGCTAGGGACATCATTCCTACACATCCTGGCTAATAAACATTGATGGACCTATCCTCCATTAATGTGCATGTAGGTTTTCTTTAACCCTGTTACAGTCTTGGCCTTGACAACATCCTCTGGAAAAGCTTTCCACTGGTTGACTGCGTGTTTTTAAACCTGCTACCCCTATTAATTTCATTTGGTGACCCCTTCCCCAGTTCTTATGGTATGGGAAAAAGTATTTCCTTATTCACTTTCTCCAGACCTGTTAAGATTTTACAGAAGTCTACTAATAACTTTGTTGAAGGGAAGGATTCTGTATTCTGAGTGTCTGCCTGACCTTAGAGGAGGACAAATAAGGATACACCTGTCAGATTAATTTACACCTTTACTGTTTTTTGATTATGGTACTATTTTTTGAGGTAGTTTGTGCCGCCATCTTCCGTGGTCACCCCTAAAAACTTTCTTGAGCTTTATTTACACTATTAAATTAGATGCATTTATTCAGCAAGGGAGGAATTTGCCCATTGGCAGGTAATCTTACCCTTTGTGCAATATTCAAAGTATTTGCTCTTTATTTAGTACTGGAAAATACCAAGGGAATATAGGAAATACAAAAGCAATATCGTTTAGTTAACCAAAACCGATTGAAAATATTTTAAAAAGTGACCACAGTGGGTACATAGAACTCCCATTCTCTTCAGCAGGCACTATGTGCAAGTTGCTATCTGGGCAGCATCTCGCACAAAAAGCCTGGATTCTGATTGGGGACCGCAGGTGCTAATGTAATGCAAATAATCTTTTGAGGGCAGAATTATCCTTAGATATGTAGAAAACCAAATATAAAGAAGCTGGGTTGTACTTATTTTTTAACCGTTTTTGTGTGCAATTTGTATATTTCTTCAGATCTCTGAATATCCAGTTGATCTCAAAGCCAATCAACTGCCCTTCTTGCGCAATCCAGATATTCTGGTGGGAGAAAATGATCTGACAGCTCTAAGTTATCTCCATGAGCCAGCTGTCCTACATAATTTAAAGGTTAGATTCTTGGAATCGAATCACATCTATACCTACTGTGGTGAGTACTACAATATGGCTACCTCAGGGCATGGGATTTTTTTTTTGCATTGCTTAATATTCATTTCTTCTGTACAGGGCCTTACCAGGTTCACAGTCCGTTTTGGTTAATTTCATGGTCATAGGATTTTAAAAATAATAAATTTCATGATTTCTGCTGTTGTGTTGTAATTGTTGGGGCCCTGATCCAAAAAGGCATTGTTGAGGGTTGCAAGGTTATTGTACGGGGCCTTCCTGTACTGCTGCCCTTACTTCTGCACTGCTGCTTGCCACTGTGCTGCCTTCTGAGTTGAGCAGGTGGAGAGTGGCAGTTGCTGGCCAGCAGTCCAGGTCTGAAAGCAGAGATGCCACCAGAAGCAGCTCTGAAGTAAGGGTGGCATTGTAGAGTTCTCTAATTCAGATCTTTCATGTTCCTTTAACATGATTTGTGCATTTAATTTCTGTTAATCTTAGGGTTTTGCATTATCATCTGAAGATCAGAAATCAAAATATTTTGAGTCCAATAGAATTCATTTATGTGGATATGGCTCATGGCAGCATCTTTCAACTCTTTTCAGGGGAAAAATACCCAGAGGGTCTACTTCATATGATTCATCTCACATATTTTATACCCCTTTTCCATAGTTTACTTTGAGTTGTTCTTTCCACCAGTACATTTGCCATTTCTACAAGATTCGAAGAAAAGCTAATATAAGAACTTTGGCCATTTCTTTTTTTTTTTTTATGCAGTGTTTTGAACCTTCTTTTATTAAAAAAAGATAAAGTTAGTAAACTATTCTGACTTGAAAAGTCTCAGAGGGGTAGCCATGTTAGTCTGTAACTTTAAAAACAAGGAGTAGTCCAGAGGCACCTTAGAGACCAATGAAAATCGATATAGTATCATGAGCTTTCATGGGCAAAGCCCACTTCAGATGAGCGTGAGTGGAGGAAAAAAAGGCGGGAGCTCTCAAAATTACAATAATTATGAAAGTCCCCCCCCCCCCCTTTTTTTCTCCACTTGTGCTTATCTGAAGCCATAGGTTTTGCCCAGGAAAGTTCATGATATTAGATGTTTATATATATTTGTTAGTCTCTACAGGGCCACAGGACTACTCGTTTTCATTCTGACTTTGTTTTAATTCTAAACAAAGTTCTGTTTTATTTAGGTATTGTGCTTGTTGCCATTAACCCATATGAACAATTGCCAATCTATGAACAAGATGTCATCTATGCATACAGTGGCCAAAATATGGGGGATATGGATCCTCACATCTTTGCAGTGGCAGAAGAAGCCTACAAGCAAATGGCTAGGTGAGTGATATATTGGTTACGAGGCTTACCCTCAAAATCATGGCTCTGCTTCCTTAATGATGGGGAGTTGTTTATCACAAAAGCATATGCCCTAATAAATGTGTTTGTCTTTAAGGTGCCACCAGACTCCTCCTTGCTTTTGTTCAGACTGGTACTGGAATTAAATAATTGTCCAGAGCCAAAAGCAGTTGTAATCATCCATGTTGAAACGTATGCCAGGTAGAGTTTTGAAAATCCACAAATGCTTTCATATACTTGACATGTCTGGCTTAGCATTTCTTCAGCAATGCACTGTGCATATGCGTGGTTTATTATGTTTAACCATTGGCATTCTTTTAGTGCATTTACAGTGTTTGATCTTGTTGATGTTGTTTTAGGACCTCTCAGAAAGCACCTGATCCTGCAGGTGTTTTGTCTGCTGGTTGTAATTCTGAAAGATTTAAAGGAAATCTGGGGTCATAGTTTTTCTTATTGGCTGACAGTCAAGCTTTTATCCTTTACAGTATGTTTATGGGACAAATGTGTGAAAAATAGAACCTGTTATGTCAAATCTGAAGACACTCTATTTATGACACTGGTGGTCTCTGCTGTATGAGGCTACTGCAGTTAACGGCCATTCTTACTTGTGATTGTGATAGAAAATGGAGCTTCTGTGCTCCCCATGGCCTAGCCTGAGTGACTCTGTTGCTACCATTATATAGTAATTACTTTTTTTTTTTGGACTTAGTATTTGGGACTCTGGAGGATGAAGATGATGTTTCCCTGTCAAGGCCGGATGCCTATTATGAATTGAGCACAATAACAGTCTACAAGTGAGACGATACTGAGAATACAGAGGGGGGAAAAGCCATCTCAGACTTATTTGCTGCCTCACTGCCTTTATCATTTAGTTGGCTTCAGTGGGAATCTGTATATGATGAGCCATGTTGCAGTGACCAATGAGAGAGAGAGATGTACTTCACTTAAAACAGTAGGAAAGCCTTGTACATTTTTTTTCAACTGTGCACCTCTAAGGCTAAAAGTATGAGCTACTATGGCTTGAGCTGAAAGAGCCAAGACTCTAGCAACTTCTGTTCTCTCTGGATCAGCACAATGAGGGCCCTTTAACATGCATGCTGGGTGACATATATCCTCCGCTGGGAACGCTGTTTATGCAAAAGCAATTCTTTCGCTTTCCGCATGTGTGCTCAGAGCCACCCTTCAAATGCACTGTGGTGTAACTCTGATCTACAAGAGTGTTTTTGGTGATTGTTAATACCCAAGTGCTCCAGTGTTGCTTCCTAAATAAAGCACAGAGACTGTTCTCCAAGCACATCCCTGACTCTCTCCATGGAGTTGTAAGAGGGTAAATGCTCTTCAAGTGCTGTGGGCATGAAGATCCCTTTAGAAAAGCTAAGCAGCAACACTACTACACCAGCCTCATCTGGTGAACACCACGAGCTCTTCTGACCTGGTTCACAGATGTGTTTAATGGCAATTATTCAAAATAGGGATAGCAGTGCCTCTCAACCTTTCCAGGAGGGATGGGGAGGGGTAACTGGCTACCTGGTAAGCATCACCCTGGCTGCTCAAGCCCTGTGGTGATTTGGAGCCAACTGTCCTGTGGGGGCGGAGAGGGGGCAGAAGCCGGTTGGCAGGAGTAGTCAGGGGGGTGCCGTGATCCGAAGCCGACTGTCCTGCGCATTGGGGAAGGGCCTGGCAGTGGCAGCCCTGTGCATGGGGGTGGTGGGAGTGGGATCCCACTTAATGAGTTAACCGGTTAAATCTTAGGTTTAACTCCTTAATTGTTATTTTATAATCCCTACTTTTCAGACTGTTGTACTCCTTTCAGGAGTCTGCTTTGTCTTGCGTAACCCTAAATTTCACCTCACTTATAATTTACTTGCTTACAAAATTGAACACAAAAATAGAAAATTGTCCCAGCATGCTGTTACTGAGAAATAGCTGCCTTTCTTGTGTTTACCATATGTTTATAAAATACATGAACAAGAAGATAAATATTGCATTTACATTTCAGTGTGTAGTACAGAGAGCAGTGTAAACAAGTCACTATATGAAATGTTAGTTTGTTCTGATTGTGTTAGTGCTTTTTATGTAGCCTATTGTAAAACTAGATAGATTTCTAGCTGAGTGGATGTATCCTCTGGATAACTTCAGGTGACCCCTTGAGTAGGAGTATTCCTGGTTGAGAACCACTGCCTTATCTGACATCATAGTGGAGTAGGCTTATGCCTTTATTCACTCCCTGGGCACCTCTGAAGTGCAAAAGGAGTAGGCAACCGTTTTTGTAGAAGTCAGATGATAGAGTGGCAGCTGGTGCACACTGGGAGTCAGCATAAAACCTGTAGGTGCATGTAGCCATGTAACTGCTGAAATTTTCATTGGTTACGTGATTACCCAGTTACCCACTTTTAACATCCTTAGTATTTAGACTAGGCACCAGTTCTGAAAAGCGTTTAATAAACCACTGTTGCTTGAGCCTGGTCAATTTCAAACAAAGATGGTTCCAGTTGTGTAAAAGCACCACACCTGATGTTAGTCAGGCACAGAACGTCATTACTTTTTAAAAATGTTAGGCTTAAACACAGTTATCTGACAATAATGCCATCTCTAATTTTGCACATCTTTACTGTTGCAAGGCCACGGTCCTAATGATTTGTATAAAAAATATTGACAATATTTGTCGATATCCTGGGGAACTATTTGGGAAAGGCTTGTAAACTTTTGGGAAATAAAAACAAACTGATTTATGTTTTGTATTTCTACTCATTAAGCAAATCCAGGTTGACTTGTTTTTTAAGCCGCAAACTGCTGAGCCAGTTATTATCATGGAGTGAGGCCAGCTGTAGTGAAGATTCTAGATTCATGCTGAATACTAGATTATACAGGCACTACAGTGTCAGTGCAAGTGACTATAAGCATCCTTGCATACTAATTACAGTGGCAGGGGAAAAGTTGTTAGCATTTCCATAGCAAAATATTTTCTTGACATCATCATGTGTTTTGCAGGAGCATGTATGTGTCTTTCTGTGAAAATCTTGTTGAAAAGATGCATCCAGTCAAGGATGATAGTTTCAAATGGAGGGAGGGATCCTGGAATAGCCAATAGCTTGGTGGTTAGGGCACTCCCCGTCTTCAAGTCCTTTCTATGTTCAATTTGAGACTTGAACCTGGGTCTTGCATGTGTCCAGTAAATGTCTTGACCACTGGGGTATTGGTTGGTCTTATATTTGCCATAGTTTTGCATTGTAACAGGGCCAACCATGAAAACGTTGAGATCTTTTCACAAAAAGAAATTGGTGTTTTCCAGCCAGTCCTAGTTCTCATTGTTCTGGGAAACAGTGCTTAAAAATAGTTTATTCAACAGCTGTGAACAGTTTCTTGCCCATTATAGACTGGGTCTGTGGGTTTACCTGATGGAACGTTTTTCAAATATGTGAGATTTTGTCCCAGTTCTGCATATAATCTACCCTGAGGCAGAACTCTATCTGTATGCTGTCATGCCTACAGTGCTGATCTTCTGATGTTCAAGTGTGTTGGGATGCTAAACTTGATTTTTTTTTTTTGTCTTTTTAAATGAAAATTTCTAAACTGGAAAAGCTGCTATGTTCAAATGGCAGCATGAGAGTGTCTGGTTTGTATCTAAATCACTTCAACTCTGCTCAGTGGAGAAGTAAAAGGTGACTATTCCCGATTTGCTCAATTTTACAAGCACAGCAAGGGGTCTAGTTCTTTTCTGGGTGTCTGTTTCCTGGATCAGCTGTTATTAATAACAAAGTTTCAACAGCTGGAACCTTGCTAGCAATATTGTTGATAGATGTCATACTGAAAATAGAATCCAGGTTAGTCTCCCATCGCTGTAATGTTCTGTTGTGCAAGCGGAGGTGTAAAAAGTAGTAAAAATGTAGTATGATTTATTAAAGTGAACAGAAAGTAAAGACTTCCACTGCTGTGAAAATCAGGCCCCTAGTAAACTACTTGATTTTTGGTCACTAACAGCTGAGACAGCCAAGATCACTAGTCGTTGCTTAAAATTTCCTCCCTTAATTCTATAGCATGTTTCAGCTGAGAAACTCAGTTGTTTTAAGATGTTACTTCCTTGTATACCAATAATGTAGCACAGTCCCAGCCAATGATTGGCTACAGTAGGTGTGATGGACAGCAAAGCTGGAAGGCCTGACCCTAACCACTAGAATCCTGCATTCCCAGTTTAGCAATACAGGTTATCATGGAATATTAGAACTGGAAAGACCTCTAGAGGTCATAAAGTCCAGTCCCCTGCCCTCATGGCGGGACAAAGCACCATCGAGATTATACAGGGTATACCTCTCCAGTTCAGCGCACTCTGGTGTTTCAACATTCATGATCCAGCATGATTTTAGTTAGCTGGACATTCACTTATCATGAGTGTGGCCAAGTTCTCTGTAGTCCCATAAAGTTTGTTTACAGCCACCAGTTCTGGCTCTCAGTGTTCTGTGCTCTTATTTAGCTCTAATTTACCCCTAAATGTCTAAGAGCCCAATAAGCAGTGGAAGTGTTGGTAATGCTGCTAGACAGTATTGACTTCTTGTGGTTAAACAAATGCTCTGGTTCGGCACTGGTCAGGTCCCGAGGGGGCTGGATTGGAGAGGTTCAACCTATATTGGCTTTGACTGCTGCCCTTATAATTTTGTACTGCCTAAACCCTGTAAGTGATGACATTTTTCTCTGCAAAGGGACATCAGAATAACAACCTCCCAAAAACTAAAAATGATACCCTCTATTGCGAATTAATTTTATATTCTCTGTCTTGGCTGATGTTACAGTAATTGCAGACTTCAGAAACAAAAGGGAGGGACTCTAACCAGTGCTGTGTTACACTTTTAAAGTACATTTTAGGAGTCTAGCTGGTTATTAGTTTAAAACAGGGCTGGGATTAAGGGCAGAGGATTTTTTTAAAAAATGCAGCTAATTATATTTTAATCTAAAAATCGTTGGGCTGTACTTGATGTTCTCAAATGTTTGAACCTGGGGAATACTTTCCCCCTCCCTCTAGCAGCATAAGGATGAGTGATGGAGTTATATAACAAGTGTACTCATTATGGTTGCACATTGGAGGGGATAGTGAATCTAATGTGTTGGGAGCTACAGCAGTCATATGAACCATTCAGGCATGTGCCATGCTGATGTGGAGCCCTCTTTCAGTCCACTGGGAGGTCTGTCCATGCAGATCAGCTTGTAGCACGGTGACCTATTGTACTCTAGTCTATTAATAAGATGCTATTCTTTTGATGTCACGTATACAAGGGTATACATATACAACACTTGTAAAAAGTCTGCAATGGATGGAGCGTCAAATAGGCTAGTACAACACTTTTAAACTATGACTATGCTACGAGCCGGGATGTGATTCCCTGCTCATGTACACATACTCATGCTTGCTGGCTAGCAGTGGCAGTGCTTAGCTGTTCTAAGTTTGTGCTTGCAAGACTGTGCTAGCGTGGGTGAGCTAGCATAAGTACGTGTTAGGGATGTTAGAAGTGTGTAATTCATACGTGATTAATTGTAAAGGTTAGCACTGCTACCACTCAGTCCCCTCTTGCGGGGGTTGATGTTGGGACCTGGCACGAACTGGGACTGGGCCAGCTTGTTGGCCAGCCTGCTAAAAAATGACTTTGCAGAGATGTTGGGCATTGCGTATTTGCATGTAGTCGATAGCATTAACCAATATGCACCTGCTTATTGGTTAATCATTTAGTCAACTACATTATTACATTTCTAGTACGTGTATGGGACCTGAGAATTGCACCCCAATTTCTTTGTGTAGGTGTAGCCTGAGACTGAGTCTGAAGTGATCAAATCAGCACAACATCTGAAAGGCAGAACATGATCTCATAGGTGGGTCAGGCTCCTCTAAGGGGGAGAGTGGTCCAGAGACCACCTGTGACAAATTAGCCACCACCGTGTCAGGCCTAATGTGGGCTAGCTGGTTTATATAAAGGTTGATGGGGAAGCTCTATGGAGAAATAATGAGAAAAAGCTGCTAGAAGTCAGAAGGACTCTGGTAGGAGCCCAAGATGAGCTGGAAGAGTAGGAATTAGAGTGAAAGAAGGATCCTATAAAAGTGCCCCAGAAAAGGGACAAAAACTGGGGTGATAGACTGGGAATCCTGGATACCACTGCACTGAATTCACAAAGGGTGAAAGAGTATGTATGTTGTAAGAATGTGATATCAAACTACATGAAGCCCAGGTGAACTAGAGGATGTTCTGTGTTTAACATAAAAAGATGAAGTCTAGAAGACTGGGACTGGGATCACACATTGACTGAGAAGGAGTAGGCTAGAAGCTAGGAGGGGTGCTTGAGAGTAAATTATTTTTGCCATCATCTCTCTCTAATATATTTGATTTTATAAATAGAGCTGGTGGAAATTTTTCAAAAATTCAAAATCACTATGGAAACTTAATTTTATTTTTGCAAGAAAAGGTCTCAATTTTTTTGTCCAGCTCTAGTTAGTAAATTAGAAGGTAAAGAGCATTCACTTGTATTTCCAAAATACTTTGATAGGATTTCTCACTGGATGGCAAGAGATACAAAAATTGGAGGGGAAAGGAGTGGAGCGTGGAAGGAAAAAAGGAAAAGTTTTATTCTGGCTTAAAAACTGGTGAAGTGATGGGAAACAGTACTGGTGATCAGATGGCTTTTGGAGTGCAAAGGTGTTATGAACTTGTATTGTTTCAGGTGACACAATATACTGACGTTGCATAGTCTTACATCTTGGTGTATAAGCAAGTTTTTAGTGTTGGGAGAAATGTACTGTGTTTCTCTTTTGCAGTCTTTGTGAGGAAGTTGTGAGGGAAGGAGTGTGTGGGGGGAGGAGGTTTTGCCTAAAAAAACCCAACTTTCTAACCAAAGTCAATTATTGATACCACCTGGAAAACAGGCATTGGTTTCAGGCAGAGATCCTTGAAACATGGTATTTCTTCAATGCTGCTTGTAACCACTTCTGCTTGAGGAGTGGTGTGCGAGCAGAGCTGAACCAGAGAATTTGCCCAACCAAGGGAGAACAATATTATCTAGCATCATTACCAACACATCCACTGCTTTATGGGCTCTCAAGACATTTAGGGGTAAATTAGAGCTAAATAAGAGCACAGAACACTGAGAGCTGGGACTGGTGGCTATAAACACCTTTATGGGACCTCAGGAAACTTGGCCATAGCCAGGATAGGTAGACAACCGACTAAGTAAAACCATGCTGGACCACGAATACAGCTGGGCCAGTGTGTGCCAGTTGAGAAAGGCTTAACCTGTATGAGAGTCTGGGTGACTTTATGAACATTACTATTAACAAGCTCTGCTGTCCTAAGATATTGCCATAAGCTAACTGTCTGTAGATCAAAAAGATTCTTTTCTCCCATCATCTTCCTCCACCCGCTTCTAATGTGGAGCACTGTTAATTCAGCTAGAAAAATTAGGGCTTGGTCTCATTGCCTTCTGCTGAAGCATCAGATATTTTCCCCTGTTGGAAGCATGATGCGAGTTTAGATAACCCAGTAATCTAATTCAGTGTGACACATCCTTTGTTCCCTAACAGTCAAAGTCACTAGCCAGACCAAAATTGCTTTGTATAAGCTGCATACCTCCATGAAAATTGTCTGGATTGTTGTTTTTTGTTAACTTGAGAGAATAGATAAATGTGGCAAGTTCCAGGGCTTCAGCTACTCATTCACACCGTTACAGGGAAACTTTGCTGTTTCTAGTCTGATTCAGAAAATGTGAAAAGGGGTGGAATTTCATAAATTTAAGATAGCATTTGCATTGTGTTCTCAAGCTTGTTCAATTGATGCATGTGTGGAACTCCCACAAATATTAATAGGACTTGTTACGTTGTGTACACAAGAAAGAGATTCTGTTTCTTGGGGATGTATCCCAACATCTTTCTGATAAAGGCATCCGCTGGCTTGTCTTCTCACGCCTACTCTTCTTAAGTCCTGTATTGGCTCTTGTATAAAATGTAGAGTGGCAGGGATCTCAGGAAGTCATCAAGTCTAATCCCATGTGCTGAGGTAGGACCAAGTAAATGTAGAATACCCTTACAAGTGTTTATCTAACCCAGTGCTGGGCTAAATACGGCCTGCAGGCCCGACCTGGCCCCCGCCAAGCCACTGGATATGGCCCATGGACACAGCACAGAGCCTCAGGCAGGCTCCCTGCCTGCTCCTTAAATGCCCCTGAGAAAAGCAGCTGCCGTGGGGCCCTGTTTGAACAGCTGAGAGCAGGGAGAAGCTTCACATGCTACCCTTGCCCCCAGTACAATTCCATTGGCTGATTTCTGGCCAATGGGAGCTGCCTGCTGTTAGCAGGCGACTTGTGAAGTCCCCTGCCCCATCCCCTCAGGCTTGTAGCAATTCAAAGACTGCATGGCCCCTTCTGCCAGTGCAGGGGCACAGCTGGGAGGGAATCTGCCTGAGAAGGCTGTTGGCTGGGAGTCAAGCTGGTACGTCTCATGGCCAGAGTCATAACCTAAACCCTCTCCCCACTTCCTGTACCCATTCTCTTTCCCAGATCCTGCACCCCTGCCCCAGGTCACAAACCCCTCCTGTCATATGTCACAACCCAAACCCTCTGTCTCCCCACACCCATTCCCCCTCCAAGATCCTGCACCCCAGTCCCTCACCCAAGGTTACAACCCAAACCCCTACACTCCAGTCCGCTGCCATAATTGCCTCTTTTACCCAAATTCCCTCCCAGCCCCCACACCCTCTTCTGCACCCCAATCCCTTACCATAATCTCCCTTCAGCACCCAGTCTCCATCCCAGATCCCACACCACCTCCATTAATATGGAACAGTGCAGCCCTTGACCACTTTCCAAATCCTTGGAGTGCTCTTCCCCCCCCCCCCCCCCAATCAAAAATTAATGTCCATCCCTGGTCTACCCTGTTGTTAAACTCTGATGATGGGGGTTCTACAACCTCCCTTAGACATTTAATTCCCCTTATATTTGGAAAGTTCTTTTCCAATATATAAACAGAATCTCCTTGCTGCAGATCAAGCCCATTACATTTTGTCCTACCTTCAGTGAACACGGAAAATAATTGCTCACTGTCCTCTTGATAACGGCCCTTACTGTATTTGAAGACTGTCATCTGTCTTGATCACCTTCTGGGTCACATTGTTTCCTGAAGTGAAATCCTGGCTCTGTGAAAGTCAATGGCACCATTCCTATAGACTTCAGTGAGAGAAGATTTCACCCCTTCTTAGATGTCCTTGCTTGAACCTTATACTCTGCTAGCTGAATTTGCTTTAATTGGCAGTTTCCTCCCACAAATTGTGCTTCCCCTTTTTTCATACTGTATGGAACATCCTCCATCATGTATTGTAGAAGAGAGGCAGCCCTGCTGTAAGTATCAGAGGGGTAGCCGTGTTAGTCTGAATCTGCATAAACAGCGAGAAGTCCTGTGGCACCTTATAGACTAACGCATTTATTAGAGCATAAGCTTTCGTGGGCAAAGACCCACATGCAAGCATCTGATGAAGTGTGTCTTTGCCCATGAAAGCTTATGCTCTAATAAATCTGTTAGCCCTGCTATAGTACAGGTTGGACTTTCCTGGTCCAGCACCCCCGGGACCTGATCCGTCCTAGGTGAGGGATTTTGCCAGAGCAGGGAAGGTCATTTCTGGACCACCTGTTCCCCTCCCCCCCGCCCCAGCTCCCTGGCCTCCCAGCTGGCTCTTCACCTCTTGCTGGTCCTGCTGACCCTGCTGGGCAGCCATCACTGCCATGGCTCCAGGTCCCACCAGGCAACCACGTGCACTGCATTGGGGATCTAGATCTAGCTGTGCATGCCATGCTGGGACTCTGGGACCCACCAGGCAGCTGTATACTGCAGATTCCTGCCCCACTGAGCTATCACAGCTCCCAGTCCCGGTGGGCAGGCCTGCTGTCATGTGCCGACGGCAGGCTCGCTGCGGGCAGCCTGCTGGCCCTGCAGGGATCCCTGCCACTGGCCCTCCAGTGGGACACTCTGGTCCTGCAGCGTCTCTGCTGGACCATGGATGTTGCCAGACCAGAGAATCCTGGTTAAGAGAGTTTCAACCTGTATAAGCTTCAATGTCACTTAGTTCTAAAGAGTTGCGCAGTATTGCTAGAACTCACAGTGCTACTCACTTGAAGTGGTAACAAGTACCAAATACATGGCTTCCATCATCAGCACCCCCACTATCGAAATTGTTCCAGTGACATACAGTTACCTATTGTTAAGGACTCCAAACTCTGCATTAGTTGAATTGTCTTGAAATTTGCCTTGTCCCGCCAAAGGTGCAGGGTGGGGTTATTGTGTGAGGGTGTAGGGGTATTGATCCTGAGTCCCAAGCTACTGCTCAAGGCCACACTGCCTCCCAAAATAAGTGATGCTTAGAGTAGAAAATAAGTGCTTCCTTCCATATCCTCATTTAAAATAATGAATATTTAGAATCCATCTATAAATATTGGCCACAGTATGTGGCAATTATATGAAGTAGGTTCCCTTTCTCCTGCTGTAAATTATGTACAGGATCTGTATATGGTGTGTTCTGTACAGTAAATTGTGGAGACGGTGTTAGGGATTAATCCCATGCTGCTTCACTGAACGAGTGACTCGTAAGGAAAATGTACCTCATGGTTTATAAATGGGTAAGGATGCCTCTTCAAAAATTTATGTAATTTCCTTGAGTTATGCTTTTAAAAAAGGCAAAATTAAGTAGCTGAGCATTCAATGCTAGGGACATCTATCCGATGAAATGGAGTGACACAGGTAACATTTTCTGGAGAAACTGTCTCTCCTGTCTTGGGCAGAACTCTCACTTCCCCTCAGGTTTGTGTCTACACATTAAATGGGTAGAATAAGGACTGCATAATGGCTGCACTTGGCTGATAAAAGATGGAGAGTAGTTCATTCCTCCTGAGCAATAAATTCAACAGGCAACACAATGGAGTATAAGTTAAACCTCACCTAGAGACAGGGCCGGCTTATCCATTAGGCACAGTAGGCATAGTGCCTAGGGCCCACGATACTTTTAGGGGCCCATGACAATGTTTTAATTTTTTAAAATCAGAAGAAAAAAAAAGAACTTTTAGGGTCGAAGAAAATGTTTTAATTTTTTTTCACATCAGAAAAAAATGAAACTTTTAGGGCCCACGAAAATCTATTAAATTTTGCCTAAAACAGAAAAAAAAATGTTGAAGTATTTAAAGTTATATCAAAAATAATTTTTAATTAATTATTATTATTTTTTTTTAATGGAGGAAGGGGCCCACGAAGGCAAAAGTGCCTAGGGCCACGGAAGTCATAATGTGGCCCTGCCTAGAGGTGCATATTCACTTTTATGCATATCCAGATGGGCATAGCTGAACCTTGTAGAAAATACAACCATGTAGTGTTCAGAGCTAAAAGGCTCTCAGTATGTTATGCTTGCAAACTGGGCAAAATGAAAGGAAGTGGAGAGGTGCAAAATATGCCCAAAATATATACAATAAACATAGTAAACTTACTTTTCAAGTAGAAGGAGCAGACGAGTAACAGACAATCCTATTACAATATGCAAATTAAACCTTTAAAAGTAATTGAAAGGCTAAATATTGTGCTGTTTATTTTGTGACATGCACATCAGACTGATAGGCAGCTGTTGTACTGATGCCTTTGCCTCTCACGCAGAACAATATCATCTCATTGTTTTGTAGTATTCCCCTATCTGTCTGTTTTCTCTTAGATTGTGAGCTCTCTGGGCAGGAACCATCTTTTCGTTCTGTGTTTGTATAAATCCTAGTTTAGCAGAGTTCTGATCCATAAGTAGGGCTCCTGGGTGCTACAGTAATTTAAACTAATAATATTTGGGATACAAGCAACATTTTTCCAGAGCTGTTTCACATGTGAAAATAAATTGGCGCATGTAAGCATCAAACTAATGGTAGAAAAATACTTTGCATTTCTACAGGGTCTTTCACTGAAGAATGTGAAACTGCTTTATAAACACTAAAGTTTGTGACGCGTGACTTCTCTGGGGCAAGTATTTTATAGATGGAAAAATAGAAGCACAGAGTGGTAAAGGGATTTGCCAAAAGACATACGGGATCTCAGTGGCAGGACCGGAAGTAGAAATAGATCCCCTTACTTACAGATGTATGGTATAACCACCAGATAGTGCTCTCTCCAACTCTGTTTGGATTATACAGAAGAATATCTGGTTAAGAAAACATGGGCTAAAGTGATTCTGGTTTTTTAAAGCTGCAACAAAACTCACCCTTACATGAGATGTTGGAAATAAACAAGAGATTTTTTTTTTAACATATCGTCTTGCAAACTCAAAGTGCATTGTGACTTTTCACTCCTGATAAGTATAGAATGAAAAGCCTTTAGGTTATCATACACATGTGTCCCACTAAACATACTACAGAGAAGAAAATTATATACAGGATGGGAAGTGGCTTTAATTGGCATTTGAAGTAGGATACAGTCTGTGGTTGGATACAGTTGTGGGAGTTATTGAAATGACAGTGAAAAGAGAATTGTTGGTTTGCTCTCCAGGCTTGCTTTCCTCCTGTGACTGTACAAACCAGTGTGTTAAGGATCTCATCACACAGCCTTTTTTTTCAGTACCTATTTATGGTAGAAGAAATCAGAATTAGAATACAAAAGAAGTTTGATAATATGATCCAAACAAAAAGCAATTCTTCAAGTTAAACTCCCACATTGATCTGCAGTTTAGTCGGTGGGAATGCTAATTATCACAAAATATACCATGAAAGCCAAACAACTGTCCATTGTACCTCCTGTAGGCTTGTGAAATCGGAAGCCATAGGGAAATAACTTGCATCCTATTGGACTGTACTAAAAGGTGAAGGGAGCTAATTTTGGACTTTGTCCCTGACACTTAACAATTAAAAAGCACTGGGACCTGAAATGGACTGTGCTTTTAAATCTGTCCCTTACTGCTATTACAGGAAATAACGATATAAGTAACATCAGAAGCATCATCCTGAGAATCATGCTACCAGCATATACAGTCGGGGCTGGTGTCAGACTTCAGAGGCTCCTGGGCAGTGGGGAGGGAGGCTCAGCTGTCCACCCCCTGAAAGAGGCAGGTCATCTGGCAGAAGAGGCAGGGTTAGGTGCAACCAGCCCTCACATACTGCCCAGACTGCATTGTGTCTGCCTCGGCCAGCCCCTGGCGCCCCCCAAACTGTGGTGCTGGCACTTCCAGCTGTTGCCATGTTCACATTGGTGGCATCCAGGAGCCCAAGACCCTTTTAAAACAGCGACTAAGAGCAACTGCCCCCCGTTGTCTCCTTGTTGGCAGCCCTCTGTATAGTATCCTAGCAAAACTGAACCCTATCCTAGTGTAACCCACGCACCTAGTGTGGGTACTGAGCAATGCAAGTGGTACCTAGACCACAGCAACAGTTAAGACCAAGAGACCTCTACAAGATAGGCTGGGAGCCAGCTGGCTTTTAGCTCAGAGGATAGAGGCTCTTATATTCCGCTTCAGAGGTCCCAGGTTGAAATCCGCCTGCAGGTGGCTTCACTAGCAGAACTGAACTCTTTGCTTTGGGTATTTTTCAATAAGCATCCTCTCCCAACAAAGTGTGTGTTGCTAGATGGCGGGGAAGAGAAAATGATTTTTTTTTCATACTGAATGTGTCTTGAGACACTCTAGCAAGTAACAAGTGCTGACAGTGCAGCTGAGGAGCAAATGGAATGGTCAGTCGGTGCTCAAATAGCGCTCTCAGCCTTGGATGCACTGGGATATTCTGGAGGTAAGAGTTGGGCTGGGACACCAGAGTGAACCCCATGCTGTTGTATGACCTTGTTAGTTTCCATGCAGAAAGCTATAAAGAAAACCAAAAGTGACTCTGTGGCAGGCAGCAGTTACAAACCCAAGACTTCTTGCATATGAGTGTTGCCAACTGAAAATTCTTGATACTGCAATGTTGAGTGAACATCGGGTAATTCAAGATTACAGCACTGAAGACACCACAACTGTGTATGGGAACAGCAGTTCTTCTCCATGCTACAAGATGCAGGATTGGGGTCTAAGGGAAGAGTTAATTCAGAACGTTTACTTATTTGTAAAATAAAAGCAGTGAATCAGACAAAGCTTCACATCTGAGGTATTATACATTGCGGGGATTAAAACTATGGTGAGGGAAAGGGTGGGAACTGGCAGGAAGACTGACCCCTGTGCAAATGCAAGATGAATAAAATTGACACAATGAATAAAAATGAAAACAATGGTCATATATGAAAGGTGGAGAAATACTTTAATTTGCCAGAATATAGGTAGATAAATTTAGCCATTGTGTGTTAAAGAACTAAGCCAAGACATGTAGTGCATACAATATTTACAAGTAGTTCTGATGCGTTTACTCTCAAGGCTTTTCCTTTGAAAACCTGATGTTTTTGGCTGGTGTTCATTGCCAATTAGGCCATTTAAAAATTGCTTGCTTTGTTTTGTGGCTGAGCATTTAAACATGTGAATTAACTTGAGGCTATAGGAGAGGTAATTTTTTAAAGCTTTCCAGTAGTGTTTTTAAAAACTCAACATTACTGTAAAGAGTGAGCAGAACTTCATCCATTCGTTTGTGTCTGATTCCCAGAAACTTCTTTTTGTAGATTTTGAATCTGAGACCTGGCTCCTTAGTGTTTATAAAGCAAAAACAAACAACCCTCCTGAACTTGCAAAACCCAAACCAACCAAAAACATTGTCTATTCCTGCTGTCTAGAAAGGCAGCTGTCAAACTGGCATCTGTGTTGGTACCTGCAAGATATTAGGCATGAGTTTAAAAAAAAGTTAGTCAGTTTGCCTAATGGTGATGCTAAATGAAGAGGAGGAAGACTGTAAGGAGGAAGTCAGTGTATTTCCTGAACAGCAGCAGTGGTGGCAACTCTTTGTGCAGACAGAAAATATAATTGTAATTGAAATGGTTGAAGGTGAAAAGAAAGAAAAATATAACTTCTTTATTTATATATAAAAGGTGGGGCCTGGGGAGGGAGCATCCCGCTTCAGATTAAAAAGGGTAAACCAGAATATTTAAGGAAATTAGCTTAGAGTAGCTTCAGTCAGACATCACTGATGGCAGAATTCTAAATACTTTGATAACAGAACTGACCCAGGTGCAGGAGGGCTCTCATCCTTGTGAAGGCTGACCAAAATGTCTTGATGTCTTGAGAGAAACTGTATCAGATGAGGCTGCTTGCCCTGTAAAACAGAACAGAGGATCTGAAAAATAAAATAATAGCCTGCGTAGCTTCATAAAATGAGAGAGGGAAGAAAGACAGCCGAGGACAGAGTGGAAGTGTGTTTGGAACAGTTGGCTGAAAGATAAGGGCTATAAATGAATATGAATAACTCTTGTCTTGATATCCATCATATCATGTTATGTTTGTAGTATTGCTTGGGTTTGTACTGTCCAGCCTTCTAGCTTAGACAAGCTATGAAACTGCATAATTACATAATAGTATTAGAGATCTCATGAAGCACACTATATTTAGAGAAATATACAAGCTGTGAGTCACTTCTCAATTTTGTACTTTTGTCCGTTTCTTTATGAAAATCAACCAAAAAAAATGTAGGTGAAAGGACTTCAATGTTAGCAAAACAGCATATGGGATGTAAGGTTACTGGTGCCTTGACAGTGAATGACTGTGACTAATTTAGAGGCAGGTTTTGCTAGTAGGAAGGAATTTGTTTTTATTAAATCTGGTACACACCATTGCTTGATGAATTAGTCCCAATGATCATTTTGGCTCCAGTAAAATTTGGCCTTCCCTTTTTGGTAGGTGATCTGTTTGCATGTGCACACGCTTTATAAAAAAATTGACTAAATCATTCCATTTCTATAGCTCTCTTCTGCTTCCTCTCCCTCAAAAAATGTGCAAAATATCACGCTTTCTGTTGAGTGTCAGATGTTGATCTCTCAATGCACTGTTGTGGCCAAAAGGGCCAGTGCAGTCCTCGGGGAATATCAAGTAGGATGTTCACCTCTGTATTTGGCAGTCACTGGGGTGATGGCTGCTGGGCTGTTAATAAATAGCCAAGGAGGATGAAAGTATTAGAAAGTGTGGCCGTGGCCACGTCTGCACCACCCTACACACCATGGATGGGGCTTGTAAAGCACACCACGTCCATACTGTGGTGTGTAGCTACGCTTGCCAATGAAAGTCTCTGGCATTGCAGGCAGGAGGGAAAGTTCCACCTTCCTTCCCCTGCCGGAGCCTCTCTGTGCTGCTGGAGACTTTCCCTCTGGTAGGTATTGGCTCAGGCAGCTTTCCCCTCCACCAGACACTAAATTGCCGAAAACAGCAGTGTAAGTGGGGAGGCATGGCACAGGTGACTAGCGCCACGTAGGGAATGTACCTGAGGCCCTACCCACAAGTTTCAAGGTGTGTCTTTACTCACCTAAGCCATGCCTCACTGTCTACACTAGGGATATGAGCAAGTAATCGATTAACTGATAAATCTAGGTATCAGAGGCAGCAAGCGGAAGCAGGAGCCAGTGCTGGGGAGAGCTGGCTTAAAAGCTGGTGCCACCCCCCTCAGCACCAGCTCTGCAGTGCCACCCCTGCCCATGCTGCTGTCCCTGAGGCAGCAGCACGGGGTTGGGGAGGCTGCTGCGAAGCAACCTGGGCACAGGCGAGCCCTGGCTCGTTTCCCCCCGTGGAGAGGGGCTGCTCTGGCGGTAGCCTGTGTCCCCGGGAGCTCAGACTCGCCCCCTGTAGAGAGGGGCTGCTGCCATCCCGTGATGCTGCTTCTGTATCCGAGGCAGCAGCCAGCCAGTCTATGAGGGGGAGCTGGTTTTTAAACTGGCTCTTCTCACAGACTGACTCCTGCTTGGCACCCTGTTCTGCTGCCTCTGATAAGAGAAGCAAAAGCTCAGAGTAGCAGGGGGCTCCTTGGGAGTGGGACCAGATTTCACTGGCTGCCACCCTGCCCCTGGGCACTATAGAACAGTCGACTAACTGCTAAGAATTCATGCAGTTAATTGACTATTCTATTATCCACTATCTAACATCCCTCGTTGACACCAACAGATACACCCATACGTTACAGTAGTATGTAATCTATGTGCTGCCAAGAGAAGCATGCACCGTAGATGCACCCTTATTTAGGCTGTAAGAGCTCAGTTTGTTTAGCTTAAGAAGATGACTTGACTAGTCTGTAAGTACCTACTTGGGAAACGAATATTTAATAATGGGCTCTGATTTTGGAGGAAAGTTTCAACATGCTTCAGTGGCTGGTAGTTGAAATGAGACAAATTTAGGTTGGAAATAAAGTATACATATTTAACAGAATAATTAACTGGTGGAATGACTCGCCTAAGAGCATGGTGGATTCTCTATCACTGACTGCCTTTAAATCAAGACTAGATGTTTTTTCCCAAAAAATTTGCTCTTCGATTTTATTGTGGGGAAGTTCTGTGGCATGTTGTCTGTTGGAAATCAGACTAGATGATCACAATAATCTCAACTGGTTTTGCAATCTCTGATTTTCATTCCTGCTTCTGTTGTTTACCAGAAACACTCTTAAGAGTCCTTGAGTTTTATAGTAGCAAGCCTTTTTGTTTAGACTAATTCTTTGTTTCCCTTTTGCTCTTACCACCACTAGTTTTAGTTGTTACAGGCTATTATGGCACTTGCTGGATTTATATTCACTTTTCACAATTGAGCATTCAATTCAGATAACATTGTACAGCTAAATATTAATTACAGCAGTGACCACTGGAGCCTCAAGACACTGCTGGGAATATAAATAACAGATATTAGTAACAATCATAGAAACGTTGGTGATTAAAACAGATCATGGGTTGGGGAATATGCAAGAGCAAAACTTATATATAAGTTGATGAATAGCTCAGTAACTTCCACTACTTGCACAGCTGCATGTCTATAGCTCACCATCACCCCACCAGTCAACACTTAGAATGGAGTACCCTGAATCCTGTTAGCACTGAGATCCCTAGAGGCGTTCAATGATCAATACAGAGTTAGGCTGCAAGAAAATAAATTTGTTGTTTTCATTTTTTAAATGCTACTGCAAAAATTCTTGAACTGTGAAATAGAAGACTGTCCCTTGGCTATTCACATGAAATTTGTGCAATCTTTGCACCATCCTCATGCTCTCTATATAAGAAACAACCCCAGTAAAATACTTTTGGACCTGTAACTGTTGGGCAGTAGCTGGCTTTAATAGTATAGTGAGAGAACTCACGTTTTGAAGCAGAATGTTTTGTGCAGTGATAATTCTAGAGCTGCAGTAGCGTGATGGGTTTTATTTCTTATTCCCAACTGTGCAAATAGTAACAGCAATTCTTCATGTAAAGGAATAAATCGTACTAGTAACACAAACATTCTCAGGATATTGAATCGACTATTTTAAGGAGGCTGTGGGAGTACTCTCAAGTACTGTATCCTTAACAAAAATCTAAATATATGTAAAATTGGGTTTACAAGCATCATGATCATGTTGTAGTTCAGATTTCTGGTCTCCCCCCTTCCTGAGTTTGAACTGAATTTACTAGAAACTTCAACAAGTTGAAGAACTCTGAGCATGTGCCCAGAAATCCATGTTCCCGCTGATTTTGGTATTTTTCCCTGGTTTTCTTAACATATATTGGCTCTTTTTAAAAAGAAGCTCACCAGCATCAGTGAGCACAACTTGGCCTGTGAAGATAAAGGTTTTTTTTTAATCAAGTTTTGGATTTTAATTTTCCCCTGGGTAATGGACAGGGGCGGAAGTAACTGACATTGTTGTCAAATACAAAAGCTATGAGCTGCTGCAGCAGAACAAAAGCCAGATGTTAACGTTGGCCCCTTTGCAGTCTTATTCTGTGGTGTAGAGAATGGGCTTTCACATGACGTAAGGAATCCTCAGTACATATCATGATTATTGTAACACTCAGTTGCCTGTTTGATGATTAGGTGGTTGGAATAGAGCTGGAGCTGTTTCTACTATGAATCTGTTGTGGATAAGCACATTCAAGCAACAGTGAACAAGTAGAATCTGCGTGGTCTGTACTTTGCTTCCAGTTTGAGATAGCACACAGGAATTGCTGATCATGTTTTGTTGTAGCTACAGAGCTGAGTTATGCGTCTTAATATATTAGGTATAGCATAAATCCAGATCAAGGTCATTTCTTTGTGTTACCATAGGTATTCTTGAAAAGAATGGACACAGATGAGTAGTTCATATAAACCCACTATATAGAAAAGTGAAATAAGCAGGATTTAGCCATGATTAGAAGTGAGTTTCCAAACAGCTGCACAAAGAAAGGCATCTTAATTAATTAGTCCCATCTTGTAGGGTTTCCATGTCTTTGATAGGAACTGATCTTAAGATCTTCATATGGCAATGCTTTGATCTTTGCGGTGACATGTTAATTGCATCATGGTGGATTATTATCTTGGTGTATGTACTGCTAAAGCAGTAAGAAGGATAAGCGAAATCATACATTGTTTTTGCATGGAACCGTGTGTGTGTTCAAAGTGTAGTGCTGGATAAAAGGTTGTGTGCTTTTCTTTTGTCTTGTGACTTGATAAAGGTAAGTTATTGCCCTGAAAGCCAAACTGATGTGGTTCTACTGCTGTGAGTGTAACGGAATCTGAATCTGTCCTTTCTCATTCATTACACATGTACCGCGTGAATGTGGAGCCTGCTCCCAATGACTGCGGGATCAAAATCAGGCCCCATATTTTGATATTTAGTGCCAGACATTGCTTCACTGGGAGACCATCACATGCCTATCAATATTCCAGGATAAGGATGGAACGACAGGTCATTAAAGCCCATGTGACTTGCATACAGTACCCCAGACGACATAAGAGATCTCTAGCAAGTACTCTAAGTCAAGCTTTTCAAAGACAATTGTTTATTTTCTCTAGTGCTCAGGGACTGTCTCCTCCTTAATGCCTGTGGACTTGACCATACAGCTCCACACATATAGGGTTGAACTAATCCTTGAGAAGAGGGTCAAAAAAGGTCTGTGTGTCACTCAAGTCCCATGTAAGTTCTGAAACTCAATGCTCCATAGGCCTATTGCTGGTCCTTTGCATGCAAGACAAATCATCCACCAAGATGAAGATGATGCATCTTATTGGGGGAGAGCAAAACATTAGCTAGATGGCATGAACTTAAAAATGTGTTCCCAGATCCTGCACACAATTGAGGTCAACCCTCCCCCCTTTCTTAAAAATAGGCACTGTATTAACAGTCATAAGGTATGGCCACTGAGTTTACAGCTTCATTAAAAAATCCTTGCTTTTTGGGTTTGCAATTTAATGTGTCAGTTCTTTAAATATGCTTAGAAGGCGATTATCTAGCTCCTCCAATTTGATCTCATTAAGATGTTTGAGTTCTACCTCAGATGTAATTTCCACTTCCATATCTTCATCTCCATTAGCCACCCTGCCATTATCTCTAAGCTCCTCATTACCCTTATTAAAAACCAAGGCAAAGTATTAGTTTTTGTTTTGGGCCATGACTAGATTAACTTTCGTCTCCACCCCATCCTCCGTGCTTAATCATCCCGCTTCTTCTTTCCTTGTTTATATATTTTGTAGCTATGAATCCTTTTATTGTTGGTTTTAATTTCCTTTGCAAGGTCAAGCTCCGCTTGATTCCCCAAATATGGGGATGAATAAATCTGCCCTTTTAACTTTTACTATAGAGGAGATTTGGCTAAATTGACTTATCTTCAAGTAGCGCTGAGAATAAGCATCATAGAACTGTTAGCCAAAATAAATAAATTTTTGATTTATTGCAGGAGGAAACTAGTTTTTCACCGCTTCCTCTGTGTAAGGGATCAGACCATGTCTCAGTGTAAGGGATCCTGAGACCATTTCAATTATAGCATTTGGAGTTAGGCTTTCTGCGGGATGTTAACTTGTTGCACTTTGTCTGTACTTGCTGGAGAGGTCATAAGAACATAAGCAGGCACAGAAGGCTCAGCAGCTGGTTCTGAGCCATGACTAAGTCTGTACCTGCTACGTTTACATAGAGCATGTTGAGGGAGTTCCAGGGAACTGTCAAATGCATGTTAATGCACAGATATGAGGTGCAGTTCCAACGCTATTTTCAAGGGAGAACAGCTGTACAGAGTTCCTCCATTTGGTGCCTATACTTACGATCAGACTTGCACTTAAAGTAATTAGTGGGAAAGGGAGCCTAAGACTCTGATCTCAGTTACACCAGAATAATTGCAGCAGTTGGGTCCCAACTAGAAAGGGTAATTGGGCACATGCTTGAGTGTTTTGCTGAATTGGGACCTTTCAAAGTTAGGGATGCTATAGAAAAACTAAGGCTACATCTACACTACAGCCAGGCCAACACTTGCAATCAGTGCACAAACCCCCTCAGATTGACCACAGATCACTCTCCAGTTACCCCTGATACTCTACCCCAAACAGAACTAGTAAGGTAAGTCAACAGCAGAGTATCCCCTGTCAACCTAAGCTATGTCAATTCTGGCTACGTTATGTAAGTGGCATAATTTAGGCCAAATGACTGTGGTTGTGTAGATCTAGCCTAAGAGGTAGATTCATTGGTATTAGTCCAAGCTGATACCAACGTAACGGAAATCACAATCTTCCCAGAGCACACAGGTTTGATCTACACTAAGAGTGTTAAGGGATTTGTCGGAATACTGCCTTATTTTGTAATATGGCACTGTGTAAACAGTGCCAAATTTCAAAGTAAACTCTTTTGATTTTGACAATTTTCATAGTGCAAATTGTGTAGCTTATTCTGACAGAAGGGTGCTGTCTAGACGCACCTTGAGTGACACAGTTATACTAATCTAACTCTTGGTGTAGACAGCACTATATTGACCAGAAGGCTTCTTCAGTAAACATAGCTACCACTTGTCCGGAGATGGACTACGGATGGTGACAGCAGGGGACCTCACGTAAGTGTAGTAGCATCTTTTCTACCACAGCAGCCAGTTTAAAGTGGACAAGCCCTTTGGAAGCCAGGTATGTGCGTGTGGACATGCTCTTGACCTATTGCACTAGGTGGATCTATTTTGGACTCTTCCATGCTTAGCTCACCAAATGTGAGTTAAACTTTGGTGCTTCAAAAAAATTCTAGCTTTTGCAATTGATAGTGCATCTCAAAGCCCATGACAAGAAGCAGCAGGTAGTGAGCCTCCTTAGACATTAATTTTAGTAGTTTTCACTGAGATCTATTGCAGGTTTTCTGAGACTGCACATATTAGAATGGAGAAATGTTAAGAATCCATTTGTTTCTTTGTACTGTTCCAACTATAGACAGGTATTTTATGTAATCTTTTACCTGCCCCCACACAAAAATGACTGGTCATGCTTGAAATATTAGTCTAATCAGCTGCATTTGGCTGTGAATCATTTTGGGATATTTTCATGTGAAACAGATGCGAGTAACATTCTTCAGTGCATATCCTATTGCATTTCAATCTTAGAGGGGTAGCCATGTTAGTCTAACCAAAAATCCCTTAAAAAAAAAAGTATAGTCCTGCAGCACCTATATTTTTTGCTAGTCTCTAAGGTGCTACAGGACCACTTGTTGTTTAAGTTATTTCAATCTTAGTATTAAGCCTTAAAGTATTTTTACATAGAGTGGGGACTTGCTAAAAGCTTTTTATTAACTATTGTAGACCAGCATTTATTATGCTTAACGCACATAGTCAAAAGTTGTCCTACAACCCTTACAGCTGGGCTGGTCATTTCCCTGACAATGGATATGAGCAACCAAACCAGTGTCTGTCACCTGGTTGCAGTGCACTACTGCCACACAGTGGTTCAGAGTTTGGCTTCTGACCTCTGCCTTGAGCTCTTTGGGACCCAGCCCTGTAGGGAAGGAAGTGCTGACGATATGCAGTATAGCTCCCTTTCTGTGCCTTTTGGCTGACCGAAGCAATAGCAGGCCTATGTTCTCTGGAGTGAGCTGTGCCTGTAGCATTGCAATTTGGAAACTTTGAGAAAGGGAATGAAGAAAGTGGGAGAGAGTCCATCAAACCTTCTGCCTTCAAGGGGTATGTGCGAAGTAGCACTGCGTTTTATACTTGTGTAGCAATTTTAATCTTCAAAGCATTTAATAAACCCTAATCCCTACAAGTCCCCCAGGAGGGTAGGCAAGATCAACGCATCTCTGAAAAAAAGCACAAACTCTCGGAATTGCAGCTTCTGTTTCTTGTCAGAGGTGGCGACTTTTATCTCTTATACTGGTTGTCAGATTTTCTGTTGCGATATTCCTTTAGAGGGGAGTGAATTTTCTGTACAGCATAAAATTGCTTTTTGCTTGGTTATCCTCAGATGGGAGGATGACCATGATTGTAAACGAAGTGATCATACTAGAGAATAAAGCTCATGATAAGCAGGGCTAGGGTAAAACACGGCTGGAAATCAAAGGTATTTTTTCTGTGGTCTACTCTGTGATAGCCTTCCTGAGGACAAGTCCTTTAACTTCCCTCTCCTCACTCTCTCTAAAAATCAAAGTGATTGCTTGCCTATAATAGAGATGTTGCATGGCTTAATCCATGAATTTTATCAAAGCTGTTTGGGCAAGAGGCTCTAGATAAATGCAAAATATTTCTCATTCTTGTGATAACATTGGTAAATATTTCTACATTTTAACAATTGCATCACAAAGTATTAACTGGTGAATTAACAGGACCTTAATTTGATCAGAATAATCCTGATTTTTGAACTCTTGCATTTTATGCCACACACAATTTTTGAAGGTGGGATGGCATTTTTACATCTGGTGCCATGGGCTGTGTTTACACAGTAGAGTTATTTCAGAATAACAAAGAGCGAGTCCACACTGCAAGCCATTATTCTGAAATAATGGCGAGATGGAGCATTTTTTACTCCAACTCCTGGTAACTCTCATTTCACAAGGATTAAGGGAAGTCGAAGGGAGAGTGTTCTTCTTTTGACTTCTGCTATGTAGACAGCGCCAAAAGCCAAGTTAAGCTATTCCAACTTAAGCTATGCAATTGATGTAGCTCAAGTTGCATAGCTTAATTCGACTTTAACCCTGCTGGGTAGATGTGCTCTTACACCACAGGCAAAGGAGCTAAATGCTAAATATTTTGGTATAGTTGGTAAAATGCTAACATAAGTGTGGATTTTTTAGAAGTGCACCGAGGGAGATTTAAAAGCAAAACGCACATTAAAAAAACCTCTAGCAGCATGAGTGCTCTAGGTTCTAATTATTCCACTCAAATGCGTGTTAATGATTCATGGCCTCTGAGTCTCTTCAGGAAGAGATGTTACTAATCATCATTAAACAAAGACATTTGCTCCATAATGAAGCATTGTTTTTGTTCATCTTGACACATGTGGGAAATGTTTTATTCTTTAAAGGGGCTGTTAGTTTAAAATGTGAATATGCATAAACAAATACACATACCTGTATGCTCCTTTATCTTTGATCATCGTTCTCTTTACACATTTACTTCTGTTGTGCTTAATTTATCATTCTCTCCTCATGGCCACTTATTACAGCTAATGGTTATGAATGGCTGGGTTGCTAATGTGAACATCCAGGCTTCAATGCTATCTAGGAATTCAGTAGCTACTGCTAATGAGGAAACCTTCTCAACACTGTGTGCTCTTCACCCTTGAGGAAGAACTTCAGATTTGACCATGGTGCCAGGAGTATCTGCACCTACTTGTGTGCCCACTGCATTCAGAATGGTTGTAAGCTGTAAGCACAGACTAACTCGGCTACCCCCTGAAGCTCCTGACTTTACCTGGTATAATAAATTGTTTTGAGCAATTTCCAGTCAAGATTTTAGTCCAGCCAATTTTTCTGTGCACCCCCATTTCCTGGCTCCATTACCAAGCTGATGCAAAATAACTTCCAGAACTTCCCTTATGATGGTGTGAAAAGGCACCAAAAGAGCTAACCTCTGAAACCGAGGAAGGAGCTGGCAACGAATACAAATAACACTAGTGTTGGGAGAGGACTGCTGGATCTGATAGAACTCTGTACTGGAACAAAGCCGGTGACCTCTCATGAGGACAAGCTGTGTTGGTCTAATTTTAAAATGTAGAACTGTCCTGTGTGCAAGTGTATCTACTGTGCACTGTATAATTATACTTTTAAAACCAATGATTAGTAAATTCATGTTAAAAATAAAAATTAAAGAGGTTAGGTAGTGTCTTAGAGTGAATATTCACCCCTCTGTAGAGGGTTGGTATGAGATCTGTTTAAAACCCTGAAAGTGGAGCTGGAGTGGAGCAAAATTGGTTCATAATTCTTGTAGTGCCATGAGTCAGTTGTTTCGGGTGTGAGCTGTTCACAGTGCCTTGTTTGCACAGAGAACAGCTGTCCCAGAACATTGGACTGAGGCCTTCAGCTTGCATTTGGATTTTTTTTCCTGTGGATGAAAACCCCAAAACATTGCCACTGCATTCATTTAAACAGGTCTCATAGCTCTATGTCACGGTGTAGTGCTTTGAAGGTGCAGTGTCTCCAGAAGCCCTAAGCCCTATCAGATACTTGGTTCCAGAGTCATAGAGCACACCAGTACCACCATGATACAAAGCACATCAAGCATGGGCATGATTAAAATGGTTCTGTCAGAAAAAGAATTGCTCTGTGGATGGCCCATGTGCCATTGCAACCATCTTAGTCCCTGTTTGCCAGAAACTGGAAATTGGGTGATTGACTTGATGATTACCTCATTTGTTCATTCCCTTTCAAGCAGCTGGCATGGGTTGCTGTCACAGGCTGGGTTAGATGGACCATTGTTCGGATCCAGTGTGACTACTCCGATGTTCTACCACTTGTGTCTCTGCGGCTATTTCTTCCGTATCCTCCTGGAAGAAAGACTTTCCAGCTACTTGATAGCCAGTGTTAGCTGTGTGGTGACTCCAGCCCTGACTTTGTGGCTTGAGCTTAACTACAGATAATGACACCAAGCACTTTTCATCTTCAAAACACTTCATCTATTCCTAATACTTCTTTGCAGAGGCCAGTATTGGAGGTACTGTATCCTCGCAAGAACCTTGTGTGACAGGGGAGGTGGTATCTCTTTAATGCCGTCCGACAGAGAGAGAAAGGTGAGCAACTTGTCCAAGGCCGTGCCGGAGAAGCTGTGTCGGCACTGAAACTAGAATTCATTAATCCTAGCTCAGCCTTTTCAATTAATCTTCTCTGTGCCTTGGATTATAGATTATATATCTGGGATGAAATTTATTCCTATGCTGACGGTTAGGTTGGCCACGAGTGAATTTCAACAGCAGAGATATGAAGTGTTGGGATAGAATCAGGATCATAGTGACTAAAATGGGCCTAATCCTAAAAGGGGAGGAATTTGGTCTTTTTAAATTCCCTCAGATTTCTGAAGGGATATGATTGGAGAAACTGCATTTCAGAGGCTGAGGAGCTATGCTGAAAGCTGATGCTTTCAGAGTAGGTGATATAGAAGATCTTATTATTTAGGTAGCCCCTAAATAACATTAACTGAATCTGTTTTAATGAATCCCAAGATTCTTCAGTATTTCTCTTCTCTAACCAGTGAAGTTGATCTCTTCTAACTCAGAGCAATTAACAAAGAAGCATGGCACACGCAACTCTGAACCATGCTGTGTTATTTCAGAATACTTCGGTTTTCATTATGGAATTTGATTTGTCAGATCAAAGCCACGCCACAAATGATATGCTGAACTTCCTACCGATACATTTGCAAGGGTTTGTATGGATGCTATGTTGGGTGTATTCTTCCAAGCTTACATTTGCTAGGCTCCACTTTGAGCCTTGTGTCCCTACGCATGTGTTGTTAGGATTTTTTTTTTTTTTTTTTTTTTTTTAAAGAGGGCACCTCAATGCAGTACTGAGATGCTTGTTTGCAGTACAAATGTAAATAACAGTAAATGGCACACAACAGTTGGCCTGTGTGTTGCTATAAATGCAAGTGTAAATTGTACTCCTGAGGGAATTCTGTGGCGCACACATATTTCATGTGCCATGCATATTTACATTTTGGTTTTTTGCAGAAAATAGTTTCTGCTGAAAACTTGGTGCAGTTCTGCCATTGCCCATCAGAGGGAACTGTGGGGCTAGAACACAGCGGTTACTCTTGGCCAGCCCTAGCTAGGATAGGGAAAAGAGAGAGTGCAGAGCCTTCTTCATAGTGCCTGTTGGACCAGGTTAGGAGACAGGAGATATGGTGAAACAGCATGGGGCTGCTGTGGTGGGGGAGGGGTCAGACAAGAACTCATAAAGATTAGTGAGGGGAGGACAAACTGGGGCAGGAGCTGAAAAGGAATGGAGGTGAAGGGCCACATGGGCTGAGGAAGAGGGATGCAGAGCTACGGGGAAAGGGTGGTAGCGGAATGGAGACAGACACATGGGGGCACAAGACAAGGGGTGCATGGGGACAAGGGGATAGGGTGTCTGAGTTTGGGTGGTGGGACACATCTGAACAGGGGGTAGGAGGACACCTGGGGTGCATGAGAATAGGGGCATATGTGCCTGACTGAATGAGAGAGGCTAGGAGTCAGCCAGGCCTGCACTGGGAACACTCCCTAACAATCGCTTCCCACACCAAACCACCCCGTTCCACTTGACCCATACTCAACAAAGTTTCAAGTTCATACCCAATCTCTTTCCCAGCAGTTCCTTTGCTCTACCCTAACTTCTCCATTACCCCCCAAGCCTTTGCACTGCTTCTGAGGGATTCAGGAAATAAACTTCGGTACTGTAGTTTAAATGAACTATTATTCAGAGTTCTCTATTAATCAATCTCTCTCTCGGGTCCCCTCTGCCATCTGAGCCTGACCGCTCCCTCCCACCCTAGCCACCCCACCTCCTCTCCACCATCCAAGCCTAACCCCCCCCCCCCCAGCTCCCTTACTCCTTCTGCCGAGATGCCACACCCCAGCTCATTCCTTCCCTCTACCCCTTGACCAGACACCTACCCCCAGAGAGAGGGGAGTTGGCGAGTGTAGACAGCAGGAGGTGCAGCCTCATAGTACCGAGTAAAGAATCTATTTGTCAAAAATTTCCTGAATGTTGTTTTTTGTTATTGTTACAGACATACTTGCTGACTGGTATTATGAAATAAATTACTAAAATAATTAACATTGGTGTGATTCTACTGAGTTACTTTGACAAAATATGCAAAATTTTGCAGAATTTTAAAATATCATGTGCAGAATTTTTAGTTTTTTGACACAGAATTCCTCCCCAGGGTAACATTGTCAGTCGGAATGTACTTGGCTAAAAAGGGAAACTGAAATGACTGATGCTTCCATCTTAGCTGAACTCTGTAGTGTCTTTCTGCCCCCGGGGTTTCTGATGTATACAGGAAAAAATACATTTGTTTTGTAAAGCTTAGGAAAATAAATCATGTTAAGGCTTGAAATCAAGAGCTGTTTCTCTTTGCATGCTGCATAGACAGGACTCGCATCCTGCCCCTTTCATTGAATCTACTCCACATCACTGTCACAGTTGTGCCACATGTCTTGAAACAAGAATCAGTCTTTGGGGATGGAGGGATGAATGGTCTGACATGTCAGAACACTGATTGTTGCCATGGAGAAAAACAAAAAATCAGTTCATTGGAAAATAATTGACTTAATTTTAGAGAGAAGGCATTTTCTTTTGTAGAAATTATTGCTTTGATCGTTCTTTTGTAATCCAGAATTAAACTAGAAAGATAAGAACCAGTTGATCTCTCAACTGTTTTTAGTAGCTAGCATTTCACTTTTTTTTTTTTTAAGGCAGAAAATCTCAACACCCAGCTGGCTCATTCTGAACAGGAGCGGGTCAGTAGTTAAGGCAAATCTTTGTGAAACTTCAGAAAAATGTGACCTGACAGGCCGATTGTATTAGCAGGAAATGGTGTTTGCTCTGTCTTTTCTCATACTGTTTCCCACGGGGGTCAGTACATGTGGGTGAACAACACATTTAAAATGGAAAGACAGGAGAAATAGCAAACAGAACGCAAAATATCATAGAAATGGCTGAGTCGTAATCAAACCGGAATCCCATGGAGAGAGCCTGGAGGCAGAGCTTGTGAAATAGACGCCTGAAATAATTATAGATGGACTCTCCCATTGCACTCCTGGAAGGGGCCAGGCCTTGGGCAGAAGGGGCAGAGCTGGGGGCACTAAATGGAAGACGAATGGATACCTTGATGGTGAGCATCATAAAAGTATCTAGAGAAGTAGCAGTGAGAGGGAGGGCAAGACATGAGGGTCCAGGATGTGCATCTGGTTTGGGGGGGGGGTGAATGAACTACTGTCCCACAGATGCATTTCTAGTGTTGGCTGATGGCAGGACATAAAATACCTTGCACCCACCCCAGAGTAGTCTCTATATACTTTAGACAGCAGCCAGCTGTAATGTGTTGTGAGAAGAAGAGATAGAAACTCATGCTGTCTCTCTACTAGCTAGCCCTGTGTTCTGCCTTCAATGTTTCCTCAAAACATTTGCCTTCATGTCCAGCAGTCTCTGGGAAAGCAGCTGCTAAACTCCATATCAGAAGTGAGGGGTTGGTGACAATGGGCGATCCTGTGTGTGTGTCTCTCTGTTCTAAGATTGGTTTCTTGCAGCTGGGCTTTGTCAGGGCTAGAAATTTAAACTTTATTGCTGGATACAGTTGCAAAAATCATGGCTCCGTCTCTCCAGTTGTGTGCGCCATTCATTTCAAGCTGTGATAGATCATGATTGGGGACTTGAAATCTGTTAGAATTCCTCCTTCCCGCCCCCTCCCCCAGTCAGTAATGCTTTATTGGCTTCATTAGGGAACCAAAGACAGCAAGCAGAGTTCACTTAGATTTCATCTCCATGGATAAAATAAAACAAAACAAATGTTTCCAGGATGTGACAGATACCATTCTAGAGTGTCCCTCCTAATAGGCAGGTGGTAGAAAACAATAATCCTATAGCAACACTTGAGAGACCACAAGCTTCAAGGAAGCCAGCTTTTAATTTTAAGAATCCTTAACAGGTTCTGAAAACAAGACTACTTCCTAAAACTTACGCCTATTAAAAAAACACACAGTTATTTTGTCAACTAGAATCCACGGATAAGCACATTTTTGGGGTCATCTAAAGTAACACAGAAAAGATTCAACATTGCAAAGACTTCCATGGTTTTCTTTGACATGGTTCTGCCACAGTCTTTTGCTTAACTAATTAGAAAGAATGGGTGACCTCTTGGTCCCATGGATTGAACACGAACGTAATCAAAGCTCACTTTCAGCAGCTTCTTTAAAGAACAGTAGTTAGTTGTAAGCTTTGCCATTGTTAATAATATGGTAGGCTGCGTTTCTCTTGTCCTTGCAAATGTGTGTTTGGAAAAAAAGTCCAGTAAAATATGCAGTGGAAGACAAGATCCATGTGCCAGTCATTTATGGGTGCCACAAGATATTCAGAATGGGATGGGGATTTGACTCAGGTGCATTCTGTGATTAAATCCCCTCGTGTTTTATTAAATGGATTAATGGACACAGATGTGTATAACTCAAAAGATGTTTTGGACAAGTGACCTCATGTAACCTTAATATCATAATTCGCTGCCTCTGTATATCTTCCTGTGTTGTATGTATCATTCTTGTGTGTAAAGTTAGATATATGGAGTTTCAAATGGTTTATTGTTTTAAATCTGCAAATACAAGCCATCAAGGAAGCTTCCCTCAATGTCTGGGTGATCACCTGTAAACAGCTTCTTTTGAGTCCAAGCAGTGGTTGGTCTTAGGAAGTCACGTGACACCCCCAACTGGTAGGGTCTAACCATGTAACTTTCCATGTAAGGGTAGAATGTAGAAACAGAAGGCCTGCCCAAAGTGGAATCTATAAAACCAATGGGAAGCTAGCTGTCCCTTTGTCTTTGGCTGGCATGGCACTCGAAGGATATAAACCAGGGACCCAAGGAACTTCTCTGGTTTGGAGGCTTAGGTGGAATAAGAACAGTTGTAGCGTGAGTTGGTAATAAGTTTGTGACAAGTGTTAAAATTAGCTATGCGTGATTTGTAATCTACTTTGCTCTCCCTGGTTTCACTTGCAACCACTTAATCCTACTGCTTATACTTGATAAAATCACTTTTATTTACTATCAAGCCCTGTGTAAATAATTGTTACCTGGGGGAGTAATCAGTCTGTACATCCTCCTTTCATTGTTAAAGGGGGCTTACCTAAATAATTCATTTGGGGTTCTGATCCCATTTGAAGAGTGGTATCCCAGGAAGCTGTACCCAAAAACTGCATTTTCCTTGAACCTGAAGAGGTTCAGTGTTTGTACTACTCCTTGGGGGGCAGTGATTTCAGCTCTGTGCCTTCGCTGGCCCAGCCGGACAGGGCAGTGAGAAGTCCCAGAGAGCAAAGAGGCAAGTATCAATGGCTTTGTCAGCACTCCAGGAAGCACCTCCAGGGGATCTTCTGTGACTGCACCCCATTACACATTGATTCTCTTGGGCTTAAACTATTATTTATCCTAGGTCAGGCTGCTGTGAATATGATTTTACATGCTCTATTAGTGCTGCACTGAGCTGATGTGGCCTGATTTTCCTGACTGGACTGATTTGCAACTATGAGTAGTAAATATTTCTAATGATTGGGGATGGGACACTAGATAGGAAATTACTCCAAAGGATTACTTCCCAGCTGGATGGTGGGTCTTACCCCCATATGCAAGGTGTAACTGATTACTCGGGGTTGGGAATTGTCCCTTGGATCAGATTGGCAGAGACTTTTTTCTTTTGGAATATAGGTGCTGGTCCTATTGATCTCATGCTGTATGTGGCAAATGACTCTCCACAGGAAACCCAGCAAATAGTTCTTCATCAAGATTAGAGAAACAGCCTTCACAGATCTTTACACCAGTTTAACTCCAAAGCTTCCCTCTTTAGAGACCTTATGTCATTTCTTCAATCTGCTTTAGGGATGCCACTGTTACAGCCTTCAACTAAACAGTGCTGCATGTCATATTTGTGGGTACCTCTTCTCTCTGCCTGGAGCTATGTGCTTAATATGAATCCCTTCCTTGTCCCGCTACAGCATATACCTCGCGCTGGCAGATCAGGAGGGTGATCCAGATAATGCAGAGGTTTGGGTAGTAGAGTTTTGATCCACAGGAGTATATGACCTGTGTTTTAACTTGGTTTTTCATGTACAAACTTGTATCTCAGTTGTAGCCCACAGCCATGAGCTCCCTAATTAGAGGCCATATTAACATAATATTGTAGATCCAGTTCTCTGTGAATGCTTAGCTGAAACATCAGATTATCTTTTTAAAAGGAATGAAGTGTGGGAGAGACCAAGAGAGCATGGAAGTCAACAGCTGATACCCAGCAGAATCCTCTTGAGTAATGATAGGAGGAATCTTAAACATCAGAATTATAGTTATTGAAGAGCTGTTGCGCTGGGAAGTAAATGTCAGAATGCTGGCTCCTTGCATTACAAGGCAGTGGTGTGTTGTGATGTAGCACTGGATGAGAAGCTTAAAGGAATTCTGTTGTAAGATGCTCAGAAGCATTAACTTTTCAAAGTTTCCAATTGTGAAATTTATCATATTGACGCTGCCAGTAAAGTTTTAGTCAATAGCGTGAAAACTTCGTTCATTCTAGAATCAACACAGGCAAGGAAAACATTTAACAAACCAAGATGCATACGAAAATGCAAAACCACAATTGCAAGATTCATTAATGGTGGGAAACACAACCTTGAACTTTTAAAAAGTGGATGAGTTTATAAAAAGCTTTTCTCTGACCCACAGGGATGAGAAGAACCAGTCCATTATCGTAAGTGGAGAATCTGGTGCTGGAAAGACAGTCTCTGCCAAATATGCCATGCGCTTCTTCGCATCTGTTGGTGGCTCTGCCAGTGAGACCAACATTGAAGAGAAGGTCCTTGCATCCAGTCCAATCATGGAGGTAAAGCTGCCCCAACAGAAGTGGCATTGATTTTTATTCTATTTTGAACAATATGTAGGCATTTGTTTCTAGCATTAGCAAGCTGCACCAATTCAGGGTGCGGTGCTTCAGAATTGGTATTCTCCTTCTGTCTAGTAAATGGAAGTTTCTATTCTTGTGTTTATATTTAGGATCTGTCTTGGTCTCACAAGTGAGATCCACACATTAGGATTATGTAAACATAGTTGTATTAACTAGATTTTTATATAATTATTAAGGGTGGTGGGGAAAAAAATTAAACCGTTGGGATAGATTACTTTAGGCAACTTTCTGTGTGTAGGTCACCGGTTGTAAATTGGTCGCAAGCTGATAGTGACTGTAAGCTGTTAAAATGTTTCTGTTCCGTGCCCGCTGTATGTGAAATACTGTTGAATCTGTCTATTTCTTCATTATGGAGCTATGGGAATGGGAGGAGGCATGATACATCTGGCCCACTTGAGGAGATCTGTGTCTCCACAGAGAAAGTTCATACTAGTTCAGTATTGCTGAAACTGTCACCAGTAATGTATCCTCTTTACCTTCCTTTTCCTCTCTCGACTTCGACTGGTAACCCTTACTCCATGTTTTTACTAATTCCCTAAAGAAAGAGAGAGGTTTGTTGACTGAATCTATGGATTGAATCAACATACACCTACTTTTACATTTTCTCATATCCTACATCACTGAGTCTCAGCACCTAACCTTCAGCCAGATCCTGTTATTTTTATCCCTGCACTGTGAGCGGAGTCAGTTGACCTGAGCTCTGAGACTCACTGGCTATGTCTACATGGCAATGTAAGCCAAGGGTTAATGAGACTCGAGTCAGCTGTGCTGTCTTGGGGAACGCTGGGCTTGAGTGTCTACACTGCATTTGAACTGTAGGTTATGAATTTTGACTCTTAAGGAGCCTGAGTACATAAACTGCATAATTAATTCCTTTGGTGGCTGTCAGTAGGTTGAATGCAGTGGGAGAAGGCTGTAATCAAAGAGCTAGGCTCTCCATCCCCGGTCTGCGTCATGTTGGCAGGGAATGCCCATGTGCACCTGTTTGGAGAGTAATTAGCACATCAGTCTCCAGAGCTGTCGAACGATTAAAATAAAACTTTGCAATGTTTAATTTTTAAAATGTGATGTTCCATGAAGATGGTTTTGTTTGCTTGGAGTTTTTATTCATTTATTTTTCTTGAGGTGTTTGTCTTAAAGTTTGACACAATTTAGGTTTCAGAGGGAAAAACAAATATTGCTCACCCCAGCCTGGTGCCTGCTGAATGGTGAAGTGCGAATCTTGGGTGTGTGTGTGTGTGTGTGTGTGTGCCCACGTGTGCATGCGCACATGCGCGCACGCTTCAGCACACCCCAGAGAGTGCATGCAGCCCACTCACCCCTGCACACGCAGCCCCAGTGGGACGAAGCGGCTGCCTTGCAGGGTGAGGGAATGGCAGGGCTCCCAATTATTCTTGGCCAAGAGAGGGGCGATTACCAGCATCCCAATGTCCAGGAGCTTCCTCATACTTATCAGTTTTGCTCCCTGTTCCAGGCAGACTGCTCACAACAGTGAGGAGGAGCTAGAGGCAGAGCTGTCGGCGTAGGAGGAGCGAAGTGGGATTGCATTCAGCCAGACAGTAATGGAGCTTTTGGCTGCTGTGCTGGCTACCTTCAGTGCTGCTCCTCCACCACAAAGAACTCTGGGATACATCGAGGGGCTGCGGGGTCCGTGTGCACACAGGAAACCCGCCCTGCAGGGTTCTGGGCCTTTGAGTCTGAGCCTTAGGTTAGCACATGTTGAAATGTGGGCGTGAGTGGGATTTGGCTTGAACCTGGGCTTAAATTGTTGTGTAGAGATGTGCACTGCTGCGAGCAGGCCCGCCAATGTGGGGAGGAAAAGGAGGCAATTGCCCTGGGGGCCAGTGACTCAAAGGGGCATGGGGCTGCCGGCTCCCACCACTGCTACTGCAGATAACGGCAGTGTCCTGAGTGCCAGGCCCTTTAGATTGCGGCCAAAGCCCAGTGCAGCATGCAGGGGAGCCTCAGGTGGCACGCTCCAGGCAGCACTGTGGGGCAGAGGGCACAGTTCAGGCAATGCTGAGGACGAGCTGTCCAGACGCTGCCCCTTTTTGGGAGCACAAAGCTTTCACCCCCACCTTGCCCAGGGGCCTGGTGAGTCTTTAATCTTGCCTGCCGGCGAGTCTCTGTTGGCTGTGTAGATGTACCCTTATGTAACTCGAGACTGGGAGGTTTGGGACTTGACGGATCATACCCCTCAATCAGGGGTGAGCTGTTGTCCTGACAAACTGAGGCCTTGCTCATAGGTTTGTGTTTTGGGAAGGCAGATGAGTTACTTGTGGGAATACTGAGCAGGGCCCCATCCTAATAGTAGTTGTACTGGCTGCAGGGATTCTTCCATACAGCTGGTAGTTGTATCTAGACTGCAGCTCTATTTTTCATCCTTTCCAAAGTGGCAGAAGAAATATAGATTAATGGCTAAATTTATGGTCACTACTGTAGGCACAGCCCATAGTACCTACAGTGGGACTGGAGAGCTGTCACTGTTGTACGGCGATTTACCTGAGGTGACAGGCCTTCCTCATTTTGGGTGTCAGATCCAGCCATGGTGCTCCAGTGCACATACCTGTAATGATAGAGAACGTATTTTTGTTGTGAATAGCGAAGTGCCAGAGTGCTTCTGTTACATGACAGAGGGTTTGGCTTTCTGGGGATATCTGCATCAGGCATGCAGGATTCCCTCACCAATGAGCTCTCTTGTTAGAGGTACGTTCAATCTCCTGCTCATTCAGTTACCCTCTTTCCCCAGACCTACCACCTCAGTATGTAAAGAGTTAAGCAGTTACCTGGTAAGCATTACTACAGGAGGCTGGTTCTTCATCATCGCTGGGCCCAATGTCCCACAGGCGAGGGTTAAACATGTAGTTTGATCGGTGAACATTTTAAACGCTGTTTTATATCCCTGCTACCAGCCAAGGCACTAATTATGCATTACATCTTTTTTTTTTTTTTTTTTTTTTTTTTAAGTGGATGATGCTTTAGGAGCCACAGCCCTATAATACATTACGACTGTGTCTAGACTGGCCACTTTTTTCTGGAAAATCAGCTGATTTTCCGGAAAAACTGGCCAGCTGTCTACACTGGTCGCTTGAATTTCCGCAAAAGCACTGACTTCCTACTGTAAGAAATCAGTGCTTTTTTGGAAATACTATGCTGCTCCCATTCAGGCAAAAGTCCCTTTTGCGCAAAGCTTTTGCGTAAAAGGGCCAGTGTAGACAGCTCAGATTTGTGTTCCGCAAAAAAGCCCCGATCGCGAAAATGGCGATCAGGGCTTTTTGGCGGAAAAGCGCATCTAGATTGGCACAGACGCTTTTCCACAAAAAGTGCTTTGGCGGAAAAGCATCCGTGCCAATCTAGATGCTCTGTTCCGAAAATGCTTTTAACGGAAAACTTTTCCATTCAAAGCATTTCCGGAAAATCATGCCAATCTAGACGCAGCCTACGTGATGTGTCTGATTCCTAGTGGACTGCATGTAGGCAAGTCTGCATCCAAGTACCTCCATCACAAACTCTTATTAATCAGTATTCTTGTTTGGCAGTCTCACCTGAGGTACCTAGTTGCATTGGTAAGTTGTCAACATTGATTGTATGCTCCTGGAGGCAGGGACCTTGTCCTCCTACATGCGTGTAAAGTGCCAACACATTTTGGGTACTACACAAATAATAAAGCTGAATAATGATGGAGGGAGCTTAGTCATAGGCGCTGACTATTATTTTTTATTGGTCTGCTCTGTCCTGAAGCCCCATGTCTACTGCATCCCTTCCCATGAGGCCCTGCCCTTACTCCCTCCCCTCTCCAGACTCCCACCCAATGCTCTCTGCCCTTCTTCAAGCCACCAAACAGCTGTGGGTCACCTGTTGGGAGGGGAGGTGGGGCTCCACTCATCAGCTTTGGCTGGTGGGTGCTGAGCACCCACTATTTTTTTTCTGTGGGTACTCCAGCCTTGGAGCACCCCTGAATTCAGCCTATATGGGCATGGTGACTAAAAAAAACCTGTAACCCCTGACGGAGTAAGGGGAAAATTGGCATCAATTCCCTCCTGTGCTGTATCTGTCCCACATATAAAGAGATGGCATGAACTCCCAGGAATGTCAGTCTGCCAGCTATCACCAACACAAAGCTCTCTTGTCTTAAAAACCCCAAATAGCTGACTTGGACCAGGCATTCCTAAAACTGGATGCTAATTGGAAATTGTGTGCTGTTTCATTTGTAGTGATCATAGCGATGTGTGTGTGTGTGTGTGTGTGTGTGTGTATTTATCGTGAACATGATTCCATTTCAAGCGACGTCTTAGCTGTCACTCCAATGGTTCGTACCAGTGCTGTTCTGGAATAGAATCGATACCCTTTCCACAGAAGCTCTTTGCCCTGTAAATTTTCCTAGTTGAAATTTATCAACCTTCACTCCTTCTCATTTCTGAGACAATGGCACCCCATTTGTACCTTCCTTTCCTTTTGCTCTCATTACTGTTCTGAAAGTTCAACCACCTTCATACTTTAAAGGACAAATAATTCATTCCAGCTAATATTGTGCAACTGAAGCAGTTTTCAGTCATGGAAAATTGTCTTGAGTTCTGTTTTAATGGACAGTTCTGCTGCAACGGTCCTAGTCCTTTGCAAGGAGGAAGACTTGTTTGGTGATGTGATGTGGTGGGCCAGTCCCTGATGTCCGCTGGTGAAGGCTTGTGGCCTTGCCAAACCCCACTACAGAAGTGCAGCCAGAGAGAAGTCCTCCAGGCAGGCTAGACTAGCTGTGGAGGAACCAGCCAATCAGGGTCCAGGAAGACCTACAAAAGGAGCTGCAAATCACAGCAGAACATAGTTGCAGTACAGACTTCCAGGAGACTGACTGGCTGCAGGAGTGGCAGCATCATGGACAACTCAGAGTGGAGAGCTGGTTAGAGCCTGTGAGCTATGGTGAGACTGATGAACTGAGGTAAAGCCCAGAGCTAGGGCAAGGAGCTGTCTCCAGGAGGAGAAGCCCTAGAGGCACCACTCTCATCCAAAGTGGGAAAGTAGACTGAGACACTATACAGAGGGCACTGGGATGGGCCCGGGTAAAGATATACCTTGAAGGGGTTTTGAGTATTTCACATGGGGTGAATTGGGACAAATAGCCAAAGAGGCTGACATAGTCAGGGAGTGCAGGCACACACCCTTGGTCAGATGGGGGTGCTCACAAGAGGTGAGTGTCACCCCAATATAGGTCATCTAATCCATCTCCCTGCTAATGCAGAATTGTAAATTGGATCGTTATAAAAATGTAGGTGACTAGTGAATTTCACATCCTTTGCATTCACAGAGAACAGGGCAGTTTGCTTACTGTTCCCAGGACCTTATCTATCTTCCATTGGTAAAATATAGACTCTGGGGTGCTTCAGAGGTGGCCAAGATAGATTTCATGCTCGAGTCTCTGGGAAGTAGGGGGATAAGTGTTGTACCAAATAAAAGCAAGCAGGATCTTATGAGGGGGATAAGGCAAAAAGCCACATTTATTGTAAAGATAATAATAAAAACAAAGAAAAGATAGAAGCAAACAACGTTGTTTAACTACTTATTCCTAACACTACTTAACCCTTATACACTTGTATGTATATTATATATATATATATATAACCATTCATTCATACATCCATTCATTCAAGTTCTGTGTATAGTTACCAGCCTGGAAGTTGCTTGTGACAGAATACTGGCCAGGTATTCTGTACACAAGTGATGGTAGTGGGGAGCGAAGTCCTGATCAGATGCGCATCTGAAGCTCCTGGTAGGCTGGCAGCAGAACCTTGGACTCTGATTCCATAGTTTTTTAGTCCAGTTCTTATAGGAATTTTTTCCTATGCCAGTCTATGGAAATTGCTGTATCATGCTGATGTCTCCAGGGTGGCGGCCAGGTGCTCATCAGTGATCTCATCGGGTGGACCTCCAGTTTCTCCACTTGACACCTTTTGGTTGCACTGGCACCTGACGCCTTCTTCAGCCCTTTGTTGCTGTATTCTCAGGCTGGCACCTCTCAGAGCCATTCATTAATCATCCAAGCACTCTCTCATACATTCATACAGTATTTTGTATAATAATAAAAGTTGTAGTTACAGAAAGTTTCTGGGTGGTATTGCTTAAAACATTCTCTGACTGCTAAGTAAAGTTAACAATGCCCTTAGACAATTACAGGGCTTGGCTCCCATAGCAGATTTAGTGGCTTGACAATGCATTGTTACAATGTATCTCTGCAATGTCAATTTCAAGCAGCCCCTTGCACAAGCTTGAGCATGCCCTGGAGCGGGGGGGGGGGGGGGCTGTTTCTGGTTACATAGGATTATATTCTTAACAGTTAGGATTATATTTTTAACAGTTCTAAGTTACATGACCTAATATATTATATTCTAAAGGGGCAATAATAATCATAAATCTAAACATTTAACAATCTTAACAAATAATAATAATAAGAATCCTAATAAATCTAAACACTTTAAGTTGTGGGGAACAAATTATGGGGAGTCACTTCCATTTGGGGGAATCACATTTTTAATACATTAATATGTTATCCCTACATAAGTGGCTCTAAGCCACCTTTTTGCTCTAATCCTGCAGCTCTCCTCCTCCTAGTAGTTCTCTCAGGCAGTCTAATATGCCTTCTTCCAAATACTTCCCCCTCCCCCAAGTACTGAGAGCACATTCTTTATTATCAGCATCCATTTTTCAGTGTTCTTTTCTGAAAGCTCCTTCCTCCACATGTGCTGAAAATAAATCTGTACTTTCTGCCAACTCTAATTTCAATTTGTGTGGCTACGAGGATTAATTGTGGAGTACATGGCAAAATGTGTTAGGGTTCTGCCAGCAAACAGGGTCTCATTCCATTACAAAGGAACGTGCTTTCTCAATTCTGAGCTGCTCCTGAAAGCCAGCCCTCCGAACTCTGGCCTGACTCCTTTGACCTGACCACATATTGAGGTCTTGACCCTAAGCCAAAAGCACTAAAATCCTCTAAACAATTGACAGCAAATGAAATAAAATGGAAAGATGCCCTTTCTCATCTCTTAAACTGGTAGAGAGATGACAAAAAAGAGGTTGTGTTCATGTGCTGCAGATATCATAGGCCTGGAAGGAATCTCAAGAGATCATCTAGTCCAGTCCCCTGTATTCATGACAGGACTATTTTTTATTATCTAGAACATCTCTGTTTGTTTAATGATGATTAAGGGTAACATTTTTAAAAGCACCTATGCCCCATTTTCAGAAGTGACTTGCAAGTCCAAGTCCCATGGATTTTTAAAATGCATAAGTCTTGTTTGGAAATGGGACTTTTAGGCCTGGTCTATCTACACTGGAAACTTCTTGTGCAAGAACTTTTTGTACAAGAGTTCTTGCGCAAAAAGTTCTTGCGCAAGAACGCGTCCACACTGCCATGTGCTTTTGCGCAAGAGTGTCCATGGCAGTGTGGACACCCTCTTATGCAAGAAAGCTCTGATGGCCACTTTAGCAATAGGGGTTTCTTGTGCAAGAAACCCCTGTTTTCCATCTACACATACCTTTTTGCGCAAGAGCTCTTTCACAAAAATGCTTATTCCTCGTAGAAAGAGGAATAATTCTTGCACAAAAAGCCCTGTGTTCTTACGATTTACTGTACTTTTTCTTGTGCAAGAATGTTCTTGTAGTGTGGATTCTCCACTAGTTTTTGTGCAAAAACAGCACAAAAACTCTGCAGTGTAGACATAGCCTAGGTGTTTAGACTGAACTTAACCACTTGAGGTTGATTTTTCTAAACAGAGAGTCCAGACTGCTGATCCCATTCCATTGACATTAAGGGCTGTTAGTCTATTTTGGTGCTCCTGCTTTTACCAGGTGTTGACCTTGCCTGGTCAACTTTACAGTAGTGCAGATTCAGCATTGTGAACGTCTGTTCTTGACCTCCAGGAGTTGTCCCACAGTGACCTGTTGTGACCACTCTGGCTTGGACTTGCAACTCTGCTGCTCTCTAACTGCACAGGAAAAGTCCTGGGGAAAATATGAATTTAATTTTCTGTGTGGCCAGCGTGGTGAGCAAATCACAGAGGAGGCAACACTCTTCATCGGCACATCTGACCATCAATTCCCAGGGTCGCAAATAAGCACCAGGATGGAGTGTGCAGGAGATCCTGGACATGAATGCCAGGGTCACAAACAAGCACCAGCATGGAGAGGGAGAGAAATCAGTTCAGGCAGAACTATGAAACAGCAAAGAAACACTGATACTTATGCCAAGATTACACATGGCATGGTGGAAAAAGAATACGCATCTCACACACTTAAATAGAAAGCCACTGTAAAGTAGTAATAAATACTTCACTAAAACACATACACGCCCCTCCTGACTGACCCCATAATCTTATTGTACTCTTGTTCTTTTTCTCTGTCCCATGTTGTCGTCTTGGTTTAAATTGTAAGAACTTGAGCTCTTGGAGGCAGGGAATTTGTCTTTAACTCTTATGTAAAGGGCTAAGAATATTTATAGGTGGTATTAGAAATCATACACACAAAGGATTTAAAAGAATATTAAGTTTTCAAAGTCAAATGCTCAAAAGATAGTAAATGGCCTATGCAACCTCTGATTATTCATTATGATACCATCGTTAATTATAGGATCAGCTGCTATTTTTTTTCTGAAGGTCTGATTTTTCGCAAGTGTTAAGCACTCATACCTGCCGCTGAAGTAAATGGAAGCTGTGCTTTGAGCCTATAAAGTGCTATAGAATGTTTAGTACTCTGACAAATCAGGCCCTTGGCATCTCAAATTGGGCGCCAAAGATGTAGTGGGTGTCTTGACTTTATTGCTTTCTCTTCCTCAGTTCCCCATGGATAAATGAGTAATTTTTGCAGAAAATAATTTCATTGAAGTTTCAAGGTGCGTGCGTGCATGCACACGTGGACACATACGCTATAGGGCCTCTTTTTTGAAGGGGGGGTATTTTTAACAATTTTTGCATTTTATATAAATGTCAAAAAATCTGGTTTTGAGGGTCTATCTTTTTGTATATACTGCAATGAGTAAAGAATGTAAAATATATACTACTCATTGCAGTATATGCAAAGAGAGAGTCCTCAAAACCTAATTTTTGGGCATCTATACAAAAAGTACAATTTGCTAAAAATAAACCCCAAAGATTTAAATCAATGCTCTACAGCAGTGAGTAGTCTCTTGTACCGTTCCCTAGTGTGCTTGAACAGAGTGCTATTTCGAACAGAATTATGTTATTGCTCACCAGGGTACTGTGAGTGAGCAACAGCAAAGTCTACATGGACCAATTAATGTGCAAACAGTTAATTCATTTTCAAAATCATACCCCCTTTGCTGCTCCAGGTGTACAAGCCCTTACAGATAAGTAATCTTTCTGGGGAACTTTTTGGTGTTTCTTGGATAAACACCAATTTTATTTTTTGTAACAGGTGTTTTATTGGTGTTTGTTGGTTAAAACCTAAGATCAAAAGCCCTGTCTATGGTATGAGTGCCACAGAAAAGCTGATGTGGAAACTAGTAATTCTTTCTTGAGAGTACTGTTTGAACAGTATAGGCAATGAAGAGGTGAGGAGAGAGCAAAATATGTAATAGTTACTTGTTAACAAGAGCATGCGCCATCTTGCACTGAATGAGGTAGAAGTCCCATAGAAAATAATAGCATATTCTCATTTAATTCAAGAGTTTACCAGAGTGCACAGATACCAGGAGGCTGAATAGTGCTAGCAATGTGAATTCTAGCATTTCCTAAACTTTGAGGGTTTGACTTTGCAAACTTACTGTTTTTTGCATTCGATTTCCTAAGTTTTTAAACAAGCAGCTGAAAAACAAATGTGGTGTTTGTCATCTTATTGAGAAGCACAGGATTCATCAGTATGATTGGGATCTTTCACTCCACTTAAGAATAGCCATACCGAGTCAGAGTCCATCTAGCCCAGTATCCTGTCTTCCAATAGCAGCGGATGCTATGTGCCCCAGAGGGAAGTACTTCTTTTTGTTTGTTTTAAACCTTCCTTTGGTAACCCCTAGTTCTTGTGTTGTGGGAACAAGTAAATAACTTTTCCTTATTTACTTTCTCAGCACGTCATGTTTTTTTAGACCTTTTCATATCCCCCCCCCCTTAGTCTCCTCTTTTCTAAGCTGAAAAGTCCAATTCTTTTAAATCTCTCTTCATACGGCAGCCATTCTAAACCATTTTCATTGTCCTTTTCAGAACTTTTTCCAGTGCAGTAAGTGCTATCTTTTTTTTTTTAGATGAGGTGACCACGTTCACATGCCGTATTCAATATGTGGGTGTACCATGGGTTTATGTAGAGGTAATAAGATATTCTCTGTCTTATTCTTTATCCCTTTTTAAATTATTCCTAACGTTTTGGTTGCTTTTTTGACTGCAGCTGCACACTGAGTGTATGTTTTCAGAGGACTGTCCACAATGACTCCCAAGATCCCTGTCTTGAGTGGTAATAGCTAATTGAGTCCATCATTTTATATGTATAACTGGGATTATGTTGTACAATGTGCATTACTTTACATTTATCAACATTAAAATTCATGTGCTATTTGGTTGCCCAGTCACCTAGTTTTGTGAGATCCCTTTGGAGATTTTCAATTTGCTTTGGTCTTAACTATCTTGAGCAGTTTAGTATTATCTGCAAATGTTGACACCTCACTGTTTATGAATATGTTATATAGGGTTGGTCCCCAGGTAGATCCCAGTGGGATGCCACAAGTTACCTCTCTCCATTCAGAAAACTGACCATTTATTCCTACCCTTTGTTTCTTGTCTTTTAATCCATTATAAATACATGACAGGACCTTCGCTCTTATCCCATGACAGCTTACTTTACTTAAGAGCCTTTGGTGAAAGCCCTTGTCAAAGACTTTCTGGAAATCTAAGTATACTATCCACTGGATCCCCCTTGTCCACATAATTGTTGACCTCCTCAAAGAACTCGAGTAGATTAGTAAGGCATGATTTCCCTTCACAGAACCCACCAAATTAACTTTCCCCAACAGATTATGTTCAACTACGTGTCTGACAATTCTGTTATTTGCTATAGTTTAAACTAATTTGCCGGATACTGACATTAGATTACTGGTCTGTAATTGCCAGGATTGTGTCTAGAGCTCTTTTTAAAGATTGGCATCACATTAGCAATCTTCTAGTTACTTGGAATAGAAGTTGATTTAAAGGATAGGTTATAAACCACAGTTAGTATTGCCGCAATTTCATTTTTGAGTTTTTTCAGAAACCCTTGGGTGAATGCTATCTGGTCCTGGTGACTTTTGTTACTGGTTAGTGTATTAATTTGTTCCAAAATTTCCTGTGACACTTCAATCTGAGACGATCCTCAGATTTGTCACCTAAAAAGAATCTCAGGTTTGGGAATCTCTCTATTATCCGATGGAAAGAATTCATTTAGTTTCTCCACAATGACCTTATCCTTGAATGCTCCCTTCTCATCTCAGTGATCCAATGGCCCCACTGGTACTTAAAGTTTTGCTATTAATTTTTTGAGTTTTTGGCTAGCTGTTCTTCAGATTCCTTTTTGGCTTTTCTTATTGTATTTTTACACTTCATCTGACAGTTCATGCTCCTTTCTATTTCCTTACTAGGATTTATTTTCCACTTTTTAAACCATGCCTTTTTGTCTCACTGCTTCTTTTATTGGTCATTAAGCCACAGTGTTGCTTTTTTGGTTCTTTTATTATGTTTTTAAATTTGTGATGTACATTTAAGTTGAGCCTCTATTATGGTGTCTTTGAAAAGTTTCCATGTAGCTTTCAGGGATTTTACTTTTGACACTGTACCTTTTAATTTCTATTTAATTAACCTCTTCGCTTTTGTGTAGTTTCCCTTTCTGAAATTAAATGCCATAGTGTTAGACTGCTGAGGTGTTTTTCCCACCAGAGGGATGTTCTTTATTATTGTATTATGGTCATTATTTCCAAGTGGTCCAGATATATTCACCTCTTGGACCAGATTCTGCTCTCTACTTAAGACTAAATGAAGAATTGCTTCTCCTCTTGTTGGTCCCAGGATCAGCTGCTCCAAGAAGCAGTCATTTAAGGTATCAAGAAACTTTATCTTTACATCCCATCCTGAGGTGACTTGTATCCAGTCAATATGAAGATAGTTGAAATCCCCAACTGTTACTGAGGGTTTTTTTTACAGTCTCTCCAATCTTCCTTAGCATTTCATAGTCACGGTCTTGGTCGGGTAGTTGATAATATATCTCTGCTGCTATATTCATATTATTAGAGCATGAATTACTATCAATAAAGATTTTATGGAATAGTTTTGTTCATTTAAGATTTTCACTTCATTCTGATTTTACATTTTCTTTCACCTTTAGTGCCATTCACCCACCAGCATGACCTTTCAGATATATCTGTCCTTCAGATATATTTTGTACCTGATATGACCATGTCCCGTTGATTGTTCTCATTCCACCAAATTTTCTGTGATGCCTATTATATCAATATGCTCATTCAATATGGGGGACTCTAGTTCACCCGTCTTATTTTTTAGACTTCTAGCATTTGTATATAAGCATGTTAAAAACTTGTCATTATTTAGTGGTCTGCCGTTACCTGATGTGATTGGCACTTTTTCATTTGACTGTTTCTCATCTGATCTTATCCATATTTTATCATCTTCCATCCACTGCTCTTTACTGGGACATAGAAAATCTTTGTTTATAGACCCTTCCCTAAGGAACATCTCTTTTCAATCTCTGTGTTTCTCTGCACCTATTGGCTTTCCACCAAAGTCCTCTGCCACTTGAACTAAAGGAGTTACACATAACTACAGTAAGCTGTAATCCTCAATAGACATGTTTTGCCACTGGGTTTCACACACATTTTCTTGGCAGCAGAGGGATGCCAAAATGAATTTTTGTGTTGTGTTCCAGTCTGTGCTCCAGTAGGCTCAGATTCCTCTACCCATCCCCCACAAGTTGGACTTCCCTACTGCTCTGTCTCACTCCTCTCTCCTCCCCATCCTTGGTTCCTCCTGCTTCCTTGCTAATGTATCCAGCCATTTCCAGTCATTTCCCCCTTGTGATGGATTTCTCCTGGGTGCAACCTGGAACTGAGTTACCTCTGAGTCCTCTGACATGCCCTGGCCTTTGGGCCCCTCTCGGACTATGAAGCTGTGACAAGCTGCAGACAGCTCCTGGTTCTGTACGCTCACACTTACACCTATAGGGTGTGTCTAAACTACATGGCTCCATCGATGGAGCCATGTAGATTAGGCTGATCGGCAAAGGGAAATGAAGCCGCGATTTAACTAATCGTGGCTTCATTTAAATTTACGTGGCTGCCGCGCTGAGCTGACAAACAGCTGATAAGCACGCTAGTCTGGACGCTTCCGCGCTGACCTGAAAGCCCTTTATCGACCTCCCTGTTATGCCTTGTAGGATGAGGTTTACCGGGGAGCAATGTAAATTTAAATGAAGCCGCAATTATTTAAATCACGGCTTCATTTCCCTTTGCCGAACAAACAAATCTACATGGCTCCGTCGACGGAGCCATGTAGTTTAGACGTACCCATAGAGACCCAACCAGCAGCAGTTAGACAAAGGTTTCTCCTCAGCCACACATGTGTTAACAATAGAGAGGATCCAACCACCTTCCCCCTAGCTCCATAGCCTAGGCCCCAGTATTCCCTCTAAACTGAGACCTTGGGCAGCCACCCAGGAGAGATTCAGGTGCCGCCTAGCTGACTGGCAGGGGGCCCACAGTTAACGGCATGTGTTTCTAGTGGTGGTACACATAACAAAATTTATTGCACACATGGATGAAAAAACTTAGAGGGAACATTGCTAGGACCTCAGAGCTCTGTGGTCTTACCTTGTCAAAAACCTGACCAGTATTATTATGTTTATTATTATAACCCAGTCTATCCCTTCCTCATTGTGGAGAAGACAATGCTCAAGCTTTTTTGTTCAAGATTCCCCAACACTTCTAGCAAAACAAACTATTTTAGGTAAAAAATACAAAACAGAAGCTAGATTTGAAGTGATTATAAGTAATAGCATACAGATCAAAGTATATTGCCACAAGAAATAAAACAAAAATGCCATCTGAGCTTTATGACCTAGATAGGATTTGAATCAAGCAGTCTTGCACCCTGATGGTACCAACAATTCACCATTCTTCTCTAGATAGGCAGGCTTTCTTCTTTCTCCCTCCCCCGCTCCAGTTCAATCTTTGTTCCTAAGGTGTTTCCAGGTGTTGAGTTGTAAGGGGGAGTGAAGCCAAGTGATGATGCCACTTCCCCTTTTATGTTTTTTCTAGCTTGATGATGGAAAGATAGTTTGCCATGACCCAAGAGAGTCTCCATTGGGTACATGTTGTCTTTGAGAGGTTTCCATTGTACACAATTCCTGGGGTAATCCTTGTGAGTGTTTTACACTGTTCAGTGGGCCGTCGATGCTGTTGAGTCTTTTGATTGTTGCACCTGAAAGGCTGCTTATGACATACACAAAGCAAAACGTCATATACAATGACAGCACAAACAACTTAACAAGGTATTAATGTTCAAAAGATTTAAAATGATATCTCAAGGCATACTTTGTACAAACCTATCTCCATGGTGAACATGGGGTGCACAGTGTCACTTTGGGGCACAGAGTGTTGTTAGCCCATCCTAATCTCCTTGTCCAGTCAGTCCCAATTCTCCTTCCAACTCTGTTTTTTTTTCCTTTTTGCATTTCTTTCCCTCCACCAGTTCCCAGCTCTCTTCATGCTTAGGGTAGTCAGGTGTCCAGTTTTCATCTGGACAGACCGGAAATCACGTCTTCTGTATGGTTAAAAAAAAAATAGAAAATACAGGACATGTGCAATGTCCGGTATTTTCGGCTTTTCCAGCTGGGCACCCGATGGAAGCCTGGCGGGGGTGTGAAGTGGCTGGGGAGGTGGAGCCGCAATCGCATTTCGGTGCTGGGAACCCTCTGCTGGTCTGTTGCATCTGACATGGGAGTGATGTCTTGGGGAGGAGGAGGAGCCCTGTCCATGCTCCTGAGTCCTGTCTGTACACTTCAAGCACGTGGTGCAGCCATAGTCTGGGGGTGAAGCCCGCAGGGTAATCTATGGACCGATGAACGGAATAGATTGAGTGTTGAGTGTGGAGTCAATAAGAAGTGAAATTTGTGGGGTTTTATTGTACCTTTTACTTGTCTGGAAGCCAAAGATGAGTTTTTGAAAAATAAAAAAATTGATAAAAGCTGCACAATCGAATGTAAAATATATGATGTTAGATTGTTGTCATTGAAGTTCCAATTGGGTGTTAAGCATGGTGTTGTGGTTTGGTTTTTTTTGGGGGGGGGGGCGGGGGGGGGGGTTGACAAATTTTTAGCACGTGTGTTCGGTATTTTTATGAAACCATCTGGCAACCCTGTTCATGCTCCAGTTTCTCATCAATGTGTGTCTTCCCTCCTTTTCTGCCTTGTTCCGCTGGTTCTTTCTCTGCGTCTCTTTTCTGCCAGATCCAGTTTCTTTTCCTGACTCCCACTCCCATCTCCTTGCCCAGCCAGTCCCAATCTCTTCACCCCCTGGCCCTGGTTTCCTTCTCATCCAGCCTCATTTCTTGGCCTCATTCTACACGCACTCTTTTTCTCTTCCCTCCCAGCCCTGCTCCAGCTCCTTTGCAGGTTCTAGCTCTAACACCCTCTGCAAAGGGCAGTTTCCTTCTCCTCAGTCCTAGCAGAGAGCAGCAAAGGAGAGAGGTTCCCTGCTCTCTTCTGTGAGTCCAACCCAGCCTGCAGAGCCCAGACCCACAGTTGGAGAGAGTTTAGCGCATGCTTAGTGCAGGCAGAATGTTCAACAATTTTAGCAGCAAAGCTCTAGCAACTCTCCATTGAGCTTCTGTGACCTTATTTCTGTGTGTCCCTTCCAAAGGCTTATGTGTTGTCTAAATTTAGGTTGATTTTCATGGAAGTTAAAAAGGTACATTCCTGATGCAAAGGCTACTCCCTGACCAAATTATAAGGCTCTATTTCAGCAGGTGGGAATGCTGGGGCTTTTCACAGGAAACATTGCCAAACTCTTCAACATGGGCGAAATGCCATATTTTTGAATTGGTTCTTTGAAATAGCTGAACCATCCAGAATAATTCAGACTTGAGGCAGACACCTGGCATAGAAAATTTCAGCTGAAACTATTCAAATATGACAGTTTTCTGGACAACTGGGTCTTACCATGTGAAATGCTGGGAACCCTTAATTATAGCTGGTGCTACCAGTCCTAGCTCTAAGTAGTGCACAAAAGTGCATCCTTCACAAAAGTTGTATGCGTGGTTTGCTCTGCCAGTGGTTATGTCCCACAGCATTTAGCAACAAATTGTAGTGTCAGAGAGAGGCTGAAGTAATATCCAGGGGGAGGCTGGGTGGCTGCAGGCTGGCTAAAAGATTCGTTGAGGAAAATGTGGTAATAGATGAGAGCCACCGTTCTCTTTTTGTTTGCTACAAGAGATGTAGAGTTCTGATAATCCCCTCCTATTGTGTTAATGTGTGGATAGTAATCTCATCAGAGTGAGCATCATATCCTCCTCTGTGTGTATGTATAGTGCCTCACATATACAGGACAGCCGATCCTCTTAGGGGCCTGCGATTGTGGTACAAATAATACATTTTAGTAAAAAATAGTAAAGCTCTGTCAAATCTGTCTGGAATCCCTCTACCTCCAACTTGGTTTGGAGACTTCTGGGAGGATCGAATTAAAGCTGTTTGAATTAAAGGGGTGATACTCAAGCAACAGATTGATTGCAGCTAATTTTTTAAAACATTTTTTTTCCCCATTGTGCTCTGGGCATGAATTATTTCCTGCAGAGCCATCAGTATCAGCCAAGTAATCATTTCTCTGTTCCTGCTTAGTTGATCAGATCCAAATGCCTGTAATTAGACTGTACATGACATTGTCTGAAGCAGCAATGGCCGAGGGATTAAGTTTTAATGACAAACATTTACTTTACAAGGGTTTGAGAGGCTGGCATTAGTAAACCTTTTATCCTAGTGTAAGTATGAAGAGGCAAATCCTTAGCTGAGTGCTCAGCACAAGGAGTTTAGATCACTGGCTTTCAAACTAGAGGTTGTGACCCATTACTGGGTTATGGAATGTCGGGCACTGGGTCTCACTGCTGCAGGGAGATCAGGCGACCAGTGGGAGTACAAAGGCAGGCTACCTGTGTCCCAGAAGGGACCAGCAGCCTGGCTCCTAGATGGGGGGAGCGCGTGCACAGGGCTCTGTGAGTATTCCCCATAGGCTAGAACCCTGCTGCTGGCTGCCTCTGGGGCACAGCACGGTCTGGGGTGCCAGGAGAAGCAGGAAGCTGCCTTAGCAACCCGCTACACTGCTAACCAGGCGCCACTCAAGGTAAGCCCCTCCTGCCGCAGCCCTGGACTATCCCCAAACTGGAGCTCCCTCCCACATCCTTATCTCTCATCCTCAGCCCCACCCCGGAGTACACATTCCAGTCAAATTATGTTCGGTCGCGGACAGCAATTATTTTCTTCAACTGGGTCATGAGGAAAAAAGCTTGAAAATCTCTGGCTTTGATGGTGCTGCGTAGAGGGAGAGAGAAGGAGAGAATAATTCTTTTTTCACACCCCGTCACCAACCAGAGCAGCAGCTGCAGGCGCCACCCGGTGGTCATGCTGGAACCCAAAGGTGCAGTAACACCTAGGCAGTCGGGTGTTGTTTTGAAATTACGTGAGAAGCTCTCACAAGTTGTTTATCACGGAAAAACAACCCAGTGCCTGTGAGAAGTTCATGGTCTATAGTTTCCATGTCCTGCCAAGGTGGTGTTGCCCCAGAATGGACAGTTGTGAGGGGCAATGCATACGTGTGGGTGTATGCGTGTACACATTTTTATACTGGCTCCCAGTGGAATACATATGCAGCGTGGTGAGTCTTCTGAATGTCCATTTTACTAGGTGATGAAGCGAGCATCCAGCATTGACCCAGTGTATTGCTGTGTGCTGTGACTGCTGTTAGAGCGAGTCTGGTAGACTTTCTCCTTGAGAGAGGGTAGTTTGTTGGGCCTGGATTTCTTCCAGGATCCTCACATGTTTTTACAATACTGTATGTGGTGTGTGTGGGTGTGTAACTAACAAAATAAAATCCCCCTTTAGCTATCAAGTAAATAACATAGAAAAGTTGACTGTGGAACACATGCAATCTTTTTTTTTGGGGGGGGGGGAAGAAGGGCATCAAAACAATAGTTTCTTCAGCTGTTAGGGTATTCCTATAATGTGAAATATGAGTGGATAGAAATTGTTGTATAAACTTTATTGATCATTTTCACAAGAATTTTTCAGAATGCAAGATTCTCCCCTTCCTATGAACTTTTAGTGTTGAATCTCCGCATACAACCTCCCCAGAAAAGAAGCACTACATTTGATAAAGGCCTTTTTTCATGTGCTTAGTCCTTTCTGAGTTGAAGCAAAGTTGAGCACAGGATCGAATGGCATAACAGTAAAAATGAGCTTTTGGAGTACAGAAGCAAGAACTAGGAATCCCAGGTTCCAACCTTATTTTTGACACAGCAATTCATTTACTTTCTAGATTCATTTGCCTCTAGATTCTCTTGTATAAAATAAACTTAATATTTATCTGTCTGACAGATGTGCTGATATGTAAATTGCTTTAAAAACCTTGTAAGTAGCATTGTGTTTTCCCTCTGCAAGCTTTGTGGAATATGATTGTATCTCTAACCTGTTTTCCATACATCAGGTAATAAGTATTGCAGTTATAGGAAATTAGCATGAACTGTGAAAGCTGCCTTTGAATTTTTTCCAGCAAGATCTAGCTGACAGCCACAATGCTGGCATGTGTGCAGGGATTTATGCACTAGACCTTATGCATGAGGACATACACTGCTGCTGATTTATGTAAGGATCTGTATGATGCCACGTATACCTTAGTGCATGGAATATCAGACCTGTCCAAATACATATAAAGTGATTGACCACTAATGGCTGAACCAAAGAGGGATATAAACACAGAAGCCTCAATACTAATATGTCTGATGGTGATTCACCTATTTTAAAGCTGAATTTCCCAAATCCAGCTACCAGTCATTAAAATGTGCAGGTGCATTGACAGCCATGATGAGTTCAGCAAACTGACTCCTTGAGTTTTCTGGCATGCATGGACAAATAAAGCGTTAGTATCTCTTCCTCTAGGAGATGCTTCAAGCTTCTTATCTTATGTGAAAACACAAATCATTCTTGTGCTTGTGCAGTCTGAATTTCCTTCTGTCAGGTGCTATACATGCTCTCAGCTCGCTCTACTCTCTGACAGCAGATATTGGCCAGCCGCAGCAGGGTAGCTTTATGCGGTACATAGTACTCTTTGACATGCATCTGGGATCGTGATCTGGCCCCAGAATTGTAAGCTGTTTTTTCTGCCTGCAAGTCTTTGCTGCTGATCATTGTGGTGGTTATAAAATGAATGGGAAAAGCAATGTGTGTCATTCAGAATGAAATTGGAAATGCTATTGCCCGAGAGATATTTCACTCTCTAAATTAAGCAAGAAATATATTACTATAATTATTCCACAGTCGCTTTTAACCATAAAGTCCATTAGCAGGCATTTGTATACAACCTCTATCAGTTATGCTGATTAAACACAGTTCTGGTTGTATGTATATCCTGGGTAACCCAGGGTTTCCCTGCGGCTGCTTTGAAAAGTAGTTTGACGTTCTTTGTACTTGCTACTTAGCATGGAGATGTACTGGGCAGCCTTCCTGCAGAGAGGCATCTCCCCAGTCACCTGGAACCTGTTTATTTAAAAGCTTCCTTTATCCTCTGAGGCTTTAGTTAAACAAGTTCATACTTTATTTGAAATAGTCTCTCTTCCTGTGTTCCTAATACTGACACTTTGATCCATGAAAATCAATGGGAGTTGGGTACCTAACTCTCTTAGGCCACTTTGAAAATCCTAGGCTAAGCTCCTTGAGAGTACTAATGTGATCATGGAAAGCCAATAAACGTACGTCTATACTGAAGCTGGAGGTTAATTTCGAACTCTGGTAGACATACCCATGTTAACTGCAGTCAAGCTAGCACACTGAAAATAGAAGTGTAGCTTAGGCAGGGAAAGCAGTAGGAGGGGCTAGTCACCCAGATATGTGCCCAGAGATATAGATGGGGACCAGATGTGGGCCAGCTAGCCTGTCGTGTTGCTGAGACCACAACAGCTGCAGTTCTATTTTTGGTGCACTTGGTTACAGCTAGCATGGGTGTATCTACTCATGCTGGAAAGTCCATGAAAAGTTGCAGTATAGACATCTGTAGATGCATGAAGGGTAAGGAATAGGGTTATTAAATATTGGTTGATTGAATAGTCGAGTAACCTCATGAATTCTTATCAGTTAGTCGACTATTCTATAGTCCCTGGGGATGTTCTGGCCTCTCTCCCAAGGAGTCCCTTGCCACTCCACGCTGCTGCCTCTGTATCAGAAGCAGCAGCACGAGGTGCCAGGTGCGAGCTGGTCCGTGAAGGGAACCAGTTTAAAAACCAGCTCCCCTTGCAGACCAGCTGCCTGTCAACCTGTGCTGCTGCCTCTGATAAAGAGAAAGCAGCGCGGGTGGCAGCAGCTCCTGTGTAGGGGTGGGCCTGAGCTCCCAGACCCAGCACGAGCTGGAACTGAGCCAGGCTACCTGCTTGTCTGGCTCATAATAGACTTCAAATGCAGAGCCACAGTGAGGCTAGGTCCTGGATGTGGCATGAGCCAGGACTGAGCCAGGCTGCTAGGCAGCCTGCCAAAAAAATTTACTGGCAGGGGGTGGGTGGGCAGGAAATGCATGTAGTCTTTTGCTTATCAGTTAATGGACTACACTATTACATCCCTAGTAAGGAGGTTTTAAAAAGGCAAGTTAGAGGACTGTTGTGGCTGTGGAGTGTCAGTGGCATTCTCTCTCTGATTATTGAGAATGTTAATGTTTGTTGAGTTTCTAGTACTCTTCCAAGATACAAGTCCTTGAAAGGAAAACTAATGATAATAGAGAGAACTTGGTCATATCAAAGATCATCTAGCTACTTTGCCTTCCTCAACTTACTGCACTTGGAATTCTCTGTCTATGTCCATTTGGGAACTCTCTTGCCACCAATCCTCACTTGATTATTTATGGAGTGCTTCAATTTAGTTATCTCTACGTTCTGGAGAGGAAAATTTGTCTGCTGGAGATAATGGGCAAGCTTGCAGAAAGGGTCTTTGTTCTTAATGTTGTGTTTTGGTTCATACAGGCAATTGGAAATGCTAAAACCACCAGGAATGATAATAGCAGTCGCTTTGGGAAATACATTCAGATTGGCTTCGATAAAAGATACCATATTATTGGTGCCAACATGAGAACGTATCTGTTGGAAAAATCAAGAGTAGCATTCCAGGTGAGTTATGCAACATTTTCCTTTGGACTCGTTAATTTTTTTAACCAACTTGTATTTTTCCTTGAATACAGATTACGGCATTCTCTTTAAAAGTCAAACTTTTAGCAGACCTTGTCTTTGGAGACTTGACTAACCAATTTTAATAGTTATTCTGGGTTATTGGGTGAGGGAATGTGATGATGGTTCTGGTTTTCAGAACTCCCTTTATCAGGGCTCTGTTTTTTAAAATCTTTTTGAAAGGTCCATCTAGCCCAGTATCCTGCCTTCCCACATTGGCCAATGCCAGGTGCCCCAGAAGGAATGAACAGAACTGGTCATCAAGTGATCCACCCCCAGTCACACACTTGCTTCTGCTAGACAGATACTAGGGACACCATCCCTGCCCATCCTGGCTAATAGCCAAGGCTCGACAAATCCATTTATCTACTCGCCCGTGGCGAGTAGATTTCAGCCAGTCGCCCCGTTCACCAGCAGTGCGCGCATGTGCAATGCAGGTCTGGTTCATGCACGGTGTGGGGTTGGTGAGTGGTTTTTGCCACTGTTTGTCAAGTCCCGCTAATAGCCATTGATGGATCTATCTTCCATGAAAGCATCTAGGGTTTTTTTATTCCTGTTACAGTCTTGGCTTTCACAACATCTTCTGCTAGAGAGTATCCCGTCTTCTGTCTCTGACTTGTCTCAAATGCTTCAGAGGGAATGAACAGAACAGGGCAATTACTGAGTGATCCACCCCTGTCATCCTATTCCATATTGACTATCAGAAATTTAGGGAAACTCAGAGCACGGGGTTGTATTCTTGCCTTATTCATTGCCCAGCTGTACTGTAAATATGCTAGTGAAACGTACCATGGTTGTTTTGTACTTTGATTATCAATGCAATAGTTCTTAGAGTGCCCGGAGCTCATGCATTGTTTTGTATTTTTAAGTGAACTGAAATGGGAATGCAGAAACAGACCACAGGATAAGTACCATGCATTAGGGCTCTTGTTGCATGTTGTTTTTAAAAAGGGTCAAGTTGAATTATGTTTGTAAATCTAGGAAATAAGTGTCTTAGAATTTTGCAGTTATTTTAAAAAGTGAAAGCCCCAAATGAGCAAACAAACAACAGCAAAAAAACCAGCCCCAGCTTCTCACCAGAGATTTAATGGCAGGTGGGCCCTAGAGTAAAAGTTGCACTTTGGTAATACTTTGTTCATTTGTGGGTGGTGTTTTAATAATAATTTAGAGAGCTATTTTCTTCAAACTATTTACTACGTAGTATTTTAATAATGCTTCTTTCCATATATTCTCCCTCTACCTTCACAAATTCATATCCCTCTTTGTAAATGATTTATTCAGGAAGACCTCTCAATAACAGTGCATGTGTGTGTACACATGCAAAAAATTAAGGCTATGTATGTATGTATGAACAGTCTTTTTAATGGATCTACTCATAGTCTTAAATCAGGATGCATGCTTCAGTATTTTTTTCGGGGTGGGGGGAGAGCACGCATATGAGATACACATTTGGTTTATGTGTATGTATGTGCGTTGTTAGGTTCAGTCTGTGCTTTCTGTATCTTAGCTGGTTGACTGGACCTGTTTCAGCAAAATGCTGAAGCATGTGTGTAGCCAGACAGGAACCCCCCTTGTAACATCCATTTTTGCTTGCCTGGATATGCAGGCTCAGTGACCGTGAATGGCTGTAAACAGAGATATGCTAATTGCTGACCAAGAGGCTGCCGAGGAGTGCCCTTGACTCAAACCCATATTGATACGAACACACAGCCGTCCGCGGGGGGGAGGAATCTCTTGCCCAGTAAAAAAATGTCTAGAACTCACAATTTAGTTGTCTCTCTTGCAAGTGTAAATTAACTTGAAACTTGCTTGTAAGAACTGGCGCCACAGAAATGGACCAGTACAATTTGGCATCTTAAGATAAGAAAGAGGATAGGGGCCCAAGAGGTATAAAGATGGGTCCAGCAGCACATTTACTCTGAGTGTCAATCTACCATCTATCTGCTGGTCGGGTTAGCAGTTAAGAAAGAGAGCAATAGCCATTGTAACCATATGCTTTTATAAGTCTTTTTTTTTTTTTAATAAACCTGTAACTCTTTAAGCTTTAACCTGACTCCTTCAGTTGCTGTAACAGAACCAAGCACAATTTAAAAGAACTTCAGCCAGTCATAAGGGACAGGTATAGGAAGAGCTTGGGCGTTTGGATCGTGTCACTCCCAGGTGACAGTTCCGTTGGGGCATCTCTCAGTCTTCCCTAGACTGCCCGCTGCAAAGGAATCCTGTATCCTAGCAGCTAAAATCTGAGAGATAATAAGCTCTTCCTATAAAAAGGGGCGTCTGTCAGCCTGTTGGCTGCCCTCTGCGATGGGACCCCGGTCCTAGCAGTAAAGTCACGGACATTAAACCTTTTTTCTCTCTCTCTCACTCACTCACTCACTCACTCACACACACACACACACACACACACACACACACACACACACACACACACACACACACACACACACTGACCATCGGCTGACAACGTGCTTCTGTACTTGGTTGCATTGGAGCCTAGGGCAGGGCATTTGCTGTTTTCTGTCATGATTTATATAGTGCCAGGAATGTTTTTTACATCTTAAAACACGATTCACAAATAATAGGAAGGCTTTGCATTTAAATACACCTTTGACCTTAAAGCATTCCCAAACATTAAGGCTGTGTCTAGACTGGCAAGTTTTTCCGCAAAATCAGATGATTTTGCGGAAAAACTTGCCAGCTGTCTACACTTGCCGCTTGAATTTCCGGAAAAGCACTGACGATCTCACGTAAAATCATCAGTGTTTTTCCGGATATACTACGCTGCTGCCGTTCGGGCAAAAGTCTTTTTCCAAAAGACTTTTGCGCAAAAGGGCCAGTGTAGACAGCATAGTACTGTTTTCCGCAAAAAAGCCCTGATCGCGAAAATGGCGATCGGGGCTTTTTTGCGGAAAACCGCGTCTAGATTGGTCATGGACTCTTTTCTGCAAAAAGTGCTTTTGCGGAAAAGCATTTTGCCAATCTAAACGCGATTTTTCCAAAAATGCTTTTAACTGAAAACTTTTCCGTTACGCATTTTCGGAAAATCATGTCAGTGTAGACGTAGCCTAATAGTCTTACCAATAGCTAATGAAACCTTCACTTAGTTCACGTGCTCTTCATTCATAAACATCAAGGTTTCTGCTATAAAGTGGAATCCTGGCCGACCCTTTAAGTTTCAAGGCTTTTAGGGTGTGCTCTAATTAGACACAGCTCTTCTAAGAGGCTTTGAGACTTGGTTTCACTGACTGCAAATCAGTCTGTAATCTTACAGCTGTTCCCCCCCCCTCCTTCCCAATAACTATAAATGTTAACTTAGAAATTCAAGTAATTTTCAGATTCTGTGGCTGTGGCTGCGGTGAAGAGGAATAATCATAAGGAAGATAGCAGTGTTCTTGTATTTTGGATTCTCTTGTATTTTGGGTATAAGAGGAGCTGGCTAAATACCATCTAACACTTGCTCTCTAAATTCAAGTGTTGGTTTAATATTAAGGTGAAAGCAAGATTGTTCATTTTCTTAAGTGTTGTTATACCCAATGCCACTTTAAAAGTGGCTGCTTTACCTGTAATGTGTTTATATTGTTTTAAGTAAGAGTAGCAGTTCCTGATTGCCTACTCCATAGGTTGGGCTAGTAGGGACTAAGTCCACCTTTACAAAGGTATTTAGGTACTTAGAGATGCAGAGAAGTACTTAGGAGTTAATAAAGAACCTGATCTAGGCTCCTACCTGCATTTTTGGGCCTTGGTAAATCTGTTGCTAAGATGGTTGTGAAGTCCACATGCCCTTGAAAGGAAAGAAAGGTATATCGCTTAAAACTGACCCTTGAGTTGCCCTTGGAAAGCCACGCTGACCACATGTGAAGTTGCAATGGTTGGGGTGAACTCTGTGGCTCAGAAGCGTGGAAGATTCTGCTGTGAGCAGTAGAAAAATGAAGGCTGTTGACTTGGCTCTAAAGTTAACTGTGGTTTTTCTCTTTAGGCAGAAGATGAACGAAACTATCATATCTTCTATCAGCTGTGTGCCTCTGCTAGTCTGCCAGAATTTAAAGACCTAGCACTAAGTAAGTATGCTAATCCCATAGCCTGTTGGGCTTTCTGACATGCTCACTACCAGCAGCTTGTTCTTTGCAATAGCAACAAGGTTATACACTATTACTTTAACTGCAACCCTCCAGATTCTCTTAAATTAGATTCTGTGTGCCAAAAAGGGTTAAAGGGAAATAAATTTGGAAGGCTAGTTCTTGTAGAGGGGGTGCATGTATGTCTACATCCCATCCTCAGACAGTGTGGGACCTACTGATCAGATTAAATCTTAAGGCAGCTATAGACAGAGGCTACTTGCAGAGGTGTGTAAGCTATTTTATGGGGTGTTCTACCTGAAGTCTAATACTCAGTGTAAAAATGGGAATAAATGACAGACCATTATTAGAGGTAACTCATGATTGATCTGAGTGAAATAGATTTTATAGAAGCTGCTTGTTGAAAAGTGACACTGGTTTTGTCACCAGGATTGTGGAGCCTGGCTTATATTTGTTAATGAGAGTATGTCCTTGTTTAGTGTTGGGTGACTACATTTGTTGGATTAAAAATATTAAGGGTCTGGTTTTTATCAAAGGGCTCTGATTTGGTCTTCCTTTTGCAGGGAAATATTGTGCATATAATTAATTGTGCCATCAAACTTGTTTCCATAATTAACTGCTGGCATAAATCCCTTCATTGATATATTTAAGAAAATCATTGGGAGGCAAAATCAGTGTCTTAAGCAGGTAAATCCTAGGACTTGTGCTCACAATTAACTGGGGGGTACAGAAATGAAGATGTAACTCTCTTTGAATTGGATTTTTTGTGCTCACTAAAAAAGGAAGCTCGAATTGCAAGTATGTCCCCATATACTTGTGTTACTAAAATGTGTCAGGTGTGGTGAAGAAGGCAACATGGAAACTTGTTATTCTTAGATGGGGGCCCAAGACGACTACTGTTTCCTAGAGGATAGAGCAGATGACAGTAAATAAAAAAACTCCTGTATTCAGCTTTTCATTTTGGTAGAGATTCCGTTGGCCTTAGGCAAGTACATGGGAACTTTCAGTACTTCGTTTTAACCCTCTAGACATAATCATACTTTGGCTTGCCAGCTTCCACTGGCTGTGATTTGCTGTTCCCAGCTAATGGGAGCTGCAGAAAGTGGCAGCCGGCACATGCTGGCACCCTGCACCACATCCCGCAGCTCCCATTTGTTGGCAACAGCAAACTCTGGCCCGTGGGAGCTACCGGCAATCATACCTGCAGAAGCACGGTGAAGATCCTGTCTGGAGGCCTGCCAGTAGCTTATTGTAATGAGCAGTGTGTGGCCCATGGGACACAGGTTACCCACCACTGAACTAAGGTGTGTAAAGTGTATGGAGATCCTGGGATGAAAGGTTTTGTGCAAATGTCAAGTATTATTAGGTGCTGCTTGTTATCTATTGTTGTTTGTTGTTGTCAGAAATGTCACTTCCCTATATAATGGTAGCCACCAACTTTAAGCTCAGAAATATCTGTTTTATCTAGGAACATACTTTCCAATTTATTTCACACTTCAGATATGCTAAAAATTGCTTCCTGCCATGAGCACATGAAGCTTACTGTGCTAAATGATGGGTACTGTTTCTATCAAAGCTTTGCCTTTTTCTTTCTAAGAGCTCAGAGCAATATACAAATATTGTTTGCAGAAGGCAAACAATGAGCTCTAGAGATGGAAAGGACAGGAGAGCAGGGAAACCACATTTTCAAACATAAGCAGGGCCAGCACTGATATCTTAGCCAGCCTGCGTGTACATACTGCTGTTTTATGCACACATGAAGGCATACAAAGAAGCAGGGAGGTGAACAGAAAAGTCCCCTTTCATACAAGTGATTCATTCTTCCTTCTGAAATAGACTGGTAGCAAATATAAATGCACTTTTGGCACCATCTTCTCTCATATTGTATCTGTGCTGCTCAGAAGGGGCAGATCGCAGAAACCACGGTAAAGATTAAAAAAAAAAAAAAGCTTTTCCTTTTTAAAGGAATCGCCAGGAATGTGGCACAACCTGCAAGAACCTTTGCATATTAAAAATCAGAATATTGTTGACTCGATACCTCTTACTGTCAGCCAGTCATCTGAGAAGCCTTTTCAGAATCCTGTCTGGCAGATCTGTATTCATATGGTCTGTTCTTGCTATGCATTTCTCATAAACAGGGATGGAAAACCATCAGAATATATACCAGCTATTGTGTCTAAAAGGATACGTTTCCTGAAACACAGGCTCTGACCTCCGAGCTCATGGGAAAGTCCTTAATTGACTCTTGTGACCCAGGTTTGAAATCATTTTATAATAGCTGAATTTCCATGGTGCCTGCAAGCAGTAAATCTTTAATGCATGGCAACAGTAAAGTCTTGGTGTGTATCATTGCGTATGAATTATTAGAGATGAGATGAGCTTACATACCTGAATGCTCAAATCTTACCTCCGGGTAACATGGAACTGTTTATAACCACTCATCAGCTTGACTCAACAATCATTGCCCAAGCTCTGTTCATACCCGGGGCGCTTCAGAATCCACTAACTAACACATTCTAGAGCACACTTTCTAAAGCCCTTGGGTAGAACAAAGCTCATGGTACTTCTGCGCCTACTAGCTGGTTGGTGTGATATCAAGAGGCAAGCTTCAGCTTCAGTTAGGCCATTCAACCCCTGCTGAAGTGCAGCTTGCCTTGTCTCCACTAGATTTTGAGTGTGCGGCTAATGTGTTCTTAAAAAAGCCTCCTCCTAGGTCTAATCAAGATAAACCCCAAAGGGGTGTGCATGTGTCTATTCATTCATGTTACCTTCATGCGAATGAGCAGAACACGATGGGAAAATGCTCTCAATTGGCACTGTAGCCACTGAAGAATAACAAGTCTCAGCCTTGGCAAAAAACCAGCCCCATCTCCACTCAGCAATTCTTAACACCTCGATGAGAGAGGTGTGAATTCCCACTTCACACATGGGGAAACAAAGAGGCTGTGGCCTCACAGAAAAAATATTATTTTTTCATTGAGGCAGCTATTTTGATGTAAAAGCTGTGGGCAGATAAGGTACAATTAATTTTTATTTCAGTGTAGCTAATCCTGTTCCCCCATATGAAATTTACCTTGACTAACTACTGTGGTCCAAGTTACCTTAGCTTGGTCTTCACTAGGACTTTACATCAAGATAGGTCCCTTCATGTCAGTGACGTATTTTCTCTTGGCTGGAGGGAGGGGGAAAGGAAGCCAAAGGCAGAGAGGTTAAGAGAATTGCTAGATATGGCAAGCCTGTGGCAGAGCTGGATTTGATCTGGAATAGGTCAAGAACCTCCATTTCCCATTCCTGCAGCCCTGTTTTCCAATTCCCTCAAACATTGGGCTTGCCAGGCACTGAGGCCTGGTCTATACCTGAAACTTAGTTCAGCCTTGCTTACAGCACTCTGAACTGTGAAAATGCTCATGCCTTATGTGATGTGGCTGGATTGACCTGACCGTCACCATAGACACAACTAAGTCAATGGAAGAATTCTTCCATCACTTCTTGGAGAGGTGGATGACCTATGTTGGTGGGAAAACCCCTTCTGTCGATATAGGGAGCATCTGCATTGTAACAGTGCAGCTGCTGCACTCTACCTGTGCCGCTAGAGTGTAAACACACCCTATCTGTTCAACTTTACATACTAACACCTACAGTGGAGGCAGGGCCGGACCAAGCCCTTTTGGCGCCCTGGGCCCGGGCATGTGGCACCACCACCAGGGCTCACGGCGCATGCGCATGCTGATCACGGCCACTGGTGCACAGCCCAGGGCCCGCCCCTAGGGCACATGGCACATGCGCTGCCCAGCTTGGCCCAGTATGTGCTGCTGGCGCGCGCGTGCCGGGCCCCATGGCCGTGGGGAGAAGTGGCTGGCGCTGTGGAAGCCAGGCACGCGGTGCCTGATGGCAGCTGTAAGGGACTCCGCGCGCCCCTTACAGCTGCCATCAGGCGCTCCTCATCGGATGGTGCCCTGAGCAGCTTCCCGGCTTGCCCATGCCGCCATCCGGCCCTCATCGCTGTGAGTGACAGAACATCAATCCCACAAGCTATGGAGATTCTCAGAGGAAGGTTTTCAGAATATGAGCTGTGGCAAGGCTACAACAGAGAAAATGCTATAGAGAGAGACAAGTTGTATTTGAGAGAGCGCATCTCCTTTTTTTTTAAATTACATTTAAGTCAAAGCCCCTAGAATTCATTGTCAGGCTAGGAGAGCCCCTTGTGGCTCTCAAAACATGCCTTGACAGCTGGTGACCACACAAAATCTGTTCATAAATCTTTAAACTAGGGATGTAATAGTGTAACGATTTAAACAGGTATATGGTTACATGCTGGCTTCCAGCCCCAATCTCAGGGAGACAGTTGCTGCCCTGAGCTGTGGGCACTACAAGAGAATCCTAGAATCAAAGAACACTAGAACTAGAAGGGACCTGGAGAGGTCATCAAGTCCAGTCCCTTGTTCTCATAGCAGGACCAAGCACCATCTAGACCATCCACATATGACTTATACTGCAGAGCCCCCAGCACAGTTGGTTAAAACTTTTTTATTGTTTTATGTGAAAATTTTGAATTTCAGAAGATTTCAAATGCTCTCTTAGCTGATTGAAAAGCACCAGTCATTTTTCACAAATTTTTGTCTACATTTTTAATTCTTTTTTAGTTCTACTAATAGGTATTGCCAAGCACTGTTTGTTTAAAAGCTGCACGGTCCTTCCCACACGGTCCTGTTTATGAGTCTTGGGGCTGACTTGCAGCACTCTTGCAATTATATTCCTATGCCCTTCTTCAGTACCCACTGCCATTTGTGCCAACAGGCATGATGTTCATGGGATAAAGCACTTAACTTGTTTCCATCGGTGATATACCAGCTTGAACCAATGTAAATCTCGACTTGCTGCAGTTCATAGCTAAACTGGAATGTTCCCAAGTGCTATGCAATGCTCTTCCTGAAAATCATGTCTAATTAAGTGTTCATGCACAGCACAAGGCTGTAATGTAGTAGTGAATCAGGGATTTGCAGTTGTTAAAATCATTCTGCATATTTTAAACACGTATCAAAGTGGCTTCTTCAAGAGATGTTATTTTCAAAAGACTGCAGCTTGTTACACGAGATCTTAAAAAGATGAAAACAGCCAATGTTTCAGCTTGTGTCCACAAATCTTAACTGGTCCAGCTTTCCCCAGAATGGACAAAAAAGGGGAAGTGTCCCTTCTTGCAATATCTCTTGGGCTTAGCAGTCTATATGATAGATACAATCCCTGCTCTGTGATACTTACATCCTAAATTAAACAACAAATTGATAGCTCCTCTGTGTACCCAGCAGATTGTTGTCACAGCATAGTTAAGATACTGTAAATATAGCAGTGTATCAGTTTGGTTACAAGTATATACAGTCATGCAAAATTTCACCTTATTTTAATCAAGCCATAGCTTTGATACAGGGTTCTTATTCTCAATTTAAGTAACAAGGCTAAATGAATCTCCTATGTGCCTCAGCAGTTACTATGCTGCACTTTCATACACATCAGACAACTCAGCATATGTACTGTGACTCTGTATTCAGGTTCCTACAGGATGCCTTCTTCTTACACACCCTTAGATGTGTTCAGAGTTAGATAATTCAGTTTATTGGCACACAGAGCTATTGTCTCTGAGCACCATGTTCCTGTGTGGCATTGTGTGTGCAGTAAATAATTTTCAAGGTTCATAATTTTAGTTCCCTGATCAAATAGCTGGCAATTCTAGCCATTTGGCCAAAAGACCAACAGATGTCTCTGTTCCTTTTTATTTACATGGCTCTATATCTGAATAATGGGATGGAATTTAGGAAATGGTAAATTTGGTTAAAACACAAATAACCTATTAATGTAAGTGAGATCTGTTAAAGTTTGGTGTCTTTCCCGTAAGTTTCTTGGACACCCAGTTATTTGGGACATTTAATCTTGTCTGGACAACTATCAATAGTGTATTGTAGGGCAGTGTTTCTCAACTTTTTTTTTTATCAAGTACCCCTTTTAGATAGATAGATAGATAGATGTGTGTACTCCCAGTACCTACAGTTTTCAGACACACATACTTTTTTCTACCATTGCAACATGTTTAAACAACTTAATCGTAGCAGGGCGGGCGATGAAATTTTTGGGTGTAAAAAGTACAAAAGTAATAAAATGCTGTAAAACTTAAAACAAAAATTCAGTTTTCTCCAAATTTCAGTTGTGGACGTATCCCCCAGAAACACTGTTGTAGGGAACACTCATGATTTGGCAGGAAGTTTGACTAACTTCAGATAGGTGTTGCAATTCTTAGACCACAGAACTTTGAGTAGGATTAGCGACACCTGTGGGCGCCAAGTATTAGTGTGGTCTATACTTAGAGCTTGAATGTACACCTGACCCAAAAGTACTTGGTAAGGTTATAAATGAGTGGAGACATTCTGGTGGTGTTATTGAGGAGTTCTTAAATGTCACTGATAGTCCTAGTGATAGAAATGTAGCCGTGTTAGTCTGGGGTAGTTGAAGCAAAATGCAGGACAAGTCCTCTCTGCATAGTAGGCTGTTTTCCCTGTTGTTCTGTGATACTCTAGTCATGTATTACAATATCTTTTCAAGCTCTGTTTGGTAAAGCTCCTCTTACCACATTTAAAATTGGAATGCCAGCTATCCAGCCCCGCAATTATTTCCATGCTGTTGTCCACCAGACTTTAAGAGTCATGAAAGATGTGACTGCATCAGAGTTTTCTTTTTAGTTTTGATTTTCTAGCAATGCTCAGTTCACTCAGAAAAATTTAAAAAGCACACTAGTAGCTTTTTAGCTGTGCCTGGAATTCTTCTAGTTCATTGTAAATGTCTGTATCAAGTAATAATACAGGAGTCTTTTTTGTTGCCAGTGAAATCGGAGAGAGACTTGCCATTGGCCACAAGCGTTAACTCTTTGTGGGCTCTGTACTTTCAAGTGATAGCGCTTCCATTGGACCGGCTTGAAATTCAGATAGCCAGGGCTCATAAGAACCATGTTTTGCTTTCTGCTCATGTGGGTTTGCATTGCCTTTGTGTTTGGAACAATTTGAACCCTCATTATGAAACTAACAAAGACTTGCCTCGCCTCAAGACAAAATTATGTTGAACTAACACATTTTTCACGTGGTTTTTGCCCAATATTCAGTCCTGAGTTTGCTCAAAACTCTAGTTAGATTGCAGGGCGAACCTCAGCAAACTATTTGCTATACCTATCTTGAATTTTATTCTTGAAATAAAACCATAGATATGGGGAAGTTTACACTTTGTTTGGCATTCCGTTACATTTTACACATGTCTAGCTACCCTTGTCCCTGTCACTTTATCCGTTTGTGCGCTGAACACCTATAGACTTCAATAGAGAACTGCACGTGGAGGCCTGGCAAAGTTGCATTAAAATAAAGACCATTCCATTGCATTAAAATAAAGAGTTCACTTTGCTGAACAATGTGACTGCCTTGACCAACTTTTGCTTGGTTGTCCCTGCTGTTCTGTATGCAGCTAGTAAGACCTCAAGAAGCACAGTAGTGATAAGTGTTTCAAGTGATCACTCATGTTTAAAGTACAGCGCTCTGTTAAAAACCCTGAGCTCCTTCTCATTGTCCTAAAATGGACTCTACAAGCAGAAGAGCTGAACTAATCATAGAGCTAGGGAGCTTTAAATATACACATTATGTAGGTTTTAGGCAGAGACTATAAATTCTACGGAATTGATATTTTCTCCCATGAGCAGACAGTAAAATCTTGCTACATTGTGCAAAACTGTTCACATGTCACTGAAAGTTGAATTAGTTCTGGGCTGAAAAATGACTCAGCAACAGGGAGGTCTAGGTTTAGATCCCATTGATTTCTGTATCACATGCAATTGGCTTACAAGCGAAAACTGCTTTCCCCCCTCATTGCCAGACATCATACTCAAACTCTCCTAAGAGTTGGGGTCTGAGTTGAAGTGGGGGTTCTCTTCTCATGACTGTCTCTGGCAGAAATGTTCAGATAGGACCAAAACTCAGCAGTCCCGTGTAACATCCCCTGGGTTTGCACAGGGATAACGCCTTGGAACTTCGGGTATGTCTCCACTGCAGAATTTTTCTGGGATACCGAAAAACTCAGCCATAGCCAGGCAACATGGTTGCTCTTGCTCTTTTTTTTTGTGGAAGTGCAAACACACTCTTTTGGGGAGCCCTGTGTATCTTGTTTTACAAGGGATAAAGGCTCTGCCGAAAAAGGAGGCTTTTTCGCCAAATAGTGCCTAGACGGTGCCAAATGACAGAAAAGCCTCTTCCGGAAAAGCAGTCAGAAAAAGTGATAGTATAGACCTAGCCTTCGAGAACAATTCTGTTGATACACAAGAGAACCAAATCGAGCTCCTCTTCTCTCTGGGTTGGCACTTCAGAGATATCTGGAATAGACAGCACAGTGTGGGTAGTACAAAACCAGCAGATCTGATTGTGTGCATGCACTGTTTTTACATAGTCACTTTTTAGAGCAGAGCTTGATTTTTAAGGAGACCATCTGCCTTCCAGAGATGGACAGCTCGGGTGAGTACAAGGCATGTCAAAAGTAAGTACAAGTAAATGTAAGCAGCGGGTGTTGTGCCTCTCATTTGCTGTTTCATTCATGCTGGTGTTTGATTTTCTCCTAGCATGTGCTGAGGACTTTTTCTACACTTCTCTGGGAGGTGACACAACTATTGATGGAATTGATGATGCTGATGATTTTGAGAAAACCAGACATGCTTTCACCCTGCTTGGTAAGGGATTATTTAAAAGGCTCCAGGTGGAAAGCTTCCTAGTAGAGCTCTTGGGTGACAGTGTCTTGCAAAGACTTTTAATGCTTAGCTGAAGCTCTAATGTGGTGATGTAACCCTCAGAGGCATAAATCCATTTTCCTTTTGACATACGTGGTTTTTTATTTTGTTCTCTGGGTAGGGACTGTGCGAGGATTACATCAAGTTTCTCACACTTAATGTCAATATGCTAGTGAAAGGTGTATGTGGGGAGGGGATTGGGAAAATAATTGTGGAGTAATTTCTAGACGATCATTTTAGGTTTAAAGTAACATGGCAGTTTTATTTCAATTTTGATTTAGTCTCAATATTTTCCCCCCTGTCAGTCTCTTTTCAGAAAGTGCTAAAATATCTTTACTTTCTAACATACTTCCTGTTGAGCCTGGCTAAACACAGTGATGTGTGTCACTTCATACACCATCATAGTACCATTGCCAAATATTGGAGCAACCTAAATAAAGGGCCATAGTGGATTCTACACCCTACATATACATGCAGCCAATGGCAGAATGTCCCAATATTAATAACCACATGCAGCGTTCCTATTGAGTACAGTACAGCAATCTGCCATCTGGGGGCACGGCTAGACTGAGTTTTATTTTCGAAAGAGGATTTTGCATATCTTCTTCCAATTGCTTTTTCGAAAGTGGGTCTTTCGAAAATGAAAGTAGTCTGGATGCATACTTTTTTTCAGGGAAAAAAACCCTTTTTTGAAAAAATGCTCTCCCTAAAAAAAGGAGGTTTACGCGGTTTTTCGAAAGGTTTTTTTTTCCGGGGGGAAAAAACCCACTTCCAGACTACTTTCACTTTTGAAAGACCTGCTTTCGAAAAAGAAATCAGAAGAAGATATGCAAATTCCCACGGAATTTGCATATCCTCTTCCAAAATTAAAACCTAGTCTAGACGTGCCCTAGGTGGCCTGACCACAATATGGACTACTTGTATGGAAAATAATGTATAATAGAGGAAATAATACATGCTTTCTGAATCTGATACATTTGTAGGGGTTTATTCCTGTTCTTTAATTGTAGTTGATCTTTTAAATGTAATTTTTAGTTCTTCACTGCACTTCATTTTATTTCTTCGGGTATGTCTACACTGTCACCCTAGTTCAAACTAGGGTGGCTAATGTAGGCATTCGAACTTGCAAACGAAGCCCTGAATTTAAATATCCCGGGCTTCATTTGTATGTTCCCGGGCGGGCGCCATTTTTAAATGTCCGTAGTTCGAACTACCTGCCCACGGCTACATGCGGCACGGACTAGGTAGTTCGAATTAAAGCTCCTAATTCGAACTACCGTTATTCCTCCTGCAAGGAAGCGGGATATACAGAGCGGCTATATTATGCACCTGACAGTGGTACTGCAGTGGCACAGCTGTGCTGTTGGAAGGTGTTCAATGTAGACATAGCCTAAGCTGCTTGTTTTTCCATTTCAAATCTTCTCCACTTCTTGCTGTTCTTTATCACCAGAAACCTTTCACCGACCTCCCCTTTATTCATCCTGGTAACCTGAATTTTTTTTCCTCTCTCCCTTTCTTGCCCTCCTCCCACTCGGGCTGCATCCAGATCCTGTTGTTCCTCCCTTATTAATATGTTCAAGGTCTGAACATTTGCTTCCTTTCACCCCAGAGCCAGTTCTCTTGTTCAACAACTCCTTCCATCCTTCAGTGTCCTCCTCTGACCCCCCACAGATGCTTCCCCGGCTGTAGTGTCTGCATTTTATGTAGACTGAAGTCACTTTCCTTATCTGTCAGTTTGATCATGTCACCCATGTGCTTCGCATCCCTTCACTGGCTCTGGATCTCCTTAAGCCCCTCCCCCACTAGTACTCCATGCTTGTGTGCATGTGTCAGCTTCTTATGAAATCACCACTGTGCCGCCTTCCTGCTCAGCTGTCCATGCAGGAGGCAAACTCCCTGCACCTAACTGCAAATCCCTTGCCCTGTCCACATTGACGTCTGATAAACAGTACCACAGAGCAGCCAAGTAGTATTGCTTTTTGTTAACCCTAAATTACCTTTTCCATCTTTGTTGGTGGTTAAACAAAAATCTTTGCAGCTACAAAGGTAGGGTTGACAGCCTGAGAACATCCAAAGCATGTCCTCAGCCTGTCTTGCTGTGAGGAGCAGGCAGTGAACATTAAAGAGGAGCAGAAACCTGCTGAAATTTGTATGGGAATTCTATTCAGATTTTGGAGAGCGATGTTCCTGCTGGAGAAGCTAACAAGAATCTGTCAGGAAACACTGGTGGAGGGAAAGTCTTGCACTTTCAATGAAAGGCCATTAGGGATGTAAAATCCCAGTTAATCAGTTAATGGGTTAAATCGCAGATTCAACCAGTTAACCGATTAAGCTGGATCTCATTCCCATGACCTATGATGGGCTCTGGCTTCTGACCCCCTGACTTCCCAGCTTCTGTTCACTGGTACTGGTTAACTGGTACTTGGTAAGCATCATCTTAACAGGGTGATGCTTACCAGGTAATGGGTTACCCGTTCGCATCCCTGTAGGCCATGAAAAGTACACCTGTCATGCACTTATGTTTGCATCTGTGGTGCAGGATTTTTTGGCACGCAGTTTTAGATGAATATTTTCTTGCTTGTCCCAAAACTGTAAATTGGCAGGTGCAAATGGGATTTGATCTTGCATACTGAGCAATCAGCCATGTAGCTAAGAAGTTAACGGCTGTATTCTACATCTGTCACATTGGTGAGCTCTCTGTCATACAAGTCCAGTGGGAGCCATTAGAGTAAGTGCTCTTCCTTGGCACTATTAATATCGTGTAACCATTTTTTATTACTGGCTTACAGCAATACCATAGCTTATCGTGGTTTCACTGGCATGAGCCTGCACGTTGTGTGCCACTATTATTTGTTCTCTCTTAGGGCATGTCTAAACTACATTCTTCTTTCGAAAGAGGAATGTAAATGAGGCAAATTGAAAGTGCAAATGAAGTGTGGATTTAATTATCCCATGCTTCATTTGCATATTTGTGTTGGAATGCTTTTTCAAAAGTGAAAGCACAGTCTAAATGGGGCTCTTTTGCTGGGGGGGAGGGAAACCCTTTTTTGAAAAAACCTGTTCTCATTTTTTCAGGTTACCTGCATGGAGCTTAACTGCCTGGGCAGGGCTGATTAATCACCTGTGAAGCTGTGCTGCTGCATACCTTAGGGTACGTCTAGACTACAGGCTTTTGTCGACAGATACTGTCGACAAAACTTCTGTTGACAAAGAGCATCTACACTACATTCAGTTCTGTCGACAAAGCAAGCTGCTTTGTCAACATGGTAGCGTAGACGCAAAGGACAGTTTACATGCAATAACACCTTCTGTCGACAGAAACTCTGTCGACAGAAGGCGTTATGCCTCATAAAATGAGGTTTACCAGCGTCGACAAAACTGCTGAGTTCTCTACTCAGCGGTAGTGTAGACGCAGGTATAGTTTTGTCGACAAAAGTCCTCTTTTGTCGACAAAACCCTGTAGTCTAGACACACCCTTAGAGGGCACACTGGTCCCCTTTTCATTTAAACTGAAATCCAGAATAAGTGTAAATGATCCTCATAGAGAAGTTGCTTAACTTTTAAGCAAGTTTTAAAGTAGCATCCAACCCACTGTTTAAAAAAAAAAAAAAAAAAAAGCCTTGATATGACTGTTTAGGAAGTGAAGATTTAACAGTTCATATGAGAGTGTCTTCTTGCAATCTCAGCTCTCACACTGAATGATGATTGTTTATTGAGAGCATTCTAACTGTTTTTGAAATCGTCCATCCGGAAAGGAAATTGAACTGTATAAATATTTTAAAAGAAAGTAAAACCCTTTTTATGTTGTGAAAATTGGATGTCAATTGTTTCTTTCAGGAGTGAAAGAGTCCCATCAGATGAGCATTTTTAAGATAATTGCTTCCATCCTGCACCTAGGAAACTTGGAAATTCAAGCAGAACGAGATGGAGAGTCTTGTAGTATCCCGGTAAGTTCTTACAGGCACAGAAGTTATGTTTGTGCAATTTCAGATATATATATATATATATATATATATATATATATATATATATATATATATATATATATATATATATATATATATCTCCAACCAAATCATCTGTCTCTTGTTTCAAAGGATGTTTCATTAATAACTTAATTTCTATTTATTTTCTCTTCTTTTATTACTTTTGTGGGCATCTTGTCCATAAACCTTATTTCCTAGATGTTTGATTGTTTCCATCTGGGGAATATTGCAATATCCCTTGTTTTTCTAGCCTACTGATAAAGCAACATAACTCTTTGCTTTTGCTTCCTTGGTTTTAAAGTACAATTTGTTAGCCGGGGCAATTGGTCTGTTTTTAAGGGCGGCAAGTAACATTATTTCAATGTTTGCAACATTGCCTGGAGTAAATATCAGGGAGAGTAATGTATATGCTAAGGTAACAATACAGGTGTACAGATATAGGTTGGACTTCCCTGATCCTGGAGTGGTCCCGAATCAGGGAGATTTCCAGGCCAGGGGAGGTCAAAACTCCCCTCCCAGCCATCAGCCCCACTCGGGGGCACCCGCCCTAGCCACTGGGCTCCGCTGCATCAGCGGGGGCTGAGCTTCTGATCATGGCCACCTTCACTTCCAGCTGAGCTCTCTGATCCATCAATACATGCGGTCCTGCCAGACCACAGATGTAGCCAGACCAGTGAGTACCAGATTTTAGAGTTTCAACCTATACTGTGATCCTTGTCCCCTTCACAAGACAAAATTGACAAGTCTTCAAAGGCAACCAGTGTATCAGACTTAATAGTGCTGTTTGCAGAACTTCATTTGGGATTACATGCACCTTTTGGGCAATGCTAGTGCTGAACCAGTAGCTGCTGGTGAATATGAATCCAAAACAATGAGGTAGTGCCTCCTCTGTAAATGTAACTCCATTTGACTTCAGTTGGCTGGTTTTTGGATTTCCCCCAGGGACAGAATTTGGTCATTCCTTGTGTCTCTCAAATACTTAGGGGATTTGAAGAAGAATGGAATGGGAGCATCTTTTTGCATTTCAGACTGTCAGAATTTTCAGTGTGTCAGAACTGTGTCCTAAACCATTTCCCCATTTCTTATGGCTCTTTCCGTTTCTGGGTTAGATTTTGGATGCATATTGCAGGACAGGCTTTCAGATATGGCATCGATTTTTGGGTGGCATTGTTTTAATATATTTATATTTATATTTTTTGGGTGCCCAACTTGAAATATTTTTTAAATGGTCTGAAAGTGCCCTTTTAAAAATCAGGCTCCTTTAAGATATTTCCAATTAGATCTGTTAGCCAGGATGGTCAGGGTTGGTGTCCCTAACCTCTGTTTGTCAGAAGCTGGGAATCACTTGATCCTATTCTGTTAATTCACTCTGGGGCACCTAGCATTGGTCACTGTCAGAAGTCAACATACTGGGTAAGATTGTCTGACCGAGTGTGACCATTCTTATGTTCTTTTCCAATATTCAATACATTTCTAAAAGTGATTGTAAATTCTGGAATAAAGAAATGGTCCCTTTGTGCAAATAACTGAATTATCTGGTTTTGGTTGCACGGTTCAGCATAGATAGCAACACAGGGCTTCTAGGTACCACATTTACTTATTGAAAGAATGATAAAAATGTGCTTTATAGTGATTCCCTTCCTTGTTTTTATGTGTTTATTCAGACAAAATAAATTAAAATAGAGACTATATAGATAGAGTTGTCCTATCAATTATTGCCATGTCCTATACTCGATAGTTTAATCTTAATTAAAATGTGAGGCTGTGCTCTGCACATATAGTTAGTGTTACCTTGGAGAGGCTGCTATGTGCACTTGTAGACGGGATGCACTCTGATTTAGATATTTGGGGAATCTGGGTGCATAAAACTGATCTGCTCCCACCATGCTGAATTCCGTAATGGATTTAGCATTATTTAATTAAGTTTAAATGTTACCGCATCATATAAACTCCATCCTGGTTATTACTTTTAATCAACAATTAGAAAAATCTGGCAGCGCGAAAGCATCCTACAGGATTTTAAAAGGCATTTTCCTCTCCCCCCCACAATTATCTAGCTGGATGTTATTGTTTTACTTTCTTTTGAAGTATGACGTAATGTTAACAAAAGACGGAACAATTTCTCACTCTTACAAAAACGGGCCTGCAGGCTCACTCACGTACTTTATGAAATGCAGCAACTGGCTGGGGCTTTGCTGGATTTGCCATTAAAGACAAATGTGAACTTAAAACTCTTAACTAAACTACAGGGTTTTTTTTAATAACGACAGGAAAATAGGTCGTCAACAACTATTTGAGCCATATATTTTGGGGGCCTAATTATACCAAGAAATCTGAGAAGTGCTTTGTGAAAGACATGCTGTAATTTAATAATGCACCTGTACCAAGCTAATGATTCAGAGCCTGATCCAAAACCCATTGAAGTAAATGTTGGGAGTCTTTGTATTCGCTTCATTGGGTTCTGGATCAGGCCCTTAGAGGTAAAAGGAATCCTACATTTTGCTCCAATGTAGAAGGAAACAGTAGCAACATCTCCAAACACACAGTTCTCCCTTCCCCCTTAAAAATATAAGCCAAATGGTTGAAGTAGTATCTGGCAGTGGTGTCATCTAAGACCTTATGATAACTGGAGGATGTGCACCTAGAGTAAAAGAGCCAGCCATACTGGTTTGGGTTCTCAGTGACTGAATAGGAGTTGAGGATGCTAGTAATTTGCAGCTAGTGTCCTGAAGAGCTGGTTACTCATGAGGTGTTGCATAGTTTGTGCATAGTAGTAGAAGGAACAAAGGGAACCACTGTGGATGCTCTTTTCTTTTTTACTAAGGTTGTGCCGTTTCAGATTCCCATTGCGTAGAGAAGCCATTCATCAGGATTCTGTTGCAAAACAGTGTTGAGTAGATCTGAGCTCCATTTCATGTATCTTCCCAGGTTCAGACGGGGAACTGACAGAATTACCGGGCTTCTGGGTGGCTCTGTTCTTCAGAAGTGGAGGGACCTCGGTTGAAAGGCCGGAGCTGGGTCTAGCCTCGTTCTATCAGCCCTCATTCTATCACCTGCAGTGCATCGTGCAAGGCTCTGGTGGCTATTGAAAGGCCCCAGGGGCAGCAGTGGCAGCCACAAGCGCGGGGCAGCTAGAAGCCCCGAGCAATTATCCCCATGTCAGTGGGCCTGGGTTCAGTTAAACGTTCTCATTTTTGTGTCATCTCTGTTAGCCAAAGATAAACCAGATGGGAACTCAGCTCTGATGTCGTTTTTTGATACTGATCCTGGAAATCTAGAATTAAAATTCGATTAGGAATCAAACTGCTCTCTCGGAATCTACCACCAGGTCATTCATCTCTTCAGTGGTTAACATATTTCAAGAGATATAGAAACAGAATGAGACTCTTCAGTCAAGCCAGTAGTCCCTACCAATTTGTTATCTGCAGTTAATAACTGAATAGGAAACTAACATTATAAGGCAAATTTGAGGTTGGTTACAACCCTAAACTACAATAGCGCTAGTAATGACCAATCTCAGTGATACAGCTTGTGTTATAAATGGTACCTGTGCATCACACTAAAGCAGCAGTTTCAGAAATGGGTCTGATTCCCGAAGACCAAAGCGGTCTTGTTCGTTGTTTTTTCCTTACCCTACCTTCCAGTAAGAATAATAAGCAGCCCTGTAGCTCTGTTACGTGGGTGTTTCCTTGTCTTCCAGCCACAGCTCATTGAGCTCCTGCTGAATTTATGTCTCTCTTTATATCCTAGAAACAAGATGAACACCTGAATCATTTTTGCAGATTGCTTGGAGTGGAGCAGAGCCAGATGGAGCACTGGCTGTGCCATCGGAAGCTTGTCACAACTTCTGAGACGTACATCAAGCCCATGTCTGTACAGCAAGTCGTGAATGCCAGGAATGCATTGGCCAAGCACATCTACGCCCAGCTCTTTAACTGGATTGTGGAGCATATCAACAAAGCCCTGCATACCACTGTCAAGCAGCACTCATTCATTGGAGTGCTGGATATCTATGGGTAGGAACTGCCTCTGTTTCTTCCGCTTTCATTTGCCAGTCTGTTGCTGATTCCTTTGGCCTGTCCTCTTCTACTTCAGTTAAACATGATATTTTAGAAATCTGATCCATGCAAAACCTGTTCCAGGATGGGCTGCTGGAAAGAGGGGAGTGTATTTGCAGTACACCGAATGTTAGAAGTTGCGTTGAACAGGATTACGTGTAGCCTGATCCTGAGCTCCGTGAGCACTGGTGTCATCCACTGTTTTCCCTAAAGTGCCCAGCACCTTGCAAGATATCGCCCTTATTGCTCTCCCCACACCTCCCCCCGAAAAAAATCAAGGCAATGGATCAGGTTTATAGGGCACTCAGATGCAGTGCTACTCTCTTCATAGTGAAGTAGAATTATGATGGCTTGTTGTGTTGGAGTTTTACTGATACTTGAGTTCTCCTTACTGTGGACTAGGGGGATCATCTGATGTGCTACAGTTGGCAACCTGTGCTAATCAAGTAACAAAGTATTTTCCGCGAGAGCTTACAGTATGAGAGTACAAGCTGGTAAAGTGGAGAGAGTAAAAAGAACAAGGCTTGAGTATGGTATATTGTCTGTAGTACAAAACGAGTCTCCTGCGTCACATTCCAAATTCCTCCTTTCCACACTCTTGTAGACTTGGGTCTGGTTGAGTGTTGGGCTTTGATCGAGACCCATCTCTCTCCCATATGGGTGTCCAGTAGGTTTTTATGAAGGTTGGGGAGAAGGGACTTTGTGTATATTAAAAGCCCAGACTCCTCCTTTTATTGCTTATTCACTTGGTATTGTTTAAGCACTAATGTAAAAGAGACATGAAAGAGTCAGAGACCTAGAAAGTTTGAGTTAAAACCTTGCAAAGTAAAACAGATGGAGGAACGACGAGTGGACTGTGAAAAGGCCTGGCAGAAAAGTGGGGCTTGTACTATATAAATATTAATATTTCTAATGAAACAAGCAAAGTATCTCTAGTTGGGTTGGAAACTCCCTTGCTGGAGGTGGTTTATTATAACCTTAGAAGAGTGGTTCTCATTCTTTTCGGTTCAGGACCCATTTGTAAATAGACTGTCACAACCAGTAAATGGTGTGGGGGTAGAGCCTCTGGCGTGGCTTAGGTTGGATCCTGTTTGGCACTCACCCCTCAGTGGTGTCTTTTGTGCTGTGGGTCATCTTGGGATTGGCTCTCCGCTCCAGGCATTGCAACCTCCAAGGCTGCAGTCCCCTGGACTGGACCAAATCTGTCTGAGTGGAGCTGTAGTCTGGCTCATGGGGTTGTAGTGTGCTTCCTCATATTGGGCCTATCCAGGCTCCACTAGTCAATATGGTTGAACCAAACCTGAGTGGTGCTGAGTCTCCAGAGGGTCTAGTACGTGGAGTGGGGGAGGCAGGCAAGTCCAGCCAGCCCCATGGGAGAGGAGCTGCCACATGACCCTTGAAAACATTTGGTGACCCAATTTTGGTTCCTAACCCACGCGTTGGGTAACCCTGCCTTAGAAATTAGGCCATGTTTGCCCAAAAGCTCATGTCTGAGGATGGTGATTCCCTTTAATCCCAGTGCAGCCTGGGGCACCTTTTGTCACCTGCGTTCAAGGGCCAGCCACAGAATGGCGATGGCTGGAACTTGATTATTTCCACACCACCACTGCAAACTAGGAGCTCTGCATCCTTCCAGGTTGCCAGAATTTGTGGCTTGGTGGATCTCATTGGAGACTGGGCCTATCAATTACCATCTCTATCCCTACAGCCTAAAGAGATGGCAGTGGGACTGACAGCAACTCCCTGAAGAGCAGGAAGAGGGGACAGCAAGCTAATCTGTGCCCTGAAGATGTCAGGACTGGATCAGGTAGCTGGCCACTGGCCCACCCGTAGACAACGATTAAACATAACAGGGAGCTCAGGGTCTCTTGTGAAGAAGAGATTAGTGGAGGAGCAGGGCAAGGTGCCAAGCAACAGAGAGGAGCCCAATGCCAGGCAAAATGCTACCTGATGCCAGGTGCTTGCCAAATCTTACTAAGATTGGAACTCTAAATGGAACCCCAAAGTAGGTGTATTTTGAGTTTTTTAAGAAAGTTCACACAATCCTAGTCCCCCATGCAGCTAAAAGAATTGGGACAGGATTCTCACTTCTGCATCAAGCATCGTGGGATTTTTAACTTTTTTTTCTGATGTCTGGGAGGTCTATTTTTAATATCATATCTGAGAGAGAAACCCTCCCCTCTGCCACCAAGCTCTCCTTCCCCTCCAAGCCCACACAAACACAATGCTAAAGCATCAGTGAAATACTGATGGTGCTGAAAGAGCCACTGAACGTGCTTTGACCAGCAGCACATCCTGCAGCACCTTTGTGATCATTAAAGGCTCCCATCAAAAAACTGAGCCAGTATGACCCTGCCTACTTCAGGATGTGACGACAGAGCAGCTTGAAATGGCACTGCTGCTGGCATAGGGATTTGTTAGCATCAAGCGTGACCCACATGGATGCTACAAGATCTGGAGAATCCTTGAGGCTGAGAAAGTTGCCAGCTGCAGACATAGAATCATAGAATAATAGGACTGGAAGGAACCTCAAGAGGTCATCGAGTCCAGCCCCCCTCCCTCAAGGCAGGACCAAGCGCCGTCTACACCATCCCTGACAGATGTCTATCTAACCTGTTCTTAAATATCTCCAGAGAGGGAGATTCCACCACCTCCCTTGGCAATTTATTCCAATATTTGACCACCCTGACAGTTAGGAATTTTTTCCTAATGTCCAATCTAAACCTCCCCTGCTGCACTTTAAGCCCATTACTCCTTGTCCTGTCCTCAGAAACCAAGAGGAACAAATTTTCTCCTTCCTCCTTGTGACACCCTTTTAGATATTTGAAAACCGCTATCATGTCCCCCCTTAATCTTCTTTTTTCCAAACTAAACAAGCCCAGTTCATGAAGCCTGGCTTCATAGGTCATGTTCTCTAAACCTTTAATCATTCTTGTCGCTCTTCTCTGTACCCTTTCCAATTTCTCCACATCTTTCTTGAAATGTGGCGCCCAGAACTGGACACAGTACTCCAGCTGAGGCCTAACTAGTGCAGAGTAGAGCGGCAGAATGACTTCACGAGTTTTGCTTACAACACACCTGTTGATACAACCTAGAATCATATTTGCTTTTTTTGCAACAGCATCACACTGTTGACTCATTTTCAACTTGTGGTCCACTAGGACCCCTAGATCCCTTTCTGCCATGCTCCTTCCTAGACAGTCGCTTCCCATCTTGTATGTATGGAACTGATTGTTCCTTCCTAAGTGGAGCACTTTGCATTTCTCTTTATTAAACCTCATCCTGTTTACCTCTGACCATTTCTCTAACTTGCTAAGGTCATTTTGAATTATATCCCTATCCTCCAAAGAAGTTGCAACCCCACCCAGTTTGGTATCATCTGCAAACTTAATAAGCGTACTCTCTATCCCAATATCTACATCATTGATGAAGATATTGAACAGTACTGGTCCCAAAACAGACCCTTGAGGAACTCTACTTGTTATCCCTTTCCAGCAGGATTTAGCACCGTTAACAACAACAACTCTGACTACGGTTATCCAGCCAATTATGCACCCACCTTATCGTGGCCCTATCTAAGTTATATTTGCCTAGTTTATCAATAAGAATATCATGCGAGACCGTATCAAATGCCTTACTAAAGTCTAGGTATATGACAACCACTGCTTCTCCCTTATCCACAAGGCTCGTTATCCTATCAAAGAAAGCTATCAGATTAGTTTGGCATGACTTGTTCTTCACAAACCCATGCTGGCTATTCCCTATCACTTTATTACCTTCCAAGTGTTTGCACATGCTGAGGAGTGGTTCTAAAGGAGTGTCAATCAGAGGAGCTTTCAAGAAAATATTGTTGCCTGTCCATGTTGACTTGATTCCAGAGAGAATCCATGTGGACTGTAATGTGTCAGGAAAACAGTACTACTGAGGAAGGAGCCATATGGAGAAAGTGCAGACAAGTCAGTTGCTATCAAAGTAAGACGCAGGCAAGTTCTTGCAGAAATGTAAATACAAGTTGATTAGAGGGTAATGCCCATGAAAGAATAAGTTAGGTAAGAAAACTTCCATTACTGTGACCCAACCACAGGACCTTTCTGCTGAAGATCACAAAAATATCACTCCCCTAAAGCACTGGGCCAAAATTACAGTCAGTGGAACAAGTGAGGCTGGTGGTGAAGAGAGTTTTAACAGCCTGGTACCTAGTAGATGCTGCTGGCATAAGAGTTACTAGCTGGCTTCAGTAGTGACAAAGTCCCCAGTTCTGATGCCCTGCTAATAGATGCCAACTCTGCCCTCATATCTACACCAGTGACACCATCACAGGACCTAACCAGATCAGCCGCACCATCACTGGTTCATTCACCTGCACATCTACCAATGTAATATACGCCATCATGTGCCAGCAATGCCCCTCTGCCATATACATCAGCCAAACTGGGCAGTCCCTAGGTAAAAGAATAAATGGACACAAACCAGATATCAGGAATGGCAATATACAAAAACCTGTAGGAGAACACTTTATTCTCCCTGGACACACAGTAGCAGATTTAAAGGTAGCCATCCTGCAGCAAAAAAACTTCAAGACCAGACTTCAAAGAGAAACTGCTGAGCTACAGTTCATCTGCAAATTTGACACCATCAGTTTAGGATTAAACAAAGACTGTGAATGGCTAGCCAAGTACAAAAGCAGATTCTCCTCTCTTGGTGTTCACACCTCCACATCAGCTGCTAGAAGTGGGCCTCACCCTCCTTGACTGAATTAACCTCGTTATCTCTAGCCTTATTCTGGCCTGCATATTTATACCTGCCTCTGGATATTTCCACTACATGCATCTGAGGAAATGGGTCTTTGCCCATGAAAGCTTATGCTCCAATACATCTGTTAGTCTATAAGGTGCCACAGGACTCCTTGCCGCTTTTGCTAATAGATAGACATTTCATAACTCTGTCTATGCTTCTGTATTTCATCCAGCTTAATACGGGGATTGTGACATTAATAAGTTTTGTATAATGGCTTCCTTTTGAAAGAGTGATGTTGTCAATTGAATGCAAGGTGAAGGATTTCTCTGGAGCTTAGCAATCAGCTTCCTTATTCTCCCTTACACATCACTAGCCCTGGGACCTTTTAGGCTGGGATTTTTAGACCACTTTGAAAAGATGAGCCTTAGCACTTACTAACACTTTAAAAATGAATTTGTGTCTGAATTCAGTGTTAGGGATTGGTTTCCACAGGCATCCATTCAGAGCCTAGGTCCTATAGAGCATAAAGCTCTGCATCCTGCCCTACCAGCAGCAGAGAAAAGAGATTATTTTGCTGCTTTTATTAAGAAATGACTTAAGGGGTTCCGCTATTAAATATTCTTAGGAAAAAAAAAAAGCATAAGGGTTTGCACCTGGCCAGAGAGCACACAGTGGGTCCTCTCCAGCTGAAACAGTGATATATGCTTTAGGGATGTCAAATCCCATTTAATTAGTTAACTGGTTAAATGTTAAGTTTAAACAGTTAACTGATTAAATATGGTGGGCAGGCTAGAGCAGTTCTCCCGCCATGAGTAGGGGCTGTTCCAGCCCGACAACTTCCCAAGTGGTTAGGGACTGCTGCTTCCAGGTCTGCTTTCATACAGGGCTGCAGCAACCCTCCGGGTACCAGTTATCCGTTAGGCAGTAAGCATCACCCGTTAAGGGTGGTGCTTACTGGATAGCTGGTTAATCAGTTACCCATTAACATCCCTAATATGCAGAGTTATCTGTTGTGCTAAGGACTGGACTTGACATTTTCAGCACTGACTCTTGATGGAACCTTGAATAAGTATCTTAAATGCTATCAGTGACCCTACCTGTAAAATGAGGGGGTAGTACGTACTTACTTCACAGGGAGTTGAAGGTTATTTAGCTAATGGTCATAACAGTCCTTGAAGATGAATGTACTGTATAAAAGGTAAGTATTCATAATATTATTATTATAAAGCAGCATATATGGTTCTTGTCATCTTGAATCTTGCTTAAGATTACATTGCACTAAATATATATATATTTATATATATAGTTATGGACTATATTATATATTTAAGATGTCCAGCCAAATCCTAGACATTATCTCTGTGGGAGATGAGTGTCTCTTCTCTGTACCTTTATCATGAACCCATGGTTGATACAGAAATTTTGTTTGTAAAGGAACAAAAATGTTGTGTCCTTAGAGGATTTACCTATTATCCACTATGGTAGGTGAGGCCGAAAGTACTGCCTGTTGTTAAGGTTGCCCACTGTTGCTTATTATAAGGCCCTGGTCGTCAGTCCTGTAACCAGCTGAGCTAGATTTTTCTATGCTAGCTGTCTGCCTTAGGTGAATTTTTTTTCTCGGAATCTGCGGAACTGTTTTGGCTGAAAAGAGAAAAGAAAAATTAAGAAAAATATATTGCTTTGCTCATGTTAAAACATTCAGCTCACACTGAACATGCTCCATCCCGGGAGGATCAGGATTTCCCTGTAACGGCAGATCTAGTTGGCAGCAGTGTAAAAGTAGGGAGGCTCTCCCTTGCTGACTCCCAGGCTGTGTGATTTGAATGCAAAGGGGACAAGAGCTGGAGCTGTAGGATGGGGAACAGGGAGAAATTGAGGAGGAGAATAGGATTAGGTGCTATAGGCATGGGGAGGGAGAAAGGGAGATGGAGACTAGCTAGGCAAAGATTCTGACACTTGGAGGAAGAACCTGAGGTTGAACATGAATCCTGGGGAGGGAAATTGGGACTAGGAGCCTGTGCAGTCGGGCATGGGGTTGGGAGAGGAATTGGCAACCCGAGGCCAGGGTGGGCGAGAAAGACAGAAAGGAGGAGGAGCTGGAGCAGAGTGAGAACTGTGAATTGCTGGGTAAGAGGACCAGGAGTAGGAATGGAGAAAGGAGTAGTTAAAAGGGTGAAACTAGGACATGCCAAGCATGAAAACTGGGTCTGGACTGAGAAACCTTAGGAGTAGAGACTGGATGGCAAGAAGAAAGGTGTAGAAGGCAAGATTGAAAAAGGTGGGTTTGTGTAGTCTGGAAAAGAGAAGACTGAGGGTAAGACATAAGTTTTCAAGTATGTATCTAAAGAAGGGGGTGTGGGAAGGTTGATTTGTTCTCCTTATTCACTGAAGGTAGGACAGGAAGTAAGGGGCTTGAATGGCAGCATGGGAGATCTAGGTTGGACCTAAGGGGAAAAAAACTACCTCTCAGAAGAGTTATACTTTGGAACAAATCACCAAAAGTATCCAACCTAACAGCTCCCATCTTTAAAGTGACGATATTACCCCTCATCTCAGAGGTATGGAAATAATGTATTAATATTTGTCCAGTACTCAGACATGGACGTGATGAGCAATGTAGAAAATCTCATGAGGAAATAATTCTGTCTTCCAAGTAGGATTTGAATGGGGTGCAGTAAATAAGACTCGGGCCCATGTTTTGAACAGTGAGGATAAAGCAAAATATTGAATTGCTGCTCATTAATGAAAAACCTTCCATTCTCTGCACTAAATATGATAGGAGTCATGTGGGAAATATGTGATCATGTCTCTGTCATTTTTTTATTTTGCCTCGTGGATATTGTAGAAAATAAATAAATTCAGCTTGTTAAAAACACAGTTATATATCTCTGGCTTCAGTGCTGAAAATGTTGAGGATGGGAGGCATACATTCAAAGGTTCTTGATAAGCAGCTTGTGGTGACTAGAGGTACTGCTGCTCTTCTACTTCTGGCAGTCTTTCAGAGGGGATTCACAAATCATATCCTAGGTCTCTGAAGCAGAAAAATAGTGCCTCCTCTCATATTGTCCTCTTCCTCTCTCATTCATTCGTCATAGACTTTTCTATCTCACATTCTTTCTCTCCTCCCTCCCCCAATCTGTTTTAATGAAAATCTCTCTTCAACCCATGCTCTGTGCAATCACGAAGTTGCAGGAATTTGAATTGTTATGGAGCTCCAAAAGTCTAGTGTCCTTTAGCATTGAAAGGATTTAGGTTATCATGATTAGAAAAGGATTTCCAAAGATGTTACTTTTACTAAAAGTGCTGCAGTAGGCTATTTTTCACAGAGCTTGTTACGTCTGGGGATTCAAGTGAATGCACTGGTCAAAAAGTGGGTTTGAAATCAAAGAGAAACGCATCACAAGTTCTTCAAGGACAAATTATGTCAAATAGTCAGCAGTATTTTAGAAAATAACATGTAAATGTCTTTTAGTTCCCCAAGTGGCCAGTAAATTGATTTCATCGATAAAACACAAGGAATTGAATTCCTCGGTTTAAAAGCTGGTGTGATGACTTCTGTCATGAATAATAACATTGTTGTTCCATTGTTGGGGGTGGAGAGGGAGGGGAGGGCTTTATAATCCTGGTAACTATGTTTGATGAGAAAAATGCTGACAAAATTTCCTCATAGGGACAGAGTTTTGTTAATCAGCTTGAGAATGTTGGATTTCCTTAAAGGCAATTCAGTTATAAAATGTAAAATCTACAGCCTGTCTAAACTCTCATTCGTTTTTCAGTTGATGGGAGTTAAGCCATTACATTTGGTGACATGGGAATCGTTACCTGAATATTCAAAAAAATTGAGAAATTATGAACTAATTTTGGGGTTGTATCAAATATGAGACTCCAGAGAGTAGAGGATTACAAATGTAAGCCTTTAAAATGGCAAATAGAGGATGTTTAAACCCTTTTTCTTTATGATGCAATAAGAACATTCTGCCAGTGAACACAGTTCCCAGTATATGGCCAATTGCATTTCTGTGCCATTTTTTTAAAATTATTATTATACTAGGGCAATTCAAATCAAGAAGTAGGCACTGCTGCTTGCTTCTTGCCACAATGAACAATTTAAATGATCTGGGACATCAGATTTTCTTCCCCTTAGACTTGGCCTTAGAAATATTTACTCCCTGAGAGAGATTGTTAGCCTTCTAGGCTCAGTATAACACTATACAAAGTGTTATAAGCTATACTTGTACTGAACATCTGAGTAGTACCTAATGAGAGAATTCTTTGCAGTCCCTTGTGTTGTGAAATGTGAAGATGCAGATCTTGTGAACTAACATACATGTGGAGTTGGGAAAGAGGGAATCTAGTAACTCTGACGAATGACTGATGTTCTTTACTGTGTAAATGATGACATAGTTACAGAGTTAAGTAGATTTCAGAGGAAGCAACACTTACACTGTGGTGTTCATCGTTCTGCAGGTTTGAAACTTTTGAAGTGAATAGCTTTGAACAGTTTTGTATCAACTATGCCAACGAAAAGCTCCAACAGCAGTTCAACTCGGTAAGGTCAGCTTGAAAATATTTCCTAAGATTAAAGTCCGGCCACATTCTTTTGTGGTAGTCTTTCACTTATGCAAACTTGTTTCCCCTCTGGCCAAGTCTCACTAGTGACAAGAACTCAGCAGTTATAAGAAAAGCCCTACTGGGGCTTATGCAGTAGCACTCATGATCATGCAGTCCATCTGTACCAAGTATTCATTGCTAGAGTTTTGCTTGGTTTTGGTTTTGCCATAAATCTGAATCTTAGCAGGTTTTCAAACCGTTTATTCCATCCTGTATCAACTGATGTTTCTGGTTGATTTGTGTGGGAAACCATTGAGAAAACTGTTGGTTTTGCATAATTTCAGTGCCAAGCTAAACCTGGCTGGTTGCATTGAATTTGCTTCAGGATTTAAAGAGAACTCCGGAGTGAAAATCTCTGGGAAGCAGACTTAACCTGCTAAGAACTGAAATTACTTTACATAATCTGCCTGAGTCATACACATTCTAACACAATTTGTAGTCTTTGTGTGGGGATGTGAACAGATAGATTGCATTAGCTATATTGAGTGGATATCAACACAAAAATGTCAGAAATTTTACACTATTAACAAAATAAAGAAAACATACTTGGTGAACATTCAGAAAAGGGTAGTACCCTCCCATTCATCACAATAATGAAAATGTCTTTTGAATCACAGCTGTGATGTTGGTAACTCTCTTAGGAAAATCAACTCCGTCTCCCACTTCTGTGGAAGTATGCTCAGGCACACCTATTTGCTGTGTTCTAATATAAGTATCTAGATAGGTAAATATCTAGGATATACTAGTTCACTGTGTGGTTTTACTGATCATGGAATTTGAAAATGAGGAATCATTAGTGGAGGAGGCAGACATCTCGAGTACTTGTAAGCTACGTTATGCTCCCCTGCTAGGATGCTAGGGACTGTTTGAATAATTTTCCAATGCTATATATGAAGAAAATACCCCCCTCTGAGGTGTTTTACAGTGGTAGACTTTGAGATCCTTAGTCTGTATGTGGAGCCAGCAAATAGCAGAGAAAATTCAAGCACTTCTTAGGGATGTACAGGAAACCTATTGCAATTACTAGAAGTGCAAAGAAGTGTTAACTGGGATGAGGGAAGTTTCATTATTAAAAAGGTAACAGTTTAGTAACGCTCAACTGTCTTTTCTGATTACAGCATGTATTTAAGCTGGAGCAAGAAGAGTATATGAAGGAGCAAATCCCTTGGACTCTTATAGATTTTTATGACAACCAGCCCTGTATAGACCTTATAGAAGCCAAACTTGGTATCTTGGACCTATTAGATGAAGAGTGTAAGGTAAAGAAAAACATTGATGTAATCAAAGGCATTTTTATCGTTCTCAGAGTAAATTGAACTGGTGTTCAGTGTGATGGGTCCCAAAGCTCACCGACCAGCACCCCCCAACAGCAGGAGGGGCCAGTAAAACAATCTTTGTCCAAAATGAACTGAAATCTAGAGATCTTATTGTATTCATCTCTGCTCTTGGCTCGCATGTAGAAGCATTATCTCTTATCTGATTAGGAGACTCTGACCATTCCTTTAAGATGCAGAATTTGCAGTAGTCATCCCCTTGTTTGTGACCTCGAGGCTGAGTAAGGCTATTGCAATATTTACTTCCAGGTACAGTTGAAGACCACAGGTAAGCATGATCTGAAGCAAAAGGTTGCTGCCCTTCTAAATTGGCCAGATCACTGACACAACAGCAGTGTTCTCATTTCAACATTGGGTGTAGTTGCTGATATTTTGTTCCCTGAATGGGACCCAGGCTTTTCGTGTTTGTTTTTTTTAGTTCCTTTCCCCCAAGTCTGTATCCTCTCACAGCCACTGAAATAGGCTGCTTTTTCTTGTGGTTCATGGGAGGAAAGTCTTTTTGGTAGAGCTTTCTTAGTCTGGATCTCCACCTTTTGGAATTCACTCCTCTTGGAGGGTTGGAAACCAGAACCAACATACTGGTAAATTCTGAGAACAATCAAATTAGTTAGTTTTGAAGGAGCTAATTTATAAAAGTTGATGATGCAATGACAAGTAATTAGTTGGAATCCTGACAAGTAATTAGTTGGAATCCTTTGGGGAAGGTATCCTTTTTATTCTGTTTGTATGGCGTGTAGCACGCGGGGTCCTGGTCCACGACTAAGGCTCGTAGACACAACCAAATATAAATAATAAATAATGATAATAATGGGTTGTATTTATACAAAGGGTGAAATTCTAGGTTTATTGAAGTTGATGGTAAAGCTTCCATTGACTTGCATCTAGCCAGTACTCCATTTAAATTGTCCAGATTGCTGAAATCAGACATATTATGCCAAAGAATCAGAAGCCTCTGAGACATCCTTGCATTGTTAGTCTGTCATTTTTACACTGTCAGTCTGTCATTTTTACACTTTTTCCATGTTGTAACAATTCATACAATGAGATTTTTGTCCTAAATGTCCATATGAGGGACTAGCAAAAATCAGTTTGCCTGGTTGAAGTGGCTTTAACCAAAGGTCAAACAAATGGTATTAGGAAGCTTGTGAACAGTTTAAAGACTTTTCTTGCAGTGAATCTGTAGAAATGGACTTCTATGTTTATTGCTGCTCAGCAGCTTACCATCAAATTTGTTCAACTTACAAATTAAGTTAGTAGCAGCCAGAAATGCAAGCTTGTCTTAGAATCCAAAAGTCAAGTAGGACTCTTCCTTGCTCATCCATCACCAGCAATAACAATTCTGCAGCTGGAATTTAGTCAATATGTTTGTTGATGATGCTTGAGGCAATAGAATCAAGAGATTTAGATCATCAGGATTGGTAGAGCAAGGAGTTATAGAGCATACTGTAGTCACCAAACACAGCAGAAATTTCTTGGCCTAAACATGAGAGGGGGGATCTGTTTAATAAGAAGGTGCCAGTTTTGCTGCTCTTTTCTGTTCATAATCTCCCGTTAACACAGGGAAGTAACTTCCTGAAAGTTGCTCTTCATACTAGTTTTTATGTAGTATGATTAACAGGCCAGTGTTTAAACCATCTGTTATTAGGCAACAAAGTCTGCATTAAGATGCAGGAGAATGCATATATACAGTAAACTTAAAAAACAACAAAAGGTCTGGTGGCCCTTTATAGACTAACAAAACATGTAGATGGTATCATGAGCTTTTGTGGGCACAGCCCCTTTCTTCAGATGACCGGAGTTGAGTTTAGGATGTGCAGACCCAAGATAAATAGGGAAGAAGGGAGAGGGGGAGGAAAAAGAGAAGGGGCATGAAACAAGGAGCAGAGAGAATAAAAATATCAAAGGGAAAAACAGGTAGGCAGAGCTGGTGCCATAAGCACCTGAAAATTGGATAGTGAAAAGGAAGCAGATTAGGATCAAAGGGAATTATTACAAGAATCCACATAGAGAACTGTTGGCACCTTCATTGAATGTTAGGTTGGTAATGTCCCGGTCATCCATCCTCCCGATTGAGGAGATGATGATCAGAGTGAGAACTGAATTTGTAGATGAATTGTAATTCCAGTTCCTTCCTGTGTATTTGACTAGTAGAACTGGTTTGTGACAAGACAGCCACCTGGAGATCTTTTAAAGAGTGATTAGGTAGATTGAAGTGTTCCCCAATAGGTTTCTGTATGTTCCCTTTATGGATATCTGATTTGTGTCCATTGATTCTTTCCCGTAGGGACTGTCCAGTTTATCCAATATATATAGCAGTGGGGCATTGCTGGCATTTGATGGCATAGATCAAATTACTGGGTGAAAAGTTGAATGATCCCCTGATTTGGTAACTTAAGTTGTTGGCTCCAGTAATGAATTCTCTTTTATAGATATGTGAGCAGTGTTGGCACCGCAGCTGATTACAGGGCTGGTTTCCAGGATGCTTATGATGTGGTTGTGTAGCATGGATACTGGAAAAAATTCATTTCAGGTTGGGGGTTGTCTGTAAGCAAGAATAGTTTTTCCCCCACAGGCCTCTGAGAGTGAGGGATCATTTTCCAAGATGGGTTGCAGATTGTGTATAATGCATTAGAGGGGTTTGAGCTGTGGACTATATATAATAACAAGTGGAATTCTGTTGTTTTGTCTTTTGGGTCTGTCTTGAAGTAGTTCACATCTGGGTACTTTTTTGGCTCTGTCAATCTGTTTTTTCACTTCTCCATGTAGGTATTTCAGTTTTAGGAATCCTGTAGGTGTTGGTTTCTGTCTGTGGGATCAGAGCAAATCTGGTTGTATCTTAGGGGTTGGCTGTATACAGTAGATTGAGAAATGTGTCTGGGATGGAAACTGGAGGCATGAAAGTAATTATAGTGGTTGGTGGGTTTCTGGTATAGGGTGGTGGAAATTTGTCCATTATTCAATTGTACTGTAGTGTCCAGGAAGTGGATTTCTTGTGTGGGCAGGTCCATGCTGAGGTTGATAGTGGGGTGGAAGTTGTTGAAATCTTTGTGAACTTCCTCAAGAGTCTCTTTTCCGTGGGTCTATATGATGAAGATGTCATCAGTGTAGCATAAGTGAAGTAGCGGTGTTAAGAGGCAACAGCTGAGGAAACGTTGTTCAAGGTCAGCCATAAAGATGTTGGCATATTGTGGTGCCATGCGGGTGTCCATGGCTGTGCCGCTGACTTGGAGATACAAATTGTCTTTGAATTGGAAGTAGTTGTGGGTGAGGACAAAGTCTCAGAGTTCTATAATCAGGTGTGCAGTGCTGTTATCAGGGATGGTGTTCCTGATAGCTTGTAATGCGTCTTCGTGTGGAATGTTAGTGTAAAGGGCTTCTCTGTCCATAGTGGCCAGGATGGTATTTTCAGGTAGATTATTGATGCTTTGAAGTTTCCTCAGGAAGTCAGTGGTGTCGCAGAGGTAGCTGGGAGTGCTGGTAGCATAAGGTCTGAGGGAAGGAGTCAATATAGCCAGATAATCCTGTGGTAAGTGTTCCAGTGCTTGAGATGATGCGCCCTCTGGGATTTCCAGGTTTGTGTATTTTGGGTAGCAGATAAAAAGTTCCTGGTTGGGAGTTAGGGGGAGTGTTAGTGTAAATTCGTTCCTGAGCAGCATCAGGGAGCTTCATGAGCAGTAAACTGTTAACCTTCATGTTCTTTCAGTGTAGCAGACCTTGCCTCTTCTGTAGCAAGACATTTAAGGACACTAATCACTTGTTAGCACCATTAAGATTCATGAGCATAACTCAGGCCTCAAGGTGAGAAGGAGGCAGAAGTGTCAGGTTACATCAAAGGAATGCTTTTCTGATTTGTTATTCAAATTCCCTTTTCCCTCCTGGGATTTAATGAGGAATCTGACCAGTCCTCCTTTGTGAAATGAAGGTGACTTGTTATATGAGCACTCGCTTCATTCCATTTCTTATGTGACACATGGACTTTCTTTCCCATTTAGAATTGGATTGTCTTCCCTGGCTAGTGGCTGAGTGTTATACTATTGGATCTAATAATTTGTGATGAAGACACTGTGTTTTTACTGTGAGTGAGAGCTGAGATTTTTCACATTAAGTTAATCTGATCTTATTTAATTAGGTATTTAAGTACTCTGGACCATTTCTTTTTTTTTTTTAAATTGAGCATTAGTCATTGAAATGTCTGCTGGTTTCATTAATTTAGTTCTGGTTGGCTTGTGCATTCAAACGAAAGCACGAGGTAAAATAGCATATTGTGAATAACACAAAGTAGAATGCATAGTGCAGTATGACACATGTTTGTGGTATTCTTCTTCTTTCTGATTCAGTACTGAACTATTGCCCATGCACAGTAGAAGATGACATTCTCTTCCTGGAGGTGGCTGTTTTGGGTGAGACATAATGACTTAAACACTTATGGTCATTAAAGATGCCACCTCCGTTCTTGCAAGGGAAGGTAATAGTAGATGTACTGGCCAAATTCCAATTTGATTACGTCCTTCCTACTGAAAATTTACTCTGTAATTGCTTCTTGTATGCCATATCTTAGTTTCCCTGGGGAGAGATGTTTTAGGTGGCTGAATCACTAGCCATGTCCAAGCAGTGGAAGCTGCGCTGAGGCTGTACATAGCAACAATTAAATGAAGACTTTCCCATTTTTAGCATATTTTTGGCTTGGCTTGGCTTGTCAATAATGGATTCGGATTCTAATTAATTAACAAATGAGAACAAATTAAAACTTAATTATCACACTGGATGATGACTTAGAAGTAGGTCATGAATCTCAGCTCAGTTGCTCAGTGTGTTTTTTACCCCTTGTTCTGTTAAGCCTCTGATTCTCCCGACTTGAGAAGACCTCCAACTATTACGAGCGAGGAGGAAAGTTTCTCAGGTGGCAGTGTTACCCAGAGTTTGCAGAACGTACAGCAGAAGTAACTTATTTTACTCTGAGCGGTGTCAGGAATAAATCTGTGGGAACAAAGCAATTCCGTCTGATAAAAGATTAATTCAAGTCAGCATGCACGATCTAAAACTGCAATTTCCTAGATTTAAGCACACACAGACATAAAGAACAGGTTTAGAACATCCCAGATATTTACTCAAAATCTTTAATGGTATTGAGTAATTAACAGCAGGTACACCAAAGCCAGTTGCTCACCCTCTGGGGAGAAAAGCTATCAGGAAAAATGTCTTTAGATCCATCTTGAGTCTTTTATAACACATTTCTACTAAACACATAGGAAATAACCACCCTTCTAAAATCATCACTTTCCTAACTTTCAATCAACTTCTAATATTAGAGACACCCAGACTCAAGGGCTGAGTCTACACTGGGCCACTTATTCCGGAAAATCAGCCGCTTTTCCGGAATAAGCTGCGAGCTGTCTACACTCGCCCTTGAATTTCCGGAAAAGCAACGATGCTCTACTGCTATTCCGGAAAAACTATTCTGCTCCCACTCAGGCATAAGTCCTTATTCCGGAACACTGTTCCGGAAAAGGGCCAGTGTAGACAGCCCAGTAGTCTTTTCCGGAAAAGTGCGTCTACATTGGCCACAGATGCTTTTCCGGAAAAAGGGCTCTTCCGGAAAAGCAGCATGCCAATGTAGATGCTCCTTTTCCGGAAAAACTGAAAACGGAATAGTATTCCGTTTTAAGCAGTTCCGGAAATTCATGCCAGTGTAGACATAGCCAAGGTCTTCTATCCACCAAGGTTTTCGGTTTGTTGCTACTTTCCCCTTCTCCTATTCTTATTAGCAGAAACTGTCTATTCCGGAAAATCAGCCGCTATTCCGGAAAAACTATTCTGCTCCCACTCAGGCATAAGTCCTTATTCCGGAACACTGTTCCAGAAAAGGGCCAGTGTAGACAGCCCAGTAGTCTTTTCCGGAAAAGTGCGTCTACATTGGCCACAGATGCTTTTCCGGAAAAAGGGCTCTTCCAGAAAAGCAGCATGCCAATGTAGATGCTCCTTTTCCGGAAAAACTGAAAACAGAATAGTATTCCGTTTTAAGCAGTTCCGGAAATTCATGCCAGTGTAGACATAGCCAAGCTCTTCTATCCACCAAGGTTTTCAGTTTGTTGCTACTTTCCCCTTCTCCTATTCTTATTAGCAGAAACTGTCAGCTAGTTTTGACCTTGTCTCTAAATACCTGCTTTCCAATTAACCCTCAACTCTGTGGTGTTCTATTGAACTAATTCATTGTGGCTAAATACACATCATGTGGTTGCAATTGGCTTGATCTCATTTTGGGGGTGTATACACCCATTAAATCCAGGGTAACAGTGGATTGTCCCATAACTGCGAACAAAAATCTGGTACTGTCTGCTGTGGGTGACAGGCTACTAGACTAGATGTACCATTGCTCTAATTCATTATGGGTACGTCTACACTGCATCCCTAGTTCGGACTAGGGATGCAAATGGAGACGACCGAAGTAGTTAATGAAACGGGGATTTAAATATCCCACGCTTCATTAGCATGATCTCCTCGGCGCACTAGTTCAAATCATAGCTGATTTGATCCAGGAAGTGCGTGCTGGGACACATTAGTTCGGACTAACGCCCTTAGTCCGAACTAACATTGCTCCTCATTTTTTGAGGCGTAACGTTAGTTCGGACTAAGGACTTTAGTCCGAACTAATGGGTCCCGGCGCACACTTCCTGGTTCGAATCAGCTGTGATTCGAACTAGCACGCCGGTGAGATCATGTTAATGAAGCGCGGGATATTTCAATCCCCGCTTCATTAACTACTTCGGTCGTCTCCATTTGTATCCCTAGTTCGGACTAGGGATGCAGTGTAGACGTACCCTATGATTTCTATATATGAAAAATAAGTGCGAGCCTCCTTTGGTGTTGTACAAAGGCCTGCTAGCTAAAACAGAATTCTCTCCCATTCTAAACAAACATTACTTTTCATCCACACTTCCGGGGCGTAATCCCTACACACATCAATTCTAATACAATTTCTGTGATATTTCTCTGTAGCTTGGAGTGGTGCAATTAGTCACAGCTTGATAATGGACCCTTCTATAATAACTGCAAATGCACCTCAGCCATAGAAAGTTTTCAGTGAACATGGTGAGTGAAAGCACCATTTTATTGATTAAAGCCTACTCACACCCACATCCCAGCTGTATTTTTAGAAGCTCACCACTCCTCCTTGCTGTTAGAAAATAACGAAACCTCTTCTGTTATACAGCACCATGGAGAGAGAATTGCTCTGCTATGAGCAGCAGTTGGTATAAAAGTACAATTAGCCAGTTGGCAAGTAAGCCTGCTAATATAGTGGATAAATGTACTCTGGCACTGAAACTCCATCAAGAGGTTCTGGCAACATAATGAAATATTAGATTAGAAGTGGAGTTTTTGTCACCAAAGTTCTTGCCTCTCACGATGTTTATTCCTTAGTTTTTAAAAAATGAGATACAAAAATCATATGGAAAAGGATAAAATAAATAATTGTATGTCAAGGGACTTTAGTGAACGATGTAATGCAAATAGCTACAACCCATAGCAAGAATTTAACTATACGGTTAAAAACAGAGTAAGCTGGGAGTCACCAGTGAAACAAATGGGTTTGGAGTTGAGGCAGAGTTTGACAAAGGAAACTTCATCTCCTCATGTGGCTGAAAGACTTTTTCTGATTATACATGCAAACTTTCAGAATCCGCAAACCCCATAATGAACATGTCTTTCTTTGTGTATCTTAGGAAAAGTTGTAGTTATATATGTATCACTTTAATGTCCAAATTATAAATGTGGCCGTTATGAGTCATAGAATCATAGAATACTAGGACTGGAAGGGACCTCGAGAGTCACAGCACAGTTGTTCACCCCATTCCAAAAAGAAAAAAGTCAGGTTACTGGTAATTTCTAGCAGGCTGATTTTTGAGTCCCACTGATATCTGTCTAGGAAGGAGTACTGCAGAAAGGGATCTAGGGGTCATAGTGGACCACAAGCTAAATATGAGTCAACAATGTGACACTGTTGCAAAAAAACAAACATGATTCTGGGATGCATTAACAGGAGTGTTGTGAGCAAGACATGAGAAGTCACTGTTCTGCTCTACTCTGCACTGATTAGACCTCAGTTGGAGTATTGTGTCCAGTTCTGGGCACCATATTACAAGAAAGATGTGGAGAAATGGGAGAGGGTCCAGAGAAGAGCAACAAGAATGATTAAAGGTCTAGAGAACATGAGCTATGAGGAAAGAGTGGAAGATTTGTGCTTGTTTAGTTTAGAAAGGAGAAGACTGAGCGGGGACATGATAGTCATTTTCAAGCATCTAAAAGGGTATCACGAGGAGGGAGGAAAAATTGTTCTCCTTGGCCTCTGAGGATAGGACAAGAAGCAATGGATTAAAACTGCAGTAAAGGAGGTTTAGGTTCCTAACTGTCAGGGTGGTTAAACACTGGAATACATTGCCTATGGAAGTTGTGGACTCTCCATCACTGGAGATCTTTAAGAACATGTTAAACAGACACCTATCAGGGATGGTTAGATGGTGCTTGGTCTTGCCGTGAGGGCAGGGGACTGGACTTGATGACCTCTCAAGGTCCCTTCCAGTCCTAGAATTCTATGATTCTATCTCTGCACATGTCAGTGTAAACTTCACTATGGGTTGAACCTCTCTAGTCCAGCACTCCGTGGTCCAGCATGATTTTAGTTAGCGAGTTGGCCAAGTTTCCTGCAGTCCCATAAAGTTTGTTTACAGCTGCCAGTACTGGTGCTCAGTGTTCTTAGCTGTTATTTAGCTCTACTTTACCCCTAATTGTTTTCTAAGAGCTCAGTTCATCCAAGGAAGTAGGTTTTACCCATGAAAGGTCATGAATCTATATATTTTTGTTAATCTGTAAGGAGCCGCAGGACCATTTGTTTTTAAAGTTGCAGACTAACATGGCTACCCCTCTAAGATGTTAGCAGTGGAAGTGCTAGTAATGCTGCTAGACTATATTGACCTCCTCTGATTTGGCAAATTCTCTGGTTTGCAGCCAGTCAGGTCCCAAGGATGCAGGACTATTGAAGTTCATCCTGTTTTAAAAAATAAATTGTCTTTGATTTGATGGTTGCTTGGTCTTCCATGGTTGCTTGGAAAACTATGTGGCATCTTCCAAAACTAGGCAGCTACTTCCTCTGATTTCTGCTTTATGAATCACTGCATGTAGGTTAGAAGGAGAGGAGAGACCCTCTGGAGAGTTTATGGTTTGGAGCTCATTAGTTCAGATCAGATGGCAGAATAACAACTTTCAGATCATAGTGAGGAAACAACAGAATGTGCTACCCCTGTGGAATGCTACAGAACTTTGGCATACCCTGGGGCTGTTCTTGAATTGGAGATGCAAGGAAGAGAGAAATAGCTAAAATTTTCCTTATTCATTTTTATAATGCTGATCACTGGCTTTGAAGAAGCTGCCTTTGCTATTCCATGGCCTTTGTTTTCCTGATAGATTGAATGTGTTTCCTTTACTCTGAATAACTCCCTCATCTTTGCCTCTTTCTGATTGATTCCTTGAAGGCTCAGGTGAATATTATTTATTTGAAACCCCTTCCAGCATTAAAAAAGGTCTAATCATGGAAAATCCTGAGTATATATAATAGTTATTTCTATTGCAATAGCCTGGGTTATTGCCATTAGTTAAGATACCGAATAAACAAATCATTGGTTTTTCAGGTTTTAAAATGCCATAAGGATGCACAAATTCCTATTTTGGCACAGATCATGATCCATGTCCAATAATGGCTTATGTCAGGTTCTACCTAGGAAGTTTAGAAACACAGCACAACACACTTGTTCCATTGTGCAATTGGAATGCCAATAGCCGGAGACAAACCTGGGACCTCTGGAGCTTAGTACACGAGTTGCTACCGCTTGAACTAAAAGCTTGCTGCCTCTCAGCTAAGATGTAGTACATACATATTTCTTTCGCTCTGTTAGCGGTTTAAGTGCCAGTACATGGAACAGTACACCACACCCAGTAGGTGTGTGAGTTATACAATAACACAATGAAAGCTCTTAATAGAGAACTTGAACAAAGTGACACTCTGTTTTGAGGCCTGTAAATTTTCTGTTTATAGTGAAATCCAGTTCTGTAATACGTGGGGTCACTATGAAGTGTACAACTTCCACCCTGTGTGTAGCAGGTAGGCGCTATATGGCAGGTTTTTAATGTTGTATGTCAGAGGGACTAAATGCCCCTGCTGCTGAGTCAGAATGATAAAAGAATGGAGGAAAAACTAAAAATAACATGGAAAGCCTTGTGAGATCATAAATGGGTATAGCTTACTTATGTTATAGCTACCCTGATTTACACCAACTAAAAATCTGGTGCGTTAGAGTCTAAACCAATTTTTAATCTTTTTTCTAATGACCCAGTAGCAATGAGTTCCATGGCTTAATTCTGGGTTGCCTAAAGAAAGATTTCAGTTATCTGTTTAAATTTTTATCTTTAAATCTTATTGCTTCCTGCTTGTATATTGGAACAAGGTAAATAAGGATATGCAACTGGCATTCTCTGTGTGGTCTTGTGAATAGCATGCTGGACTGATACTCAGGAGACCTGGGTTTTTTTTCCTGGTTCTGCCACTGGCTAGCTGCATGACCTTGGGAGAGTCGCTTCACATTTCTGAGCCTCAATTCCCCATCTCAAAATAGAGATAATGATGCTGACCTTCTTTGTAAAGCACTTTAAGAGCCACGGATGAAGTACTCCATAAGAACTTATTTGTTCATCTGAGGACCCCTCTCTGTTTAAAAGTCCTATTAAGTGAACTAGTACCCCTCAAAGCCCTTCAGCATGTTTTATAGCGTCTGTCCAGTTTCATTTTAAATGCAGTTTGTAATGTCTTACCTCTGATTCTTGTTTATGCTAAACAACACTTTCAGTATTTTAAAGGTGGCTTCTTGTTCGAAAGCTTCAGGATTGAGCTGATCCTTTGGAAACAAATAATTTAAGACTAATTAGCCCACTGACCTTACCATTTCCATGCCCTAGATACAAAGGACTTAATTCCAGTGGTGCCTAGGAGCCTTAGTGCTGGATGAAGAGTCACCTTCTCAGGCACTGTGCAAACACAGAATAAGCAGATGCTATAGAAATCTTACCCTCTTGTTTTCATGACTAATGACAGATATTTTTGTGACTACTATAGATTGGCTTATTAGAATAGCAGCTGCCCCAGCAGTTGCCAGCAATTATCCAGTGGTTGGTAATAAGCAGAAGGCAAGTTTGAGAGGCTACAGCCCAGGAAGGAAGCTCTGGGACACGCCTTCCCTGCAAACCTGCCAGGGGATGAGACAGCAGCGGGGTCAAGCTGCAGCCTGGATACCTGCTTATTCTACTATACACAGGGGACTTGGGGTCCTGTGGGGCTGCACCATACTTCTTCTTTCAGTGTGTGGGTGTCAGGGCTCAGCACAGCCCCATGCTTCTTTCCCTAGGTGCTGTCCCCCAGCAAAGTGTAACCTAGAGAGCACAGGGTGAGGTACCGTGCTGCTCTGACATCCAGGCTGCAGCCCCCATTCCTGCTCCTGACCTTCTCCCAGCCTGCAGCTCCTTATGTGCTGTGTGCAGGCATGTGTGCTGGGCTACAGCCTCAAAATGAGGCTTAAGTAGCGGCTGGTGGCTGCAGGCAGGTTTGCAGGGCTGCAGCTGGGGCAGGCATATCATAGTGCAGCAGGTAGGGACTTCTTTCCTTACTTCCCTCAAATGCGGGTATGTGGTATACTATTGCTAATACTGAATGCTATTAACACTGATGTAAATGGGATGGGATCGGTTCCGGGCAATATGCTGCCATTAGCTGGAAGTTGCTAGTATCAGGATCACTATTAAGCGGAAGATACTTACCATTGATCACCAGCGACATTACAGAGCTGGCTTACAGTGTCCAGTTCTGTTCAGATCAGCTTCTTACACTGTGCCCAGCATCATACAATCTGAGAGTTACCCCAAAATTGCAATAAGCAACCTGATTGTCTCTCACATGGCTCTTTCTGTCCCTTCCTCTCCCCAGCAGAAAGTTATCACAGAATTATTATTCTTTTAAAATTAACTAATTCTTATCATTGTTTTCTTTTTAGCCTTTGTGTCACGAATATTTAACTAGGTTCCCAAATATGGTTGCTTTTGAAGTACAGATATGCCCTCATATAAACTGAGTGCCTTTCAGTCTATTCTATATGGGTGGCTTTTGGAAGTGGTGGTGTCACTTGATAACCAAGGCTTCCGTTAGTAATGAAGGTGAAGATCTAAAGCAGTGGTACCCAGATGTGGGGATATGGAATGTGGAGGAACATTGGGTGGGTTGTGGAGGTGGGCCCTGAGCAGTGGGAATGGAGCACCACCCAGCTGTGCCTCAAACTTGCCCTCAGATAATGGACCTGAGTCCACCCTCAACCCTTCTTCCTGTTTTGTTTCTGTTCCACGGCCCATCCACCACTTGGCTGATAACTGTGACTCTGTTCATGGCCCTGCCCCCCAGACCCACTCCCACGTACAGCCCCAGCCTTGTCCCCCTTGTCCATATCCACATGGTCCCTTGCCCCAACTCCTGGAGGATGGGGCATGGACAGGGTAAAGGGAGGTGGTACCATGAAAAGTTTGGGGACCCCTGATCTAAGGGGTTGTATTGCAATTTTGGCCTGTTGTCTATGGCCAAAATGTATTTCCCTAAAATGTAATGCTTGTGCTGTGGTTTGTTCAATTGTTGTCCCAAAGGTGTCTACATTTTATAGGCATCTTTTGTGAAGTGCTTCGGTATCCTAATAAGGTAAACTTGAAAAACAAAATAGATTCAAAATCAGAAACAGACAACAAAGAATCCATGTCTATGCAAATTGAGAGAACCTTTCATCTTTCTCTCCCAGCAGTTACATTTTTCAGTCTCTCGTTGCTGAAAAACACAAGTTTTACCCAATAGAAGAAACCTGTGATGGATTTCTGTTGATATTTGATATAAATGCATTATAAATAGTTTAAAGGATCCGGTTGGTTGAGTCAGTGAAACATATGGAAGTAAAGCCCACTATCTCATTTGGCACCAGTGTTATCGTCAGGTGAAGTGTGTTGTGAATAATGAAAAGGCCTTGTCACAACATTGTAAATTTACACTGCTGCTAAAGCTGTAATCGGGGATAAAAATCGAGGCGTGAGCAATATCATCATGACTCGGATTTTAGTCCCACAGACCATATGCTTGATTCTGATGACAATAGAAGGCATTGACAGCATGGTGAAGTCTAAACAACAGCTATTTGAAAATATAAACCACTTGTATTTATCTGCATTTCCTAGAGACCCTGATCTTTTGGTCCAGGATTCAATAGATTTTTTTTTTCTTAAAAAAAAAAAAATCCTTTATAGGGAATGACTAGCAGTGAATATAACATGAGTGGGCACTTCATTTCCACTTTTTAACAGCATAAGCAATCAATCTATTCCTTGGGATATTGATTTTCAGAGAGCCAACTTAGTGGTAGATATATGTGCCTCTGCTGCATAATCACTGTAGAATGCATACGCATACAACTGGGCTTGTGGCTCTTGGAGATTACTTTCCCAAAATTGTAGGAAAGTATGGTACACACATGCCGCTAAGTATGTAGCTTTTATAAAATCTCCCCCTCAATCAACAGTCTGCACTGACAGCCCTGTGAAATCATCAACTTCCTTTAGGCTGCACATCTCAGCCATAAGGCAGCAACAAAAGTGACCTTGATCACACTTGCCTACTTTCCTTAAAGCATTCTTCTCTCTTTACTTTTCACTTTTTTGGGAGGGGGGACAGTTTGTGCAGAGAGAGGTGAAGCAGTGGTGCACTGGTAGCAACAGGGAGTAAGCCTTGTTTAAAAATCCATGGATGAGCCTGGTGGCACTGAGTGCATCGTGCCAAGTCATGGGATCGTAAGGCTTTGTGGGAGGAGACGTTGCACTGGTAGCAACAGGGAGTAAGCCTTGTTTAAAAATCCATGGATGAGCCTGGTGGCACTGAGTGCATCGTGCCAAGTGATGGGATCATAAGGCTTTGTGGGAGGAGACGTAACTCCTTCCCCTGGGTTTTGGGCTAGTAGAGGCTCTACAAAAGGGTGGGGAACCTCAGGCCCAGAGTCCAGATGTGATCCCCGGCTTGCCTGGATCTGATCCCCTGGGCTCAGGGCTCCCCTCTCCCCCAGCATTGGGGAGCTCGTGCTGGCACTCCAGCCCCTGCTGCACCCCACCTGACTGATACTTCTGTGGGTCAGTAGCCCATGACCCAAAAAAAGTTCACATGCTGCATGCCTCTTATGGGTGACTGCAGAGAATGCTGTTGGTGGCACCTCCTGTAACACAACAAGTGGTCGGTCACTTATCCAAATAAGGTGAATTTATTTAATATATTTTAAAACATTATAGAAGTCTGTATTTTATAGGAACTTTTTGCCTAGAAGGATCCTAAAACGTTTTACAAATTTAGTAAACTAATCTAGGGTGCTGTGCAAACTATACATTTTCTTGGGCTGAAGATCTTGTAGCAACACTTCACACCAGGGTAGGAGAGGAAATGTACGATAGCTTGCGAAATTAGAAGTAGGCAGGGCTGACACACAGCGTTTTGGCACCTGAGGCGGGGAGCTCAAATGACACCCCCATGTCCCTTCGGTTGGGCCAAAACTTTGAAATGTCTCAATTCTGTCTTCTTCCTGTTCTACTCCTCTCATGGTACTGCTCTGCTACCTACATAGGCTTCAGCAGCAGACACAATTTTCTACACTCTGGGTTCTAGTGGTGTCCCCTTCTTCCATCCCCCCCCCCCCCCCCGCTCGTACTCCCCCCCTCCCAGTCTGGCACCTGAGGTGGCCACCTCAGTTCACTTCATGGTAGGGCCAGCCCTGGAACTAGGGGAGCAATTTCACTGGACTGATTGTGCCCATTTGCCCTGAAAATTGGGGCTAAGGGAATTTTAATAATGACAAGTCCCTTCATCTTTGTGTCAAAGCAAAAGGCAGTAACATTTGTGTAAGATGCACTAATAACTTGCCTGCCTGTCAGCCGACGGTCAGGGCAGTGTGTGCGTGTGTGTTACACCCAAGTCTTCAACTGCTGAGACACAAAGTCTCGTTGCAGTGGGCAGCCTAGGAGGCTGGAGGGTGCCCCGAAAAATAGTTTAACGTCTGTGACTTTACTGCTAGGACCGGGGTCCCATCGCAGAGGGCAGCCAACAGGCTCTCAGACGCCCCGAGTTTATAGGAAGAGCTTATTACACCTTAGATTTCTGCTGCTAGAATTCGTAATTCCTTCTCAGCGGGCAGCCTTGGGGAAAGACTGAAAGGTGCCCCAGTGGATTTTGCCACCTGGGTGTGACACAAAACCAAACGCCCAAGCTCTCCCTATATCTGTCCCTAATGACTGGCTGAAGTTCTTTTAAATTGTGCTTGGTTCTGTTACAGCAACTGAAGGAGTCAGGTTAAAGCTCAAACAGTTACTATTTTATTGTTACAGGGTAAACTTAGTTGTTAAATGCTACTGCTGTGTTACAGATAACACAGATACTACAAAGGACAGGACAGAAATTACACTAATAAGTCACTTACAGGTACCATGAAACCCTTTTGGTTCTCTGAGCTCTTATTAAATGCATGCAAAATAGACACATAGCAGGTATATATTCTCTCCCCTGCGTTCCAGACTTGGCGTGGCCAGCGTCTTTCTCTCAATCCCTCGGGAAGAAGTAGGGCGAGGTTGGGCGTCCCACAGACCTCGGGAGACAATCAATACCTGCCAGCAGGTATAGATGATTGGAGCTCAAATGGGGTGGGCAGCAGAACCTCTTTTTATACCCCTTGGGTCAGGTAGGCTTCTTCCTGGTCTCAAGTGGCCAATTAGGAAAAATGGCTTTGAACACCAAGTTCCCCACGAAGGGTGCAAAGCATAATTTACACCTGGGAAAATGCAGACAATGGGCACCTCTGGTATGTAATGGGCGAAGATTCCTCTCCTGGGACAGTGCAGGCATGTCAATTACTGGTACTAGCCATCAGGGCGACGGGAGGCCCTGGGTCGTCAGCTAGCCCATTTACTGTCTGGTTTCTGTTTATGGTAGAGTCAGGGACAGGCAGCACACCTGCGTTCCCAGGGCATCAAAGGCTGACTGCCTTTCTCTTGCTCTCTGGGGGGGGGGGGAACAAGATGGGGTTTATGTCTGGCTACATTGCCTCGCAGGGCATTTTGAGGATAAGTAGACTAAAGATTGTGAGTTCCCCAGTTTCACATTTCCTGAGTTAACTGCACTTCTGATCCTTTAGCCTCGTCCTGGAAAGCACCCTACTTTGGTCCTAGGCATCTAGCTGTCACTCCTCTTGAGGCAGAATCTCATGACAGACTCTCTCCCTTTAGACCTGGACTTTAAATTGCAGAATTCTGCAGCTGACTAAAATTGTCAGGGGCTATGACAGGTTTTGTTCTGAACAAACAGTACTTTGTTTTATGAGAGCTGGCCCCTCACTGATTAACCCTATCTAACAATGCAGTTTATAATTTTAAAAAGTATGAGATGGGGAGTCCCCTATTTAGCTCTATGGGTCTGCTGTATTTCTGGTGAAGAAAGTCATTTACCTCAGATAATAATTGAGAAAAGCTAAGTCGTGTTCACATATACAACATACGTGTGACTGGTTTGGGCAGGACTCTTGAAATTTTGATGATTATAAGAGTGCTTTAAAGAATTAATAAGTTCATGTATTACAGGTTGGACCTCCCTCATTCAGCACCCTCAGGACCCAACCCATCCCAAATGAGGGAATTTACCAGACATGAGGAGGTCCCCTGTCACTGGCCTCCCTGGATGGTCCCCTTCCCTGCGGCTGGCTCCGTTCCGGCCACACTTCCACTAGGCTCCAACCTGCAGTACTTGGACTTAATGTCCAGCCTGCTGGAGCTCCCCAGGATGAAGCTCCCCAGTCTCCATGGCCCCGTTTCTCCCTCACCCAACCAGGGATCCGCCTGGGATGGGGCTTGCCTCTCCTGCTGCTGCCCCACTAGCTGAGGCTCCCCAGGGACTGGTTCTCACTCCTGGATCAGGGAGCCCGGGCACCCAGCAACATCCGTGGTCTTGCTGGGCCACAGTTGTTGCCGGATCAGAGAATCCCAGATTTTGGAGGTTAGACTTATATAATAAATTCTGTGAAGATGCTGCCAGCTCTTCCTTAAATTTTAATATAGACCAACACCTAATCCCATGGTTCGTCACATATGGGGTATTTTGATGACACAGTGAAGGTCTTAAAAACTTCTCTCATCAAATCACACCTTGTTCTTTGGCATATTAAGAAAATCTAGAATTCTGTCTGAAGTTTGTTTGCCTGTCACATTGCTGCAGTGGCAGCCTTTGTTTTTATTGAATTTCTGTTCTTGAGCAGCTAATAAACTTTGTTCAAGCATAGAACGTTACTACTTTTTTGTTGGTAGGGGCAGCAATATGTTTTACCCTAATGAAACCATTTGATTGTTTACATCAATACTGAGCAAGAAGAACAGTGATGGTTTTGCCACATTCAGGCCAACAAGAGCTGGTTGACTGAAAGAGGGATTTGGATGTGGTGGTGTGTTTTGAATCTTAGACATTAACAAATGCAACAGATGGCAACACTCTGGATATAATTCACATTTTTCATTGCTCAGCATTGGCAATGGTCTTGGAGCTGTACAAAACCCACAAATAGTCCCTTCCAGTGTTTCCTTTGAGCTGCAGGGCCTGTAGGGAACTGACTGGCTGGGCGGAGCTGATGAATCACCCAGGAAGCTGTGCTGCCCCCCTCAGCTTAGAGAGAACACTGGCCCCTGCCCCAAAGAGCTTCGTCTGAGTTGGCTTTTCAGTTGGTGTAGGTAGGTTGAGTGCCGTAGATTCTGTGGTGATATGGTGACTTGTACTACCTGAAGATCTGGGAACACACCCTGAGAAATCCAGATGGAGGAATCACTTAGGATTTTGCATTTTTAATTAATATCTCTTACTATAGACTTACCCTTGTGCTCCCTTGTATCCTTTTGATGATGCCAGGCTTGAACTGTCGGAAGACCAGATACGAGACTAGATAGACCTTTGATCTGACCCAGTCTGTCTGTTCTTATTTTCTTACAAATTCTGCCTTATTATTCTTTTCTACAGTTGTGACTTCTTCCATGCTGCTCTCTCTCTGGGCTGACCTCCTCCGTAGACATGTTACCAACCCATCTCCTTCTTCAGAGTCCAATTACTCCTAAAGGCTCATTTCTGCCCTCACCCATAAGACGTGGGCTACAAATGTTTAAAAAAAATAATGTAATGAAACCCTGAAGATGTGTAGTATCTATGTCTGTGCGTGTTCATGGCATCTACTTATAAACCACATTTTTCCTCTCCTTTCTGTTTCCTAGGTTCCAAAAGGAACTGACCAGAACTGGACACACAAATTGTATGATAGACATTCCAGCAGCCAGCACTTCCAGAAACCTCGGATGTCCAATACTTCCTTCATTGTTGTTCACTTTGCAGATAAGGTATCAGGGTGCATACTAAACACACACTGCTTTAAACAGGAGCGTCTGTTATGATTAATCAGAATGGAAGGGGTTTGTGTTACAATTTTTTTAAACCACATTTAGCTATTTAGGTGAGGACTTTCCAAGTTGCCAAAGGGATCTGAAGCCCGAATTTCCATTTGTTTTAATTGGGCATCCAAATCTCTTAGTAAGTGCTTGCAATTTCAGCCTGAAACTTTATATTTCAGTTTTAAGCAGGGGTAGTTGAGTCTACTGGTTTAACAAAACAAATCTCCTTCAGAGACCTGCATCAAATCAACATTACTTGAGTTTGCTACATCCAGGAAAGATTGAAATAAGGATATTTTGAGTACCAAAATAATCTTGTATTTCACAGTTACTGTAAGAGATGAATAGAACTGGGACCATTTCCCCTTCTCTGTCAGGGTGAAAACTCCAACATTTGGCTTTCCACAGCTTAGAGGCTGATACTGTAACATCCAATAATGGTCTCACACTTTATTTAAAACATGATTTGACAGATATTGCTCAGAGCAGGTAAGAATTTGTGAAGAGGTTGTAGTTACCCATGTATATTTCTCTGTGTTTAAAATGGAAATCAAACGCAGTTCTGTGTAAGCACAAAGGAGTCATATGACACTCATGCTACAGCCAAGTACTGTCTATTGTCCTTAATACAGGTTAGTCTCTTTATGCTAACTTAAGAATGAATTGTGCTATTCACAGTTAAGGCTGTGACTTGAGTTCCATTATACACCTGATTTAAAGCACGTTGTCACTAAATCTTCCAAAAGAAAATATCCCCATCTCAAATGCTGCATGTGTGATCTGTGGCAGTTAGTAGTTTGCTTAAATTTGAATTAGGGAAAACTATGTTTTATTCATAAATCTTTGGAAGATTAAGAACTTTTTGGCCAGGTTTTACTTGAAAGGCTACTGATGCTAGAAACTCCGGAAACGTTCACTTGCAAGAGAGATTGGGTGGGACTGAGCTCAGAAATCGTCAGGCTTTTTTGAGACTGAGATATGGGTTGGCTTATCACAATGAGCAAAGGGCACCGTTGAAAGAGTGCCAAATCAATGGTTGAGTCCTAGAAGTTTTGCCATTGACATCAGTGGGCAGAGGATCAGATCCTGAAGTGGGTAAGTAATATATAGTGTTTGAATTCAGTATTGTAATGGTCTGTATCTTACACACAAATATTTTATATTAATAGGATAAATTGGTGTGAATTTCCTCCCGCTTTTCCCCCATTAATTCAGCCATATGCACAACCATTCAAATAAGTGTGTGGCATTATAGGAGATGGCAAAAAGCTTGAGAGAGATGACACACTGTAATGACAGCAAAATACTTGCAATATGCTGACTAATCTGAGGACATGTCTATATTGCAGTTAAACACCGATGGCTGGCCAGTTGTTTGATTGAGGGCCCATAGGGAGTTGGGCTGTGGGGCTATAAAATTGCAATGTAGCCATTTGGGATGGGGCTGGCCTCTGGGCTTTGGGACCCCAGAAGGGGGGAGGTCCCAGAACCCAGGCTCCAGCCTGAGCCTTAATGTCTGCACAATGCTATTGCAACCTCGCAGCCTGAGCCATGTGAGCCCAGCTCAGCTGACGGTAGCCAGCCAGGGGTGTTGAATTTCAATATAGACATAATCTGAGGACTTGAATCACATTCTGTTTCTCTGTTGCTCTGTGTGGTAGGTGGAGTATCAGTCCGATGGATTTCTGGAGAAAAATAGGGACACTGTATATGAAGAACAGATCAACATATTGAAGGCCAGCAAGGTAAGAGCAGAAGGGTTGGAAAATAGTCCATGCTAAACCAAAGTTGGCATTGCTCAGCTGTGGCTATAACTTTGCCCATTTTAAACCACCCAGGAGTGTATGCAAAAGCTCTTTATAGTCTGCCCAGTCATCAGAAAAAATAAAAATAAATACAAAAAGTCAACTTAAACTGTCATTTTTACTCAACTTTTCTCTTCATCCATGTAACCCCAAATCTCTTCCCTGCTGTATATCCCCTGCCATGTTCGAATCCTAAACCGTGACCACCCACATCTTTTAATCAAATAACTTGATCTGAACTCCCTTCACAATCTAATGTGGGAGCCAGGTCCGTTCTTGGGGCAGCCTATGTTGGCTGTCTGTCTACTCCCAGGGTGAGTAGAACTCAAACTCCCAGCCTGTTCACCGTACTCCTTAGACTGCCCAGGTAAAGATCACCCCAGTACAGAGGGCCAAAGTATATGTACCTCTAAATACCAATTAACATATTGTGAGGGTTTATGTGATGCATGGGATCAAAGGAAAAGCAGACAAAATAGGTATTTTCCAGATAAAGAGGAAGACAGCACTTCTGGCTCAGTGGAAAACTAAGCCAGGCATGACCAGAGACATGGACAATGGACTGTTTGTTTCCATCAGCAGTTGTAGGAAAAGGCATATGCATTGTAAAATCACAGGAGACTGCAAAATTGACATGGCTTTACTCTTGGGGAGGAGGGCATAGCAAGCTGAGCTGAGCTAAGCCTTAGCTGTGTTTCCTGACGTGTAAGACAAAGACAGTGCCTTTGGGGAAATAAGGAAGAGAGAGACTGTCTTTGTCCTTCACCATAGGAGACAAAGGAACCAAGCTATTTGTTTTCCATGATGGGTCCTGGCCAGCAAAAGTTGGAAAGGAGATTGGGGTGAGAGAAACCCTCTGGAGCAAATAACATACCTTGCTAGACTACATTTTTTAAAAATGAGTCCTTTCACTTTAAGATGAAAGCTTGCAATCATTTCTACCATTATCCCAGCTACTTGGTGTCTCTTAATAGATGCCTTTTGTTAGTAAACAGGTTTTATTTTTTTGAGGAATCATTCTGTGTTGTGCTTGAAGGGAAGAGTGTGTTAAGTCAATAAGCTGTAATGTACTGACTCTTTAAAAGTGCGGGCCAAATTAATATCTTCTGAGAATGAACCGTGATAAGGGTCATGAACTGCAGACAAACCTCTCTTGGGGGCTGGAGTTCACTGATTCTTATCTGCTAGTTAATGTTTGGGCTGGGAGAGCAAGCAGGAGCTGGCTGGTGAAGAGGATAGACTGGTGTGGCAGGGAGCTGACATGCATTATAATCTCCTGCAAAACCCAGCCTTGTTGAGTCATGAGGGCCTCCCAGCTCTGTGTCCCCAGAGGCATGTTATGCTGGCATAGTCAAACAGGACATATAATAGCTTGCTATTTGAACTGAGATGTGCTTTGCAAGCACTGGAAAAGAATTTCAAATGATTTTCAAAGTGAAGAGGCTAGGGAAAGTTTCAGAGGTGACATTTTTATTATTTTCTGTTTATTTCAGGTGAGGAAAGAACAAAAATAAGTGTAAAAATGAGTAGACTTGCTAAAGGAAATAAGGGCCAAGACACAGCCCTCAATGAGGCAGCCCTTCAACTCAAACTAGCTGAGAGATTTCCAGAAGTTGGAGGTTGCAGAGAGGATTATAAGGGTGGAAATGGCTAATATGGAGAAGGACTATGGCCATCAAAAAACAGGGCTACATTTCTATCAGTGTGTCAAAGAAATTGACCTTTGAGTCATGGAAAGATGGGGGGGGGGGGGAACAGAAGTGCGTTAGAAACTCAGGTGCTTCTAGTTCCAGCAACTGCAGTGGAATATCTGACTTGGTATAATAAGCTCCTTAAAGAAGGGCTCTTTGGCCTCCGAAGATTACAGGCTCCACCAGCTTTGCAAGCTGAAAATTTGAACAAAAAAACCTGACTTCTGAACTGTTCAAGCTTTACCAACCTAGTGGAATGTTCACATTTTCCGCAAATGTATTAAAAAATATAGAGAAAAGGTCTAATCTGTACCTGTGCAATGACCACATTTGAGAGCTCCTCATTAATGTATTATTTCCTTCAAATGTAACTTGATTTTTGTTTTGTAAGGTCTTAATCTGATGAGCTGAAAAAGTCAAATTTGACACTAATAGGATTTAGCTTACCTTAGTAAGGTTGCTTAGATGAGAATCACAAAGCACCACACAAATTAAGGATGTTAAATCACTATTTTGGCTAATTGTGTAATTGATACAATTTGTATTGACTACGTGATTAATCGATAAGGGCCACTCGGCAGAGCCACAGCTGGGATAGCTCCAGGAGCTGGCTCAAGTCAGGATGAGCAGTCCTGTCTCATGCCAGTTCCACCTGGCTCTTACTACATTTAAAACGCAGAGGCACAGTGTCCTGGATCAGCACGGGACTACTCGGTCCTGGCTAACCTTGAGTCCTGCAGCCCCTGTTTATGGTGGCTAGCCCTGTCTGCTGTGAACAGAGGCAACAGCCTTCATTTCATATCTGCCCCCCCCCCCCCCGCTGCCTCTGAGAGAGGCAGCAGGGGGCAGGTGGCCCCACAGAGACAGTTTTGGGGGAACCGGCTTTTAAGCTGGCTTCCCCTAGCACCAGCTCCTGTCCCACAAACCCCCCACCCCGGCTGCCTCTTATAGAGACATCAAGAAGGGTGAGGGGAGCAAGTAGTCAATACTTCACTTGCCTACCCAATAAGCTTATGCTTATTGGATAGTCGACTACTCACTAACATCCCTAATACAAATATTTATTAAGAGATGGGCCTTAACCAAAATCTCCAGAATTAAACACAGATATTTTCACAGACTCCGATTCAAACTTGCAGCTCAGTTCTTCTCATTTAATTGAGATTTAATTACAGATAGGTAAACTGAGGCACCAAAGGGCTAAATAACTTGTTCTAAGTCAGATTGGCAGTGCTCTGACTAGAACCCTGTCCTGGAACTCAGTACCTTGCTCTTCCTAGGATTGTATCTGTTATTTCTGTGTCACACTCCTGAGATATTTAAATGAATGCAAAACCCCTTCACAAGTGGTTTTGATTAAGAATTCAAATAAGGACATCTTTTCTTTGACTTCCCGTTTTTAAGAAAATGAGAGCCATATTGGCAGATTCTTTTCAGCTGGTCCAATCGTTCGAGTAAGCCATCCTCTGATTCTCATCCTACAACTTAAAAATACCCCCTTTTTTTTTTTTTTTTTTTTTTCATTTTACTACCTCAGTTCTCTCCCCCTACAAATTTCAGCTATTGAGCTGAGATTTGAAAAGCCCCAGACTCAGGGTGTAGACTGCAGTCCTTCCTGGAGAACAAAGTCTTGATGTCAGTCAGAGCACCGATGCAGTGTATGCGTAGGGCTTGTCACAGTATTCATTTGACAAGCAAGTACACTTTGGTGTCCTGAGAACAGCCATGCTGCAGAATCCTTTACCAGATCAGAGCAAGCATTTGTTAGCCAATTTAGAAATGAGAGACAGGTTAACTCTTGACTCCCCTCTGAACATTACACACAGACGTTTGTTGCCTGTTCAGCTGTAGACTCCTTTTGTTTCTGTTGGCTTTCTCTTACTCTTCATTAGAAGCCTCTCAATGAAGTGAAATTAACCTTCAAAGTGTTATCTCTTTCCTGCAGTCTGTTCAGTGTCCCAATGGAGTGAAGCCATTCAAGTCTGGTTTAATTCCCAGGAGCTCTATCATGCATTTCTCCCTTGGGTTAACAACTAGCAGGGATACCAGTGACCTCTAAAACAAAACAGATAAACAATAGAAAAAGATCATGAACATGACAAGAAAGGGGCACAACACTTTTTGGGGAGACTTTAAGCAGGAATTTCATCATGAATCTACATATAGATAGATTCAGAACAGAAAACTAATTGAGCATTGTCCGTGATTTGCTGAGCTGTTCAATGATACATTTACATGAAAATGCTGCGGTCTGCAATTTTCTTGTCCATGTAGGCAGTTTGTGGTCTAATTGCTGTGGGAGTGGGCTTTCATAATGTTCAAAATTAAAAACTTCAGGTCCTCAGGAAGCCTGCACAATTTGCCTTGAAAAACTGTATGATTAGAGCTTATTAAAAATTCCAGGTAATCTGTAGGAAATTGACAACGCATGATGAATTATTCAGGCAGTACCTGGGATGCTGTCATGAGCAATCCTGCAGCAGTGACGGTGTCTGAAAGATTGCAGTTGGATTTTCCTGTAACCCCTTAGATTTACACTGCAGTTGAGGAGGGGGGAACTACATGGGATAGTTTATTAAGCATCCCTGAATCATGAATATGTAGCTGTCACCTACAGTATTGTACCGCCTGAAATACTGGGTTTATTACCAAGATATTTTCCCTCTTCCCCAATTCCTTCTTTGTAGTTCAATTTCACAGGGCCAAATGCAGATGTGATATGCAAGGTGGTTCATATATCAGTGGGTAAATGCACGTAAGGGAATTTAAGCTGCTGTGATTTGCATGGCATGGCATAGGTGATGGAACTAGGCATGCTGCCACACCTGCTAGTTTGGAGCAGTTTCCAGCATATACAGGGTTTCCAGTTGGATTCAGTGGCTCTCAGCACACCCTTTATACAAATGGTTCCAAAGCCTGAGTGCTGTAGAGCTGGAAGGAAGTGTAGCGGATTAACATGCAGTCACCTTGGGGAGCGAATCGAGAGTACACTGGCCTTCTGCAAAGTCACTGGGTGCATGGGCCCTGCTACTGCACACAGTAGATCGAAGCATGCTATGGAACTTTTAGTTGTAGATTGCTAGCTTAGCTTGCTGCACACGAGGTCTGCATGAGCACAAGCCCAAAGTTGAAGCATGTAGCAAGGCTCTTACTGTTAACTGCATTCTTCTGATGGCTCTCTTATGAAAACACTGAGCATGTAAGTGACCCCAATTTACACCCATTGCTCGCTTCTACATTCATTTACAGTCTTGTAACTTGTACCACCTTGCACATCACTCTGAATGCCTTATTTATGGCATTTTCTTGGGGATCCAGGTAAGAGTAATATCCTTTTACCAGCCCTGTCACTTGCCAAGTGTCTGTCTCCATTACAGTAATATTTTTCAGTCACTAAATTGAACTGTGTTGGGGTGGGTGTCTCCTCATCACTAGCTCCTCTTAGCTGCACCCCGCTTTCACAAAACACCTCCGCTTTCTCCATCTTCCAAACTTGAATACAGAATTTTAGTCTAGATTTGGTTCTAATCTCCTCTAGGGAAATGGGAACTCCCCTCTGCCTCAGAGTTGCTGGCAAGTGGCTGAAAGAGGGAGCGATCCTTTTGGCGTCTACTGGAATGGTTGATACTTTGCACTTGAAGGAGTCTCACAGACTTCCTCAGGGAATCTTTCTCCTCTTATGCTATATGTTTCATGTTGAGGAAGGTGGGGAGCTTGGTGGTTTCTTCCCCCACGTTCTCATTTGCTGAGAGAGGGGATTGGTAGCTTTAGGAATGAAGAGAGTAGAACGTTGTGTGGCTATCTTTCTTGTTTGTGCTCTGCAATGTGCTGCTCTTTTTATTTTGGGATACATTTCAGAAAAAATCAAAGTCAGTGGGTACTCCTCAAGGCCTACCTGACCTAGAAACTAAGCTAAAAGTCTTTGGAATCACTTTTACCACATGGGGTTTTTCAACATTTACGTTTAGGTAATAAAGTATGGTTGTTCCGTACAGACACAGCTTTCACAAGGAACTGTGTCAGAAGGGGGAAATGTTTAAAACTTTCTTTTGCAACCAAACTTATTGCAGTCTCAAAACATGTTCAGGTTTGCGCTCAACTTCAGATGACCATTCAAATAAGTAATTTATTTCTTTGAATCGTCCATCTAAATACACCTTTTACCAGAACTTTGCATTGGCTGACTGTATTCCGCAGCTAAAGGGACCTCCACACCTTACCCTGTTGGGGAGAGGCAAAGAGATCTTATTTTTACTTGGCCTTCTTAACTCTACAACCTGCTGTAGCTGAATGTTCTTCTTTAAATATCTTTAAACTTATTTGGAGGTCTGTAACTATTTTATATGCCTTTGTTTATAGGGAGGAGGGACAGCTCAGTGGTTTGAGCATTGGCCTGCTAAACCTAGGGTTGTGAGTTCAATCCTTGTGGAGGCCATTTAGGGATTTGGGGCAAAAGTTTGTCAGGGATGGTACTTGGTCCTGCTGTGAAGGCAGGGGATTGGACTCAGTGACCTTCAAGGTCCCTTCCAGTTCTAGGAGATAGGCAATCTCCATTAATTTAAAATTTGTATTCATGTGTATGCAGTACAAAGTTTGCTTTGTTTTGGCTCAAGCTTCGAAAATGCTGGATTTTCAGTCTTTCAGTGGCAATGTAGATTGTATTTTTTCACCTGTTTCTTACACAGTCACCATGTGGATTTCAGTCATAAATGAAAATTTCAGTCTGGGTCTCCTGCTTCAAAAATACAGGCCACTTTCCCTGTGAAACAAAGGAAAAGCTCCGTTAGCCATAGTAGTATTATATCTAGCATTCTCTCTGAGCCAGGAAAAGGGGACTCAGATATGAGCAAAACAGATGCACGCAGGGAAAAAAAATTCTGCACTGATCTGACCGTTTCTGCAGTCAGTAGCCAAACTTCAGTAGGACAGGATAAGGCCAGACTACATAATATGGTGTTAGGAATGGGGAAGAATCCCAGAAAAGAATCCTATGAGTGCTTATGCACCTCCACTTCAGAAACACATGCTTGTGGAAGAACTCCTACCAAAGTAAAATTGGATTATACTCATTAGAAGGCAATTATTATGGCTAATCAGACAGTAAAAGACTTAAGAAGGTGTGAATTAGTTTTCAGCATCTCGATAGTAGCAAAACAAAGTGAAGAGATGACTCAAAGCAGAGAGAACTGATTTCTACACAGATCAGAAGCATGAGCATATGCCATTAAGACAGAACATAATGATTCATTATCATTGAGTGCCAACAGCATGCTCAGCCCTGTACAGGACTCAAAGGAAGACTCTGTCTCTGCCCTCAAGGAACTTGCAGCCTTTCATAGCTCCACTGAATACTCACCCCAGTGAGGATCTGCTGCCTGAATTATGTCAGTCACTTCCTAGCCACCTTCCCCATTAGAGTGCCTTTTTTGATGTTAATGTCAGTGACAACTGCATGCTATGAAGATATTTTAGAACTTGAAATGAGTGGATGAGATTGCATTGCATTGCATTGCCAGGTAAGATATTACACTGAAATCTGCAAGTTGTCCTCCAGCTACAAGCACCTGCCACCCAAACATCCCATTTGTGTAATAGTCAAAGTGCATGAGAGATGAGTTCTGTGAAAATAAAACAGCTGTCAGGATGTCTGTGTGAATCAGAAAGAGACGCTTAGCAGGAGAAGATGCTAGCCTTCATTTGGAATGTTACTATAGTTTGGAGACAAGTGAGTTGTGAGCTGCTGAGATTAAAATAAAAACAATAAGTACAAAGCCAACTCTCCTTCCTCCCCCTGGTGTGTCCTTTCTCAGGGCTCTCTTATGCAAAATGATAGTGTAATGCAAACAGATTGAGTTCCTTAGTGGGATTTGAGCTACCATGCTGTTAGAATGGGCAAATAAATATCCAGAGCTAGTGCAGTTGGAAATAATCCCATCTTACTATAGGCAGAAGAATTGAGGATTGAACTGTCTGGCCCTTTAGGAGCTACAATTCCTGCCCAAGGACTATTGGTACAAATGAGGCTGATAATTTTTTACTAGCTAGGTACATCATGTGGAGGGAAGACACAGAAGAAACAAAATACGGAAGTGGCCAGAGAGAGATTCCTCCAAAGGATAATCAGAAATAAAAGCAAGTGATTTCTGAGTGTCAGGAGTGGAGGTGGGGAGGAGAAGTAACATTATAGTCCCCCAACATAGGTTTAACCCAGTCCTCTGATCCTGAGGCTAGTCCTAGGGCAGTTTCTCATTCTCTCTTAAGCAGCCAATTTATCATCCTTCTGCTGAGTGCCTGTGCAATCTGCCAAGATTAATCCCTTGTTTATAGGGGGGGACCATGTCATGCTCCTCCCCCCCTTGTCATAAGGGCATTTTAGGTCTGCATACCAAATGTGTTCAGGGCCTCCCTGTTTAGTGTGCTTTCCCTCTAAGCACTCATCTGCTGTGTGCGCCACATCATAAGCATTCCAAGGCTGCAGTCTGTTTTGTTCTAGTTGTAGGTTCTTACACCATCCTTAGTTACCTTAGTGTATATGTGTGTGCTTTGCCCCTCCCTCATCCTGGGACCCTTGAGTGGTGTTGGAATTCCATTCCCTAGCTAAGCAAGGTCTGAACAATGGAATCATATTGCAGTTTACCTTAATAGTCTCCTCACCAATCTGTAGGAAAGAACAGCAGTGGGTAAAAGATACTGTACATATTGTTTCCATTTAGACATGCATAATTGTAAATGTAGATCTAGTTTGAAGAGGAAAGCTGAAAGTGCTTGTCTGTGTTCGAGGAGTTTAAGCTGATCGAAATGTGATGGTGCTGGCCAGTTTCATGTGCTTTGTAAAACTTTCACTTTCGCTTCTTTTTTGTGTTGCACACCGATGTTGCTGCTGCATGGCCTGTAAGAATCTTAAGCAGTGGGTAACTGACTAATTGTGTAGTCGATATAATTTGTATTGACTATATCAATAGTTGATAAGAGGAGGCACAAGCCAGAGCTACCCCTGCTGTGGCTCTGCCGTTTAAATGTAGCAGGAGCCTACATTTAAACGGCAGAGCCACAGTGGGGGTAGGTCCAGGACCTGGCATGAGCCGAGACTGCTCAGCACCGGGTCCTGGATTACTGTGCCTCTGCCATTTAAATGTTGTAAGATCTGGGTTGCTCTTATGACATTTAAAATGCAGAGCCGCAGCAGGTCCTGGATCACTGGGTCTCTGCATCTCTTTCCCTGGGGGGAAGCAGCTTTTAAGCTGGCTCCTCCCAGCACTGGCTCTTGCTTGCCCCCGCACTGTCTCTGATACAGAAGCAGCAAGCGGGGGGAGGATTGAGTAGTCAAGTAGTGACTTGACTAGTCGCTTACATCCCTAATGGCCAGAGGCACAAGATTATCAAAGCGCTCGTTTTAGTTTCAAAGAGTTGAACTAGGAGCTTCAGTAGCAGCAAAATGGTGGTATTGATCTGCCCTGGTCTTTTCATGTTACGGTTAGTAAATGGTGAAATTCAAGAAGTTGGTGTAATAGATCAACGGTTCGATGTCAGGTTGGCGGTGGGTTTCTAACGGAGTGCCCCAAGGATCGGTTCTAGGACTGGTTTTGTTCAATATCTTTATTAATGGCCTGGATGAGAGGATGGATTGCACCCTCAGCAAGTTCGCAGATGACACTAAGCTAGGGGGAGATAGATACACTGAAGGGCAGGGATAGGGTCCAGAGTGACCATGACAGATTAGAGGATTGGGACACAAGAAATCTGATGAGGTTCAACAAGGAGAAGTGTAGAGTCCTGCACTTGGGATGGAAGAATCCCAAGCATAGTTACAGGCTGGGGACTGACTGGCTAAGTAGCAGTTCTGCAGAAAAGGACCTAGGGATTACAGTGGATGAGAAGCTGGATATGAGTCAACAGTGTGCCTTGTAGCCAAGAAGGCTAATGGCATATTAGGTTGCATTAGGAGGAGCATTGCCAGCAGATGTAGAGAAGTGATTATTCTCCTTTATTCGGCTCTGGTTAGGCCACATCTGGAGTACTGTGTCCAGCTCTGACCCCCCCCCCCCCCCATAGAAAGGATGTGGATGCATTGGAGAGGGTTCAGTGGAGGGAGACCAGAATGATTAGGGGCTGGAGCACATGACCTATGAGGAGAGACTGAGGGATTTGGGTTTGTTTAGTCTGCAGAAAAGAGTGTGTGTGTGTGGGTGTGGGGGGGGATTTGATAGCAGCCTTCAACTTCCTGAAGGGAGGGGGAGGTTCCAAAGAGGATGGAGAGAGGCTGTTCACAGTAGCGATGGATGGCAGAACAAGGAGCAATGGTCTCAAGTTACAGTGGGGGAGGTCTAGGTTGGATATTAGGAAAAACTATTTCACTAGGAGGGTAGTGAAGCACTGGAATGGGTTACCTAGGGAAGTGGTGGAATCTCCATCCCTAGAGGTTTTTAAGTCCCAGCTTGACAAAGCCCTGGCTGGGTTGATTTGATTGGGATTGTTCCTGCCTTGGGCAAGGGGCTGGACTTGATGACCTCCTGAGGTGCCTCCCAGCTCTGTGATTCTATGCTAATTGGACTTGATCAGGCTGAAAAATAAGACTGGCTTTGAAACTGCAGAACCAACAAACTTCAGCCTGTCTTGCATCTCAGGCTGTACTTGGGTGAAGGAAATGGCAAGGAATATACTGTGTATCACTCGTGGCACTGGAAGGTTATTCTGACCCTGTTTCTTGCTGCATGAAGAAGTGAGTGGCTTTCTTGGAAGGGAAGAAAAGTCACTGCTGTTGAGGAGGAGACATTTTAAACAGTAACAGAACTCTCCCACTTCCTTAGAGAACAGAATATTGAGCAAGTTTTCTGTCATGTGGAGACTGACGGAACACTCAAGATATTAACAGCTAGGCTTGTTCCTAGTGGTCTGTTCGGTAACTATGCATTTGAGGCTTGTGATATGAAATGAACATGGTCCTGTCTTTTCCCTGATCCCTGTGCTTTGAACAGCATTTCTGCTTTAATTGCCACAGCTGTTAGATGGCTCTTTTAACCAAAATGAAAGTCCTCATCAGATAACCTATGTAACAAAATACCCAGTGGTGTTTATGTACATTCAAGATATTTCTTACTTTAGCCTTTGATTTTGGTCATGTTGTTCGGTGGTTCTTTTTTCACCTGTGATTCAGGCCCAGTTTTAGAATCTCAGGTTGAAACTTCCCCCTCCTCCTCCCCAAAGTTGCCTTGGCTACAATATGTCTCGGGGTATAAACATAATGATGCTTATCTTCCTGTCTTCTTTTTAGTATCAAATGGTGGCGGACTTATTTCAAGATGAAAAGGATTCTGTATCTGCGACTCCTAACATAAAGGGATCGGCCGCCAAAATCAGCATCCGTTCTGCCAAACCAGCTCTGAAAGCTGCTAACAAAGAGCACAAGAAAACTGTGGGGCATCAGGTAGTCTGCACTGAATTATAAGGACCGCTAACTCTTTACATAGCAATTTTTCTGCTCTAATTCTTCCCAACCTCTCTGCGAAGTAAGGAAGTAAAAAGTAGTGTGGTGGACAAATCTTTTATAGTAGTGGATGATAATATACGCTCAGTCTTGTATATTACAGCAATAATTAAGATACACAACACATTGTCGTGTCTTTCCAATGTTTGGTCACAAAACTATTTGCCATATGGTTCAGTCATAAGATATAGAGGAGAAAAAATGGTAGAACTCAACATGCCAGAGAGAAGAGAAGGATTTCAAAGATGGAGCAATGAAAATACATAAGCAACCTCCAGCTGTAAAGAGTAAAGTGGGCTGGATAGAGGGAAGAAAAAAAATCAGAACGATGACAATGGAATAGATGGATGTGAGCTTAGAGAGATAAGGTGAAGTCACCACAGCCATATCAAGAGTTCGGAAGACCAGGAGTACATATTATTGAATTTTATGCAGAGATTACAAGGAAGCCATTAAGAGTGAAAGATGATGAGGGAGAGTTTAAGGTGAGCCTGCTTACTGGATAATCTGGCTTTCGCCCTGAAGTTTGGAGGGTAGAGATCTAAGAACCACATAAATAGTTGAGTCCCGTAGTTGAGTCCAGTAGTCTTGATTTGGTTATGATTGAGGCGTGGAATAAGGAGCACAAAGGCTGATGCAGGACTCATTGGAACATGTTTTATGGAAAATACTGTTGTTAAACCTTGAACATACCTTGCGCTCTCTTAAAGCACTTGTTACTTTTATCTGTAGAGCTACCAAAGATAAGTAGAGGGGTATTTTAGCACAGTGTTTCTCAACCTTTTTTTAAAATAAAGTACCCCTTTTTCAAAAAAAAAATGTATAAGTACCTCCAGTATCTACAGTTTTTAGACATGCACAATTTTTTTCTACTGTTGCAACACATTTGTTTAAACAACTTAATCATAGCCAGGAGGGCAATGAAATTTGTGGTTGTAAAAAGCACAAAAATAATAAAGCTCTGTACAACTTAAAACAAAAATTCAGTTTTCTCCAAATTTCAGTTGTATTGATGTACTCCCTCTCCCCCCAGACTTCTGTCGACCACTGGCTGAGAAACACTGCTTTAGCGTATCAGTTGAAGGGATGATGTCTCAACCAAAATAATCCTTTAGTATTATCCTACATTACTTTGATGTAGCTTTCCTTTGTGTAGACCCAGCAGTTCTGGAGTACAATCTAGGCTTATATTAACATGATTATTTTCATGCCCATCATCTGATGCAAACTTACGCTTGTCATTGATGTCTGCTCATAAAGTATTCTTTTCTCTAGATATACTCCACATTTGCCCTTGTCATCTTCAGGCCTAATTTAGAGTTTCAACACTCCAAACTCACCCCTTCCTTCTCCCCGTTCAAATATTAGTGGATTTGTATTCTGTTCTGGTCTCTTTCAGTTCCGAAACTCTTTGCATTTATTAATGGAGACCCTGAATGCTACCACTCCACACTACGTGCGCTGCATCAAGCCAAATGATGAAAAACTTCCATTCAAGTAAGTTCTGCTTTAAGATAAGCTAATGTTCTATGATCAGATAATAAAAAGAGAGAAGTCTATGTACATTAAAATATTTGGAATTCTGTTCCTCTTAAGTGACAAGTCCTTTTACAAAACAGTTCTTCTAAAATATATTCTAAGTATTTAATCTCCCTGAGGAGGATGTTCAATGCAGCTATTAAAATTAAACACTTTTACATCAGCATGTCCAGATAACTTCTATCCAAGAGTTTTAAAAGAGATGGCTGAGGAACTCATTGGCCTATTAATGTGGATTTTCATTAACTCTTGGAGAACAAGGGAAGTTTTAGAAGGCTGGAGGGAAGCTAATGATGTCCAGTATTTTAAAAAAGTAAAAGGAATGATCTGGGTACTTACACCGCTGTCAGTCAGACATCAATCATGGACAGACAATGGAGTTGCAGATACAAGACTTGATCAATTTAAAATTAAAAGGGGAGGTAATATAGCTAATGCTGATCAGCATAGGTTAATTCAAAATATATTCTGTCAAACAAACTTGACATCTTTTGTTGATGAGATTACAAGATGATAAAAGTAACAGTGTTGATAGAGTTAGACTTCTGGAAGGCAGTTGATTTGGTAGCACTCAATATTTTGATTTTAAAAAGAATTGAGATAAAGTTAACATGGCTCACATGAAACAGATTAAAAGCTGGCTAATTGATAGGTGTCAATCTAATTGTAAATGAGGGGTGATTGAGATGTTTCCAGTGAGGTCTCAGAGGGATCAGTTATTGGCCCTACTTTATTGAATGGTTTTTAAAAATTAACTAGAACAAAACACAAAATCACCACTGATAGTTTACAGATGACACACAAATTAGGGGACTAGTCAATAATAAAGGACAAGTCACTGATACAAAATGATCTGAATCACTTGGCAGTCTGAGAGCAAAAAATATGTTCATCAGAGAGGCTGATGGACTTGCTGGGCCCCTTCACAAGGTAGGGGAGGGGTGGTTCTGTGCTCAGGGCCTGGGATACAAGGGGCAGGGCTGGCCCAGCATTACCCAAGCCGTGGCACACCCACTCCTCTGCCAACCAGCCCTGAGCACTAATCAGGGGTCTGGCGATCTAAAGGGCCTGGAGTTACTGATGTACATCAGTCATTGCTGTGCAGTTGTTGTGGTGGAACACAGGACTGTCAGGACCTTTTGAATCGCAAGGCCCTGGGACAGTTGCCCACTTTGAGCTCCCTTCCACCTCTTTCCCCCACCTTCTGCAGGCCTGGGTTTAATATGGGTAAATGTATACACCTCTGAGCAAAGAAAGTAGGTCATATAGAGAGGATGAAGGACTCTCTTCTGGGAAGCAGATGGTCTGAAAAAATTTGGTGATTGTGATAGATAATCAGCTGAACACAATCTCCCAGGATGTTTCTCTGGCCAAAAGGACTAATACAATCCTCAGAGACACAAATGGGGACCCTGAGGAGTAGAAAGTTTCTTTAATTTCTATATTTGGCACTCGTGCATCCTGTGTTGGAATGCTGGGTCCTGTTGGGTGTGCATGAGTCAAGAAGGATGTTGATAAATTGGAGAGGATTTGGAAAAAAGCAACAAGAATGCTTTCATGATTAGAAAACATGCCTTATAGTGTTAGACTTGAGGAACTTCATCTATTTAGCTTAGCAAAAGAGAAGGTTAAGGAGTAACTTAATTACAATCTTTAAGTACCTATATGGAGGACAAATATTTAATAATGGACACTTTAATTTAGCAAACAAAGCTATGTAATATGATCTAATATCTGGGAGCTGAAGCTGGACAAAATCAGATTTGAAGTGAAGTGTAATTTTATTAACAGTGAAGGTTGCTAACAATTGGAACAATTTACCAGGATTTGTGGTACATTCTTCATCATTTACAATTTTTAATCAAAATTAGACATTTTTCTAGATGTGCCTAGGAGATTTATTTTGGGGAAAATTTTTATGGCTTGTGATAATACAGGGGATCAGACTAAATAATCTTAATCCTGCATTCTGACCTTGGAATCTCTGCTCCATTTAACTTGTTTTACCCCCGTGCAGTCCCACTGAAATGCAGCGTCGGGTGCCAAAGAGTGGAGACTCGGGATCTTTGTGTACACATTGTTTAGAAAATGGACACTATCTACTATATTTGCTCTGTATGAACATCAGGTGGTCTCAATATTAGTTCAGTGCCCAGAACCAAAATAGAATATAGCTCTGTGCACGCTAAAATAGCCAAGTTCCACTACAGGTTGGACCTCCCTGGTCCGATACCCTTGGGACCTTACTGATTCCGGATGAGGGATTTTTCTGGATCAGGGGAGGTCATTTCTGGCCTCATCACCTGCCCTGCCCCCCCCCAAGGGCTTCCCACCTCTCCCTGGCAGCCCTGCTGGGTCATGCACTTGGCTTCCCACTCCCCCAGCTGAGAACCGCCCTCCCTGCATCGCTCCTGGTCCCTGCACCTCCTGCAGTGCCGGGGCCATGCATGTTCCAGGATCAGAGAGTTCTGATTGTTAGAGGTGCAACCTGCACAACTAAGTCCAGGTCCACAGTATGGGAGGAGGGTCAGCTTAAGGTACACAATTCCAGCCAAATTAAAAAATGTAGCTGGAGTCAACATACCTTAAGCTGACCTTCAGTGTTATCCTCACAGTGGGAGGTCAATGGAAGAAACACTGCCATTGACTTCCCTTACTCCTCATGAGGAGTAGAGTACCAGCACCAATGGAGATGCCCTCAGCCTTCGATTTAGATTTAAATCTAAAACTGGAAGATCAACCACTGCAGCACATAAACCACATTAAATTCATGAGGTTTCCAAAGCCAGTTAAGTGGGATTAGATCATTACTATGTTTGGTTAATTGTTTTGGTATTGATTATGTAGAATGTTGTTTTCATATTGAAGCAGATGTCTTTCCCTAAGAATACCATTGCCTTTTACAGTGGAACCTTGTTACACTGTTGCAAAATGTAGCATCTTACACACCTCAGATAAATGGATTTGCTATTCAGAAAAGTAGTTTGTGCTGCTTGTTACCCTAGGTTATGCTGTGATGCATCCCTCTTTCATCTTAACTTCTATGTTGTTTTATCCAAAAAGGTAGGGTATGCCCCAAGGGAATTCTTAGACAGATTCTCATGTTGTCATCTTGTTTAATCCTAGCTGGCTGTATGGGTGCTTCTTTCTAATACAATGGCAGCAACTTCCATTTCATGTTAAAAGCACATCCATCCAGAAATACACAAATAGATAAGGAACTTGTGCACTCTGTCACAAATCAGAATGTCGGAGGTACTAGTGGCTGTGTTGAAATGTGCATAGAACTAGATGGGGATAAAAACAGCCCAATGATGTCTCCCTTTCCTTTAGCCAGCAACTAAGTTCTGTCTCCTGAAAATCTTTAACAGTGCTGCACAAGTCCAATGTTAATCCATCTACTCAACATATTCTCATTAAGGAGCTCCAGGATACAGGAAACCAAGCTCTCCCTACACGCTAGAAAATGTAAATAGTGTGAAGTTTCTTTCTGTGTAGAAGCAGAAATGAAACCCAGCTGTAGTGGAAGGGTTGCCATTGTAAATAATTCTCATCAGTGCCTCCAGGTAATTTGCCTCTGCTGCTAGTTTTCTTTTTGGTGTGTGCATGGAATGGGAAATTGCTCATCTTTATCATTATACCATGTAATTGCAGATTTGATCCAAAGAGAGCAGTCCAGCAGTTAAGAGCCTGTGGTGTGTTGGAGACCATCCGCATCAGTGCAGCTGGCTACCCATCCAGGTACTGTGTTGCCAAAGACTGCTTTTGTACTGTCACATGCTTTATTCAGTAAATTTGGCACCTGGTGGGGGGAAGAGCAATGATTTCAGTATACATAAGATGGACAAGCTTTGCTTGTTTCCAAGCTAGGTTTTTTCTTGTTTATTTTACAAAAATCCCACCAGTTCCTTAAATCTTCAATTTGGAGAAGTTCATTGTGAAGCCACAAGCTGAAATATAAACCAGCTATAAAGTATATTCTGTTTATTGGTGCTTTTCATCTGGCACTGAGAAATAATTTCACATGGTGATGTTAATTAGCAAGGAACCAGGCACAAAAATATCTCCCAAAATGCTGTGTGTGGATAGGAATCTGGATTTGATCCCACATGGAGATGGACAGCAAGAAACAATGATGGAGTTTTCCCCAGGCTGGTTGTAATTCTTAACAAGTTATTCTTTTTCAGAAGTAAGCTTTGCCTAAAAGGAAGGATTCTCCCTACTACTCCTAAAGCGTGCTATAAAAATGCTGCTCTTCCCCCCCCCCCCCCCCCCATACACACATGCACAAGCCTTAATGTATTGTTTTGTTCTCAAGCTTCAGAAATCTGCTAGAATAGCAATTGCAGCTGAAAATTAACATTGTTAGAGTTTACATATAAGACTATTGGGCATCAAATTTTTGCATTAAAAAAAAAAGGAAGAGAGGTAGTAGGTAATTTGATTCCAGTGGATGAGATTTGAACTTCAAATGATATTTTAGTCTCAGTAAATTCAGAAGCTGAAATGTTAAATCAGGCCTGAAGATGACAAGGACAAATGCTTTTGGAAACATATCAGGTCTGCTCTGTTGCCGAACAGTTTTGTGTTAATGTCAACATAGTGATCGGCCTCTTTACATGGAACAAAAGAGTTATATATAAAAATATGCTTCCAAAATAGTTAACTAGGAGAAATGTGCTCCCTGAAAGTTAATTTACAACCCCTACATGCCTAGAAGCAGCAAGAACAAGATCCTGAAAATTTATGCCAGCTTCTTACAGAGCACACCCATTACAACCCTTGATTGGTGGCACTGCCCATTATTTAATCTGGCTGGAGCTTTCTGACACCCAGAAGGAATTCTCGCCACACCTTTGCACAAATACTGAGAACTGGAAGGCGTGTGCTGTCTGCTCTAGTTCAGTCATTATGGAAAAGTCCTGTAGAAATGGAGAGAGACTCTAAATCTCTGCGACTTTTCCATAAAGGGATCTCTATCAGCTACCAGTAAGATGAGGATGCATACCTTTCTGTGAACTTTAAGATTAAACAATGGGGAAAATCATTCAAAATGAGCCAAGCATCTTTAAAATCATGTATACAAAGGCATCTGTAGGGCCAAATCCTGCTTGTGCCCTCCTGTGTGCAGAAGGCCCTAAGACCTAGTGTGACAGCCATGCTTTCTATATGAAGGGTGATACGCAAGGGGAGTACATGCCACCAGCAAGCCATGTGATCGTGTGCTGCACTACAGCGGAGCAATCTTTGATTCAGTGACGACTCCGATCAACTGGCATAAATACTCACCCAGAGCAGCTGGATCTCTTGAATTGATGGTTGCATAAGGGTTCTGTTAGTGGCTTCAGAGCTGCTGCAGTGGTTCTCTGTTCCTACTGATGGAAGGAGAGAATTGACACCCGGACAAAGACAGTCTTGAGATGCATTTTAAAATGTATTTATCTATTTGAAAAGGATATTTTTTTAAAAAGTGCTTATTTGTATTTCAGTAGCACCTAATGGCCCACACAGAGATTAGGGGCCTCTTGTTAGAGGCACTGTACAAACGTTACAACTCGTGCTCTGAAAAACTCAAAAATGCAAAGAATCCTTTATCCCCATATCAAACTGCACTGTAGACTGTAAGGAAGCAGAGCACAAAGCCCAGATTGGCAGTGAATTCTATACTTGGATTTCACCAACCCATTATCAAGTGTTAACTCTTCAGGCACTGTGATAGCCTTATTATTGAGTCTCAGAGAGTCTCTCTGATACTCTTAGCTGTCTTGCCACCCAGGCAAGCTTACCTTGTGCTCCTTTACACCAAAAATCATAGCAATATTCAGGTTTCCCCCAGTTCCAAGACAATGTGTTTAGCCAGTCCTGTCACAAACTATCCAAAGATTTATCATATAAAGGATAAGAAATGAGTTATTTACCAGATTAAAGCAAGTAAACATATATATGCAAATGAGTTAAATTCTTAAGTTTCAAAGAGTAGCTTCAGTATAAGCAAGCTCTAAATACCCTTTCGAGCTAATTCCAGCTATGCAGCTGGGGATCCCTTGCTTATGCCTAAAAACCTTGCCCCCACAGTCCAAGAAGTAATGGTACCCAGTCCCTCCTTGTTAGTTGTTATTCCCTCCCTCCACTTTCTACTTTAAGCGGCAAACTCCACTAATGAAAGGAATTCGCTTTCAAGACTCATCTCAATGGGGCAAGGAAGATTAAACAACAAAGTGTCCTCTTCAGTGTTCAGTGTCCATCTGCTATCAATGGACCTTCCTTGTTAGGTAGGGTTTCAGCACTCTCTGTTGGAAGCCAGTATTTCACACTACAGATTCAACGTTTCTGGTCTGGCAACATCTGTGGTCCAGCATGATTTTAATTAGCCAGATGTCTGCTTATTATGGGTATGGCTTAGTTTCCTGTGGTCCCATAAAGTTTGTTTATAGCCACCAGTCCTGGCTCTCATTATTCTGTGCTGTTATTTAGCTCTAATTTACCCCTAAATGTCTTCTAAGAGCCCAGTAAGCTGTGGAAGTGTTGGCAATGCTGCTAGACAGTATTGACCTCCTTTAATTCTCTGGTTTGGCACCGGTCAGGTCTTGAGGGTGCCGGATTAGAGAAGGTCAAACTGTATTCTGAATAGGTTTTCTTTGTACTTTTGAGCCACGTCTTGAAAAGTTGAATACAGTTTTTCACTGTGCTGTAGACCATATAAAGAAAATAATAAACTCCACTACAAGAAAGACTTAGCAGTTTCCCCATCTTTGATAAAGGACATGGTGGGGAACCTCAGGCCTGGGGGCTGAATGCAGCCCCCAGCTTGTCTGGATCCAGTCCCTGAGGCTCAGCATTAGGGAGTCCACACTGGCGCTCCAGCCCCCCTGCCACCCATCCCCGGGGCTGGAGCACACACAATCTACTATCCTGGGCCCACCCAGGCTCTGGTGTGCAAGGGGCACGTGGGGAGTGTCTTTCTCCTTCTTAGTCAGGGGCTTCTCACTTTGCTTCTCACTTGTGTGTGGCCCCTGACAGATTCATTGGCGCCAACCCGAAAAAGGTTCCCCACCCCTGATATAGTATGTGCTTTGCTATATTTATCATTTTCATGAAACACTCTGTTCTGCAAGTGTTTGATGTAAAATGAAAATGTATCATCCAATTTGAAATGCTACCCAGTAGTTAAGAAATATGTTTATTATCATGTACATAGACCATTGTGATGAATGCGCTGTCCTTGAGAAATGAATGGTGTATCCATCATCAGCTTTTATGTTTAAAGTGAAGAACATGTCTCTCCGCTATAAAATCGTTTGTCTTCTTTATGGAAGCTAGTTACAATGAAGATGAATCTAGAGAAAATAAGAAGTTGAAGCAATGTGTTGCTCCATCAACACTAACAAAATATTCTTTAGGAATCTTTGAACTTGAGAACTTTATAAGATGACGCTTCATCTGTCATAGTTGTTCTCTTCCCCTCTCAGAGGTTAAGTATTAATGGCACCCAGCTATTCAGAGTGCTAATGAGTACATGGCTAAAACTGGTGGCTTGAATGAAGTAATGGGTCTGGAAGATTTGGAATGCTCAGTTGTACTATATTTGTAAGATTTCTCTAGGTGATCAGTTTGTGAATGTGCAGAGGGATATGTGGTCTTGCGATTTAAGCACAGGTCTAGAAAACAGCTCTGATTCTGGGCTCTTGGGCAACATCTCACAACTATCTGGTTCAGCTTCCACATTGTACGATCTATGGAAAATTCTTTACCCTTTATCAGAGTATGCTAGTGCCTCACTGTCTTTACAACACCCCTGAGATAGAGAGGTACTATTATCCTCATTTTACATATACAAAACTGCAGCACAGACAGACGAAGTGACTTGCTCAAGGTCACGTGGAGAGTCTGTGTCACAGTAAGGAATTGAGCCTGGTTCTCCTGAACCTCAGGCCAGCGTCCCAACAATTGGAATATTCTTTGCCTGTACGACAGAGCGCATGATACTTCCCTGCAATGAGTGTGGGGGCTGGGAGGAGGGGGAGGGTGGGGGTGGGGGTGGGGAAGGGGCGCTGTTATGAGAATTAAATATTTATTATTTAATAAATGATTGGATCGTGTCAAGCATTATATATGCCCCATATGAGCAACAATTAACATCCATTGTTTGTTCCTTTATGAGGTAGAATTTCCTTTGTTCAGAGATAAGCTGGAGCTCTCTAATCCAGCCCACTGCAAATTTTGGCAATTGGGCCTTTGTATTTGACTCTCCAAATCTGTCCTAGTAGGCTTTTGTCCTGATTCAGTTCCGAAACTGGAATTGGCCTGTTTTCCAGCTGAAGATATGAGAGACATCTGATATTTCTGTTACTTTGGACCAGAATCTTGCCAGAGCTATTTTATTTTTGGCACCATCAAATCTGAACATCCACTCCTGACTTGTTCTTCACCCCAAATTCTGAACCCCATATCTTCAACCCAGCTTGGTGGTGTTATGGGGCATGCCTACATTAAACACCTGTGGCTGGCCCATGCCAGCTAACTCAGGCTTGTGGAGGTTGGTGTGAATGGAGCTTAATTGGGATGTAGGCATTCGGACACCAAGTGCAGCCCAAGCTCTGGACCTCTCAAACTCCTAGAACCCAGGCTCCAACACAAGCCGGTACATCTACACTGCAGTTAAACAACCCTTTAAATGGAACCCCATGAGCCTAAGTCAGCTGCCATGGGCCCACTGCAGGTTTTTAATTGCAGTGTAGGCATACACTTAATGTCACCACCTAGCTTGGACTAGACACTTTTGTTTGCTTTAATATGTCTAGGTACCTTTACAGCAACAGTGAAAAGATGGCATGAAAGCTCTCCCCTGCCTTGATTTGTCTTGCTACTTCTGGTCTCCAAGTTCCATTTCTTGGAAGAATTTGTTTTCGACTTTTAAAGTTCTACTAAATAACATGCCTCAACTCAGCCATTCCAGCCTTGGAGGAAGCCCTACATTACCAGCAACAGGCATGTCAAAGAACATTTTTTCCCCTTAATCACCATGAATTTGTCTTGAGATTTCTCCTTCAGTAAACAAAGTCACAGATGAATGCGTTTGGATGGCAATGATTTCAATTTGTCATCTCTCATATCTAATCTGGGGAAATTACACCAAGATTTTTCTATGAAATGAAACACAAAAACAAGTGATATTATTTTGAACAATCATAGACCAAAAAACAAACAAAAATCAATTGTCCCATTTGTGTTTAGCATTTTGGACAAAACCCAGAAATTGGGGATTAACGCAATTCTCTCGGCTCTTACTGAGTAGTGGGATTCACTTGAGCAGTTGAATTCCTCATCTAGAACAATCTGTGATGTGCATCCATAAGCTATGGTCAGTGTTTGCAGATATTCAGATGCTTTTGATTATCTTCTTGGACTTACTGATTCAGGAAAAATAGTAAAATCCACTAAAGAATAGTGATTAGTGTTGTCAGTGCTAACTGGTTATATTAAATGATCACTTTTTGTGGCCTAATTATATTTGTATATAATGTATACCTATGTTAAGGGAGGATGGGTCTGTATGTGTATATGCCTAAACAAAAATTTCAAATCTGACTTCTGACACGCATCAACTGGTCCTTTAGAATTTCTGAGATCAGTTCAGCAGCTCTCACTCTCACTTTTTGGTCATCACTTAAATATTCCTGAAATTTTACTTCTGATTTTTGCTCATTTGAGCTGTCTGGTACATACTGCAGTTTTTATCAGTTTTGTGTAATATCACAGCTGCTCAATTTTACAGACATTAAACATTCAAAATTGAAATGTTTCAAAGGCATCCCTGTGTACAAAATCATTTTTCATAATATGCCCTTATCTACATGGCAGTGTTCATAGAGAAACGTGAGCTGTACATTTATTTGGCTATGCGTGGTACTCTATTTTTTGCTCTTCTTTATATGGGATTTTTTAAACTTTTTTTTTTTTTTTAAGCTTGGTTTTTTAGGTGAACATTTTCACTCTCATATTCTAGGGAATAGTTCTAGGCATTTGATCCATGGATAATTTAAGACAGCACTAATCTGAGGCTCAATAATTAATCAAAAGGCAAATCTGTTCAGTAATAGCATAGTAACATAAAACAAGAGGAGTTATATCCTAGCCTGCTGTTTTTAAAGTAACCTGTGGCAAAAATTCTCAGACATGTATCCCATATATCCCAAAGAGTCATAGTTCCCAAGCAAAGTTTATTGTTTTTCTTTAATGTTCTATAGTGTTAAGTACTGTGGCTCTCTTGAATGGGTTATATCATATGGCATTGCAGTGTCTCCATTTGTCACTTACTCTACGTCCTCCACGTAAACAAAACTGTGTGGTTTACAGATGGCAGAAGCCATTATAGTCTGTTGTCAGAGTCTGCATTGTGAAGTTGGCAGCTGAACCATGTTTCTGTAGGGTAGTTATGGTATACTACATTGATGTGGGCCATGCACATCTCTCTCCCTATGCCAGGAACCCTTAGGAGAAGAAAACATTCAGCCTTTACCCAATCAACTCTTTGTACAATGAAATAACACAACAGTTAAGAGATTTTTTTTTTTCAGAGTAGCACAAGTCCTATTATAATTATCCTTCTGAGATGCAAACAAACAAAAAAACCCAATATCCATTGTTGTCTTCTCTCTCCTCTCCGGGTAATGTTTTAAATGTGCACAAACACAGGCTCAATGGATCTAAGCAAAACTGTGATACTGGTCTCCTTTGATAACCTCTTCAGAATCCACAAATGCAAACCATTATATAAGAGCTAGGCATTATTAAATCCGCCCTAGGGTTGCCTTCCTCAGTTAAATCCCCCCTGAGTTGATAAGGTATTTTAGTTGGGGCAGGCAAAGCAATTCTAGGTTATACAAGTATATCATCCTGAGCTGAACATCTGGGGAAATATGAGCATCCATGTGGGTAGCAGTGGGATGAAGGTCACTAACATAAACTCAAAACTTTACGCCTGTTGTGTGCAAACTTTCCATAACAAGCCACTTGAGAGAAAGCATTGAAAATTCCCCCCTCCAAAGTTCTCTGAGAAATAGGCTAAATATAAAGTTTGCCTAGAATGGAAAGTTTGGCATTTAACTATGGTGGGCAGTCGACATTTTCATTATTATAGATGGATTTTATTACAGAGAATTATAGAAATTACTGAGGAGGACTTTTCTTTAAAAGTATTTCCCATTATGTTTTTGTCTTTGGCTTATAAACACCCGAGGCAGCTTGATACTGAAATGTATTTCTTGGGCGGGAGGGGAGGTTTTTTGTTCTATTGATCACATGCAGAGTTTTATCATCAGGAGGCTACGCATGAGAATTGTCTTGCTGGCATTTTTTTGTTCAATATTGAGCCTTGGAATGTTTCATTTTGGTGGTATGTAAAAAGCAGGAAGAATTGCTTGGATTTTGTATGTATATAAAAAAGCATAGATTGACTTCTGGGTGCACCAGCCAGAACAGAGTTCTAAACTCTAAACTCTCATTTAACGTATTCCCACTCTAAGCAAGTCTACACTAGGAAATTATTTTGAAATAGTTATTTTGGGAGTTATTATTTCAAAATAAGTTATTTTTAAATAGCACATCCACATTACAGGGGAGCCTCAAAATTAGTCTGAGGCAGGCTCCCATACTGTGGATGTGCTACCTCAACTTAGAGCCCCAGGAAGCACTGAGGAATAATTACTTCAAATGACTCTGGGGAATAGTTATTTCGAAATAGCAGTAGTGGAGCGTCCACACTACCACAATTTCGAAACAACTATTTCAGAATAAGTGTTGTTTCTTGTGGAAAGCTAGAGTTATGTCTAAATATCCAGCTAAATATCAGGTAGTGTGAACTCTCTGCTTGTTGTTTCAAAATAAGGGGGGTTACTAGACCAGGTGGGGCCTGCCTATTGTAGACCTGGGCTAACAGTCTTTTTGGTGCCAGAGCAGTAGCAAGTGGCCATAGGGTAAATGAGAATCCGGCCCATAGCATGTTTGCTCACAGTTGGGTAGTAGTCTGGTGTTTTGGAGTTCATTCAGTTATTTTCCTGGGCATTCATTTGCGTCTGTTTGACATAATTTTGGAAGCACTGGAAATGTCTGGCATTTTTCACAAAAACCTGGTTTGATGGGTCCATAACTCAGCTGTTTTCATTTACTGAGGGCTGAAACGTGGTGGATAGTGAATACATTTCTGACTCTAATGTGCAAGTTCTAAATTTTGTAGAGATGGCACTTCCTAGCAGTAAATCGTAGTGCTCTGATTTCTTGAATTACCGTTTTGCTATGTTTAGAGACTTAATTGTTTTTAGTCCAGAGGCTTCCAAATATCCTGCCCAAAGAGGCCAAACATCTCATAACAGCCTTCAGAGCAGCCAAATTCAAGCAAGTCTTGTAGGTCTAAACTTTCAACATGAGATGATTAGAAAGTGAAGTGGTCTAATTTATATACATCGGAGTATAGAAACAAAAGTAATGTGAGAAATACGTGCAGTGTTTTTTCTAATGTCTCCTCAAAACATGCACATAGCTCATGTCCGCATCTACACAAGTGGCCAGAGCAAAACTGTTCTTACTGTTAAGTGACTTCATTGGAATGCAATAGCAAGGGGAACAAACCTGACCTGTTCCACAATGGTTCCTCTCCAAACTAAGGTCTTAGCAAAGGAGCTTATGAGAGGATGGGTTAAAAAAAAAAAAGAGGTTGCACAGCAAATCTGGACTGATGAAAGACAGAACAAATGACCAATTTCTTTGAAGTCCAATTGGTGCATCCTAACTCAAGCCAAATGACCATCAATTTGAATCCACTCCCCACTTAAGGACATACAGAATCAGACAACAAACCATTACCTGGAGAAAAATATGTGAAAAAGCACATGATGGTGTAATTGTAAGATGTAATTAGCAGAGGTTATAAAAACAGTTTATATACAACCTAATCCTTTGGCATTTTTGGACAATAGCTGTCTCAGCGGTTGACCAGTAAGTGTTGTGAAATTCACTGCAACCTGCTTTGTATTATTTTACATCTTTCTCTCTGGGGTACTTTTTTTGGCTGACTAGTATTTGCATAATCCCTCTAATGCAGTTACTGTAAGTTGTACTTCTGCTCCCCTGCAACAGCACTGCTTGCCAATGAGGAAGAGGAAAGGATCTTGTGGGGTTTGATGTCGTCAGCACCAAATTTAGTGTGGCTGTGTCAAAATCAACTGGGGAACTTACTAAGGCACTTAAAATCATCAATCCAAAATAGTTAGGTTGACAATTGTGTTCCAGTACCAAATTGGGGCAAAGCTTGGCATTCCTATGAATGGTGCAGAAATCTGGCCAGCTGTTCTTTCAATACGTTGGTCGCCACTGATGTAAATCTTTCCAGATCACACATCCTCCATTGTTCATTTTCAATGTGTCTGATATGGTACAAGCTGATTGGGGGTGAAGGGAAGCACCTTCCAACTAGGGATGTTAAGAGGCAGGTAATTGGCTAATCATGTGATTGATACAATTTGTATCAACTACACGATTAGTTGATAAGGGAAGGCAGATGCTCTGTCCTAGCTTGCGCCGAGTCTAGGAGCTATCCCCGCTGTGGCTCTGCAGTTTAAATATAGTAGGAGCTGGGCATGCAGGCAGGGGTACATTGACTACATGTAAACTACAGACCTGCAGCAGGGGTAAGTCCAGGACCCAGCGTGATCCAGGACTGGCAAGTCTAGCTCGCTCCAGGTCTGGGACCTACACTTGCTGTGGCTCTGCATTTTATATGTAGTTAAGAGCCGCATGGCTATTACTACATTTAAAATGCAGCGCCGCAGTGGGGTTCATGCTGGGTCCAGCAGCCCCAGTCCACGAGGGGTCCCAGCAGGGAACCAGGTCCACCTGCAGACAGGGACTTCTGCCGGACCAGCCTCTGCTCGCACCCAGCCCCAGCTGCCACAGACATTAGAAAAATAAATGAAACCCAGTCCCCTGTTTAATTTTATCCATGCTTTGCTTTCAGGTGGTCCTACCATGACTTTTTCAATAGATATCGAGTTCTCATGAAAAAGAGGGAAGTCTCTAAAAATGACAAGAAGGTGATCTGTAAAATGCTTCTGGAAAACCTCATTAAGGTGAGCTGGGATTGAAGGTTCAGAAACCATCCTTAAAACACAGAACCTCTTAACAGTGATACTATCTCAGCTCACCTTCCCATTTTACCTGCTGGAGCTGCAAATGCTGATGTGCCCCAGACAGTCGGGAGCTTCCTCCAAAGTCAAGCTATCTCAGAAGGAATAATGAGACATGGCATGAGATCTATTGATTGGATTCAAGCTGAAAAGGCCTTTTTGTGCAATTGAATTCTGCAGCTTATTTGTGGGCAGAAGATGGTACTGATTTATTATCCCCACAAAACCCGTTCTTTCCCCCTCCTTTTCTGACTAACGGCTATTGGAATAAAATCCTAGAGTCCCAGGGTCTCTCACTATATATAGCATCAGGATTCCCCAACAAGGTCGAGAGAGACCCCGAAGACAGTTATCAGTCACCTTTTCATACAAATGATGAGGAGAATGCACAGCAAATATGACACGTCTGCTGCATGGGAAATTCTTAATGGTCACATACTGTGGTGATAGTCTAGGTATTAAGATTTATTTTCTAATTGTTAATGTGTTCTGTCCTCTGTGGTTTTTTTCTTAACATTAACAAGCACTAGCTGAGTGAGGTTAAGCTTGTCACTACTCAGGAGACCATCCAGATTGAAGGACAGTTTTCCAATTATTTCTTTCTATTCACTTGGGATCTGTGGTTAAATTTTTATTTGAGTCCTTTTTTTGTTGCCGAGGAATGTCAGTTTGGCTGCAGGACTGGGGCCCCAAAGAAACAACCAAAGATTCTACTTTTTATTCACTGACACGACATATTGAAATAAGTGGGTCTGCTTGCAGTGGGTAAAGTTAAAGTACATTTGCAGGATCACAACCTTGATCATTTTCCCTGAAGAGGTAATGTAAAAAGCTGCAGAATGCAGCTTTTACTTCCAGATTTTGAACATGGGTTTGACTTAGCCTATTAATCAGGAGTGAGGTCACTTTTGAGTATTGGCATAGATCTGGGATCAGACTCCTCTCATTTTCCCTCACACAGTTTGGGAGTCTTTGGAGCTGAAATTTTGATTCTGGCTGATCTCTTAAATTTTGTCAGAATGGAGGAGAACAAGCTTTTGATTTTTGACTTTTCAGAGAAGATGACATGCCAAGAAAGTATTTGCATTCAGCTTGCATATTCACTGACTAGAATGGGAATACAGAAACTGAAAACAGAAAGAACCGAGGTTCAGCAATGCTTCCCATGTCATACCTCATGTGGTTGTGATATTACATGAAAAAACCACTTGATCTGAAAACACTTTCTGTGTTCAAGACCAAGGTGACAAACCTTCATAGTCCCTACTAATGGCTATTTTAGGACAATTTCCAGTATGTTGGAAAACTCAAATTGACTTCAGTGGGACTGGGATTTGGCCTTTAACCCATTTCAGCTGTAAGTGGAAATACGTGAAGATTGGGGGCGTCGGTTTTATATGCTAAAATTGGTACTCTGGGATAAAGTTTGTTTAATCAAATTGAATGGATATGGGAAATGAATTGGTAAATTATATTCACTCTTGTCATCCTGATACACTGAGCAAAAACCTAAACACCTCAGACAAGTGTTTGTCTTAACTCCGTTTCTCTTATGCTTTTGAACAGGACCCTGACAAGTTCCAGTTTGGACGTACCAAGATTTTTTTCCGTGCAGGCCAAGTGGCATATCTGGAGAAACTGCGGGCAGATAAATTCAGAGCTGCTACTATCATGATACAGAAGACGGTGCGGGGTTGGCTGCAGAAGGTGAAGTACAGAAGGATGAGAGAAGCTGCAATAAGAATCCAGAGATATACACGAGGACACCTGGCTCGCAGGTAAGGATAATCTCTAGAGAATGACTAAATAGGGACTATAGCAAGGGTGGGCAAATAGTGGCCCATGGGCCAGATCCAGTCCACCAGGGCCAGGTATCTGAGATTGCAGCTCCTGTTGGCCATATATTGCTATTCCTGGTTAATGGGAGCTGTGGGAAGTGGTGTCCTGGTCCACACTGCTTCACAATGCTCCCATTGGCTGGGAATGGTAATCCTTGGCCAATGGAAGCTGCAGTCTCCAGTGTCTGTTGCCATGCAGGTAAATATAATGGCGGCTCCTCCCCCACCCAGAGACTAACCTTAGTGCACTGCTGACATGTTATTTCCCACCCCTGCACTTAGAGTGGTGAATAGTTCCAGTCCTCCTATTGGAACTGCTCCATCAAACTGCTTCTGCTATGAAACCTGGGTGCTTCATAGATTCCAGAGTCAGAAGGGACCATCTAGTCTGACCTCTTGTATAACATGGGCCATAGAACTTCCCCAAAATAATTTCTAGAGCAGATCTTAATACCACAAGTATGTGATCTGCCTTATCTTTGGAAGTGCGAAGCGCCTGCACTTGCCACTGATTTTACAGAGAGTATCAGGTATACTGCAATTCTGAAAATAAAGCCCATTCTATGTTTGTATAGACCAGGCAGGGTGTGGGGTAGCCTATGAATACATTTATTAAAAATCCTTACTACAGGACTGTGATGGGGCGGAGAAAGCCTGACCTTCCTGCCGGAGGCCTTTCAGCACCCTGGCCAGCAGCAGGAGCAGTGGAGAGGTCCTCCGAGCAGGGTAGAGGGGGCAGCCTTCACTGCAGCCAACCAGGAGGCGGTAGGCTGCTATCTAAGGAGCTGCTAGCTAAGGCCTGTCAGTTCCATCCTGGAGCTCAACCCAGGCAGACCTGTGGGCTGACTGGGAACGCCAGCACCATGGACAGCTCCGAGTGGGAGCTGGGCCCTTGTAACTAAGTGGAGCTAGATCCTTTGGCAAAAGGCTAGCAAGTGGTAACTCTGAGGAACCCTAGACAAGGCGAACTTTGTAACCAGGCCCTAGAGAAGGGCTGGATGAAACGGCATCCCAGGGAAGTGGCCCAGGGACATGACCAGAATTACGGACTTTGAAACTTGGCAGGTAACTGCTACATATAGGGTCCCTGGGCCAGGACCCAGAGGAGTGGACAGGTCTGGGTCCTCCCCCACCGTCCTACAAACTACATCCAAACGAGGGGGTAAAGAGAAGGCTTGAACCTCGGCCACAGATTGGACTGTGCCTCACCCTCAAACAGGCGAGGTAATTATTGTGAGACCCCCTTTATTTACTAAGGGGCTCTTTCAGACAGGACTGAACCTGTTACAGGGACTAACAATCTCACTTGTGAGAGTGGGTTTTTGATCATTTGTTGCCGGTCTTCAAAATCCATTTAAGATTTCTCTGAATGGAATTCAGTCTCTTAGCCACATGGTATGGTAGCTGAGCAATAATCTAGTCCTTGGCTCTGAGGTAATGTTTTCCATTGAGAGGTGCTGCAAAATCAGCTGCAGCCCAATGAACCCTATTTGTACTTAGGTGACACAAGATGCTATCTGTTGATCTAGCTTTACTCTTCAGGCATCCTGTCTTTTAAACATAGCCCCTCTCTCCTGATTTACTGACTGGATGTTGATTTTTATCAATTAATTTGGATGGCTGAAGTTGAGGAATCTCTGTTCCTTCAAAGGTGACACTGATATCCTAGAAATCATGGTGCATTGCTGATGTATATTAAGAGTTGTCCTTATTGAATTCTTTTCATTTTGTTTGCATTATGTAATGTAACAACCTCATGGAATATATGGCGGTGGAAAGTTCTATAATAAGCAACAATAGAGAGAGGGGTGGTGTTATTTATAATAGTCACCAGGGTCTCACAAAGTGGCCACAACTCATGTCCAGACAATGCTTCATTATTATTTATTACTACAGTAGCACACATATGACATAATCAGGACTCTAAATTGCTAGGTCTTGTACCAACACACAGATATGGTCCCTGCTCTGAGGACCTTACGTTCTAGTTAAAACTGAAGCATAACAAGTATGACAAATAAGAGGGAAGGGAAGGAAGAGCGCATGTGTAGCAGAAACTTAATCTCATCCAATTATGTTGATTCACGTTGTGCATTTTTATGTTGTTTATTTGCCTCCCACCCTCCCATTCCTTTTTTGCATATACCATTTCAACCCCATCCCTTTGCCTACTTGTATAGGGACTGCTGGGGACATGTCGTCTCTAAGACCTTACCCTGACCACCTGCTTTCTTTGAGATGATCTGGCTATCAGATTGTGCTGGGTGTCACTGGATAAACAAACTTTTTTGCTCTTGCCTATTCTCCCTGTTTAACACCTTCCAGTTCTATGGGATGTAGTGAGGCATTGTGCCTCTGTAAGAAGAGACTGCAGGGGCCTGTACAAAGAAACTTTTTTCAAAAGTAAATTAAAAAAGCTAACGCAACTTGTAAAAGCAAAGCAAATATCTGTGTGATATTTCATGCTGAGGGCAATGAATACATCATAAAATCAGTGAAACAAGTGAAGCCTTCAAACTAGAACTGTGGTTTTATGGATATTTACTAAGATTTAACAATAAATTGGTCATACATTTTCCACCTATAGTCTCAGAATGGCAGCAACACACAGAGGCACTAACCACTTCATAAATTATCCACTGTGTATGAATTGCTTGGAGTCCTGCTCATGAATGTTGCCAAAGCAGTGCACATTGCTTTAAATGTCAAATCAAATTGCTGCTGTTTTGCTCATGTACTTGTAACCAGTGAACACACTGTACTATTCTTGTTTTTGGTAGTAGGGGACCAAAATGACTAACTTGGAGGAGGATGATTTAGAGTTTTGAGGATTTAAGAAAGGGAAAACAAGAAACCATGAGTGCGTGTGATGGAAAAAATAAACTTTTTATGAAAGAAGCACTAAAAGCAGTTCTGAACATTACATTTGCTGTTCACGTTTCAAGTATCCCTAGATACAGCAAGTATTTAATGTATGTATGCACATCACTGGTGACTTAACAGGAGAGCTGTCAGCAGCTTCTTTCCCTGAGATGATTGCTGTTTTTCTTTTTCAAATAGTGTCAAACTCCTCACAACAAAGGATTGTTTCTTAATGCAACTTAATACACTTGAACATCTTTACTTTGGCAACCCTGGGAAACGGGCTGTGCCTCATTAAAGATTTTGCCAGGCCAGGGAGAGCAGTGTGGTATTTGTGTATGATGGGGATGGGACGCTTCCCCGACACCCTGCTCCTAGGGGCACACGTGGCTTCATGCCCCATGCCTCTCCCAAGCATTGGGAGACACCCAGAGGTTCGAGTTTTCCAGCTGTGTTAAATATGTTCTTTGTCGGTCTGGGTGGTATGGTGGAAATGAAGTAGTGTTATCCTTAACCCCTTCTTTCTTGCATTTAACAGATTGGCAGACCACCTAAGGAAAACAAGAGCCGCCATCATCTTCCAGAAACAATATCGAATGTTGAGGATTCTTCATGCTTTCCAGAAGATCCGCAAATCTGCTATCACTATTCAGGCCTTCACTCGGGGCATGTTTGTCAGGAAAGTTTACCACCAGGTACTACTACTTCAGAAAACGTCACTTCACTGGAGAGAGATGCCTTCAAAGTTATCTATCAAGAGTCCGTCTAAGCATGTATTATATTGAGGATGCCTAGATCTTTTTTTTCCTGAGCTGTGAGCTGTTGTATTTCTAGAATCCACAAGTATTAACTACAAACACTGGAACAATAAAGCTATGAGAGCAGAAGTGACTAAGCAGCAGTCCATCAAAAGACTAGCTTAATGGAAGTTATTCAGGCAAACCAACACATACAGGCATAGTGAAAATGGGGACATGTCCTCTCATGTAACACACCTAGTGAAAAACTTACCTGACAGATAATGCACATGTCTGAGCCATGTGACATCACATCTGTCTGTTAAATTCAATCTTAAATGAAAGGTGGCTAATCACATTCAGATTTACTACAATTGCCTATTTAATTAATGATCTCCATTAATTTTAATATGGTAACTGATGCCAAGTGAAAGGAAATAAATGATGCTGTTGGTCATAATATATGACACAGGAAAGGACTGCCAGGCTCAGGAAATCAGTCAAGGCCTGGGGGGAAAGGAGTTCACACTGGCCTCGCTCACGCATTAACTATTTTGTCGCTAGGGAATGTCCTTAAATTCACAAGAGGAAGGATTCAAAGAGAAATGAAGGTCCAGTGACTAGGGCCCTCACATGGGACTTGGGAACCCAGGTTCAGTTTCTTGTTATGCCATGAACTCCTATGGGAGTTTGGGAAAGTCACTTGGCTGCTCAGTTCCTTATCTCTAAATGGTGGTAACAGCATCTCCCTACCTCACAAGGATGTTGTGAGGGTAAATATATTAATATTTGTGAGGTGCTCAAATAATGAGCCATAGATGTTGTGATGACAGAAAATACGAAAACAATAGCAATTCGCTTATTTATCTATTTGTGCATCTGTTTTACTAGAATAATATAAATCTGGGGGGGATATTATTCTACATTCTTTTGAGGCAGAAGAGTAATGTGAGGGGAACAAACAGAGCAGTATGTTTAATTGGGCTATTGTTACTTACCCATAGCCACTTTGTTTTATGCTCCAGCACATCCTTGTTTCTCCTGATTGTCTCTTGTTTCTACACATTTTCTAGATCCTTTTGGAGCACAAAGCCACTATCATCCAAAAACATGCCCGGGCCTGGCTGGCTCGTAAGCAATTCCTCCGCTTCAGGAGTGCAGCTGTGGTCATCCAATGCTACTTCAGGCGCATGAAGGCCAGGCAAGAGCTGAAGAAACTGAAGATTGAGGCACGGTCTGCAGAGCACTTGAAGAAACTCAATATCGGCATGGAGAACAAGGTGGTTCAGCTTCAAAGGAAGGTAGATGATCAGGTGAGTCCTGGAGTATGTTGGAACGACTTTGTTTCTATCTTGTGTGAATGATGCAGTAAAAATCTGGGAAGTGGATAAATGAGTGGCTGACTGGACTTTATGTAACAAGTATTATTCCCAAGTGGTGTCCCTGGAGGTATACCTCCAGCACACCCAAGAATTGCAGCTACTGCAGAATGTGGCTACTATTTATTCAGTGAGCCTACCCATAAGTAGGGTGTTATGCTTGGCATTGGCTATCAAATGATATATAGGTGAAGTTTAAGGTATTGATTTTTGAGATGTTGTGTTTTCTTCTGTAAAGGCTGTGCCTATCATAGACTGCCATGTTCTTTGAATGATTTCATGGTAACTTCCAGCATTTGGCTTAGCATCTTCCAGGGGTTGCTGCCAGGACATTTTCACTTAAGAGTCTTCACCTCTGGAACATAAGATTATTAGATTGGCCTTGTTGGTCAAACCAGTGGTCCAGTGTCCTATCTTCCAACAATGACCAATGCTAGAGGTGTTGGAGGCAGTGAACAGAACAAGCAATCATGATCCATCTTTTGAGGTTTATTCCCATTTTCTGGCAATCAGACACCAGGGACATGGCTGATCATCTTGTCTAATAGCCATTCTAATAGACTTATCCTTCACAAACTCATTTCCTCTCCTTTGTCTGCTAAAGCCAAGATGTGCTACTAGGTCTGTTGGTTTTAGGGTTTTTTTTGTTTTCCCTAACCCCTCTGAACCGGAGGGAAGATACTGAGGTACAACGGCTATGGGACTTTTAATGGCTGAGGAAGTGTTTTGTTAGTGTTGTGCCTCTTAATCTTCCTTGTTTAATTATAATATCAGTATTTCTACATGAGCAAAGAAATTAGTGATTATACTTCTAAAAAATCTAAATAAATACAGCGAAAGGCTCGGTAAATGAACAAGAGCCATGGGAGATAATGCTCCTGCTTAAGTTGCAGGTATTTCTTTCGCACTGTGTAGCAGATGTCACTGATCCACAAAAAGCATAAGAATGGGAATTGCTTGTTTCACTGCATTCATTCACCAAGACTAACCTAGCTGTCAGCATGTGTCACAGCTTTGCTAGCTGACTAAATTTAAAGATGATGAAATCACATTCTGAAATTCAGTTTGATCAGGTGTCACTGAGCTAATATTTCTTCTTTGAGGACTGGCCCTCTGGGTGCTCCACTTCAGGTGAATGTGCTTTCCTGTGCTTTGATTGGAGAATTTCAGCAGCAATGCTTCTCTGGCTTGCATGTGCACTCTCCCTATCTCATAACATTGCCGGTACCTATCTAGCATACATGACCAGACTCCCCGTCCCCTGAGTTCCTTCTCAACCATCCTTGACCTAACACCAGTCTCCCAGAAGTGCTTAGAATGGAAGTGGCGTCACATATCAACACCAATGCCTGCAAGCACAACAAGATTGTGGACAAAGGCACCACCAGCACTGACCCATTTCCTGGACCACAAAGATTTACTGGTCTCAGTGACAACAGAGTCATCACTCTCAGGTACCAACGTGATTTCAGGATAGACAGTCCCATGCCAACCCACTGCATGTCCCTGTAGTGAGGAAGACTGCGGAGGAGGGTGCTTTTTCATCACATCACTCCTCTCCTATCCGGACTATTTCAACATTAGGCCCACCTGTACAGCCTAAATCTTCCCACAGGATTGATACCCAGACTTGGTAATGGCCACCACCCATGCCATTCCCTATGCAGTGAATCTACTGGGACCCTTGGGGACATACAGGCAACAATACCCTTGGACTCTAAGCTTCTTCAGGGAGAGGATTAGATCTACCTTCAGTGGTTACACCAAAGCTTTCCTCCAGAGATTCTGATGAAGAACAGGAGGCGGCCTTGGAGAAGGAAACAAACATGCCATCAACCAACATGTCATCATCTTCTCTAGACTAAGCCACAGTGCCTCCTCCACTCTCACCTGCTGATGATTTCAAACATTTTCAGGAGCTCTTCATAAGAATCACTGATTCCCTAGAGATGCCTCTAGCAGAGGTCCCAGAATGCCCAACTTAAATTACTGGACATTCTCCAAACTTCATCTTAATTGAAAATAGTGCTTTTGATATATAGCAAAAATCATGTCAGACCCTGGCAACAATACCTCCAATTTGCAAGATAGCAAATGAAAAATATTACGTCCTATCAAAAGAGTCGGACTTTTTATTTTCATACCTCACACAAAACTCTTTAGTTGTTGATGCTGTCAGTTAATGAGGTAGGCAATGCCAGTCCAGATCTACTCTATATAACAGAGTGGAAATGATTAGCTCTTTCTGACCTTAATGCCTACTCATCAGCCACTCTTCAATTTCTGATTGGCAATTATGCCAATACTGATAGCAAATTACAACCATGCAAACTATTCCAAATGCTCAGACTTTGTTGATTACGTAGTAGAAGACAAAGATCTATTTAAGGACATCATCACTGAAGAATATCTACTAGTCTGAATCTCCTCACAGGCATCTCTGGATGAGCTAGAAATGATGGCACACGCTATGGTTATGCATTGAGCTTTGTGGTTCGACTTGACCAGCTTCTCAAGAGAGATACAGTGCACCATGGCGGACCTCCCTTTTGATGGTCAAAAGCTATTTCTCCACATCCTGAAGGACTTTCAGGGAACCCTTGGTACCCTGGGGATATACACACCTGCAGCAAGGAAAAATATCCAGTCAATACTATCCTTCCCTGAGTACAAGGTCTGCCCCATGTGCCCAACATCAGGGGCAATATGGCACAAAGGCACAGAGACCTCCAGGGTGTTGACCATCTCTGTCATTGGCATCCCTGCAAGCTTCTTCCAAACAACAATTTTGGAGTGTTAGTTGAGAAACTGAGTGATCTCCCCCATTCCTTATATTATCATCAGTTACCCATGCAACTCCAAAGCCCTTCCATCTACTGAATGGCACTACTCAGCAATCACCTGAAGTGGGCCACTCCGCTAAGAGGCGGCAAGGGCTACTCTACCCTATGGAGTAACAGTTTCTTTGAGATGGCGTCTGTTTAGGTGTTTCAATACCTGCCCTCCTCTCTACTTTGCAGTTCAATCTATGGATTCTGTAGTAGAGAAAGCACCGACACGGCGAGGGGCAAGTCTGGGCATGTGTGCTAGATAGGTGCTGACAGTGGCACAGTATGGGGAGTGTGCATATGTGACTGAAATGAGCACTGCTGCTGAATCTTCTGACCAAAGGTGCAGGGGGACACATTTGCTTGAACTGGGGCACCCACAGGGACACCCATTTCAAAGAACTTCCATTTATTGCACAGGGTGAGTAACCCTTTCTACTGAAAAACATAGCAGGTTGGTTGGAGGGGAAAAGTAAACCCAGGCAATTTCAAACCATATGCTTGAAAATCCAGACTAGCTAGACTTAAAATCCAGTCTAGCTAGAATTAAAACAGTCAAGAATTTTGGGGGAGAAGTGTTTTTTTCTTAAGCTTCCTGCTTTAACAAATATCTGGAATGCACAGTAACTACTACATTCCAGTGGAGTATACCATGTGTTCTGGGAGTCAGTTCATTCGGCAACCAACTGGAAGGTAATGAATAAATTGGATAAATACCCAGTATGCAAAGCCTTTTGAATAGGCTTGTTTTGATTCTGATCAGCAATCTTTGAAATACAATTACATTGCATTTTGAAATGGTACATTTTAGGTGACAGATGCCTGATTGAGAGACAATTTTCGCATGGTGGCTTTTTGGAAAGATGAAGTCATTAATCAAGTGCAGTGTATCATAAGAAGACTACCGAATAGCTTCTTGTTTACAGGTCTTTTAACAAGAATTCAGTTTCTGGAATTTCCCCTGTTCACCACAGAGGAAGTAAAAGGGTTATTCTAATTGGATGTGTTTTACATTGTCCATCTAGTTTCACAACATAATAAACATTTCAAAGGCAAGTATTGGAGATCATCCAAATGGCTCAGTTGTGCAATGGCAAAATTCCTATTAATTTGTGTTCTTCTGTTGTCCCTAAACAGTATCCATAATTCTCTGCTTCACTACAATTCACTTGGTGGTGGTGGTGTTTTTAAATAAGTTCTCATTCTGGTTACCACATATACAGATGACGTTAAAGGGTACCAGGTTGTGGTATCGATCATGGATAAATATCTTTTCTCATAGTGTTGGGGACGTATCGGGAAAGGTTCCGTGTCATGTGCAGTGTCTCTCCAAGCTTGCATGTCTTTCTGCTCTACAAGAGTTCCTGTTGGCTGCCTGCAGTATTGAAGAGAATAGGAAATTTGTATGTGCTGTCTTAAATACATTAATCCATACAGTTGTGCCAGCTGTAACAAATACTATGAGCCAATGTCACCATTGTTAGCTTCAAAGGAGTGGCATCTATCAACCCTATGAGCCCAATTTATAATCTTGGGCAGCCGGAATAGAATGCTGAATTTGGGCCACTTGTATCCTCATGTAGGTACCTAAAATTGGCAGAGACCCAAGTACCCAAATGAAGAATTAGTTGCCTTATCTTAGCCACCCACGTTTCATTATTGAACCTGCAGCTTACACAGCAGCACACCAATCAAAACTAGAATCTAAAGTGTACAAAAGCCTACAGTAAACCCACTTACAGCTGTTAATTACTTTATTCAAGCTTCAGAGGGGTAGCCAAGTTAATCTGTAACAGGAAAAATTTAAAAAATAATGAATCGTCTAGTAGCACCTTAAAGACTTTCAAAGCATGTAGATGGTATATGAGTTTTCACGGGCACAACCCACTTGTTCAGAAGACTGGAATATTAGAATTCCAGATTGTCCATGCAGAGTGCACAAAGAATACTTCTGTGAAGGTTACAGAATTCTAGGAGGACAGAAAACATTTCCACCTTGTTTTCATCTGTAAAAGCATAGGCCGGTCCTCATTTAACCTCAGCTCACAGTGAATTAAGTAAAACAATTGTAGCTCATTTAAACAACTCCCCAGTATGGGGATTTGCTGTGTTACAGAAGAAAGTTCCTGCCAAATCAAGCTTTCTGCTCATATCCATTGTATTGTTCCTCAACCACTTGTCATTATTTGCTGCGAGGAAAAGTATGTTAGATAAAAATAAAAGAGATATGATCTCCAGATAACGTTGCCTTTTCTGATCATGAATGGCAACACATAGTGCAGAGTTACCATTCAGCTGGGAAGCAGGGTTTGGGAAGCTTACAGTTAGATAGAAATCATTGGCTTAGTGTTATGAGAGAGCTGGGCCTTTTTTTTTTTTCCCAGACAAATAGCTTACTTACAAGTGCAGTTTTATTTTGACTACAAACTAGTTGCAAATTCCCTGAATAGTTTTGGCATATTTGTGTGTGTGTCCTTGCTTGCAAGGGGACTTGTGTACCTCTTATACAATAAGATTCGGGGGGGAGGTGGTGATGCTGCTGCTGTGAATGTCACTTTAAACGTTCAGTCGTTAGAGTACTGTCCTGGGATATGGGAGACTAGGGTTTATTTCCCTGCCTCCCTCTGATTATAGAGAAGGGATTTGAACTTGGGTTTCCTACCTTCCCTACACATGGGGCAATGTAGAATGCTAGGGCAGGTTATTCTCAAGCTTTCCTGGTAAAGCTCTTCCACTTAGTATAAATAATTAAAAATTTGGTAGGGCAGAGTTTGGAACTGGAGCCTTCTACCTTGTAAGAGAGAGGGATAGCTATGTGAGTCTGTATCTATAAAAACAATGTCCAAAATAACTGTACCCTAGGAGATGGCTCTGTAATCTTAGTAATGACTTTTGATGGACTTTTCACTGAAGAGGACATGCTGCTGTGATTTGTGAATTTTCAGGGGAAGAAAGAGAATTTCTTTTGTGTGGTTGACCCTAATCATAATCAATGGAACTGTACAATATGTGATTCCCAGTAGCTTTGATTTGAGTCACAAGCATCAACCAACCATCAGATCTCACACCGTTTAGAGGAAGTTGCTTAAGTGAGCAATTGACGTCTGGTTTAAAAAAAAAAAAAATCTGAGCGAGTGAAAAGGCCTTATTGAACCACTGCATCCCATAGCTGAGGCGTAGAGCTTTGTGCTCAAGCCTGCAATTACGTTACAGTTCATTGTCGCAGTAGGCATCTGAAGGCATAAGTACTGAGAAGAAAGAAGATAAACTGCAGCCCAAAATATTGCAAGCCAATTGCACTAAGCAATGAAAATGTAGTTTACTCTTACTGTTACAAGTAATAAACACGATTTGCATTTATTTCTAATTTAACAAAGTAAATAAAAGCTTGAATAATCATTACAAAATTATTACTGATAAGTTTTCGTGTCCTAATTTAGGTTAGGTTTGACTTGTATTTTCTTTATTTCATTAGCAAAGGGGAGCACGTCTGTGCATGGATGTCTTATTCACATTATCTGAAGAAGTGGGTTGTACCCGTGAAAGCTCATGATACCATCTACATGTTTTGTTAGTCTTTAAGGTGCTACTAGACTATTTGTTGTTTTTAAAGCTTTTCCAGGATCTTTCTGTCTGTTGCTTTTGCAGTTGGTCATGCTCACATATTCCTTTTCTCTTTTCTTCTGGGTCGTGGCTTGCAGAACAAAGAATACAGGCACCTGAATGAGCAGCTCTCTGCACTTACCTCTGCCTATTCCACCGATGTGGAAAAGCTGAAGAAGGAGCTGGAGCAATATCGGCAGAATCAGGGGAAGAGCAACCAGCTTGTCAACTTGCAAAAAGAGATTGAGAGCCTCAGGCTGGAGCTCGAGAAAGCCCACAGTGAAAGGAAGATTATTGAAGACACCTATGATAAGGAGAAAGATCTACTCCGAAAGGTATGTGTAGTGTTTATCATGTGCTTTCCAAGTGGTATGTAGGCTCCATGGAAGGTAGGTGATTTTTTTCAGACATTTTGGTTCAGAATCTAAGGAGTAAGATTTTCAAAATCACTGTGGTCCTTTCAGTGAGAGCGCAGCATCAGACTCCTTCAGAGACTTTTGAAAGTCCTGCTTTTTTCACCCTTTCACTAACTGAGGTCCACTGTTTTATCCATACAGTGGGGAGAGAGCAGGTGACAGTTCAAGCTTCCCTAACTGTGTGCCTTAACCATGGCCTGGGCATTCTGGATTAGTGTCTGCTCAGCTTTGCACAACTATGACGATGAAGAACCTGCCCATGCACAGTTCAGCCCCAAATAACTGTGTTTGCTAATGACACAAATGGGTGAGGCCTAGGCACTAGGGTTGCCAGGTCTCCGGTTTTTGCCCAGACAGTCTGTTGTTCATGTCCAGTTAAAAAAAAAAAAAAACTTTCTGTTTTTCTTGGCTGGAAGGGCCCTCTCTTTCCCCCCCCCCCCTCCTTTTTTTCCTCTCTCAACCAGTTTTTTTCCTGCCACGTTCGGGATTTTTTGTGAAAGCATCTGGCAACCCTACTAGGCACATACCTGCCTCTGCTCTGGCTAGTTTCTGGTGGCTTCAAAAGCATAGAATGCAGGGAGCACTGTTAGAGGGCACTGAAAACTATTGAAAGGATATTACCATGTTCTGAGACATTGTTGGGAGCAAGGACTTGTTCATTGCCATCTCTGCAGCTGTTATGAAACTGCTAGGGGTGCTGATCATGGTGGCTTTCTGTTGCGGATCCCTGTGTCCTGGATTGAGGCTGCCAAATCACTTCCCACAAGCGATCAGTCTGCCATTCTTAACAATACTCAGTACCACCAGCTTGGCTGGATTTGAGTCTGGGTATTGCTCTAATGGCAGAAGTTGCTTTCTGCCCCTCTGTGTCATGACCCCTGAGCAATCTACTCTTCTTGGAATTGGAGTAATGTGAATTATTGCCAGTATTGAGCTTTTGGCCAAGAAAAGTGCTGTAGTGTGAGCAGAGATGTTCAATCCGAAGGGTGTGCCTAAACAGCAGTCAGACAACTGGGGCTGGCTCAGGTCAGCTGATATGGCCTCAGGCTTTGGGGCTGTCAAGTTGATGTGTAGATATTTAGGCTTGCATGTAGCCCGAGCTACAACCCCACAAGCAGGGCAGATCCTGGAGCCTGGGCTCCAACCCAAACATCTACACAGCAATTTTTAGTCCTGCAGCCTGAGCCCTGTAAGACCAAGACCGTTCACCTGGGGCCAGCCATGACCATGCTACAAGTCTTTTATGCCACGTTAGACATACCCTACAGGGAGCTTTATGTGAGAGCTAGAAATTACCTTCCTCTCAGAAGTCCCTCACTTGATTTAGTTCCCTATGTAACATATCTGGGTTGCTCTGGAAATTGGAGGATCTAGGTCTCGGAGTATAACTTATCTCCAAAGTCCCCAGTGGCACTTGTGACTGGTGGACAGGCTTAATGAGGGTGGTTCCGCTTAATGAGGATGATTCCACTTAATTCTAGTTGCTGAAATCCTGTAATACTATTATAGGGAAAAGCTTAGGGCTTGTTGACACAGAGAAATGGACTGGAATAGTTATTTGGAATAAAATAATCCAGAACAGCTCCCTTTGCGAACTAGGGATGTAAGTGAGCACTCGACTACCTGATAAGCATAAGCTTATTGGATACTTGAGTGGAGTACTCAACTACTTGCTTTCCTCCGTTGCTGCCTCTGTATGGTCCAGCAACAGCTGGGGTCTGTTATAATTTCAGTTAGCTGGATGTCCACTTAGCATGGGTGTGGCCAAGCTTCCATGGTCCAATAAAGTTTGTTACAGCCACCAGCCCTGGCTCTAAGAGTTTTATATTGTTATTTAGGTCTCATTTGCCCCTAAATCTCTTCTAAGAGCCCACTAGGCAGTGGAAGTCTTGGTAATGCTGCTAGACAATATTGACCTCCCGTGATTTGTCAAATTCTTCGGTTCAGCACCAGTCAGGTCTCAAAGGTGCCAAACTAGAGAGGTTCAATCTGTACAAATTCTTCCAAAGGATGCTTAGTGCCAGCACAGTTTCTTCACCTTTGCCTTATTTGCGAAAGCAATCACAGATATTTTTCTTTTTATTGTGTGTGGCTGAGCTCTTGTTTGTACCAGACCTAGACATGAAAAGGGGGAAATCAGTGTTTTTACTTTCTAAAAAACTCTGCTTCTTGGTACAGGAGACATTTCTTTAACTAGCTACAGCAAACAGCATCAGAACTTCAAAGGATGCTTTACTAAGGAAGTGATACCGTTGGGGGGAAATCCTTTCTTTGTTGTTTTTTATTATAATTCACTCTAATTATTTAGAGAGGCTCAGTTTAATAGTAGACAGGGAAGTCACTTGAGCGGTACAAAAACATAGGGGGTCTTCTCACCTTGTTATATCACTGCCTAGAGCAGGAGGAATATTTGGTACTTACCCATGTACTGAATAGTTCAGTTTCAGAATGTGGCCTTTCTTTCCTTGCACCAGCACCACCTTTTTCTCACACTGAAAATCAGCTTCCTGTTGCTTCCTCAAGTTCCTTGTCAATGGAAAAGTAGGGAGTTTTATTCTATTTTACTGAAGCCAGAGAAATTTGTGGTGACTTACAAGTAAGATTACATCAATCATTTATCAGAAGTGCATTGCTAAATGCCACGTGACAACTAAAAACTGCCAACATAGAAAAATAACGTTTGGGCCAAAATTTTTAATTCCCCTCCCCCCCCGACCTGGAACAGAAAACAGCGGTGTGGGGGGGGGGTGAGGGAGTGGGCGCAGTCCGCGAAAATTGTCATTCTATTTTCCATTGGAAAAAATGTTGCTGAAGACTTTTGACCAGCCCTGATAATTCCCTATCATACAAGGGTGTCATGAACCTTACTTCACGTCTTTGACAAATGACTCCCCCTCCTTATAGCAGTGTGCACCCTGGGTATTCTCATGTGGCACCAAGGAATCTCTTTGGATTTTAGCATTAAAATGACTTGATGACTTCTTTTTTCAGTTAGATACAATTGACTATGTCTTTGGATTTTTTGATTTGCGACAGCTGATGACATAATCATAGAATCCTAGGGCTGGAAGAGACCTCAGGAGATCGAGTCCAACCCCCTGCTATAAAAGCAGGACCAATACTAACTAAATCATCCCATCTAGGGCTTTGTCAAGCTGGAACTCAAAAAATCTAGGCATGGAGATTCCACCACCTCCCTAGTAACCCGTTCCAGTGCTTTACCACCCTCCTAGTGAAATAGTTTTCCCTAATATCCAACCTAGGCCTCCCCCACTGAAAGTCCATTTCAGTTTCAATTTAACTGTAGAATCTGTTCCTAAGTGTTACTTTTTTTTTTTACTTTTCTTGGTCATGTTCCTACTTTAGGATAGTTCATCTCGTTCACATGATCAGCATCTCCTTTAACAGTTCTTTGTATATTTTGAGAGGTAAGCAGCAGAGTTATCTGGTGATTTGTGAGCTAGTACAGGTTTTTTTATGACAATCCTGACATCGTTTTCCAGCGGAAGAGCTAGTCTTTCAAAAATGCTGAGCATTCATAATTGGGGCCATGTTTCAAGACTGCTCCCAAATAAGGACCAGATCTTCCAAACTGCTTAAGCGTCTCACAGCCCCCAACAGGCAAATAGGTAAAATAGACAGTTCTCAATGGGAGATGCCTGAGGGTTGAACACTTGGAAAAATCTTTGCCGCTTCACTTAGGTACCTAAATATGAGCTGAGCTCTCTTGAAATCTAGCCCAAGAGGAAACGGGTTGTACGTAGAGACTTCCAACAAGAGAAGAAATTCCTGCAGCATTGCTACTGCACAATGTGCTCTGTTTACCTACACCTGCACTGAGTGGACTTTTCTCCGAAATGCAAGTGTTGATAAATTCCCATTTCTCTTTCATATCGAGACAAGAAAGCAATAAACAAGACCCATTAAGTCTTGATACCAAAGAGCTTTCATTCTGGGTTTCTCGAGGATAAAGGATAGCTTTTAGCTAAGCAGGTTTCTATTGTGGCAGCTCATCTGTGTACTGTTTTGTCCAACTGAAGTTGAGCCCTAGGCTGCAAAATCTCTATTTTCCATTCCTAGCATTCATGGGTTACTTTCATAAAGGGAAGATAGTACTGTGAGCAGGGGGATGAAGGCTTAAAACAAGTACTTTAGCCTTTGGAAATATTTTTCACTCAGATTTAAAAGTCTGTAATGTAGGGCTCTGCTGTGCAATAATTTCTGTAGTATAAATTTGTGTACTTTCTCTATTTGTCCTTTGGCAGGTGTGGCACTAGGTGCTAGAGTCCCATAAAATTGTGTAGTTAAACTAAAACACATTCCAGTTCTCAGAGTAGAAATACTTAGCTTTTTCATAAATTCATAGAATAACAATTTGTGATAATCTACTCTGATCTCTTGCATAACACGGGCCATCGATATTTCCTGAACTAATTCATGATTCAACTTCCAGCTTTTGGATCTTTTTACAGCAAAATTCATGCCTTTGGGTCTGTCTAGACTACAGGGTTTTGTCGACAAAAGTGGACTTCTGTCGACAAAACTATACCTGGGTCTAGACTACCACTGAGTTCTGTTGACATAACGTCGACAGAACGCAGCAGTTTTGTTGACAGTGGTAAACCTCATTCTACGAGGAATAACGCCTTTTATCGACAGAGTTCTGTCGACAGAAGGCGTTATTGCAGCTACACTGTTCTTTGTGTCTACACTGTCATGTCGACAAAGCGGCTTGCTTTGTCGACAGAACTGGATGTAGTCTAGACACTCTTTCTCGACAGAAGCTTTGTTTACAGTATCTGTCAACAAAGCCTCTGTCGACAAAAGCCTGTAGTCTAGACATACCCTGTGTGTGTGTGTGTGTGTGTGTGTGTGTGTGTGTGTGTGTGTGTGTGTGTGTCTCGTTTGCAGCTGTATCCATTAGTTTCAGTATCCACAAAGATGGTAGAGCACATAATCAATTTGCAAACACCTAGAAGGTGTTGATAAGGTTATAGGTAACAATCAGCATAGATTTCTGAAGAGCAAATTGTGTCAAGTCAATCTGATAGCTTTCTTTGACAAGGTAACAAGCCTGTGGTAGGGGTTCTTAGTGCTCAGTGAATACAGTCATCAACTCTGTCAATTACTGTTTGATGCAAGAATTATTATCAATTTATTAACTCTTTGTATTAGAGTAACATCTAGAGACCTTGATCAGCATTGGAACCTACTATGATAGCTACTGTAAAAATGGAGTAAGACTCTCTTTACCCCCAAAGTGTGTACAATCCAAATATAAAATTCAATGAATAGGTATTAACATAGAATATCAGACCTTATAAAAATTTTGAAATATGTAGTATTTCATTTTTTCAGGCACCATGGTAATAAACACAGTATAATGATCCAAACAGACACATCACCTGGAAAGTTAAATCTTCTGTGCAGTCTTTTCTGTCTGAGAACATTTTCTTTCTCTTTATCTCTAAGACCCCTGTTAATTGGTAAGGTGTGCTGAAATACTTGTATAGCTGGTAACACATGTGCTTGGATAGTTGTGTCTCCAGCTCTGCCTACCTTTCTTGTTTTATTTATATCGTGCATTATTTTATTTTCCTTCTTTTTAGAATATTCAGAACAAGGGTGAGCTTTTTCTGCTCTGCTTGTTCCTTTTTTTCTGTTCCGTTTCTCTGATCCTCTTCACCTTTCTGAACCCTTTCACAGCTGCAACATTGATACTTTTTCTCCTCACTTGTCCTCAGCATGTCCCTGTGATGTTTTCCTTCGCACTCCAAGTCCTGTCATTTTAACACCTGCAAATGGCATTTATGCCACCACAGAAATCTGTACCTGGCAAATGCTTGGTTTTTTTTTTTTTTGTTTTTTGTTTTTTGTAATTATTCTGCTATGTAATGGTGATGCTGTTTAGGAGGAGTAACTATGGAATATTGAGAGGTATAAATCTACATAATTTTGAGCATGGGCTTCTCAGTATTTGGATGACACAATCAACTTGTTGGAGCCTTGTGACTAGTATGTTTTGTGTTCCTATTCAATGAAATGGATACCATTTGCCAACTTGACCTTTTCTGCATTCAGAGATTTTTTTACAGTAAACACTAGTGCATCTGGGACAATTTACTTGGAGAATAAACTCCCTTCGTTTTTGTAGTTAATATCTTTATCCTGATGCAGTGAAAATAGCTCTAAAATGGCAGAGGAAATATCTGTTTGGTTTAAAAAAAAAAAGAAAAAGAAAAAACTAACAACAATGGGTGCGAGTGTGAAACTTAATCCCTATGAAAAGAACCTGACCTTGAACTGGCCTACATTACGAGAAGTATTACTTTGCCTTGTTTCTTCCTTAGAGGGTTTCAGACCTAGAAGAGGAGAATGCTCTTTTGAAACAAGAAAAAGAGGAGCTTAACAGAATCTTGTGTCAATCTGAAGGTAAGAAGGGTTTATGCCTTCAGAACCTTTATAATAAACATTGATTAAGCAGTTTTTCATAAAATTAGTTTCTCTGGTATGCCCCAGCAATGGCTCGTAAACTGAAATGTGCTAATCTTCCAGCATCCTTTATTTCTTTGACAATGTGTTTGTCCAAACAGTTCTTCTCTCTTTGTACTGCTAGAGAATGACAAGACAGGAATGTGATTTAATCAGTGAGGGATTAAATGTGGAATATAGTACCTTAATGGGGTTTTCCAGTCAGTTACATCTCAGAATTTCATTAGGATGACTGTGATGGGAGGGGCAGCCCTTTAATGCTGACAGATGGGAGCCTAAAAACAGAGATGTTCAAATACTACAATTTGGACAGTGACAAATGGCATCTTGAAAATGACCGAATTAAGTGAATTTTTAAGTCAAATGTACACTGCAAGAGAACTACAGAAGTAACCACAAGCAAAATTCCAGGGCATGACAGAAATATATTCCACCTTTGCACATATTATACTTTTTTTTTATCAGACTCCTTTCAGTTTTCATTTTGATACAGGATTTTCTTTCCATGTGCATCATACACAACCCAAAGAGGTAGATATATTGAATTAATTTCTTGCAGTCATGATGTACCCCTCACTGTAATAACCAGATGCAAGATAAAGAAGATAAAAAAGCAAACATAGGAAAATATGTTGGCTAGCTAGAATTAGGCATAGTGCATGCCAGGATCTTTGGAATTTTCCCAATGGACTTTTATCCATGCACTTGAGTCCAGCTATCTTAGGACTTAAATTTTCAAAAATTAAGCTCTGAGATTTATATTTAGGCACCTAAACAATACTTTTTTTTTTTTTTTCCAAGTGCTGAGCACCAGAAACTCATATTGAGTAGATGGGAGTTGCTGAATGCTCAGCACTCTTGAAAATCAATCCAGTTATTTAGGCACCTGGATTGTTTAGTCAATATTTAACTTTAGACTAGGGCTGTCATTTATGGCATTAACTCAATGATTAATTGCAATTAATAGCAGTTTTAAATTAATCACACTGTTAAACAGTAGAGTGCCATTTAAATCTGTTAAATATTTTTAATGTTTTCAAATATAGTTATTCCCGTTACAACACAATACAAAGTGCACACTTCTCAGTTTATATTACTTTTGTTACAGATATTTACACTGTAAAAATGATAAAAGAAATAGTATTTTTAATTCACCTCATAAGTACTGTAGTACATTCTCTTTTAAGGATGTTAAGTAACAGTTAATTGACTAGTCGAGTAATCGATGGAATTTCCATTGACTAGTCGATAGGCATTTCCAGATTCCTCCTTTAAAATGTACAAGATCCCCCGCTGGGACTCTTGTACATTTCAAAGGAGGAATGTGGAACTCCATGTGCAGCCGGGGCCAACGGGAAGTTCCACTGACTCCCGGCTGTTCGCGGATGCCAGCTTTGAAATGTACAAGAGTTCCCAGCTGGGAGTTCTAGTTCATGCTGAACCAGTTGCCAACGGAAAAAAGTTTGTTTGCATTCATGGGAGGTAATGCTGCCCCCTTCTTATTTATGATGTCTCCTGAACATGGGAACAGATATTGGCGAGTTACTTTTGTTGCCAGCACAGCAAGGTATATTTGTGCCAGATATGCTGAACTTCTCTTTGCCCCTTCTTTCTTTGACCACCATTCTAGAGGTTGCTTCCACAATGCTGATGCTAATTTTTAAAATACTGTGTTCATTATATTTGTGAGTGAACTCCTTTGGGGACAATTTGTTTTCTACTATTTTACCAACATTCTGCCACATATTTCATGTTGCAGCAATTTCAGATCATGACCCAGCACATGTTTTTCATTACATAAACACTTCTGCAAATTTGACAAAATGCAAAGAAGGTACCAGTGTGAGAATTCTAAAGAGTTACAGCACTTAACTCAAGAGTTAAGAATCTAAAGTGCCTTCCAAAATCTGAGAGGGGGGAGTTATGGAGCATGCTTTCAGAAGTCTTAAAATAGCAACACTCCAGTGCAGAACCTGAAGCACTAAAAAAGAAAATCAGTCTTCTAATGTTGGCATCTGACTCAGATGATGAAAATGAACATGCTTTAGTATGCACTGCTTTGGATCATTATTAAGCAGAGCCCATCATCAGCATGGATGCATGTTCTCTGGAATGGTGGTTGAGGCATGGAGGGACATAAGACTATTAAGCACATCTGGCACAAAGATACTTCTCAACACTAGCTGCAACAGTGTCATGCCAATGCCTGTTCTTAGTTTCAGGTGATATTGTAATCAAGCAGCAGGCAGCATTATCTCCTGCTTATCTGAGCAATTTGCTGAACAAGAAGTAGGAGTGAGTGGACTTGTATGCTTTAAAGTATTACTTTGTTTTATTTTTGAATGCACTTATTTTTGTACATAATTTTACATTTGTAAGTTCAGCTTTCATGATAAAGTTTGCAATACAGTACTTGTATTAAGTGAATTGAAATACTGTTTTTTTAATTTGCTATGCACGTATTTATAACAGTAGTTGTGAAGTGATCACTGTACACTTGATATTCTGTGTTGAAATTAGAATATTTGAGAATTTTAAAAAGCATCCAAAAATATTTGTATGAATGGTATTCTGCTGTTTAAGAGCACAACGAATTGTGATTAATCTTTTTAATCACTTGACAGCTCTGTTTTAGATATGTCCATATTTGAAAATGTTGACCCCTCTTTAGAGCAGATTGAGATTTCAACCCAGCACTTAAAAGTAGTAGGGGAGTAAATTGACCATTTACTCTCCTTCTAATGGTATCTGCCAGCATGATTTTATTTATTATTGAGAGTATATTAATATTAGAAACTTTAGAGCTAGTTGAAATGTTTGAAATTTTCATTTAATTTCCAATTTAAAAAAAAATCCTTAAGGTCTTAGCTCAGCTCCTGTTGACATGATATGAGTACATGAGAACACGTCCATTGGCTTCAATGGGAGAAGAAGTAAGTTGACCCAGAGTGCTTATAAATATTCGACTCTTAATTTCTGAAGATTATTGTGGAAATGCAAAGGTCTGTTACATCACCCATTCTATCATGTTTCCAATGTAGAATTATTATGAAATTATATCCTATACTGTTGAAGGAGCAGGTCCATAATTCCTTGCAAAGTGAAACTTGCCACAAATGTTTCCTATCTGTGAATGAATGATTTCACTGTGCAAAAGCTTGAGAAGTTAATTTAATTGTTTTTATTTATGGTAATTTAATGTTGGCTGTATAAAAATAAATGGTATATTGTCTGTTGCCAGATTGATTTTTTTCACCTTCAGATAACAGGGAGAAACAAATTTTGTTTCAGAAAAGAGTTCTTGTAAATAAATTCATGTGTAAATATAAACTATTTTAAAATGTCCGTGACATTCTAAGCAGTAGGGACGTATTAACATTTCTGGAAGTATACATGCAATTCTGGAGGTGGTGCTTCTGTTAATTCAACAAGCCCTATGAGAAACAGCGGGTAAATAGCACTGTAGATATTTTTTTTAAAATGTATGAAATAGCAAAGACAACTTTGTGTAGAGCAATCCTGCAATACTAGAGTTCTGTACTGGGGATTCTTTCTCTCTCACCCATCACTTCTAGTTTGGTTACCTCTTTTCTACCATGAACAGTATGCAGTGGTATGAGTGCAGAGATTTCCCACTTGACACCATGTATAAATGAGGCATGTCTATACAGTAATATGACTAATATGTTCTGTATATGCGCTGCTGCCCTCTGTTGGATAGAATCAGATTGCTCACATCTGCACCATAGAAGTTGCATTTCTAGTAGCTAAAGGAGATTATCCTTTACTCAACTGATAGAGACCTTTGCTTTTGGAGCAGGAGTATTAGAAATCTATTCTAACTGCATTCACCAAGTTCCAAATAGCTGTTCTGGGCAGTGTGGTAACAACCATGAAATTCATAGCTGGCCACAGCTTTGTTACAGTATTTTCACTAAGTAAGAGTGCAAGATTACAAAAAGTCTCTTGGCAGAGAGCATTTTGTTCAGCTATAAATCATATTGCAGTTGCCTGTAAGAAATCAATTCAGAACTGAATGTCACAGTTCAATATGTATCTTTTAAAGATGAATTTGCCCAAAACACTGTCGAGGAAAATCTCCTGGTGAAGGAGCTAGAAGAGGAGAGATCTCGTTATCAGAATCTGGTAAAGGAGTATTCAAGGCTGGAGCAGAGATATGACAATTTGAGGGATGAGATGACTATTGTAAAGGTAATGGAAGAGGCTTTTTACATTATTTCTACCCTCTGATGTCCTGTGTGTATTATTAGTATCTGTATAATGCAGCTGAGTTCATTCAATGACAACATTGCTATAATAGAACTCGTTTGTGTTGATATTTTTGAGGGGGGGGCGTTACCTTGAAATTAGATGTGGAGCAACTTATTCAGAAAATGTCTTCCTATGGCCATTTGGTCAAGAATCTGCAGATTGCTCATAAACAGATATTAATGTTAATCTTTTCTCTATTTTAGCAGTACAGACATACTCTGTGTTTTTTGACTGTAAGAAAATCATTGTGGCTTCATAAATATAAAAGTCTAACTTTTAGATTGAGCCTTGCTAGAGTTTTAGCAGTAGCCTCACAAATAATTAGTTATTAAGGAATAACCAGTTCAAAGACTGAATATTTGAAAGCAAGCCATAAGGATATTGCGATAAAGATTAGGCTCAAAACCCAGATGTGTCTGTCTAAACTTCACAAATTGGGTAGCTAGGCTTAGATGGCATAAAATAGCTTCTAAAAATACACGAGAACATTAGTGTGTCTGGTGCATAGACACTTTTTAAGTTCTTGGTTGTTTGTTCAGCTAATTAGATTGTAAGAGCTTTGGGGAAGGAGTTCTCTCTCTCTCTCTCTCTCTCTCTCTCTCTCTCTCTCTCTGTTTTTTACAGTCCTGGACACAATGCTTTAACTGGATCCATAAAATGGATCCACTATTTTAAGTAGAAAGTGCCACTTACTCTCTGCCGGCAAATACCTAGATGTTTTGTATGTAAATGAAGCGTTGATTAGCATTTTGTTGCACTTCATTTGCATAATCTATTCGAGCTATTTTTGCACAAGGGGGTTTTGTGCAAACACAAGCAGTGTGAATGTTTCCTTTTTGTACAAAATCCCCTTTTTGTGCAATACTCTTATCCCGCTCTGATAGGATCCCTATCCCAAAAACGTAATTTACATAATTGTTAGAATGATTTAGTAAAAAAGACATTGTACTATCTTTTTTTTGGACAGCAAACCCCAGGACATAGAAGGAACCCATCCAACCAGAGCAGTCTAGAGTCTGATTCCAATTGTCCATCAGTCTCTACATCTGAGATCGGCGACACAGAGGATGCAATACAACAAGTGGAGGTACTATAAGTCAGACAGGCTAAAGAGCTCTGTATGGTTTTGGGTAGTCGAGAGGGAATAATTGATGTGTGGCTCAATACAGAGGGAAATGTTCTACTTAATCGTCACTTCCTCAGTAAAGTCAGATATTTATTAGAGCAAGGAAAAGTATATTTTGCATACTCCCTGCTAACAGAAGCCTGGACCAGTTATATAAACAGCACACTTCATATTTGAAATGGAATTTAAAATACAGTTTTTGGTACGAAAAAGGCCTGGAATGCTTAGGGTTCCATTTTCTAACATGTGACCATTAACAAGTCACTTTATTGATCCATGCTGCAGCTTCCATATCTGTATAGTCCCGTACTTGCCTCACCTGGCTGTCATGAGGCTTTTTAATATCTGTGAAGCCTTTGAGAACCACTGATGAAAGTTCCCACTATGTAGGTACAATGGATTGGGGTCTCTAGACAAAACCAACACTGACTCAGTATTAACGTTCCATTACAAGTGACGTATGAAGTGATAATAAATGATTAATGTACGTTGTAAGCCTGTTACATGCACTAGCTGGTGATTTTAAGCCAATCAGTAGAGAGTTTATGGATGGCTATAAGCTGTGGCCATAGCCATATCTTTGAAAAAAATAAACACTATGTTTTGTTGGAAACAAATTTTCATTTTCAAATGTTTTTATTTTTTTAAAATAAACCACAAAAGTTTCAATTTAAGATTTTTGTTTGGCCCCAAACTAAATTTTTGTTTTCCCTTTTCAGTTCCACAAACTTTTGGTGGATCCAAAACAATTTTTAATGCTTCCTAGCTGCTAATGAACGCCCAAAAAACCTGTTATTCCCCTAGATCTATTCATTAATGCTTGTGGGCTGCTAAAATTACTCTTTTTCCCCATGTAGGATGTCGGTTTAGATAAAGCAGCCATGGATATGACTCTCTTTCTGAAGCTACAAAAGCGAGTGAGGGAACTTGAACAGGAAAGAAAGAAACTGCAAACCCAATTGGAGAAAAAGAAATCCCAGGTAAAAAATGTCCCTCATATTGTGTGCGTGTGCGTGTGCGTGTGCGTGCGCACAACTCTCCTATTCATCCATGAGTAACAGTGTCTTTTTATTTTGTCATCCTCTTCCACATAAGCAATAGCTTTGAAATCAATGGAATGTAAAATCAACTTTTGAATAATTAATCCCACCGTAGGGTCAATTGATCCTGCAAAGTAGTGGCCTATGGTGTAATAAATCCAATATTCCGCTGATACTGTTTACTACCCCTATTGGAAATATTAGCTGAAAACTCAGTTTTTATATCTGTGGGGGGACTTAGAGAATTGCCAGGCCCCTGGGCAAGGTGTTGGGAGGAACCCCAGATCTGTGCTTTCTATGTTCTTTCATGTTCTTTCTATGAGAAGATACATGTACAACAGTACATTATACAGCAGCATAGTACCACACACAGTGTTCAGCAACAGCAGCTGAATATGAAATGGCTAGTTATTACAGTCTTTGGTTTCATAAATAAGTTATTTTTGCCTGTTTTAAAGAATGTTTTTCAGGTATCTATTCCACTTATTTTTCTTAAACAGGCGATCTATGTGTCCATTTATAAAAGCGGTGGCAAAATCAACAAAAGTGCTATTAATTATCTTTAATTCACTGCCACTAGATACTTCTATTAACTATTAATAAAATTATTCCATCTGGCTACTGCAGGAATGCATCATAGGAGATGCACAGTCTTCATTCATTGACAGAGATTTAGAAACCAAAGTTCCTGCAAATATACCAGTCAATTACTCCCCTCATACTTTAAATCTTTCTGAGGCTGATCTGCGACTCTTAAGGAGTTAACTACAAATGAGCCAAAGCCCCCAACGCTTTACCTCCCTAAAAGGTGCCCATAAATTTTGGTAGGGTTCATTCCCACTAGGCCTGGTTCTGAAGCATTCATAGTTTTGCCCATTTATACAGTAACTTTATTTCTAAGGTTAGTGTCCTTGTCAAGATTCACCCCTCAGAATGCCCAATCCTGCTCTGGAGTATGAATAATTCTGGATCCGTTTTCAGTTTAATATTGATGTGATTTGACTCGAGCTGACACTTGTTCCTCACTGCCCAGCAGAAGAAGTGGGAAAGTGGGAAAAATAGCATTTCTGTCAGGATTGCCAGTTCTTCGGTGCTGCTTTTGGTGTTTAAATTTTAATTCCATGGTAGCATTACAGAGGTAGCAAGTTCAGCCACTCTGCTCTCTGATGGAAATGTTTGGCTTTGAAATATATTGAGAAAATCTCATGCTCTCTGGACAACAGCCAACGGAGTATAACATTTCTGGGTACCGGTGTTGTTACCTGTTATGTCTCCTGAAACTTGTCACCTCTCAAATGTCTGTAAGATGTGCTTAATGTTATAGGCATAGGAAAATGGTCTTTTCTTGTATTTCCTTCTCAGCCCATGTTTTGACCCAGATGAACCCTTCTCTGTCCATTCATGGAATAAAACGTCAAAGATCTCAGTGATCCTAAATGGATATGGGAATTTCGCTATCAAACATGCTCAGTGCACAAAAACATGTAATGATTCAGTGATGAGTGCGTGGTGCAGGGAGTTAACTGATGATTTCATTTTTGGGAGCTGATTACACTTCTTTTGGTGGTAGTTGATAGAACAGAAGGGAGCAGTAAAGAGAAAAATCAAGAATGTCGAGCGCTACTGACCTGCTTGCAGTTTGGTCACGACCGAGTAATTGTTAGCTAGGTAGTGGCTGTAGGGACCCTCACAGCAGTTCTAAGTCCTTTGTCCTTTCAGCAGTTGATATTTTCTCAAGTTAAGATCCTTCAAAGAACCTGAAGAAGCCAAACTGCCTGATAAACTTTAGCTCCTGCTTCTTTGAAAGACCATTACAGTGTCTAAGTATATTGGGTTGTTTGCAGCTTAACTATACATCTGCTTGTTGCACTTGGACCTCCAGGGCTGGTACTCTTCGGGCACTTCATAGAGGCCATGTCTTCACTCAGTGGAAGATCAACACTGCTGTGATCGATCTTCTGGAGTTCAATTTAGTGGGTCTAATTAAGACTCCCTAAATCAAACTCAGAGAGCACCCCTGTTGATGGTCAGTACTCCTGCTCCTGCAAGGAGTATGGGATGCCATTAGGAATGTGTGCTCCTGTCAGCCTCCTGCTATGAGGATGGCGGGGAAACTCGAATCAAAGTACATTGACTCCAGTTACGTAATTAATGTAGCTGGAGTTGTGTATCTTGATTTGACCTTTCCCTTTAATGTAGACCTGGCCAGAGATAAGGGGTATTGGGCTTACTCTTCCGTATGGGCAACTCTGGCTGTTCTGGGATGGGAGGAGTGTGAATAATTTTTAAAACTTAACCATCACCCAAGACTTTGTAAAATACTTGAAAAAGTTATGTCTACACTGCAAAGGGAAACCAGTGATGCTGTGTCTTGAAGACTGGATCAGTTGACTCATTAGGCTTGGGCCGAGGGCATACAATAACTGTATAGATGTTTTGGGTTCAGATGGAGGCCAAGGCTCTGAAACCTGATGAGGAAGTAGCGAGTCAGAGCCAGGCTGCAACTTGAGCCTGAACAACTCCACCACTATCTTTAACCCTGCAGCACCAACCCTAGTCAGTGGACCTGGGCTCTGAGACTTGTTCTGTGAGTTTTTGTTTTTGTAGAAATGTGCCTAGTTATTTGTCAATCAGAGATAGGGCCCTACCAAATTCAGGGTCCATTTTGGTCAATTTCTTAGTCATAGGATTTTAAAAATAGTAAATTTCATTATTTCTGCTCTTTAAATCTGAAACTTCACGGTGCTATAATTGTAGGGGTCCTGACTCAAAAGGGAGTTGGGGGGTCACAAGGTTGTTACTGTAGCACTGTACTGTTAGCGTGTGCGGTACTGAAACCCTTACTTTGGCGCTGCTGCTCTCGGCCAGAGCATTGTCTTCAGAGTTGGAGAGCAGTGGGGAACCCAGCTCTGAAGGACCGCTGCGGCAGCAACACAGAAGTAAGGATAGGACGGCTGGTATTGGCAGCCTTCTGCACTGCTGTCTGCAGAGCTGGGCCCTTAGTCAGCGGCTGTCACTCTCCAGCCACCCATCTCTTGAAGTAAGGGCGGCAAATACCTCCCTTGCAACTTCCCTGTAGGTCAGGACCACCGATTTGGGATCATTTGAGAAACACTGCGTTCTTCCATAAAACTTGTATAGGGCAGCGGTTTTCAAATGTTTTTTCCTCATGACCCCATTGAAGAAACTTGTTGATGCCCATGACCCAAAATAATTCAACTGGAGTGTGGGCTCTGGAGTGGGGCTGAGGATGAGAGCTTTGGGAGGTCAGAGTGGGGCAGGAGGAACTTCCCTTGAGTGGCTCTACAGACTATGCTACACCTCAGAAGCAGCCAGCAGCAGGTTCCCAGCCAATGGGAGTACAGAGCTAGTGCACAGAGCCTGGTGCACACCTAGGAGCCAGGCTTGCTGCTGGCAGCTTCTAGGGCACAACACAGTCTGCAGTGCCAGGACAGGCAGGCAGCTGCCTTAGCACCCCCACTGGTCACCTGATCCCCCTGCAGCAGCGAGACCCAGTGCTCAACATTCCATGACCCTTAGTTTGAAAACCACTGGTATATGGTAAAAGCACAACAAATGACCGGATTTGACAGGGTAGGGAGGCGAAGGAAACCAGGCTTCACGGTCCATTATACGTTTTTCATGGCCGTGAATTTGGTAGGGCCCTAATCCCAGAACAGTGAACACGTGTGTGTCTAAGCAATTGCATTTCCATGCTAACTCTTCCCTTGGAGGAAAACTGGGAGAGTGACAGTGAAGTCCAAACCCTACAAAGTTGAGAACTGTCCTACAGTATCAGATAGCTGTCCCATCACCTTCAGTTCACCTTGTGATGAATTTAAGGAAATAACCTTTAGGCCCCATGGGCATGTTATTTTCTAATGTAACATAATTTTAAACATTACATTTGTTTGCTTCATGCCACTTGTTATATTCTTGACCCTGATATGTTGGGCCATCTGGCAGAGCCATGTGGGGAAATGAGATGAAAGTATCATTCTTGCTATAAAATGTGGTTTTAGTTTAATGAGTCTCGGAGCTACAAGAATTGTGCTCTACTTTCAGCAAGACTTACATAATGCAGTGGATTTAAATGCTATCCCATTTGTTAGTAGTAAGTTTTTGGGGAAACTCCAAAAGAAATTGGGGGAGATTCCAGTATCAAATTTAAATTCCCTTATTTACCTTTTTTAATGTGTTTTGATATTATTTATATAGCATCCCAAAATGCCCTACTTCTACACTACAAGCACTTCACTAATGCAGCTGCCATCTCTAAGTGCTTCTAATGAAGAGATCTCTCCCATTGGCTTAAATATTCCATCTCCCATAAGAAGCTGTCCTGCCGACGTAACTGTCTACACTGGTGCTTAGGTCAGTATAACTTACATCACGTAGGGGGGTAGATTGTTCATGCCCCTGTGTGATGTAAGTTGTACAGAAGTAAGCTGTAGCATAGACAAGGTCTTAGGCTGAATCAGTGTCAGATCCAGAATGGGACAGGTGGATGGGGCCCCAACTTTGGGTGAGAGGGAGGGCAATGCCCAGGAGGGCAGTAGCAATGGGGCTGCCTCTTCCCCTTCCCCAGATAGCCTTGGAAGAGCGGGATGGATAGATGTCCTGGCCAGGGGGGCCTGTAAAAATGGGATCCCCATAAAAATGTGCCCCACTCTCCCCACTTCCCGCTCCACCTGCTGGGAATGGGGTTGAGGGCAGGGGTTTGCCCCTCTGCCTGCCCAGCGCTCCAGTGGGGTTGGAGCACCAGGCTGAGGGAGGTCAGAGCACCCAGGCTTGCCCTGTTCCAGCATGCCCAGCAGAGAGCGGAGTTGGAGTGCCCTGGCTCACCCTGCTCTGCTGTCCAGTGCTCCTGGCGGGGGAACGGGAACCCCGACTCTGCTTGCTGTTAGGATCACTAGGTGGGGGGAGCAGGACAAGCCCCAGCGCTCTGATCCCACTTCATGCTGGGAACGCTGGGCAGCAGAGCAGAACAAGCTTCTGACCCCACTCCCCTGGCCTGGGTGGAGATAGGCAAGCCCCCATGCTCCAGCAGGACCAAAGGCCGGGCTGGAGTGGATGGGCCTGTATATTAAGTGGGTGGGCCCAGCCCACTCAGGCCCACACGTCGCTATTCCCCTGGGCTGAATTCAAACTTGGCCTGGGGAAAAGGAAGGAGAGTTACACTCCTCTTCTTTTTCCTTGTACACGTTCCCTGTTGTATTCTTTCTTGGCCTTTGAGTTTCACCTAATCTCTGTTTACAATACACAGTTTAGTATCATTGCTTTCTTTGGTTCAACACCAGCCAACAAACATCACTGGAGGTGACCCAAAACTGCAGCCAAAGCCAGATTGCCTGACTTAGAAAACTGGCCTCTGTATCCGCTTTCTCTAGCCTGCTGTCACATATCTGTGTGTCTTTTAATCCATCCAGGTAATTGAAACGAAGAATGAAGCGGATTCCGACCGCGATACAGATCTAGCTTACAACAATCTGAAGGTAAAGAATTTTCGAACGAGGGATTATTTTCTTGGCTTCCGTGCTAATAACCTTTTGAATGGCTCTAACAGCCTGAGTAAATCCATCTGACCTCCAAAATAAACCAAGGCCTTTTGTAACTCATTCTGCCCATTAAAGACTGAGATTGTGTGGCAGTTTGAAGGCACTCTGCAGCTTGCTCTGCACTCTTTGGACTCATTGTGGTTTCCAGTAGACAGAGTGGTGGCAGATGTTACTGGGGAGTGTCTCCTCACTGGCCTATGCCGTGCACTGTGCCACAGATTTATCTGTCAGAACCGAGCAGCAAATGCAGGCCTGGGTAAGAGGAAAAGGGAGGGGAGTTTCCTGACACTATATGCCTCACAGTGTGACTCTCCTATAGCTTCTCTTCAGGTGCAGGCTGGTCTATCAATATACTGCTCCTGGGTTAACTTGATCAGCAACAATTATAAATCCCCACGGGGGTCTCCTTCCCCAGCTGCAAGTCCGATGTGGTTTTTAACTCCAAACGTCCACGCTCCCCATCTCTGCAGCAGTCTCTCATTCACTCTCTAAATCCAGCAGATTTGGTCCAGCGCTGTCTCCCTGGGCCTTCCCAGCTGCAGAGTTCTCCCCTCGTATCCCTGAATTCAGAGCTAGCCACTCTCAATCCTTCCGTCCCGTTCTCTCCCCAGCAGATGCAGCCTGCGATAAAGTTTTCAGGCACTTCCTACAGCTTGCACTTGGATGCTATGCAGGAAAGTGCAGTTTAGTAAGCATTTGTTGACATGGAGGTGACTGTTTTCATACGCATCACAGAGGTTTACTGTTTGATGACATTTTTATTTGTTTAGCTCTAAGGATGCATTAAGTAAGCCTGGCAGGAAACGAGAGCACTTCGTTACCCTGGAAGGTGACACCAGTGCATTTTTGGACTTGCGGTATAATATGTGAGTGAAAGTGTTTGCAGGATGGATTGTTGCTCCGAATTCATTGCACAAGTTGTCTACACCCCTCTTTCAGGCAAAACTTGTGTTTCCCTGGCCGTATACCAGATACATTCCCCATTGCGTGGATATTTTCATAGTGTTTTTTTCAGGGAAGATGTGTACTTTCTTGCTCTTGTGTGACTGAGTTTGTGTTGGAGTGCTTTTGCATGTATTGACTGTCATGCACACTCATTTTCGGTACAACTCTTTCTTGGCTTAGCTATTCATCCGTGGAGATGTTGTGTGAAAAACAAACTCTTTTTTTAGTGCAGAAATTTAATTTCAGATCCTTCTCCTCTCCCTAGCTCCTGGAACAAACATGAAAAGGCTCAGGAGATCTGAGAGAGTGTTTATCAACCAAGTGTTAAATGCCACGCACTAAGCTACAGAGACAACGTAGTACCCATTTGTACCATTTGCATTATCTCTCCATGTTCAAGCAGAGAAACAGAAATTAGAGATGGAAAATATCTACTGTCTATCCTTTGTACAAGTGTCTACAATGCCATTCTCTGATGCGTTGCCCACCAAATCCCAGGGACAAAAGCAATGGGGTTTTTGTTACACTCACGTCGCACAGTGTCACCAGTAGATACCTACAACACTTTATTAGTATCTCTGCAAAGCTCAAGATGGAAGTATGATAGAGACCTCAAATCCCTGCCCCAGAATCCTTCTATTTGGTTAAATACACCAACAGCAGTTTAAAGTCACTTGAGCTAGTATAACAACATACGGTTGCAACCATGGGTGAACACACCTTGCAGGTTAAAGCTATATCAGTCTCTCCCATTGTTTTGGGGCCCACAGAACTAACATGAGGTTACAAACTCTTGTCATTTTAACCCAACCACAGGCTCTGTGGCAACCTTAATTCTGGCAATTTCTAACCATAGAGTTTTTTTCTTCCCATTGTAAGTTTCTTTTAATGCAGTTTTGTTTGTATAAATAGATAGTAACACTAGTTTCAAACATTCAAAGTATTTTCTTAAGGGTTATTCTAAAACTGCTTGCAAATGTACTTTTGAATACAATTCATCTACTTAGAGCAGCGTTTTGGTATTGATGATGTGTAATAACTCCTTTTCAGGTTGCATTTAGGAAAAAAAGTGTTTAGCAAGATTGAAATGTGAGCTTCCAACTGTGTGGAGCAGCTTTTACCTAAGAAAATGGTGGATCTATTCATTTAAATAGAAATCCTCTTCTAGACCTACCGACTCTCCCAATATCCCAATCCTGTCTACTTATTTTTTTATATATATTTTTTTTACTATGCAGACCAAGGCGGAAGGTGTCCACAGACGATCGATTCTTTTAGCCATAATCTGAGAATTGATTTAAGCTTAGCAAATATTCTCTCCCCTGCCCTCCCTCTTTTTTCAAAATTATAATTTGTGTCTAGTACTTCTACATGTACTGTAAAGCTTTGTAACATCTCTATCAGTTAACGTATTGCTGATATTTCTGCCTAAAGAAGGGGCTACTGTTCCTGCAAAAAGCAAGAATCAACAGTTTTCTACAAAATGGTGACAGAAAGCATAAACTCCTGCAGCAAAAGTACTATTTATTCCCATAGGTGGGCTGACCTGGGAGCAACCAGCTCCAAATTGAAAGAGCTGGAGAAACAAAAATATAGGTCACTGGCATTTTACCCAACTTTGCATGTAACACACATTGTTTCTGCTAAAAACAGCTCCATTTGCAACTAAAACACAACTTGTTTGTAGCTGGTTCTGAGTTCTATTTTCTCATTGCATCCTCTTAGCAGTGGGAGCCATGTTGTAACAGAGCTGGGCTCTTTCTCTGTTTCTATTATTTCCCCCCCATTAATTAATTTATTTCTCAAATAGTCTCTATTTATAGTCTCTCTCGTTCCTTCAAGAGAATGGCATAATTTGATTTACTTTTCTTTTATGCCAGTATAAGAGGTTTAAAAAAATCTTTGTCTTACGGAGGTATTTTTTCTGCCTCTTAGGCTTATGATTAGTGCTTGAGGTGTCTGAAAATTGTACTTAAATCTTTAATGTCCAGCTATTGGAGGAATTTCTATTTCAAATATTGGGAAGAGTGGAAAAAAGATTAAGGAGACCATTTGGGCAAGGTAATATCTCTTATTGGGTCAGCTTCTGTTGGTGAGAGGGACAAGCTTCCAAGCTTACACAGATCTGCTCTTTAGTGTAAATTTGAACGCTTGTCTCTTTCACCATGAGAAGTTGATCCAATAAAAGAGTTTATCTTGCCCACCTTGTGTCTCAAATGTACTGGGACTGACATGGCTGCGGCAACACAACACTGGAAAAAGGATTTACATTGTCACATCTCTGACAAACTGTTTTCATTCACAGTACATATCTAGACTGTATTTTAGTACCCACCTGCTTTGAGGCGATGTCTCTTTCTCATCCCTCCTCATTTAAAATAATTGGGGAAGAGGGATTATTTTGTCTTGCAGACACTCCCACATATCTAAATTAACATGTGGCAAGAACCATATGTTTTCTAGTAAATAGAATTGTCCAGCCAAACCACAGTAAGGAAGAACCAGAGCTCTTTCTGTTCACCTGTACTACTAAACCCTACGCCAGCACATCCTGCGGTACCCAGTTCACAAATCACATGCTTGTAGCCAGTTATTACCCAGTTGTTTGCAGCAGCAAGATAGTTCTGGCACTTTGTTCAGAGTCCAATGTATTCCCTGATCGTTTACACCCTGAACTTTTTTTTGGAAAGAAGCTGTGCTGGTGACCATCTATTTCCAGTGGTGGATGTAGATCAGTTGTCTGTGCCTTTGATAACGTTGATCTTGAGCTTACGTTGAGCCACTTGCAAACCCAGGCAGAGATAGGCAGGAGTTGTCCATAGCTGCTTCATTCCTTTCTCTCTTTTGGAGAGCCAGGAGATAGCATTGGACCACTGTTCATCCATTTTGTGGACTTCTCTCTCATCCTCTATTGGGTGAATGTGAGACAGCTAGGGAGGACAGAAGTTTGGGTTGGAAAGTCAGACTGACAACTCATTCTCTCAGTTTTCCCAATGTCTGACCGAAATCTGGACATGGATGACAGCTAGCTGGCTGAGGGGTTGGGCTAATGGATTGACATCAAGCCAGTCGCCAAGAGGGAGAACCAGAAGACGTGGCACTGATTATATCTGCCCATTTGAGGTTTGTCTTTTTTGACAACTCAGGTTTGCAATCTTGGCAGGTATTAGATTGCTTCTGGGTGTCTGCATAGCAGCAATAGCCGAGAGTTGCCTTTTTCATCTTCACTTAGTAAAGAGATTTTGCTTGTTCCTTTTGCGTGCAGTCTTGCAGGCTTTGGTCACTTCTGGATTGGATTATTGCTGTGCACTACTTCTGAACAGGGCTGCAGCAGAGAAAGCAATTGGGAGAGAAGCTGGTGCAGAATGCTATGCCCACTATTTACTCTGTAATATTTCACATAGGCAGTACGTTTTACCCAGGATCTATGCAGAGTCTTTACTAGCTTCTAATTCACTGCTGGGTCCAATTCAAGACATTGATTTTTGACCTGTAAAGCCCTTTACAGTTCATCTTGTGTAATTTACAGACTTTCATTCCCCAGCTGGGTTTCTCCAACTTGATTGTACCTAGATGACGTTGGCAGAGTTATTTGTAGAGGTGTAGTTTGTCAGTGGGAGAGACCTAACTCTGGAATTAGCTTCTTCTTTCATACCAACAGAGCCTTGATTTGTTGATCTTCAGGCACACTGAGAACTGAAGGCTCTCTCGGGGAAATTCAGTCCTATGTAAAGGCTAGCAAAAATCCTAAGCACCACGTGAGCCCTATTATGAAGTCTTGAGAGCCACAGAATTTGTGCTGGTCCTTTGCAGAGATGGATTGTGCCCTTGGGCTCTTTCTGAGGAGTGTGGGGTTTGAACAGGAAGAGCCCTAGTGTGTCACTGAGTGTTTCTTGACCATATTAATTTAGGTAATTATTATAGTGTATTAATGCACTCTTAGAGAAATCTGATAGATTCACAGTGCCAATGGAAATAATATCTATTTATGATGCATTTGCATTTGTGTGTAATATTAAACAGATTTATAAGGGATTTGGTACAGACACACACAACTTGTTCTGAGAGGAATTAAGATGGAGGAGAGCAGGGTGAAATAAAATCAAGCAGACATAGGATACTTGTTATATTTGAAAGAATTTCACAGGATCTTTTTAGAGGGATAAGGCATAACGCCACATTGTCAGTGTAACATTACTCTGTTATATGCATATTCACACCTACCCACAGATACACAAACACCCTCTTGCTTTTGCTTAAAGTTACCAGTCTGTTGCTCACATTAACTCACTGGCCAGGTGAGTTAAGTGTGAGGGGGAGGAGCAGGGGCTTCTCTCCGTCCAAACCGATGCTCCGATCTTGACAAGACGAGACCCAGAGAGTCATGCAAGACACCCCATCTTCTATAAGACTCTTCTCCCATGCAAATCTATACATTTTGCTGTATCAATTCTTAATCAATCACCATTTTAACATCTGTTTATCTGAAAGTCATTCTTCTTTGCCATCTGACATCAATATGTTGGTGTCTCCTTCCCAGTGTTTATCTCGGGGCTGTCTTGTTTGAAAAGGGGATGCTCACTCTTAACACTCCAACACTGTCTATAATGCCCTGCATCAGTCTGCTTTATATTGGGCCTCAATTCATAGTGACTCTGAGTTATAGGACCTCTTCTTCAAACACTCACATTCCAAAGTCATTCACTCCACCTCCCTAGGAAATACACAATCATTTCACACCTGGGAAAAGGGATGCAATTGTCCATACATGGGGGCTACATCTACATTGGCCCCTTTTCCGGAAGGGGCATGGTAATTTTTGAAATCGCAATAGGGAAATGCGCGGGGGATTTAAATATCCCCCGCGGCATTTAAATAAAAATGTCCGCCGCTTTTTTCCGGCTTTTAGAAAAGCCGGAAAAGAGCGTCTACACTGGCCCCGATCCTCCGGAAAAAGCGCTCTTTTCCGGAGGATCTTATTCCTACTTCAAAGTTTATTAGTTTAAAACTTGCTACCCATTGATTTCATTTGGTGTCCTCTAGTTCTCATATTATGAGAACAAGTAAATAACTTTTTTCTTTATTCACCCTCTCCACACCACTCATGATTTTATATACCTCTATCCTATCCCCCCCCAGTCTCCTCTCTTCTAAACTGAAAAGCCCCAGTCTCTTTAGCCTCTCCTCATATGGGACTGGTTCCAGACCCCTAATCATTTTAGTTGTTCTTTTCTGAACCTTTTCTAATGCCAAAATATCTTTTTTGAGGTGAGGAGACCACATCTGTACGCAGTATTCAAGATGTGGGCGTACTATAGTTTTATGTAGGGGCAGTAAGATATTCTTCATCTTATTTTCTACCCCTTATTGCCTAATACCCTTTGACCCCCCCCCCACTCCTATGCCCCACTCCTTTAACCTTTGACCTGTACAGCCCGTGCCAACACTCCCTTGCTCCGTGACCCCACCATGCCCTCACCCAACACCCCTTTGCCCCCACCTCAGCACTCCCCAGAGCAAAGCTGCCACGGCTGTGTGGGCAGGGAGAGCAGCCATTGGTGGCTCATGTGCTCCCTCCTCCTTCATGCCCCCTCCTTTCCCAAGTGTGTCTTGCACCCCCATGGGTGGAGGCTGGGGGGGAAGAGGGAGAAACATGGAGCACTGACCGGGCTGCCATCTTATCTGGATGGGAGAGAGGAGGAGGAAGGGAAGTGCCTACTGCGCCGCCACCGCCTCAGCCCCAGCACCACCACCAGGCAAAACCAGCCTCTGCAGCTGCTGTAGCTGAATCTGGATGCTATGCGGCAGCTCGGGGGGTTGGGGTGAGCCTGAGGCGTGACCTGGCAGCCAGTGGTTCATGGTGTGGCACTGGTCCGCGGACCGGCAGTTGGGACCCGCTATTCTAGGTATCAGTAAGCAGGTTAAACGGCAGTTTACTTACTACCAGCCAACAGTGATTATTGCTGAGTTCTCACATGCAGGGTGGAGGCTGCCTTAGCAGTCAGATTTTAATCCCCTGTCTCCCATCCCCTTCTTGACTAGCAAAAACAAATAAATGTTGAAACCATCTCAGCAAAAACAGGTACAACAAAGGCACGCACATCATTATTCAGGAGAAATAACCTGCATGAAACCCATGAATTCCTGACCTGTCTGTCAAATGCTGTGGATTGTCGAGCACTCGAAGGGAAATGCTGGAATCACAGTCCAGTGATGACAGCTCCTACAAATTAGATTAATAAATCCTACTTGTGCTTTCAAACAACTGTAACTCACCCAGCAGGGGATATACAGTGCCGAAGCGGTAGAGGAAATAATATGTAACACTCCAGGTGGAATCTTACAACAGCCCATAGTTGAACTTTTGTGTAGGTTTTCAGTTGGTTTGGTGTGGGTGGGAGGGTAGGCTGAGAGAGGTTGCAGTTAAATTTTTGAGCAAGACAGAATGTAATAAAGGACTTCATATTCCTAATTCATAAATTATATAGTCAATATCTCCCTTGTGGCTGCCTTTTCAAAATACTCTGTTTAACCCTGGCACTTTGACCACCAGCATTCAAATGCTAATTTCTTAATTAGAAAGAAAGGGAAACAATATTTGAATTTGGGGGTTAACATTTCTGAACTTTGTGTTTGTGCCAGTTGGAAATGATTCTTTCTGGGATCTGCTCTTCCCTCGGTTACTTGTTTAACTCTCTTTAAAGGAGGTGGGAGCATTGGCTCTCATGGATATCAATTACACTGTAGCAGTTACTGGTAAATCACAAAGGCGCTCTGATTATTGCTGGGTACAACTTGAAGTAAGGGAGGCAGCGAAAATTGGTTTTGAAATGCACATAGCTAGACTGGTAGCAACCCTGATATCCACACTAGTTGATAATTCAGCTGTGTTTATCAGTAATTGAGCAACGTTGAAGGTATAACTAAAATAAATGAGGCAGCTGTACATATGCATAGGATGCTTTGGATGAGCTAGATAATGGTTTGGTATTTTGCAGAGGCAAGAACTGGAATCGGAGAACAAGAAACTGAAAAATGAACTGAATGAGCTGAGGAAGACTATCGTAGACGACGAGACCCAAAACAACTCTTCCAGTGACATCCAGGACAGATATACCCTTTTATTAAACCAGCTTAAATCAGCCAGTGAGGAACTGGAAGTGCGGAAAGAGGAGGTGCTCATCCTAAGGGCACAGATTATTAAGGCAGCCCAGCAAAAAGAGACAGGCAAAAATATGGTAAATGAAAGGGGAAATCTTGTTCCTTTCTACTCCTGTCACTGGGTGTTCGTTGCCCATGCAGATTTTGTGAAAGATGATGCTTTTGCTTTGGTAAAACGTAGACAATAGTAGATGGTTATCTGAAACTTCCCCTGTGATCTTGTGTACTGTCTGGAAAGGGGAAGATCACAGGAGAACAGGTTTTAGGCCAGATTCTGCTCTCGAGTACATGACTGTAAAGCAAGAATAACTCCTTTTACACTTGGGTCACTGAGAGCCAAATGCAGGCCATGCAATTTACATAAGGGGTTTTTTCTCTGCTGCTCTTTAAAGTGAATCTGTTGCGTATAAAAATCCTCCCTCTCCAGCATTTAGAGATGTAAATCTCCATTTTGTTTACTCAAGGTATAAGCACCCAGGATCCCAATTCTCTCTTCTGCAGACTGGCAGTGTGCCCATCTGTATGTCAGCCTTACTGAGGCGCCCAAACTGATCTATGTGGCCCCCACGGCTCCTTCCTCATCTGCAGAAAGCAGTAGGCCAGATAGGTGCCCTCAAGGAAAAGCCATTCAACATACTCTTAGCATCCAGAGCTAGAAAGACTTTAATGAGACCCAAGAGATTTCATGTTGTTCTGCATGTGACCTTTAGGAGTCGAACATCAACACGTATACCAGCTGGCCAAACAGTGACAAGCATGTTGATGCAGAGGATGCCATTGAGGCCTACCATGGGGTGTGTCAGACAAATCGGTAAGTGTGTCTCAATTAATCTTTACAGCAGAGATAGGCCTGGGCCAGGAAAGCATAGATTCCGGTCTGAAGTAAGAGCTGGATGGTGGGGTGCTGTTGGCTTCAGTGTCTGGTTTGGGTCTGTTACATAGCCAGGGAGCTCTGGGGTAGGAGCCACATCTCAGAGGACAGGGATCTGGAATTCCCTTTTGGTCTGCCCTTCACTGAAGAAAGGGAAGCAGCGGGCAGGTGGAACAAATAAAGGTTGAAGAGGGGGGTGAAAAATGACCATCTAGGTTGAGCTTTCCCTACTACATAGGCTTCCATGCTGCAGAAGCTGTGCAGTTCCTTACAGTACACAGTCCAGAAAGTGAGCAGTACATTCCATGGTCGTCAACACTGCAGAAGTTGAAGGACTGAGAGACTTTAAATATAAAAATCTTAAATCCGGCCCTGATATAGCAGCAAGAGTCGAATACAGCCTTTATTTTAGAGAAGGATTTTGAGCTACGCATTTCAGAAAACTCTTAATGTCATGCTGGGAAGTCAGTTGTTAGGAGAATGCCTATCCCATTTCCCTACAGGCAAAAAGTCTTTTCCAGTGAAATGAGCTAATGTACATATCTGTGTAGTCTCAGAAGTCGCCCACATGGTCTGCTATTTTTGCAGCTAAACTGAGCCAAGAATCCTCTTTGATTAGAGATTAGCTATAGTGATAATTCATATCCTGAATTTGTCTTCCTTCGCAATAATTATAACAATAATAGAGTGTATAGTTATTGAGAAATTCACTTTGTGCAACTGTCTCTATAAACTATAGAGATAATATCTTGTAACGAGACAAATGGTTAAATGAATTATTTATTTTACTGCAAGGAAATTGAATATTTGCATGTTTCTATCTGGTTCTCTGGTGGGACTAGAGAGATTTTTCCCCATTGCAAATGTTCATTTATTCAGTATATTCATGAACCCTACAGTGTTTGACTAATGATTTCTGATGAAATATTGTATCTTGCTAGTTTGAAAACTCTGCATATAGCGCTCCCTTGTGGGCTCGCTGCCCCCAATGGTAATTCTCAGTATCATGTCCCACCTCTCTGTGCCCTTCCCTTTCCATGTTACGGAAAACAGTCCCCATTTTCTTGGCACAACCAAACCTTGACCTTGCGTTAAGTTAGGAGAAGAGGAAGCTGCATACCAGATTTGGTGGTCCTAGGTCTTACCGTTTAGGAGGAGTTCTTGAACAAACAGACTTACAGACACAGAGATGCACGTTTCTAAAATATATAGATGCAAACAGAAAATGAAGTAATGGCAGCTAGCATTGGTTGCTATTCTGTTCGCTTCCGCCAATCCCTTTCAAGGGTAAATCCTTAAGAGCCCTAGTGAAATGAGGTAAATGGTGATAGTTCGCCCTTTGGTTTAATTTTGGGCTGTTTTCAGGACACACTGACTTTGGAGAAATTGGCATATACTAAGGTTTTTCTTTATAGAATATTTTTTACAGGAGAAGGTCAGGTTGACTCAAGTTGTAATGGGCACTAGTCTGATTCTGTCTCAGGTCAATAGTAAATTGCGTATAATAACATAACTCTTCAGTAAACTTTAAAAACAATGAGTATTTCTGTGGCACCATAGAGACCAACTAAAATATATAGAATCATGAGCTTTCGTGGGCAAAACCCAGTTCCTCATATGAATTGTGGTGGAAATAATGGTGTAAAATAAATAGCTGCTTTCTGATAAACTTCAGAGGGCCAGGTTTCCATGCCCACTTCGCTGGTACTGCTAATAAGGGCACGGAGTCAGGAAAGAGAATGGCTTTAACTCTCATTCCAAAGAATCATTTCCTCAGGTCAGGCTAGAGTCATTTGGGCGAGGTGGAGTGTAATAAGCTCTTATCACCATTCTTAGCTCTGTGGAATGTCTGTTTCATGGAGTTTTATGATTCCTCATCTAAAAAAATAATCTTTGTTTCCTGATAGAATGGGCTTTATTTTATGTTAAGAAAACAACAATAACAACAGAGAGAGAGAGAGAGAACCAAAGTAATCATCCCAGAGGAGCAAACTGAATTCATCTCCTTTTAGCCTCTTGTAGCAAAATTCAAAATGTGGGAGGGGAATTTCTCTCCCTTTAAAAGTGCAGAACACAGAAAAGAGATTATGATGATACTGTCTGAATACACCATGTGGGCAAGAAGAGACCTTAACTTTTCAGTGGAACAGGTCTGGCACCTTTGATCTGCACCACTGAAAATGGTCCTAGTTGGAGATAGAGATGTTAAATTTCAAGTAATTGACTAATTGAATAGCTGATGCATTTTGTGTTGACTTTTCGATTAGTTGATAGGGTGCCTCTGCCTTTGAAGTGTAGCAACAGCTGTAGGGCAAAAGCGCTGCATGGAGCCTGGAGTCATCTTGGGACTCCCCTGCTCACCCGGGGCTCCATGTGGTGCTGCCACTTTGAAGCGTATGGGGAGCTGCTGTCAGACTCCATGTGGCATTTCAAAGCGGCAAAACCGCATGGAGACTCCCCAGCTGATTCCAGCCTCCATGCAGCACTGCCACATTGAAACACCGCATGAAGCCAGGGGACAGCCAAGCTGGCCCCAGACTGTACGCTGCATTTAAAAGCTGCAACACCTCGTGGAATCCAGGGTCTGACCCCCGGCTCCATGTAGTGCTGCTGCTTTGAAGTACCCCCTCCTCTTTCCCCGCTCCTTGCTGCCTTTTTCTGATAGAGGCAGCAAGCAGGAGTGGAGGTGGTGGTGGGGGGGCTGCTATTGGGGGAGAAAGACAACAACTAGTCGACTAGTTCACATCCCTATTTGGAGATGAAGTTTTTGAGTTTATTTCAGAATTTCTTCCAGATCTTATTCAGAGCAAATGACTCTGCTTACACATCACTTTGAAAAATTAGTATGGAATAAACATTAATTAATCTGATTAAAGGAGAGTGGTCTTATTGACTTTTTAATGAATCAGTCACTCTGAAGTTCTAGGTGAAAGAGTTCTCAGAGCTTTTGCATCAATACCACATTGATGGGTATCCAGACTAAATGCTTATTGCGTATTGTTCCCAAAGTTCTCTTAAGTTAATGGCACCCCTTTGAGTTGATTTCATAATTGATCAAGCATGGTAACATAACAGTATTTAAAACAACAAATTGATTCAAGTCACTCAAAGAAACATTCCCTATATAGCTCAGCTTACTGGTTCCAGACTCAAGCTGGTGCTGAAAGTGAGGATAGATTATTTACTAATCATACTTGCTTCATCAGCAAGAAACCTGACTCAGCTCAGATGTATTCGATGACTGATGTACAATTTAGGCACTTGACTTGTCATATCCAAGGCTGACTCTAGAAATCTGTCAAAAATAATTTTTCTTGTAAATTGAGCAAAATTGCTCTAAAAATCATCGAGTGAAGATAACCATGGGACTCCATGATGTCATTTCTACAGTGTCATTTTGAAGGATACAGCTACACTTTAAATATGTCATTTCCATTTAGGAGTGGCACATTCTGCTCCTTTCATCCCCACCCCTTTTAAGAGTTACCTAAAGAAAGGAAATCACTTCCAGTTAAATGATAGCTTTTCCTTGCAGGTGAGTGGCTCCTGCTAACAGCCCTTTCTAAAGCTCAGAATGCATCTCTTCAGTATCTCAATTTTCTTTGGAAGTCAAACTGTCAAGTGAATTTTATTTTCCTTTTTGCTTTTTTAAAAAAAAAAAAAAAACTCCTTCAAACTCATCTTTGAAGTGACGTGAATCATGTTACAACAAATGGGTCTTAGCCAGATTACAAATCTCATGTTATTCATTTGTAAAATGTCCAGTTCCCTCCTAAAGTTAAATGAGCTCCTTTCATTCCATCATTAAAACTGATTTCTTTTTTCAGTAATTAAAAAAACCACTAATGTGCAACTTCTGTAATACTGGTGAGACACGATTTTTCTGAGCACCCTTTTTATCCAGAATAATATGGGCAAATTAGAGAGGGAATGCAGAGAAAGGTAACTTTTAAAAATAAAATTCAGGGGCTTGAGGAATGGTTTTGAGTAATGAGTGAAAAGCTTTACATACGCCAAATTCTGTCTTAGTGACTAAGAGGAGCTGTTCTAATAAAGTAGGGGAATTGGTTAGATGTACGTGCAAAGATGGAAGATAGATGGTTCTGAGTGATGTAAGCAAGCATAGAAGGGGTGAGATTGAGCAAAGGAAAATTAGGTTGTCAAGACAACGTTCCTAATAGTAAGATCTATCACAGATAGATCTCCCAAAGGAAGTGGTGGAAGTGCTAGTAACTGGCCATTAAAAATTGGACTGGACGAAGCTGAGAAGAACATATTAGGGAGCAATCCTGTATAAGCAGAGGGAGAAAGGAAAAGACTAAATGATAATTTCCTGACTTAAGTGTCTTCAATTGTTCAAGTCTGACAAACTCTCACAACTTTGAAGTAAGAGTGAGAGAATGAATAAAACATCATAAAAGGGCCATCTGGCCCCTACCGGCTCAGGCTTGGTTACTCATAAGTCCCACCTTCTTGCTTCATTTAAAGAAAGGGGAAACTCTCCTGAAGAAAGCCAGTAGTTTCCAATTTCTTGGACAATAGGAGGAAAGGAGACCTAATCTATGCTTACAGGTTTTGCCAGCGTCAGTTAGGAGCGTGGAAAAATTGTACCTTTAACCCCATATATGCATGTAGACAAAAGCCTTACTGTGGGCACAGTTATACTGCAAAAGAGTCTTTTGCCAGTACAGTGGCTTAAATAAAATAACTCTTTTGACAGTATAAACTAGGAGAGTTTACTGGTGTTACCCTAAATTATTCTCACTGGAGCCCACCCAGGGTTACACTATTATGGGTTTATTGCTTGAGGAATTAGTACTCCTCCATTATTTGCACTGCAAGGTTAAACCAAAGAAGATAGAACTGCCACTAAAGGTATAAACTAAAGAAGATAGAGCTGCCACCAAAGGTTTAAACTAAAGAAGATACAGAGCTATCTCTTTCATGCACACACACACAAACAAGGAAGCACACACACCCCTCCATTCATTCACACACATTCATTCCTGCCCTCAGGCACTCGCACACTTACACAGGCATATGGGGTTGCAGAAGGAGCCAAGGCATGTAGATCTGGAGGGTCTGTCTGCTTATCATGGCTGGGGAAGCTGATCAGGAGGAGAGACACTGGCTGTAGAGAGGAGTTTCTGAGGAGCAGGGGAAGAAAGTGTCTCACATGAAAAAGATGGAAGATAGAGTGTATATAGCTCCCTCTCTTTATATGGTGTCTGAATGGCTCCTGTGACTCATTCACCTCATCATCAAGGAACATGCCCACACTTCCCTTTATCCAGCAAAAGCAGCAGTCTGTGATGACTCATCACCATGTGCTCCATTGTTCCCACTCTTTTACAAACACAAACACACTCAGACTCAGGGGAGAATGCAGATTAGAGCAAGTTACAAGGAAGGTAGCTGAGAGTTAAAAAGATTACAAAATGGCAGCTTGCAGTAAATTTCTGAGAGTTACAAAGATTGACAAAGATCACGAGTTGCAAAGTTTGACAAAGATCACAGTGAGTTGCAGTTTAAAACCTTAGACCTTACAGTTTAGTGTAGTTTCAGGAAAATGCATGTGTATAAATTAAGCTCAGGTGGAGGCTTTTTTATGTAACAACTGGCATAGCTATATCCGCACAGCTACACAGGTCTTTCCTTTTAAATTGCACTTTTCATCTGTAGATCTCCAAGCTATGCAGATCCCTCGTTGGAGATACAGATGTTGATGCACAGGGGGTTGGACTGTCCAAGGTCACACAGTGAGCTAGTGATAACTGCAACTACAACCCAGGTTTAGTACTGAGTCCAGAAGACAGGTGGGCAAAAATTACACCCGGGGGCTGGATCCCGCCTGCCAAGGATTTCTCTCTGGCCTGCCCAGTTGAGTAGCAGTGTGTGCATATGTAACCACCACCAGGCGGATTTGAACCTAGGACCTCTGGAGCTGAGTATAGGAGCTTCTATCCTCTGAGCTAAATGCCACTGGGTTTCCAGCGCTTGCTGTAGAGGTCTCTTGGTCTTAACTGTTGCTGTGGTCTAGGTACCACTTGCATTACTCAGTAACCACACTAGGTGTGTGGATTATGTATACTTATAGTTGCCCTTCACCCCATCTTGCTTTGTCCTGCCGCCAAGCCGTTCCCAGCATTTTCCTTATAGCTGGGGAGAGGGGAGAATGGAGGGGAGAGAGGAGTGCTGAAGTCCCTGCCTCCTGTCTGCAGAGATGGGAAAGAGGGAGGGACAGAGCAGAGCTGCACCAATCTGCAGCGTGGATGGAAGTGACTCAGAGGAGTGCAGAGCAGGGGAGGAGATGACAACAGAGGACAGGTTTCTCTTAGAGATAGCACATGGCTTCTCTTGTCACAAAGTCTCTCAAACAGTGTCTCTTTCACACTCACGCACACTCTGTCTCTTTCTGTGGCCCCCCAGCCTCATCCCTTCTGCCTGAGGCTCCCCCTTCTGGGGGGGCCCAAAGCCAGCCCACATTCACATACCAAAATTTGTGAAGTGGTCCCCATACAAAAATTATTGCCCACCTCTGGTCTAGAATCTAATCTGTACTTTGCCCTCTAGACCTAATGATAAGGATGTATCTGAAACCATTTATGGTGCTTTCCCAATAGAGAAATTGGTGTGAATGCGCAACACGCTTGAGAGCTGGGTCATACCTTCCTAGAGCTTGAAGAATGATCAAGCTTAATATTTGGGAGGTTCCAATCAAAATTCTATTATTTGGTAGTACTGTACTGTGAGGCTTCCCCTCCCCCAACAGGAAAAAATTCCTTTCATTTACTAACAGTGGACTCTTTCCTATATGTGTTCTGTGTTGTTACAGTCGTTTCCTCTCCGCTTTCTTTGCTTACCTACCCCCTCTCTCTTCACTTTGATCTAGTACCTGGCTGATAGCAAATTGAAACTGACTAGATTAAAGATTTCAAGTTATGGGAAATATGGCTTTAGATTTTGAGATCGCTTTCAAATGCGCAGTCCGTGGGGGGAAGAAGAGCAAAGTAAAACTGACTAGGTTCTCCAGTTCAGAGGGACAGATCACCTGCTAAAGTAAATCAGCATAGTTCCATTCATCTCAATGCAGCTGTGTTGATTTACCTCCTGCTGGGGATATGGCTCAAAAGCATAAGAGATTACAGTAGTATGTTTCTTTGATTCTGGGTGGCATTGCACCAAAGCAAACAAGCAGCTAGATTTTTTTTGAAAGCTCTGATCCATCATGATTATTGTTCCCCTTCCAGCTGAATCCCTTGCCTGGACATGTTGCCTAGACCGATATTAGTAAAGTAACAAAAAGGTAACTGAGCCAGAACATTTTTCCTGGTCAAAGAGAACAGTGTCTTGTGCGTTTCCTGTTGTTGCTGTTTGCCCGCATGAGTCTCAGAAAAGGCCTCACCTGTCCATTGAAATAATTGACCAGACTCTTATGGGAGGAGGATTGAAGTCTTACACTGACATAAATCAAGAGTAATGCCACTGAAGTTAATGGTTACACCAGTATAAAACTGATCTAAGTGAAATCAAGGTCACAGGGCTGTAATTAATATGCCTATAGGAGAAGACAGATGCATGCATACCCCTCAAACCACACGAGTAAATCACATGAATGTAGGGCTGGAAAGGAGCTCATCAAGTCATTAAATCCAGTTACCTGCATGGAGGCAGAACCAAATAAACCTAGACCCAGTGGTTCTCAATGTGTGGTTCATGGATCTACAGCAGGAGCCTGCACTGGTGCTCCAGCCCTCCCCCCCGCCCTCCACACACACACACACACACTGTGGTTGAAACACCAGCGCAGGCTTCCCACTGCGGGGGGTGGGAGGAGAGGAGAAAAGGGGAGAGCTCCAAGTCTCATGGGCTGGATCTAGCTTGCAGGGGGAAGGAAGTGGCTTTGCACACTGCCTCTTCTCCCCACCTCTCTGCTGGGGGACCAGCAGTCCAGAAGGCTGAAGGCTTCTCTCCTGAAGGCTTTCCCCACTGGTCCAATTGACCAGCATCACAGCCAATAGGAGCAGTAGGGGGCGGTGCCTGGCAGTGGTGGGGTACATGGATCCAAGTAAGCATGCCCAGACCTCTCACTCCCAGCTATACCCCATCTCCTACCCAAACCTCCTAGGCAGCTCTTGCACCCTAACTCCCAGCCAGACCCTCAGCTGGCAACAGTGGATACACCCATGATGGGTGGAGGAACACAGAGTATGACAGTGGCTATTGCATTACCATGGAATGGGACACAACATTAAAAACCATCTTTGGCTGCAACACTTCAGGGATAGGAATAGGACTCTGACCATGGAATAGAGAAGGGATCTTTCTGTACAGGTTACACAGTGATGCCAAAGGAAAGAGTTTTGTTCTGTTTTTTTTTAACAATTTTGTCTGAGCGTAATGAGGACTCCTGACTTCCCCTAATCTGTTGCAATTGACCTTTTGACTTTCTTTCCTGTCTTCTTGTTTCCCTTTTCTCTGTCCTTTATTTCTAGCAAGACTGAGGACTGGGGCTATCTCAATGAAGATGGAGAGCTCGGCTTGGCCTATCAGGGTCTAAAGCAAGTTGCCAGGTCAAATACTTTGGTTTCTTCTTCTTTTCCTTTCCCCTGTCTCTTTCATATGCTCGTATGGACTCTCTGCCTCACTGTCCTTTACAGCAGGAATTGGAGATGGGACTAACGCAAACTGAACCACCATAACTTTGAGGGGGAGAGAGAACCTTTCAAAGGCTTCAGGAAATAGCAATCCTGAACCAAACCTCGGCCCTCACACCCATCGCTAGGAATACAGCAACCAGCTAAAGTTTGGGTTGGGATGACATTCTGCCACGTGACTGTATCATTGTGTACCACACTGAAACTGCATCTGTGAGGTTGATTCTCAGAGCGTCCGGGAAACCTTAGTTGATTCATGGGTGCTCCCAGTGCCCAGCAGCTTTGTGGATCAGGCCTTGAGGGATATGCGTATGCGGTGGGGTGTAACAACGGTATTTCACAAATGAACTCCTGACTCTATTGAAGTCTAGGGTGTAACTTTCACTGAAGGAAGTAGAGTCATGGTTTTGCCCTAAAAGTTTGATTATTGTTCTCTTAGCTCTGACTGCACTTCTCCTTATTTAAAAGTGTATGGAAGTGTCTCTTATCTGCTTGTGAACATACGAGACAGGGTGTTGAGTCCCTTTTTAAATGTACTGTTTTCTTGGCTCCTTTGCATGCTGAAATTCACCTCGATTAAATATTTTCCAATTAATCCAATGCCTAGAAGTGTTCCAGAAGGAGAATTACTACTGCTTGCTGGTTACTTCTGACACTCATTCCAATGCACTCCTGTTCTGAGGATGAATATGTTAGTGGGAACCGTTGTAGGTGATTCCTGCACTTTGTGTCCCCCATGCAAGGACAGTGCTTCTATAATAACTCTGCAAACTAGTCAACTTTTGGGAGGCTGAATAGTGGTTACAGTAGAATCCAGGAGTCCTGACTCTCACTATCCTGTTCCCAATTCTGATACTATTTAGAGGGTTTAGAACGTCTGATAATTGGATGTTAATCTTTGTACATCTCAATTTATCCTTGTGTAATAAAAAGATAAATATAATTTTTATCTGCCTCTCAGAGAGGTGTTGTGAGACGCTCCATTCATCAATGTTTGTAAAGTGCCATCTGCTGATGTTTGTAAAGTGCCAAAAGCATTCTTGGGGAAATAGTAGGAATATTGATCAAACTAAAGTTTCTAGTCCTGTCAATGTTAGAGCAGTTGGAAGGCAGCATCTCTTCTGAGAATAGTATGAAAAATGTGACTGGGCTGATTGCTACCTACATTCCTCAGAACAATAAATACAAGAGGACCATATCTGTCTCGGTATTGTGTTCACATCTAGCCTGATCCTATATAAAGCTGCATCAGGAAAATACTTTTACTTTTTAACATAATGGTTTTGCATTTTTTCAAGCCCAACACAATATTAACTGCTGATGCTAGGTCAGCGAGGTCAAGTTCATTATTCTTTCCATCTGAAAGGTGTGCGCGTGCGTATGCGCGTACGCGTACGTACACCCAGACAGTGAGAAGGACGTTGGACTCTGCTTAACAGAACAACCTAAAAGTTTGCATTTGAAAATCCAAAAGATAGCATTTTTCCATGGAAAGCCGATCTTTTATATGCATGCACACACAACTTTGGCTTGTTGAAAATCCAGTTTTCTGTTGAAACACCATTGAGATAGAAAACCTTTTTGATCAGCCCTAATTAAGGCCCTGATTCAGCAATCTAAATAAGCACGTGCCTTACATTTAAGCTCAAGTATAGTTCTCTTGACTTTAGTGGAATGGTTCAGATGCCAGAAGTCATGCAGGTCCTTAAGTACCTTGGTGAAGACCACACAGGAAATCAGTGGCAAAGACTGAGCTAAGGCTTCGGTCTTCCTGACTTTCAGTCCCCTATTCAAACCATTCAGTCTCACTGGAACTACTTTGCTAGTAGATGTAATCTTGTTTCAATCCGATTGGAATACTTAAAATCACTAAGGGGGAGATTTTCATTTGGTTCACTGTAATTAGTACCCTTAAAAATAAATTAACATGCCATACGTTGTTTATCAGTACACCCAGCAGTGCGGATGCAATCAGGAGGGCAGTAACCTTTACGTGATGAATTGTTCTTGCCATTTGGGCGAGGAAGGTATGTGGGAGGAAAAGGAGAGAAAAATGCATAAAAATGGCTCATTCAGTCCATTTTACTGAAAGTACAGCTTGTGCTTTAATTTATTGCCATGCACAACTACATGCTGTGCAGCCACATGGAATTCTTTTCCTTTTGTGATTAAAGACCTCTCCCTTCCCCAAGCCACAGTTTCAGTTTCCCTTTGATGCGCACTCTCTAAAGTATTTATTTAACTTGTTATTCTTCTAGATGATTTAGAAAAGAATAAAATAAAATGGAACCTTTTTGTAGTCTTTCTGCCCCGAGTCAGTGTGATATTTTCAATTACAAAGGGTTATAAAGCGAAGCCTACATTTTCAGGCATAATAAGTGGTTTGGGGCATATCTGTGTTTGGGCACAAAGCTGAAGCCATCTTAAAAGGGGCTGATTTCCTGAAACAGCCTTGCATCCACTGTCTGAAAATCAGGCTGCTTTAAGATGTCTCAGATTCAACATCCAAAAGTGGAAACACCCAAAATCATCAATGGTTATTTAAATCTAGAGTTACATCTTAACTAATCCTACTGGGCTGTTTTTAGCTAATTATTTTAGTGTGTCGTTGGGTTTCTCAAAGGGTGTACAATACAGTAACCAAACACCTTACCCATTGCCTTGCAGAAGAAGTGTAACTTTCATGTAATACACTGAGAGCCTGATCCAGTACCCACTGAAGTGAATGAGAATTCTTCAGTTAATTTCAATCAGTGATGGACCAGGGCGTCCCCCCACCACGCAGAACTACACAAACTTTAGTAGCATTTGCCCATTAATTGAATCTCAACGACAACTGGGTGGGTTTTTTTTTCAAAAGATACACTATAGCTCAAACTGAAGTTGTGAGCTTCACACAGAAGTTGCTGCGATAATGTCTAGAGGATCAAAAATTTTATCGTAATGGTTCCTTCATTCCTCCTCTCATCAGGCTGCTGGAAGCCCAGCTTCAGGATCAGAGAAGAGAGCATGAAGAAGAGGTGGAAACTCTGAAAACCCAGATGGAAACCCTGAGAGAAGAGATGGAGAAACAGCAGCAGGCATTTTTCCAGACCCTACAGTTACCACCGGATGCCCAGGTGGAATTTGGCATCCAGCAAGAAATCACACGTCTCACTACTGAAAATCTGGTAAGAAGCTATGTAAAACCACTGTCCTGTATGACCTGTATTGTAAAAACAGATCCGAGATTGAGAGCGGTAATATAGGAAGTACTCCCATGATGCCCGCCCTTATCTCTGAACATACAGTGAGCCAGCAGAGCTGCCTTTCACATACGCTATACGCACTAATGTTCCAAGCACTCCCAGTAAGTGCTCCAACAAGATAGTGGCCGAATGTTGTGGAAAACTGACCCATTGTTCTATAAGGGTGGGAAGGTGAGTAGAAGAACTCACGGTGCGTGGTGTAAAGCTATATTTTGTGACATACCCAGTGACGTGTCTCTCTGGACATAAGCAAAATGGCTTATGGCCACAGTTTGGCCCTGTGTGCTTTAACACAATGTTTCTCAACCAATGGTAGAGTACCCTTAGGGGTACTCGAGAGAAGTCTGGGGGGCGAGGGGGTACGTCAACACGACTGAAATTTGGAGAAAACTGAATTTTTGTTTTAAGTTTTACAGTGCTTTATTATTGTTGTACTTTTTATACCCCAAAATTTCATCACCTGCCTGGCTATGATTAAGTTGTGTAAACAAATATGATGCAATGGTAAGAAAAAAAATTGTGTGTCTGAAAACTGTAGGTACTTATAATTTTTTTTAAAGGGGGTACTTTATTAAAAAAAAGGGTTGAGAAACACTGCTTTAACATACTTAGTAGGGAAGAACAGTGCCCTCCACTAGGAAGAAATACTGGTTGTGTTGTGGTCTGTCTTATGTAGGAAAACAGAGCAGATGATTATAGTTATCCATTCTAGCCTTGAACCTTTGAATCTATTAACATTATTTACAAGTAGGGCAACAGTTTTGTCATGGAGCTCACCGTGGTCACAGAAGTCTGTGACATCTTAGAAATGGCTATAAAAACACATTTGATTGAGCCCCCAAACTGAGCGGTATGATGACCTGGTGCTCTGTATCACAGTGCCATTCTGGTTTGGCCCCGTCCGCCCTGATGGCTCCATCTGTGGATGGATGGGCCATACCTGAGATACTACATCTCCATGTGCTAGGCTGCACCACCCAGAGCAGGGAAATGGGTCCCATCCCTGGGTATAGGAGCTGCTGCTGCAGAGTGAAGACAAGATGGCTTTGCTTGCCAATTCTTCTCTACCTCACAGTGCCTCCCCTTCAGAACTCCAGCAGTATTGTATATGGCAGGGCTACTCAACTTGGGAGCTCCGGGGGCCACAGTGATCCTCACCACACATGCCAAGGGCCGCAACTTAAGTGTGGTCGCATATGCATGCAAATAGCTTCTTTCACACTGACCAGCATGAACACGAAGATTAAGGCAAGAGTATATGACACGGCAGGCCACATTTCAATCAGTTCTGATTATATTAATAAAATGCAATATTTACCCGATTTCCACCCATATGACAGCCCTTTTAATGAGAAATGGTAGTTGAGCAGTGACAGCAATTTAACACCTATCAACAGAAGACCATTCTATTGACTACTTTTTTGTTTTGGCTCCCACCCACAGGCCGTGTGTTGAGCCCCGCATAAATCCAAACTGCACCGCGGGCTGCAAACAAACAGGCAGGCCACATGTTGAGTAGCCCTGATGTATGGTGTAGCAAAAACTACATTATTTGGTGACCTTTCTGTAACACTTCCTTTGCATGCCTGGGCCATGACATTTACTACACATTTGTGTGCCAAAATCATTTGCAAAGTCCTATTTATAGACACTGGCATTTTCTGAGCCTGAGTGAGTGGGCAGATGTCACTGCTTCACTCAGGAGCGTCTTTTTGGAGAACTTTGTTGTGTTCAGACAGACCTGTCAGGGTCACTTACATCTGAACAGCAGCCAGGAAATACAGCCCAGAGGTGATAAATGGGAAATCATTACCTACTGTCTAATACTTCCAAGAGGAATCAGGAACAGGAGACCTGGGCTTGCGTATGTGAACATGTAGACAAATGAAGGGATGGTTTCCTCTTCAGCTGATGTTAAACAATTATGCAGAGAGGAGACCCTATGAGACCAGTTTGGGGGCAACTGTTGACAAATCCTTAATCATCCGTTAGGAAAAGTACACCCTGCAGCAAAACAAAGATCTCTTGCTCACTGTGCTGTGTGTTCAATTATTAATCCCTTGGCAGAGGTGCATTTTTGCCTGTAACGACAGCAGCACAACACCCTAGAGACAAAGGAGAAAAACTTACCCTGATTTGCATGGGTGCAGGATCCAGCCAAATGATTTACATGCAGCATTTATGCTTATGCCTTGAAAACAAAACGGCCTATCCCAACCTGCCACCAAGAGAGTCTCAGTCATTCAGTGGGTGATTAGCAGTTGACAGAGCCATCAAAGGGATGGGCTGATAGGATGTAAAATAAATTCAGAGTCCGTACACCTGTAGGAGAGGGAGCTGGATTCTTCCTTTGCTCACCTGTCCTCAAAAGAAAATGATTATAAAGTTTGAGTTGCACACTGAAATTCTGACCTGTTGCGTGCATGAGCAGGGGTGGGTTAGCCATTGGGTGGATGGGGTCCATGCCCAGAAAACAATCCACTAACGCCAGGAGCCCTGGCTGCAGGAAGGGTGGGGCAGAGGAAGTCCCCAGCTGCCAACTCCATCCCCTGGTAGCAACTCCAGACAGGGAAGCCCCCAACTCCACTCACTGGCATCAAGGCAGGAAAGACCCTGACCCCTGGCAGCAGCATGGTTTGAACAGGCAGCGTGGGGGAAGCCCCAATTTCCCAAATTGACTCTGGCAGAAGCTTTGTTGCAGGAAGGATGCCCCCAGCATCTCCCAATGTGCCATCCCCAGCAGAAGCCACAGGGTGACAGGGAATGCATCCAGTGACACCCCCCGCCCCATTCCCAACAGAAGCCACAGGATGGCAGGGGATGCCCCCAGTACCCTAAACCCTGTTCTCCAGCAGAAGCCGCAGGTGGCTGAAGTGCTCTGACCCCAGTGCCCCACAAGGGTGGCTGGGGAAGCCCCAGCACTTGGACACTGCTGTGGCTCCAGGACTGGAGGAGCTCTTGCTCCCAGCTGCAGTCTGAGGCCATGGCAGGGGGACAGATCATCTCCAGTCTTAAGGCTGCCCTGCTGATGGGGAGCAGAAAGTAGCCAAGGTGTTGTGGGGTCACTGGGGGAATAGAATCGGGCAGAGCTGCTGGCAGAAAGGGTGGGATGAAGGTGGGACCACAGGTGGAAGGGGTTGGGTTCCCCACTTGCTTTGACCCCTAGGGCCTGAGGAAACCGTGCATGAGAGGCAACATATGTGTATCTAACTTAGCTTGCAAATGCTTTTATTTCTAGTCATGGTACATGGGATGGGAAGACCTCTGCAGGATTCCCAGATCCTCGAGTTAGTTTGCAGGTCTGTCCATTATCGCTTGTCTACGCACACAAGATGTGTTGCTCTAACTATACTGGTACAGCTGAAACTAAACATCCCTGCTAGAGCAGATGTAGTTATATCAGTAGAAAGGTGCTGCGTGTCTCCTCCCCACACACAGAGCTAACTACAATGAATCATCCAGACAGCACCATTCACCTGATCTGTAACTTCATCCACACTAGGGATTGTACTGTTACAACCTTTTTTTAACCAAAATAATTGCATACACCCTAAACTGAGATAATTACACCAGACCAAAAAATTCACATACCCCGGCCTTAGGGGAAAAAACAGTTGTCTACGTGTAAACTGAGTAAGTCTCATGATACCATCTACATGTTTTGTTAGTCTGTAAAGTGCTACCAGACCATTTGTTGTTGTTTTTTCTCATATGAGAGTCACTGAAAGGCAGTGACCATGGGACTCCCTTCTGCCCTTTTTCTGGAGTCCCTATTCGGAGGAGAATCATGCATTAAATACCATTACAGGCATTCCCCGGGTTACATGGATCCGACTTACATCGGATCCCTACTTACAAACGGGGTGAGACAACCCCGCACTAGCTGCTTCCCCCCAGCAGACCAGGGAGACGCGAAGCTAGCACCCCTCCAGCAGACCAGGGAGACGCGGAGTGGCTTTTCTCAGCAGACACCTCAGCTTGAGAATAAAGGACCGAGGGAAGTGAGGTGTGGGAGAATAAAACTGCGCTCTGGAGAAATGTTTGGTTAGATTTTCCCCTACAATATGTAGCAGTTCCGACTTGCATACAAATTCAACTTAAGAACAAACCTACAGTCCCTATCTTGTACATAACCCGGGGACTGCCTGTATTTGAAAAGCCTTTTTAAAAGCGGTCACTGAGGACCTGCACATACCTGGTGCTGAGCATTCTCATTTCCATTAGATTTAATGGGAATGGAGAGAACTCACAGCATCCAGCCCTAACGCCATAAATTCAGAATTAGAAACTCAGTGCTAGGGAGAGAAGAAAGACCTGTTCCTTAAAATAACATCATGTAGCAAACTGTTTAAAAGCTGCCATTTTCTCTCCCTCTCTCACTGGGGTACAGGAGAAACTTGACAGCATGCTGGCTCTGTTTGCGCATGAAGAGCGGAAGCTGAATTTACAAGATTGATTGGTCTGACACTGGCTGCAGTGGCCGCTGCAAAGACAAATGAGTGTTTGGTTTTTTAGAATACCGGATGTATATAAATGGGCTATTTTTTTTAAACCTTTCAGTTCTTCTGAATAAAACAGTTCCCTGCAGTGCACAGGTGCCATTCTGACGCTGTTCTTCTAGGCACTTAAATGCTCCCTGATAAGTGGGTGCAGGAATTCTGCAGGTGGCAGTGGGCATAACAAGACTGAAAGGCAGATGTTTTCATATCCGTGCTACAGAAATGGACCCTGAAATGCTGCATGTTTTCAGGGATCCAGGTCATAGTACAAATATGTCGATGGAGAGAAATAAACCACTGTCCTCCACGAAATTTTGCAGTGTTGCTTTTGCACACACCTTTTCACATGCCTCAATTCAGCAGATAGATACTTCTCAGTGTCTTTGTATCCTGATCAGTCAGTGGGGCTTTTTTTTACAAAAAATACCCTTTCCTAATTTTCAGGATCTTAAAGAGTTACAAGAAAAACTAGAAAAGAATGAGAAGAAGCTGAAGAAACAGCTAAAGATTTACATGAAGAAGGTCCAGGATTTTGAAGGTAATTCTAGTTTTGTTACCTTCTGTGGGAGAATGGAATTTTGTTGTTCTTGGTTCAGTCAAAGTCTATGGGTTTTGTTTTCTGACTTGATTTTTACCTCCAACACCATGGCATGTAGGTATCCCACAGACATCTTAAAGATCACTGTACATGCCATTCTCAGAAGCTTGTCCTCTCACTTCCATTACACGCCTGTCACTTCTCTCTTATAGAAACAATGTGCATGACTCTCACTTGACTGTTTCTAATAACTGTACCTGAACATTCCTGTGATTGTGGTCTGTTTTCTTGGAGGTGTTACCAACCATTTTTCTTCTGAATTTGATTGTTAAAACCTCATGGTCATATAATCAGAATTTGGCATCTTAGCTGTGCTTGTAAAATGCAAAGTTGATAGCTGCTTGAGGCAATGGAAACTTTTTTTTTCACCAGTACAGGTTTGAACCTCTTGGCTGTGTCTAGACTGGCAAGTTTTTCCGCAAAATCAGCTGCTTTTGCGGAAAAACTTGCCAGCTGTCTACACTGGCCGCTTGAATTTCCGCAAGAACATTGACTTCCTACTGTCTGAAATCAGTGCTTCTTGCAGAAATATTATGCTGCTCCCATTCGGGCAAAAGTCCTTTTGCGCAAAAGGGCCAGTGTAGACAGCTCAGATTTGTTTTGCGCAAAAAAGCCCCGCTCGCGAAAATGGCGATCGGGGCTTTTTTGGGCAAAAGTGCGTCTAGATTGGCATGGACACTGTTCCACAAAAAGTGCTTTTGCGGAAAAGCGTCTGTGCCAATCTAGATGCTCCTTTCCACAAATGCTTTTAACGGAAAACTTTTCCATTAAAAGCATTTGCGGAAAATCATGCCAGTCTAGACATAGCCCTCTAGTCCAGCACTCTCGGATCTGACCGGTGCCAAACCAGAGAATTTGCCAAACCACAGAAGGTCAGTGATGTCTAGCAGCATTACCAACACTTCCTCTGTTTACTGGGCTCTTAGAAGACATTTAGGGGTAAATTAAAGGTAAGTAACATTGAGAGCCAGGTCTGCTATCTATAAACAAACTTTATGGGGTCGTGAGAAACTTGGCCACACCCATGATAAGTGGAATCTGGCTAACTAAAATCATGCCAGACCACGTATGTTGCTGGACCAGAGAGTGCTGGATTAGCAAGGTTCAACCTGTACTTATTTTAAGTGAGCACATACATCTAAAGAAGCTTAAGTGCAAGACAGGTATTTCAGATTCTAAGTTCTAAGCATGTGTAACTTGAGCATTTGGTATGTCTCTTCTTTTTAAATTACCTTGGGAACAGAATCATCCCAAGCAGAGTCAGGCAAAACAAGTGCCTTCAATGGAAGTCAGGAAATCTTAGGCCATGGCCTTGATTTGGGTCCTTTTTTCTCTCCAGTGTGTGCAAGGTCACAGTGATGCCCTGAATGCTCATGTCAATATAGGCCTGTTGGTTATGTAACACTTAGGCACCCCTCCTACCTCTTGCCTCGTCTGAGAGAGTGAAGAACTTTTCAGCTTCCACAAGCTTCTAAATGCATTTAGCGGTTGAATCATTTCATCCCAATGTCCTTATTCTTTATTTTCTCTGGAGGATTCATGATCCATAGAATTTACAGTCACAGGGACTATGGAATAAAGAGTTTAAAGATTACAACCCATCACCTTGCTACCGTTATACTGGACTTCTTAAACACGCACCTGGCATTTTTTACTATTTCTTTGGGCCTCAAGAATCCCCTACAGCAGTGTTTCCCAATTTTATTTGGCCACGGAACCCTTAGAGCTGCCTTAACCAAAAAAAAAAAAAAAAAAAAAAAAAAAGGGCCCCTGCCGTGTTTTGTTGAGCAAAAAAAAAAAAATTCCTCTGCCATGGCTCTGTCTCTTTAACAGGGGGCCGGGGAGTGCCGGCTCTTCGCGGAAACCTTGCTTTCGCTTCGCCGATCCCCAGGGATCCCCGGAGCACCAATTGGGAAACACTGCCCTACAGGGTGATGTGTCTATTTAATCCACATTCTTTCTTTATAGCACTCTAAGGTCTTGTCTAGACAAACAGGAAGTGCGCAGCACATTGGTGTAAATCTAAAGTGTGCTGTGCACTAACTGTCCATGGGGACCCTGCTACTGTACACTAGTAGTGCTTTGACATATTCTACTTTGAAATGGAAGTATGTCAAAGAACACTAGGGAATTTCTAGCAGAGTCCACATGGACAGTTAGTCCATGCTTGCTTGTGAACAGTAGATTTACATGCCACCCACTTAGTGTTCATGTAGACAAGCCGCTACTTTCCGTTTAGCTTAGGTTTCTTTGGCCGTCTTTCTTTCTTCTTTAAGGATGAGTTTCCTTGGATCAGCCTACTATCTATATGTAGGTTTTCTTTATTCTGGAAGCATAACTAGGAAACCAGCACCATCCTCTTCTGTAGTTCATCTTCCATATTTCAGGTGTCTGACAATGAGTTTGCTTCCTGTTCATCTCCCAGCCTCTTCTTTGGGACCTTTGTTCAGTGTTCTTGTGGCACATTCTTCATTACTATTACACAGCTACTGTTTCAGTGAAATTATTTCTTGGCATGCAGGCCCTGCCCCCAAAGGTATGCAGGCATTCAAGCCCAGATACCAGACCCTTTGTACCATTGTGGTTTATAGGAACAGTGCTATGACAGTCACAAAACAATCTGTCTGCATCCATGTACATAGATCTTCTTTAGACTCTTTTTTTCTTTGATCTAATACAGAATTATGTCTCTGTTTACTGAAAGCAATTATGAATGAACACTCTCATCTGTTTTCTTTGTCATCCTCCTACAAACTAATCACATGTTTCTTCTCCAAGTAATTTAGGACTTCATGCATGCAGTCAATCATACTTAGGTTTTCACTCTCAAATCTACATTCTTCATAGAGAAGCCCATTCTATATTATTTAGAGCAAGAAGGAGGAGGAGGCAGCAAACTTTTTGACATGCATATAGTAGACCTAACAAGTGGAAGTTCTGTTCTATTACCCAATGGGTCTCTGTGACCTCTCCAGTTGTAGTTCTTCTACATTCTATTTGGATGCAGTTTTTTGTTTCTGCTTGGGCAGAGGATGAGACATGCAGCTTTCAATACAGGAACAATTGGACACAGGTTCCTGATGGATGTGCTCAAGAACGACTGCTTCAGCTCCAACGGCCAAATTCGGGGTCCCTCCAGCTTACCATATGGATGGCCTCATTGAGATCAGTGATCTGAGATCTGAACTGGGTCCCAAGTTTTTAACCTCTCCAGGGCACCCTTGAACCTTAGTCTGAGTTATGGTTATGATAAAATAACTTCAGTCAGACATCTTCTGGTCCAAAACCGGATGGCTGATAGCTGGAAATTTATTTCCAAAATTCTGTTGAAATCTTTCAATTGTCTGCAGAGGTCATTGTTAATCTCCTCCAAAGATGCACAGATTTGCCATCTCCCTTAATTTGTTGATGTGCTCATCTTGAACTTGATAAATCACCAGCAGAACTGAAGCGAGAATAGATGTTCGGCTCTTACTAGAAGGCATCCATCTGACATTTGGCACATGCTGTGGATTTTGAAAGTCATTTATATTATTCTAAGTGGCCCTTGCTCTTCTAATGTAATCTACATTGTGACCTACATAGTCTTTTAGAAGGAAACTCCACCTACTGTTAAGAAATTGTGTTTTGTGACTGCTACAGGGATTAAAGATGCATAGAAAGGTTGTTGAAAAATGTCCCATGCTTGATGAGAAAATAATATGGGGAAAAAGATATCTATAAGGCAAAAAAAACCCTACTTATATTCCTCACGGGATACAGTGATTAAACTATGGTGCTCATGTTTTTGTGAACTGATTTCGGAAAACAAGACATAAAGTGAAATTAAACTGAATAATCAGGGAATTCCACAGTAGCACAGATGGCATCTGTCATTGTAATTTACAAGCATCAAACTGACATTTATTGCATTGCTTTCCTTAGACCTCCATAATCTTCCATTTGATTAAAATTGTATGTAGGTAAAATCCTCAACAGGGTGTCATGATAGTTCTTTAATTTTGCTATGCATTCTGCTACAAGATATATTTACACATATTTTCCCAAAGCCTGACATTTGTTGGTGATAGTAATATGTTCATAAGATTCCAAGGAAGTTCACTATCTTCTGAATATTGTCCAGTAATCCGATATTTACTAAATAAACTAATGTTTGCAGTTCTTTAGGCTTTAGCCTGAACCCTTTTCTTTGTCAGAGAGAGTTCTTCAAGTGCTTACTCATGTCCATGCCAGTTAGGTGTGCACACGCTACATGCATGGATTCTGGAGTTTTTTCCCTTATCAGTATCCACCGGGCCAGCCAGGGAACCCCCTGGGGGGTGGTGCCGGTATATCGGTACATATATACCCCTGCTGGCCCTCCACTCCCTCAGCTCCTTCTTACCATGAGATTACGCAGCTAGTCTATCCCTGATCTTGTAAATACAGTTTAAGTAGTTGTAGTTTAGTTAAGTAGTGTAAATAGTTTAAAGTTGACTGTTCTTATCAGGAGAGTTTCCCCTTCTTATCTCTACCTTCCTGGAGAGGGGATGCCTGGATCGCATGGTTTTAAACCCCTCCTGAAGTGCTCTAAACCTGTGGGGCTCTGCATAACTCCTGTTTGAAGTGCTTAGGAGAGGGCCATTGCAGGGACAGATGTCAGATCTGCAAGAGCTTCAAACCAAGAATGAAGCAGGAACGTGATTCCCGCCTGAAACTCATCTTAAAGGAGTCCACTTTTTAGCGGCACTGGAGGCGGCACTGGGCGTGCATAGCACACCGGCCTCTGTGAGAGCCTTCCTTGGTGCCAAGACATACGGCACCGCTGAACTCTTCAACATCAAGGCACTTGACAAAGCTATTCCCACTCTGGCACTCTTGAGTGCAGAAGGTGAGGGCCCACAAGAGAGCTTAAAAGCCTTGCCTCTATAGCCACTGGTTACAAAAACCTTCTCTCCTCCTCCCCCACCCCTCCTCCCCGAATCATAATACACAGATTTTGGGGGATTGCTGCCACCATCAAGGGATTTTTATCCCTAAAAAACCAGGGGTTAACACTTGAACCTACATCCCATGGGTACCCCAAGTCTTTTGCCCTAAAAGAGCTTGAAAAAAGAAAAGATGAAAACAAGTTACAGTCTCTAGAAGCTGACCTCTCAGTCTGAGGCATGCAGATACACATAGACAGACCTTCCAGGACACAAGAATCAAATCCATCACCTTAAAAAAAGTGATTTTTATTACAAAACAAAAGATAAACTTGATAAAGCATACTTGATTGCTAGAAGTTAGAGAGCAGCTAAGGAAAACAAATTAAAACACAAGTCTCTGAGCACAATGCTAGACGGTAAATGGGCAAGAGAGGCATAGATTCACACAGAGCTGTTCAAACCAAACCACAAAATAAAGAAAAAATACCCTGAACATGACTAGATTCACTTAGTCCTTTAACTTACTTTGAATCTTCGCTTTTTTTTCAGTCTACTTTCATGCTCTGAATTCCTTGGAGGTATGGTAGTCCTGCCTGGGTTTAAATCCTTTTGTGTGTCTCAACTCCTGGTTTAACTTTCCCACACAAAAAAGCATGCAAGTAATCTATATCCAGTTCAAATTTCAACACATTATCTCAATTGGTTCTCCTGGCCCCCTGACCTACACCTTTGCTAGCTACCTGAGTTTAACCCCTTAGTCACCTGGTGAGCACTCCTCCTATCCATTACAGTACCGGTCACAGTCTCTAGCACTGAGCAGGAAAAGACAACACAGGGGAAGGTTCCCTACGAAGCATGGCCATAAAGTGGGTCACGGAGATGGGCACATGGCCACAACAGTGCATCAAGAGGCTCCTGTGCCATGCTAGCACTGGTTGAGCTCGACACACAGAGTCCAGCACCGGATGGAGTGACTGAAGAGGTCCAGCAGCCATCAATTCCAGAGATGTCTGAGATGATATGCAAGCTCATAGAGCTCACTTTGGCAAAGGGACCAGTCACAATAACCGATGAGGAACACCCAGCAGCTCCCTCGGCAGCAGAGCCAGCTCAGCCGCTATCGGTGCACCAGGCAATGTACCCACGGGTAGTTGCACCGATATGCTCACCAATCCTGGTGGCTATTCTGGCGTCGATACGAATGCTGATGCTGGTACAATAGGCTAGGAGAGTGTCAGAACTGAGGTCTTTCAAATCTGAGCCCTCTTATACAGTTTTCTTTAAGAACAGGGTTAGGCTTCGCCTCCACCCTTCATTGCTGCCTAAGTTCATCTCCCATATCCACAGGTCCCTCCCTGTTTTCTTCCCGAAACCTCACACAGCAGCTAGAGAGCAGTCCCTGCATTCCCTAGATGAGGAGGACCGTAGCATTCTACATTGATCGGACAAGAGAGTTTGAAGTCACCACAACTCTTCATTTTTATAGCAGAAAGAATGAGGGGTCTGCTGGCATCAGCCCAGTGCTTGTCCTCATGGATCATTTCCTGTATCGGGGCCTGTTATGAACAGCGTCCCCCCACTTACGGCCCACTCCATGAGGGTGCAGGCTTTGTCGACAGTGTTTGTTGTGTAAGTGCCGATCCGCGAGACTGCAGGGCGGTCACGTGGTCCTCCATTCATACCCTTATAACCCATTGCGCCACTGCACAGCAGGCCAGGAATGATGCAGCCATTGGTAGGGCTGTGTTCCATTGCAGATTAGGTTCTGACCCCACCACCTGTGGTACTGCTAGCAAGTCAGCTTACTGAAATGGACATGAGCAAGCACTTGATGAAGAAAAAATGGTTACTTACCTCGTAACTGTTGTTCTTCAAGACATGTTACTCGTCCATTCCAAATCCCACCCACCTTGCCTTCGTCGGAAAACTCTGGCAAGAGGGAACCGATGGGGTGGAGGGCCGGCAGCGGTATTTATGCGCCGATGTGCCAGCGCCACTCCAGGGGGCTCTCTGGCTTGCCCGATGGGTACTACTAAGGGAACAAGCTCTGGAATCCATGTACGCAGCACATGCACTCCTAACTGGAATGGACATGAGCAAGACATCTTGAAGAACAACATTACGAGGTAAGTAAGCTTTTTTTCTTCCTGAATGAGTTCAAGATCTGGTCCTTGACCTGTGTATCTAAAGCAGCTGATATTATAACAAACTCGTATCACACATTCCCAACAGGCCTGATCCAAAGTTAAAGAAAAGATGCAAAGGACAGACCTGGGATCAGACTTGTAACTCACAGTAATGGAAGTACTTTACACAGTGATTAATTCAGCTTTCTTCAGAGTTGTCACTTTCTCTCCACAGCAACCCAAGCTACAGCACAGATGGAAAGGAAACGACAAGAACTTACCAGGCAGGTCACTGTCCAACGGCAGGAGAGAGATTTCCAGGGAATGTTGGAATATTACAAGGAAGATGAACCACTTCTCATCCGAAACCTCATTACAGGTTAGACCCTCACTTGTCACCTCTTCCACTTCCCTCACCCTCTACTTCCCTCTTCCGTTGCCTTCAAAACCATTAAGACATGAAATACTATCCAAATTTCTTTTTGTATCACTTCAGGATTAGAGAGGGACAGAAAGTGTTTAACCATTTTGAGTGAGTTTGTTCATTTGATTTCAATGTTTAACATAGTTTGATGTAAAAATCTCTCAAATGGAACGTATTAAATGTAAGTGGTACTCAGCTAGTTAGTTAGCTAAGACCTTGATTCAGGAATCTATTTTCAAATGTGCTTAAGGGCTTTGAAAAATAAGAATGGATTTAAAGTTAAGTATGTATTTAAATGCTTTATTAAATAGGGCATAACTTTTCAGCTAGCTTTTTTCTTTTTTCTTCAGATTAAATTGTCTGAAGTCCACAATGGCAAAGAAAAAAGAGTAAAACATGTATTTTACTCATTATAGCTTGCTTTTTTCAGACTTAAAAATTTGCTTGCAGGTTAATAGTATCGGATACTGTATTTGATTATCCAGTCATTCCTGGAAAACCAGTACTGGAACATTTCATTCATTTAATATCTGGTTAGTGTAAAGGAACATAGTTATTTCTGACATGTACAGATACAGGACAGGTCAAGCAGTAAATTAACCAACTCTTGACTTCTCAGTTGGGTTTATATTCTGTATTAATAGCTTAACAACACAACATTGTTTTATGTTGGTATCTTGTCTGTGCCTGGTTCTTTGTATAAGCAGATGAGAGGAAGAAAAGCTCCACATACACAGCAGCCAGGGGCTTCCCTGAACCTGGCCGGAAGCAACTCCACGCCCCTCAGCCACTGGCTGGACTTCCAGCCCGCAGGTCACTGGCCCTCCAGATTACGTGCCAGCTAAGCTCCCAGACACTGGCAAACTGTGACTGGGGTTCTCTGGTCAAGCAGCATCGGATGTTGCCAGACCAGAGAGTCCCAGATGAGAGGTTCAACCTGTAATTTCTAAATGGGCACCTGTGACCTTCATTTTATGAATCTGAATATAATTAAGACTCGAGCCAAAGTTAGTTGTTCCAGAAGAGAGGATTTTTTTCTCCAAAACATTGAAGTAAATCTGGTGTCCTGGAGTAGATAGCCCCTGTTTGGACCTCTTCAGCTCTGTGCCCTGTATCTTCACACTTCTGGTGCCATGTAAACAGTAGTGGATTAGAAATGTTTTTGACAGGATATAAATACTACTTCTCACGTATGAGTTCCATTGTGTTTGAGAATGGGGTAGCAGAAGCTGTGCCAGGGGAAATCTCTAAAACTGTTTCATGGATTTTATAAAAACAAAGGGTTTTGGAGGGTTTTTGTTTTTGCTTTTAACTCAGATTTATTTCAGTATTGGGAATAATCCCTTCAAGCTGTCCTGCAACCGCCTGAGGGAATGGTAATTAGCCACGTTTCTGATAGTCTTCCAATAAATAGTAACAAGCATGTGTGATGTGTGACTGGCCCAGAAATTTTGAACTATTTGAGGTGAAGCCCAGCACCATATGTGTTTGCTTGTAACTGTGGGGCCAGGTCTGCACTAGATCAAGCGGATCGGTTAAAGGCACAACATCTAGCAACGCAAAATGCATCGTTGGATTCGGCTTACCTTCAGCCAAACCGCTGCACTGTCTACACTGAATGAGGAATACAGGGCACCAGTGCAGGCTGCCCTCAGTGTTTGATTTGGGGGTCTACACTAGACCTGCTACATCGAATCCTAGAAAATCGACCTCCAAAGGGTGGATCTTCTCCAAGGTATAGACATGCCCTGAGTGTCCAGAATCCCCTGCATGAGGTGCTCAGAACCTTGCAACAATGAGACCCAAAAGTGAAAATGGAAAACCAAGATAATGCTTTGATCATATCAAGAACCTCCTTGATCCAGCTGTCTCAAATGAGAACTCATCCTCGTGTTCCCCTTCTCGCTTGGAAAAGGGCTTTAAGTTCAGTGCTGTTTAGTTAATGTTCTAAAATGCTATGGCCAGAATTCATGCCTTCATTGGAAACTCATTGACTTCAATGCGTTACACCAGTGATAAATTCACCTCCAGTTTGTCTAGTTCTTTTGTTGCTTTTAACTACAGGCAGTCCCCAGGTTACATGGATCCGACTTACATCAGATCCCTACTTACAAACGGGGTGAGGCAACAGACCAGGGAGACGCGAAGCTAGTGCTCCCCCCCCCCCCCCCCAGCAGACCAGGGAGACTCAGAGCGGCTTTTCTCAGCAGACACCTCAGCTTGAGAATAAAGGACTGAGGGAAGTGAGGTGTGGGAGAATAAAACTGAGCTCTGGAGAAATGTTTAGCTAGAGTTTCCCCTACAATATGTACCAGTTCCGACTTACATACAAATTCAACTTAAGAACAAACCTACAGTCCCTATCTTGTACGTAACCCGGGGACTGCCTGTATAAGTCTTACTCAAGGATGACAATACATTGAAAAGGCTAAAACAAAGCTATAATTCCTGAAGTGGGCAATGATTGTCAACCTTACACCATGATGGGTTGACATGTGGAAAAGTGATACTACAGTACGGACTTTCAGCTTCTTGTAAGCCTGTGGAACAGAAACATTTTGTCATGTTAGCCATTCTGATGTCTCTGCAATATGCATCTGTGGCTGGAACCATTGCTAGCACATGCACTGTCATCCAATACTCCAGGTTATGTCATGTTTACCTCACTGTGCATTATTAGTGTTTATGGTTTCTGTTATCACATTCAACCATAATGAAACTCTACAAAAAGTAAAGTATTAGATCACAGCAGTTCCTTTTAAAGTTCCTACTCTTCAAGCAATTCTGGCTTTCACATGAAATATGGAGCAGATTCCGCCCTGCCCTATCCTGATTCACATGTTGATGAAGAGTAGATTTAATAGTTGGTATTTCTGGACTTGTTTCTGTACACTATATCAGGGCAGCTGTAGGAATCATTTCCAAGAAGTTCAGGGATTTCTTAGAGATGAGCTTAAGTTGCAAAACTCAAAACTGATCTTTCTCAGATGTGTGGGACATTGGTTTGCGCACATCTCTAGTGTTGCTGATTCTTCTACTCAGCTAATAAGAGTTAGGTTGTAAGAAGACTCATCTTTTTCACTTCTAGATCTCAAACCACAGACTGTTTCTGCCACTGTTCCTTGTCTCCCCGCTTACATCCTCTACATGTGCATTAGGCATGCAGACTACATCAATGACGACCACAAAGTGCACTCTTTACTCACCTCCACAATAAACAGCATTAAGAAAGTATTAAAGGTATGTTGGCTTTGTATTAAAATTAGCTCTGAGGTTGCATTTGATGTGATGCTTTAGTTACGAGGTTGAAGTAGGTAGATAAAGAGGTCTCATTTTATAGATTCAGATGTCAGTCGTGCAAATATTCAACAAACTAATGCCCAAGTATAATATTTACATGATGATCTCATGATTGATATTTGCTGTTTTGTTTTACTTCAAAACATTTTTTAAAGGTCAACTAACTATAGATAGTAAAATTGTCCCAGTACATGTGGGTTTTAAAAATTATCATAGTTAGATGCAAATTAATTTTCTACAGATTGGAGAGATGTTCAGTGAGAGAACTATCCATAGCACACAGCAAATTCTGCTACTAGTCTCTTTTTTTTTTTTTTTTTTACTTCTAGGCTGCGTCTAGACTGGCATGATTTCGTGCAAATACTTTTAACGGAAAAGTTTTTCCATTTAAAGTATTTGTGCAAGAGAGTGTCTATACTGGCATGTGACTTTGAGCAAAAGATTTGCTTTTGCGCAAAAGCATCCGTGCCAGTGTAGACGCCGTCTTGCGCAAGAAAGCTCCGATGGCCGTTTTAGCCATCGGTTTTCTTGTGCAAGAAATTAACTTGCCTGTCTACACTGGCCCTCTTGCGCAAGAATACTGGAGCATCAAAGTATTTGCGCAAGAACCACTGATTTTGTACAGTACAAAGTCAGTGTTCCTGCGCAAATACTCGCGGCCAGTCAAGACAGGCAGCAAGATTTTGCGCAAAAGTGGCTGATTTTGCGCAAAAGTGGCTGCTTTTGCGCAAAATCTTTCCAGTCTAGACACAGCCCTAGGTCTGCTAATTCATTGTTTTATTTCCTGTCCAGCTTTTGCTTCTTAAATCACCTGAATTGAGAACAGGAGATGCTGGCTCTTTTAGGTACCTGTGCTATAACATAATGTGCTAGTCACCTATAGCTATAATGTCCACAACATTATTTCAACTAGATGCTGCTTCATTGCCAGCAAAGACAAAGAAAGAGTGAAATTTCTGCAGTAGGATGAATCATTAGAGATCAGACAAAAGAAGGGTCATCTCATCCTAATTAACAGTCAGTTCTTAGCCAAAGAATCTTCCACTGCAGTACAGTAAAGAACTACACAAATGAAATTATTAATTATACTCAGTACTTCTGTCATTCCTTTGCCTTTCACTTCCAAATCATTGTACAAACATGAATTAGTATTTTGCCTAAGGAAGGGGGTTTTATATCCATTGGATACGTGGAAAACAAAGGCATGAAGAGCTTGTGACTTGCCTAAAACCAGGCAATGAGTCATTGTTTAAAGTAGGTTTTCAATTCAAAATTACTGGTGATTCTACATGTGATCAATTCACTAGGTCACACAGCTTCATTTGTAGGTTAAGGAAGCTCTTGGTTAAACAGGATGCTTGCACTCAGAGTGAAGACTTAGGGCACACAGGTATAATACAGTAGTGATACAGGTTAAAGTTATACTGAGGGTCTCCCCTCTTTATGTCTTTCTCATAGCATCCAATCCCATGTCCTGTTTCTGTCAGCGGACTACATCTCACGCTTCAGAGAATGGCAAAGCAAACTAACATGATGCATCTATCCAAATGAACAGTGTCGTTCATGTTGGTGAAGCATTCTTAATCCATGCAAGTGCTTTGTTTGTGCCTTGAAGCACATAATTTGATTAGCTAATATGACTCTCTGAGCCAGGTTCTGCTCTGTGCTGCATTGTTGCAAATCCAGAGCAACGTCAGAGTGACATAAATGGAATTACTCTGGATTTACACTGTTGTAAGTAAGAGCAGAATTTAGTAGCAGCCATGGTTGCAGAACATAACAGAGATCTCATGCAGGAATGAAAATAACATGCCACTGTGATGTACAGAGGGTTATAGTTCTGTTTCTGGGGAAGACTTTAACTTACCTTGTCCAAATAGACCAGCTTCATATGCCAAACTGGAATCTCACATATTAATTTTGCTCTTTACAGAAACACAACGATGACTTTCAGATGACATCATTTTGGTTGGCTAACACCTGTCGCCTTTTACATTGCCTAAAGCAGTACAGCGGGGATACGGTGAGATGTTTGTAAAAAGAACAGATCTTCATAAAAATGTTCACCCCATTTTGAAATCTCTTGTTCATAAGTGCTCATCTCCAAGCACTTAGCTTGGGTCAAGTCATGATGATAAAGTATCAGTGATGATGCTGAAGTGGTAAAAGGTTTTGAGAGTTTTCTTAAAATAAGGGCTTGTGTCACTTAGTCATGTCTTCTGTGAAATTCATAGACAGTGTAAAATTGGTTTCAGTGGAATTTCAGAGCTGTAGTTTAAAACTGTTTAAAACTTTTCCCTCTAGTTATTGAAATGTTCAAAGGTAAAACTCACACATTTTCTTAGGTCCAATACTGAGAGTCCTCCCCTTGATTTCAATTCAGAAATCAATATTAAATATTTTTTTCAGAATTATATCAGTTAGTTCTGAACTTCTGAGATGCTCGAGATGAGAAACTACTAATCATAATGTAAAGTTCCTTCTGGGAAGAAGTAACCTTTTATACCTGTCGTCTTGATACTGTTTTGCAGTTTTCATGTTTAAGTTTAGTGTCGATCAACTTTGATCTGTGACCATTTCAGATTATCACAGTTCGGGTTACATAAAAAAAAAATCTTTATGTGGTACTTGTCTACTGGGATGTTGACGCTACTGTCTGTGCACCATATATTGTGGTACAAAAATTTGAACATAGAGAGATTTTGTAGTCTCCTAATTTACTCTCGATTTGTATTAAACATAGCCACCTGTCACAAGGATACAGGCAAGAATATTTGTTTAAGCCCCGCATTTCCCTGGGATCAAACTGTCTGTCAAGATTCTGCCATGGGGGATGTTAACAAATATTTGTATCCAGTATGAAAGGAATTGTATGGGTAAGGCTTGGTCGGTAACAGTGGTTTGTGCTCTGTCTGCCCTCTGCTGTCTTTGTAGCAGTACTGCATAAAGCAATAGTCTTGCTCCCAAAACTGTAACATTAGTTTGGCAAGACTACTATAATAAACAAGCACTAAAATGAGGGAAACCATGCTAATTTCCTACTTTGGTCATGGTGCCATTATATTTGCTAGTATGATCCCCTGGCTCTATGCAGATACCCCACTGATACTGCAGGAGTGCAGGGCTTTGTGTACAGAATCCAGTTGCAGGATCAGAGCCTTAGCTGGAAATGAAGGGAAAGGATGCAATTGGTAAGGGGAATTCTCAAGCTGTTAAAAGCAGAGCTGAAAACTTTGGGAGATACCTGGGGGGGGGAGATTTTTTTTTTTTTAAGTGTAAAACTCAGAAGTTAACCAAGAGATCAAAATACTTTATTGTCATGCAAATATTTCAGTTCCTACAAAGATGTCTTAACCTTGAGATTAAAATATGTGGGTCTGAGTAAGTATGTGCTCGTGATATAACACATGGATAGTTTAGTGTTTAACAGAGAACTGCAACAATTATTTTCAATTCAATGGGAAACATGCTTTATCTATTAATTAATAGGAATTCCTTTCTCCTTGCTGAAATTAAAATGAAACTGATGTGATCTTTCATTTAAAAAATTCAAGTAACTTATGAATGAGCCATTGAATAATTATAGATCTTTTCTTCAACTGTTAAGACCAAAATCTATTGTAGGTAGTATACTAGAAACATTACATGTGCATCTACTTTTAAAGGCTTTTATTCAGTGCTGTCAGTGGACTGTTATTGGGTGGAATAACAGAACCAGGGGATTTGGTCTTTCTCTGTTTTGTTTTTAGGGTTTTATGACACAAAATACTGCCAAACAGAATGAGCACTGTCTTAAGAACTTTGACCTCACGGAGTATCGGCAGGTTTTAAGTGACCTCTCCATTCAGATCTATCAGCAGCTATTTAAAATAGCAGAAGGCATGTTGCAACCAATGATAGGTATGTTTGGGGCATTTATATCATGTGCTGGTATATATAAAACCTTTGTTCTGTATTAGCAGCACTTCTCACCCAAACAGAAGCAGGGGGTAAAATAAAACAGATAGTTTAAGAAATATATCCCTAATGCTCTAGATATGTCTTTATAGAGTATACCTGGCATTGCTCAGGTACTTTAACTCAATACAGTTTTGTTTTTCTCCCTTTAAATCATTGCTCAAGGTGGGGCTGGGGATAAGGGTTTCAATATACAGGCTGCCCCAGCTCCTTCTCAGTACACCAGCTTGGGGCCAGGTGAGATGCACCTCTCCATGGCTTCTGCAGCTCCCTGGGGAAAGGGTGCATGTCCCCTGGCTGAGGCAGGTCCACATTCCTAACAATGTATCAATGGCCATACTGGGTCAGATCAACAGTCCATCTAGCCCAGTTTCCTGTCTTCTGACAGTGGCCAATGCCAGATGCCCCAGAGGGAGGGAACAGAACGGGGAATCACGAAGTGATCCCTCTCCTGTCACCCATTTCCAGCCTCTGACAAAGTGGCAAGGGACTCCATCTTGGCTAATAAGTATTGATGGACTTAACCTCCATGAATTTTTCTAGTTCTCTGTTAAAGTCCTGGACTTCACAACATCCTCTGGCAAGGAGTTGCACAGGTTGACTGTTCCGCAGGTTCATCTGCTGCCTGCGCTCCCCAGCCAGAGTAAGGAATGGAGCAAACTGTGTATTTTCCCTTCACTCCCTGATGAAGGGGAACAGCTAGCAATGTTCAGCTGCCCCCCCTCCGTCCCTCCTTACCCCTCCCTAAAAGGCACCTGGAGGGTGGAAGGCTCAGGACTGGGGCAATCTTGGATTGGGGGGAGGTCACCTCCAGCCAGTCCCTTTCACCTTCCTGGTGATTTCGATCTCTTTTCTGTCTCATCCCATTTTCCTGGAACAACTAAATTCTTACCTTGTTTTATGATGAGAGAAAGCTGTATACTGAATTTGGTGGTCCTAGCTTACACTGTTTAGGAGGTGTACTTGAACAGACAAACTTTCAAATATAGTAGATTAATGAGACAGTGCTTGCACTGAAGGGAAAATCAATGGGATTTTTTTTCCCCAGTTAGGGAGTGGTCTTTCTTCCTCCATCTTTTTGGGAGATGATAGTGCCAAGAAGTGGAGCTATGACATTGTTTCTAATCCTACAGTTCTCCATTCCAGGCACTGACATGGATATGAAGTTTGTGTGAAAAATGTAGGACAAAAAATTTTAGTCTTGAGAGAGTCTGCAGAGAAAATTTTAAAAATCTATTCTGCTTTATAAGGGTGTGTCAGAATAATGAGAGGGAAAATACCTTCATCACTTTGTCTATCTTCAGCCAGTAGAAGACTGGTGCTTTCAACCGTGTGTACCCTCGAGCTATGACGTTTCCACCACTTCCCTTGAGAGACTGTTAAGAAATGTTTATGCTATGTTCTTTTAAAACTTACCACACTACTCATAGTTATACATCCTTGTATGGTACTGGCCTTTCATTCCTTGTACAGACTTATCCTGTTCCTCCATGAGTTATTACAGGCAGTCCCCAGGTTACATACAAGATAGGGACTGTAGGTTTGTTCTTAAGTTGAATCTGTATGTAAGTCGGAACTGGCGTCCAGATTCAGCCGCTGCTGAAACTGATCAGTTTCAACAGCGGCTGAATCTGGACGCCAGTTCTGACTTACATACAGATTCAACTTAAGAACCCCAGGCTCCGCGGCTTTGCTCTGCTTTGCTCCCCGTCCCCCTGGTCAACAGACCAGGGGGACGGGGAGCAAAGCAGAGCAAAGCCATGGAACACGCGGGCAGCTGACAGCCCAGACTGGGCTGTCCGCTGCCCGTGTGTTCCGCCGCTTTGCTTCCTCTCCCTGGTCTGCTGGAGACCAGGGAGAGGAAGGGCCCCGTTCGTAACTGCAGATCCGATGTAAGTCGGATTCGCGTAACTCGGGGACTGCCTGTACTTAGCTGATTTATACAGATTTACTTCTTTCAATCTTTCCTCTTCTTTCCAAAGCCACTTCATTGCTTTAAATGTGGACTTGCTTAAAGCTACAGATGGGGAGTATAGGGAGAGTTTTTATAGCTCTATGCGAAGTATTTGCAATTTTCACAATATGTTAAATGAGTTCTTCTCCTTAACATTAATAGGGCCCTATCAAATTCATGGTCCATTTCCGTCAATTTCACAGTCCTGGGATTCAAAAATGGTAAATTTCATGTTTTCAGATATTTAAATCTGAAATTTCAGGGTGCTGTTAATTGTAGGGATCATGTCCCAAAAGAGGAGCTGTGGGGTGGCTTACAAGGTTATTGCAAGGTGGATTGTGGTACTGTGACCCTTAGCAGCAGCACAGCCTTCAGAATTGGGGGTCTGACCAATAGCCACTGTTCTCCAAACACCCAGCTCTGAAGGCAGTGCGGAAGGGAGACAATACTCTAGCCTCCTAAAATAACTTGTGAGCCCTCTGCAAGTCTCTTTTGGGTCAGGACCCCCAATTTGAGAAATGCTGGCCTCCACTATGAAATCCGTAAGGCACACAAGACCAGATATCACAGGGGAAACCAGATTTCATGATCTATGATGCATTTTTCATGGCCATGAATTTGGTAGGGCAGTTTTTTTACTTACATCCTTTCATCTTCAAAGTACTTTATAGCTATTAACAAATTAATCTTCCCAAATGAAGTACCCCATTGAGATAGGTACATGTATTCCCATTTACAGATATCAGAAAGATTAGTGGCTCTCCCCAAGCCACAGAAGGAATCTGTGGCAGAACTGGAATTAGCATCTTATAGTTCCTGGATCCCAGTCATTTCCACATGCCATTAAGCCATGATATTTTATTGTTTTGTAGAATGTAGCATAGCAGCAGCTACATAAAATTTAACCATAGACTGACTATAGATAATCTAACAAATCACTCCAGGTGATTTATAGGGACATGTCAGCTTTGTCTGCGTTCTTTTCTGAAAATGTTTCCCCTTCCCTCCCAGTGACTTCAATGTTAGAAAATGAAAGCATCCAGGGCCTGTCCGGTGTGAAGCCAATGGGCTACAGAAAACGATCGTCCAGCATGGTAGATGGTGATAACTCTTACAGCTTAGAGACGGTCATTCGCCAAATCAATACATTTCACAGCATTATGTGTGACCAGGGCCTGGACCCAGAGATCATCCAACAAGTCTTCAAGCAGCTCTTTTACATGATCAATGCAGTAACCCTGAACAACATCCTGCTGAGAAAAGATGTTTGTTCATGGAGCACTGGTATGCAGCTCAGGTAAGACATTGGCTGAGACAGTAATGGGAAGATGTCTCTTTATGTATAAGCAACTTGTTAATTTTGTACAGTGGGGAAGGTGATAGATTACATTTTCCAGCAGAAATAAGGAGGGAGCAGCAAAGCTGTGTGAAATAACAGAGAATGCAGCAGAAACCACAAAAGTCCAGGAATAAAAGTAAGAAGGAAGGAAAAGAATTTGAAGTGAATTCCAATTGCATAATAACTGTAACAGATTGTTTGCTTTGTGTTTCTGATTTCAATGCTCTTTGCAGTGCCTATCTGAACTGCAGTATCACAAACATTTCTCACTTGCCCACTATAGTAATATTTGAGGCTATTAGGTTAATGCAGACAGACCTGTGAGCCAGTACATATATCCCAGTTGACTTCAAATGGGTTCCATGCAGGCACAAGGGGTCTGCCTTTATGGATCTGATTACAGAATCAGGACCCAATTGCCTAATAGTGTTCTCAATAGGTATTTTATTTGCTATGATTATCGGAATCCCAGAGGGTATTGGCACAACCTTACAAAGTGGCAATAAACATTTACCTATCCTGTCACAAGCTTCTCCATAAAAATTGAGGATTTAAAAATAAAGTCCCCGTGATACTTTGCTTGCATGTTGAGAGAGATGTGAATTATGCCTGGGCATAGGTGTGGGGGGGAGGCACCTTGCGTCAGAGTTTCAAAGGTATTTAGACACCTAATGGGATTTTCAAAATCACTTAAGCAGATTAAGTAACTAACTCACATTAAGATCAATGTAAGTTAGGTGCCTAACTTGCTTTTAGGTATTTTTCAAAATCATACCAGCCACCTAAATACCTTTGAAAAATCTAGCCCCTTGTGTCCTTCTACATCTATATCCCAGCAAGATCATAGCTATGAATTTTCTCCTGTGGTTTGTGGAGTTCAGGAGTTCGTACTGGTTATTAAGACCATTTAAATAGGATGTATCACACATCTGCATCAAAAACTCCACTCATTCCAGCAATGCAATGCAATGTTTCATGAGCCAGTAAAGGAGCCCTGAGAAGGAAGCTTTGAACTGACCTCTTACTTATGTGGGGCCAGGTATAACATAAGCCAGCTGGAGGAATGGTTGCGAGGGAAGAATTTGCAACAGAGCGGAGCAGCAAAGACAATGGAGCCCTTGATCCAGGCAGCACAACTGTTGCAGCTGAAAAAGAAAACTTCAGAAGATGCTGAGGCTATCTGCTCCCTATGTACATCCCTCACAACGCAGCAGGTAAGGGATGGGAGGACACATCTACTATGAAACAGGTGTCAGTTATTTCCTTCCATTACAGCAGTAACGATGTCTTAGGACATAGTGCTTCAAGTGTCACACACTGCATGGGACATCCCTTTTGAGCAATTTTCTGGTCATACCCTGCCCTCCCTGTTGCTACTGCAGGCAAGAAATTAGCTGCAAAGCTCTCTAATGCTTCTGAAATTTCTTTACATTTGCTGTCCACGGATACCATTGCACATGCGGGACAGGATCAGCATTAGTCAGCTGCGGGTAATACATACACATCTTAGTCAGCCTTCTCTCCTCCCCTTCGCCCCCCCCCACACAAACTTCAGATTCCTTTTCTTCCTTTAGTAGTAGATGCAGTGCTCAGCTGTGACTTCCCTAGATAATGATGCCACCTCTTCTAGTTCCAGCTTTAGACAGGACCACCCCAGCTGCTTGAGGAATGTATACAAACCAGGCAGTTACAATGACAAAACGATTATGGGTCTGTTGTTGTAACTAATAGTTCTGCTGAATAGTCAGTTATTCTTCTTTTAAATGCAATAGGTATTGTGTAAACCTGTAGGAAAACCACTCAGCTATGTTGACCAGTGGAGATGTCTCACAAAATTGATTTCCTTTTGGCCTTACAGCTGTGCCTTTGGCAGATAATGAACAAACGTGTGCCAGTAAATGTTACAGGCTTCCAGAATGAAAGCTCTGAGTTTCTTCTGGGCCAGACTTCACAAGAACATTCCAAAGAAGTGTATTGAATGGGTAGGGTAGGAAAGAGGAGTAGAGCAGAAATCCATACTTCTCAGACATTCTCATTACAAAACAGAAGAGAGGCAATCACCTCAGTGTACAGAACAGTCTCTCATGCTTGTAATTTTTTGCATTGATTCACACTAATTCGGACGTTCATAATAATCCTGGATTCTTATTAAATAGAACACTGCAGAGTGCGACTGTTTTTGCTAAGAGCACCAGTAGACCATGAAAGGCTAAGTCCTACCCTGAGTAGTTTTCAATCTTTGTGACCCAGCATCCATAAGCAGCTTCATCAAGGCCCACTCAATCATAAAGAACTATACTCAAAGCAAGAATTCGTGAGTAGCTTTTGAGGTGACAAAAGATTGAGAACTGCTGCTTTAATGTACCATTTGCTCATTGGGTCTGATCAGGCTTTCATTTAAATCAATGGGAAAACTCCTGTAGACCTCAGTGGAGTAGGTGCCTAATCTTCAGTATTTAATTGTACACTCTTTCATCTGACAAAGAGTGGAAGCGAGAGGAGTGTAGGGTGCTGGGTGTTCTAATTCTCCTTCCAACACTGTCTGTGCAGCCTTTAGAATTAATGCTTGTCCTGCACAGAGTAGGTGGAAGGGGTTTGAGGGTCATGGATCAGGAGCTGCAGCAGGATTGGGCTGAGACAAGGAAGGGTGCAAGCCGAAGTGACAGCAGGAGCATGAGCGAGGAAGTGAGTCGCTTTCCCAGAGTCTTCCTGGATTCTAATGACTCCGGGGCTTTTCTCACTCCATGTGATACAGCCTTGACAGTATCCCCATCATAAACCCACCTGTAGGTTGTGATTCAGCAATTCATAAACACTGTTCTAAAAGACAGAGTTGGCAGCTATGTGAGGACATAACATGCACCAGGAAGAGAAAAAGAAATTAAAAAATACACTTATGTCATTACTCAGATTATGCTCACCCACAAGTGGTTTAAAGATGTTCAAAGATGCATGTTGTATATAATATATGTTTTACGCTTCTCTGATTTTCTGTGCGCAAGTTTTTCTATTATTCTTCATTTAATTCTGTTCAGCTTTTTTGATATTCTGAGTATTTGTACTAAGTTAAATCCAACAACCTTCTCTAATGACACAAAGAAGAATCCCAATGTACATGCCTTAGCGGTCTCCTGTATGGAGACAGATGCAAAATTCTACAAAAGTGAAAATATCAAGTAACCAGGTAGCAGCATTTCATGCCATAGAGAAGTTCAGCTATTGCTGGCCATCTAAAACCTTGTTGTTGTTATGTTTCCAACAGATTGTAAAAATATTAAATCTCTATACTCCTGTTAATGAGTTTGAAGAACGTGTGACAGTAGCCTTCATACGAAACATTCAGGTAAGTTAAATCTACATAAAATGGAGATGACACCACCAGTGAAAGTTCTTATGTAAATGGAGTCCAACAGCTCTGAAAATCCAAAAAGAAAGCAGTATTGATTTAGCATTAATGTTCTATCTCTTTTCTCTCTCCGATTTTAAGACGTGATTCTGAATGTTCATTGATTGTAAACAAAGATTATCTAATTGTTAAAGGGATGCTGTTAGTCTAGTGAAGCCTTTATATATACATCCTTAAATAATAATAATATCATAAATTATATAAATAATCTCTTCCTGAAGAATGCCTCATAGCACATTACCAACTACTCACAGTACCCTTTGCTGAAAGGGAAGTGTCAGTGTTCAACACTGTTTAACATAGGAACATCACTTAACAGTTCAAAATGGGAAGTGAAGCATACCACATCCGACTGAAATAACAAGAGGCAGTGGTAAATATCTGAATGGTGTGTATATGTATGCTTCTAATCAGAACTAGCCAGAATGCAATGGTCAGCATTTCTACTTGTGCATCATGGGATTGTTCCTGACCACAGAAGGCTAGGTGATATACAAATATGAAATTAAATTAGTTTCAAGACACCAAGTAACTTTTACATTTAATAGATAGTTAGAACAGGGATTATTGGTATCTAATCCCTAGAATTACTCATCAGATTTGTTATTTAATTTTAGTCTACTACTTTAACTGGTGTCAGATTAGTTGCACACATACGTAACAGGGCATAACATTGAGTTTATTTAATTGTAAACAGGATTGGGTAATTTTACAGAAGTTCTCAACAGGAAAGAAAAAAATTACTGTATTTTTCCTCTTAATGTTCTGGGTAAAATAACACATTGATGTAAAATAGCTTCTGTTGCTCCTTCCTGCTGCTTTCTCTGATAAGATTTCCATTTTCATTGCCTATCCAATTCTGAGTTCAGTTTACCTAACAATTCATTTCTAATAAATCAAATTTTCCACAGTGTATAGTAGCAAAAGAATTAAATTATGCTTAAATCTATACTAGGGGCTGTGCCCCCTGCTAGCTATGCTCACCAGCCCTAGCTCTATTCCCAGCTGCGAGTGAGGGCCAGACTGAGATGTGGCAGCTCGGGTTCTCCCCTACTCTGCCCACTCTACCAGCCCTGTCTCTCCCATAGTTTCCTCTCCTCTGCCCCCTCCCCCTGCCAGTAAGGAGGGCTGAGGCCACACAGGCCCTGTCTCTCTTCCCCGGGGGGCGGGAGGGCGGCAGAGCCAAGGCCTTGACAGTCCCAGCTCTCCCACTCTCTCAAGCACTGGGGAAGGGGGAGAGAGGCAGGTGGGACGCAGAGTGATATGATGTCACTCTGTCATCCCCCAGGGGAAAAAATTATATACAAGAGATGATACAAAATACTCTCAACTTCACTTTCTTTAAATTTAAATATTGAAAATATTCCAGGAACCTCCATCAAAGCCAGAATAAATTTGTATTGTACTTTAATGTACAGAAATGAGTAATAATTCTTTTCATGCCCATAAACCTCTTCATTACAAAGGATCCATATTCATTAATAAATTATAACCTGAACTCTGTTCACTTCTGTGTAGGTTCTTATACGGCCCTTATCAGTAGAGCTGGCAAATAGTTATGGATTGGGTCACTGACTGTTCAAAAAAAAAATTGGGTCTGCTCAAATTTGGAAACTGAAAAACTTTGAACTGAAGTCTGTTTTTTGGGTTGGGGAAAATGTTTTGTTTCTATATGTGTTTTAAAAGAGGAAATAGAGGTGATGGTGCCACCTTCTTTATAAGCATTAACATAGTGGTTAGGGCACTCTCCAGATAAGTGGGAAAGACACATTCAGTTCCCCCCAATCCTGATACTGAGCAGTGATTTGAACCTAGGTGTCCCATACTGCAGAAGAGTGGCCTTATCCCCTGGCTGCAGTCATTCTGACTTGGTCTTCAGCACAAGGCCTAAAAGTGGAACTACTTAAAGCGGAGATACTGAGAGAGACCCATTCTAGACTATTCAATATGCAGGAATAAGGCAGCTTTCCTGCAGTGTGGGAAACCTAAGTTTAAATCCCATCTCCAGATCAGATAGAGGGAGTAACTGAACCTGGCTCCTATTCCAGGTGAATGTACTGGGCTAACATTTACACTGGGCAGGCACTACCACTGTCTCATACTGCAGCCTGTTGGTAAATGGCACCTCAGTCCTGAAAACAAAATATTGGCAAAAACTCTTCAGCAACTTCATGTCAAATGGGCAACATTTTGGCTTACTAGTCACCAAAAAAATTCAAATTGCCTAGTTCTACTTTATTGGTATAGCATCTGAACACTTCAGTGTTCATCTGCTCAATGTGGCTAGTCCAGCAAGTAAGGCTAGTAGGATTCAGGAATGTAGGACACCACTGAAATGCAGCCACTTCTGAGATGAAAGACAGCAATCAACTGCCACCAGCATGCTGCAGATTGTGGAGAAAGGGGATGTTAAAATGAGTATAATTTGCTAATTGTGAAAATTTCAGCGCTTACACATGGGGCATCAGCAAGCGTCCCGGTAGGTGGTACATGGGGCAGCAGGCTGCTCCCCAGAAGCCAGACCAGGAGCCGCGTGTACTGGTTTGGGTAACCACTAAGCTTATGGTTATCCGTTAATTATATACACCGCTACACTTGCATCCTTAGTGGAGAGCAGGGAAATGTTTACCTTGTGACTAGGGAAAATTCACACCTCTTCTGAAGTGTGCCATGGCATCATGAATGTCAGAAAGCAGGAAAATTAATAACTAATGTTTAACATTCTTCTCAGTCCTGCTGATGTACTGGATAAAAGGATAAGCACATGGCTCTGAGTGTGTGCAGCTACACAAGAGTGTCATAGTCAGTGTCCAGGTCCATACACTCACTCCTGGGGGGCTGCACGGGAAGGTACAACTTGTGTTGCTCTGGTACAAAATTCCTGGCTACTTAGGCAGCATCTTGGATGCATCTGGGAGGAGGAGCTCTGTTCATTGCTTGAAGGTACATCATTGTGAAACACCCTAGAGGAGAAAGTGGGAGGAATTATCAAAAGAGAAATACTGGGTGGATAACAAAATTCTGTATAGTCAGTGCTGACTTCTGATGTCAGAAAAGAGACTGAAGCAAAATCTGGCTCCTGGAGTGGAACTGGCATAACTGTCCCCAAGGACACACAAAAACATTCTAGTAAAGCAGAAGCAATAGGTTTTGTTGGGGCTGTAAACAGGATCATGAATTGAATTCCCCCATCCCTGCAATTCCCATCTCTGGAATGTTCCTCTTTGGTACCTGCACTTATACGTGGCCGCAGTTCTATATCTATGATCTGCCTGAATTTAGACTTATGTTCATAACATTTCAATTACTTGGTATATCTTTATTTCCACTCCTCGTTTCATTCCTCTCTCTAAATGCCATATCCTACATAATTCAGGAATCCCATTTGGTCATGCTCCAGTTACACAGGATCAATATTCACAGAATGTATGAAGAGACACTTAATAATGTGTTTGAGACTTTATATTTGATATTCCTAGTTTCATACTGCCAGGTGATTAGGGCAGGGACCACTTCATCTTTTATATTTGTCCAGCATGCTGTGCTTAAGACAAACTTTCCCTTTTGGAATGCAACTGAAGCACATTTTTCTAATACCCTGAGATCAGGCCTAGACAAAATATGGGGCACATGCAGCTCACCAAGCACCACACACTGCTCAGGAAAGTGGCTGCCGGGCTATTTCTCTTTTAAAAATGTGATTTCAGAGGGGAGGGAAGGGGAGGAACCTTTAGGTGCTGCCCCCCCCGCCGCCAACACAATCCCATTGGCCGGTTTCTGGCCAGAAACTGGCTAATGGGAACTGCCTGTTTGAATAACAGGCAGCACATGACACACCATGCCCCTCCATCTCTGTTATTCACACAAGCACATGGCCCTGCAGGCATGGGCAGGCTGACTGGAAAATGTTTTAAGCTCTTCAAGCATTTTGCTTTGTAGGCAGGCAGGGTGGTTGGGCTGCTGGCAGGTAAGCCTGGCCAGAGCCTGCTGCCTCCTGTTTCCCCCTTCACTTAACATACCCTAACTCTCTGCCCTCCTCCTGCACCCATAAACCCTCCTAGGTCAGGCACCCAATCCCCTGCCCCAGATCACAATCCCTTTCTCCCCTATGTCATCTTCTAAAACTCTACACTTCAATCCCCTGCCCTATGCCACAATTGTCTCCTTCACCCAAACTCCCTCCCAGACCCCACTGTTCCTCCTGCACCCCAATCCTTTACCGCAAGCTCCCTTCTGCACCCAACCTCCATCCCAGACCCACACCTCCTCCACTAATATCATGGAAGAGTGTGGCCCTCAACCACTTTCCAAAGTCTTGGAATAGCTCCCCATCAAAAATTATTGCCCACACCTGCCCTAAATCCTGGCACTCTTCAGACATTTTATTGTGTTGAGATGGAAATGCAAATTTTAAAAAAGCAATGACTTATATGAAAAACACACTAACCTTTTATTTTTCCACATAAACTTCACAGGCACATTTGCAAGAACGAAATGATCCTCCACAGCTGCTGTTAGACTGCAAATATATGTTCCCAGTTTTGTTTCCATTCAGCCCATCCTCCATAACCATGGATTCAATTCATATTCCTGCTTCTCTCAACTTGGAATTTCTCAATGAAGTTTGAAGAAAACATTCAAACCAGTCTCCCTTCACCAGAGAATTCAAGCAAAAAAAAAAAGAAAAGAAAAGAAAAGGGGATCTTTTAAAATGTGGACCAAACAAGATCATGGAAGAACCAATACACAGTAATCAGTTATTGCTAAACGTTATACTATAAATAAGAAACTAATCTTTTATATGATTTTTTTTTGTAACTTACAGCTCAAAATAAGAATACTTGAAACGCAGAAATGTTTTTACTGCTTGATTTCATGCTGAAATAGTGCAAAGCCCATAGCAGTCTCCAACAGAACAATAAACATTTGAAAGTGGGAGATGGGTAATTTGGTCTTCAGATAAAAATCAAAGTCAAAACACTGTCTTCAGACAAATGAGGGCACTGATTAAGGTGGTTCAAACATAATAATGCATTTGCATGCAGACACATGATTTCAAATTTCTTCCTGTTGCTAGTCACTTACATCACCATTGTAGGTTCAGGAGTATAAATGGCAAAATGTGCAAATAAGTGTTCATCACAAAGGTTAGGGTGACACACTGAAAACTATGCTTGTTTCACCAAAGTGAATTCTATTTGTAAGACTTCTTATTTCTTGAAAGTCACCACTGCTCTCCTATCTTTATCCAGTGCAGCTTTATCTCTGTGCATGCTGCAGGGATGTGGCTAGGGCTGGCCATTTGGACTTTCTCTCACCCACACAATTCTGACAATAGCCTAAAATCTTACTAGGTCACTGATCCCACTCCTCAGTTTACCTTATGCTTTTAGGAGTTAAGGTACTGCCACATCCAGTAAAGATAAAAGATGCTCTACAGGTTTTTAATACCTTACATAATTATGGCAGGAAGTAGCTATTTACATGGACTGACATAGCCAGAACCAGAATCCATGTAAACAAATTTATACCTACACCATTATGTAAGTTATAGCAATTTTTGTGGAAAATTCATGTAAATCCAACCCAGTTAAATGAAGTTCTTGATCCTACTCTCACAGGGTGAAATCCTAGCCCTACTTGAGTCAGTGGAAAAACTCCAATTGACTGCAACAGGGTCAAAATTTTGCCATTAAATTCAACAGCATTATCTCTATTGGTGCAACTTCAGGACCTAAGATAACAAGAGGAATACTAGCAATAATGTGTTTCATTCACAGTGCTATAAAGCAAAATAGAATGGTGGTTAAGAGATTGAATGACTAAGGTCATGTCTATGCTAGCACTTATATCAACAATACTTTTGTGAATGTGAGGGAAAAAACCACACCTCTGAATGACAAATTTTGCTGGCATAAGTGCTGGTGTACACAGTGCTATGTCAGCAGGAGATGCTCTTCTGCTGACATAGCTACCATGCCTCATGAGCTGGTTTTACTATACTGACCAGAGAGCTCTCTCCTGTCTTCACAATACAATTACACAAAAGCCCTTTTACAGCGGTGCAGTTGCATCTGTACAGCTGTGTTGTGTAAGATTGTAAGTGTAGACATGGCCCACATCAAAAATCCTACAACTAACATTTTGATAACCCAAAGCACTTAATAGAGCACAAAAGTCAACAATAATCTTACATTCCTATCCGAATGAATAAAAACAGTCAAATACAAGAAGTTATCAGATAAAATCATTTGAATTATAATCCAATTGAAATCCTTATTAATTTAAAAAGTTCCCTCTTCTTCACTAGTCAAGAATTAAAATGGGTCTGCTATTCCAAAATCATTCATAGATCATTCTCAGTTGTCATAGGAAATGCTATCTCTGCTAGAAGAAAATGGTATCTAAAGGTAAGACAATACCATTTAACAGCAATGATTGCATTAATTTGTAATGGAACATGATTGCAAATTATGACTTTGCAGCTTTAAGGTCACAATACTTTTGCAGTTCTAACTTTCCAATTTGCAAAATGCAACAGGGATTATCACTTGCAAAGGCTCAATCTTAATAAGACTCATTAACATTTAGGCCTGTGAACAGTCCTGCCTAAAAAAATCTAAATTTCTTTACAAGCAGTACAGTGGTAAATGCAGTGTCTCGGTAGTTCCATGGTGAAAGTGGTTTTTAAAAAACCCTATATGCATTTTTCAGACTATTTTTAGTTGCTCTAAATCATCTCCAAATAGCAAATTGTGGTAAATATACATAACACTTCAAAAACAACATACCATGGTCACCTTTTAGACAAGGAGTGTGTCTTAATTTAGACATTATGTATATAATATCTGTATATACACATACTATAATAGTCCTGTATATTGCTATAAAAACAAATTTTGAAGAAATGAGTGCTATTAACAGTTATATTGGACTATGTTTACAGTAAAAGTACATGCTCTCTCACACACAGACTATGGTTTAACATAGCTATTACCAGTGAATGATATAATTAAGCCAATTCACAATGAAAGAAGAACCTTTTTCTAGAACTGGTATCCATAACAAAGAATAGCAGAACATTTATTGCCTGTATATACCAGCACTACCTCCAAACTACACTCCTTGATCATTTGCATCTACTGTTTATATTCAGTAATGGCTTAATTTTCCTCCCATTTACAGTAGGAATTACACTACCATGTTGCCAGCTGTGGCTTAGAAAATCCAGTTTCTTGCTCTCCTCAGTGTCCAATGCCATAGTAGCTTTTATTGTAGCTACCTCTTCATCTACACTTTTTCTTCAAAGCATTTGTTAAAGTTTTTACTGCATTTTATTTTGCAATTAAATACTATGTTAATCCTGGAGAGAACACAGCTTCACCCTAAACAAAAATAATCTAAAGCAAAACTTTTGTCTTGGTTAGATGGTTACATAGATGCTATTGTCACAACTTATCTTGTGCCAGCAGTTTCCTCTCAGGCTCTTCAAGTCACTACCTCTCTAATATTGTGAATTACTCACTATACAATTCCCACAGGATTCACCAAACTTCATGCTTATTAATCAAACAATTAAAGGAAGCTTCAGAATCCTCTTCCACAATGATCTTGTTATTAATCACAGGTGTAAAGTGTGTCTAATGTTCTTCTAAGGGATAATAGTATTTCACTGGGAGCTGTAGGGAACTTAATGTATATGTATTATAAAAAGAATATCTTACAAACCATTAGTATTTAATGTTTTGATGTGCAATAATTTAACTTATCCACTAAGTTGTATTTGGAAAAGGATTCTGTAGTTATTCTCTTTAATGTATATGATCTTTTCTGTTTAGCAATTTTTAAAAATGCTGGTTTAATTCAGTTGTATTACCATGTTCAAATAGGCTTTTTTCCTTAAAAATCCACAAATATTCAAACTAAAAGCATGGCTTTTGACAAACTCGTTTGCTTTTCAAATATGTTTTCAATATTGATAACTAAATAAAGCAATTTCCCACTGTGTGCCTTTAGCTGTTACTATGGTAACTGACTTCTAAATGTTTCTCTGAAAAAATGTTAAAACTGTGGGAAAATTTTAATGTCACATCATAAAAGAGTCTGTAGATTTAGGAGTTTGCTTAAAAAGCATTACATTGCACTGAGAAGGTTTGCAAAAATGTTTTTAACCTCATCACATTTTTTCCATGCATTGTATTTCTAAGGGTCTGATTGGGTGTAGGCCTCTAATCTCCAAGGAAATGTATACTATATGTAATATAAAAAATAAACAACACTGACTATAACAATACACTGAATTTCATGCATGCGTTCTGTGCTGGGTAGTACATTTAAGACACTTCCACAACATCTAGGCCATAACTTCCATAAAAATTTTTAGTTTGAAATTGTATTTGGGTTCAATTGTTACTCTGTTCGTTACTTCATTGAATCCACTGCAACTAATCACAAGTAAAATTTATCACACGGGCAAGGATAGCAAGAGTGCATACCTAGATACTACAAATATGCACATATTTGAGTAGTTTAAGTGTTCACAAGATTTCTCCCTCAATCTGTACAGCCCAGTTATGAATTGCAAAAGGTTTAAGTGATATCAGTGATAAAACATGTGTAACACTAGGTCATATTTTCTTTCCCACTCAGCTTATTATCTATGAAAACTTATTCTTGTCAGACTAATATTGTCGCAGACAGTGTTGTAGAATTAATGTTTTCTAAACTGCACTTAAATATGCCAACATTATTAAAGTATATGGCATGAACCACCATAAATCTTTTCTTCCAACCTTATTGAATTACATATAGTACAGCTATATTTGAGTTTTTCCTTTCTGAAATTATAGCAAAGTAAATGTTAGCATGAAACAATTTGGAAAATATTTTCCCATTCAAGAATATAAAATTTATTTTTTTTTAAAAAAGTCAGTCAGAAGATAGACCTTCAAACTAAACTGAAATTTAAATAATCAAACTCTATCCAAAAATATTCTATGATAACAGTCCAATTAATATTTTTCTGTGAAATCTCATTACCTAACAGGCTGAAGGTGCAGCTGTCCTAAAGGAATTTGAATGATATTCAGGGGGTGAATCCTGACTGTAGATGAAATATTACTGCTGATAAAATATTTTTCCATTTTGAAGAAATCTGTAAACTACACCTTTGTTTATAGGAAAATGCTTGTAACAGTTACTGTAATATTCAGCTGTGGATACTTTTGAATAAATTAAATTGTGACTTTTTGGACAAAACTGAGAATACATTATTCTGTGTTTCAACAGTAGCTTCCATCTTAATCTCAAAGCACTTAAACATTAAAACGATAAATCTGAAAGCTTTTACTTACAGTTATGGGCCTCTAAGGGTTTGATCCAAAGCCCAATGAAATTAATGGAAGTGATTTCAATAGGATTTGAGTTAGGGAGTTAAGGACTAGTCGACTATCCGTTAAGCATTTGCTTATTGGATAGTCTGTCGACTAGTTGATTCCTCCTCCTCCCCCCCTTAGCTCTATGAGAGAGAGGCAGCAAGGGGCGGGGGGAGAAGGAGTACTGCAAAGTGGCAGCACCGCATAGCTGAGCTGGGGATCAGCTGTGGGGGGGCTACCACTTTGAAGCCCCAAGGCGGCATTTCAAAGGGGCAGCCGCTGTGCAGCGCTGCCCCTTTAGAACGCTGAAGCACCATGGATCCAGGGTCAGCTGGGGATTCCCTAGCTAACCCCAGGTTCCGATCAGCATTTCCCCAGAACCCAGGGTTAGTTGGTTGACCTCGGGTTCTGGGGAAATGCCGTTGAGAACCGGGCTCATCTGGGGAGTCCTCAGCTGACCCAGGGGCTCCACACTGCTGGCCCTTTGAAATGCTGCACCGTAGGTGATTCCTGAGCAATGCCCACTAGAGGCTGGAACTTTGGAGTCTAGTGTGATAAAATGATGGTATAGAGCCCCCAAATTGGCCATTTGAAGTTGAATCACTCAGAATGGCATAGTGTTCTGAAAAGATATGTGTTTTCCTCAGATCACAACTCCTTCCCAGACCCTGTAGTCCTTCCTACACTCCTCCCCCAAACCAGAATCCACTCCTGCACCCATACCCCCTCCCAGACCCGGCATCCCCATTCCAGATCACAACCCCCTCCTTCACCCAAACTCCCTCTCCGACCCCACACCCTCTCCTGCACCCCAGTCCCATAGCCTGAGCTCTGTTCAGCACCCAGCCTCCATCTCAGACTTTGCCACCCCCTTAAATTAAAAGTGTGGCCCTTGACCACTTCCCAAAATCTTGGAGTTGCCCTCCATCAATTATTGCCCAACTCTGGTCTAAAGAAAGTGCCTGATCAGACAGTGCTGTCACTTTTCCTTAACTTAATCTGACAAAAACTGAACTAATGAGAGAGGGAGATGAAATGATGAGCAAAGGAATTTTTTTTTTCTGAAAGGGACAAAACTCATGTTGCTCTAAAGACAGCTGAAAAACACATCAGTATTTTCCTGATACGACTCTTCTATATAACCAATTCATGTGACTGCCACAGAGATCACGAATGGAAGAATGTTGTGAGAAATCTGTATTAAAATATGATGCATTATTAGAATAACAGGAATACCAGACCACAACAACTGAAAATGATTTCTAGTCCTACCTAGAACACATGGAATCCTATATATATGTGTATTTTGCACCGATACCAACAGTTGGGAAGCACCTGACCGTTTCTGAGAGTAATTCCACTACTAACTTTGGACTCTGAAAAGCAGATCTTACAAGGTATACTCTTGAGAATATCTGTTAAACTGCAATACAGGCAGTCCCCGGGTTACGTACAAGATAGGGACTGTAGGTTTGTTCTTAAGTTGAATCTGTATGTAAGTCGGAACTGGCATCCAGATTCAGCCGCTGCTGAAACTGACCAGCGGCTGACTATAGGAAACCCGAGGCAAAGTTGCTCTGCCCAGGGCTTCCTGGAATCAGCCGCTGATCAGTTTCAACAGGCTGAATCTGGACACCAGTTCTTACATACAGATTCAACTTAAGAACCTCAGGAATCCCCAAGTCAGCTGCTGCTGAAACTGATCAGCGGTTGATACCAGGAAGCCCAGGGCAGAGCAACTCGGCCTTGGGCTTCCTGTAGTCAGCGCTGGTCAGTTTCAGCAGCGGCTGACTTGGGGACGCCTGGGGCAGAGCAGCTGGGGTGCTGCCGGGTTGGTCCCGTAGCGCCCAGAGCGGTGCTACGGGACCAACCGGCAGCGCCCCAGCTGCTCTACCACAGGTGTCCGGAGAAAAGCCTGGTCTGCTGGGGGGGAGGAGAGGGGCGCACTAGCTGCGCCCCGCCCCCCCAGCAGACCAGGGAGACGCGGACGGCGGACCGAGATGCACCGCGGTCCCGCCGCCCGGGTCCTCCGTGGCTTTGCTCCGCGTCTCCCTGGTCTGCTGGTTTCCAGCAGACCAGGGAGACGGGGAGCAAAGCCGCGGAGCACATGGGCAGCGAGACAGCCACGGCGCGTCTGGGCTGTCCCGCTGCCCGCGTGCTCCCTGGCTTTGCTCAGCGTCTCCCTGGTCTGCTGGAGGGGCTCCCCCCCCAGCAGACCAGGGAGACGCGGAGCAGCTTTTCTCGCCCCGGAGGACGCGGGCGGTGGGACCGCGGCGCATCTGGGCATCCCGCCGCTCCCGTCCTCCGGGGCGAGAAAAACCCCGTTCGTAACTGCGGATCCGACATAAGTCGGATCCACGTAACTCGGGGACTGCCTGTAATTATTAAACTCACAATACACCATACTGAAATCCTATGACTATTCCTTAGAAAAACTGGTCTTAGTACCGCAAACTAGCACTTATCAGGCTTATAGATAACTCTGATGACAGGCAATGTAATCATAGACTTTGCACCTATAAAACAGAAAACCCTTGGGAGGGATATAGCCATTATAAGTGGCACTGTTTACCTAATCTTTGTACTCTCCAGATTTATTGTATTTGCTTTTCCAATAGCAGACAAAATACTACCTGAAGGGAGAGAAGAGAAGCTTTCCCATTTTCCCATAACAAGAATGGGACTCTGATTCATATTAGATAAGAATTTGAACAGTGGAAATATTAGTATATTGCATTAAACTCTGAGGATCCCTTATTCTTAAAAATATTCAGGCCATCTGAAGTATTATGAGTTAAAATAAAATTCTCATTTGCCCCTGTGTTGAGAATTAATTCTTGCTAAAACTGTCACCTGCTATAGAAATTTGGAACAATGCGTTGTCACTGGGCCCAAGTCCTAGCCTGATCTAGCCTTCAGATTGTTGCAGAAAGCCTAAAAAAACCCTGCTTTACCCAGTATCAGAGGGGTAGCCGCTGACGAAGTGGGTCTTTGCCCATGAAAGCTTATGCTCCAGTAAATCTGTTAGTCTATAAGGTGCCACAGGACTTCTTGTTGTTCCTGCTTTACCCAGTGGCTCTTAACAGAGTTGAAAGAAAACACCCTGTTCAATCTGCAAAGAGATGCTGCATAGCTGTCTTGGTAGCCAATAGGCTATATTAGCAGCTGATGTCCTATACTTCCCATTCAAAGGCATTGGGAACAATGTGTTCGATGGAGTCACAAACCATGATCTAAAACTCATAAGCTAGTAAAGCAGTGTCATATGGGATCTTTTGCACTAAAAGAGAATATGAATAGGATCTGGCCCAAAGGGCATAAACACTTTATTTCTCTTGTACAGTGACCTAAGATGTACCCATCTACAGTACGCATGTAACTTAGGAGCAGATTTTCAAAGAAATTTAGGTGCCTTATGATGTAGATATTAAGGATGTTAGGGTATGTCTACACTACCCCGCTAGTTCGAACTAGCGGGGTAATGTAGTCATACCGTACTTGCAAATGAAGCCCGGGATTTGAATTTCCCGGGCTTCATTTGCATAAGCCGGGAGCCGCCATTTTTAAAACCCCGTTGGTTCGAACCCCGTGCAGCGCAGCTACACGGGGCTCGAACTAGGTAGTTCGAACTAGGATTCCTATTCCGAACTACCAGTACACCTTGTGGAACGGAATACGAATAGGAATAGGAATCCTAGTTCGAACTACCTAGTTCGAGCCCCGTGTAGCCACGCTGCACGGGGTTCGAACCAGCGGGGTTTTAAAAATGGCGGCTCCCCGCTTATGCAAATGAAGCCCGGGAAATTCAAATCCCGGGCTTCATTTGCAAGTACGGTATGCCTACATTACCCTCCTAGTTCGAACTAGGAGGGTAGTGTAGACATACCCTGCAGGACTAGTCGACTAGTCGCTTCTCCTGTCCTCCCCTCCCCCATCCCTTTACTGCCTCTATCAGACAGAGGCAGCAAAGGGGGGTGAGGGGAAGAGGAAGTACTTCAAAGCGGCAATGCTGCATGGATCTGATCCTGGGCTCTGTGCAGAGCTGCCCCTTTGAAACACCATGGCAGTGTTTCAAAGTGGCAGCACCCCCTGGAGCTCAGTGTCACCTGGGGAGTCCCCAGCTGATCTCAGGTTCCACAGAAATGCAGCGCGGAGCCCAGGATCAGCTGGGGAGTCTGAGTCCCTCGCTGACCCCAGGCTCCATGTGGGCGCTTCTGCTTTGAAAAGCACAAGAGCCTCTGCTGAGGACTCTTGTGTATTTCAAAGCTGGCACTTGGTATGCAGCCCAGGGCCAGCAGAAAGTCCTGCTGACTCTGGGCTCCACATGGGGGCTTCTGCATTCCTCTTTTGAAATGTATAAGAGCCTCTGTAGGGGATCTTGGGCATTTCAAAGTGGAAGTGCCCACATAGAGCCTGGGATCAGTGGGGGACTCAGACTGCACAATGGCTGTTATACATTTCAAAGGAGGAATGCGGAAGTGCCTATCAACTAGTCGAATAGTGGATGGAAATTCTATTGACTACTCAACTAGTAAATTAACCAGTATTTAACATCCTTAATAGATATGTCTGTATGTCCCACTGAAATGAAAATAAATTAGGCACCTAACGTTGCTTAAAAATTCTACTACGTGACTATCTGCACTTTCAAATGCCAAAGAAACACTGTCATTTTTGGCATGTTCCTCTATTCATTTCCTATGCCCAGCTCAGATTATTATTTCTGATCTATATAGATCATGATCTGAACTTTAAATCCAAGCTCTCCTAGAATTTGAGGTTATACAAATCTGAAGGTTGGTCCAGAATAGAGACTAAGGCCACCTGCTAAATTAGGCTACTGATCTGAACTTACTCAAAAGTCCAGAAATATTTAGAGCTGAGGTATAGGTTAATGTTAAATTGTGATTATCTGGCTAATTGTATAGTCAATAGAAATTGTATTGACATGATTAGTCAATAAAGGGGCCCTCTGCAGTGCCACAGCAGATGCTGGCTGGAGCCAGGACTAAGCAGTCCTGGCTTACGCCGACTCTGGACCATTGAGGCTCTTACTACATTTAAAATGCAGAGGCACAATGTCCTGGACCAGCGTGGGCCAGGACTGCTTGGTCTCGGCTTGTACCACGTCCAGCATCCCCTATTCGTGGCATCCAGCTCTGGTCGCTACGAATAGAGGCTGAAGCAGCCCTTGCTGGAGCAGCCTCGGCCTGCTGCAGACAAAAGCTGCTTCACTGTATCCTCCCTTAGCCCCGCCTCTGCTACCTCTGATAGAGGCAGCAGGAGGGGTGGGAGCCTACCAGCAGCAAGGAAGATGGTGCTGGGAGGAACCGGCTTTTTAGCTGGCTCCCCCCAGCACCAGCTCCTATTCTCTCCCCACCTTGCTGCCTCTCATACATTCCCATTCCCAGCTTCTAGACTATAGACTAAGGACACCATCCCTGCCCATCCTGGCTAACTCATGATAAACTTATCCTCCATGAATTCATCTAGCTCTTTTTTGAACCCTGTTATGAGGTTGGCCTTCAGAGCATCTTCTGGCAATGAGTTCCATTGGTTGACTGTGGGTTGTGTGAAAAAAATACTTCCTTTTGATTGTTTTAAACATTATGCCTATTAATTTCATGTAGTGATCCCTAGTTCTAAGTAAAGAATACTTCCTTATTTAATTTCTCCACACCAGTGATGATTTTATAGATCTCTATCATACCCCCCCTTAGTCATCTCTTTTCAAAGATGAAAAGTCCTAGTCTTAACGTATTTTATTATGGAAACTGTTCTACACCCCTAATCATTTTTGTTACCCTCTTCTATGTAGCTTTTTTGAGATGGAGCAACCACATCTGTATGAAGTATTCAAGATGTGCGCGTACCATGGATTTATATAGAGGCAATATGATAGCTTGACTGTGCAGTACAGGGATGTTAGAAAGTGGTTATTTTACTAATAATGTAACCTAAATTTTTTAGTGGTTACATGTTTACTTGATGCCCCCTGAGGGCGGAGCTGGCAGCCAGTGAGCTCCCAGCTCCACTCCAGGGAGGCGGCTGTCACCCTGCACTGCTGCCTCTGATGAGAGGCAGCAACACAGGGTAAGGATGTAAAAGGCTAATAGGTTAACTGGTAAGCATCACCCTAAATGGACAGGGGCTACTCTCAGATGGCCCAGGCACTCTGTGGGCAAGAGCTGTTCCAGTGGGGGCTGGGAACCAGTGCAAGAGCCAGCCTCAGCCATCGCCCCAGTGCAGGAGCTGGGAGCTGGTGGCAGCCCCAGTGCGGGTTTGAGAGCAGTCCCCAGCCTGGATCCCACTTAGTCAGTTAACCAGTTAAATGTGAGGTCAAGCTAACGTTGACCTAACATTAGGTCACTTCATTCATATCCCATCATTTTATGTGTAGTTTGGATTATGTTTTCCAATACGCTTTGCGTTTATCAACATTGAGAAGATAATGCCCCAAGATAATGCCTCAAGTCTCCCCCTGCTCAGGTTAACACAGCTACAGTGAACTCAGTAAAAACAGAGGTACCTGATGGGGTATTTGTAAACTTTGTAAGGTATGACCCTATGGGGGTGGACAAGGTATTCACTAAAGATGCAAGGTTAATATCCAGGCATGGAGAGAGATGACTTTGTGGCATTCACTATTTAAAATGTCACAGTCCTTACTTTGTGAACTTCTGAAACCACTGCAGCCACTCCCACTGACATAGCTACCACCTCTCATAGAAGTAGGAATTATTAAACTGAGGGTAAACTTACAGTATCCCCACAGCTGGTGCAGCTGTAAGTGCTGTAGTGTATGATTGTTATGTGTATCAGAAATTAGCTATAAGTCTTGATCCTGCAAAAGACTCTACTGAGTTTCTGTGCAGGGGATGCCCATGTCCTGGTCTCAGCTGCCTTTCTAAGCACAAATCTCATCATAATGTTCCGCAGAACTCAGATTGCGCAGTGGGCTAATCATCACAGACCAGGGTTTACTGAGCTCCACGCTTTTTCTTTCCAGCTATTTTGCTGCAAGATTTTCCCATCTGTCATTCTCCCAGTTACATCAGAATAGTGGTGGGCAATAATTGGCCCGTGGGCTGGATGAGGGCCCACCATTGTATTTACCTGTGCCTCTACAGGGCCAAGTGCCTGCAGAGCACAGTGGCTTCAGATCATTCACAGCCAATGGGAGCTGCAGGAAGTGGAGCCCCAGTCTGCGCCACTTCCCTTTGGCTCAGAATGGTAATCCACGGCCAACTGTAGCTTCAAGCACCCATATCTGCAGAGGCACAAGTAAATAAAGTGGCAGCCCACCAGAGAGAAACCCTAGCAAACCACCTCTGTTCTTATTCACCACCCCTGCATTAGAAATAGGAATAGATTTTTATTGTTAAATGGTGGTAAGTGACAAATTCACCATACATATACAAACCAATTGGAAAGATTTCCATCTATGATCATCTAAATTTATACACAGCAGAAAAAAAATTGAGAACTCAATTTGATTGAAGAATATTTATTTTGTATATTTTGATGTGTTACCCACCAGCTCTGTGATTCTTGGGAAACCAGAACATGGTCACCTGTCAGCCTTGTGTTCTTGGGGAGCCAGGGAGTGACATTCATGGAAAACCATCCCCCTCCCTCAGGCCTCTGCTAGAATCAAAGACAAAGCAATGAAAAGGCCAGGGAAGACACACCTAAACTGCTTCAGACAAGTGTGATATAATTAAGGAAACACCCCAGCCATTTGCATTAAAGATGGAACAGAGGGACATCTCATTAGCATACAGAATGGAGAGCAGTTCTTCCAAGGCAGGAACCGCAGTGAACTATGGGACACCGAAAGTAGAGAAGCACTGCCTGATGGGAAATCCCTGCTCCAGATGCTAATGAACCCAGGCCTGCTCACACCCAAATTAGTCTTTATCAGACCAATTCTAGTAACGATCCTATTGACACCTAAAATACTGAAACTGCCTAGTTGCATTGTGAGCTCCTTCAAGGAACATCACCCATAACCAGGGGTGATCAGTCTCTATTGTCTCTCCTCTTTCTCTTTGAACTATCCCTATAAAAACTCCTATCCTTGCCCCAAGAAAACTGTTCTGATACCTGGACTTAAACTGCATCAGTTCCATTGAGACTTCTTCATCTCCTGTCTGATCGTGCTGGGGGCTCTGTCCTGCTTTTCTCCTGCCCTCTGGACCCCCGGCTACCATCATCATCTGGGAACCCCGATCAGTGCAAGCTCCGTGGAGTGGTGAGGTGTCTCTCTCTCTCTCTCTCTCTCAACTATCTCTCTAAGCACAGCCTCCTGACCCTGCCCTGTGTAAACTGTTATATGGTTACCTAAAGTTTGTAATCAGTTTCAATTTAGATTTAATATTGTAATTGTTAGATTTAATATTGTAACTGTTTGAGTAGTGAATAGATATCAAATAAATCACTTTCATTGTTAAACTGGTTGCTTCTCTCGCTTTCTTTCTCTTTTTCTCACTCTTCCTTAAGGGATGTTGTTTTGGCTTCCCCATTCACTCTGCAGCAACGCTTCTTGTACCCAAGCAAAAGATCCATGTAGTGCCTAAAATCCTGTGGGGTTTGCTCATCGTGTGGTTTACCAGTGAATGACTGTGGTGTGAAAGTGGGGATAGGGGGTGCTGAACCTGGGGGCTTATGAGGATGGCAGCTTAAAGTGCTGTTTAATCCAGCCCATGGAGTCCAAAGGCACATGAGGGTGCAGTGTGGCATTGCTGTGAAACCCAGCCAGCTGAGTCCAGGGACATATGAGGGGGTCAGCTTGTGAGTGCTGAGTATCCAGTCCTCTCAGACGTGCTGTTAGTGGGTGTGGGTGTCTGTGTGTGTTGCTAAGGTGGGAAGACCCCCATCCTGAGGAGCCTAGTTCCTGCAGAAGAGCTCCAGTGGGAGGGGGAATTGGCAGCAGGGAGAATTCAGCTCCATATGAGAGCCCAAGTAAGCACCAACAGCACACTGATAGAACTGTCAACCTTCCCCCAGTCCCATAAGGGTAACCCTGATAAATGAGCATGCCCCAGAGTATTGGGCAAATCCGGTAACAGATGTGATGTTGATAATTTGTATTTTAATGCTTATAAAGTTTTAACTTTTTAAAATTTAATCTACTGTAATTAAATTTTTGTATGAACTCTCCATAACTTCCTGCAACTGTGAAAATTTAAATTGATGAAAACTTGAGCCGGGGAATTGTTTAAAACCTGTAATTTTGATCAGCTGAGAAAAATGTAAAGCTATAAACATAAAAAATGCATAACACTAACACTGATATTATCCATTAAAATTATGAAAAAATAATCTCAATTCTACCAAGCCCCTCTCTCACCCCACAGAAATCTTACAACAGGAGTTTATAAACATAAACTTTATTTTAAAACAACCCTCATGTTTCAAGAATAGAGGTATTTTAGAGGCCTGCAAATCCGCAGATATCCGCTTTATATCCATGGGGGTATTTGCAGCTGCAGATGTGGACATCTGCAGCTCATTTTTCCAGATATGGATGTTAATACAATTTTTTTTTTTATCTAGAATCCTGCAAATGTGTGGATATCCCCAGGTACCTTGATCCACAGCTGTAGATGCAGATATCCGTGGTTCATTTTTGCAGATACAAATTTTGTACCGTACAGGGCTCTACGCATTTTAAAACACCTCTCTAGTTCTAGCCTTGAACAACAAAAACCTTATACCACGCAAGGTGGGGAGGGGGAAGAGGCAGGGCTGAGTAACAGGAGCTGTGGGTGTCAAAATCACAAGTTGTCATGGACTTTCTCCCAAATTGTTCTCTTAGGATCTGGGATACCCCTGATGCAAGAGACAGTGGGATGGAGCCACAAACTCGCAGACCCCCCCAGGAGATCAGCAGGCCTGACCACTTCTGTGTCCCCAGAGCTTCCAGAACGCCTGCAGCTGCTCTCCTCAGGGGGAGGGGGAGAGTGGCATAGGTGACTGCCCTTACAGATGAAACAAAAACAAGACTGTGTAGCACTTTAAAGACTAACAAGATGGTTTAATAGGTGATGAGCTTTTGTGGGCCAGACCCACTTTCTCAGATCAAATAGTGGAAGAAAATTGTCACAACCATATATACCAAAGGATACAATTTAAAAAAATGAACACATATGAAAAGGACAAATCACATTTCAGAACAGAAGGGGGATAGAGAAGGGGGGAAGGGAGGGAGGTAAATGTTTTTTGTTTCAGCTGCACCAGACTAACAGGCTACATTTCTACCACTGCCCTTACAGGGGCATCCCCAATGGGCAAGGGATTGTGGGGCGCACAACCACCTGGGTGCGTAGGGGCCGCATGGCAAGGGCCTCTCTCCAAAGGGGGAGTCAAGAAGCAGCAGCAAAGAGAAGACTCTGGGAAGGAGGCAGCTGGCGAGACATGGGGCTCCGGGCACTGGGGACACGGACCCCGGAGAGGGGGAAACTAATGTGGGGGACACGGGGCACCGAGAACAGAGCCTGGGGGGGGTACAGGGCTCCGGGTACCGAGAACAGAGCCCGGGGGGGGACACGGGGCTGCGGGCACCGAGAAGAGGGGCCGGGGGGGGACACGGGGCTCCGGGCACCGAGAAGAGGGGCCGGGGGGGGACACGGGGCTCCGGGCAGTGACGACAGAGATACCTTTGCTCTGCCCGGGCCCTTCGCCGGGGCTGGCTCTGGCTGCTCGCTTCGGACTCCGCGTCCCCTTCGCACGTTCTCCAGGCCCCGGGGTTGCCAGGAGACGGGGCCGGGGCCGGGGCCAGGGCCGCGTGGAATGTCCTGCTGCCAAACCTCGCCCCGTTTTACCTGCCGGCCCACGCCGCTTTTCTTCCGCAGGCGCCGATTCCACCGACCCCCCCTTCCCTGAGCGCCGACGCGCCAAGAAAATGGGGGAGTTTGCTGTGACCATCCCTGAGCTGTTACCTACAGGCACCCCCGCCTGTGGCGCGAGGCCTTGGCTTGAACCACGGGGTCGGTAACGCGGCTCGTGCCGAATGTGCTTTTCCCACTCGGCAGTCCCGTGCGGGGTGGGCGGGGCGAGGACTAAAGGGGAGTCCCGGCCCACGCCCAGGGTGGGCTGTACGCAGGAGAGCCGCAGCCATGGCCCTGCTCCGAGGTAAGGCGCTGACACACTCACCCGGGGCTGAGCCCCCGCTCTCCCCCTGCGGGGAAGACGATCCGGGGGGCTCCTGCCAGCCAGGCCCAGCTCCCTGCTGCCGTCTGGGTTTCTGGCCGCCAAGCCCCGGCCTCCCCCCTGCGACGCGTTATGGGTAGGACCCCCCCCCCCCCAAGCACCCACGAAGTGAAGGGCGGCGAGTGTCTGAAACCTGCAGAGCCGGGGGCGCCTCGCTGCAGCGTGCGGGGCCCGATTCGACCGAGGCTCGCGTTTTGGTTCCTAATTTCAGCCGATACGATTCATGTGCGTTTTTAAGCTTGTTCTGAGGTTTTTATCCGTTTCAGTGGTCGCTGCTGCAGGAAATTACCCGAATGGGACAACACTGACTGATGTGGAGAGTCAAAAAGTTAAAACTTTAGAAGCATTAAAACTTCTACGTCTAGACTGGCATGATTTTCCGGAAATGCTGTTAACGGAAAAGTTTTCTGTTAAAAGCATTTTCGGAACAGAGCGTCTCGATTGGCACGGACGCTTTTCCACAAAAGCAATTTTTGCGGAAAAGCGTCCATGGCCAATCTAGACGCGCTTTTCTGCAAAAAAGCCCCAATCGCCATTTTCGCGATCGGGGCTTTTTTGCAGAAAACAAATCTCAGCTGTCTACACTGGCCCTTTTGCCCGAATGGGAGCAGCATAGTATTTCCGCAAAAAGCACTGATTTCAGACAGTAGGAAGTCAGTGCTTTTGCGGAAATTCAAGCGGCCAGTGTAGGCAGCTGGCAAGTTTTTCCGGAAAAGCGGCTGATTTTCTGGGAAAAACTGGCCAGTCTAGACACAGTCCCAGTGTGTCAACAACACAGCATAGAAAAAAATAAATAGAACTAAGTCAAACACTAATGATTTCTCAATCAGCACTTTTTTCTTACTTTGCTTACTGGTAGGTTTTGATTTTTTTTTTTTAATGATTATTTTCCTCAGATGTTAATTTTAGCATACACACACAAATTATCAGCATTTGTGGGGCAAGGAGAAGGAATCAGATCCTACCAAGGCTAGCAATTGGTTTATATAGTATGACAGTGGATGAAAAACGGAAAACCAACTAAATACTAGCTGCATTTCAGTGGTGAGCTGAGTGATACTAGAATAAGGCACCAAATGCAGTCTAAACTCAAAACTCTGGTCATCTGAAGAAGTGGGCTGTGCCCACGAAAGCTCATGATATCATCTACATGTTTTGAAACAAAAAATAGGACTATGTAGCACTTAAAAGACTAACAAGATGGTTTATTAGGGGATGAGCTTTCGTGGGCCAGACCCACTTCCTCAGATCAAATAGTGGAAGAAAATTGTCACAACCATATACAGGCAGTCCCCGGGTTACGTACAAGATAGGGACTGTAGGTTTGTTCTTAAGTTGAATTTGTATGTAAGTTGGAACTGGTACATATTGTAGGGGAAACACTAGCCAAACATTTCTTCAGAGCTCAGTTTTATTCTCCCACACCTCACTTCCCTCAGTCCTTTATTCTCAAGCTGAGGTGTCTGCTGAAAAAAGCCACTCTGCGTCTCCCTGGTCTGCTGGGGGGGGTGCTAGCTTCGCGTCTCCCTGGTCTGCTGGGGGGGAAGCAGCTAGTGCGGGGTTGCCTCACCCCATTTGTAAGTAGGGATCCGATGTAAGTCGGATCCATGTAACCCGGGGACTGCCTGTATACCAAAGGATACAATTTAAAAAATGAACACATATGAAAAGGACAAATCAAATTTCAGAACAGAAGGGAGATGGGGGGAGGTAAATGTCTGTGAGCTAATGATATCTATCACCTAAATGTAATAGAGTAGTCAATTAACTGGGATGTAATAGAGTAGTTGATTAACTGATAAACAAAAGTTTATAGGTTAATGCTATAAACTACATGTCTTCCCCCTCCCCCAACCAGTGAACTTTTTAGCAAGGCTGTCCAGCAGCCCGACTCTGTTCTAGCTCATGCTGAGTCTGGGACCTACCCTTGCTGTGGCTCTGCATTAAAAATGTATTAGGACAGTGGTCCCCAACCATTTGAGGTTGCCGGGTGCCAGGGGGCGTGGCCATTCTCCGGCGGGCGCCCGGGGGCAGGGCCCCCCCATAGCCGCATTCCCGAGGCCGGCGCTCTCCCCCCAAGCGCCGCGCGCCCGGGGCCGGCGCTCTCCCCCCACGCGCCAGGGGCCGGCGCTCTCCCCCCAAGCGCCGCGCGCCCGGCGCTGGCGCTCGCTCTCTCTCTCCCCCTCTCCCCCAAGCACCGCGCGCCTGGGGGCCGGCGCTCTCCAAGTGCCGCGTGCTCGGCGCACCCTGCAAGTGCCGCATGCCCGGGGCTGGCGCTGGCGCGCCCCCCCCCCCCCCCAAGCACCGCGCGCCCGGGGCCTGCGCTCCACCCATGCGCCGCGTGCCCAGAGCGCGGGTGGCCAATCCGCGGCGCCCCCGGGGCCAGCGCTCACCATGCGCCCGGGGCCGGCTCCGGCACCGCGCATGCGCCCGGGGCCAGGCCAGCCCTGAGCACTTGGCGGGCGCCCACTAATGCCCCCGCGGGCACCATGGCGGGGACCACTGTATTAGGAGCTTGGCAGGCAGCCCTACTCAGTTCTGGTTCACGCTGGGGCAGAGAGCTCAGACACCCTCCCCTCCCCCAGACAGGAACTGCTGCCACCCTGCACTGCTGCCTCTTAATCAGAAGCAGCAGCGCATGGTGACAAGTAGCCAGTCTGCAAGAGGAGCTGGTTTTTAAACTCGCTCCCCTCACAAACTAACTCCTGCCTGGCACCCTGCACTGCTGCCAGCTCCTCCCCCGGAGACTATAGAATAGTATAGAATGGCCAATAAGAATTCATGAGATTACTCGACTATTCAATTAACCGATATTTAACATCGCTAGTAGGGATATTAAATTGCATTTAATCAGCTAATCGATGGAATTTTCCCTAGCCAGAGTAGTCCCTGTATATGACAGGCCCAACCCAAGTCCCAGGGCACTGCTGGAGCAGTCTCTGTCTGTGGCAGAGGGCCATTACAACCCATTCACAGTGTTAGGAGGGGAAGGCCATTCCAGCTCACAGGGGCTGGAGTGTTTCCCTCCTTCCATTCAGTTCCCCTTTATCTGTTAAGCAGTTTAACATTATATTTAACTGGTAACCAATCTAACGTGACTTTTCTTTTCACTGACACAGTACAGGCAGTCCCCGACTTACGCGGATCCGACTTATGTCGGATCTGCACTTACGAACGGGGCTTTCTCGCCCCGGAGGTCGGGGCGAGAAAGCCCCGTTCGTAAGCTGCTCCGGTGCCCCTGGTCTGCCTCAGAAGCCTCAGAAGCGCGGGGAACCGTCTCAGAGGCGCGGGACCCCCCCCGCGGCTGCGGCTTCAGTCCGGGTGCCTGTGGCCTGCTGGGGACGGTCCCCAGCAGACCACAGGCACCCGAACTGAAGCGGCAGCAGCGGCGGTTCCCCGCGCTTCTGAGGCTTTGCTCTGGCAAAGCCTCAGAAGCACGGGAACCCGCCCGGTGCCTCTGGTCTGCTGGAGACGGTCTCCAGCAGACATGGGGCACCGGAGCTGCTCTGCTCCAGGCGTCCCCAAGTCAGCTTCTGCTGAAACTGACCAGCGCTGACTACAGGAAGCCAGAGGCAGAGTTGCTCTGCCCCGGGCTTCCTGGAATCAGCTGCTGATCAGTTTCAGCAGCAGCTGACTTGGGGACGCCTGGGGTTCTTAAGTTGATTCTGTATGTAAGTCAGAACTGGCGGTCAGTTTCAGCAGCGGCTGAATCTGGACGCCAGTTCCGACTTACATACAGATTCAACTTAAGAACAAACCTACAGTCCCTATCTTGTACGTAACCCGGGGACTGCCTGTACTACATTTTTACTCCCCCTCACCCCCACCCCTGCGCTCATCTCTATCTCTGGCTCCAAGGTTTTCTGTTTAATTAACTAGTGTTGGGTCTATTGAATACTATAAGGATTCTCACCCTGGGAAGTTGGGCCATGGTTTCTCTAATCTACTTAGCCTGGAGCATAGAAATCTCAGATAAAATTTTAAATTTCAGTCTGTTTGCAATCAATATATAGCTGGCTGACTGTGTCTAGGAATCTGATCTAAAATGCCTTGTTTTTGTTTTTGTTTTTTTACAACCTTGTTTGTTAAAAGTCATGGAAATAAACCTTTGATTAGCATACAGTTGAAGATGAAAACGAGGGCTTTGCTTAACTAGTCCAAAAAGGCAGTACTCTAATCCATAGTCATGGAAAGTGTTTAGATAAATATATTTTCTATCGTGTGCTCTGGGTCACCAGCCTGAAGCCATTCTGACACCCCTGATAGCCACTCAGCTCTAAAAACCGTGGAACACAATCCTCACATTTTGGCTCTCTATCCCTGGAAAAAAAAGTAACAACAACCAAACTATCCAGTGTACTATATTAGCTCCAGAGCTTGAATTTATCACGAGCAAATATTTTAAACATTAACCATGATTCTATATTAGTTAACCTTTGGAAGAAGATTCATTTAAGGCACAGGTGAATTGTGCTGGCCTCATTTGTTATCACCTTGATGTCCAGAGAAGCAAACTGGGGGAAGAGTGGAGACTTTGGCTATATCGAGACTGTAACGCTTTTCTGGGATACCTCCAGTATCCCGGAAAAGCAATGCTGCATCCAAGGAACATGTCCCCTTTTTCAAAAAAAAATTTCGAAGAAGCGGATGTGCTCTTTCACCATCCCTGTAAACCTTGTTCTATGAGGAAGAAGGGATGTGTCAAAAAACAGGTTTTTCTGAAATTTGGCACTGTGTAGCCACACTACATTTCAGAAAAGCCTCTTTTGCCAGAAAAGCAGAAAAAGATATGCAAATTGTGGTTCTAGACATAGCCTTTGAACAAGATACTTTGTAAGATCTCTACATTCACTAACTCTCTGATCAGTCTCTTTGGTTTTGATGAATTCAGGATTTAGAAAATCGCACTGACCAAAGCTGCCCTTAAAGTCCTACATCATGGTCCCAGACCACCACGGTAGTAAAAATCCCAGCATCCTTTCACTTGCCAATAGCTAAGACAAAGGGTTCTGCTGCTCACTAGGATATTGCCCATGCATTTGATGGTACCCTTTATCTTTTAAATCAGTCTCTCACTAGTAGGTGTTGACTAAATGTTTCGCAGCCTGAACCTCTGTTATTCTTTAAGGTAAAAGCATAACAATTTTGTGTTTCTCAAACTCGAGGTCCAGCCAAAAGGGGGCTTCAAAACTGTTGGGGGGAGGAGGAGGCAGGCTGCGAGAGCGGTGTCTGCTAGCCAGGTGCCCACATCTGAAGGCAGTGCCACTGCCAGCAGCAGCACAGAAATAAGTGTGGCGTGGTGTGGAGGGGTTGTTGCTTTTTAAGAGGGGAGTCAGTTATCACAATCTGAAATATTTTTAAAAGGAGTCACAGCAAAAAAAGTTTGAAAATGTGATTTAACTTAGCTGTTAATAGTAATGAGTGCTCTCAGTTACAAGTATGAGATTGAGTTTAAAAATTCTTTGCTTATTTAGTTATCACTCTTCAGGACAGGAAATGTCTTTTTTCTTATGTGTTTGAGTAGTATTCAGCATCTTGGAGCTCTGCTCTACTTCATGGCTGTGTCTAGACTGCCCAGTTTTTCCGGAAAATCAGCCGCTTTTCTGGAAAAACTTGCCAGCTGTCTACACTGGCCGCTTGAATTTCCGCAAAAGCACTGACTTCCTACTGTAAGAAATCAGTGCTTTTTGTGGAAATACTATGCTGCTCCCATTCGGGCAAAAGTCCCTTTTGCGCAAAACTTTTGCATAAAAGGGCCAGTATAGACAGCTGAGATTTGTGTTCAGCAAAAAAGCCCCGATCGCGAAAATGGCGATTGGGGCTTTTTTGTGGAAAAGCGCCTCTAGATTGGCCACGGACGCTTTTCTGCAAAAAGTGCTTTTGCAGAAAAGCGTCCGTGCCAATCTAGACGCTCTGTTCCGAAAATTCTTTTAACGGAAAACTTTTCCATTAAAAGCATTTCCGGAAAATCATGCCAGTCTAGACGTAGCCCATGAGTTGGCCCCAGGTACAACCAGACTATAAATATTCGTATTTTTATTATGCTTTAGCTTTGTGCTTAGCCAATAGCATCACTGTAGCACAGGTTTTCAGCTGGGAAATGCTGTCCTCCTGAATAACTTGTTTTGCTTGTTCTATTGAGTGGAATCACTCTGTAGGGATGTGATAGTGTAAATATGCAAATGGTTAACTGATGAGCCTGGTAACCTGGAGCCTGTTACCTGCTTCTGTAACAGATAGGAGCCAGTGCTCAGCTTTTAAGAAGACTCCTCTTAAGCACCAGCTCCCTGGGAACCGCCACCTCCCTACCACCCCCTCCATGCAGTGCAGGGAGACAGGCAGAAACAGGTATGTGTGGGGAGCTGGCTTTTAAGCCAGCTTCCCCCACATACTGGCTCCTACAAGCCACCACGACCCTCCACCCCTGCACACTGGTTACAGTTGGAATCCAAACAGTGGATTAGTAATGACACTGAATAAAATTACCAAGATATGTCAAAGTATTACTGCAATCAATCAACTCATACGGTTAATACAACATATAATCAGTTCTTATAAATCCTAACCCCAGGAACCTAAAAACGCAGTTGTCCTTTTGTTCCAAACACCTTATTATAGGAACTTGCATGTGGTTCAAAATTTCAACCAATTCAATTGCTTTTTTACTCAAAACTAAGGTCCCACAAGAAAACTAGGTTAAAGTAAACTCACAAGTATCAGAGGGGTAACCATAATAGTCTGTATTTGCAGACTGTTTGGCTGGAAATGGATGACGAAAGAGGGATCATGTGATGATTACCTGTTGTGTTCCTTTCCTTTGGGTTATCTCGTATTGGCCACTAGTCTGACCCAGTATGGCCGTTCTTATGTTCGTAAACAAAAACAACAAAGAGTCCTGTGGCACCTTAAAAACTAACAGATTTATTTAGGCATGAGCTTTCGTGTGCAAAAAACCACTTTATCAGTTGCAAACTGAAAGTAGAAAGTACAGGCAGTCCCTGGGTTACATGGATCCGACTTGCGTCGCATCCCTACATACAAATGGGGCTTTTCTCGCCGCAGAGGACATGGGCGGTGAGACCGCCGAGACGCGCCGCGGTCCCGCCGCCCGCGTCCTCCGTGGCGAGAAAAGCCATTCCGCGTCTCCCTGGTCTGCTGGGGGGGGCACAGCTAGTGCGTCCCCCACCCCCAGCAGGCCAGGCTTTTCTTGCCGACGCCTGGGGTAGAGCAGCTGGGGCGCTGCCGGTTTGGTCCCGCAGCGCTGCTCCTCGGCGCTACTGGACCTACCCGGCAGCGCCCCAGCTGCTCTGTCCCAGGCATCCTGATTCAGCTGCTGTTGAAACTGATCAGCAGCTGATTCCAGGAAGCCCGGGGCAAAGCAGCTCTGCCCCGGGCTTCCTGTAGTCAGCCGCTGGTCAGTTTCAACAGCGGCTGAATCTGGACGCCAGTTCCAACTTGCATACAAATTCAACTTAAGAACAAACCTACAGTCCCTATCTTGTATGTAACCCGGGGACTGCCTGTAAACTGAGACTCCTTCCTGAAGTTCCTGTATGTTAAACGTCTATCCTGTTTGCTTCCACCAGTTCCCAGGGCAGAATACATTATTTATAATTCAGTAGTAAACAACAGCCTCAGTTCTTGGTCTTGCTGACACTTCTTACTAAACCAGGGAAACAGTCAAATAATTTTAAAAGCAGGACTTGTTTAGGGAATTATTAATGGAATCTTTGCCAACATGAACATTCACCAATGCTCATATGGCACCACTGGTCAGTACTAAAGATGTTAAGTATTGTGTAATCGACTAACCAAATAGTCAATGCATTTTTGCATCGACTATGCGATTAGTCAGTAGGGCAGCACTGCCCCTTTGAAACGCAACCGTGATATGAATATTAATTTGAATTTGTTTGCCTCAGAAACCATGAACTTTGCATGTTGGAATTACTTTAAGTAAAAGTCTTTACAATTAAAAAATGAGATAATTTTAAATAAGTGTGCATAAAGGCTGCCTTTTATGCTCCATGATCTAAACCAGGGGTGGGCAATAATTTTTAAAAGAGGGTCACTTCAGGGGACAGGACACGAGAGACTTTTTATACTCCCTGTACCGAGGCCCTGATTGGCCTGGGTGTGGGGGAGTGGCAGGGTGGTCGTGGGCCAGATCCACCGGCTTGGCGGTGTCTGTGTCTGCTCTATCCTGAATTGTAAAGTACTCAGGTTAGGAAAGGACCATATTTTTCTTTGGTTGAAAAATTACAACATAATACAGTTACGGATAATCTTACTGATTATGTAAGGTGATGTACTGGGTGATGTAATCCAGTGATTCTCAACTTGCGGTTCTTGGATACCTGGCATTTGCACCTCCATTTGAAATTTTGTAAGACATCTGCAGATGAAAAAAAGTTTGAGAATAAGTGTTGTAATCCATCTCTGCACTTTACCTGAAGCATCTCTTTATTTAATATTCATTCATCTTCCTTTTCCTCACTATTGGATATCTCTCTCTCTCTCTCAAAAAAAAAAAGAATTTTCTCCTTGCTCTTCCAAATGTAAACTTATGGATTTTCTGATTTGTGTTCTAGGTGTGTTCATTGTTTCAGCCAAACGAACACCTTTTGGGGCTTTTGGAGGTCTGCTCAAGGATTTCACAGCCACTGACCTGACCGAGTGTGCTGCACGTGCTGCATTGTCTGCTGGCAAAGTCTCCCCTGAGATTATTGACAGTGTCATTGTGGGTAATGTCATGCAGGTGGGTAGAATGGAATAACTTCTGGGAGCTAGCTATTGTTGATAACCTAGGCTACGTCTACATTGCGCGTTCTTGCGCAAGAACGTATGCAAATGAGGTGCGGCGATGAAGATCGCTGCACCTCATTTGCATACTTAAAGAGCCGCCATTTTTGTGCAGGGGGCTTTTGCGCAAGAAGGAGCAGTTTATACTGCTCCTTCTTGCGCAAAAATCCCCTCTTGCACAAGAGCCATTCTGCCGCTTATTTTTAGGCAGAACGGCTCTTGCACAAGAGGGGGGTTTTGCGTAAGAAGAAGCAGTGTAGACTGCTCCTTCTTGCGCAAAAGCCCCTTGCGCAAAAATGGTGGCACGTTAAGTATGGAAATTAGGTGCTGCAATATTCATCGCTGTGCCTCATTTGCATATGTTCTTGCGCAAGAAAGCACAATGTAGACATAGCCCTAATATATTTCTACGTATAAATGCATCTGTTCAAATGGGTGCTGTTGAATGAGCCAAAAATAAATCAAGTGGCCGGTAATATGTATGAAGTATTAATAACAGAGGGCATGTCTACACAGCAAAATTATTTCAAAATAACAACAGTTATTTCAAAATAACTTTCCTAGTGTCTACACAAGCCAACTGGCCACAAGGTAACTTCTGACCTGATACCCTGCCGGAACCAGTTCCAACTGGCCTTAAATGCGATCCAGCATCCAATGAGTGTGGATGCACTATTTCAAAATAGCATAAAGCTATTTCGAAATGCATTTTGTGTGTAGACACGTTATTTCGAAATAACTATTTTGAAATGAGATATTTCGGAATCATGCTGTAGTATAGACATACCCTAAGTGAGTCCTTTTTACATTTAAGGGGCTGACCTTGTTTCCATTAACCTTTTTGGGACAAGGATAATTTAAGCAAGAGAAGCCTGTCTTTCTGTACACTGCTGCCTGATTAAAAAAGAGTTTGTGTTCTCATTGAATTTCAAGCTCCGGGGTAGACTGCTCCTCCAAACAATTCACAACTTTAGAGATAGAACTGAACATTATTTTCTTTTGGTTTTGGTTAATTGACTTTTCCTGGAGACCAAAGAACAGGTTGGGACTTATGATGCCAGAGAACCCTGGAAATTCTATAAAGAAATGCAAAATAACTATAATATCTTATAGATATCACCAGAGAAGTTAGTAACCTGGATGGGTGGATGAAACTGAACAAACAAGTCCTTGCCCCCAAAGAATTTTCCATCTCAAGGCATAATTCCTTAGGATATGTCTACACTTGCCCCCTACTTCAAAGTACAGAGGCAAATGAAGCATACCGAAGTTGCAAATCAATCCCAGGATTTAAATATCCCGCGCTTGATTTGCATGTTCCCGGCCAGTCGCCATTTTAGAAATTCACTAGCCTGGAGTCCAATTTAAAGCACTAACTCGAATTAGCTGGTATTCCTCCTGCAATGAGGACCCCTTAAACATAAAGGGTCTCTTTGAAATACATTTGGACACTTGTCTTCATGGGATTTGAGAAATGTCTTCCGAAGTAACAATATAAATGCTTCCTGTGGCTTCTAATTGAGAAGGAAACATGTCCTCCAGAACTAACATTTACCTGAGGTATTTGATATCCTATTCTGAGCTGGTCAAAACAGTTGTTTTCAACTAAATTAGCTGATATCAAATGCTGCTCTTTGTTGACTTTACAGAGCTCTTCAGATGCTATTTATATAGCAAGGCATGTTGGTTTGCGTGTGGGAATTCCTATCCCAGTTCCAGCCCTTACTGTCAACAGGCTCTGTGGTTCTGGTTTCCAGTCCATCGCCAATGGATGTCAGGTACAATACTTGTTCTCTATGAAGAACACTGTGGTGCTGTTCAGTTAATTATCTCTTGTGAGCATCCAAAAACCTACATCTTAAAGAGGAATTTGAAAGTGCATTTGTAGTAAATGTTGGAGTGTCTTGCAGCTGAATATCAACTCTGTTTGCTGAACTTTCCATATTTATAGGGATTTCCCATTGAATCATAGGGTTGGAAAAGACCTCATCAAGTCCGACCCCCTGCTATAAGCAGGACCAGTCCCAACTAAATTATCCCAGTCAGGGTTTAGTTGGGACTTTAAAACCTCTAGGATGGAGATTGCACTATCTCCCTAGGTAACCCATTCTAGTGCTTCTCCACAGTCCTAGTGAAATCGTTTTTCCTAATATCCTACCTACACTTCCTCCATTGTAACTTGAGACCTTGCTTCTTGTTCTGAGAACAGGCTCTCTCCATCCTCTTTGGAACCCCCCTTCAGGTAGTTGAAGGCTGCTTTCAAATCCCCTCACTCTTTTCTTCTGTAGACTAAATAAGACCAGATCCTTCAAGCTCCTCATAAGTCATGTGCTCCTGTCCCCTAATCTTTGCCCTCTCCTGGACTTTCTCCAATGTGTCCACATCCTTTCTGTAATGGGGGGCTCAGAATTGGATATAATACTCGAGATGTGGCCTCATCTGTACTGAAAAAAGATGAATAATCTCTTCCCTAAATTTGCTGGCAGTGTGCCCACAAATGCACCCCAATATGTTCTGAATGCTGATCTTGCATACAAGAGTTCAACCTTCTAAAAACATTCATGTAATTAGTGTAAAAATTAATTAGGGCTAATTTGTTAGGACAAAAAAGGTACAACTTTTTTAAAAAAATAAGGATACTTAAAAACCGATGGGCATGGCCATCTGACAGATGCTCATGGGACTCAGGCTGCTGTGCTGTAAAGTTGGTGTGTAGACATTCAGGCTTGGACTGAAGCCCAAGTTCCAGGATCTCAGGAGGGTGGGAAGATCTCAGAGTCTGGACTCCATCCAAGGCCAAACATCTGCATTGCAATTTTTACCCTTATGAGCCTGAATCAGTTGATGCAGTCTGCCTGTGGCCATGACAGTCTCTTACTTCAGTGTAGACATACTTTCAGTAAAGCTTCGCTGTGCTGCAGATGCACTCTGTTCTTTTCATTGTGGAGCCTTATCCTGCACCACTTGCAATATGCCTGGGGAAGTGCAGCTGGAGTGCTGCGGGTTGGTCCACAGTGCCGCAGCACCAAGGGGCGGCGTTACGGGACCAACCCGGCAGCACTCCAGCTGCTCTGCCCCAGGCGTCCCCGATTCAGCCGCTGCTGAAACTGACCAGTGGCTGATTCCAGGAAGCCTGAGGCAGAGCAGCTCTGCCCCAGGCTTCCTGGAGTCAGCTGCTGATCAGTTTCAGCAGCGGCTGACTTGGGGATGCCTGGGGCAGAGCAGCTGGGGTGCTGCCAGGTTGGTCCGCAGTGCTGCAGCACCGAGGGGTGGCGCTACGGGACCAACCTGGCAACACCCCAGCTGCTCTGTCCCAGGCGTCCCCAAGAGCAGCTGGGGTGGTGCCGGGTTGGTCTCGCAGCGCCGAGGGGCGGCGCTACCGGACCAAACTGGCAGCACGCCAGCTGCTCTGCCCCAGGCATCCCCGATTCAGCCGCTCCTGAAACTGACCAGCAGGGGCTGAATCCGGGACACCTGGGGCACAGCAGGACTATCGGAAGGGGGGGCTATGAGAGGTCTCGGGTGGCATCCCCCCCACCCCACCCCAGGCCCCTCGTAGCCCCCCCTTCCGATAGTCAAGCATATCTGATAATCCAGCACCCCCTGGGTCCTAAAGGTGCCGAATTATTGGAAGTTTACTTAATATGATTGCTCAGATTTGCACAAAGGTGCTGCACAATTTAAAATACAATCCCAGTAATGCACTTTTTTGATGTTGAGCTAATAATAGTCTATACTGAATTTATATGAAAATAGTTTCAACTCTGACTGCTCACTATGTAATACAGTAGAACCAAAGTCATGAATACCTCAGGAATGAAGGTTGTTTGTAACTGAAATGTTCTTAACTTGAACCATCAGAAAGTTTTGTTTGTTCTTTAAAAAGTTTGTGGATGAACATTGACTTAATACAGCTTTGAAACATTGCTGTGCAGAAGAAAAAATGCTGCTTTTTAACCATCTTAATTTTTAATGAAAAAAGCACTGTTTCCCTACCTTGTCAATTTTTTTTTTTTAATATTTCCTCTTTTTGAGTAGTTTACATTTAATAGAATATGAGGCCTGGCTTTACTTGTTTTATTTTTCTAGAAGTACTGCATGCCCAGTTTTCCAACTGCTCTAACTGAAGTTAGTGGCACTGCAAAGTGCTCAGCATCTCTGAAAAATTATGTCCAGTATATTTAAAGCTAAGCATCCAAACTGGGGGGGCTACTTCTGAAAAATTTGGCTTTGATCTTTCTCTTTCCCTCCTTCTCACTTGATCTCTCTCTCTGTGTTATGCCCTCCTTTCAATAAAATTGTTGTAATACTATTTCCCTGACTGGAGAGTTGTGTCATTTTGTTAGTCTGTTAATTGTTTGAAAATTCTTGCCAGAAAATCAGTGCAGTATAAGCATGAATTATTTCTTAAGTTCTGCACCTAATTTGCTAATTGGCAAGGTATGTTACTGAAGCAATTGCTATCGTCTGACAAAGAAAATAAAATACCCTAAAACCTATACATGGTGCATCTATTTTTTAAATAGGAAATTTGCCTTAACGACTCAGAAGTGGTTCTTTGTGGTGGATCAGAAAGCATGAGCCAGGCGCCGTACATCGTCCGAAATATTCGATTTGGAACCAAATTGGGAACAGATATCAAGGTATGATCATGTGATTTTTGTTTTAATTAGGCCTCGTTTACAGAGCAGTTGAAAACAATGGACCATAGACAATGGTAACCAAAATTAATGTAGATTAGCTTGTAACCAAAATTAATGTGGATTAGCTTCATAGGGGTAGCTGAGTTAGTCTGTAATTTAAAAAAAACAATGAATAGTCTTACAGGCACCTTAAAGACTAACAAAACATGTAAATGGTATCATGAGCTTTTGTGGACACAACCCACTTCTTCAGATGAATAGAGTTATTAAAGGTCAGGTTTCTAAATAAATAGGAGATTGGGGGGGATAGAAGGAGGGGAAAGGGGGAAAAATTGACTATTTCTTCCCCCTTTTTTTACTTCTTCCCCTTCCCCCCTTCCATCCCTTCTTCTGAAGAAAATAGGGTCATATAGCTGTAACTGACAGTATAATTTGGAGATAATGGAGCTATACATATAGAATTAGAGATACAGTTTGATTCACAGAACCTTTATTATTAGTGTTTTGGACTGGGAGAGATCCATCTGAACTGTCAGAGTTTGTTATCGCTGCAAAGTTAACTTAGGGGCAACACCAGTGTTAAAACCTAGGTTGATTTCCTCCTTCTACACAGACCATTAATTCCAGTATGGTGGAGCTTTTAACTCAAATTGTCTGGCCCAAGAGGAGGAATAAACTTAGACTACATCCAGCCTACAGATTGGTCGTGTTAGCAGCATTCACTTGAGTTTAACACCACTCAGGTCTTCCATTGCATTCCCACAATCCCTCCATAAGTCCAGAAAGGACAGATGTTTTCTCCCAGGCTTTTCTGGTAAAGAATTCTTAGAGTAGCATAGATTCGTTCAGCCCTAAAACCCATTAGAGGTGTTCCCAGAAGTCTTAAAGGCACACATGAGTGAGAGCCACAATAGAGTGAATGCAGCAACCGAAGTATTGTTTTATAGGGTGATGTTTTTTTTCTTACTCCAGAGATGACACCGGTGTGTAGATAACTCTGCAGTGAAGATATATCTGCTGAGCCCTGGCTGAGAATTTAAAGACTGGCAGTGCACTTACATACATTTGATTTGGAAATTGTTGAAAGACAAACACCACAATTTTTTCCAAATCAATTTTGATGGTAGAACTGTACTTTTTGCTTTGTGGCATTGTTGATTTCACCAGTTTCTTTTGTGTACATTGTCACAGTTCTTTAGTTTTGTAGTCCATTCCACAGAAGTAGTTTTCATACTTATCACTTTTTACCTGCTTCAGATAGTTTTAAAATAGAATTAGATACCAAGATATTTTTAATGTTAACTTCTAAAGCACTGGTGACTATCTTGTTAAGGTACTAATACTGTAATATTGATTCTGTATAAGACTTTCTGTTTAATAATGTTTCTGGCAGATGGAGGACTCTTTATGGGCAGGGCTAACAGACCAACACATTAATACTCCAATGGCAATTACTGCTGAAAATCTGGCTGCACAGTATAACATTACAAGAGAGGACTGTGACCGATATGCAATGAAAACACAGCAGAGATGGAAAGTTGGTCAGTAACTTTTGAGAATTGAAGGTTAACATGAGTGCTCAGTCCTCTACACTCTCCTGAATCCCAGAGCAACGTTCCTTCCCAGAGCCTGAACTCCCCTGCCCTGGGTTAGAACCCCCTCCTGCACCTCAACCTTCTCCCAGAGCCCACACACCAACCCCCAGCGTTGAGCCCCATACCCTTTGGACTCACTCCAGAGCCCCTTTCTGCACCCTGAAGCCATCATTTCTGAATATTTCGATTCACCTAATTCAAGTACCAGCTTTGCCCCTCACCCTGCCTGCTCCGTGCCACATGGGCTGGCGGTTAACCCTTTCCCCCACACGCCACCCCACCCTCCCAACAGACTCAGCACAGCTCAAGTCGAGGGTCTAATTTCCCCCACCTCCACCCCCTGAGGCGTCACAAAGGGGCACCCCAGCAGCGTCCGGAGCAGCTGCCAACCCATTGGTGCTGTTTCCTTTCTGGTTAGACTGCCTGTTCATGTGAGGGGGCAGGGTGTGTGTAGGGAGGAAGAGGGATAGGGTGTATGTGGGGATGGGCGGTGCAGTAATGGGGGATGGTGGGGTGAATGGGATATAGAAATGGAGACAAGAAGAGGGGCAGTGTGGGGGTGCGGAGGGGGAGGGATTAAGGAGGATGGGTAAGTGGGAATGGAGAGGGATGGAAGGAGGGGGATGGTCAGTGTGACTAGGGGGAGAGGTAAGGGAGGATGGTGGGTGTAGGAATGAAGGATGGGGGTGGGGAAGGGATGAAAGGAGACGGATGGGCTGTGGGCCATGGGCCATGGAGGTCCCCTCCCCACAGTAGTACACATGCTTCCCCACAAGCCAAATCCGGTGCGAAGCCTCGGGGTTTCCTCCTTTCCAAGCTCCTCTGCAGGAAGCCGGTGCTGGCACTGTAATCTTGCAGAGGGTGGGGGTGTTCAAGAGTGGAGCACCAGGCAGGCAGAGGCCAGAGCATACGCTAGACGGAGGAAACAGTTCCCTGCTGGGTCCCAGAGTGTCAGGGCCCTTAAGCACAGCGACGAGCTGCTGCCACCACTTCTGCTGCCCCAGCGGCCAGAGAGGGGCCGAGCGACTGGAGCTGCACGAGGAAGGAGGGTGGAGAGGTTGGGGGGCAAGAGGCCAGGTGGTGGATCCAAGAGGCCAAGGATGGCATAACTGCCAGCTCTGCCTTCCCCAGTGGGGGCTGGGGCAGCCTGAGAGTCCAGTGACCTGCCTACTGCCGGAGACGGGGGTTAGCGAGCGTAGTGAGCAGGGGACGCAGCTCCCTAATATTCTTTAAAATCAAGTAGTCCTGTGGCATTCAAACTGATGTTGGCTGGGAGTTTTTGCCTCTTTCACGATGTGCTGGGATCCACGGTTGCCTGGAAATGCGTGTGCATGCGCCCGTGCGCACACACTCAGCAAGTGTCCTGGTTTTGCAAGCTTGGTTGGACTCTGCTGGGCCCAGTGGTGGCATCAGTTTTGCAGGAGAAAATGAAATTTTGCTCAGAAAGTTAATTCTGCATGGAGCAGAATTCCCTCAGAAGTCAGAGAGACAGTATTTTTAGGATTAACTCAGACAAAACAATTTGAGATCTTCCTCAGATGTAAGCGTATTAGATGGTGATGATGTAAATTGGCACTGCTTTACACCAGCTGATGATCTGGCCCAAGATGTTTCTCCCCTTTTGTCTCAGTAACTAACTGTGCAACGTTCTAACTGTCTGACAAGCTACACAGATGTAGAACAAAGAGCAGGACAGAATGTTCATTGGAGAAACAAATCCTATTGCACATCCACTCAATGCTGTTATGAATCTAATAGCAAACTTCAGAATCACAATTTAAGCCTGAAACACTCAAAGTTAATACTGGGTGAGTATTCTGGGTAAAAAACTCCTTAAAACTGTTTGCGTTTCTTTGCCAAATCTTTAAAAGTCAGTTTAGATGGAATAAAAAGTCTGAAAAAGCCAACTATAAATTCCTTCATAGAAAAAGCATAAAGTTGATTAAAAATTAAAGTACACGTTTCCCTGCACTGATCAGTCAGTCATCAGCTGCTGTGTGTTTATAATTCTTGTCATTTCCTTTCTGCTACTCTAGCTCAAGATGCCGGTTACTTTAATGCTGAGATGGCACCAGTTGAAGTGAAAACAAAGAAAGGGAAGCAGCCGATGGAACAGGATGAGCATCCTAGACCCCAAGCCACCCTAGAACAGCTGGGAAAGCTCCCTCCTGTCTTCAAGAAAGATGGGACTGTCACTGCTGGAAATGCTTCGGTGAGCTCGTGGACTATTAAAAATTAGAATTTTTATCTGAGAAGGGTTCTATGTAGAATAGATGACAAGAATTCTCCTAGGCTTTCTTCACCATACTTCTCATTAGCAGAGATACTGGACTACCAAGCGTGGCTTCTGCAAAAAAGAATTCTGATTCTGAAACTCAAATTGCTGTATATAGTTTGGGCCTGGGTGTCTTTGAAGGTTCCTATGTTGCGAGGGTGGCATGTTGACAGTTGTCTTCTCTATCCTAGAAATTCAGTGCAGTGAGTAACCACTGCAACCAGCATTATGCTTGTACCATCACCCTTAACAAGACATCCACATTTTCTCATCTGCCTTGAGCCAGTATAACTGTGGATTTCACTTTGCTCTGAGGCCATGTCTACATTACGTGGAAGATAGACATTGCCATGGTCGATCTTCTGGGGTTTCATTTAGCGAGTCCAGTGAAGACCCACTAATTCAAACCGAGAGGGCACCCCCATCAACACCGATACTCCGGCTCCTCACAAGGATAAGGGCAGCCTATGGGAGCTTTTGCTTCCGTCTACTTCCCTTTGTGCAGACAGTGATTTAAAATATGTCAACTCCAGCTACATAATTAATGCAGATGGAGTTGTGTATCTTAAGTCGACATTCCTTTTAGTGTAGACCAGGGCTGATAGTGTGGAACTAGCTGCTGTTCTCTTTTTTATGGACAATGAACATTTTAAATGTACTAGGAATTATGGGTTAGATCTCTGGCTTCAACTGAGCTGTGCTTTGTGGAGGAGCCTAATCATTGGGTCATCTGTGGGCCAAACCAAGTGCTGGTGTAACTTAGAGTAGCCTATAGGCTTGACAGCCATCTCTGAATGTTAAGTTTTATAGACTAGCAGTTTGTTTTGTTTTTAAGGCCAAAGAGACACATGCAATCAGGTAGTCTAGTCTCCTGCATAACAGACAGCACAGCTGGAAAACATAGTACAAGCATTTGTAAAGTAATGCGCATGCCTAACAGCCCAAGTTTCTGAAATAGATAGTAATGGGCAGAGAATCTATTTTATTTTCTTTAAGACACTGAATTCTATAAAATTCATGTGTCTAGTATCCAATTTCAAATGCTACAAAGTAAGAAAAGAATCTGACTAGAACAAATTGACCTTTAGGAATAGACTTGTGTATTAGATGTGTGTAATAAACAATTGCTGTCTAGTTCCTCTTACATGAGAATCTGTGACATAAAACAATTGCACAATTAGTACACTGGGAATGTATGTTTGTTTTTCTTTTGTATTGCAAGGGAGTATGTGATGGAGCAGGAGCACTTATCATTGCCAGTGAAGCAGCACTTAAAAAGCACAGCCTCACTCCTCTGGCTAGAATAGTATCCTATCACGTGTCTGGGTGTGACCCCAACATTATGGGCATTGGTAAGTTGCTGTAAAGCAAATCTCTTGGTAGCATGAAACAATATGAAAGTATCCTTGTGTTGTGTGTTTTGTGGGGGCCAAGTGTTGAGCCTGATGGCAATGGAGAAACAAGTTCCTTTTATAGAGGAGACTGCTGTCAAATCTATAACTGACTGCAGAGTGGCACAGGTGTCTGTGTCTTAAAGGTGACACCAGTCCACATATTGCAGTGTTGGGCCTTGAATATTAGGGGATAAGAGGAGCTCTCGGAAAAAATGGGATTCTCTTTTTGGAGCTCCAGCTCAAAAAAATGACACACAAAATATTTTAGTTAGGGATGGAATCGGTTAACCGGCAGCCCACCCAGGCTGGAGCAGCCCCTGCCCATTGCAGGTGAGGATCTGCTCTGGGGGCCACTGCACCACAGGTGGGGAGGGCACTCTAGCCTGGCTGAGCAGCTCCCTGCATGGTGGGCCCGGCCTGGCCATGGCCGTAGCTGCGATGTGTTAGGCCTGGCCCAAGCAGTCTCCTTGCCTGCGGGAGGGCAGGGGGTCACTCCAGCCCAACTAGCGCGCCCCCCCCCCCCCGTCTGCAGGATCCCAGTTAAGCAGTTAAATGTAATGGTTTAATCACTTAACTGGGATTTCACATCCCTAATTTCAGTATGTTGGGGAAGAATCCCGCAGATTCTGTTGTCCTACAGTACTGTCTGCCCTGCTTTTCCCAGGCTAGTGTTCAGTGACTCAGGTAAATAGAACTTCTCCCAGTTCTCCTGGCAGCCTATTTGGCAGCTAGCTAATATATTGCTCGAGATGTTTAACGTCATATCCCATGCTTGGTTTCATCCCAGTTTTCCATTAGAGAACTAAAAATTGTTTCCCTTCCTTGGCACTCACTTTGTCTATTACCAGGTGTGTGGTGATATTTCCAACACTCCTACACACACATGCACATGCAAAATCCTCACTTAAGCCCTGGTCCAAAGCCCGTATCTTTCCATTGACTTAGGGCTTTGAATCTGGAACTTCATTGAGTTTATTCTCAGGGTACGTCTTTGGTTTTTATTTTGTTTAATATTTTATAGAAATATTACAAATATTTACTACAAAAATTAAACAATTGAAAATAGATACAAAAATTAACTTTATTTCTTGGTAAATAATTGGGTTAATATTGGGTTAATACTGAGGGATGGGCAGACATAAAAATAAATAGATAACTATTAATATTGAAAATGAGTTGTTTAACAGGGCATACACGCATGTATGCACATGTCTTCATGTGTGTATGTTCCATTACATTTCCTTACTCTAACAGCCTTGTGTTTATGTTAATAATTTACTCTAACACAGCGTATTGGACTTTCTAAAGATAATCAGTGTTTTCATACTGTTGATGGTCCAAAATTCAAGTGAAAACTGATAAATAACAACTTTTGTAAAAACTGGGAATATTTTTGTTAAAAATTGGTAAAAACCAAAACCAAAGAGCCTTAGTTATTCTTTACTTAGCTCTCTCCAACCCTTTATTCATTTTGTTGCTTTTCATATTTGAGTTGTTAACATCTTTCCTAGTTAAAGTCCTTAAGCTATTCCAGGGGAGATCATGTCAGTTTTCTATAAAAAAATAATTTGTCTCTCTAATCTGATACCCCTTCACATTACAGGCTCCTATCCAATTTGCTTTTCACCACTAATCTAAACTCTGCCTTAGCACTTATGTTTTTCAAGTATCTCACTAGATATTTCTAATTTAATTTAATTTTTCCCCATGTATTGGTTTAGATTAGGTTGTAGCTGAGTTTCATTAGAAGTGTGGTGCTTATTGTAAGACTCTTCAACTACTCACTGTGTCTATTTAACTTTGAAATAGGCCCCGTGCCTGCCATTACTGAGGCCTTGAAGAAAGCAGGACTCTCCCTGAAAGACATGGATTTGGTAGAGGTAAGTAGAGCAGCATGAACAATAAGGTTGTCTCTAATTAGGAGCATATGTTAATAATCTATATGGTATGTTTTAATCTAGAATTATGGTTCTCAAATTTTTAGCAACCTGAGGAACTCCATTTTCATTTAATTTTGTTCATGGACCCCTCAAGGCCCAGCCTCTTTTCTGAGGCCCCACTCTACCCCGCATTCACTTAATTCCCTCCTCCCTCCATCACTCGCTGTTTCACACCCTCACTTAATTTCACCAAACTGGGAGTAAGGGGGGGGGGGGTGCAGGATGTAGCTGGAGGTGCAGGCTCTGGGGTGAGGATGGGGTGAGGGGTTTTGAGGTTCAGAAGGAGACTCCAGGCTAGAACAGGGAGGTAGGGTGTATGTGTGTAAGGGGGCAGCTCTGGCTGGTGGTGCAGGTTCTCGAGTGGGATCAGAAATAGGGGGTTTGGCTGTAGGAGAAGGCTCTGGGTTGGGGCACTGGGTTGGGGTGTAGAGAGCCTACCTGCATCTACAGGCTACAGAGACCTGGTGGCCACTTCCAAGAGCCACATGGAGCCAGAACAGATAGGGAGCCTGCCTTAGTCCAGGCCCCTGCTGTGTCAACGACTGGAATTACCATGGTCCCTTTTCCACTCCTACTCCCTGGCGTACAAGAGGCACTAAGAGGGAGTGGTAGGAGTTGATCAGCACAGCTGGCAGATCTCTGGAGTACCCTCACAGTCTCCCAGCAGACCACAGTATGAGAAATACTGATATAAAAGAGTCTCCTCTGCTGTATGAGGGACTGAAAGAAAGCCTAGAATGTGGCTGCAGCAGTGATAACTATTGTCATTTAACTAAGGTTCTTTCGGTGCATCTGCAAAACTCCTGTTTTCAGGGGCTTAAAACTCCTTTATTTTAAAAAAATGCCCTGTACTCTGTATCTTGTCTAGGAGGGGCATGCTCTCCTAGGCCGCAGACACTCTTAAAATGCTGAATTTTAAATACAGCCCCAGCAGTGTTACCTAAAAGCTTAGTGCTTGTGCAGCCACCCAAGAGAAATTCAAATGCTGCCCAGCTGATTAGCAGAGCGCCCACAGCACCCACACACAGCAGCATATGTTTCTGTTGATGGTGCATATCCGCACGTGTTGGTGCACATAACACAATTTATTCTGCACATTGATGGAAGAAATTAGAGGGAACACTGAGCCCCAGTCAGTAGTGACTAAAGGCTGACTGATAGCTGTTTAGTGCAATGTGGGAAATGTTTTAGTGACCTTGGTCCAATCCTAAAAGGCAGATGTCCATATTCCTGCTGGCTTTTTTTTTTAAGTTTAAAAGAGAAGCTTTGGATTAATTGGTCTTTGAAGACTGACCTGTCCATTTCTTCACTAGAAATGGTTTGAGCAAGTCTGATTTGAGCTCTCTTGATGGAGCAGCTTGGAGAATCTGACACTGCTGTTTTCTCATAGACCTGTGCTCCATGTTCTATTGAAAAAAAATCTTGAACTTACAGTTGGAAAGAGAATCTTAAAAATGTAAATTCTGATGGAAAATTGAATGTCTACATTTTGATTGTTTCTGTGCTTTAAGGTCAATGAGGCTTTTGCTGCTCAGTATTTGTCAGTTGAAAAAGTTTTGGGTCTAGACCCTGAAAAAACCAACGTCAGTGGAGGTGCCATTGCTCTAGGTCATCCTTTGGGAGCATCAGGATCAAGGATCACTGCTCATCTGGTTCATGAGTTAAGGTGTGTGTGTAGCTGAAGCTTTTGATGAAATGCGTAACACTGTTGTATTTGCATCAGCTTTTCAAGGGGGTTGTAGAAGCACACTATACAGCTGTAAAATCATCTTTCTCTCCTGCCATTCAACACCCTTTTGGAATTCCTTCACTGGTTTCATTTCTCTCATTGCATCACTTCAGTGCCCAGGTCCTCCAACTCCACTCTCGTTCCCTCCTATTTTATTCCAATCCTCCCTACTCCTTTTTGGTCTGATCCTAAATCCACAGAGATTAATACAGAAACTCTCTTCACTTCAGTGGGCTTTGGATGAGACTGTTTATTTCTCACTTTTTTCTCTCTATCTTGTACCTTCCAACTCCTCTTTCCCCCTCAAAAAAGTCTGGAAAACTCCCTCTGCTTGTTCCTCCTCTGCCTTCCCTCTCCTTCAATACAAGATCAGTGGAAGTAAATTTTGTCTCTTTAAGAGTGATCTTTTTTACACTCTTAACATAAATAATTTCCTCATAGTTTTGAGTGTCCAGGACAGAGACCAGGTCTTTCTGTTTTTATTCATACTTCTGCAATGCTTTATCAATGTTCAGTAATAAAACAAACCTCAGCTAATGTTCACCTCATAGAACAACACTATAATGCTTTTAGAAACTGAATTAGATATAAAATCATGTTCCATTCAGGCCACTTAAGCTGCATTGAAACCTGAGACACAGCGGGGAAGCGATTTCAAATTACTTTCTTTATTGGTGTTCTGAACTCCAAGGAACAACTCCAGTGTCAAACTGTATATATAAATGTATAATATTGATATAATATATTCCAAAACACCCTCTCTTTAGTTGTGCATGAAACTTTTGAGAATCAAAATCCATTAGGGAAAAATACTTACTTTTAAATTAAATCAGGGAGACAATTTCTGTTTTCGTTGTTTCTATATAGGCGTCGTGGAGGCAAATATGCAGTCGGGTCAGCTTGCATTGGAGGTGGACAAGGTATTGCTCTTGTCATTGAGAACACAGTGTAAGAGAATTGGAGAATTCAATGTCCAACAACTAACACTGACTGTTACATGCTCACCAAATAAAAGAATAATGAAAGGTAATACCTTCATCTGGTGAATATGCTGAATGAAGGAAAGGCTGTAAAGTCTGATTGCTGAACAAAATAACTTGATTGATTTTTATGATGTCCTTGTAATTATACTAAATGTAAAACCACTATAACTTCAATCTTCTGACATTTCTTCAGATTCTTTCCAATTTAATAAAATTTGTGTCTCCTTGGCCCTTAACTCTTCAGGAAATTATGTCTGACTATCAAATATCTACCAAACTTTCCTTATGCCAAGAATGCCAAAGCCATACCAAATACGGGCTTTGATCTTTTTTTAAACAGTTCTTTTGTCTAAAATAAACTTCTTTGAAGATCTGTGCTCCTTTTGCATTGCCTGAAAATGTAGTTGTCTTCATACTATTGAAGATTGTTTCTATGAAAAGCATGTCTTGCAGAATTCTGTGTGCCTTTTTGTATTTGCCATATTGAAAAAACTAAGAGAAAACTGTGAAATCTCAACTGTGCCTCACAATAAAAATGATATTGACTTTGTCCTATTGATTTTTTGTTCAAGAAAGGTGTAATAAGTTTAGATAACTTATTTGGGTCATAATATTGCCTGTATCCTTCAGTGTGCTCAGCATTTTAAAAGTCGAGCTGTTATCTGAGATGTTAGTTCCCCATCTGAAATACAGTGATGGGAAACAACTGGTAACTCTAGTAGAGATCTGAATCTTCACTGGCAATTGATGTACTGCTATAAATCTTTCAACAGGAATTTTCTGTGCACAGCTATGGTGTCATATACATTACAATGGCCTATGGTTTAATTTTCCCCTCTAAGACTGTCTCTCTGTCATGAGTTGTTTAGGGAGAGCAGTTGAGGTAACTGACTTCCTCTGTTGCAAATGCTGCTCTAGATGCATCAGCAGGAAGTAGTACAGTAGCCAACACCAGAACCTTTACCTCTTTCCCCTTGCCAGAGCACATCACCTCCACAGCTTTTCTCTGCAAGTCCAGTAGTTGATATGTAAGAGATTGGAAGTCACTTTTGAACCCAGGTTGTCTTGCTACCAGGGAAATTGGATTGACAAAGGACATGGCAGTAAGGAGTGTGGGTTTGGTGGGTGATGTTTGAAGTATATGGGCTGGCCTTTATACTATACTTCAGGGGAGTAGCTAGCAGTGAAAGTTTGGGTGGGCCCTAGTATTGGGTAGATGAGCAATCTGTCCCTGGAGCAAGTCCAGACTGAACTATCCTAGTCCTGCATGAGGAGGGGGGGGGGGGGCTGTCTTTGTGTTTCTCTGAGAGATATAGCCAAGGGTGGACCTAGGAAGGCAGCTGGGGATGGAGAGAAATTGGGGGCAAAAAAGAGGTGTCCTAGGCTGGGTTACTGGGTGTTCTGTGATGAATCCTTGCTGTGTCTCTGGAGCATTGGAAACTGAAGCCCTGGCCATGCTGCACCCCAAACTTGGTAGCTAATTGGATGCTGCACCCATGTTCTTAGCATCCATCCAGGTCCCTGGAGTTGGCTGGACTCCTTCCTGCCTTGCTCCACATCTTCCCCCAAAGCTGCACTCCAGAGCCATCTCAAGGCCAGTAAGGATCACCTGCCAGGGCAGCTGTGCAGAGCTGGGATTGGGCTGGAATCTCTAGTAGGTCTACACAGCAGCTGGTGCATGCTTTTGCTTCCCAGCGGTGCTAGCTCTGATGAATGCAAACTCATCTGGACTCCCTTGATACAGTCCTCAGGCAGTTAGCTTGAGACACTGGCCAGACTTCTCGAGTCACTTGCTAGTTTGAGCAGAGCTCGATCATGTCTGGGTTCCCATGCAGGGCAGCACACTCCCCACTGCTGTGTAGGCATACTCTTAGTGTCTGTATTCAAGCTGGAAATATAATTCCTAGCTAAGGAGAGGTACCTGCATGAGCTCTTCTCAAACTAGTGCCTGAAAACAGATTTGTAGCTGTCACAGCACAAGCAGTAGGATAGACTAGCTGCACTGAATATGTACATAACCTTGCTGATAGGGGTGCCCTGGGGGCCAGCTATCCCCTCACTCCCACTGCAGGTGCTGCTGTGGCCACAGCTGCATTCTATTTTAGTGCACTAGCTTGAGAGTTGTTAGAGTGTCTGACATGCCACCAAGCTCAGACTTGGGTAGGCCTGGGTGTTAATTGGGTGGGTGTGGCCCACTTGAGACTATGCCCCTGCTTTATTGGTGGTATTTGATATTGACAAGGAAGAGGCTAGATCCACAAAGGGTCTTAACCATCTAACTCCAGTGGTAGTGAAAACTGAAAATGTGAACACTACTTTACCAAACTGTCATCAGATTGTAATGAACTTCATTTGATGTTTGATTTAATGAACCTTTGAGAGGTGGTTCTTTTCAATGCTGTTGAATGACCTTTGTTGATAGATGGGATGTCTTAACTTCTACAGCTCCTGATCAGGGTGAGTATACTTATTTATTACTTGGATTATGGCAGCACATAGATATCCAAATCAGGATCTGGGGGCCACCTTGCACTAGGTGCCATACAAACACTCTTCGTGCTTTAAAACATTAGTTGTTCTTTACTACATTTTATGATCAGTATGGATGGACACAAGCTGCAGTGTTTGGTTCTTGAGCCAAGTCGCAACATCATTGACTCTGGGGATTTGGTTTGAGCCTGTCCCTATGCCAATAGCATCTTATTTCTTTCTTTCTTCATTGTAAATTGTTACACAGTCTATACAGGTATTAGAGTAAAATCTGTTGCTTCCAAAGGACATTATTAGCATACTGTTACTTCCTCCTAGGGAAGCAAAGAACTTTATATTGACAGCATGTTATAATTATGCCTCTAATCTTACACTAGAACACCATAAACATGTAAATAAAAAAAACTTTGACTTTCTTTCTTGGAAGATGTGTGGAAAGGAAAGAGTTAACTATACTTAGAAACTGGATTCATACTACATATCCTTCTCTATGTCATGTTTGTGAGTAAAGACTGGGTGGCTATCTGATGATAAAGCTTACTGCCACAAGGTGGCATATTTTAAGCATTTTACAGAGCTTGCCATTCTGATATTGTATTTGCGGTGCATGTAGTTGCTTTGCTTTGCATTTGAGAGAGGCACAGAACCTGTGCCTAATTTCCTGTGCATTTGGGTTATTTGTGTGTATATCTCATTCTTACTGCTTTCTCAACAGAAATGCAGCATTCTGCTAATGCATCTTTTTTTTTTTTAATGGGCCAAGGAGCCAGAGCCTCAACTCTGACTTCAAGAGCGTTTGACGGTGGTCGCACGTTGCAGGATTGGGCTCAAGTTAGTAATATGGCTCTTCCTACAGTAATTGTATTCTTCTCTAAAAACATGTCCAATAGGTGAGGGTTGAGGCCCTTTTGTATAACAGGGCCCTGGGACAGTTGTCCCTTTCTCCCCTCCTCCCCCGTTGGAGGGCTTGGGGAGAGAGGTGGAAACAAGACAGGAAACTGCGTATTTAGGGAGTGTAGTTATCAGGAGACTGACAAGAGGGGAGAGAGTACAGCAAGAGCATGACCAAGGGAGTTCAGTTTTTTGGCAAAATTGTAGTATTGCCAACCGCAGAGATTAGAAAGTCAAGAATCAGCCTCCTCTTCCCCCCCCCCCCCCCCCCCCCCAAAATGAATGAGATTAGCTTAATAATCATGAACTTTAAGAAATAAGTTGGGTTCTTTTTATTTGATTTCTGGTTTTTGAATCAGGAGAGGCACCTCATTGTAAGTAATGCTTTCTGTGTGAAATTTGCATCAGTGAAGATACAGGCATTTTCCTAAATTTTGGACTGACTTGACCAATTCTGGGTTTGTGCCCTGAGCAAAAGGTAGCTGCAAACTCTTCAAAATACTCTGACAACCAGCATCACACTGGTCTTACTCAGGTTCTACTTCAATCAGTTACTGTTTGCTCATCAGCTGGGATGATTGTATGTGGTGACAGGTAGAACCGTGTGTCATCACTATAGATCTTGAATTCATGTGATCTCACCAGCCCACCTTGTGGCTGCATGTAAATGTTCATTAGCACTGGAAAGAGAATTGATCCTTGTGGGACTACATACACAAATGGGGCTACAAAGTTTCTCTGTTGATGTTGCTTGCAAGGGTGCCAGTTGTGATGATGTGTTCACTGATTTGGTGACATGTTCAATAGCTTCTGGCCTGAGATCAGCAAACACACTGGAGCATGTGCAGGTTTAAATTGTACTCCTGGTTATTTTTCTTGCAACATGTGGAATAAATAACATGGACTACAAACTATGGAATGGCTATATGCATTTCTTAGGCCATATCTACACGAGGAGATTAGTCCAAATTTTCTAAGTTCGACTTCTGAGCACCCAATTTTACAAATTCAAAGTTCAGTGTCCTCACTCTGGGGAAGAATCAAATGTAGTCCAAGGCAGGCTCCGTTAATGTGGACATACTACCTCTGACTCTCAGCTCCAGGAGGCCCTCTGGGGAGCTGCGGTTATTTATAACCTAATGTTATTTTGGACTTGCAAGTTTGGGAATAGCATTATTCCTCATGAAAAGCAAAACTACAGAGTTTGAATTCCATGGCCTTTATTTCAGATTAAGGAGTTTGGGAGTGTGGACGCATGGCTTACAAATTCGACCTTGGGGAGACACGTATGCCTGACACAGAAAAAATACTTGTTTGGATGTGGTGCAGCAAAGAAATTGCTAAAGAACACTTTATCTTTGTAAAGTTAGGAGCACAGAAATACTGTCAAGGTTAGGCTCACACAAGGTAAAGCTGCCTACATATATTTACGGTATACATATATTTTCTTTACTGTATACATGTATTTCCTTGGGGGGCTAATTTTGGACTAAAGTCCTAATATAGACCAGGCCTGAGTGAAAGGTGCAGTAATAAGATGGGGGTAAATTATTAAAAATTATTTAGGCGCTTAAGTCCCATGTTTAGAAGTGAATTAAGACCTTAGAAGGCCAAGTCTGAGTCTCTTTTGAAAATGGGGCTTAAGCTCCTAAATCATTTAGGCAGTTTTTTGAAAATTTTACCTGCTAAATCTATGGGGGGGGTTTAACAATTCTCAAGTATTCTGTATGTAGCTTTGCTGCTTAACATCACATACATATTCATTCATGCCTCATAAAACATGCTTTTTAAAGGATGTGTTACTGATTTCTGGCCCAAACTAACCTGTAAATGAATTGTGGAAATATATGTATACAGTAAAGCTCACCTAAGCAGCTTTACCTTGTGTGAGCCTGACCTTGGCAGTATTTCCGGGCTCCTAACTTTACACAGATAAACTGTTCTTTAGCAATTTCTTTGCAGCACCAAGTCCAAACAAGTATTTTTCCTGTGTCAGGAGTACGTGTCTCATCATTCCTCCTATTTTGTCTAGAACAACCGTACTTAGGAGGCCAGGAAAAGTTTTCAATCCTTCTCTATGAATGTTTGGCTCTGATACAAAATACCTCAGAAGAGGGCTGTTGCATACAATCTTTGGGAAGTTTCTGTGTAAGACTATTTTTACACTGTATAGTTCTTCTCTCCCAACACTGGTTTCATTATAGACACTTTCCAGATCTCAAAGGGGTATTTATAAAGTCCAGAAAAAGCTTCACAAATGAGGTGCTATAATCTACACATCAAAGAGAGAACTGGTAGCCTGGGTTAAACATATAGGCTAAGTCTACACTGGCCAGTCTTGCGCAAGAACATATGCAAATGAGGCAAGGCAATGAATATTGCCGTGCCTCATTTTCATACTTAATGAAAGCTGCCATTTTGCACCAGGGACTTTTGTGCAATTTTTCAATTGGGTATTCTGATTGAAAACCAGCCCCTTGGCAACCCTACCAAAAGACCTTTCTCATTTTAATACTACTTTGCACATATGCTGTAAGTAGGTATAATATACAGGTATGGAATTGTATGGACCTGACTGTTAAGGCATATTGGCTTGAGAGAAAAATATTGACTCTGATTAACAAATCTTGATGTTAAGCTCCACAGAAATGAACCACTGCTTAATCCCTCCTAAAACTGAGGCAGACTCCGTGTTAAGTGGTTTGTCCAAATTTGAAGAGCAAGACCATTCAGAGCCAATCACAGAATTCCAGAGGCTGGAGTCCCAATCCTCCACTCTAATGCCTAGACCACACGCCTTTCCCTGTGGCCTGATCCAAACACCACTGAAGCCAATGAGTTCAATAGCCTTGGGTTAGGCCCACACTGAGGAACAGGAGCAAAATGTGGATTTTTCAAACTAAACGGTGACTTTTGTATTTTTGGCTAATAGTTATCCCAGCACAGTCTAGAACCCTGGATCATACAGCAGGTTCCCGAGTTGCGAACGGTCGACTTATGACCATTTGCAGTTACGACCGAAGCTGTCATAAATGGCAGACCCCGAGTTACAAACGCGATCCGTGCTTACGAACAGCGCGGCCGCGTGTAACTCTATGGGGTCTGACTTATGAACGAACCGAGTTACGACCAATTGCTTGGTCTGTAACCAGTTCATAAATCGGGAAGAGGCTGTAATCTACAATTGAGACCCTAGAACCTGAGTTCAGATTTGCCCCAAATCTGAAATCTTGTCAGTCTCCTCACCCACAAAATAATTGTTCACAATTTAGATCTAAACTGTGTGCCCCCTCCCACCTATCCTGTCTTTCATCTGCATGATCTGGGTATCATCAGCTAAGTATGAGAGTTGTCAAGTGGATGGTTGAAACACATGCACCAGCCACACCCCTTTTTAATCTTAAGCAATCACATTTCAAGGAATGCTAGCAAATAGGCATTTATTGTCAACCAAGGCCAATAACAGACTTACAGGCAAGAGACTTTGCGGCATGAGCCAGCACCTGATGTTCAAACCTGTCATGTACAGTGTCACGTAATGACATGCTGCCAGCACCTATGAAACAATGTCAAGCTACAACAAATCTACTGCAGCCATTTAACACCACGTTGCTCATTGTGCAAAGACAATCCTAGCAGATGTCCTGTGCTGGGGTGCTGTATTTGCTGAAGGAAGGGGCACTGAACATATAATATTTATTATTCCAGTCTCTTACTGTTTGGCACAGCTGTTTCATTCACCTTGACGACAGCAGGCAATTGAGAACCCCAAGACTTTCCGCACAACAAATTTGCTTCAGGAACATGCAGTCTGAGTCTAGTATGAGGTAGCACGAGGTTATGTTGGCACAATGCCTTCGCTGCACTTGTATATGCCAGCTAGGCAGTAAGCCTTTTCAGTGTTCTCTGACAAATGTATTTAGGGAGGCCATTCTTTACCCAGTAGGGAGTTTTTATTCCTTCTCTAAAGTCTAGACCACATGAACAGCTAGCCCACTTCAGGTCAGCGCGAGAATTAATTAGTCTGGCAGTAACAGCTTTTTAAATGACCGCTGGCTCTATACCATATTGATTTAGTGTTAATTCAAGTCTGAATTTTAATAGCCACTGTCTAGGATCCTGCACCTGAAATTAATCTTGTCTAACCCACCAGCCAGATACAACCTGGAGAATTTACAACTGAACCTCCCTCTTTTTACTGTACAGGCAGTCCCCGGGTTACGTACAAGATAGGACTGTAGGTTTGTTCTTAAGTTGAATCTGTATGTAAGTCGGAACTGGCGTCCAGATTCAGACACTGCTGAAACTGACCACCAGTTCTGACTTACATACAGAATCAACTTAAGAACCCCAGGCGTCCCCAAGTCAGCTGCTGCTGAAACTGATCAGCAGCTGATTCCAGGAAGCCGCAACTCTGCCTGGGGCTTCCTGTAGTCAGCGCTGGTCAGTTTCAGCAGAAGCTGACTTGGGGACGCCTGGGGCAGAGCAGCTGGGGTGCTACTGGACCAACCCAGCAGCACCCCATCTGCTCTGCCCCAGACGTCCTGATTCAGCCGCTGCTGAAACTGACCAGCAGCGGCTGAATCAGGACCTGGGGCAGAGCAGCTGGGGTGCTGCCGGGTTGGTCCAGTAGTGCCCACGGGCGCTGCAGGACCAATCGGCAGCGCCCCAGCTGCTCTGCCCCAGAGTCCAAAACAAAAGCCTGGTCTGCTGGGGGGGGGAGCACACTAGCTGCGCCCCCCCCCCAGCAGACCAGGGACACGGGAAGCAGAGCCGCAGCGGCAGCGGGGTGCCGCGCCTCTGAGGCTTTGCTCTGGCAAAGCCTCAGAGGCGAGGGACCCCGTCGCCGCTGCCGCTCCAGTCTGGGTGCCTGTGGTCTGCTGGGGACGGTCCCCGGCAGACCACAGGCTCCCGGACTGAAGCCGCAGCCGCGGGGGGGTCCCGCGCCTCTGAGGCTTTTCCAGAGCAAAGCCTCAGAGGCGCGGGACCCCCCGCGGCTGCGGCTTCAGTCCGGGTGCCTGTGGTCTGCTGGGGACTGTCCCCAGCAGACCACAGGCACCGGGTCTCAAGGGGCAGCAGCAGCGGTTCCCGCGCTTCTGAGGCTTTGCTCTGGCAAAGCCTCAGAAGCGCGGGAACCCGCCCGGTGCCCCTGGTCTGCTGGAGACGGTCTCCAGCAGACCAGGGGCACCGGAGCAGCTTACGAACGGGGCTTTCTCGCCCCGACTTCCGGGGCGAGAAAGCTCCGTTCATAAGTGCGGATCCGATGTAAGTCGGATCCGCGTAAGTCGGGGACTGCCTGTAGTTTTGGATTGGAAAATCTGGGCTGGATGCCTCAGAGGGCAAATGATGTGTTAGCGACAATCAGGCCCACCAACAAAGGAGGTAACTGAATTGCAGCTTGGCCAATGTACATGGCAGAGGCATTGCTGGCACATAAGGGCAGAGATCACATTAGTAGATGGGCAGGTGAATGAGCTCCTGATAGTCTGGCTGATGTGGTAAGGTCCTATGATGGTGTTGCTTGAGTAGATACGTGAGCAAAGCTGGCAACAAGATTTGTTGCAGGGATAGGTTCCTGGGCTAGTGGTTTTTTGAGGTGTGGTGTGTAGTGGCTAGTGGTTATTTGAGGTGTGGTGTGTAGTGGTGTGTAGTGAGTATTTGTTTCAGGTTGGGGGATGTCTGTAAGGACTGGCCTGCCTCCCAATGTCTGTGAGAGTGGGGGATTGTTTTCCAGGACAGATTGTAGATCGCTGATTATGTGCTGAGGAGCTTTAACTGGGGGCTGTAGGTGAGGATCAGAGGTGTTTTGTTATTTTTCTTGTTGGGCCTGTCTTGTAGTAGGTGACTTCTAGGTACCTATCTGGCTCTGTCGATCTGTTTCCTCACTTTCCTATGTGGGTAGTGCAGTTTTAAGAATGCTCAATAAAGATCATGTAGCTATTTGTCTCTTGTCTGAGGAGCTGGAGCAGATGCAGTTGTATCGTAGTGCTTGGCAGTAGACAATGGATCATGTGACATCCGAGACGCATCCATCCAGGACACATCACGTGATCCATGACTGACTAGGCAGTTAAAAGCAGGACTAAGGCAGGGTCGCTGCCTGTTTTGGTTCAGCGCAGCTCCTGGAAGCAGCACCATGTCCCCACTCTTGCTCCTACATGAAGGATTACCCAGGGGGCTCTGCATGCTGTCCCTGTCCCCGCCCCCACGTCAGCTCTGCAGCTTCCATTGTCTGGTAACTATGGCCAGTAGGAGCAGTGGGGGTGGTACCTGCAGATGGGGCAGTGTGCAGAGCTACATGTCTGCGCCTCCACCTAGGAGCTGGACAGAGTCATGCTGCTGCTTCTGGGAGCTGCTTGAGGTAAGTACTGCCCAGAACCTGCCCCCTTGCACTCCTTTCTTCAGTCCTGCTTCCCCTCCTGCCCTCTGAACTCTTCGATCCCAACCTGGAGCACCCACCTACACTCCAAACTTATCATCCACAGCTCCACCCCAGAGTCTGCAGCCCCACTCAGAGCCTTTGCACCTCCTGTACCCCCACCACCTGCCCCAGTCTGGTGATAGTGAGCGAGGGTGAGGAAAGCAAAGGGGGGGATGCAAAGAGTGGGGGAGGAGTCTCTCAGAAGAGGAGCAGGTGGGGGGGGGGCAACGATGATCGGTTTTGTGTGAGTCGAAAGTTTGCAACCCTCCTATGACATTCTGAGTAACTGGGCCTTGATCAACTCAGGGAATGGGTGTCCATGTTGAAGATGTGAACTCGGACTCCCTGCAGTGCTTATTTGCTAACTCAGCAAATCAGCTGCTTTCAGTATGGCTTTTGATTCCCATCCATCCAGAGAGCCTTTTTAGATGACTGTTTACGAGCAGGACTGCGAAGAAAAATGCTGGTTGAATTGCACCACACTGCCTTATGGAGGCTGGGGTGGGGAGCGGGGAATCCGACACTGTTCTCTTATAAAACATTTTTCTGTTCTCTTTGTTGCAACAGGGAAAAAGCAGTTTTCAGAGCTAGATAAAACAAGTGTAAGGGGACTACTGCCCTCGTAGTTGGAGGGGTTCTTTTTCGACCCCCTTCCAGTTCCAAGAGAAAGCGAACTGGCCAATGAGAAATCGAGACCGTGAGACTGACAGCATTCAGGACCAATGGGCAAAGGCCAACACTTCAGGTCAGCGTGATTGGCAAAACAGGGCGGCCAATGAGGTTGTCCCTGGGTGAGTGGCTGGAACTGGGAGCAGAGCCTCAGCAGCCAGAGCAAACCACAGAAGCAGCCTGGGGAGCAGAGCTGCAGCAGCCCTATCCAGAGAGGCAGCCCTAGTGGCTGAGCAGGGGGTAGAGCAGTAGGGCTGAGGCATCGTGGAGCTGGGGTTGGAGCAGTTCAGAGCTGGGTGGCAGGAGCAACTGGGAAGAGTGAGGGGAGCCCGGGGGCAGAGGCCCAGCCCAGGGAGATGCCACCAGCCAAGAGGTCTTGCAGGCCAGATTCAGAGGGGGGATCTCAAACCTGACAGGTAGTGGGGAGGGAACCATGCTGCGAAGAAAGGTCCTGCTACCTAGAGCCTGAAGGTACGTGGCTGCCCCCAGAGCAAGTGCCTGACCCACAGCATCACTATAACACAGCCAGTGCCTGGAACCTGTGAGGAACAGACTGTGAACTGCCCTGACATTCTGTGGACGGCTGTTTGTGGCTTCCCTGTGCCAACAGAGAAGAGTGACCTTTAACCTTTCTAAATTTTCCTTATTTTTTTAGTTGGTTGTGCACTGAGGCATATAGCTCAAAGCAAACACAGTGCAATGATCAATGGGTCAGGGGAGTGTGCAGTGCAGAGAGAACGAGACACCCTAGCCTCTGACCTAGGTGACCACAACAAAGTTGGTAGGGAGACCAGACTAGGAATCCTGGGCCCCACCTTGTCGGGGTTACGAGGATTCTGCCATACAGGAGAGTGGAAGGGGAGTCCTCGAGATCAGGCAGGCCTCTGTGCGAAAGGAGTGGGAGCAAGGACTCAGACCCTTTACTAGCCAATTCCCCGGGCTAGTGGATAAGCCAGGAAAGATTTCCAATATAATAATAGCAATAGCAATCCCCCGCTTGCATTATGGAGCTAAAAAGTAAGCACAGAAGGACATTTCACAGCTGTGCAATAAAACAATATGCCAGCAAGGTGCAGGAGGAATGAGACGTGCAGCTAAGGTCATCCCAGTTGGATGATTTCCTTACACTCCCACAACGTAATGGTTATTTGCAGCGCCTGCATGCCTCCGCTCTACTCCTGCCGCATAATCTGCAAACTCCAACCGAGATTGGCCACCGAGGAGTCAGGCCACATCTTCCTATATGGAAACTTGAGACCCTCCAAGACCAAATGTCAGACGCTGTTCAGCTGGATCGGATGAATAGTAACAGTCACTAACAGCAAACTTGGCTCTCTGCTCTCTCGGTCAGAAACAGCATTCCGCTTTTGTGTTCTAGGCACTCCTCTTACACAGGATCCTTGGGAAGATGGGGCTTAATGAAGCACATAAGGGGATCGTTTGATCTGTGCTGGCAATACTCATGGAAAGCCTATTTCCCAAAAGAATAGTGTGTCATCACACCCCCTCTGTCTAACCTTTCAAGACCTAGATGTTCTTTTCTCCGACAGCTGGATGCTAAATAACAGACAATGAGAAAGGAGAGACACATGGAGTACTAATTTTTGCAGCAAAAGGCTAAACAATAGAAACATGGGCTAGTTTCTAGGACTCGTCATTCCCAGGTTTTAACCCTGCAGTCTCTGTAGATCTGTGTCCTTTAATTGCATTCATTTGGATGGGAAGGGACAACTGTTAGAAGCGTACCTTTTATAATACTTTGCTCTCATATTGCATCTTATAGCTAAGCCCTTCCTAGTACTTTGCATACAATTAAGCCACACAACACTCATCTGAGGTTATATGACTGTACCCCTTGTACAGAGAAGGTGACTGGGTCACACATGATTTATGGAGCTTTCCCAAGGTCCTTAAGTAAATCAGTGACAGAGTTAAGAGTGGGACTCAGCAGTCTCTGTTCACTGTCGACTGACTTCCTCTCTTATGAGCTGAAAAACAGTCATTCCTAGAGGGTGCAGATAATTTCAACTCTCTTTCTAATACCCCATTTGCCTGGCTAGTCTTGCAGGTTATGTCTGTCCTCCTGGTGTACTGGAGTCAGAGCAAGTTCTAAGGGAGGTACCCTTGAAGAGATTTCAGTACTCTACTATACAACAAATCAGTGAAATACAGGAACCAAACAATGTGAATAGTGGGAGGGGGTGAGCTGCGTAGGTACTAAAGCTAGGTTAAAACGGAGGATGGCTGAGACCCTGTAAACAGTGGTCTCTTTATTGAACAATAATAATAATTATAATTAAATGTCACAGTATCCCCATGGGAAGGGAAAGTAATGTTATCGCAATTTTCTGATGGAGAAACCGAGACACAGAGCATTACACTTTGGTGCTTTCCTTTACTATTAAAATGTGATACTGCAAGGGAAATAGAATAACGTTCATGTAGTTTCATATGCTATTGATGTAATAGTGTAGTATTTCTGCTTGCTAATCTAAAACTCCACTGCCTCAAACTGTGTGGCCCATATTACCATATGGTCTCCAGTCAGCTCTAGCAACATTTCAAGGATGTTCACTGAACATCCTGGCAACCAGTGCCAAGTGTTACAGGGCATTTTCTGGAGCATAGGTAGCTTTTCCATTGATTTCCATGAGCTTTGGATTCAGGCCATAATGAATTAGCTCTTACAAAACTTCCTGATTCCCATAAACATTTGGGAAACCTGTAAAACAAATTTAGCTGCACATTGATGGGAACTTGGTGTTACTGTATGTGCCTCTTTTCCCACTGAAATGTAGGTTACATAGGGTTCCCACAAGTTCTTCTACTACTGAGGCTCTCATGACTATCTTGAAGGATTTCCCCACCCATAGAGATCTTGGCAAGCAAAAAGGTGTGTACCTGCAAGTTGCCAAGTGTTCTAAGCCCCAGAAATGTAGGGCAACAACTTGGCCTGTGAAGATTTGTACCTTACGCATATTTTAAAATTCTACCCAGTACCCACTGCTGAATTTGCAATGCAGTAGCAAATCGGGGTTGGTGCTGATCTGCTTTAGGTGGGAGGAGTGTGGTACATGAGATATTAAACTAAATCCCAGAGAAATCCGGCCAGGGACTAGTGGAAGATCCTATGGAACTTTTTAAAAAGATGTAGGGAGATAACTCTAGTACCCTGGCTAGTACTCCCTCCCTTCCTTTCTTTGGAAATAGTTTCCATTTTGATTCTCCGCAGGCAGTGCTTATTATTCCATTTTCTACTGGTCATTTTAGTTATATATAACTTCTCTTGTCCACAGGAGTAGGAGCCAGGAATTGCTGCATTCTAAGACTTTCTCTTTATCAGACTTTTCTGGCTTCCTCCTTATGGCTGAGTCACTTTATCGTTAAGTGGAGATAACATATTTTAAAATAACTGTTCGGAGTCTTGCTAATGAACATTACTAACATTACAGCAGACGCTGTAAGAACACAAGTCTTGATCCCAGTATATTCAGTTCTAGGTTTCAACAATTAAGTCCAAACAAGTCAATGAGATACAGGAGCTGTAAAACTATATACATAAGAGAAAGCTGATGTATGTAGTTTATAGTTTTCTTGTGTATAGTAGTTTATAGTTTCTTTATAGTAGAAACATGATATAATAATAAAAAAAAACCTCAGGTATCTTAAATACACCAGATTAATGCACTGATAATCTCTTGATTCTTTTTCCTCCCCGGTTTAATAATCCCCAGAAAGATATAAATCTCACCTCTTCTCTGTGACTAACCTCCTTTATGGTTTCACCCTTTTCTAGAATCACTTCCCAGCATGCTGTTCTTGTAGTCAGCCCTTTAAATCTGGGAGAGGGAGGCATCTGCTCTTTTAATGTAGACATTTTACATAGCAGCAGGTACATTGTGTAGCAGGCAATCTGATAACTAGCTTCATTTCTGTTTTACTTGGACTGTTATTCCTTATGGCTGTGTCTACATTGGTGCAATCTTGTGCAAAAGCAGCTACTTTTGCGCAAAAACTTGCTGCCTGTCTACACTGGCTCCGAGTTCTTGCGCAAGGACACTGACGTTCTAATGTGTGAAATCAGTGCTTGTTGCGCAAGAACTATGATACTCTCGCTCAGGAATAAGCCCTCTTGTGCAACTGTTCTTGTGCAACTTGAATTTCTTGTGCAAAAAAGCCCTATGGTTAAAATGGCCATCAGAGCTTTCTTGCGCTAGAGAGCGTCTACACTGGCACGGATGCTCTTGCGCAAAAGCACATCTCTTGCACAAAGGCACATGCCATGTAGACGCTCTCTTGTGTCTGTTTAATTCAAGAACTCTCGCGTTAAAGAGTATTTGCACAAGATCGTGCCAGTGTAGATGTAGCCTATGAGTAGTAGCACATCCTCAAAGTCAGATAGTAGAAAGAAACATGATCTAGAATTTCCAGGTATAACCCCTATCTTAGCAATTTGTGTTACTATGGGCATTAGCTAATTACAATCCTTTAGAATTGAGAGTAGAAATCAAGGTTTTTGCCTTCCAAACACATAGTTCTGTATCTTGAACTCCGGTAGACTCTCCATTGGCAGTCCCTGGGGTTTAGTTATTTTAAATCATTGATAGAAAATTGAGTGGACTTTACAAATTTACAGTGAAAATTTTAGCAGCTACCTTGCCTCTGTTTCCTGTATATGGTGCTATTTCTCTCACTCTCTGTATATAGGTACAGTTCTACTACCATTGTCAAGTCACTGGGAATGCCTGCCTGCCTTTCCTCCTGATATTTGTACTTACATCTCAATATTAATTAGTATTGCAATTATATAGTTTCTTCCATTTAACATCCTTGGTTTGTAGAATGAGAAGTCTGACAGATCACATCATCGAAAGAGTGCTTTTAATAAAATTTGTCTTTTCCAGAGTAATTATAGTATCTCAAGCATGACATTATTTCCTTTTCCCAGGCCAGCCACTACAGAATAGGAGAGCTAGAAACTAACTGCCTGAGCAAGTCTGACATCTGATCTAATAGATGGCAGTGATAGAGGTGCACCCACATTAGCACATTCAAGTTGGAACAGCTGTTCTGTATTACATCCCTCTAGCTCAGCATCAGCCTCACCTGATTTTTGCAATTTGCCTCTGTATCCTTCCTTAATAGTAAGTAGCACATTTTTCATCTCCAGTCTCCCACTGAAGGATTTCTCTATGTCCCCTGCCTTCTGCACAACAGAAAATTGCTGCTTGATAATGCCCTTGCAATCAATTAAATACCTGTCAGTACATCTTCTTGGAAGATACAACATAGATCTATTTAGGCTATACTTATAGGGCTTCATGCTTTCCTATCACTCACTTGGGAAGTTGGAAGTCTGGGACCAATTATATCTCTGATATAACTCCACTGAAGCTAACGAAGTTAAAGCAGAGGTAAATATGGCACCTGGGCTCCAGGCTCAAATTCCAGCAGCAGCTGTGACTTTTTGGTTCAAGGGAGAAAGTGATTGTTTATATCTGATTAAGTTTTATGGGGGAGCAGGGAAGCAGTTATAACTGGCAGATAATGTGATATGCTGTGCTCCTAGAATTGGAACCATTACTTATCTACAAAGAGCTAGCATGTCTTAGTCACAATTGTTATATTCTCTAACTTCATGAGGAAATCAAAGCCACTTTGCTACAGGTTCTTCAGAGAATGATTACTGGAAATAATTTTCACAGTAAGAAAGGAGGGGAGGGGGTATTAAGATCTAAAATATACCAGTTCTGCTATGTTTAAAAAGCAATTACTACTATGAAGTACATCAAATATTGTACTGTGCAATTGGTTTGACAGGTTTATCATTGTATAATTATTTTTTTCATCTCTTAAAAAGGAAAGGTTTGTTCAAGCTCTGAGCTCTTCTACTTGGAAACTGCTCAATATAGACTTTTTTAGGAGGCCTACCCAAAAGACACAGGCCACACAAACAAGCATCTAAATTTGGGCTTCTACATTCATATTTGAGCACCTAAATAAGTATCCTGTTTTTCAAAAGCACTCAATAGCCCCCCTTGAAATTATTTTTAACTTTGTAATGTGTTTCTGAGTTAACATGTGTCATCCCTTCAAATATCTGGAGAATCTCTTCTAGAAACTTGTGTGGGTGTGGTTTGGTGTAAATTCATCCCACACACAGTTTTGAAAATCTTGAGTGCCTAAAATTTGCTTTCTACAGTCAGATTATGGCCTTGCCTACACTATAAAGTCTTGTTCACAAAAGTTATACTGCTTTAAACTGCTGTTTGCATGTCCACATCATGCTCGTGTCAGCAATGTGAAGCCACACTAGCAGCTCCTGTATCAACACAGAGAACATCCTAGTAGATGGTCAGCCACTTTTCAACTGAAGTGTGTGTGGGGCTGGGAGAGGAGAGTGTGACAGAGAGTGCATACAAGGGGGGAGGAGACAGTGTGTTTTATGTAGGGGGGAAGTAAGTGTCAGCATGCTGTCAGGCAGCAGCCTGACTCACAGGTGTCAATTATGTGGGTTCCTCTAGGACTGCAGCATCCATGGGAAAAAAATATGTTTGGCTCCCACTGGCAGCCAATTTCTTCCTCTCCCCCAGCACCACCAGCGCCATTAATTAACTTGTTTTGCTCCCTCCCAGTGCCTCCTACCGGCTGCAGTCACTGTTTTACAGGGTGCCGAAGACTCTGGAAGAGAGGAGGAGCAGGGCTGCAACATGCTCAGGGGAAGGGTTGGAAAGAGGTGGGCTGGGGGTTAAGGATGTTAAGGACTAGACGAATATCCGATAAGCAAATGTTATCAGATAGTTGACTAGTCGATTTCTCCCCCCCCCCCCCCCCCTTCTGCCTTTATCAGATAGAGGCAGCAAAGGAGGCGGGGGGGGAGAGGATACTTCAAAGCGGCAGCACCGCATAGCTGACCCCAGTTCAGCTGTACAGTGCTGCCGCTTTTAAACGCTGCCTTGGCATTTCAAAACCGCAGCACCCTGTGGAGCCTGGGAACAGCTGGGGAGTCCCCAGCTGACCCTGGGTTCTGGGGAAATGCTGTGTGGAACCCAGGTTCCACTGAAATGCCATGCAGAGCCCAGGATCAGCTGGGGAGTCCCTAGCTGACCCCAGGCTCCACGTAGCATTTCAAATCAGCAGCCCAACATAGAGGGTGTGTCTAGACTACAGGGTTTTGTCGACAAAAGTGGACTTTTGTCGACAAAACTATACCTGAGTCCACACTACCACTGAGTTCTGTCGACATAACGTCGACAGAACTCAGCAGTTTTGTCGACGCTGGTAAACCTCATTTTACGAGGCATAACGCCTTCTGTCGACAGAGTTCTGTCGACAGAAGGTGTTATTGCATGTAAACTGTCCTTTGCGTCTACACTACCATGTCGACAAAGCAGCTTGCTTTGTCAACAGAACCCAATGTAGTCTAGACGCTCTTTGTCGACAGAAGTTTTGTCGACAGTATCTGTCGACAAAACTTCTGTCGACAGAAGCCTGTAGTCTAGACGTACCCCGAGTGTGCACTCCGTCACTCTTTTATCAGGGCAGCCTTTGCCAAGAAAACTTGGTAGCGTAGGCAAGGCCTGTGTCACTTACGCAGAGTATGCTTCCACTATGCCTTATTAGTGAGCCATAAGGTCATCCTCTCCACACCCATGCAAGCCTTAGTCCATGGTATTGGATATAACAGAGCGGGGAATCCCCTCTACCTTCCTTGGCACTAATGTTGCCACTGGAACCCTGGTAGCTGGAGTTTGGGGGATGTTTTGGCTTTCCTATGACCCAGGCAGGTTCTGGGGCAGCTGAGGAGGCAGTCCGGTGCTATTTTAGACTCCAGAGAGATTACTGATAACCCAGGAAGCTGCACAGGGCATATCGAAAGCTTATTGGGAAGAGAGTGAGACACTTTTCCCCTGCAGCGGCTTGAAGTCTGTGGAGGGGAGATACAGTGTGGCTGCAACTGGCATATGGCTCCTCTGGGAAGGTGGAGGTGGAGGTGGGCTACCTCCAGGTGGTGGGGAGGGGAGGCTCTGGGCTTCAGCTGGCTTGGGGCTCCTTTGGCTGAGGGGGATGGACTTGTGACCCCAGCCATGGGTGAGGGGTGGGGGATCTCAGGCTGCAGGAGGGGAAGCAGAAGGGGCAGAACTGGGAGGCTAGCCTCCCCCTAAAGGGGTCACCACCTGCCACCCCTGCCTTAGTCTGATGAAACAGGCAAGGATGATAATGTGTGCTTAGATACCATAGTGTTGCATGGACATCTGTTCAGGAGACAGTACGGAGCCTTCTAACTCAATTTGTACAGGCAACTTAATAGCCACCACCTGGTTACTACCAACCAAGGCAGTGATAGATCTAAATCTATAACTCCACGCTTTGTAAAGGGATGCTGCCAGTGCCTCACAGACATCTTTGTGTTTTGCATTTGATCTTCATCAAGAAACAATAAACCCACTTAACAGCAATATTGAGGTCTGTCTCTTTTTTTTTGCCCTTGAGAATTCAGGATGGGGAAGAGGGAGAATAGTATAAAATTAAACCCACAGATTACTTAACTGCTCATAGGGACCATGGACTTTTCACATGGCACCTTACTGCAAAGGAAAAGTTAGTGGAGCTGGGACCAAATGAATGATTAGCAACAAGATGCACAGGGGTTCATAAATTTACTTAGTAAGCCTAGGACTGAATTTGTCTTTTAATGCAAATTACAAAACCTTTTAATTATAACATGAGGATTTATCCAAATATAGTTATTACTAATATCCTTATTTTGAATTCCTCATAGATTGCAAGTGTCCCAAGTGCTGAGATGCTGTGGTATCAGTACCCATTAAAATAAATTATCTGGGTCACAGATCAGCCAAGTGGCATTTCAAAATGAGGCTAGGCCGGGAGGTAATGTCCTGAGCTTCAAAGTGGGTAAGAGGCTCAGTACTGCATGCCCCAGTGCTCCTTCCACCCTAATCAAGAAGCTATTAAAAGAGCTGGATGCTTGATTGGCTTCTTTTTACTTCTTTGCATCCACAGAGTTGGAATTTAGGGGCAATAATTACAGGCGTAAATTAGATAAATGTTTAAAAATCATGAGTGGGACCCCAGACAAAACACGAGATTGGTTTTAAAACCATTTTTAAAGTATATTTGGGGCTCATTTTATTTGTCTGTTTTTTTTCTGGGCTTTCAAGTTGCATTTGGTCTGCATTTTCTGGGCTAAAAACTATCTTTGAATGAAAGTCGAGATCCTCCTTTCCTCATGAACAGAGGTGCTGAAATTGTAAGGAAAAAAGAAAAAAATCCACCCCAAACACAAGAAAAGTTGTAGTAAAAGCTGGGACTTGGCAATCCCATTAAGCTTTTTTGCAGGCTACTCTTGTTGTGCATCTGATACACTGAGTTATTCACCAATATTCCACGGTCATCAGTGGAATTTTAGAAATTACTGGTTCCTTTGATACTCGGCAGATAAGCTGAAGTAGTTTTTTCTTGACATAAAAGAACTGGAATGTTCAGCAACAACTGTGGGGTAAAATATCAAGGAAAAGAAGGGGAGGCGAGGGGAAAGTTGCATTCCCTGCCCTTATACTCAGGCTCCCAGGCAAACTCTGCAAGTCTAGTGCTGTGCAAAAGCAGCATAGGGCTGCAACGTCTGCTGCTGTTACTCCAGCTTGTGCCCGTGTAACTCAAGCACTTTACAGTAGTAATACTCATTTTAAAAAAAAGTGAAGAAAATCAGAACCAACCACTATTTACCAAAATCCAAAGAACATGGAGCACATCACACAGAAGAACTAAAATAGCAGCAAGAAGGGCCATTGTCATGTCCTAAATCTGAACATTCATAGATGAAGGAGGAAAGAGTGGAAGAAGGGGAAAAGAGAAAAATGCTTCCATAAAGGTAATAAAACAAGTGGCAGTCAGTGCAGTGTTCCAATTGGCAAATAGATGTGAAGTGCCTTCCTGGAATCACTAAATCCACTGTTGGGCTGGAAATCTAAGAAGGAAGTTTTTATAAGTTCCATCTCTAAGGGGAGCCACGCTAGGAAAACACTTGAACATGAAAGTCTGAATCACAATTCTTGTAGAGTAAGGCAAGAAATAGCAGTAAGTGCAAGAGAAAGGAAGTGTGGTGTGATACAAATTTTCTCCTGGTATAACTTCATAATTGAGAGATGATCTGCATGGAGAGGGTTGCCAGAATCCAGCATAAAAATCTACACATAAAAAGAGACTTAAAACTCTCTAGACTTTTTTATTATTAGGTAAGCGTTGACAGAACAGCATGCCACTGTGTGAACCTCTGCAGAAAGGACCAATAAATAACAGTGATGGAAAAATGACAGAAAGACCTGTCAGATCATTTAGAATATCAGCCTCTCCAGCTCTGACTATTTGTTCAGTTCATTCTGGAGAGTTTAATTAAGGTATAGAGGAATGAAGTTGCCTGCTTCTTAAAGCCTCCCTTTCAAACCAGCTCACTTACCAGATTACAAAATGTGCTGCTGAAAATTCAAGCTAAGATCTGAGAGCCACGCTGAGCTATTTCATGGTAATCCATTATAAATAACAAGAAAGATTCATCAACTGGGACTTCATTAATAACTCTGTTAATGATGTATGAGAAGAAAGTGATCAATCTCACATTCAAAGATGCTTTGGTTCTGCACTAATATCAGGAATAAAAAGTAGTGAGGCTTGTTTTGGTTAAGGGGGTCATAGGTGGGGAATAAGAAGGTGAGATATTTTTTTAAAACTATATCTGCATTTTAAGGATTAGGAGCCTGATCTAACACTCTGTGAAGCAAATGAGACTTTACATTGACTTCAGTGCATATTGGATAAGGACTTGTAAGCTAACTACAATAAAACTCTGGATCCAGAACACTTCTAAACTGCAGAAAATGTCAGATCTGAATTTCACTTTTGCAACTCCTTCCCATCTCAATATCAGCACCTAAAAGTTATATCTAGCTCTTGAAAAATTATGTCTGCAGTTTTGAAACCTTAAATTGACTGTAACATACAACTATGCAACATGGGAAATATAACATAGTGGGAGTGATGGTTTTCATATATCATACTATAGAGAGCTGTTTAACCTGCCCCTCGGTGACTCGTCCTTGAAGGCCAATCAGAAAGCTGCAACATTGGAAGCAGTGCCATATTCCCACCTGGTGCATCTCAAGAGGGTTGTTCCCACATTGGAAGAGCTTTAGGTTATGTCAGTCATCATCCTCCCTAGCAGAGTAAATCACCCTTTCCTTATGACACTACATTGCAGTAAAAAATATGGATATGACATTTTCTTTATGAGATACTTTCCCAGCACCCAGATACATTTAGAGATTGAGATCACTGTGTATAGTGGGTGTTTGTTTTAATATAAGCAAAATGTCTTCTGCAGCTACTGTCAAGCAGGGTTTGCCTTATCTTTTCTCATTTCGGCTTTACTTTGAAGCATTGCTTAAAAAAAAAAGACAGATTTTATTCTGTACTCCACCTAGCCTAGTAGCCATTCTTCCCTTACAAAAGACACAAACTCTGCATGGAGTTGAGCAATTTCTTTGTTTGACAAACCATCTCTATTTTTGCTTGTAATTAAAGGTGGCTAGATAAGCCTAATTATTAGTCTTAGGTCCTTGGTCTCAGCTTTGTAGTGTTTTTACAATTTAGCTTTCCAATTCTTATATCTTGTCAAGAAAAGAGATGACGTCACTGTTTTATTCATATTACAGTTGCATCTAGAAGCCCCCAAAACAGATCAGGGCTCCATTGTGCTATGCTGTGTAAACACATAATAAAGGACAATCCAAGTTCCAAAGAGTTCAATATCTAAACAGAAACACCAAGGATGGGAGAGTAAATAGACCCAGAGAGGAGAAATATTTCCTCATGGACACCCAGCAGGTCAGTTATAAAATCAGCAGTAGAAAGAAGATTTCCCAGCACTCTGTACCAACCACTACACAACTATTACTGTTAAATAATTATGATAGTTGGACTCCTAACACCTTCCATCTGTGGATTTCAAAGCACTTTACAAACACAAATGAACACATTTATACTTAAATGCTGCCAACTGTTTTCTGTGAGGCAGGAATATATAATTGGCTCTAGTTTACGTACAGGGAAACTGACATTAAGTGCCTTGCCCAAGTTGACACAGGCAATGTATGGAAGACCCATGAAAAGGACCCAGATCTCTTTGGTGCCATTAGAAGCAGGGTCTTCGTAGTGGATGCTGAGCTCTTTTGGAAGTTTTGCCCTTGCTTAGGTGCCTAAATGGAGCTTAGTTCCTTTGAAAATGTCTTGTCTCACTGTGACTCTCTGTACTTTGGTGGAGTGCCCTGTAATCAGTGTTCCTAGTAAGCCGGGCACTTGTGTGGCTGCTCAGAAGAGATTCAAATGCTGCCTAGTTGATTAGCAGAGCACTCACAGCTATGGTTTTGTTTCTACTGGTGGTGCACATGCACATACCTTGGTGTACATAAAATTTATTCTGCTCAAGGATGGAAAAAATCTGCACATGGATGGAAAAGATTAGAGAGAACACTGCCCAGAAACATTGCCTGTAACCTCCATATTCCTCATTCTGATCTTGCATATAAAACATGCCTTGTAAGGCATCAGGAGAAAGATTCTGAGCTGCTCTGAAAGTCATTTTTCTACCTGTGTATGTATATCATCAATGCATGTCAAATTATATGAATGTGTTGTATGGTTGTCACTAAAATGTGCTGTAAATAGGAGGAAATCATCAGACATTAGCTTCCTAGAAACAACAGTAAGGAGAGTAACCAACACGGGAGAGAGGTGTCAACAGGCACTGTCCAGCTACAATGCAATGTCTCACCTGCATGAGGCCACATCGAGAGAATTGTCCATCTTTGCCTGAGATCTCGGCAATCCCCCCAGACATGCCTAGACTTGTGCTCCCAACGCACATAGGACGGAGGCTGTAAAACTCAAACACAGGAGCCCATTCTTTGCCTTTCTCCTGCCCCACCATGCTGCAAGCAACAAGACACTTTGAAGTAGCGATGTTAGATATCATTTAATTGAATAATCATGTAGCCACATCCAATCTTATTGGTTATGCAATTATTTGATTGTCCCCGGGGCCAAGGCTGGTAGCCAGGGTGCTTCTGGCCCCACACGTGGGGAGTCCCCCTGCTACTGTACACAGCTGTTCTCTATCAGAGGCAGCAGTGCCGGGTGCCAGATAAGAGCTGGTCTGCAAGGGGAGCTGGTTTAAAAACCGGCTCCCCAAGTAGACTGAGTCCCGCCAGCTGGCCCATGCTGCTGCCTCTGATACAGGAATCTCATGGAACAGCCTCTATTTGTGGTGAGTTCAAATCTACCATGGACAGAGGGTGCTCTGGGGCAGCAGCCCCTGTCCATGGGGTGCCTGAGCTCCCCAAGGACAGGTGCTGTGCCAGCATCCTGACTTCTCCCACCCCATGCTGCTGCCTCTCTGGGGAGGCAGCAGGGGGGACAGGCAGCTCTATGTGAGCTGATACGCATGGGGAGCTGGCTTGAAAGCTGGCTTCCCACGTGTGCCAGCTCCAGCCTGCCCCCCAACTCTCCTGTGCTGCTTCCACTCTATTGGAGGCAGTAGTGCTTTGGGGGGGAAAAGTGGCTCTGTGGAATCCGGGGCTTGTTGGCAACTGGCTTAAAAACTGGCTCCTGTATCCCTTCCCACCCCAATGCCTCTGATTAAGAGGCAGCAAAGGGGGGATGCACATGTAGTCATTAGCATTAACTGATAAGCCCAGGTTTATTGGTTAATAATGGACACAACTATACGCTAACATCCCTACTCTGAAGACTCCAGTAGAAGGGATCGGGCCAGATTGCAAGGGTGAAATCGGTGTACTATGGGCTGCCGTGTGCAGTGTGGTGAGAAAACATATCTGACCCCGTTGTTGCCCAGCCTTGTAGGGGTGAGAGTTTAGACTGTGTGCTTTATATATATATTGTTTCTTTTGCTAACTACTCTTTTTGCCTAACACTTATAGCCACTTGAATTCTCTTTTTGCAGTCAAACAATCTTCTTTTGCTGTTTATCTTTACCAGTGAGTTTGTGAGTGTGGCAAGTCTGCTCAGGTTTCACAAGGGATGTGAATATCCACTCTCCATTGATGACATGGTGAACCAATTAACAAATTGGATGGTATATCCCGAGGTATAGTACTGGAAGCTGGGGGGGGGATTTGTCTCTGGTGCCCATCTGTGTGTGGTTCGCGAGTGTTTCTGGGAGCATTCATGCAATCTAGCTGAGTGTTGGGTCTCCACATGCAGTTGTGCTGGGTAATAAGAGTGCCTGGAGAGGTGGCTGCTGGTCACTAGCAAAGCATTGTGAGAGCCAGCCCAGGCTGGAGAGAGTTAAGGGGGCACAGCAGTCCCACAGTCCCAGGCTAGCCCTGGGGGATCCCGTCACACTCACATTTCTTTCTTTTGGGTGAAAGGAGAAGAGGGGAAACTCTGACATGCCCAGTAACTCAACAAAGAAGCTAGAGGAGGAGACAGAGAATGTGATCAAAAGGAGCAAGATCAAAAAGCAAAAGAGAAATAAGCTTTGCACCATGCTCTGTGTGCTCAGCTTTTTGATCATGCTCCTCTCCTTCCTAAGTACATGCTTTGCTTCCTTTGGTTCAAGCCATGGAATTCTTTGCTACCACACTGCAAAACTCTCTCAATAAAGGGGTATGTGGTGCTCCCAAGCAAAGCATTCTCCTGGCCTTTCATGCTTTTACTTTTCTATGGTGCTACCAGAGGTGAAAATAAGCGGTGCGGCCAGGTGTGCCACTCTGGCAAGAGCTGGCTGAGCTGCAGCAAAAGCCAACAGGGAGCTATTTAAAGAGCTTGGCAGGGACCCGTTTTGCAATAGAACAGTACCTGTAAGAAACTAAGTTACTTTCACTGCTGACCCATCATCTGCTTTTTGCCATGGGAGTGTATCAGAATAGACTTTGATGGACCTCAGTTTCAAATGCTGACAGGAAAGCTCACAGCTTTTTCTCAGAGGCCCCTTTCTTGCATGTGCTGAATGTTGTTCATGTTCATCAGTCAGACTGTGAGTTTGCTGACCAAATCAGTGTGGCTATGCATGTGCTTAAGCGGACCAGGGTTAGAATCATAGAACAGGAAGGGACCTCGAGAGATCATGAAGTCCAGTCTTCTGCCCTCACGGCAGGACCACACATCATCTAGATCGTGGGTTCCCAAACTGGGGGGCGTGAAGGAATTCTGGGGGAGGGGCACATGAAGCGACCCAGCCACACACACACCCGTCAATCCCACACCAAGTTTTGCTGCTATTTTTGGGGGGGGGCATGAGGATTTCTCACAAATCAAAAGGGGGGCGGGATGCCAAAAAGTTTGGGAACCAGTGGTCTAGATCATCCCTGATAGATGTCTATCCAACCTGCTCTTAAATATCTCTAGAGATGAAGATTCCACAACCCCCCATGGCAATTTATTCCAGTGTTTAATCACCCTGACAGTTAGAAAGTTTTTCCTAATGTCCAACCTAAACCTCCCTTGCAGCAGTTTAAGCCCATTACTTCTTGTCCTATCCTCAGAGGCCAAAGAGAACAATTCCCCCCCCCCCACACACACACACACACCCCATGACACCCTTTTAGATGCCTGAAAACCACTATCATGTCCCTTCTCAAGTATTCTTTTTTTCCAAACTAAACAAGCCCAATTCCTTCAGCCTTCCTCATAGCTCATGTTTTCTAGACTCGTAATCATTCTTGTTTGCTGAGCACCTTGCAGAAGTCCAGTCCTAAAGCAGGGAGTCTGCCCTGAAGAACAGCTTAGCTGGTAATGCTGTCTTTCAATATCAGAAGCACTTCTTTTCCACTAGAAAGGAAGAAGGTAAATGAGGCCTTCTCAGCCTTTTGCACCCACACACCTGCAGTTCACTTGCTGTTCACTAGCCATCTGCTTTCCTTCATGCTGCCTGGACTCTTCTCTAAGTTTGTCCTGATGTCAGATACCCCATGACACATCAGCAAAGGGAGGTCAAGTAAGACATGGGACTGAACATCAAAGCACTTTCTAATCCCAGTTCTTGCTGTATAGCCTTGAACAAGTTACTCCCTTTCTCTCTGTTTCCCCTCCTAACCTGTGTTTGTCTAATGAAGTCTCTTTAGAGCTATGTCTTCATAGAATTAAGGAAAAGTGAAAAGTAGTATTGCTATTAAATTAGTTTAATCAGGAAACACTACAAAGACTGAAAGCCTTCTGCCTCCTGGAAATAGGAAAGGAAGTCACAGCCCTCCAAAATATCAGACTTAACTGCTATATTTTCAGGTAGTTGAATTTCTACCTAATAAGAGGCAATTGTGGAAGATCACAGAAAGTGATACATTGATTCCAAAAAAATGTGCCTGGTAGCAGAGTACACACACACAGTCTTCTGTCAATCAAAGGAAGGTAGATACCTGCTGATGTTAGCATAAGTACTCAAATTTTAACCTTGTAACTCCTTTTTCCTTATACCCCCCCTCTTTGCATATATGAAAACAATTATTTGAACAAAGAGAGCTCTGTTCTGGCTCCTTCTCTGTTCAGGCCCCTGGTCAATGCTGAAATACCATTGAGGAAAACATCAGCTTTGTAGTCAAGAGGGCACGACTACAAAGAGGGCAAGGTTAGTGAGAAGAACAAGCAAGCACAACAGGATTTTTCTGAGTCCTGTAGGATCAATGCATTGGCTTTTCCATGCTTCCCACGCTCCTTATTTGTGGCTCTCCTGAAAGAGATCTGTTAAAGGCACATCAGCAGCTGCTGCAATGGCCCAGCTTGCCCCGGCAGTGCGGATGAAAAGCAGCTCTGCACCGTGAGCGTTCCACCTGCTGCTACAGCCAGCAGGACAGTGGAGGAACATTAGCTATCACAGCTACTGCGTGATCGTCTATAACGTGCCCTGTGTCATTCTTTTTACCCAGCCATCTCAATTCACTTTACAAACATTGGCTAAAGCTCATAAAGCGCCATGAGCAGGCCCACCAACAGGGCCGGTGGAGGTGGGGGCAAGGGAAGCAATTCAAAAGATTCCCAGGCTCCTGGCTGTCACTGCCACGACTGCAGCAGCCGTAGTGCCCAGAGCTCGGGGCCCTTTAAATTGCTGCCAGAGCACTGTGCGCTCCAGGCACTTTTGAAGACAGAGTGAGAGGGACAGAAGCTCGAACAGCACTGAGGGTTGGCAGTTTCTAGTTCTACCTGTTCCAGGGCCCTGCCCCTTCTGGGAGTGTGGAGCCAGGCCCTCCCTCCCACCTTGCCCAGGGGCCTGGCAAGGCTGTCAGCGCCCCTACCCGTGAGTGTGGCTAGACTCATTTTACAGATAAGGAAACTGAGGCAGAAAGTTTCAGTGAGTTGCTTGAGGACACACCATATTTGTGCGAAAGCTGGAAATGACTCTGAATTCCTTATGGTATAATGACTCTCATCCTGGTCATGGCCTAGAGTTAGGAGCAGGGTTCACACAGGCAGTGTGCTTTGCACCATAGATTTACACCCCAGCTTGCTGCTGTCTAGACATGCTGCCAGGCTCTCTTTGCAGTTTGAGCGACAGGACTAAATCCCCTACCCACAGCCGTAGGAGATTTATAGGCCATGTGGATGAGTCACAGAAGGGAGTTGTATAACATACACTCACCAGTGGGTTACAGACACACCCAGGCTATGTCTGCACTAGCGGGTTCTTGCACAGGAATGGCCGTAATTGCGCAAGAATCCGCAAATCGTCCACACTGCTTGCCGGCTCTTGCACAAGAAGATTTACAGTACGGCATGGTAAGAGAGGGCTTCTTGCGCAAGAGCTACGCTCTTTTTTAACAGGTGTAAGCCCTCTTGCGCAGGAGCTCTTGCGCAAGAGAGCAGTGGACGCTCGACAGGGATTTCTTGCTCAAGAAAGCCCTCTGGCTAAAATGGCCATCAGAGCTTTCTTGCACAAGAGAGCGTCCACACTGCCATGGATGCTCTTGTGCAAAAGCACAGCTCGCACATGACAGTGTGGACATTTTCTTGTGCAAGAGTTCTTGCACAAGAACCCTTGCGCAAGGTGTTCTTGCGCAAGAAGCTGCCAGTGTAGACATAGCCCTAGGGTGAAATCCTGCCCCTGTTGAAGTTAATGGCAAAACTTCCTTTGATTTCAGTGGATTCAGGATTTCAGCCCTACTCACATGTGCTGTCCAATAGACTGGAAGCCTGGATCCAATCCATTTTCTGTCTTATATGTTCCTTTTAAAATATTTCTTTAAATATCTGTCCTGAAAAGAAGCCCTGAAGAAATTAATTTGTAAGTGGAAGCAGCGTGGACACATGGAGAGATGCTTAGTAATGAAACAGCAGGTGTGCATGTCTCACAGCATGATGCGCTGTGACAGCAACGTCTGGCTGAGCTGTGCCATCGGTGTGTCTAAAAGGAGGGAATATTCATCTCGCCTGCCAGATACAGTTAGTGCCTACAGACCGCAGAGGTTTCATCTCAAGCCTCCATGTGACAATTTAGCTTTCAAAACCAGGCCCCCATTAGAGATGGGTGGGAAATGGTTTTCCTGTCTTGCACTGGGATAAAATTGAGAGTCAATCACCTGGTGGTTAGAGCACTGATAGGGGATGTGAAGAAATCCCATTTGAGTCCCTGCACTGCCTGGTTCAGGTCAGCCTTGAATCTGAGTTGGGCACATCCCAGGTCCAACTCCTAACCAAGCTATTGGCTGTTCTGGTTTCTCTGGTTTTGCCCAGAAATTCCACCTGACCTGGACCTGAGAACTCCTTCCTAACAAAAGTCTCCTCAAAGCCAGCACATTGCTGCAGTTTTTAGAAACTTGGCATTTTCTGACAAAAAACAGTTGCATTGCAAATTTCCCACCTGGTTCTTTCCCACAATGTTATTCCCTGGGACTTTCATAGACAGGGTTGCCAGATAGTTTACTGAACACCCCCGCCTGAAAAAAAAACACCGGGGAAAAATTCTGTTGAGAAAAAGAAAAAAGTGGGGGGACACCAAAATTGGTGAGCAAAAAAATAAAAATAAATCAAGGACCCTGACAACAGTTAATAAGCAAAAAAACATAAAAAATCAGCATGGCCCCTTCAAAAGATGCTTTTTTGGTGGCCATTTTTTTTCTTTACAGCCGCAAAACAAGCCCCTGCAGAACCAGATAAGCGGGGGAGCATCCGGGGGGGCCAGGGACTGGGCCCAGTTGCTGAGTGTGTTGTAGGGTTGCCAGGTGTCCAGTATTTTCACCTCCTAGCAGGGGAAAAAAAATCAGAAAATATTGGACATTTTAGGTGTCCAGTATTTTCTGATTTTTTATTTTTTTTTTTACCGGACAGAAGGTGAAAATACTGGACTGTCCGGGTCAATACCAGACATCTGGCAACCCTATTCATAGGCACTACAAAAGCAGACCTGAAACTTCCTCACGGTTTGCAGAGAGCTTTTCAGTGAGCTGATTTTGGTGGAGCTGAGTTCTAAACCCACATGCAGCTCATAGCTCTTTATGGGTTTGGCCTGGAGTGGTGAAATTTGCTGCTGTCAGCTGGATTTCTCTTTTGCAGTTGGGGTGTTTGCTCAAACCACAAAGCAAAGCGCATGAGAGCAAACTGGAAAACAATGTTCACATGAACCTGTCACCAGGTTGGCTGGCCTTTCAAGGTGGGGAGGGCTTTGCTGCACCCTGCCAGGCTCAGACTCTTTCCCTTGATGGAAGGAATGGGTGTATGAGTCACACAACAAGGAGAAAGCATGTGATTAAACCAGGCTTGCTGGGAGATAAAAAGGCAGCCTGTGATCAACTATGAGGGAGACTATAAGAAAGACAGACTTGGGAGTGAGTGTTTTGTTAAAGAGCAGAAGACCAGGCAGGAAAGGGGCCATGGGGAGGATTATAGTGGATGCATAGGAAAAGATAGCACCATTAGATTTATGAGGCAGGTAGCCCAATTGCTTAGGGTCTTTGGGTTGGGAACACACAGTAGATGGTGGCAGTGGGTTTCCCTCCTATGCTGCTGCTTTGTGAGGGGATGCAGCTACTCCTGCCGACAAGGTGAGGACAAAGTGATGGATTGTAGCCTGGGAAGAGAGAAGCAGAAGCCAGTAGAATCTCTGCAGATGGTTATGGAACAGGACAGACCGTTGCTGGAAGGGCTGTGGCTAGCACATGGCTGTGGTAGGAGAACTGAGTTTTGTGCTTCTGTTTAGTAGGGAATGGACTTTCCTTTTATGCCTGTGCAGGAGGACATGTCCCATTGACTTAAAAAGTGCTAGGAGATAGTGGTTGACTGCACTAAAGTGGACATGACAGAGTTAACAGTTGCTAATAGTCTTTTGAGAGAGAGCCATGCTCCCTTTCCTTCCTGTTTTGTCTGTGGGGATGCTCCTCTCCCATGGTTATGCAGCTGAATAGCGCAGCAAATTCTCAGCCACAATTCTGAAAGTATGTGTGTGTTCTTTAAGCTGAGCCATTTCACAGACTCAACTGGCTGAGGGTCAGAGGGAAACAGAGCCAGCAGACAGGCCATGAGTTAACCAGTGTTTCTCAAACAGTGCTCCGCGGACCCCTGGGGCTCCTCAAGACATCCCCAGGGGCTCCGCGAGGTTGACAAACTGGAAAGCCTTCAAAAGCATAATTGAGAATCTCCTCGAACAGATGCAATTGACACACACCGCTGGGGCTCTGCATAAATTTTTACGCATGTAAAGGGCTCCGGAGCCCAAAAAGTTTGAGAACCGCTGAGTTAGACTTTCGACAGAACCCCTGTAAGCCAAAATCACCAAATGTCTCTGTGCACTAATACAGAATACACTTCACATCACCCATTAGTGCTTTGATAATTGCTTTTTATTTTGATCCTCAGGGAGGTGTATTACTGTCACTTAAAGTCTCAGGCCTGGAAAAGCTAGTTGGCAAATCACTGAAGGAAACATTACCCAGTATGTATCCTCCACAGTCATGTTCATTCTCAGTCTTTTAGCTGCTTTCACTTGGCATGAAAAGTTTGCCAAGTTCCCTTCCCTTTAAGAAGAAATGTATGCCTTCCCCACAACCTGTAATGCCTTGCGTGTCTCTGCTGTCCACAGTTATTCAAAATATGGGGAGAGGAAAACACGTTCAGATTTGTAATCATATTTCATGACTCATATTAATTAAAATGCTCATTATTCTGGATTTTTCCCAGATTATTCTCCCTCTTTACAGCATACTTGGTTTATATCACTGTTGTATCCACACTCCAAATTCCAAATGAATAGGTAATAATATTGCTGTAACAGATCTCCAGGGATAGCCTCAAGTGCCATAAGAGTCAGTATTAGCGAGCTGAATAGCCTTGTGGTTAAAGTACAGGACTAAGGAGGCAGGAGATATTCCTGACTGTGAAAGTCTTCCCATGTAACCCTGGGCAAGTCAATCAACTTTTATATCTCAGTTTCTGCAATGCAAAGTGGAGATAATGATACTTCTCTACCTCACAGAGATATTAAGCAATTTAATAATTTTACACAATCACTTCAGTTATTTAAATACAGCGTGGCAATCACTGCAGAGATGTCTAAACTTAAGTTTAAAGAAATAGGAGTATCTTTCCCATGACTTTTATGTGTAGTCACCAACAGGTCATAAAACTTTTGCCTGAGTGTTTGATTCCCATGGCTCTGTTTGGTTTCTGCTCTGCGACTTTCTGTGTCACTTTCTGCCAGATTAAGAAGCCAGGTAAACTGCACAGGGTGAGAATCACAAAAGTAGCACTCTAGACTCAGTGAATGACCCAGCCTGACAATGGCACAGTGACTATACCTAAGGATGAATTCTCTCTGAACCATGCTCTCTGAACCATGCTGAATGTGTCTCAGAGCCCAAGAGTGGTCCTTTCCCCATCCCCCTCAGAATTAAACACTTGCAGATGACACCAAATTATATAAGAGTGGCTGGACAAAAGGGTAGAGATGACACTGGAAAGGACATTTCTAAAATGTTCTCTATCAGTTCAGATAAACAAATACGGCATTTCATTTCTAGTAACAATTGCATATTATCAGTAACACAACATTTTACAGAATGGGTGTCACATCCCCCCCCCCTTTGTATATCCTAGCTGCCCTTTCTCATGTGATGCTTGCTAATCGGAATATATGAGGTGATTAGATATTTGCCTCAGAATATGAGTCAGGTTGGAATAACATCTACTTGCTTCACTCTCTGCTTCTTTAGGTTTCAGCAAAGATGATTTGGTGGGGGGGATTTTTGGCATTAGAAGAATTTAGAGGTGCTAAGAGAGTTAAGTCTGCAATTATTAACCTAGGGAGAATGGAGGGTATGTCTAGACTGCATCCCTCTGTTGGCAGAGGGATGCAGATTAGGCAGGTTGACATTGCAAATGAGGCAGGGATGTAAATAGCTCATGCCTAATCTGCATAAAAATGGCTGCCACGTTTTGCCGACTCAGCACTTTGTCAGCAGAAAGTGGCAGTCTAGAGTGGTGATCTGTAGAGAAAGAAAGCCTTTTTCAACAGATTCCGTATGTCTCCTGCAAAGAGGTTTATAGGATCTGTCGAAAAAGGCTTTCTTTCTTGACAGATCTCCCTCTAGACTGCCACTTTTTGCAGACAAAGTGCTGAGTCAGCAAATGTGGCGGCCATTTTTATGCAAATTAGGCAGGAGATATTTACGTCCCTGCCTCATTTACGATGTCAACCTGCCTAATCTGCATCCCTCTGCTGACAGAGGGATGCAGTCTAGACATACCCTGAGAGTTCAGAGACTCATCTGTAACAATTGGTTTAGCATGGTAACAGATTATGGGGTTACCTAAGTCACCTAAAATAACCTACAAGAAGGGTTGAGGGATAAGAACATAAGAATGGCCATACTGAGTCAGACTAATGGCCTATCTAGCCCAGGTCTTTCAACAGTGGCCAATGCCAGGTGCTTCAAAGGGAATGAACAGAGCAGATAGTCATCAAGTGATATATCCCCTGTCTCCCATTCCCAGCTCCATGCCAACAGAGTCTGGGAATACTTCAGAGCATGTCTTGATGAATTAGTGATGTGTGAGTGACTTTCTCTGTGTGCCATACCCATTACGTTATCTGAATGAGTGTGAGTAGAATACAGTATTCAAAGGAAACCATTAGGAACAGGGCGGCCCCTGCTCTTCTCTGACCATTCTTTGGTCCTCCCACTTCTCCTTAACCTCTACTTCCAATCTTCCCTCTACTGATCACTGCACTGAAGGGAGAAGATCACACTAGGCCCATATGATCCACAGAGGAGAGGACAGAGTTACAGTGGCTCTTTGGAACAGTGCTTCCGCCTTTACAGCAGGCTGTGAGGCGATCAACTGGACTAGGATAAGATGGCTAAAGATCCAGAGGATGAAAGATGTGGGAGGTTTTTTTAGGTGGCTGAACGCAGAAGTTCCCAGGTCCATCTCTTTCTCTTAGCACCTAGGATGAGAAGGTGCCCATCTCCTTCAGGCAAGTTCAGTGGTTCTGTTTATCCTCTGAAAGACATTAAAATGCTGGAGGATAAGTAGGTGAAAGGCTGCAGTTAAAGGGGAGAATTTACCCGCAAAGTATACATGAGACAGACTGGTTCATAGGTTCTCTTCATCCCAGACTTTCACAGTCCTTTCTGCCTGGTGACCATTGTGCTAGTCAAAGCTCAGTGTAATGCGAAGGTCATCCAGTGGTTTGTATGAACTGGCAGCAGATTTAAGCTTTTATCTAAAATAACTAGGTAAACTGACAATGCGGCTAAAGAAACCTATGTCTTGTGGAGCTAAAGGCGTATAGACTTTTCTCTATCGCAGATACTGGGACACCAGCACTCCATTGCAGGAGATTGGAGGCCTTTTTCAAATTAGGAAGTGAGGCAAGAGAAGTCTTTAATTTGTTGTGGTATTTAGAAAAACTACTTTGTATACTTCAAAGAAGTTCTGCTTACATGGGATCACCAGCGTTTTGAAATGGGCCAATGCCTTTTGATATGCCAAAATATGAATGGGGAGGGAGAAACATTGGCCATCAAGAACCAAGAAATAATTAATGTAATATATTGTAATTTGGGAAACAGCTTTTTGAGTATGGTAAAATCACAGGATAAAATATCTGTACATACATTATGACAGGTGTCACCAGATAACGTTTATTCACATAGTTTTCCAAATTCTTTTTCTAAGTTTATGAGCAAATGTTCAGTCTTGGGAAGACATGTTGTGTTGTAGTTTCTTGTTATGCAAAGTTCTGTGACTCAACACAGCAGTCCTTAGAGAAGGAGCGCTATCAGTGATTCGCTGCCTTAGACTTTACACTGAGAAGAAATGTGAGAAATGAACTGATATTCCAGGCAAAGAAGTAAGTGACCAAATTTCAGAGACTTCATTGGTTGCCTGCTGCCGTGAAATTCTTCTGGCCCCTGTTTGGTGAGAAGAATGCTTGTTAAATCAGCATAAGAATACTGTGGCTTCTGACAGCAACAAATTTGCGGTTGCTACAGCTCCTGTTTGGGGCCTTGGTACAATAGGGCGGTCACAACCTCACTTACCTAAGTATCCAAACACTGCTTTTGGTCAGTACAAGTGTTAATTTAGATTGGAGTATTACAAATCATTTTCATTTTTACAATACTGCAAGCACACAGCTGCAGTTTACTGCTTTCTTTTCAGACCGTTTTCCAGGGGTTTCAGAGTCCCTGCAGTCACCAAAAACGGAGTAAGAGACTGGAATATTATAGGACACATGCTTCAGAAACATATACAATCTGCCATAGACAAGCAGTGCTCTCAAAAGGTGGCAATTTTTCAAGCAGTCAAAAGAAGTAGGCTCTAAATTGGCACATTGTCAAATTAACACAGGATAGTGTTACATGAACACAGAGTATGCTTCAAAACTCAGGTTGATTGCTCTGAGTGAGGGAATGCTGATGCCATCTATAACAACATTAAGCATCAGGGCTTACCAACTGGCCAGTCTTAGCACAGTGTTATGATGAGGCTGCTAAAATGGCAAGTAATGTAATTGGAGTACAGCAAAAATTTCTGCAAGATCATTCCACTAATATATGTATAATATACACACACTGCAAGGCTCATCAATTGAATTTGGTTTTAGTTGAGGCCTGCAAAATAAACCAGACAGCAACAGGTTTTATTTACACTCTCCTGGACCTATTTACCTTCTTTTCACATCCTGGCACACAGCATGCTTACTTAGAGGCCCAGAACGTGCTTGGAGTAAAACTGGAATTGTCTAGTTTAAGTGACACAAGATAGACATGCAGATGGAAAAATATATCTTTTGTAAAAAGTTCCACGAGAGTGTAACCCACATACCTGCTGGGTGGGTGTACTGTCCCATGTGGTGACACTTAGACCACTTACAGAGAGCGGGAATATGAGTGTGCTCTACAGTCTTAGCTAAGAGACAGCTGGCTTTTAGCTCAAGCCAATGTTTCCCAAATAGTGCTTCGCAGAACTCCAGGGTTCTACAAAGTGAAAGTACGGGTTCAGCGAGAACCCGATCACTCTCCTCCGCCCCCTTCAGAGCTAGCCTTAGGGGGCCACCATTTTCAATGGGCCACTGGCTGCCCTGGTATTAGGGGCGGTCCAGTGTCTTTTTTGTTTTGTTTTGTTTTTTTGGTTGACCAGTTTCCCCCGGGGTTTAGAGCTTTTGTTTTGGTTTGGTTTTTGCTTGACAGTTTTTCCACCTTTTTGTTGTTGTTTTTTGGTTGACCAGTTTCCCCCAGTGTTTTTTTTTTTTTTTTAAAGGGTTCCGTGGCCAAATAAAATTTGGAAACACTGGCTCAAGCTGTAGAGGGTCATGCAGTAAATGCCAGAGCTCCCAAGTTTGGTTCCAACTGTCAGCATTACAGGAGCAATTTTCAGCAATGTATTAAGCGTGTCAGACCCTCCCTACTGAACGTTTCTTGAAGCATCTGCATTTTCAAAAAATATGCAGAAAATAGATTTGTGTGTGTGCTTGATTTTTTTTTTTTTTTTTTTTTTTTTTTTTTAACCATGTTCTTAATGTGATACACAAAGCTTGGCAGGCACAAAACACAACACTGTCTCAGGCCTGCAGTGTACTGCAGAGAACTGTCAAAGCATTAGAGAGTGTGCAAAAACAGCGCTAAGTAGGTTGATGTTTGGGAGGAAGCCCAGAAGTTCTGTGAGCAGCATGATGTCTCTGTTACCCTTGGCACAAATGAAGTGTAGGCTCACAAACAACCTGTGAAAAAGTGAGTCTTCCTTGACTGTTCATTTGTTGCAATCACACACGGACAATGAGAATATCAGCCAGTTAAAATGAGAGTGCTAAAGAAAAATGGGGTGGATGGCTATATTTCCCTGTATTGAACATTCTGATAGGTGAAGGTAGTCTCAGATTTTCATCCTCGTCAATGGAAATCACAGTGGCTATATCTAGACTGCCCCCTCTTGCGCGAAAAAATATGCAAATGAGGTAAAGCGTGGAATATCGCCGTGCCTTATTTGCATAATTAATGAGGCTCCATTTTTGCGCAAGAGGCTTTTGTGCATCTACATGGCTCCTTTTTGCGCAAAAAACCCCTCTTGTGCAAGAGCCATTCTTCCTCTTTTTTTCAGGAAGAACGGCTCTTGCACAAAAGCCTCTTGTGCAAAAATAGAGCCTCATTAATTATGCAAGCGAGGCGTGGCAATATTCCACACTTTGCCTCATTTGCATAGTTTTTTGCGTAAGGGGGGCAGTCTAGACATAGCCTAAAAGTGTGGATGCTGTGCTAAAATATGATCCAAAGAGCATTGGTGGACTGCTACATCAATATGCCAGTGCCCTTTCAATCAATTCAACATTTGTTTGTGCAGAGATGATTTGATTAAAATAGATTTGCCAAAGATCACGCTGGAGAGTCTGAAGGTAGCTGTTTTACAAAACTTTTATACTCCACGTTGAAAATGACCTTACCAAAGATATTAATCCTGAGCAAAGCGATGATGCTCACAGTGCAAAGTCAGGTTGTCGGATTTTACTTCATTGATCTTAAGGTAAGGTGCCAGTTGGTTTTATTTTTATTATTGTTATGACCTCCAGTGATTTTCAATTTCCCCACTTTCTGACTCTTTACTGATCAATTTTTGTTAAGCAAATTGGTTTTCTTCCTTTTATTTTAGAGCCTATTTATAATGGCATTTTTGTGGAATCACGTTGGGGAGAAAAACCAACTTGTTTTGCATACAAAGATGCACCTTTTCTGTCAGCTGATGAACTTCTGTGGGACATGATGATGAGCAGAGCTGCAGTGTTTGCAAGAGGATACAACAAGGGGGAAAAAGGGGGGAACTGCATTAGTAAGCTGTCAAGGATTGGCTGGTTTGTTCCCAGTGGGTTTTGTCTTGTTTTTCCACCTATTTCAATTATTTGAATGTACATTTTCAATTAGGTGTGTGTGTTTCTTGAGAAAAATGAACAGTCAACAAGAGAACACATGGGGGAGGATTAGGAGACTAAACATGTGATATGAGTAATAACAGGTGTGTGAATAGAGATTTAAGACTACTCATTACTGCTTCAATGATTGCTAAAATGTAGCACCCTCACCTACTTGGTTGTAAGCAGAAAATAACTTTAACAAGAGACTGAGATTAATTAGCTTTTTTTTCCTTCTTTGGACTTTTCCCTGTTTAATCACGTGTGGCATTTGCCTGCCTCTGCTCTTTTTGTAGATGTTTGGCTGGCTTCGATACCTGGCCCAGCCAGGAAGCTCCTCTTGATGCTATTGTGATGCTAGAACAACTCAGCTAAGAAGCGCCACAGTGGGGCAGGAAGATGGGAAGGGCCCCATCAGTTTTAAAAGTGATTCTGTTTTTCACTGACCTTGTATCCTTTTAGGAAATTACTTCAGAATAACTTCTTTTGAAATAATAATTCCCAAAATAACTGTTTCAAAATAAGTGTTATTCTTCATGACGAGCAGGAGTTATTTCGAAATAAAAGTCTTGGTAGTGTGGACAGTCCGCTTGTTATTTTGAAATAACTCCCTAGTGTAGACCAGTGCCCAGAGAGACACTTCATATAGAACTTATTACACGTTACTCCTGTGTGTGAAACAAGGACTCACATTGAAATCATAGCTGCTGGATTATTCCTCTATGAACTGTACTGTACCACAAATACAACTATCCTACATGCACAGCCTGCTCTGCAGTCACATAAGAATTCCTTTAAAGATAAGGGATATGGAAAGTAAAATTTAAGGGAAGAAGCATGGCTTGTGGAAAGCAGAGCTGGTAGGGTTGCTAGGTTTAAACCGGACAGTCCGATATTTTTGCCTCCTGTCTGGTAAAAAAAAAAATTCAAAAAATACCAGATACCTAAAATGTCTGGTATTTTCTGATTTTTTTCCCAGCCAGGAGGAGAAAATCCCAGGTGCTTAGCAGGTTCTGTAGAGGAGCTGTCCGGCCCGGCGCAGGAAGGCAAGATGGCGGGAGGCCACCGGCAGCGTGTTAAGGCCAAAAACCCTCAAAAGCAAAGCATTTCTTAAAGGGGCCATGCTTTTTTTGTTTCCTCAACAGAAATTTTTCCCGGGGGGTTCGCTATTTTTTGTTAAACCATCTGGCAACCCTAAGAGCTGGGGGCTTTCTTAAGGCCACCCCATCCTAGAAGCTTCACCCACTGCTAATGGTAGCAGGCACACAGCCTAGCACATCCGACACAGTGATTACTGCACATCTAAGCACTGTGATTGCCGTGCAGTACAGAAGGGCTGGCGGTATCCCAGTCTTTTCCTACCACAGAGGTCACTCATGAACTTGAGGATCAAGATCACCTAGGACTGGTCGGAGTTTCATCTTCCTCCTCCCTGTATGAGGCCATGGCAGGCTCATCTACCTCCTTACTGGCTATTGACAACGGGGCCCATCAGGAGCTACTGAGGAGAGTGGCACAAAATCTGGGCATACAGGCCAAGGAGGTCATTGAAGGGCTCCACCCCATGATCAATATTCCTGTTCCAGAGGGACCCTCTAGGGTGGCCCTGCTCCCCTTTACAAAAACAATCAATCTCTAACACCACAGAGACCTTGTAGCAAACTCCTGCTTCCATTCCCCCAACAGCAAGAGGAGTGGAGAGGAAATATTTAATTCCCTATAAGGGATACAAATTTTTATACAGTCACCCACAGCCAGGTCATTGGTTGTGAATGCAGCAAATGCAAAGGAAAGGCAGGGACAGCAGGGTCCCACCACTAAGTCAAAGGAGGATAAAAAAAAGAGGACCTCTTTGGCTAGAAGGTCTATTCATCGGAGTGGCGTCAGCTGAGAATCTCTAACTAGCAGGCAGTCCTTAGCCGCTATAATTTTAATTCATAGGTGTCCTTGGGGAAATACAGTTAGTCATGGGCCCTTGTTTGTACTGCCTTACTGAGAAGAAGTTGTATTCAGTTTTTAATAATCAGTTTGTTAAAGCCAGCTCAGAAACCTTTATTTTAAGAATAAGGAATAATTACATGGGTAGGAGCTGGTGTAAAACACCACAGAAATATTGGGAAACTAGCCACTTCCTCCACCTCTTTCTTCCTTTGTCTACTCGAAACACAGCTTTACATAGTCCTAGTGATAGAATAGTCCCCTTTTCCTCATTCGCCAAGCCACCCATCTCTTCTACTTCATATCCCTCCTTCAATTAGTCCTTCCTCCTTTTTCATTAGTAACCCTCACAATCATTCTTCCTGATCTTGTGTGCTCTTTGGGACAGAGAACATACCTTGTGTGTCTTTATAAAGGTATATTTTAACTGTTACATACATGTCAACCTTTGGGGGCCACAATTTTGTGGTACTATAAAAATAGTTTCTAATATTTCATGGAGTAAGGATCGCCTTAAATTCCCAATGCTGACCACTTAGTATTCGTGTATATATCAGTTTTTCTTTGAGTCACCTGCAAAATCCATTCCCACCATCCTGATTATAAAAATGTTTCAGAATTAATTGTAAATCACTTGTCTCTTCTTCAGCCCTTTTCTCTGATTAGACCAGAGTTGTTACTGAGCAAGATCTGATACCTAAAGGTATTCAAGAATAGATACTTTTCATTCAAACAGATACTTGTCATTCAAAATGTACCTCACCTGATCTGCTTGGTTAATACTATAGAGGGAAAAAAAGAATTTTTTGGCAGCCTAGCAGATATTTGACCCTGTAGAAGAAGCTTGGTCACAAACAGCATGACACCATGAGGATTTTCTGTTAGAGTTTGTATCTTACTTGTATTTACTATATGGATCATTATCATTTCAATTATGAATGAACAGGAAGAAGGCGTGCGAAACCATGTAGCACAATTTACCCACATCTGAGGTTATTCCAAGTCAATGAACTTTAGTAACTCTACAGGTAACAGCTCAGACTGGCTCCCCCAATAAAAAGTAGACAAATTTAACTGAGTGGAATCAGGAGAGGTGGTTAACCAATGAGACTCAAAGAACACAGTGAGTCACACCACGATGATTTGCAACTTTGTGGTTTGGCAAGGCAAGCTGGATCCTAGGGATATGTAAGCCACATGAAAGAACAATATTAATACTGTAACAAGTTTTATTCTCCTTTTTTGTTCACACAGAAATGAAAGTGCAAGGGTGTGGACAAGGGGGGAGGAAGAATCGTTTATGAGAAATCTGATTCTATCATGCTGGAAACATAAGTCAGTACTGAACTGGATGTATTATATTAACCATAATACTCAGTGGGTGACCCACTTATCTACTGGCACTCTTAGCAGGAAATTCCAATCTTCACAAAGATGACGGTATGAGTATATGAATTATGGAGTGATCTGACAGAAAGATTCCTAACTATGGTACTATTTGTGATTTCATTGATATAGGTTGCATTCTATTTCCTTGCCATGAGAGAGTATGGTCTACAACAGGAATTTTCAACCTCATCTGTATTGCAACCCCCTTTCCATGGTAGGACACATCCCCATATGCACACACACAATCCTCCCATCTAGCTGGTGCTTCTCTCCCATTTACAGGAAACATGGGACAATCTCAACCCCTTGGCACCATTCTAAGACCCATAATTGGAAAACTCCTGATCCACACACAGCAAATGACCTGGGCTCAGGTCACCAGGATGCTGTTCTCATTCTGGACAATGACTTTTTGGCAAGCCACCTAGGCCAACATTTTTAAAGTTAAAAAACAAACAAACAAAAAATCATTGTCTGTGGCTTATTCTCAAATAGGGATTGGAGCTACATTACCAGATTAAATGTATTGGTTTTGAATTATTCATTGTGCTTTAATATTAAGCTTATTTCTTTGTTCCTCTAATTCTTCTGTCTTTGTAGGCATGTATTCCTGTATTGCAGAAAATGTGTTTCTTATTATCTGCTGCAAAAGTTTCAGATATTTTGTGAAACACTGATTTCTGTTTTGCATTACAGTGCATATTTCTTGTAGTGTCTATGAAATGTACCAGAACCACATGGCCTTGGAAAATGAGGTATTTTATTTTATACATAGAAAAGGCACTGTGCACTTCCGGCAATACTATTCCAAGCTTCCCCATGTCACCCTATCAATATGATGCAATACTAAGGCTGGGTGTAAGGATCCTGAGGGTCTTACCATATTTAAAATGCTGTCAAACTATGAATACTATGTTGTAATGTTTAAGTGCTCTTCAAACTTCTATACCCCTGGATCCCTTGGTTTTCATAAACTGACTTTATTCTGGCTGAACTACATATCACAGCTCAGGAATCAGACAAGTTCTTTCAAACACGCAGCCTCTGATTCAGCTCAGCAAATCACACCAAGAGATCAACAAGAACTGTGTAAGTCTGGTGTAAGAGATAAGTAAGGTCCTTCATTTTTCCTTTCATTTTTAGTTTTTACTAATTTTTGCTGAAAAATTCCTGGGTTTTTACCAAAGTGATTATCTGTTTTTTCTGATTTTTTTTTTTTCACTTTAAGTTTGGACCATTTAAGTACATGAAAATCCTGATTATGTTAAGAAAATCCAATCTATTACATGAACATAGTGTGTTAGGCTACGTCTACATTGTGCATTCTTGCACAAGAACATATGGAAATGAGCCACGGTGATTAATATTGCCATGCCTTTTTGCATACTTAATTAGATGCAATTTTGCGCAAGAAGCAGCAGTCTACACTGCTCCTTCTTGTGCAAACTCCCCCTCTTGCGCAAGAGCCATTCTGCCTGAAAATAAGCAGCAGAACAGCTCTTGCATGAGGGGGTTTTTACGCAAGAAGAAGCAGTGTAGACCGCTCCTTCTTGCGCAAAAGCCCCTTGTGCAAAATGGCAGCTCATTAAGTATGCAAATGAGGCATGGCGATAGTCATCTCCTTGCCTCATTTGCATATGTTCTTGTGCAAGACTGACCAGTGTAGACTTAGCCTATATGTTTACCCCAGGCTACCAGTTTTCGCTTTGATGTTTAGATTATAGCATCTCATTTGTGAAGCTTTTTCCACGGCTCCTTTGCATATGTTCTTGTGCAAGAATGTAGACATTGCCTTAGTGTAAGTAGACATATGAAGCTCTCTGTTAAAGTAAGTTAATGTAGTGGAAGATACACACAAGCATGTGCATGCATATATGTATGCCCTGCGAATGCACAGTTCACGAAATAAACCAAAGTTTTACACTGCTTTTACTTTTAATACTTTTACTTTTCTCTCTTTGGGTGTGTCTAGACTACCTAGTTTTGTCGACAAAAGTGGACTTTTGTCGACAAAACAATACCAGCGTCTACACTACCACGGAGTTCTGTCGACATAACGTCGACAGAACTCCGCGGTTTTGTCGACGCTGGTATACCTCATTTTACGAGGCATAACACTTTCTGTCGACAGAACTCTGTCGACAGAAGGTGTTATTGCCTGTAACACTGCGTCCAGACTACGGAGTTCTGTCGACAAAGCGGCTTGCTTTGTCGACAGAACTCCATGTGTCTGGACGCAAATTGTCGACGGAAGTTTTGTCGACAGTATCTGTCGACAAAACTTCCGTCGACAAAACGCGGTAGTCTAGACGTACCCTTTGTGGCTATTTTCTGTCCACCCCCTACCCCCTCAGCACTGATCCCAATATTCACCCCAAAAACTGAGAAGCTATTTTTTGCACTGATTTCACCTATTTTAAATATTTGTATAACTTTACACAACACAAAAATGGAAAATGTAGGGCCTCAGAGGTAAGATAGGAAACTAAAAAGCTACTGGCATATGGGTCAAATAAAAGTTCAAGAATAGCTTGATATTACTAGCAGTTCATAATGAACAGAATATCATAGTTACCGCTCAGAAGGATGTAAACTGCTGCAAACTTTGCTTCTTGTGGTAAGAAAAAAGTCTTGAGATCAAAAGAAATAGCCCTTGAAAATGCAGATTCCGGTCCTATTCGAAAAATAATCTTTGAGAGAAAATAGGGTGTAGTTTGGCTCAAGATGTCAGTTATCACAGGTGTGAGAAATGCTTATCTAGGAGCCGCATATCTTGAGAAAACACCTGCTTTAGATTATTTTCCAGCAGAATGTTATCAAAACTTTTAAGTGAAAAAAGTATTAGAGAGTCTAAGGGAATGTAGATCTGGCCTTCGGTGTATTTAATGAGCTGCTTGAAGCATTTCCTTGCAGATCTGATTTGACAGGTATAACAATAATTTCTTTTTGGAAGGCATTCCTGCAATAGCCACCCTTCCCTTCATAACAACAATTCAGAGGCTGGGAGTCACTGAAGGCCCTAGCTGTAGGGAAAATGTTCAGTTACACAAGGGAGCAGAGACTAGAATGATAGTCCTTCAGCTCCAAAGCCACAGGCTTCCACCTCTTGGTTCTTGAACTGCTCTTAGATTTGCCTACAATAGGGATTTTAGAACATAAGAATGGCCATAATGGGTCAGACCAATGGTCTGTCTAGCCCAGTGTCCTGTCCACCAGTGCCAGGTGCTTTGAGAGAGTGAATAGAACAGGGAGTCATCGAGTGATCCATACTCATTCATGTAGTTCCCGCTTCTGGCACTCAGAGGCTAGGAATATGGAAGGGTGTGGGGTTTTATCCCTGCCTATCTTGGCTTATAGCCATTGGTGGACCTTTTCTCCATGCAGGGCTGTTCCTATCATTATGCAAAGTATGCTGCTGCATAGAGCACCATAAAATGAGGGGCACCAAATTGCCCCAGATTTCATGGAGCCCAATGCAGCTGGCATATTTTGCACTTCCAGCTGGGACGGCCTGGTCTGTCCCCCAGCCGCACTCCCCCCAGTAGGGCCATGCAGGGACTGGAACACCACTTTCCCTACCTCTCCCCATCCTTGCTCCACCTCCTTCCCATCCCCATTCCACCCCTTCTCCAAAGCAACTTGGCCTGGGGGATCAGTAGGGAGGGTAGCAGCTGGCATCAGCAACAGGACTCAGTCTCAATACCTCCTTTTGTTTGTTTAAACCCTCTGCCTATTGGTTTCATTGGGCAACCCCTGGTTCCTGTGTTACGCGAAGAAGTAAATAACACTTCCCTCTCCACTTTCTCCACACCTGTCATGATTTTTACTAAACTTTTTCCTGTGGTGCTCATCCAAGTGCATCTTTGTGAGCATTAACAGGAGCCCTAGAATAGACAAGTTTCTGGTGGATTCTGGTATTTTACCTGCAATCAACTGAACATGTTTTTCTCTGGTCTCTGCAACTTACGAACTAATTCTGTCTGCCCTCTTCTCCTATTAACTTACACTGACGGACCAGTACGGGGAGCATCCATTCCTGCATTGTGCAGCTTTGCCCGACCACCAGCCTTGCACACACACCCCCATCATCAGTCCCTGAAAGCCCCACCGCCATACACACACTACTGGTGAGTGAGTGGCTGGTGAGCAAGGATCTAGCCAGCAACAGGACCCACCAGAACTGCTGGGAGGGGAGAGACAGAAAATATGGGACAATTTGCCCTTTTTTTAAGAAAAAGAGGGACACCTACAGGAGGGTTAAATATGCGACTGTCCCTTTAAAAACAGGACATCTGCTCACACTGTTAAGAGAAAGATGTGGTTTTGTGCCCTGAACAAAGGAGAGGGACCTAGGAATTCCTGGCTGAAGCTGACGCCGTGGCATTCAACACCAGCCTGTACCGTTATCGAGGAAACCAATCTCTCACTCTAACCTAATAAATATGTAGTTATTGTTACAAAGCGGAAAAGCTCCATCACAAGAGACTGAGAGAGCCACCCTCCACAGTAACCTATAGTCCAGTGGTCAGGGCACTGATCTGGGCTGTAGAAGAGGCGGGTTTGAGACTCTATTCTATATCAAGCAGAGCAGTGACTTGAGCCTGGCCCCTATCCCAAATGATGCTCCTAACCACAGGGCTGCTATTGTGGGGGCTAGGGTTTCAGGAAAAGGTCTGTTTCATCACAATATGGAACAGAAACTTTTTCCCCAGGTGGAAAAATTTGTTTCTTGGCTGGCTGCGTCCAAGTACTAGTGTTGATTCTGATGCCGGCTCCCATTAAAGTCAATACATTAGAAAGAAGGCCATTGACTTTAATGGGAATTGAACCAGGATCTTTGTGGCCAGCCCCCACTGTGGAAATTCAAGTTACTGGAGAGGTTGCCTTTCAGTGTAGTCCTCAAACAGAAGCCCTGATTGCCTGTGATAATTAAAAGTTCCAGGGTGCGCCCCACCAGAACGGGTGTGTTAACAATCCTGGTGCCCTGGCCAAATTCCAAATGGGGTAATTATATTCCTCCTGCATATTTCTGCTGCAATTCTAATGAGCTGTAGGTGATCCAGTCCCATAAAGCACTGAATATTTCTTCAGACCAAAACCACATTAGTGTTTTGGCCTTGAAATGGCACAACATTTCCTGCCCTCCACTGCCCCTCCCACCTGTCCGGTCTCTATTTCCCCAGTACAGATTCTTGTCCACCATTATTGTAAGACCTTGCACAAGGCTGGTGGACATGCATCAAAACCTAGCAATGCCATTTTACATGCAAAGAGTGTATGTAGGCCGGGATGCTCACATCCTCCCCATCTCTGAGTCCTGCTGCAGAAGCAGAGCCCAGCTTCTCTCAACAGTAGTGACTGATTTATACTAAAAGAAGAGGATAAAGAATAAGACAAAGAATATCTTATTGCCTCTATATAAAACCATGGTATGCCCACACCTTGAATACTGTGTACAGATGTGTTTGCCTCATCTCAAAAAAGATATCTTGGCATTGGAAAAGGTTCAGAAAAGGGCAACAAAAATGATTAGGGGTTTGGAACCAATCCCCTAAGAAGAGAGATTAAAAACGGACTGTGACTTTTCATCTTAGAAAAGAAGACAATAAGGGGGATATGATAGAGGTCTATAAAATCATGACTGCTGTGGAAAAAGTGAATAAGGAAAAGTTATTTACTTATTCCCACAATATAAGAACTAGGGGTCACCAAAAGAAATTAATAGGTAGCAGGTTTAAAACAAAATGAAGTTTTTCTTCATGCAGCGCACAGTAAACCTGTGGAATTCCTTGCCAGAGGATGTTGTGAAGACCAGGACTTTAATAGGGTTCAAGAAAGAACTAGATTAATTCATGGAGGTTAGGTCCATCAATGGCTATTAGCCAGGATGGGCAGGAATGGTGTCCCTAGCCGCTGTTTGTCAAGGGCTGGAAATGGGTGACAGGAAAGGGATCACTTGATGATTACCTGTTTCTGTTCACTCCTTCTGGGGCATCTGACATTGGCCACTGCCGGCCGACAGGATTCTGGGCTAACTGGACCTTTGGGCTGACCCAGTGTGGCCCTTCTTAAGTTACATTTTCTAGGCTCTTCCCATAGAAAAGGACTAAAAAGTAATTTGTTGAGATCTTTCACAATAGGATGCGTTAACAATCCAGATCATGTAGCCCCAAGATTTCAGACCCACTGACTCAGTAAAAATACGTCTGAGAAGGGTCCAGATTAAGCACAATTCAAGAACTATAACTTCTCCATCCAGCCATGGAAAATTTGCAAACCTTCGCCTCTCTGAATAAGGCAAAATTGCTCACTAGGCCGGATTCATAGTTGTGGACACTGGAACATCTGTCTACACGGCAACATTTGTTTTCATAATGTGTTTTTGTATCCAGTCCAGTGGGAATGAGTCGGGGCTAGCTTCACCCTGGCCACCACAGCATGGTGGCAGCTTAACTGAAGGGCAGTTGGAAGTAGCTGAAAGTTTATTTAGAGGCTATTCAAATAGCACATCTGTGTAACAAAAAATCTTACCACTGTTGCCCTCATGCTGTTATTTGTTACACTTAATTTTCTGCATTTGTTTCAGATTAGATTGCAAATTCGTCAGGGCAAGAACTATAGATTTATTTAACCTGATTCTCATTATTTATTTCTTATTCGGATTACCAGTTTTGGATCATGACCAATTGTGTTAGGTGCAATACAAGCACAGAACAAAAAATGATTCCTATTTACATTAAGTCCCCTTTATATTGCAGTGCAAAGGGTCTTACTGTAAATAAGACTCAGGCCCATTAATTTCAAGTCCAGAAAGGATCGCTATGATCATGTTGGCAGACCTATTGCAGAAAGCAGACCACATAATTCTCCTCAATGCAGGGATCAGAGGCTGAATTTAGTATAGTCCTAAATATTTGTATGGTGCTTTTGATAAGGATGTCCTGATCCTGACTGGGACCTTTGCAGTATAAATAATACTAACTTTTAGTTACCATTTGGATTAGAATCCAACAGACAAAGAAGCTCCAGAGCCCATTACTACATGGATGGAGTCACTGAGGTGCAGTCTGGACTGGGGGTCCACTGAGTCCTCTGTCCTACCATTCTAGGGTATCTCTCATACTGTGACACTGTCTCAAGCCGCAAACGTCTGGCAGGTGCTGCACTTATGCCAACATCCACAGCCAAAGACACACGTCCCCACTTAGGGTATGTCTACACTACAGAGTTCTGCCGGAAAAATGGCCTTTTTTCCGACAAAATTTGAGGAACGTCCACACTGCAATTGTGTTCTTCTGCAAGAAAATCAAAAGAACAGAGGGGTTTTTCCAGCACTGGTAATCCTCATTCTACGAGGAAGAAAGCCTTTTTGCGAAAGAGCTCTTTTGCAAAAAGGCATGTATGAATGGGGAAGAGGGAGTTCTTTCAGAAGAAGAGGAAAGAGGAAAAAGCACAGGTGCCTTGGTGGCCATACCGTCCATAGCAATCACACCTTACGTGCGAGAGAGCGTCCATTCCGTCTGAATGCTCTCTGTCAAAAAAGGAGATGACGTTTTTCAATGCACTTTTGCAATGTGGACACTCTCTTTCAGAAGAAGTTTTTTCGGAAGATCTCTTCCGAAAAAAGCTTCTTCCAAAAGAAGCCGGCAGTCTAGACATAGCCTTAGTTTACTGAAGGATTGTTAGTCACTGACTAATGCGGGCAAATGGAAGGATCCTCTTTAGGCCTACCTGTGATGAAAGAGTTGATATTATTGTAAAATCTCATAATACAAAGTTTGATGCTAGTGGTATTCTCTATGACAAAGAATTTGGCACTGATGAAAAGATCCTATGAAAAGATGTAACATGAATGATTTTTGGGAAATGGTTTTTGGACCAACTCCCAAGCATTGCTAAACATTTTTGTGTTACCCACATGTGCTCTTGCAAAACTCTGTGTACTTTTTACTGTTGTGGATGAGTGTGGTAATTTCAAAAGTGTCTTCTCTGGGTTGCTAGAAAGCAGATCTTTGTATCCGGGCAGCATTGTTAACTCTTCTGCTTTTTCCAGTGAGTGTTAAATCAAGGCATATATGAATGTTTTCGAGAGTGTAGGTATCTTGGTAGTTAGCCATCAATGACATGAAATCGTGTGTCTCAGTTTCCCCTTCCACACAGGATTTATTACAGTTTATCTGCTGTGACAAGCTTCACGCCTGTTTACAACATTAGCATAGACAAAGCCTTACCACGGGGCTTCTTAACATGGGATTTTTTATTTACTCCTCCTAACATGACCAAAAACCATTCCCCCAAAATCATCACGTTACATCTTTTCATAGGCTCTTTTCATCAGTACCAAATTCTATGTCATAGAGAGTACCACTAGCATCAAACTTTGAATTATGAGATTTGACAATAATATCAACTCTTTCATCACAGGTAGGCATTTCCAGGTATTTTTATCAATACCACACCTTCTGCTTGCACAGTTTGTTCAGTATCCTAATATGGCATTGTCTTCAGCTGCAGTGTGGGAGCTGGCCCCATCCTCCTCCGCACCTGGAAGCATGGGGCTTCCCCCAACTGCAGAATAATCAAAGACACATCCCCTCTTTCTTTCAGCAGTTCCTGGAACTTCACTCTTTTTCTTCACTCATCAGAGGAAGTGAGTTTTGCCCATGAAAGCTCATGGTGCCACAGGACTACTCATTGTTTCTAAAGTTATAGACTTCACACGGCTACCCCTCTAAGACTCTTTTCCTCAGTGGTCCCAGCACTGAAGCCTCGTCACTATTAAGTTCACTAAGCTCACTACTCCCTCAGGGTGAATCTACATTGAACCGTATATGACTTGAATGAGTGCAGGTGTTCTAGGGTGATACATCATGTCACACAGTCCTCTCAGTAAACCAGCTCCCTCTTAAGAATGTAGTTACAGGCAGAAAAATCATTGGGATTTTTTTCTTTCTAAAGTTATTTACCAATTAGTGGAGTGATGGTTTAGAGTTTATATGAGTCTAATTCTTGAAAAATAACCCTATTAAGCCTTCCTTTCAGTAAACTTTTCATAGATAAATTATGTCTGGCTAATCAACATTTGATGTGTGTTTGTACTGAGATGAACTTTTTTCCAATGTAAACTGCTCCATGTGATTTAAGAGAAGACAATTGTCTTACAACTGGTACTGTACATAGGGGAATTTCTTGAGGAACTAGAATCAGCTGTAACACCAAAACAAACATTCAGGATGAGCTGGTGAGCTCTCTCATTCTCTAAATAGCATTTGGTTTGGGGAATGTGATGTGCTGTATCGTGCAGAAGAAAATCCCAGTATACTCTTTTGATAGAAAAACACATAAATATCTGTTAAATCCTGATCCAGGGATTAAATAATGGCAATTTTGGTACAAGTTTAGATAAGATTGTATGTCTTTTAAATAAAATAGAACAAAGAAATCACCTGATTTATCACTAATCTAGTATTAATTTCAGTGTAATTGCATGTCTATAGAATCAGACTTTCATACACTAAAATTAACTCAGACGGATCAAACCTCCCACAGTGGCTATATTAAGAACATGAAACAAAATCTTTAATTTGCCTTTAAAATGTTCAAGAAACATTTTTGAAAAATCTGCTAACAATGGATAGAGTTCTGTGCTTGATTAAAGATTATTATTGGTCTGCTGCAGCACTGCCAACTCTAATCATTCAAAAATTGTGAAACCTGGAGAGTCGATCCGAATTATCCCAGAGTTCAGAAGTGTTTAGGATTGGGGATTTGTCTTGGGCCAATCTCAAAAAGAAGCAAGTTAAGCTTTTAATATCTGAACAGACAGAGCTTTTTAGGCCCAGGAACTTTCTGTGATCATGAGATTTTTATTTGGTCTAAATATCTATTGGACACATTTTATACTTATCACAAGGTCTCTATTTCGTCACAACATTTCCTATCGCTGGCACTGTAATGACTCTCCATTGTTCCCTGTCTGCTCTTTAGACATGCCCAGCTGCTGCAAAACTGGAAAGGAGCCTTAAAGGTTACCTTTAACTTTGCGGATGGCCTTCCTTCTCTTGTAAATTGAATTCTATTCCAGTTTTATGCGAACGTCAATACCCTTTTGGAAGGATTCCAAATAGAAGCTCTTCTTCCTGTTTGTTTCTGTTATAATCACTATTAGCTACATAAATTGAACAACAGTTCAATTAATTCGGATGGAAGAAAACAATTCATCCTTAATAATACTTGTCCTAAATTAGGGCTAAACTCTCTTTTGAAGTTCACCCCACTCTGGCGTTTTTGTTTGTTCATTTTTTTAAATACTATTCAATTTCCCTGCACGTCTGCATTTCTAAATTCTAGCTCGATCAGGAAGAGAAAATTTTGAAGTGCCAGAGGAGAAGAACTTTTCAGGGTCTTTCTAGCCTATTAAGAGAGCCTATTCTTGCATGATTTCCATCTTTGTCCAAAGATAAACTTTAAGGCCAGTTGTCTGTTTTTACATAGGGGTATGAACACTGGATCTGAACATTGGATCTGAACACTTGCAGAGGTTACAGGAAGTTTGGATCTAGAAATTTTGTGTCCTGTAGGAGTGTTAGAATTCAGAACTAGCAACATTATCAGCCTCAAGTAATTCAAGATTCAGGAGGCAGACTCCTAAAAAACATGAGATTGGCTTGAAAATCATGAGTCTTTTTTAAAATAATATACTTTGTGTTCTTTAATTTTCCTTTTGGTTTTCAAGCCTTTTGGATACACCTGGGTTACCACTGAAGGCAGCACAGAAATAAAGGTTGCAATACTAAAATCCCCCTAAAATAACCTTGCTGACCCATCCCCCTGCAACATTCTTTTGGGTCAGGACCCCCAGTGTGAGAAATGCTGGTCTCCCCCATGAAATCTGTATAGTAGATGGTAAAAGCACACAAGATGCCAGATTTGATGCGGGGAGACCAGATTGCACTGCCTTTGATGCATTGTTCGTGGTCATGAATTTGGTAGGGTCCTACTCATAATACAAAGATGAGAGCTGACAGTGCTAAATTAGGGTTAGTCTTCTGGGGCTTAATTTAATCTCCTGCTTTGAAAATTACCAAAACTGCCCACTTGAACTGCAAGGCTCAGTTTGGGCATATTTCTGGCACTTGTTAACAACATTAGACTAAACAGTGTACAAAACATTTATGAAAGGGACATCTTTTTGCCTGCTTCAGATATTTCCTTACTTCACATATGGCTTGACTCCTGCTGTCTTATTGTACATCAATTTTTTTGTTTCTGACCTATGCAGAGATATTACTGTAATTGTGGTTTTCAATTCACCAGGAAAGGACAGAGCTGTGTCTGTACCATGTGGAATTAAGCTCTCCCTGTAGGTTAAAACACAGGAGGGGAAAGCAACATAGTAAATCCAGTGGCTATTTTGTACCTCTTTTGAGTAACAAATAGAAACTCCCTTTTTTTCATCAGAGTTTGTTGAGCTTTTGACATCCCGTGCTCAAAACTATTATTAAGAAGACTCTTTAGCTTCCATAGCATGTTTCAGAGGTGCACACATCGAAGAACATAGTAACATTAAAATGAATGAAATGTTCATAGTGCCTCTATCAAGAAACCAGGGCTGAAATTTTCCTAGCAGTCTAAGGCATTCAGGCACTTATCTATTGTTAAATTAATGGAAGGTGTGTGCCTTCATGGCCTAGATTGCTTTGAAAATTTCAATCAAGGTCTGTTTAATAGGGAATTTACTGATGAGTAAATTATTGGGCAGTAATATTGATTTATTGGACACAGTGACTTCTGATAATTTTTTAATGGCTTGTGCTATGTTTTCTATCACTTGGCTGGCTCTATTACGTCCTGCTCAATGAGCACAGTGTGATTTCTCTGTCTAGATGAAGGAAAACAAAGAACAAAGAGTTGTCATGAAAGAGCGTGCTTAGTGACTCACTTTGTAACACTTTGTCCCAGAGCTGATGCACAGGATAACAACTGCCTCAAATATACCCCTACCCAGGGATCCCGCTGGGTCCAATACACAGAAAATAGAAAGATAGGATAATTATGAATTCTGTGAAATATACATCACTGTTCTCAGATCAGTCAGTCCCAAAGGCACAATTGTTTCTCCTCCTTGGTAAAGGTGTTAATACTGTAGCCTGGCTTTCAGGGAAGCTCTGTAACTCTCCTCTCCTGACATCTGTATGGCTTGCCAGAAATACAATATAAAAAACCATGTAAGCAAAGCCTGGGCCATGACCACGTTCCCATTTGACTGAAGCTTCTTCGTCAGTATAATGATGTGGACGATGGAAGACAAGACCTGGTTACACAGGTAAATGTCCTGTAAGGAAAATAAGGCTGCTGCAGCCATTGCTCAGCAGTTATCTGTTCATTATCATACATGCATCTGCTTGTATTTATGCATTGGACACAAAACCAAGTGAGTGTTTACCTCCTGTGAATTAAAAGCTGTTCCCAGAAGATGCTCACTTGGAAAGTGCAATCATGAAATCTGAACTTGTTTATAAGGGTTAGTTGGAGTTTGCAACTAAAGTAAATCTACATAGAACATCTTCATAAACACAAAACATTCACCCAGCCAGCTTTTCATGTAACAGGCTGTGTTGCCTGAGAAAACCACTTGAGCTATGAACTCAGAGTGAAATCAGGTTCCCACTGACGTTAATGGGAGCTTTGCCATTGAGTTCAATGGAGAAAAGAGTCCTGGGAGAGACCCACACAATGAATCCTGAAGTAAGAGTAAAGAGCAAAGGGCTATGTGGGAAGTGACTTGGGGAATAGCAGCAGCACTGGAGTTAAAGGACGCAGCATGTAGAGGCTATTTGTAGGGCTCCTGGGTTGGGACCTGGAGTAATGGGTAAGCCTGTTTCCATCCACCAGTCACAGACAGAGTGGCCAAAGGCCCCAGAATGGTTCAAGTTCCTTGTAGAAGCCAAGCTCAGGACAGGAGTTTAAAGGGTTCTATGACAAGGCTGAAGTCCTTGCAGAGGCTGAACTTTGTTACTCTGGGTAGGGGACTGAACTTGAAGGCGTGACCTGGCTGGAAAGTTGCGGCAATAAGAACCGATGAGGCAGAGTCTTCCGAGGGAAAGTCTTGAGGACACTGCTCTATACCAGGGCAGGCATGGACTTAAAACTAGTCCAAAAAGGGATTGAGGACTGAGCCTAGAAACAGGGCTACAGACTTTTAAAAGGGCACATGGACAGGCCCTGAGGCAACTTTTACCTCGGAAAGGGTTCCTTTATATCTTAGACTTTGTGCAGCTTAGCCAGAGGGGTGGGCCTCTGAACACCCAAAGGATAGGAGGCACTCACAGAAAGTGTGCCCCCTCACAAGTGCCTTGACCATTGATGCAATCTCAAAACCTTGATCCATTGAATAGGCCTGATGCTACTCTTAATGAGTATGTGTCTTACACAGGTGTAACTCTTGATTACAGTGATGTGAGATCCAAATCAGGTCTCCAGTGGCCAAACCTTGCTCACCTTTCATTGACTTCCATGTGTGAATGCGCTGAAGACTTTTCATATCAAAACTATTTTGTCTTTGCAGAAGACCATTCATCGGTGTTTTGCATCCCTGGGTCACTGACCTAGTGCACAATCCCCAACCACTGAAATCCTCTTTACAACAGTGCCAGTAACACAGTGCAACAAGAATTAAGCAAAGAAGTGAAGAATGATGTAGCTTAAAAAAATTATAAGGTGAGTTGGAGTTGGAATGTATGCTAGGTTCTAGAATAGATATTTTAGAAATCCAAGATTTCATTTTCAAAATAGGGCTGTAAATAAAAGCTGCAATGAGAACCATAGCTCTGTTTTCAGGCACAAGAAGACATTGGTTCAGTATTGCCATAGACTGCCTCCAGTTGAATTATGCCCAGCAGGTTTCATATAAGCATTGATTTAGCTTTATTTATAAGAATAGATGAATACTCAGTCTGACTTTGCATGATGATACATCCTGGGGTTGTTTTCTCTCTTTCACACACACACAAACACATGCATGCATAGTGTACTGATGTGCAAGTGTGACCACTCGCCAGATTTCAATCAATCCTTTTTTATATTAAGTGTTAAAATAAATGAACATTTTTAAACAGAGGAAAGTTTGTTTCTCTGCTTGTGCTTCTCCAGTAGCACTATTTCCAATTTTGGTTGAGGGGAGGGTAACTTTAACCATGATTTCAGAGGCTAGTTAGACACTTGAAAACTCTACTTTTCTGAAAGATAATTTAGCAGTTAGCTGACAGGAACCTTGCATCAAATTATTATATAAAATAAATAAATATTAGGCCCACTCAGTTTTAATAGTAACATGTTCTGACATCTTACAGTAAGGCACTCACGGTACATCTCGACTACAGGCTTTTATCAACAGAGGCTTTGTCAACAGATACTGTCGACAAAGCGCGTCTAGACTACATCCAGTTCTGTCGACAAAGCAAGCCACTTTGTCGACATGAGAGTGTAGACGCAAAGGACAGTGCAGATGCAATAACTCCTTCTGTTGACAGAATTCTGTTGACAAAAGACATTATTCCTCATAGAATGAGGTTTCCCGCCGTCAACAGAACTCAGCAGTAGTGTAGACGCAGGTATAGTTTTGTCGACAAAAGTCCACTTTTGTCATCAAAACCCTGTAGTCTAGACACACCCTCAAGGAACACTGCTGGGCTTAGACTTTTAATATACATTCTTATTTTCTTATTAATTCTGCAGAGAGAAAGAGACCCCCAACAGAACTCCAGGGTTCTCTCTAAGCTCTGGGAGGCAAGGGGGAGGTTTAGTGGGTTATGGCAAGGGTCAGATATATCTGGATTCTATGTAAGAACAGCAGAATAGCCAGACTGGGTCAGACCTAAGGTCCATCTAACCCAGTATTCCACCTTCTGACAGTAGCACATGCCAGGTGTGTCAGAGGGAATAAACACAATAGGCGATCATTGAGTGAGTCATCCTGTCACCCATTCCCAGGTCCTGGCAAACAGAGGCGAGGGGCATGCAGAACATGGTGTTGGATCTCTGCTCACCCTGGCTAATAGCCATTGAGGGACCTATTCTCCATAAACTAATATAGTTTTTTTTCAACCCTGTTATAGTCTTGCCCTTCACAACATCCTCTGGCATGGAGTTCCAGAGGCTGACTGTGAAGAAAGATTTTCTTTTGTTTGTTTTAAATCTGCTGCCTATTAATTTCATTGAGTGATTCCTAGTTCTTGTATTATATGAAGGGGTAAATTACACTCCCTCCTTCAATTTTTCCACACAATTTATGATTTTATAGACTTCTGCCATATCTCTCCCTTTATCATCTTTTTTGTCCTACTCTTTTTAATCCTCTCCTTAAATGGCATGTGTTTAGTATGTCTAATAATTTCTGTTGCCCTTCTCTGTACCTTTTCCAAATACAATATAACTTTTTTGAGATGGGGTAATCAAATCTGCACATAGTATTCAATATGTGGGTATACCATTGATTTATATAGAGGCAATATGGTATTTTCTGTCTTATTATCCATCCCTTTCTTAATGAGTCCTGATACGCTGAAAAACAGTTGACACGGCATTTTCACACAATTGTTCACAATGACGCCAATATCTCTTTATTGATGGGGTCAGCTAATTTAGACCCCATCATTTTATATGTGTATTTGGGATTATATTTTGCCATGTGCATTACTTTGCATTTATCAGCATTGAATTGTGACCCGGTTTTGTGAAATCCCTTTGTAACTCTTTGCATTCTGCTTTGGACTTAACTATCTTGAACAAATTTTGTATCATCTGTAGATTTTGCCAACTCGCCGTTTATCCTTTTTTCCAGATCATTTATGAATGCATTGGACAGCACTGGTCCCACTACAGACCCTACCGGGGACACCTCTCTTTACTTTTCTCCATTCTCAGCAGTTATTGCTACCCTTTCCCCCCACCCACATCTTTTAACTGGCATGCCTGACAATGCTTTTGGGGTCATCTAAGGATCCTTAGTTTACTTTAATGAAAAGTCTTTTGTTATTTTAAATACCCTGCCTCTGTTTATAAACAAGCTCCCTTCCTCAAAGGCTGTGCTGCTCCCAGCTTCCAAATTCATCACACACCACACTCAGGCTGTGTTGCAATTAAGAGCTCTCTCTGGGGCAAGGGTGTGTAGATCTCTGACACAACATTCATAGGGGGCTAGAGCCTCTCTGTGCTCTACATGGTGCTTCTGTGTGTTGGAATGTACAGTGTGTACAGTGTGGTCCTAACCTGGAGCTCCCCTACCTGAGAGGGTACTCCAAGTCCTGCTCTTCTGGCAATCACTTCCCAAAAGTAGGCATGGGGGAATGAAGCTGTTTCATACTCTATACCTCAAGGAGCTCCCTTGTGGAATTCTGCTTCCACACTGCTGCCCTTGTGTTCTGGTATTTCAAGGGACAGTAGAGCCCACAACATAATAAACAAGTTTTCTCTTTGGGTGACCCTTGCGGAATGGTGCTAGGCTTCTTCTGAGGCTGGAATTTTTAAAGAAATGTCAGGAAGTTAGATGCCCAACTATCACTGAATTTTAGTGTGATTGTGGGTTCCTTAACTGTGCCAGCTCCTTTTAAAAAAATCTCAGATTTATTCTGTACCTTACAGGGTGGAATGGATCTGTTCTCTGGGTTTGTATCTCAGGGGTTTGCAATGGTGGCTTTTAAATCCAGGCTACAGACTCAGTGCTTTGATGTGACTTTTCACATACAAGTAAAATTAGGATGTTGAAAAATTATGAATTTGTCCTGGGATGCTGTGCATGAAGGAGTCCATGCATGGGCCTTGTGTCAGACAGAGGAGGAAAGATTGCCATGAGTGTCGGCATGAGGATGAGTCGTAGTTGTGAAAACAGCATGCGATCAGTGGTCACTGTTTGCCAAACAGAGGTGTTCGTACACCTCTTTCAGGTAACCCTGTTATGCTTATTGGCTCCCTGACAAACATCTGTGTCTTTTAGTCATCTGCTCTCTCATCTTGTAATTCTTTTTTGTAGTGCCACTTGTTTTCCCCTGAGCTTGACACAACACCATGAGGTAGATGTTGAAGACTAGGCACCAAACTATCCATTGTCCTGCAATTTGTACAGTCATTTGCACCAGTGCAAAATAATGTAAATCATCATCATTCTGGATGTAGTAGTGTGCAGCCTGTACTTAACAGATCAGAAGCAGTGCTGTGAAGGCCAGCTCTGACCTGGATCTTGGACTTAGTAGGAGATGGGCAGACAGGATAGGCCATCCTCTCCACACACAGACAGATGGGAAGAGCTCCTGCCATCTGCAGCCAGCTGTCCTCCCACTGATCAGATTGCCACACAAGAAGGAACTGAGGGAAGAAAGAGAAGCATGTTAATTTCAGCTATCGTAGTAGGGAAATCCGCGGGGGATTTAAATATCCCCCGCGGCATTTAAATAAAAATGTCCGCCGCTTTTTTCCGGCTTTTAGAAAAGCCGGAAAAGAGCGTCTACACTGGCCCCGATCCTCTGGAAAAAACGCCCTTTTCCGGAGGCTCTTATTCCTACTTCAAAGTTCGAACTAGCGGGGTAATGTAGGCATACCGCACTTGCAAATGAAGCCCGGGATTTGAATTTCCCGGGCTTCATTTGCATAAGCCGGCCGGCGCCATTTTTAAATGCCGGCTTGTTCGAACCCCGTGCCGCGCGGCTACACGCGGCACGGGCTAGATAGTTCGAACTAGCAAGCCATTCCGAACTATCTGTACACCTCGTTCCAACAAGCCGGCATTTAAAAATGGCGCCGGCCGGCTTATGCAAATGAAGCCTGGGAAATTCAAATCCCGGGCTTCATTTGCAAGTGCGGTATGCCTACATTACCACCCTAGTTCGAACTAGGGTGGTAGTGTAGACATACCCACAGAGAATATCTTATTGCCTCTATATAAATCCATGATATGCCCACATCTTGAATACTGTATACAGATGTGGTCGCTTCATCTCAAAAGATATATTGGCACTGGAAAAGATATCTTGGCACTGGAAAAGGTTCAGAAAAGGGCAACAAAAATGATTAGGAGTTTGGAACCGGTTCCATATGAAGAGAGATTAAAAAGACTGTCAATCTTAGAAAAGAGGAAATTAAGGGGAAATATGATAGAGGTCAAAGAAATCATGACTGGCGTGGAAAAAATGAATAAGGAAAACATTATTTTCTTGTTCCCATAACATAAGAACTAGGGGGTCACCAAATGAAATTAATATGTAGTGGGTTTAAAACAAACAAAAGGAAGTTTTTCTTCATGCAGCGCAAAGTCAACCAGTGGAACTCCTTGCCAGAGGATGTTGTGAAGACCAGGACTTTAATAGGGTTCAAAAAAGAACTAGATAAATTGATGGAGCTTAGGTCCATCAATGGCTATTAGCCAGGATGGGCCGGAATGGTGTCCCTAGCCGCTGTTTGTCAAGGGCTGGAAATGGGTGACAAGAAAGGGATCACTTGATGATTACCTATTTCTGTTCACTTCCTCTGGGGCATCTGCTATTGGCCACTGTCAGAAGACAGGATTCTGGGCTAAATGGTCTTTGGTCTGACCCAGTACGGCTGTTCTTATTTTCTCGCAACATGGACTGCCAATCGAGCATGTGCTGCTACAGGAACATTGAAGTTGAAGAGTCTGCACTCAGGACTGGGGGACAGGCCCATGGCTCAGCTAGGTTGCATGGCCCCTGTGAGCTTGCACCACAGGCGAGAATCAACCAGAGTCCCAAAGAGAAGGAGAGACTGGCTATTTGCTGATACAAAGAAAGGGAGTGAGTTTGGTACTATGCCTTATGCTATTCACTGGCATTAAAGACTACCTTGGCACTCTAACATAGAATCTGTTGCCAGACATTCCAGCAGACGTATGGACCTAATCCACACCACCAGCCCTCTTAATCTCACTCAAGATTATTTTAATACTAGTCCCACATTAGGAGCTTTTAGGAAATTCCTCTGAAGGTTTCCCTAGGAAGTTGACAGCTATTTTATTATGAAAGCAGATTTCTTTCCTTTCCCTTCTTCAGCTGTTTGGTGATTTCTGTTGATCTAATTCCCTTTATGCTGCAGAGATTCCCGAGGAGAGGTCAGCCGTTCAGACAAAAAGTCCTGAGCAGCAGCAGAAGTCTCCCAAAAGGAATTGTGGGCGAAATGCCAAATGGAATAAGAAATATTTAACAAGGTTCCCAACTATTACACCCTCTGTCTTGTTGGCAGTTCAAATGTGTACTGGTCACGCTGGCATTATGGCTGTCCACTGGTTTCCAGTGTTTGTCTGTGTTACTGAAACTTTAATTTGTTCTGATGTGACACTTTTCTAGCATGTTTTTCCTCCCATCTCAGGGCAATTTTGCATATGCATATTGTTTCCTCTGTCTGACTCGTTTTGGTGAAGAATCTCTCAGGGTTTGTTCCTGACACCATTTTTGCACCATTTTCTTGTAATGCATTTTCTCTGACAAGATTTCCATTTGTTTACAGTTGTCCTATTTCCTCTAGATTTCAATTCAGCAAGTTTCTGCTCACCATATATAGAGGCCAGAATAACAGGTGTCTCTGGGAATAACAGGTGTCTCTGGGAAACTAGTTTTCAGCAAGCTGGCATATTTGTTGCATGCAAAGAAATTGGGGATGAGACATTTCCTTCATCTGTTTTTCCAGTACAATGGTCTCTTCCCTCAGTACTTTATCTCTGTGTCATTGAATTGTACTGCTTTTCCTAACATTTCATTCTACAAACTCAGGTCTGCCTTCCTCAGCTCTTAACTCCATGCTACAACAGAAAGCAAAAGTTGAGAGCCTCCTCTGAGGCTGCCATTAAAAAAAAAAAAGGTAGCCTTGATTACTTGGCCTTGTTTGTAAATTAAAATGTGTATTTTTTTAAATATCATGTGGCGGTGAGTTCCCCAGCGTGTAAAACATATATTGCAATCTTCACATTAGACTTGCTTTTGTTTTGCCCTTTAATGTACCAATACTGTGAATTTATCTAGCCCCGCAAACAGATCCATAATCAGAAAGCATATCTACTGTTATAACATTTTTGACATTTTAACAAGTGGGCATTTGTTTGTCATGAAGCCCTTTGGTATATTTTCCATTATTTCCCCACAAGGATAATTTTAAGAAAAATTGTAGCATTTCAGATATATAGAGGTCATGGGAACCTCTTGCTAAGATCTGTCCTAGCTCTTAATATCAATGGTGGTTAGTAGCATTAGCAGCTTGAAGGGAACACTGTGTAAGCATTTTCCTCCTGAATTATGCATTGAAAAGCATATTTATCCCATGTGTTGGGTTGGGCACTGACCAGAGTTATATTGCCATGGTCTGATGTTTTCTATTCATTAGCTTACACTGAGCACATTGTTCAAATGAGGGTTGGACTGCAGAGGTTGGAACAATTTCATAAACATAACATTACTGTGGGGTATCCTTGAAGAGCACTATAATGGAGAAAAGACACACTATGCTTCACACTGTAATTAAAAAGGGCTCTTACAGCGTGTAAATAAACACTGACAAAGTGGGCTTTTCTGGTGATTCTTGTACCGCTTATCACCACTTTGAACAGGACAATAAAAAAGTTACTAGAAGTGCTTGCAGATCTTGAACCCAGGTCTGTGAGGCATCAAGTAGTACCTAGCGTGCAATTACCTCCTACTCCTACTCTCACTTACTCTGGAATGCCCAGAGGAGGAGATTGGCAGAACTCTGGTGCCCCAGACACATTAATAACCCGGAAGGAGATCCAGGATGTTATGTGACCAATTGAGTGAACATTTGATCTGCTGTTGTCCTAGATCCTAACTCCAGACTCTGGTTTGATCTTTGATGCTGCTCTTTGACTCTGATTTTGGTTTGTTCCCTGGTTCTTCACCCTTAGCACAGCTCTCTGACACCACCCCTGATCCTGACCCAGCTCCAGCCCCAAATCTTGGCATGAACTTGACCCCAAACCTGACTCTAGCATTGGTTCCTGACAGCTAGCCCTGTATCTGCCCAGTAGGCCTGACTGCCCATGTCTCAGTCCCTACAGTTATATGATTAAATATACCTCAAGAGGAACAAAAACAGCAGTGAGCAACTGCTGAGTTCTAACGCCCTGGTTACAGCAGCAAATGATCCAGTATGTCTTAAGTTTAAAAAAGAAAAACCTACTGCAGCTGCAGAAAAATGATTCTGAGACCTCAGTTTGCGAACAGAAGGGACAATTCCCCTTTTAATTAAAAAGTAGTTATAAGATGGCCATGTGGAACAGGATGGAGAAAGTACTATAACTTCTAAAAAAAAAAATTGAAGAAAAAGAATATTTATTTTTTCTTTCCTAAATCTCATACCCTCTCACATCTTCTTAGACCTTTATACACATGGACTATGTCTACACTGGCGCGATCTTGCACCAGAGCTATGCAAATGAGGCTAAGCGTGGACTATCACCGAGCCTCATTTGCATATATAATGAGCCTCCATTTTTGCAGAAGAGGATCTTGCGCAAGAAGGAGCTGTCTACACAGCCCCTTCTTATGCAAGAAAAACCCTCTTGCGCAATGCCGTTATTCCTGAAAATAATCAGCATAGCGGCATTGTGCAAGAGGGTTTTTCTTGCGCAAGAAGGGGCTGTGTGGACAGCTCCTTCTTGCGCAAGAGCCTCTTCCACAAAAATGGCGGCTCATATATGCAAATGAGGCTCGGCGATATTCCACACTTAGCCTCATTTGCATAGCTCTGGCGCAAGATCACGCCAGTGTAGCCATAGCCATGGAGCCCATCACAAACTTTTGGTCCAAATTTATTTTTTAATTATTATTGTTTGAAAGTGTTTACAGGGAGTTTTCTCAAGTGTGAGAGGCAACATGGAAGAAAGCACGATATTACTTGTTTGACTATTTAACAAGTGACTGATGAAAGTATCAATCGTTTATTGGCGGCAGTAGCTGCTCTCTTGCAAATTAAAGCGAGAGCTGAAATGCACTATTAGAGGCAGGCTGTGATGGGCCTTGAAAGTGATGAGGAGTAACATGCACACCCCTGCTTCTTGCTATAGCTCATTGGGGAGAGAGATGAATAGTGAGGTGAGGAAAGGAAAATACGAGGCTGGATATATAAGTGTTGCATACTTTGCTGAAATAGCAGTGCACAAGTCCATTCCTTTCATTCACTGGCTGCTTGAGTGAGTCTGATTTGCAAATCAGAAGGAACAGTGCCAGAAAGTTATTACTTGAAATCTTGCTGAAGGTCATTCTTTTCTGTTTTAATGTTCCAGCCTCAGCATGGTAGTGGCCCTTCAGCTCAACAATGGAATCTTTTGTTTCATTCTGGCTTTTTGAACTCAAAAGAGCAATTGTCCCACAGGTATGAATGCTGCAGTTGCTCTTAATGAGGTTGGAGAGAGCAAACAGGTCCTTGCAATTCCTAAGCCATCAGCATAAATCCATTAATACATAGAGATTTAACATTCTTCAATATAATTGCAGCTGGGGTGCCAGGCTATAGGATAACAACATTGCTGCCTGTGAGTTGTGTACATTGTTACTAGCTGAGCTCCAGAAAGGCAAAGTTTCAATGCAGATTGTCTATGCTTCAGTGAATGCTGTGAAGTAATATGCCCAACAGTTAGGAAACTGTTCAATTAGGCCTTGATCCTGCACAATTGCAATCAATTTGAATTTTGTTACTGGCTTCAGTGGGAGCAGGCTAGGGAGGGCTGACAATGTAGGTGCCTAAATAAAGACCAGGTTTCCAGAAGTTCCTGCTGAACTCTTGAAAATCAGGCCACACATGTGAGTGCCTAAATAGGAGATAAACGCTTGTATAAAGCACGCATTATCTCTGATGAAGATAACCTGCTGGGATCTAGAGCTAATGCGAAGCATTGTTTTCTAGATGGGCCTCGGTCTAGAAGGTTGTTTTGATTTTGCAAACCTCAAATTAGGAAGGAGTTTGCATTCAGAGACTATTTTAGCCAGCCCATTAAAGATCATGAGTGGGTCAAATAAAAGCTTAGGTTTGGTTCCCATCTTTATAATGAAGCAACAGACAGTTTTGGGAATCCTCACCTTTCTGCTCTGGCTTTTGCAAAAGAAGGAGGGCTATGTCTACACTGGCCCCTTTTCCGAAAGGGGCATGCTAATTTTCAACTTCAGAATAGGGAAATCCGCGGGGGATTTAAATATCCCCCGCGGGATTTAAATAAAGATGTCCGCCGCTTTTTTCCGGCTTGGGGAAAAGCCGGAAAAAAGCGTCTAGACTGGCCCGATCCTCCCGAATAAAGCCCTATTCCGGAGGATCTCTTATTCCTACTTTGAAGTACTTTGAAGTAGGAATAAGAGATCTTCCGGAATAGGGCTTTATTCCGGAGGATCGGGCCAGTCTAGACGCTTTTTTCCGGCTTTTCCCCAAGCCGGAAAAAAGCGGCGGACATCTTTATTTAAATCCCGCGGGGGATATTTAAATCCCCCGCGGATTTCCCTATTCTGAAGTTGAAAATTAGCATGCCCCTTTCGGAAAAGGGGCCAGTGTAGACGTAGCCGAGGGGTTCAGATCCAGGATCTGTTTTATCTCTAAACCACTCAAAGTGCAGGGGAGAGAGGGCAGTTGAGGATAAAAGATTCCAGTTGTCCTGTTTCTAATTGTGTATCGGAAAAATCTTGTAGATTTATTTCTTATCTTGGCCTTTGTTTTTGCTTTTTAGTTAATTTTTGTAAATATTGAAATAAAGGCTATTTAAGGTGAGGGATTCAAGGTTATATTTATTTTCATGGTAGGTGCATTGTTCTGGCACAAAACCGAAACATTGACAGTCCAAAAATTTCTTCTAAACAGAAATTCCCTTTTCTGGCCAGCTCTAAATGTGCAAAGTGGAACAGGATCACCAGGCACAGTAGTGGGGGCTGAGGTGACAGAAGATGCATTATCATGAATGGGAGAGGACAAAAAGGGGAGAATGAAGGTGGGTGGGGTTTGCATTGCAGAGAGTGAATAGGAGATGGAAGTGGGAGGGAAGCTATAGAAGTTGAAAGCAGAGTTATCATACAGAGTCACGGAGCCTGTCAAAGGATTTGAACTGGGGATTGAAATGACCATGGCAACCCAAGAACACGTTTTCTGTAGGAGCACAGAATAGACTGTAAGGTAGGAGTCTGCAAGGAAGGAGGCACTCAAGTACTGTGATGAAACTCTGGTCAGGGAGATTAGAGGGGAGATGGCTGCAGCAAAGAAGGTGAGAGAAGAGTTTGGGGAGATAAAAAGTTTTAGGGGTGTGACAGGGCGTTCGCCCTCCACTGGCCCTTTAAGGGCAAACCCCAGCCTGGAGCAGAGCCTGGGAGTTTAGCCCCAGCTGGGGCTGCATTAGTTGATTAGGGCCCAGCTGGGAGCTATATAAGAGGATGGGCTGATGTTCCAGGGAGAGCCTGGCTGCTGGGGGAGGCGGAGGCAGAGGCAGAGGCAGAGGCAGAGGCAGAGGCAGAGGCAGAGGCAGAGGCAGAGGCTCCGGCTCCCGCTCCCGCTCCCGCTCGGGCAGGCTGGGGAGGTAAGGCAGGGCTGGGGAAGCTCTGGCCAAGCAAACCCCCAGACTGCAGGGCCTGAAGAAAGGCCTGCTGGAGGAACAACAACCACCCCCGGAAGGGGGGCTCAGAGACTGATGTGGGCACTGCCGGAGGGCAGTGTCCTGAAGAGAATGACACGACCTGGAGGAAAGAGGGGAAACACCACCTGAGGGAAGGTACCCTGCCAGCAGAAGGAACTAATTCCTGAGGACAGATGGCAGGGGGTGCTATGGTGATGAGTGAACCCCCTCACAAGGGGGTATTGAACAGAAAGAACCAATATGACCTGCAAAAAGTCTCTGTATGAGGCGCTAAAGGAAGCAGATGCAACAGAGAGAATAGTGACCTTATCAGTTCTGTGGGAAAAGTGCATGGGAAAGTTGGAGGATGTAGCTGGGACTTCCAGAATGAGTTCCCTGAAAGTCTGTTGCAGACAACACTGAACAGAGAGGAAGAGGCACAGGGCAGAGAGGTAGCTATGAGAATTGTCAGCAGATCATAGAGGTTGATTTGGAAATTGTCAGCAAAGTGCTGGCAAATGAAGTTCTGAGAGTGCAAGAAGTGACTTGGGAACTGACTATAATGGGAGAAGATGACATCTCTTGGGTGGGCAAGGAGCAGAGATAGTTCTTTCTTCTTCAAAGGAAGTTGGTGCTGGTGAAGGGGACTGGGTTTGCAGACCAGGAAAGTGGAATCTTGTGTTGCTCAGTGGAATTATACAATCCTGGCCCCCACTCCACAGATTAGCAGCATGAGAAAGGGCCCTCTCTGATTGGTTAGGGAGTAGGTAGACTGAGAAGCTGGCTCCAGCACATTGATGGTTAGAGGTCTAGGAGGAAATCCCACCCTGACTGTTTCATGCCAACTCACATCCCTGTGGCAGAGGAGGTAGAGCACCCCAAAGCGGGAGCTCAGCACTGCTCAAGTCAAGGCAGTTGCTTTGGCCAATCAGATGGGATGGGGTGGAGCTGGAGAATGGACATACATGTTGAGGTCTGGGCAGCTGCTGTTGGAGGAGCAGGCACAAACTCAGCCTGAAGCCGGCGCTTGACTTAGGGAGCAGGGCAAAGGTATGACCACTGTCAGTCTGAACAGCTGAGGCCCAGAACAGGAGTTTTGACCTAGATGGTGACCAGCATGAGGTGCCTGTACTTGTGACTAAGACCAGAACTGTGTGTGTGGGGGGGAGACAATATTGGAGTTGGTTGGGTAAAAGAGCTTCCCCCTCTATCTATCTGGAAACTGGAGACTCACTTTGTTGGGGCTATTGCTGGGAGAGGAGGTACGTGGGAATCCACACAGATGTCCCTAAATGGGGAACTAATCAAGGGTTTGCCATTTGCCAAGATACAACATTTTGATAGCAGCATCTGTCTGGAGTTAATTCCTTCCTCTTCCCCCCCCTCTCCCCCCATGTGGGTTATGGAAAGGAATCGGGGGACGTGGGCCTTGTGGGAGGCAAGCAGGGTTCTACTTAATTAATCCAGAGCACCCCCTGTCACTAAGTGGGGCTTGTGTTTGCTCTGTTTGTTCGTTTGTTGTGTTGCATGTGATTTCTACGGTCTTGTAGTAACTTACTTGTGTATGTGTGTGTGTGCCTCAGTTTCCCTGTCCAGTGTACCACTCTAGATGCAGGTGGGAATTTTGGGTGTGACTCACAGAGGGACGCTGCCCCAGACCAGCAAGTACACAATGGCCAAGGCTCTCTTGTAACTTGAGCTTGGGAGAGGGATGCAACCAGGTGACACCTTTTGCCCAGGAAGCTGGATAAAGAAGAAGGCAGGGCTGCCTCCAGAGCTAGGACCAGTTGCTGAGTGTGTGAGTGAGTCTCTGCTTGATTAGGATACAGGGAGAGGGCCCTGGCTTTGGGACCCCATCTCCCCAAGATGGATTGTGCTGACTGCTCCTGGTTCCTGTGCTAACACGTCTGTTCTACATGGTGTCCCTGTGAACCAATAAACCTTCGGCTCTACCTGCTGACTGAGGCTCTAGCACTCAGAAGGCAGGATAAGGGATGCCTGGAAGATAGATAGGTGGGATGGGTTCCCACACTCCATGACACCCCACCCTCTCAATACACTAAAGCTTTGTTGTGTATAGTATCTTTCACACTCACTGTCTCCAGGTGCTTTTCAAAATGAGGTGGTGGTTTTAGAATGATGGAAGAGCTGGTGGAGACCGAGGGAGCAATGGTGAAATTAAAAGGCAATGCCTTTACTTGCCAGACCACCACTCGGAGTGAGTCAGTTAGCACCAAAGAGCAGAGATGTCTGACTCAGGTGGTTGCTTTGTTGGGAATCAATAAAATACCTAGAAGAGCAACAAACCTTTCCCATCCCTTCGACCACAAGCCCTGTGTGAGTGTGGAAAGGCTCAGTGTGCTGGTGGCAGCACTCTGAGGTGGACTTGCAGGATACCCACAGCACTAGCCACTTCACCCTACCTTTCCCCATCTCCTGGCGGAGTCTAAGACTTGGAAATCATTGAAGGACCAAGACTATGTCGAGCCCTTGCTCAGTGGTATTAGCATCCCCTGACCCTCAGGACCAATTGCAGTCTGTGTGTGTGAACCTGGTTTAAATTATAACCACAGCGTATGTGACAAATATATGATGGAAAACAGTCCTCAAAATTAAATAATGTAGAAAGCAATTGATTCAGAAAGGGGAAAAAGGTGAGTATTTTAAGATCAGGACCTAGGGACATAGGTAAAAGCTGGATACTCTTCTATCGGATAAAATGCAGTGTGAGGATTTCAGGTCCTGAAGTTGACAGGGAAAAGGGCTTTTAAGAAACAGATGAGATAAGTGTGGCATTTCTTTTCCCTCAGGTTAATTCTGATCTGGCTATCTAGACAGTACAATCTTGCAATTGCCAAAATATTCAAAGTGGAAAGCATTACTGTATATTTTGTGTGGTTAGTGTTTAAAAAACAGCCCTTGTGAACAACTGTTTCATGCAAGGGCCAGGGATGGGGTTGCCATGGTGAAATGGGATTTACTTGGGATGAATAGCTTTCTTGTACTTTGATTAAATAAATGGGTCACTACAGACTTCCCTCTATAGGAAGATTTTTAGTGCTTTACTTGGTAGAATAGTGATAGAAATGTAGCCGTGTTAGTCTGGGGTAGCTACTTGGTAGAAGACATTCCAAACAAACAATATCCTTATAGCACCATATTATAGGTCTCTTAACACAACTCAATCCTATTACTTACCTCCACACACACAATTGTACTCTCAAGTGTAGACTGAAAAGACAAAATGCTCCCAATGGGTAGTTTTCTGTCTCTTCGTCAGTTCCTCAACAAGAGGGATTAGCTGTAATATTTGCACTGACTGAAACTAGGACATAAAGTCTACGGGTCATTTCTTCCTATTCAGCTAATTCTTTGCATTTCAGACATTACAGGATCCTTTCATAGTTTTTCTTTCATGAAAGTAGGTTGGGCAGTGGGGGGAGCAATCTGCTGAGAAAACATGTTTCCTGCAAGCCCCTAAAGCAAACACAACTTCTCAAAAATGTAGCCTGCTTCTCATCGTAACTCCTCTGCTAGTAATGTAGCTCAAGAAGCTATTCCAATTATCTCTTGCAACATTAATTGAAGAAATTCTGCATTTAGATTCAATATGAAATAATGAATAACATTTTTTAAATAAAAACTAAAACAAAATTACAAATATCTAAATTCCCCTATGGAAAGACCCCATTGTCTTTGTTGTTTCAGTTTGAGTGTGCCAAAATTAACAGTCATGCGCTGCTGAATTGCACTAATCTCCGAAGTGAAACGTGACAGCAATTCTCAAAGCAAAATTGCCCAACAGTTTGTAGCAGGAAGTGAAAGCTGTATTGTGGTCTTATTGTCACTGCTGGGTGAATCTGTGTAGTCAAAAATAATTAACCAGAATTTGCTGGGATACCAGGCTAAATACTTTGCCATGGGATTCTTAATGACTTAAAGCAATTAGAACTTTGCCTTTTCCTCCATCTGAAAGTTGCCCTCACATCAGCACAGTGCCAAAAACACCATGCTGGAACACTGGTTTAGAACTTGAATCTTTGATTTTAAAAGAGTCACCTGCTGAAATATCAACACCATTCTTGTAGTGGGCTGGCCCTATAATTCAGTGTTTAGAGAATGAACAAGGCAAGGGAGGATGGAGAATTCTTGATCAAGTCAAATTCATTCCTTTAGCTTTTCCAGGGTGTGGGGATGTAGGAAAGAAAGGCTAACAGTTGAGTGATGGCCTCTGGCTGACCCAAGAACAGCATTTGACAGGCTCCAAACTAAGCTGCATCCGTCTTTCCTTGAGAAAGGGGACTGGACGTGATGACCTCTGGAGGTCCCTTCCAGTTCTAGTGTTCTATGAGAGGAAGAACATGCTGCCCCATTGTGGGGTCATGGGAGGATAGAGAGGGAAACGAGGGAACGTGAGCCAGAGGATGAATGAATCTGTACAGTAGGCACAGGGATTGTATTACATTCCATTCTAGTACACTGTGACCCATCGTTTTATGCTTACATTTCATTCCTTATTGCTGAAGGCAAATACAAGAATAATAGAGATAGTGCTTTCACAGGCTATTCCAGGAGTTAGCTCTTGAGCGCTTACAGTTTAACTACAGTAGATAACATGTAATTAAACAAGGCTTTCAAGATCAATTAGAAAGTGTGTACACTCTCCCCTCCCCCACAAATGTACCTTCAAAAGCCTAAAGATTTGTGCTAGAAGTCAGGTAAGACCAGAACTACTTCACTTATTTACAGAAAGAAGGGGAGTGTAATGAATTTCTGTGCTTCTCTCCATTGACTCTGGCTACCATACCAACAACACTCTGTATCACCTTCAACATCACCACCACCATTTTTGGAGCAAGCAGATGGGGATGGTTCTACCTTATGGTAAACATGCATTTGGGAAGGATTTTGAGACTGCTAGCAGTGATAAAGCACATCCTGGAAGGGAGCCAAGGCTGCAAGGGTCATGCCCAAAGCCCCTAAGCTGGAGGCCGAAGGATAATTACATTTCTCTGTAGACCCCTAAAAAAACAATTATTGGGTGAATGCTAGCATGCACTGCATGTTCCTGGATGCCATCCAGAAAAGAAAGAGCACGTATGTCTGCAATGCCCAGAAAAATCAGCCTTTCTGCCAGATCAGCTCTGTGAAATGAGTTGGATCATCACAAAAGCAATAAGTGTCCTAGGGTATGTCTACACTACCCCGCTATTTCGAAATAGGAGGGTAATGTAGGCATACTGCAATTGCAAATGAAGCCCGGGATTTGAATTTCCCGGGCTTCATTTGCATAAGCCGGGCGCCGCCATTTTAAAATCCCGGCTGGTTCGAACCCCGTGCCACGCGGCTACACGCGGCACGAACTAGGTAGTTTGAACTAGGCTTCCTAGTTTGAACTACCGTTACTCCTCATGGAATGGAATGAGGAGTAACGGTAGTTCGAACTAGGAAGCCTAGTTCGAACTACCTAGTTCGTGCCGCGTGTAGCCGCGCGGCACGGGGTTCGAACCAGCAGGGATTTAAAAATGGCAGCGCCCGGCTTAGGCAAATGAAGCCCAGGAAATTCAAATCCCGGGCTTCATTTGCAATTGCGGTATGCCTACATTACCCCGCTATTTCGAAATAGCGGGGTAGTGTAGACATACCCTTACTTAGTTTGGTTCCATCTTCATAGAGGGAGGCCAACAGGAGCAAATACTCCTGTCAGCTTCCCTTACTCCCCGTAACTGCAAAGAATACCACGCCAACTGGAGCTGCCCTCCGTGTTCAATTTAGCAGGTCTTAATGAGAACAGCTTAATGGGAGTAAATCGGGGGGCCCAGATAATCTTCATCCAAGAATATTAAGGGAACTAGCACATGAACTTGCAAGTCCATTAGCAAAAATTTTTAATAAATCTCTAAACTCAGGGTTTGTACCATTTGACTGGAGAATTGCTAATATAGTTCCGATTTTTAAGAAAGGGGGAAAAAAAGCGACCCGGGTAACTATAGGCCTGTTAGTTTGACATCTGTAGTATGTAAGATCCTGGAAAAAATTTTGAAGGAGAAAGTAGTTAGAGACATTGAGGCTAATGGCAATTGGGACAAATTACAACATGGTTTTACAAACAGTAGATCGTGCCAACCAACCTGATCTCCTTTTTTGAGAAAGTGACAGATTTTTTTAGATAAAGGAAATGCAGTGGATCTAATCTACCTCGACTTTAGTAAGGCATTTGATACAGTACCACATGGGGAATTATTGGTTCAATTGGAAAAGATAGGGATTAATATGGAAGTTGAGAGGTAGATAAGCAACTGGTTAAAGGGGAGACTACAGCGGGTCATATTGAAAGGTGAACTGTCAGGTTGGAGGAAGGTTACTAGCGGAGTTCCTCAGGGATCAGTTTTGGGGCCAATTTTATTTAATCTTTTTTTTGCTGATCTTGGCACCAAAAGTGGAAGTGTCCTAATAAAATTTGCGGATGATACAAAGTTGTGAGCTATTGCCAATTCAGAAAAGGATCGGGATATCATACAGGAAGATCTGGATGATCTTGTAAAGTGGAGTGATAGCAATAGGATGAAATTTAATAGTGAGAAGTGTAAGGTTATGCATTTAGGGATTAATAACAAGAATTTTAGTTATAAGCTGGGGACACATCAGCTGGAAGTAACGGAGGAGGAGAAGGACCTCGGAGTCCTGGTTGATTATAGAATGACTATGGGCCGCCATTGTGACATGGCCGTGAAAAAGGCTAATACGATCTTGGGATGTATTAGGCGAGGTATTTCCAGTAGGGATAAGGAGGTGTTAGTGCCATTATACAAGGCATTGGTGAGACCCCATTTGGAATACTGTGTGCAGTTCTGGTCTCCCATGTTTAAGAAGGATGGATTCAAACTGGAATAGGTACAAAGAAGGGCCACTAGGATGATCCGAGGAATGGAAAACCTGTCTTATGAAAGGAGACTCAAGGAGCTTGGCTTGTTTACTTTAACCAAAAGAAGGCTGAGGGGGGACATGATTGCACTTTTTAAATATATTAGATGGATAAATACCAGGGAGAGAGAGGAATTATTTCAGTTTAATACCAATGTGGACACAAGAACAAATGGATATAAGCTGGCTAGTAGGAAGTTTAGACTTGAGATTAGACGAAGGTTTCTAACCATTAGAGGAGTGAGGTTCTGGAACGGCCTTCCAAAGGAAGTAGTGGGGGCAAAAGACCCATCTGGTTTCAAGATTAAACTAGATGGGTTTATGAAGGGGATGGTTTGATGAGATAACATGATCTTGGTAACTAATTGACCATTCATTATCAGTGGGAAATAGGTCAATGGAGGGATGATAGGAGTTATTATAGAGAACTTTCTGGGTATCTGGCTGATGAGTCTTGCCCACATGCTCAGAGTTTAGCTGATCGCCATATTTGGTGTCGGGAAGGAATTTTCCTCCAGGGTAGATTGGCAGAGGCCCTGGAGGTTTTTCGCCTTCCTCTGTAGCATGGGGTACAGATCACAGCTAGAGGATTCTCTGCATCTTGGGGTCTTCAAAGTATTTGAAGACTTCAATATCTGAGATATAGGTGAGATGATTATTTTAGGAGCGGTGGGTGAGATTTTGTGGCCTGCACTTTGCAGGGGGTCAGACTAGATGATCATAATGGTCCCTTCTGACCTTAAAGTCTATGAGAACACCAGAAGACTGATCTCCAGCATGGCAAATGAAGACATGGCCTTAAGTCAGAGGTTCCCAGGCAAGTGGTATCAAGGCAGTAGAGTTAGCCATTGTGGGAGAGGAAAGAGTAACTCTTGCTGGCTTTCAGAGAAATAATAGTAAGGAGAATCAAGCCCAGACTCTCCTAAACTGCAAGCAGACCTGGCCCTTATCCTGAAAAGTATTTAAGCTTCTCGTTCCCATTAAAATAAATGGAAGTTAGGCACCTATAGACCTTTGAAGAAGTGGAATAGAATAAAAATCAGAAGGAAGGCCAGAGACAAAAGTGGCCTGGGGTATTTAAGTAAATTAGATCTGGTCCATCTCTAAGGCTATGTCTACGCTGCAGCTTTTTGTCTGCACAGACAATGCAAATGAAGAGCTCATTAGTATTTGTCATGCTGTCATTTGCATAGTCTTTTTGCAGAAGACGGTTTCTCAAGGCATAAGAGAACTTGCACAAAATGGCCCCGTCTACACTGCTTGTTTTTGCGCAAAAACCTCTTGCATATTCTGTTGATGCTTTTTGCGGAAATGATGGTGCGACAAATGCTAATGAGCTCTTCATTTGCATTATCTCTGCTGACAAAAGGCTGCAGTGTAGACGTAGCCTAAGTGACCAACTGCGAATGCAGGGTGCAGCATTGTTCCCTACAATACACAAACAATTACAAAGTCTAGAAATACTCAAATACTAGACACGTTCACACACTCCTGACTTCCAGTGTTCAGCCTAATCTAGGGTAGATATGTCAATGAACTGTTAAAAATCTCAAAACAGTGAATGAATGAGCTTACCAATTTGGAAACAATTTCATTATTTGATGCTTTCTTGCCAAGAATTCAAGTACAGAAAAGGAAAATGGAAAGCGCAGGTAAGTACATAGTAAAATCATTGTTCACAATTAGCCATTTCTTGTTCTTTTTTTTTTTTTTTTTTAAATGGCCATTGAATTTTAGAAGTTACAGAGGGAAAGTCCTGTCAAATTACCCAGTCTAGAAGTTCCCATACTGTGGACTATGGCAGGCCCCTACACTGGAATTTCTGGGAATAGAGTGGTGCTTTTTTGTAAATGTGGGCTGCAATTTTTTTAAATATAAAGGAGTTCAAAATAGTAATGCAATGAGTTTGCAAGAGAGGTTAATGAAAAACGTGAGTGGAAACAGTGATTGGTAAAATGATTTTGATATAACATATTAAACCAGGGGTGCCCAAACTTTTTTCAAAGAGGGCCAGATTTGATGAAGTGAACAAGTGTGAGGGCCGACCATTTTGCCTGACATTCTTTGAACCATTAAAATTAAATGCAAATTAACTATTTTATGCAAAGTTTATTGCAAACGGCATACTATTCATTTCGTCACATGGATGACAAATCTAAACAGGTGTTAAATCACTCTGCCTTTCATATCTGAAGGCCAGATGAAAAAAAAATCCAGGAAGCTGAAATATATGTCAGGAACATTGTAAAGTACATTACATATTATTGGTAATAAAGGTTGTCTGTCAACTTTTAAGTTAAAAAAATATGAACAGGAACATAACACCAAGTATACATGTTGTGTCCAAATATATTTATAACTGATTTAGACCAACTGACATTAACTGAGATTTTACAATGTATTCATCTCAATACATATGGATTCGTTGGGGGCCATAAAAGATAGATATTGCCAAATTACCTGTGCGGCCGTATTAAACCGGAACACGGGCCGCAATTGGCCCGCGGGCCGGACTTTGGACATGCCTGTATTAAACATTTATACAGTAATAAAGGTTTTATAGGAATTACCTTCTAGGATCTTGCTGTAATATCATGAGTGAAAAACAATATTCCAAAATATTCCAGTTTTAATCTTCAGAGTTTTTCAGTTAAGCCTATATATAGGATGGTAGTAGTAATGAAATAGATTTTAAGTAACAGCAAACTTTTCTTCATGACAGTAAGTTCACAGCAGTGTCTAAATTATGTTCCTACTTAGTCTCCATCTTTAAGGAGAGTTTGAAGTTCCAGTCTTCTAGGGAACTTCCAGGCAAATATATCTACCACTTTATCCAAGTCCACTTAGGCTGCATAGTGGATGTGCATGAGTACAAGACCTCACAATTGCTTTTGCGTCATGCAGGCACGCTTGTAATTGTGCAGCTTCTGAAGAGCACTTACATGCATTCACATTCAAAACTCGTGACAAGAATAGTACAGCATATCTTCAAGAGTATAAATATGTTAGGAAACATGACACCATCACATTCCTTGATGGCTTTTGCAGCTGTATCTGAAAAGCTAGATTTTCCACTCTGGACAACTCAACAGACTGTCAGCTTTAAATGTTGTCCTGAGTTATGCCCTCAGTCCAGAAGCATCCCCTATACAGAATCCTGTGATGCTCTGATAACCGTTATCTGTTCACCCAAGGCACTTTCCAGTTTGTACTGTTCCTTGTATCATGTCCAATTATATCTATTAGTTCATTATGAATCTTCGTGATGTATATTTGGCATTGTGGTTATTCAAACGAATGCTGAATATCTGATCATGCAGAATAGGGTCATGTCTGGCTACCATTTGCAGTGCTATTAAGAAGTTGCCACAACTGTCTGCAACATCTGCATCCGAGGTTTATGAACATTTTAAAGTCTGTTCTTCATGATCTCCATGTAATGGTATATATTGTTTTCCACAGAAAAGGATGGCTTCAGACACAGACTTGATCATGTGTCTGTTTTGAGGGGGGCAGGGGAGTGAGTTTTTGTTTTATATGATGATAATGGTTATCAGTGCTTTTTTTTCTGGCATTGTTATACGCTGTATTAGGTGTTCTGCAGCAATCATAGAATCATTATGGTATTTGGTTTGCTAATGATCGTTAGCCTCCTCATCAATTTTGTGCCATTTGGTAAAGGGAGTATTGACAAACTGCCCACATTTACTTCGTTTGTCTTCTGGCACCATAACTGTGCAATAAATACAAAAGGCATCATCTAGTGAGGGACTCGATACCATCCCCTTGTCATCATGCAGGTACCTATTCTTGAACTCAGAATTACATTTATGCAGAAACCTGGAAGGACAAACGTAGTCCCTTGGTGGAATGTAGCATTCAGTAAGCAGATGGTATTCTTGAGTAGGTAAGAGTGAATTAACAATTTGGATGATCTCTTCTTTCATCATTCTGGCATTCAAAATAGTACCAATATCAACAGAAAGGCTACCCGCTTCTGTCTTCATCACTCTTTCTTCATCAACCAGACATTCACTGACTTTACATCCTGATTCTACATGCTCTGATTGCTGATAGACAATAGTGGAGTCTTGATTTTCATCTCTATTCCTATCTGTCTCAGCAACAACCTTCCTAACCTTTACAAAAGTATCTATCTTCATGCAAGACTTGGCTGTGGCCTTTCATTTTCTTTCCTGCTGCTCTTTTTTCCCCCCCATAGCAACATTTAAATCTGTTTTGAATATGATGGAAACCACATCAAGCGGGGAGGAGGGGGACTCTGTGTGTGTGTGTGGGGGGGGGGAGGTGGGAACAGCTGTACTAACCACGACTACAGGCAGAGTGAAGAAGCAACAAGTCCCTGGCCATCCCATCCCCCACCCCTAGGGGTACGTCTAGACTACATGGCTCCGTCGACGGAGCCGTGTAGATTTGTTTGTTTGGCAAAGGGAAATGAAGCCACGATTTAAATAATCGCAGCTTCATTTAAATTTAAATGGCTGCCCCTCTCTGCCGATCAGCTGTTTGTTGGCAGATCGGGGCAATCTGGATGCTCCCCTGCCGACATGAAAGCCCTTTATCAACCTCCCCGGTAAATCTCATCCTACGAGGCATAACGGGGAGGTCGATAAAGGGCTTTCAGGTCGGGAGCGTCCAGACTAGTGCGCTGAGCCGACAAACAGCTGATCAGCTGTTTGTCGGCTCAGCATGGCAGCCATTTTCATTTAAATGAAGCCGCGGTTATTTAAATCGCAGCTTCGTTTCCCTCTGCTGATCAGCCTAATCTACATGGCTCCATCGATGGAGCCATGTAGTTTAGACACACCCCTAGAGTGTGAGCCAGGCTGGCCTTTGGGGTGGGTGGGTGGGTGGTTTCCAAAGCACCTACGAGCACCTTCAAGGCACTGGACCCTCCCTCACTGGCTGGAATAGGGGAGGGGCTGACATCAGACTCCCCCTTTCATGCTTCCGTGGGGGTGCATTCACACCCTTCTCACCCCACCCCCAGCGTGTGGGCCTGTATGGAGGAGAACTTGGTGGCAGTCTGGGCAGAAACAATTGGTCTTTGTTTCCAACTAATAAATTGCACTAAGACAGGCTGAGTATTTTCCTAACATAACTTTTCCTTGTGAACAATGGCTCTAGTTGCCTCAGCAATATTAGGTGATTATATATGGGTGAGGCGAAGGCTCATGCAGTTGTGAATGGGGGAGGAAGACTCCAAAAGATTACTGTTCTATTAACATGCAGGCTATGCTACAATAAAGTTTGAGAATGCAAATCTAGGCTATTTCTTTTGTATTCAGCTGCCTGTGTTTTGTCCAGCTCCTCTTTTAAATGTCTCCAATGATGCTTTTTAGCAAGACAAATAATGAACATTGTTTGTATTGCTAAAGATACACTGTTCCACACAACTCTTTAACATCATTTATCTGGGCTTTCTGCATCTTGTGTATTTTTGACGTAACGTGATTGCAGATTGTGAAAGTAGACACAAATTACTGTTTGTTTCACTCCTTACCAGCACTGATTAAAAAAAACTACATTTCATAGTGAAAAAGCAAGAGATTCCCGCTCCCTTCCCCCTTCTAAAGACTAGGAACCAGCACAATTTGAGAAATGTTTGTCTGAAAGCAACTAAAACCATTTTTCAGAGTACAAGTTGTGCTAAATTACTCAGCCTCTCATTTGCTATTCTCCCCCCCCCCCCGTAATTACTTTTTCTGTCATAATGGTTTTCCAGCTATGTATCTATAAATTATTACACAATGAAGGGGAATGGCACCTAAATCTATGGACTCTGCTCAACGTGGCATTGTTTCAAGAAACTTAAAACAATCTTTTATTTGTATTTTGTTTTGCTGAATTTTCACAGTGAGGTCTGACAGCCATATACAGTATAACAAATTTCTGTAAGCACAATTTTATATTGCATTGAGATTGTATCCCTTTCACTAGAATGACTGCCCTTTGGAACAGTTACACACATTTTGAGAAAATATCTCCTTAAGGCCAGAGGCAAAGCCCACTGATGTCAAATGGGAATCTTTCCATGGGAGTCTTTGGAATAGGCCCTAAGGTCTAGCTTGAGGGAGAGGGAGCAATCTGGAAAGAGGAAAACACAAACAATGTGTGTTCTTTCTAACTAAATCCCTTCAACTCAAACTAACCTGAAGCATGAATTAAAATGTGCTAACATTAACTTTAACCTGAACTCCCTTCCTATTTGGGTTGCTGTGACTCAGCATGGATGATCTGAGGGTTGCTTTTTTTGTGTGTGTGTGTTTTTTTTTACACTTGTACACAGAGAAAAGGTGAAACTTTTAATTAAAGTATTTAATGCCTCTAGACAAACCCTAGAACAGAAGATGCGAGAGAGCAATAGATTCCATGTCATAGGATGCTCTATGAGCATCTGACATACTTCACAGTGCACCATGACAAGTATTGGTCCCAGAGATCATTGTCTGAACTGAGAGGAGGCTGTGAGATGAAGGCTGTTGCCCTCATGTCATTAGCACACATGGGCCTGTCCCTCAAGAGAAGATGGCAAGTGCATAATAGGTAAACAAAGAATGCTCCTCACTTCTGTCCATAGAAATAACACAGAAGCTGAGGAAATCAGATGTGTTTAACAAGATGTATTGGCCTGGATGGTAGGCCAAGGCCAACCACTCCTGTTACTCTTGTAGCCCAGAACTGAGGCATTCTGCTTCTTGTAGTTCCCAGAAAGCTCAGCCTAATCGGAAAAGAGGGAAGACTAAGTAAACTCCCTTTTATTAATGTGGCGGGGTGACCAGGGAGGACTATTATAGAGCATCATTGGGAAAATATGGGGGACTGTCATAGGGGAACCACCCCGCTCCCCTTTAGCCCCGTAGGATTGTGGGGTAAGGGAGCCCACGTTCAGTTCACGGATGGGCTCCCTGCTACCCCTGACCCTTTTGCTCTTGGCCTATAGGGTGTAGTAGGGTTCTCTTATATCGGGGTTGAGCCCCGCTATGACCAGGACCCTCCTACTTAACCCCTGTGGCCCCCCAAAGTCCCAGTCTCAATGCCCCCTCCAGTTCAGCTCTCACCAGTCCGTGGACACCGCCTAGTTCGGAGTGCCCCTCCCGTGGTCTCGCGTCGCCCGGTTGCTCTTCTGTGGTCTGGGGTCTGGTCAGTCCCGGCTTGGGCTCTCCGCCGCAGCTCTCAGCTCGCCCCCTCTTGCCCAGGGGGATAGGGAGGCGATGTCCGGGTCCTCCACTTGCCGGCCTCCGGCATGGTCCGTCAGCCCCTCCTGTGGCCTCCGCACCCCCCTCGGCGTCCTCTGCCACCGTTTCCCACTTGCGGGTGTGCTCCCCCTCCAGGTGTGCCGGTGCGTTTGGCTGCACCCCGAATCGACTAGCGCAGTGACCTCTACGCCATTGAGCACAATCGTGGCTATAATGCGTTGGGGCTTTGGAAGGTCTTCACCCAGCCCTTCCGCCAGCACCTCCCCATAAGAACAGTCCATAAACGAACAATCTCTTCTAAAATGGCCCTGTTGGCCACACTCAAAGCATACGTTCCGAGGAGGTGTTGGGGCTTTCGGGGCCCTCTCATCACCCCTTTGTTCTCTCAGCTCGTCCTCATTCCCGGGGCAGGGCGTCAGCCCCCGGCCCAAGCCGGCCCTCCTGCTAGGTATAGGTCGACCCAGGGAGCTGCTGCTTTGCTCACCCCTACCCTGGGGTTGCGGAGCCCTTGGTTCCCTTTCCGGTCCGCCCTTCGGTGCCTTACCCCCTGTCTCCTTTTCTCCCGAGCCTTCTGCGGCCATATAATCTTCCATTAAGTTTACCGCATCTGGTAGAGCTTCAGGACAGTGGTGCTGGACCCACCTTTGCGCTCCCGCAGGGAGGATCTGTAAAAACTGTTTGAGGACGATCGCTTCTGCTCCCCTGAGTGCTTGTCTGGCTCTAGCCAGCGCCAGCCCAGGTCCCTCAGCTTCTGGGCCATGGCCTTAAGGTGGGCTCCCGGGGGAAATCGCTCCACCCTAAACCGCTGGCGATAGGTCTCAGGATTAATACCTGTCTGGTCGGGAATGGCCTCTTTAACTTTATAATAGTTAAGTGCTTCTCGGTCCAGAAGTCCTCGATACGCCGCCTGGGCTGGGCCGGTGAGGTAAGGGGCAAGCAGTGTGGCCCAATACTCCTCTGGCCAACGGGCCGCCGTAGCTACGCGCTCGAACGTGACTAAAAAAGCTTTGGGGTCGTCCCCAGGCCCCATCTTGACCAGACGCACCGGCAGCTGAGGGAAATTCATCTCTTCCCCCGGCCCGCACGTGGCCATGGGGCCTCCTAGGTTCTCCCGTGCGGCCCACTTCTGGAACCACCGGTCCTGTTGGGCCTGCTGTTCCATTAATTCGCGGACCAACTGTCGTTGCTGTTCTTGCTGCTGAGCTGCCAATTGCTGCAGTAGTTGAGTCTGTTGCTGCTGATTTTGGCGCTGCTGCTCTGCCAACCCGTCTAACAATTGCTTTGCCTCCATTTCCCCTTTTTGCACAATCTATCACTAGCGCTCCCCTGTGCTGGGGTAGGGGATCATGCCCACATTCTCCACCATCTGTCACGGAGGAACCACCCCCCACCCCTTTAGCCCTGTAGGATTGTGGGGTAAGGGAGCCCGCATTCAGTTCACGGAGGGGCTCCCCGCTACCCCTGACCCTTTTGTTCTTGGCCTATAGGGTGTAGTAGGGTTCTCTTATATCGGGGTCGAGCCCCGCTATGACCAGGACCCTCCTACTTAACCCCTGTGGCCCCCCAAGGTCCTAGTCTCGGTGCCTCCTCCAGTCCAGCTCTCACCAGTCCATTGACACCGCCTAGGTCAGAGTGTCCCTCCCGTGGTCTTGCATTGCCCGGTTGCTCTTCTGTGGTCTGAGGTCTGGTCAGTCCTGGCTCAGGCTCTCCGCTGTGGCTCTCAGCTCACCCGCTCTTGCCCAGGGGGATACGGAGGCGATGTCCGGGTCCTCTGCTTGCCAGCCTCCGGCACGGTCCGTCAGCCCCTCCTGTGGCCTCCACAGCCCCCTCGGCGTCCACCACCACCGTTTCCCTCTTGCAGGCGTGCTCCCCCTCCCCAGGTGTGCCGGTGCCGCGCTTAAAAGCGGCTCCCGGCTTGCCGCGCATGCGCGGCAATGCAGCCAGCGCTTCCCCGGCTCTTCGCTCGCCATGCCCGTCACAGGGACAAAAACTGAAAAGGCTGGGGAGAAGGCACATCCCGCAGGTACACAAGCACAGTTAGCAAGCTACTCTATTCAGGGAGACTGTCTTAGTTACAACAATCTTGCAGCCCAGTGAAATAAAGGAGGGCCACTAGCCTAGATTGTCTATTGCTGTCATAAATTCTTTGGGGCAAGGACTTTTGTCCTCTTGTTTGTATAACACCTAACGCAGTGGAACCTAGGAGCCCATGATAGGGGCTCCTCAGTGCTGACATAATGCAAATACGTAATAATAAGAATTCCATGGGTTTGGAGATCAGGTACTTTACAAGCTGTCTGTCCATGTCAGGTTTGAGAACACAGGTTTGGGGTAACCTGAGGTAGCTTACATTGCCTCTGTATATTCTCCAGATAAAGTAAGGACACCAGTCTCCAGAGCACGTAATCTTGTGAGATTAGAGCATATAGTGCTCACTTCTTATTGAGAACACTAGATAAGTAAGCTCTAATGAGTATCCATAAGTGCTGGCTATAAAGATTACTGTCTTGTTGACAAGTTACATCCTTGTACAATGAAGAACAGATAGGTGAGGAGGTTTGCAAAACACTGCCTGAGCCAATCAGTCCATTAATATTACTAGGCTTTTCTTGTGTATTTTCTGAAAACTTGATAGAGGCGGTAGGTAGAAGTGAGGGTTCATTTCAGGCCATGGGTCTGCACTATGGCACTCATGATAATGAATGGACGCCACTGACTTGATGTCCCCTTTCCCTGAGGCAACTTGGTGTTCTGTCTATTCAGACAAGAAGGCAAGCAAGAAGATTTAAAAGAAGTGAGGCAAAAGAAAACCGAATAGACTGAGGATGAAGGAAGAAGACAAGCAGCTCAATAGAGCAACAAAGCTGGGCCCTGTGGAATGATGATCTCTATCCGTGCTTTACCACCAGGTCACTGTAACTTCAGGTAAATTGCTTCAGCTCACACCCTCAAATGTATTTAGAGGCCTAACTTCCTTTGTCTGCAGCAGCACTTAAATATCTTTGAGGACCTGATCTATAGGCCATACTTCTCAAATCTATACTTAGGCTCACTTAGTCGGTGGCCTCATTTTTTTTTTATTAGGGTGCTAATCAACCAGAATTGCCACTGAAGTTAAATAGGAGCCACAAGTACTTAATTCCTCTGCCAGTCAGTCCAATTTTATTGTGTCTAACTGTAGTTTCAGGTACCGAACTTCAGTCGAAAATTTGTTGTTAAACCTCTCTTGTATTATTCATCTTCATAAAGTTCTTTGAGATCCTTGAACAAAATGCTCCCTGTGACTGAATATTATTGTCTGAAAAAGGAGAGATGGAGACAAAAGAAAAAGACTGCAAATATACTTCTCCAGCGATAACACAGCAACCACCTGCCAGCAGGAAGCCCTGTTACCACATACAGATGTAGCAGATGCAGTATATGAGGGATGAATCACTTGAACATGAATTCTGAGGAACTGTTATTTAAAAAAAAAAAAAAAAGCTTCCTTAAATTTCTGGCCACAACTTTCACCTCTTTTCGCTATTTTTTTCTTGGTCTGTTATAACACCAAGGTCCTGACCGTTTACGGTGATTAAAGATCCCCTGGCATTTTTCCCAGGCTAGAAGTTATCTCCTATCTACTGCAGATGTTCCCCTCCAGCTGCAGCTGCATAAGCTGTACTTCCCTATTCCCTCCTTAAAATTGGGTAATGAGTGAATGCAGCTGAGTTAACTTCCCTCCCTAAGAGCTAAATCCTCTTCTCAGAGATTGAGTTCGAAGTTGCTCACTGTAGGTAATGAAGAGTTCCACCGCACCTTAGACTAACAAAAACGTAGATGGTATCATGAGCTTTCGTGGGCACAACCCACTTCTTCAGATGAATGGAGTTTAAAGGGTCCAGGTTACAAATAAATAGCAGAGAAAGAGAGGGAATGGGGAGGGAAGGGAAAGGAAAGGAGGAAAAATGGGGGGAAAATAGTCAATTAGAATGTCCATGCTAAATGAAGCTGATACTTAGAATCCACTGTATTGGTGTTTGGCTTTTTACATCATTAGGATGTGGAATGCAGTGAGTAATCCAGTTAAGGTCTTTATTTAAACTTCTGTTGCAGGTATCAAACTTTGTATTTGAAGTTCTGCAGATTCCCTTTCAAGCTGGTTGTTTTAATTGGCTTGTAATAATAGGGAAACTTTGAGATCCATTAATGAGTGCTCGGGCAAGTTAAAATGTTTCCCAACGGGGTTCTGTGTGTTACCTTTTTGAATAGCAGATTTGTGTCCATTCATCCTTCAACATAAAGACTGTCGAGTTTGGCCAAAATACATGGCAAAGGGGCACTGCTGGTACTTGATGGCATAGATCACATTGGTGGATGTGCTGTTATATAAGCCTCTGATGTGGTGGTTTATGCAGTTAGGTCCTGTGATGATGTTGCTTATATAGATGTGTGGACAGAGTTGGCACCAGAATTGATTGCAGGGGTGGGTTCCTGGGTGAGTATGATGGAGGTATGTTGCATGGTTGCTGGAAAGAATTTGTTTCAGCTTAGGGGGTTGTCTGTAGGCAAGGATTGGCCTGTCCCTAAGGCCATTTTCATCATATGGACCCACGGGAAGGAGACCCTTGAAGAATTCCACAGGGTTTTCAACAACTTCCACCCTACAATCAACCTTAGCCTTGGCCAGTCCATACAAGAGATCCACTTCCTTGACACTACAGTACAATTACACAATGGCCACATTTCCACCACCTTGTACCGGAAACCTACCGACCGTTACACTTGCCTACATGCCTCCAGCTTCCATCCAAGACACATTTCCCAATCAATTGTTTACAGCCAGGCCCTAAGATACAACTGGATTTGGTCCAATCCCACAGCCAGAGACAAACGCCTACAGAATCTATATCAAGCATTCTTAAAACTATAATACCCATTTGGAGAAGTGAAAAAACAGATTGACAGAGACAGATAAGAACCCAGACATCAGCTTCGTCAAGATAGGCCCAACAAAGAAAACAACAGAACTCCATTTGTCATCACCTACAGTCCCCAACTTAAACCCCTCAAGCACATTATCAACCATCTACAACCTATCCTGGAAAATGACCCCTCACTCTCACAGGCCTTGGGAGACAGGCCAATCAAATACTTTTTAAAAATGTGGACACCAGAACTGGACCCAGCATTCCAATACTGGTCTCACTAGTGCTGCAGAGATGTAACATCACCTGCCTACTCCTGCTCACTACTCTCCTGTTTGTACGTCGAGGGTCACATTAGCCCTTTGTGCCACAACATCAAACTGGGAGCTGCTGTTGAGTTGCTTGTCTAATGAGATCCTTAAATCCTTTTCTGATAGTCTATTGCTTTCAAAGATTTATTTAAATATTTTTACCCCGCCTTTCAATTTAAAATATTCAAGGCGGCTTACAAAAAAACACAATATCAATATATATAAAAATTTAAAATCTGAGACCCCAGAGAGACATAACCAGCTAAAAATATAGAGAGAGGAGGAACACACACATTAATAAAAGCATGAATAAAAAGGGTGGCTTTAGCCTGACGCTGAAACAACACTAGTGTTGGCGCCACGCGAACATCCCGAGGAAGAGAATTCCACAGCCTGGGAGCAAAAGCTGAGAATGTCCTGTTCCACGTAGATGTTAATCTCCTATTCTGTATGGATGGCCTATGTTCTTTGCTCTTCAGTTAAGAACTTTGCATTTAGCTGTATTAAAGCATTATTTATATGGGCCCAGCTTACCAAGCAATCCAAATCATACTATGTGATGCTTATCCTTTTTATTTATCGCTCAGCCAATACTTGAGGCAATGGAAATTTTTTTCAGTATTGATTTTATTCAATGACAAACTACATTAACACACAGTTACAGTTGTTTGGTGGTAGGTCGTCACTTCACAGAAGCTGATACTTCTGAAAGCCAGGTAATGCACAATTAAGGTTGCCAGTGCGACTGTAACTCTATCCTCTTTCAGCTACAGCCCAATAAACATATACCTTTGCTCTACCAATGCCACAATAACTAAAGCATACAAACTCTTACACCCTATGCACTATCACCCAGTTTCATTTTGTGAAACTGACTAGATATTGGTGGTGATCTGGTCTGATCACAAGCCTTACTCTCCTGATCTGATCACAAGCCTCCTGATAATTGTTCTTTTTTTCCCTAGAGAGCCCCTGCCACATTATTAGACTTGAGCCAGATCTGGGCATTTCACTACCTGATGCCTCATGTACTGCTATTAACTGTGATCACTCTTATGCTTATGCTTGTTTGATGGTGCCTTGGTATTAGAGGAGAATCCCAGCCTTCTTTCTTTTCTTTTTCCAGTTCAGGTCTTTGTTCAAATCTTGATTCAAGGTGTCAAATTTGTAAATGAAGACAAGTTCCGCAGCTTCTCTCTCTGGCAGGTTTTTGTAATTGCTTAGCAATAGTATAGTCAAGAGCAACTCCAAATACCAAAGCAAGCCAGCTAACCATTCAGATTATAGAGCAGTTGCAAAACTTGAGTTTTAAAGCATATACAATGCTGGGAATTGAAATCCTCTGGCTGTTTCTCCATATTGGTTGCATAAGTGATGTACAAAAATACATTTTCTTAAATGCTGTTCTCCATTTGCTGCCCCACCCCAATGATTTTGTGTTTGTCATGGACTCCCTTTGATAAAACTCCATTTTTGCCCACATCACGTCAATAGTTTGGTCTCCAGCTTTGCATGGGGAAAAAACCTAGACCATTTTTTCAAGGCTTATATCTCTAACTCCTGACTCAAGTGATGTCAGATTTTCATCACTAAAACTACCCTAACTGCTCCAGAAGCACATCACATTTCAAAAGAATCTTACTAAGCATGTCATTTTTAGAAGACCTAGAAATGTCAAACTTTAAACAGAAGTCATTAGGCAACAATATAGAGCGCTGGTTAGACTCGATAATGAGGGTGTCTAGGAGTTTACCTTCTTTGAAGGAACATTATTATTGATTCTAGATGTTCTCATCTGCAGTTTCACATGTCTTCTGAGCAGTTCAGAGCACCCAGAGTTTCTATTTAGGTAACTTACCCAAATTCTGGAAGGAGTGGACTTCTTGGTTCTTTTGCTATTACATTTCTGTTATGGCAACCTGTTTTTTGTCCATAAAATAGGATGAGTGCTCTTTGAGGTGGGCAAACATATTACGCTTTCTTTCAGACTGTTGGGTACTGGAAACTAGACTGAGACTTGTTGGGGAATGTTGAGAGGAAGGAAACTCAGAAGGCAACAAGAGTGTCAGGCTTGTTGACCTCCCAACAACATAACTGATGTTTTTGAACAACTTCCTGAGGGTGAAACCATCTTGGTTTCCTCGTTTCACTATTTATAATTTATTGTGGCTTAATTGTAAGAATTGGAGTCAGTCAAAACCCTGAATACACAAACATATTTTGAAGAAGTTCCTGTTTTGATCCAGTTCTTGCATCAAAACTCACTGTGTACATAGTACCACAAATGCACATTGTTCCCGACCAGAAGGGTGTACATTTTAGTTAGACCAAAAACTCCACAAACCTTGGGGGGAGGCGGAACTACAGTTTGGAAATCCCTGCTCTATACCTTATAACAATCATACATAGAACAATATACCAACTAAACATTCAATATTAAACACTTAAAATTAAGCATCCAGTAAATGCTGGCAGGGCAGTGACTGAATGCCATCTGAGTGAGGCCTTTCTCTACTCAGTCACTCAGCTTTATTTACCCATATGCTTTGGAATGTAAAATAGAGAAAGATATTAACTTAGAAGCTTCTTAAGATTCCCTCTGAGACTGTGTCTACAGGTGACCCCCAACTTACGACCGCCCGACCTACGACCGCCCGCATTTATGACTGCCCTGCTCTGGGTCAGTGTGGCCTCTTGCCTGGCACAGCCCCTGGCCGGTTCTGGGTGCCGTTCGCACTGCGCCGCTGAGTTCAGGAGCCGCCTACCACCTGGCACAGACCCCAGCTGGCTCTGGGTGCAGTTCACGCTCTGCCATGCCACTGGCTCTGGGAGACTACAACTCCCAGGAGACAAATCAGGCCAAAACAGCACCCCCATTTATAACATTGCACCAATGTGCAATAAGGGTTCAACTTATGATGGCCCAACTTACAATGGTTCTCCAGGAACCAATTAAGTCATAATTGCGAGGGTCGCCTGTAAAGGTCTGTCTGCTCTCTGACAAGTTTTGAGAGCGTTTCGTGTTGTTAATGTCTGCCCCTTGCTGACTGCCCCTAACTGTCTGAGGTAAAAGTGGCCCCTCAAGAAGAGACAAAGGGAGCCTGCTGTCTAACTGTGACCAGTGTTTCCTGGAATCTGAGCACTTGGGCAGCCATCCAGGAGAGATTCAAATGCTGCTCAGTTGATTAGCGGAGTGCCCTCCACCAGCAACGTGTTCCTACTGACAGTGTACATCCCCACATGCCTCAGAGCACATAACAAAATGTATTCTGCACGGAGATGGAAAACTTAGAGGGAACATTGGCTGTGATGGCTGCTAAGGTGCCCTTGCTGGCTAGGTGGCAGAAGCTGACATTGCTTGGCCAACACTAGAATGTGGCCGTGGCTGCTGCTACCTTTTTCCGAGGTTATTCTGTATACTCTCTATTTAAAGTGTTATAATGCACTTTCAACAACTGAGCACAATCTCTCATCACACTCCAAATAGCATTTCCCCTTAAAGTATGACTTCAAAAAGGGAAAATGCCAATCCTGTCAGCAAAGAAAGTGAAATATTCACAGCCAAAATCTGCCAACTGATTTCCTTTTGCAACCTGCCTTGCTTTGGCTCATCTACTCTATCCAGATTGCTTAAATCTTTTCTTTTATTAAATCTTTAGGTTACTGCTACTCCTTGAAAAGCTGTGGAGATAGGGCTGCATAACTGTGAACTAGAGAGAGATCCAACCTGGAGTGCTAAATCTGATGCCTTACGTGTATGTCCATGCATGTGTACACAGACACATATGTAAAGTACTGATTTGAATTCAAATCTCCCACCTCACGCTCATCGCTATTACAATGACTTTAAAAAAAACTTTGTTCCTACATAACCAAGGATCTCAATGTGTTCTACAGAGTGGAAAGTATGTGTAAGGAGACTGTTAGCCCCTTACTTAAACTCTGTGGGAGTTTTTTGGCTTGCCAGCTCCCAGTGTCAACAGGGGAAGGGTCCATGAGACTGACAGACCCCAGAAACAATGGAAAGCAGCCAACGCTCCAGCTTAGCCTGATTGACAAGTTGGACAGGCCAGTGAGAAAAGCAAGAGGCCAGGACCCGTCCTCCCTGTGAGCTGGGATTGTTCTGGCTCTCTCTGAGCAAACAGAGAGCTGAGAGACTGCCCAAGGGGGGGCAAGCAGTGTGCAGAAGAAGTCCTGCAAAAACAGGGAGCTGATAGACAGCCCAAGCAAAGCAAGCTGTGTGCTGAGGGGCAGTTTTTGCAGCAGCTGAGCCAGACACACACAGCTCAAGGAGCGCAGACCCTGTGTTGAGCAGTAGACTGGCAGTGCTCAGAGAGCCAAAAGGAACAGAGAAGCAATGCAAGAAGCTAGAGACTGGCCACACAGCACAGCCTGCAGCTGGATGTGGTGAGCAGCTGGGAACTGCAAAGTGTGGGGAGAGGCTCTGGACTGGGAGAGGGGTCTAGCCACTTAGAGCTTGAGGCTGTGTGGTCACTGCCAGAGCAAGCGTGTCCAGCCTGCAGCCCCCTGCAGCACATCCAAGGCCTCTAAGGGGCCTCTAAGGAAGAGACTGTGGACTGTCCTTACACTCTGCAGGCTGCTGTTTTGATGTCCCTGTGCTACAGGGCAGGGCTGTGTGTTCTCATTTAACCATTCTCATTTTTTCTTATTCTTTTCTCTCTAATCAGTTGGTTGTTTAATAAATTGTATTTGCTTTGAACCTTATGAAGTGATCACTGGGCCAAGAAGGCCTGCAGTGTAAAGAGAGCACCTCGGACTGGGGACACCCTAACTCCTGCCCCTAGTGACTACAAGGTCAGGGATTAAGCCCCAGGAAACCTGGGCCCAGCCTTGTTGGGGGTTTCGAGGGCTCTGCTACTCAGAGTGGAGGGGGAGCCCTCAGGATCAGGGAGGCCGTGGGGTAAAGGAAGTGGGAGCAGGGACTCAGATCCTTTCGCTGGTCCATTTCACCGGGGTGTATAGAAGCCAGGAAAGTTCCCCACAATAGCAGGACCATTCCCCCGCTTACATATGTACTACAAGGATTAATTCAAATGGCCACGGAGCAATGTTATGGAGAGGTTGAAATACAAAAACATGGAAAAATTCTATGGAAGGGATTATTACAGCCAGAGAACCTTCATCTGGGGCCTAGTTCTCCACCAAAGCTGCAAAATTACATCATAAGGAGCTATCAAGGATAGCAAACCACTTCACTTGCCCTGAATACAGCCAGTGATTGTTCCACTGAGGACAACTACTCAGGACCAGAGAGTGATAAAAACTCAATAGCCCAGGATTAGGATATCGATCTGGCCTGTGTCCAGTCTCCCTGCACCACTGGTGTTTTCATTATTTATCCACAGTGGAACAGCACTAAGCACCTCACATCAGGCTATCTCATGGCTCATTGGTTAGAGCTCAGAGTGATGAGGTACATATCACTTTAGGACAGGATGCAGAGGTAAAGTTGGTAGACATTTTTCCTCGTGGCGCAGCCAGTCCTGGAACTCACAAGGGGAGAGGGAATTCTGGATTTATTCTTAAGTGGAGCACAGGATCTGGTCCAAGATGTGACTGTAGCTGAACTGCTTGGTAAGAGTAGCCATAATGTAATTAAATTGAACATTCTTGTGAGGGAGAAGATACCTAAAAAGCCCACCCCAGTACCATTTGACTTCAAAAAGAGGAACTTCACAAAAATGAGGAAGCTAAACAGAAATCAAAAGGAAAAGTTAGAAAAAGTGACATGATTGCCAGTTACATGGAAACTTAAAAAAAAAACCATAATAGAGGTTCAAAATGAAGTGCATACCCTAAATTAAAAGTAGTAAGAGGAACAAAAAAATGCAGCCCTGGCTAAATAAAGTAAAAAGCCGCTGGACACAAATCAAATTCTACACAAAAAATAGCAAGGAGCATAAAATCTGGCAAGTCAAGTGTCTAATTACACAGGCCAAATATTTATTGGAAGAGCAACTAGCAAAAGAGACAAAAGCTAATAGCAAAATACATGATAAATGTGAGGCCTGTAAATAAATCTTTGCGGCCACTGTGCAGTCAAGGTGCAAAAGAAGCACTCAAAGACAAGAAGTTGTATAATTCTTTGCATCAGTCTTCACTGCAAAGGATTTGTGGGAGAGTCCTACGCCTGAGTCATTTTTAGGTGACAAATCGGAGGAATTGTTCAAGATTAATGTATTAATAGTGGAGGTTTTGAAGCAAATTTATAAATTAAAACAGTAATAAGAGTCCAGGACAAGATAGTATTTATCCATGATTTCTAATGGAACTCAAACATTGAATTGCAGAACTACAAACTGTGGTATGTAACCTATCACTTAAATCAACTTCTGTGTCAGATGAAGAGGGCAGCAGGGACATAATTTTAGATTTTTGGTGGCAGGGAGGAAACTTTAACTAAGATTCCAGGGGCTACTTCCTACAGCATCAATAGTCCAGTCACTTAAACTCTCCCTAAAATAGCCCAATGTATTTAAACGTTTTTATTAATGCATTGGTATATACTTTAAAAAGAATCACCATCTACAATTAAATGATCAATGTAATTAGCACAGAACTATAACAAATTTTAGCAGCCAAATTTTACAAACTGCTCAGATGGGCTTGGATTTATGCTCACTGAGGGTATGTCTTCACTAGCCCTCTAGCTCGAACTAGGGAGGCTAATGTAGGCATTCGAAGTTGCAAATCAAGCTCGGGATTTAAATACCCCGCGCTTGATTTGCATCTTCCGGGCCGGTCACCATTTTTTAAATTTACAAGTCTGGACTAACTGCCCACGTCTAAGAATTAAAGCCTTAAATCGAACTACCTGTTATCCCTCCAGCGCCCCCATGCGCCGCACATCCAGGCACGGGGCCGCACATTCGCCGCGTTCCCAGGGGTGGGGCCGCCCATTTACCGTGTGCCCGAGGCTGGCGCTCCCCATGCGCCACGTGCCCGGGGCTGGTGCTCTCCATGCGCCGTGTGCCTGGGGGCGGGACCACCCATGCGCTTGGGGCTGGCACCACGTATGCACCGCAAGCCCAGGGTGGGGCCAGCCTCGAGCACTTGGCAGGAGCCATGGCACCCCCGGGCACCGCATTGGGGACCACTGTCTTACTGGTTAGTGCAATCCTTGGTCTTCCTTTGCCTTTCTGAGTTCTCTGATCTCGAGCTCATAGTTTGATACTTTAAGCAATACACAAGCCTCTGAGTATTCAGTCGCTAACCGACTCTGGGATGGACAAAACAGTCTTCATATGTGAAAATATCTGTTCACAGAGGTATGTAGATCCAAAGGCTGAGAGCAGTGAAAATGCCACTTTCTTCAAGCAGTCAAATTTCACAAGCAGGGACTTCCAACAGGCCATGATAGAAACCCCGTGATCTGTCTCGGTAGCTTCAAATGTGTGATGCAGTTCCCTAAACTTTGAGTCCCATAAGTCTGAGCATTGCAAATCAATGAGCTGCATTTCGAAATCCTCAGCACCCATCCACTGAAACACTGTTGAATCCATGTCGCTGTCAGCAAAGTTGTCTGGTTTGATTATAAAGGAAAACATTGGGCCCAAACCATTGGAAATCTTGAAATCTGACAAAATTCTAATGTGAGTTCTTGCATGTACATTTTAATCTCAGCAACAAAGGTGGTGCAATGTTTCAATAGTTCTTTAAGATGTTGCAAATTGCAGAAAGTCGAGGTGTCAGTGTCCCAAGAAAAAACAACAAATGCCTTCCATGTTTCAAAAAGACTCATAACAGTTTGGCCTGCACCATGGAGAGGGAGGTTGAGTTGATTTGGATGCACGGTAATATCAGTTAGAAACATTATTTGCATGAGCCATTTGTCATTATCCAAATAGCTGATGGATGATGGGGTACTGTAAATTAGCGTATATAATCCGCACATGTGTATTTCCCACACCCATGCATAACCTGTGGTTTTTCCTGATTGTGCAAAAAAAAAAAAAAAAAAGTCTTAGATAACCTGCGCACATGTATAGCCCGTGGGAGATGAACTGCGGGTACTGTTAATGAACAGCACCTGTAATGAAGTGTTAATGAACTGCAGCTGATGATGCTGAGCAGTAAGTATGCTACAACCCTTATTGCTGGTATATAACCCCTTTGAACCACACTGTTTTACCATTTATTTATTCCTTTAGTAGTTTCAACTTGTAATGAATTCTTTAAAAGTATATAAAACTTCTTAAAACTTTTTAAACATGCCTAAACGCAAATCCTACACAGCTGATTTTAAATTGTGTGTTAGACAGTTCCGTCATCACTCTGGAGGTCAAATTCGGCTCCTGGTCAGTTAGTAATTCCTTGGGTAACCTCACCCAAGAAAACAGTTTTGAGTTCCTCGGCTATCACCCGAGCCGTCGCTTTTCGTAAGGGAATGGCCTACGGGTATCACATTGTATAGTCCACAAAGACTAATATATATAGGTGGCCCCTTCCTGACTTCTCTAGGGGTCCCACTAGGTCTAAGGCAATATGTTCAAATGGAATCCGCACTAGCAGGAGGGGAACCAAAAGGGCCAGTGGCACTTTCGTTGACGCCGTCTTCTGACACTATGGACATGAAGCACAGAAGTCCTTAATCTCCTGATACACTCCCAGCCAGTAAAATCGTTGTAGGACTCTCTTCTGGGTTTTGTTGGCCCCCAGGTACCCTGGCCAGGTGTGGTCATGGGCCAATTCCATGACTTTCCATCAGTACTGACGGTGAATCAACAGTTGGGACCTTTCCTCTCGTTCTGTTTCTCCTGTCACTATCCATTAAGGTCGCACGTCGCCTTCTGGCTCTCGGGTCCCTTCTTGTATCTGCTGCCATGCCTGTTGTAAGATCAGGTCTTCCCGTTGATAGGTGAGGAAGTCCCCGTCATCTAGCTCCAGGTGGGTAAGTGCCTGGTGGTCGTCTCGCCCTCGTCCCTCCCCAGACACCGGCCTGGGTACTCCTTCCCCCATAGCCATTAGGGTAGGGTTTCCCTGGCTTCCTAAGTCCCAAAGTTCAGTTGTCTCGCCCCACTGTCTTAACAGGCGTGCGAGCCCGGGCCAATTTCTCCCCAGTAGGGCGGGGTAAGTGAGTTTGGGGGTCACCGCCACTTTCCAGGCTCCGTCCTCCCACCCATCATTGATGAGTACCATGGTCGTGGGGTATAAGTGTACATCCCCTTGCACGCAGCGCATCCATACGCGGGGGCCCTGAGGCACAATAGTGTGGATAATGTCGGCCCAAACTATCATCTGCCCACACCCTGAGTCTATCACCACCTCCACCAGCTTCCCGTTAATCCAGACTTTTCACATTACCTGTAGTCAACTATGCTCACCCCTGGATGCTCCTTCGGTCTGTCTCTGCCCGAAGGTGCAATCCATAAGGGGACAGTCCTTCTTGAAATGCCCCTCTTGGCCGCACTGATATCAGGCTCTTCTTGGTGCGGTATCCCTCTTCGGGCTTCACTCCCGTCTTTCTCCCTGAGTTACTACTGATCCTCCCCTGGCCTCCGGCCGACTCCATCTCGGGGCCAACTTCCTCTCCGACATGGGTCCTAATGGAGGCCTTCGGTTGTACCCCAGGTGGCTGGAGGCACCCATCCCTCTGCCAGCGGACCCCCCCTTTTTGGGGGGTGCTCGGGGCAGGTGCTGGTCCTCTCCCTTCAGCCCCCTCGGCCACCATGAAGTGTTCCATTAGCATGATGGCTTCCTCCAAGGAGTCTGGCAAATGCCAACGCACCCACATCTGGCCTTTCGGGGGTAAGATCCTCACATATTGCTCCAAAAAGACCAGCTCCACAACCTGTAACCCAGATTTATTTTCAGGTTCTAGCCACCTCACGCCCACCTCTTTTATCTGCTGGGCCACTGCTCGGGGGCATTCCTTTGGGTCATAACTGGCCTCCCTAAATCTTCGTCTATACATTTTGGGCGTGTCGCCCAGATGATCCAGAATCACCTCTTTAACCTTATAATAGCATAAGGCGTCCTTGGGCGACATTCCTCAGTGGGCCAGCTGGGCCGAGCCAGATAGGTATGGCACCAAGAGCCTGGCCCAATGCTTCTGCAGCCATTTAGCCCCTGTGAACACCTGCACTAATGTGACCAGGAATGCCTCTGGGTCATCTTGGGGTCCCAACTTAGCCAGGTGTATGGGTAATTGAGTGTTTGTGTTCCTGCCTTCCTCCCCCATTACCGGCCCACTAGCCACTCCAGCCAGTGCCAATCTCTCGGATTTCTCGAATCAGCTGGCCTTGTTGTTCCTGGAATTGTCATGATTTGTTGTAGCACCTGGCTCTGTTGTTGCTGCTGTTGTTTTTGACTATCCATCAGCCATTCTAAGACCTTACTGATCTCCATTCTTGCCCCTTAGAACAAATTCACAATTAGCTTAGGCAAAGCTTATCCCCTTACTCAACCCTTCTTTCAGGCCGGGGAACCGTGCCCACATTCTCCACCACGTGTACCAGGTTTCCTCACGTTTATCGTGAGCCGGGCTCCCTGTGCATGTACCCTTCCCCAAAACGATTGTGGTCCAACCCGGCCAACTTGCAGTTCGGCATTCGGCTGGTCGTGTCCCCGTCGCCCTGTTCGGGGATATATCGCCTCTTAAACTCTTCTCACACAGAGATTTGAGAATCGCCCCAGTGGTGGGGTAAGGTGGCTCGGGCCTGCCCTCACTCTGAGCCCTGGCCCAGGGCCCTATGGCAGGGAATTGTATCCCTGCTCAGCGGATGGGGCTATTACCGCTAAACCCACCTGCTCACAGGTTCCTCGGCCCTGCCCTGAGCCACTTTTTTCCCCGCCACCGGCTTTTGTCCTCAGCTGGCAGGGGGGTAGGACTCACCACTTGCCTCCCCCCATGTCACAGTTCCTTGTAGGGTCTTTTTCCCCATGTCTTTTCCTTCGCTCTCTCCTCCTCCCACCCCCCGGTTCTGTGCCCCCCCCCCCTTAAACTACCCGCCCTGGTGGCTGAGGGTGCCTCCCACTCCATGCCCCAAGTCGTGCCCTCCCGCATCATCCCCATGACGTGGCTGGTGACGTCATTTCTGTGTGTCTCTGGCTGCTCGTCCCCTGCGCCCCTGGTGCCGTCGTCCTTTCCCCCGCCGTTCTGTCCCGAACCCACTGGTCTCGCCGCCTTGCCTGCGGCCTCCAGACCCTCCGCCTGTCCCCCACGACGTGGCCCGGGGTTATCCCAAGTGCGAGGCACCTCCACTCCATCACAGTCAGTCTTGTTTTCCTGTAATTTCAGTAAAAAAAACCTTGTATAACACGCAGGCGAGTACAGCCTGCGGAGGGGGGGATTATAAAACCTTGCATAACCTGCAGTTATATATGCTAAAAGACGGTAATTTTGACCTTTTTTCTGACAAAGATATCGATTGCATCAAGACAGTCCACAAAACGTGTCAAAACCTTAACCAATGAACACTGCTGTGAAGCGGAATGTCTTTGTATTCACTGTCCATTTCCTCACATAGGACTTGAAACTGCGGATGTGTCAAGACAGATCAAGCAACAAGAAGATTCATGATCTTCACCACTGTAGGCATCACATTATTAAGCTCCAAGTTAGAAATCTTGGCGCACAGATTTTCTTGGTGAATTATACCATGAAAATTTACCGTCAGGTGGCCAGTGTGATCCTCAATGATCTTTACAAATCCCGTGGCTGGCATGATTTTGCACAAATACTTTTAACGGAGAAACTTTTCCGTTTAATGTATTTGCGCAAGAGAGCGTCTATACTGGCATGTGCCTTTGAGCAAAAGATTTGCTTTTGTGCAAAAGCATCCGTGCCAGTGTAGAAGCTCTCTTGCGCAAGAAAGCTCCGATTGCCATTTTAGCCATCGGGCTTTCTTGCGCAAGAAATTAACGTTGCCTGTCTACACTGGCCCTCTTGTGCACTAATTCTTGCGCAAGAGGGCTTATCCCTGAGCGGGAACGTCAGAGTATTTGCGCAAGAACCACTGATTTTGTACATTACAAAGTCAGTGTTCTTGCGCAAATACTTGCGGCTAGTGTAGACAGGCAGCAAGATTTTGCGCAAAAGCATTTGCTTTTGCACAAAATCATGCTAGTCTAGATGCAGCCCTTCTGTTTTCCGACCAGAGCAGGGGCACCGTCAGTTGTCACGGAAAATTATTTTTTTTTGTCAATTCCTCTTTCCTCAAAATGATTAAAAAACATCTTCGCTATACATTCCCCTTTTGTTGTGCCATGCATAGATTTTAGGCAGCATAGCTCTTCTCAGACTTTGTCTGAGGCACAGTATCTTGCAAGGACTGCTAACTGTGGCACATAATTTAGGTCCACACACTCATTGAGGACAAGACTAAATACCACTGCATCTTTTGATGCCACTGTCTGTTTGTTTCTGCCATTTCACCACTGACCTAGCAGATAAAATTAAGTCTTTTATTCTGGATATGATTGTGTCTTTTTGGGGCAAGCCATTGGACAAAACAACTGAACAACTGAGAAGAGCCTCTTTTATATAATGTTCATCTGTAAATGGCTTTCCATGTTTTGCAATACAATGTGCGATTTTGTAACTTCTCTCTGAGACTTAATTTTTAATGGCAGAGAAGTTAGTGAAGACACTGCTTTTGCTTTTTGTATCTCGTGATGGCCCATTTGACTCAGCCTTGTCTGCCTCATCCTTGAAGTGTTTCTCGTGCTTTGTCTGAAAATGTCATTGGACACTTGATATGCGGCAAATAACGCTCTCACAACATAGAGCAGAAAAAGCACTGTCTGTATGCTGAACAAATCCGTATTCATCTGTCCAAGAAGACTAAAATGAGCGAACATCTAACTTTGCTGTCTTAGGAACGGCCATTAGTTGCTGAAAATCAATTCTTCCTTCTGTCAGGATCGCTGTAATTATTTTTTTAATGTTATTGTTTTGAGGCTTTGCTTCTTCTCTCCCTCCAGCTTTGAGTGCCTCAGAATAACATGAGGCTAGTGCATGTGGGGAAAGCAGGAAACTGTCAAAGAGCAATAGTTTTTCCAGTCAGCACTATGCACATGCAAAGAGCAATAGTTTTTTCAGGATATGCAATTCGTATCCAACCCCCAGTTTAAATTCCCAAGGGCAGCAACTCATATGCAACACACCTGTCTGGTCCCCAGGCTGCCTGTGGCTTCAACATCCCCCAATCGTCAACCCGCCTGCCCACGGGTTCAACATGCCGCAGCAGCAACTCACTCAGCCACCACGTGTTGTAGGCCTGAATTGCTGTCCACCCCACAATGCAGCCTCAGCCCCAGTGGCAGCCGGCCCCCAACATGGCACTGGCCACATGTGGCTTCAACACCTGCCTCCGGTGCCAAGGACACCTGCCGCTTCAACATCACCCCCTCTGGTTCTCAGGCTGCTTCAACACCTCCCCCCCACTCCCCAAGCTTCTCGCGGCTTCAACACCGCCCCCTCCCCCGCCTGGTCCTCAAACACCTTCCCCCAATGCGGCTCTGGGCTGTCCCTGTTCCCGCCCCCGTCAGAGGGAGCAGCCACGACACTCAACTTCCAGGAACAGAAGGAAAGGGAGTGCTGCTGAGGAGGCGGGCTGGCTTGGATTTTGTGTGTGTCCACCTATGCGCGCAGGTTAAAGGGACAGTGGCACAGGCTCCTGGCTGCCAGGGGAGGAGAGGCAGGGCTGAGCTCCTACCTTGCATGCCAAGGAAAATCGGCTCGCGTGCTGAGGGTTGCTAACCCCTAGTCTAAGGATTATTTTCAGTCAGATACTTGAGAGAAATTTTTTTTGAAGCCCCTGGTTTTATAACTTACCAGGGGGATAAGCTATAGATGCTGGGACTAAGACATGCGGCACCTCCTGGTTTGATGTGATTTCCATCATGCATAGGGCCCAAAGGACATTTTCAAATTATGTGTTGTAATTTAACCAGAGGCAATTTTGGTAATTGCAGGGCAGCAAGACTAACTTCAGTAGCAGGCAAATTGATTGAAGCGATATTAAAGAACCCTATTATCAGACATTTTGGCAGCTTCTAGGCTGCAGCACTTTTCTGGGATACCGGAGGTATTCTGGAAAAGCCATGCTGCGTCCAAGGAATGTGACCACTTTTTTGGGGGGAAAATTTTTTTTTTGTTTTTCAAAAAAGCAGATGCACTCTTTCACCATCCCAGTAAACCGTGTTCTACGAGGAAGAAGGGATATGTCAAAAGAGTAGGTTTTCCCAAAATGTGGTGCCGTGCAGACGTGCCAAATTTCAGAAAAGCCTCTTTTGACAGAAAAGTGGAAAAAGATACGCAAATTGCGGTTTGCAGTTTGTGTATCTTTTTCTGACTTAACCTTTGTGGTCTAGATGTAGCCATAGATGAACATGATTTGTTAGGGAAAATTTCAGCTCAGCAAACTAAGCTGTCATGGATAAGAGGGAAGGGCCTTTTGTGGACTAGTAACTGGTTAAAAGATAGGAAACAAAGGGTAGGAATAATTGATCAGTTTTCAGAATGGAGAACGATACAAGGCTCTGTATTGGGAGCAGTGCTGATCAGCATATTCATAAGTGATCTGAAAAAGGTGAGGTGGCAAAGTTTGTAGATGATACAAAATTACTCAGGGTAGTAAAGTCCAGGGAAGTCTGAAGAATTACAAACTGATCTCACAGAACTGGGTGAGTGGTCAGCAAAATGGTAGAATACATTCAGTGTTGAAAAATGCAAAATCATACACATTGGAAAACATAATCCCAACTATACATATAAAATGATGGAGTCTAAATTAGCTCTTACCAAGCAAAAGATCTTGGGGTCATTGTGGATAGTTCTTTGAAAGCATCTGCTCAGTGTGCAGTGACATTTAAAAAAAAAAAAAAAAAGCTAATGTAATGTTAGGAACCATCAAGGAAGATATAATGTGATAGTAAATATCCTAATGCCACTATATAAATCCATGGCACGTCCACCACTTGAATACTGCATGCAGTTCTGGTTACCCCATCTCAAAAAACGTGAATTAGAAATGGAAAAGATTCAGAGAAGGGCAACAAAAAAGATTAAGGGTATGGAAAAGTTTCCACAGAAAGAGAGATTTAAAAGTCTGTGTCTTTTCACCTTGGAAAAGAGATGATTGAGGGGTAATATAACAGTTCTATAAAATCAGGAATAGTGAGGAGAAAGTAACTAAGGATGTTACTTACAACTTCTCATAACACAAGTACCAGGGGACACCCAACGACATTAATAGGCAACAGGTTTAAAGGAAACAAAAAAGTACTTCTTCACACAGCATGCAGTCAGCCTGTGGAACAAGGTGCTAGGGGATGTTGCAAAGGCCAAATACATAACTAGGTTAAAAAAGCAATTAGCTAAGTTCATGGTGAATAGGTCCATTAATGGCTATTAGCCAACATAGTCAGGGACGCAACCCTGTGCTCTGGGTGTCCTTAAACCTGGGACTGATGGGACTGGATGACAAGAGATGGATAACTTGATAATTGCTCTGTTCTGTTGTTTCCCTCAGGCCTTGTGCCCTCAGAAGACCGGATTCTGGGCTAGATGGACCATTGATGGACCAAGAATATGGCTGTTCTTATGTTATTAGAAGTAGGGGACTCCAGATCAAATCTTTTTCTTCCTCTCTGGAAGAGACAGAGGAATTGAATCTGAGTGTCCCCCATCCCAGATGAGGTTTCTAACATCGGAGCTAAAAGTTGCCAGTCTTTTTGCTTTATACGGAGTGAGACAGGTGCCTTCCTGCAGCCTGAATTTAGGCACCAGTCTCAGGCTATGTCTAGACTGCAGGCTTCTTTCGAAAGAGGCTCTTTCGAAAGATCGCGTCTAGACTGCAGGCGGATCATTCGATAGAGGAAATCCGCTTTTTCGAAAGAGAGCACCCAGCGAGTCTGGATGCTCTCTTTCGAAGACGGCCTCTTTACATTGAAGAACGCCTTCCTTCGAAAGAGGAACTTTCGAAGGAAGGCGTTCTTCCTCGTGAAACGAGGTTTACCGCCATCGAAAGAAAAGCCGCGTTCTTTCGAAATAATTTCGAAAGAACGCGGCTTGAGTCTGGACGCAGGGGAAGTTTTTTCGGGAAAAGGCTACTTTTCCTGAAAAAACCCCTGAGTCTGGACACGGCCTCAGAGTGGGGCAGGGCATAGCACACATCTGGCTTCCCACCTAGTGGGCTGACTACAGTGGATCTGTGTTTAGCCATTTTGTGCTGGTGCCTAATAGTGAAGTAAGCGACTACTCGTGTAGTGGAGTCACTACTCGACTACTTGCTTTCTCTCCCCCGCCTTGTTGCCTCTGTATCAGAGGCAGCAGGGGTAGGGGGAAAGGAGCTGGTGCTGGGAGGGGCAGGAGAGACAAAACTGCAGTGGTCCTGGAGCTGGCGTGAGCTGTTTAGTCCTGTCTCACGGCCCACGTTACCTCGCTGTGGGCTCTTACTACATTTAAAATTCAGAACCACAGCGGTCCTGGAGCTGGTGCAAGCCTGGACTGCTTAGTCCTAGCTTGTGCCTCCCCCAGGAGCTAACCCCACTGCAGCTCTGTAGTTTAAATGTAGTAGGAGCCAGGCTGCCTGCGTGCCTGGCTCCTCCTACATATAAACTGCTGAGCCACAGTGGGGTAGCGAGCGCCCTCCTTCTTATTGACTAATCAAGTAGTCAATGGAAATTCCATTGACTACTTGATTAGCTAATTAACCACTACTTAAAATCCCTAGTGCCTAACTCACTTCCACAAGAAATGCCCTAGGGCACTTCAGGCCCCTAACTAGGTGGCACAATTGTGGATCACAAAGCAGAGATAGGGACCTATCCCAGCAGGATGGACAGAGCTTAGTAAATACTCCTTTCCTGGGCACCTCTCATTGGCGCCTCTCATCCACTGGGCACAGAATGGCAATTGCCCCGGAGCCTGGAGATTCATAGAGGCCATGGGCTCCTAGCTGCTAGTCGGAACACCAAACTCTTTAAATCACTGCCGGAGCACCTTGCCAGGCACTTCACGTGGCTCTGAGGGTGCGGGACCCCAGAAGTGGTGCTGAGGGCTGGCTACCTCTGGCCTTGCCTCTCTAGCTCAAGGCCCTGCCCCTTTTAGGGTCATGGAGCAGGGCCCTTGCAGAAGCCTTTGTGGGTAGATAGGTAACTTAAGCAGCCCACCTACACCAGCATGTTAGTTTTTGTGGTTCCCAATTTTAGGTGCCTATCTCTCCCCATTCATTGTACTGGGAGCTTAGGCACCTACCTTGGCTTGATGGATTGCAATGCCATTCCCGTGATTTTTCTATGTCCCTAACACTTGACATTACAACTTCTTGTCCCACCCTCAAATATCATGGTGCTGAGGGAAGTGCAAGAACCAATACTGAATAGAATTCTCTAGTTCCAGTACACACAAGATGTGGGCTCTCTCAATTTTTCTGTCTTCCAGGAAGTGAAAATACCTCAAAGACCAACTTTCACAATATTTCTGTCACCTATACACTAAATGAAACATTAAAAGCCTAGCAAAAATACAGATCTGAATAAGCACAATAAAAATACAGATACAAAAGGGCATGCACACCCTACTGTAGAATTTCTGCCCCAGCCCTTTTCTCTCCTATGGCCTCTTTCAGAGATCATCTCCCAGGATCCTGAGAGGAATCTCTAAAGAGCAACATGAGATGGCCCGTTTCCCTTTCTTGCCCATACTTAGGGTCTGAATGTATTGCTTCTGCACCACCTGCCAGAAGACTGCCATGCATGTTGACTGTCTGTAGTATTGCAACAGAATTAGGCCACTCTGCAATCTAGACTGCTATGGATTTGCTACTATTTAAAGAAGCTATGGGATGTAGAGCTGTGAAGACATTGGTAGTAGCATGCACAGTGAAAAATAATCTCCCTGCTTACATTTCCTAGCAGTTCCTTTCTCATCAATGGAGATACCAGGAATATCCAGCTCCTAGTTTCAGTGACTTAGTGCTCAAAGGAGGGTAAAATAATCCTTGTAAATATTTATTAGCTAGCAACCATCCGTAAGTTCTGCCAGTGCTTCTCTTTCTGAAAAGTTCTGCAGATCACACCTTGCACTCAGCAGTGTAGTCCACTCTCATTTTTCCTTGTCTTGTGATACCTGGTGTTTTTTCTTAAAGCCCTACCTGCTGGAGTGCTGTGATTGCATCAGGATCTCAATTTTCCATTTGGAAAATGTAAGTTTGTAGCCCTCATTGTTGCAAAGAAAAGCTTGAAAATGTGAAGGGATTGTACCCTAAATGTTCAGACACCACAAAACAAGGAAAGAGCCTGGCACTTATTTTCTAAAAATCTCATGCTTTTTCAGTGCAGTGGGGGGGGCCTGACCCATGTCTTTTGAATGGTGGGGGTTTGCAATTTCATATGTACCATCAGCATAGCTTTGACCCTTTGTTTAATACGGTACATCTACACAGCAGTGTTATTTCAGAATAACTGACGTTATTCCAAAATAACATAGTTCGCATCTATACAGGAAGCCCATTATTTTGAAATAAATTTGAAAGAACAGGCTTCTTACTCCAACTTTTGTAAACCGCATTGTATGAGGAGTAAGGGAAGTCGAGGAAAGAGTGTTTTCTTTTGAAATAACTGCTGTGTAGACAGTGCCAAAGATGGAAATAAGCTATTTCGACATAAGCTATGCAATTAGTGTAACTCAAGTTTCATAGCTTATTTCAAGTTTAGCCCTGCTGTGTAGAAGCGCCCCCATTGGCCTACTGGGTGACCCTCAGCAAATCTGTGCCTCTGTTTCTCCACCCTCTAAACTGAGTATGATACTTACCTCCCTACACAATGCACTCTGAGATCTACAAAAGAAAAGTGTTACATATGTCACCAAATGACATAAAATAACCTACATACTTAGGGAAATTCACAACTATTTCTTAAGCTTTGTCCTTCATATAAATGCTGTTTAACTAACCTGGAGGTACTTCAGCTACTATCTGTTCTCTATGTCCCTCCAAGACTTCTGATGTCAACTGAATTTTTTCACTCTCTTTTTCTCTTGAAGTTGTAGCTGAACATGTTATATGGAACCACAGCTGCTTTCTATAAGGGAATCTGTCTGTTGAACTTCTTCCTTGAGAATGTTTGCTAGAGTTGCTCAGATTTTAAGTCTTTCTGAACCTTTTTTCAGGGCTTCCTTTTTCACTTGCTCTTTATTCTGGATTCCACCCTCTCACCCAAGGTCCATTTATGTTTGGCACAAAGGCTGGTTCTCTGAGTCATTGGATCTAGCTTGATATTTTCATTACTGATGTTCTCTTGTGGAGAAACCCCTAGATGCTGATGGGCATTAAGCAAATTGGTAGGAAAAGAGACTCCAAATTCTTGGAGGCTACTTCAGCATGTTAAATTGCAATAACAGGTGGTTAATAATTGAATTTCATCCTTGATTGGATAGTCTAGGCTTTGTAGGAGTTTGCTTTAGTTTTTACTTTCTGTGGTTTTGTAACAGACCCTGGTCATCTGTGGGCAGAATTGAACCCGGAAACTTCTGGAGCTTAGTGCATGAGTCTCTACTGCAGGGCTATTCAACTTTGGAAGCCCTGGGGTCCATAATGATACTCACAACACATGCCAAGGGCTGCAACTTCAGTGTGGTTCCATAGACATGCAAATATATATGCAAATAGCTTATTTCACACTGACAGGCATGAATACAAAGATTAAGGCAAGACTACACAACATGCAGGCCCCATTTAAGTCAGTTCTGCTGATATTAATAAAATGCAATATTTATCTGATTTCCACCCATATGACAGCACTTTTAATGAGCAATGACACTCCAGGAATTTAACTACTAAAACACATTTCAACAGAAGACCGTTATATTGACTACTTTTTTGTTTTGCCTCCCACCTGCAGGCCACATGTTGAACCCCATGTAAATCCAAACTGTACTGTGGGCCACAAACAAATGGGCTGCGGGGCATGGAGCCCACGGGCCATATGTTCAGTAGCCCTGCTTACTGCATGAGCTAAAAGCCAGCTCACTATTAGTTAAGGCTGCAGAGCAGGCTCATATTATTCTCTCTGTAAGTGGTCTCATTGCCACTAGATGGGATAATACAACACACCCAGGTGTGTGGGTTACAGTTTATTTTGTAATCCTTCTGTAGGCAGCTGCAGCTGTGAGCCATTATTTCTTAATCTGGTTAAACATGTTCCTCAATTTATGTTTGTTCATCTTTCCCAATTTGCACAAAATTTCCCCTGGGTGTCTTCCACTGCTTTGTCCTGTCTAGTCTCAAATGATTCAAGCAATAGGACTTACAGCTCCTCCCTTTGAAAACCTTTCCACAGTGTAAAAGATATAATTATTATTGAGAGGATGTGTGCTTTATTGAGAGGATGTGTGAATACTGTTTTATATATCACAGTGAATTTTCACTTATATGCAGGGCCCTATCAAATTTGCTGCCCTGAAAAACATGTTGTGCACCATGAAATCTGGTATCTCCTGTGAAATCTGGTCTTGTGTGCTTTCACCCTTTATTCTACAGGTTTTATGGGGGGAAAACCAGGGTTTCTCAGGTTGGAGGATCCTGACCCAAAAGGGAAATCTAGTGGACTCATGGTATTTCCTTATTTCTGGCGAGAAGCAGCTGCTGGCCAGGTTCCCAACTCCAAAGGCAATGTGGCCACCAGCAGCTGCAGAGAAAGAAGGGTGGCAATACCAAATCATGTGGTGTGGGGTGTGGAGAACAGTGGCTGCTGGCCAGGCACCCAGCTCTGAAGGCAGCACTGCCAGCAACAGCAGCAAGGGTGGCATGGTATGAACACCTCTGTGAAATTTGCCATTTATGTCGTAAATATCCTGCACAAAATGTGTGATTTCTCCTATGTGTAGGAAAATAACAGATTCCAGGAATCTGAGCAAACTGGAGCTATTGGTTAAGCTTATTTGCTCAGTTCTATTAAAAAAAAAACCTAATCTTTAATCATTTCTTAACGTGAAGTCATTCCAACACAAGCAATGACAGTCTCCAGTCAGGGCAACATGTGGCTATGCTAGATCAGTATTTTGATGGGAAATAGAAGACACTGCTTGGTGCTGCAGGAACTAGTGTTGGTGATGCAGCAGAAAATCAGTGCTGAATCAGTGCCTGATCAACAACCACATTTGCATCTTTTTATTATAATACATGTGTCTCTGGCTATGCCTATTCGAGAGGCATGATGCGTGAGGTAATTTTTTTTTTTAATTGGACCAACTTCTGTTGGTGAGAGAGACAAGCCTTGGAGCGTACACAGAGCTTTTTCCTTTTTAGACCATCCTTTTTTTTTTGCTGTAGGCTGCCGAAATCTATGAAATACTATGTATAACTAGACATTTTCAAAAATTGCTCTAAAAAATCAGAGGTACAATTTTCCATAGTGATTTTTGTGGACCAGATTTTTATTAGGATTTTGGGTGCAAAAAATACTAATTTTTGAATACAAGCAGGGTTTTTTTTGCATACTCAAACATAGAACTGGTACCGAAAATTATGATCACAATTTTAAGACCTGCGTTGAGACCTCTTTATTTCTAATGGGCCAAATTCATGTAATCAGGCACAACAGCATTGACTTCAGTGCTTTCACCAGGGCTGAATTTGAGCCAATGTCATAAGACATCAGCAGGCAGAAGAAGTTTAACTAGTCTGCTTGGAGCTGAAACTGAGTTAAAGCTCCTCTTACTGCTTATGGCCTTGTCTGGACCATATTTACTGCATGTAGTCAGACTCCCAACTTTGGACATACACCACAATTGTGTTTTGCAATCTTTTCTGGAGAAAACAAGCATGACTGCAGTGCTGTGTTTTTAATACATTTTGGTCTAGAAGATTCATAGAGGAAAAGGGGGCAAGGTGTTCCCGAAATACGTTCATCCGCCTACATGGCATCCAGCACAGCGTGTTGCTTAGCACTGTAGCGTTTACTGTGTGTCTGATTCATCCCCTTATGTTCCAAGCCAGCAGACACTATTAAAGACTGAATTGTGTGATATGTGCCACTGTACTTCTTTCACTTCACTATACCAAGAAAGTAATCTTTATTTGTTCGTGTAGGCCCTGACTCTCTAGAAATGCTGCAATTAAAACTTATTTAAACTTAAGTGAGAATCATTCAGGAAGCAGCCTTTAGCAAGACATTCTTACTGAGGGGAAAGCCACAGAGTTATAACAGTAAGTGGGAAAATAAACAATTCAGGAGTTCTAGTTAAAGTTTGATTAAAAAAAAAAACCCTCTAGAAGTGAGGCTACGAAAGATCTGCAAAGTGAAGCAATCAAAATCCAGGAAATTTCAAAAGTTTTCTCCTGCAAAATTAACTGGTATGTGATAACAGAATGGGCGGGGAAAGGTGTGTGTGAATGACTATATTTTTGCAGGCAATTTTTGGTAAAACATTTTTTCTTTTTTAATTTCACTCAAAAATTATTTCTTTAAAAAACACAAACAAAATGGGGAGAGGGGGAAATCAGTTTTCAAAACCCTTTTTTTAAACAAAACCTCCAAACATTTAACCCCCCAAAAAATCAACGTTTGGATTCTGTTACAAAGGTGAAAAACATTGTCCAAAATGAGTGCTTTCCCCAAAAAATTCATTTTGGTCAAAAAATCAGTTTCCAACAATTTAGTTTTATGCGAAAAATATCAATCAACTTTAATTAATACTGTAACACACAAAGCTGACAGGCCTTGGTTATAAACAGTTAGAATTGAACTTGGAACCTTTGGGGCTAAAGTCACATGCCTCTACCACATGAACTAAAAGCTACTTTCTTCTTAACTAAGGTTGTAGAGCAGACTTCACTCACCCTTCTCAGTGCCTCCACCTATCAATTCTTCCAGCTGAGGAAGTGCATCCCGAGATTCAGAGACCTCCAAGCCGTTCATCCTCGTAAAGCCCCCATTAGTAAAGCCAAGGGACCTAGGTCATCAGTGGGTGAGATTGAACACAGCATGAGTTACAAACCAGCAGCCTCTTAGTTAAAGCTATAGGGACTTCACTCTCCCTCCTCAGGGCCTCTGGGTTACAAATACGAGTAAGATCCAATGTGTATGAAGTTTTCCCTGTAAAAATACTATCCAGGTAAACTGAGGTTATACAAAGGTCCAGGGGATGACCTGGATGTCTAATCAGGGGCTTGGATAATTAGATGCTCCAGTCCTGTAGAACTCTAGGGACATGCCTCTCACCATGAGGCTTGTTTACACTACTGTGGCACTGTTAACGGACCTTAGGGTGCATGGCACCCCTACAGTCAGAAGAATTAAAGTTCCTGAATTTTACTCCTGCAAAAGGAAAGAACCCCACAGTGGTAAACCTGGCTTTTACTGTCTCCTGACAGGGATGTGGTGAGTTAAGTAAGTTTCTATTACATGCATCTGTGTGCACATAGGCTAACAATGTGGACATAACCTTAATTTCCAGAATTCCCTGGCTTTACAGACTTAGATTTTTCAGTCTTTAACAACAATAATTTAGTGCTAGCTAGGTTGGGGTTTTGTTGGTTTTGATTGATTTTTTTTCCCTTGCATTTAATTCCTCTGAATTCTTAGGAGTAAAAAAAGTAAAATCCAAAGGAGGTGAGGAGCTCAAAATTTTAGCCTACAAAACTTCTATTTGTCTTTATATGCGACTGGTATTTGGACCTATATCACAGCCCTCTTTGCAACTTTTTACCATCTAAATAAGCTGGAGTTTGATATTTTTAAAACAAAAGGAATCCTTTTATGGGATCATATAGGTGACTTTATAGCAAGTTTTGAAATGTGCTTTTTCCCCTGCTTAAAGCCCTAACGGCTGCAGTTGTGAGATTCTCAGCTTTCATTTAATAAACCCAGCTTCCTGTCTTTATGATAGTGAAGCAAAGCTGGAAAATGGAACCCTGCTGTAGTTTACAAATTCAAAAATGGAAAAGCAAAAGAAAAACAACCCATTTTTATCTCATGATTTTTAAGCCAATCTCATGATCTTTAGTATGGGTCAGGGTCTTGATTTTGGAATGCTTGAGCTGGCAGTACTGCGAGTAAACCAGGTGACTCACAATGGACATAGTGTCTCAGTGGAGCATTGGAATGTCAAAGCACATGCAGCTTCCCTTTCATAAAGATCATCACTGAGAAAGACAATCACCTGATGCCTAAGGTACCAACAAAGCCTGTCACATGCCAATCAGACTTTTGTGTATCTTTTTCCGATAGATCCTTGCAGTCTAGACGTACCCTATTAGGCAGCTGTGCAGATCTTGCCAAGAGAAATGGCAGTACACCACCTGGACCTAGATATAATTAGAGTCTCTGTTCTTGAGATCCCTAAATTCCTTTGTGCAATGTGTTGCACCTCTAGAAGGAGTGAACTAAGCCCACTGGTGAATGGATTCTGATGTGTATCCTGGTCTTTGGGTACTTAGAAGTACAACTGCATCTCATGTTTATTTTGTATGCGTTCCATTACAAGAGCAGCCAAAGAGTTCTATACTGTGATACACTCCCCCGCCCCCACCTCCCAGCTGCTTTGCTAGTATCTTTAATAGGATGGGGGCAGCCATTTGTACAGAGCAATGCAAACTGGGACCTGAAGTTTTTGCAGCTACACTGCCATATTAAATAAGACAGCAATTACAATCTCCTCCAGTGTGCCTTGTAAGCTGAGCACTTGGACAGTCCCCAAGAGAGATTCAAATGCTGTCCATATGATTGACAGAGCTCCCACAGCCAGCAGCATGTGTTTCTACTAGTGGTGCACATGAGCACATGCCTGGGTGCACATTACAAACTTTATTCTGCACATGGATGGAAAAAATGAGAGGAAATATTGACCTGATATATGTTGGATCCTGGTGAAATGTGACTCTCATGCACCTGTCAATGTATCAGCACAGCTAGCAGATGGGTAAGTCATATAGTTTCCTGATGCACACTTACATTTTTTTAAATATACACATGTGCATTTTAAAACAGTATCTTTTGATCTAGCATGAAGCAGAGAAATTGTAGGGAGAGGTCTTTTTCAGTCATCACACTGATTTTTCTAACCTAGACACTATACTGTAGACTGCCAGCAGGTCCCTTATTTTTGTTAGCCCAGACAGAAGCACTTGTCTCTAATCATGGCTCTATGTAATCCTGTGTGTAAGGAAAGAGCATGTGATCTGGTACTTTGCATCAGCCCTAACCCTAAGAGACTCTGTAAGATATGAAAGGTGAACTTCCAGCTGTAAGACTACTCCTCTTGCTTTACCTCTCAGAGGGTGACTGTTTTATGGCTCACCTAGAAAAGCAGCTGTGTTTACAGATAGTAGGAGACCTGGTTTAGCTTATCAGCTGTGGAAATGTGCCGGATTTACCCACAGCATGTGCAGCCCCTTGAAGCGGAAATCTGCTAATCAGTTAAATCCATTCTAGTGGCTGGCTCCAAACTGGCAGACACAACACGATTAAGTGTTTATTTTGTGAGTGAAAAGACCAGGGCAAATTAGGAGATTGTGGGGGAGTTTTATTAATTTATTGACACCGGATAGCTGAAAAGTATAAATGGGACCCAGTAGGGGCAAAGCTTTTAACAATCTTCTTCTTTTCTTTATTTTCATATATCTATGTGGGACATACAGGGTACGTCTACACTATGGCACTATTTTGGGATACTTCCGGAATTCCAAAATACCTATTCCATATCTTGACAGCGTGCCTGTTATTTCGAAATAGCTATTCTGATGTCCTTGTAAACCTCGTAACACAAGGATTAAGGGACATTTTCAGGACAGCGCTTTATTTCGAAACTTGACACTGTGTAGAGTCAATTCTCCTGCTGCAGAATCTGGGTAACTCTCATTGACTTCTTCCTGCAGTAAGAGAATAAGGCCCACTGTATATTTCATACTGGAAGTAGTGCGTTAGAACAGAAGGATTACATTAAGATCTTTGGAGCTAAATAGGAATTGTGATATTGGCTTAGAACAGTGGCCCATCGAGTCCTTTATGTTGCCTGAGACCATGGCTGGTACCCAACATTTTAGTGGCAGGTGCCAAAATAGAACTCCCTAATTCTATTCTCCCTAAGGGCAGAATAACATGTCCATGGGATGTTTCGTTCTAACCCCAGACGCATCCATTGTTCTCCAGCTGGCCACTTGGAGGGAGACTCCAGTTTATTCTTTGCTGTGGTGGTGATAGTGTGTCATGAGGATGGGACAGGTGTGTGGTTTTTGTTTGGTTTTTGAGAGGAGCAGAAGGTCTGCTAGAACAAGCCTCATATTAGTTCTAATGCAGACTTATCCAGTTGCTCTGGTGAGGACTGTTCTGTTGTCAAACCCTCTGATAACTATTTCACAAAGCTGCAGCTGCAGCTGCAGCTGAAATTTCTCTTGCTTGGTCATCCCCAAAGGCATTTTCTAGAATAGTTCTCTAGTGAAGCTGTGCAGTCGTTTCTGAAATATGAGTGAGAGACATCTGTCTTGCTCTCCAGGCACTTTTCTTCAAAAATGTTTCAGGGTCTTTCTATGCACTCAGCACTGCTGCCATTCTATCATTATTAATAGTAGCAGTATTAGTACTGGTGTTAAGTATTGCCCAGAGGGACTAATCATAACCAGAGATTTAGTGTGCTCGGTGCTGTATAAGCACAAGGAAAGACAGTCCTATGATATAAGAAAACTTACTATTTACTATGAGTTGGACAAATTCACACCTAATATAAAACCATTGACTTATATTGGGAATGAAGTCTGGCTAGCATATTAGCAGCTATTATAGCTCCTCTAGAGCCCACGTAACTGCCTTAGAGGTGCACTTAATCAGGTTGGACTGTTTTCAGGTGCTCAAGGTCCTAGATTCAAGGCCCAGTGAGAACTGGTGATGGTTGTAGGCCCTCAGCCATAGTTTGTTAAACACATAAATGAGGGACACGGGTGAGTTTTTTGCTAAGTTTGAAGCAATTTCATTAGGAAAGAATAATGCTAGAACCAGATGGAATACATACTAATAGGGAGGGTTATTAACCATCGGGGAGATGGTGGATTCTCCATCCCTTGAACTCCTTCATAACCAGATGCAATCCTTGTCTGGAAGGATAATTGGGCTCAGTACAGAAGTAGCAGAATGAAATTGGATGAAATTCAATGGCGTGTTTATACAGGAAGTCAGGCTACATGATCTAATAGTCCTGTCTGGGTTTATAATCTATTAATCTAAAGATCGTTGTAGCTCCCAGATCCACTTCCAGATTGTCTGCAGTTTGGGTGTGTTTCAGTCTCATATTTGGAACTGATCTGTTATATGAATAAGAGTTACCCAGGATGATCAGATCCAAACAGCACAGAGTTTTCACGGGTCTTTGTGTAAATTTTTTATTGGTTGTGGTTAGACCCGCATTTCTCAAACTGTGGGTCCCAACCCCCGGGGGGGTCACGAGCAACTTGGGGGGGAGGATGCGAGCAACTTAGAGGAGGGTCGCGGTATCACAAAGTTTAAGAACCCCGGGTTAGACTGTAACATCAGATTGTGTGTTTATGTGCAGACGCTGTCTGCAATGAAATAAATATAGATGCACTTATTTCAATAAACAGGCATTCACAAAGGCCATTAATTTTTGTTGATTACATTTATGGTAGAGATGCAAATGCTAAAAGAATAACGGCAGTGGGGAGGAGAAAGGCATCTTGACTTTTTCCCTGAATAGCCTATTTCAAAATTAGTCCTACAGGTCTCTGGAATAAGAGAATAAGATGATTAAGTAGTGACAGGTAGAAGACTGCTTCTTAGAATGAGAATGGAGGGAGTCATCATTCTTCTCATTAATGTAAGTTGTTTTGATACAGTTTCCTATTGGCACAACATAAAGCATTCTTTCTTATTACTGAATATATAGTTTAAACCTATCGCTGCTAATCCCAGGTGCATATTACAAAAAACTATGGATTTAATATTGATAAATAAGAGTTATGACTAAAGTTGTTTCTTACATTTTGCTGTGATCTCTTGTGTTGGCTATTTAATAAACTTAAAAGAACCAAATTGGTAAGAAAGGGAAAATATCTAACATGATTATCTTCTAATACACTAATGTGAAATATTGGAGCTGTCAGGGAGAAACCCCTTTGTCAACGCACACACTAAAATTAATTTAGATGCAAGTTATTTAATTTTTATCTACCCACTTAGAAGAAAAACTACACTGCTTTTTTCTGACTGACTTTTGTGTTAACAAATGATAGTCTGGGATTGAACTGGTTGGGAATTTTTTGTTGAATCTTCTTTTATTTTTGTTGAAAAATTACAATTTGTGAAAACTGAAATGTTTTGCAGGGATAGTGTCAGTTTCAACAAATTTCTCAAATTGAAATTCATCTTTGAAAAAATGTCAAAGTAGTCCAAATGGGTTGTGTTAATTTTGACACAAAGTAATCAATCAAATCAAAATAATCAATTTTCCCAGTTCAAAATTACTTTGTTATAAAATCGAGGCTAATTAGAGTTTTAAAAAATAAAAATGGTTGAAATCAAAACCAAACTTTAAGAAATTAAGAAAATGCTTTGATTTACTTATATATTGTTTGGTGAAAAAAATCAGATTTTAGATTCACAAAAGTTTTTGAGACCTCTCCTGTTTTGTCCTGATTCAGAATGGGAAAATGTTTTGAAATCTTGAAAATGTTACAGATTAAGAAAACAATTTCCTTCCCAGTGCTCTTTGTGATATCCCCTGAACTTCTGCACAGGTTCCAATCTACCTGTTTTAAAATTAACTAGCATTTTATTTTTCTCGCCGTTTTATTTTATTATTTTCTGTACTTCTGCATCTCCCAGTTCCAGATGGAATCAAAGTGACAAGTGTTTAAACTAAAGATGGATCCAGACAAAAGCTCAGATCTTAACACAGACACACACACATTCTAACTTGTAAGCCCTTTAGTACAGTGCCCACCTGTTGAGTAGTAGAGGTCTTGAGTTGATTGAGGTGTTTAGAAGCAGCCACCATCATCATCAATATGGCTACAAATATCTGGGCTAGGTTTTACTGAACATCTCTGAAGTTCCGTATCAGAGCCAAACTTAATAATATAGGCTAGCAGGAGACCATCTAGCTTATAACAATCTTCAACCAAGCTTCTTCTCCAACCTTTGTTTTAATTATTTTTTCAACTGAACTGCTGTTTTATTTTTCCTGTATTGGCCATGGTGTTCTGTGCAATAGGTCTTATCTATTGTTTGACTGTACTTGACCTTGTTTCTCTTATGTGGGAGACTGACGCTGGAACATGCCACCCAGGTCAGCATAACTGTATTTTGGAAATGATAATGGTGTAAATATCATAGTTTATTTTCAAATCCTCTAGTCTGATCCCTTGTTACATTCCAATGTTTTACACATCATCTGTATCCAGGTTCCACCTTGATCTGTCTGTTGTTTCCAGCCTGGCCGTGTTCATGAAGTACTGAGTAAGACTGCGCCATATCGTAATTTCTCTTGTGCTTGGTTTTATATAGCTGCATCACTCACTTCTAAAAGAACAGTAATTCTGAACAAAAACCAGGACACACATCTATTTCCTCCAATCCACTTGCTACTTTAATGTATTTAGCTTCCTGTGTCCCAATTACTGACTTCTTCCCTTACCCTTTTGGGTCATGTTTTTTTACCCTATTCTCTATACACTCAGCTGCTTTTCCCTTCTTTCTTTTCCGTTCTTCCATCTCCAAATCTTGTTCCTCGTCCTTGTCTACCCTGGAGGTTTGCCCTGAATCCAGTCACCGGGGCCAGATGTTAAATTGCACAGATGCAGATAACGCTTTTTGTATTGGGCTGCTTCCATTGTTGCAATAACACATTGCTGCCATGTGCAGCCCATCACTTGGAGGATGAGCTAGGCCTTCGGGCAGCTTTGGCCATTCCTGTGGAGGCTTTTAAATATGAGATCCGAAGCCTTCGTCTTCACCCCAATATCACCTCTTGAACAGAGTCATGTCCTCTTGGCAGTCTATGTTGCTCAATAGTTGAAGAGTCACATTGTGGACTAATTGGAGCTTTTTAAATAAAAAAGCAACATCTCCAAGCGCAGGAACAGTGAAGTCCCCTTCTGTAATGAAGGCTGCTGATTGCAAATACATGAATGACAGTAGACAACTGCAAATGCAACAAGTTGGGGGCAGTCTCCCATTCATGCATGGACAGAGGAAAGAACAATTTGCATCTGTAGCTATTTATTCAAGTATGGAGGGGGAATTTGCGATAAGAACCTTTTTTTTGTAAAAAAAGGTATTTTAGTGGTCCTATCATGCCATGGTGACCCTTGCCTGGAATAGGATTTCTGGCTGTGCAGGTGGCTAATGTTCTTGTTTAAAACTTATCTTTTTGCCCATATGTGTTTCCTTCTCTTTATATTTTTTAAATAAATTATTTTGAAGAACTTCTCAGGTCCGTACTTTGACTTGCCAAGAACCTACTAATACGTATAAGTCCCCTTACTATAGGAGCCTCTGACTTTTACAGGGAGGATCCATTGTGCTGCAATCTAACCCAAGAGACTACCACTCCCATGAACCCTTGGGGAAAAGGAGGGAAAAACTGTTGCTGTCGTGCAGGCAGGGAGACAGAGAGAGTTGGTGGGCTCCATTTTGGGAGGGGTGAGGGAGAGGAACCAGATTGCTGGAGTGGAGCTTCTTCCCAGTCCAGGAGCCACTGCTGGAAGCTAGAGTGTGTTACAAAGCCTGGATCTAGGGGCTTGGACCTACAGGCTGTTTAGGGGCTGGTAAGTAGCAGAGAGGGAGCCGTGTTAGTCTGATCATGGTAAAACAAAAAAAGCAGTCATAGACTCAGACTCATAGACTCAGACTTTAAGGTCAGAAGGGACCATTATGATCATCTAGTCTGACCCCCTGCACAGTGCAGGCCACAGAATCTCACCCACCCCTCTTAGAATAATCCTCTCACCTATGTCTCAGATATTGAAGCCTTCAAATACTTTGAAGGCCCCAACATGCAGAGAGTCCTTCAGCTGTGATCTGTGCCCAATGCTACAGAGGAAGGCGAAAAACCTCCAGGGCCTCTGCCAATCTACCCTGGAGGAAAATTCCTTCCTGGCCCCAAATATGGCGATCAGCTAAACCCTGAGCATGTGGGCAAGACTCACCAGCCAGACACCCAGAAAGTTCCCTATAGCAACTCCTATCATCCCTCCCTTGACCTATTTCCAACTGGTAATGAATGGTCAATTAGTTACCAAGATCATGTTATTTCATCCAACCATCCCCTTATCATAGAATCATAGAACTGGAAGAGACCTCAGAAGATCGTCAAGTCCAGCCCTCCGCTCTAGGCAGGACCAATCCCATCTAAATCAACCCGGCCAGGGCTTTGTCAAGCCGAGACTTAAACACCTCTAGGGATGGAGACTCCACTACTTCCCTAGGTAACCCATTCCAATGCTTCACTACCCTCCTAGTAAAATAGTTTTTCCTAATATCCAATCTGGACCTCTCACACCACAACTTGAGACCATTGCTCCTTGTTCTGCCATCTGTCACTACTGAGAACAGCCTCTCTCCATCCTCTTTGGAACCTCCCTTCAGGAAGTTGAAGGCTGCTATCAAGTCCCCCCTCACTCTTCGCTTCTGCAGACTAAACAGACCCAAGTCCCTCAGCCTCTCCTCGTAGGTCATATGCTCCAGACCCCTAATCATTTTGGTTGCCCTCCGCTGGACCCTCTCCAATGCGTCCGCATCCTTTTTGTAGTGGGGGGCCCAGAACTGGACACAGTACTCCAGATGTGGCCTCACCAAAGCCGAATAAAGGGGAATAATGACATCTCTGGATCTGCTGGCAATGCTCCTCTTAATGCATCCTAATATGCCATTAGCCTTCTTGGCTACAAGGGCACACTGTTGACTCATATCTAGCTTCTCATCCACTGTAACCCCCAGGTCCTTTTCTGCAGAACTACTACTTAACTGGTTGGTCCCCAGCCTGTAACTATGCTTGGGATTCTTCCGTCCCAAGTGCAGGACTCTACACTTGTCTTTGTTGAATCTTATGAGATTTCTAGTGGCCCAATCCTCCAATTTGTCTAAGTCACTCTGGACCCTATCTCTGCCCTTAAGCGTATCTACCTCTCCCCCTAGCTTAGTGTCATCTGCAAACTTGCTGAGGGTGCAATCTATCCCCTCATCCAGGTCATTAATAAAGATATTGAACAAAACCGGTCCTAGAACCGAACCTTGGGGCACTCCACTAGAAACCGACCGCCATCCTGACATTGAACCGTTGATCACTACCCGCTGGGCCCGGCCTTCTAGCCATCTTTCTATCCATCTTACCGTCCATTTATCCAATCCGCATTCCCTTAACTTGCTGGCAAGAATATTGTGGGAGACCGTATCAAAAGCCTTACTAAAGTCAAGGTATATAACATCCACTGACTTTCCCATGTCCACTGAGCCAGTTACCTCATCATAGAAGCTAATCAGTTTGGTTAAGCACGACTTGCCCTTTGTGAATCCATGCTGACTATTCCTGATCACTTTCCTCTCATTCAAGTGTCTCAAAATGGATTCCTTTAGGATCCCTTCCATGATTTTTCCAGGAACCGAGGTAAGACTGACCGGCCTATAGTTCCCTGGATCGTCCTTCTTCCCTTTTTTGAAGATGGGCACATTTGCCTTTTTCCAATCATCCGGGATTTCGCCTGATCTCCACGACTTTTCAAAGATAATGGCCAAAGGCTCCTCAATGACATTTGCCAACTCCTTCAGTACCCTTGGGTGCATTAAGTCTGGACCCATGGATTTGTGTACATTTAGTTTTTCTAAATAGTTCCTAACCTGTTCTTTACCCACCAAGGGCTGTCCATCTTCTTCCCATCTTGCGTCGCTTAGCACAGAAGTCCAGGAGCCGACCTTGTCCGTGAATACAGAGGCAAAGAAAGCATTGAGTACTTCAGCTTTCCCCACATCCTCTGTCACTAGGTTACCTCCTTCATCCATTAGGGACTGCACACCCTCTCTGATCACCTTCTTCTTGTTGACATGCCTGTAGAAACCTTTCTTGTTATCCTTCACATCCTTAGCCAGTCGCAACTCCATTTGCGCTTTCGCCTTCCTGATAACCCCCCGGCATTCTCGAACTATACATGTAGCACTTTAAAGACTAACAAGATGGTTTATTAGGTGATGGCAGACCCACTTCTTCAGATCAAATTCTGAAAGTGAATATAGCAGGACCATTAGGGTATGTCTACACTAGCTCGTTAGTTCGAGCTAGGTAGGCAAATGAGGGCAATCGGAGTTGCAAATGAAGCTCGGGATTTAAATATCCTGGGCTTCATTTGCATGTTCCCGGGCGCCGCCATTTTTAAATCCCCCTTAGTCTGAACTCCGTGCCCGCGGCTACATGCGGCACGGAGTAGCTAGTTCAAATTAGAGATCCTAATTCGAACTACCGTTACTCCTCGTGGAATATTTAAATCCCAGGCTTCGTTTGCAACTCCGGTTGCCCTCATGTGCCTACCTAGCTCGAACTAACGAGCTAGTGTAGACATACCCTGATATAACAAAAGGGATTCAATGAAGGAGTAAACAACTTATACAGTAACGAATCAACTACAGAAGTGGGGATGAGGGGCCAAGGAAGAGACAAGGAAGAAGGAAATTGCTTATTGTCAGAGTCAATTAAGTGGCTAATCTGGAATTACTATGAATATCAAGAGGTGGGGAGGCTGTCTTTGTAATGGGAAAGGTAATTATCATCTAAATGAAGGCCCATTTGCAGCCTGTTGACTTTTATTTATACTAAAAGTTCTGAAGTCTTTCTCTGTAATCTGCTGTTAAAGTCTCTTTGAAGTAAGACGCATGCTTTCAGGTCTTTAAGGGAATGGCCAGTTTGATTAAAAAGTCGACTAACGGGTTTTTCTGTATGGAGATGCCTGACGTCTGATTTGTGAGAACTGATCCTCTGGTGATGTGGTTGTCCTAGAGGGGAGAGACTTTGGCTGTGCCTATGGCTGAGAAGGGCCTGCACAGAAGGTTCTGTGAGCAGTGTTCCCTCTAAGCTGAGGGGCAGCACAGCTTCACAGATGATTAATCAGCCCTGCCCAGTCAGTCACCGCCATGCAGGGAGCCCTGAGCCTTTGACTGGGCAGGGCTGATTAATCACCCATGAAGCTGTGCTGGGGAGGGAACACTGACCGTGAATACTTGTGGCTGTTTGGGAAAGTGCTGCCTGGGGCAGAGCACAGAAAACAGACTGATTCCAGGTCTATAGAGAGGCAGAGCGATCTGCCCAGGGAACCAGAGCTACTGAGGTCTCTTCCAACTCTATGATTCTATGAATGCCTAGCTTGGACTGACACACACAGAACCAGCACAGTGCTCTCGCCTCTCCAGCTACAGTCCTTCAAGCACATCCATGCAAGTGTCCAGAGGAAAGCACACTCTGGGGTGGGATAAACGGTGGCACTATAATGCCAAATAGATAAGTTTCCTTTCTTTCTGATAACTTTAATTGAGTTTATTCACTTTTTAATCTGTTAAACCCTGTTTCTTTAAGTGGTTAAGTAAAGGTATGTTAATTCTAATTTAATCAATTAGATGTATATTATTTATAATTGTTGTTTTGGAGTTAGATCTAGATTATTACTGGAATAATTTCATTCCTAGAGGCTCCCAAGACACACCATTAAGTGTGTACAGGGCCAGTCAAGTGGAGGTACCACCACTGTATTTTCCTTTAGGAGCAAGGTATTGCAGCAAGGAGGTGGATAGGGAATACCTAACTATACAACTTCACATTATCATAGGACACTATTGAGGCAAATAGCGTAGTGAAGACATGGCCTCAGTCTACTAGACAGAAGATTGATGTTGCAGTGATGGATCTTCCATAGCTGGATTTAGCAAGTCTAGTTAAGACTTGCTAAATCAAACTCAGAGGGTGCCCCTGCTGACTGCCTGTACTTCTACTTCTATGAGGAGTAGAGGAAGTTGAGAGGAGTGTTTGTTTTCATCGACCTCCCTGTGTGGACCACGGGGAAATGCAAAACAAACTAAGTTGATTCTAGCTACTTAATTAATGTAGCTGGAGTTGCATATCTTGATTTGATGTTCCCTATGAGTATAGACCTGGCCTTAGACATTTATATGGTTTAGTTGCTTTGACTTTTATATGACTAATATAAATCAATTATACTATAGCACAGGTACTAATGGCATTTTATTATAGGGACTGATGCAATAACAGATGAATGAAATTCTCTACCATGTACTAGACAGGGCATCAGGCTAGAGGAACACAATGGTCCCTTCTGACACAGCTGGTGGAACATTACAAGGGATATCAGACCTCCTGGATCAGGGCAGAAACAACTCACCAGAACAAAATTTCCACCCCACCGCATAGCTTTTCACAATTACGATTGTTATACAAGAAGACAGAGTCCTATATCTGAAGAATTCAGAACTGAACACAGTCAGGGGCACTATATTAGACAATATGGACTACTAATCTATTCTTAATTTGTGCATGAGAAATGCAATGTCGTCACAATTTACATGGCCAAAAAATGTTGTTGGCACACTGCCATTAATTCTTTCTATTCACTAACTATGGGTAAGTTTTCTACTAAAATTGAATGGAAATATGTTTTAATTATTTGAATTACAGTACTGCCTAGGGCTTAACCAAGAATGCTGTCCCATTGTGTGAGGCACTGCACAAACACAGAGCAGCAGACAGTCTCTTCCTTGAAGACCTTACAATTTAAATAGAAAAGATAGATGCAGGTTAGAGGGGATGGGATAAAATGTACAGGCAGAGTCATGGTTTGCAGTGTTGCCAAACCCCAACCACTCAAGTATCATGGGTCAGGTCTCCAAAACGTCATGACACTGACAGCTTCAAGAAATCTCCCTGATGTCACAAGACTCATGATAAATCCCGTCAGCTGGCAACATGGGACTTGCAAACATCATGTTAGTTCTATTTTTGTTATTTTGCGTTGGAGGGGCTGGGTTTGTTTCTAAATATTTAGGGGGAGGCTTGGTTGGGAGGGGGTTAGCTAGATGGAAGGGAGAAGGAATGATAAAATACTAGAACTGGAAGGTGTTACCAGATTTGCCCAATTCTCTGGGGGTATGCTCATTTATTAGGGTTACTTTTATGGGGCGGGGGTGGGGGGCTAACAATTCTATCAGGCTACGTCTACACTGGCCCCTTTTCCGAAAGGGGCATGCTAATTTGACAGGTCGTAATAGGGAAATCCGCGGGGGATTTAAATATCCCCCGCGGCATTTAAATAAAAATGTCCGCCGCTTTTTTCCGGCTTTTAGAAAAGCCGGAAAAGAGCGTCTACACTGGCCCCAATTCTCCGGAAAAAAGCCCTTTTCCGGAGGATCTCTTATTCTTACTTCAAAGTAACTTATTTCAAAATAACTTTCTTAGCATCTACACAGCCAAACCGCTATTTCGAAATGAATTCAAAATAGTGGAGTGCTTATTTCGAATTTGGTAAACCTCATTCTATGAGGAATAATGCCAAATTCGAAATAGCTATTTCGAAATAAGTGCTGTGTAGACACTTATTTCGAAATAGGAGGCCTCCAGCCTTCCAGGGAGCCCTGGTGGCCACTCCAGTCTCAACCAAGAACACTCCACTTCCTCCCACCCTCCCCGGAGCCCTTAAAGGGGTAGACTCTGGCCACAGTGCCTGTGCCAGCGCCAAGCCTGCCAGCTCAGAGCCAGCAGTCACTGCCCCTGACCCAGTGGCCCCAAAACATGAGCCAGCAAGCCACTGGCAGCCAGCCCTCCACCACTCCCCAGGAGCAGTCTGCCAGCTCCCAGGAGCCTGCCAAGGCCTGGAGAAGACGGGCACATTCCTGGTCCAGGGTGGAGATCATGGACCTTATTCAGGATTGGGAGGGATGCCCCCAACGTCCATGATCGCTGCACTAGACAGAGGAACGCAGCTGTCTATGGTAGGATAGCTGCCAGCCTGGCCACCAAAGGCCACATGCGAACCCAGGAGCAGGTTTGCATGAAAATCAAGTTGGTCTGGTGAGATCCTCACCCCTAAGCCCTAAGATTCCCCTCCCCCTTCTTCCCCTTACTTCCCCCTTCCAGCTCCCTACTCCCAGGTTTGCCCTTCCCCTCTCCCATCCTCTCTTCTTTCCTCTCCCACTTCCTTTTCCCAGTCTCACCAGAGTTTAATTCCCCCCCCCCCCAGTTTTGTTAAATAAAGAGAGTTTGTGTTCATGACAATACGTGTATTTTATTATACAACAGGAAGGGGGGCTAGGGAGGGGTAATTGGAAGGACGTGAGGGAGGAATGAAGCACAAGTCCCCAGTGGGGCACACCAGGAAGGCTCTTAGTACTCCTCAGGGTGGAAGCTCTCCCTCAGGGCCGCCTGAATATTGACAACCCCCCAGTGGACCTCCCGGATGGCATCCTGTAGAAAGTTCAGCCAGGATCCCAGCAACACGTCCACGAGAAGCACCAGAGTGCCCAGGGGCAGCTCTGGCTCCATGCTGCAGAGTGCTGTAGTATCCCAAGTGAGGGCAACCAGAGCACACAGAGACAAAATGCTTTGCTGTCCCTCATCGAGGTAGGCAAGCAAGCAGGGAAACCTGAGAACCGGCTGTCTGGGGGGGGGGGGCCCTTTAAGCACAGACCTCAGCCTTAGGCAGCAGCCCCACATAGTAAGTCCTGACCTGGTGCCCTGCTGGAATTGGTTCCGGCCGGCCTTAAGTGTGATTCAGAGTCCATTCAGTGTGGACGTGCTATTTCGAAATAGCAAAATGCTATTTTGAAATGCATTTTGTGTGTAGACGCGTTATTTATTTCAAAATAACGCTGTAGTGTAGACATACCCTCAGTGTGCTGCTTGCTTGTGCTACTTGTGCTCTCATATGGAGCGGATTCTCCCTGCTGTCAATTCGCCTCCCACAGGAGCTCTCCTGCACGAACTAGGTTTCTCAGGACGGGATTCTTCAGAAACACTCGGACTCTCACCCCCACTAACAGAGCATGTCTGAGAGGACTGGTTAATCAGCACTCACCAGCTGACCCTTTATTTGTCCCTGGACTCAGCAGGCTGGGTTAACAGCAATGCCACACTGCACCCTCATATGCCTTTGGACTCAGTGGGCTGGATTAAACAGCACTTTAAGCTGCCATCCTCATATGCCCCCAGGTTCAGCACCTCCCTATCACCACTTTCACACCACAATCATTCACTGGTAAACCACACAATGAGCAAACCCCACAGGATTATGGGCACTACAGGGATCTTTAGCTTGGGTACAAGAAGTGTTGTTGCAGAGAAAATGGGGAAGCCAAAACAACACCCCTTGAGGAAGAGTGAATGAGAGAGAAGCAACCAGCTTAACAATGAAAGTTATTTATTTCTGGGTAGTGAATATATATATATATGGGGAGCCAAACACACAAAACAGTTACAATATTATATCTGAAGTGAAACTGATTACAAATGTTAGGGCTAGCAAACCATATAACAGTTTACATAGGGCAGGGTCAGGAGGCTATGCTTAGAGAGAGGTAGTTGGGACAGGGGTGGAAGAGAGAGAGAGAGATTACCACTGCGTGGAGCTTGCATTGACTGGGGTTCCCAGATGGTGATGGGAGCCGGGGGTCCAGAGAGCAGGAGACGAGCAGAGCAGAGCTCCCAGCAGGATCAGACAGACGATGATAAAGTCTCAGTGGAACTGATGGGGTGTGTCTACACTGCACCCCTTTTCCGGAAAAGGGATGCAGATTAGACACATCGGAATAGCAAAATCTGCAGGGGATTTAAATATCCCCCATGGCATTTGCATTTACATGGCTGCCGCTTTTTTCCGGCTTGGGATTAAGCCAAAGAAAAGCGCCAGTCTAGACGTGATTCTCCGGAAAATAAATCCTTTTCCGGAGGATTTCCTAGGAATAAGAGATCCTCCGGAAAAGGACTTATTTTCCGGAGAATCACATCTAGACTGGCGCTTTTCTCCAGCTTATCCCCAAGCCGGAAAAAAGCGGCAGCCATGTAAATGCAAATGCCGCGGGGGATATTTAAATCCCCCACGGATTTTGCTATTCCGAAGTCTACATTAGCATCCCTTTTCCGGAAAGGGGTGCCAATGTAGACACAGCTATGCAGTTTAAATCCAGGTATCAGAGCAGTTTTTCTTGGGCAAGAGTAGGAAGTTTTTGTAGGGCCAGGACAATGTTTCAAGGAGGACACTGGATTTGTTTATGGGTAAACACAGGCAAGACAATAGAGACTGATCACACCTGGGTATGGGTGATGTTCCTTGAAAGATCTCACAATGCAACTAGGCAGTTTCCGTATTTTGGATATCAATAGGATCCATTACCAGAATTGGTCTGATAATGACTAATTTGGGTGTGAGCAGGCATGGGTTCATTAGCATCTGGAGCAGAGATTTCCCATCAGGCAGTGCTTCTCTGCTTTCGGTATCCCATAGTTCAGCACAGATCCTACTTTGGAAGAGCTATTCTCCATTCTGTACGCTAATGGAGATGTCTCTCTGTTCTATCTTCAATGCAGATTTGGCAGGAGTGTTTCCTTAATTCTATCACCTTTGTCTGGAGGAGTTTAAGTGTGTCTTCTCCTGCTTTTGTTGCTTTGTCTTTGATTCAAGCAAAAGCCGGGGGGGGGGGGGGGGGATTGTTTTCCATGAGTATCATTCCCTGGCTCCCCAAGAACACAGAGCTGGTAGGTAACAAGAGACCTTGAGAGGTCATCAAGTCTAGTCCCCTGCCCTCTCAGCAGGACCAACCTTTATCTAGATCATCCCTGATAGATGTCTATTCACTCTGCTCTGAAATATCTCCAGCATTGGAACCTGGAGGGGGTTGTCAGGGTAGGGGAGGAAAGAAGAGGAGAACATTGAGAGAAGGTACAGTTAGTCTGAAGTGGAGAGCTTGGAAAGGAGGGAATTAGAGCCGCAGTTCTGAGACTTCATTGCACCATGGCCTACTTTTGATAACAAAAATTACTACATGGCCCAGGAGAGGGACTAAAGCCTGAGCCCACTCGAGCCCTGCGGCCCAGATAATGGGGTCGGGGAAGGACCAAGGGAGTCAAGCCTGGGTGGGGGAGTCTGAGCCCTCCCACCCAGGGCTGAAGCTGAAGTCTGAGCCCTGATGTCCTGGGCTGAAATCCTTGAGCTTTGTTTCCAAGCAATGGGACTTGGGCTTCAGCAAGTCTAATCTGAGCCCTTGTGACCCCATTAAAAGGGGGTCACCAACCATTTTGAGGTTTCCTGACTCACAGTTTGAGAACTGCTGAAGTAGAGCAAATATCCAGTCAGCACAAGGATGAGAATCTGCACCTGTGAATAAAAGGGAATGTCTGCTAGACCTTATTTCCTTCCCTCAATATATTTTTATCCCTTCTAAGAGGAGACTGGTTATTCAGAATTTTTACACACCCAACTCCTGTAACCCTGGAGAGAACAGTGATTTTCTCGGTTCTCTGAAATTAAATCAATTTCTGTTTATTCAGTAACAAAGTGGGAAGAACATACGCAGTGTGGCTATATCTAGACTGCAGAGTTAAATTGGAAAAAGATTCGCAATTTGCATACTGCAAATTTCATATAATCTTTTTCTGCTTTACTGTTGAAAGAGGCTTTTCCGAAATTTGGAGCGTCTACATGGCACCAGATTTCAGAAAAAAGTCCGCTTTCGACACATCCCTTCTTCCTTGCAAAACAACAGGGATGGCAAAACAGTTCATCCGCTTTTTCGAAAACTTTTCTGAAAAAGCAGACACATTCCTCAGACGCACCATTGCTTTTATCCCAGAAAAGCACTGCAATCTAGACGTAGCCAGTGAAACATCTACAATTACAGTATTTACAAATAAAAACTGTTTACAAAATCCTTCAGTTCATTTAATCCATGAACTGAGCAGCGCACACTGTTTGTGAGGTGGGTGGGTGGCCACTAAAACTCTGCTTATAACTTGCTTTTGGCCATTCGTGCACATTTTCAACACGTGGAAAAAGACCTCCCAATTTTGATATGATCCCAGAAGTTGCTGAGCTTCCACTGGGAGATGCAGAGCACATCTTGACTCCCACTGTCCACTCTTTATCAGGAATTTTAAATATTCAGAGCAGATTCACCAGTCCTCAGTGTGTAGAGTTTGGATGTTAGCAGAGAATCTGGCACACAAAAATATGAACACCATATATAAAATATTGAAGGGATTTAATGTGCTGCATATTTATACTGGATACATGCCAGCATGAGTGCAGGTTAGAGGAATAGGAATAGTAAGATGACCACATTTTAATGACATCTGTGTTTTACAGATTAAATCCCAAATTACAAATCAGTGGAGAATTACCTTGCTACCTACATGTTCTGACTTTCGGTTCTTGCTAGTTTATAAGCCTGAGATCATGACCTCTCTGGGGGCAGGGACAGTCCTTCTGGAGCATTTGCAAAGCACATAGTATGCATTGCTATAAATAAGTAACTATTAATAATCTGTCAACTCCGAGGGGTCATTGGATCAATATGACATTTAATTTCCCATACGTATCCAATCTTTCCCTTTTCATATGGAAGAAACTTCCCGTCTTAAAATTCTAAGAGGCTGTTTGACACGAGTACTTTGATTAAATCTGAGCAGTAATAAATCAAACTCAAGAACTTATTATAGAGCTAAGAAAAATTAAATTTCCATTGACATAGCATGGACTTTAACTCTTAATATAATACAGCCCATCTGGAGTTCATACCCAACTACTCAAACATTTACAAAGAACAAACTATATATATATTGTACTGTATATTTACTTTTCAGGTATTCTGTTACAAATGGGGTGGGAGTCGAAAGAATTGCTGAGCCCTTGTGCAAGGTGGGTGGCTGGCTGGCTCCGCACTGCTGGAAGGGGTGGGACCTCAGGTGGAAGGGGCGGAGGGGGGGGAGCTAACCTCTCCACAGCTAGCCCTCAGTGCCATTTGCAGCAAGCCACGCTGAGCTCTCGTGGTGATTGAAAGGCCCCAGGGCTCCAGCTGCCATTGCAGCCAGAGTAGCGGAGGTGGCTGGAAGCCTCCGACCCTTTTGAATTACCAGGCCCCAGGGCAGATGCCCTCTTTACTGCCTCCCTTCCCCCCCCCCCCCCCCCCCACCCGGCCCATCGGCAGGCTGTAGGGTTGCCAGGTGTCCGGTTTTGAACCAGACAGTCTGGTATTCAAGCTTTCTGTCCGGGAAACAAATTGAGAAAATACCGGACATATAAATGTCTGGTATTTTCTAATTAAGTAAGTTTTATTATTATCATGAGTATCAGTACGTAGTTGCGTACTGACTGGCATTGCTCAGCTCCATGCAAAATCAGGCCCATAATCACGCCATGTGGCCTGTGAAATTAAATCCTGCCTTCGGTGCTGACATCCTGTAAGATGTTTTGTAAATATGGAGCAGTCAGCATGTGCCAAATTCAAGCATATGTCAGCTAACCCACCCAGCCTGCTAAACTATGCCTCAAAGTGAACCTCCTGGGAATGGAATCAGAGAGCTGCTTCAAATGCAAATCCTCATCCATCTCTAGAAGAGATGGGATTCTTGGGCACACATCATCACTGTGCTATCCCGGAAAGCAAGGAAAGATTTAGATGAGTTATAAAGCACCTAAATTGGACTTTGACCTTATGTAGCATTCCATCCGCTCGTGTGTGTGTTTTTGCCTGTTTGGCTAGATTCTTTCCCTGAGTAACTGTTGCTGTCTAAATGCTATAGGTCAGTTGGTCACAGTCTGCTCCTTTTGGCTGGGCTCCACCTGGCAGTTCTTCAGCAAGGCCTTTCAGAATAGTTCTTCTGCTTTCTTTCTCCTAGCTCTTAGGCTGGGAGCAGCCAAAAAGGACCACAAGGTTAGAGTGTCACTGTGGTAATGAGCATGGGGTGAGTTTGCACCATCGCCCACTGTGTGTCATGCGTTTGGATTTATCTCATTCCAGCTTTCTGCTCCAATCATGAGAAAAAGGCCTTTCCAGCTTTCATGAATCACACAGCTGACATTTTTTTAAAAAAAGTTAAGTGCATTGGTTAATTTTGGCAGAAAAAGCAGCTGGATTAGTGAGAGTGTAACAGGTTTTCTATAGCAGGAATTCTTGAGAAAACAAACACTTTCTGTTTTCTCTAAAATACCTAAGGATCATTCACAGAAACCTCCTGGAAAGCAAATTGTTTCTGGTAAACCAGGATGAGTTGTGGCTGCCTTTATTCCTGTGAACAATTAGTGACAGTAAGGATAAAATAAAATGAACCTACTCGTCCCCCACCAAGTACCTGACGTGCTCAACTCATGTAGGATTCAATATAATGGGTTCAAACTTGCACCACTGAATAAACGGAAACCTTTTCACTGACAAAATAGCCCCATCAGAGTCACAACACAGCACTTACCCTGAAGCCTACTGAGGAAGAAACACTTCATGCTGTCAGGACTTTTAAGCATTAAGCTAAAGTCTGATATTTAGCATACTGTGACAGGGTGTACCAGCACCACACAGAGGAAGCTAGGCCTAACCATGCTTGCCTGGCTGAAGAAGTCCCGCCCCTACGATCCTTTTGAGCATGCTCAGACTGCAGTCCAGGTATAAAGGCCTGGGGAGAGACTCAGTCTGGGCTGGCTGCTGAGGAGAAAGGAGGTATGACCAGAGTGCCAGTAGGTGAACTGCCAGATGGACACCAGTGCTGGGGCAGAGGATCTGGTGGAAGGACCCTGGCAGGTGGTCATTGGAGAATGGTAGGAAGTAGCCCAGGGCAGGGGATTGTAACCTGTGTCTCTCAGTGTGTTGTGGTGGGATTCCCTGTTGAGCGAGCAGTGGACTGAACCACTGCTAATAGGGCCCTGGGTTGGGAGCCAGTTGAGTAGGGTGGACCTGGTCCCCCTAATACTTTCTGAATCCCCAACCTGTGGGGCTGGACCCACTTACTGACTCTGGCTACTAGGCTGTACTGCTCCAGCGAGAAGGGTGTTTATTATTGTCTCTGGCTACTAGGTTGCACTACCCCAATGGGGGCAGGGAGGTGAATTGCTGAACTTTGGCAGTTAGGCCATATGACCCCAGTGAGAGGGCCATGTGTCTAGTACAAGAAAGGAATTGTTGAACTTGTGGTGTTGAGTTGTGATTCTAAGAGCCCTAGCATTGTGACTACTCCTCCCCCCCCTCCTTCCTTCCTCCCCCCCGGCGGGTAAGCATACCACCCTGTGACACATACTACAGTAGACTTCCGATAATCCGGCACCTTTGGGACCTAGGTGGTGCTGGATTATCGGATATGACAGAGTATCGGGAGGTACTCCAGCGGTAGGGCTGTGATAGGTCTGCCAGACCCGCACTGCGTCCAGGGGCTGGGTGGGGAATGGCGCGGCGAGGGGAAGACCCTCTGCCGTTTTGCAGGAAGGTGAGGGAAGCCCCGTGCTTCCGCTGAGAGTTTCCAGGAGGGGAGGAGAGTGGACTCCCCACCTCCCAGACTGCGGTAGTTATCCCCGAGCAGGGGGATGAGGGACGGCATCATCCCAGCAGCATCCCAGCTGCGCTGCTCTGCAGCTTCCCCAAGTCCACTGCTCGTCAGTTTCAGCAGCAGCGGCGGCGGACTTGGGAAAGCAGCACGAAGCGGAGCAGCTGGGGTGCTGCCAGGTTGGTCCCGCAGCGCTGCCTCTCACCCCCCTGCTCGGCCCCCAGCAGCACCCCAGCTGTTCTGCTCTGCAGCTTGCCCAAGTCTGCCACTTGTCTGTTTTAGCAGCAGCAGCAGCGGACTTGGGGAAGCAGCGCGGAGCAGAGCAGCTGGGGTGCTGTCGGGCGCCAAGCAGGGCGGTGAGGTGTGGCGTTGCAGGACCAACCCGACAGCACCCCATCTGCTCTGCTCCGCGCCGCTTCCCCAAGTCTGCCGCTGCTGAAACTGATGAGCGGTGGACTTGGGCAAGCTGCAGAGCAGCTGGGGTACTGCCCGGTTGGTCCCGCAGCGCTGCCCCTCACTTCCCTGCTCGGTGCCCGGCAGCACCCCAGCTGCTCTGATCAACAGCGTCCCCAAATCTGCCGCTGATCAGTTTCTGCAGCAGCAGCAGACTTGGAGAAGCAGCGCGGAGCAGCTCCAATTGTCTGGCTGGCCGGAGCACTTCCGGGTTCCAGTTGGTGCTAGACTATCGGGAGTGCTGGACCACTGGATGCCGGACAATTGGAGTTTTACTGTAACAAGGATTTCTAAATATTTGTAAAGAACTTAGTTGCTTTGTTCAATGTCAAGTGCAATGTTATGATAATAAATGGATATTTCTATTTTAAGACAGTAAAACATCAACAAATTCTTGGTGCGATGTAGCAGGTATAAAATGGCAGCCACTCTTTTTACACCAGAGGTGGCTGCATTCCAGTGGTAGGTGAATTGTGTCTCTAGGGCTTAGTTTTGTTTTGTCACATCCATATAATGTTATGAACTCTTCCATATTATCTGTGAAACTTGGAGATGTGGATGGTTGTTTAGTCAATAAGGTGATGGATGTGGAATCATGATACTTGGGTTCTAATCTGTAACTTTGGATAAATGACTTTACCTCTCTATACCTTTGTTTCCCCTCTTCCCCTTGTCATGTCTATTAAGGCTATGTCTACACTAAAAATGCTACAAGTACTCAATTGCAACACTGCAGCTGTAGCTCATCTCTGTAGATCAGTGGTTCTTTACCTCTTTGGCACTGTTACCTCTTAAGCTTAACCAATAAACCAAAATTAACCCTCCCCCTTTTTTAAACAACAATAGACAAAGAATTACAATTAATTATTTTTATTGCATTTTGTTTTCTCAGACATTATGTTGAGAAAAATTAACATCTATTGTATTTTAAACTTACTGTATATTAGGTTACTTATTCAGAAAATGAAAACACATCACGAATAGCATCTCAGATTAATTTCTCAGTGTGAAGGTTGATACTGCTTCTGCTTGACTAGCTTAGAGATATAAGGTTTTGTCACAGATAATGCACACTGCAAGTCATGACTAAGATCCAATCTATTCCTTGCCTTCATTTTTTTTTTAATGTGGACAATTGTAGAAAAGCTGACCTCAAAGCGATACGTAGTGGCAAATGGGATTAGAAGTTTGGGAGCTCTGTCAGAATTGGGTTTTCTAAACCAGCTTTTTCACCTAAAAAGTTGCCAGATCAGAATCCTGAAAATCAGCTTCCAATGTTTTATCTCCCCGTAGACCAAGGAATTCTGCCTTTTCCTTGATATTCTTGTCCTTGATTACTTTTTCTTCCACTGTAAATGGTCTCTCAATCTCTGCATTCATGTGATGCTGTTCTATATCTGGAAAGTATCCACTGATGGATTCTGTTATTGACAGCAAGTGTCTATGATATCATCAGCAAATGAACATTTCTGTTTGGTTGTCTCAAGCAGAGCTGTCAATTCTAACCACATGCATCCGTGACCAGCTTCAACCGCACATCAATAAAGCTGGAACTTATTGAGGAAGCTTGCAACCTTTTCTTGAGCTGTGAAAATATTCACCATATTTCCTTGTTGTGAGCTTTAGCTGATTAACTTCAGTAAAAAAGTCTGCAAGGTGTGCCAATTTTAGAATGAATGTACGGTCCATTATTTTCTCAAATAATTCTTGCTCTTTAGCACATCTCTCTTTCAAAGAACATTGACTGTTTTTTTCACTTAGTTGCAACACTCAGTTTCAGACTTTTCTGCGCAGTAACCAGCGAACTTCTGTGTGAGACAGAAGTGCACTAAATTCAGCTCCAACCTCTTCACAGTACTTGAAACACTCTGGAAGTTGTGGCACTACCTCAGATATGATTAACAATTTTAACAACTGCACTCCGCTAAGATTTGGAAGTGTCTTCGCAGCCAAAGCGTATCTGAGGCATTCAGGGGGTGAATGTGGCATGAGGGGCAACCTGCTTTATGTGAGCCTTAAACCGAGTTCCAAGGGGGTAGGGGAAGCAGCTCGATGCCTACAGCAGACAATCCAGCAGCATGCACCCCCTTCGCTACAGGCAGGAACCCAAACAGCAGTGCTGCCACCATCAACTGAAATCCTGGAATCCCACCCCGAGGGTCTGCTCTACTGCAGGTTTGCTAGTGGTTTTATAGTAGCTTGTGATGGGGCATATCTGCCCTGCGCTGAAGGGCAGAGAGTAGCCTGGGCTCAGCTGGCTGAAAAGGCCCCGCCCATTCAGCCCTGCTGGGCATGCTCCCAGCGGAGCCAGGGTATAAGAGTGCAGGGAACCCTGCAGTCGGGGTGGACAGTTAGGGCGAACCCTGCAGGTGGGAGGAGAAGGAGCTCAGGCCGCAGCTCCCGAAGGGTTCCTCCAACAGCTGTTGCTGGAGCCTCAGCCATCCCAGGAACAGCACGCTCCGCTGCAGCTGCAGCCATACTTGAGGCAGCACCTGCAGCCACCGCCACCCCAGAAGCAACGCCCGCAGACACGGACGCCCCAAGAGCAGCAGTCGCAGTCACAGCCGTCCGTGAGGCAGCACCCGCAGCCGCCAGTGCCCCAGGAGCAACACCAGCAGCTGCAGACACTCAGGGAGCAGCGTCCACAGCCAGTCACAGCCTCGACCAAGGACCGTACCCAGTAGGCAAGCAGACTATGTAGACACCAGAGAGTGGTAGAAAGCAGCCCAGGGCAGAGGATTAGCTTCCGGGACTCGGTGTGTATTGAACCACACCCAGATTGTGCCCTCTTTTACCAGCAGGTCCACATCACATTAACTGTCAGAATTTGCTTCATTGAATTAGTATACAGACACTGTGGCAATTTTTGCTCTGATTTGCAACCATGAAGTCCTCGTGCAATTGGGATAGTCTTGCACAGATATAATTGAATGTAGAATTTGGCCCATGGCTTCAGCAGCCTCCTGAATTAAAGTGCTCTATAAATATTAAGTGTGTTATTAAAAGGTGTTTCCAGATGAGGGAGAATTGAGTTACCCTCACCTAAACTTTAAGTTGTCCAGAATAAAGTTTATTTTGCAGACGTGAACCCTGGAAACTGATTATGAAAAGACTGTTACAAGAGACAAAAGTAAATGAAGCCTTGTTTGTCTTGGTAAAAGACTAGAGTTCAAATCCCATGACTCCTAGCACAGACTCTCTTCATAGAGACTGCAAGCATGAATTGTAGAGAGATGCTTGTCCCCAGCTTGAGTTCCACCCAACTAATCAAAGAGAACTTGGTGAGTGTTATTGTCAAACTGCATTAACCTCTTCTCCAAATGCCTTTGGAGAGGGTTCTCTCTGCTTCACAACAGTGAAAGGGAAGGTGTCCCTCTGCCTTGAGCCAAGGCTGACTAGGGAACTGGCTGCAAAACCCACCTTGGCTTCCTGCTGCCAGTTACCCTCTGACTAGAGGATGCAGAAGCCATTGGAGAAGGCAGGGAACTGGCTGCAGGCAAGGGTGTGTGTTGCCACTGCAAGAAGACAGATGGCCCAGTGCAGAAGCACAGGGAGCCTGGCTATATGGCTACTGCTAGTCTGCACTGTCCTGAGCCCAAAGGAAAGGAGTCTCCTGACTGACTGTGGTGCTGCTGAGGGAGGGGCAGGATTCAAAAAAGGAATTAACATTTATTTGGATATTGAGAATATCCAGAATGTAATTAGCAAGGCCATTTTTAGAAGTCCCAAAGTTCAAGAGGGATATAAATCCTCATGTATCAGGGCATAAGCCAGCCTCTGAACCATCCAGTGCTCGCCACTGATGGAGTCAGTATACAGGGCTAGATGAATCAGGGGGTTGACACAGCATGGTGATTCTTATGTTTCTATGCCATTTAGGGCACCCTAATTCATAGCATTCTACACCATTTGGGATATGTCTACATTGCATTCCTCCTTTGAGAGAGGATTGCAAATGCAGACAAACATTGCAAATGAAGCTTAGATTGGAATTTCCCATGCTTCATTTGCATAATGGTGGACGGCCGCTTTCTTGAAATAGCATATTTCAAGGAATAAAAGGGATTATTTCAAAAAGAGACCCTTCTTTTGAATAGTGATAGAAATGTAGCCATGTCCTGTTTTTGTCTCACCTTCCTTTGAAATAACTCTTATTCCTTAAAAAATGAGGTTTAAGGGTTATTTCAAAGGAAGGGTTTCTTTTTGAAATAAACCCATGTGGACTGCGGTTTTTTCCTCAAAATACAGTATTTTGGAAAAGCGGCTGGCTGCCATTATGCAAGTGAAGTGTGGGTAATGCAAATTCGCGCTTCATTTGCAATGTTTGTCTGCATTTCCGTTCCTTTCTCAAAGGAGGAATGCAATGTAGACATACCCTTGGATACCAGGATGAGAGACAGCTACTGTTAAACTATAGAAAGTAAGCATGTTGTCTTAAAGACAGAAGTTCCTCAGACAGGATCCACATCTTCCTGTGTGTGTTGTACAATACAGCAATACCAATGCTTAATAAAAAGTTTCTTAAATGTAGTTTTGGGCTGGGGGTTGTTGAAAATGTGAAGAGCTTCCTCCTTTGTCTACTTAGAACCTTTGAGAAATTTAGAACAAATAATTCTTTCACTTAAGACCTAATAATATGAATGGTACAAAGGGTGCTGAGCTCCTGCTTCCCTAAGGCCTGGTCTACACTTCAGCAGAAGGACGAATTAAGATACATTAATTACGTAGCTGGAGTCCACGTGTCTTAAACCGCATTTCCACACTGCGCACACAGTGGGAGTACCAATGGGATTACTCTGAGTTCAGTTTAGTGGGTCTTTAGTAGACCTGCTAAATTGAACCCCAGAAGATCAACCGCGGCATCTATCTTCTCCATAGGGAAGATGTGGCTTAACTGAGTAAATTGGCCAAATCCTGAAGCATTTACTCAATTTTTAATCAGGGTCAATTCACAGTGAGTGTGGGACTATTACCTATGGGAGGACCAAATTAAAAAAACAGAAGGGCTTCAGGATTTTTGCCCAGTGGGAACTGCAGGGCGTTAGGATCTAGTCCATTAATAGCATAGCACCTCTTAATCACCAAAGGATTAAATTCTACAGTAAAAATGGTCCCTAAAGCCCAGTCCTGACAGAATATTCAGACCTTCCTGGGAAAGGCATACAAAGGCACAAGTCAACTGGAACCAGGATAAAAAATATGCAATGATTTAAAAATAAGCTGGCAAGTGACAGCTTTCTTCAGATGTGGTTCATTATAGTCCGTTAATAATGTGACATTAAATGCCAGATTCCATGCTGCAGTGCAGTGCTATGTGGCAGGATGTCTGGAATTGAATGGAATATAGGCAATAGCTAGACACCTAGGCACAAACAGCTCCAGATATTTTCACATCCTTCCATCCAGCTATAAACCCCACAAAGGGTACATCCATACAGACATGTATAGCTTAAATACGCTGCACAATTTGAGCTACACAAATTGCATAGCTTATTTCGAGAGTGTGCTATTCCAGTGTTTTCCTTATTCCTTATGCAATGAGGTTTACAGGAAGCTGGAATAAGATGCCTGTTATTTCAAAATAGTGGGTCTGCTGTTAAGACATGCACAACACTATTTCAGGATAATGGACATTATTCCAAAATCACACTGCTGCGTAGATGTACAAAAAAGGAATTCGGCTCAGATGAAAACATCTGACTGAACACCTGTGAAGATCATAGGATGGTAGCTGACTATAAAAGGAAACAAATCTGTTTGCTGTTTGTTTTTTATTCTGACTAACATTAATTTTCCTTAGCTGGGAGCTTCAGATAACAAATGGCCAACTTTTAATTGTAAGGAGAGCCTTTTTTTTTTTTAAATTGGTGAATTTGTCCCAACACATGACCTGTTGACCTCTCTGACTTTACCTGTCAGACTTTTTTTCCTTGGCTGTGTCTAGACTGGCCACTTTTTCCGGAAAAGTAGCCGCTTTTGCGGAAACTTGCCAGCTGTCTACACTGGCCGCTTGAATTTGGGCAAGAACACTGACGATCTAATGTAAGATTGTCAGTGTTCTTCCGCAAATACTATGCTGCTCCCACTCGGGAAAAAGCCCTCTTGCGCAAATGCTTTTGCGCAAGAGGGCCAGTGTAGACAGCTAAAAACTGTTTTGCACAAAAAAGCCCCGATGGCGAAAATGGCGATCGGGGCTTTCTTGCACAAAACTGCGTCTAGATTGGCACGGACACTTTTCCACAAAAAGTGCTTTTGCGCAAATGCGTCCGTGCCAATCTAGACACTCTTTTCCGCAAATGCTTTTAACGGAAAAACTTTTCCGTTAAAAGAATTTGCGGAAAATCATGCCAGTCTAGACGTAGCCCTTATGTTCCCTCATACGCATTCATCTTCTACCAAATGACCTTTCTCAACCCCTAGGTCTCAAATCTGTGACTACAAGGTTCCACGGAATCTGGGGACCATCACAGTACAATTCTATTACTGATGGCTTACTGGCATCAGCTGAAACTGAGACTTTTCAAAACCTAGCTCTGGTAGGTGATTTCACTCCTTAGCCCTAGTTGTGCAACACCAAAGCTCCTGTTTGGCCCGCTATCCCTACTTAAGCCAGAAGGCGGATCAGAAAGCTGTCTGTACAACTGGGCTCCTCCCTGTTTTAGACTACTCACCCAGCTCTACCTGTTCTTGTTGCCTGACCTTGACATCCTGCATTTCTGACTGGGCCTGATTCCTGCTGTCTGATTCATTAGAAAGAAACACTGTGATGGATCTATAGATGTACAAGTTCAGATTTGTATGCAGGAGGTGTGTGAAGGGTGTGAAAGCACCCCTTCCCATGATCCCCCAGGTAAACATGCTCTGGCCGGCCAGGGGAAGGCGCTTCCTGAGTCTCCCTCCCCCATGCTCTGGCTGGCTGGGGGAAGGTGGAGCTGATTTCCCCACTTACCTGGGGGACCATGGGAGGTGCATTCACACCCTTGCATTCCACACTTACAAAAACGCACAACCTTCCCCCACTCCCCCCCCCACCACCACAGAAATTTCTGCTTATGGGCCTGAAGTTTGTAGTGAATTGTGCCCAAACCATCATGTGACCTAGGTGTTGAGTGAAAACAGTAACTTCTTAGAGGAGTCCACTGACATTGTAATGCCTAAAACAAGAGCTCTCAAATGTGATTGTTTTCCCAACAAAGGACTGTCCCCAGAAAAAAAAGTTTGCTGCAGGGAGTGACCAGCCTAAAGGAAACTCCTTTCCCCAGTTTGTCTTCAGAAGATGATTGGGATTTTAACCACCTCTCTGGGACTCAAAGCAGAAAGTTTATTCTCCATCTTCAGGGCTGCGTGAAGCAGAGAGCCAGTCTACCTGATGCAAGGACTGGGCCTAAGTATTCATGGGAGCGGTGAGCATGAACTTGGAAGAAAGCATGTATAGGTTTTTGTTCTTTTGCCTTAAGAGCTGTAACTCTTGTGTGTTTTGGAAGTAAAAGTTGTAGCTTCAGAAACTCCTGTGCTCTGTTCACACCTGCTCTGTGCAACTGAAGCCTGCGGGGAAGGGGGTGGAGGAGTGCTGGCCAGAGTGTCTCACCCTCCAAGGCCAGCTGGAGGAAGCCAGTCCTGGTCCCTTCCCCACTCTTGCCTCCCACTTGAAGTCAGAGCTCACCCCCAGTGTCCTGTCCTGGCTATGCCACTGATGCAAAGCCTGTGTTCCTTACTTTACCTGCCATGAGTCCCTACAGAGTTAAACCAGAGTGTCCATGATAGTGGAAGTTGGGGTGTGCCTTAGCAACCGGCCAAGTCTCAGAGCTCTGGTCTTGGGGTCTAGAACAGTTGGACTGTGGAGTCCTATGTGCACCCTTGGAGTGTGCCTCAGAGGCCCAGAGCTAGGCACAGTTTCTGGGTGCTGACCAGACCCAGCTGGCTTGGCAATAGATGGGCTCCAACACCACTGAATTAGCATAGTAGTTCTCATCTGTGTACCCAAAAGTAGCTGACCTGGGCTGACTCCAGTAACTAATGAAAAGTTGCCATTTAGCTTTTCAGAATTAATTTTTTTTTTTTTTTTTTTTTTGCTGTAAAAATCTCCTTGCCACTATATTCCCTGGTTTGTGGTATGGGCTGGAAATAACGTGCCTGAAACCACACTGTATTCCAAAGTGGCTATTTGTTTTAGATGTCAAAATGAGGCACGATCCCATATAGGTTTTTTTACTGTCTCTTGACTTGCAGGTATAGTGGCAATCAGGTTTTCTACAAATATAGAAGGAAGGGGCTAATGCTATTCTTATCAGGTCATGTAGTGGCTCTGAGAGCCTTTGAGGGTTTTTTTCTGGTTATTCTGCAAAACTCACATGGCTCCAACTTCTGTTTTAGTTCCTGCCCTTTGCTGGGCCACCATTTAGCATGTGGGCTCACTTGTGGCATTTTGTGAGGCCGCCAATACACTTGTTTCCTTTTCAATATGTTATACTAGGATATGATTGCCATAGATAGTCAGATCTTCATCTTCAAAGAGTTTCCCCCTCCTCATAGAGAAATCACAAACTGAATATGAAACCTCTGGATATGTAACTGAGGCAACCATGCTGAGTAAAAGTGATCATGACATGAGAGAGCTCATGGTTCTGAGGAATGGTAGAAGAGAGAACAGCAAAATAAGACAATGGCGTTCAAGAAGGCAGACTTTAGCAAACTCAGGGAGTTGTTGGGTAAAATCCCATGGGAAGCAAGTATAAGAGGAAAAACAGCTACAGACATGTGGCAATTTTTTTAGAGACATTAAGGCATAAGAGCAAACTATTCCACTTCATAAGAAAGATAGTATGGCAAGACCACCTTGACTGAACCAGGAGAACTTGAATAATCTAAATATCAAAAAGGAGTCCCACAAAATGAAAAACATAGGTCATATTATAAAGGATTAGTATAAACAAAGGCACAAAACTAGCTCAAGCTATCTAGAGACCTAAAGGGCAACAAGAAAACATTCTACAAATATATTAGAAGCAAAAGGAAGACCAAAGTCAGGGTAGGCATGTTTCTCAATGAAGAGGAAAAACAGTAACAAAAAATGTAGACATGACAGATATGCTTAATGACTTCTTTGTTCTGGTTTTCACCAAGAAGGCTGGTAGTGATTGGATGCCTTGTGAACGCCAATGAAAATGGGGTAGGTTCAGAAGCTGAAATAGAAAATAACAAGTTAAAAATTACTTAGCCAAGTTAGGAGTCTTCAAGTCACCAGGGCCTAATGAAAAGCTGCTGATTGAGGAGGTATCTAAGCCCTTAGCTTTTTCTCTGAAAAGTCATGGAATATGGAAGAAGTTCCGGAAGACTTCCCAGAGACTTTCCTGCTGTGTAGACATGCCCACAGTGAGTCACTGGAACAGCAGGGAACAGAAGCCAGGGGTAGTAAGTCCTATACATACACAACCCACCGGTCAGAGTTGCCCCCAGCTAATCCTAATGATAATTAAATATTTGAACAACAGACTGAAGAAAATAAATCCGTGCATGCTCCAACACATTTACATTTTCCAGTTTTATTCCCTGAGCTCAGTCACCAGTAATAGCATTGCAGTGGCAAAGCATTGTACATAACTTGGCACCAATAGCATTCTATTTTTCATCTGGAAAAGAAAATGCTGCAAAGCTGTTTTAAAAAGGTCAGTCGGTAGGATTATAAAACCAGACTTAGCTTCTTAATAATAATAATAAAAAGCTTGTAATTAAAGTTAAAAACTGAGTTTGTGGAAATCAGCAAAACCAAAAATCACGGCAGGAATTTTCAAAACAATTTTTGTTCAGTCCTCTGGACTGACTGACAAACAATGTACATCTTAATGATATAGGTCTAATCAAAACAAAAATGATCCTGGAGTGAAAAAATAAAGACAATGAAAGGGTTGTTGAAACAATCTGGGACAATCTTTTAAAGTGCAGTGAATTGATATTGGAATAGCTCATCGAGATTATTTTTTTATTTTTTATTACAAACAAGCTAAAACAAATGCTCTTTTTGCAGGGCAGTATAAGCACTTGGCATTCAGTAACTGTTTAAACATTCAAGAATAGCTTTGTTTGTTAGGGCTACACCAACTTGCACCAGCTGGAACTGTGGTAACAAAGATTGGACTAATATGGTGTAACTTCAGAGTTACAAACACCATAGTTATGAACTGATTGGTTAACCACACACCTCCTTTAGAACTGGAAGTATGCAATAGGCAGCAGCTGAGACCAGCAAACACAGTATAGTTCTGTTTTCATGTAAAGTAGTAAAAATAAAAGGGAACTTTTAAAAAAAAAAAATTTGACAAGGTAAGGAAACTGTTTCTGTGCTTGTTTCATTTAAATTACTTCTGGCTAGAAAGTTTCAAAGCTGATTTATGTTACTGTTCAACTGTAAACTTTTAAAAGAACCACCATAATGTTTTGTTCAGAGCTACAAACACTTCAGAGACTGTCCACATTTGCAATTGATTGGCAAAATTTTTGTTCTTCACAGGTGCTTAAAAAAAAGTACTCTCCTGCCAACAAAGCAAAACTTCCTTGCGAGGCAGAGGTGGGCAATAACTTTTGGTGGGGGGGGCACAGCAAGATTTTGGTTAAGTGGTCAAGGTCCACTTTTCTGTGGAGGGAGTGCGGGGTCTAGGATGGAGGTTGGGATCAGAAACATGCAAGGGGTAAGGGACTGGAGTGCAGGAGACAGTGTGGGGTCTGAGAGGGTGTTTGGGTGAAGGAGGGGATTTTGACCTGGGGCAGGAGAATGGGGTGCAGGGTCTGGGAGGGTGCTTGGGTGTAGCAGAGGATTTTGGCCTGGTAGATGGGTGTAGGAGGCGGTACAGGGTTTGGGAGGGAGTAGTAACTTGGTGCAGAGGGCTTGGATGGTGACCTGGGAGAGGGAGTTGAGATGCAGGAGGTGCTGGGGTGCCAGAGGCAGGCTCTGGCTGCGAGGTGCGTACCTACGCCAGCAGCCCTGCAGCACCCCCAATGCAGGCTGGGCTCCTTGCCTGCTGCAGCCCCAAGACAGCTTGAAAATACAGGATGCACCCTCCACATGGTTCTCAACTCCACATGGGGGAAGAGGCTTGCACTGCCCCTGTCTCCCAGGCCAATCTCAGTCAACAGGAACTGAGAGATTGTATGAGGTCAGTTCTCATTGGCCGCTTGTTTCTGGCCAATAGGAGCTGAAGCTTGGGGTGGGGGCAAGGAGATCAAATGAAGCTTGCCCTTCTCCCCCCCCCCCCCCAGAGCAGAGAAAGATAGGGACTATTATAACAGCTTATCTTTGAGGAGTCCCTCAGTATAGTTATTCACACACATGCACACCATGCCACCATATTTAAACAATCACTGGGTCAGAGAGTTGGAGATTAGATATCACTTTGACTATTCTCTGCCTGTCACAGTATAGGTGGAAGGTCGGCTTAAGGTCCACAATTCCAGCAGTGTAAAAGATAGTCAGAGTTGATGTACCTTAAGCCGAGCTTCAGTGTTGTATTCACAGTGGGAGGTCAATGGGAGAAATGCTCATGTCGACTTCCCTTACTCTTCGCAAGGAGCAGAAGTTTTGGCATCGACAGGGGCACCCTCCATGTTTGATTTAGCAGGTCTTTACTAGACCACTAAATCGAACTCTAGAAGACCAATGCTGCAGCATCAAACTTGCAGGAAGTAGAGACGTGGCCTAAATTATTTCTAAAGCGCCTCTCGTTATGGGCCTGATCCTTCAAAGGGGGATTTCAAAGGAAGTCAGGCAGTTAAATCCCCTTAAGCAGCTGGGCCCCGGTGCCTCCTGACTTAGGCTCAGTACCGTGAACTCACTTCAGTGGCAGCCAGGAGTGCTCAGCACCTTGGAAGACTGGGTGTGTTGTGAAGGAAATGTATGATTTGTAGTCCTGCCTGTGCCCACGGCCAAGCTGTGATAGTCCACTCTATTGCCAAGCCCCTCTTTCTGACCACGTTAGTCACCCTTGACTGTCATGCAGAATTCTGGTTGTGTTCATTTTCATAGCAATTGGAATGCTTTTATGGCATCTGTTATATACTGCATATAATACTAACCACCGCAATGTAACTGGGCAGCATGACAGGATACTTGGGAAGCCAAGACTTCTTATAAATCTTTCCTTGTTATGAAGCAAATGGATATAGCTAGATATACGCAAATCAGCCACAAAAGCAGACACAAACAAGGGGGGGGGATTCACTGTGTGCCACCTAGAAGGTGCTAGAAATGGGACCCACCAAGGTACTTAGGTGCTGACACCTGGGATTTAGGCATCTACGTCCCAGTTTTGGCTCCACTGAGATCCTCAAAGCTCCTGCTGAATCCAATAGGTATGTAAACTTGCTCAGCATCTAAGGTTTTTCAGGGTAAAAGTTCCCTTTGCACCTCTAGGCATGTGCACTGCAGCCTCCTTCAGGGTGTGTGGACTCCCAGCTAAGCTCCAGACCGATTCACGATGTGGTTCAGTGATATCTAAGCCCTTGTTAGCTTGACCAGTTTATGTTAGTAAATCTGTCACTCGAGGCTGTGGAAAAATTCACACCCATAAAAAAACGTAGTTATACCAAGAGAACTCTCCAGATAGACAGTGCTATGTTGATAAAAGACCTCCCAGCCATAGAACAGCTGTCTCTTGGCTCAGTGGAGTATGTACACCACTGGCAGATGCTTTCCTGTCATCATAAGCGCTGCAGCAGCAGAGTGACACCAATGCAGCCGCAGAGCTCTACATGGAGACAATCCCCAAGTCTTTCTCTGGCCCAGTGATTATTTAAATATTTAGCCCCAGTGGGATGCTGTGTGAAAGACTCTGGAGCCCTTTTGCGCAAAAGGGCCAGTGTAGACAGCTGAAAACTGTTTTGCGCAAAAAAGCCCTGATGGCGAAAATGGTGATCGGGGCTTTCTTGCGCAAAACTGCGTCTAGATTGGCATGAACGCTTTTCCGCAAAAAGTGCTATTGCGGAAAAGCATCCGTGCCAATCTAGACGCTCTTTTCCGCAAATGCTTTTAACGGAAACTTTTCCGTTAAAAGCATTTGCGGAAAATCATGCCAGTCTAGACGTAGCCCTGCAGTTTTAACTGTACCCTCATTGGGTTGAGATAGGATGTGTAGGCTCTGGGGTGGGAATGAGGGATTTGGGTACGGGAAGGGGTGAGAGGCACAAGCTCTGGGAGAAAATCTGGATGCAGGAGGAGGTGAAGGGGATGCTGGCTCAGGGAGGGGGCTCCAATCTGGAGAGCGTTGGGGTCAGATAGATGGTTGGGCTACTAAGCAAGCCACAGGCTTGTGGATGTGAGGGAGCAGGAATTTGGGTTGGGGTATGTGAAGGGCTCAGGGCAGAGGGTTGCAGAAGTGTATGATAGGCTCAGATCTAGGGTCTGGGGGGTACAGGAGTATTATAATGCTGTGGCCAGATGAGGGCTTGGCCCCAATTGGGGGTTTGTTGGCCAGGCTTCATTTTTAAATAGAAGACTGCCATTTTTCACATTTTTAAATAGGTCAAACACAAAGTTTCTGCATTGTCTTTATTTATAAGAAGGGCAGGGAACCTTTTTGAGTCAGGGGCCACTGACCCACAGAGAAGTCAGTTGAGGCCACACAAGGGAGATGCAAAAAGACCTCCTCCCAAAAACCCCCAAGTCCCACTAATGTGGCCCCAACTGCGCTGCTGGGAGCAAGTGATGTAGTAGTGGGACACGGTGTTAGTGGGGGGCAAGGGCACAGGGTTCTGAGGTGTGGGCAGGGAGTCCCCTGCACCTGCCTCCGAGGACTTTTCCCCACTTCCCCCATGGAGCAGGGAAGCCCCAGCGGGCGCCTCCTCGGGGGCCAACTCCTCCCTCCTGCAGGGGAGGGTTCACCTAGGCTAAACACCATCATGGCCCAGCTGGCCAGGCAGCTCTGCTCCTTCCTCCAGCCCAGCTGCCCTGGCTGCGCTCAGCCCAGGGAGGCTGCACCGCACTCCAGCTGATCCGGAAGCCCTTCCTCTTTCCCCAGTCTAGCTGGAGTGCGGTGCAGCCTCCCCGGGCTGAGCGTGGGGCAGCTGGACTTGAGCCAAAGAGGAGCTGCTGCCCTGCCAGCTGCCCGTGGTTTTAAATCCAGGTGCATCGCTCCAACCTGGGCTGGACTGGAGGCTCAGAGGGGAAGCTGCCTGATCAGCTGGCCACGGTGTTCAGCAGAGGTGGCTCCCTGCTCCAGCCAATAGGGGGCTTTCCCTCTGCTTCACGTGGAGTGTGGTGCACCTGGGTTGAGCCAGCGCCATGGCAAGTGAGCCAGCGCCATGGCCAGCTGGCTGGGCAGTCGCTTCTCTTTGCTCTGCAGCCCAGCTGCACCACGTTCAGCCCGGGGATGCTGCACCTGGGCTGGGGCAAAAGAGGACAGGATTCCCGAAAAGCAGGAGCACGGCACAGCTTCCCCGGGCTGAGCGCAGGGCAGCTGAGCTGGAGGAAAGAGGAGCGGCTGCTCGGCCAGCTGGTCATGGCGCTCAGCCCAGGTGCATCATGCTCCACGGGGGCTGAGTCTGAGAAGCAGAGGAAGGGAAAAACCCTGCCCCAATCGGCTGGTAGGAGCCTGGGCGGGCTAGACAGAAGAAAAACTGAGTCTCCAGCAGCGCCCTCACCTTTAATTCACCCCCCCTTGGGAGCTGCGGAGTCTCAGGGCAGGAGCTGGGGCTGCAGGTGGGATGCGTCTGGGCGAAGCAGCCACCGCTCTACTGAGTTCCATGGGCCACCTCTAGAGGTGCCCGTGGGTCAACTTGGGGGTGTCTTACCGCCCCCTAGGATGGCGACTTGGGCAGCTGCCTGGCTCGCCCACCCCTTAGTCCGGCCCTGGCCTCACTGAAGTTCCTCAGGTGCTAGCAATATGCCACATATGAGGCTACCTTTGGAGCTTCATATATGGAACATGATGGTCTCTTTGTGTAGCACATCCTCTGTTTTTCAGCACTAACTGCCAGTTAGTCATGGTACTGGCTTCTAGTTCTATTCAAGGTGTTGATTTTGCTCTATAAAGATTATGCAGTTTGGGAACTGTCTGCATTTGGAGAGACAGTACCACTTGTCCAGTGCAATGTCTAGAGAAAATGAGACACTCTGAAGTATTCCTGCTAAAAATCTGGTATCTGGGGCCTGAACTGGGGGTGTGTGTGAGGTAACCGGAGAATTCTGTGTAGCTTTGTTAAGAGAGTGATTGGTCAGATAGACATTGACTTCTAAGGATGTGCATTGAAAAGCTACCCTACTTGGTCATTTCTATACAGCCTTTTCAAAAAGTAGCTATTTTCTTAGCATACTCAATCATACCTCAGTTTTTAACATACAAAAAGGGTCGTTCACCCCTGAGTTAAATCCTTCATCAAGGAGTAGCATGGATTTTAGCTACTTATTTCCTTTGCAAACCACTGTTATGGGATGTGTGCCATCAGCTACTCAAAACCAAAGATTTCCTTAAAGCCACAAGTATAGCCTACCAAAAATGATTTTGTAAGATCGCTGCACTGTCCGTGTTACCCGTGGGAGAGTCAAGCTATTCCTTGGACAGTTGGAATGAGTTCCACACATGCTCAGGACTGGTCTAACTTGGCTTTGACTTAAGTAAATGAGGCTCAGCCCTTCTGAAAAAAATCTCACCCTAGGAAAGTGAGATTAATGGAAGAAATCAGTGGACCAGTGGGAAGAGTTTGATGGGGCAGGTGACCAAAGCCCACAAGTAAGTGAAAAACATGGAGATCTGAGAGATGGATCAGAAATAGGGAGGAACGTGGGCTGAAATAGTAGGGATAAAGGAGAAACAAGGGCAAAATCAAGTCCGTATCTTAGCTATATGTATACAAATGCAAGAAGTATGGGTAGTAAACAGAAAGAACTTGAAATGCTAGAAAATAAACTGATATAGCTGATATCACAGAAACTTGGTGGGATAATACATATGATTGAAACAGGAGTGTTGTGAGGAAGACACGAGAAGTCATTCTTCCGCTCTACTCTGCGCTGATTAGGACTCAGTTAGGAGTATTGTGCCCAGTTCTGGGCACCACATTTCAAGAAAGATGTGGAGAAATTGGAGAAGGTCCAGAGAAGAGCAACAAGAATGATTAAAGGTGTAGAGAACATGACCTATGAAAGAAGACTGAAAGAATTGGGCTTTTTTAGTTTAGAAAAGAGAAGATTGAGAGGGGACATGACATAGCTTTCAAGTATCTAAAAAGGTGTTGCAAGGAGGAGGGAGGAAAAACTGTTCTTCTTGGCCTCTGATGACAGGACAAGAAACAATGGGCTTAAACTGCAGCAAGCAAAGTTTGTGTTGGACATTAGGAAAAACACTGAAATAAAATTGCCTAGGGAGGTTGTGGAATCTCCATCTCTGGAGATAATTAAGAGCAGGTTAAATAGACATCTATCAGGGATGGTCTAGATGGTACTGGGTCCTGCCATGAGGGCAGGGGACTGGACTCAATGACCTTTCGAGGTCCCTTCCAGTTCTAGTGTTCTATTATTCTAATATTCGTACAGCTTGTTCAGGAAAGATAGGCAAGGAAAAAAGAAAGGTGTTGCCTTGTATATTAAAATGTGTACTCTTGGACTGAGATTGAGATGGACATAGGAGACAGACTTATTGAGAGTCTCCAGCTAAAGTTAAAAAACAAGGGTGATGTCATGATATAGGTCTATTACACACCACCTAATCAGGAAGAAAAGGTAGATGCGGCTTTTTTAAACAAAATCATCCAAAGCAGAGGACTTGGTAGTAATGGGACTTCAAATATACAGATAGCTGTTGGGAAAATTACACAGCAGGGCATACATAGATAATCCAACAAGTTCTTGGAATATATTGGAGATTATTTAGTATTTCAGAAAGTGGAGAAAACTACTAGGGGAGGAAGCTATTCCAGATTTGATTTTAACAAACAGGGAGGAACTGGTTGAGAATTTGAATGTGGAAGGTAGCTTAGGTGAAAGTGACTATGAAATGATAGAGTTCATGGATTCTGAGGAATGATAGAAAAGAGAACATCTAAAGAAAGACAATGGATTTCAAGAAGGCAGACTTTAGCAAACTCAGAAAGCATGGGATGCAAGACAGAGGAAAAACAATTGAAAACAGTTTACAGTTTTTCAAAGGGACATTATAAAGGGCCTAAAAACAAACTATTCCACTGCATAGAAATGAAAGGAAGTATGGGCAGAGACCACCCTGTCTTAACCAGGAGATCTTGAATGATCTAAAAATCTAAAAGGAGCCCTATAAAAAGTGGAACTAGGTCAAATTACAAAGATGAATTTAAACAAATAATTCAAGTAAGCAGAGGCAAAATTAGAAAGGTGAAGACACAAAATGAGTCCACTCTAGCTAGAGACATAACGAGTAACAAGACAACATTCTACAGATATATTAGAAGCAAGAGGAAGACCAAGGACAGAGTAGGCCCATTGCTCAGTGAAGAGGGAAAACCAATAACAGAAAATATCGAGATGGTAGAGGTGCTTAATGACTTCCTTGTTCTGGTTTTCACCAAGAAGTTGGTGGTGATTGGATATCTAATATAGTGAATGCTGAAAAGGTGGTACATTCAGAAGTTAAAATAACAAGTGAAAAATTACTTAGAAAAGATAGATGTCTTCAAGTCATGAGGGCCCAGAATATTCAAGGAGCTGATAGGTGGTAACTGAATTATTAGCTATCAATTTTGAAAAGTCATGGAAGACAAGAGAGATTCCAGAAGACTGGAAAAGAGCAAACAGTGCCCACGTGTAAGAAGAGAAATAAGGAAAACCCAGGAAACTACAGACCACTCGGCTTAACTTCTGTGCCAGGAAAGATACTGAAACGCATACTTATGGAATCCATCTGCAAACATTTGGAAGAAAATAAGGTGGTAAGTATCAGTCAGCATGGATTTCTAAAGACGAAATCATGCCAAATCAACGTGATAGCTTTCTTTGATAGGATCCAGAAGGCTTGTGGATAAGGGTGAAGTAGTAGACATGGTATACCTAGTCTTTAGTAAAGCATTTGACAGTTTCACATGATCTTCTTATAGATGGAGCTACAATAGGGTTGGTTATCCAACCAGTTATCCAACCAGTTATACCATTCTCAGAGCTATCAATGAAAGGCATAACAAGTGGGGTTCTACAAGGATGTTTTGGGACTAGTTCTGTTGCATAGCTTCACCAATGATCTAGTTAATGGCATAGAAAGTATACTTATAGGCTACGTCTAGACTGGCATGATTTTCCACAAATGCTTTTAACAGAAAACTTTTCCATTAAAAGCATTTGCGGAAAAGAGTGTCTAGATAGTCCTGTATTTTGTTCGTGCCAATGTAGCACTTTAAAGTGCTACATAGTCCTGTATTTTGTTTCAGCTACACCAAACTAACACAGCTACATTTCTATCACTATTCTAGATTGGCATGGACACTTTTCCACAAAAGCACTTTTTGCAGAAAAGTATCCGTGCCAATCTAGATGTGCTTTTGCGAAAAAAGCCCCGATAGCCATTTTCGCGATCGGGGCTTTTTTGCGCAAAACAAATCTGAGCTGGCTACACTGGCCCTTTTTGTGCAAAAGCTTTGCGCAAAAGGACTTTTGCCAGAACAGGAGCAGCATAGTATTTCCGCAAGAAGCACTGATTTCAGAAAGTAGGAAGTCAGTGTTCTTGCGGAAATTCAAGCTGCCAGTGTAGACATCTGGCAAGTTTTTCTGCAAAAGCAACTGCTTTTGCGGAAAAACTTGCCAGTCTAGATGCAGCCATAAAGTTTGAAGATGATACCAAGCGGAGAGGGGTTGCAAGTGCTTTGGAGGATAGTGTTATAATTTTAAAATGATCTGGACAAACTGGGGAAATGGTTTGAGGTAAATAGGATGAAGTTTAATAAGGACAAATGGGAGGTACTCCACTTAGGAAGGAACAATTGGTTTCACACATACAAAATGGAAAATGACTGTCTAGGAAGGAATCTAAGTGGACCACAAGCTAAATATGAGCCAACAATATAACATTGTTGCAAATATATATAAAGCCTCAGCTGGAGAATTGTGTACAGTTCTGGGCATCATGTTTCAGGAAAGATGTGCAGAAATTGGTCCAGAGAAGAGCAACAAAAATTATTAAATGCCTAGAAACCATGACCTATGAGGGAAGACTGAAAGAATTGGATCCAAAGACTGAAATTTGGATTTGTTTAGTCTATTAGCCAGGGGATAGAAATGGTGTCCCTGGCCTCTGTTTGTCAGAGGCTGGAGAAGGATGACAGGAGACAAATTGCTTGATCATTGTCTTCGGTCCACCCACTCTGGAGCACCTGGTGCTGACCACTGTCAGCAGACAGGCTACTGGTCTAGATGGCCCTTTGGTCTGACCCAGTACGGCCGTTCTTATGTTCTTAAGAGGGAGAAAAATTATTCTCCTAAACCCCTGATAGGAACAAGAAGTAATGAGTTTAAATTGCAGCAAGGGAGGTTTACTGTCAGGGTGATTAAGCACTGAAATAAATTGCCTAAGGAGGTTATGGACTCTCCATCATTGAAGACGTTTATCTAACCTGCTCTTAAATATGTCAGGGATGATCTAGATCAATAATTTTTGATGGGGGGGGCAATCTAAGATTTTGGTAAGTGGTAAGGGCTGCACTTTTCTATGGAGGGGCTGTGGAGTTTGGGATGGAGGTTGCATGCAGAAAGGAGCTCAGGGTAGGAGACTGGAGTGCAGGAGGTGTGGGGTTTGGGTGAAGGAGGGGGTTGTGATCTAGGGCAGGAGCTTTGGGGTGCAGGGGCTGGCAGGGGGTATAGGTGCAGGAAAGGATTCTAGCCTGGGAGAGGAATTTAAGAAAGGGTGCAGTGTCTGGGAGGGAGTTCTGACCTGGAGGAGGAGAGGATTTGGGTGCAGAGGGTTTGGGTGGTGACCTGGGGCAGGAGGAGGTGGTGGCCTACAGCAAGGAGTTGTGGGGTGGTAGAAGACTGGGGTCCCAGAGGCAGGCTGTGGTGGGAAGGTGCCTGCCATGGTCCCAGAGGGCTCAAAATGCCTGGCTGCTCCCTATTGCTCTCTGCTTTAGGAACCAGGAGGAGGGGGAGACTTTGTGCACTGCTGTGCCCCCAGCAAAATCTCTCCGCTCCCATTGGCCAGTTTCAACAAAGCCTTTCCCTCTCCCAGGGCCCAGAGCAGAGAGCCACAGGAAGCAACCACCTGCTTAAACTGGTATGGGGTTGTTCTGAAGTGGCTGGCTGCTCTGTGCCTGAGGGTCCTGGTGAGGAGGGCAGCCTGTTGGCTGGATTGGGTGGCCCGTGGGTCAGAGCTGGCCTGCAGGCCGTATCTTGCCCACTACTGATCTAGATGCTGCTTGGTCCTGCTGTGAGTGCAGGGAACTGGACTTGATGAGCTTTCAAGGTCTTTTCCAGTATTCTGTGAGTTTGGGGAGGCTTCTAAATGTCAGCATAGGCCACTGGAGTCAAACACATTCACTCCCAAAATGGTGGTAGTTGTTAAAGGCACAAAAGGCTTCTCGAAAGCAAAACCTTACTTTGTGCAATATATCTTTAAATAATAATAGCTGTACCATGTGGGGCTAGAATGGAGCGTTTAGATAATCCATCCTTCTCCATAGCCAAATACAAAAAACCCAACCCATCAAAGTAAGTAGTTAGAGGGAAGCTACCCAGCCAAATTAGAAATTCAGATCTTTAGTTCAGCACCAGTTTGTAAGTGGGCCAGGCTAAGAGATGGAGGAAGAAACTGCAGTCTTGGCTGAAAACAGTAACTCTTAGCTAACTTCTTTCCTAGTAAGTTGATCTTGAAAATTCCTGGATTGCTAAAGATCTCAGAATGATACATTAGGACATCATATTATAATCCCTGACTTTAATCCCTGCAATTGATTAGCAGTAATTCTTCACATAGATGTGCGAGTCCAGATTGCACTCAACTTACAGTTCCTTTGCAAAAGGAAGGTCACCCCATTGACAAAGTTGGAGGAACATAAATGAGGGTGTTTAGAATGGCTATAGTCTCATGAATTGTCCTTCTGCAGTAACTTTTGTAGACCATGCTTTTTTGTTCTTAAAACAATCATAACTTCACTTGAGTGAGGGAGTCTAAATGCAGACAAAACAGTAAAAGAGAGCCTCAGCTACATTCACTAAAGTATTGAACACTTTGCACTTGAGAGAGTAGAATTTATACACCCTTGCCTGCCTTCACTAGAAAGTTTTGCCCATTTCCAGTGGCTAGTCTTACCCTTATGTTCACTATAATTAAAGCTAGACAAATTGACTAGAAAAAAAGCACAAATTGAACAGTAAGTAACCAACCATTGGAACATCTTACCAAGTGTTGTCATGGATTTTGTCACTGAATTATTAAATCAAGATTGGATGTTATTCTAAAAGATAAACTGTTGAAATTATTTTGGGGTAGTTCTATGGCGTATGTTAGACAGGAGGTCAAACTAGATGATCACAGTATTTATTCTGGCCTGCATATTTGTTAACCACATCCTGTTCTCGATGGCTTCATTGTCAACAGTGTCTGACCTGCATAGTTTTCCTAGTCATTGTGATAGGCATAAACCAGGTGTTCTCTTTTCCCAGAATTACAAACTATGCAACTTATTTCTACAAGAGACTTGTTTATTTTTTGCTTAAAGTTTATAAAAACTGTTACTCCAAACAAGGTTTAAACTTACATATGTACATTTGAGAAATAAATAGCATTCCAAGTCATACAAAAACCATAATATACAAATAGGGCTTCAAGACCATGTATAAATATATGGCATGGTGACAAATCACAGATAGTTACCAGAGGCTTCAATTATTGAAGACTGTACATAACCAAGACAAACATCATGCTGTTCTCCAAATGACTATGGTTATTTTAACTTCGGTTGGAATGAGACACTAAGAAAGAAGCCAGACTGAAATACCTTTGTTGACCCTTTCAGCAAGAGACCTGGATGATGATGGTCTTCATAACTCAATGCATCAGGCAGCATTGCTGCTTTGGTGTGTGTATAGAAAGCATTGCACTTTAACATCCAAGCCAAGAGTAATCCCAAACATATTAAAATGCCCCCACCCCTGAAAAAACAAACAGTCAGGTCACCTCTGGCCTAGACACGTACAGTAGCAGACTGACTACCTACAAGCATCTGGCCTATTCAGAACATTAGTTTCCCAGAAAAGTGGAATAGATTAATTCCATTATAAAAACAAGTTTATCTGGAATTATGTAATAAAAATATCTTTACAATTTGGAGTGGAGGGGAAGTGTATTTATATGTTGTAGGTTAAATGAGTACCTAAACCTTGTTAAGTGCATGAGTGTGCAACCTTAAAACGTGCCTTGCTGCATTCAAGTTGAGTTTGCATATGTGAACACATCCTCAAAATACATATTATTGAATGATGTCAAGTTTGCCTGAGGCAGTACAGATACCTTCCCAGTATACAGTAAGTAAATGGCTGGCACCCTTCTATATTCTTCAGATAAGATCTGCATGAAGGAAGTACTGGACAGTCCTTGTTTAAATAAAATACTGATGTTTCAGGAAACAGTTTTAACGGAGTGTAGCTGCCAATAACTTCAGTACATATCTGTATCTGCTTTCTCTACAGAACAGAGGGGGAGGGAGTATTGGACTTTTTTTACATTATTAGTCATGTGTACTACAATATCTGGCAGAGGTACAGTAATGGTCTCTGGGAAAAGCAAAGAACAGGATGGAGAGAAGATGGAAGTTAGGACAGAGATGATATTGTGTTCTGTCTCTTTACACTTCACTGGTTTGGTCTACTCATTCTTCCACATCCTTTAGTGCAATTTAAGATCCTGTAGTATCTCCTAAGCTATACACACTGTTATGCATTCTTAGTAGCTTAGTCATGAACTATTTGAATCAGATAAATTCATTTTCCATTGACTTCCATGGCACACAGACTAGAACCAAGGCACAGATTTATCTCAACTTTGTTGATATTTCCAGTTTACTGGGACAATTAGGAATAGACTATGCAGAGCACAACACAGATCAGGAAAATTAGGTTAATGCACATAAACCAGATTCACCCAAATAGGGTGAGTTTAGTAGTTTTAATAAGTTATTTTAGGATAGCAACTGAAAGCATATGGATCACTCCTCACCAGAAATATTGCCTACATCTGTTCAACAAGACCAAGTTCTCTATCCTGAATAATAAGTGGTACTCAGACAAACTTTACATAAATGTCTCTTCACCTATGTAATCTTCTGCAGTAGTTTTCTCTCTGTGTTTTGGATAGTTAGATCCTTTTGTGCAAGTCTTCAGCTTTGATTCTGCACTGAAGGTTTTTCTGATCTAAGGAAAGAATGGGGGAGACATGGGTGAAAGATATACCCTGGTAACATGCAATGATTGCTCTTTTGTTAGAAGTTCAAAATTGTAACACAAGGGCTAGTAAAACAAACCCAGGACATGTCAGGGAGGCTGAAAACTAAGTGTGGTTCAGTACTGTGTTCTTTTTGGAACCTTTGCCTACAAATAACTTTCAGAGAACTGGATCCTTTTATGGGAACTCAAACTGTCCAAGTGGATGTTACACTTGGAACAAAACTTGAAGAGGACTGTGGTGCAAGGCAAATAGATTAATTGCTAACTGACATCAATGATATGTTTTAAGATCTTTGTCTTTAGAGCCTGCACCCGTAATTGTATTCAAGGATTGAAATCTGCAATTAAACACCTGTGGTTGGTCCATGACAGCTGTCCCAGGATAAGGGTATTGACATTCACGCTTTGGCTGGAGTCAGTCCTGGCATCTCCCCCTCTGCAGGGTCCCAGAGCCAGGCACCAGTCCAAATGTGAATGTCTACACCACAATTAGGCATCCCTTAGGCCAAGTCTCACAAACCCAAGTCAGCAAACAGGTGTTTAATTTTTAGAGATACCCCGAGGACATAACTCTGTCCATCCACTTATACTCATCTGCTTACTTGAGTGAAGTACTACATCATATGAGGAAGGGTGGTAGATTCCAGCTCCAAAGCAGCAATTCCAGGAGTGAAACTACACTACAAGAGAGCTCTCCTCCTGCTCTGTAGACATCGCTAGGAAGTGCATTACCACAGCCAGCCTTTGTACCTTTTCGCATAGCTCTTGATATTTGTTTCCGCTACTACATTCTCCATTTACTTTGCCATGAGAATTTAACATTAGCCTTTGCACATAATTTTATTTAGGAAATTCCTTAATACACACAGAAGCAACATTAAGAGCAATTCATTATTTCTTCCAAATCCAGCACTAGACACTATCTGATATTGCTCTCAGCCAGAATTTTGCCATCTGAGGTAACTATACAAGCAGACTTTTGACACTGGGCTTTGTTACAGTGTTTGCAAAAGCTTTAACATTTTGCATTTTCATTAATGTTCAACAGACTCTTTTATAGCTTAAACTTTAAAACAAGTCCAAGAGATGTCAAGCCCAAGTTCACCTCTAGTATAACTCCACTGAAGTCAATGGAGTGATCTGGAACAAAATTGAACTATTTTTAACAGAGGATAGTTGGAAGTTATCAAATCCTCACTACTTATCACTTGATGGATTAAAAGTCACGCTGCAGGACCAGTGCTAGTTGATTGGGAGGGTGCACTAGAGATTAGAGAACTTCCATTGTAGAAGATGTTATATATCGCTATATATGCTAGCTCAGTATTCCTTTAGCAATTAAGAGTCCATTCAGTTTTATTAAGTTTTCTTGCTCAAGACTGTAAGTGGGAAGAATTATGCAACAGATGTTCTTAATGAAATTTTAGTGTCAATCTTGTTAGACTTGTCTTCATTATACATAGCCTAATGCCTTAGACAATGGGCTTTCAAAAAAGAACCATTTAATTAAACCTTACCTTGTTCGGTTCTTTGTTGGCCAACCATCTCTACATTTCACAAACCAAAGCTCTTTACCAGGAGATATGTTGGTCAGCTGAAGATCCTCTGCACAGAAAGTTAACCTGATAGGAAAAGATCAAAAGCCATGGAGACACTGCACATACAAACTGATGCAAGTTATTTATGCGTTTTGGAAAGTAACTTCTAAATGGAACACATGGCCATCATTATTTTCTAGAGCCATAAGAGGGGTCAGCAAGAGTTACAGCACTGCTTACAGCTATGAGGGATTCTATAACAACCTGATTGTCAGATACAGGCCATTTCTAATTCTAGAATGCTATTGCACCACTCCTTCTAGAGTTCTAGTTTTCATTGAATCATAGAACACTAGAACCGAAAGGAACCTTGAAGTCATTGAGTCCAGTCCCCTGCCCTCATGGCAGAACCAAGCACTATCTAGGCCATCCCTGACAGATTGTTGTCTAACCTGCTTTTAAGGTCCCACCCCAGAGCATCATTCTCTCCCTCCCCTCCCCCCATTTCCCTTCTATTTATTTTGAATTTTCAAATCCCCTACTCATAACTCCAGTCATCTGAAGAAGTGGGCTGTGCCCACGAAAGCTCATGATCCATCTACATGTTTTGTTAGTCTATAAAGTGCTACCAGACCATTTGCTGTTTTTTTCTCTCCTGTGGGAATGGTTATTCAACCAGTTATGCAACCATTTTAGATTGTATTACCCTAGTTTATCTATAAGGTCATTTAAGACTGTATCAAAAGCTTTACTGAAATCTAGGAATACCACATTTCTCACTTCCCCCTTATCCCCAAGGCTTGTTATCGTATCAAAGAAAGCTATCAGGTTGCTCTGACATGATTTGTTTTTTACATATCCATACAATCTGCTGCTGCATAGCATTCAAAATAGTTTCCTCCTCTAGTTTAGTGCTTTACTGGTAATGTAGGAAGCCAAAGTCCTTGACACGGCACGTACATTCTTGTGAATTCATTAGTTTTGCAGAAAGCCTGGTCTCTAAACTGACAGAGGCAGGAAATTCACTTCTGTTAACCATGCTATTGGGTGCCCTCTAACTGAGGCATTGCTTGAACCATCGAAGTTCCCTCACTGAACAGCAGCTAGCTACTTTTCTTGCTGTCTTTGACAAATCTGAACGCAACTGATTCAGAAGTCTCAAGGTCACCCCAAGCCACGAGTGTTCCACAAAAAAGTACTGCTCTACTCACTTCTGTTGCGTTTCCCCAGACTTCACACGTATACGTCGGATCTGTAGCTCCTTGGAAGATGTATCAGGTTGGGACCAGTAACTTCTGAGATTTCTCCACAGACTATACCAAGATACAGCAGATCCCTCCCAAGTGAGCTTGATCTTTAAGAGGTCACCAATGTCTTCTTCCGCATAGACCAGGAAAGGATTAGTAGAATTCACACCAATTTGCTCAAGTCTGAAAGACAGACAAACTCAGCATTTGTTCCTCATTAATGAAGTGACCTATTGCACTTCTCAAACTCTGGTGTTGGGAAAAGAGAGGTTCGGTCATGTATCAAGTATTCAAATCAGGCAGTTGATGATCATGCTTCTAGTTTGCTACTGGTTTGATTAAAGAAAGTAGCTGTCTGGTTTAGTGTTATCCTTGTGGGGAGGGGGATCTCATTTTTGGCTTCTTCCGTTTTTCCATCACCTTCTAAGGCAACATGCAGTTACAATTTACTTATTGTCAGAAGGATGGGCTGAAGGAGCTATACACTCCTTTTGTAATCCTGCAGGATGAAGAATGCTTTTTGCCAAAGACAAACTAGAGGAGGATGTTTTCAAACCACATTAAAAATCCTCCATCATGCAGGGGAGAGGAGAGATCTCTGGTAAGACTAGTGGTGGGGAAGGAAAAGAGGAAACAGCCCAGGAATGTGTGTACTGGAAAGGAAGACTGTTCCCTATGTGGCAGTTCATCTCCCCAAGAATAAAATCCACCAGTACATAGGTTGCTGCTTTACTACATTCAGCAAATCTTTGGATATTAGACTTAGCGGCAACTATAGCAATAATTCTTGTGCAAGTGTACCTTACTGTCGCTTCTAGTCCCATGAGCCCTTCCCACCATTCTCATCAAAAACAGGGATATGAATCCATTGCACTTGACTTACATTTCCAGAGAGAGAGGTTGAGAATCACCATTGGTGCCATGAAGGGTAACTGAGAATGTGAGTTCAGTTTCTCCTAAACTTTTGTAGCTGAAGATGTGCATTTTCATCTGATAATGGTAAACTGAAAAGAGATAAGCACAGTGCCCAGACTGTGAATAGAGGGTATTGATTATTCCATGATAAGTCACGGTCTGCAAGAGGGTGCCAGCCAGTTGTCAGAGACAAGGTCACCCATGCAGGTAGCCTCGAGGGGTGCCAAGGAGCCTTAACTCAGAATAGAAAGCAGATAATTACTCAGCCACAGATGGAACTCCACTCTTGGAATGCTCCCTCAGCCTTGTGGGGTGGCAGAATCATAGTTTTCTACTTCGCCCACACATTTCTTGCATAGAGGAACACGGTTGAAAGCATCCTCCCACAGAAGTAGTACAGGAAACATTTCTTTTAGCGGGGAGTGTTTTAGTGTTCTTGCTTAATATTAAAAGTTGCTGTCTTGCTACTATGAGGCAGATTTTAGGTTGCTTTTATTGTCACCATTTTGTGTACATCCATAATATTTTAGTTTCTACTCAAAAGCTCTCCGTACTAAATCTAAATTCAAGCATTCTGAACCAGAAGAAAGCTCATTCATCTGACAAATATATATTCTAAAGCTGTGATCTCAGTAGCTTTAAAAAAAACCACTACCTTTGAAAGGCATGTCAGCTCTGGTTTTTAAGTACATCTTGCTGTTCCTTTTGTTCCTCATTTTCTTGACATTGTAGCCAATGCTGTTGCAACGGTTCTTTCGGCAGCTCAGGCAGATTCCCTTTTTGAAACGGCTGGAGTCAGTGCACTGAAAGGCGAAACTTTGCTTATCTTGGTTCACAAGGGAGTCCACGAAGAGGTGTACAGATCGCTCATGTTCGCATCTAACAACATTCCCAATATCTAGCTCAACAGAAAAGATTGTGGTGGTAAGACACACTTCAGCAATTTAGCATTCACCATCCCAAGAGCTCCAATTTACTGCAAGAGTTAGTGAGACTAATTGGAATTCAACACAAGTTAAGTCTGACAAAAAACAGATAAACTACAAGATATTACAACATATTTAAAGCTGACAATTTTGTTCAAACACATTTAGCTGTGGAGACAGAAAACAAGACTTCAGAGCCCATATAATATGGTCTGGAGTACAAATTAGTCTTTTAGCTGATGATGATTAAAACCGGACTTGCAAAATTTACAGATTTGGGGGGGGGAGGAAGGGGGAAATCTAAAGACAGATGGAGAATTGCCTCGTTAGGTTGTATGCATTATTCCAATACACCTGCTTATGTAATGTGGGTGTCTCTTATTGTCCACCCCTCCCAGCAAAGGCAATTATTAAATAGGAAAAATAAGAACTTACTCCCATATGCAATTGCTCCCAAAACATCACTTAATCCACACCCAGGTTGAAAATCTCCCCCATTGGGATAGATGTCAATGTGACCCACAGGCATTTGGATCCCAATGCTGACACCCAGCGTCTCCTTCGTAAATGTATGAAGAACATCCACAAAGTCTGCATCATCAGGGGAGAGGCGCTTATGAGGCTCAGCTCCTTCAAACATAGGGCCAGCTGGATCCAACCCTGTTAAGGAAAACGCACAACATAGCAGCAGCCAAAAACGTGCTTGGTACTTCCCTAGCAGAAGGTTATGCAATCAGACCCTGCCCCACAGAATGCAATCTAGAAAAACGAGTAAAAAACATTCACTCAAGCAACATTATGTGGAACGAGAGCATGCATTAATATTTGGAATCTGCCCAAGTTATTTAGGGGCATTTCGTCAGAATTGCTGCTATGATGCAAAGAACAGAAGCCCAAAATAAACCAGTGAAATCGCCATGTTGCTGGACACTCAAACCACTACGCACGTGTGACAGTCCGTAGTGGAGGGGTCCGATGGCACGGCACCCCCAAGCATGTGGTGTACCAGGAGGTATTTGATTGCTGGTCATGTATGTTTAGCCACTATTCATGACATGAAAGGAGAGCGTTCGTGTTTGAGACAAGTTCTGAAATGTGTTACTGTTAGTGCTTAAACATTAAGGGCTAGACCTGGGATTTCAATAGGAGCAGTGAGTGATCAGTGGTTTTTGGGGTTTGGACCCAGGTGGCAAAGGACTGGCCATAAATGAAGGCCTTTTCACTGTAGGACACTTTACTGTTCCTTCACATGATGTAGGATGAATATTACAACAGAGAATTAAAGTTTAGTTTAAGTTTGGTTAAAGACATGTGGTGTAAAGAAAGGCCCTATTTAGCAAGAAAGAGAGGCTTTGAAAGTAAGGAATTATAAGTAGGGAGGCTGGCTGGTTCAAAGCAAGACTAATGAATAAGGGAAGTTTCTGAAAAGCAAGCCTCTGACTAATGGAGGTGACTGCAGATGATTTTAAATAAGACCAATTCCCAGTCTTAAAATGAGCCAACATGGATCTTCGCACACCACATACCAATGCTATCTCAAAAATTAGGGTCTATGTGAATCCAGGTGCACTAGGGAAAACTGTTGATCAGCAAGGACGGGAGGAAAGGCCTTGGAGAAAGGTGGTTGTAAAGCTTATCTGTACTAAGACTGGAAATAAGGGTGAACGGTCTCAAATTAGTTTTTAGCTGGCATCAGTAATTGGCAAAGACAGCTCTTATTAAAGGGCGTAAAAAAGTAAACCCTTAAAGAATTCATTGCTAATACCTGCCTGACCACACTGAAGCCAACCAATATGAGTCTAAGCATCCCTGGGTACACCCTAAGCATCTTGATTAAATGCTTATCAGTATTTTGTTACTGATTAGATGTAATAACTTCTTATTTAGCCTGTTTAACCCTGTTTAAATTGCATCTCTATACCACCAGGCCTTTTAATAAAGGATCTTACAGTTAAATTAGCTTTGTGAGAATACCCTTCCTCCAATGCGAGAGAAATTCTAGGGAAGCCGAGATTTTTGCGTAGGGACATAAGGCATGTGATGTGGAGACAGATTCATCAGTATGGGAGGGGGAAGAATAGTCTTTGAAGCATGCACTTTTTCTGCACAGGAGAGGAACTACGGTAGCATCCAGAAGGGAAGTTGGTGAAGGAGAGACTAGTGGGGAAGAAAGAGGCAGTGAACAGAAGCTGAACAATTCACCTTTCCCAATGTTCAAGGGATCCAACATTCCTATTAGTCACGCTGATACCTTGAACAGTAGGAAGTTCCCTTACAGTAATAAGGTCTAGACAAGAATAGCTGGATAAGACTCAGAACTAAAGATGGGTTAAAACCAGAATGTTTTGTCCGAACCATCCTGTACTTCGGTCATTTTAAAATGAGAGAGACCTGATTACTTGCCGCTACTATCTGCTGCCCTCTTTTACTTGTCTAATAAAAAAGATTAACTGAATTGTCTTTAACTTGAGAATTTGTGATCTTTGGTGCAAATTTTAAAATATTTAGTTTATTTAAATGCCTTCCCTATTATTTATACTTTTTTTTTTTTGCAAATATTTATGGGGAGATGGATCTCTTACACTAAGGATAACAGGTAATTAAGCTATACATTTTATTGCAAGGAATGTCCTTTTCTCACCATGTTTCCAAATAATCCATATAAGATCCAAGACATTCCACAAGGAAAGGTGAAAGTTTCTCTTTAGAGTACTGGCCTTCTGAACCAATAGCACTGTGGGTATTACCCACGAAAGCTCATGATTCTATATATTTTTGTTACTCTTAGATGCCACAGGACTACTCGTTTTTATTAGGAATTTAGTTGTGGAGGGACAAAGTACCTTTTCACAAAAGTTGAGCAGAGTTTAAAATTTGATGTTGGCCAAAAGGGAGGCAAACTGTTGCCTCAATTAGGCTGTGTCTAGACTGCAGGGTTTTTTCGAAAAAAAAGTAGCCTTTTTTGGAAAAAACTTCACCTGCGTCTAGACTACAGCCGCGTTCTTTTGAAATTAAATCGAAAGAACGCAGCTTTTCTTTCGACGGCGGTACTCCTCATTTCACGAGGAAGAACGCCTTTTTTTGAAAGTGCTCTTTCAAAAAAAGGTGTTCTTGAATGCAAACAGGGCTTTTTCAAAAGAGAGCATCCAGGCTGCCTGGGTGCTCTTTCGAAAAAGCGGCTTGCTTTTTCGAAAGTACTGCTTGCAGTCTAGACGCTCTTTTTCAAAAGAGGCTTTTTCAAAAGTATCTTTCGAAAAAGCCTCTTTCGAAAGAGGCTTGCAGTGTAGACGTAGCCCTGGGCTAGCTCGTAAACCAGGCCTAAAGTAGAATTTTGATAGCAGAAGTGTCAAATCAGGACGGAAAGCCTTTGGGTAAATGTTCAGTTGGGACCGGATTCCAGTGAGTGCCAGCAGTCTCACTTTCATGAGACAGTGTCAGGACTAATACAAGTTCCCAAGGGATTTTTTTTTTTTTTTTTTTTTTTTCCTAAAAGTGGGAGGCGGAAATTGGATCAATCGCCTTAGTTTAATATCCTTAACATTAGGGATGTTAGATATCGTGAAATTAAATAATTGTGTAGCCGCTAAAATTTAATGTGGTTACACTACTATTCGATAGTCCCTGGGGATGGGGCCAGTAGCCAGTGTGCTCCTGGCCCCACTTGCAGAGAGAGACCTGCCACCCTCCACTGTTGCCTCTGTCTCAGGAGGCAGCAAGGGGGGGCAGGTGGGTCTGCGGAGCCAGCATGCGCAGAGAGCCAGCTTTAAAAGATGTCTCACTGCACGTATTGGCTCCCGCCTGCCCACCTCACCCTCTGTGCTGCTGCCTCTCTATCAGAGGCAGCAGGGTGAGAGTGGGAGAGGGGCAGGCGGATCCGGTGCTCACGGGGAACCGGCTTTCAAGCCAGCTCCCCCTGGACACTGGCTCCTGCCTGCCCACCCTTGCTGTCGAGAGAGTGAATGTGTGTAATTGACAGAATTAACCAATAAGCCCAGGCTTATCGGTTAATCGTGTAGTCATCTACACATTGACAGCCCTACTTAACATGCAAGAAAAACATCAGTGAGGAGTGTCCGACTGGAGAATTACAAAAGAAAATAGTTGGATACTTTCATTATTAAACCCAGAGTAAGACATCTCAACAAGGCAGCTAGGATTTTGAAGTTCTGACAACCCCACTGATATTGCAAAAGGACAAAAGTATTGCACTGTGGTAGCTTTACGAAAGCCTTACCTGTAATTCTGCCTATTGTCCCATGTGTATAGTTACCAGCATACCCAGCAACATGGGCACCAAGACTGTACCCAATTAAGTGGACGTTCTCAAGCAGAAAGTTCTGCTTTTCCTGCAAGTGCAGAAATAATTAAGTTTGGTTATGTGTTCAAGAGAGTGGATAACTCTATCTAGGCAGAGGGACTCCAACTGCCTAATTCAGTTCTAGACATTTGGATCATGCCTCTTATGTTTTCTCAAGATACTGGCAAAATCATTCAGTAGTTTGGAGACTAGCTGGTCCCTTCTTGTTTCTAACTTTCAGTCACAGGAACGGTGTTCTCTGAGAAACTGTCTGGAGTGATGATGAGGGAAGTCAATGCATTCTGTTTTGCTTTGCAGCCCTCAAAGTTCAGTAACTTAGTAGAAGCATTACCAGGTTAGCTCTTATTTTTGCCAGATATGGTACTGATTTTGGGAGGGCTAATTGGACATCTTGAGCCTGATTTCCCCCCCCCCTTAAGATCTGAGCACTTACAATTGTAAGTGAAGTCAGTTGGATCTGCAGGTGCTCAGCTCCAAGGGTGCTGGAATCTAAATGCAGGTGATGCTGGAACCTGGAGGCATCAGGGGGCCATGCCCCCACTCTTTTAATATGGGCATAGTTTGGGGAGTAAGGGTAATATTGGGCACCAAAACTACCAGCCCTGGGCAGGCACAGAGTGGCACCAACAGGAGCTGCACTTCACAGCAGGGGAATTGACCAAGTACTGTTCTGGGTTTGCCTGAAGCTGGCAGTTTTGGGAGCCCCAGTGTTGCCCAAGTCCCGCAAACTACACCCATGTTAAAAAAAAAAAATGGAGAACTGGGACCCTCCCCTCTGCCCATTCCTGGTTCCAGTGCTGTTGCTCAGCCCCTCTGACTACCTGCCCAAAGAGTCTCAATCTGGCCATCCACAAATGGAGGCACTCAGTCACTGGTCACGTCTGGAAAACTTGGGCCGGAGACTCTTCACTTGTTGATGGAGATTAACCTCTACATTCAGCAAGCACTGCACCTCTGCTCTTGCTGGTAGCATCAGGTAAGGCCAGCCCGCTGGCCAGAACATAAGAATGGCCGTACTGGGTCAGACCAAAGGTCCTTCAAGCCCAGTATCCTGTCTACCGACAGTGGCCAGCACCAGGTGCCCCAGAGAGGGTGGACCGAAGACAATGATCAAGCAATTTGTCCCCTGCTATCTCTCTCCAGCCTCTGACAAACAAGAGGCCAAGGACACCATTTTATCCCCTGGCTAATAGCCTTTTATGGACCTAACCTCCATGAAATTATTTAGCTTCTCTTTAAACTCTATTATAGTCCTAGCCTTCACAGCCTCCTCTGGCAAGGAGTTCCACAGGTTGACTCCAATCCTGATGCAAGCAGGGTCACAAAGCAGGAATGGAATCGCTTCAGGGTTGCTCCCGCTTACACCAGGCTTGACTCTGTCCTGTCATCTTTGTGCTGGACCAAGCTACTGAACTGAGGTCATGAATTAGGCCAGCTGCTTTCACACTGCAGAAGTGCTAAAGCTGGCCCCTGTTCTGTTCCCACATGCACTACCCCACAGGGACCATTCGTACAATTTTACCTGCAACCAGTTGAGCAGCCTTGCAATGTCTTTTCCAACCAGCTGTGTGTGGTTCACAGCATCGGTATAGAGCTGATGGGCCAGGGGAAGCCAGTCCACTACCACTACATTAGCATCCTTTTCTCTCTTCTGAAGAGCAGTCACCAGGCTGCCCAGCCAGCTTTCAAACATGCCACTCATCTACAAAAGATCAAATTAGTTCTTTTTGGTCCTAGAAAGCGGGACACACACATGCCATTAGGTTAGCCTTTTAAACTTTATAATATACACATGGTCAGCTTGCACAGGGTACCAATTCTTGCATCTAGCACTTTAAGAGCAGAACTTTTACCGAGGTAACAGCAATGTGTTTGCACACCTTTCATTTAAAACGTTAGGTTTCTTCAGTCGAGTTCATGAGGCTCAGATACAAAACGAGGATGAAACACACTGGCTAGCCAATATGATTTTGCAGAGTTCTTATGAATACCTGCTAGGGTTGCCTGGTGTCAGGTATTTGCAGCCTCTGTCCAGTAAAAAAAAACAAAACCGAAAATACCAGACATGTAAAATGTCTGGTATTTTCTGTTTTTCCTCAGACAGAAGGCTGCTTGGGATATTCTTCCCCTGCCGCATATAGTGGGGAGTGTCTCTCTTTTTTTTTTTTTTTTAAACTCAACTTTGGTTCCCCCCCTTTTTTTTGTCCCCCCCCCCCCCAACCAATTTTTTTCCTGCCATGTTCAGTATTTTTTGTGAAAGTATTTGGCAACCCTAGTACCTGCAACATTGCATCATTGCTTCTAATTAGGCCTTCAAGCACAAGTACTAGGAGGCTGCAGAGGACAGAACACAAAGTATAGTATCCTGTATATTCTTGACCACAGATTTATGTTTCCCCATACGGGAGTGAGGGGACAATCTAAAGGGGAGGACGTGTCCTTCTCACATCTCTTCTCTGCCCAGTGAGGCCTGCTTCCCCCTGCCTAAGTGCAGCCTGGGCCACCATGCTCTTCCTGCCCCATGTTACTTGTGGGGTGAGAAGGGGCCTCTGTTCTCTCCGTGCGCCTTACTCCCACACATTCAGCCATTCACCCTGGCAGAGAGCCTGGCTGGGAGGCTGCAATGAGCCATTCTCTGCCCAGGCTCGGCTGATAGGGACAGGGGTAAGCAAGCCAAAGCCCCTTTGGACTGCGGTATATTTCCGGTTCACTCAGCCCCTGTCCCTGGCAGTCAAGGCTGGGCAGGAAATGGGCCGTTGCTGCCTCTCAGCCAGACTCTCTCAGGTAGAAGCAGCTCCATTCCACCCCCGGCCTGGCTGCTGGGGAGAGCAGCCCAACATGGTGGAAGCGCCTCTCTCTCAGGCAGGCCAGACTGGGGGGACACTCGCAGGCCCCTGGCCAATTTGGGGGCCACACAGGAATACTGGCAATCTGGCCCTCTTCCCTGCTCCTCATTTCCTCTCCCCAACCCCTCTGCTTCCTCCTGAGGTCAGAAGATGGAGCCTGTGTTGGAAAGTGTATTCCCCCTTCTAGGAGCTAACCAAGCCACTCACCTGAACCCCTTCCACCTCTCACGTGGATCTGGCCTAAGCCAGTATTCCCTCCCTCTCGGCAGAGCTGGCCTGAACCACTTGTCCAAGTCCCCTTGTCCCCTGCGCAGTACTGGCTTAATCTTGGCCATTCAGCCCCCATCCTCCAAAACCCTTTTTTGGAACATCTGGGCATTCATCCTCTTTGCTCTTACCATTTTTGCCAAAAAAGTTGGGCCATCTGAGGCCAAAAATGGGACATAAGGTCACCAGGGGTAGGCCAAGAATCCCCAAACTTTTTCAGATACATCCCCCGTACATGGTCCGTGATGCACACCTCTCCTAAAAACGAAGGTCAGGGATTGTGGTCAGGCCAGAAGCGGGAACCAGAGGTGCTGCTAAGCTGCAGCAGGGAGCGGAGCCAGGGCAGGCGCTGGGAGCTGGGCTAGGGTTCAGTGGAACCACAGGAGGTTTGGGTGGTAATCTCACCTGCTTGCCTCCGCCCCCCCCGCCCCGTGTTCCCCTCAGGGGGCATACCCTGCAGTTTGGGGACCACTGCCCTAGGCTTTGGTAAGAGCTGCCCAGGACCCTCCAATATCTCTTCCCTGCAGGATGCAATATGGCTTCCCATAGTGCCTCACATTCCCTGGGCAACTCTTACCACAATGCCAGTTTCTAGCCAGGTAGGACAAAGGGAAGGTAAAGGGGGCAGGGCTCCAGGGCAGCCAAGAGATGTGAGGTGCCTAAATGTGTAGGACCCCAATAAATCTTCTGCCTCTGGGCACTTGATCCTCCCTCCCCCCCCCCAACACACACTGCTTCTAGGGTTTGCCTCTTTCTAGTCCTAATATGGTTGGAGTCATTTGTGCCGCCCAATTAACTAGCACACCGGAAATTAAATAGTGCCTAGGGCTACATACATCCCAACGCTTACCGTCCATCCATGAATAATAAAGAAGGTTTTAGCTGTCAAGTTGAATTTACAGTCCTCTAAACATTTGTCTTGGCCTATGGAGAGAGAACAGCCTTCATCTTCTGGAGCAGTGGAGGAGCGAAGATTAAACTTCACAGGTACTCCTTGAGCCTGTGCAAGTTCTTTTCCTTTCTTCAGCAGCACAGGAACATCATCTAGAGAGAGATCAGCAATGTTGTATGGTTACAACTTTTAAGACCTTATTCACCAAAGTAGGTGCAAGGCATCATTTTTAATGGAGTATTTTAAGACAGTGGTTCTTAAACTAGGGGTTGCAACTCCATTTTAATTAGGTTGCCGGGGCTGGACCTGAGGCTGAAGCCTGATCCTGAGCCACAGTCCTTTGTTGTTGGAAGAGGAGTGTCGTCATAATGACAGCAGGCATAATCAAACCTGGAGCTTCTGGAGTTTAGTGCATGAGCCTCGACTGCATGACCTAAAAGCCACCTGGCTCTTAGATAAGGCTGTAGAGCAGACTTATTATCTCTGTAAGTGGTCACAGTGCTACTAGATGGGACAGTACAACACACCCAGCAGGGGTGTCGGTTAAATGGTGTAATGAAGTTTGAGAACCTGTTTTAAGAGTTTGTTTGCAGTCTCTCTCTCATCAAATGAAGGCTGGGAGATGGGAAAACAGATTTTCCACTTCCTCAATTTGAAAAAGGGGTGGTGAATTTCTGGCTCAAACCCTAGAGTACATTTATAGATACTGCTGAAAGCGACCAATTAGCAGAAAGATTCCAAGACAGCTGCAAAAGGAGGATACCTCCACTCCCTTAAATGCCCTTGTATACCTCCTCTACAAGCAATTCAAAGTCAGACACTTAGTACCCCCACTTATTAGACATCTGGCAGAGAAGAATTTCCCAGCTCAACCACTGTTTTTTGTTGTGTCAAATCAAGAAGCTTCACGCAATGTTCTTCTAAAGTTTTGGAAAGCAGATTCTTCAGTAATATCCAAAAGTTGCTGAGGCCTGGGGTGTCTTTAATGGAAGACTGGGACTTCAGTCGCTTTGCTGTAACTGAATGTCAGCCAGGTTCTCCTACAGTACAGCAGACTATCCTGATTACAGATTGGTGAGCTGCCCAGTCACTTTAGTTTGCTAACCACAGTAGCAGCGAGCAAACAACATGCATTTTAATTTGGAATTCACAGACATTGTAGGAGGGAGAAAGGATATGGAGGGGATGCTCTGCTATTGATTTAATTACACTGTAAATCAGTAATGCAGGGTAGAGAATGTTGATTGGCTTTCAAGAGCTCAACCAGACCAAAATGCATTGACCTTCCAAAATCTAAATATCATTGAAAATGCTGCAGTCCTTGCTAATGCAAAATCCCCATTGACTTTGATGGCAGTTTTGAAAAAGCATTACAGAATTTGCCTTCATCCTTGCCCTCCAATTAAAGTTCACATGGTAAAGGGGAAGAACAACTGGGTTTTTGTGGAGCAAGAAGTGTTATTGTTTCAATTTCATTTCAAAATTAGTGTCTAGTCTTACTGTTAGTGCAGCTTATATTAAATGAAGGGGAAGTCAGCCCTCCGGCAACTCCTGTGACTTCAGTGAAAGTATACCTGCTTTAGAGGACTGTGCCCTACCAGAGTCTTACAGCTAACTCGGAGGAGCAAGCACACATTAGCATGAGATTACATGGCTTTTATCACCACAACATGCCATTTTCCTTATTTCTGTCATGTTACCAAATGCCGGGATGCTGGAGCTCATGAGAACCCATGCACAGAACGAACTGCAGAGATGTGGACAAACTGGAGAAGGTCCTGAGAAGAGCAACTAAAATGATGAATGGTCTAGAAAACATAACCTATGAGGCAAGATTGGTTTGTTTAGATGGGAAAAAGAGAAGACTGAAAGGGGACATGAGAACAGCCTTCAAGTATCTAAAAGGTTGTTAACAAGGAGGGAGGAAAAGAATTCTCCTGCACACCTGAGGATAGAACAAGGAACAATGAGCTTAAATGGCAGCAAAGGAGGTTTAGGACATTAGGGAAAAATTCCTGTCAGGGGCAACGTCTAGACTGCACCTCTTTTCCGGGATACCTTTGGTATCCTGGAAAAGCTATGATGTGTCTAAGGAACTCAGCCGCATTCTTTCGCCATCCCTATAAACTTCCTTTCACGAGGAACAAGAGATGGCTTGAAAGAGAAGGTTTTTCTGAAATTTGGTGTGCAAATTTTTGGAAAAGCATCCTCCCAAAGACAAGTTGGAAAAGATACACAAATTGCGGTATGCCAGGGTGGTTAGGCACTGGAATAAATTTTCTAGGGAGATAGTAGAATCTCCATCATAGTGGAATCTCCATCACTGAAAATTTTTAAGACCAGGTTAGACAAACACCTGTCAGGGATGGTTTAGATGGTGCTTGGTCCTGCCATGAGTGCAAGGGACTGGATTTGATGACCTCTCAATGTTCCTTCCATTCTAGGATTCTGTGTGTAACAAGCTTCCTGTATCTAGGCTTCTAAAGAAAGAAGTGACACTTAGGAATGCTGTTAGAGGGCATTGTTTATGCCTTGCTATACTCGCTAACTAGAATCTTTAAGCAAACTTTATATAGAGTAAATAAAATATTTCAAGTGGGCAAGGGGAATTTCCATACATTTCCTAGAGAGCCTTAGCTCTACTGAACAGGGCTACTTCTGTTTCTTACCCCGTGCTTCCAATGCATGTGCCAACTTTCCACACACTAGTCTTATCAAATGCTTAGAAGGAAATCACACAGTAAGGGAGAACAACTTCTCCCAGCAGCTTCAAGAGGGTAGCAGAGTTAGTCTGTTACAGAAAAAAAACAACAAATGGTCTGGTAGCACTTTATAGCCATCTACACGTTTTGTTAGTCTATAAAGTGCTACCCGACCATTTGTTGTTTTTCTCCCAGTAGTCATTCCCTTCAAATCTGTTGTTGGCAGGAGACATCCACTTAAATTAACCCATTAGATTAAGCTGGAACTGTGAACATAAAGTCCATTTAGGTGTAGTTTTAATAATCAGTACACAAAGGTGTAACAGCCAAAGAAAAGGTTAAAGCCAACACGGAGTTATAAGTGGGACACATGCATGACTAGAAACTCACTGTGGTTGTATGTCTAGTCCATGCGCTAAGTTAGTGGATCAGATGTGTCATTGACAACGCATGGACTAGACACTAAACCCTAGAAGTTTTGCTCTAATACCAAGAGGTGCTGGTGTGTTACCTTTCAGAGGTTCTTCCTTTGCAACCGGTGCAAAATCCCTCGATGCGTTGCAGCATACAATCCCAATGCACAACAGGAAAGCAGAGCTTCTCATTGCTTAAATAAGCCAGGATCTCTTCTTTTTTTCTTTCTTTCCCTTTTTTTTTCTCCCACTGCCGCTGGCCGTGCGCCAATCAGAGCCGGGGTGACAGATGCACACAGCTTCTTGGCGCCCCTCCTCCAGAAGGAAAGAGAGCCGAAGCACGTTAACGAGGGAGCTGGAGAGAAAGGAGCAAGGAAAGCGAGAAGAGTAACTGCGAGGCGCCCTAGCGCTGCCGGTGAAGCGTGCGTGGCTGCCAGGAGCCGAAAGTAGAGTTGCATGGGGAGTCACCTGACCCATGGCCAGATGGGATTTGGTTAATTTATTCATGGCTCCCGGATCAGATTGGTCACACCCTCCCCGACGCGAACCGGCAACTTTCCAAACACGCGGCGCGCAGCCCGCCCGCGGCTGAGCGAGCCGAGCGCTGGGGGAAGCATGGCACGGGTGGGAGGGAGCCAGCCGGGGGCAGCTGGAAGCAGCGTGAGCTGCCCCACGGGTGTCCCGTGCCCGGGGGAAGCGAGATAGTCAGGCTGGGGCACGGAACAATTGGGCGGGCCCCTCCACCCTCCCCGTGTAACAGGACACCTCCCGTGGCTGCTCCTCCGCCTCACCCCCAGCTGGGAGGCGCTCCCTTTGCCGGCCCCTTGCAGCCGCTGCTAGGAGAGAGCATGGCGTGGGGAGGAGATACTTGGGCACTCCGGCTCAGTTAGTGGATTTGAAGGGATTGGGGGAACGGGGGCGGGGAGTGTCTTGAGCCAGCCCTATAGGAGCTGGAAAGAAGGGTGCTCCTGCGCCTCCTGGCTTGAAGTGGTTTCCCTCAGATACAGGGTTCAGTAGCTGTCAGCAGCACGCCCACTATACAAACGTTTCCAGCAGGCTTGGCCAGCCCTCACCCTTTACTACTTCCTCCTTGCCCCAGTGCTGCGGGCTGACTCCCAGCAATACCCTTAACACACACCCTTAACACACCCCCACCCCCATGCTGTTGCCTTCTCCACCCAACCCTCTTCTCCCTCCCTATCCCACAAGTGCAGCTACTTCCTAATCCATTGCCCCCATATCTGTCTACACTCCCAGTGCACCTGTCAGCATGGGTTCAGTTCTGGACTTGGTTTTCTTCCATAGCTTGATTAGTGAGTTAGATAATGTCACAGGGTACACTTACAAAGTTCCATGCTGGAGGGATTGCAAGTGCTTTAGGGGACAAGCTAAAATTTCAGAATGAGTTGGACAACATGGAAAAATTGTCTGAAGAAAATAGATTGAAATTCACCGGGATCACATGCAAAGTATTCTACTCCGTAAGGAACAGTCAGTTTCACACATACAAAATGGGAAATGACTATCTAGGAAAGAGTACTGTGAAAAGGGAAAATAGGGGTCATAGTGGACCACAAGCTAAATTTGAGTCAATAGTGTGGCACTGTTGCAAAAAAGGAAACACCATTTTGGGATATATTAGCAGGAGTGTGGTAAGCAAGTCATGAGAAGTAATTCTTCCCCTCTCCTCTGCACTGTTTAAACCTCAGCTGGAGTATTGTGTCCAGTTCTGGGCACCATGTTTCAAGAAAGATGTGGTCAAAATGGAGAAAATCCAGTGAAGAGCAACAAAAAAGTTCTAGAAAACATGACCTATGAGGGAAGACTGAAAGAACTGGGTTTGTTTAGTCTGGAGAAAAGAAGACTGAAAGGGGATGATAACAGTTTTCAAGTATCTAAAAGGTTGTTACAAGAAGGAGGGAGAAACAGTATTTTCCTTAACATCTAAGGATTGGACAAGAAGCAATGGGCTTAAAATGCAGCAAGTGAGGTTTCAGTTGAACATTAGGGGTACATCTACACTGCAGGCTAAAGTCAAGTTAAGATATGCAACTTTAGCTGCCTTAATTGTGTAGCTGAAGTCGAAGTAGCTTAACTCAGCTTTTGGCACTGTCTACACAGCAGGAAGTCAAAGGAAGAACACTTTTCCTTTGACTTCCCTTACTCCTCAATGAGGGTTACAGAAGTCAGAGTAGGAAGCCTGCTGAATAAATTATTTTGAAATTAGTGTGCAGTGTAGACACAGATTAGGAAAAACTTGATAACTGTCAGGGTAGTTAAGCACTGGAATAAATTGCCCGGAGTGGTTGTGAAATCTTCATTATTGGGGATGTTTAAGAGCAGGTTAGACAAACATCTGTCAGGGATGGTCTAAATGACACTTGGTCCTGCCATGAGTGCAGGGGACTGTTAAGTCCCTTTTCATTCCTACAGTTCCATGGCACTGCTCCCATCTCTGTGGGTGCATCTACACTGCAGGGCTTAACTCGAAATTAGCTACGCAAATTGAGCTAGATCAGTTGCATAGCTTATTTCGAAAAAGCTTATTTTGAAACAGGGAGCGTCTACACAGCATTTATTTTGAAATAGAGCACTCTTCCTCAGATTTCCCATACTGCTCATACAATGTGGCTGTGTCTAGACTGGCCACTTTTTCCGGAAAAGCAGTTGCTTTTCCAGAAAAACTTGCCAGCTGTCTACACTGGCCGCTTGAATTTCCGCAAAAGCACTGATGATCTCATGTAAGATTGTCAGTGCTTTTGCGGAAATACTATGCTGCTCCCGTTCGGGCAAAAGTCTTTTTCCAAAAAACTTTTGTGCAAAAGGACCAGTGTGGAGCACTAATTGCTGCTTGCTCTTACCATGAAAACGGCAGCCTTCAGGATGGGGCTCCTAAAAGCGAGGCATGGAGCTTGCTGAGCAGATGGTCCAAGGCCAGATTTGCTTCTGAAGAAAAGGAATCACCATATGTAAGCCCCATCTGAACGAACTCTCCCCTGACCACTAAGAATGAGCTGAGGAGTGGAAAAGGCTTCAGAACCAAACTCTATATACATGAACACACGCACTCTGCCGAGTAGAGCTGTGTTGTCAAAAGTGATAAACTTTGGCTGGTGCTGTGTTACCCCAATGGTAACTAGACCTGCTAAATCAAATGCCAATAAATTGATCCTCAGTGCAGCCTCAGTCCTGTCCTGAGACATGGAGTTAACCCATCTCCTATCTGTAAACTCAAATTTTGCTTTACTCACACCAAACAAGTCATTCTTTTAATATGTGGTAGGATGATGGCTGTGGGCTACTTGGGGCTAGCTGAGTATTTATTATTGAAATGAATAGCACAACAATAGGAGTAAGAAGTATTCAAACAAAGACTTTTTATTCACACACCAAAGATACAAATAAAACTGAATATGAGTTTTATATTTTAATCTCTAAGCAGTAATCCAGGGTATGATAATGATCTTCTACTAGGCTGTTAGGGTTCCTTTTCAGTTCTCTTCTATGCACACCAATACTCACAACCTTGCCTCATATATATTATCCATAGTCCCTTCCCCCTTTATTTTCATTCCTCTTCTCCAGAGGGAGTAATGAAGGATTTACAGATTTCTCTTTTTTAGATTAGTTATAAAATACAATTTGGGCATTAGGATTTAATGGGATAGACTTTGGTTACTAGATTCCCTTCCCAGCTCCCTCCACCTAATCCGGATTTGAGATGGATGGGAGGAGGGAGAGAGAAGGGCTGGTGCAGGGGAATGAATTGAGTGGTGGGGGGAAGGGATGGTTTTGACCTGCAGTAACAGTGGAGCACACAGGCGGTGGGGGCAGGGAAAGGGCAGAGAAAAAACATATGCTGGGCAGGAATACCAGCCTGGTTAAAGGATCAGACAGGAGCTGTGACTCTATTGTTAGAATTCTCTCTGAGAATTACAGCCTGTCACAGCCTCACTGTGGGCCTGATGTTGGGACAAGAACCCTATTCAACTTCAGAGTGTTAACTGGGAATTCTTAAGGAATCAATATCATGCATGCACCATACATTTTGCCTCTGTCTTCACAGACAAGGTCAGATCCCAGACTACTGCACTAGGCAACGCAGTATGGGAAGGAAGCGGGCATTCCTTGGTAGAGAAAGAACAGGTTAAGAACTATTTAGAAAACCTAGATATACACAAATCAATGGATCAAGATTTAATGCTTCTAATGGTACTGAAGGAGATGGCAAATATCATTGCAGAGCCTTTGGACATTATCTTTAAAAACTCATGGAGACCGGGAGAGAGCCTGGATGATTGGAAAAAGGCAAATGTAGTGCCTGTCTTCAAAAAAGAGAAGGACAATCCAGGGAACTACAGACTAGTCAGCCTTACCTCAGTCACTGGAAAAATCATGGAGGGGATTCTCAAGGAATCCATTTTGAAGCACTTGAAAGAGGGAATGTGATCAGGAATAGCCAACATGAATTCACCTAGGGCAAGTCATACCTCACCAATCTGATTAGCTTCTGTGATGAGGTATCTGGCTCAGTAGACATAGGGAAGTCAATGGATGTGATATACCTTGATTTTAGCAAAATTTTTGATACAGTCTCCCACAATATTCTTGCCATCAAGTTAAGGAAGTATGGATTGGATAAATGGATAGGAAGCTGGCTAGATTATTGAGCCCAATGAGTAGTGATCAATGGCTTGATGTCTGGTTGGCAGTCGGTTTCAAGTGGAATGCCCCACGGATCGATTCTAAGGCCAGTTTTATTCAATATCTTCATTAATGACCTGGATGAGGGGATGGATTGTACCCTCAGCAAGTTTGCGGATGACACTAAGCTAGGGGAACAGGTAGATATATTGGAGGGCAGGGATAGGGTCCAGAGTGACCTACACAGATTAAAGCATTGGGCCATAAGACATCTGATGAGGTTTGACAAGGACAAGTGCTAAGTCAGGAAGAACGGCTCTTGCGCAAGAGGGGTTTTTTGAGCAAAAAGGAGCCATCTACACAGCTCCTTTTTGTGCAAAAGCCTCTTGCGCAAAAACGGCTGCTAATTAATTATGCAAATGAAGTGTGGCGATATTCTACTCTGCGCTTCATTTGCATAAGCTTTTGCAGAAGAAGGCTGCAGTATAGAAGTAGCTGGTGGGACTTGGGCTTATTTAGTCTGCAGAAGAGAAGAATGAGGGGGGATTTGATAGCAGCCTTCAACTTCCTGAAGGGAGGTTCCAAAGAGGATGGAGAGAGGCTGTTCTCAGTGGTGATGGATGGCAGAACAAGGAGCAATGGTCTCAAGTTACAGTGGGGGAGGTCTAGGTTGGATATTAGGAAAAACTATTTCACTAGGAGGGTGGTGAAGCACTGGAATGGGTTACCTAGGGAGGTGGTGGAATCTCCATCCCTAGAGGTTTTTAAATCTCGGCTTGACAAAGCCCGGGCTGGGATGATTTAGTTAGGGTTGATTCTGATTTGGGCAGGGGGCTGGACCTGATGATCTCCTGAGGTTCTTCCAGCCCTAGGAGTCTATGGTATGTCAGGCAACAACATCTAATTTTCTCCTGTAACTATTTCTTTTTTATAACATTCAGGCCAATCTTCTGTCTTGCAGTGGAAGGGTGACATATAGATGTAGCTAGTGGGAGACACAAATGAACAGTTCAAGGTGTCACATGCCCTCCCATTTCTTGGGATTCTTCTGATGCAGATGCCCAGCAGCAAGGAGACAGCATTCCTCCTAGCATATCAATCCGGGCATCCTCTTACACTGTGGGGCTGTGACAAGCTGCAGTTCTCTCCATGTCTTGTACTTTTGCAGCCATATACAACTAGGGCACACCCAGCTGCCGTTACATTAATTCATTTGCCTGCCATTTGTGAACCTACAGTAGAGAGGCTTCAGTAAATTCCCCTCAATTCCTCAATTGGGGATGCCACAGTGGTAATATCTTGCTTTGGTCAAAAACCTCACTAATTTTAAGTTTATTATGAGGTCATCCCCTCCCCATCCACCTCTCAATGTGGAGGGAACAATACAGATTTCCCTGTCCTGAGCAGATTTCCCTTTGCACTTCCCGCAACACACTGTTTTAGGTAAAAAAAAAAAATAAAACAAATGTATTAACAACAGAAAGCTAGATTGTAAGTGATTATAACAATAAGTACACAGATCAAAGCAGATTACCTAAGAAATAAAACAAAATCACAATCTGATTTTAAACAGTTTCACCCTGATGGTACAAACAGTCCATCAATCTTCCATACGGAGGCTAGACATCTCTTTGGCCTGGGACCACATTTCTAATTCAGTCCTCATTCCTAAGGTGTTTCTAGGTGTTGAGTTATGGGGTGGGGAGTGAGGCCAAGTGATAATGTTGCTTTCCCCTTTTATAGTTTCTGCCATGTGGAGGGAATTTCATTATCCCACACAAAAGTCCCCAGCACAGTTAATGGAAAAGTACAGGCACAAGATGAAGTCTAGTATCATATGAGCTTCACATGATCACAAGTCCTTGTATGCTTTGGTGAATCATACCCATATCCTAGCTAGAACTTCACAAGAAAGTCCATAAGGCGGGGATAAGCTTTTTCCATGGCCTATTATGTGTCTCAATGGGCCATTATCTTAAACGGTTCATGCACAATGTGCTGGCTAGTGTCACCCCAAGAGCAAACACATCTGAAATACTGGTACATAGTCAAGATCCATAACTTTTGATACAGTGACAGCACATATAATCCCACAGGATTTTAGTGTTCAACAGATCAGGATTTTTGAAGGATCCCTTACAGGGTTTGCTTTGCACAAAACATAGGATAATTATATCACCATGGGAATATGGGAATACTAGGGTGTTGCTTTATATGACAGAATGTCACTGTGGGTTGGTGGCTTTCTTTGTTTTGTTTTTTTGGCAAGGAACAGACAGTTTGATTTTTGTTGAAGGAGGGGAGAAAGAATAGAGAAAAATCAAGGACAAAGGAATAGGGCAAGGAGTCTAGACTGAGACTAAGCCTATACCTACTCTATGAACTTTATAGCTATACCATTGCAGTTGCGCCACTTTAAGGTTTCCCATGTATCTGAGCTATGGCAATGGGAAAGAGCTCTGCTGTTGACATAATTATACCTTCCCCAAGAAGTGGTGGTAGCTGTGATGGCGGGAGAAGCCCTCCCACCAATGTAGTGCAGTCCACACTGGCGCTTCTGGGGGTGAAACTTATGTTGGTTATGAGGTGTTTTTTCACACCCCTGACGAACAAAAGTTTGACAACAAAAGTGCTAGTTTAGACAAGGCCGTATTGGGGAAATGTATGAGTAGAACAAAGGAAAGGAACCCAGGAAATTCTGCATAATTGGCAAGTGACCTTAATGCCATTGTCTCCCTTTGCTTACACATACACAGTAGATTCAGGGCCAAAAAAAAAAAAAAAAAGGCAGAATTTAGTGATGGAAAAAGCTTACTAGATCCTTCAGACCACTTCCACTGCTGAGTCAGAATTGGTCCCCAATTTTATATGTTCAAGTGATTTACACAGTCAGCACCTGTCAACATCCAGCCAATCTTCCTTCCTGCCTCTAGTTCTGATTACTTCCAGCAATTGGGATTCTTCCACTTTTTTCACAGGACTCACTGGCCCACAGAGTATGTCCACCACCACTGAAATTAGGGCAGGCTTGTCCATTATATCACCTAGTTACCTCTCAGGCAGGATCACTTCCTACAGCTCCCATTCTTATGACTTGTCCAGTATAGCTTTACAGGTCTCAGGCAATAGGGCTTCCACTTTGGATGCTTTCATTAGCCCAGAACTTGTCTGCACAGATGATTTGCCCTGGTCACAGCCATCAGTAACAGGCCACCCGTGTTTCTCTATAAATCCATATTTATATGGATGTGTGTGGTTTGCCCTAGTTTAAGCTGCCATAGTGTTAATTATGGCATTACCTGTATATACTAGTGGGTTTACACTAGGGCCGCTACATAATAGCTGTGGCTGGAAATCCCAGCATAAACAAAGCCCCAGTTCCATTCCAATTACTTCAAAGCCATTCCTCTGTGAACCGCCATCTCCCCCTCCATAGTGATGCCTTTCAAACACTGAACAGCTATGAGGATGCTAGCAGGAGGACAACACTTCGATTCCTTCATGTCCTTCGAAAAACAAGTCTTTTTGCTTTCAGAATACGTTAAAATCCTGGAGGATCAGTGAAGTCAGGCCATAGTCTTCTGTGGTATTATCCTTTATTGAGGGCCCAGTTTGATCTCTGGCAAGCTGTCTTTGCTGCAGGTAAACCCTTCTCATATTTCTCCTAATCTGTTTTTTATGCAACATCATTCACCCTCAGTCAGTGGGGGCTGACTGAATAGCTGGGCCCCTTGGCAAGAAAGAAGTAAGGGTGGCTCTTCACTACCGGAAGGGGCATGGCCTCAGGTGAAAGTAGGGTTGCCAGGTGTCTGGTATTCACCTGGACAGTCCAGTATTTTCAGCTCCTGTCCGGTAAAAAATTCAGAGAATACCGGACCCCTGAGATGTCCGGTATTTTCTGAAATTTTCCCTGGCCAGGAGGTGAAAATGCTGGGCACATGGCAACCCTACAAACACTCAGCGCCCAGCCTCTGACCCCCAGACCCCATGCTTACCTGGTTCCCCAAGGCTGCCGGCACAAAATGGCTACTGGCCAAAAGACCTAGGTCTTAGTGATCAACCACTCCCCTGTTCCTATCCCGGCACTCACTCTTAAAGGGGACATGCTGTTTTAATGCTGTTTTATTTTACTTTTTTTTTTTTTGCTTAATAAGCCTTGGAGTAGGTTTTTTTTTTTTGCTCAACAACTTTAGTCAGCCCCCCCCCCCTTCGTTTCCCCTTCAACAGAATTTTTTCCCGTTGTGGTTTTTTTTTTTTTGAAGAGGGGAGGATGTTCGGTATTTTTGTTTCAACCATCTGACAACCCTAGGTGAAAGGGATGGTGCAGGGGGGCAGCCAGTGCTCAGAACTGCCCAGACCACACCTCCCTCCCCTTGCCAGCCCAGAGCGCCACTTGGAGTATGCTGTGCAGAACTCCATTGGTGATTGAAAGGGCCCAGCGCTTTAGACCAAGGCTACTCAACACACAGCCCATAGGCCGCATGCGACCCGCAGCCCATTTGTTTGCAGTCCATGGTGCGGTTTGGGTTTACGCGGGGCTCAACATGTGGCCTGCGGATGGGATCCTTTGAATGTGGGCTCCACTGGGAACACGCTCCACAATTACAAGGCTTCTCCCAGGCAGGGTGAGCACTGAAAGATGCAACAGGATGGGCTGGCTGGAAGTGACGGGTACAGAGTATCGGTGTTTCTAGCCCCCAGGGAGGATGTGCCAGAAGTGCCGGTGCGTTGTGTGAAAGAATCTATTTGCATGTATGTGCAACCACACTTAAGTTGTGGCCCTCAGCATGTGCTGTATCATTGTGGCCCCTGGGGCTTCCAAAGTTGAATAGCCCTGCTTTAAATGCTACTACTGCCACAGTAGCAGTGGAGGCAAGGAGCCTCCAGCCTTTTTGAATTGCTAGGCCCCAGGGCAGTTATTCCATTTGCCACCCACTCCCATCCTTATCAGCAGGCCTAGGTTCAATATCCCCAGTAATATTTAGAGGCAGTAAAGGGATCAAGGAGGATAAACGGCAGCTAGATGGCCAGTTAAACTGTCTGGCCACTAAGAATACATCTACACAGCAGCGTTATTAAAATAACGTATAGTGCGTCTACACAGCATGCCTGTTATTTTGAAATAAATCTGAAATAACGGGCTTCCTACTCTGACTTTTGTAAACCTCATTGTATGAGGAAGAGAAGTTGGAGGAAGAGTGCTCTATTTTGAAATAAGTGCTGTGTAGATGTGCCCACATTCGAAATAAGCTATTTCGACTAAAGCTACGCAATCAGCGTAGCTCAAGTTGCATTGCTTATTTCTAATTTAGCCCTGCTGTGCAGACGTACCCTAAGTGTTCTATTAGCTGCAAATTTATATCACCCCCGCACATTATCCTTAAATGAAGGCCTCTGCCTCTGAATAGATATCCACGGCTAACCCTGCCAGAGATCTAGAAACCTGCAATGGGCCTCATGTTTCCCTCTAAACCCCCTAGTCTCTGTTCTCATGTTCTTATCAAGCACATGCTTCCCTGGTGTGATGTTCAGGCCCACGATAGCCCTAAGAGCTGCAGTCTAAAGAGTAAATCCGCACATTCCTGGAAAATGTTAATTCCCATTCATGTCAGGGGGGGAGTTACAGGATGTACCTGTCTCCAGGCATCTCTGTCAGCAGGAGATTTTCAGAATGCTTTGAACTCAGTCCCCTGGGGGCAGGTCCCTGTTCAACGGTGGGCTGACCCATAACCAGAGACAAGCTGCTTGTGACCTCTTCCTGCAGGAACTGGTCATGCTAGCCTTCTTGACCAATGTGGGGCAAGCAGCTAGTTGCTTTCTCCCCAAGGCCTCTGTCTTGCTTTCATCTTCTGATTGCTTTTGATTCACACCGTATTCTTCCAAAGTGTCTCAGCTCAGAGTTTCCTCTTTCTAGCTATTGGGTTTCCAGATAGGTGTTTGCTATTATTCCTCTCCAGCATCTGTTCTTTGTCTCAAAGACTCCTGTTACTGACATCCTTACTGATGCCCTCACCCTTTCAAGGTACATGGAAGAGGGAGGAATATCTGATGGTGTTTTCCTGGCTTCGCTATCTTCACTTTTCTCCTCACCCTGCAACAGGACTAAGATTTGTTTAAAGAATAATATTTCTTGTTGCCTGTTTTTTAAGTGTACCACTTGCCTTCCAGATCCCTGCAGAAAATCTGACATCCTGCTGTATGTTCATCATAACTCCTTTGAACTAGAGAAGAACTCTAACTCTCTTCTTCCAGATCTCAGGGTGATTTCCCTAGTCCCCGAGGACTGTCTGGGTACAGCTACATAGCAGGGCTAAACTTGAAATAAGCTATGCAATTTGAGCTATGCTAATAGCATAGCTTAAGTCAAAGTAGCTTATTTTTAATTTGGGTATGTCTACACAGCACTTATTTTGAAATAGAGCTCTTTTCCTCCAACTTCCCTTATTCCTCATACAATGAGGTTTACAGAAGTTGGAGTAAGAAGCCCACTACATTGAATTTCTTTCAAAATAATGGGCTTGCTGTGTAGATGTGCAGTACGTTGTTTCAGAATTACATCCATTATTCCAAAAGGATGCTGCTGTGTAGACATCCCCTATGTGTGAGTGCCAAGGTAACCTTTGGGTAAGGTACAGTTTATTTTACTGCCCTTCTCCGGTGCCTAAAAATACCCAACGTCCATAAAAAAGGGTAGGAATAAATGGTAAGTTTTCAGGATGGAGAGAGGTAACTAGTGGGTTCCCCCAAGGGTCTGTCCTGGGGCCAGTCCTATTCAGCTTATTTATAAGTGATCTGGAGAAAGGGGTAAACAGTAAGGTGGCAAAATTTGCAGATGATACTAAAGGTGTGTCTAGACTACCTAGTTTTGTCGACAAAAGTGGACTTTTTTTGAACCATGTCGACAAAACTATACCAGCGTCTACACTACTGTGTACAGATGTGGTCACCTCATCTAAAAAAAGATGTATTGGCACTGGAAAAGGTTCAGAAAAGGTCAACAAAAATTATACAGGGGTTTGAAACAGGTCCCATATGGAGAGAGATTAAAAAGACTTAGACTTTTCAGCTTAAAAAAGAGGGGTATGTCTACACTACAGCGCTAATTCGAACTAACGGATCCAGACTAAAAAAGCTAGTTCGAATTAGCGTTTTGCTAATTCGAACTAGCATGTCCACATTAAGTGGACCCTGAACCGGTTAAGGATGGCCAGAAGCAGTGCCGGCAGGGCATCAGATGAGGACTTAGAGCGTGGAGCTGCTGCCTCAGGCTAGCCGAGGGCTATGCTTAAAGGGACCCAACCCCCACCATGGACAAACAGTTCTCAGGGGTGCCCCGCTTGCAAAGCAGTCCTGGCTTGGAGTGTCCTCAGTGCCCACACAGGGCACATCACAGCACTCGGCCATCAGCCCGGCTGCACTTGCCGCAGGCTGCCATCTGGGGAGAGGGGGCAATCGGGGGGCTGCAGGAGAACTTCCACCCCCAGAAGCCCGCAGAACCAGCCCAGTCCTCCCCATCGGGGGCTCGTACCCCATTCCTCCCTCACCTCCTTCCACTTACCCTTCCCTAGCCCCCCTTCCTGATGTACAAAATAAAGAAAACGTGTGGTCAAAAATAGAATCTCTCTTTATTGAACAAAACTCGGGGAGACTGGGAAAAGGAGGTGGGAGAGGGGAAGAGAGACGGTGGGAGAGGGGAGGGCAACTAAAATGATCAGAGGTTTGGAACAGGTCCCATATGAAGAGAGGCTAAAGAGACTGGGACTTTTCAGTTTAGAAAAGAGGAGACTGAGGGGGGATATGATAGAGGTCTATAAAAGCATGAGTGGGGTGGAGAGGGTGCATCAAGAAAAGTTCTTCATTAGTTCCCATAATAGAAGGACTAGAGGACACCAAAGGAAAGGAATGGGTAGCAGGCTTCAAACTAGTAACAGAAAGTTGTTCTTCAGGAAGCAAAGAGTCAACCTGTGGAACTCCTTGCTGCAGGAGGCTGTGAAGGCTAGAACTAGAACAGAGTTTAAAGAGAAGTGAGATAAAGTGATGGAGGTTGGGTCCATGGAGTGGTATTAACCAGGGGGTAGGAGTGGTATCCCTGCCCAAAGTTTGTGGAAGGCTGGAGAAGGATGGCACGAGACAAATGGCTTGGTCACTGTCTTCGGTCCATCCCCTCCAGGGTCCCTAGGGTTGTCCGCTGTCGGCAGACAGGCTACTGGGCTAGATGGACCTTTGGTCTGACCCAGTACGGCCATTGTAAGCTCAGGGCCCAGGGTCGGGGGTCTCAGTGGACCACCTTGATTTTCATGCACACCTGCTCCTGGGTGGCCAGGCTGGCAGCTCTCCTGCCCTAGACGGCCACTTTCCTATGCCTAGTGTGGAGGTCGTGGACGAGGTCCACGATGTCTGCACTAGACCAGGCGGGTGCCCGCCTCTTGCGGTCCCGGGCAAGCTCCCGGGAGCTGCCAGCCTGGTCCCGGGAAGAGGGGGAGGGCTGGGGGGCATCGGGTGGCTGGCTCGGGCCGTGCCAGGTGCAGGGTCTGCTAGCTGGGTGCTGGCAGGCTTGCACCTAGCACAGGCACCGTAGCCAGCCCGTGCCCCTTTAAGAGGTCCGGGGCCGGGAGGGGGGCAATAGAGTTTCCCTGGTGTTGGCCAGAGTGGCCACCAGGGAAAGCTGGGGTGGGCTAGCCTCCCACTAGTTCGAATTAAGGGGCTACACACCCCTTAATTCGAACTAGTAAGTTCGAACTAGGCTTAGTCCTCGTACAATGAGGTTTACCTAGTTCGAACTAAGCACTCCGCTAGTTCGAATTAAGTTCGAACTAGCGTAGCGCTAGTGTAGCGCTTTTCAAAGTTAATTCGAACTAACATCCGTTAGTTCGAATTAACTTTGTAGTGTAGACATACCCAAGGAGACTAAGGGGGGATATGATAGAGATCTATAAAATCATGACTGGTGGGGAAAAAGTGAATTAGGAAAAGTTATTTACTTATTCCCATGATATAAGAACTAGGGGTCACCAAATGAAATTAATAGACAGCAGATTTAAAACAAACAAAAGGAAGTTTGTCTTCACTCAGTGCACAGTCAACTGTGGAACTCCTTGCCAGTGGATGTGGTCAAGGCTAGGACTTTAACATGGTTCAAAAAAGAGGTAGATAAATTGATGGAGGTTAAGTTCATCAATGGCTATTAGCCAGGGTGGGTAGGAATGGTGACCCTAGCCTCTGTTTGTCTGGAAATGAGTGACGGGGAGGGATCACGTGAGGATTACCTGTTGTGTTCCCTCCCTCTGGGGCATCTGATATTGACCACTGTTGGCAGACAGGATTCTGGGCCAGATGGACCTTTCATCTGACCCAGTATGGCTGTTCTTATGTTCTTATATTCTTTCTTATGTTTTTATACTATCTGAGTCCAGCTACAGGGAACCTACAGAGCAGGGTTTCCCAACCTATGGATCAGAACCCAAATAAGGGTCATCATTACATTTCAAAAGAGTCGCCAGGTGTCTCCCCAGGTGGCTCTAAAGGAGTCATTCACACATTTTTTGAATTGCCGTGGGTCACCAAGTCTTCCTGAATTGTCAAAATGGGTCCCCATCTGGAAAAGGTTGGGAACCGCTGCTATTGAGCATGCCCAGAACTATCACACTCAATAGGTCCTGTTGGGATTGGTCCTACCTTGGGCAGGGGGCTGGCCTTGATGACCTCCTGAGGTCTCTTCCAGCTCTATGGTTCTATGATTCAATCCAGAAACTTCTGGGTGTGAAGTGTGAATTGAACATCAGCCTAGGATGGTGTTTTTCAATTTGTGGTCTGTAGACCCCTGGAGTTTCACAGACTATGTCTGTGGGGCATGGGTGCAGGATCTAGGCTCTCAGTTAAAGGTGTCTATGAAAATAGTTTCGGTCCCAGAAAAGGGACCTGATCAATGAAAATTATGTGAACATCCCCACCTATGGGTCAAAACCCAGAAATGTTGTCCTCATCATAGACGCTCACAGATTAGCACCCTTTCTCATGCTGTATCAAATGCCCTGCCAAACACTGATAGCTGAACGCTGTTCAGTCAGGTGTCACTCTAAAGCTTCTGTGGTAAGCAGTTGACTTTCCAAAGGGGAAATTTTTTAGAGTTCCTTAAATGGAAAAGGCTGAAAATCACTGGCCTAGCAACAGTCACCGGGACACAACTCATTCCCACCCCTCCTTCTCTATAGCTCTCTTTGGAGTCATCTAGAGTACGCTAGAGTGTCGAAAAAGGATATGCAAATTTCGCGGGAGCTTTCGAAAGTAAAAGTAGTTTAGACGCGGCTTTTTCGGTGAACCCCCTGTGACGGCTTTTTATGGGTGCGAGCGCCCGCTCCCAACAGGGCAGGGAGGTTCAGCGGACCCACCGTCTGGGATTAGAGTAGGATTGTCCCGGGGCTCGTCCCCCAGGGTGGGGGGATTTGAGTGCAATCACCCAGCCATGAGTCAGGGCTGGGGTTCAGTGAACTCACTGCCCTGCCCCGTTAGGGGTCCCTGGGTCCGGTAGGAAAGGAGGGAAGGGGGAAGGGAACTTCTGGTGGCCCGTCCTGGGGGAAGGTCCTCTCCGGAAGTGGGTAATGGGGGTCAAGAGTTTCACTTCGCGGTCTTGGTCGCCCGGCGCTCACTAAGTCACGGGGCGACCTTATAATGGGGTTTACTGGGCGAGCGCGGGCAAAGGGCAAAGGGGGCAGAGTGTGGGGGACCCGGGCCCGCCCTCTCCACCGGGTCCCAGCCCGGGGCCCGAAGTGGGGGACAACGGTCACATTCCCTCCACGACAGGTGGGGACTATCCCCATAACTCACCTGCCCACAGGCGCCAGAAGAGCCCTGCCCCAGGCTCCTTCCACTCCCTACTCCCAGCTGCCCCGCCGGCGTGTCTGCCTGAGGCACTTACCCCGCCCGAACCGTCCGCCCCGTCTGGCTGCCATCCTGGGGGCTCCTGCGTTGGGCCTCTTGCCCTCCAGTGGGGGGGGGGCGGATCCCTGCCTACTTGTCGGGCGGGCGGCCGCTCCTCCTGGTGCCGCCCCTAGCCATCTTCCTCAGCCGCTTTTCAAGCGGCCCAGGCAAGGATGCCGGGGACGCTGGCCCCGCCCCTCGGGCGTCCACACGCCCCGCGGTGCAACGGCCGGGGCTTGGAGCTCTGCCCCCGGCCCTGTGCGGCCCCATGCAGCCTGCATGCTGCTCGGGCTTCCGGCCCGCCTGCCGCTGTTGCTCCTGGCCCCGCCCTCTCAACCACGGGGCCGGCCGCCTTTCCCTGCGTCGGGTCTCAGCCCGTCCGGGGCTATTCCGGCCTTCCAGGCCATCCGTTTGCCCTGCCGGTGCCGGGGGGGGAGTGATCAGGTAAGTGATGGACCCTACAGGGTCCGTCACCCCCCCCCCCCTTTGTTGAAAAGCCACGTAAACCTCATTTTTTGAGGAAGAGCGGCTTTTCGACAAAGGAGGGGAGGGAATTTGCCGAAAAAGCCGCATCTAAACTACTTTCACTTTCGAAAGCTCCGCAAGATATGGAAATTCCCGTGGAATTTGCATATCCTCTGTCAACACTCTAGCGTAGTCTAGATGAGCCCTTAAAGAGATAGCTCCCCAGAGGTGACAGTAAGCAAGTGCCCCCAGGTGCACAGTTCCCGCAAAAGCTGTCTAAGCTGCAGCGAAAGCCAGCAGGGAGTTATTTCAAGAGCTGGCAGGGACCTGGGTTGCAATAGGACAGTACCTGTAAGAAATGTTAAGTTACTTTCACAACTGTTACTATACCTACCAGGCACATGGATTACACCAGCAAAATTAACATTCAGATGGGTGCTCAAAACAGATTTCAGTACATTTTTCAAATGATCATCTGCTTGTCCTTGTTTTGTGACTATATACATGGCTATCAGACATATCTTTTGATGATGGGATATGCTTCTTAAGAGGATGACATGAATTCCATAGAGTTTGAAAAGGTGGAATTAAAGAGATACCGAGGATTTATAAAACCTGCCATTCCTATTTGCATCCTCAGCAGGGCCAATTACAGAGGGGGCCAGGAGGGCAATTTGACCTGGGTCTCAAGCTCAATGGGGCCTCAAATTTAGACATCTGTTAATTTTTTGGCATTTGATAAGTTTCACAACTTGTTTTATGAGCATCCCTATCGGACCAAAATGTGACACGCTCTCTCAGTTTAGAGCAGCAAATTTAAGCAAGTAAGAGATGTGATTTGGTAGAAGACATAATTTTTTTGTCAACTGATATAGATTCTGCCATAGTAAAGAGTTTAAAAAGTTCATAAATATTAATAAAATATTTTGGTTCTGATGGCACAAGAGCAGACCATGATGAACGTGTCCTCTCAGATCAGCTGATTATATAAACAAACCACTACTAGTGGCTGGTGCTGGATCAGTGTAATCATTATTTTATTTTTATTATGTCTAGGAGCCTTAAAAGCTGGAAGTGGCCCAGGACTCTCTGGACCTCTGAGAAGGCCTGATGCTTAGGATTTGTAATGGACTCAGAGGGTGTGTCTAAACTACACCCCTCTGCCGATAGAGGGATGTAGATTAGGCACATCGCTATTGCAAATGAAGCGGGGATTTAAATATCCCGCACTTCATTTGAATAAAAATGGTCACTGCTTTTTGCTGACGTGACACTTTGCTGGCAAAAAGCGGCAGTCTAGAAGGGGCTCGGTCGACAAGGAAAGCCTTTTCCGACGGATCCTGTAAACCTTGTTTAAATCCCCACTTCATTTGCAATAGCAATGTGCCTAATCTATATCCCTCTGTCGGCAGAGGGGTGTAGTTTAGACACACCCAGGCAGTCCATACTGAGCTCTTGAGTGGCTCGCTCCCCACCCGGCCACTGCCAAGTCTCCAGAGGGATGCGATGATGAACACTTGCTGAATAACACAGTAAATTGTTTTGAGTTAATTGCATGTGTTAACTAAGATTAGTTGACAATTTTAACATTCCATTAACCAGTCTGATATCCTTGTGCTGAGTAGCAGATTATTCTACAAATGGTTCTGTTTCCTTTAGAACAGTGTTTCCCAAATGGTGTTCCGTGGAATCTTGTGGTTCCGCGAAGTGAAAATAAGGGTTCCGCGAGAAAATTCCATTACACTCACATTTAATGATTAAAAGAAATTAATATTATGTGATTTTTGTTTTTACATATGTACAATTAAACTAAATGTTGATCTCATGACCAATTATAATAAATTAGCATTTATTATCCTTACTTATTTGTGGTCTGCTTTTTCATCTCCATATATTAGATTGTTATTAGATGTTCTGCAAAATTGTTTAGCATTTAAAAGGGTTCCGTGGCCAAATAAAATTGGGAAACACTGCTTTAGAAGGACCATCATGTGGCCTACCCAAGATTATCAGGAGATCAGATTCCGGTCCTAAGTAAACGTAGTCTGGAAATCCTAAATTTTAGTCCTTGCCCAGATCTTAACTCATTGTGTGGCCTTGGGCAAGTTATTTAAAACTTTCCAAAAGCATCTACTCATTAAGACACTTACAGCCTGATTTCCACAGCTGATGAAAGTCTGAATGCAGTTGAAGTCCATGGGGGCTGCAGGTGCTTAGTACCTTTGAAACTTGGGTTCTGTGTATCATAACAGGCACCAAAAATGAGTGGAGACTTTTGGAATTGTTGTCCTTGATCTCGTTGTGTCTTGGTTTCGCCATCTGTAAAATGAAGATGATAATGTGTCTCTACCTACAGAAATTTAAGCAGTTAATTACTAAAATTTAATCCCCTGAGAAAGAGGGTACATCTAGACTGCAACTGGTATCCTGGAAAAACTCTGATGCATCCAAGGAACCCGTCCGATTTTACAAAAAAAATGTCGGAAAACCAGATGCATTTTGTCGGCATCCCTGTAAACCTCCTTTTACCAGAAAGAAGGGATGTTCTGAAAGAGGGTTTTTTCCCTAAATTTGGCCCCAGGTAGGTGGGCCAAATTTCAGAAAAGCCTCTTTCAGAAGTAAATCGGAAAAAGATACACAATTTGCGGTTTCTTTTTCCAATTTATCTCTGTAGTCTAGACATAGCCAGAGTCACAAAAGCCTAGTAGTTATAAATCCTCATCTGAGATCACTTTATGTAACCCCTGAGGAAAAGAAACTATGTTGAAATTTAACAAATGACCACTCATTTGGGAGCCTCCATTTTAGAAAGTCCAGCCAGGACCTGCCTGTCAAAGGTGTAGCATAATCTGAGTTCCTGCTGATGGAAGAGAGAGGTGCTCAAAACCAATGTTCCCTCTAATTTTTTCATGTGCAGAATACATTTTGTTATGTGCACCCGGTCATGTATAGATGAGCACCACCAGCAGAAAAAACTCATGCTTCTGGCAGTGGGTGCTGTGGGTGCTCTGCTACTCAGCTGGACAGCACTTGAATCTCTCTTGGGTGGCTGCCCAAGCATCCTCAGTTTAGCGAGAACCCTGCTCTCAGTACCTTTGAAGTTTCTGAAAATATGGGCTGCTGCCTCTCACTGATTCAATTTCCTCATCCATAGAATGGCGATGATACTAATTCTCTGCTGTGAAGATTGATTCACCAGCACTTACAAATTACTTTGAGATCCTGCAGAGAGACTGTGCTTAGATACAAAGGCACAAGGCACCTGATAAAGATAGGTGGATAGAATGGTAGGTGGATGAAATGCACTGTAGAAATCCACAACATCACTATTACCCTACAGCCATTCAACTTTCTCTTTTTTCAGTCTGAAACTTTGTTTTATATTTATGTATCTTATCCTGTTGAAACACTCTCCCATTCTGTTTTTATTCTCATCCTATTCTGCCATCTAGCTGCTGCTTTCTGATTTGCTATTTATTCTTTTAAAATTTAGATAGATAGCCAGCAGCATATGCATCTGTCCACATAAGCTATGACCTCCCCAAATACTGCTATTGCAAGTTAGCTCCTGATTTTCATGTATATATTCTTATATACATGATGCCTATGCATACACCAGGCATGTTGCTTTCTAAAAGTCAAGTGGTCTATCCCAAATTATTCACATGTAGCGAGCTTCCCACCAAAAATACTGGAGCAAATTTGTTTTAAATAGAAACTCTCATCTGTGTATTGTCAATTACTGTATTTTATTTACAGACAGAATCACATCCTAAATTTGAGACATACATAATTTTATGTTACACTCCAGGAGGTGTGGGCAGCCTTATTGCGCCCCTCTCTCATTTTTCTGGAGTGAGCCCTGCAAGATGGTATCCCCATCCATCTCTCCCTCCAATCCCTCTGGAAGTTTTCATTGGGCCCCTGTTTCACTAGCCTTCCCCCGCCTCCTCCCTTCTGCAATCCCAGCTGGCTGCATGCCCTCTAGCTGGTTCATTTCTGAACTACACACATTCTATTTCTTCACCCTCATATCCCACCCCGACTTCCTACCAGCTATGGAAGGTGAGGAATCCTGATGAGCCAGCTTCTACTCCACCCTAATTCCACAGCCCACTGAGAATATCAGATGGCAGCTCCTTAATTGAGCCATGAGCATGGACATATGCCTGCCATGGTACACCCCTATTCCTGATGCCTGCCCCTTTTGTAGTGTGAGAGAGACCCTGGTGCATGCCTACTTTGCTCCTTTTCCACCTTTTGTTGAGGTTCTTGCTGCAAGTCTCCCTGCACATGTTCATTTTTGTATATCCTATCCATGACCCCCATAAAGTCGCGAGACCTCGTCATCAACCTCCTCCTGGCCCTGCCCAAAACACCAGGGCTACGTCTAGACTGGCATGATTTTCTGGAAATGCTTTTAATGGAAAAGATTTCCGTTAAAAGCATTTTCGGAAAAAAGCATCTAGATTGGCACTGACGCTTTTCCGCAAAAGTACTTTTTGCGGAAAAGCGTTCGTGGCCAATCTAGATGCGCTTTTGCTCAAAAAAAAGCCCCAATCGCCATTTTCGTGATCGGGGCTTTATGGCACAAAACAAATCTCAGCTGTCTACACTGGCCCTTTTGCACAAAAGGGACTTTTGCCCAAACGGGAGCAGCATAGTATTTCCGCAAAAAGCACTGATTTCTTACAGTAGGAAGTCAGTGCTTTTGCGGAAATTCAAGCGGCCAGTGTAGACAGCTGGCAAGTTTTTCCGGAAAAGCGGCTGATTTTCCGGAAAAACTGGCCAGTCTAGACACAGCCCAGGAGGAGGATGCTGTGACTATGGGGACTATTTCTGCTCCTCCTTGTGTCTCACGCATCGGAGCAGAATATATCTGAGCAGCATCTGCTGGCTCCCTGGATTGTTTTGAGGAGCAATGAACATTGTCTGGGGTTCTCTTCTTGGTGTCTCCCTCTGGATCCCTCCTTTTGAACCTATGACCTGAACTCCTGAACCTGTTTTTCATTCGTTGCCCCCTACATTCACTTAGAACCAGGGTCCAGTGATCCCTCCAGCAAGGCTGGGGAAGGAGCCTTTAGAAGCCCACTCACCTCCCAAGATTTCCAGTAAGGCATCCCCTAGTCCAAATCCCTGCTCCTGAGGTCTGCTTGTGCTTCCAGATTTCTCCATGCTGGCTGTAGTTCAGTCTGTACCAGAACACTGTAGAGTTTCCTGCATGGTAACCCGGGAACCATAACACTAGGGAGGCATTCTCGCCCTTGTGCACTGTCACTGCTTTGTTCCTCCGCAGTACTACAAATTCAACAGACCCTGCTATAATTCATTTTATGCCTCCCATGGTGATGAATGCCTGAAAAAGATACCAAATATTCTCACTGCCCTCTTTTTCATTTCTGTCTTTCATGCTATATGGTTTCACCTGCTTGCATTCCTCAATTCACCACTCCTTTTTCATTCTTTTCAACCTGAGCCAGATATACTGGTGGACTAGTCTTGTCCAGTTTGTAATAGGGATCCTCACAACTGATTTTTTTGAAAGGGCTGTTTATCTGAGACATATTGTACGAGTGCCTGATCTCTCACTTCATGCTCCTTGCCAGAAGCTTGGCCATCAAAGTATCATTTGTCATTTTTCACTGGACCTCCACTAAATTAAGCAGGTCACATGTCTAAACTGCAATTTTATTTTTATATTTCAACTTTAAACACTTTTCAAGGTGAGATTTTTTGGGGGGAGGTGGGGGTTGGAATTTGTTAACTGCTCTGTTTTAGCAAAATTCTGTTTTACTGATATTTTAATTTCTGTGTTCTTTTCTGAGTCTCAGCCAGCCTAGATACCGATACCTCTACTGCTACACTTAAAATATTCTTCTGAAAGGCAGTGCTAGCTGCTGTGTTACTCATTTTTCCTTTAGTTTCTTAGATATCTCCCTTCCCTTTTCTTCTCAACACACTTTTTAACACGCTCGCTCTATCTCTGATTGTCATCTCTTCCAAGCTCTGCAGTGTTCTTAGAGTCTGTGCAAACTTCCTTCTAGCTTCACATTTCTTTTCCTTAGATCACTCACTTCAGTTTTTCATTGTGATGTCAATACAACCTGCAAGCAGCCTAACTTGCCAGAATGATGGATTTATTCATCAGATTGGTTAAACAAATCTTTATTAAGGCAAAACACTCAGCGGGTGGGAACTCAGTGGTATAATCTCATCACAGTCGCTTCCAGCACCTGATAAAACAGTTTCAACCTTCCTTTATTACACAAATTTGTTTATAAGTCTTTGTTATCTTTTGTTATATATATGTATTACATAAGAACATAACAATGGACATACTGGGTCAGACCAAAGGTCCATCTAGCCCGGTATCCTGTCTTCTGGCAGTGGTTAATGCCAGGTATCCCAGAGGAAGTGAACAGAACAGGGACTCATCAAGTGATTTATCCCCTGCCACCCATTCCCAGCCTCTAACAGAGGCTAAGGACACCAATCCTATCCATCCTGGCTAATAAGCTTTGATGGACCTATCATCCATGAATTTATCTAGTTCTTTTTTGAACCCTGGTGGTCTTCACAACATCCTCTGGCAAGGAGTTCCAAAGTTTAACTGTACATTGCATGAAGAAATACTTCCTTTTGTTTGTTTTTAACCTGCTACCTATTAATTTCATTTAGTGACCCTAGTTCTTATGCTATGGGAACAAGTAAATAACTTTTACTTATTCGTTTTCTCCACATCGCTCATAATTTTATAGACCTCTATCATATCTCCTCTTAGTCTTCTCTGTTCTAAGCTGAAAAGTCCCAGTCTTATCAATCTTTCTTTATATGTCAGCTGTTCCAAACCCCTCATCATTCTGCTCTTTTCTGAACTTATTCCAGTGCCAAGATATTTTTGAGATGAGGTGACTATATCTGTACGCAGTATTCAAGATGTGGGCATACCATGGATTTATATAGGCAATAAGATATTATTTGTCTTATTCTGCATCCCTTTTTACATGATTCCTAACATTCTGTTTGCTTTTTTGAGTGCTGCAGCACATTGAGTGGATGTTTTCAGAGAGCTATCCACAATGATTCCCCATCATTTTATCATATAGTTAGGATTATGTTTTCCAATAGGTGTAACACTGCATTTATCAGCATTAAAATTCATCTGCCATTTTCCAGCTACACTAGAATCTTTTCCAAACTTCATTCAGAGCAGTTTCTGATTGCTGAGACTGACTTGATCTCCATGACATGTGGATTGCTTCTTATTGCAATTACTTACTAGGGGTATGTCTACACTACCTCGCTAGTTCGAACTAGCGGGGTAATGTAGGCATACCGCATTTGCAAATGAAGCCCGGGATTTGAATTTCCCGGACTTCATTTGCATAAGCGGGGAACCGCCATTTTTAAAACCCCGCTGGTTCGAACCCCGTGCAGCGCGGCTACACGGGGCACGAACTAGGTAGTTCGAACTAGGCTTCCTAGTTCGAACTACCGTTACTCCTTGTGAAATGAGGAGTAACGGTAGTTCGAACTAGGAAGCCTAGTTCGAACTACCTAGTTCGTGCCCCGTGTAGCCGCGCTGCACGGGGTTCGAACCAGCGGGGTTTTAAAAATGGCGGCTCCCCGCTTATGCAAATGAAGCCCGGGAAATTCAAATCCCGGGCTTCATTTGCAAGTGCGGTATGCCTACATTACCCTCCTAGTTCGAACTAGGAGGGTAGTGTAGACATACCTTGGTACTATGGAGAAATTTAAAAATATTTCAAAAATTATTGTATGATAAAATCTTTAGAACCTCTACAGACAGAAAGTTTGCATCTCTGTAAGCTGCTGGCAATAATGCCTGGGAGATTAAGCCAGTATTACGGGGTGAGTGCAGGCTGATGATACAGGAAAGATTGGCTTCCATATTGAAAATAGGGTTGCCAGATGTCTGGTTTTGAACCGGACAGCCCGGTATTTGAGCTTTCTGTCTAGAAAACAAATTGAGAAAATACCGGACATATAAATGTCCGGTATTTTCCAATTAAGGAAGTTTTATTATTATCATGAGTATCAGTACATAGTTGCGTACTGCTTGAGCATGTCTACCAGGCAGAGAGGAGGGAGGGGGAGCGAAGCCAGGGCCAGTGCCAGACTCGCCTATACGCCCCACCGGGACCGTGCATGGGACGGGCAGCACCCCAGGATCTGTGTGTGCCTGGGTCAACCGGTTCCCCCCACACACACTTCCCCCCCAGCCAGCCCTGCTGCCCCCGACCTCCTCCCAGCCAGCCCTGCTTCCCACCATCCAGTTCCCCCATTCACCCCCACTCCCCCCAACCTCCCCCAGTCATCCCCACTCTTCCCAACCCCCCTCCCGGCCAGCCCTACTCCCCACCAGCCGTTCCCCCCCCCCCCAATCTCCCCCAGTCACCCCCACTCCCCCCGACCCCCTCCTAGCCAGCCCCGCTCCCCACCAGCTGGCCCCCCGCCGGCCAGCCCCACTTCCCCAACCCCCTTCCAGCCAGCCCTGCTTCCCGCTGGCCAATCCCTCTCCCACAATCTCCCCCAGTGTGATGGGGTGAAGGAACCCCGCACAGCCGGGAGCGAAACCCGGGAAGACAGAGTGGGCAGGTGGCCAGCTCTCCCTGTGGCGGTGGGGAAAGCGGCAGAAGCCGACCCGTGCCAGAGCAGTGACGGCGCCTGGAGGTGCGGGCCGCTGAGCACTGGGGCAAGGACGCTCGGGGCAGATCTACAGGATGCCGGTGCATGCGCCCTGGGGGCAGGCCGTAAAGGGGACTGGATGCCCATGAGAGGAGGGTGTCCAGCGCAAGGAAGGGGGGCGGTGACGGGCATGGAGGCAGGTGAAAGACCACCGGGCCAGGGGAGAGATGCCCGAGCAAGGACCTAAGAGAGGGGGCGAGGAAGTGGCATGTGGCGGGCAGAAGGAACCCTGCCTGCGGGCTGGCGAGTTTCAGCAGTTAGCCCCTTCAGCCAGGTGGGGGAGGTGACTGCCCCCACCTTAGAGCCCTGGGCTGGACCTGGAGAGAGGGAGGGCCCAGGTCCCCCTCACACCCTTTTCTGGGCATTGTGCGCTGCGGGGATCAAAGGTAACCCCGCCTCCAGGATCACGGCTTAGACCAGGGGTGAGGAGAGTGGAGAGAAGGGGACTCCTTTTGTGGACTCCTTCCCACCCAGTCAACCCCACTCCCTCCGACCCACTCCCGGCCAGCCCCGCTCCCCACCGGCCGGTTCCCCCCTGGCCAGCTCCGCTCTCCCCAACCCCTCCCTTCCAGCCCTGCTTCCCGCCAGCTGGTTCCCCTCCCCCAGCCGGTCTCCTCCCCATCCCATTCTGAGATCACATGTGTTCGGTATTTTTTGAAACCCATCTGGTAACCCTAATTGAAAATAACACTAGAGAGACTGCTGCAAGACTCCCAGCCAGGAGGAAATAGTTCTCAGTTGGGAGAGGCTCACTGAATTCTTACAGTGATAGAAATGTAGCCGTGTTAGTCTGGTGTAGCTGAAATAAAAATTAGAATGCACCAATTTCAGAGGTGAATGCTCTAAAGACCCCAGCTGTCTTACCCATTACAAAGATAGCTTCCCCAATTATCACCTCTAATACCATTAGCTCACAGACATTTACCTTCCCCCCTCCCCCGCATCTCCCTTCTGTTCTGAAATGTGATTTGTCCTTTTCATATGTGTTCATTTTTTCTTAATTGTATCCTTTGGTATATATGGTTGTGACTATTTTCTTCCACTATTTGATCTGAGGAAGTGGGTCTGGCCCACGAAAGCTCATCATCTAATAAACCATCTTGTTAGTCTTTAAAGTGCTACATAGTCCTGTATTTTGAATTCTTACAGGGCAGTGCTGTGATAATTGAGCGTGAGAAAGGTTGACATACGAGCTTCTTGGTGAGATCTGATGGTAAAGATCCAGTCATCATGATATGGAAAAAGAAAGAGCCCATGATGCCTGCCATGAACTGCTACCATTGAAAATACCTTGGCGAAGACTCTGCATACACACTGAAAAATCTTTTCTTACCTCTACATATTCTTAGAACTTAATTGAACAAGTGTCCATAAATAGTCCACCTCTGAAATTGGTGCATTCTAATCCTGTCCTCCACATTCCAGAACCTGTCCCAAGCTTAATGTCATTTGTAAATTTTATAAACATACCTTCCACTGCTTTTGCCAAGTCATTAATGAAAACATTGAATAATGCTGGACTCAAGACAGTCCCCTGCAAGACGTCGCTAGATATGTCCTCCCACTCTGACAGTAAGCCATTGATGAGTACTCTTTTAGAAGTTTCAATCACCTATGCACTCATTTTATAGTAATTTAAACTAGATATTTCTCTAGTTTCCTTTTGAGCATGTCATGTGAAAATGTGTCAGAAGCTCCACTTTATTAAAATCCAAATAAATCACATTTACCGTTTCACCCCATCCAGTAGTCCAGTTATCCTGACTAAAAGAAAATTAGATGTACTAAACAAAGAACAGAATCAGTTTTTCAAGGAGTATACAATTCACACATATTTATGGACACAACTAGTGCCACCAAATTACCATGAGGAGTATGAAAGTAATTTTGTAGCAGGGACAATTTATAACCACATATCTATTAGGGATGTCAACGAGTAGTTGACTAGACGATTAACTGATAAGCCTAGGCTGAGAAATGCAGAGCAGCCTCTGTCCATGGGGAGCTCGGACCCCCATGGACAGGAGCTGCTGCCAAAGCAGCCTCCGTGGCAGGCCCAGGCTCACTGTGGACAGAGGAGACTCTGTGGGAGGTGGAGCAGCCTGTGTCTGCGGAGAGCTTGTACCCTCTGTGGACATGAGCTGCTGCTGGAGCACCTCTGTCCATGGGGAGTTTACATCAGGCAGCAGTGTGAGGCAGCAAACGGCCAGTCTGTGCAGGGAGCTGGTTTTTAAACTGGCTCCCCTCATAGACCGGCTCCTGCCTGGCACCCTGTGCTGCTGCCTCTGATATGGAAACAGCAGCATGAGGTGGCAGGGGTCTCCCTGGGAGTGGAGCTGAGAGTGCACTGGCTGCCAGCCCCACCCCTGGGGCTATAGAATAGTTGAGTAGGCACTAAGATTAAATGTGGTTATTTGACTATTCTATTACTCGCTATCTAACATCCCTAATACCTACTTTCTGCAAGAGTGCTACAGAATTCTTCTTGCATTCCCCACTTCGAATTTTTGTGATTGGTGCATAATGTAGGGAGCTTTTTATTAATTATTCATGAATTATTATTAATGAGTTCAGGATACTGAACTTCCAGTATTATGATTCTATGATATTAATTGCTGCAATTAGAGATTTATTATGAAATTGTTCTCTTTTATAGTTTGGTAGTGCACAGGACCCTTACTCCAGATTCAGACAAGTAACAAGAAAGATCTGGGGGGTTTAGTCGTGGTCCACTTGCTTGGTTATATCCCGTGCCCGCCGCATCCCTAGAGTTGGATGCATTTCAGGCTCTGTGTGATTCTTTGACATAAAAATATGTTATATCAATGTACATGAATTATAAGTTTGAATTCACACAGTTTTGTCATTTTCTTAGAAGCTGGAGGTCTCAGTATCTACTGGGAAACCCCAGCTCTTCTAGTTTTAATCTTTCGCATTAGATTTTGAATTACCCAAATACATGTTATTTGGAAACGGTCCCTTGGTGCCCATATCGTCTCTCTTCCAGCGCAGCACCACCACCACGCTCCCTAACTGAAATCCCATCCCAATTCCTAAGTTTCCCGCGAGACTACGAGGTTTCATGAGATCTCCCAGCAGCCTTTGCTCTTCCTTTTCCCCGGTGCGGGCGGCCATTGAGGTGAGTTTGTTATGGCTGCTGCGTCTGGCTGCCTCAATCCACCGCTCCTCGGCGCCATCCTGCTCTGGGAGTCCGAGAACCGGCACCGGGCGCCGAGGGCGTAGGCTCAGCCGCCTGCCGGCACCGATATTTCCGTGCCCGGGGGCTGCCACAGGGAGGACGGGGGAAAGGGGAGCAAAATGGTGGACTTGAGTGTCCCCCGCATGGAGGCTCCGAAAGACCCGGATGTACCCGCTTGGGTGAGGAGCCAGAGGGACACAGGGCGGCAGTTCCTGTGTCGGGGAGAGAGGCCGCGGTGAGGGGCGTGGAGGTGAGGTGAGGGGACCGGGCCGGCTCACTGTAGCGGAGGGTGGGGATTGGATTGGCTCACTAGCGGGATAGGGGGAGATTGGGCTGGTTCATTGTAACCTCAGGCGCTCTCTATACGTGGCACTAGAGTGGGTAAGAGCCCTACGCACCCACCGCTGAGTTGTGCGGGAGAGTCAGGCTGCCCCGCGCTAAAAACAGCACATTAGCTAGCAGGACCATTTGCGTTGCGTGTTCTTACGCCCAGTGTCATGGCTGTAGTATCTTGAGCACCCTGGTGCCCAATGCACTCAGGCTGAAATGTTAGAGCAGATTTATATCTGAACCTGTTGGTGGACTAATGTTTTAGAGAACCAGGGTTACAATTACAAGATGTCTGAGTGCATGTATGTATATATGGCTTATATAAGAAGTTTTCCGTGTGGAAATCCATTTCCGATTACACAGAGTATCCTGGACAGAACCCACTTCATTCTCTAGCAGGATTCAGGGAAATCCAGGATATTTTAGTATTGTTTTACAACTTTGATATAGGTGAGAGGATTATTCTAAGAGGGGTGGTTGAGATTCTGTGGCCTGCACTGTGCAGGGGGTCAGACTAGATGATCATAATGGTCCCTTCTGACCTTAAAGTCTATGAATCTATGAATAAGCCAAAATGTGAGTGGTTTGTGAAAGGAGTAGGTTTTAAGGGCATATTTATAGTGTTTACCCTCTGCAAATATGCATTAGGGTTTATATTCTAATTTGTATTAGCTGATACAGGAGCTGTTCTTAAAAAGTTGCTTTTATGAGAAGATTGTGACTGCAGTGATGATTTTCTTGGGTTGTTTTGGGATTAGTCATGAAAGGAAAATGGATTTCTGTGCAGCAGCTCTTATCAGCTGTCTCCACCACACTAAGAAATAGCATATTAGATACAACTTTGAAATATTCTTCATTAATGTTTTCACAGTTAAGATTGGAAAATGGTCCGCTACTCACTTGATCCAGAGAACCCTACAAAATGTAAGTGATTTTTAAATGTGCATTGCACTTGCCAGAAATTGATGAAGAAGCTCTGTAACTTAAATTTTAATTTTTGTTTCCTTAGCATGCAAGTCAAGGGGTTCTAACCTTCGAGTCCACTTTAAGGTATGCAGATTGTGTGCTTGGATTTTTTTTCTGAGATTATAAGGAATAAAAAGAAATGCTTTTCTCCATTGCATTTTGGTAAAGCTACTTATTTTGTTGTTTGTATGCTTAGGGGTACAGACTTCTGAAGTGTATTAACTTTTAAATATCATTAAAATTTGGCTGTTAAAGAAGTCATTTATGCCCATCTTACCTATGTCCTACTAATTGTCAAGGCAAAATATTTGAATAATTGCTGTGTAATATCTGGCTACTTATAAAAAAATGTTCTTTAGGTTTGGAGAAAGTGTTGTGTGGCTGCAGTGATGACTTTCTTAGGACACCTTTGGATTAATCATGAAAAGAAAATTGAATTCTGAGCAGCTACTTTTCCATAGATTGTTTAATCAGTCATGCATCTTCTTAATTTGATAGCTATTAATTCACACACGCCCTTTAAATTTTGTATATGGCTTTGAAATTAACATGGTTTCCTTGATTTTTTTTTTAATTATTATTTTGGTGCAGTTCTGAGAATAGGGATTAACTAGAACTTGGTCTCCTGGCTATTTGGCTCAAAAGTAATGGATGAAATAGTATTAAATCAGCCAAATCCCCACCATAATACAAGGATTGCGTTATTTGAATACTTTGTATCTGAACTAGTTGTTGAATATTTGTAACTTTTTACACTCCATTTTGGCAGACATTGTCCAAATATCACTAGTGGTGTATTTAATAAAGACTGTAGTCAAGGGTGTGGTCACAGTTCCTTGAAAGATGTGGTCCTATACTGTAACCTAAAGGAGCTGCTGCTAGATTATACAAGAACCACAGAACTGCCAATTGAAGTGGCCAGTGGATGAGCTCATGGGAGTAGGAAGTACAATATTTATAAGCCAGTTCATGATTGTGGAATTCACTAGCAGACATATGTCTGCTAACCTCTTTGCATTTAAACTAAATAAATATTTTTCTTTGATTTTATTAAGCTCTGCTGTCACAAATTAAGGCACAAAAATAAACTATTTTGATAAGGGTGGTCTTAGTAGAACCAAGATGAGGGTGTGTTCCTATGGGAGGCATGGAAGAGTGTTTGTGGAAGGAACAGAAGGTGTGGGCCTGTCCCCCATGATGGTGGGAAGGTCGTGATCCCCAGCCTTGGTGTGGCTGTGTGCTCAACCAGGATTGTAGCTGCTGGTCCCCACCTTAGCTCAGCTCTTGCTATGTAACCCCAGGCCAGGCCCCACCACTACTCTAGGAACTGCTCTGGGGGATGGGAGTGTATGACCCTAAAGAGTTTGGGGGCCACTGGCCTAGATGGAATGCAACAGTACTTAACATTGACGAGAAAAGAGAAGCTTACGCATGAATGAACAATATTTGTCTGTTTTGTTGCTAGAATACTCGTGAGACAGCCCAAGCTATCAAGGGCATGCATATCCGAAAAGCCACTAAGTACTTAAAGGATGTGACCCTGAAAAAGCAGTGTGTTCCCTTCCGTCGTTACAATGGTGGAGTTGGCAGATGTGCTCAGGTAAGAGTTGAAATTGAGAGTCTTCCCAAATTCCAATCTTATGGTAGAAGAGGGTTAGGTTACATTGTGTGTATCCCACCATTGGTGACAAAAAATGCTGTGTTTAGATAAATAAAAAATAAGCTCAGTCTAGTCCAGTGGTCCCCAACCTTTTGGGGCTGCCAGGCATCCGGGGGCGGGGCTGCTCATGCACCACGCGTCCGGGGGCAAGGCTGCAGATGTGCCACAGGCCTGGGGGTGAGGCCATGCATGCGCCAGGGGCCAGCACCAGCATGTGCCGTGCGCTCGAGGCAGGGGCCGCCCATGCGCCTTGTGTCTGGGGCCGGCACCAGCATGCGCCCGGAGGCGGGGCCGGCCCAGATTGTTCCACAGATGCACTTAAATGCCCCAGCGGGTGCCATGGTGCCCATGGGCACCATGTTGGGGACCACTGGCTAGTCTAATGAATATAAGCGGCCATATAACTTCCCCTACTTGACAACCTTTGCTTAGGAGATCTAGTCATTAACAGAGCTGTAAGTCAGAACTAATGTATTCGGACATAGGCGTGGCTGATTTCATTTACTGCACTCATGTTTAAAAACAAAAAAAGTGTACACAAAGCCAACTTGGACATTTGTATAAAATGAGAAGACATATTTTGTCTGGATACTGGTAAATGGGAATAAAAAACTTTTGGGGGGGGGGTAAATGCATCTGGAAAGGAAATAATTATTTTGGTGCCTTGGTTGAAAAAGCAAAAGGACTTAATTGTTTGGTTTAGAATTGTTTGTTAGAGTCGTGTATTTGTGGTTGCTGTGATGACTTTCTTAGGACACCTTTGGATTAACCATGAAAAGAAATGTGTAGTCTGAGCAACCTTTCAAAAAACAAAACAGGTGATTGGTCTTGTTTTGCGTACAACTAAACTCTTAATGTTGTTCCAGGCCAAGCAATGGGGCTGGACACAGGGGCGTTGGCCTAAAAAGAGTGCAGAGTTCCTGCTGCACATGCTCAAAAATGCTGAGAGTAATGCTGAACTCAAGGTAGGTTAAAATGCAAATGGATGTGTCCAGTTTAAAATAGTGGTCCCCAAACTGTGGGGCATGCTTGCAGGAGGCATGGCAGGCCCTGGACCAGTCCCCATGTGGGGACCCGTAGTTAACTCTAAGTTTATTACACATTGAAAACTTGTATTTTGTTTATAATGTTCTCACTAAATTGTAGTGATATGTGGTGGCAGTGATGACTATCTTAGGACACCTTTGGAATAACAATGAAACAAACTTCATGTCTGAGCCATCATATTTTTGAATATTTTTTTGTAAAAGGCAGTGAGCAGTTGGTTACCTGTTAGTGAACTCTTCCATTTTATACGGGTTGAACCTTGCTGATCCGGCAACCTCTGGTCCGGCTTGATTTTAGTTAGTGTGGTGTCCACTTATCATTGATGTTGCCAGGTTACAGCCACCAGTTCTGGTGCTCAATATTCTGTGCTGCTGATTAGTTCCATTTACCCCTTACTGTTTTCTAAAACCCAGTAAGCAATTGAAGTGTTGGCAATGCTGCCAGACAATACTGACATCCCATAGTTGGGCAAATTCTCTGGTTCAGGGTACGTCTAGACTACAGGCTTTTGTCGACAGAAATTTTGTCGACAGTAACTGTCGACAAAACTTCTGTCGACAAAGAGCGTCTAGACACATTCAGTTCTGTCGACAAAGCAAGCTGCTTTGTCGACAAAACCCTGTAGTCTAAACACAGCCCTACATGTAATAACACCTTCTGTTGACAGAACTCTGTTACCAGCGTCGACAAAACGGCTGAGTGTAGACGCAGGTATAGTTTTGTCAACAAAAGTCTACTTTTGTCAACAAAACGCTGTAGTCTAGACACACCCTCAGTGTTGACCATGGTACTGGACTAGAGAGGTTTAACCTGTAAATACCTAAAACTGCTATGCACTTTTGTGAGATTAGCCATGATAAAATAGCATGTTTCCATTCATAAAATTTTTCAGTTTTATTCACCAATATTTCACAAAAATATTTCTTTCATAGAAGAAAATAAACCGAGACTAAATCTTACAAGTTTCTATTGCTTTTTTCAGGGTCTTGATGTGGATTCTCTGGTAATTGAGCACATCCAGGTCAATAAGGCCCCCAAAATGCGCAGGCGTACCTACAGAGCTCATGGTCGTATCAACCCCTACATGAGTTCTCCCTGTCATATTGAGATGATCCTCACTGAGAAGGAGCAGATTGTTCCAAAGCCAGAAGAGGAAGTTGCTCAGAAGAAAAAGGTAAGATAACAAGTTTGAATTTAACTTGCGATTTTCGGATCAAATGGTTGCTATGATCACTCGTAGCCCATTTTTGGAATAATCATGAAGAAAATGCATTGTGAGCAATATGAAGTATTACAATTTAAATACAACCGAACATGGAATGATTCTCCACAACTTCACTGAAAAAGATGGTTTCATTTGTGTGCCTTTCAGTCTCTGATTTAAAAATAGTACTTGGAATTGTTCCTGAAAACTTCATGATGATGATGTCCGGATAAAGAGAATTATTTGGTTGTATTAAAATGGCTATCTATTGAAATAGTCTCAGTAAAAGGACAGCTTGTTAAATAGAACAGAGTTAGGGTGTTCCCCTTTCTAAGGTTTTCATATCTTTCCTGTGAAGATGAGAATAATGGCCTTACAATCTGCAATGTTGTAGCAAAGTTGGTCTCAAGAGACACAAGCTGGGTGAGGACCAACTTCTATTAAGACAAGCTTTCAAACTACTAGGAGCTCCTCTTGAGGTGTGGGGAAGGAGCTAAGAGTGTCACAACTAAATGTAAGGTCAAACAGATAGTTCATAAGTAGTTAGCATATATTCCAGTAAGGAACACTCCAGGTGAACTGACCTGTTGAAGTATCCTTATAGGACAAAAGGGGGGGGATTATTGGGTTACTGACTTTTTGTAATCATAAATCGTAAGATCATGATTTTTAGTGTCTACCAAAGTTTAAAATAATTCTATGCTTGTCTTTTTAACGTGTTTTGCATTTTTGAGGATGAGGGTGGATAGGTCAGATATAGCGTGTTGGTATAATATCCTTGGTAGGTCAGACTTCCATTCTTCCCTTTTTTATTTTTCAGATATCTCAAAAGAAGCTGAAGAAGCAGAAACTTATGGCTCGGGAGTAAATCTGACATAAGATGTACATAAATAAAAAAGAAAACTTAGATTGTATTGTATGCAATCTTTTTTTGAGGAATTGACTTTTTTCAGGGTTTTGCTTTGTTGAGCATAACTGATAATATTTACCAGGGTTTTTTGCCCTACTTAAATATTTGCATGTTATTATTTTGGATTCTTTAAAACTCTGCTTTCAACATCTTTAATGTATGTACCTGGTAAATTGACTTGCATTCATGCCATGCTACATGCAAGTGCAGCACAAAGTGGGCAATATCAAATACCACAGGTGAGTCTTTACGAAGAAAAATTGAATACTTCAGCTTTTCCTAGAATTCCCTACTATCAAAACTTACCATGCTTTTTAAAAAGGCTTGGAAGTATAAAGATCCTCAAAGAGCATTTACCACAATTCATCGCTACATAGCTTCAAATCACTATACTTCACATCCATTCATTGAGAAAAGCCATAAATCTGCAATGATGATGCAATTATCTTAACTTTGAGACCTGACCATAGAACATAGACCACTAGAACTGGAAGCACCAGTTTCATTGAGTCCAGTCTCTTGCCCTCATGGCAGGACCAAGCACCATCTAGACCAGGGTTTCCCAACCTATGGGTCGCCATGACATTTGAAAAGGTCCCCCGCTGGGCTGCTCCGCAGCTGGCTTAGTCTTAAGGAGCCAATCAACTGAATTGAATACCATTTCAGTGACTCAGAGAGAGTAGGAAAATATCCCTGGAGGTGGGGGGAAAGAAGTTAGAAAGCTAGGGAACCTAGAGAAGAAACAGTGCTCAGCTCAGGTAGGTAGGAGTGAGGGGCCAAGTGTCCGGGGGTCTGGTTGAAAGGTTTCCAGCCACCCCAGCCGGGGTTCTTGTGGCTGGCGTTGGCCAGCCAGGACTCTATCCTGGCCAGCTTGCAGTTGTGGGGAGGGGCAGGGTGCCCCCGCCACCCTGGCTGGGATTCCCACGGCTGGTGGTGGTTGGCCAGGACTCTTCCCTGGACGGCTTGCAGCCATGGGAGGGGCTGGGGACTCCCCACCGCCCCAGCCGGGATTCCTGCAGCTGGCGGTGGCCAGCCAGGACTCTGCTTTGGCTGGCTTGCACCTGCGGGGGAAGAGGGAGGCGGGGTCCCCCCACTGCCCTAGCTGGGTTTCTCACTGCTGGTTCCCAGTGGGGAGTGGTCTTGTCTGCAGCCGCCCCAGGGCTACCTCTGCGCTGGTGAGCTCTGAGTGCCAGGCCTGGGTGGGAGGCAGCTCAGGCCTATTGGTGTAGTCTGGGAAAGGGGCTGGAATGTGCTCTGTGGGCCTGGGGGTGAGTGCTGGGACTGTGCTGGGGCGGGAGTTGCTAGGGTAGGAGCTGGGACTGCTGGGGCGGGAGTTGCTAGGGTAGGAGCTGGGACTGTGCTGGGGGGGGAGGTTGCTAGGGTAGGAGCTGGGACTATGTTCAGAGCCTGGGGGGAGGGACTGGGACTCTGCTGGGGGAGGGGAGGAATTGGGTTGCAGCGGGAGGGTGCCTGGTTTTGGGGGAGGGGTGAGTACATTGGGATAAAGCAGTGGGCTGGGGTGCCTGGCTCTTGGGGAGGGGAGGGGCATTGAGTTGGAGCAGAGGACTGGGGAGTACCTGGTTCTAGTGGAAGGGGATTGGGTTGGAGCAGGGGAGCTGGAGGGTGCCTGGCTCTGGTATAGGAGAGGGGCTATTTTAGTAAATTTTGTGATATGCATATGTTTGCATATATGCAGCCGCGCTAAGTTGCGGCCCTTTGCACGTCCTGTGGGTATCATTGTGGCCCTCGGGGCTTCCAAAGTTGAGTAGCCCTGATGTAAATAACAGCCAGTAAATATACGCCGTCTCAGACTTATTGCATCGCACAATCATAATACCTGTAAGAGCTTTTGTTAGTAAAGCAGCAATCTGGTGTTTGCTTGGCGCAATCTTACTGTGTGCATGGGTTTTTGTTATTAATACAGCAGGGAATTGTAAATTTCATTTACAAACTTATTGGATAGTCTATGCCCTGCTGTGTTAGTTTCCTAACATTTGTCTACGTAGTTGGAAGTACCCCATCACCACCAAATGCTGCACTTTGGATGATTTTGTTAGTTTAAAAAATGCTTCATCCACCTCTTATACCTGGATAGGTGGTCTGTAGTTGACCCTTATCATGACATCACCCTAGGTTTTTTGAACCCTTTTAAGCTAACCCAGAGACTCTCAACAGATCTGTCTCCTACATCCATCTCCACATCTGTCCAAGTATATACATCTAATATATAAAGGAGAATCTTTGTAAGTTTGTGTGCTAATAACTTGGGCGCTACAAGAGCTACCGCAATCAAACTTTGCATGGGATAACCTTTTATCCAGGAGAAGGTTTTAAGGTACTTTTGGACCCGATCGGGCCCGAGCTCAAGCTGTAAAAATAAAAGTAACCCACCATGCTGCACTGAAGGGGCCGCCCCGCCACCCTAGGTCCCATACCCGCCACCTGTGGACCCCCCAGCACCGTCCGGGACTCGCCCCCTCCTGACTGTGAGGTTACATAAGCGACCCTCTTTCTCTCCCCTCACTCCGCGCCAGCACGCAGTGCCCCAACCCTCACGCACGCAATGGCTCAGGCACCCACCCTGCCTTGTGTGGCACCTGCAGCCCTCGGGAAGGGGGGTTGGGGCGCCCCTCCCGTGTATAACCTCCCCCGCCCCCTCAGGGATGAAGCAGACCTATATTTTAATCCCTATAGAAATCAGCGCAACTTTTCTACCATTCAAAAAAAGATAATGGACTACTGTTTTTCTACATTTTGTTCCTCTGGTTTCCCAAGCAATGCTGGGTAACTCCAGCTAGTTTTTAATATGTAAGACAACACTCCCTGTTTATCCCTCCTATCCTTCCTGAGTAAGCTGTACCCTTCTATATCAATATTCCAATTGTATTATACCACCAAGTCTCTGTGCTACCAACTGTGTCATAGTTTTGTTTATTAGCACTTCAAGTTCTTCCTGCTTATTACCCATACTACTTCCATTTGTATATAGGCATCTAAGATACTGATTTGATTTTGCCTCCCAAGTCTGCCTTGTCCCTCTTTTTTTCTCTGCCATTATAACCTATGCTCCCTCCCATATCTGACCCAACTCCCAGGTCTTCGTGTTCTTCACTTAGCTGTGAGCTTTGGTCATCTGCCCCGTTGAACCTAGTTTAAAGCCCTCCTTACTGCATTAGTCAATCTGCATCCAAATACGGTCTTCCCCTTCCTTGAAAGGTGAACCCCATCCCTGCTTTCCAGCTCTTGGAAAAGCATCCTGTGGTCAACCTTTGGTCACTCTCAGCAGGAGCTCCATCTGTAAAAATAGCTACAACTTTTCAAAACTTCCATTTTCTCAACCACACCAAAAATAGCTAGACTACAAATTATGGAAATGAACATTTTAAGTATTTGGTGCCAATAATGCATGCCCTGGTGGTGAAAACAATATCAAGAATGTACCCCTCGTAGATGCCTCTCTAAGATCCTTTGCCTTGGTCTCTAGAACAGTGGTGCTCAACCTTTTTTAATTTGCAACCCTCAGGCCTAGGAAAATTTTGGTTGAGCAAAAAAACCACCAGCTGGAACATTTTGGTTGGGGGTCCCCTTTAATTTCAAGTGCCGGTCTGCTCCCCCTGCTGTGCGCACGTTGGACACCAAGCCAAGAAAACAAAATAGTGACCGGCCTGGCACTGCAACCCGCCACGAAGACACCACTGCTTTAGAAGACGTGTCTGCATTGAGTTCTTGCAGGCTCAGGGTTATAGAGTAGTTTCAAATGACAGTTAACATTCCATTTCACTGCTTATATTTACTGGGTTTGGTAGGATAGAAGTGAAATCTGAGGCCACGGGAAATGCTGCATAGAATACGATACAAAGATATCACTGAAGCAAAGAAAAACAGCAGAGTGGCTTCAAAGTGAGCATATTTGTATTCTGAAGGCAAATGCAAGCAATAAAGGTACTAAACAGTAGACTGCCCCCTTGATCTTCGGGCTGACTCATCAACATTTGGAAAGTGTACTGGTTGGAGGTAATCCTATATTTATGCCCGCATGATAGACCCTATTAAACAAGTGAATTTGTCTGTAGAATGCCTTTGCCCTGGCCCTTGGCAGTAAGTTTGGTGACCACTCATGCCAAAGCGTGGGATAGTCCTGAATTGCAGCTGAATGACTCCAGGTTCACATTTGTCCCGAAGTGCCGACAGGCTCAGGGGCAGCACCAGCCTCTTTCAAAAGGAGCTGGACCTTGCATGCATCTGATGAAGCGGGTTTTAACCCAGGAAACGCCCGAATAAATCTGTTATTCTTCAAGGTGCCACAAGACTGCTCCTTGTGTCTGCAGACCCCGAGTAATCCAGCCACCCCCCGGAGCCTGGGAGAGGTAACTCCTGTCTGGAAGATCCGGCTGGGCCGCCGGCCGCTCTCTCCTGTGGGTCCCTGCGAGCCAGAGACGCGTCCCAGACTCAGCGCAGCGGGGTAGCCCCTAGTCCAGTGCCTTGCCCCTAGTGTCCCTGCAGGTGGCCGCAAGTCCCGCCCCTGCATGGCTTGGGCGCGTGATCTGCAGTGCTCCTGTCCCCATTGGCGCGGGGCTAGTGACGTCATCGACTCCGTCCGGAAGGCGGAAGTGAAGAGGCGGCTTCCGGAGCGGTGCTGGCCCGGAAGCGCGGACGGTGCCGTTAGGCTGCGGTTGGACCGCGGACCCGGCAGGTGGGTGCGGCACGGTCAGTCAGGGGCGCCTCTTGGCCCCCCCCCGCTCATAACGAGAGGGGGCTGTTCCCGCTTCCTCGCCGAGCCTCCTGGGCTGCGGGCAGCTGCTCCCCGCGGGGAGTGACGTCCTGGCTGCGTCCTCGGGCGCTGGGGACGCTTCGCTCGGCTCTCCCATCATCCCTGATTGACCCCCCCTCCCCCTCACCTGCCTGTCCCTCGGCTGACCCCCCCCCCCGTTCTCTCCCCCCATGCCGTGCCACTCGTGTTGGGTGGAGGCAGTGAAAAGTGTGGGGGGGTTGGGGGGAGAGGAATCCCTTGCCCTATGCGCCTCAGGGCTAATGGGGGATGGAGGGTCGGGGCCCTGGGAGTTTCTGTGCTCCCTGCTTCCCTCTAGCTTCTGGGACTAAATCACATTTTAGGAAGCTGTATCATAAATAGGAACCATCCAATGGTCTGGTAGCACTTTAAAGACTAACAAAACATGGAGCTGGGATCATGAGCTTTCGTGGGCACATCCCCAGGAGCGGACCGAGTCTACACTGCCCCTTCTGCGGCAGCTGGCACTGGAGGCGGAATGCGCAATCGGCGCACCCCCCCCCCCCCCCGCCTGCAGGGCTGTCAATGGACTGACATCATCGGCAGGCGCCCCCCGTGATATCATCATTGGGCGCCCCGGGCAGCGGTGCCCTAGGCGGCGGCTGAGTCTGCCTATAGCCACGGGCCGCCCCTGCACATCTCACTTCTTCAGATGACCCTGGGGCCCTTAAGTCATGCTCCTGCTTTGTCATCTGAAGAAGTGGGCTGTGCTCAGGAAAGCTCATGATACCATCTATATGTTTTGTTAGTGTTTAAAGCGCTACCAGACTATTTGTTGCTTTTTAAGTTTATCCTGTATGAAGCTCATAAATAGGAAATGACGGCAAGTTTTTGTTGGTTGGTTTAAATCCTTTGTGATGGGTTGATGCTAGAAGGCTGCCTATCCTTCAGTAACCATTACTTTTCTATATAACACTTCTCACTCTATGGCTGTGTCCACACTGGTGGGTTCTTGTGCAGGAACCTGTCCACACTGCCATGTGCTTTTGCGTTAGAACATCCATGGCAGTGTGGACGCTCTCTTGAGCAAGAAAGCTCTGATGGCCATTTTAACCATAGGGCTTTCTTGCGCAAGAAACTCCTGCTGCGCATCCACACTGCCCTTTGTGCTAGAGCTCTTGCGCAAGAGAGCTTACGCTTCTTAGAAAAGAGTGCAACTCTTGTGCAAGAAGTTCTCTTTTACCACGCTTTACTGTAAAACGTCTTGCGCAAGAGCAGGCGGGCAGAGTGAACGTTCTGTGCAAGAAGAGCCATTCTTGCGCAAGAACTCGCCAGTGTAGACATAGCCATATATAAGTCCAGCTTTGTGGGTGCAGAATAAACAATTAAAATCTTGTTGTAAAACATATACCAACCGTGACACCTTCTGCGTATGAAAATGTCAGGAATGCCAATTATGGTCTTCCTTGGAAGGCTTTTTGGGGAAGGAGGTGTCATACACAGGGATTGTTTGCTTGCATAACTTAATGGAAGAGCAGAGATTGATTGACATTATAACAAATATCCTTTATCCACAATGTTAAACAGACTTTGTGAAAACATAAAATTCAGCACTAAATTCCTTTCCCCTTTACATTATTTCTTTGTTTCATGAAATCTCCAATCTTAGTCTTTTAAACAGTACCTGAATTTCTTATATAAAGAAACAAGCAGGGAATTTTTTACGTTTCTTTATACAACATGAAAAGGTAGAACAGAATGACTAACATCATTAAGTTAAGGTCTTTATCTTGACTGAAGTTTTTTCTTAAGTACTTTAAATACTGTATGTGGTTCAGCTTTACGAAGAGGATGTTTCTGCTCCCAGTGAATTCAATGGTTGTTTTGCCATGGTCCTCTGGGAGAGCAGATTTGGGCAACACAAAGGCAATTTCAGATAGTTCAGGTCCAAAGTTTGGGTAAATGTTTACACAAACACTGTGACAAGTTTCAGGGGGATAGTTGTGTTTCAGCAAAAACCACAAGGAATCCTGTGATACTTTTAAAGACTAAAACATGTATTTGGGCATAAGCGTTTATGGAGTAGAGCCCACTTCCTTGTTTTTGCCAAAATTAACATGAATTTCTAAATTTAATTTCACAAATTCTTAATTTATCAATTAAAACAGTCTTTAGTTGAAGACTAGCTCTCCCCGCCCGTCCCCCCCTCCCCGAATTTTTTTGCAACCAAATCATTGCAGTATAGAAACAAATCCATTGTTTAAACTGTTGGAAGGATGAAAAGCAAGCAGAAATGTTGCTGTGAATTAGAGACTTAAACTGATTGTTTCTAAAACATAAATCCCTACAAAGTTCTTATTTTAATAAGATTTGTAAGGCTTTTAAAAATGTCAGTCCTTCAATTTTTCAATATTGTATTGTTTTTTATTAACAGATTCTGTCAAAAGATCAGAAAGAACCATGGTGTGCATTCCTTGTATTGTCATTCCAGTCTTGCTATGGGTCTATAAGAAATTCCTTGAGCCATATGTGTACCCTATAATTTCACCTTTCATTAAGCGCATATGGCCTAGGAAAGCTGTGCAGGGAACACTGGCCACTGAACATGGCCAAGGAGACAGTACTGGAACTGTGCTGGGGACTTCAACCACAAATCTAGGCCCAAGAGATGATTCTGGAACATATAAGGTAAGCAATATATTTTAATGCACATTAGAGGAGGGAAACAGCTAACAAGGAAATCCCAAGTAGAGTTCTCTATAATAATCCAACCTGGAAGTCACAAGGGCATGAAGGATTGTTTTGGGGGAAATTTGTATATGACAAAAAAGTTGTTTAACTAGGCTTTCTCAAATATGAAGAACAGTTACCCCAAATCAACCTCTGAGACAGAAAGAATAGAAACATCCTAGAATGGCATTGTGTATCTTGGCTATATCTAATAGTTAAGAGTTTTACTGACTCCTTTCTTTTCCATAAGAAAAAAAGTCAGTAGTTAAATCTTAAATGACAGCTCATATGAAGCTGAAAGAAGTCAGTTTCCTGTACTGGTTCTGCTGTCCCAATAAACAGTTCTGTGTTTACTGATAAAAGAAAACGCTTGAAATGTGTTTTCTATAGTAACTTTTTTGACCATAATTTCACTCTAATATCCAAATAAATGGACATGCTCTTCTATATAAACTTTTTCTCTATCCTTTTAGAAAGTAAGAATTGCATATAAGCCTTACCTGACTTCCTTAAATTTCAGTCTGTTAGTACAAATTTCTCAGAACTGGTGTAGATGCTCATTCTTTCCTCCACAGCTAAACTCTGGATTCTGAATGTGAAGATTTTTTTTCCTTTGATATTGGTTAATGGTACTATCTCTTATTTCTCATTTCAGATTGAAAGCAATGGGGTTGCAAATGGAATTACTGCAAAGGGACCCACAGAAGTTTCCGACAAGAAAACTGATTAAAGGAACTTTGTTCATTAGGAATTTCTCTTTGCTGTTCTATGTGAACTGATGCTACTGTTCCCACTTTGAGATTTGGTGGCCCTTCTGCCTGAAAGGAAGCATGAGTTGTTTGTAGCAGAGAGTTTCCTTTGCCACTGAAATGGATGAAGCAGCTTTCTATTTAAAATGTTTGAGAAGTTGTTTTAAAGTAGTCTTATTTCTAATTACATTTTCCTCACTGAAAATCTCTGCATTTCTAATTCAGATTATATGGTTAGATATCCTAGACTAATTTATTTTTATCAATAAATGAATCTTTACATTGTAAATGTGTCAGATTTTTAGGGTTGACTTGTAATGCATCTAATATTCATGCATTTTACAACTGTCCCTGAAGCTCCAGTTTCATTGCAGCTTTCTGCTTTGCTCTTCCAACTGCATGCAAAAGGTTGGGGTTTTATTCAATATAGTTTGATGGAGTAACATGTTAGAGATTAGTCAATCATTTGCTGTAAGAGCTATAACTCTCCCTATCCCTTCTAAAGGTGTTATAGATTGCACTGAAACCAGCATGTGTCTTGGAAATGGTATAAAGACTATTTATAAAAATGGATCTTCACCTGGTAACCAGTAAGCTAAAGTAAGTGCAATTTTTACAGGATTTATTTAGTTTATTGGAGGCAGAAAGCAAGCCTTGCAGAATGGCAGGGACATAGCATGAGAGAAGTACAGTTTTGTGCAAGGTGCAGTAGTTAAGATGTCAGAATTGTAAATTTCAGAATGAGTCCAGAAATCTGTTTAACCGGTTTGTGTAACTTATAATTAAAACAACCTGGCACTTTATTAAAAATCTTATAGGAATGTTTGTAGTTTTATTTTCTGTTTGAGACTTTTCCGTTCCAAGAACTAAAATTTAAAAGTTCAGGAGAGTGTGCACAGGGATGGCATCTTAATTGCTTGCTTTCATAGAACACTAGAACTGTAAGGGACCTTGATAAGTCATCAAGTCCAGTCCCCTGCCTTCATGGCAGGAACAAGCACCCTCTAGACCATCCCTGATAGATGTCTATGTAACCTGCTCTTAAATATCTCCAGAGATGGAGATTCCACAACCTCCCTAGACAATTTATTCCAGTGTTTAACCACTCTGATAGTTAGGAAGTTGTTCCTAATGTCCAACCTAAACCTTCCTTGCTGCAGTTTAAACCTCAGACCATTTCTCCAGTTTGGTCAGACCTCCAAAGGAGTTGCAACTCTCCCAGCTTGATATCATCTGCAAACTTAATAAGCATACTGTCGTCTGTCTTCATCTAAATCACTGATGAAGATATTGAACAGAACCGGTTCCAAAACAGACCACTGCAGAACCCCATTTGTTATGCCCTTTCAGCATGATTGTGAACCATTAATAACTGCTCTCTGAGAATGGTTATCCAGCCAGTTATGCACCCACCTTATAGTAGCCATGCCATATAAGTTGCATTTGCCTAGTTTGTTGATAAGAAGATCATGTGAGACAGTATCAAATGCCTTATTAAAGTCTATGTATACCACATCCACTGCTTCTCCCTTATCCACAAGACTTGTTACTCTATCAAAGAAAGCTATCAGATAAATTCCTTAATTACTTGCTCCATTATCTTCCCTGGCACAGAAGTTAAACTGACTGGTCTGCAGTTTCCTGGGTTGCTTTTATTTCCCTCTTTATAGATGGGCACTAGATTTTCCCTTTTCCAGTCTTCTGGAATCTCTCCTGTCTTCCCTGATTTTTTTTCAAAGATGTTAGATAAAGGCTCATATCTCCTCTATCAGCTCCTTGAGTCCTCTAGAATGCATTTCATCAGGCCTTGGTGATGTGCAGACATCTAACATCTATTTTTTAAGTTTTTTTTTTTTTAATTTTAGTCTGTGTACAAGACACATGGGCTGTGTCTAGACTGGCCAGTTTTTCTGGAAAATCAGCTGCTTCTCTGGAAAAACTTGCCAGCTGTCTACACTGGCCGCTTGAATTTCCGGAGAAGCACTGACAATCTCATGTAAGATTGTCAGTGTTCTTGTGGAAATACTATGCTGCTCCTGTTTGGGCAAGAGTCCCAGATTTTCAAGGAGTAACTGTTCTTTCCTAGCTGCTTTTCAGCATCTGTACATTCTAGGTCTCACCAATTCTTGGCAAGCTAAGCCTCATTTAATCAACTCTCTCCGCCCTCATTCCTCATCCAGACACAGCCTGGGCAGTTAATTGGCCTACCTGGATACCTTATCTCCTAATCTTGTGAGAGGTGGAAACCCTATCAGTTAAGTACTGTACAAACATACAACAAATGGTCCCACCCAAAATTAATTTATTGTGTAAATAAATTATCACTTACATATTTTACTTATGTCCAAAGGCAGATTATTTTGATTTGCACCTACACTGTCCATTTGTAGTGAGGTTAAAATGGTCTGTTGTATGCATTTGCAGTACTCAAATTTTATATATACCTTTGTATATATAAGATTGGATTCATGTCACTATGAGGGTTTTCGTCTTCATCTGATGCATGTATTGATGGGCACAATAGAAAATCTTAAAATAAATTGCTAGATAGCTATATGTACACATACCGTATATTGCCTGTAGCAGGGTGACCTGATAAGCCAAGAGTCTGATGTAGTATGCCAAATCCTATGTTCCTATCTCTGTAACAGTTGCTTTTCATTCAACTTTTTATATTTATCTGAGTTCCCATTAATTGAAAGCACTGTACTATTCTCAGAAAATGAATTTAGGCCAAGACATTAAGGAATATCCCAAAATATCTCACGAGGCAATGAGAAAAGCCTTTAGCTATAAGCAGATAACTGCACTTCAATATTATAGTTCTGTTTCCAGTCTTATATGAAAGAGGTGCCTTATGTGTTCATGAAAGGACTCAAGTTCTGTGAGTCAAGCTTACAAATGCATCAATGTAAAGGGTACTGTATATGAACAATAATGATCCAATAACTGAAATCTAAAACAAATAGGTACTGACTGGTGGAGTCACACCACACTAGTGTGTGGATACTTCAGATCTTATACACTAAGCATGGATTTGATCAGTTAGCAAGTAGATATAGACAACCAAAGAACACCCGAATCTTAGGGGTGTGACTTAGTATGCAATATTTACAGTATTGTAGTGCTGTTAGTCCCAAATACTAGAGACACAAGGTGGGTGAGGTAATATCTTTTATTGGACCAATTTAAAGCAAACGAAAGATTTCCTTCACTCAGCACACAGTCAACCTCTGGAACTCCTTGCCAGAAGGTGTGGTGAAGGCTAGGACATTTAACAGGGTTCAAAAAAGAGCTAGATAGATTCATAGAGGTTAGGTCCATCAGTGGCTATAAGCCAGAATGGATTGGAATGGTATCCCTAGCCTCTGTTTCTCTGGAGGTAGGTGACAAGGGAGGGATTATGTGAGGATTACCTGTTGTGTTCTCTTCCTTTGGGGCCAGGGGTGGACTGGCAATCAAAATAGTCCCGGGAAATGGGTTGAGAACAGCCCTCCCTGTGACATCACCCTTGTGTGCCCCTCCCCCTTTCCCTGCATCCAAGGCCGGCTCTAGGTTTTTGCTGCCCCAAGCAAAAAATCCCGCCCCCACACCGTTTTTGTCTGAGGAGGATGCATGCGCAAATGCAATTTGCATGGCTTGCTGGGGGGTGGGGTGCGCGCTTGGGGGAAGTCCAAACCCCGGGGCATTTTCATCTTCTAGGAGAGCACCAGGGGCTCCCCATGTGAGGACAATTGGAGGGCAGGTTCATCCACAGCAAGTCAAAGACTTCCAAAGCATGCAGCTGTTCACACCACCTAGTGCTGGAGTCCCGGTCCCAATCCTCACTCTGCAAAGGGATTTTATTATTAGAAGCCTTATAATCATTCAGACTCCAACCCCAACACATAAGCTGTCCAACTCTTGGTGTCCATGGACAAGAATCAGCCTCACTATACAATGAGACAGTTCAGCTCAACTGTCCAGAACAAGACAGGCACCAGACAACAAAACCCACTAGCCTAGTACCTAGTCCATGAGAGCAGACCTGTGCTTTCTTCTTCAGGGACAGACCAAACAGCCTCTGAAGCAGGGTAGATTGATTTAAATAGCTTTGATTTAATCTCTAATTTTAATCATGATTTAAACGGGCAAGCAGAAAACCTTGGTTTAAATGAGCAATTAATCATTTAAATTATACTTTTAAAATATTTTCCTAAAGGATGGTTGAGTCTTATTGATTAGCAACCTTCAAAACATATTGATTTACAACTAAATATAACCTTTATGCCAAATTTGGTGCTTCTATTTACTAACTAGAAGAATACACTCAGTACAGCTACCAACTAAAGAAATGCCCAAATAATTGTGTAACTTACATGTAATCAGATTCTTAATTTTTACATTTTTATTCTATTACAAAATGGTGTGTAATAAGAACACTTAAGAGACAGGTTTTACCCCATTTATTATTTGCTAAGTGGTGGATACTTTTTTAAAAACATATGATTTGCATCTACTTCTGTCTGGAAATTCTATTTAAAATAAACAAAACCAGCATTTAATGTGAAGGGGACACAACAAAAAAGTATCTAAACACATTTTGCATCTAAAATTCATTTATTAAACAAAGGATATATCCATAGTTAATTTAACAGATCAATTCTCTTCATCATGTTCTTCAAGATGTTAGAACTCTCTCGTAACCAGTTTTTTACTGACAGAAGAGGAAAACCAGTTTTTCTGCTTCGTCAACTCTTGGTTTTGCAATGGTGAATGAACTAATCATTGAACTGAACTAGCTGAATAAACCAAAGTGATAAAAACATTCTCTCTTCACCTGCAGAAGAAGATACTGCTGATGTAAACACTGGTTCCGGGTGCTTACACAGCAACTTACACTAATGAACTGGTAGAATTTCTTTAAAAGTTGACAGGAGACATGTTGTATTGAATTTTTAAATTTAATTCATAAGTTATTTAAATAGGTTATGATAAATTTAGGCCATAACAATTTTAAATTTAATTTTAAAGGTATATTATTTAAAATAAAGCCTATTTAAATGGGATCACAATTCCAATTTTAATAAAGCTCTCCTGCTCCAGACAAGAAGGGACTTGGGGATACGGGCAATGGGAACACCAGAGTTTCCCTTCCTCAGACAAAGGGGGAGGGAGAATCACCTGGGTCCCAGGCAGGGGTGAGGTTGTCAGGACACAGCACAACGGGGCTGGGAGAGGGTTCAGGGCCCTGAGAGTAGTGGGAAGAGGGATTGTTTAGAGAGCCAGACAGGAGAGGGGGATCCAGGTGGGAGGCAGGGGCAGGGGGGTGGGGGAAGAAGAGAAGACGCGGTTCCAGCAGGGTTGCAGTGGGTCACGAGGTGGGGTGTCGGGTTGCTGGGCAGAGGCCGAGTCAGGGGAGGAGAAGAGATGGAGGAGGTAGCGGGGGGGGGGGGGGGTCGTGGGACAGTGGCAGGGGCACACAGGTGGGGTGGGGGGACAGCCGGGCAAGGGGGGGTTCAAAGGCAGGGGAGTTGTGGGGTAGAGAACAGGCGAGGGGGTAGCCAGCTGGGGGGGAGGGGACACACGGGCGGGAGGGGGCCGCACTCGAAGGCAAAGAAGAGGCTGCCAGGCTCAGCATCACCAGCAACAGCTGCGGCCGCCCCGTTCCGCCCTCCAGGAAGTGCCCTGGCAGGGGCCATACCTCGGAGCTCCCGCACAGAGCTCCCAGCGCCCCGGGGCCAGGTGCAGGCTCCGAGCAGCTGGGCGCAGGGCTCCCAGCTCAGGGCGGCCTCCGTGGGGCTCCCCGCCTGCTCCTGTGGGCTGGAATGCCACCTTTGAAAATGTGCCGCCCCAAACACACGCTTCCTTCCCTGGTGCCTAGAGCCGGTCCTGCTCCCAGGAGCAGCTTGCCAGGTTTATCCCCCCTCCTCCTCCAGCAGCTGCCAGCCGGCCCTTCGGCTGACAGTCCACCGGGAAATTCCCGGTATCCCACCGGGCCAGTCCGCCTGTGTCTGGGGCACCTGATATTGGCCGCTGTCAGCAAGGAAGATAGGATACTGGGCTAGATGGACCGTTGGTCTGACTCAGTATGGCTGTTCTTATATGTTCTCTTTGTGAAAGAGAAACTTTTGAGCTTATACAGAACTTTTCTTCAGGTTTAGGTTTATGCCCTACCCTCGGACTTAAAACACCTTGAGCAAGCTTTAAAGCATTTAAGTTACACCACACCCCAGAGATAAACTCAAAGGCACTTATAGTCAGCACAATTTGTAAAATATAGAGAACTGGGCAAGGAAACTTAGTCACCTGGGCTGTGTCTAGACTGGCAAGTTTTTCCGGAAAAGCAGCAGCTTTTCCGGAAAAACTTGCCAGCTGTCTACACTGGCCACTTGATTTTCCGGAAAAGCACTGATGATCTCTTGTAAGATCGTCAGTAATTTTCTGGAAAAACTATGCTGCTCCCATTCGGACAAAAGTCTTTTTCCGAAAGACTTTTGCCCGAAAGGGCCAGTATAGACAGCACAGTACTGTTTTCCGTAAAAAAGCCCCGATCGCGAAAATGGCGATCGGGGCTTTTTTGCAGAAAAACGTGTCTAGATTGGCCGTGGACGCTTTTCCGGAAAAAGTGCTTTTCCGGAAAAGCATCCTGCCAATCTAGACGTGCTTTTCCGAAAATGCTTTTAATGGAAAACTTTTCCGTTAAAAGCATTTTCAGAAATTCCTGCCAGTGTACACGTAGCTCTAGAGTAGTGTGTGGGCAAACCCCCACTTTGTCAGATGCATCTCAGGAAGCGGGGTGTTTTCTTTGCCTGCAAAAGCTTATGCCCAAATAAATCTGTTAGTCTTTAAAGTGTCACAGGACACCTTCTTGTTTTTGTGGTTACAGACTAAAGTGGTGTCAACACGTCAAGGTTTAGAGTGGCTTTAAACAAAGTGTGGCCACAGCGCCAGTGCTGGGAGAGAGATCTTCCAGCTATGTAAACCACCTCCACAAGGGGACTAGCTGAGCTCTGTAGTCTGGTTCATACCGTGCAGCGCTGTAACTTGCTGTGCTCAGCCAGGTGTTTTTTCACACCCCTGAGCCAGAGAGTTACAGCTGCGCAGTGTTAGTGTAGAATTAGCCCACCCCAGTGACCGCCCTGACACTAGTGTAGTAGGGAAAAGAGCTCAGGTCCTGAGGCAAGCACAGTCCTTTCCTCTTCCCTCCATTGCAAGGGAGAGATGCCTGAGACAAGTCCCCCTCTTGCCTCCAGGGAGGATAATTTCCCTGCCTTACATGCACTACCTGGGGCAAGCCCTTCTCTACGGGCGCAGGCACTTTGCCTCTTTCAGGCCCGGCCCCACCCTCGCCTAGGCGCGTGCTACCTGGGCCACGCCCACCTCTTCTGGGGGGGACGCGCCGCCCATTCCCCGCAGCGAACTACATTTCCCAGCATGCCCCTCCGCAACGCAGCGCGGGGTGGGGGAGAAGCTGCGGCGGGGTGTAGCGGCGACGTGGAAAGATGGAGGCGGCCTGATCCCGGCTGAGGCTAGGGGTGCGTGCGGTGTTCGGAGAGCGAGCCCGCCCTCGCGGCGACAGGAGCCGCAGCCGTTGCCCCGCACCTGCTCCCACCAGAGCCGGAGCCAGGCGAGTCTCCGCCCCTCCCCCTGCCCGAGGTGCGGTGTCTGAGCATCTGTGGGGCTAGGGGGTGGTGCCTGGAGGGGGAGGCTTCAGGGTTGGCGGGGGCAGCTCGAAACGTGGGGCTGGCCGTTGGCTGCGGCGGGGTGGGGGTCGCTGCTGCCCGGAAGAAGGCGGTTGGAGGGGGGCTGGGTTGGGGGGGCAGGTACGGTGGTGCACTGCCAGCCCTCTCTGCAGTGGCCTCCCTGCTTGGCAGATGTGCCTCTCCTGGGAAAGAGGCCGGGCTGGTGCAGGGCGTGAATTGTGACTTGGTCGGGTTTGGCGTTGGGGGTGTGCGAGGGAGGGATGTTCTCTCAGGCAGGGTCCTGACTTGATAGGCCCAGAGCCAGCTTAAACAAGGGAGTGTTTCCAAAAACGGTCATTGACATGCAGAAAAATCCTTCACTATCCGCAGGGGTGAGTCTTTAAAAAAGTGCCTGAAAAACTAATCCATAGCAAGGGGGGAGCCTTGCTTTCCTCCTAGCAGGTCTGCCAGAGCGAATGGGGATGTTAAGGGAGGACTAATTAAACAAGGTTGGATTTCAGTGCAGATCAATAGTGAGTGTTTGTGATGACTTGGTTGACCCTTCTAGCTGTGTGTTGTAACATTTACAATATTTTAGTTTGTTATTTTAGGTAAACACTAGTTTAGTGTTATTTTAGGTAAACACTCATCTGGAAAAGAGATGAGAGTCAAAACAGTTAATCATAACATCTTGCTTCCGATCGCCATGGTATCTGAGCGCCTTGCAATCTTTAATGCATTGATCCTTGCAGGTAGGGAAGTGGTATTATTCCTATTTTATAAATGGGAGAGGTAAGTGACTGAGAAACTCAGAGGCACACAGGAAGTGTATAGGAGAGCAGGCAAATTAATTCTGGTTTCCTCATTCCAAGATATAATCACTGGACTCCTTCCCCTTTCTTCCTTTTTCTCTTTGCTTTTTCAGTGTCATAGGAGTGAATGCAGGAAATTTTGCCCAGATTAATTGTGGTGCACATAGGAGTTTGATACACACACTGTAGTTTTCTGATTTAATTAAACCATTAGAAACATAAGTTTTCATGGAACTCTGCCTGCTATTACATTATTACTGTATGTGTCAAGTGGCATGCTTTGCAGTGGAAGTACAGTGAATACTGCACTAATTCTCAGCGCTATCAATTATGGATAGTTCCCAATACAGTGATTAAAATCCTCAGACTTATCCTTGCTGTTCACTGAGTCTTCTTCCTCCTTTTAAAAAGATTGGGCTTACTAGCTCCATATGTGTTGAAATTTAGCTGCCAAAGTTGAGAAGACCATGACTTTTAATGCATGGTTAGTCATGCTGTGATCTCTGTCCATGGTAGGTTTTGCCTATATGGTTGTGAAGCCAGAGCCATGTGACATTACTATCTGTTGCTGTAGTGGTTTACCCTGAGAATAGTAACTAAGAAATTTCCCCAGTATCTTGTTAAACTCATAAGGGATTCTCCTTAGGGATTCAGGTTGCATATACAATCTTTTTATATGTGAAGTCCAGAATAGGCTCTTTAAGAGAATTGTCTGTGTGTATGTATTGTTATTCGCTTTGCTAACCCTTCCTAATTATGCCTCCGTTGCAATGGAGTGGTTTACAATTCTTGCTGTTTTTTCTTTGTGCAGTTAATAGAGCAGAGGACACTTGTAGTGCTCAGGACATAAATAAAATATTCAGCACTACATTGAAACAAAACTGGTTGTTGTCCTTGATGTTTCCTAGTCACTTTCACTCTCTAGTTTACTTTCCTAGCTTCCTCTGTAGCATGTTGTTCTTGGGTTCACAGTTAGGATATATATCTTTGTATAAATATTAATTAATTTTAATTACAACCTGATAGGCTGTAAAGTCAAGCAGTGTCTGGTGGAGTGAGGTCATGATCCTACAATCTAAATTTTGGGTCTACTCCAGTGTTCCCACTAAGATGTGTGCCTGTGCAGCCATGCACAAGAAATGTTAGGCCCACCTATGTTGTCCACAGAACCATGCAGCAGCACTTACCACTCTCTTTCCTGCTGTACCAAAAGGTGAGTGATGGCAGTGGCAGTCTCATGTGGCTGCATGACAGTGGGCGGCTGCTCTGCTCCTGTTTGATTTGGCTGGAGCTGGAGTGCAGTGAGGCCCTGTTTCTAGCTGTGGCGTGAGGGACACTGCAGCCTGGCTGGCAGGGCTGCATGACTGGAGGCCACGGTTGTTCGGGTGGCCCCATTCGGAGGCAGAGCTACATGACTGGAGGCAGTGGCTTCTTGAGTGGCTCTGGCCAGGGTCAGAGCCAGAGCTGTGTGTCAAGTGGTGGTTGCTTGGGCATCCCCAGCTGGGGCCGGAGCCAGAGCCATATGTTGGGCAGCTGCTCTGAAGGCTTGGTCTTGATCTCGGTCTTGTTTTGGTCACTGGTGAGCCGATTAAGGAATCCATGGTACAACATGGTGAACAATTCATTACTGAAACAAGAAAAAAATAATTTGCTGTCCTGTATCTGAGCATTTAGGGTACACCTGCTTCATATCTTATAGCTTTCCTCTGCAAATGTGAGGTCTACAAATACAATTTTTTAAAAAAAGGTGAAGCAGATATTGTTATTCAAACTCTTCTGGTAAAGAACAGTTTTGAATTAGTATGGTGAGACCCAGGCTGTATTGTCCATTTTCCCTACTCCAATCTTGCCACCTTTTGTTGTTTTCATTATAAGACTTGCATTACTTTAAAAGAGCAACTGCTGCTGTTCTCAAGGTTGGCAGAACTTGACCTGTAAGAAATGAACTGTTAATAGTAGTTTGCAATGACTAGAGAGATGGTGCCTGCTGAAGTTGGAGCCAGGACTGAGGTGCAGCTGCTCTGGGGCTGGGGCCACTCATGGTGCATGGTAAACTTAAAGAACAGTTACTTTTAAAGTAACGCCAGTCTTATAATGAAAATCACAAAAGGTGGCAAGACTGGAGTAGGGAAAATGGACAACACAGCCTGGGTCTTACCATACTGATTCAAAACTGTTCTTTACCAGGGCTGGTTGACAATTTCTGAAGGAAAACTGGGCCTTTGACAAAACAAAGCTTTTCTATCAAGGTTTTCTTCCTTAAAACAAACAAACCTTTTTTTACAAATAAGATTTTCCCCCACTGAAATTTTCAGCATTTTTTGATGAGCTATACTTGTTATCCATGAACAAATTAGATAAAAATCTTTTGTATGTTACTCCCTGTAGGAGTGAGTTTTAGGCAGCATGGAATGTGATACAGTACCTATTGATGATGAAGGAACATCCAAGAGGAAAGCAAGCAGCACAACATTACAGCAAAGATGTAGGAAACCGTGATCAGAATCCCTCATATTATAATAAGTTTACCGTACACCATGAGCAGCTGCACCACAGCCCTGGCTCCAACTCAGCAGCCACCATCTCTCTAGTCATTGCAAATGACTATTAACAGGTCATTTCTGGCAGGTCAAGTTCTGTCAATCTTGAGAACAGCAGTAGTTGCTCTTTGCCAAGGAACCATTCCTGTCACCATTTATTACCTGTGTTGTATAGGAGGGCAGCACAGGTCTTTAAGAAAAAACAGCTAATTGTTCAGACTTTGCATGTATGTGTAGGGGGTGATGTCTCTTTACCTTTGGTGAAACTGATGGCATGATACAGTACATTGACAGGGTCAGCCATAATAATAAGGATGGTTGGGTGAAAGTTCTGATTTAACAGCTCTTTTTATTCTTTGTGATTGGGAAAGGGTTGTGTCAGTATTCTTTCTTCCATAAAATTTTATGCATGGCTCTGGGGAAGGGGAGTGGGATTGGGTTGGGGATGTGTGTCTGGCCCTGGGGGAGGGTGATTGGGTTAGAGGGTGTGTACGTGTGTGTACGTGTGTGTACGTGTGCGCCTGGCCCTGGGGAAGGAAAGGGGGATTGGGTTAGAGCAGGAGGTTGCCTGGGGGAGTGGAGGGGAAGAGCAGCCAGCGTGCTTCCTGAGACCCAGGATCCCCAGGTACTGGCCCCAGCTGTCTGTCCCCTCCTCCTGGCCAGACTCTCTGTCCCCTCCTCCTGGCCACGAGCACCCTTCCCCCCCCCCCCCCCACAAGAGGGCAGGGCCGCAAAGACCCAGGGAAAAGTTAACACCCCCCCACCCCCCCCAAAAAAGCCGTGCCCTGGTGTGGATGTACCAGCACTTATTTCCCCCAGTGTGGTTCCCCCCCCCAAAAAAAGCTTGGCCCCGGCTCTTCACGCTGTTACGCTATTGTGGCTCTTCATCTGGAGTGGGTTGGCCACCGCTACTGAGGCTCTTGTAATTTTAAAGGTGGAATGCCATGTTAGTCCTTATTGACTAATTGAATAGTTGATGGAAATTCCATCGACTATTCAATTAGTTAATTACTCTAAATTTAACATCACTAGGTCATACTGGATAAATATGATAATCTGAAAGAAACTGTAGATGTCAGAACTGAGACTTTTAAATGATCTAGGCTTTCTGTTGCCGGGAGAAATCTTTGTATTGCAGCATGGCACTACTTGATGGCAAAGTTTGCATTAGGATTATATAATCATAGAATAAAATGCAGTAGTGAGTAAAGAATGCATAATATTTCAGAATGAAACATGCTCAATAAAGTATAATTCTCAGTGTACCAATATGCTCACTTAGTGAATCAGTTCTATAATTGCTTGATTATTGCTGAATACACAGTATTATTTATATATTATCTCATTTTTTGTAGTGCTTTAATCTACTGTTTAAAAGAAAAGAGCATCCGTTTGGCTCGTTCTGGCAATTTTTAAGTTCCAAAGGTAAGAAGCACTTCTTCTTATGTATAAAATGAAATTTTGATTTAACTTCTGCATTGTAACAAAAACTGGCACTAGCAGTAGCCACTTCAAGTGCAGAAAAGTTACTCTTATTAATCTCAGAGGGTAGTCCTGCAGAAACAATGAGGAGTTCTATGGCACCTTAAAGATTAACAGACTTATTTGGGCATAAAATTTCCTGTGTAAAACTCGCTTCGTCCAATGCATCTGACGAAGTGGGTTTTACTCATGAAACTTAGGCCCAAAAAATCTGTTAGTCTTTAAGCTGCCGCAGAACTTCTTGTTTTTTCTTATTAATGGCAGTATTGTCCAGACGCTACGATCAGGAATGTGTTAATTTTGCTCTAGGTAATGTATAATACATGATACAAGAAAAATGTTCAAAAATCTTCAATTTATGTGCAATCTTTACATATCTTCCCAAACTTTTCCATCTAATGTATAATAATCAGCTATTCCTATTTGTCCCTCAGTCTTACCATAGTTGACTAAATTGTTCTAGGTCTCTAAGTAGAAATGCAAGCCTTGTATAAAACTGTTAAACTAAAATTAAATCTAATATAATACTATCATCAGTATTTGTTTAATATGTTAGTATAGTGTCAACATTTTCAGCAGATACACATTCATACATGGCGAGGGGGGAGGTGGGAGCCAGTGCTTGTGGGGGGCAGCATCATTAGGAGGAGTCGCGCATGGGAAGCCGGTTTAAAAAACGGCTTCCTGTGTCTACCCACTCCTGCCCCCCCATGCTGTTGCCTCTGTATTCGGGGCGGGGGGCAGGCATCACTGCAGGAGCCAGTGCTTGTGGGGAGCTGCCCCTCCCCCCCAGCATCTGAGGTGGGGGTGGGGGGCAGGACTTACTTGTAATCATGGCTCATTGATTAACCCTGTACTTGGATACATGTTCACCTCCCTAGTCTAGATGGTGCTTGGTCCTGCCATGAGTGCAGGTGACAACTTGATGTTTCTCATGGTTCTTTCCAGTTCTGTGTTTCTGTAAGGGGAGGTACAATAGGAAAAGTTTGGGCACCACTACTCTAGGGCATTGGCACTGTAGGTGAATTCACATTCATCCTCTTCCTCTGTTCTGCAAGAGAGTGTTTACCAGTAATAGCAGCAGCAAAACTAAAGCTGTAACAGGAAGGAATGTGAAGGAGATGTAGGGGGTGGGTGGAGAATGGGCCTTCACATGTTTGGTAATGGTTGTTCCAGAGGCCTGACCAAAAGACCCACATACATTCAGTGAAGATACAGGAAAAATGCTTAAAAATTTTAAAGGTCTTTAAAGAGAAGGAAATGAAGACATACTATTTGATGGATGTTCTATTCGATTCCTTAATTCCAGTACGCAGACTACTGAAGCAAGGCATATCTCAGTGTACAACCGTGGGAAAGCTTTTACATGAATTACTCTAGTAGATTTGTAACCTACAGAAAGAAAAAAATGTTTTCCTTTGCATTTATATGCATACTAGAAGATTTATCCGGAGTTGATTGATCCTTCAGGGCAGGGACTGTGTAGGAGGGGGTGAGGAGAGGCTCAGGGTAGAAGCTGGGTGTGTGGGGGGTACAAGAGCCATTCGGGACCAAGGGGGTGGCTCCTCGGAGCTGGGTGAGGCATGGGCCACACTGCCTGGGATTCAGGCAGGAAGCTTACAGTCATCCCACTTTCCTGCTGTCCCAGTGGAGTTGTTATTGTCCCAGACCCCTTCTCTAACTCCTTGCTGCCCCCATGGTCATTATGCAGTATAACTGTCCCTGCTAGCATCCCTTTCTTTCTGTGTTATGAATAACAGTCCCATTTCAGGCACACCCCATTGTCCTGGCATAACCAAACCCTTATGTGCTCCTAGCTCTTAAGGAGGAGTTCTTGAAGCATGCTTGCTTGCTTACGGACCAACTCACTCTCTCATATAGTAGTGGATCAGGTGTTCAAAGCTCTAATTAATGCTAAAAAATGTTGTAGATGAGATTTTTAAATCATGTGATTGAGGACTAAGCCAATCATTAACTATAAGAGGTCAAAATGGGATCTTATCTGCTTAGTGATGTGTCTTTTGTGGGGTTTTTACACCTTCCTCTGAGGCATCTGGTTCTGATCACTTTTGGAGGCTGAAGACTGGATTAGCTGGGACATGAACACTTCTTATTTGGAATTAGAGGGTTGCATTAAACAAACAAAACCAGAAGCTAAAAGCATAAAGCAACAGATTCATATTTCTTTGTCCCAGTATTGGTAATAACAATTGCTGTGTTAATTTAAATGTTTTGTTAATTATTGTTTACATTTTCTTATTTTTTTCAAGAAAAATATAAAAAAATTGTAATTTTATGATGAAACTGACATTCTCTTTTTACTTTTGCAAGGAGTCATGCATTTATTTGATTCATTTGGGGAAGAGTTATGTAATATTCCATTAGTTATTTTTAAGCAGCATCTCTTTTAGTGAAGCAACATTTCTGTCCTGCTGCAGTATGTTCCACACAAGTATCTTTGCAAATGAAAGAAGTTGGTGTTTCTGTTCTACCTATTATTTTGAACTGATTTTAAAACTAGTATTACTTTAGCAGTGAAATGTCTCAGGAACACGTGTTGTCATGGTAATAGTTTAGAGAAGTTCACGTGCAAGTGATACATAAACACAATAAAAATCTCACCATCAAGTGAAATAATTCAAGATGCTGCTCATCTCTTAATATCACTTATTTATATAAACCCTTTCCCTGTTAACATCCAATCAGCATGCAGGTTTCCACAATAGCACCTTTTTAATCCAGAAGATGATAAACCAGTTTGCAAATGTAAACAGTTCTATATTATGTACAAGTGATCTTTTTACCATTCCTGGGATGCAACCACATTTTGCAATGAAAACTAGCATGTGTTTAACCATGTACTGCTTTGGGGCAATATGTGAAGAATAGCATATTTGAAACTTCATGGGGAGTGCTGGTAAGAAGAATATAATTATTCTAATTAGAATTAAGTGGGGTCATCATGCATACTCTTATTAAAGATCCATGAGATTTTTAAACAGGTTGGACCTTGTTTATCTAATCTGAAAGATGGCACCTCCAGCAGTACAGAGCACCGTAAACGTAGGCTGGACATTGGTTCATTGTGGAATCAGAGGAAAGTGTGTCACTTACTGATTGCCAGTGTTTCTTCCTGCGTCACCTATCCTTAGGTGTTCTTGGAAATTTCTTCTCCAAGTATGGACCCAGCCTAATATAGCTCAGTTTGTAGGATTTTGAGATCTCAGTAGAAAAGTGCTACGTCTGTAGGCTTTTAGGATATTTTATTAAGTACTTATGCAGCTATCAGAATGGTCTGGAGCAGTGGTTCCCAACTTTTTTTATACCGCAGACTGGCAAACCTATTCACAAACTTATGGTGAATCTTGATTTGCATACTCATTGTGCAAATACTGAATATGCAAATATGCAAATAAAATATTACCTGTCCACCTAGCCCCAACCCAGCTTCTTGCTCTCCAGTGCCTTACACCCCTTTGATCCTCACCCCTATGCCCCATGCCCTCTAGCCTCTGACCCCTACAGCCCATGCCAATACTCTCTTGCCCCATGACCCCATCATGCCCTCACCCAACACCCTTTCCCCTCCCACTCCTGCACTCCCCAGAGTGAGGCTGCCCCCCTCTAGGGAATGTAGCAGTTACTGCCGTGCACTTCCTCCTTCTCCCAGCACGTCCAACTCCTCCTCCAGTCAGCAGAAAGTTTCCATTGAGGTTGGATTCCCTGTATTGCCACAAACTTCCTGAGTGTCCTTGGGCAAGTCACTTAGGGTAAACTTTTTTTCAAGTGACTTAGGCACTTCCGACCTACTGACTCTCAATGACTTACCCTCCTCAGTCACCTCTGTGCCTGTGACCGTGTGTCCATCTGCAGTAGAGGTGGGGAGGAGGAGGGAGCATCTTACCTGGGTGAGAAGGAGGAAGGTGTCTCTTGCTCCTCCTTTTCCTGCTGCTGTCTCTTCCCCAGCGCCGCTGCTGGGAAAATTGGCTGTGTGGACAGGCGGTTGGGAGAGGGTGCACTCCTTCTCCTTCATGCCCCCTCAATCCCTAAGCGCATCTTGAGCTACCATGGGTAGAGGCGGAGGACAGGGAAAGCATGGAGCCCAGGCAGGACTGCCATCTTACCTGGGTGGGATGAGGGAGGACTGAAGGAAGTGCCTCCTGCCGCTGCCTTCAGCCCCAGCACTGTTGGTGGTGCAAAATCTTCAGCAGCCGCTGTGGCCCAGCAATCAGTGGTTTGCAGGCCGGTGGTTGGGAATTGCTGTCTGGAGTCCTGACTGACTGACTGACTGGTTATTTTTATTAGGTCTCCATACGTTTCCTTTTTAATCTAAATATTTTTTTCTAAGCTTCATTTGCACTTGGCAAGTTTCTAACTCTAGTGGATTCGTTAATTAACATTTGTAAAAATAGGAAAGTGTCATTAACAGTCTAAAAAGGGAGGACTTCATTCTTCCACACAGAGGTAGGTGCAGCACAGCCAATGATAATGTGCTTATTTACCCATATAATTTATGGTATGCTGCTACCTCATTCTGCAGGTACCTCTGAAAATAAGTTAATTTGTTATGAACATTTAGTCTTGTACCTTTTCATTAGGAGCTGGACTGGGACTCACCAGGTTATTTCACATAGGTCAGTGAATAGCTATCAGACTCTTCTGAGTTAGGGGGTTCGTCACCTGATCTAGCTTAAAATTATTTGTCTAAAAGTGATCATATCTATGTGACCTTGATGTGGCTTTGAATGTAGAGAAGGGGAAATTCATGAGTGGTTCACAGAAATTTAGTTGCCTGATTCCCATTCTTGCCAATGGCAGTCACATGCCCAAGGGTTCATTCACATTGCATGCTGATTTTGTTGCAACATCATGTTTATGTACATGTAACTCCCTTAGCCCAGGTAGAAATAGCAATGTAGACTGTGAAACATGGTGCAGGTAGCTAAAGACATCCTGGAAGGGTGTGGGTATGTATTTGAGTATGCATCCTTCGCAGCCTCTGTTCATGCAAGCTATAACTCCCATAATACATAGCCATTTCTAGTGATGTAGTGTCCCAGAGCCTTTCTGCTGTTGGAGCCTTTCCTCACTGCCTCCTGGTTGCTGCAGACTGTCCCCACAGCAGGGAAAATTCTGGCAGGGGACAAGCAGTGGGGAAAGTTTTAGTCTTTCCACAGTGTCCCCCCATCTTCCTTGCCAGAGCCTTTCCTTGCTACAGTGAAAGGCTTTTGCACCAGGGAGCCCTTTGCTAGTGACATGGGTAGTTACACAGTGCAGGCCTGTACACAGGAATTTCTTTTGTGTGTGTGTGTGGGGAGGGGGAGGGGGAGGACTGGGCAAGCTGTGGGAGGGGCTGGTGGCAGCCCCACCCCTTGTGGCCCAGCCTAGCCCGCTCCCCGGCCTTGCTCTTGAGCGAGGAAGGGGGAATCCGCTCCAGCCTTCCCTGGCTGACCCAAACATAAGGTAGGGAGGCTGGGGAAGCGCGCCTCTCTGCGCGCCTCCTTGCTTTCCTCCGGCTGGGGCAGCACACCTCCCTGCTTTCCCACAGCTGGCCAGAGCACGGGAGAGGGAGGCTGGGGCAATGAACCGCCCCACCTTCCCTAGGTCACGTGGAAATGGCCCCATGGACATGGCAGACCATGAAGGACCGGGGTGGGGGTGTGTGTGTGTATTTGCACCCTTCGCGCCCCCCTGCATATGGGCCTGCAATGCAATATGCACAGACAGCTTTTCCATTGCTGCATGTAGCTACGTGTTCACTATACACCTCTGCCAATAGTGTGTCATTTGGCTGTTCCCTGAATAATTGTGCACAACTTTGAAAATGCTAAATTTTTTAATAATGGTCTAATGTGCCTCCTTACATTTTAAATTTTACTTTCCCTTTTGCCTACTGTTGTATCGTGTTCTTTTTCTGACCACAAATAACTAGTGGAAAAGGCCTGGAATGTATGCCAATTGATTTTTTTTTTTAAAAAACTTGGATATAATTATATGTCTTAAACTGTTGAAAACTAACTATTCTAACCTGCTTCGATGCACTTTCCAGCAACTGTTGTTATGGAATTAGAGATGTATTGGTTTCTAGTTTGGTAAGTTCTGTTTGTCCCTCACATGTGCCAAAGATGTGCATAATCCTGTTACTAGGTTTTAAATATTTCTTTTTTTTTTTGTAGGCTTGTTGAAGAAATGAAGCTTTAAAAAGGAATTTATCAAATAAAAAAATGGGTGCAAACAGTAGCAGCATCTGTGAGCTTCCACAAAACGAGTACTTAAAAAGATTATCGGGAGCAGAAGCTGTCTCTGAGAATGACCCATTCTGGAATCAGCTCCTTTCTTTTAGTTTTACTGCCCCAACAAACAGGTAAGAGGTTATTTTCTGAAGGGCTGAATGTTGGTGACAGATCCATTAACAGTGGTGCCAAAGAACTCTGAATGCAAAATAGACTTGTTAATTGGAAGGAGGCATGTGTGTAGAAAACCTACCTGAGTGTAGGGTATTGGAATACCATTCCACCATATTCTCTCATTCTTGCAGCTTCTTTTCTTCCTATTAGCTGCTGTAAATGGCCTTCATTCTCTCTGTAGCCAAGAAGGATCTGCAGTAAGTCTAGAAAACTTTTTTGCTTAATAGGCCTCTGAAGATGCTGAAGAACAACAGATGGTTGCCCTTTTGAAGAACTTATAGCTTCCAGTGTTAGCCAGCTAAAGCAGTGTGTAAGATATGAGGCTGATCCTGCCAGTACTGAGCCCTTTGAACTCTCATGGGTGTAATGGGAGCTGAGGGTATTCAGCATCTCAGGTAACTGAGATATAAGTTTGCTACTGATAGGGTCACGTAGGGTGCTCTGTTATTTCGAGATAATTAGCGTTATTTTGAAATAACAATGTGACCATCTGCATGGCTATTCTGTTTAGCAATAATTTTGTAATAAACAGCATATTCTGAAAACTGTAAACCTCATTTTATGAGGAAGAACACCTATTTTGAAATAGCTATTTTGAAATAAGGCGTATGTAGACGTTCAACTGCTGCTATTTCGAAATAGCCCCTCACCAGGGCCATTCTAAGTTATTCCTCCCCAGTGCTTCTTGAGGCTCTAAATCGAGATAGGATGTCTACATTCAGCCTGCCTTGGACTAATTTTAAGGCTTCCCTGTAGTGTAGTTGTGTTGTTTCAAAATAAGCTATTCTGGAATAGTTTATTTCAAATAGCTGTGCAGTGTAGACATACCCTTAGAGTTTATGTTCTTGTGACATACCAGGGCACAATCCAGACAAATGACTAGCTGTTACAATCCTGTCCTGTAGCCTGGGGAAGCTCTTTATAATGCTTTGCTGTTGTAGCTTCCATTGCTTACAAATGGTCACCAGCATGTAAATCAGTTCCAATTATGTCTGTGTTTGCTGCAGCCAGGCACACACCTTGAATCTTACCAGTCTTGGTTATGCTGCAGGATGACTCCTTCACACCTCCAGACTTGGATTTACCCTGTATTGCTTAGCCTTCTCTTGGACATTGTAAATATATTGAGTCTGTTATTTCTTTAAGGGATAATATAATATGCACAGATTATGTTACCCAGGCTCTTTATCTTCAACACACTGCTTTAGATGAAACAGTAAAAGAAATTCACTTAACATTTCTCTCCTTTTTGTAGGTACTACAGTTAATGAGGTATTCCTGAGGTGGGCATTCAAGAACGATAAGGCCATTGTGGAGAAACTAAATTAATTCTTTGCTTTGGTTTTCTTGGCTGAGGATGAGAGGGAGATTCTCAAACCTGAGTCATTCTTTTTAGGTGATATTTTAGGGACAGTTGCATATTGAGGTGTCATTAGAGGAGATTTTGGAGAAAACTGATAAATTGATCAGTAGTAAGTCTCCAGGACACACATGTATTTTCCCAAGAGTTTGGAAGGAGCTCATGTGAAATTGCAGAACTACTAACTGAAGTCTGTAACTTATTTAAATCAGTTTTTGTGCCAGACACTGGTGGATAGCTAATGTGACACCAATTTTTTTAAAAGGCTCCAGAGGCGATCCTGGCAGTTACAGGTAGGTAAGTCTAGTTTCAGAACCCAGCAGATTGGCTGAAGCAAAAGTAGAATTATCAGACACATAGATGACGATGATTTGTTAGGGAAGAGTTTTTGGCAAGTGAAATCATGCCTCACCAATTTACTAGAATTTTTTGAGGGGTCAATGAGCTTGTGGATAAGGGGAGTCCAGCCAGCAATGGTAGCTGGAACTTGCTTTGGCTTTTGCAAGTTGCTACAGCAGTACTTTGTGTGTTGTGTGTTAGGGATGTAAGTGACTAGGAACTGAACTAGTTGCTTCCCTTCCCGATTGCTTGCCTCTATGAGAGAGAGGTGGTAAGGAGGTGGGGGGAGTACAAGCCAGTGCTATGGGGGAGCCGGCTTAAAAGCCAGTTCCCTCCCAGAACTGTCTCCATGGAGGGTAGGACAGGCAGAGGACAGTGGGAAATGGCGCGAGTGGCGATTGAAACAGTCCCATTCATGCCAGTCCAACTGTTGCTCCTCTTCCTTTGAAATGCGTAAGAGCCGTCTTCAGTTCTTGTACATTTCAAAGGAAGAGGCACAGAGGAGACCCTGCCTCAGCAGGGACTGCTTTGGTCCCCACTGGTGTGGGTTTCTGCTGCATCTTGCCCTTTGAAATATACAAGAGCTGCAGGCGGCTCCTGTATATTTTAAAGGGAGAGAGACAGCGGGAACCTGCTAGGTCTCACCCTTTGAAATGTACAAGAGCTGCCTGCAGCTCCTGTATATTTCAAAGGGAGAGGTGCAGCAGGATAGCGAGTGCCCTTCTTATTGACTAATTGAGTAGTCGATGGAAATTGCCATCGACTGTTCGAAATTTAACATCCCGTGTGTGTGTGTGTGTGTGTGCGCGTGTGCGCGCGCGCACGCGTGCCGTTAGAGGAGTTGTGATGCAGCCTTCCTTCCCTCATTTCCCCCCAAATCACTCTTGGGGTATGTTGTGGTCGCTGGGTTTCAAGACCTGCAAAGACTATGAGAAGCACATGCCAAAAAGTGACCCCTTGCACATCCTGCCTCAGGTCTCGGGGTGAAGGTCACCAGGAAAGACCCCTGCAAGGATCTGTCTGGAATTCCAGCCAAGGATTCTAAAAGTGTGTGAACAGTAGCTAAAAACCATCTTCATCGAGACTGCATCCTGACAGAAGTTGGAACCCAGTGCTGTAGCACAGCTTCTGAGTGCATCTTCTTCAATTCCTCAGCGCTCTCTCTTCTAGAGACCAGGAGCCAAAAAAGACATCACCAAAGAGTCTACCATCATGGCACTTCCTGGGACCATTCTGCTCTTTGGCACCGGACACAGTTGCCGGTGCAGAATAAGAAGAGGGTTGAAAGGTGTTGTTCTTTGGCCCATAGACCTAAAACCCAGATGCTTGTGGCGCCACAGTAAGGAGACACCCAGTGCAGCCACATCCATTCGTGCCCAGGAGGAATGGTGGAGTTCAGGCCATGCATGCTGTCCAGCAGGGTCTGAGAGTCTGTCAGAAGTATTCCAAGTGGCTGCGCATATCCTCACCTGCACAGCCCCTTTCTCTCAACCTAGGAATGAGACAGCACCAGCACATTTGGTATCTTGCCTGGTCCACTCCATGAGTAAACCAGCAATGATGCCTCACTGTTCCCCTTCACCATGGCACTGGATTTTGGGACGAAGTTTGGTTAGGAGTAATGTTTAGGAGACTAATGAACGGGTTGGTTTGTTTTGTAGATAATAAAGTTTGGCAGCTGGGAAGCATAATGAGAAGGAATAACAGAGTTTTGACAAATGTATTTTCTTGGTGCAGTTGACTATGTATTTAGTGTTACACTATAAAGTCACTATTATTTTATTTAATATTTTTAAAATATTAAGCAGTTTATTGGTTGACAAGAGATATGTTTGGGTATTTTTTCCTAAGGGAAAGTCTGTCTCTTGGGGTCTGTTTCAGCATCCTTTACTTGAATCAGTGTTGCAATATCTGCCCCTATAAATGTTTGGTTTTTGTATAAAAATCTGGAGTGAAAACTGGTATGAAGAATTCAGTGTACTGAACACCACCAGATGGTGCTCTTGTATGACACTAGTTTAGATATGTATTTTTAGAGACATAGTACTGTCTTTTGTATGTGGTTAATAACTAGAAGGAACCATTAATGTTTCTAGTTAAGCTGTGCCTAAGAAGTCCTGCTGTCTTAAAACTGATTTCAACATTACTCCCTGCATGTCAACTTGAACCATTTTCTTATGTGAGCACTCACTGAGGGGATGGGGAACCCAAGATCGAGCTCCTTAAGAAGTCAGTTGTTAATGCTTTATTACAATGGATATTAAATATGGCTATTCCTCTTCACCCCCATGGACCATTTGTCTTCAACAGTGGCTTGAAGGGGATGGGTTTGTCACTTGTCAAATATGGCAGGGTTTTTTTTGTATTTATTCTAGAAGTATACCTTGTCATTTTAGTCTGTTTGTAAAATGGAATTGTTCATCAGTAGATGCTAGCTTTCAGGCTTTAATGATAACTATATCAGTGCTAAATTGAGAGAGCTGATGGTAACTCTTCAGGGTGATGGTTTTTCATAGGTGGCATCAGGTTAAATTGGGCAAGCTTTTAAAAAGTTAAGGTGGATGTCATCTTCCATGAGCTTTAGCATTTTTAGGTTTAGTCTTCTACCTAGTAGTGTAGGGAGTGAGGAAGCTGAAGGGGAGATCTCTTTTTTTTTCTCTCTTAGGCAGAAATACCATCAAATTCTCAAAAGTCTGGCCTGTGGGACTCCTGGTAGGCTGTAGAAGGATTTAAGGGGGGCTGTCCATTACCTGCCTCCAAGCTTCTCCTCTTCCCATAATTGTTCCTCTTTTTTCCTCCCTAAACACCCTGCCCCCCTGAGCATACGGCTTAGGGGGAATCACTGAGGGGGCTTGGTGCCACATGGTGGCAGGATCTGCAGGGGAAGTGGAGTGCAGGGGAATGTGTGCTCCTACCCAGCATGCTCTCCTTCCCCCAGGCAGCAGTAGTTGTGGGGAGTGCGGGTGCCTGCAACTGATGTGCTTAGGGCCTCTCCTACCTCCTCTCTGTGATCTCCAAAGCTAAGTAGTTGTAGGACGAGGTGCCATGGGGGCAGAAGGTGGGGTGAGGCAGGAAGGGGTGGGGCTTAAAGCCAGTAATTGACAGCTGCGACCCCTCCTGTAAGTTGGTCTTGACCCCCCTAGCAGTCGCGACTCACAGTTTGAGAAACACTGGGTTAACCAGTTAAATCTAAGGTTTAACCGGCTAATTGATTAACTAGGATTTTATATCCCTATTGTCCGTATACATCATGATAGTCTTTAATTACATGATCACATATGACTTTTTCCTACTGGACTCGACTCATTCAGTTTACAGGATGGACAGACAAGGGGGCACAGGCAGCTCTAAATGTGGCATTCCTAACTTTTAGTTGCTTGACTTACACAAACATTATTTAGGCTGATATGTGGGAAAACTGTTAACAATCTGTAGGCCTTTATCTGGTTTTAGGCAAGGAGCCATTGGACGTGACATATGATGGGTGAGCTTTGCTCTCAAGTAAGGTAGATCAGAACACCGCTGAGGGAAATCTGACCTTATTCTTAGGAGTCTTAGTTACAGCACTTTCATGATGGAAACTTAAAACAGAATTAATTAAAGCAGAAGTTGCTGAAAATCATATGCTTAATATTTACTGTTCCACTTCGTTCCTTCCCTTGAGTTTTAGACATCACTGGTTGAAGAATAGTGTGCGTGATCCTTTAATGGAAATCCATAAAATGAACAACTCTTATGTTGCCTTAATATGGTGCGTTTTAAAAAATTGGTACAATAAATTATATGCCGTTTTTCATTCGACGTCTTTCTTATGAATAGTCCATTAAAGTCAGCATTCCCACAGTATGAATTTACTGAATGAGCTGATTCTTCTCTGTTTTGTGAATGATGGCAAAGGAAAAGCTTTGCTTAGTCAAGGGAAAAAGGACCAACATGGCTACAACAACACTGCATAAGGGAAAAAGCTGTCAGGAAAGCTCCCTCCTGATCTCCCCCCAAGGGGTGGCTGTCTACTACAGTTTGGGTTTTATTTATGCCTTATGAAGACTCGTCCACTGTTGTAGCATGTGTGTAACTGCAATTTCTGTGGGTGATATTCTCACTGATGCTTGATCCATAGTCAATTTTTAAAAGTAGAAATTCTATTTTTAATGCTTTGATGCCATTAAATTAAAAGGAGAGAGTGGCTTCTCAAAAGAAGAATTTTCTATCCTATCTGCCTTTTCATATAGGCAGCAATTTTCACTCAATCTCTGTTACTGTGACACTTTTGTTAAAGTCTCTGGGCCAGATTCGGGGTCAGTTATATTAATGTAAACCCAAAATAGCGGAGTTGAAATGAACGGTGCTACTGTAGATTAAATGTACTGATTTTAATAGGGTTCTCAAATTATGCAGTAATGTAGACTCTGGCCTCCACTACTGTTAAACTAGAGACCAGACCGAGCCAAATATAAAAACCTAAAAGGAATGATGAGCATTAGTTTTCGGCAGCGAGCAACTTGACTTACCCTCTGTCCAATCCTTGCTTTTAAAAAAAAAAAAAAGGTTTTACAGGAGATTGCTCATCAGTGGAAGAAACTCCTCATGCTATAAGAAGTTATTACAGAAATAGAAACACAAAATAAATGCTCCCTGACCTATAAATATAAGGTCAAATGCTAACAGATAAAATAGCCAGTTCAACAAAGCAAAACAAAATTCTGGATTGTCCTAACAAAATGCCATGTATGAATCGTGATTGAGTGACTCTTGAATTACACTAATCTGGATAATGGGTCACAATAAGAGTAAACAAATACCATATTTGTTTTATTCACTGTCAGTTCTGGAAAAATAATGAAAAAATCATGATGGGGCATTTTAAACTGATTGAACAAAGGGTGAGATTCAGAAGTGATGGGTTTCTCCTATCCTCCTTTAACTCACTATCCCAGTGGTTAGGGCACTAGCCTAGGATGTGAGAGAAAGGTCTGGAACTTGACTGTCATCCCTCCCAAATTAGTTCCCCAATTACCAGGCTATAGTCATTCTCTCACTCCCTAGCTAAATGGATATTGAATTGTTTTCACAAAGTGGAGCAGCTTCAACAGAAGAGATTGAAACTCACCCAGAATACATTCCTATAGAATTTGGTAAGGGCACTCATCTGAGAGGTGGGAGACAAGAATTCAAGTCCTTGCATCCTGTCAGGTAAAAGGTTTAAAATCTAGGTCACCCACATCTGTGCATGAGTGCTCTAACCACTTGGCCATTGGATAAAAGGGGATCCTCCTCTTCCATCTTGGTTTTGTGAATGGCATCTCAGGCTTTGTAAATTTAGCCAGAAACATCAACATGTGTAATTGAAAAATTGAATGAGGTCACAGTTCAGGGCTGCTATCCTATATTCCATCTTTATAGTCTAGCAAGGTCACCTACTTTCAAACTTGCAGCTCACCTGGTCATCACCTCTTTTGGAAGTAAGATACGTCATCACCCTTCTGGCCAGGGTATTTCTATGCTGCCCAGCTTCCTGATTGCACTATGAATTCAACAGGAAAATCAGACTGCCTATGCAGGCCTCCTTTGCTTTCTTTCTCAGCTAGTTAACAAGGTAATTGCTGCAGTTATTAATTACCACACAGTATTTCCCCTTCAAGCCTACTTTAGTCTTAAGTTTAAAAAAGTGTTGCACCGAACGTATTAATAAAAGAACCCACGTGTGCTAATAAGCGTTCTAGACTAAACTAGCTTACTTACGGGCTCCGACAGAAGTAGTCCTTCAACATGCTACCCAAGGGGTTTTCTTTGTGGTCACCAGTTCATCACATAAGCTTTAGCTCAAAACAAGCACCCAGTCTTTTTAGATTAGCCTGGAGTCTCCCAGAATCAGCATCAATCTACTGGTAACTATTGCAAGCAACCCTGAAGCTTCTAATAGGATAGTTTAAGAACATTACATTGTCATGTTGGGAGAAAATCTCCTGGAATAACTTCAGTCAGAGTTGGCCACCCTTAACTCTTATGGGACCTCAGTATGCTACCTCCATCCATTTGTTCCCTAAGAACTGGGACCTTCTGGGGACCAGATATCTTGTCTGTTAGCTGGTTCTGGCAGAGTCCCTGAGCCAGTTTAAAACCAGTTTGGATATTTGTCTGAAAATCCTTTGTCTGTCTGGTTCTTGTAGAAACCAATTTGAGCTAGTATATACTTACCTCTCCAGGGAGAGGGCTAGAAAGCTTGTTGATGGAAGAACTGTATTAACATCCTCCTCCTACTACAGACAATGCAGACAATGACATAACAGATACACCAGGAATTCTGCGACTCCCTTCTGACAACAAAAATCAGGAGCAGGGAACCAAAGCCTGAGCCTCATGACCTTGGATAGGGAGCCAAAGGCGAAGCCCCACTGCCCTGTGTGGGGTGGGACCAACACTGAAGCCCAAGAGTTTTGGCCTGTAACCTAAGCCCTCCCACCCATGGTTAAATCCTGTAGACTTTGGCCCTAGGAATGGTGGGGCTCAGGCTTCAGCTTTGGCCCTGGGCTCCATAAAGTCTAAGCCAGCTCTGACTACCCTACTGAACAGGATTGTGACTCATTTTGAGAACTGTTGATATACAAATGCATTTTGAACACAATGGACTGCAAAGGGATCAACCCTAATTCAGTAGGCTTAACTCAAATTTTCTTAGGGTGTGTCTTCACTGCAGGCTCTATCAACAGGGCATCGATTGATCCAGCAGGGGTTGATTTATCATGTCTAGAACAGATACGATAAATTGATTTACTAGTCTCTCTCCTGTTGACTCCAGTATTCCACCAAAGCAAGGTGAGTAGGGGGAGTTGATGAGAGAGTTCTTCTGTTGACCCAGAGCAGTGTTGACCCCGAAGCAAGTAGATCTAAGCTATGTTGATTGAGTTATGCTAATAATGTAAATCATATTGCATAGTTAGATTGATCTGTGCCTGTGGGATAGGCCTGCCCTTAATTCCATACGGATTAATCAAGATATTGTCAGTCTGCCACAAACTATTTCAACATTTCAAATTTTTTCTTGTTTTTGACCAAACTGAATTGAGAAAACTAACACACAGGCCTGAAATGTTTTGATCGATACATTTAGTTTACATTTAGGTCAGCAAATTAGTTTTATCTAAAAAATGTTGCCCAGTTCTGTTCATTATCTACTCTGATTCCATTGCACTCTCACTTATGATGTGAAAGGTTGATTCACCTTGATGTAATGTTTCTCAAGTGCCTTTTTCTTTTTGTGTGAGAAGATATTAAATTAAAGCTTCTGCCACACACCTTTAAAAAAAAAAAAAGTTTATGCAATGGTAAGCGATGCAGTGAATGAGTGGTTCTTGCCTCTTTTCGCTAAATTAGTTTCCTGAGCATGTGCACATTAGCTTATGTTTGCTTTAAATGTTGCTTAAAGTGCTACTTTAAAAAAAAAATACAGTACAATGAAAATAAATTACCCCCTCCATCCCAACCAGGAAAGGGTTCTCCTTTTTGGTAAAATCAGAACTACTGGAAGGTCCAAAGGCACAATCCAAGGGACGTATTGGACCACAGTCAATTAATGAGAGAGAACTTTCTCTCATTAACATAAGTTGGTCCAATAAAAGATATTGTCTCACCCGCCTTGTCTTTCCCAGGAAATAGGCAATGATACTTTGAAACAGGGCCGACCTTAGGCCGATTCAGCTGATTCCCCGGCCTAGGGCCCTGTGCCTGAGGGGGCCCCACGCCCAGGAAGCGACGTGTGCGCCGGGAGCACGACACTTGCATGGGGCCTCCGGGCGCACGGCGCTTACGTTGTGATGTCCCAGGCGCACGGTGCATGGGCCCGGGGCCCATGCATGCATTGTATTCCCGGGGCACTGTGCATGTGTGGGTGCACAGTGCATGCGTCGTGACGTCTGGGACGCACGAGGCATGCACCATGCCGCCTGGGCCCCGCGCATGTGTGGCCCCGCCCCCAGAATTGGGCCCCAAACTCTGTAGTCGGCCCTGCTTTGAAAGAGCAGTGACTATTATTCATGCTGCTGTTTTTTTCATAATTAGTGATAGGCAACTTTCTTGGAGCAAGATTGATTGAGAACAAGTGCATGAATGTTGGCGTAGCATGTATTTTGAAATTACAAGCCTAGTGCTCTCCTGTTGGTGGGGATGGAGCGCTCTTACCTATAAAGAGTGGCTACTTTTAGTACCATACAGTGGCATGACTGTAGCTGCAGATGGTGGTACTGGAAGGTACAGAGCATAGTCATAAGCTATGTTTACACTCCCACTTTACTGCACTGCAACTTTCTGGTTTGGGGTGTGAAAAAACAATCCTGTCTTCCCAAGCACAGCAAGTTACAGCATTGTAAAATGCCTCTGTAAACTGGGCTAGACCGCTAGGAGATATGCTCCCGGTGAACATAAGAATGGCCATACTGGCTCCATTAAAGATCTATAGAATCATAGAATACTAGGACTGGAAGGGACCTCGAGAGGTCATCGAGTCCAGTCCCCTGCCCTCATGGCAGGACCCAGTACTATGTAGATCCGTGGTCCGCAACACGGTGCCCGTGGGCGCCATGGTGCCTGTGGGAGCATTTGTGTGTGCCCGCACCGGCGTTTTAAAACTGCTCACATTCACCCCTGCCTAGAGCAGGGTCGGCAGCCTGGGGCCTGTGAGGGAGCCCGACGCGGCTCTTTGGAGGCTTGAGCCCCGCCCCCACTGCAGCAGGCAGCCTGCACAGGCGCTTCAGTAGCTGGAGCAAAGCCCACGCTGGTCGGGTCTGGCTGTGAGGCAGCAACAGCCCCCTTCCCCCCCACGCAAAACAGCCGTGGCAGGGACCTTTGTGGTGAAGGAGCTGCGAGCTGGCAGGGGAGGGTCCCTCATGGTCGCTTCCGCCCCCCCGCACAAGCCCATTGGCTGGACCTGGACAATGGCAGCTGCAGGAACCTACCAGTCCCCAAGTATGTGGCCAGGCAGGTCCTGTGGGAGAAACAGGAGAGCAGCGCGTCTCTCCGGTAAGTGTCCAGCCCCCCCAGCTACTCCCACTCCGATATCTTCACCCACAGAGCTCTCCTTCTAGACCTGCACTCCAATCCCCTGCCCTGAGGCACAATCCAAATCCCTGGTGTGACCCCTCCCCCCAGTAAAATGTCTGGTATTTTCAGTTTCTCAGCTGGAAAGCAACTTGGGACATTCTTCCCCTGCCATGTGGAAGGGAGTGTGAAATTTAAAGGTGCCATGATTTTTTTTGGTGGGGGGAGGGTGCTTTTTTTGGCTCAACATTTGGATATCCCCCCCTTTTTATTAATGCAGAATTTTGTTTAAAAATTAATTACAATATAATTAAAATAAAAATTATCCAATTAAATTAAGTATCAAATTTACCCAATTCACATTTAATATGAAAATAGCCTTCAATTTCACATTTGACGCCTTTTTTTGTTGGTGCCCGCCACACTCTTCTGAAAACATGAATGTGCCATTGGCCACAAAAAGGTTGGGGACCACTGGTCTAGATCATCCCTGATAGACATTTATCTAGACTACTCTTAAATATCTCCAGAGATGGAGATTCCACAACCTCGCTAGGCAATTGATTCCAATGCTTAACCTCCCTGACAGGAGCTTTTTCCTAATGTCCAACCTAAACCCCCCTTTCTGCAGTTTAAGCCCCTTGCTTCTTGTTCTATCTTCAGAGGCCATCTAGTCCAATATCGTGTCTTCCGATAGTGACCAATACCAGATGCCTCAGAGGGAGTGAACAGAACAGGGAATCAAGTGGTCCCTCTCCTGTCATCCATTTCCAACCTCTGACAAACAGGTTAGGGACACCATTCCTACCCATGATTATATCTAGTTCTTTTTTGAACTCTGTTAAAGTATAGTAAGCTACTCACCTTATGGTGGTGGTTTACCTAGAGTGCTGTGAGAGCTCTTTACTAGTGCTCCTTCCATGGCCACTCTGCCCCACTGTGCTTTCACCTTTCAAGTGTAGACAAAGCCATAGCCTCAGAGTTAAATGGAAGGTGGAACAGATTGTTCAGCATAAACAGTTTAACACAATTGAAGTCGAAGTGGCACATTAACAACCCTCCAGTCATAGGGAGGAAAGGAGTGTGGGAGAGCAAGTGACAGGAGGGCTATTAGTAGGTTTCAGATTGTTTGTAATAATCCATAAATCTACTGTGTCTATTTAGTCCATGATTTTTAGTCTCACGCAAAATTATGAATGTCAGCTTCAAAGCTCATCTTTTGAAACTGGTATTTTACAGGTTTCCTTTAAGGGTGGGAACTGATAGATTAGATTTCAAGTGAATGCTTCTTGAAAAGTGGTGGTACAGTTCAGCTGAGGTTTCTTTCATTCTGACACAAATGTACAGGGACTTTCAAAAGTTTACCTGATAAAGTCGAGGGCTCGTTGATTGTTCTGTGCACATAAGACAAGACACTTCTTCCTGGGATGAGTTATTGCTCCAAACGCACTTGGTACGTAGGAAGAATACATATTGCAACTCCTATGATTCTGGTTCATAGACTACTTCTAAATTTTGTTCTCATGTGTGAGTATTCTTTTGATCTACATGACTTAAAGCATATATTAAATCTTATACCTGAAATAATTTATACATTTTGAAAAATGTCCTATCTGACAATAAGACTGCCATTACTTTAAGGGGAGATTTTGTGGAATTCTTGAATTGCGGTCTGATCAATCCACTAAAAATATTCTCTTGTTGTTCATCAATGCTGGAAAATAGTTTGATGTCTAACACTGCAACACTGTGGATTAATGAAAGAACCCTGTTTAAGATAAGTTTTCATCTTTATATTCATTCATTAACTAAACAGCATCTCCACAGGGATTGTGGTGTAAAGCAAATCCAACTGCTAGTGCTAGTGTTGCTTTCATGCCACCTCATGAATCCTGGCTGATAATAGGCAGAGGCATTTTCTGCATAAGTGGTCAATATAATCTATCTTCTGTCTTCATAACAGAAAAATTATTCAAGCAACTTTTTCCACTTCTTGTGCATATTATTTCCCCTACTCGAGTTTAGTTGACTGTTAGAGTTTACATGGCAGTTTACTTTGCATTTCCTATTAAAACTTGCCTCCGCTTCCTAAAAATGGACTGATTTTTAGTTGCACACTGCACCCTCTTCATATGGCATCCTTGGGGGCCTAATAATAATTTTTAGTAGTAAAGGAATAGTGTTACACTGTTTGGGCATGGTAGCAATGCTGTACTTGTGGTGGAGGCACTTCATTATAACCTTCCCTCCAGGTGCTTGTAACTCTTATTTGGAGATTTTGCAGGCATGTTCTTACCCAAAGTGTACATTTTTAAAATGGCAAAATACAGTTCTGTGTTTCTCTTTTTGCTGCCTGAACTTGAGAAAATGGAGTATATCTGGTTTTCATGATTTAAACTTTGTTTTCTTCTTGGTGAAAAAATGACTCAAGAAGTAGAGAGGTTCATGCTGTCCTGCCATATTGACCAAAGCAGGACGTCCCCTTGCAGAGACAGGTAGTTGTTACGGTTTTTTCAGTTAGTTTTTGTTCCCTAGTTATTTTAAAAAGCAATGTGAAATGTTAGTTGCATAGTTCAACACTCAAAATTAGAAAACAAAGGGGTACAGTTGTGAAATTATTGTCCCTTGTTGAAAGTTTCAATCCTGGAACAATTAAAGCTAAATTATCTATATAATCTGAGTTATAAGTGCCTTTGGTGTCTTTTTTTAAGCATCCCTGTTAAAAATACTCATTCCTCTCCTTTTTTTGTGGGATTTAGATTATATGCATCCAAAGGGACTCCACTCCAAGTGTAGTTGGAGTTGAAAAAGCATTCTCCCAACCTGTCAAGAACTGATATAGTCTGATGACAAACCACCAGATTTCTAAACAGAAAATTGAGACAAGTTCCTGTTTCTTTCAGGCCCAGTAAATTGTAATGTCTGTAGGCTTTGACTCTCTTCCATTTTTATACCATTTGTCTTCAATTACAGATGTGTTTCTAGAGCTGAAGTAAGAGACCACCTCTGAGATTAAATTTTAACATTTCAGAGAAAATGTATTGGCAGGTAAGTAGTAATAGTAGTTTCTGTAGCTGAATTTCAGAAAGACGAAAGCAGGGAACAATGCAGATGTGAGTTTCTATAGTTAAACGAGCATAAACAGAGTATTAGACATTGTGGAAGATAACTGCTTTCTTTTTCATGCATGTAGGTAATTTTTGTTCTGTAGGATAGTCCAATGCACAGGGTAGTCTGTTGATTTTAATCAATTTGATGGCTCAACTCACTGGTGAAGTAGCTTTGTCTTGGAACATTAATACTGGTTTTACTACTGAACACCTTTTTAATAACTCTTTATCCTACCAATATCCTATTAATTGGCTCCCAGACACTTGAGTAATGTCAGTATTCACTCCAGTTTATTTCCCTCCTAACCAAGGCTGTGTGTGTGCTTAATTGCTAAAGTGGCATAGCTCAGTGTTTCTCAACCAGTGGTATGAGTAGCAGGGTACTTGAGAGAAGTCTGGGAGGTACATCAACACAGCTGAAATTTGGAGAAAACTGAATTTTTGTTTTGAGTTTTACAGCTCTGTATTATTTTTGTACTTTTTATACCCAAAAATTTCATTGCCCACCTGGCTACAATTAAGTTGTTTAAATACATGTGTTTCAATGGTAGAAAAAACTTGTCTCTCTGAAAACTGTAGGTATTGGGAGTACTTATAATTTTTTTAAAGAGGTACTTTATAAAAAAAAAAAGGTTGAGAAACACTGGCATAGATGAAGTGCTTCAGTTTAGATACTTGCTGCAGTGACAGGAGGGATTATCCCGTCACTGTACTTAATCGATGTCCCTGAGAGGCAGTAGATAGACTGAGGGAAGAACTTTTCTGTTTTCACATCCCTGGACGATATACAGGCAGTCCCCGGGTTACGTACAAGATAGGGACTGTAGGCTTGTTCTTAAGTTGAATCTGTATGTAAGTCGGAACTGGCGTCCAGATTCAGCCGCTGCTGAAACTGACCGCCAGTTCCGACTTACATACAGAATCAACTTAAGAACCACAAGCGTCCCCAAGTCAGCTGCTGCTGAAACTGATCAGCAGCTGATTCCAGGAAGGCTGGGGCAGAGCAACTCTGCCTCGGGCTTCCTGTAGTCAGCGCTGGTCAGTTTCAGCAGCAGCTCACTTGGGGACGCCTGGGGCAGAGCAGCTGGGGTGCTGCCGGGTTGGTCCAGTAGCGCCCAGAGCGGCGCTGCGTGACCAACGGGCAGCGCCCCAGCTGCTCTGCCACAGGCGTCCGGAGAAAAGCCTAGTCTGCTGGGGGGGGGGGAGGGGGGCGCGTACTAGCTGCGCCCCTCCCCCCCCACCCCAGCAGACTAGGAAGATGCGGGCGGCGGACCGAGATGCACCGCGGTCCCGCCGCCTGGGTCCTCCGCGGCTTTGCTCCCCGTCTCCCTGGTCTGCTGGAGACCAGCAGACCAGGGAGACGGGGAGCAAAGCCGCGGAGGACGCCAGCAGCGGGACAGCCGCGGGCGTCTGGGCTGTCCCGCTACCGGCTTCCCTGAGGCTTTGCAAAGCCTCCGCTGCTCCGCTGCCGGCTTCCCCGAGGCTTTGCAAAGCCGCGGGGGGGGCTCGGGCAGTGAGGCAGCCCAGGCGCGCCTGGGCTGTTCCGCTGCATGCTTCCCCGAGGCTTTGCAAAGCCGCGGGGGGAGCTCGGGCAGCGGGGCAGCCCAGGCACGCCTGGGCTGCCCCGCTGCCCGAGCCCCTCCGTGGCTTTGCTCCGTGTCTTCCTGGTCTGCAGACCAGGGAGACGCGGAGAAAGCCCCGGAGTACACGGGCGGCAGGACCGCAAGGTCCCTCAGTCCGTGTCCTCCGGGGCGAGCCCCGTTCGTAACTGCGGATCCGACATAAGTCGGATCCGCGTAAGTCGGGGACTGCCTGTAGTTGAGTCAACCTAACTTTTCAGTGGAGCCCTGTAGAGGCTGGTTTCAGTACAAAACCTGTATCTGCGAATACAGAGATCTACAGATATAAAGTGGATATCGACAGGGTTGCAGGGCTCTAGGAACAGGACTCCTGTCTGGGAGTGTGCAAATTGCTCGCACGCTCTGGCTTGACCAGGGGACAGCTGCTGGTGAACCTGATGCCCACCCCAGTCCCAGCACTGGCTCCTATGAGTGGCAACCTGACATGCTGTTGCTTTTCATAGAATCATAGGACTGGAAGGGACCTCAAGAGGTCATCGAACCCAGCCCCCCGCCCTAAAGGCAGGACCAAGCTCCGTCTACACCATCCCTGACAGATGTCTGTCTAACCTGTTCTTAAATATCTCCAGAGAGGGAGATTCCACCACCTCCCTTGGCAATTTATTCCAATATTTGACCACCCTGACAGTTAGGAATTTTTTCCTAATGTCCAATCTAAACCTCCCCTGCTGCACTTTAAGCCCATTACTCCTTGTCCTGTCCTCAGAAACCAAGAGGAACAAATTTTCTCCTTCCTCCTTGTGACACCCTTTTAGATATTTGAAAACCGCTATCATGTCCCCCCCTTATCTTCTTTTTTCCAAACTAAACAAGCCCAGTTCATGAAGCCTGGCTTCATAGGTCATGTTCTCTAGACCTTTAATCATTCTTGTCGCTCTTCTCTGTACCCTTTCCAATTTCTCTACATCTTTCTTGAAATGTGGCGCCCAGAACTGGACACAGTACTCCAGCTGAGGCCTAACTAGTGCAGAGTAGAGCGGCAGAATGACTTCACGAGTTTTGCTTACAACACACCTGTTGATACAACCTAGAATCATATTTGCTTTTTTTGCAACAGCGTCACACTGTTGACTCATATTCAACTTGTGGTCCACTATGACCCCTAGATCCCTTTCCGCCATGCTCCTTCCTAGACAGTCGCTTTCCATCTTGTATGTCTGGAACTGATTGTTCCTTCCTAAGTGGAGCACTTTGCATTTCTCTTTATTAAACCTCATCCTGTTTACCTCAGACCATTTCTCTAACTTGCTAAGGTCATTTTGAATTATGTCCCTATCCTCCAAAGAAGTTGCAACCCCGCCCAGTTTGGTGTCATCTGCAAACTTAATAAGCATACTCTCTATCCCAATATCTACTATTGATGAAGATATTGAACAGTACGGGTCCTAAAACAGACCCTTGCGGAACTCCACTTGTTATCCCTTTCCAGCAGGATTTAGCACCGTTAACAACAGCTGTCTGACTACGGTTATCCAGCCTATTATGCACCCACCTTATCGTGGCCCTATCTAAGTTATATTTGCCTAGTTTATCAATAAGAATATCATGCGAGACCGTATCAAATGCCTTACTAAAGTCTGGGTATATGACATCCACCGCTTCTCCCTTATCCACAAGGCTCGTTATCCTATCAAAGAAAGCTATCAGATTAGTTTGGCATGACTTGTTCTTCACAAACCCATGCTGGCTATTCCCTATCACTTTCTTACCTTCCAAGTGTTTGCATATGATTTCCTTAATTACCTGCTCCATTATCTTCCCTGGGACAGACGTTAAACTGACCGGTCTGTAGTTTCCTGGGTTGTTCTTATTCCCCCTTTTATAAGTGGGCACAATATTTGCCCCTTTCCAGTCTTCTGGAATCTCCCCTGTCTGCCATGATTTTTCAAAGATCATAGCTAAAGGCTCAGATACCTCCTCTATCAGCTCCTTGAGTATCCTGGGATGCATTTCATCAGGACCTGGTGACTTGCTGACATCTAACTTTCCTAAGTGATTTTTAACTTGTTCTTTGTGTATCCTATCTTCTAAACTTACCCTCTCTCTGCTTGTATTCACTACGTTAGGCACACCTCCAGACTTCTCGGTGAAGACCGAAACAAAGAAGTCATTGAGCATCTCCGCCATTTCCAAGTTTCCTGTTACTGCTTCTCCCTCCTCACTGAGCAGTGGGCCTACCCTGTCCTTGGTCTTCCTCTTGCTTTTAATGTATTTATAAAAGGTCTTTTGCCATTGTGGTTCCTGGCCTGGTTGCTAGCCCTGGCCCTCCTGGTCTCACTTTTTGTCGCTGGAGCCCTGCAGCTCCATGAATCTCTGGATATACATTTTGTGTTCATGCAGGGCTTTAGTTAAGTGGCCTAGACAAAGTATCTTCCATTTTAAACAAAGTCACTTGGATTTTGTTTAAATCAGATTGCGTTTTGATAAACATTGACTAATATTCAATAAGCGGAGGAGGGGTGACTTGACCAGTTGATTATGATAAGGCTTAACGCATACCATAAGGTTATATAAGAGGGGTACTAGGAGACCTGCCTCTTATTTCTGGTGAACTTGGACATTATCCTTGACTTCACTGTGCTTTAGTTTCCCTACCTGTAAACTGAAGTGCTTTGAGAAGTAGATGAAGAGTGCTGGAAGTATACGTTTAGTATATGTTTTATATAGGGTCCTACCAAATGCACAGTCCATATTAGCCAATTTCATGGTCATAGGTTTTTTGAAATTGTAAATTTCATTATTTAGCTACCTAAATCAGAAATTTCATGGTGTTGTAATTGTAGACATCTTGTCACAAAAAGGAGTTGTGGAGGGTCACAAAGTTATTGGGTGGGGGAGGTTGCAGTACTCTCTACCATAACTTCTGCGCTGCTGGTGGTGGTAACACTGTTTTCAGAGTAGCTGGAGAGAAGTAGCCTCTGGCCAGGAGCCCAGTTATGAAGGCATAATCGCCAGCGGCAGAAAAGAAATAAGGGTGGCATGATTTAGTATTGCCAGTCTTACTTCTGTGCTGCTGCTGGCAGGGCCTATCTTCAGAGTAGGGTGCCTGGCCAACAGCTGCTGTTTTTCCAGCTGCACAGCTCTGAAGGCAGTGCAGAAGTGAGGGTAGCAATACTGTCGCTCCCCCTAAAATACCTTTGTGACCTCTCCCTTTTGTGTCAGACCTCCCAATTTGAGAAATGCTGGTCTCCTAACCTCCCTATAAGGAGGCATGGCCATACAGTAGCCTATGAAGGGTTTCACAAGTGCTCGGGGCGGTGGTATGGATAAATGCCTCTCCCCTACTCTGGAGCTGCTGAGATGCTCTCCCCTGCCCTGGATCTGCTGCAGCAGAAGAGGTGTCTCTCCTTTGCTCCTGTCTCTACCGGGAGCTATTTTGGCAAGGTGAGATGTTTCTTCTCCCCAGTCCAGGTGCTTTTGCAGGGAGAGAGGGCTGAGTGGAGTCCTCTCTTCCCCTCCCCCCCACTGCAACCTGTACCCTAAACCTGTACCCTAAATCTCTCATCCTGGTCTGCCCCAATCCTGAGCACCCGCCTACATTCTGAACTGCTCCTCCCAACCCCTGCCACACATCACTTCCATATTGCTGCACGTAACACAGTTGCTGCATATGCATGGGAAAAATTAGAGGGAACTTTGTTGGTCTCCTCCATGAAATCTGTATAGTATAGGGCAGCAGTCTACAACCTTACAGAGTAGAAGAGCCAGTTTTTTGTTTTTGTCTCTGACCAAAATATTTCAAGAGCTCCATCACACGTAAAGATACTTCTTCTCATACACGAAGATAGTAGGCTCTGGGAGCGGGGTCAAGGATTGTATATAGGTACAGGGGGGAGTATAGGGTGCTGGTTCTAGGAGCGTTCTGGAAATTGGCATGCCTCCCTCCCCCCCTCGCTGGCGGCGCTTACTGTGAGCAGCTACTGGTTGGCAGCACAGCAGGTCTAAGGCAAGCTTCATGTCTGCCCTGGTCCCATGCTGTTCCTGTAAGGGGCTAATACATCGTGGAAGGGGCTAATACTGTTGATAGAGTGCAGGGGATGTGGCTCCACACGCTTCCCCTCTCAGCTCTCTTTGCTCAGAGTTCCCCGTTTCCAGCCAATGGGAGATATTGGGCCCTTTCTTGGCGGGAGTTGTGCACAGAGACTTGTGCCATTTAAAGGCAGCTTCACTCCGTCACTGGAGCTCTTGAGTGACTAAGAGAAACGACTAAGACAAAGAGCCACATGCAGCTTCCTATCTGCAGGTTGCTGGCCCTTGGTATAAGATAAAAGAACACAAAACAACAGATTTCATAAGGGGAGACCAGATTTCACTGTCTGTGATGTGTTTTTTATGGCGGTGAATTTGGTAGGGCCTCATTATGTAACATTTCTCATCTTCAGATTAGATATTAAATTGGCTTGTCTGTATTTATATTCTGAGAACAGCTAGAAAAATGCTACTTAAAATATTCATGCCATTTCTACAGTTCAGGCTCTGTATTAAATGGGCCTCTGCATAGAGATTATAGATGCCTTCTTTGACATCCTGGGTTTTGGACCACTAAATCCCTTCCAAATGAGTGCCCACAGACTAAGGAAAACCTCTGGTTGGAAGCTGAATCTCCCTTTCCATCCACTCAAGATTACATTGTCAGCTGAGCCTCCAAGAAGACACAAACACCAGTGGAGAACAGGAATGGATTTGATGTGAATGCAGCCCTGTGTGTCATGTAATTGGAGACCGTAATTTTGTCAGAAAAGGAGTGTGCCGCTAGTCTCTGCGTGCAGGTGGAGGAGACATGGAAGTGAGAGTAAATCATCCTTAAGAACTCTTCCGTGTTCCAAATGGATGTAAGAGGCTTCATCAAAAATCACTTTGGAGATTTCTAAAGTTGATGGCTATTGCTGGGTTTGACTTTTATCGTTAGGCGTGCAGGAATGTTTGTTAGCTAGGAGTGTATGAGCCAGAGACTGGGCACTGCCAGAGAGTAGGAAACACAGGGGCTGTGTCTAGACTGGCCAGTTTTTCCGGAAAATCAGCCACTTTTCCAGACAAACTTGCCAGCTGTCTACACTGGCCGCTTGAATTTCCGCAAAAGCACTGACTTCCTACTGTAAGAAATCAGTGCTTCTTGCGGAAATACTATGCTGCTCCCGTTCAGGCAAAAGTCCTTTTTGCGCAAAAGGGCCAGTGTAGACAGCTCAGATTTGTTTTCCGCAAGAAAGCCCCGATCGTGAAAATGGCAATAGGGGCTTTTTTGCGGAAAAGCGTGTCTAGATTGGCATGGATGCTTTTCCGCAAAAAGTGCTGTTCCGAAAATGCTTTTAATGGAAAACTTTTCCGTTAAAAGCTTTTCCGGAAAATCATGCCAGTCTAGATGTAGCCAGGGGGTGCATATGTTTTTGCAGGGATCTCCTGAGTCAGATATATGCATAATAATTCACTGGTGGGTATCCACCGACGCCTGGGTTCTCAGAATAGTCAGAGATGGCTATACTATCCCATTCTTAGGCTCACCCCCTTCCAACCCGCCCGCCCTATCCCTTTTTAGGGACACCTCTCATGAAGGCATTCTCTGTCAAGAGGTGTTAGCGCTCTTCCAAAATGGTGCGATAGAGAGGGTCCCTTCACACTTACGGGGCAAGGGGTTTTATTCCCGGTATTTTATTGTCCCAAAACCCAAGGACGGGGTTTGTCCCATCCTAGACCTCAGGGACCTCAACAAGATGGTGGTAAAATCCAAATTCAGAATGGTAACCCTGGCTTCTGTTATCCCGGTATTAGTTAGGAGACTGGTACGCAACTCTCGATCTCAAGGATGCTTACTTCCATGTGGCAGTAAGACCCAGCCACAGGAGGTTTCTCCGCTTTATTGTATCCCGCTGTTACTTCCAGTTAACGGTGCTCTCATTTGGTGTCTCAACAGTACCCAGGGTGTTCACTAAATGCATGTCGGTCGTAGCGGCTTTCCTCTGCAAAAAAGGGATACACGTCTTTCTGTACCTAGACGACTGGCTAATTCGTGGTCGATCCTATGAACAAGTGGAGGCTCATGTTTCCCTTACAGGGACCCTCTTCGTAAGACTAGGCCTAATGCTGAATGAGGAAAAGTCATTGTTGACTCCCTCTCAGCACCTCGAATTCGTGTGGGCTTTCTTGGACGCCAAGGTGGTGAGAGCATTCCTCCCCAGAAACAGATTTCTGGACATAGTGGAGCTGGTCTCCGAGTTAACCTGGTTCCCCATTACAACCACCCGAGTCTGCTCGAGATTGCTGGGCCACATGGTGGCATGCACATAAGTGGTACGCCATGCTTGAATGAGGCTCAGACCGCTGCAGGCCTGGTTAGCGGAGACTTTCGACCAGTCCAGGGGTCTCTGGGACATTGTTCTCACAGTGCCTCCAGTGATAATCGCCTCCTCATAGTGGTGGACTCCTGGCTGTGGTATGCAGCGGGGTTTTGTTTACTGTGCTTCCCCCCCTCAATCACACTGGTGACAGACGCTTTGGACCTGGGTTGGGGAGTGCACCTGAGGCCTCACAGGACCCAGGGCTTGTGGTCTCCTGCAGATCAGGCCCTGCACATAAATGTCTGGGAGCTCAGGGCAGTCAGGAGAGCCTGTGAGACCTTCCTGTCAAAGCTGTCCCGCCACTCTGTCCTGGTGCGCCTGGACGACATGGCGGCTTTATTTTTACCTCAACAGGCGGGGGGAGCCTGGTTGTCTCACCTCTGCCGCGAGGCTTTGTGGCTGTGGGACCGGTATGTAGTGCACGATAATAGTTTTGCAGGTGGAGTACCTCCCGGGGTGCAAAAACTTGCTGGCTGATGCTCTGAGCAGGTCCTTCGGAGCCCACGAATGGTCCCTCAAGGATTCGGCCCTTCGTCCGGTATTCCATAGGTGAAGTTGTCCCCTAGTAGACTTGTTTGCCTCGGCACACAACACCAAGTGCCAGAGTTACTGCTCCCTGTTGGGGTTGGGGGACCCCTCCAGGGGAGATGCCATGACCATTCCGTGGCCGGCGGGCATCCTCTATGCATTTCCACAGTTTCCCCTAATTCCCAGGGTACTGACCAGGGTCAAGACCTTCAGGTCAACAGTCATCCTGATAGCTCCTTGGTGGCCAGGTAGTTCTGGTTCCGTATCTTGGTGGATATGCTCAGTGAGGAGCCTATAACACTCCCGCCGCTTCGGGATCTCCTCACCCAGCCTTGGGCCGGGAGGCTCATGCTTCACCCGAATCTCAGCTCTCTCCACCTGACGGCTTGGTTTATCTGTGGCTGAGACAACCAGAAAGGGAATGTTCCCAGAAGGTGCAGATGGTGCTCTGAGGTAGCAGGAAGCCATCCACCAGGCAGTTCTACGCAGCTAACTGGTGGCGGTTCTCGTCTTGGGTGTCCAGAAGGGGAGTGCACCTGTCCTGTGCACCTGTCCCGTCCATTCTGGACTACCTTTTCGAGCTCAGGTCCGGTGGGCTCTCGACCTCTTCTATCAAAGTCCATGTGGCATCACTCTTCGCCTTCCATATTGGATCGGGAGGAGTCTCTCTGTTCTTTGACTCTGTGGTCAAAAGGTTCCTTAAGGTTTTGGTTAAGTTGTACCCCTCGGTTAGACCCCCTCTCCCCGCTTGGGACCTTAACTTCGTGTTGTCTAGACTTGTTTCGCCCACGCTTTGAGCTGCTGGCCACGTGCTCTTTGAAGCACCTCACTATGAAGGTTGTGTTCATTGTTGCCATTACGTTGGCTCGTAGGGTATCCGAGCTGAGGGTGCTAATTGTAAACTCGCCCTACCTAGTGTTCTTGGAGAATAATGTGAGGCTCCGTCCTCACCCGGCTTTTCTCCCCAAGGTGGTGTCAGCTGATGGTCAGGGCAGTGCATATGTGTGTGTGTGAGTGTGTGTGTGTGTGTGTGACACCCGAGTCTTCAATTGCTGAGACACAAGGCCCCGTCGCAGTGGGCAGTCTAGGTGAGACTGACGGGCGCCCCGAAGAGTTTAATGTCCGTGTCTTTACCGCTAAGATCGGGATCCCTTCGGCGGGCAGCCAACAGGCTGACAGACGTCCCAGAGTTTACAGGGAGAGCTTATTACACCTCAGATTTTAACTGCTAGGATACACGATCCCTTCGCAGCGGACAGCCTGCGGAGGCTGAAAGATGCCCCAATGGATCTGTCCCCTGGAAGCGACACAATCCAATTCTCAAGCTCTCCCTATATCTGTCCCTTATGACCTGCTGGAGTTCTTTTTAAAATTGTGCTTGGTTCTGTTACAGCAACTGAAGGAGTCAGGTCACAGCTTAAACAGTTACTATTTTATTGTTACAGGGTAAACTTAGCTGTTAAATGCTACTACAGTAAATTTCCGATAATCCGGCACTTTTAGGACCCAGGGGATGCCAGATTATCAAATGCCGGACTATCAGAAGGGGGGGCTATGAGGGGTCTGGAGTGGGGTGGGAAGGGATGCCACTGCAGACCCCTCATAGCCCCCCACTTACGATAGTCCGGCTCTGCCCCAGGCAGATTCAGCCGCTGTTTGGGGACGCCTGGGACAGAGCAGCTGGGCTACTGCCCGGTTGGTCCTGTAGTGCTGCCCCTCGGGCGAGAAAAGCTGCTGCTCCGCGTCTCCCTGGTCTGCAGAGCCGCAGGGGGGGCTCGGGCAGCCGGGCAACCCAGACGCGCCTGGGCTGCTCCGCTGCCGGCTTCCCCGAGGCTTTGCAAAGCCGCGGGGGGGCTCGGGCAGCCGGGCAACCCAGGCGCGCCTGGGCTGCTCCGCTGCCAGCTTCCCCGAGGCTTTGCAAAGCCGCGGGGGGAGGGGGGTCGGCTCGGGCAGCGAGGCAGCCTAGGCGCGCCTGGGCTGCTCCGCTGCCGGCTTCCCCGAGGCTTTGCAAAGCCGTGGGGGGGCTCAGGCAGCGAGGCAGCCCAGGCGCGCCGGGGCTGTCCCGCTGCCGGCATCCTCAGAGGCTTTGCTCCCCGTCTCCCTGGTCTGCTGGTCTCCAGCAGACCAGGGAGACGGGGAGCAAAGCCGCGGAGGACCCAGGCGGCGGGACCGCGGTGCGTCTTGGTCCGCTGCCCGTGTCTTCCTGGTCTGCTGGGGTGGGGGGTGGGGGCGCAGCTAGTACGCCCCCCCCAGCAGACTAGGCTTTTCTCCGGACACCTGTGGCAGAGCAGCTGGGGCGCTGCCCGTTGGTCCCGCAGCACCGCTGTGGGCGCTACTGGACCAACCCTGCAGCACCCCAGCTGCTCTGCCCCAGGCGTCCTGATTTAGCCGCTGCTGAAAATGACCATCGCTGACTACAGGAAGCCCGAGGCAGAGTTGCTTTGCCCCGGGCTTCCTGGAATCAGCTGCTGATCAGTTTCAGCAGCAGCTGACTTGGGGACGCTTGTGGTTCTTAAGTTGATTCTGTATGTAAGTCAGAACTGGCGGTCAGTTTCAGCAGTGTCTGAATCTGGACGCCAGTTCCGACTTACATACAGATTCAACTTAAGAACAAACCTACAGTCACTATCTTGTACGTAACCCGGGGACTGCCTGTATATCTAGAATTGTTGTAATTGTAGATGGGGGAAATACAAGTGTCGGAAGGTATAAATTACCTCATATTTGAGGATTTAAGACAAAATCTAACCCCTAGGGATGAAGATTAGTTTATTCCCATGAACATCTATTTTATGTCTTTCCACTGTTAAGTGTTAACTGCATTTGAGCTATGAGGCAAGACTGAAAGAACTGGGCTTGTTTAGTTTAGGAAAGAGCAGGCTGAGAGGGGACATGATAGCAGTTTTCAGGTACCTAAAAGAGTGTTACAAGGAGGAGGGAGAAAAATTGTTCTCCTTGGCCTCTGAGGATAGGACAAGAAGCAATGGGCTTAAACTGTAGCAAGGGAGATTTAGGTTGGACTTTAAGAAAAACTTCCTAACTGCCAGGGTGGTTAAACACTGGAATAAATTGTCTAGGGAGGTTGTAGAAACTCCATATCTGGGGATATTTAAGAGCAGGTTAGATAGATGTCTATCAGGGATGGTCTAGATGGTGCTTGGGGTCTGGACTTAATGACCTCTGGAGGTCCCTTCCAGTTCTAGTGTTCTATGATTCTAAGATTTTTTCCTAGGAAATGTCTGCTTCTGGCCACTTTTAGAGACAGAATACTGAACTAAATGGAGATGGACCGTGGATCTGATGCACTATATCAGTTCATATGGAGTATCAATTTGTAGGTCTCTTTGGAAAATAGTGATTAGTTTGGCTAATCCATTAAATCCCATTTTCTGTAGTTCTTTTGTCTACTTTGAGGATGAGTGAGATAGCCAGACCTCCCTGGAACTAATCTGTTTTATATTATAATCCACTAGAGAGGTTTGGCCTTCTGGATGCATCTCTCGGTTTTACAGAGAGGAATTCTCTTGAACATGTGGGATGATATGTAATTATTATATGAGCATGCTAACTGGGAATGTACAAAAACATTTGGGCAAACATCTTATAAGTAGAGTAGATTTGAGCTCTTGAGTCACTTTTTGTCAGAGAGGAAGTGCACTTGAGCTCTTGGGCACTTCTGACTACAAAAGGAACTGGCAACTAGATTAGTATGTGTGCTGATTTATGAAACCACTAATGTCTGTTTTTCCCTAATTTCCTGTTTTAAAGAGAGCTGAATAACTAATCATAATTTCCCATTGTAAAGATAACTGAATACTTTCCACTTCCAAAACACTTTCTGTCCAGGGATCTCAAAGCGTATTGTAAAAATTAAGGAATATATCTTCACTTTACCCAGGTATATTAACAAACCTGCATATTGGAATGTACTCACCTGCTCACCTTTCATCTCTCTATGGCAGCTTGTATTTCAGAGGATATGTAAAGGAAGTGTGATGCTTACCTTCTGCCCCAGAAGGGTAAAGATGTATGGGAAATGCACCAGGGAAAAGATGAACAAAATTGAGAGAACTTGTGGTTGCGAGAGAACTAGTGAGAATGGATGATGGAGCTGAGACACAGCAGTGTGGTAGAAAAGAAATTAGTGTGTGGAAGCCTTTGAGGCTGTGGAAAGGGAAGATAGAAAAAAGTTAGAACAGGGGGAAAAAAGGAAAGAATGAAAAAACAGTTTTCTATTAAACTCCACCTTGATAAAGCAAACAAAAGCCTCTAGATTTTTCTTAGCCTTGGGCTGATGTGATGGCCTCTCCCTGACCCATTTAGGAGAGCATTTCTCAAACTGGGGTCTGCAGACACTAGGAGCTCCCTGAGGGTACTCCAAGGGGTTTGTGGGCCCCACTGAGAAATTCCTTCCTCTTACTCCCTCAATACTTCCCCCTCCCTCCCAGTACCTCCTTCATACCAGGGAATCCCTGGTGTGCAAGAGGTGCTGGGAGAGAGGGGAATGAGTGGGAATCTTGGGTCCATGTCACTCTTAAAACTGGCTGGCAATAACTCTGGCATTTGGGAGGGCAAAGGGGTCTCTGTCCTAGGGATGTAAAATCCTATTTAATTGGCTAATCAATTAAACATTGTTTAACCGGTTAACCAATTAAAGGTGGATGAGTGGGTGGTTGGTCCCTCCCTTTCCCATCTCCCTCTATAGCCAAGGGCTGCTCCAGCCTGGCCAGAGCATTCCTGCCTGCAGTCCCCTGGTAAGGGTGAGGCTTACTGGTTAAACCTCCACATCCTCACTCCCTCCTGCATCCCAATCCCTGGCCCTAGCCAAGAGCCAGTACTCCACACCACCTCCTGCATCCAAACTTCCTCCAAGGATCTGCATCCCGCTGCATTTCCTTAGCTTGGTAAAAATGAGTGAGAATGGGGGAGAGACACAGGAAGAAGGGAGAGGGAATGGAATAAGTGGGGGAAGCAGGGCCTCAGAGAAGGGGTGGGACGGGGCAGGGAAGGGAACGGGGAAAGGGCTAAGCAGGAGAGCTTGGCGGTCCCTGAAGATTTTTAAATCAAAATGGGAGTCCCTGGGTTGCTAAAGTTTTAGAATTGCTGATTTAGGATTTTTGTGACACCGTCATTTCCATTCTGGAAGACTGACCACAACACTCACCCATTTTATAAATGACAACTTCCAATCACTAGAATCACACCAACAATGAATTTGGCCTTGAGAAGATAAGTGTCTTGCCCAAGGATATCTGAGTGAGCTGCTAACAGAACAAGGAACAAATCTAGCCTCTTACCTGTCTTTTTTTACTTGTTAGATTCAGCTCTGCCTCTTAAGTCTCTCTGCTTAGTGCTTGGTAAATATCACAACTTGACATTTTACTTTGTATGCAAAAGGTGACAAACTGACAGAATAGTTGCACTTGGTAAAATATGACCAGCTCTTTTGATGGGATAGTAGGCAGTTACCCACAGATCATCAGCTTGTCAGAAAACTCGTATCTGGTTTCTTAAAACAAACAAGCTGGGCCGGGAAGTGAGGAAGGCATTTTCCCACCCAAAAATCTTACTGGCTTTATATATGTTATAGTGAAATTCTTCTCTGATGGATTGTATTTACTGAGAGTTAACCTATTCTAGATGCTCTATGAATAAGGGAAAGACTATACTCATTACTGTATATCTTTTTTACAACTGCTGTCATTATAACCTTTTATGAGTGTTGTACCTGAATATTTGGAGTCTGGTATCTAAACTGTATCAATAAACCTATTAACCTTAATTTGAGTTATTGCAGTTTCTATACTATATGTATTTTATTACTTTTAACCCTAAAACTGTACTTTGGGATAATTTAAGCATTAAACCCAGTTGTATAATACTCAGCTTAAGGAAAGTGTGTTCATACAATTTTAACATTAGCTTTAATGAAATATTTTAGATTTGTTCTTTTTGATGGAGTTTGTCAGTTTAATAACACTAAATTGGAAAATGGGAAATTTGCAACCTATTGACAAGTAGCCTTGTTTTTCCTTGGTAAGTGTTGGCTAGAAATAAGATCCTTAAATCTGCTATGTATTTGAGAGAGTTTGTGCATGTGTATGTCTGTTCAAGAACTCCTAAAAGGTAAAAGCTAGGACCACAAAATTCGGAGTACAGCTTCCCATTATAACTTAAAACAGGGTAAGGGTTTGGTTGTGCTAGGAAAACAGAGTGTGCCCAGAATGGTATTGCTTCTCATAAAACCAAACAAAAAAGAGACAATCACCCGGCAGGTGAAAGGGTTTAGCTGGGGGTTCCTGCCTCCCTCTGAGTCTGCCTGAGCCCCAATCCTCCCACCCTTAGAGTTACAGGAGGGGCTTCCTCCTGATTCATACAAGGGATGTTGATGGCTATTCCCCTTCATCAGGGAGCAAAGGGAAAGCGCAGAATTTGCTGCATTCCTCACTCTGGCTGGGAAGCACAGGGGACAGACTAACCTCGTCTTGCCCCAGCTGTGGGACATGCATCCTTTCCCTGGCTGTGCCCACTGGAGCACATTTATCACCTGGCCTCAAGTTGCCGTGGTGAAAGAGGGTGAGGTAGTCCTCTTTTTCCAGAGTAGTCTGCATACTGAACCCCTCATCCCCAGCCCCAGAGTACTGATTGGTGGGGGGGAGGGGGGAAGAGTGAAAATTGAGTTAAAGATCCGAGCAAAGCTGGGTAAATTTTCTAGTATTTAATATAGAAACAGTATGGAGGTGGTCTTGGGCAAGATGCTTAACTGCTGTTTGTGTTTTTTCTTTTCTCAAACGCAAATACTTGACCACTTTACAAGAGTTATATAGGGATTAGTTGATTTGTACAATGCTTTGAAGGTCTATATATTTAATACTTATAGTGGTATATGTGTACTTTATAGGGTGCATATAGTTGGGATTATTTTAAGGTTGATTCCTATCCTTCTTCCTCCCACTTTATTGCTATAAAATCTTTGTAAGTAGATTTTTTTGATACAGATGTGTCATCTGGGGATTAGTGAATTTGTAAAAATCCTATCCTCTTGGCATATACACGACTTACAATTGCATCTGTTGTAACCCTATGAAATAATTATTGAAACTGGGGTACAGTATTAAGTATGAAATTAAATGTTTGCTTAAGGAGACACTTTTAGTTTCAGAAGAGGGTTACATTCCTTCTTTTATATCAATTAATGATGCAGTGATATTTCTAGTACAAAAGCAAACTTTTTCTACAAATTGAAACTGTCCTATGTTTATTTTCATTGAATTGAATTCCAAAACGGGCATGGGACAAGTGAAGCTTTTGATATAGACATGATCTGCTACTTTAAATATGAATTGTTTAACCAAGTGAGAGAGATGTTTATTGTCCATTGCGTGGCCACACTACTTCAAATAATGCATGCAATCTGTGTGAGCCAGATAAATGGAGAAATTAAAATGACATCATAGGAATTGAAGTACAGTACTGCACTATAGTGCATTATTTGAATGCAGGTTTTCTATTTTACAAGCATAGGCCTCTATTGACTCAGGGATTGTTATTGCTCATATAACTAAATGCTTTCTTTCTTTCTCTTCAGTGCTGAATTAAAGCAGTTGGAAGAGGTCACCATCTCAATCTGCAAATCTTTAGGTGAGATTTTTTTGATGTCTCCAGATATTTCTGTGTATTGTCAACTTTTCTGATAAATCAATGTTCACAAAAACTGTCTGAATGATTTGATTTCACCCATCTGCATTTCACCAGTGAGATTTTATCACATTTGTCCCGCAAGTATAAGATGAAAACACATTTTACTAATCTGTGCTGCTTAAATGTAACATGGTCGTCTTAGTCTATGTGTGACCAATAGAAGGAAGTGACTTGGGCACAGTTGTTTTAGTAATTAAACAGACTTCTTTTCAATTACTTTTAAAGCATTGCCCTTTTGTCTGTAGAATATCAGTGGTATAGCAGTGGTTCCCAACCACCAGGCCGCGGTCGTTCTAGGGGCCGGGGCTGAGGTACACCACTCTCGCGTGTTTGCAGAAGCCAGCTAGCACTGGGCAGTGGCGAGGTCTCCTTCCAGCTGTGGAAGAGCTCTTCCCTACGCAGTGGGATGGCTGCGCGGAGTCTCCTACTGTACAGGGAAGTGACCGGAGGAGACCCTGCCTCTGCCTGGCACTGATTGGCTGAGAGGTGGGGCAGGACACACTTCTCCCAATAGCCATGGTGGGAGGGTAGGTGTTGGGTGATGTGCCCCAGCTCCCAGAGCTGCCATGACGTGGGATGCAGCACAGTGGGCTCCAGGGGCGGGGCTAGTGGTAGGGGGGCTCTGGAGGCTAAGCTAGTAGTGGGGGGCACTGTGGGGACAGGGCTGGCACTAGGGGACTCTGGGGGTGGGGCTACTATTGGGGGCTGGGGACTGGCATTGGGGAGGGTGGGGTTCAGTGGAGCTCTGGAAACAGGAGGATGGTACTGGGGGGATCTGGTGGTGGTGGGGCTATAAGGGGCAGTGGGCTAGCAGGTGTTTGGGGAAGGGGGGACTGGTACTGGGGGGTTCTGAGGGTGGGCGGCTGGCACTGGGGGGGTTGGGTGCAGAGGACTCGGGGGAGTGGAGGGCTCTCAGGGTTAGGGCTGGCACTGTGGGCTTTGGGGGCTGGGCCTTTGGTAGACTGGTAACATTTTATTTGTATATTTATCATTTGCTTAATGAATGTGAAAATATGCAAATAAAACATTACCAGTCCACCTAAAGTTTGTGAATGGGTTTGCCAGTCCCTAGTACCAAAAAGGTTGGGAACCACTGGTATACAGTATCATGGGCAGAAATGGATTATAGTTTGACACCATTGACACTTGAATTAGAAGATGAGAGTATATCCTGCCTCTCATTCTGAATTTTAATTTGCTTCCTTGAATGTTGTAAGCTTTAACTTTCGATGTTAACTCTGTTCATTATGTATAGACACTTCTAAAATAATTGTAGGGGTAAAAATGCTGATGGAGTGAGATGATACAGGGACAAATCAGGGGAGGTAGAAGTAGTGAAATAACATTACTGTGAAATCAGTCACAGGTTCCGGACAGTATGATCTACTGAGCTGTGGAATAGTCTCCTGAAGGAAACAGCGTGTTTCCACTGTTTGGAATGTCTTAAATCTGATTTGAAAATATGGTGTAGTGAACAATCCTACAGTAGTTGAAATGTGTGTTCCCCCCCCCCCCCCCAAATCTTTATAGACAGTTTTAAAAAAAAGCCCTATAAAAGAATAGCCATGTGTGTTTAAATATCACAAAATATATAAATGTTTCAATGGAGTGTTATTGAATTATTCCCACTCTATTCGTCCTGTGTTTAAACTAATTATTATAGTTTAAATTACAAATGAAATATAATCTTTTCAATTCCTCATCTAGTTGAGAACAATCCTCGAACAGGAAATCTTGGGGCACTGATTAAAGTCTTCCTTTCTAGAACCAAAGAGTTAAAAATTTCAGCAGAGTGTCAAAAGTAAGTTGGCAGTAAAATGTTGATTGTTTCGTTTGTTTTAAATGTTTATTTTGTTGATTACTTTTGGGTAATGCAACAGTGGCTGCTGCTTAACTACCTTAATTGGCGCAGTGAAAATTCAGATTCTCTAAAGGTTTTGTTTCTTTGAAATTTGTTCCTCTTTAAAAGAAACTAGTATTTTATGAATTTCAAGTATTGGGAAGGAAGCATAATATGTAAAGCTGTGCTACCACAGAATTACAGAAATTTTCCATTTGCTTTATTTGTGTGAATGGGTCTAAATGTTGCAAAGAAACGTGTGTTTATGTAATTTGGATTAATCTCTTCCCTTCTCACTCTGCCCTCCAAAGCACTGTTATCCCATTGCTTTCTGTGGGCGTACGTGACAGACGATAAGATGCTGTGCAAATACTCCTTTTGTTATGATTATAGTCTGATTAAAAATTCTTTGGAACATAAGTAAAATTTAAGAGAATAACTGATAGACTAGGGATTTTATGTTTTTCTTAAACCATAGTAATAGTGGGTCTGATGCCATGCTACTGGCCGCTTTATTTTGCGAAATAAGCATTTATTAGAAAATCTTTCCATTAAGCGGCCACTGTTCTTGCCTGTCTGTCATGGGATTATCAACTTGCTGCTCCTGCGCTTGCACCAATGGGGCCGCCCCTACCAACTCCTGCAGGTGTACTCTGCCGCCTGGCTCAGTGCCATGTCGTGCGGCCCCACTCACAGGGAGGCGCTGCAGCTGTGGCTGACGTGGCAGGCATGTTCTGCCACCACTTCTTGCCGCTCCCGCTATCCCCCTGGTCTGACGGCAGGAGCTGCTGGGAGAGCTGCAGGACCCCAGGTGGGTGGTTGACCCCTCTCCGCCCCCCCCCCCCCCAGCCTGACAGGGAGAGCCACAGGACCGAGGGCGGGCGGTTGCGTGGGCCAGGCTGCTGCCCCCCTCCCCCTGAGACTCACTTCCTGGAGCGTTAACCCTCAGCCTCCTGGCCCATCAGAGGGATGGCCACTCCACGTGATGGGCGGAGGCAAGAGGGTGCGGAGCATCTCTGAGGGGGCGCCCATCACCCCAGCATTAGAATCATAGGACTGGAAGGGACCTCGAGAGGTAATCGAGTCCAGCCCCCCGCCCTCATGGCAGGACCAAGCTCCATCTACACCATCCCTGACAGATGTTCTTTGATAAGATAACGAGCCTTGTGGATAAGGGAGAAGCGGTGGATGTCATATACCTAGACTTTAGTAAGGCATTTGATACGGTCTCGCATGATATTCTTATTGATAAACTAGGCAAATATAACTTAGATAGGGCCACGATAAGGTGGGTGCATAATTGGCTGGATAACCGTAGTCAAAGAGTTGTTGTTAACGGTTCTAAATCCTGCTGGACAGGGATAACAAGTGGAGTTCCTCAAGGGTCTGTTTTGGGACCCGTACTATTCAATATCTTCATCAATGATGTAGATATTGGGATAGAGAGTACTCTTATTAAGTTTGCAGATGATACCAAACTGGGTGGGGTTACGACTTCTTTGGAGGATAGGGACATAATTCAAAATGACCTTAGCAAGTTAGAGAAATGGTCAGAGGTAAACAGGATGAGGTTTAATAAAGAGAAATGTAAAGTGCTCCACTTAGGAAGGAACAATCAGTTCCATACATACAAGATGGGAAGCGACTGTCTAGGAAGGAGCATGGCGGAAAGGGATCTAGGGGTCATAGTGGACCACAAGTTGAATATGAGTCAACAGTGTGATGCTGTTGCAAAAAAAGCAAATATGATTCTAGGTTGTATCAACAGGTGTGTTGAAAGCAAAACTCGTGAAGTCATTCTGCCGCTCTATTCTGCACTAGTTAGGCCTCAGCTGGAGTACTGTGTCCAGTTCTGGGCGCCACATTTCAAGAAAGATGTGGAGAAATTGGAAAGGGTACAGAGAAGAGCGACAAGAATGATTTAAGGTCTAGAGAACATGACCTATGAAGCCAGACTTCATGAACTGGGCTTGTTTAGTTTGGAAAAAAGAAGATGGGGGGAGGGGGAGGAGACATGATAGCGGTTTTCAAATATCTAAAAGGGTGTCACAAGGAGGAAGGAGAAAATTTGTTCCTCTTGGTTTCTGAGGACAGGACAAGGAGTAATGGGCTTAAAGTGCAGCAGGGGAGGTTTAGATTGGACATTAGGAAAAAATTCCTAACTGTCAGGGTGGTCAAATATTGGAATAAATTGCCAAGGGAGGTGGTGGAATCTCCCTCTCTGGAGATATTTAAGAACAGGTTAGATAGACATCTGTCAGGGATGGTGTAGACGGAGCTTGATCCTGCCTTGAGGGCGGGGGGCTGGACTCGATGACCTCTCGAGGTCCCTTCCAGTCCTATTATTCTATGATTCTATGATTCTAACCTGTTCTTAAATATCTCCAGAGAGGGAGATTCCACCACCTCCCTTGGCAATTTATTCCAATATTTGACCACCCTGACAGTTAGGAATTTTTTCCTAATGTCCAATCTAAACCTCCCCTGCTGCACTTTAAGCCCATTACTCCTTGTCCTGTCCTCAGAAACCAAGAGGAACAAATTTTCTCCTTCCTCCTTGTGACACCCTTTTAGATATTTGAAAACCGCTATCATGTCTCCTCCCCCTCCCCCCATCTTCTTTTTTCCAAACTAAACAAGTCCAGTTCATGAAGTCTGGCTTCATAGGTCTTGTTCTCTAGACCTTAAATCATTCTTGTCGCTCTTCTCTGTACCCTTTCCAATTTCTCCACATCTTTCTTGAAATGTGGCGCCCAGAACTGGACACAGTACTCCAGCTGAGGCCTAACTAGTGCAGAGTAGAGTGGCAGAATGACTTCACAAGTTTTGCTTACAACACACCTGTTGATACAACCTAGAATCATATTTGCTTTTTTTGTAGCAGCGTCACACTGTTGACTCATATTCAACTTGTGGTCCACTATGACCCCTAGATTCCTTTCCGCCATGCTCCTTCCTAGACAGTCGCTTCCCATCTTGTATGTCTGGAACTGATTGTTCCTTCCTAAGTGGAGCACTTTGCATTTCTCTTTATTAAACTTCATCCTGTTTACCTCAGACCATTTCTCTAACTTGCTAAGGTCATTTTGAATTATGTCCCTATCCTCCAAAGAAGTTGCAACCCCACCCAGTTTGGTATCATCTGCAAACTTAATAAGCGTACTCTCTATCCCAATATCTACATCATTGATGAAGCTATTGAACAGTACGGGTCCCAAAACAGACCCTTGCGGAACTCCACTTGTTATCCCTTTCCAGCAGGATTTAGCACCGTTAACAACAGCTCTCTGACTACGGTTATCCAGCCAATTATGCACCCACCTTATCGTGGCCCTATCTAAGTTATATTTGCCTAGTTTATCAATAAGAATATCATGCGAGACCGTATCAAATGCCTTACTAAAGTCTAGGTATATGACATCCACCACTTCTCCCTTATCCACAAGGCTCGTTATCCTATCAAAGAAAGCTATCAGATTAGTTTGGCATGACTTGTTCTTCACAAACCCATGCTGGCTATTCCCTATCACTTTCTTACCTTCCAAGTGTTTGCATATGATTTCCTTAATTACCTGCTCCATTATCTTCCCTGGGACAGACGTTAAACTGACCGGTCTGTAGTTTCCTGGGTTGTTCTTATTCCCCCTTTTATAAATGGGCACAATATTTGCCCCTTTCCAGTCTTCTGGAATCTCCCCTGTCTGCCATGATTTTTCAAAGATCATAGCTAAAGGCTCAGATACCTCCTCTATCAGCTCCTTGAGTATCCTGGGATGCATTTCATCAGGACCTGGTGACTTGCTGACATCTAACTTTCCTAAGTGATTTTTAACTTGTTCTTTGTGTATCCTATCTTCTAAACTTACCCTCTCTCTGCTTGTATTCACTACGTTAGGCACACCTCCAGACTTCTCGGTGAAGACCGAAACAAAGAAGTCATTGAGCATCTCCACCATTTCTAAGTTTCCTGTTACTGCTTCTCCCTCCTCACTGAGCAGTGGGCCTACCTTGTCCTTGGTCTTCCTCTTGCTTCTAATGTATTTATAAAAGGTCTTCTTGTTTCCCTTTATGCCTGTAGCTAGTTCGATCTCATTTTGTGCCTTTGCCTTTCTAATCTTGCCCCTGCATTCCCGTGTTGCTTGCCTATATTCATCCTGTGTTATTTGTCCTAGTTTCCATTTTTTATAGGACTCCTTTTTTTATTTTGAGATCATGCAAGATCTCCTTGTTAAGCCAAGCTGGTCTTTTGCCATATTTTCTATCTTTCCTACACAGCGGAATTATTTGCTTTTGGACCTTAACAACGTCCCTTTGAAATACTTCCAACCCTCCTCAGTTGTTTTTCCCTTCAGTCTTGCTTCCCATGGGACCTTACCTACAAGTTCTCTGAGCTTATCAAAATCTGCCTTCCTGAAATCCATTACCTCAATTGTGCTGGTCTCCCTTCTACCTTTCCTTAAGATCATGAACTCTATTATTTCATGATCACTGTCCCCCATACTGTCTTCCACTTTCAAGTTCTCAACTAGTTCCTCCCTATTTGTTAAAATCAAATCCAGAACAGCTTCTCCTCTGGTAGCTTTTTCAACCTTCTGAAACAAAGTTGTCTCCAATGCAGTCCAGAAACTTATTGGATAGCCTGTGCCCCACTGTGTTAGTTTCCCAACATAAGTCTGGATAGTTGAAGTCCCCTATCACCACCAAATCTTGGGCTTTGGATAGTTTTGTTAATTGTTTAAAAAAGGCCTCATCCACCTCTTCCACCTGGCTAGGTGGCCTGTAGTAGACTCCTAGCATGACATCACCCTCATTTTTTACCCCTTTTAGCTTAACCCAGAGACTCTCTACATAGCTATCTCCTACGTTCATCTCCACTTCAGTCCAAGTGTGTATATTTTTAATATACAAGGCACCCCTCCTCCCTTTTTTCCCTGTCTGTCCTTCCTGAGCAAGCCGTACCCTTCCATACCAACATTCCAATCATGCGTCCCATCCCACCAGGTTTCTGTAATACCAATGATATCATAGTTGTATTTATTTGTTAGCAATTCCAGTTCTTCCTGCTTATTACTCATACTTCTCGCATTTGTATATAGGCATCTAAGATACTGATTTGATCTTGCCTCCCTGTTGTGCCCTGACCCTCCTTTCTCCTTGCCATTATAGGCCGTAGTCCTCCCCCATTTCCAACCCATCTCCCAGTCCCGCACATGCAGCACTTACCTGTGGGCTTTGCTCACCTGTCCCCGTGAAACCTAGTTTAAAGCCCTCCTCACAAGGCTAGCCAGTCTGTGTCCAAACAAGGCCTTCCCACTCCTGGAAAGGTGAACTCCATCTCTGCCAAGCAGTCCTTCCTGGAAGAGCACCCCGTGGTCAAGGAAGCCAAAGCCCTCCTGGCGACACCATCCTTGCAGCCAGGCATTCACCTCCAGGATGCACCTCTCTCTGCCCGGGCCCCTACCTTTGACAGGAAGGATTGGTGTGCGATGTAAGGCTGGAGCAGACGGGTCAGATCCCGTTCCAAGCAGGCGCAGGGTGGAGGTTCAGGCCCTACCACCATCGGTTCATCCTCAGCTTCTTTCCATCATGCGATACGTCGGCAGAGTACAGCAGCCTTTCGGGTGGGCATCAGCTACCAATTTAGAAGAAAGATTGGATGGCTAACAGTTAGTAACTACCTTGAATTGTACTTAGCCATCCAATCTTTCTCCTATATTGGTAGCTGAAAACTTTATTTTTATTCTTTCGGTGCACTTTCAGAAAGATTGTCTTTTGAAAGGTTTTTTTATATATATATTTTCAACTTAAATGCATTCTTTCAGGCATATTATAAACCAGCTGACAAAGCTTTTTTAAGCTAATCTAAATGTATTTTAATATCCTTTTCTCTTCCTGTGTGTTTGGGGGGGAAGGGTGAGGAAACTTAAGTGGCTGTACCTTCAGATGTATAATTTTCCATGAAATTTTCCCCCCAAAATTTTTTTCTTGGAAATTTCTCTTCTGATAGGAGGAGGAGGAGAAATAGGAGATGGTAGATATTTTGAGGCCACCTTAAATTAGGGGTCCATTGAAACAATCTCTCCTGTCCAGAGGAAAAAAATCATCTTTGTGGCTGTGCACACTAGATAGTGTGACTTCAGCAAGAGCTGCATATATTGTTGTTGATTGGGATCCCCCGCTGGTGCACAAAAGGACCAGAGCGACATAATGCAGTTCCCTGCTGGATTGCCTTCATTCCCAGAAATCTGGGGAGAAAGCTGTGAAGAGTAACTGGACTCACTACTTTTGCTCTTGAAATCCACAATGCATCTTTACTTTGAGAGCAATCTGAGGAGTATTTGTACATATAAAGGGGAAAAATTGAAAAAAGTTGCATGCAGATAGCGAAGATGTCTAGAATTCTCAGTCTATTTGAGAAGATTTGCCATTATAGTATTTAACAATGGATTCCAAATTTTTTATTCCTTACCCTCCTGTCTGTACCCTATCACCTGGAGTTGAGCCCAGGAGAGGAGCCACGACTTCGGGATTGGGAGATGTAGACAAGAGTAAGGGGGGTCAATGTTGGGGCCTTAGCTGGAGGTGAAAGTGGGATCAGAGCCCGGCTAGGGGCACCAGTTGGCAGCCAGTACCCTGGACACAGGGCTGGTAGCCAGGGCCTTGGACTCCCCCTCTCCACCCCCCCCACCCTAGAAGGGGCTGGCCTGAGCTTCAGTTATGCCCTCCCAAACATTCTTTCGCGACCTGGTGGCAGGGGATGTCCCAAAGACTGAGGACCTCTGTTGTGTACTGATTTAAAAGGCTAATAAGCCAGCTTGTCAATTTCCTGAAGAGTAACTATGATGTTTTTAATAGTAGTACTAATAATGGTATATGTTGTTTCCTCTTGGAAAAAAACAGGGTTTAAATATATTTTCCTTGCTGTTGAGTGTCTATACTTCAGTCACTTGAGCCTCATATGGGCTACAGGGACTTTTCTATTCACTATTATACATGCTTATTCATGACTATTGCTGAACATTAATAAGTAAAACATTATTGACTCTTGTTTACTTTTCTGTTCCCCTTTTAGCCATCTTTTTATTTGGCAGGCCCATAATGCATTGTTCATTATTTGCTGTTTGCTAAAAGTGTTCATATGTCAGATGTCAGAAGAGGAACTGCAACTTCATTTTACTTATGAGGAGAGAATACCAGGCTCATATGGTAGGTGTTGAATATCTTTGAGCAAACAAACAATTCCCCATGTATGTGAATTTGTTGAAAAACTTTTATTACAGCACCCAGTCCACCTTCAAGATCCCAAATGCCACTTTAAAATTTGAAATAGTAAAGTAATTATGCTTACCCTTATGTTCATCACCCATAGAAAAAAACAGCTGGATAAACTTTGAACCCGAGGAGAGCCTGAGCACTCAATATGGGCCTACCTTTGAGCCCATTGTAGATAAAAGCTATCTACAGAAGACATCACCATCCATATTTGTGCTTCAAGAGCCCAATCCCAAAATATAGCATCTCATCAGAGAATAAGGTTCCAAGCATAGTAAAGGAGAAGAGGAGGGATGAGGGGAATCAGAGAGAAATGTCTTTCAGGATGCCTGGCAGCTTAGGTTTGCCTGAGAAAGCTTTGAACTTTTATATAAAACACATGGGTTTGATTTCGACTCCTGATGATTGTGTTCCCTAAGGCTACGTCTACACTGCAGGCTTTTTGTGCACGAACTGGTTTGGATGGCACTAACAAATCTTTGTCCCTTTATGCCTGTGCTGATACGCCATGATCTCCATCAAGATTACAAGCTCAGTAGAAATTATAGGACTTGGAAGGAAAGCCTCTAGGGATAGACACTCTGGTCTTATAGGTATTTAAGGTTCTAATCATATGTGGCTTATTGCATAAAACCAGTTACTTTACTTCAGCATGGCTAGCTATTGTCAGAATTCTAATTGATTGTGTGTGTGTGTGTGTGGGGAGAGGGCGGAGGAGAAGAAGGGGGACTGTGGAAAAAAGAACCCACAAGCATCTGAATATGAGCTTCCTTCAAACAGTCATTCCAGGCAAGAGCTTGTGTTGTGAGTGCATAATAATTTTGTGCATAAGACTAGTGAAAACCATTCATTAAAATCTATTTAACTCCTTGGCACCTGCTTTTGCTCTGGGGAAACCAGACTTCTGGTGCCAAAAGATTAAGAGCTACATGTTGAAATGGTTTAATGTCTTTAAACTGTGATGAGTAATCTCTGAGAATGAGGTCACATAGCTGATACATTAAACAAGAAATGCCCACTTACAATAAACCAGTGGTCACCAACATGGTGCTTGCGGGCGCCATGGCGCCTGCGGGGGCATTTGTGTGAACCCGCCAAGTGCTTGGGGCTGGCCTGGCCCCAGGCACATGGTACATGCATGGTGCCGGAGCTGGCCCCGGGTGCATGGCGCACAGTGAGCGCCGGCCCCGGGAGTGCTGCGGATTGGCCACCCGCGCTCTGGGTGTGCAGCGCTTGGAGGGGGTGCCGGCCCCGGGCACATGGCGCATGCATGGTGCTGGGGCTGGGCGCATGGCGCATAGTAGGCGCCGACCCTAGGAGTGCTGCGGGTTGGCTGCCTGAGTTCTGGGCGTGCGGCGCTTGGAGGGGGTGCCAGCCCCAGGCACGCGGCGAATTGGCCGCCCGCACTCCGGGCGCACGGCGCTTTGGGGGGGCGCTGGCCCCGGGCACGCGGTGTTGGGGGGGATCGGCACACTCAGGGGGAGAGGCAGGTTGGTTGCAGAATCACAAGGCTAGAGGCCAGAATTGCAGTCTGGCTGGGAGCATAGACCTACAATCATGTAGCTTGCTGCGCTTTGGTCCCTGGATGTAGGGCTCTGCAGCCACCTTGCCTCTTCCCCACAAGTGTCCCACCCCCGACAGTCCCCACTTGGTCAGTGCTGGCCCCTCTGCTGCTGCCAGGGCCAGCATTAACCTCCCTGATATAGCAGATTGCCTGGTTGGGACCAGTCGGGTCCCAAGGATGCTGGAGCAGGGTTATTTATTCTTTACTATAGTTTCAACTAATTTGTCCAGTATTGACATTAGACTTACCAGTCTGTAGTTGCCAGGATCCCCTCGAAAGCCCTTTTTAAATATTGGCATCTCATTAGCTATCTTCCAGTCATTAGGCACAGAAGCTGATTTAAAGAATAGGTTACAAACCACAGTTAATAGTTCCACAATTTTACATTTGAGTTTTCAGAACTGTTGGGTAAATGCCATTTGGTGCCGGTGACTTAAGTTTATCAACTTATTCCAAAACCTTCTCTAATGACTCCTTAGTCTGGGACAATTCCTCAGATTTGACACCTAAAAAGAATGGCTCAGGTTTGGGCATCTCCCTAACATCCATAGCCATGAAGACTGAAGCAAAGAATGTATTTAGTTTCTCCACAATTACCTTATTGTCTTTGAGTGCTCCTTTAGCATCTCGATTGCCCAGGGCAGGGGTTCCCAAACTTTTTGACACGGTGACCAGTAAATCCATTGACAAGCTTTTGGAGGACTGGTAAAATTCATTTGCATATTTGCATATTCATTAAGCGAATGATGAATATTCAAATAAGTTGTTTCTGGGTCCTGCCAAAGCCCCCAGTGCCAGCTTTAGCAAAGCTTTTGATACAGTCACTCTCAATATTCTTGCCAGCAAGTTAAGCGAATATGGATTGGATAAATGGACTGTAAGATGGATAGAAAGCTGGCTAGACCAGGGTTTCCCAAACTTTTTACTTTAGTTGGAGCCCATTTTTTTTCAGTACTAAATGGGTACTGTTTTTTTGCAGCCCAAAAATATAAACACACATTTAAAAAAAAAAAGAATTAAAAATGAATACATTTTCAGTGTTTCACCCAGCTGCATCCTTCGCCCAGCCTGGGGCAGCACTTGGGGGATGGGCACTCCAGGAGGTGAGAGCAGCAGCAGATTGGAGGGTAGGGTTGCCAGGTATCCAGTTTTGTGCCGGACAGTCTGGTATTTGAGGGTTCTGTCCAGGAAACAAATTGAGAAAATACTGGACATATAAAATGTCTGGTATTTTCTAATTAGGTAAGTTTTATTATTATTAGGTGTATCAGTTTGTAGCTGCAAACTGCCTGGCTGGTAGTTGTGCTCACGCTGTGTGAGTATGTCTACCAGCCAGGCAGTTCTCAACTACTCGAGGGATGGTATGGCGGGGGGGAGGACAAAATGGAATCCCGGGGGCTGGACTTACTCGTGTGCCCAGGTCTGCGTGTGCCTGGGTCAGTCCTGCTTCCCGCCGTACGATTCGCTCTCCCCTCCCCCCCCCCGCCACCCCTTTCTCCTCCCGATCTCCCTTGGCCAGCTCCACTGTCCCCATCCAGCCCTGCTTCTGGTGGCTGGTTCTCCCGTCCTCCTCGTCCTCCTCCTGATCTCCCCCTGTCCAGCCCCCGCGCCCCCCCGTCCAGCCCTGCTTCCGCTGCCCACCTGCCCTGATTTCTGCCGGACAGCTCCGCTGCCCCCAATCCTGCTTCCCGTTGGCTGGTTCTCCCCCCCCCCAATGCCCGCCCTGCCCTACTCCCCTCCTGGCAGCCATGCTGAGGCCCGGTATTATTTTCCCATGGGCCATGGCCCATAGTTTGGGAAACGCTGATCCAGGGACCCCACTGGTTGTTTAGTAGGCTTCCTGCTTCTGATGTACTTAAAAAATATTTTGGTATTACTTTTTGAGTTTTTGACTAGCTGTTCTTTAGACTCCTTTTTGGCTTTTCTTATTCTGTTTTTACACTTAATTTGACAGCGTTTATGCTCCTTTCTATTTTCCTCAATAGGATTTAACTTACACTTTTTAAACTATGCCTTTTTATCTCTCACTGCTTCTTTTACTTGGTTGTTAAGCTACAGTGACACTTTTTTTGGTTCGTTTACTGTGTTTTTTAATTTGGGGTATGCATTTAAGTTGGGCCTCTATTATGATGTCTTTGAAAAGTTTCCATACAGCTTTCAGGGATTTTACTTTTGGCACTATACCTTTTAATTTCTGTTTAACTAACCACCTCATTTTTGTGTAGTTCCCCTTTCTGAAATTAAATGCCACAGTGTTGGGCTGCTGAGGTGTTTTTCCCACTGCTGGGATGTTAAATTTTATTACATTATGGTCACTATTTCCAAGTGGTCCAGTTATATTTGGACTAGATCCTGCGCTCCACCTAGGACTAAATAAAAAATTGCCTCTCCTCTTGTGTGTTCTGGAACTAGTGATGTTAGCTATCGGTTAATTGAATAGTTGACACGAATTCTTAGCAGTTAATCAACTATTCTATAATCCCCAATGCAAACCAGCCCCACTCCTGGGAAGCCCCCTACCATCCTGCTCAGCTGTGTCTCTGTCAGCGGCAGCAGCACAGGATGCCTGGTCTGCGAGGGGAGCCAGTTTAACAACTAGTTCCCTTTGCAGACCAACTGTCTGACGCCCCATCCCTGCCTGGGCTCGCTGCAGGCAGAGGCTGCTTCATAGCAGCCGCCCCTTCTTTGTTCCCCCTGCGCTATTGCCTCTGATGAAAGCAGCAGTGCAGGAGGTGGGGCAAACGGTACTAATAGAGCCAGTGCTGGGGGGAAAGTGGCTTTTAAGTTGCCCCCAACCCAACACTGGCTCATGCTTTCCCTGCACCTTTGCTGCCTCTGATACAGAGATAGCAAGACTGTGACGGAGGGGGAGGAGGTTTCCAAGTAATGGACTGGAATAACCGATAAGCCTAGGTTTATCGGTTACTTGACTAGCCGATGTTTTGTTCACATCCTTATCCGGAACCAGCTGCTCCAAGAAGCAGTCACTTAGTGTCAAGAAACTTTATCTCTGCATCTCGTCCTGAGGTGATGTGTATCTAGTCAATATGGGGATAGTTGAAATCTCCCACTATTACTGAGGTTTTTCTAAAGTTTTTATAGCCTCTCCAATCTCCCTTAGCATTTCATAGTCACTGTCACTATCGTGGACAGGTGGTCGATAATATATCTCTACGGCTATATTCTTATATCCATGGAGATTCTATGGAACATTTTGGTTCGTTTAAGATTTTTACTGTTTTCTGTTTTCTTTCATGTATAGTCCCACTTCCCCACCAGCTCCCTCTGTTCTGTTATCTGATATATTTTGTATCCTGGTATGACTGTGTTCCATTGATGGTCCTCATTCCACCAAGTTTCTGTGATGCCTATTATATCAATATCCTCCTTCAATATGAGGCACTCTAGTTCACCCATCTTATTTAGACTTCTAGCATTTGTTTATAAGCACTTTACAAATTTGTCACTATTTATCTGTCTGCTGTATCCTGATGTGTTTGAATGATACTGTTTTTCATTTGACTTTCTCATCTGATCTTACCCATATTTTTCATTTTCCATCCTCTTCCTCTTTACTAGAACATAAAGAATCTCTATTAATAGACCCACCCCTAAGAGATGTCTCCATCCAATCCATGTGCTCCCCCATATCTGTTAGCTTCCCCCCCCAGCCTTTAATAAAAACTGCTCTATGACCTTTTTAATGTTAATTGCCAGCAATCTGATTTCATTTTTGTTTTGTGGAGCCCATACTTCCTGTATAGGCTCCCCCTTAACCAAAAGTTTCCTCAGTTCCTAATAAATCTAAACCACTCCTCCTTCTGCCACCATTTTATCCATGCATTGAGACTCTGCAGTTCTGACTAGCCCTGCACATGGAGCTGGAAGCATTTTAGAGAGTGCTACTATTGAGGTCCTAGATTTCAATCTCTTCCTTAGAAGCCTAAATTTGGCCTCCAAAACCTCTCTCCAGTCCTTCCCTAGTCATTGGTACCTACATGTACCATGACCACTGGCTCCTCCCCAGCACTACCCACTTGGGATGTTAGATATTGGGTAACTGAATAGTCGAGTAACCGCATGAATTCTTGGCGGTTACGTGACTATTCTGTAGTTCCTGTGGGTGGGGCCAGCAGCCACAGTGCTCCGGCCCCACTCTCGGGAAGCCTCTTGCCACCCTAAGCTGCTGCCTCCATATCAGAGGGAGCACTGTGGGGTGCCAGGCAAGAGCTGGTCCGTGAGGGGAGCCAGTTTAAAAACCTGGTCGTTCCAGTACTCGCTAAGGCCGGGGGATGTGGGGGAGGAATGCGAGTAGTCAAGAAGATGAACAGATAAGCTTAGGCTTATCGGCTAATCATATCTAGACAGACTTGCGTAGGAGTATATCTCAAGTGATCCGCAATCTTGGCACCATGCAGGCAAGTCACCCATATGATTCTCCCAGTCATCACAAACCCAGCTGTCTACGTTTCTAATGATCGAATCCCCCATAACTAACACAAGTTAATCCACTTCCAAAAAATCATCTTCCATGGTCATTCAGAGACACTTCCTGTGAGTTACAACCCTTCTTTTTGGTCATTCACCTTGAGATTGAGAGCTGATGTCTCTTTTCAGTGTACTAGCCACTTCAAGAATCAGAGGGGTAGCCCTGTTAGTCTGAATCTGCAAAAGCGGCGAGGAGTCCTGTGGCACCTTATAGACTAACCGAAGTGTTGGAGCATAAGCTTTCGTGGGCAAAGACATCTTCATCATGCATCTGACGAAGTGGCTCTTTGCCCACGAAAGCTTATGCTCCAACACTTCGGTTAGTCTATAAGGTACCACAGGACTCCTAACCACTTCAAGATCACTTTGGCAGAACTCTTCCAAGGTCACCTTAAAGCCACCCTGTAAGTCACTGTTTTGTGCAGTCTGCTTTCCTAGTCTTCTAGCCATAGGTCCATATTTTATTAAGCACTCTTTGATTGTAATGTGGGCTCTTGACACCACTGTGAATGAGTGTGCTGCAGTGGTATAGTCTTGCCATAATCAATTGACACTATTGTAACATTTCTCTTCTTTCTAAAATAGTGATAGAAATGTAGCCGTGTTAGTCTGGGGTAGCTGAAGCAAAATGCAGGACAATGTAGCACTTTAAAGACTAACAAGATGGTTTATTAGATGATGAGCTTTCGTGGGCCAGACCCACTTCCTCAGATCAAATAGTGGAAGAAAATAGTCACAACCATATATACCAAAGGATGCAATTAAAAAAAAGTGAACACATATGAAAAGGACAAATCACATTTCAGAACAGGAGGGGGATGCGGGGGGGGGGGGGAAGGAAGGAAGGTAAGTGTCATCATTTCCCAGACACTTACCTTCCTTCCTTCCCCCCCCCCCGCATCCCCCTCCTGTTCTGAAATGTGATTTGTCCTTTTCATATGTGTTCACTTTTTTTTAATTGCATCCTTTGGTATATATGGTTGTGTCTATTTTCTTCCACTACAGGCAGTCCCCGACTTACGCGGATCCGACTTATGTCGGATCCGCAGATACGAACGGGGCTGCCCTAGAGTACACGGACTGTGGGACCTCGCGGTCCTGCCGCCCGTGTACTCTGGGGCTTTCTCTGCGTCTCCCTGGTCTGCAGACCAGGAAGACGCAGAGCAAAGCCGCGGGCTGGGGGGGGAGGGCTCGGGCAGCGAGGCAGCCCAGGCGCGCCTGGACTGCTCCGCTGCCGGCTTCCCCACGGCTTTGCAAAGCCGAGGGGGGGGCTTGGGCAGCGGGGCACCCCAGGCGCGCCTGGGCTGCTCCGCTGCCGGCTTCCCCGCGGCTTTGCAAAGCCGAGGGGGGAGCTCGGGCAGCGGGGCACCCCAGACGCGCCTGGGCTGCTCCGCTGCTGGCTTCCCCGCGGCTTTGCAAAGCCGAGGGGGGGGGCTCGGGCAGCGAGGCAGCCCAGGCGCGCCTGGACTGCTCCGCTGCCAGCTTCCCCGCGGCTTTGCAAATGCTGCTGGAGCAACCCAGCAGCACCCCAGCTGCTCTGCCCCAGGCGTCCTGATTTAGCCGCTGCTGAAACTGACCAGCGCTGACTACAGGAAGCCCGAGGCAGAATTGCTCTACCCCAGCCTTCCTGGAATCAGCTGCTGATCAGTTTCAGCAGCAGCTGACTTGGGATGCTTGGGGTTCTTAAGTTGATTCTGTATGTAAGTCAGAACTGGCGGTCAGTTTCAGCAGCGGCTGAATCTGGACGCCCGTTCCGACTTACATACAGATTCAACTTAAGAACAAACCTACAGTCCCTATCTTGTACGTAACCCGGGGACTGCCTGTATTTGATCTGAGGAAGTGGGTCTGGCCCACGAAAGCTCATCATCTAATAAACCATCTTGTTAGTCTTTAAAGTGCTACATTGTCCTGCATTTTTCTTCTTTCTAAAGGAAGTGCACAATTATTAGAGTGTGTGAAAGCATATTGTTGCCATTGGGCACTCGGTATCTTTATAAAAATGTAAGCAGTGTATGTTTGACAGCTCAACTAAGGCAGAGTTTTTCAGTAAACTATTATCTAGACTCATCTGAAGAAGTGGCTTGTGCCCATGAATGCTTGTGATATCTACCTTTTGTGTTAGTCTGTAAGGTGCTGCAAGACTGTGTAACATTGTTACAGACTAACACAGCTACCTCTCTGAAACTTATTAACTATAGGTTAATAACGTTTCATCTGAAAGATGGCACCTGCTCATTTTATGAAGAGTGTATGGTCTCTGGCAACTAGCCCAGCTTATGTTTTCTCAGCAGACTATATTTTATGTTTAAAGAGATGCATATTGTTGCATTTAGCATCTAATAAAGTGCCCAGTGGCAACTTTTGTGATCCAAAAAGTGTATGAGAAGAAAGTCTGTTGGACTATACTGTTTTAGTTACAATGTTAGTCTTTTATAACACTGCTCTACAGCCAAAATACTTCTGAAATAAATGTAGTCAAACTTTACTAATTCTGGGTCACTGAGAACGAAAATGATGCGTAAAATTGTTGATTGGCTCTAGTTTTCAAGATATACTATTGGGTCAGTATATAGGACCCTTGACTTGCGAATGGCGGAGGATAGGTGAGTTATAAAGGGAAGGGATCTCAATTTAAACCAGAAATGACTAAAATACATCTTTGACTGGATCTATGAATAAATCTGACTGGGTTTGGACAGTACTTGCTTTTTAGGCAAAACAATGAATGATGCAATCTGAAGCTGGTATTGCGTCATACATGATATGAATTGCATCATGTTATTCCTAGAAGTCATGGATGTTTTGCTGCATAATGGCAATGTTTTGCCATCAATTCCAGTTGGTCATGCAGTCCATATGAAGGAAACCTAAGACAACATGAAACAACTTTTGAGGTGCATAAACTATGACCAACATCAGTGGCAGCTTTGTGGCGATCTGAAGGTTGTTGCTCTCCTGCTTGGTCTGCAGACTGGATACACAAAGTACTGCTGTTTTCTCTGCGAATGGGATAGTCGTGGAAGAGATTCCCACTATATCAAGATAGATTGGCCACTCCGACAGTCATTGGAGCCTGGGAGGAAAAGTGTTCAGCATCCACCACTTGTTGAATCAAGGACAATTTTGTTACCATCCTTACACATCAAGCTGGGACTGATGAAGAACTTTGCCAAGGCCATGGACACAACACAAGCAGCTTTCAGGTACCTCCATGGAAAATTTCCAAGGTTAAGTGAAGCTAAGATAAAGGAAGGTGTCTTTGTTGGTCCTCAGATTCGTGAACTTCTTCGAGATGATGCATTTGACCATGCACTGCGTGGCAAGGAAAAGACGGCATGGAAAGCCTTCCAGTTAGTGGCAATAAATTTTCTCGGAAACAACAAGGCAGACAACTACAGGTTGTTGGTGGAAAACCTCATCAAGGCATACAAAAGCCATAGTTGAAACCTGTCACTAAAGATACATTTTTTGCACTCATATCTAGATTTTTTTTCCCACCGAACTGCGGAGCAGTGAGTGACGAGCACGGCGAGCGATTTCACCAGGACATTGCAACAATGGAGAAACGCTATCAGGGCAAATGGAGCCCATCAATGCTTGCAGACTATTGCTGGACAGTGACAAGAGATGCTCCATTTAATGAATACAAGAGACAAGCCAAGAAACGCCAAGTAGACACTGAATAGGACTAAACTATGTACATAATAGTGTTTTGCCTTTTGTTTCATAATAAATTTTATTTATATAACCCTTTTGCTGATTTTTAAAGTGTTACATAAACAGGACAGGTGAAATATTATCATGTAAAACAACCATAAACACATGAAAAGACCAAGGTTTACAATTGATGATTAAAACTCTACTATCTACACAATATACATAGACGTAAAATATAAAAACTTAAATATCTTGGGAACAGTAGCCAATCAGTTGTTTTAATTGTCATATTTGAATTCAGCACATCAAAATACATAATAAATAGCACATTTTATCTCTGAAGCAGACGACTTCTAAAAAATTGTAGACCAGAGTAATGAACAAAGTTACTGAACCCAAACATAAGAGGGAAATGGAAACATAACAGTGACATTTGTCTTTCTATGGCCCATGGAGGGTATACTACTACATTCAGAAACTTCTATCTAATGCACTTGGTTTAGTACAAACTAGGGATATAAGCTACTAGCTGGCTATCTGATAAGCATAACTTTATTGGATAGTTGACTAGTGCAATTAGTCACTTCCTCCCCCTTGCTGCTTCTATCAGAGAAAGGTAGCAAGGGTAGGGAGCCAGAGCTGGTGCTGAGGGTAGCCAGCTTAAAAGTCGATTTCCACCAGCACTGTCTCCATGGGGGGAACAGGAGAAAGGGAAGATTGAGGCACAGCAGGAAATGGCGTCAGCAGGGACTGAAGCAGTTTCTGCTTGCGCCGGTTCTGCTGCGATTCTAATTTTTAAGTGTACAAGAGGCCCAGTGGGGCTCCTGTACATTTCAAAAGCAGAAGTCACACAGGGAGCATGGGGCCTACCCCACGGGGCTTCCTTTTGAAATGTACAAGAGCCACCATTGGGACTCCCCCCACTGACCCTGCACTCCTTTCAGGGCTTCATTTCAAAAGCAGGGGCTATTGTATGTTTCAAAGGTTCAAGCACTGCAGGGAGCACAGGGGCCAGTGCCCTGCTCGCCCAGTGCTCCCTACGGGGCTTCCACTTTTGAACTGTAGCAAGAGCCGGGCCAGCTATTCAATTAGTTAATCTAAATTTAACATTCCTAGTAGAAACAGTAGAGGCTTATGTTTCCAGGCTCAGAGATGGGTTCAATCACTGTAGATGGCCTAGTCACTGGTATTACTTAATGTTTTGGTGACCATAAAATTCACTACTATATTATATTTTAAGAGTAAAACAAAATAAATATCCATTAGTTTAATGGTGCTCTAAATATCTGTTAATTTATTTTTTTGTTATGTTCCATGGCATACTAGCAACTTCTCATTCTACTTAGAATTAAATTCTGACATTTTATAGGGGATTGGATTACCTGTGAACTAATAATAGGATAGTGAGATTTTCATCTGTAGGGGTGTAATCTTGGCGCCATTTGAAGTCAGTTACAAAACTGTAGTTGACTTCATTGGTGGAGCCCCGTAAATCTGCAGCTGTGAATGCAGATATACGCTGCTCATTTTTGTGGATATGGATGTGGCTGCGGATACAAATTTTGTATCTAGAACACTGCAAATTTGTGGATATCCGCTGGTATCCTCATTTGCAGTGGATATGGAATCCACAGCTCACTTTTGTAGATAGAGATGTGGATACAGTTGTGTATCTGCACAGGGCTCTGTTTATTGGGATCAGGGTTTTTAACCCATGTTGCTGTTTTCTGTATGACTCAGAATTTTGAGTGAAAGTCAGTATCAAGTGGCTGGGTAGCATACTGTGGAAATGAATTACCATAGTTTATTCTTAATTGGCAGCCAAGTAAGTGTATCTCAGAATCGTCCATCACATTGGTATCTCCTTATTGTCAGTCAGAGCAGGAAAGCACAGGCCTGAAGAGACACTGATTTGGACCTAGGGCGTTTATCTCTTGTCCATCAGACATACTCCTGAAGTTCTTGCAGCCTATGCCATGCTGTTGATCTTCATGGACTTCAATTCAGTGCTATTCATACACACAAAATTAACTTTAAATATATGTACCAACGTAACTGTAAATTCATGTAGTCCATTCCCTGACCTGCAGTAGAAATTCTTAAATTTTTCTCTATTAGCCGGTTACAGTTCATTGCGTTGCTAATCATAACTGTAAAAATATTACAGTAAATGCAGAAAACCCCTGATCTGCTCATGGAATGTGACTAAGAATTTGAAGCGGAAAGGCAGGAAATTAAAAGCTACAGTTTCTCTGAAAAAACACTTGATCTTTTGCATATGCAGTGCTTTCTGTTACAGCATATTTCCATGCAAACAATTATTTAATGGAAAAAAACCTAGCAGCTATATTTACTACAGCCATTAGATGAGTACAGAAACTTTCATTAATCACATAGTGGAAGTTAAGCAGTGACCTTGCCAAATAGTATTTTAAGATGGCCATGTGTGTTTTTTTTTTTTTCTTATGGTGTAATCTGTGTGGGCTGCCAGTATTCCAAAAGAAAATGCAGCCTAATGATACTCTGTCAAAGAGGATAGCAGATTTCACAGATTTTTCTGGGCATCTTTTTTTTTTTTATAGTAAACTAAACATCGCTCTTATCTCCCCATCCGTGCCCTCAGGTCATTATCATCAACAACAAAAACACAGATTACTTTTAAAAAGTGCCATTGAAAACTCTCTCTTTGATTGCAGACCTCTTACCCATCATGTAGACAAAGTGGCTGCTTTTTGCTTTATTTTATATTTACATTTCTACATATAGGGGGTTTTAAAGAAATAATGTAACAATTAAGTCCAATTTCACAAGTGACTTGGAAATACTTGAGAGTTTCAACTGGGACTGCTGAAGGGAGGAAGTCTATGGGCACTGGGGAGAGGCAGAAAGCAGCTAGTGATTGAGGCTGCCTTCTGATTATCTCTCTCACTCACTAGTGGACTTCAGGTTGCACGCGTTGTGGTTTCTCCTGTGTGAGCTACCACAGACTTTACATGCTACTGCCAATATAAGGGCACTATAGGTATGCTGCTGCCTGCTTCTCTGCTGCTGTACAATATGGCAGGCAGGCAGTGTGCATACATACAGTTGGGAACAGACCAAGCAAGGAAATGACTAGTCAGTCAGAGAAATGCCCATTTGCCTGGTGTCTCTGGTTGAGCATGAATTCCTCTTCTACATGCCCTGTTGATGCATATGTGTGTAGCAAAAAAATTCCTTGAATTGGTTGGTTGTCACACCACATATTTTTAGAACTGTAGCCATCATTGCTGGAGCTGATAGGTTCTCTAGGGTCAGGAAGACAGAGCTAAATATTAATAAAAAGTAGTTTTTAGTAGTTCTGTCTTAGTATGTAATAAGACTACATTTGTTAAACATTTTCCTTAACTTGTCCACTCTTAATTGTAACCTTGAAGGTACTATAGAGATGATGTGAGTTAGTAATTTATGTAGGGACTGGGTTCGCTTGAATTGTAATCTGGGCTCAGTAATTGACAAATTGTGCACTTGATTTGTCTTCCCAAATTTTTCTGCCATAGTGAATACTCATGGTAACAACATTAGGAGAGCTAAAGTACGCCATCCACAAGCTGCTGCAAAAGCTACATGCAAGTTTAGAAAAGAGCAGTTAAAACCCTGGTGGCTGCCATTGTTTTGTCTACCTAGAGTAGCAGCTCTCAAGCATTCCAGACTACTTTATCCCTTGCAGGAGTCTGATTTATCTAGTGTACCCCAAGTTTCACTAACCGAAGCACTACTTACTTACAAAATCAGATATAAAAATACAAAAGTGTCTCAGGCACAGAATTACTGAAAAATTGCTGAATTTCTCATTTTTACCATATAATCATAAAATACATTAACTGGAATATATTGTACTTACATTTCAGTGTATAGTATAGAGAACAGTATAAACAAATCATTATATGAAAGTTATACTGACTTTGCTCATGCTTTTAATGTAGCCTGTTGTAAAACTAGCCAAATATCTAGATGAGTTGATGTACCCTCCCCCCCACCATCCCTAGAACATCACCCAGGTACACATGTACCCCTGACTGAGAGCCACTGACCATGTTCTCTCTATGGCTGCACCTGTGGAGCTCTATCAGTATTAGCAACAATATGATACATTAAGGAAAAAAGTCTTGTTGGCTTTGGGCAAGATATTTAGCTTCTCCAGTGTCTGTTTTTGCCATCTGCATTATGGGTGGCTCTAAGTCCTAAGCATTATTCCTGTGTCACAATCCTATAAATAAAATAACCCACATTTTGAACAATTTACATTGCTGGTTGGTTAAATTAGCCTTCATTCTAAATTTTCTGTCTTTGTTTTTGTTTATTACTTCATCACTAAGAGTAGAACATGTGCCTCTGATTTCTCTCTGTTCAAACTGGTTCTAATCTTATCTGGATTCACCCAGGCCTGGCTTGATTCTAGAAGGTGTATTTCTCCTTGGTGCAAGGATCTAATCTGTTAATATGAAAGAGTAGGTTGTGCATTGTGTCTATCCTGCCATTGAAAAGACATTGTTTGTGGAAATACATAGTTTCATTTTTATAGCTCGCTCTCACGTTATAGATTTGGCATGCATCCGTTTCATTGCCTTGGCTAGACAAGAATTAAACAGGAATGCATGTGTCCCAGTCTGGAAAAGGATACATAAATTTGTTTTAGCTGAGTGCAATTGGTTACAGTAATTAACTAAAAAGGGATAACTTCTTGCATAATACATGACTATGCTACAGGCAGGTAGCTTTCCTACTCTACTGAACTTAAAGGATACAGGAGGAAAATATCTTCAGATTCTGTACGTTTATAATAGTTCAAATCATATTGTACATGATGGAAAAAATTCTTCTGACATGCAGTTGATCTTATTTTTATTTCCAACTGCTTGGAAGAATTTTTAAGAGTACATTGTAAGTTTGGTCACTTGAGCAATTTTGCAGTGTTAGCATTTCCAAGATTCGTAAACTTCTCATAGATTATATTACCTGGGATGCATTTTTGGCTGTGGTTTTAAGTCCAAGGTTAAGTATGCTCATTTACTAATTCTGGTTTGTTGCTAACAGGAGCTACATTGTATTACTCGAGGGGGATTCTATATAAAGGAAACCATGTTTCCGTGTTAAAAAACTGATTTCCTTTAGAATGTGCAGTTCAGTAGGTGACAATTTTTCATGTGTTTTTAATAAACCAGTGGTGGAAAGAAATAATTTTGCTTTATTGTGAGTAGTCCCTATAGTGTGCTTTTTAAAATTGAGTCCTAAAATTGGGAGCATATGCAGGTTAAACAGAATAGCACTCCTAGAATTTGATTAAGATGTTCTTGTGGTAAGGCATATTTAACTGAAAATATTAAGTACACCACGTTTTGGGTAATTTTAATGCTGTGCTGTCCTTTATGCTAAAGGACAAGATATGCCTGCTGTTAAGCATTAAAAATAGAAAAACAAGAATAATTCATGTACCTAAGTATCTTTCTGTAATATGAAATGTTTAATTAAACACAAACATCTTCTGCTGACTCAAGAATATATCTGAAATTTGCTTAAAGCTGTGACATTTTAATCTCTCCTGGTCTGTACTTAAGTTTTGCTCTGTAAGAGAATTTGTAATAAAATTATGCTATACAAATTAAGACATTATTGCTCCTATTACTTAGAAATATCTGGAATTCTTCTGAGAATTTTTCTGAAGCACCAAGAATGAGAGGTTGGGTGGGTGGGTGCGTGGGTGTGTGTGTGTGTGTGTGTGTGTGTGTGTGTGTGTGTGTGTTATATCTTGTATTGATGCATTCATGAGTTAAGTCTTACTCTGGCAAATAAAACCCTATTGGATTTCTTTGGAAGAGGATAATTCTTGATGGGCTCTGGCAGAAGCCTTGTTTTTTAAATGATCTCAGCTTTGCTCTAAATACAGTTTTCTTTAAATATTAAGCAATTTGATCTACAGTTTTTTTAATCACTCAAGTGGCTTATAATAAAATGTAGACTGAATTCCTTTTGGAAGTAAGGCTGTGATTTGGAATGATGAATAGTATGCATGGAAATGTCTCATCTATACTTTTTAACCCCAGGAAAAAAGCTGCAAAATAAACTCTTTCTATGGACATTGTGGGCCTGCTCTTCATCTCTACAGTTAAATGAGCTAAACTAAGCAATTTCTCATGAAAGGAAGTCAGTGATTAAACCAGCTAAATTATGTTGCTCTTCTTCAGTCTCCTCTAGAGGGAAATTGTGGGTTAGAAGCGCCTCCTTAGGCTGGAGATCCTTTAGCTACTATAAATCATCATAGCTCTATTAAAATTAATGGAGCGATGACAGTTTACACTGGCTGAGGATCTGCACCCCAGTGTGTGTCTCAAATTTAGTGGCTTAGACCAAAGAGAGAACCTTAAAATTCTAAAAATTAAGTGACTAGAATCCCTGAAGGACTAACCTTGGCCCCTCCTTGTTCTCCAAGTCTAACTGGGTCTATCACCTTATATTTTAACTAGAGATGGAATCCTAAAGATCTAATGATTGGCACACACTAAATATTGTTGCAACATTCCAGGGTATTCAGCTTTCCCTTCTTGTTCTTCTGACTGTGTAAGTGCACTTCTTCATAGCTTATTTCATAGTGGGCTTGTGGGAGATTGTAATGGACTTGCCCTTGCAGTTCTGGTGCCTCCTAGTGATATATCTGGGGATTATCTTGCTCCATGGTCTGATGCCTCATTCTGCAGTTGTTTAACTTGTCATCCCATTCATTTGCTCCATGGCCTCTTTCTAGGGTTGTCAGATGGTTGAAACAAAAATACCAAACACACCTTTCCTCTTCCTATCCCCCCCTACCCCCCCCCCAAAAAAAAACTGGGAAAAAATTCTGTTGGGGGGGGGGGGGGGGGAAGGGAGGGAGACCAAAGTTGAGCAAAAAAAAAAAGACTCCAAGGACTTAAGCACCCCCCCCCCCAAAAAAGTTAAAATAAAACCTCATTAAAACAGCATGTCCCCTTTAAAAGTGAGTGCAGGGATAGGAACGGTTGAGCACTAAGACCCAGGGGAAAACATTGCTTCCCCTAGGTCTTTTGGCTGGCAGCCATTTTGTGCTGGCAGGCTTGGGGAACCAGCTAAGCATGGGAGCTTGAGTCGGGGGGCTAGGGGTTTTGGGAGCTGGTGGGGGGGGGGCGCAGGTGCTGAGTGTTTGTAGGGTTGCCAGTTGCTCAGCTTTTTCGCCTCCTGGCTGGGGGAAAATTCAGAAAACACCGGACATTTTAGGTGTCTGGTAGTCTCTGAATTTTTTTACTGGACAGGAGGCGAAAATACCAGACAGTCCGGGTGAATACCGGACATCTGGCAACCCTATCTCTATCATGTTCCTGACAGTGCAGCACTTTCCTCTTTGTAGCGTAGCCTTTTAACCAAGTCACATTGAAATTCCCTTCATTTCCGTGGTATTTTCAAAGTCTTCCAAACTGTCCCCGGCTGTCTCCAGACGGGTTGCCTTTAGCATGCTACTCCCCAGTGGCTAGTAGAGGAATCCAGGTCCACCGTGTACACAGGTTCCAATAAAGGACTTCTTGACCTAGCAGCTTGGGTCTCCATTTTCCCTGCCTGTACTTTTCCTTTTCCTGGAGTGCTTCCTACACTGCTTATTACAGATTCCTACACTCTCCCTTTGTATCAGGGAGTGTGTCTGCAAACTTCCACATTTCTCCCAGTCTGTGTTGCCAGACCTTTGCTTTTAGAGAAGCCCTACCTGTTTCTGTCCAGGTGAGCTTCATCCCTAATTACGCCTCATTTGCATCCTAGCTTCCCTCCAGGTGTAGCCTCTGGCTAATTGGCCTCTCTTGCCTATATTAACTCCTCCAGGGTTGGAGTAGACTGAATGCCCCATCACACAGACACAGTATTTTTTGGTATGCTGCCAGGATTCAGGTGTTTGGTTTGTTATGGTGAATTACTTTGGTTTGCACTGTGAGGTGAAATTTGCTTCCTTTCCTTCAGTATTGATAAGTAAGCCTTTACAAAATAAGTCAAAAGCCTTTTAAATCAGAATTTCCTAAAACTGTATTGTGCTAGTGCATAAAAGCATGAAAAGCAAAATATTTTTTATTTGTAGTTCCCCGAAAAGAGTAAGTCCAATGCGACTTTGCCATAAAATTAAAATACAATTGCATACAAAGGTTCACCAGGCAGATAACCCTTACTTTTAAACTAGAAAATATATTGGCCAGAGATTGTCAAACCTGAATTGATATCCACAAGCACCAGCCTTCAACAGACTCCTCAACACCAAAAGCCCATAACAAGAGATGAATCTTGCAACATGCCCTGAAAGGTCATTGAGATTCAAAGGGGAGAAATGACTAGAAATTGAAGGTTCATAAGAAAAAGTGAAACTGACCATTCAGTTTTATCATCCCACTGAGTGAAATCAAACAGTAAGAAGTGGATGTTTAAGCACTAAGGAATCAGGTTGGATTGGACATAATTTTTAATTAGCTTGGCCTTTGGGACGGGGACTGCCTTTTAATTTTTTTTGTTTGTTCAAGGCCTAATATAATGGCACCTTGGTCCATGACTGAAACTCTTAGGAGCTACAATAATATACCTAATTTCTTTATTTTTTTCCTCTGTGTTTTTGAGTGAGGCTTTAGAGAGGGAGTACTCCAGGTAGAGGAGAAGCAGATACAGGACTCTTGAGGGAAGTGTGTGTTGTGTTTGGGGCTTTCTTGCTGTATTCTGAGCTTGTGTTTGTGAGTGAGGGTTGGAGTGTGTTCTTTTTTTGTTTTTTTTTTCCCTTGTTTGTGAGTGAGGCTTCCCCCCTCCCTCCACTTCCCCTTTGCCCTCCCCCTCCCCTTCATGGAGTGTGCGCTGTGATTGGCAGGTGGAAACTGTTGGCTTCTAATTAAAGTTTGAATTCTAGAAGCCTCTGCTGATTGGCTGAGCCTTGGTAGGGGGAGGGACTTTCAGGCACTCTAGGGCTTTATAAGGCAGTGGGCAAGCGACCAAGGAGCTTGCAAACGGATGAGTGCTAACAGGGAGTTTAGAGAGAGAGTTGGGAAGGGGGCGAGGTTCTCTTGCCTTTCTTTTTAAATCCCTTCTCCAGGACAGCAGGGATAGCTGGTGATAGGTCTGCTGTTGTTACCTGAACAGCATGTGCCATGTTTGTCTTCCTCCCGGAAGAAAGAACGGATTTCATCTTCACTAAGTGCAAGCTGGTCACCGTTTTGGAAGAAAAAATTAGAGGACTGAGGCCCAAGGGTCGACCCTACGCTCGATCAGAGAGAATGAAGACTTCCTCGATAGAGGAAGCACGGCAGGCGGAAGAGCCAGAGAGGGAAGTATGTGACCAGGAAGAGAACTGGCAGGATGTAAGTTCTAGAAGGGGAAAAAGGCCAGCATGGGAATCCCCCAATGCTATAGAGGTAAGTAATTGCTTTCAGGCTCTCTCCACAGGCTCTGCAGTGCTGAATGCTTTGGAAGGGACCTCACAAGGAAGAAACCGGAAAGGAACGCCATCTACTGGAAGGCATGGGATACGTAGTCTTAGGGATGGGGGTTCCACGGCCACCACCCCCAAAAGAAAACGACGGGTGGTGGTGGCCGGGAGGGAGCCATCCAGCTGCCGTCCGGACCTGGAATCTCGAGAGGTGTGCTGCTTACTGGGAGCTCGCATTCAGGATGTGACTGAGAGGCTTACCAAACTGATCAAACCTTCAGATGGCTACCCCTTCCTGCTTCTCCATGTGGGAACTAATGATACAGCCAAGAATGACCTTGAGCGGGTTACTGTGGATTATGTAGCGCTGGGAAGAAGGAGCCAAGAATTCGGAGCGCAAGTGGTGTTCTTGTCCATCCTCCCTGTTGAAGGGAAAGAACTGGGCAGGGATCATCGAATTGAGGACGTAAATGCGTGGTTGTGCATGTGGTGTCGCAGAGAGGGCTTTGGTTTCTTCGATCATGGGACTCTGTTCCGGGCACAAGGATTGTTAGGAAGAGATGGGATCCACCTAACGAAGAGAGGGAGAAGTATCTTCGGGGGCAGGCTTGCAAACCTAGTGAAGAGGGCTTTAAACTAGGTTCAGTGGGGGACGGTGACCAAAACCCTGAGGGGAGAGGGAAAGTCGGATACTGGGAAGAAATGCAGAGAGGAACGAGCAAGAAAAGAGGACCCCTGATTCAAATGGAGAAGATAGGGCGATCAACTGGTTACCTGAGGTGTTTGCTCACTAATGCGAGAAGCAACAGACAGGAAGAACTGGAGGCCCTGGCCCAGTCCAAGAAATATTATTTAATTGGGATAACAGAGACTTGGTGGGATGACTCACATGACTGGAGCGCTGTCATGGAAGGGTATAGACTGTTCAGGAAGAACAGGCAGGGAAGAAAAGGAGGAGGAGTTGCATTATATGTAAGAGAGCCCTATGATTGCTCTGAACTCCAGTATAAAGAGGGAGAAAAACCGGTTGAGAGTCTATGGGTTAAGTTTAAAGGAGCAAACAACAGCAGTGATATTGTGGTTGGTGTCTGCTACAGGCCACTGAATCAGGTGGATGAGGTAGATGAGGCTTTCTTTGGACAACTGAGAGAAGCTTCAAGATCACAGACCCTGGTTCTCGTGGGGGACTTTAATCACCCTGACATCTGTTGGGAAGCCAATACGGCAGTACACAGGCAATCCAGGAAGTTTTTGGAGAATTTGGGGATAACTTCTTGACACAAGTGCTGAAGGATCCGACCAGGGGCCACGCACAGCTTGACCTTCTGCTCACAAACAGGGAAAAACTAATAGGGAAAGTAGAAGTGGGTGACAACCGGGAAAGCAGTGATCATGAGATGGTAGATTTCAGGATCCTGACCAAAGGAAGAAAAGAGAGTAGTAAAATACACACCTTGGACTTCAAAAAAGCAGTTTTTGACTCCCTCAGAGACCTGATGGGCAGAATCCCCTGGGATGCTAACATGAAGGGGAAAGGAGTCCAGGACAGCTGGCAGTATTTTAAAGAAGCCTTATTGAAGGCACAGAAAGAAACCATCTCGATGCGTAACAAGAGAGGCAAACATGGTAGGAGACCGGATTGGCTTACAGGGGAAATCCTTGGTGAACTTAACCACAAAAAGGAAGCTTCCAAAAAGTGGAAACTTGGACAAATGACCAGGGAGGGGTTTGAATATAGCTCGAGAATGCCGGGGGGTTATCAGGAAGGCGAAAGCGCAAATGGAATTGCGACTGGTTAAGGATGTGAATGATAACAAGAAAGGTTTCTACAGGCATGTTAAAAAGAAGGTGATCAGAAAGGGTTTGTGGCCCCTACTGGATGAAGGAGGTAACCTAGTGACATGATGTGGGGAAAGCTTAAGTACTCAATGCTTTCTTTGCCTCTGTATTCACGGACAAGGTGGGCTCCTGGACTAATGCTCTCAGTGACGTAAGATGGGATGAAGATGGACAGCCCTTGGTGGGTAAAGAAGAGGTTAGGAACTATTTAGAAAAGCTAAACGTACACAAATCCATGGGTCCGGACTTAATGCAGCCGAGGGTACTGAGAGAGCTGGCAAATGGCATTGAGGAGCCTTTGGCCATTATCTTTAAAAAGTTGTGGAGATTAGGAGAAATCTCGGATGATTGGAAAAAGGCAAATGTAGTGCCCATCTTCAAAAAAGGGAAGAAGGATGATCCAGGGAACTATAGGCCAGTCAGTCTTACCTCGGTTCCAGGAAAAATCATGGAAGGGATCCTTAAGGAATCCATTTTGAGGCACTTGGAAGAGAGGAAGGTGATCAAGAATAGTCAGCATGGATTCACAAAGGGAAAGTTATACCTAAACAATCTGATTAGCTTCTGTGTTGAGGTAACTGGCTCTGTGGACATGGGAAAGTCAATGGATGTGATATACCTTGACTTTAGCAAAGATTTTGATACGGTCTCCCACAATATTCTTGCCAGCAAGTTAAGGGAATGTGGATTGGATACATGGACGGTAAGATGGATAGAAAGATGGCTAGAAGGCCGGGCCCAACGGGTAGTGATCAACGGCTTGATGTCAGGATGGTGGTTGGTTTCTAGCAGAGTACCCCAAGGTTCGGTTCTAGGACCGGTTTTGTTCAGTGTCTTCTTCAATGACCTGGAATAGGGGATGGATTGCACCCTCAGCAAGTTTGCGGTTGACACTAAGCTAGGGGGAGAGGTAGATACGCTTGAGGGCAGAGAGAGACAAATTGGAGGATTGGGCCACAAGGAATCTGATGAGGTTCAACAAGGACAAGAGCAGAGTCCTGTACTTGGGATGGAAGAATCCCAAGCGTTGTTACAGGCTGGGGACCAACTGGCTAAGTAGCAGTTCTGCAGAAAAGGACCTGGGGGTTACAGTGGATGAGAAGCTGGACATGAGTCAACAGTGTGCCCGTGTAGCCAAGAAGGCTACTGGCATATTAGATTGCATTAAGAGAGCATTGCCAGCAGATCCAGAGAAGTGATTATTCCCCTTTATTTGGCTTTGGTGAGGCCACATCTGGAGTACTGTGTCCAGTTCTGTGCCCCCCACTACAAAAAGGATGTGGACACATTGGAGAGGGTCCAGTGGAGGGCAACCAAAATGATTAGAGAGCTGGAGCATATGACTTATGAGGAGAGGCTGAGGGACTTTGGGTCTGTTTAGTCTGCAGAAGCAAAGAGTGAGGGGGGATTTGATAGCAGCTTTCTACTTCCTGAAGGGAGGTTCCAAAGAGGATGAAGAGGCTTTTTTCAGTAGTGACAGATGGCAGAACCAGGAGCAATGGTCTCAAGTTGTGGTGGGAGAGGTGCAGGTTGGATATTAGGAAAAACTATTTCACTAGAGTAGTGAAGCACTGGAATGGGTTACCTAGGGAAGTAGTGGAGTCTCCATCCCTAGAGGTGTTTTAAGTCTCAGCTTGACAAAGCTCTGGCTGGGTTGATTTAGTTGGGATTGGTCCTGCCTAGAGCAGGGGGCTGGACTTGATGACCTTCTGAAGACTCTTCCAGCTCTATGGTTCTATGATTCTAATAACTAGTAATAATAAATTGCCACTGAGACCTTGAATTTTGATATCCGTTAGGGATGTGATCTTTCTACTGAAATTCTTGTACAACTCTTAGTGTGGATGCAATTATCAGTATAAATATAAACATGTCTTACACCATGGTAGCTTATTTCCTTTCCCTACAGAAATACCGTAAAATCTCAAATATAATGTGCACCGATGTATAATGCGCACCCTGACTTTTGAATCTTATCATAACGAAAAAAAATCTATACTCCTATATATAATGCGCACCCCAAATTTGCCATATTTCCTGCCTTTTTGTATAGCTGGTTGATTGCACGTGAGCGTATGACTATATAATGCGTGGCATTTCGATGCACTCTTTGATACCATGAGTTGTCGATGATCTTACACTGCAGCTGAAAAACTTAAGGTAGTTAGCTATGCTGGGGCTCAAGCTATGCTGGGGCTCATGGCAACTGAACTGCTAGCCGTGAATTGGATGGCATAGAGTCAAACATTCGATTTTGGAGACTGCTGAAAGAGCATCTGCAAGCGATGCTTTGGACAAAGATGGATGAGTGAGGTCAAGGTGCTGCATATCCTGAGATGGAGGCCAAGCTGCTTGAGTGGATTACTGAACGTTGACAGCAAGGTGGTGGTGTTAGCATTGCGGAGAGTGAGGGCTTTGACCATTGCGAAAACGTGCACTAAAACAGCGGGTTTAAAGCTTCGTATGGCTGGGACGATCGGTTCATGCATCAGCATGGCCTATCGGTCCGACGATGAATGACAATCGCGCAGCTGGTGGACTCCAAATTACTACAGTTCCAGAAGTTTATCATAAAACTATGCAAGGAACACAGGTACAACCTTTCATTAATTGGTAATGCAGACCAGATTTACCTTTACATTTCAATAATCCTTACGATAGAACGCTTGAAGTGAAAGGTGCCAAGACCGTATCAATTGCTACCACAAAGCATGAAAAGTTGAGGTTTACCATTGTGCTTGCTTGCATGGCTGACAGAACACAGCTGCCGCCTTATGTTGTCTTTAGGTGCAGGACAATGTCAAAAAATGTTATATTCGCAAAGACTGTTCACATGCGTGTTCACCCTAACGGCTGGATTGACGAAGCTTTCATGCTTGATTGGCTACAGATGGTTTGGGCAAAGTGGCCGGGTGGACTTATGAGAAAGCAGTCTGTAATAGTTTGGGATGCATTTCGTTGTTGTCGTATGCCATCGATCAAGAAAATGCTTCAACATGATAAAACAGACTTGGCAATTATTCCTGGTGGAATCACCAAAATGTTGCAACTGCTTGATGTGACAGTTAATAAGCCAATGAAAGATGGACTCCGCAGGAAATGGAACACCTGGTTGTTGGATGGTGAATATACATTTACTGCTGGTGGACGTTTGCGAACACCGATGCGGCGAGACTTGACCCAGTGGATACCGGATGTCTAGCTTCAACTTGATCCCGCTATCATAAGGAAGGGGTTTCTGAAATGCTGCATCTCTAATGCAATGGATGGCAGTGAGGATGATGCCCTGTGGACGGATGTTGCACGCGATCCGAGCGACGATGAATTAGGTGAAGATGACAATGACTTGTATTATACCCCAGAAGATACTGCTCGTCTGTTCGAGGAAGATTATAGCAACAGCAAATCTGAGGGCTTTGAAGATGAGTAGAAGATCAATTTCTCTCAATGAAACTGACTATTAACATATTTGTGTCTCTAAACTACGGTATTGATTTACTTACTTTTACTCTTCTTTTTTTCAAAGTCTATATGCTTGCTTGTGTCTGGTAATAAAATTCAACTTCACATCCGGTGTCCAGCAATTAATTAACTGACGTGGAACTGCCAAAATAAAACTTTAAAAAATAACTCCTATATATAATGTGCACCCCGACTTTGATGCTAAAAAAACGGGAAAAAAGTGTGCATTACACTTGTGATTTTACAGTAACTGTCTTGGTATAAGTTACCTTTATTCCAGGAAAATGGTTACCAGATTAGGGGAGACTGGGAGTTGTACATCCTTGACTACACTAGCATGGTTAATGTGTAGACAAGGCACTAGCATGCTATGAGCTTATCACTGAAATTGTCATACTCCCTCTCATGTTAACATTGTATCATTTTATTTGCCCACTTGCTCCCATGGTAGTAATTTTATACCTACCTTTAAAAAGTTTCAGTCCAGGTTGGACCTCGCTGGTCCTGAATGAGGGGATTTGCTGGACCAGGAAAGGTTCCTCCCCTCATGGCTGTGCTGCCATTGGATTAGGGCTCCAGCGTGCCCTCACTAATGCATCAGCCCCTCTGCAGCTGGGACAGAGCTCCGCAGCGGGGGTGGAGGGATGGGGATGGAGCTCTGTAGCCAGGGCCTGACCTACTACCAGACCTCCCTCTTCTTTGGCTCCAACAGCTGGACTCCAGATGTTGCCAGATTAGGGAGTCCTGATTAAGGGAGGTACAACCTGTACCAAGATAATTTCAATTTATCTCAAATGCAGTATAGGAAGCAAAAAATCTTTTAAAATATCCTATTACGTTCAATATGATAATGGTTTTATATTTTGTATCTTGTAAAAATACTAACCTTGGATGAAGCAAAATGCAGGACAATGTAGCACTTTAAAGACTAACAAGATGGTTTATTAGATGATGAGCTTTCGTGGGCCAGACCCACTTCCTCAGATCAAATAGTGGAAGAAAGTAGTCACAACCATATATACCAAAGGATACAATTAAAAAAATGAACAAATATGAAAAGGACAAATCACATTGCAGAACAGGAGGGGGATGCGGGGGGGGGGGGGAAGGAAGGAAGGTAAGTGTCTGTGAATTGATGATATTAGAGGTAGGGAGAGTGGGATGTTTGTGAGTTAATGGTATTAGAGGTGATAATTGGGGAAACTATCTTGGTAATGGGTGAGATAGTTCAAGTGTTTGTTGAGTCCTTTTTGGAAAGTGTCGAATTTTAACATGAATGACAGTTCAGAGGATTCCCTTTCAAGTGCAGATGTAAAAGGTCTTTGTAGCAGAATGCAGGTGGTTAAGTCATTGAGAGAGTGTCCTTTCTGGTTAAAATGGCAAGAAACTGTTTTTTCTTTGTGATCTTGTCTGATATCTGTTTTGTGGGCACTTAATCCTTTGGCGAAGTGTCTGAGATATTTGTCCAATGTACATAGCAGACGGACACTTTCGGCACATGATAGCATAGATTATATTTCTGGATGCGCAGGAATATGTGTTCTTGATCTTATAACTCACTTGGTTAGGTCCAATAATGGTATCAGCAGAATGAATATGAGAGTTGAGTCTACTGTTTCATTTCTTAAATTGGAAATTCTTGAGACAAACTACATTTCCTTTTATTCTGTTTCAGGAGTGGAATGTGAAGATCTTATAGAAGAGCTGCTGTGTTGCCTCATTCAGCTCATTGTTGAAATCCCCCTTTTGTAAGTGCTTTTTACCGGATCTCTTTGAAACTTGGGATTTGTACTCTCCGGAGGGAATGTGTTCCTCATAATTTCCAAGCTTACTGTGCCAAAAAAAAAAAAGTTTGAAAAGTTTGAGCATTAGTCAGTTGCAAGACCACCATATCTGATCTCAGTAGTGATAATTGGCCTCTGGGTCTGAACTGAAGTATTTTGCTGCCTTAGATAAACGGTTATCATGCATACCTCCTCAATCCATCTTTTCTGCCCTATCCCATTTTTCTGTAGTTTCATTCCATCCCCTTATAGAACCTCAGAATACAGAAAAAGCATAGCTGCTACACTCTACAAAGAGGCTGTGTGCATCTGTTTCTGTTTGGGCACGGCCCCACTAAGTGTTATGATAAGGACAGGGGTAAATCTCATGGACGTTCCTCTTCAGTTGAAGCTTCCGTTGCTATAGATGCTAACCTGAAACTCACCCAAGTACCAGAAAGTGTGCTGGCTTGGAGCATAGAGACACAACAAAATATGAGAGCAGTACTCCTCGCCTCCTGCACTTATGTAGGGTCTTGGGTTTTTAAATTAAACTTGCGTTGCTCTTTTTAACCAGAAAGGTAAGTGAGATAAACTCTACATCCAAACTTCAGTTGAATTAAAGTTTGACTAACAAGAAAAATTATTGGGCAAACTCTTTCTATAAATTTTTGAAAATCAAACCAATTTGGTACCATGTTTCAGACTAGTGTTTACATTGCTAATTGTTCTGGTTGGAATGCTAACCAATCTGTTTGCTGCCCTTATAAAGATACAGCTGTTCTTGAAATATTGTATTCATTAAATGGAATTGTCATAATTAAACTAGTGTTTTGGGTTGTTAGTGGTATGATTTAGAGCAGTGGTCCCCAACCATTAGGGGTTGCCGGGCGCCAGGGGGCATGGCCGTTCGCCCGCCAGGCGCCCGGGGGGGGGAGAGCTGGGCCCCCCCATAGCCGCATTCCGGGGGCCGGCGCTCTCCCCTCAAGCGCCGCGCGCCCGGGGCCGGCGCTGGCGCTCTCTCCCCCCCCCCCCCTCCACCAAGCGCCGCGCGCCCGGCGCTCTCTCCCCCAAGTGCCGCGCGCTGGGTGCCGGCGCTGGCGTTCTTTCCTCCCTCCCTCCCCCAAGCGCCGCGCGCCCGGGCCGGCGCTAGCTCTCTGTCCCCAAGCGCCGCGCGCCCGAAGCCGGCGCTGGCGCTAGTGCTTCATCCCCGCTCCTCCCCCCAAGTGCCGCGCGCCCGGTGCCAGCGCTGGCGCTCTCTTCCCCCCATGCGCCGCGGGGGGTGAATCCGCGGCGTCCCCGGGGCCGGCGCTCACCGTGCGCCTCGCGCTCGGGGCCGGCTCCGGCACCGCGCATGCGCCACATGCCCGGGGCCAGGCCAGCCCTGAGCACTTGGTGGGTGCAGAGAAATGCCCCCGCGGGCGCCATGTTGGGGACCACGGATTTAGAGTATCAGTCTGCAAAGCAAAGAGGCATTCCCAGTGCTTCCTGAAACAGTTACACTTTTTGTTTGGAACAGATTAGAGGAAATACTAAGAGGTGAAAGGGCTGAGATACATGAAAACATTCATAAGTCCTGTATCTTTTTGTTGGAAAGCAATGTGATTGTGTGGTGTCCAGTGTCACCATTCCACAATCAAAGTTGATTTAACCCTTTTCAGCTGTTGGACCCTATGTCAGCATGTACTTACAGTAGTTTTTGAAAGCTACAATTACACTAATAGCAATATAGAGGGAAAACGTGTAAAGTTTAACATACTACACACTTCCAAAAAACACTTAGCTCTGTGGGACTAAAGTTGTCAGGAGTCTAGTTTTTGTCCAGAATACCTGATCAGAAAGGGATTTTAGCAGCTTGGGTTAGCACTGCTTACTGAGCTGTTAAGTCGGGTTGGCGCAGAGCTGGCAGGTTCCCAACCCAATTCTTCATGGACACTGGGAAGCAGCTGGCATGTCTCTCTGGCTCCTAGATGTAGAAGTTGCCAAGTGGGCTCTGCATGCTGCCCCTGCCCAGAGCATTGACTCTGAAGCTCCTATTGGCTGGGAACATTAGCCATTGAGAGCTGCAGGCGGGGACAGCATGCTGAGATGCTTAGCTGCAACTCCACGGAGAACCCGGAGGGACATACCATCTGCTTCCTGGGAGTTGCTTGAGGTAAGAGGTGCCCAGAGCCTGCACTCCTCATCCTCCATACCTTGGCCCGGAGTCTCCTCCCACACTGTGTCCTCCTGGAGCCTACACTGCTGCCTGTACTCCAACCCTGAGCTCTCATTCTGCACCCCATCGCACCCCATCACACCACCTAATTCCTTGCCTTAGCCCTGAGTCCCTTCAGCCTAACTCAGAGCACCCTCTTGCAACTCCAGCCCAGAGCCTACTCCCCTGCCCCAGCCTGGAGCCCCTTCCAGCATCCTGAACTTTCTGGCCCCACCGTGGAGCCTTCATCTCCTGCCAGAGCTCTCACCCTCCCCATATCTCTTCCCAGTCATGCCTGATGAAAATGGCATGGCAGGAGGTAGGGGAGGAAAAGCAAGCAAAGGGGAGGGGTGGAATGAGTGGCGGGGCAAGGTCTCAGAGAAGAGCGGGAAATGGGGGCTGAGGCAAAGATGTTCACTTTTGTGCAATTAGAAAGTTGGCAACTCTATTTGGAAAACATGTTTAGCTGACTGTTTAGTTTCTTTAGTTATGTCTACAATGCAATGAAAAACCTATGGCTGGGCCATGCCAGCTGACTTGGACTCACAGGGTTGTTTATTAGTGGTATAGATGTTTGAGCTCTGGGACCCTTTGATCTCATAGGGCCCTGGAGCCCAGGCTCCAGGCTGAGCTCGAATGTTTATGCTGCAGTTAAGTAGCCCAAACCCCACAAGTTCAAGTTGGCTGGCACAGACCAGCTGCGGTGTCTAATTACAGTGTAGACTTACATTTATAGTAATACCCATGCAAAATATTTGTACAGCTAAAACACGGGCTCTCAAACTTATTTTGCGTAGTTTCCTTCCCCCGCAGCAAAATTATTTGAGGCTGTGGCAACCCCCCATTCCCAAAAAATGACCATACCCCATTACATGCCACCCTTACTTTTGTGCTACTGCTTATGGCAGTGCTATCTTCAAAGCTGCGCACCCAGGCAGCAACTGCCACACTCAAGCTTCCAGCTCTGAAGGCAGCGCAGCAGTAAGAGTGGCATTACTGTGACCCTTCTGTAATAGTCTTGTGACCTCCTTTTGGGTTGAGACCCCCCCAGTTTGAGAAATACTGGGCTTGTTTTGTTTTTTTAGACAGAATATTCCTGAGATAGTATGTTAAGATGCTGATAGTTCTGACATAGCCAAAGTACAAATCTGGATACTTAAGAAAAATGTTCATTTTGTTTACCTTGAACAATGTAAAACAACTCCAGTCAGCAAGTTGTTTTGCAGGTCATTTGGTGAAGATTTAATGCATGGAAAACTGTTCCCGTGAGGACACACAAAATAAAAAAAATTCTCATTGAGGATTTTGTCTGTCTCTTCAAATTCATCTGTTGTTGAAGGTTGCCTTCTGAGTAGCTATAACATTCAATAGGGGCCCAGATCTGTAAACTCTGGTGTGCTCTCTTTCAGACAGATATGGTAGCGTTGAAAGGTTTTTTGGATTATGATAACTGCAGATTTGTATCTAGCTCATAAGTTCTTCTTCGAGGAGAGTCCCTGTGGATGCTCCACCTAAGGTGCTTCAGCGCCGCTGAGCCCTCGATTGGAGATTTGTGCCAGCAGTGTCTCAGGGCCGGCAGCGTGCACGAGGACTTGGTGTGTGTTCTAAGGAGGCTATTGCACATGAGCAGCTGGCCATTCCCCCTCAGTTCCTTTTCAACTGGTGCTGGCTGTGGTCACTGATCAGCAGTCTTCCTTTACCTCATCTTTTACCTGTCTACTTACTTATACTTTACCTCAGCAACCCGGACTCCCTACTCTCCTTATTAGCTGTATAGAAAACAAAAACAAAAAACCATTGTCGGACAAGTGCATGAAGCTGCATACTAAGCCCGCGTTTGTTCTGGCTCTCTAGGATAAGCCGATCTCGTCCGGATTTAAAAGGTGTTTGAGCTGCAGGCTGTCCTTTTCAATTTGAGGGGCGTGTAGAGTGTGTTCGCTGTCTGGGTGAACAGAATGCCTCAGAACATTGCCCATACTGTCAAAAGCTTACAACCCGATCCAGGAGATAAAGAGCTACAACTCAGAATGTTATAAATAGAGAAAAAGGCTTGGTTAGCTTCTGACCTTGAACAATCCGCTCCTCCCAGACACACATCACCTGGGACTGAGTCTGAGGCAGCGGCTCATATGGGGTCGAGCCCTAAGGACCGGGAAACCAACAAGATGAATAAAAGGTCCTATTCTTCCTCGGGGACTGACTCCCACTTGAGGAAGTGAGCTCCCCACAAAAATGCTGCATCTTCAACCCCACAAATGGGGTCTGATAAGCAGCATGCAAGCGGGACCAGCAAGGAAAAAAGCCGGAACCTGTGGCACTCAAAGTACTTCAGAAGGTACCACCAGAGGCAAAATGCAAAGCCTCAGCAGCGGCATCGACTGAAACATCTACAGCACCATCCTCCACTCAAAGACACCGCTTGCAGTAGTCACTGAGCACAAACAACTTAGTGGAAGCAGCACCGCCAGCACCACTAACCTACCCAGCACCGCGCTCTCACACCAAACAGCTGGCGTTTCCTTTAACTCTGCTGCATACGCCATATGCTTGCTGCTACCTGCTCGTCAGCTGCTTCCACATTTTACAATGGCAGCAGTGTTCTCAGTCAATTTGGTACTGAGGTCGTCACCGGTGGTACCCCGAAGACCTCATGGTGCACCTTCTCATCTTTGCCTGTCAGCTCAGTTGCCTCGTCACTCAGTGACAATGAGGATGCAGTGTCCAAACAGCCACAATGAACGTGGCGCTCCTCACATAGGACACAACAACAAAATCAGTAATGGCAACTCCCGCCGTGGCTCCCAACCCTGGTTATGCCTAACTGGCCATACTGGGACTCCTGGGCGGCTTACAGACAACAACAGTTTGCACAGCCATAGCAGACGCATCCAACACCAAAGTCCCAGACACCAGTGAGGCAGGCCATACAACAATACAGCTCAGACTCAAATGAACAAGACATGGACTCTATGGAGGAAGAATAGAGATCACCCTCTTCTCCACCCACACATAACTCATCCACTTCCACAAAGGATATGATCATAACCCCACCGTCAACTACGGGGGATGATTTTAAGTTGTTCCAAGATCTTTTCGAGAGAGTGAAAGAGATTTCACTAAGGTGTCAGTCAGACATGCCACAGACGCAACACTAACTTATAAACATTCTACAAACATCTTCCCATGTAAAATTGGCCAATCCCAAGAACGAGGTGCTCCTGGACCCCACCAAGAACATATGGTTCACGCCAGACTCAATCACCCCAACAACAAAACGAGTGCACAGTGGCAGCGTGGAGAGTAGAGAGGATAAGGTTTCCCTTTCCTATGCAACAAGTTCTAGCTGCTCCTGGGGGATTTCCAAGAATTCCCAGTACTGCCAGGAGATATAATTCCTCTATCATGTACTGGGTCAACCTCAGGGCCTTCTCCGACAAGTAAAATTGAATCAAAGAATTACAGCCCACAAAAGACTAGACTAGTATATGCTGCATACAGAGAACAAGATGGACAGAGGTGTACCAGTTTCTGAGCCACCAATACCAGGGAAATGATTGTTATACTCCGATAATCCTAACAAGTAACCCAAAAACCATATGCTGCAAACGACGACGAAAATTCTACAAGGTAATTGCCAGTTTGACCTGTGAAAAAATTTATTCCTAACCGCACGTGGCAGTAACAGTGCACATCTGAAAGAAAACCAGGCAGCCAAGCATCTGACAGAGGGAGGAGAGAATGCTTGATGCTGCCTGAGAGCCTTGGCTCTCCTCATCCAATGTCCCATCTCCAGCCATGACCATGCCTAATGTTTCAGATGAAGGATATTTGAATCATAGAACCATAGAGCTGGAAGAGACCTTAGAAGGCCATCAAGTCCAGCCCCCTGCCTGAGGCAAGACCAGTCCCAATTAAATCAACCCAGCCAGGGCTCTGTCAAGCTGAGACTTAAACATCTCTAGGGATGGAGACTCCACTACTTCCCTAGGTAACCCATTCCAGTGCTTCACTACCCTCCTAGTGAAATAGTTTTTCCTAATATCCAACATGGACCTCTCCCACTGTAACTTGAGACCATTGTTCCTTGTTCTGCCGTCCGTCAGTACAGTGAACAGCCTTTCTCCATCCTCTTGGGAACCTCCCTACAGGAAGTTGAAGGCTGCTATCAAATTCCCCCCTCACTCTTCTCTTCTTCTGCAGACTAAAGAAACCCAAATCCCTCAGTCTCTCCTCATAGGTCTTGCGCTCTAGCCCCCTAATCATTTTGCAAAAGCGACGAGAAGTCCTGTGGCACCTTATAGACTAACTGAAGTGTAGGAGCATAAGCTTTCGTGGGCAAAGACCCACTTCGTCAGATGCATGCACATCTGTGAGTGGGGCTCAAACAGCTGTGCAGCTGCGTAGCATACAGGAAACTTAGCATCTAACTAATTATCATATATGGGGGCAGGAAGGAATTTTCCCTTAGTTCAGACTGGCAGAGCCCCTGTTGTTTCTTTGTTAGTTTTTTGTTTTGCCTTCTTCTATAGCATGGGGCACCTTTCACTTTCTGGTTGAAACTAGTATACATGGTGGATTCTCTGTGACTTGGAAGTTTAGCTTACCCATAGGTTATGGGTATATTACAGCAGCAGGTGGGTGAGGTTCTGTTGTCGGCAATATGCAGAGGTCAAACTAGATGAAAGTTCCTTCTGGCCTTTCAATACCTCACTGCTCATATACTTTATTTCCACATTTTAGATGGAGGTGTAGGATTACCCAGTTTCTTCAGTAAGTCTGAATCGGCCACATACGCATGAAGCACCTGATGAGTATTAGTGTTATCATGTGGAGCTAGATAAGAATTATACATGATCTAGAAGTTTAATGTCTCCAGCTGTAACAGCAATGTTGTGGGCCATGTAATTGATACTTAGAAAAATTCTGAAAAAAATTGGGATCATCTTTGGTTTGGTGCATAGAGATTTGCAAAGATGATTATAGAACTGCCTATTGCAGCCTTTAGGAGAGTAAATATCTCTTCACTATCAAACCTTGAGCTTGGAATATTAACGTTCAGCTTTTTGTGTATTTTGAATGTCAATGCCTCTTGCTTTAGAATTATAACTACCAGAAACTGAGAGGCCTATCTAATCTCTATTCAGTTTACAAGCTACAAGTTCTGTCTGATCTGTCTCTCTGAGCATGGCAATGCTAATGTTCTCTTTAAGCATCAAGTATATTTTTTTCTTTTAATAGGGTTAATACCTCCCCTTATATTCGAGGAAAGAGTTTTAATTATTGGAGTCGTCATTGTTAAAATATACTAGATAAAACATAGTAATTTTATGAATAAATGAGAAATGGCATGTTTACCCAATCAGCCAACAGTTCTTGTATATCTGTGTAGCAAAAGTTGTTATATCCCAGAACATCTTTTATAAGAGAGTGAAGGAAATTCTCAGCATGGGAGAGTAGTGGAAGGAAGCAAAAAGAGGAATTACGTAGATTTAAAAAAAAAGAAAGCAAAACAAAAAATATGAGAAATACGCATTAGTACTCTATAATCAGGATTTGGTTTAAACTGTCCAAAAATTAATACTTGACACTTAGGGGGGGCTGCTGGATAAGGTGAAACTAGGAAATCCTCATCATCCTTGGGCTCTCACAATTACAACTGTAGAAATAATTACGTATAGAATATTGATACCGTGGTCCATAAGGAAGCACTAGCTAATAAAACTGTGATATATAGATATATAATTAATCCAGTGACATTGTATATCAATGCTCCTTTCCTAGGATTTAAGACCGTAGGAAGTAAATTGATGAAAATTTATTGATGATAGCCTTTCAACCCTGATCAGAGCAAGGCAAAAAGAAAAGGAATTGACATATCCGTATTAATATAGCACCCATCCACTTGTTTAGAGCAGGCATGTCAGATCATATTTATGCATTGCTCGCTCTCTCTGGTCTGATCATTCCCTAAATGTTTCCTCTTATGAGGAAGGAGTTTGCAGATTTTGAGATTTTTCTGCCACCTACGTAGAATTGAATGACCTTGCTGATTCTCTCCATACTAGCTCTTTTTTCTCTGTGTTTTTGCAATATAGTCTTCTTAATGGCAAACTTGAGGAATTTCACAATTGGTGCTCTAGGCCTATTCCTAGGAGCTGGCTTGAGGGCAAGGGCCCACTGTGTCTGTTTCATATCAAAACAAATGTCTGCTGGTAGGTACAACTACTTCGGGACACATGCAGCAGATTTACCTTTCTCTGTTCCTTTTGGTTTTCTATGTTGATTATCTTGATCTCAGAAGTCTTGATATTTCAGTTCTTCATAACCTGCAATTTATTTGCTTTAAAGTCATCTTCCACTTCAGAAACCTTGTATATTTAATTTCAGAGGTATTTTCAGCCACCTGTTGTAGACTGTCATTAGCTGCATTCCATCAGGCTCAGGCACCATCTTGCTTGTAGAGAGGGGACAGATTTTTCTGTTTCTCTGATGCTTTTGGAATTGGAGGAACAGGCGAGTTAGGGGGGTATCTTGGAGGTTTCAGTAGTGTGGTGCAATATTTCTCTGGGTCTGGGACCTACCCCTGCTGTGGTTCTGCATTTAATGTGTATTAGGAGTCAGGCAGGCAGGCAGCCTGGCTCAGTTCTGACTCGTGCCAGGTCAGGGAGCCCAGACCTCCCCATCCCAGACTTGGGCTGCTGCCACCCCACGCTGCTGCCTCTGAATCAGGAAGCTGGTCCGCAAGAGGAGCCAGTTTTAAAACCAGCTGGTTTTTAAACTGGCTCCTCTCATGGGCCAGCTCCTGCCTGGCATCTTGCACTGCTGACTGATACAGAGGCAGCAGCATGGAGTGGCAGGGTACTCGTTGGGAGTGGTGCCGGAGCACACTGGCTACATTATTTGTGACTAAGCTTGGTCAAAAATTTAACTACAGAAAATACATAGTCTAAAATTTTAATTGGGTATGTTTTAAATATAGTCAGCCCTCTTCCCCCCCCCCCCCCCCCCCCCCCCCCCCCTCACTTGGCTTTCTTGGTAACAGATATAGATTGGATACAGGCTGAATGTTCTAAGCATGTGTAAACATGACTTTCACATTATGAGAAAATATTTTAAATGCACAATTTGTAAATCGAAATGATAGCTTCATTCATATAACTATTCTCTCTTCTCCCTGCAGAGATATAACGTATAGCATTTCCCTGGAAGCTGTGACAACACTTGTTGTCTTTCTTTCCTGCCAACTATTTCACAAGGAAATTCTGCGAGAGAGTGTCATTCATAAATACCTGATGCATGGCCGATGGTATGTCACATTCTTGTGCTGCATTCAGTACAGAGCAAAGCAAATAGTTTTTCATGATGTCATAAACTTCTGGTTTTTGTTCCTAGATTGTTATACTTGAAGACAGTGTAAGGAGAGGACAGCATACTGAGTTTTATTGCATTGTGCTGCCACTTCGAATACAAAACAAAACATTGCCAAATGCTTGTGAAATGTTTCACATTTAAAGGTTCTCCTACCTTCATTTCAGTACAGCTTTACTTTGGATCCCATTCATCCTTATTACTTGATTGTACCATGTTTACATTTTATGAATTACTTAACACTTTTATTTTAAAAGAAATCATTTACTTTTTACTTTTCAATGTATCTTTGGGTTTTCTCTATAGTGTTCCTCTCTTGTATCATCTGAGTGCCTCAAAAATACTCCTGAAATTATTCCCTGCTACAGCACCATTTGTATAGATGGGAAAAGTGAGACATGGAAGCTTATTAGGCCCTGGTCTTGTAAACACTGAGAGCATGTCTACACAGCAGGGCAAAAGTCGATTTAAGTTATTCAACTTCAGCTACGTCAATTGCATAGCTGAAGTTGAAATAGCTTAATTCGGCTTTTAGTGCTGTCTACACAGCAGGAAGTTGAAGGAAGAACATTCTTCCTTTGACTTCCCTTACTCCTTGGCTACGTCTACATTGGCATGATTTTGCGCAAGAACTCTTTTGTGGAAGCGTTCTTGTGCAAAAACTCTTCCAGAAGAGTGTCGACACTGGCATGTGCCTTTGCACAAGAGATGTGCTTTTGCGCAAGAGCATCCATGCCAGTGTAGACGCTTTCTTCCTCAAGAAAGCTCTGATGGCCATTTTAACCATAGGGCTTTCTTGCGCAAGAAATTCATGTTGCCTGTCTACACTGGCCTCTTGCGCAAGAACAGTTGCGCAAGAGGGCTTATTTCTGAGCGAGAGCATCAGAGTTCTTGCACAAGAAGCCCTGATTTTATACATTAGAACGTCAGTGTTCTTGTGCAAGAACTCGCGGCCGCTTCTGTGCAAGATAATGTAGACACAGCCCTTGTGAAATGAGGGTTACAGGAGTCAGAATAAGAAGTCCTCCAGGTCGCCATTATTTCAAAATAATGGCTTGCTGTGTAGATGCGCTCTTTGTTATTTCAGAATAATGTCAGTTTATTTTGAAATAACGCTGCTGTGTAGACATACCCTGTGTTTCTAATTGTACTTACTTGAGTAGTCCTTTTGGCTTTGGAGAATTTAGGTAATTAATTCTGAATTAGTTCCAACAACTCTTCTCCACCACTGACAGTCACTGAGGTGAGGTCATGCCAGCGGTGAAAGTAAGTGTTGAGCTCCTCCGATAAGAAGCTGGCTGGTGCTAGGATGCTCTACTGCAAGAGGATGCATGGTGCACTGATAGCTGGGTTCCAACTGGCTCCTGGGGCTTTCCTGTAGGCTGGTGCTGGTGGTGGCCCCATACGCTGTGCTAAAGAGCAGGCAGCCAGGCAGGTTGAAGAGGCTGATTGGGGTTGCGCTGTAGGAGGCATGTGTTCTCTCAACCATGTTTCTAGTTCAGCATCTGCATCCCAGCCTGTGCTGCCTCTTTTTTGCCACGCTGGCAGTGCAGGAACAAAGGCAGTATGGGGTAGGGACTGGCAAGGTAACTTGGCTTACAACTAGGACTGCCCCAGGTCAGCCCTGAACTCCTTCCCACACACACCTCACTGGTACCTCAGCCCATTCCCAAGCACGCTGCCCTGATTCCTGTACCCCTCCATGCACCACCCAACCCTGACTCCTGTACCACACCACACACCCCAACTCCCTTAGCCTGGGGATGTAAGCGACTAGTCAACTATCTGAAACTACAGGCAGTCCCCGACTTACGCGGATCCGACTTACGTTGGATCCGCACTTACGAACGGAGCTTTCTCGCCCCGGAAGTCGGGGCGAGAAAGCCCCGTTCGTAAGCTGCTCCGGTGCCCCTGGTCTGCTGGAGACCGTCTCCAGCAGACCAGGGGCACCGGGCGGGTTCCCGCGCTTCTGAGGCTTTGCCAGAGCAAAGCCTCAGAAGCGCGGGAACCCCTGCTGCTGCCCCTTGAGACCCGGTGCCTGTGGTCTGCTGGGGACGGTCCCCAGCAGACCACAGGCACCCTGACTGAAGCCGCAGCCGCGGGGGGGTCCCGCGCCTCTGAGGCTTTGCTCTGGGACTGACCACAGGCACCCAGCAGACCACAGGCACCCAGACTGAAGCCGCAGCCGTGGCGGGGTCCCTCGCCTCTGAGGCTTTGCCAGAGCAAAGCCTCAGAGGCGCGGCACCCCGCTGCCGCTGCGGCTCTGCTCCCCGTGTCCCTGGTCTGCTGGGGGGAGGGGGGGGCGCAGCTAGTGTGCTCCCCCCCCCAGCAGACCAGGCTTTTGTTTTGGACTCTGGGGCAGAGCAGCTGGGGTGCTGCCGATTGGTCCTGCAGCGCCCGTGGGCACTACTGGACCAACCCGGCAGCACCCCAGCTGCTCTGCCCCAGGTCCTGATTCAGCCGCTGCTGGTCAGTTTCAGCAGCGGCTGAATCAGGACGTCTGGGGCAGAGCAGATGGGGTGCTGCTGGGTTGGTCCAGTAGCACCCCAGCTGCTCTGCCCCAGGCGTCCCCAGGTCAGCTTTTGCTGAAACTGACCAGCGCTGACTACAGGAAGCCCGAGGCAGAGTTGCTCTGCCCCGGGCTTCCTGGAATCAGCTGCTGATCAGTTTCAGCAGCAGCTGACTTGGGGACGCCTGGGGTTCTTAAGTTGATTCTGTATGTAAGTCAGAACTGGCGGTCAGTTTCAGCAGTGTCTGAATCTGGACGCCAGTTCCGACTTACATACAGATTCAACTTAAGAACAAACCTACAGTCCCTATCTTGTACGTAACCCGGGGACTGCCTGTATAAGCATAAACTTATTGGATAGTCAACTAGTGATGCGACTAGTTGCTTCCATCCCCTTGCTGCCTCTATCAGAGAGAGGCAGCAGGGGGGCAGAGCAAGAGTCAGTGCTGGGGTGAGCTGGCTTAAAAGCCAGTTCCCCCCAGCACTGTCTGTGTGCAAGGTGCAGGGGATGTAGAGGCACAGCAGGAAAAGGCGTGAGTGGGGACTGAAGCAGTCTCTGCTTGCACCATTTCTGCTACCATTCTGCGTTTGATTCTCCTGTGATTCCTCTGGGGCTCTTGTTGGTTTCAAAAGCAGAAGCTCCAGGGCTGCAGGGAGTGTGGGGCCAGTTCCCTACTGGTCTCTTGCTACAGTTCAAAAGCAGAGGTACCCTTATAGAATAATTGAATGGTCGATGGAAATCCTATTGACTATTTGATTAATCTAAATTTAACATCCGTACTTAAGCCCCCCACAGCCCACGCCACACTTACATTTCTTCCAAGTACTGTTGTATTGCAACTCCCCCTATCTCCACCCCAATGCCCTGCACTGAGCTGATCCACCTTCTGAGTTCTGTTTGTGCTCTATCTTTAAACAGTAAGAAAAACAAAAAATAAACACTGGCAATATTAGCTGTAGACAGTAACTCTTCTATATGCTAGCTGTTGCTGGTTGCTCCTTTCTGTACTGTTGATGGGGGAACATACCTACTAGTGAAGAGACTTACTACAGTAATGTCTGCAGAGATCTTTAAGTTGTATTGATGGAATGCACTCTAGATGTGGTAAATATTCCAGTGCTGTATTTTTGTACATGTAGTTATAACCTGTCCTCTTGTGTAATTATGCTTATATCAATCTTTCTTTAAGTTTTAGTGCAGTTACCAGTGTTCTTACTTCATGTTCTTTGATAAATATTAGATTTCTTTTTCTTTTCAGTCTCCCATACACCAGCAGACTTGTAAAAACATTATTATATAACTTCATTAGACAAGAGAGAAGCCCTCCCCCAGGTTCCCATGTCTTCCAGCAACAGACAGATGGAGGAGGATTGCTTTATGGCTTTGCATCAGGGGTTGCAAGTAAGTTTTACCTTTCCTCTAAATAGCTATCCTAATCTTTGTGTAATACAATTTTTATACATGCAATTAATCATCTTTAGAGATGATACCTGTACATGTGATTGTGGGAAATTACCCAATAGCAAGAGGAGGGCCCAGCAGCAGAATGGGGGACTTTTTGAAGTTTTAGTTGATTTGAGGACAGATCTGGTAGGTAGAGCTCGAGCTGGCAAAATAAGAAATCATTCAGAGACTCTGCCACTCTCAAGTATTATCAATCTCAAATATTTCTGTAGAATCAATAATAATAATAATAAAAAACCTATAATTCCTATCACCTTGGTATTACATTTAAGTAGTGAATATTGGGAAACCACTTTGCAGATCTGAGGACTGAAGAGTTGTGTCAGTTACTGTTTTTTCTTAAATGACTGTACTACAGGAAAAATTACATTAAACATTCAGAGTGTAATAACCAAGGAAAGCTTCTTCCAAGATATGATGGGAATCATTCTTATAAGACCACCTTTTCTGGAGATTACAAAAATAATTTTACTCTGCAGTGGTGATGGATAAGTCTTACCTGCAGCTTTGCACGTGGAAAAAGTTTTTTTTCATATGTATTTTATTTTTGTTTTTCTCTTGTTTAGAAGCAAAGTGATGAACAATTAATTAGAAATAATTGTTTGCACTTCTTCCAAATTCACATTGTAAGATATGTAAAATGTGTTTTACTCTAGGATCATACTTTTTGTTGTTTAACAGGAAGCAACAAATGTATATTCATTATCTATCTGTTGCACTTGCTTGATGGAGCTGGAGGGACTGTGGCCTAATATCAGTTTTGCAACACTTTTATTTGTGCTTACACTTTGGGCACTATTTGGCATGGTGACTCATACTATAGACCTAGAATACCGTGTTTAAAGTGATAGAAATGTAGCCGTGTTAGTCTGGGGTAGTTGAAGCAAAATGCAGGACAATGTAGCACTTTAAAGACTAACAAGATGTTTTATTAGATGATGAGCTTTCATGGGCCAGACCCACTTCCTCAGATCAAATAGTGGAAGAAAGTAGTCACAACCATATATACCAAAGGATACAATTAAAAAAATGAACAAATATGAAAAGGACAAATCACATTGCAGAACAGAAGGGGGATGCGGGGGGGGGTGGGGGGGGGGGGGGGGGGGGGGGGGGGGGGGGGGGGGGGGGGGGGGGGGGGGGGGGGGGGGGGGGGGGGGGGGGGGGGGGGGGGGGGGGGGGGGGGGGGGGGGGGGGGGGGGGGGGGGGGGGGGGGGGGGGGGGGGGGGGGGGGGGGGGGGGGGGGGGGGGGGGGGGGGGGGGGGGGGGGGGGGGGGGGGGGGGGGGGGGGGGGGGGGGGGGGGGGGGGGGGGGGGGGGGCGGGGGGGGGGGGAGGGGGAGGAAGGAAGGTAAGTGTCTGTGAATTGCTGATATTAAAGGTAGGGAGAGTGGGATGTTTGTGAGTTAATGGTATTACAGGTGATAATTGGGGAAACTGTCTTGGTAATGGGTGAGAAAGTTCAAATTCTTGTTAAGTCCTTGTTGTCAAGTGTCGAATTTTAACATGAATGACAGTTCAGAGGATTCCCTTTCAAGTGCAGATGTAAAAGGTCTTTGTAGCAGAATGTAGGTGGCTAAGTCATTTAGAGAGTGTCCTTTCTGGTTAAAGTGGCAAGAAACTGTTTTCTCTTTGTGATCTTGTCTGATATCTGTTTTGTGGGCATTAATCCTTTGGCGAAGTGTCTGAGATGTTTGTCCAATGTACATAGCAGACGGACACTTTCGGCACATGATAGCATAGATTATATTTCTGGATGCGCAGGAATATGTGTTCTTGATCTTATAACTCACTTGGTTAGGTCCAATAATGGTATCAGCAGAATGAATATGTGGACAAAGCTGGCAACGGGGTTTGTTGCAAGGGAAGGTACCAGGGTTGGTATTAGTGTGGTATGTCCTGTGGTGGTTGGTAAGAATCATCTTGAGGTTAGGTGGTTGTCTATAGGAGACTATGGGTCTGTTTCCCAGAGCCTCTTTGAGTATGGTATCCTGTTCCAATATAGGCTGTAGTTTATTGATAATGTGTTGGACAGGTTTAAGTTGGGGGTTGTAGGTGATGACAAGTGGTGTTCTATTGTTGGTTTTCTTGGGTCTGTCTTGAAGTAGATGGTTTCTAGGTATTCGTCTGGCTCTTTCAATTTGCTTTTTTATTTCTCTGGGTGGGTAGTTGAGATTTATAAATGCTTGGTAGAGATCCTGAAGCTTCTGGTCTCTGTCAGTGGGGTTAGAGCAGATGCGGTTGTATCGAAGGGCTTGGCTATAGACGATGGATCGTGTGGTGTGTTCTGGATGGGAGCTGGATGCATGTAGGTAACTGTATGAGTCGGTGGGTTTTCTGTAGAGAGTGGTGTCTAATTTTCCATTGTTGATTTGTACGGTGGTGTCCAGGAAGTGGATCTCTCGTGTAGAATGGTCCAGGCTGAGGTTGATGGTGGGGTGTAGGTTGTTGAAATCTCTGTGGAATATCTCCAGTGTTTCTTGGCCATGCGTCCAGATCATAAAGATGTCATCGATGTACCGTAGGTAGAGGAGGGGTAAAAGGGGACGGGAGTTGAGGAAACGTTGTTCTAGGTCAGCCATAAAGATGTTAGCATACTGTGGGGCCATGCGTGTACCCATGGCTGTGCCGCTGATCTGGAGGTATAAGTTGTTCTCAAACTGGAAATAATTGTGGGTGAGAACAAAGTTACATAGGTCTGCTATCAGGTTGGCAGTAGTGTCCTCTGGGATAGTGTTTCTGATTGCTTGTAATCCGTCTTCATGTGGGATGTTGGTGTATAGAGCTTCTACATCCATGGTGGCAAGGATGGTATTATAGGGAAGGTTATCGATGTTTTGTAGTTTCCTTAGGAAGTCAGTAGTGTCTCGGAGATAGCTGGGGGTATTGGTATTTGAACTTTCTCACCCATTACCAAGACAGTTTCCCCAATTATCACCTGTAATACCATTAACTCACAAACATCCCACTCTCCCTACCTTTAATATCAGCAATTCACAGACACTTACCTTCCTTCCTCCCCCTTCCCACCCCCCCGCATCCCCCTTCTGTTCTGCAATGTGATTTGTCCTTTTCATATTTGTTCATTTTTTTAATTGTATCCTTTGGTATATATGGTTGTGATTACTTTCTTCCACTATTTGATCTGAGGAAGTGGGTCTGGCCCACGAAAGCTCATCATCTAATAAACCATCCTGTTAGTCTTTAAAGTGCTACATTGTCCTGCATTTTGCGTGATTTAAAGGTTTTTCTCTTTTGCGGTAAGTAATCCAGCTCTCTGAGCAATAGTAGTGAGGCCAACAGAAGCATTCTTCTCTTGATCTAGTTGTATCTATACATGGTGGGGGGTGTGTGTGTGTGTGTGTGTGTGTGTTAATGCAACATATTCAGTTAGGACTGTGGAGCTGTGTCAGCCTAAGTTTGAAGCAGGGACCAACCCTTATGCTTCAACAAGGTTGATAGTTATTTACTTTTGTCACAGACAAGCTTGGCCATGTAGCTTGTTGTGGTTGGGTCTTCTGCTTAAAAACAGAAGTACTGTGTCATCTTCCTAAGAGTAGTGGTTTCTCATACTGTGCTTGATGACAGTTTTTCACGTCTTACTTTTGTGCTGAATTTGGCTGGTGCTTGCCCTGTCAACGAGGGGGGCGTGAAATTTTAACTATGTACGGGCTTAATTGATGAGTCTTGGCTCATCCATTAACATGCATGATTACCCGCAGCCTTCCCTCCCCTTGCAACTGCTGCCTCTGATAGAAACAGCAGTGGCTCCTGGGGAGCTGCTTGCCTCTCCTTTTCCCCCTCCCACATGTAACTGCTGAAATTTTCATCAGCTGCACATTTACTTGAATAAACACATTTTAATATCTCTATTGTCAACCCCCAAGGAGGTAATGTGTGTAAGTGAATGAGTGTGAGTGTATCTGTGCTGTGTATAATATGCATAGTCGTTTGAGCTGAGTATTGCTATATAATGGAAGGAAGAGCTATCTGCTATGTCATAGACATTGTACGTTCCTTTTTATCTGACCAGTTAAATGACGACTCTGTCCAGGTGTATTGCCACTAGAAGATTTTATTCTTTTGCAAAATCCATTTAGTGGCTGCTTCTCTGAGGAGTGTTAAAGTTCAGACCGTGAGTGGTTAGCCAGGAAATACTTACACTGTTCCAGTTGAACACTAATCTTGGTCTCCTCATGGAGGCAGTAAAAGAGTGCATCTTTATAACAGAGCCCAGTGCTAAACATATTGCTATTTACGCATAAAGAGATGTTGTCACACACATCTTTCCTGTTGGCCCATATTTCTTTTCTAATTTGAAATGCTGTTTAAAGTTTTCTAATAGGGAAATGGGCAGACAGTGATAATATTTGAATGGTGCTCAGAATCAGTGATAAAGCAGTTGTTTCCCTTGCAATATAATTTGACACTTTTTCTAAATAACGGAATATTTGTGTACATAAATTGTTCATAAAAATCATGTTATCCCAAGGATCTTGAAGCCCAGTCCCATGTTCTATCCACCAGTCCACTTCCCCCTCCCCCCTCTTCTCTCATAGAAGATACAATGAAAACTACTTTGAAACTATTTTAAAGCTGGGTTTCTTTACAATATGGGCTCTTGATTATGACATGGAAAATGACTTTTAGATTATATTTTCTTGATCCCTGCTCTTCCTCCAAATCTTTTTGTTTCCCTCTCTTCCTCCTCCAGTCCCAGGCTTTCCAATCATGTTCTAATACCTGCCCACTTCAAAGGGACAACAGCCATCATAGGTAAATGAGTGATTTTTTTTTTCTTCAATCATTTTTGAGAAAGGTGACATCTACAGACACTTTCTTTACCCCTTCAGCTTTCCATCCTATGATGCCTTACTTTGTGTAGGAACTTGCTCACTGTCCCTATGTATCAGAGAGAGAGATATTTGAAAACAGCAAATTCAAAACATGATTTAAAAAGTTGGAGGGGTAGCCATGTTAGTCTGTAACTTTAAAAACAAGAAGTAGTCCAGCATTACCTTAGAGATGATCAAAATGTATATATAGTATCATATTTTGTGTTCAAAACCCACTTCCCATTCTGTATGTGTGAAACATTGTTCCATTGTTCCTTCTAAAGAAGCAAAGAGAAGCTAAAATAGCAGTCATACACCCTTCCCAAAAGTGTGGGCACATCAGTTCATGCACCAGAGCAACTGGTATAGAGCTATATCCCCATGGATGGGGCTGGTGATGCCATGGCTGTTTTGTTCCTAACTTGCACTAGGCTCATCTGCTAGTCCCAACTGTGCTGTGGGTGAGAGAGGGCATACCCCAAACCCTTTCCTCTGGCTGCAGGATGCTTCTCTTTCTCCTCCCCACTACACTTCCTGCCTCCATCACTCCTCAGTTGCTTGCCCAGCTACCTGACCACTCCATACCCAGATCACCGCTTTCCTAGCCTTATCCCCTATACCTGAATCTTCACTCTGCCAAGCCCTACCTTTCCGTGCATCTGAACTCTGCTGTGAGCCCCTCCCCCTGCACCCAGACCATCTGCCACTGAGCCCCTCCTAGAATCTGCACCTTGACAAGCCTCCCTCACACACACACACACACACACACACACACACACACACACACACACACACACACACACACACACACACACACACACACACACACACACACACACACACAATCCTACGTGCCCCCAGTGCCCACTTTCCTAAGCACCTGGAATCAACCCTTTTGAGTCACATCCCTTTCAATTTTCAGACTCTCTCCCTGCTGAGTCCCAACCACTTTCACCTGGATCTCCTGCACTTAGAACCCCCTGCAAGCTCCTATGCAGAATTTTTAATTCATGAAGAATTCCCTTAGGAGTAAATAAATACAACACTATGTAGGCTGGGCCTGTGTGCAGTGGATGGTATTACTGGAATACTGGAAAGTTAATCCTCAAGTATTACAGTATATGTATGTCCTCAAGTCAATAATGCAGAGAATACAGCATCCTGCTTGCTCTGTTCTTATCTATTCAGAGTACCACTGTTACAAATTCTTTCACATGTAGCTATAATGATAATGATGCCTTTGTATAAATCCCTTCTTACTGTATTTCATGTTCAATTTTTTTGTCCTCACTTCTGAAGCTCTGCACTCATGTGTTCAGTTCTCATCTCCTTCTATGCTCCTGCCCCCTTCACTCCTAAACAAAACTTCTGACAGTTCCTTTGGTGTCCTCCCACACTAATTTTCATGCTTCTGCTTTCATTTTCTAAAACTGCTATGCCATCTCATGATGAAAGTCTTGATTTAAACATTTCTTAATGCTATTTCCCATTAAATCATTGAAGATCCATCCTAGAAAAAAGATGCGCCTGTTTTGTCCTTTTCCTTTTAAAGTATTGTTCTAGTAGTTATCTCCATACATGAGTTGACTAGTCCTTTGTGTGCTTGAATTGTATTCTTTTTTGTTTTAGAATATAAAATCTCTTAGGTGTGGATCATAAGTGAAAACGAGAGGCAGTGTGTTGGCAATATAAATTACATGATGGTCAGTTCCTGATGCTTCTGAATTAAGCCTTGTGTGCTCATCTCCTTTTTACTGCATCAAATGCATTGGCAGGTGAACAATAAATAAGAATTTTGAAAATGTAAAATGTTGCTAGCATATTAAATTAGGCTGTAGAAGAGTTTTTAAACCCAGCTGGGGGAATACCGACAGGTGGATGGAGACATCCCTTAAGGGAAGATTTATTAATACACATTCTTTGTATCTGAGTAAGATGTTATTAAAGCACATGTAGGAACTTAAGGGAAACAGTCAAATGAAAGAAGTCCCATTCAGTTATATCACTTAATGGCAGACAGCTAAAAAGTGACATATTTTGTAAGGACTTGCAAACAAATTCTGGAAGCCTAAATATTAAGGTGGGCTGGTGTTTCATGGGCATTTTACAAGACTACTTCAAGATCATCTTCAGTCTGACAATTCAGACAGTCTGAATTTTTTTGACTGAATTGATCCGGTTTACAATCCTCAATAAGAACCTTGATCTTCATCAGTAAAACTATTACTTTAGTAGTGTCTAAACTTTCTGGTCAGATTCACTTAGTGTATATTATTGACATCGTTATAGGCACACAAGGCAATGTGTGCAATTCTAAGCTTGTAAAAGAATAATAAAACCTGGAGCAGGAAATGATCTCTCAGGTCATCTAGTTTGTCTCTAAAAGTTTGTCTAGTCCATAAATATACTTTTGTGGCATTAATATAAATTGCTTAATTCAGTTTACAAAGATCAGATGGCTTTTCTTGAAAATTCTGATTCTCATCAAGTGGAAATGGACAAAAGTTCTTTACCTCTAATGACTTGGGATCATTAAAGTGTATGCTTTGCTCTTTTATGATAGTTGATAGAGCACTTGGGAGCATCTGGCTTCCTACTTCATATGTATGTGACCAAACATACACAATCCATTGTTCTTGTTTGTTGTCTATTATGCGTTCTTCTCTTTAGTAAATGTACTTGCATCACTACCTCTTAAACGAATCACAAGGAAAACAAATTTTAATACCGTATGTTTTATATTACAATTTAAAAATATTATGAAGTTTTATTATCAATTCTCAAATTAGAGATGTTGTGTCAAGAAATCTCGAAGTAGATAGGCCTTATGAAGTGGTTCTCAAAATGTGGTCTGCAGGTGTTTTGATGGTGGGTTGTAGGCTTGGGACTCACCCCTGTCCCCGCAGTGGGAAGCTTTCACTGGCGTTCCAGCCCTGCCCCCCCCCCGGTACAAAGTTGGCCCATCAGTGTTGGCTTCCCACTGTGGGGGAGGAGGAGATGAGCCTCATGGAAGAAGGAAATGGCTGGAGGGATGACAGTGCAGGAAACCACTCTACTAGAGACTTTCCCTGCCGCACCCATTGGCGCAGCCCACTCCTATACTTACTGTCCTACTCAATCTTCCCTATCCTCAGCCCATTTCTGCACCCAATCTCGTATCCAGACCCTGCACCCTCCAACCCCTCCTGCACCCAATTTGTCATCATGGGTGGGTTGGCTAGCGGTCCCACGGAAGGGTCTCTGTTGAGTGGGGGGGAAGGCTGTGGGCCAAAAAGTTGAGAACAGCTGGCCTAATAATAGAGCCAATTTAACAAAGGAACCATGAGTTTTCCTAGTATGCTTACTAGGCTCTCATCTTACTTATGATTACTTTAAATTGAATAAAGCTTCTGTCTTGAAAAACTTTACTGGTGATTCTCACAACTATTTAATCTAGAGCTATCTCCTTCTGTTCAAACTAAAATCTCAGCCCCTCTCTCTGACTGTGTCACAGGGATATGTAGACATGTGCTTAAGCTCAGCATAGCTAAAATGGTGTTCTTCACCTTCCCACACTTTTCTTGCCTTCTTGCCACTTCCTGTCTGGATCACCATGAACCACATCACCATCCTTGTCTGTTACTAAGTCCTGAAATTTGAGCATCATCTTTGATTCAGACCTTTCTCTAGCTCCTTACATCTAGGCTATGTCTAAACTATGCAGATTCTTTCTACATATTTTCTCTGTGCTATTTCCTATCAATACATGAAGCTAACATTCATATCCAAGCTCTCATCCTCTTGCTCTCCTGATTATTTCAACCATTGTCAGCTGCGTCTTGTCCTACAAGGATCAGCTTCTTGCCATGGCCCCCCACCCGGCTTTATGAAAATTGGCATATGAATATGCATAACTCGAAGATGCTTTAGCCAAAATGCATCATGTGACATTTTTAAAGTTATATTCTGCTGAATGTGTATATTTTGTTTTCGTGCATGTATTATTCTTATATGTGAAGTTAGAAATATGAAGTGTAAAGCTGCTGCTTATTCTAGAATTTCCAGTGAGAGCCATTTGTGGGATTTAGGGGCTTAATGGCCCAGTGCTCAAGGGGATGACCTATAAATGGCTTGTTTTTCCAGTAATCCCAAATTGTGATTAGTCCTAAATGATGCTGGAACCCATTTTCAATCTTCTGCTTTTCCACTCAAGGTGAGAAAAGTTTGCATTGAACACACAATTCCCACCTTGTGCAAGGGAGATATGAAGGTGGGAAATCAAACAAATAGGGCAAATGCCAGAAGAACCCCACTTACCACCCAAGATGCTTGCTGCAAACGTTTAGGACTGAACAGGGGGAAGGATCAGGCCAAGTTAGGAGACTGCCTAGCTTCTGAAAAAGATGATTAAAACTACTGTTGGGGTAAGAATTTGCATATAACATTTCTTAGTGTATTAGGCTTAATTATCGTGTTTTATTTTGGCTTAGTAACTCACTTTGATCCGTCTGTTTTCATTTCCAATCACTTAAATCCTACTTTTTAAATATAGTAAAACACTTGTGTTTATCATCTAGCCCATTATAAATAATTGGAAGCCATGGGGGAGCCCCAGCTGTTCATATCACTTTTTCATTGATAGAGAGAGCCCAGGAGCTTTCTCTGGGTAAGAACTTTATACAGAGTAAAAAAGATTGATTTGGGGGTTTGGTCCCTTTTGGAGGTTGGGTTCCTGGATGTTGTCAAGGCACTATAGCTGAGCCCTCCCAGAGCTGGTTCAGCATCTCTGTTGTTCTACTAGAGGGCTGTTATCCCAACTCTGTGCCTTTGTTGGAGAAGACCAGACCTTTTGGCCCATCAAGGACAGGACTGTGGGGTGCCCCACGGTGCAGGTAGGTGGGCTCAATGGTGTGATGAGAGCATTGGGTGACAGGGCTCTCTGATCGAACCTGTCACATCTCCATTGCTCACTTGTAATAAAGTGCTTTGTGTTTTCTTCCATAGTGCCCTTCACATTTGGAAACAGCTCCATATAAACATTCACAAAACTGATTGATTATCTTCCTTAAAATCCCCCTTTTCTGTGATGTCTGCAACAATATTGGCAAATGGTTAGGCTGCTGTTGTGCTGAGGCCATTTTTTTGTTTTGGGCTCAAACTACACGTTTTGTTTGACACTCGAATGATCCCCCTCGTATATATTTTGTCTTGGAATATGTGTATGTTCTTATGCTGAACTATTTGCTAGTGTCACATTAAATATAAAATCAGACTACCTTTTGCAGATCTGTGGAAGACTCTGTGTAGCTCGAGAACTTGTCTCCCTCACTAATGGCAGTAGGTCAAATAAAAGATATTAACCTCCCCTAACTTTTCTCTTGAAAAACCATCATGTTTACCACTGATTAGTGGTTTTTGTGGAACTGCAGAGACTGCAGGATCACGCAACCTATGCTTGCAACGCTCAGGAGAGTAGTGCAGAGCTGTGCAGGCACCTTGCTTCTGTCAGAGATGGATAGCGAGTTTGTAGAAGTTTGAAGAAGGTGCAAAAATTATGGGATGACAGTGACATTATGGGAAGTTGATCCCATGCTCCTGTCCCTCGGTGACTTGTTTTGGGCCCATTTTGCATGCCCAGATGTCCGAAAAGACACTGTGCTGGATGGTGGTGAGTTTTGCAATGGGCTAGCTATCCTTTGTGGACCGCACTGTGCATCGATGCAAGCACTCATGATGATTACATGCTCCAAGAACACAAGGAGCCAAGTGTACGTGTGCACAAGGGATGCACTCACTGCAATGGCAAGTTGGGGTTTGCCCCTCTGTGCCTGTTCACCTATCATTCCTGCCAGGGAGCAGGGTCAGGATACAGGGGCTTACCCTATCCCACCTGCCTAGCATTCTTGATGGGGTGGAAGATAGGGTGTGGTAGATTCCCCCACTCCGCAGTGCCAGGTGAACAGAGTGGGTCAAGAACTGGGGGTGCCTGTTTTTCCATGGGTCCCTCCATTTAGCCAAGGCTCCTGAGCTTTGGCCCAGTAGCTAGTCTGCCACTGGCTTCATGCCAATGTAGCTTGTCAGCATAACTTGGTGGTGTAGACACGACCTCAGCCAGCACCTAATGAGAGAGAAGAGACGGAACACGGGGACATGTATACAAAAGCTAGTACCAATTAATCATACCTGTTAGGTACACATTCTTGCATGGATGTCCGTGTGTGTTTGCAATATAAATGGTATGAACTATAATATCTGTTCTTCTGATCATGAGACTGGGCTACTTTACTTCAGCATAGTTAGCTCCTTGTTAACAAAGTTTTTGTGCAGGAATAAAAAGTTCTAAAATACTGGGGGGAAAACTAATTGAATGTGGAAGCTTTCATTATATCCTTAATCTGTACTCTTGGTTTTAAGGATTGCAGCCATGCTTGTTTTGACTCCTGCAAGAGTGAGGTCCAGTGAAAGGTGAACTGAGGATCCATTGAAGGTTTTGATTTGGAAATTTGTTGTCTTTTTTGGATTAGGATAAACCCTTCACATGATTATAGTAAACATTTTTATTTTGTACTTAATGTTTTAAAAGAGCCAGCCCTAATTAAATGTTCCGCCAAACTGGAATTTTCAACACAAGTATGAGATTTTTACATAACCTCTGATAAATGGACTATTTTTCCTTTTGAACAAGCCATCAATAACATTTTTCCTTATTTCTGTGAAAGGGTTTCTTAGCCAAATTAGAAGGCCAAAATAGTGATTCTGTGCTTAGCAAAATAATAGCATAGTGGTAAAACTAACTGTTTAACTGTTGCAGATTAATTTTATTTCCTCCTCCAACCTGAAACCAGTGGTTATTGATGAGCAGGGTTTTTTTGGTGGTTGCAGCTGGAGAATGGTTGATGTGTGGTAGTTATAATGTATAGCAACAATCATTATTTTTCATGACAGTTGGGTTTGCTTGTCAGTTGCCTCTCGAGTTCAAGTGAGTGGCATTTTCCAGTATGACTCATTTGGGGGAAAGAAAAACACTATTAACAGGAAAAGTATGTGGCACCTAGGAACAGACGTCCTGTTGAAAAGAATGGATTTTCACTTTTTCAAATATATCTTTGAGTTAAAGAGAAGTTTAACCAGCATACCAACCGGAATTTGTTTTCATCTTCCAGTAATTTGCCTCTCTTGAGAGTTGGACACTGGTACTAAGATTAGGTCTGTGCTACAAACTTTTGCTGGCATAGCTATGTCTATCCAGGGGTATTTTGAAGAGTTATTTGTGGCTGACATAGATCTGGTTAACATAATGTGATGGGGAGGAGAAAGGGAAAAGAAGCTTGGGAGATGCTAACAAAAGTGCAGCTTTGCTGGCACAAGCTATATCCACACTAGGAGCATTTTGCTGGTAGAAATGTCCTGGCAAAGCCTTCTAAGTGGTATAGACATAGCCTAATTAAAACAGCTTTAAAAGTGGAGTTAAAAAAACCCAAGATGTACAGCTGCAGTGGTTATAAATTGTTTTTCACCTTGTCAGGTGATAATCTTGTTTTAAACTATCCCTTAAAAAACGTTTACAGCTTTTAGCATGCTTATTTGCAATTGTGTTTAAACGTTCTATAGCGTATAGAAAACAAACCTTCTCCCATTGTAGTCAGGAAGAGCTTTACATGAATTTTAGTAGTAACAGGTTCTTAAAATGAAATCTGTCACTGAAGTACTATAGTTGCATTATAATTTTGCTTAGTAGTTACAAACATCTAATTAGAGAGATTTAATTTTTCAAAAAGTATAAATTTGAAGAGGAATGTGGGAAGAATGGGTGGATAGATGAGTCTGAAAGAGAGTGTATAGGGATCTCTTTCCCTTTTCCCATTTTATCTTAGTTCCTACCAGTCTGCTTTATTTCCCAGTCATATAAAGTGTATCATGGAGAAGCATGGAACTGAGGAGGTGATCTGAGGGAGGCAGGCTGAAAAGTGAAGAGCCGTGCTTCCAAGATCCATTCCCTCCTTTTCTGTTGCTCAATTGCAGTCTGTCAGGTCATTCTTTACCACAAGCTCAAGTATTTATGGCTTAATCCTGCAAGGTGCTGAGTATCCTGATCCAGCAAAGCACTTATATATAGCTAGTCCCTAGATCCTGCGTTTCTTTATTCATCCCGTGGTGTACTCCTCTTTTCCACAAATTTTTGAGGATCTGATAGAGTTCTGCAGTGGCACCACTGCTCTGAAGGACTTGCTACAGTTTAATGAGCAAGGTTTTTCTCTAGTGAACCATAAACGGTTTGCCTGACAGAACAATGCCTGTATGTGGCAGAGAACCAAACTCTTCCTGTTAGGCATAGGGATATAAAGGAATAATCAATTAGTCAACTACCTGATAAACCTAGGCTTCAGTCCTGGTTTGCGCCTGGACCTGGACCTACCCCTGCTGCGGCTCTGCAGTTTAAATGTAGTAGGAGCCTGCATGCTTGGCTCCTACTACATTTAAATCACAGAACTGCAGTGGCCCCTTACCAACTAATCCTGTACTCAATACAAATTGTACACTATTAGTCATCTACTTAACATCCTTAGTTAGGCAAACTTGCCCTTTTGTCCCAGCCTCTAACAATAATAGAGCTGAACTGTTACCACTTTTCCTCTGAACGTTATTTGTGGTAAATTCGGAGACTAAATTCAATGAGAGAACTATGGGAAAAGAGGGAATTTGAGTCCTACAGGAAATGAAAAATTCAATACAACCTTAACTCTAAAGTTGGTCCTGATATTTCCATAATAATCTGAAAATCCTGTTACAAAAGCTTAATGTGCTTACATCTTTCCTTGTTCCATTAGTCTTTTGAAGCTATTTGTTCAGCATAAAGAAAATTTGTAATCTGTGAACCTGCAGATGGTATTAAGATCTCGACTTCAATATAGTAAAATGACTGTAACTTTCCAACTAGACTGCATATTTGTTCACAAAATAACATATTAATCTAATTTATTAGAATAATGTATTTTGAATCTTAACTACTATAACACAAAACACTTAATCCATTCAATGTAAGTCCATTTATTTCTTCCAGGAACATAAACGACTATTAAATTTTTTTATTAAGCAGCTGTTGTTATGTGTTACATAATGCTTAATATGTGTCCTTGGAGTATATGCAGGTTTGTAATTCACTCAGACTCTGCTGACAGAGCTTGTATATGGCAATAGAGCTTCTCAAATCAGCTGCAGCTGGCATTCATTTTGAAGCCATATTTTATTTGTCATAGAGAAGGCCAGATTCTTCAGTTCACTTTGCACCTTATAGGTGGCATACAGTAAATTTAAAAGAATGGAAAGGGGCTTTGAGAAAATGCCCACTGCATGGACATTTCCCATGCCCTTCTTAGTACAAGGGTGCTGTGGTAATGGTGGTGAGACCGAAAAGCCTATCCAGAAGGCAGTCTGCATCAGATCTTGTGCTTGCTACCACAGGACCTCCAATATCTCTACTGGCTGGTCTCTGACAACTAGGAGAGCCCTGAAGAGAGAGGTGTCAAGATTGAGGTTCACACTTAGTGACCCAAGAAGATTGGAAAAAATCTTCATTTTTTTCCCTCTTTTCTTTGGCGAATTAGGGAACAGGCAGCTTAGGAGTCTTGCTTTTATCCTCTGGAAAGTGTCATGGAATGAGCAAGCAGAGGAAAAAAATCATCATCCCTACTCCACAACACAGGCACATCTTGCTGAAGTTATGGCAAGGAGGAGGTATATTGAAACAGTCAAATATTTGGAACTACTTATTTAGGTCTGGGCCTTGCCATAATAGATTATATCACCAGCATCTAAGGTCTTGTTTATACTAGAGAAATTTAAACCAGTTAAAGGCTTGTGATGATTGCAATACACCGTTCACACACAGAGAAATCCTCAGACAGTTTACAAATTGTCTGGTAAGTGGTTGGAGCAGGCAACTTTTCAGCAGATCTGATAACCACTTAAAGTATAATTGGATCAGTCTGAATCAACTTAATGTCAGTGTAGATACAGCAGACAAAATTAGTCTCCTTCTTATTAGTCAACAGTGCACCACTGATTTAGACATATCTCCCTGAATACATTGCTTTGGGAAGGTGAGGTGGAAATTGTGTTATGGACTGGCACATTGATCAATTTGAGAGAGGAATCATTTGCTGAAAACCATGTTAGCTATTCTCCCCTAAGTATACTGTGGAGGAGTTTCAGATTGAAGTTCTTGTTCTAAAATATCCTTGTCTACATTGGTGAAGGAGCCATGTTAAAACTCTGTTAAAGCACAGCAAATTCTGTTTAAGCATATATTTAGGCAGCTCTGATTTTTAAAGTGTCAGCCCTGCAGTAATGAATAGACAATAATGGTTGGTTCTGTTAATATAAGCAATATATGTCCCTCATACTATTCAGACAACAATGTGGCGTTAAATAAAATAGGCCAGGATCCTATAATGTGATGCACATAAGCACACCCATGTTCCCATGCAGAGCCACAGTTACGTTCAGTAGGGAGTGGCCTGAGCTTCTACCTGTGTGGCAGAGGAATATGCATCTGTCAGTTTTAGCCAGAAATGTTGTTTTCTCATGGAAAAAGCTAAATAGCAAAGGACTTTTCCTGATAGGTTGTTTCAGTGCTTTTTTTGTGTCTATGTGTTTATATATATATATATATATATATATATAAATATATATATATAAATATAAAAAAAAAGAAAAGAAAAGAGTGCCGGCACTCCAGGGGAAAAGTTGTTGAGCTCTGATTGGAGGTGCCGGTACTGAGTACCAGGCAGTACTGTCACAAAAAAAGCACTGTTTTTTTTTTTTTTTAAACCATCAGTTGCCTACTATACCAGGATCAACGAAAAGAAAATTATATTTAACACTTATTAAAAAAAAAAAAATGTATGATTAACAGTTGTAAGAAAAATGATAATCTCATGTTTTAGCTCCATCTCAACCACATGGCAGATGAAAGTATAGTTAAAACACAAGAAGATATGTTTGGTCCAATAATGCATGCATGCAGGTTTATATGAGTTAGTATGTTAGGAGGCAAGAGGTAGTGTCTCTAACCATAGAAGGCATCAGAACATTACCCAGATATGCACTTGAGAATGTTCATGTTTTAATGACTTTCAAATGTTAATTTGAAAAAAATCAATCAAAAACCCCATACCTTTTCCGCACATCTCTTAACCACTGGGGATGAGAATAGGACAAAAGTGGGAAACAGGTTACCACATTTTCTGAAATAATAATTTGTGCATTTCAAGAAATGCTCAATTTTCATGGAGAATGTGTCCATCTACTTCACATAAAGACCTGGGGGTACCTTTGCTGCAGTTATCCCTTTGGTCAGCTGCAGCCATTCTGCACACCTGAGCAGATGTATATTTTGGTGGGTGTTTGCCTTTCGTAGTGCCTGAATATACATGTTTATGTTCTGCACGTATTTTCTAAATGATATTTTGCCTATTCATGACAGTAATTCTGAGAGTGGTTAGTACAAATATTATTGATCCGTTGATACATGTTTCTGTTCAGAAGTTGATCAGCTGCTGGTGCAATTAACGTGGTATAATGTACTTCATTAAATGAAGATACCAAACCGTAATGCTTAGGACATTACTAATCACTTATAAAAGGAATTATGGAAAACCCCAGAAGCATCTGACATCACTATTTAACTGTCTTATAACTTATACATAACTATGTCCTTTTCCAGCACGGATTTGAAATTCCCTTTCTTTCCGCTTCCCCACTCAGCAGAGTTTTATAGTGGAAATACAAACACAATTGTAACTGTTGCAATATTCATATAGTCATATTGTTCCGCACCTTGAAGTCATCCCTTTCCTATGTGTTATTAAAATGGCAAAAAATCAGATAAGGTTTAGCAGATTTGTATGCATTAAAAATACTTATCTTGGTGTCTGCAGTTGTTCCTTATGAGAGGTTCAGCATTTAATATTAAATTGAATTACTTATTTTTTAAAGCTTCAGAGGGGTAACCAAGTTCGTCTGTAACAGGAAATACTTAAAAAACAACTTCCAATTCGGAGACCATTTGTATCTTCAAGTCAGAGGCACAGCCATAGGCACCCACATGGCACCACAATATGCCAACATCTTTATGGCTGACCTTGAACAACATTTCCTCAGCTCTCGCCCCCTAGCACGCTTACGCTACTTGTGCTACACTGATGATGTCTTCTTCATATTGACCCACGGGAAAGAGACCCTTGAATTCACAGGGATTTCAACAGCTTCCACCCCACCATCAACCTCAGCTTTGATCAGTCCACATGAAAGATCCACTTATTTGACACTGCAGTACACTTAAATGATGGACAAATTTCCACCACCCTATACCAGAAACCTACTGACCACTACACTTACCTTCATGCCTCTAGCTTCTATCCCAGATACATTTCTCAATCTATTGTATACAACCAAGCCCTAAAATACAACCAGATTTGCTCCAATCCCACAGACTGAGACAAAAACCTACCGGATCTATATAGAGCATTCTTAAAATTGAAATACCCACCCAGAGAAGTGAAAAAACAGATCGACAGAGCCAAAAGAGTACCCAGACATGAACTACTTCAAGATAGGCTCAAAAGAGAAAACAATAGAATTCTACTTGTCATCAGCTACAGTCTACAACTTAAAACCCTCCAATGCATTATCAACAATCTACAACCCATCCTGGAAAATGACCCCTCACTCTGAGGCCTTGGGAGTCTACAGACAACCTCCTAATCTCAAACAAATTATTTCCGGTAACTATGCAACACATCTCTATCATCATCCTCCAGGAACCCACCCCTGCAATCAGCCCCAGTGCCAGCTCTGCCCACACATCTACACTAGTGATTTCATCACTGAACCCAACCACATCAGCCACCAAATCAGAGGCTCATTTAACTGCACATCCACTAATGTGATCTGTGCCATCAAATGCCAACAATGCCCCACTGCCATGTATATTGGCCAAACTGGACAGTCTCTGTGGGAAAGAATTAATAGACACAAATTAGATCTCCGAAAAAGCAATACACAAAAGCACTTTAATCTGCCTGGACACTAATTAAAGGATCTCCAATTCACCATGTTATTTCAGACCAATTCCACAGGCCAAATACACAGAGAAGAATTGGAACGAACATCATTTACAAGTTTAATTTTTATGCAAATGGTATGACCAGGGACATGGGCTGGCTCCCACTCCCATCCTAATGACTTAACCAAACAATGGAGTGCTAATTGTTCTTATCAGCCTCTTGTAACCACTTGAAACATCTATTCACTGTTTCTCTCTTTTTCTCTCTCTCCCCTCTTCCTCCCCTCCCCTGCCCCACACCCCTCCTTTATTTATTCTTGGATCCTAACTTCTAATACTACAGTCATCTGAAGAAGTGGGTTGCACCCATGAAAGGTCATGATACCATCTACACATTTTGTTAGTCTTTAAGGTGCTGCTAGACTATTTGTTTTTAAAGTTTTTTTTTTGTTTTTTTAAAGACATGCAGGAAAATAAAATGACATTTACTCCTTTATTGCATTGTGAAATATTAACATATTTTATCCAGTAAAATAGTTCTTGTATTTCTGCAGGATTTTGATACCAGTGATGTGTTTGCTTCAGAACTCACATTATTCTTTTGGTCTCAATATAAATGAAAGGGCTAGAGGTCAGATTTCTCCCAACTGGCTTGAGGGGATGTCTATGCTACAGTTAAAAATCCATGTTTGGTCCATTCTAGTTAACTTGGGCTCACAGGGCTCAGGCTAAGAGGATGTTTAATGGTGGTGTAGATACTTGGGCAGGAGCCTGGGCTCTAGGACTTTGTGAGGTGGGAAGCTCCCAGAGTGTGGTCTGCAGCCTGAGCCCAAACATTTACACTGCAAATTAAACATCCCCTTAGCTCCTTAACCCAAGTCCTGCAAGTCTGAGACAACAGGTCTAATTACTGTATAGACATACCTTGAAAGTTTGTTCTTTTCCAAGCCATTAAAAGTCTTCTCGTCCACTGCAAGCATGTTTCATGATGTGTGGCTAAGTCATTTGAGAATCTCTTGATATTTTCTGTGATTAAATGGCACTTTTTGAAAGAGTATGCCTCTCTATGCACTATTGAAGAACACTTAACAGTGAAGGCTCAAATAATTTTTACAATAATTGCTGTTAATTTCCTACAAAGAATTGTAGCAAATATTGAAAATAGACATTGGAAGAAAGCGGACCCAAAGAGAGACATACCGTGTTATCAAACAGGCTGTCTGATCCTGCTCTCATTGAAGGCAGTTACAAAATTCCCATTCATTCCAGCAGTGCAGCATCAAGACGAGATGGGGGGAAAATAGATTAAATATATTAACTTCATAGTAAATTATTATGCTATCGGTAACAAGAAAAATTCAGTGCTAGTCATAGCTTTTTATTAAACTCTGGGTAAGAGATAAGAAAAATAAAGAATAGTAATAAACAGTTTTCAAAATATTAGAAGGCTAGTCATGGAATGCCCAAGGATACGCGCTACGATAATAGATATACATTAGTAAAGTGTGTTTATTAATATATGGAAAAAGATGCCATTGGAATTATTCTTCCCTTGAGGCAGTTCTGCTCAATGTTTTTGGCATCACACTTTACAAACTGAAGTAGCTGTAGAACAAGAAGATCCCCAGACAACTATTTGTAAAACTGCATATCTCTAACAAAAATAGAGCCAGTAAAATAAATCAAAGTAATTTAACAAGTATTCCTTTAGGTTAGCAATTGTCTCTTCAGAGAAAAAATAGTTGTTAAAGGCGGGGAAAAAATTGTCTTATAAACACATTTACAACCATTAGTCCAAAGAATATTGCTTGGCTATCATCGGTGGCCAAACTACAGATTGTGAGCCACATGTGGCTCTTTTACAAATAAAGTATGGTTTACAAAGCCCCTACCCCTGCCACCCCTTAGGCAGGGAGATCAGGGCTTCTGCCTTGCAGTGGGGTGGTCAGGCTAAAGGCTTCTGCCAGAGATGTCTGATGCCTGCTGAGAATGGAGGGAGCCCCTCCCCAACAGCTTGAGTCATGCCTCCTCCGGCACACGTCTCCTCTTATCCTCAGCTGCCATTCCCTATAGTTTCCAGGTGTTAGCTTTGCATGGAGAGACAGCAGCAAAGAGCTGAGAGCTGCTGGGAGTGGGGGAGGCACTCTCCCTATATCTCCTAGCTGTTTGTCACTGCCTCACCTCACAGCATCATCTGTTGTGCAGGGAGGGGGCCTGGTAGCACCATGTGACTGAGTAGAGCCAGCAAACCCTAGCAAAAACCATGAGCAAGGCAGGTGACCCTATGTGTCACCATCCCATGTGTTGCCTCTGACTTCTGCCCAGTGGAGAGAGTGAGGTCTTTAGGCTTCAGCCCCATAGGAAATGCCTACTATGGCTTAGTCCTGAGTAGGCATGTTCCATGGGGCTTAAGCTTTGAGACACCCCACACATAAGCCTCAGCATGTGAATTCTGTATTAATGAAGCCCTGAGACACTCCCCTTCCCTATAAGACTGAAGCCCAAGTCCTGACAAGTACTCCCTGGCTCTCGAACATCTGAAGATTTTTATGTGTTCAGCTCAGAAGATCAATAATTTTGACCACTGCTGTCCTACATAGTAACACGGGAAAGAACACAAGACAATTGCGGTAGAAAGATCATTACCAACACAAGTTTTTAAAAAATTGGCTTCACCAATTTTTGCCACTGCCTCTCCATGTAGAGCTAAATAAAATGTATAGCTTGCAATTGGTTTTACACATACAAAATGAGAAATGACTGCATAGGAAGGAGAACTGCAGAACGGGATTACAGTCCTAGTGGGTCACAAGCTTAAGATGAATCAATAGTGTACCACTATTGCAATAGCAAACATCATCCTGGATTGTGTTAGAATACTCATTTGAAGTATTGTCCGGTTCTGGGTGCAATATTTCAAGAAAGATGTGGACAGATTGGATACAGTCAAGAGAAGAGCAACAAAAATGATTACAGGTGTAGAAAACATGACCTTTGAGGGAAGACTGAAAGAATTGAGGTTGTTTAGTCTGGAAAAGAGAAGACCGAGAGGAAGCATAATAGTTTTCAAGTAGGTAGAACATTTTTACAAGGAGAGAGAGAGAAAATATTCTCCTTAGCCTCTGGGCAAGAAGTAATGGGCACAAATCACATTAAGGCATATTTAGGATGGACAGTAGGAAAAACTTTCTAATGTTAGGGTAGTGAAGCACTGGAATAAATTGCCTATGGAGGTTGTGGAATCACTATTATTGGAGATTTTTAAAAGCAGGTTAGACAAATACCTCTCAGGGATGGTCTATGATTCTAGGACCAGGAGACTGGACTAGATAACTTTTCAAGGTCCATTCCAGCTATGATGTTATGATCCTAGATTAGAATATTAGCCTTTTTCACAACTGCATCACTCATACTCAGTTTGTGATCCACTATAACCTCTGGATTCTTTTCAGCAATGCTATCACTTCCCCTGTTTCCCATTTTGTACTTGTGCATTTTATTTTCCCTTCCTAAGTAAAGTATTTTGCACTTTTCTTTACTGAATTTCATCTTACTGATTTCAGGCAAGTTGTCCAATTTGTCAAGGTTGTTTTGAATTCTAATCCTGTCCTCCAGAGTCCTGCTTTTGCAACACCTCCCAACTTGATGTCATCCTGAAATTTTATAAACATACCGAGCAAGTGATTGACAGTTGCATTCTGCTCTCACTACAGGAATGGATTCAGCCATGAGAGAATGGGATAAGTGTATAAACTGAAAATTATTGGCTCTCAAATCTCTCCCTTCTATCTCAGTTTTTCCCACATTGGTAAGGCACTTATTGAGATTCTGTTGTCTAAGCAGAGGATCCGAAGTATGGGATAAGAATATATATGTAAAAATTGACCCTTATTATTGTAGTATCTAAGTATCTCATAAATATTACGTTAATTTATTCTCTCAACTCAGTTGTGGGGAAGGGTTGATTATCCCCATTTTGCAATCGGGAATTGAGGCACAGAAAGATTGAGTGACTTACTCTGCTAAAGGCATGGTATGTGAATTTGGGTAAGAATTAAATTCAGGTTTGTAGAGTTCTAGTCCACAACATTAACAGTGAGCCCATGTTGCTTCTGGTGGTAGGAAGCCAAATTCTGCATTAGAGTAGGGTGCAGATAACCTCTCTTTTGGTGACAGGTATTGAAGACTCCAGCTGTAAGAATTGTGTTGTCCTTAACTCTAGTTTTTGTGGGTATGTTTTAAAGGGAAGAAGAAAGGGATCTCCCGCTCAGGAAGAAATTTTTCTTTGGACAAGGGAGTCTCTGGATTTGGCATGAAAATGCCTCCACCTCAGAAGCTGCCATCTTACTATCTCTGGGCAGCAGCTGCAGTGTCCACTTATATGCCTGCTATTCACTCTTAAAGGGACAAAGATATGGAGTTGCTTATTAGGGGTGTCATCTGACTCAGGTTCCCAAATACCAGATCCCTCAAGGAGTAACATTTTTCAAGAACTTAATTCACAAACTTAGGGGGAAATAGGCCTATTCTTCTGGGTATAACAGTTCCTCTGACTCATCACCAGAGGGTGCCAGAGCTAAAGGCTCTGCTCCTAAGATTTTATTGGTGGGGGAGGGGAACATAATAAAAATCTTCATTCATTTTCAAATTTAATTAATTTTCATCCACATATTCCTGGGCATTGCCAAAGGGGGAGAAGGTTAAGAAATCTGTTCAATCTAAGTCCAAGAGAGGCAAAAAAAAAAAAGTTGAGGAAAGTCAGGATCTTCCTTACAGAAGGAAATGAACTATTAGGGTGTGTCTAGACTACACCTCTCTGTCGACAGAGAGATGTAGATTAGGCACATCGAAATTGCTAAGGAAGAAGAGATTTAAATATCCCATGCTTCATTAGCATAAACATGGCCACCACTTTTTTCGAAATGGAGCTTTTTTGAAAAAAAAAACAGTCTAGACACGGATCTGTCAAAAATAAACCCTTTTTCGACAGATCCTATAAACCTCATTTTTTGAGGAATACAGGATCTGTCGAAAAAGGCTTTATTATCGACAGATGTGTGTCTAGATTGCCGTTTTTCGAAAAATCTGTTTCAAAAAAAGCGGTGGCCATGTTTATGCTAATTAAGCACAGGATATTTAAATCCCTGCTTCATTAGAAATTTTGATGTGCTTGATTTGCATCCCTCTGTCGACAGAGGGATGCAGTCTAGATGTAGCCCCAATGTTGGAGTCTGAATTGTAGATGAAGCAAACCAGAAAGGCTCTCTTTTTTCCAATTTCTCTCCTGCTCAGGAGGCTAGTGGGCTTACTTTGTTTTTTTCCCCCCAGTGCCCATCATTATATGGGTAATACTAAAGAATAGAAAGGAGGAAGTGGAAGTGATTTTAGTGGCCTCCCATTGGCTCAGGAAATGTTGATTACCTGATTTAATGAACAGGCCGGTGGTGCCATTGTTAATCCTTAATTTGAGACCATATTTGTTAACTCAGGATCCAGATTTTTGCCAAGAACAAAGCAAGTTAAATGTAGCAGCTTGCATCTGAAAGGAAATTTCTAGAATGAAAGGGTTATTCTGTTAGTGTCACTGATGCTGTTAGAATCTTAGAAAAATAATCAAAGAGCCAGGATCTGGTTGAAATTCAAAGCTTGGCGTAGAGAGAGACATATTCAGCTTATGTTCTGGTGTTTTTTATCATGATTTTAAAAACTTATTGCATACTATTCCTTGACAATACACATTTATTTACTGTCTGCAATTTTGAGGATATTCAGAAAATCTTACCACCATAAAGACCGATACCCAGCTTCATTAGAGCAGCTCTGGTGTTTCTCTCAAGGTTCATAGAACTCCATCTTGTGATTTGACTATTGTGCTAAGTGCCTTAAGGCACTGTTGTTTCAAAATACATTCAATTTTTCATTGAGCACAAGAGATCCTATATCTACCTTTTTATCCATATCCGTCTAACCCAAAAGAGAAGCTGTGGCAGTAGCGGGATGTAAGTTTTATTGGTGAAGGAACTGAAAGCATAAGAAAAGCAGCCTTACAGATCTTATTCCATCCAAAGGGGGAATGTGTTAAGGCATCTACAACATCAGTCTCTCAGTGAAATATGCTGGTGCTGGTTCTAAGGTATATAAAACAAAAGACCCCATTTTCCATTGGCATCAGAGCTTAGTCTAAAGCAGGGCTATTCAACACGTGGCCCATGGGCTACATGTACCCCACGATCAATTTGTTTGCAGCCCACGGTGCAGTTTAGGTTTACATGGGGCTCAACACATGACTCGTGGGTGGGATCCTTTGAACATGACCTCCACTAGGAACATGCTCCACAAGGACAAGTCGATATAATGGTCTTCCGTTGGTATGCGTTTTAGTAGTTAAATTCCTGGACTGTCATTGTTCATTAAAAGTGCTGTTATATGGGTGGAAATCAGGTAAATATTGCATTTCATTAATATCAGCAGAACTGACTTAAATAGTGCCTGCGTGTTGTGTAGTCTTGCCTTAATCTTTGTATTCATGCCCATCAATGTGCAGGAAGCTAGTTGCATATATATTTGCATGTATATGCAACCACACTTAAGTTGTGACCCTTGGCATGTGCTGAGAATATCATTGTAGTCCTTGGGGCTTCCACAGTTGAGTAGTCCTGCTCTAAAGTACCAACAGTGGTGATATCATGGTTTGAGAAAGGGCAGGCCTCTTCCAACTTATAAAGCTGCAATTTGATCATCTCTGCATTCCAAGTTTTACAAAATTGATTCTCTGAGCATACCCTCAGACAACTCCAGCACCACCAACAACCCCTGGTATAGCCAACCATGGGTATCTCCAGGGTGTTCTATACCACCATCTCGTGGGATTCTGGGGCTGTGTATTGTACCCATGCTTCTCAGGCATCTAGACTCATCTGGTACCCCCTAGAGATACTCCTCAGCCATGATGTCCAAAACATGATAACCTCCCAAAAAGAGCATTTAGGGGCAGAAGTGTGGGCATTAAGAAAGTGGTGAGACTGGGGACCAGCATATCTTCCTCCACCTGCTGATGAGGTGTTCATGCCTCCACCATCATCCTGGAGTGTTGACTTCCAGCTTTTTCAGGACATGACCAACAGTGGCAGATACTGTATAAATACCAATAGAAGAAATTAAGGATGCCATCCTCTAGCTCCTTGACATACTACATTCCTCTGTATCCTCTAAAATAGCCCTCCCCATTATTGAGGCTTTTCTGAATTCTGCAGAAACCATATGGTGGACCCTAGCATCAGTGGGGTCTACCTGCAAATGAGCTGACAATAATTATTCCAGCTAGGGGGACGGAATTCCTCTTCTCCCACCTTCTTCCTAGTTCCAGGTGGTGGATGCTGTGAACTTTTGTGGCTATCTACACTAAATGCCCATTCTCTCAAAGATTGGAAGTGTTTGGGTCCTTTTTTGGGAGGAAAGCCTATTCCTTAGCCATGCTATGGATTCAGATTGCCAATTACCAAGCCCTAACAGCAAAATATGGTTCTGTCAACTGTTCAGAACTTAACAGTTTCATTGATCAGCTGCATGAGCCACACCACGATCAGTTCAAAGCCATCATCTAGGAGAGACTGTTCCTAGTGGCCAAGAGAGTACTATGGTCTGCTGTTGGTGCAGCCAACACAGTGGTTAGTTCCCTATCCACAGCAATGATTATGTGACTTGTGTTGTGGTTACGTGTGTCAGGCTTCCTGAGGCATAGTCAGCTTTTGATGGCCACCCCCAAGTTCTTCACAGAGAAGATGGATGCCACTCTGTTTGCTGGGCACTTGCATAGCAGGATAAAAGAGAAAATTTAGTCTGCAGCCCTAGCACAAACTATGCACTGCCCAATTCTCAGTGCTATTAGCAGCCACAGAAGAAAACATAAGCTCTCTTCATAAATCATCTAGCAACACACAGTCTTCCATGTTCAAACTGTTCACTTCCAAGCAACAATTTTGACATATTGTTCGAGGCATCACTAGAGTGCTCCCCCCTAACCACTACAGCTAGCCACTATTTCCTACCTACTTGGCTACCATCTGGCAACTTTTTGTAGAATTTGGGAAATGTATAGCCATCGAACCAATGGTTCTTGGAAATTGTTTGCATTGGGTACTCCATCCATTTTACTTCTCTACCACCTCCACAATACTCTTCCCCCATCTTTCTTCGGGAACTTGTCTTGTGAGAGTTTACTGCAGCATGAGTGAAATTGTCTCCTACAGTTACGATGTTTCTCAACATCTATGAAACAAAATATTTTATTCTAGCTATTTTCTAATACCCAAGGGGAAGGGAGAGTGGAGACCCATACTAGACCTCAGAGCACTCAGAAAATTAGTCAAAACTCGGTTTCAAGGTGGTCACTTGATCAATGATTATTCCAGCATTGGAAAAGGGAAACTGACTTTTGGCCCTCGATCTTCAGGATGCCTGCTACTATTTCTCTATCCTGCCACCTCAGACAGTTCCTCAGAGTTGCTCTAGGACGAAACCACTCCCAGTACAGAGTACTCTCCTTAGTAGTGAACTATGCATCTATGCTTCCAAGGAATCATCATTTACCTCTACCTGGGTAATGGTCTCCTCAGAGCTTCTTCAGAGCTTGGTCTTTTGAAGAGCCTTGCCAGATCACCAAATCTGCAATAGATTTGTTAATGGAAATAGATCTATAGATCAGTGTCAGAAATCAACCCTCACTCCAGTGCAGCACCTGGAATTGATACCTGCTGTCTTCAGCTCCTTAAGCAGGCCAGAGCTCTGGTGTATCCACACATATTCCTTTCTTTGGAGACTATTTAAAACAGCCCACAAATATATGCCACAGATTTACAACTCTTGGAGCATATGACAGCAGCCACAGCAGTAATACCAGATCAGGCTTCACTTGTAGTGTCTTCAGACATGGTTCACTTCAGTTTACATACCAAACAGATACAGGGTAGGCAAACATCTGTCACCACTCATCAGGATCAAAAAGTCCTTACGGGGTGAAAAGACCCAGCAGATATTTGCCAGAGGATGATTTGTTTATTAATAATAATAATAATAATAATAATTAATAATAATAAAAAAGGATCCTGTTGTTGCTTCTCATCACTGATTCATCCCTCATAAGATGGTCTACACAGCCTTTCAACAAAAGCTAGTCATCTACGGAGATATTCCTCCACATCAACCTCGTCAAACTCCGGGCAGTCAAGAATATCTATGCCCACTTCCTCCCACTGATCAAGGGATCATGAGAGCCCTGACAGACAACATAGCATGTGTGTACTACATACATTGATAAGGAAAACCTAGAACACTCTCTCTCTGTGCAGAGATTATGGCGCTGGTACACCACCCATCATGTCACACTATCAGTGATTTACTGAAGTCTGTTGCAAATTTCCATATGATCATGAGTGGGAGATAAACCCAGAAATAGTTCATTAGCTATTCAGGTGGGGTGGGGAGAGACAGCAACCACAGAGCTGTTTGCCACCTACCTGAAAAGGAAATGTCCTGCTATTGCTCCAGAGCCCGGGATGAGGCAACACGCTCTAGGTGAGTCTCTTTCTGCCCAGAGGAATGGATCTTCTTTATGCCTTTCCGCTGTTACCCCCCCTACTGCTGAAGATCTTATTAAAATTAAAAAGAGCACACGTTATGCTGATTGCTCATACTTGGCTCAGATAGACTTGGTACCTTGACTTGTCAGAACTTTCAGCATGTCTTCCAATCTCTCTCCATTACACTCCTTGCATTCTATCACAAAATGAAGAACGTACCACACATCCTGACCTGGGAATTCTCAAAGCATGGCTCTTTCATGGTTCTAAAATATAGAGAGCTCCTACTTGAAGGAGATACAAGAGATATTAAAAAAGAGTGGTAAGTCTTCAACCCACCAGACTTGCATAGAAAAATGGTCCAGGTTTTTGTTTTGGTGTACAGGCAGTCCCCAGGTTACATGGATCCGACTTACATCGGATCCCTACTTACAAACGGGGTGAGGCAACCCCGCACTAGCTGCTTCCCCCCAGCAGACCAGGGAGACGCGAAGCTAGCATTCCCCCCCGCCCTCCAGCAGACCAGGAAGACGTGGAGCAGCTTTTCTCAGCAGACACCTCAGCTTGAGAATAAAGGACTGAGGGAAGTGAGGTGTGGGAGAATAAAACTGAGCTCTGGAGAAATGTTTGGCTAGTGTTTCCCCTACAATATGTACCAGTTCCGACTTACATACAAATTCAACTTAAGAACAAACCTACAGTCCCTATCTTGTATGTAACCTGGGGACTTCCTGTACTTCCCATTAAATTTCCCTGATCTCCATGACTCTTCCAGAGATCTTAGATTATGTGCTGAGTAAAAAAATAAAATAAAATAAAAGGAACGATCTTTTCTTTACCTTGGTGTCCATCTGGTGACTAGCAGCCTTTCACTGCCTAGTAGAGGGTTACTCAGTGCTGTCACACCCACCACTAAACACTTTCTTAAGGTTATAGTGAAGTTTTTCTCACAACCCTAACCTCCTGCTCCCATGTGGGACTTGAACCTGCTGTTAAAAGCTTAACTAGACTTCCCTTCAAATCTTACGGCCATCTGTTCACTTACATACCTTTCAATGAAGACTGTTGAAAATTTGGGTTGCATTCATGGAAAGGTTTGCTTCTGAGTATGTTTAGAACCACAAAGTTAGTGAATTTGAATTTTAATGTTAACTAAACATTGAAAAATGCCTTAGAACAAACACGTCAACCACTACAGATGGCAACATTCAAATTAAATTTGTAATTATAGCGCACATGGCATAATGTTAGATCTTGGCAATTCCTGCATTTTGTAGGCTTGACATTTTTGCTAACAATTTCTTCTCATTGGGAGCCAGATTGCTGAAAAGGAAGAAAGACTTTATAAAAGGTAATTTATATTTCTCCCTGGTAATGTGGGTGTAGTGCTAGACATAATTTCTTATGTAGTATGGTGTTCATTATGTAAATAATTATTGTATCCTTTCTCAAGCATAGAAAGGGACATAATAATCAGCTAGAATGCCAAATCCTTTTGGCCAGAATTTCATCCATAAATTATAATCATGCATGCATGTGGGCGACTTATTTAAATTCTAATGTCTGTGAGAGAAGTGTAGGAGGTAATAAAAGTTTGCACCATAATGGTTAATGTATTGAATGTGTGTTGAGAATTTTGTTCTGACTGTATTTTTGGGTCTTTTTAAACCATGTACACTGATGCCTTAAATGAAGATTTTACTTAATCAGTTAATGGAGCAATAATTAAACATTACAGCATTTATTTCTCTCATGCATGTCTGCACTTAATACTAATCAGTCTAGTTAGAGAGAAATTGCTTGAGCATCTCAGGTTCTTTTACACATAGTTTCCTTACTGATTTAATTATTTTCATTAGGAGCATGACTTTCTACTGAAGTGAATAAATTGGGAATCCTGACTAAAATGTAGTCATATTGGCATAAAGATGTCTTCTATTGATAGTGTAGTTTATCATCTTTCTCATAAGGACTGTGTAAGCACCCTTATTCAGCTATACACGTATTTACTCTTGAAGTATTGTGGACTCCTGGTTCACGACTAAGGCTTATAGATGCAACACTAATATAAATTAATAGCAGTGTATTGTTTTTATTATACATGTATAATTAGTGTTAATCTTTTTAGATTGTCTTACTGGATCAATAACTGACTTACAAGGCACCAATATGAAGACTTTTCTATGTATACAATGTATGTGTCTTGACCACTGGGTTTTCTTTCACTTTTGAGAGATCTTTTACTTTGACAGAGTCTTTTTATGTGTAATGAATTCCTTTTGCTTTGTAGTAGTACTGCAGAACTGTGCCTGTTTTGAGAGCCCAACTATAATGACCATGAAACTGGATCAGTTAAAATTGTCTCTTCATGTCCTAAGTGCATTAATATCTGGCATAGTCCATAAGGGGGAAAGTACTGCCCCACTCCACGAAGTGTCACCTGTACCTGACCTGCAGCAGTTACTTTAAAGTAATATTCTTCCATAATTTACTGACGCCTACTATGGTTTGTAGCACAGTGTATGGTGTTTGCTGCATAGTAAGTGTACATAGATACGATGTAGTATCAACTCTGGCTCCTTGCTTATATAATTACATGCCTCCCCACCCCCCGCTCCCTCTCCACTACTGCATCTGAGTATCTCACAATCTTTTATTGTATTTCTTTTCACATCATACACGTGTAATGTTATGAACATGTATAAAGTCTGGTTTGGGAGCACAATAAGAACACTTACACTATAAGAATTAGAATAGTGATAGAAATGTAGCCGTGTTAGTCTGGGGTAGCTGAAGCAAAATGCAGGACAATGTAGCACTTTAAAGACTAACAAGATGGTTTATTAGATAATGAGCTTTCGTTTTTGATCTGAGGAAGTGGGTCTGGCCCACGAAAGCTCATCATCTAATAAACCATCTTGTTAGTCTTTAATTCTTATAGCAAAATGCAGGACAATGTAGCACTTTAGAGTATAACAAGATGCTTTGGGGCTGGATAAATCTTGGATTAATTGACTTTTTAATAAATAATATTGATGCAAGTGGATTTGCGTGTATAAAAAAGAACGGATACCAGACCCTGTCCTAGAGTAGCGATTTTCTGCTTCTGAGACAATTATTCCTGCCATGATTACAGGCACCACAGATGTTGTTGTGGGTCAGTTTAATTCTTCTTTTAAAAACAAATTCCATTGTACTCACATCTAGAGCTTCTGAAAGGCTTATTTACAAATATATTGATATATATTTGTCTAGCTGTCATACTTGTTTGCCAGTCAGACCAATTTGGGTTTTAGGACATGATTATAAGCTTCTAATGTACACTTCCGTAAGTGTCAGCAGCAAGTCCCTTTAAAAAAGAAATTTTTGGAAAATATGAGGTCTTACGTTGAAAATTAAGACATGAGCTGTTTGTATGAAGCTGATGGGTTTTTTCATTAATTTTTCAACACTAACTGGAAGATGTGGCTTATTTGCTTGCCTTTTGGGGCAGTTGCATTTTTTTTTTTTAGTAAACAATTGGATCTTGTCTTCGAAGATCTTGTGGCACCCTGAGAGCTAGTGGAATTATAAGTGATGAGGCTGAAAGGAGAGGATTTTTAGTAAGATTGACAACTATTTTTTGGTTTGTGAAGCCAGAATGGAAACTGCAAAGTTGTTTATGCAATTCACAGATTACCTCTTAATTGAACACTGGCTGTTTTATGGAGCTGCTTGTGTGTGCCTTTCTGATCATAATATTTCTATTACTCTAATGTTTCTCTAGAATCATTACAGATTCTTAAAACAATTTGAAATTATATACACATAGTAGCTATTTGTAGCTTCAGCAAGGTTAGTCTGTCTCCTGATGTAGCCTCATGTTTTTGTTTATCTAAATAATTATTAGGTGACTTGGATAATTTACTTTACATGGCCTCGTTTGTTCGTTAGTCTTAATTCAGGAATTACTTCTGGAAACGAGTTGTATGTTTAGAAATACTCTTTCAGGTCCCAATTCAGCAGGGCATGTTAGCAGAACTGTAAGCATGGGAGGAGTAGTCCCTTTTAGGGCCAGTGGAACTTTTCATTTATGCATGTGCTGAAATATCTTGATGAATTATAACATCAGTGAAGATGACTGATAGTCTACACAGCAATAAACATAAGTAACTTGCCCAGGGTTGCACAGAAAGTTACAGAACTAGAAGATTAATCCATGACTCCTGAATCTCAAGTGCAGTGCCTTAAACCAGAAAACCAAATATAGCACCTTCAATCCAAGGACATCCAAATGTTTTTGTAAGTAAGCCTAAATAGGCTTGTTAGATATTCTTTCCATTTTATAAGTGGTGGGGAAAGAAAGGAAACAAAGTCGTGACCTCAGGTTACACAGTGAGTTGGCATTAGAATAGGGGTGGGACAATTATTTTTGATGGGGCCACTGCAAGATTTTGGGAAATGATTGAGGGCCGCACTCATCCATGATATTAAAGGAGGAGATGCAAGGTCTGGGATAGAGGTTGGTTGCAGAAGTGAGGTTGGGGTAAGGTAGGGTTATCATATTTGAACTTTCAAAAAAAAGTGTATATATAACACATTAATATAATGTGAGTTGGTAGATACTGATACAGGTACACTCCCTCTCAGGAGTGTCTTCTTTTTTGAAAGTTCACATGTGGTAACCCTAGGTAAGGGATTGGGGTGCAGGAGGGAGACTGGAGTCTGGGAGGGAGTTGGGGTGAAGGAGGCAGTTGTGACCTAGGGCAGGGGGATTGGAGTACAGGGATTTGGGATGTGACTTGACGTAGGGTAGGAGGGTATTAGGATCTGAAGCAGGAGATTGGGGTGCCAGATCTGGAAGTGGGTATGGGTGCAAGAGGGGGACAGAGGGCTTGGGTATGTTGAGTGGGGTGGGGGTGGGGGGCAGAGAGTTGGAGTAGGGAGGGGCTGAGGTGCCAGAAGCAGGCTGTGGCCAGGAGACTTACCAGCCAGCAGCCAAACTAGCCTGCTTGCCTGCAGAGTTAAGGCTTGCAGAGCTTAAAACATTTCCCAGCTTGCCTGCCTGCTTGCCTAGCCATGTGCTTCAGTGAGCTAAGGAGAGGGGATGTGGTTCTTCTTGGCTGCCTGTTATTCCAACAAGCAGAAACCAGTTAATGGAATTGTTCTGGGGGCAAGGTGGCTCCTGAAACTTCCCCCCTTCCCTCCAGTTTTGAAACAGAAAGGAAGGTCTGCAGCTGTGTTTCTGGACTAGGGTTGCCAGGTGTCCGGTTTTCTACAGGACAGTCTGGTATTTGCACCGTCTGTCCGGTAGAAAAATTCAGAAAATACCGGACATGTGCAATGTCCGGTATTTTCTGAAATCCCGGCTGGGCGGGGCTGTGAAGCCTGCTGGGGGCGGGGGAGTGACTGGGAGGCGGGGCTGTGATTGGCGCTGGGAGCCCTGTGGTCGCATGCAAAAGCTGGGTGGGGCGGGTGCCGGGACTCCCTCCCAGCCTGGCTTCTGCATGCAACCAGAGGCTCCCAGGGCCAATCGCGCCTGCTCCTCCCAGCAGGGAACCTCTGGTTGCGTGCAGAAGCCAGGCAGGGGGAGTGGCTCCCAGCCCCTCCCCTGCCACTGCCTAGCTTCTGCTCGCAACTAAAGGGAGTGCCTGCCGGGGGCGTGGCCCAAAGGACTCCAGCTGTGGCCAGTGGCTGCACCCCCTTTCCCCCCCCGCCCCCCGGCCAGGTCTGCTTCCAGCCCCGCTGCCCCGGACTGCCCCTAGCCCCGCTTCCCCCCGCCCTTCCTCCCGGCCAGCCCCGCGGCCCTTGGACACCCCTCTTCCATCCTCCCCCCCGGCAAGGCCTGCTTCCCACCCCCCTCCCGGCTGGTTTTCTCTCCTCCCCCTGCCCCCTTCCCAGCCCATGACCAAGTGTGTCCGTTTTTTTGGCAGGGTCTACCTGGCAACCCTATTCTGGACAGGGCTGTGGGCAAGCAGGGAAGCCTGCATGGGGCAAGCAGGGGAGCCTGTGTGGGGCTCCTTTCTGCCTCTGCGGGCTGGATCTGGTGGCTTGGTGGGCTGGATCCAGTCTGCAGGCCATATTTTGCCCAGGCTTGCATTAGAACCAGCATTAGAACCCAAAGTTCCTGACGTCTAGGAATGCCATAATCTTTAGACCTTATTTCAAGGTCTATAAAACAGTGCTGTGTGTGTAATAACTTGCAATATAAGGTCCCTTCTTGAAGAACTAAAATGGTTAACTTGTTGAGATAGCTCTTTAGTTGTACATTGTGTACTCTTTCTGAGGCTAATATTTTACTTTTGAAGTGAAGTATAATACAATTAAAATTTTTAATGTATGTGTATTTACACTTATGAAGTTGAAGTTGTTTTTTAAAAGTGACTAAATAAAGAACCAGCCTCAGTAAATGTGATTACAGGAGATAAAAGGGGCCAGCCAAGCAGAAGAGCGAATGAAAGGAGAACTGAAAGCTTTGGAAATGTGTCCAGTCAGGAAGTAGTCATGCCAAGACTTGTAGGCTGGAGCCTTGGTCTAGTCTCTCTGGTGCCAGTGATGTACAGGGGTCGGTCACAAGACCTTGCTATCTTAACTCACTCTGTCAAATCTTTACATTGCAGCTGGAGATGGCTTATAAGACAGAGGATGTAAGTACTTGAAGAGCTTGGCAGTGATACCAGTTGGTTTGTTTTTATGAAGTTCACTAAAACTCACAATTGCACAACTATGAAGTGAACACTAGGAAAAAATGCAATATTTTCACAAATATTAAATATTCATATCTATTTACATACAAACAGTGCTCTATAAAAATGACATGTTAACTGCCTACAGAGGTTCTGTATAATATACTGGAGGGTTTTGTGTACAGGCTTTCAAAACAGTTCTGTCATAAGATAAAGCTTAGCTAAAAACTGAAACATTCAGTTTATGAAAAGAAAGTAAATCAGGTAAGTAAGGGAGTTAGCAGGCAGCAACATCCAATGCCTGATCAAAATTGCAGTAAGCTAGTAATTTCTGTTTCCATGTGTAGTCTTAGGTTATACTGTTTACAGTATTTCTAAGACTGAGTCATAGAAAATATCCCCATCTACTTCCAAACATCTCCCACAGAGTATTAACACCAGACCTTTTATGACAACCATCATTATGAAACTTTTATTAAGAGGAGCAACCCAAGGGAACCTTTGCTGTGTGGTAATAATTTTTGTGGACAGCGAAGGAAAGATGAGATCTTTAGGAGATCTTGTGATTTCAACACCGTACTATGGGAAAATACATATCCTTGTGTACACTCAGACCTTATTCTTGATTAATATATTTAAGTGCAGTTGGCAAAAATCAAATCATTGCCCAGAACCAAAACTTTCCTAATTCAAGATTTAACTGCCAGAATAGGTGCATGTTGGCACACACTTTTCATGTTTTCAAGTTTGTGCTATTTTTCATCTGCATTTTTGTTTTTGTGAATGCATATAAAAATAATGCTTAGAATCCAATTCCATTTTGTCTGTGGGTCTGTACTCTATTAAGTTTTACTACATCTTCAAGTGCTTGCTTATGTACATTCCATCTAGGGGTGTGTGCGTGCACCATGTGCATGAGTCCTGAAAGCTTTTTACCCTTAGCAGTACCCATTGGGCCAGCCAGAGACACCCCTGGAGTGGCACCGCTATAACAGTGCACATATCTCCCTCAGTACTTACTGCCCATGACAGTTGCTAGAACCTGGACTTGCTCTTTGCAAGTGCACCCTTAACATTCTTTACTTTATTGTTTGTAAATAGTTCAATCTTGTAAATAATTAGTTGTTTAGTAGCTGTTAAGTTAGTGTTATCTGTAGTTTGCACTCCATTCCCCCTCCAGTGTTGGGGAGGGAGGGAATGCTGGGGCCTCACAACGTTAAGCCTTGTGCGAAGTGTCAAAAGCCTATGCCCTGTGGGGACCCCCATCAGGTGTGCCTTAAGTGCCTAGGAGAGGGACATTTGACTGATCCTTGTAAAATCTTCAGAGGGGTAGCCAAGTTAGTCTGTACAGGATAAACTTAAATAACAAATAGTAAGGTAGCACTTTAAAGACTAACAAAAACATGTAGATGGTATCATGAGCTCTTGTGAGGACAGCCCACTTCTTCAGATGACAAAGCGGGAGCATAACTCGAGGTTGAAACTGCTCGTCATGGAGTCAGCGCTCCAACCCATGACACTAGATCTGCACTATCTGTAAGATATACACCAGCATTGGTACATGAGACAGGCACTACTCCAAGACATTCGGTGGCGATGGGCCAATTTATGGCACCAGTCCCAGTCCCTGGCGCCGAAGTTGAAGAAGACATGTAGAAGAAGGTCCCCATCAAGAAAGGAGCAAGAGGTGCGTCTGCAGGAGGGACACCAGAAAGTTCTGCTCCCGCCCAGATGTGATGTTGCTCTCGTGTCACGTAGGTGTTGGTCGAGCTCCGCATGGGCCAGTAGCTCAGAGGTCCAGAGCCTGTCCTTGGAGGAATTCCATGAACCCTCGATCCAGGACATGTTTTTGACGCCCAAGAGCCTCACCGGGCCTGGCACAGACATATAGAGACTCCTGCCTGTGCCACGCGTAATGACAACTGACACAGAAAACGAAGGCACCGAGAAGCTCTTTGCCATTGCTGGCCGTGATGATGCACTTAGTACTGGCACCACCAACGGCACAAGCCCCAATGGGACAGCCTTCGACTTTGGCTGGACTTCATTCAGTACTGCATGCACCAACATACAACAACATGCCACTGCCAGCAACCATACCGGGGAAAGCCGGCAGTAATGGCAAGTCACAGCCAGCACCGGGTCACTTTGTTGCCAGCCGGCATTATCCCACTGATGCGCAAGGGTGTGGAGAGCCGGTACTTTGTGCTGCAGTCAGGACATGGACATCTCTTTGCCCACCTGCCCCCTGGCTCCATTGTGGTGCAGGCTGCATGCCAGAGAGAGCAAGGGCCAGCTTGGCCCATCTCCAAGAGGAAGGAGCCTAAAAAGCTTGACCTCTATGGGAGGAAGGCCAACTGCAGGATTGCAGCTGGGAATTGCCAACCAACAGGCAATGTTCAACAGGTATGCCTATAACACCTGGGTGAATGCTGATAAGTTTAAAGACCAACTCCCTAGAGAGTTGCAGCAGACGTTCAGGGCCCTCACCCCTGATGGCACTGCACCGGGGAAAGCCGGCAGTAATGGACAGGCTCTACCCTCGGGTCCAACAGCCTGTTTCCTCAGTGGGATCTAATTTAGTGTTCATGCACCTCCTAGCCACATGTTTTCTATACCATCTCTCATGAAATGTGGCATTCTTGGTGTTTATCACATTGGCCAGGAGGGTATCCAAGCTACAGGCTCTTATGTCAGAACCCCCTTACACAGTATTTTCCAAGAATATGATCGTGCTCTGCCTACACCCAGCCTTTCTGCCTAAGGTTGCGTCCTTGTCCCACATGTCACAGGACATTTTCCTTCCGGTCTTCTACCCTAGCCCCATGCAGACCAGAAAGAACAGGCATTACACGCATTAGACATGAGAAAACCCCTTGCATTTTATTTACACAGAACAAAGCCTTTCTGCAGGTCCACACAGTTGTTTATATCCATTGTAGACAGAATGAAGGGCCTCCTGGTGTTGGCACAGTGTCTCTCATCATGGATCACGGTTTGTATTAAGGCATGCTATGACCTGGAAGGGAGACACCCTTCGCCTTCCCTCCCCCCAATCACTGCCTATTCCACTAGAGCTCAGGCCTCCTCTACAACTTTCTTTGCGCAGATGCAGATCCTGGATATCTGCAGGGTGGCTATCTGGTCTTCTGTTCGTAACTTTGCTACTCAGCAGGCGAGAGAGGATGCAACCGTTAATAGGGCTATGTTGCAATCCACCTCCTTCTAGGTTCCGACCCCTACTCCATGGGTACAGCTTGGGAATTACCTAGGTGGAATGGACATTAGCAAGCACCCGAAGAAGAAAAAACGGTTACTTACCTCATAACTGTTCTTTGAGATGTGCTGCTTGTGTCCATTCCAAATCCTGCCCACTTCCCCTTCGTTGGAACATCCGGCAAGAAGGAACTGAAGGGGCGAAGGGCCGGCAGGGATATATATGTGCTGTTATAGCAGCACCACGTCTCCCTGGCTGACCCGATGGGTACTGCTAACGGTAAAAAGTTTCTGGAGCTCATGCACATGGCGTGTGCACACCTAAGTGGAATGAACATAAGCAACATAATAATTGAGTATCATGTTTTCACACCTGCATGTCGCTGGTTTCTATCCAGTCTGAGTGACTAGTAACAGAAAGATGTTACCATCTGATGTCTGTGATATTGATTTTTAGTTCTTAGAGCTCATCAAGAGGCAGTTGTTAACAGAAAATAATCTCACCACTGGCAGTAGTTTAAATTCTTGAAGAATCAGCAGAAAGACCAAGACCTAGACTTCTCACTCAGCCTTAGAGTGCATCTGATGCAGTGGATCTTTCCCCACGAAAGCTTATGCTCCAATAAATCTGTTAGTCTCGAAGGTGCCACAGGACTCCTTGTGGCTTCAGCCTTAGAGGTAGTCCACTCTAGTCAAAGTTGAGGCAAGTTTTCAAATTGTGATGAAGATTGCTCTCATTTGTCCGTGATACACCTGTTTTAGGAATAGGACTTCAATCTGTAGTATCTTTCTCAGAAACAATCTGTCACCCATATATAGTGCCATTTTCATCAACTTATTATTTGTATTTTAGAGCTTTTAGTGATTCCCACAGACAGGATTACGTGGTACTTAGTATAATGTGATACTGTTTTTAGTTGTGCATTATTTGCTAAACTTTAAGTGTCTGAGCTGAAATTTTCCATGTTGGGTGTCTGCCTCAGGCTAAATTTTAGCCTCATAGTGTTTTGTTTGAGGGCTGACTTCTCCAATTTCTGTCTGCCTTCTAAAAGTTATTTGCAGTGTTGTTTTAGCCATATAATGTTGCTGGTCCTAGGATGTTAGCAAGACAAGTTGGGTGATGTAGTATCTTATTTGGACCAACTTCTATTTGGTGAGAGGAAATACCTTTCCCAGTCCTGAAGAAGAGCTCTGTGTAGGCAGAAAGCTCGTCTCTTTTATCCACTGAAGTTGGTTCAATAAAAGATATTAACACACACATCTTGTCTCTTTTTGATAAGTTAAACTTGCTTGGTAAGAAGGCTGTTGGCTGTACTTTGGGAATCCTGCTTTCTTCATAAGTGGAGACTAGAGCTTTTGCTGAGGGGAAGGCTGATGTCCAGGAAAACATGTTGGCTATCCTATATCCTGTATCAACCTTTTCATTGGTAGTAGCTAGTGGTGGTCATAAAAAGATGTTCCATCTGCCCTCTCAAATGGGAACTGACACAGTTCTCTGTGAATTTGTAATTTAGATAACACATTCTTGGAACTCTGTAGATCCACACTCTACCATAAATAACACGGGGGCATGAGTATTGGGATAAATCAAGACTATCTTCTGAAATAAAAGTTTTAAAACTTTGGCTTGTGTGTAATTTAATGAGGGCAGATTGTCAATAGTGCCAGGCATCTATCAGCTCACATCGTCCTAGTGCAAGTTTTAGGAAGACTATTGCTTGAAAATCCAGCCTCTTCACTTCAGTATCTACCCACCCAGGGGTTTCTCTCTCTTGGAATGTGGTCCCACCTGCAGGTGCTGAGCACTTTTGAAAATCTGGGACCAAAGTACTTGTAGTTTTCACATCATGAAGAGTTAGAAAGATTCAAACTATTCCATTAACCTTAGGAAGTCAAGTATTTTCAAAATGTAAAACCTGACATCTGATTACGATTCATCATATTCCGTAGCTATCTCTAACATTTATATTGTAATGATTGTTGTGTATCGCATAATATAATCACTATGGCTATGACCTAGACAGTCACACAAGTCAGTAGTCTGTTCTCTCTGTCAAGCTACAGCATTTAGTGCTTTAGTGTAATAAAATCACCTAGGTCAGTTGTATTCTACTTTCCATAGCCAATCTTTTCTTGAGTGCTACTTAGTGAAACAGATTTATTATAATATTACCTTTTTTCTTCCTCCAATTTATATTCCACCCTTCACCTGTAGTCTTTTCTCATAATAAGATTGTAAGCTCTTTGAGGCAGACATTGGATATTTTTAATTACATGTGCATATCTAACATTTGAGGCCCCACCTCTGTTAAGGATCTATAGACTTCACTGCAAATAATAAAACAATGTAACAGAGAAATTTGGCTTGCTGTTTTTGTTTTAACCAAATATTTATCTGGTGTTAGTAGATTAAGTGCAATTTTCATTTGAATTTTTAAATATGCAGACAGTAGGTTTGAAGTTATCTAGGTTAATTCAAAATATATCTATACTTTGGTCATGAAATATTGCTGTATACTTGGTCTGTAACTTTAAACAGTGTCTAAAATCAGCATCCCTCAAACTGTGGGTTGTGACCCTATTTTAATAGGGTTGCCAGGGATGACTTAGATTTACTGAGGCCTGGGGCTGAAGCCTGAGCCCCGCCACCTGGGGACAAAACGAAAGCCTAAGGGTTTCAGCCCTGCATGTCAGGGCTCAGGTTACAAGCTCCTTGCCTGGGACTTGAAGCCCTTGGGTCCCCTTCCTGGGATGTTTGGGCTCTGTTTGCTGGGGTGGGGAGGAAGCCTCAAGCTTCAGTCCCCCATTTGGGGTCAGTTTTCTTGTCAGAAGTGGGTCATGATGCAATGAAGTTTGAGAACCATTCCTATAAATAAGTGTGAAAAAACTAGATTTGACTTTAGTGCCAATTCTTCTAATTTTCCTCAGAAAACATTGCAAAAATAACTTCCGAAAATGTAGACTGCTTGTCTTCTGTCCTTTCCTTAACACTGTTTTCAATATACATTGATAAAGCTGAATTTGGAAGGTAAAAGACTTGTACATTTTAGATATCAAGAACACTGTATAAAAACATTTCCTGATATTGTACTGGGAAACAAGTTATTTATACTGTACATATACTCAGTTTTCATGTTTGGACCCTTTTTCTTGTAAATCTATTGTCTGTACTTTCCTCCTTTGTCTGTTGTATATGGTGGTATTTTACTCTTAGACCTGCTGGATCATTTATTTTTCACAGTCAACATTGCAAATAAATGTTGCTGCCTTTTACCAAGAGAAATTTTTGGACATGTTTCTCTCTTCACAGATCATAGTATTGACTGTAAATGCAGTTACGCATAGCCACAATCTGCCCTCCCTCCCTGCCCCTCCAAAACCAAACCAAAGAAACAAAAAGTCCAAAGAAAGGGGGGAGGGGGTCACAAAGTAGGACACAGAGTAGAAGCCAGGGGAATTTCCTATAAAATTTCATTTTTCTAATGTCTCATTTTGTGGTTTTCTTTTTGGCTTGAGGTTTGCTGCTCTGAGACCTGTTAGCTCATTGAGTCATGGTTGTTGTGTAATTGAATCCAAAACTAGGTGGATTGCAGTCTTTCCCACATTTCTCATAAACATTTCATCTCTGTCAGCCTTACCTTCCCAGGTTTCTAAGGTTTAAAAGCAGTCTTAATGCTGTGATATTCTCCTTTTTGTATAATGTTGTAAAACTTGCCTTATTTTTGTTTTGGCAGTAGTTATGAGCTTCACTTCGGGATCTTTGGGCTGGGCATTGTACAGATATGTAACAAAAAGATGTTCCCTGCCTCAAAGATCGTACAATCTGTGTAAAAGATGAGACAATAGGTGGATCCAAGAGATAAATGGAGGGAGTGCAATGATGACACTGAATGGTGTGATGAGCAATGGTCTAGCACACTAGCTTAACCATTATGTTTTTCCTTCTGTTGCTGTTCATTGTAAACTAAGATTCAAAAAAATGAAACTAGCTTATATCCAAGTTCAACAGAGACACAAGCATGTACTTAGTCCCATAGCTGAATTAAGGGCTTTTTTAATGGAAAGAATAGTTATTCTTATTTTGTCTTTTTGGCTACACTGGTTGAAGATGAGTTGATAGCTTCATTATTTGTTCCAAATTGGTAGAGTTACATCTTTTTGGAGTTTGTCATATAGTTCGAATGTCAAAGGCAGTTTTTGGGATAGGTATCACAAGACATGCTGACTACTCTCAAGCATACTCAAGATAGCAAACATGTCAGGGTTTGGGATGGTTATGGTATATTTTGCATGACATTGCAAACTAGAAAGAGGATTATTCTTCTCTGGTCATGAATCTGATCTTCTGTACAGCACAGGCCAACAATACCATCCCTTCTAACCTCCTTTCTTCTTTTTCCTTTTTGCTACTTTTACTGGTGAGGGTTACAGTGGCAGCAGGGAGAGTAGGGAGGATCAGGTTTCCCTTTCCTATGCAACAAGTTCTAGCCGCTCCTGGGGGATTTCCAAGAATTCCCAGTACTGCCAGGAGATATAATTCCTCTATCATGTTCTGGGTCAACCTCAGGACCTTTTCCAACAAGTGAAATTGAATCAAAGAATTACAGCCCACAAAAGACTAGACTAGTATATGCCGCATACAGAGAACAAGATGGACAGAGGTGTACCAATTTGTGAGCCACCAATACAAGGGAAATGATTGAGTTATACTCAGATAATCCTAACAAGTAACCCAAAAACCATATGCAAAGGACGATGAAAACTCTACAAGGTAATTGCCAGTTTGACCTGTGAAAAAATTTATTCTTAACCGCATGTGGCAGTCACATCTGAAAACCAGCCAGCCAAGCATCTGGCAGAAGGGAGGAGAGAAGGCTTGATGCTGCCTGAGAGCCTTGGCTCTCCTCATCCAATGTCCCATCTCCAGCCATGACCATGCCTAATGTTTCAGATGAAGGATATTTGAATCATAGAACCATAGAGCTGGAAGAGCCCTTAGAAGGCCATCAAGTCTAGCCCCCTGCCCAAGGAAAGACCAATCCCAATTAAATCAACCCAGCCAGGGCTCTGTCAAGCTGAGACTTAAACATCTCTAGGGATGGAGATTCCACTACTTCCCTAGGTAACCCATTCTAGTGCTTCACCACTCTCATAGTGAAATAGTTTTTCCTAATACCAACATGGACCTCTCCCATTGTAACTTGAGACCATTGTTCCTTGTTCTGCCGTCCGTCAGTACAGTGAACAGCCTTTCTCCATCCTCTTTGGAACCTCCTTACAGGAAGTTGAAGGCTGCTATCAAATCCCCCCTCACTCTTCTCTTCTGCAGACTAAATAGATCCAACTCCCTCAGCCTCTTCTCGTAGGTCATATGCTCCAGCCCCCTAATCATTTTGGTTGTCCTCCACTGGACCTTCTCCAATACGTCCACATCCTTCCTGTAATTGGGGACCCAGAACTGGACACAATACTCCAGATGTGGCTTCACCAGAGCCAAGTAAAGAGGAATAATCACATCTCTGAATCGCCTGGCAATGCTCCTCTTAATGCAACCTATTATGCCATTAGCCTTCTTGGCTATAAGGGCAAACTGTTGACTCATGTCCAGCTTTTCATCCGCTATAATCCCCAGGTCCTTTTCTACAGAACTGCTATTAAGCCAGTTGTTCCCCAGCCTGTAACAGTGCTTGGGATTCTTCTGTCCCAAGTGCAGGACTCTACATTTGTCCTTGTTGAACCTCATCAGAGTTCTTGTGGCCCAATCCTCTAATTTGTCTAAGTCACTCTGGACTCTCTCCCTGCCCTCCAGCGTATCTACCTCTACCCCTAGCTTAGTGTCATCCACAAACTTGCTGAGGGTGCAATCCATCCCCTCATCCAGGTCATTAATAAAGATGTTAAACACAACCAACCCTAGAAATGAACCTTGAGGCACTCTGCTAGAAAGCTACCACCATCCTGACATCAAGCTGTTGATCACTACCCGTTGTGCCCGGCCTTCTAGCCATCTTTCTATCCGTCTTACTGTCCATTTATCCAATCCACATTCCCTTAGCTTGCTGGCAAGAATATTATGGGAGACCGTATCAAAAGTCTTGCTAAAATCAAGGTGTATCACACCCACTGACTTCCCCATATCCATAGAGCTAGTTACCTCATCATAGAAGCTAATCAGATTGGTCAGGCACGACTTGCCCTTCATGAATCCATGCTGACTGTTTCGATCACCTTCCCCTCTTCCAAGTGCTTTAAATTTGAAAACGCCTATTGTGTATTAGTTGGAGAGGGTGAGAAATCTCTTCCTGGAGCTTGGAGGTTGTATTCTGAAAATTGAAGTTTGAGCTCTTAGACACGAAGTGTACATGAGCCTAGGGCTCCTAAACTCTGCCCCCTACCATCACAAACAACCCTGTCATACAGTCACACAAAAATGTATCCAGCTCTGATTAAGTGGTTTATCATCCCAGCTCCTATTTGGAGACTGTTCCAGAACTTCACTCTTCTGACGACTAGAAACTTCTAATTTCCAGCTTGAGTTTGTTCATGGCTAGTTTATATCCATTAGTTCTTGTTCCTTCATTGTTATTTAGCTTAAATGGCTCTTCGTCTACCCTGGTATTCACCCTCCTAATGTATCTAGAGAGAAAGCAATGACATTCCATTTTAGCCTTCTTTTTATTAGACTCTAAAGCAGGGCTAGTCAACACTCGGCCCATGGGCTGCATGCGGCCCACGGCCTGTTTGCAGCCTACAGTGCGGTTTGGGTTTATGCAGGGCTCAACACAGGTGGGATCCTTTGAACATGACCTCCACTGGGAACATGCTCCACAACGGCGAAGCATCTCCCAGGCAGGGTGAGCATTGAAAATCGCAAGTGGATAGGCTGGCTGGAACAGACCGATACAGGGTGTCGGTGCTTCTGTCTCCAAGGGAGGAGGTTCTGGGAGCACTGGAGCATTGTGGAAAGTGCTTTGTGTTCATGCCCATCAGTGTGAAATAAGCTATTTGCAAATATATTTGCATGTATATTCAACCACACTTTAGTTGCGGCCCTCGGCATTGTAGCCCCTGGGGCTTCAAAAGTTGAGTAGCCCTGCTCTAAAGCCAAGGTCTTCCAGTCTCCTATCTATTTCCCTGGTCATTCTAATAACTCTTCTTTGCACCTGTTCCAGTTTAAATTTTACTTGAGAGAGAATGACCACAGTTTAGTGATTTCAAATGTGGTCTTACCAGTGCCTTGTAGAAAGGTATTAATGCAACTCTATCTCTACTAGAAACACCTAGCCTAACACAATCTAGCATTTTTTCCACAATCACATTAGAGTGTGGGTCAATCTTGTGATTGACCCATACACCAAGCAATGTTCCCTCTAGCATTTTCTATCCTTGGGCAGGTTGAAATTTCTTATGCTGAACAGATGCCAACACCCATCCACCCTCTTTCCCCAACCTACATTTGTGCAATCTGCTCCCCCCAAGCCCAGCTGTGGGCTGGGATAAAATCCTGCTTCTTCAACTTGCAGACACAAATAGCTTATAAGACACACAGCACAAACTTGTCACCCCTCGCCCACCTCACTCCAGGATACATAGCACAAACTCTTCCCCCCACCTCCACCTTACCCCAATGAAAGAATCCATTCACCCTGCCCCCCCTTCTCCCACTTACTCCATGCAGTCAGCCCCTTACCTCCCCCTTCCCACTCCAGGAGGCTTGAGGAGAGTGCTGACTTTCTGCCTCTCTTGGTCTCTCTCTCCTTCCCTTTCTTCTCACAGAGGGAGCTCTCCAAACTCCCCTCCCCCACACAATTACTATCTCCCTCCCTGCTCCTCCTCCCCCCAACCACTTATTCCCTCTTTATCTTTTCTCTTTACCTGCTTTATGAGCTCCTCCATTTCACGCACACAGCAGTTCTGTTTAAAGCCCCTAGTGAGATGCCCTCCCTCTCCCTCTGCCTCCCCCCCCCCTGCCCGCCCACTAGTCAGTTGAGTTCCCTCCCTGCGCAGGAGCTGTGAACCTCTGAGTGGGGCTCAGAAAACAGCTGTTCAGCCATGCAGCTTATAGGGAACTTTGACTCCAAGGTTTCTGTCCTCCTCTGTTACTTCTGGCTGCTGAGCTCCCACCTTGTAACAGCGACAAGGAGTCCTGTGGCACCTTATAGACTAACAGATGTATTGGAGCATAAGCTTTCGCGGGCAAAGACCCACTTCATCAGATGCACCTTGTAACAGAATTCTTATTAGATGCTACATACATGACTTTACACTATTTAATTTTATCCCATTAGAAAATTAGATGAAGGAAAATGAATACTGCTATTGAGAGTGTACTCTTTAAAAATAATTATGCTCATTTGCTTTGTCCAATGCGTTACTATTTGTTGTTTATATTGCTATATTATATTGACCAGAACCCCATTGTGCTAAGTGCTGTACAAACACAGGCCAAATAGACTGTCCCTGCCCTGGGGGTTTAATAAGAACATAAGAATGGCCATACTGGGTGAGACAGGATCTAGACCTAACCTCCATGAATTTATCTACCTCTTTTTTGAACCCTGGTGAAGTCCTAGTCAAGTCCTAGTGTTTCGGACTTTGAGTTAAAGGGACCACTTCAGTGTTGAGGTTGAACAGCATTTGTATTCAACTGCATTGTTTCAGTTGGGGCAACTGATTGAAAATTCACCGATAAAGGGCAATGTTCTTTCTTGAACCCTGTTAAAGTCCTAGTCTTCACAACCTCCCCTGGCAAGGAGTTCCACAGGCCCACCGTGTGCTGTGTGAAGAAAAACTTCTTTTGTTTGTTTTAAACCTGCTACTTGTTAATTTCATTTGGTGACCCCCTAGTTCTTGTTATGGGAATAAGTAAATAACTTTTTCTTATTCATTTTTTCTGTACCTGTCATGATTTTATAGACCTGTATCACATCCTCTCTTAGTCTCCTCTTTTTTAAACTGAAAAGTTCCAGTCGTTTTAATCTCTCTTCATATGGCACCCATTCCAACTCCCTAATAATGTTTGTTGCCTTTTTCTGAACCTTTTCCAATGCTAGTATCTTTTTTGAGATGAGGCAACCACATTTGTATGCAGTATTCAAGATGTGGGTGTACCATGGATTTATATAGAGGCAATAAGATAATCTGTTTTATTCTTTATCCCTTTTTAACTGATTCCTAACATTTTGTTTGCTTTTTTGACTGCCGCTGCACATTGAGTGGGTATTTTCAGAGAACTATCCGTGACGACTCCATGATCTCTCTCTTGAGTAATTATAGCTGAATTAGTCCCCATCATATTGTATGTATAGTTGGGATTATTTTTTCCAATGTGCATTACTTTGCATTTATCAACATTACAAATCATTTGCCATTTTGTTGCTCCGTCACTTAGTTTTGTGAAATCCTTTTGAAGCTCTTCACAGTCTGCTTTGGTCTTAATTACCTTGAACAGTTTATCTGCAAATTTTACCACCTCACTGTTTATAAATGATCTGGAGAAAGGGGTAAATAGGTTAAATAGGGTAAGTCCCAATACGGACCCTTTGGGACACCATTAGTTACTGCTATCTATTCTGAAAACTATCCATTTTTTCCTGCCCTTTGTTTCCTGTCTTTTAACAAGTTATCAGTCTGAGAGGACTTTCTCTCTTATCCCATGACAAGTAACTTTACTTAAGAACCTTTGTTGAGGGACTTTGTCAAAGGCAAAGTACATTATACCTACTGGATTCCCCTTATCCACATGCTTGTTGATGCCCTCAAAGAACTCTAGTAGATTAATAAGTCATTATTTCCCTTTACAGAATCCATGGTGACTTTTCCCCATCAAATTATGTTCATCTATGTGTCTGACAATTCTCTTCTTAATTATAGTTTCAACTAATTTGCCCATTACTGATGTTAGACTTGCCGGTCTGTAACTGCTAGGATTGCCTCTAGAGCCCTTTTTAAATATTGGCATCACATTAGCTATCTTCCAGTCATTAGGTACAGAGCGGATTTAAATTTTTGTACATAAGACAACAGACGGATATAAACAGGCAGGGGAGTACAGGTAAACAATGAGACTGTATAGGTCAGCATGATAACCAGTGATCTCTACTTGCTAGCAGTTTGTGATTTTTTTCATTGTGATGTTTGATAGGTCACAGAATGCTGGACCTAGGATTAATCATAGGAGATAAAAGTGAAAAGTAACTTTAAAAGATATTACTTAAAAGGAAAACCCTATCTTTGTAATTTGGCTGAACAGCAAAAGAGATTGACTGGTACCGGCTTTATTTAAGAGGTCTGAACATGAAAAAGGGGGATTTTTTTTTAACTGCATTACACAAAGAAAACTACCTGTAGGAATAAATGGGTGAAGTGGAACAGTTGAAATGTACTAATTAAAGAACGTTCTTCCTAAAGTTGTTATAGCTTAGTTACTTGTCACTTAGACTAGTTGGAATAATAGATTGGATTGTAGGAAACACAACTGCATTGGGAAAGTGAAGAACACAATGCTGTAATAAGTATTTTGCGTCCATAATTCATTTATTGGAATGCTGCTTTCAGAATATGTTAATGACATCACAGCCTCTTCAAACACATTCGTCCTTCTTAATACCTTTTTTTAGTGGTAAAAACACACAAGTTGAAAAATCAACTTATCCAAGAATCTCTAAGTGCCATAATTTTCTGTATAGTCTGAACTCTCACTGAAACATGTTAAATTTTCTAGCCAATGTGATTGAGCAAATCTTCCAAGTATTAATTGATGCTCTTTGGCCTTGTTCAGATAGCTTCATTGTCTCTGCTGCTTTTCACCACTTTTTTGGGTTGCAACTGCATTGGGTTATTAGGAATCATGTGGACAGCAGTGGCTCAGGTGACTTGTACCCTACTGTTCCCAGGAAAACTATTATGCAAAGTGAAGATGAGCAATTGATTTCTCGCCTCATAGTTTCACTGATTAGAAATGTTTAGTTTGTTTCTCTTGGCCAACAGGGAGAGAATACGTCTCTGCATTAGATTATTATTTGTTAAATAACTTTGACCCAAATGTCTTGTTGGAAGTCAGATACTCATGTGGCCCAATACTGTAGTCTTGTTATGCTTGTTTGATCAAAAGGATACATTTTGTGAAAAGTAGGTTTTCTGCAAACTAATCCTTTAAAAAAATTCCCTTCATATGTATTTAGACTGAGATTTTTTTTTTAAAATTAGTTTAGACCAGGAATCGACAATATTTGGCATGTTAACCTATCAGCATATTCATAGAATCATAGAACTGGAAGAGACCTCAGAAAGTCATCAAGTCCAGCCCCCTGCTCTAGGCAGGACCAATTCCAACTAAATCAACCCGGCCAGGGCTTTGTCAAGCCGAGACTTAAAACACCTCTAGGGATGGAGACTCCACTACTTCCCTAGGTACCCATTCCAGTGCTTCACCACCCTCCTAGTGAAATATTTTTTCCTAATATCCAACCTGGACCTCTCCCACCACAACTTGAGACCATTGCTCCTTGTTCTGCCATCTGTCACTATTGAGAACAGTCTCTCTCCATCCTCTTTGGAACCTCCCTTCAGGAAGTTGAAGGCTGCTATCAAATCCCCCCTCGCTCTTCGCTTCTGCAGACTAAACAGACCCAAGTCCCTCAGCCTCTCCTCATAAGTCATATGCTCCAGCCCCCTAATCATTTTGGTTGCCCTCCGCTGGACCCTCTCCAGTGTGTCCACATCCTTTTTGTAGTGGGGGGCCCAGAACTGGACACTACTACTGGTGGTTCATGAGACATGAATTGCAAGACATTTTGTTTACATTGGCTATCTGCAAATACAGTCTCCTGCATCTCCCAGTGACCACAGTTCACCATTCCCAGGCAATCGGAACTGCGGGAAGCAGTCTATACCCAGAGAACTATATTTTTCCAGTAGTGTGTGGAGATTTAGTAATGCCATCCTCATTAAAATCTGATAGTCTCCTGTTCAGGTTAATAAAAGCCACATGACTAAAATATTGCATATACAATGGTTCAGATTTAGGAATAAATGTTTGCTTGATATGATTCTGCTTACTAATGGTCCTGCTTCTTCTTTTTGGTATGCAACTTATATTGATGCATACAGTTATTGTATATGTTAATATTCTAAAAGGGAAAAATAAAATGAAAATTTTCTGGTATTTAGCTTTTATCTTGAAACTTTTAAAACATTGCACAATTTTCTTAAAATTCACTATTTTTCTTGCATCCATTTGTGTCACACTATATTATAATGCTTTAAAAATATGCCAGTCAACAACTGTTTAAAAGCGGAACTTATTTTGCCAGACCTTTTGTAGGCTAGAAACTAGCATTTCATAATTAGTTTTTAAATGTTCTTTCTTTTATTTTGCAAACTATTTTTGATTAATTATCTTAACCAAATGCCAGGCAGTGGCTTAGCGAGCACTTGTGATTGAATAAAGCAAATTAAACACTGCTGAAAATTAGAAATGTGTTACTTTATTATTTGTGTCATAGTGCCGCATATATTGTCAGCTACTTATGATGTTCTATTAAAACTTGTGTCTACAGCAGATAGCATTCTAAATATTTTAAAAAACTGTTGTCACTCTAAATTTTTATAATTTCCCTTCCTGAAAACTACCATGATTGAAGACTATAACCATTCTTGTCCTAATTTGTGAGGCAGTGGTCTTAGTTACTTTTTTTTGTTGGATTAAGTGATCCTTTTGTATAATTTTGTAACAGTGTGTCAAATGTATAAAGAACAGTAGGATAATTTTGAGTATATGAAAGATTTTTACCTAAAAATCACTATCCAGATGAAATTACTACATTTCCTTTATTTGAACTTTTCTAGTTTCTGTCTATGCTGAGCCTTTCAGAGATATTTAATGGGAATTTCCTAAGTTTATTTGGCTGCAAAACTATCCAAGTCATTCATCAACAGGACAGAACTAGACTGGTGCTCCCCAATTTTAGCTTTTAGTTCCTTAAAATCAGTATGAGGAGTTTCAAAATGGCTAAGAAACTTTATAAAAATATTCTTTGACTTTAAAACAGGGGTTTTATACTTTTTAATATGGAAACCACAGTTTGATACAGTGGTGGCCTTGTGGTTCTGTCCTCTCTCATTAATGATTCCATGGACCAATTTCTCCTTTCCCATTTATGATCACAAACATCTCCATGGCAACTAGAGAAATTGTTTTCATGGAAAAGTAATATTAAGAAAATGTTTGTATATTCATTTGCTTCAACAGTGTAGCAGCTGCGAACAAGAATGGGAAGACCATGTGAAAAGCCGGCTCTCCACAGGCTACTACAAGTGCTTCTCAAAACACAATTTGAGAATCACTGAGTTAAGAAATCTGGTGTGCATGTTAAATATTACACAAATACGCCTGATGTTCCTAAAATGCTGTGTGTAAATAATAATGATAAAATATTAGTTCTGTTTTTAGAACAGTTAGCCATTTTTTTTGTAAGCATTAGGTGGGTGTTTTGAAGAAACTGTTTTGTGCTATTTATTCTTCACAGTCAACTTTTACATTCATAATAAGCTTTTCAGGATGTAGCAGAACTGATTATATTCCAAAAGTCTTACCAGATTGTGGGATCAGATATGGAACTAGTTCTTGTGTTAAGTTGACATGTGTGGCTAAATGGCTCTTTATTCCCCCTTCCCACATCTCCCAAGTCCAATCTAAATATTTTTGTAACCAGGGATATGATTATCAGGTTGGAAATGTTTAAAATGAGACCAAAACAAGTCCTCAGGATGTCTAGGCGCAGCAGTTTCTAAAAACCCCTACGTCTTCCCTTCATCCAAAAAGTGACCAGAGGGTACCAAATAAATCTACTTCATGCAAGGCTCTAAGGGAGGCAGAAAAAGACTGCTAGCCAGCAGCTGGCACTTACTGATTTAAAAAATTTGACACTAAACTGAATGGCCAAGTGGAGAATGTTCAGAAGAGGTTGAGGCTTCTCGGGAAAAAATGGATGAGTTATACTATTAAGCTGCAGTGATGAGAAAAATGAGCCACCCAAAAAAGTTATGTCAGCATTAAAAAAAATGTTAAGCATAGACTTAAAATGATGGATAATCAATTTAAAGAAAAATTGTTTGAGACTTAGGAAGCTGTGTAGCTGACTGACCCATATAAATTCATTGAAAGTTTGTCTTGCGTTCTGTCATAAATGTGGAGAATGATAGCATGGGGCTGAATGATATAGGATCCTGCTTTGTAAGATTCTGATGGTGAAATAAGATGGTGCTAGAAATTAATGTTGGAATGCGAATGGATTTTTGTAGCAACTGTGAAAACAATTGTAAAAATTTGATAATTCCCCTCCAATTTTCCTTTTCCAGTCAGAAACATGAAATAAACAACAAATTCATGGTGATTCAATTCTTATTACAAGAAGACAACTCTGAAGTGGCTGTTTTATACCCTACTAAGCTAAAGGTCATGAAATAAAATAAGACATTCATTCTGAGACCATTAATCGCTTAATCACTAAGTAGTTTAAAAAGTATCACAGAAAGAGTCCCAAACTCAGAAGAACTATTGCAATGAAGCTGCCAATTTCCAGAAGGGGAAAAGTCTTGGAAATATTGTGTCTCTAAATATATGGAATTAATGTGCCAGTCAGCTAAAATTAAATCAGTGGAACATTGTCTATTTAATTTAAATTATTTTAAAGTAGGCTCTCCATTCTCCCATCCCCCCATTTAAATGTATAATCTTTCATCTTGAAACCAAACCATTAATTTTTTTTGTTTATCCACATGTAAGTGTGCATGTAGTAGGGATGTGAAAGTGTAACTGTGTACATGGTTACAAGCTGGCTCTCACGGATCTTTCTGCTGTATCAGAGGCAGCAGCACAGGGTGGGGGTAGGGGAGCAGACTGGAGCGGGTATGCACTGGGAGTAGACTGCTGCCCTCCATGTAACTACTGAACTTAAACGCATTTTAACATCCCTAGTGAACAGCAAAGTTTAAAACTTACCAGAGAAGAAGCAAAAACATGATCACACATGTGAGTCCTATTTAGTTAGATCTTTAGCATTGAATTTCTGTAGTTTTCTGCTTCTATAAAGGACTGTGTGAATGGAAGTTCCTTATTGTCATAAAATCTCATTTCATACATTTGATACTTTTCCACAAATTGTCAAGCCAAATCCCAAGTGTGTATTCACTGACATGGAAAATATTTCCCACCAGCTCATAAAAGTCTTAAAATCTTCTGCTGAACAAATGTATTCTGTATCCAGAGGAAGGTTTCTTCCCTTTCTGTTCAAAAAAATAACCACACAGCAATGCAGCATCAGATTGTCTTATTGCAGAAAATTGGTGATCTAGAAGACCGGAATTGAAGCAATAAAGCCAAAGTTTTAGTAGGAGCAAATAATTGAGCAATCAGTTTGCAAACATGACACGGATTTGTCAAATCATGTCAGACCAACCTAATAGCTTTTTTTGACAGGGTAACAAGCCTTGTGGATAGCAGAATAGCAGTAGATGTGGTATATCTTGACTCTAGTAAGGCTCTTAATACTATCTCACATGACCTTTACATAAAATGAGTGAAATAGATCTTAGATGGAGCCACTATAAAGTGGATGAATAACTTGTTGAAAAACAGTTTGCAGAGAGTAGTGATCGGTAGTTCAGTCAGGAAGAGCAAAAAAAAGACAAAAACAAAGTGGTCGCGGCACACCTGCAAGTTAACAGAACACCAGTGTTCCGCGAAACATAGTTTAAGAAACACCGATTAAGATAATGTCATAGAGAATACATTTATGAAGTTTGTGGGTGATACCAAGCTTCAAGGAGTTGCATGTACTTTGGGGAGGATAGGATTAAAATGGTCTTCAATAAGGACAAATGCAAAGTATTCCACTTAGGAAGGAACAATCAGTTGAACACATACAAAATGGGAAGGACTGTCAAGGAGCAGGGACGGCCCGTGAGGCTAGGCAAACTAGGCAGTTGCCTAGGGTGCCGCTAGAACTGGGCACCTGATGACATCACGTCCATTGAGGCTGTGCAGGCAGGGACGCCAATCGCGTCTTCTGCCTGGGGCACTAGCTGCCGCAGCTGGCATTGGGCAACTCCTGTCTAGGAAGGAGTACTGCAGAAAGGGTTTAGGGGAGAGGTCAAAGTGGAGTCAACAGCATAACACTGTTGGAAAAAAAATGACTAGAGTCAACAGCATAACACTGTCGCAAAAAAATCAAACAATTCTGAGATGTGCTAACAGGAGCATTGTAAGCCAGACAAGAAGTAATTCTTATGGTTTACTCTGCACTAATAAGACCTTAGCTGGGGTATTGTGCCTAGTTCAGGGCACCACATTTCAGGAAGGGTGTGGACAAATTGGAAAAGTCCAGAGGAGTGCAACAAAAATGATTAATGAAAACATGTCTTGTGAGGGAAGACTGAAAGAATTGGGTTTGTTTAGTCTGAAGAAGAAAAGACTGAAGGGGGAGAGAGCAGTTTTCAAGAACATAAAAGTTTATTAGGAGGAGGTGGAAGAAAATTGGTGGTTCTTTGCTTCAGAGGATAACATCAGAAGCAGTGGACTTAAGTTACGGTGAGGTGGCTTAGATTGGACATTAGGAAAAACTTAGCTATGAGGGTAGCTAAGCACTGGAATAAACTCTCTATGGAGGCTGTAGACTCTATCATTGGAGGTTTTTAAGAGCAGTTTAAACAAATGCCTGTCACAGATGGTCTAGATCATGGGTTCCCAAACTGGGGTGTGTGAAGAAATTCCAGGGGGAGTGTGAGGCGACCCAGCCCCCCCTTATCAAGTTTTGCTGCCCTGTTCACTTCCATTGTTTTTGTTTGTTCAAAAAAAATTTTTTTTGGGGGGGATGAGAGGGTTTTTCAAAAATCAGAAAGGAGGGCGTGATGCTGAAAAGTTTGGGAACCACTGGTCTAGATAATACCTTATCTTGCCAGGAGTGCAGTGGACTGGAGTAGATGACCTCTTGAGGACCCCTCCAGTCCTAAGATTCTATGATTGTATGATCTTATGACAGAATCGAAAGAGATGACCTTGTTGGCTTTGTAAGTAAAACTCATCCGTATTTTGGATATAAACATAGGAATCCCAGTCCAAAGCAGAGAGAACATCTAAAACTGAAAAGGACCTTGATCACTTCACTCAAGGAGTAAGTTGCAAGGAATCCTTGCAGAAGAAAGAGGGGAGATTTGCAGAGCTTCAAATTATTCCCCTCCTCACCAAAAAATTGTAAAGTGGGTCCAGAAGAAGCAGCAAAGATTCTGGTCATCCCACTCTCCCTCCTAAACTGACCAAGAGGACTCTAACAAGAAGTTCCTCCTTCCTAGGGGGAATAGGACCTAGAGAAAGAAGACTGTCAGACCTCTTCAGGAGGTTCCAGGGCATAGGGACAACAATTGCAGTAGTTCTTACTAGAGCTGCAGCAGAACTTTTGCACTCACGATATGTGCTAAAAAGGTTAACAAAGGGAAAAAGACACAAACATCCTGGAGATGAATCCTCTGACTCATTATCCTCCCCATCCCCAGTCTGCTTCTGAATCTAAACAAGATGGGGGAAAATACAGCGAAGGTTTTTTCCCTATTGGAAAATTTCAAGTTGTGTAATAAGGTTGTTTCCATTATTCAAATCCCATCGAAGGAGGCTCCTGAGAGTCAGCTTCAGAGTACATTTCTCGCCTCACAATCCTCTGTGGAGGTGGTATTATCCCTTCATTTCTCTTCTGAGGTTGTGATTAGGGTTTAATGGAATAAGCCCAATAAGGACAGGCACCTTAATAAGAGCAACCTCAGACTTTATAATATTCAAGAACCAAACGACTCTATTATTAAGATATAGAAGCTGAGCATAGTTAAAGCATCCATTGCCAGGGTTATGGATTTTCTCTCAGAGAGGGAGTTCAGATAGAATGATGAAGGCCATGCTCAAAAAGGCCTTTGAAACATCATCTGGCACCCTCTGAGCAACCTAGACAGCTACATGTTTAAAGTCTCTCCTGACTGGAAGATCTCAAAGATCTTAAGGACAGAAATCACCCAGCCTCTGATTCAGGTTTAAAGAAATCTCCGTAGGAACTGTGTTTTTAGCTGGCACCTCAGTGGATGCAATGTGGTTCTCCACCCGAGAGGTGACTTCCAGTTCAGTAATCACATGCCATCTTATGGTCCTGTCCCTGAAAGATGGACACTCACTCTAAGCAGGTACTGTGCACTTTACAGGTTCCTTCATCTTTGGAGAAGAGCTGGAGAACAAGGTGACATTGTGGCAAAATCCTCCTCCTGGCCCTAATAAGTATCCCTAGGAAAAGCTACAGACCGGCTTTTGCTCACCATTAGCGATACAGAAAACAGATTCTCTGAGAGAAAACCATGTACTGAGGTGCAGAGAGAAAGTCTAGAGGGATTTTACTCCCCTGCTCCTCAAATTTACTTGATGACAAAGATTAAATAGGTCTCCACCCAGAATTAAAGCTAGGAGGCAGAATTTCTCGTTTCCTACAGGAATGGCTTTCATCAACCACAGACATCTTTTTTCCTTTGTGCAGAAATTCAGTAGGTTACTCAGATCCATTCTTGATTTCAAAAGTCTCATTCTGTACCCTGGTCTCAATGGTGCCAACTGTCAAGGGAGGCCTTACTGACTTTTGTAGATCTACCAGTTATATAATCTTCATATTCCCATCAGATCATGCGACAGTAGTTTCCAGAGGTTTGTTTTATCAGATCTGCACACTTTTGTTCGGCTTGTCATTGTCCAACCTGAGTTTTTACAAAGATGTAGGTAATATGTAATCTTAGGTAATAGGGAACCCACTCTATACCCTGTGCTGGTCAATATTCTGATCCGAGCTCTATCACAATCAGTACTGCGCAAAGCCACATCTTGGATACTGAATCCTCTCTAGGCAAATGACTTCATCACCAATGCCAAAAAAGATCCTTGTTTCTAGCCATTAGAATAATTCAGCTGTGGGCAGAAATAGTAGTGTAGTAAGCATCTACCTATCATTACAAAGATTTCAGAAAATCAGGAAATTATCATTTTGCTCAAGAACCACAGGAAATCTATAGCACTAAGTCTCCAACTGCTATGACTTCTGGTGTTGTGCATAGTAATCTTTTCATGGGCATAGTCACTCAATAAATGTCTTCAAGCCTTCGTTTTGAAGGTGTGGGAACATTCAGAGAAATTCAGACAACATCAACTCCCTATAGTGGTGATCAGTCTGACAACATTCACAAAACCATGTCTATCTGCTTCCATATTGTCCTCACAGCCGGTGCAAGTGTGGAGGGCTGGATAGCTCACTTGGAGATATATGGTCTCTAGAGCCAGGAGGAACAGTCTCACAACATAAACCTGTAGGGATGAGAGTGGTCTTATTAATTCTGCTAACGTTCTAGCCCATCGTAAGGTGGCTCTTGAGTAAATCAGCAGGCTTAGAGTTGACAACTCACAGATGTTCTTGAATCCAAAGGTTTTCAATTCCATTGGTTAGATGGTTAGCCTTCCTTCAACTGAGATGTTTGTGAATCATATGAACTCAAAGAAGCTGAGATACTTCACAAGGAAATACTCCCATGCTCTCCCATACCGTGGAAGGTGGATCAAAAAATAAGACAACGGGCAACTGTAATGCTTAAAATTCCTTAATGGGGGCTAAAAGACATCAATTCTCAGACCTGATGTAGTTAGAACTGGAACCCCCACTCCAGCTTCCATGGATATTAGGCATATTCTCTCACAAGGACCTCTTCTTCATCTGGACCTGGAACTGCTTCAAATAATAGCCTGGAATCTCTAGTAGCTAAGTCTGTCCTCAACAGTCATTAAGACACTGCTTTCATTTAAGAGGGTGCCATATTCCTAAAAGCATATTCCTCTTTCTGGACCATATTCTACAACTGCTGCCAAGAATACAACACAGATATCAGAGTTCCTGACATTCTAGCCATTCTGGATTTTCTCCAAGAAGGCCGAACAGAAGCCTTCAGCCAAGTATCATTGCACGCAAGGTCCACTTTTAGTAGTGTGCTATTTAAAATTTTTGAGCAACCTTGTGTACAGTCCACAGGTAGCCAGATTCCTTAGTCTGACTATCCAGGCCACTTTTCAAATGAAATAGCATGGCTCACCTTAGATGTCAGAAGAGGGTTGAGAATCTTTCCCAAGTGTGAAAAATTCCTAAGAAATTTGGACTTCCTATTTGTATCCTCACATCCAGAGTACCAGGGACTTGGTGTTCCCAAATCCTCTTCCATTGGATGGATTAGACCAATCATCAAAGGTACCTGTCCCAGAAGGGATCAAGGCTCACTCCGTGAGACCCCTTAGCAGCCTCTTGGGTGGCACATGCAAGTTTGTCCATCTGAGAAATTTGGTCTACAACTAGTATTTTCATTAAGCCCTACATGGTGGATTTTTGTGTTCTGCAGGAAGGTGCTGAGGCAAAAGTCCAGACAGAGAATATAGAACTTGTCTACTAAACTCTTTTAGAGATGTTTATGAAAACACCTGCTCTCTTCTCACTACTTTCCCAATATCCAGAATTGAGAGAGAAGCTGAACTACAGAATGGAAAATATCTTTCTGGTATTTTCGTTTCTGCTAGCAGCATGTCTCATAGTTCTATTCACCTAAATGGCTTGTGAACCAAAGGTCGACTAGTAAGTGGAATCGTTATCATAGGACAGTTTTTCCTTGGTCTGATGTACATAGCTATTTCATTGTCTGTGGAATATTTTGTAAGTAATACTATTATGCAGGTTTTTCAGCTTGGGAATAACTCATCTGGTGGCAAGTGGAAGCAGAACAGGTATGGTCGGAGTGTGCAGTCAAAGCACTAATCTGCATCCATGAAACTACAGAAAGAGAAGAGCAGCCCAGATCTCCAGAATTGTGGGAGATGCTGCTTGCAGAAATGAAATTATAAGTAAGAAATTTTCCATTCTCTGAGCTGCCAGAAGGGGGGAAAAAACTCTAGTGTTAAGATCAAAACATGTTTTCTTCAGACTCTTCTGTGTATTTGCCAAAACAAAACAGTTTTTTAAGAAATGTGTTGGCATTTTTATAGAGAACAAAAACTGTGTGTTAATAGGGTAGCATGTTCTGTCAAATAAATCAATAGCATCATATATGAGAAATTCAATTCTAGAGTTCCCTGAAAATATTCTTACGTTCAACAATAAGATGTAGACGTAAATAAAACATTCAAAAGGTCCTTATTGAAAACACATGGAGGAATTTTTTATGGCCATGGATTTGCTATTTTTATAGACTGTCAACTAAGGTAGTTGAATGAAAGCCTTTTTTCCCCTTGAGATTTTTAAATTAGTTATTTCAGAGGCTTGGATTCACACCTATTGTTTGTCATCACCTGGGACAAAAATGGCCTTTAAGAAAACGTCTGTCTAATTCTCACATTCTGGATTTTCACAGAAAAACTAATAATAAATAAAATTGAAGTGAAGGTTAAATTTAGAAAGAAATCCAAATGTTTTATGAAAATGCACAGGTAAGTCAACCAAACAACTTTCCATTTTTGCTGGAGTAAATATAGTATTTTATCGATGAACAGACCGCTATCAAGATAAATTCTTTATTATGTACAGAACTAAGTATGGAATTATATAGCAAACTTTCTGCTATTTTATGTATCTGCAGCCTGTGACTTCCCTAACCTGGCCTTTTTTGTTTCTGCTGAGCAAAAATGGGTAATTATCAAATCAAAGATTGCAAGAAGAGTGTACATAAAGTGTGTCATCTCTATACTTCCTGGGGGGTTTACTTTGTAGCATAGTGACACAATCTAATAATAGTATGATTCTGAATACTGAATAATTTATATTTATGGTCCCAAATTAGATTAAACTGCCTATCTCAAAGATGCAAGATGTTTCTTGTTTTAGCTGATTATCACTATAAGGTTGATTGGCTACTTTAGTTGTGTATTTCTATAACTTGGATTTCTTTTAAACTTAACCTTAGTGTTTTGTTTCTTGGGTTTGCAATGCTTCTTTTGGGGATAATTGCAATATTCCTTTTGTAATTCTATCATTACTTAGTGCGCACTTACACATAGGCACACTTTCACAAAACTCAATTTTAACTTCAATGTAACAATTTTATCTGAAAGTTTTGTAGTTTCAAAATTATTAAACTGTTGCATGATGCTAAACAAAAAAGACAGAAAACAATGTTATAATTTGATATTTTTATTGTTTGAGGATATGGAATATACCTTAAATCTCTTTATTTTATTTTTAGGGCCAGATTACTTTTAGGAACCAGAACTTGCTAGATATGGTTTTCTCTTAAAATTTTGACAATTGGTGTAAAAAAACTATTAAAATCTTTGAGACATAACCTTCCAGCCAGTGTTTTGACAATGTCAACTATAGTATAAATGTGTTATACAGGCAGTCCCCGGGTTACGTACAAGATAGGGACTGTAGGTTTGTTCTTAAGTTGAATCTGTATGTAAGTAGGAACTGGCGTCCAGATTCAGCCGCTGCTGAAACTGACTGCCAGTTCTGACTTACATACAGATTCAACTTAAGAACCCCAAGCGTCCCCAAGTCAGCTGCTGCTGAAACTGATCAGCAGCTGATTCCAGGAAGCCTGGGGCAGAGCAACTCTGCCTCGGGCTTCCTGTAGTCAGCACTGGTCAGTTTCAGCAGCGGCTGACTTGGGGACGCCTGGGGCAGAGCAGCTGGGGTGCTGCTGGGTTGCTCCAGTAGCACCGCTCCTCGTTCCTCGCTCCTCGGCGCTACTGGACCAACCCAGCAGCACCCCAGCTGCTCTGCCCCAGGCGTCCTGATTCAGCCACTGCTGAAACTGACCAGCAGCGGCTGAATCAGGACCTGGGGCAGAGCAGCTGGGGTGCTGCCGGGTTGGTCCAGTAGTGCCCAGAGCGGCGCTGCAGGACCAATTGGCAGCGCCTCAGCTGCTCTGCCCCAGGGTCCACAACAAAAGCCTGGTCTGCTGGGGGGGGGGCACACCAGCTGCGTTCCCCCCCCCCAGCAGACCAGGGACATGGGGAGCAGAGCTGCAGCGGCAGCGGGGTGCCGCGCCTCTGAGGCTTTGCTCTGGCAAAGTCTCAGAGGCGCGGGACCCCGCCGCGGCTGCGGCTTCAGTCCCGGTGCCCCTGGTCTGCTGGAGACGGTCCCCAGCAGACCAGGGGCACCAGGAACAGCTTACGAACGAAGCTTTCTCACCCCGGAGCTCGCACGTAGCAATCCGCCACCTCGACCTCCAGGGCGAGAAAGCCCCGTCCGTAAGTGCGGATCCGACATAAGTCGGATCCGCGTAAGTCGGGGACTGCCTGTATACCGTTCATTCTCGTGGAAGCTCATGACATATTAATAGGGCATCCTCTATTATTATTGGGTCATGACAACTTTTATTTTTCACCCCGTGTAGGATTTTTTATGTTCACCCTGTATGTCTGTCACTTTTATGACAGATGCACTGAATATTCTAGGTGTATATGAGACTGGCTTTGTTCCTATATTTATTTTTATATAGGTTCTGCATCTGCTTTTTCAGCCTCTCCAGACTATTTTTGATTAGCTATTTCTTCCAGTATTTTGAGTTCCTGATGACCAGGAAAGAATAATTTAGGAATTTCTGCAGTTTTCAAGGACAAGGGGAGCAACTACTTATAACACTCAGTGCCAAATTTTAAGATGCCCTATGGAAATGAAGTGAATGTTATATGTCTCTTTTGGGATGATATTACTCTTCCAGAGTGAGAAACTTGCCAACAGAGAAATAGACCTTTATGCGGATAGTTGGGTCAAATAGCAATGTCATGAGTTTGGCCATGAACCTCTTTGCTTAAATTCAAAGGAAAGGTGTGATAATGGTAAATGCTCTGATACCTCTGGGAGGTCTGAAGGTAGCAGTGCAGGGTGGCAGGCAGGAGCCGGTCTGAATGGGGCTGTTTTTTAAACCGGCTCCTGCCTGCCACCCCATGCTGCTTCCTTTGATGGAGGCAGCAGCACGGTGTGGGGTGTCAGGTGCCTCTATGGAGCTGGACTTCGGGGGGTGCTTTGAAGTGAGCTTCCCCCAGCACTGGCTTCTGCCTGCCCACCCCAGCTCTCTTGATCATGAGCTTAACTGTTCTGCTCCTAAAAGACATGAATTGTTTAAGAAAATGTTATTGGATTCCCAAAAAGATGCAATCAAGGAAGTAGGCTATATTGTTCAAAAAACCAGTCTGATTAGAGAGGAAGTGAAGGAAACTATAACATTGTTTTAAAAAGAAGAAAGGGAAAGTTGGTAGTAATAATAAATATAAATTAAAAGCTAGGAATTGTAGAAAACTGCTTAGGGAAGCAGAGTTAAGGACCATAAGATGTAGTTTAAGTATATTAGGAACCAAACAAATCCTAACAATGGTTTTGTTTCATTACTAGATAGGGATGTGAAATGTTAACCAGTAAGCATCACCCTTAATGGATGATGCTTACCAGTTCCAGTTCACCAGTGGGGTCTAGAGCATCTCCCCCTGTCATGGGTAGGGGGCCCATCACAGATAGGGGCTGCTTTGGCCAGGCTTTAGCAGCCCCTGTCTGCTGCTGGGGAAGGAGGGAGCAGCTCCAGTTAAACTTTTCATTTAACTGGTTAACCAATTAAACAGGATTTTACATCCCTATGAGTAGATGGAAATGGAAAAATTGTCATAAATAATGTTTTAAAAGTTTTGTTCTTTATTTGAGGAAAAAAGTGTGATATAGTCATATCATGTAGTAACACTTTGTTCATTCCACTAGTATCTCAGGATGTTAAACAGTAGCTGCTAAAGTTGGACTTTTTTTTTTAAAGCAGTAGATGAAAATAACTTGCATCTGAGAATTATAGAAGAGCAGGCTGAGGAGCTTGCTGCACTGTTAATGTTGGCTTTTCTAGAAATCTTGAAACACTGTGGAAGCTTCCAGAAGACAGGATGAAACCTAATGTTGTGCCAATATTTAAAAAAGGTAAATGGGATGACCTGAGCAATTATAGGTTTGTCAGTATGACACTGATCTCAGACAAAATAATGGAGTGGCTGATGCAAGACTTGATTAATAAAGAATTAAAAGAAGATAATATAATTAATCCCAATCCCAGTATGAAATTAACTTGTTATCTTTTTATGAGATTGCAAGGTTGATTGATAAAAATGATAGTATTGATGTTATATACTTAGATTTCTTTGAGGCATTTAAGTTGGTTCCTGCATGACGTTTTGATTAAAAAGCTGGAATGATGTAAAATTAATCTGGCATGGCCTGGGTTTAATAAGCACGTTTAGATATGCAACATGTCAGAATCTATTTATGTTTTTAAAGGAGATTTTCTGATTACAAAAAGATTGTACAAATTCGTCTTCCCCCTCTGTGCATCAACTGTTTCAGTGTTCTCTTCTTGAATTCTATCACCGGTTTAACTTCTTCGCCTTCAGAACCTTGTGCTATTATGGCCTTGCCTCTTTCTCTTAATTGCAGGTTTCATCTCCTCCTTCACTATTACTATTAGGGATGTTAGAAATCATGTATTTTAGTAATTGTGTAGCCACTGTGCTCCTGGTCCCACTCCTGGGGAGCCCCCTGTCACCCTGCGCTGCTGCCTCTGTTTCCATGAAGGGAGCCTGTTTAAAAATTGGCTCCCTGTACAGACTGTATCCCTGTGCAGAGGAATGCAGGAGGCCCCACTCAGTCGACACACATGGAGAGCTGGCTTAAAAGCCTATTGCCTGCATGTATCGGCTTCCACCTTTCCCCCTGCTAAAAAGACAATAGCACGGGGGAGGAGGCTCTGCAGGAACTGAGATGTGTGGGGAGCAGACGTCCAGCGTCTGCTGACTCCCACCTCCTCATAGACTCATAGACTTTAAGGTCAGAAGGGACCATTATGATCATCTAGTCTGACCCCCTGCACAGTGCAGGCCACAAAATCTCACCCACCCCTCCTAGAATAATCTTCTCACCTATATCTCAGATATTGAAGCCTTCAAATACTTTGAAGACCCCCAAGATGCAGAGAATCCTCTAGCTGTGATCTGTACCCCATGCTACAGAGGAAGGCGAAAAACCTCCAGGGCCTCTGCCAATCTACCCTGGAGGAAAATTCCTTCCCGACCCCAAATACGGCGATCAGCTAACCCCTGAGCATGTGGGCAAGACTCATCAGCCAGACACCCAGAAAGTTCTCTATAGTAACTCCTATCATCCCTCCATTGACCTATTTTCCACTGATAATGAATGGTCAATTAGTTACCAAGATCATGTTATCTCATCAAACCATCCCCTTCATAAACCCATCTAGTTTAATCTTGAAACCAGATAGATCTTTTGCCCCCACTACTTCCCTTGGAAGGCCGTTCCAGAACCTCACTCCTCTAATGGTTAGAAACCTTCGTCTAATCTCAAGTCTAAACTTCCTACTAGCCAGCTTATATCCATTTGTTCTTGTGTCCACATTGGTATTAAACTTAAATAATTCCTCTCCCTCCCTGGTATTTATCCCTCTAATATATTTAAAAAGTGCAATCATGTCCCCCCTCAGCCTTCTTTTGGTTAAAGTAAACAAGCCAAGCTCCTTGAGTCTCCTTTCATAAGACAGGTTTTCCATTCCTCGGATCATCCTAGTGGCCCTTCTTTGTACCTGTTCCAGTTTGAATTCATCCTTCTTAAACATGAGAGACCAGAACTGCACACAGTATTCCAAATGGGGTCTCACCAATGCCTTGTATAATGGCACTAACACCTCCTTATCCCTACTGGAAATACCTCGCCTAATACATCCCAAAACCGTATTAGACTTTTTCATGGCCATGTCACAATGGCGGCTCATAGTCATTCTATAATCAACCAGGACTCCGAGGTCCTTCTCCTCCTCCGTTACTTCCAACTGATGTGTCCCCAGCTTATAACTAAAATTCTTGTTATTAATCCCTAAATGCACAACCTTACACTTCTCACTATTAAATTTCATCCTATTGCTATCACTCCAATTTACAAGATCATCCAGATCTTCCTGTATGATATCCCGATCCTTTTCTGAATTGGCAATAGCTCCCAACTTTGTGTCATCCGCAAATTTTATTAGGACACTTCCACTTTTGGTGCCAAGGTCAGCAATAAAAAGATTAAATAAAATTGGCCCCAAAACTGATCCTTGAGGAACTCCGCTAGTAACCTTCCTCCAACCTGACAGTTCACCTTTCAGTATGACCCGCTGTAGTCTCCCCTTTAACCAGTTGCTTATCCACCTCTCAACTTTCATAACTTTCACCTCTCCTCATTCTATGCAGACAGCTCCACAGAATCCAGTGCTCATGGGGAGCTGGCTTTTAAGCCAGTCCCCTCCGATTGCTGGCTCCCACCTACCCTTCACTATGCAGCCTCTGTGGGAGGCAGCAGGGGAAGGGAGGAGAGACAGTTCCATGATAACGGGCACACATGTGGAGCTTTCTTTAAGCCAGTTTCTCACAGGCACCAGCTCCTTCCTGCCCAACTTGCTGCCTCTGTTACAGAGACAGCAAGGGGTGTGTGTGTTGTGTATAGTTATTTTGATAAATTGGTAAGCCTATGGTTATTGGTGAATTATTTACATGATGATGATACACTAACATCTCTAATTACTAGAGGTTGAACCTCTCTCATCTGGGACTTCCTATTTCGGCAACATCCATGGTCCAGCTGGACCTCAGATGTTGCTGGACCAAAGAGCCCCAGCTACAGAGGTTGAGAGTGTCTGGGAGCAGAGCCAGTCTGGTCCACGGCAGCCTACAGGGGCAATGACTGGGGGGCAGAAAGACCTGGGAGCGGCTGCTTTTGCCACCACTGGCCTGGGGCTGGGGTGTCGCAGGAGCAGCTGCTGCCACCGCCGCAGGGCCAGGGCTAGGGAGAGGGAATACTGGGAACTGCTGATGCCACATGGGGCCAGGGAATCCTGGGAGAAGCTGCCACTGTCCCACGTGGGGCTGGGGGAAGGTAGCAGAGCCCAGCAAACAGTCTGGGAACAGCAGAGTCAGGCAGGTGGGCTGGAGGAGGTCAAGCCTTTCGGTTCTCATGGAGCAGCAGCCAGGAGAGGAGCCCTTGGGAGAGCCCAGATGTCTGACCACCTCTGGTCCAGCAAATTCCCTTGTTTGGGGCCATTCTAGTCCCGAGGGTCCTGGACTAGGGAGGTTCAACTGTACTTACACTTCCAACAGACTACCTGGCTGCCAAATGCTCTCCATTCTATTCTTCTGAAATAGGCTTTCATAGAATTTTTCAGCATCAATTTCATGATCAATGTTGTCCTTTTATTGTCTCTGTATTGTACCTCAACTTTGGAGTAGACCAAAAGGAAATATCTTACTCATTTGTAAAGAAGAGTATGATCTTAAAGTACACCATAAATATTCATTAACAATGGCTAAGAGGATTCTCTCTTCTTCAATTATTCCCTTTAGCTGGCCTATGGACAGTGTTCACATTGGGTGGAGTAGGAAGTAAACCAGTACCACAGGAGGAACAGTCATCACCTTTAGCTAATCAGAGCCTTCTGCTTCTGCTTGTGCTGGCTAATTTGACTGATGCTCCAGACACTCCAAACCCATACAGACAAGCTATTATGTCTTTCAAGAACACACAAGGTTTGTACCTTTTCTTAATCTTCTAGTGTGAATTGAAGTAAACTGAGGCATTGTGTTATCCTGGCTGCTTAACCCTTGCTTATACCAAGGTATGCTATAATACATGTTCTGTCCTGTAAAACTAGTCCTGTGACGTTCCTGAGGTGGCATGTCAGCCCATGAAACTTAAGACAGTGTGGCAGGGAGGATTTAAACACTGAAAGGCAATGTGCAATTCGCTTTTGTAAAACTGAGTTTCTATAGCTTGCTTTCTTGCAAAGCTTTTGAGATGGAAATAACCATGGGAAGCCGTGGGGGTGGTGAGGGAGCAGGGGGCGGGTCAGGTAGTCTGAAGGATTCTGTTGGTGTTGGGAACATTAGGGCATAGGGAGACCTGGGCAGTGCTGGCCATAGTTCATTGCTTTGCTTCGTATGCATAGAAGTGAACTGCATTGATGCATCAAGTTTTATGCCCCCTGAAACCTGAAGAATCAAAGGGGCTGAGCATTAAACAAGTATGCTTATTTAAACAGGAAGCTAATCAGCTCAGCAGGGTATGGAGCTGCTTTCATTATCCAGAAAAGCTCTTAATCCTCACAGGTCCTTGAGCTACCTGCCCTCATTTCCTACTGTTTTTCTTGGTATTGCTATTTTAAATGATATGCTGACTACTGTACTTGTAGTGTATGTAAAGCATTTAGAGTCATTTTAAGTGTTGGGAAACATTGTATAGTATCTTCATTGAACAGAACAAATAATTTTGCTCCTACCAAGGATAACCATATAATTTTTCAGATTAAATTTATTCCTGTGGAAAAACTGGGAGGCAGGAAAACAGATGGGCATGACAACAAGAATTATAATGCAAGACTGGTTGCAGCTATTATAGGTGCTGAATATATTATGATAATTGTTATGAAAATATCCTGTCTAATTTATTGGGGAGTAAACCAGTAGTATTCTAAAGAAATTATTCTGAAACCTGTATAGATTAAGAATAACTACATTTTTTTCCATAGAATTTTTAAATACAGAGTATGTCCCAGCTACTGAAGTCCATATAATAAGTTTAGAAAGATGCTTTGTATTTAGTAAATTCTTTAGGACTCTTCTTCCATAATACATTTAAAAGGCAGAGCCGCAGTAGGGTTAGCTGCCGTGACTGGGAGCTAACTCCGCTGCAGCTCTCCTGCTTATCGACTAGTCGATTAGTTGATTAAACTATATTTAACATCCCTATCTTACAATTCTTTTCCATAGGAGCACAGCTGGTGAGAATGTTAAAGTTCCCACTGTTTTTCATGGTAGTGTACTGTATAGTATTTTATTATCTTGCTTTTATAATAAAGGATTCGCATATAAAGTATTAGCTTTTTCTCCAGCATCCCTAATATGCTAATTCAAGTCCTGAGAAGATTAAGAGAACATTTTCAAGTTGTGATCACTTTGAAAACTCTATAGCTAACACTACTACATTAAAAAAGCTAACACTGCTTATTCCAATTTCCAGTTTTTGATTTTTTTTTAATGGAAATTAATTAACAATCCAGCCCAGACACACACACAGTATGACTGCCTACCTTCACCATGGTGATTACAATTAAAAAAAAAACAAGAAAAATAACTCCTTTCCCAGGTTTTACATTCTGTGTTAAAAATTACTCTGGGCAGGAGAGCAAGCTTTATCTTGGAAGGTTGCTTGAATTTTTCCTGGTGCTCCAGACACCTCATCTTCTCTAAAAATAAAGATACATCCAGTTGACTTATTGCAGCATTCTGGAAGCTCATAAAGCAAGAAATATCTTTTTGTGTGTGTCCAATTAACATTTTTTATTTAAAATGGACATTTCTGAGCGGTTTGTCTGTGGTACTCTTGAAAACTTACAGAATTAGTTCCACAAGCATCATAGAGATCAATTTTTAACCTGTTTTACTGTTACTTTCATAATCTGTTCTGCTTCCATTTCCACTTCCCCCCACCCCCAAAATATACCATACATACCATGGCCATTTTACATGATTTTCAAGGAATTAACAACCTACACCTTTCTTTCTAGTTAGCCAAGGCCTATAGTTTGACCATTGAACACAGATTAGAGTATGTGTACACTTAAAATGCTCCACTGTGCTACTGTAACGCTTACCCAACATTTCCTAAGATGTCTTTTTTTCTTACTTCAGGAGTCAAGAAGGGAAATAAGGGATGAGAATGCAGTCTTGTTACAGGCATGACTGTGAGTTGGAGGGAGGAGCAAGAAAGGCTAATGTAGGGGTAAAGAAGGCTGATCAGTTCTCCTGTGAGAAACAGTTGCAGCCTTGACATCATAACTGATGTTTTGAGACACTTGTCATGGTTTAGGGACAAAAGTAAAAGTTGAACCAAGACTAGCTAAGATATTCTTTCTTCAGGTATTTAATTATTTTTATGTTGCTTGTGTCAGACATGAAATTGTCTAAAACAGAAACCTGGGTTTTTCTTTTTAAAAAAATGTTTTGGTTTCTTTATTCCAGATAGCACTGCTTTTCCTTCACCGAGTCCACATGCTTTCCAGATTAATTTTAACAGTTTGTACACAGCTTTGTGTGACCAGCAGAAATCTGATCAAGCAACTCTCCTTTTATACATATTACTGCATCAGAACAGCAATGTTCGGACATATATGTTGGCACGAACTGACATGGAAAATCTTGTGAGTATTGTACTGCATATTTAGTATTCAGCAGTTGGTGTTGATTTGTGTATGATTGTGTGATATTATTCTATAGAAACTTCTATAAAACAATGGATTGTGAATGGCTTGTCCATGATTCATCATGTCTTGTTCATATTTTTATGCTCAGCATGTGACTGGAACAAGAGATAGCACTGATAAGAGTATAAATCTCTGGAGTGTTGGCAAAATTGGTTGGGGTGAAAAGGATTGGATAGAAAAAGAGTGGTGTGAATGGACCAAGATGGCAGGAGAGTTAGGACACATAGGTGTTTAGTGGCATGTGATGCACAGGAGGTCAAGTTGCTTAACAGGGTTCCAGAAATGCATTTGCAAGCTTGCATGTGAAAAAACTTGAGTTTGCACAGACAGATTCAGTATGAACATGCAGCTCTGGGTGGGCTCATATAATTGAACATGTTACACATTTACATGTTGAACATACTGTAATAAATTCACATGTATATAAATTTGACGTAATGGTCTTTAGTGACATAAAGGTCTTCCATTCTTCTTATATTTCCACATCAATAGTTGCTATTTTTAATGACTAATGTAAGGAGAAATCAAAAGGAAAATTCTGAATTTGTACAAATAAACTGTTCCAGACTTTTATTAGCTCAGAAATACAGATCTAAATGTTTTCGAACAGGGTGGGCAATAATTTTAGGAGAGGGTTCACTTCAGAAGTTTAAGTGGCCCTGGGCTGCCCTGGAATTGGTGGGGCCTCAGGCGGGAGGGTGGGACCAGGACACTTCATGCTCCCCCGTCCACAGACTCTGATTGGCCTGGGGTGGGGGAGCATATGAAGTCTTTGCTCCCCCCACCCCCCCCCCAAGATAAATGTCAGGTATTCTGTATAGCTGGTAGTTCCCTCTAGGCACTTTTGCCCCCAACAGCCCCCACCCCCAGGTCAATCAAGGTCCTGAAGCACAGACACACCCAAATGAGATCTGCCTTGACAGTGGAGAAGTGCATGGCAATTGGTCTTGGAAGCTTGCAATACCCGACAGTTACTGGTCAGTTTGGAATCAATTCAGAGTGGGGAAATCTACAGTGGGGGCTGTTATTCAAGTAGTCAAGGCAATTGGTACCATTCTGTTATGGAGGGTAGTGATTCTGGGAAACATGGATTCCATAGTGGATGGCTTTGCTGCGATGAGGGTTCTCTAATTGCAGTGGGGCGATAAACATTACGTGCAGCCCCCATCTTTGACCCCAACCACCTTACCAAAGAGTACATAAACTGCAATGGGTACTTCTTCATGATGCAGCTAAAGCTGTTGGATCACAAGTGCCTTTTCACTGACATCAACGTAAAGTGGTCCAAAAAAGTGCATGATACGCATGTCTTTAGGAACTCCTGCCTCTTCAGAAAGATGTGTATTGGAACTGTTTTCCCAGACCAGAAAATCAAAATTGGAGAGATGGAAATGCCAATAGTGGTCCTTTGCAACCCAGCCTACTCCTTGCTCCCGTGGCTCATGACGCCATACACAAGTAGCCTGGACTGCAGTAAGGAGCAGTTCTTCAAGTGATGTCTCTGGGGATGCTCCACATTAGGTACTGGGCTTGCCCTGGCGCTGCAGGATGGAGATGTTTAAAGCCGTAATCAGCTGGAACACTCGGGGGGGGGGGGGGGGGGGGAGTGGGTCTTGCGGCGTTCTGAATTCTTGGAACTGATGCATTGCCAACGGCATCACACTTGTGGTGTCCTACTTACCTGGCATCAACAACACGATAGCCGATTCCCTCAGCAGGAATTTTGCAACACAACACGAGTGGGAAATCGATCGCCATGTACTTCATTCTGTATTTTGCCACTGGGGATTTCCTCAAATAGACCTTTTTGCCACGGCCACCAACAGGAAGTGTCACCACTTCTGCTCCAGGGCAGGCCTAGGTCGCCACTCTTTAGGGGATGCCTTTCTTCTCAATTGGAACAGTCCCCTCATGTACGCTTTTCCCCCTATCCACTTATCTTCAAAGTCCTTCAGAAGATCAAGTCCAACAAAGCCTCGGTCATCCTCATAGCACCCGAATGGCCACGCCAGCATTGGTACCCAATTTTCATGCGCCTAGCGCAACATTCACCATATCAACTACCGTTAATCGAGAACCTCCTGACCCAGAAGCGAGGCTCCCTCCTCCATCCTCAGCTACATGCACTGCACCTGTCGGCCTGGTACCTAGTTGGCTGAATGCTTCTGAGGTCCTCTGCTCTGAGAGTGTTCAGAATGTTCTTATACATAGTAGGAAACAGAGTACTCCTTTCCAAATGGCATCGTTTTACTTCCTGGTGTTCCGACCACAACCTCGATCCTCAAAGGGTCCTGATTCCTTTAATCTTGGACTATATGATGCATCTACAACAGAATGGGCTAGCTTTAGCGACTATAAGAGGCCATCTTGTGGCACTACGTTTAGACAACCAGTAGGGGGAATTTCGCTCTTCGCTCATCCCCTCACGAAGCGATTTCTTAAAGGTCTAACGAATCTAAACCCTCCTTTACGTTCCGCCATGCCGTTGTGGAATTTGGACTTGGTACTCTCTGCGTTGACAACATGCCCATTTGAACCTCTTGCTACCATTCCCTCGTGATGTCAGCCTTTTGTGTGCTCCACAGTCTTTGCAAGATCAAGGGGCACAGTTATCTGACAGGGTGGGGGCGGAGGCAGAGCACCTAGCAGGGATTTTGAGCAGCCAGATACAGGGACCTGAAGGAAAGCACAGAGCGGGGCAGTGCAAATCTGGGGCTTGGAAAGAAAGTGATGCTTCTAAGCGCTGCATGCTCCTTGCAGGGCAGGGACAGGGTGGAGGAAACTTTGTGCACTCCCCCTGCCCCCAGGCCAATGAAGACTTGTGGGCAGGGGAGCACGCAAAGTCTCTTCCTGTCCTGCCAGAAGTGCTAATTGACCTGGGGGCAGGGGAGCAGCAGAGCCTCTGCAGGCCAGATCAACCCACCTGGCAGGCCGGATTGGGCCCACGGTGGAACTTTTGCCCACCCTGGTATAGCAGATATAGAATTCTCAAAGGAGCATATGTACTCACATGGTTTGGAGGCAGGCATGATAAGGGGCCTTCTAGGGCACAGTCCTGTGGGTGCGGGGGAAGGGGACGAGGTCCGGTCATGCTGCCAGGTCAGGGCAGTGGCTCATTCAGCTTCCCTCCTCTGTCTGCCACATGCCACTTTCCGGGAGAGTTCTACTTTCCACCCTGCAGGAGCCCGTGGGTGGGAGGTGGGAAGGAGAGTGTGCGAGAGGCTGAAGCCATGGTAGCAGCAGAAGCATCAGCTAATAGCTTCCCCTCCTCCTTCATCCAGGTTGCTATGTGAGATATCAGTCTTCTCCAAATCGCACAGTTATAGGGAGCTGATGCTGATTGAATGTGGTCAGATACTGGACCTTACGTTTCAATGCTTTGAGCTGTAGTGATGTTGACTGGCATGGGAAAGTGCGCTAATGTGGAGGACAGAATAGACTGGCCTCCCCAGAAACCTTGTGAGAAGGAACAAAGAGTTTTTATTTAAGAGCTTCATGGAGATATGCAGGGAGGATTGCTGCTGCAGCTCCAGACACATTAACAAGCCATTCCACGCCCTCCACGCAGTGTAGGCACAGAGTACATCACACCCTAATAGCCTTAACCCACTTGAAGCAAGAAAAAAAATTGTGAACTCACTAGAAGTGCCCTCCTTGGATCAGTGCTCGACTGTCAGATGTCCTGGGGTGCAGGGGGAGGGGGGCAGGGATCATCTCCAAAGCAATGAAAAGTTTTTGGCTCTTGCCAATGGCTGGTCAATCTCTTCCTCGTCCTCCTCCCCCTACACCACCATGCTGTCCTGCATGCTACTGCCTGGAGCGTCTTGACCAGACTCTACCGTATGGCTTGGGATGCTTGTTAGGTGTCCCTCCCCCCCATAATTGCATGCAGCTGGTCGTAGAAGCGGCATGTTTGCAGTGATGCACCAGACTGTCCATTTGTCTCCTTTGTCTTATGGTAGGACTGCCTCAGCTCCTTTATTTTAACTCCATGCTGCTCCTGGAATAGCCTTTCTCCACCATGCATTTTGCTATATTCGTGTAAATATTGGCATTTTGTTTGCTGTTTGAAGATCCAGGCGAATGGGCTTCTCTCCCCATGTGTCAGTGAGGTTCAAGATCTCATGCACACTTCATGCTGGTGCTCTTTTGTGCCCCTGGGAACGGGAACTCATGGAACTTGAACTGATGGAGGTGTATTTTCAATGATGGCCACATGGGAAATGAAAGTAAAACTTTCCCAGGGCTTTTCTTGTTCACCTAGGGTATGTCTGCACTACAAAGTTAATTTGAACTAACGGATGTTAGGCGCTACACTAGCGCTCCGTTAGTTCGAATTTAATTCGAACTAGCAGAGCGCTTATTTCGAACTAGGTAAACCTCGTTGTACGAGGACTAAGCCTAGTTCGAACTTACTAGTTCGAATTAAGGAGTGTGTAGCCCCTTAATTCGAACTAGTGGGAGGCTAGCCCTCACCAGCTTTCCCTGGTGGCCACTCTGGGCACCACCAGGGAAACTCTATTGCCCCCCTCCCGGCCCCGGACCTCTTAAAGGGGCACGGGCTGGCTACGGTGCCCGTGCCAGGTGCAAGCCTGCCAGCACCCAGCTAGCAGACCCTGCACCTGGCACGGCTCGAGCCAGCCACCCGATGCCCCCCAGTGCTCCCCCTCTTCCTGGGACCAGGCTGGCGGCTCCCGGGAACTTGCCCGGGACCGCAAGAGGTGGGCACCCACCTGGTCTAGTGCGGACATCGTGGACCTTGTCCACGACCTCCGCACTAGGCACAGGAAAGTGGCCGTCTAGGGCAGGAGAGCTGCCAGCCTGGCCACCCAGGAGCAGGTGTGCATGAAAATCAAGGTGGTCCACTGAGACCCCCGACCCTGAGCCCTGAGCTTACAATGGCCATACTGGGTCAGACCAAAGGTCCATCTAGCCCAGTAGCCTGTCTGCCGACAGCAGCCAACCCTAGGGATCCTGGAGGGGATGGACCGAAGACAGTGACCAAGCCATTTGTCTCGTGCCATCCCTCTCCAGCCTTCCACAAACTTTGGGCAGGGACACCACTCCTACCCCCTGGGTAATACCACTCCATGGACCCAACCTCCATCACTTTATCTCACTTCTCTTTAAACTCTGTTCCAGTTCTAGCCTTCACAGCCTCCTGCAGCAAGGAGTTCCACAGGTTGACTCTTTGCTTTGTGAAGAACAACTTTCTGTTACTAGTTTGAAGCCTGCTACCCATTCCTTTCCTTTGGTGTCCTCTATTCCTTCTGTTATGGGAACTAATGAAGAACTTTTCTTGATGCACCCTCTCCCACCCTACTCTTGCTTTTATAGACCTCTATCCTATCCCCCCTCAGTCTCCTCTTTTCTAAACTGAAAAGTCCCAGTCTCTTTAGCCTCTCTTCATATGGGACCTGTTCCAAACCTCTGATCATTTTAGTTGCCCTCCCCTCTCCCACCCTCTCTCTTACCCTCTCCCATCTCCTTTTCCCAGTCTCCCCGAGTTTTGTTCAATAAAGAGAGATTCCATTTTGGAAGACACGTTATCTTTATTTTGTACATCAAGAAGTGGGGCTAGGGAAGGGTAAGTGGAAGGAGGTGAGAGAGGAATGGATACGAGCCCCTGATGGGGAGGACTGGGCTGGCTCTGCGGGCTTCTGGGGGTGGAAGCTCTTCTGCAGCCCCCCAATTGCCCCCTCTCCCCAGATGGCAGCCTGCGGCAAGTGCAGCCGGGCTGATGGCCGAGTGCTGTGATGTGCCCAGTGTGGGCACTCAGGGCACTCCAAGCCAGGACTGCTTTGCAAGTGGGGAACCCCTGAGAACTGTCTGTCCGGAGTGGGGGTCGGGTCCCTTTAAGCACAGCCCTCGGCTAGCCTGAGGCAGCAGCTCCATGCTCTAAGTCCTCATCTGATGCCCTGCCGGCACTGCTTCTGGCCATCCTTAAGCCCGGTTCAGGGTCCACTTAATGTGGACATGCTAGTTCGAATTAGCAAAACGCTAATTCGAACTAGTTTTTTAGTCTGGATCCGTTAGTTCGAATTAGCTTAGTTTGATTTAACTAATTTGAACTAAGTTAGTTCGAATTAGCACTGTAGTGTAGACATACCCCTAGAGAGTAGTAGAGGTGCAAGTCATGGTCAGAGTGATACACTGCGAGATGCCTTCCAGAGGCCAGGAATTTCTGCTTTCTCTATGCTGGGTGTACACTACCGTGAATTCGACTATTCTAGGTCAAATTTTGTGTTACTCCTTGTGGAGCACCAAAATCAACTTCATTGTCCCTTAAAGTCGATGAAATAGCCTTGGTAGTGTGGACTCAATGTTTAAAAAATTGACCATAAGCAGCTAGAGTCAATCTAAAATCATAGTGTAGAGAAAGTTTTAGGTTAGATGTTTTCCAGTTGGCAGGGTTTGATGAAATAGAATTCTCAGAAAGCTGACACAGGAGATATCCGATCAATTTGCCATTGAAAACACCATTGGAAGATGGGAGAGATTCCAAAGTACTGAAAGATGGCATATATGATTCCAATGTATAAAAAGAGGAGAATAAGGACAATTGGGAGAATTATGGATCAGTCAGTTTAACTTGAGTAGCTGGAAAGATAGTGAAATAAATAACTCAAGCAATCAATTTGCAAACAACTAAAAGATAAGGTTTTAAGTAACAGTGTATGTGGATGTGGAAAGAATAAATAATGACACACCAACCTAATAGCTTTCTTTGACAGGGTAACAGACATTGTAGATAGCAGGGTAGCAGATAGAGGTATATCTTGACTTTTGTAATGCCTTTGCTAGTGTCTCACATGACTTTCAAATAAACTATAGAATTACAGTCTATATGAAACTCCTAAAGGTGAATACTTAACTGGTTACAAAATCATTCCCAGACAATAGTTATCAGTGGTTCAGAGTCAAACTGGACAGGCATGTTGAGTGGATCAATGCTGGCTACCTTTCTGTTCAATATCTTCATCAGTTATTTGCATACTGGCATGGAGAGTACATTTATGAAGTTTGTGGACAATACCATGCTGAGAGGGGTTGCAAGTGTTTTAGAGGATAGCATTAAAAATGGTTGGACAAACTGGAGAAATTGTCTGAAATAGGATGAAATTCAATAAGGACAAATTAAAAATACTCAATTTAGGAAGGAATAATCAATTACATATATACACAATGGGAAATGACTGCTTTGGATAGAGTACTGCAGAAAGGGATGAGGAGGGGGAGTTATAGTGGCCACGCTAAATGAGTCAACAGAGCAACACTTGCAAAAAAAAAAAGCAAAGTACCTGTATTTTTATAATGATGTTTTTTCTATAAAAATATCTTCTGACTGAAGATAGGTCAGCAATAAGGAATGTAACAAGTAGGCCCAGTAGAGATGGTTTAATGGGCTGTATAAGGAGATAAGGGGATGGTTGGATGAAATAACATGATCTTGGTAACTAATTGACCATTCATTTCCAGTTGGAAATAGGTCAATGGAGGGATGATAGGAGTTGCTATAGGGAACTTTCTGGGTGTCTGGCTGGTGAGTCTTGCCCACATGCTCAGGGTTTAGCTGATCGCCATATTTGGGGTCAGGAAGGAATTTTCCTCCAGGGTAGATTGGCAGAGGCCCTGGAGGTTTTTCGCCTTCCTCTGTAGCATTGGGCACAGATCACAGCTGAAGGATTCTCTGCATGTTGGGGCCTTCAAAGTATTGGAAGGCTTCAATATCTGAGACATAGGTGAGAGGATTATTCTAAGAGGGGTGGGCGAGATTCTGTGGCCTGCACTGTGCAGGGGGTCAGACTAGATGATCATAATGGTCCCTTCTGACCTTAAAGTCTATGAGTCTATGAGGAGAGTCCACACAGATGCACACATATAAAGACTGTCATTTCCCTGAAGTGCTACAGACTAACAAAAGATGTAGTATATGAAAGAGGAAAAAAGAGAGCGATAAAAATATGTATTTTAAACACCACAATAATCCCCATTTAATGCCCTTAACCTAGTCAAAATTAGTAGTCTGTTTTCTTAATTAACATTATAGCAGAACTGGGCCTTGAAGAGAGTTTGGGGAAGGAGAAGGTATGAATAGAGCTGGTGGAGAATTTTCCAACAAAACAAAGCTTCTTTGGAACATAGAAATTTCAGACCCAAAATGTTTTGTGAAAACATCTTGGGTTCATCGAACATTTATCTAATCACATGCAGGTTTTTAATCAGAATCCTGCCTTTTTCCAGGTGGCTTGTTGGGAATATCAGACTTCCAGGTTCTGCAGCTGTAGTCTCTGCCATGTTGACTGCCTTGGTATGGGAATTCCAGTCTTCCAGAGTCCTGGGCTAGCTAGCTCCCAGTGCTGCCTGACTGCTGTAGTCAGAGCTGAGCTGTCTGAAAGCCAGCTTTCCCAGGACTTTGGAATCCTGGATCTTTAGGTCTAGGCAGCCTGCATAGCTAGACTTCCCCAGAATTGCAGACCCTGGGAGCCCTAGAAACTGCTGATTTGAAATAGATAGGATGTAAATTTTTTTGTAAGTTCATAATTGCAGCGGTGTTACTGATCAGATGAATATTAATTTTAGTCAGCAACTGTCGGGATCCTGGAGGCTATATTTAGTTTTGCAAAGGCCATGTTTCAGAATATTTTAGAATTTCTGGTTCACAGGAAATTTATAAGTATCAAAATTGGCAGGGAACCAGAAATCTCAAGGTTCACATGGCTCTACTTATGAATCGTTTGAGGTTCAATATGCAAAGGGAAGTAAATGGGTGTTAAATCTGGCCTAATTCACAGAACAGAAAAAACCTTAAACAACAGTGGCCCTGTAGCTTCTTAGGATATGTCTATGCTGCGGGCTAAACTCGAGTTAAGATATGCAACTTCAGCTACATTAATTGTGTAGCTGAAGTCAAAGTAGCTTACCTCAGTTTTTGGTGCTGTCTACACAGCCGGAAGTGGAAGGAAAAATGTTCTTCCTTTGACTTCCCTTGTTCGTGAAATGAGGGTTACAGAAGTCAGAGTAAGAAGCCTGTTATTTTGAAATTATGGAATAATGGGCTTACTGTGTAGATGCGCATTCTGTTGCTTCAAAATAATGTGAGTTACTTTTAAATAAGCTTGCAGTGTGGACATAACCTTAGAGCAGGTGTGGGCAAAAGGCCCTCAGTGGGCCAGATTCAGCCCACTTAGCATTTAGATTTGGCCTACGCAGCAGTTCCAGGTCCCAGGCCTGGGAGCCAAAGATACGCGAGCCCTTTTAACTGTTTCTATTTAAAGGGCCCACACCTTTCCTGTGCCTGTTGGGCAATCCGTTGCCTGTCAATCATGGGGAAGGCGCAAGCCCTTTAAACAGAAGTAGTTAAAAGGGCTTGCTAGTCCCGGCTCCCTGGCAACATGCTAGTGCCACTGGGAGCTACGAGCCCTTTTAACTGCCTTTTTTTTTTTTTTTTTAAAGAACTTGCACCTATCAGGTGGATGCATTGCCTGCTAGCCACCTAGCAGGCGCAAGCCCTTTTAATAGAAGCAATTGAAAGGGCTTGCTGCTCTTGGCCTCACGCTAGCAGCGAGACTGGGAGCACTCAGACCTTTAAATAGCAGGAGTTGAAAGGGCTTTCAGCTCCTGTCCCCCGCTAACGTATGCCTGGGAACCACAAAGGAGGCGTGAACCCTTTCAACTCTTGCTATTTAAAGGCTCCTCCCCTTCTGCCTGAGACGCTGCCCCTTCTGTCTGAGGCCCCTCCCTTTTGGGCAGCCTGCAACCACTTCAAAAATGTTTGAAGTAGCCCTCATTCAAAAATTATTGCCCACCCCTGCCTTAGAGAGTAGCAAAAACTATAAATAGTATTGTGAGCTTTTGTGGGCACAACCCACTTCTTCAGATGACAAATTTGTGTCCACGAAAGCTCATGATACTATTTATATATTTTTGTTAGTCTCTAAGGTGCTCTAGGACCATTGTTATTTTTTTAAGGTTTTTTTAATCACAGACTAACACAGTAGCCTCTCTGAGACTTTTAATCACAGACCAGAGTATGCTTGGCAAAATGCTTAGATAAGGATATATAAGAAAGGAGGCGCACAAATATACGCGATCATGAAGGGGAGGACAAGGAAGTTAACATTTTCAGTGGATTGGGAAATCTGTGGTGGGCTTCAAGGAGAAGGTGACATGGTCAGAATGATGAAGAAGCTGTGGTTTGAATGGAGTGTAGAAACAGGGATGTCTGATGTATTTCCAAATTAGGGCTGAATGAGCTGATGTACAATACTTTACTTAGTGTCAATAAGGAGTTTTTAATTCAGTTATCCGTGCACATATACAGGCAGTCCCCGACTTACGCGGATCCGACTTACATCGGATCCGCACTTACAAATGGGGCTTTTCTTGCCCCGGAGCTCATGGGCGGCGGGTCACCACCCGTGTCCCCCGGGGCAAGAAAAGCTTCTCCCGGTCTCCCTGGTCTGCTGGGGGGGTCCAGCAAAGCCGCTGGACCTCCCCAGCAGACCAGGGACGCCCGAGCAAAGCCGCCGCCTGCTAGCCACCGCCTGCTAGCCACCGCCTGCTAGCCTGCGGCTTTGCTCATTTGCCCGGGAGCAAAGCTGCCCAGGCAGCGGGACCCCCGCCGCCTGGGCGGCTTTGCTCCTGTCCCCCTGGTCTGCTGGGGGGATGCAGCAAAGCCGCTGGACCCCCCCAGCAGACCGGGGGACAGGAGCAAAGCCGCCCTGGCGGCGGGGGTCCCGCCGCCTGGGCGGCTTTGCTCGGGTCTCCCTGGTCTGCTGGGGGGGAGGGGGCGCAGCTAGTGCGCCCCCCCCCCCCCCCCCAGCAGACCAGGATTTTGTTGCGGGACGCCTCGGGTAGAGCAGCTGGGGTGCTGCCGAGTTGGTCCTGTGGGAACCTACTGGGCAGCGCCCCAGCTGTTCTGTCCCAGGCTCCAGATTCAGCAGCTGTTGAAACTTATCAGGCTGATTCCAGGAAGCTGGGGGCAGAGCAACTCTGCCTCCGGCTTCCTGTAGTCAGCCCCTGGTCAGTTTCAGTGGTAGCAGCTGAATCTGGACACCAGTTCCGACTTACATACAAATTCAGCTTAAGAACAAACCTATAGTCCCTATCTTGTACATAACCCGGGGACTGCCTGTAGTGCCTTGGGTGCTTTTTGAACATAAATATGCTTCATCAATCATGTCCTATACTATGGTATATGAACAAACATCTTTTCAATTAGAAATAATAAGCATCTTGGGCAGGTCTGAAGCAACTATGTATTCCAGATGTGCTTGGCACACTGTTATTTAGCACTAACAATACTGCTTGTCAAGTACAGGCAGTCCCCGGGTTACGTACAAGATAGGGACTGTAGGTTTGTTCTTAAGTTAAATTTGTATGTAAGTCGGAACTGGCGTCCAGATTCAGCCGCTGCTGAAACTGACCAGCAGCTGACTACAGGAAGCCCGAGGCAGAGTTGCTCTGCCCCCAGCTTCCTGGAATCAGCCACTCATCAGTTTCAACAGCGGCTGAATTTGGATGCCTGGGACAGAGCAGCTGGGGCGCTGCCGGGTAGGTCTTCGCAGCGCCGCACCTCAGCGCTGCGGGGAACAACTAGGCAGCGCCCCAGCTGCTCTACCCCAGGCGTCGTCGGCAAGAAAAGCCTGGTCTGTTGGGGAGGGGCGCACTACCTGCGCGCCCCCCCCTCAACAGACCAGGGAGACGTTGGTGGCGGGACCACCGAGATGCGCTGCGGTCCCGCCCGCATCCTCTGCGGCTTTGCTCCGCGTCTCCCTGGTCCCCCCAGCAGACCAGGGAGACGCGGAGCAAAGCTGCGGAGGCCGCGGGTAGCGGGACAGCCCAGACACGCCGCGGCTGTCCCGCTGCCAGCGTCCTCCGAGGCTTTGCTCCCTGTCTCCCTGGTCTCCTGGGGGGAGCCCCCCCCCAGCAGACCAGGGAGACGCGGAGCAAAGCCGCGGAACACACGGGCAGCGGGACAGCCGCGGCATGTCTGGGCTGTCCCGCTGCCTGCGTGCTCCGCGGCTTTGCTCCGCGTCTCCCTGGTCTGCTGGGGGGGGGGCTCCCCCAGGAGACCAGGGAGACGCGGAGCAGCTTTTCTTTCCCCTGAGGGCACGGGCGGCAGGACCGCGGCGCATCTGGGCATCCCGCCGCTCCCGTCCTCCGGGGTGAGAAAAGCCCCGTTCGTAACGGCGGATCCGACATAAGTCGGATCCGCGTAAGTCGGGGACTGCCTGTATTACAAGGTCCTATAACTTACATTGTAATATATTATATTTTGATTAGTATTTTACTGTGATAAATCCTACAGGAGAAAAAAGCTGATGTTCCTACATTTCTTTCAGTAGCCATCCAAGAAAGTAAGTGTTTGCCCCAGTATATACCTTGGTAGACTTCAAACAGCTTTTGTTGTTTTCATTGCAAAGACAAATTGTAAATCAACCTGTGCAGTTGTTTTATATTGCTTTATGTTGTGTCAAGAAAGTTATCTGTTGGACTGCATAATAGGAATAGGAGAACATTTGGGTTTTGAAGTTATACTGTGTAAAATCATGTACAGTATACATGTAGTAGAATCTGAGAGCAATGAACACCAGAGTTATGAACTGGCCCTTACACTGCATTTGGAACTGGAAGAATGCGATCAGGCAGCAGACACATAAACAAATGCAAATATTGTACAGCATAGTACAATGTTAAATGTAAGCTACTACAAGAATAAAGGGAAAGATTTTTTTAATTGACAAGGTAAAGAAACTGAAACCAGTACAGAAACATTTTAAATTAAGATGGTTAAAATCAGCATTTTTCTTCTTCTGAGTAAAGTTTTTTTTTAAAGCTGTATTAAATCAAAGTTCTCTTGTAAATGTTTTAAAGAGCAGCAATAATGTTTTGTTCAGAGTTACAAACAGTGTTTCCTGTAAGCTGTGTGCTTGTGTGGCCACTTAGAAGAGATTCAAATGCCACACAGATGATTAGCAGACCACCCACGGCTAAGTTTTGTTACAATTGGTGGTGCACATTTGCACATCTTGGTGCACATACAAATTATTCTGCACATAGATGGAAAAATCAGTACATGGATGGAAAAGATAAGAGAAAACATAGGTCATGTACAGACTCCATTTCTGAGTCGTTCATAACTGAATTTCTACTATATTTTAGTTGGAAGCAAGTCAAACTATATGTGCATACAGTAAGCCTTATTTAGGTGGCTTGATTTTTTTTTAACTGAAAAATTTGTGAAAGACTGAGCAAACTAGTCTAAAATAATACTAGAGTTCTAGGCTTGAAGTGAGGAAAAATAAGTCTTGTTAGTTATCGCTGTTCTTATGCTCAAAAATATCAAAGTAGGGATGTTTATTTGACAGTATTATGCGCTACCATCCAGGAAAATTTAATCTTCCTCTAAACTTGTTCTCCTGGCTTCAAGACAAGAGTTCCAGGGAATTTCAACAGAAATGAATGAATGAAAGAGAGAGAGAAGAACATGAACAAATATTGACTCTTTCTGACTGGAACTGGGAGATGAGTGTCTCTCAGTCCTTAACAGAAGCACTGAGTTTCTAATCGAGAAATTGTAGTGGTATGGGATGCTGAAAAATTGTGTCCATTTCAACCATAACAATAGTGCTTATGCTATATAGGGAGACAATGAAGTGAAGGGCTGTTTTCTTAGAGATATAGGGAAAATCCACTTCTTTCCACTGAGAAATGGGGAAAATAAATATATTTTACTTTTAGCATTGCTATTGTGCTATCAGTGATACAAATATTATAAAAAGTGGTCTTTCTCTCAATAATCATGTCATTTACGGGGAAAAATCTCAATCTCAGCAGAAAAATTCCTGTTTTAACCGGTGGGGGAGGAGGGAGAAATCCCTAACTTTTGAATTTGTAGAGAAAGTTATTTGGTTCTGATGATGAAAAAATGTTTTTTAAAAGACTCATTTTTTCCTGTGTTATCTTGATCCTGGTTAATGTGCCCCAGAAAAGGTATGTGTGCAGAAGCACACAGAGACAAACCCACTGGTTTAATAAGAAACTATAAAAATGTCTTTAATATGTCTAGCCAAAACAAACTGTTTTAGAACTTGGTGATTGTAACAGAACATTTCTGGTAATTTTAAAGACATATGATGCATTCAGAGTACTGGCTGGTCATCAGAAAAGGGTTTCACATGATTCATTACATTTGGTTTGTTTTTTAAAGCAGCAAGTTAAGTCTTTAAGCATCTATAATCTGGTGGGAAGAGTTCTCTGTGCCTCATTCACTCTTGGAAATAAGAATCTTCTGAAATCCTTTTACTCTATTATTTTGTGATTTAAACTTCCTCCTAAATCCGAGGAAGGGGAAATTATACTGAGCTAGTGTAAAGCTAATATTCTAAGAATTGAAGAGAAAGTATTTACATCTGGATTAAGTTTAGGTTGGATCTTGGGGACAAATCAAGACTAGAGTCCAGGTACTAATTCTGTGGCAATGAAATCTTGTCAGCTCTTCTTTCAGGACTTTGGCTAAAGCTGGCCATCTTGATGGAAATGTTACAAGACCTTGGGCTGACCTTTCATAAGAATGGGAACACAAACACTAACAGCATATGAATTAGAATTGGAAAAACAGGCCTTTATGGGGTTTGAATCTAATCCAGAATGGTTTTCAGATCTGGGGCTTCTAATTTGATCACCTCCATCACTTGACATTCAAAGAGGTTTGGATTAAGGTGCCAATTTTGGCCCTACTGTGATTTTTAAAATAATTCTGAACAGTTTCTATCTATAATGGATGGGACATAACCATTTCAAATCAGAGTTCTACATTGACTAAACATTTGTAAACTGTGAGGAAGATGGTTGAGCCCTATGTATTCTAGCCAGGCAAACTGTGTTTCAATTGAGTTAGCCTCAAACCAATATAAATTTGGTTCAGCAAACAGTTTTTCTGGCAGATGGGAGATGGAATTTGTAGAGCCTTATAGTAACTGGTTTGGCTAGGAATTCTATTTGTTTGGAATTAAAATTCTGTCTCTCCACTTGAAGAAAGTATATGTTCAGACTGTTTGACTCTTATGGAGTAAGAAAAAGCAGATGGAAGGACTTTGAACATTTTATATCAGTAGTTGAGGTGGCTGTTTCACGAGGAAAGGATTCTGTGTTATTGTGAAAAGAGAGGGTGATACTAGGAATATTTAAAACCTTCTGTCTGTTTGTCATATTTGAAAGGCTAAACTAATTTGAAAGACTAAACTAATGATTCTTATTTTTCCCCCCAAGGTTTTGCCAATTCTTGAGATTCTCTATCATGTTGAAGAAAGAAATTCACACCATGTTTATATGGCCCTTATAATTCTGTTGATCCTTACAGAGGATGATAGCTTCAATCGATCTATCCATGAAGTGGTGAGCTACTGTTATAGATAATAACTTTTTGGAAAATAAAATAATGTAATGTTTATCTGAGTAGAGATAAGTTTTGTTTTACTGCCTACTCCACTAGGACAATAAGGGTATGTCGACACAGCGGTGCTATTTCAGGATAACATCTGTTATCCTGAAATAGCATTTTGCACCACTTAACAGCATGCCCGTTATTTCAAAATACATTCGAAACAATGGGCTTCTTATTCTGGCTTCCTGTAAACTTTGGTACACAAGGATTAAGGTGCACAGAATAGCAATTTATTTTGAAATTAGCACTGTGTAGACAGCAACAAATTTCAAAATAAGCTATTTTGAAATAATCTACTCAGTTGGCATAGCTCAAATTGCGTAGCTTATTTCAAGGTAAACATTACTATGTAGACGTACCCTAATTGTCTCCACAGCAGAGCTGGTTTACATATTAAACTTGGTTTTCAAGATTTGAGGACATATACTCATTTCCTACAGGACTAATTAGACCAGAGTTATAAGCTTCCTTTCAGGAATTTTTGTGTTGTGATGTGTACGAATGATTTTCCTGCCCCTAGCATGACTTTGGTTTTCTCTAGTCTGTCTTCTTTCTAGCATGGAAATAGTCAGGAAGGTTTCCTTAAGGATGCTGTTTTGCCAAGGAAAGAAAAGACATAGAATAATAGGTAAACTGTCTTATGCTTTCACAGCAGCCTTACTTAAGTAGCTTATATTTCAACTGCAGAGATTTTAGTGGGAGTTTTTATTTCCCAAACTGGATATAACTTCCTGACTTGGCATCTCTGTTCTGTCTTTTGGCCAGGTTAATATCTATTTTATATTAGCTGTGTAATGCAGTCCAATTTCTGATTAGATTTGATTGGCCTTGACCAACTCTGCTAGTGAGTGACTGGGGTGATTGTTCTAGCTTCCTAGCTTACAAACTCAGACATGCAAATGCTCTCTTGGGATAATGTGATGCATTGATGCATAAAGGAGATGTGAAAAGGTAAAAGCAGTTGCTCAGGTAGCTAAACCAATCTATCTCACAGGTAAATTTTTGTTCTGTTTTAGCAGGAATGTAACATTTTCCCCAGAATAGCAAAGTGGGATAGAAGCTTATAAAAACCCGAGAGAAATTTTGGTCACAAATTTCTGTAGCCTCATAGGAAATTATGTAGATCTGTATGTATAAAACAGGCAGACTTTTTGTTTATGTGAAGTTTCTTGGGACTAATAGGCAACTTTTGGGAATAAAACCAATGGCAAATATGCAAACTGCTGAAGCCAATATTTCTCTGGAGATTTTTCCTTCCTCTCCATACACCATGGGTGTATGTATTTGGATGCAGTGTCTACAGATTTAGTATCTCCTTAACATTTAAGTTTTTGCTCATGAATTGAGGTTATTGAACTGCTGAGATACAGCATGCTTGCCATCACTTCCTTGCTTCATCTTTCTTCATTTATTTCAAAGGCTTTATTAAATGTGTTCTGTCAACAGATCTCTTATTGTTTAGGGAAACGGATTTTCCTAAAAATCTAGCTGTAGGTTCAGCCAAGAGGTGAAAACATAATTCACTTTCAATGTCCATTTAATCCTTGTCTCACTTCTGAGATTGTCAACATGGTGGTAGTACTGGCTTTATAATGTGAGCGATATTTAACTTTAAATTTGCCCTCCTTTTTCCTGCCAGTTTTCACATTGATGTTCTTCTCTGCCTCTGTTTTCTTTCAATATGTCTTTGCTGTCTTATCCTTTGCCTCTGTTTCCATCCTCAGCAGAGGATGTTTAGCAAGCTGTCCTTTGGTGGCTTCAGGGAGCCAAAACATACAATTTTGCCCCTTAAGTGAGTACTGTGGGAATGGGGGGGGAGAATCCTGGGCCTGTAGTCCTATATGTTTGAACTGCTCCTCAGCTGCATTGGGGAGGAAGGGCCAGAAATGGATGACTTTCAAGGAGTTGCATGCTGCTTTATCAACAGTTGGTGGAGTACGTTGGCATTGAGTTAGAGGTCAGATCTGGAATCATTCAATCTTTTCCACACTCTTCTGCAAAGTCCTCCGTTCTGCCCCTTCTTTCGCATCCCATGCGAGATCAGTACTCCCTTCTGATCTGAAAAGCTAAAGTCAAATGAAATGTAACTTTGCTACTCCTGTCATATTACTTGCATTGAATTCCAGAACTTTTGTTTTCCTTGGCACTCCAAATCTTTTTCACAGAAATAGATAGGTACAATGAAGAGAAGAGGTTGGGTATCTCCTGCTGTCACCTAGAGAATTCAGTTATGGGTGTGCAGGCTAGGCCCCTGTCTACACAAACATTAGACTACAACATCTCCTTAGCAACCATAACATACTTGACCAAAAAATTGTGAAAGACTATGACTCCAAGGATTCTGTTGTTTCAAGAAAATTCCCTTCCAATTATTTGCTTTAACCACAACCCTGGGCAAACAGCATTTTCTAATTCCCTTGTGTTCTTAATTCTGAGCATCCGTGAACTTTGTGTAAGAGGAGAAGGAGGGTTTCCTATCTGGATCTGAATATTGCAGGTTAAGCCCAACCTAGTTCTCTTGGACAGTTTGTGAAAGGATCTTTTTGATACCAGTTCAGGGATGATCCACTCACTTGTGCATGGCTGCCAGAAGGAAACAAAAGGACAGAAAAGGCCACACTTTTTCTCTTGAAGTCAGGCTCAAAACTGCATAGGTGCATCTGACACCAATTTACATTCCTTTCAATTATTTTAGATGCTTAATCTCAGTGTGAAAGGTATGGTACTCGCCTCCAAAAAGAATAGTTTTGCATAGTGTTAATTATTGAATACGTTTCATCAAGTGTCCTAAATCTCAAAGGCATAGGAAAGAAAAAAACATAAGTGTAGAGAAGGAAACTGTCTTAAATCAGTCTGTAAAATGTGAATGTCTAGCATCAGTCACACAACCTGAATGAAACTCTTATGCACTGTAAGTATTGATTGCATGTTAGCAATTTCAGTAGGAAGCTTCTTCCATCACTTGGCTGAAGTCTGAGAAAATTAGAAAATAATGTATTTTGAGTCGACCTGTTTTTCCTCTGTGCTGATGCATATCCTGTAATGTTCTTATAACAGTCATTACTGTGTGATCTGTTTATGGGCATATTTTCCTTTGTGGTATTACACCCACATTTATTTATTTATTGATTTTACGATTAATTTTAGTAAGCAGAGTTTTATAAATCTCTGTGTTGATACAGACAGGTAAAGAGACCAGGAAACCACAGAAACTCTTCTAACTGCTGAAGGGTTTTTATTTAAAATAAATGTGGTCATAGCTGCTTGGAAGAGGTGATCAAAACCAGAGCCTGTTCCTGCAACTGACACTATCCAGGCTGATCCCGAGCTTGCACAGAAACCAGCTTACTTCAGTAGTAACAATGGAGTAAACTGGTAAATCAGGAGTTCCTTACCTATGACAGGTCTTTGAGTTGATTAACTCCCTCCCACTTAAACACCCAGTAACAGGAAACCACAATTTAACTGAGGCCTTCACATGAGATGGTATCACAAAATGTTTATGGTACTTTTTTTTCTACAGGCAGCTAGCTGTATTTATTTTAAAGTATTTTATTTCCAAATGGCTTATTACTACTTCAATGAATTTGTGCTGCTCATTAATAAATACTTCTGTTACACTTCATAGCACTGTACAAATATCAGTGAACATCTTCTTATAGCTGTCTAAATTAACCATCTCTATACTGTGGGTTGTGACCTCAGACAAGCTGTGAGACATTGGAGGGAAAGAGAAACCACAAGAAAGCCAGAATATGACCCAGCTGAGCAAGCTCCTATCCTGCAGGGTTGGCCGGGTTTGGCTCCCTGCTCTGGGCATTGTGACCTGGTACCTCGTGCATGTTTGCAATACCACTCACTCAGATGTTCCTCTCTGTTATGGAGCTAGACCAAGGCAGTGGTTCCCAAACAGCTTTTGCTCCAGAGCTGGCACGGCTCTGCTCTCTGACACAACACCTATGCCACATGCCTGGGCTAGGTCACAACACACAGCAGAGAGCTGAGCCCAGCCAACTCTGTGGAGCAGAAGGTGTTGGGAACCACTGCTCTGATTATCCACTAATAATAATTGGAAATATGTTTTATATGTTACATTTTAAATTTTAACACTGTGTCAGTCATCTTCAGATTCTGAAATAGTGCCTAAGAATCAGAGCCGTGGGAAATTGAGAGATTTTAGTTCTCAGGGTTTCATGCAACCACATTTTTGAAATTCTGTTATGTTGAGTCTACAGACCTCGTTTCACTTTGAGTTTGGGGTTTAAATTAATCCAGAATTCAGAGCAAAACGCTATCAAATGTTGAGTTTTTTTCTGGGTATTGTGCGCAAAGCTTCAGATTTCATTTTCAGTGCAAATCCAAAAACTATAAGATTTGTTTTAAGCTGGGTCTACAATATTCTTTTTAAAAATCTTTGAACTTTAGTATAACTTTCTTAAAGCCTTAAATACATTTTAAATTTTAGAAATCTTAAAACCAGGTAAATTTAATGTGGGGGGGGGAGGGAGTTGTTGTGAGTATTTCACACTGCTGTACTAAGTCATGTTTCTTTTTGGGAAGTTGTTTTTGGAAGAGCATTTGAACAATGTAAGAAACCATACACGGCTGGGCTGGTAACTGCCTCTATTTTGTAGTTTGCTACCATTTTGATAAGAGATCTTTTCTATCATGATCACCCCCTCTCTCATAAATTTGTAAGTTTAGTGAGAGTTTATGTAATAAAACTTTAATTTAAATGTCCTATTTATTACTGAGAGTTTATGGATTTTTTTCTGGTGAAGCTACATTGAAGCTGAACAGTCATATAATTAAGCTTTATTGTGTGTGAAAATAACACATTTTCTCATGCATTTCAAAGCACTTTATAAAGACAGAGAAGTTTTGTTTTCCCAATTCGTTTAAAAACATTGATTGTAAAACACAAGTTCCCTCTTTCCTGAGGAACTGAATATTCGTATTTCCCTTTAACTTCAGCTGTGAATTGTGAATGCTCAGCATCTCTGAAAATCTGCCACAGGTTATTTACTTAATGATACAATGAGTCTGTGGTAGAGTTAGAAACCGAGATCTGACTACTAGGCCCTTATGAAACTCTTTCTTCCTCTTGTTACCATTATTTATTTGTACTACCATTTCTCAGAGCCCTACTCATGGACCAATAATCCATGGTGTTAGGTACTGTAGGAAGATGAAACAATTTGCTTACAATTTAAGTATGAGACACACATTTGACGCTGCTTTGGCAATTGGTGACCTGTTTTGTCTTGCTCTTGCTGTGTATTACTATTTCAGAAGCCAGCTTTGAAGCATTCTTTTTTTAGAACTTTCTGTATCTTGAAGGCATAATTGGTATAAGTGAAATGGGAAATAAAAGCTATAGGCATGACATACAGGAGCAAAAAGTTTGTTGTTTTGACTACAGGTTGCACCTCTGAAATCAAACAGTCTCTGGTCTGGCAACTCCTGGAGCAGAGTGTCTGGGAGCCTAATGGCAGCCTGACCAGAGCTGGGGAACCTTGGTCGCCTGCAGTAGCGTGGAGCCAGGGGCTAGAGAACCCCAGCCACTTACAGCAGCACCAAGCCAGGGAAACCTGGCCAACCGAGGCAGTGTGAGGCTGGGGGCAGGAGAAACCCAGCAGCACACAGCAGTGAAGGGCTGGAGAACCTTAGCCACCCATGCAGTGTGACCAAAGAAGCCTGGCCATCCGCAGCAGTGCAGAGCTGGCAAATGGAGAGCCCTAACTGTCTGGGACAGCACGAGGCCAGTGCTGGGGCCAGAGAACCCGAGCCACCCATGGCAGCCCCAGTGGCAGCATGATGGACAACCTGGCTGGGGAGGGAATAGAGGGGGCCAGAGGCAGAAGGCCAGCTGGCTCCAGGCAGGTTGCAGGGGACACCTCCCCTAGTCTGGAAAATTCTTTCATTCGGGGTGGGTCAGGTCCTTCTGGTGCCAGACTAGGGAAGTGAAACTAGACAAATTCAGACTGGAAGTAAGACACAATTTTTTTTAACAGTGAGAGTAACCAACCATTTGAACAACTTAAACAGGATTTTGGTGGATTGTCCAGTAGGGGCAACTTTAAAATCAAGATTGTTTTTTTTGTTTGTTTGTTTTTTTTAAAGATCAGCTCTAAGAATTATTTTGAGGAAGTTCTATGAACTAGAGGTCAGACTTAGGTGATCAGAATTGTACCTTCAGGCCTTGGAATCTATAAATCTATGATGCAGAAATATATTTGAATGAAATATTTTGACTGCGAGTAAATTAGTCATTTTTTTTAAATGTGGCTTGTTAAGTCTAGCTTTATAAGAAAGACGATATGAAGAAGGTTTTATCTTAGAAGCTTTATCCTAGCTAATTGGGACTACTGGCCACTCTGGTATTAGTGCAAGTACACAATAAAGAGGAGAAGATTTCCAATAAAAGGTGCCTTGGCTTGGCATCTGGAAGAGTGAGTGCAATAGTGCATTAATAAAATAACTACCATCTACATGTTTTGTTAGTCTTTAAAGTGCTACCAGACAATTTGTTGTTTAAGTTTGCACTTAAAGGGTTTTGCTTAACAGGAGAGGAAAAGATACTTGCAGAGCAACAATAATGAAAAATACCTGGGGTGATAATAAGCAGCAGATCAAATATGAGCCTCCTATGTGGTGTTTGTTTTCTTTTGGATTATGGAGAGTTGATTCCATTTTCATCAGCCTGAAAAGGCATTCTGTTCTGAGCAGGAAAATTTGCAGTCATTGGTGAGAACAGAAATAAGTTTCTGTTCACTTAAACATTTAAAAAGTCTTTAAATTGGAGGTATGAAAAATAACAAGAACAAAATGTAATGCGTGGCTAGGTGAAGACTAACATAACTTGGGGTGGGGTAATATGGTTTTTTTGGAGAGCACAGATGCTGAGGGAAAGGGAATAGTGACAGTGGTTCAGCAGAGTATAACTAAGTAGAATTGAGATGAGATTGGGTAAAGAAGTTGGCTAGAGATTAAGACAAATTTCCTAGCATTGAATTTATTAGGCTGTGGAATTATCTTCCCTGGGCATTGATCGGAAGTTTAATTATTTTAATCCTTTAAAACTGGATTGAACAAAGCACTTGAGAATATATTGTTTGGGAACGATCCTGTATTTGCAGAAGAATGGACAATATGTTTCGTTCCATCCCTAAGCAGTTCGGTGATTCATAATTTCTGTAGTAAGGTTATGAAACAAACTGGATAGACGTTGAAACGCTAGCTTCCAATGTGTTTATATGTTGAATGGAGACACAAGTGATCAACGATCAAAATAATGGTACCCACTAGATATTGTGGTGTTCCTTAAAGGTGTTCTTTCACTTCAGTTATAAAATATTTTGCCCTTGTTTCTTGTAGAAATCTAGAAATCTGCCAAAATGCCAATTTAAAACAAATGTTATGCGAGATTGTCTGAACAGGAGATCAGATTTAGATTTTGGACCCAGTGAGTAAACTCTGTAGTTAAACTGAGTTTGGATTTCATATCTGGGCTGATGGAGCTTCTCAGAGAGAAGTAAAGAAAAGTGGAGAGTGTTGCAAGAAGAGTGTAGGACATGCAAGTTGATCCTAAAGGTTCTGCTCTTGCCTCAAAATGTGTGTATAATTATGGTAAGTATTAATGGTAGGAGTGATGTAGTCAGTAGTTCCAGAAGGAAGTAGCTCAATGAAGTATGTCAGTGACAAGTTGGTGTGAAGGCCAGGAGGGATGGCAGAGAAAGGCAAAGAACATAAATGTAAATTACCTATAGTGCTATTCACCACCTTTTTCTCCAGATGCAAACTCAAGTTGGCACAGTCCATTGAAGTATGAAACTAGCCATTAGTCATCTTACATGGCTTAACAATTTTTTTCTTAAATCATATATTAATTAGGAAATAATGTTTGACATAAAACTGTGTCTATTAAAGGATTTTAAAAAGTTTAAGTAGCAGCAAAGGGAGCATAATAATATGGAATGTTATGTGATCAGTAAATGACTTGAACATTGTGTATTAGAGCATTCATTATTCTTCTAAACTTGAATGTCAAAGTACACATTAATCTGATAGAGAGAAAAAAAAATGTGGAGTGTCCTGTTAGGCTTGCAGTTTCAGTGCTCTTTTAACAACTGGCAAACCACCTGTCAGTTTACTAAGAACATAAGAACGGCCATATTGGGTCAAGACCAATGGTCCATCCAGCCTAGTATCCTGTCTGCCGACAGTGGCCAATACCAGATGCCCCAGAGGGAGGGAACAAAGCAGGTAATCCTCACATGATCCTTGCCCTGTCGCCCACCTCCAGAGAAACAGAGGTTAGGGACACCATTCCTACCCATCCTGGCTAATAGCCATTGATGGACCTAAACTCCCTGAATCTATCTAGCTCTTTTTTTGAACCCTGTTCAATTTCTAGCCTTCACCACATCCTCTGACAAGGAGTTCCACGGGTTGACTGTGCGCTGAGTGAAGACAAACTTACTTTTGTTCGTTTTAAACCTGCTGCCTATTAATTTCATTTGGTGACCCCTAGTTCTCATGTTGTAGGAATAAGCACAAAACTTCCTTATTCACTTTTTCCACAGCAGTCATGATTTTATAGACTTCTATCATATTTCCCATTAGTCTCCTCTTTTCTAAGTTGAAAAGTCCAAGTCTTTTTAATCTGTCTTCAAAAGGGACTCGTTCCAAACCCCCAATCATTTTTGTTGCCCTTTTCTGAATCTTTTCCAATGCTAATATATCTTCTTTGAGATGAGGCGACCACATCTCTACACAGTATTCAAGATGTGGGCGTAGCATGGTTTTATATAGAGGCATTGATACTTTGTCTTATTCTCTATCCCTTTCTAATGATTTCTAACATATTTACATAAGAACATAAGAACAGCCGTATTGGGTCAGACCAAAGGTCCATGTAGCCCAGTATCCTGTCTGCCGACAGTGGCCGGCACCAGGTGCTCCAGAGAGGGTGGACCGAAGACCATGATCACGCGATTTGTCTTCTGCCATCCTACTCCAGCCTCTGACAAACAGGCCAGGGACATCAATTCTATCCCCTGGCTAATAGCCTTTTATGGACCTAACCTCCATGAAATTATCTAGCTTCTCTTTAAACTCTGTTATAGTCCTAGCCTTCACAGCCTCCTTTGGCAAGGAGTTCCACAGGTTGACTACATGCTATGTGAAGAAGAACTTTTTTAGTTTGGGGTATACATTTAAGTTGGGCCTCTATTATGGTGTCTTTAAAAAGTTTCCATGCAGCTTGCAGGGATTTGGCTCTAGTCATTGTGCCTTTTAATTTCTGTTTAACTAACCTCCTCATTTTTGTGTAATTCCCCTTTTTGAAATTAAATGCCAAGGTGCTGGACTGCTGAGGTGTTCTTCCCACCACAGGAATGTTAAATGTTATTATATTATGGTTACTATTCCCAAGCGGTCCTGTAATGGTTATCTCCTGGACCTGATTCTGCACTCCACTCAGGACTAAATCGAGAATTGCCTCTCCCCTGTGGGTTCCTGCACCAGCTGCTCCAAGAAGCAGTCATTTAAGCCATTGAGAAATTTTGTCTCTGCTTCTCTTCCTGAGGTGACATGTATCCAGTCAATATGGGGATAATTAAAATCTCCCAGTATTATAGAGTTCTTTATTTTGGTAGCCTCTCTAATCTCCCTCAGCATTTCAATGTCAGTATCGCTGTCCTGGTCAGGTAGTCGGTAATATAGCTGTACTGCTAATTTCTTCTTATTGGAGCATGGAATTACTATCCGTAGCAATTCTATGGAATATGTTGATTAATTTAATATTTTTATTTCATTTGATTCTACATTATCTTTCACATACAGTGCCACCCCGCCACCCACCCGGCCTGCTCTATCCTTTTGATATATTTTATATCCCGGTATGATTGTGTCCCACAGATTTTCCTCATTCCACCAGGTTTCAGTGATGCCTATTATATCAATCTCCTCCTTTAATACGAGGTACTCGAGTTCACCCATCTTATTAGTCAGACTCCTAGCATTTGTGTAGAATTTGCCACTGCTTATTTGTCTGCGCTTCCTTGATGCATTGGATTCATTTATATGCGGTTGTTTGTCTGCTCTGGCCCATGGTTTGTCCTCTCCCCTCCTCTCTTTCAGACTGTAGCTTAGAGAATCTCTATCAATGGATTCTCCTGTAAGAGAAGTCTCCCTCCGATTTACATGCATCTCCGCACCAATCGGCTTTCCCCATCTCTTAGTTTAAAAACTGATCTACGGTCTTTTTAATGTTTAGTGCCAGCAGTCTGGTTCCACCCTGGTTTAGGTGGAGCCCATCCTTTCTGTATAGGCTCCCTCTCGCCCAAAAGTGTCCCCAGTTCCTAATCAATCCAAACCCCTCTTCCCTACACCATCATCTCATCCACGCATTAAGACTCTGAAGCTCTGCATGCCTACCTGCACCTGTGCATGGAACTGGAAGCATTTCCGAGAATGCCACTGTAAATGTCCTGGGTTTCAATCTCTTTCCTAGCAGCCTAAATTTGGCCTCGAGGACATCTCTCCTACCCTTCCCTACGTCATTGGTACCTACATGTACCACGACCACCGGCTCCTCCCCAGCACTACACATAAGTCTATCTAGTTGCCTCGAGAGATCCGCAACCTTTGCACCAGGCAGGCAAGTGACCATATGGTTCTCCCGATCATCACAAACCCAACTATCTATGTTTCTAACAATTGAATCAACCACTACTAACACCTGCCTCTTCCTAACAACTGGCATTCCCTCCCCCTCAGAGGGAATTTGCTTTTTTGACTGCCACTGCACACTGAGTGGATGTTTTCAGAGAACTATATACGATGACTCCAAGATCTCTCTCTAGAGTAATTGTAGCCAGATTAGTCCCCATAATATTGTATGTATAGTTGGGACTTTTTTTCCAGTGTGCATTACTTTACATTTATCAACATTAAATGTCATTAGCCGTTTTGTTGCCCCGTCACTTAGTTTGGTGAGATCTTTTTGAAGCTCTTCACAGTCTGCTTTGGTCTTAATTATCTTGAGCAATTTGGTATCTCTGCAGATTTTGCCACCTCACCGTTTACCCCTTTTTTCAGATAATTTATAAATAAGTTGAATAGGATTGGTCCCAGGGCACACCCTTGGGTGGACCCCCCTAGTTACCTCTCTCCACTCAGAAAACTTACCATTTATTCCTACCTTTTGTTTCCTGTCTTATACTCAGTTATCAATCCATGAAAGGGCCTTCCCTTTTATCCCACGACAACTTACTTTACTTCAGAGACTTGGTGAGGGACCTTGTTAAAGACTTTCTGGACATCTAAGTATACTATATCCACTAGACCACCCTTGTCCACATGTTTGTTGACCCCCTCAGAGAACTCTAGCAGATTAGTAAGGCATGATTTCCCTTTACAGAAACCATGTTGACTTCCCCCAACAAATTATATTCATCCATGTCACTGACACTTTTATTCTTTACGATAGTTTCAACTAATTTGCTTGGTACTGACATTAGACTTACTGGTCTGTAATTGCCAGGATCACCTCAAGAGCTCTTTTTAAATATAGGCATTTTGTTAGCTATTTTCCAGTCATTAGGTAAGGAAGCTGATTTAAAGGATAGGTTACAAGCCATAGTTAATAGTTCCGCAATTTCACATTTGAGTTCTTTCAGAACTCTTGGGTGAATGCCATCCAGTCCTGGTGACTTGTTACTGTTAAATTTATCAGTTTGTCCCAAAACCACCTCTACTGACACCTCAATCTGGGACAATTCCTCAGATCTGTCACCTAAAAAGAATGGCTCAGGTTTGGGAATCTCCCCAATATCCTCAGCCATGAAGACTGGAGCAAAACATTCATTTAGCTTCTCTGAAATGACTTTATCATCCTTGAGTGCCCCTTTAGCGTCTCGATCAAGAATCCCACTTGTTGTGTAGTTGGCTTCCTGCTTCTGATGTATTTAAAAAACATTTTGATATTATTTTTTGAGTTTTTGTACATTCTATTGACCTGCCCCTTCATGTCAGAAAGATTTCCCCCAAAGACTATTACTCTACAGGCTGTAAAAATCAGAAGACCAGAGGAGTAAATTTTGTTGCTGCTACTTTAGAACGGGTAAAACTGTTTGTCATCTGAAGAACTTTCACTTAGAAAAGGAAGAGTATTGGCCTTTTTTGGTGCCATCTAAAGAAGAGATATTGCCACTGCATATTCTCCCACCTTCTCACCCTCCTATTCCTTATGCAGGGCTCCTTCTACTAGGATGAAAGTAGATATTAGGCTGGATTGGCCTCAGTGCTATAGGGAAGGCGACCCAGTGGTGATATCCCTAACTTTGAAGTAGGATATAGAACTTCGATACATCCTGGGCTTCCTGAAGAATAGCTGAAGCCTCAGGAGTCACTGAAGTGCTGATACGTTGGTCCATACCAGTCCATTTTGAGCTCTGCCAAGAGCTGCTTTTAATTTGATTCTTAAACTAGAAGTTTAATTACAGGAAGGAAGTGCCTGGGGTATAGCATAGATGCACAAAATAGTACTTTTAAGGGGGCAGCTGAGCCTGAAAGCTTTCAATTCAATACTTTATAAAAGATGATCTGGTGCTGGACATGGAGGAGAATCTAGTGAATAAAATGAGTCGTAACAATTCCTTAAAACTCCAGCTGGAGAAGCAAAAGGTGGCCATGGTCTCTGCTGTTGCTTGTGGCATAGACTTCTCTATGGACTCTTATTTAATTTGTAAACTGTACACCATCAAGATGCATAGCAGATAAAAAGGTGCAGAGAACTCACTCCTTTAGCGTAGCTCGTTCTAGGTTGGATAGTGCGAGTTTTTTGTTCAGTGTGGATTTAGTCTAAAATGTTTCTGATGTAGCTCCGTGGATCTTTCCTGGTAAAACTGAAATTCTATCTGTGTTAAACTGATGTATTTGGAATTTTGTGCTGGCTTTTTTTTTTTTAAATGAGACCATTCCTTGTTTCATTTTGTTACTAATGTTGAGTTAAACCTGTCACAAGTGACCATTCAGAGGCTGACAATTCTGTTCCTTTAACGGTGTGGCTGTTTATATTAATAATATAACATATTTTAGAGTGTTTTTGTCTGTGAGCTAGAGCACCTGTCTGTCCATCCAGCCGTTTGTTTGTTTGTTTGTTCAAGAACTCCTCCTAATCAGTTAGGACCACCAAATTTGGTATACAGCTTCCTCTTATTGTAACTTAAAGCAAGGTAAGCGTTTGGTTATGGAGGGGGGAGGAGGGTTCAGTCCCATCCCTTATGCATTCGGGGATGCATAGAACCATACAGAAAAGAAACAGAATCACCAAGTAAAAGGGGCTGCCTGGGGGCATGTCCCCCTCCACTCCGATCTGGAAGTGCCCCAGCCCCAAGCTTACCACCCAACCAGGTACCCCTCATTCAGACAGGCAGGAGTGGCCTGAGGCGGGCTGCGGCAGCAGGCGACCCAGGCAGAACACGTGATCGGCGCCCCCGCCTGCACGGCCATCAGTGGGGTGATGTCATCATTGGGCGTCCTGGGCACCGTTGAAGGTGGCGCCCTATGCGACAGCCAAATCGGCCTATAGTCACGGGCCGCCCCTGCATACAGGAACATTGCTGGCTGTTCCCCTTCATCAGGGAATGAGGGGGAAGTGCAGTTTGTTTCATTCCTCAATCTGGCTGTGGAGCACAAGGGGCAGATGAACTTAGACCAGCCCCAGCTGAGGATCATGCACCCCTCCCCCAGCTGTGCCCCACTGGTGCTGCAGCAGCCATGGAGAGGCACTTCCCCCCTGGCCACAAGTAGGGATTTAAAATCCCATTTAATTAGTTAACCAATTAAACAATAAGTTTAACTGGTTAACTAATTAAAAAGGGGTGGGCTGGAGGGGCCTCCTCACCACGGGTAGGGTGGCTCCAGCCTGTTTGCTTCCTGACCCACACTGGGCTGCTGACTCCCAGTCTGTGTGTGCTGGGAGCCCCGTGGGCCTGGAACAGCCTTAGCAGGCTGGGTATTGCTCCCAGGTAAAGGTTAACCATTACCCAGTAATCATCATCCATTACTTGTTCACATCCCTAGCCCCAAGCTGCTGTGGTGAGAGAGGGCTTCATACTGAACCACTCATCCCCAGCGCAATGATTTCAATTAAGAAAAACAAAAACCGAGTTAAGGACCTAAGCAACACCAGATGAATCTTCTAGTATTAATAATAAAAATTAAGCTGAACAGTATGCTTAATTTGAGGATATTTTTGACTAGTCTCTTAAAAGAGCAGGTTAGCTAATAAATTGTGAAACTACTGTATAGATTTTGTTTATGCATTTTATGGTGCTACACATTTTTTTGTAAATCTCATTTTTTGCATTGAACCTTAACTCATACTTATAACTTTCACTTACATAGAGTAAAATCTCTACATTTAACCACCCTTATTGGACAACTTCCTGTTTCATTAGTCTGTCCAGAGTATTCCCAAATGTCCTGAGTAGGATTCTTCTCCTTTAGTGAGCTATTGCTATTATTACTTTATTTGTGTTGCACATAGAACATAGGCACTCTAGTCATGGTAAGCAACTGATCTTTGCTGGTCCCTTAAATAATCTTCAATACAGGTTTACTTTGGCATAGGTGTATATATGTATGCGTGCACAAATTAAAATTAGTTCAACACACCGGTAATTTTTCATTCACATATCTCTTCTTCACGCCTTTTCCACATGAAATCTTCAAGTTGGAGATTACTGCGACACCCTTTGAAAATCTGGAATACGATACATTTTAATGTATTGAACTTAGAGGCTAATTTACATGTCTTCAGTGAAGTGAGAGCCAAAGAACTGCATGATTTTGTCATCTCATTCACAATTGAAACTTGGTGTTCAAAGCTGTATTTTTCCTTGTTGCAGATATTGAAAAATATCACTTGGTATTCAGAGCGTGTTCTAACTGAAATTTCACTGGGGAGTCTTTTGATATTGGTCGTGATAAGAACCATTCAGTACAACATGACAAGGACAAGGGTAAGAGTTTTATTTAAATCTTACAGATGTAGTGTATATATATCTGCAGTCTTCTATCAGCTGGAGTTCAGTTCCAAACAGTGGTAAAAAACTAAAAAGCAAAAAACACAAAAGGAACCCTTTCCGGAATAAAACATAAACACAGAGGAGGCAGAAAAAAGGTCAGTATTCGGGGACGGCATGAAGTGCTTCTGAATTTGTAAAGCAATTTCTGTGATATTATTCAGTTCAGCTGCTTTAATTACGAACATACAAACGCCAAGCATAGTAATAGTTGCATAGTTCCCAGAAAAGAGTATCAGCACACCATATAATTAAATGAAGTGTAGGATATTTAACCTATCCAGGTTGAACCTCTCTAGTCCAGCACACTCTGATCCAGCAACATCCATGGTCCAGCACGATTTTTTTAGCTGGATGTCTAGTTATCATGGGTGTGGCCAAGTTTCCCATGATCCCATAAAGCTAGTTTACAGCCACCAGTCCTACCACTTAGTGTTCTGTGCTGTTGTTTATCTCTAATTTACCCCTAAGTGTCTTAAGAGCCCACTAAGCAGTGGAAGTATTGGTAATGCTGCTAGACAGTACTGACCTCCCGTGGTTTGGCACCAGTGAGGTGCCAGACTAGAGAGTTTGCACCTTTATTAAATCATATTGAAGTATGTATTTTGGTTCCTTATTATTTGATTATATAGTTTTATAAACTGGAGTGTTAAACGTACTTTTCTTCCACCCTAACTATGCTTTTTTCTGAGAAAAAACCTTTTTCTTATAAATATAATTAAGAGATCTGTGGCAAAGCGTAGTTGTTTCAAAGATATTGCTCATCATGCATTATTTCGCTTTTGTCTTCTCTAAATCTATTAGTTTATATTTTGTGGATCCTCAAGTATCCTCTAAGTGTTTCTCAATATTTCTTTAAAGAGTATAGCAGACATGTAAAATATATTATAGACTTTTGCACATTTCTTTCATTGCTAAAAATGTGGAGAAATTTTTGCAATAAAATCAACTAAAGCATGGTGTTGATAGTATTAGATCAAATAATTTAAAACCAAAATCATCATCATCTCTATGTGGTCACACCATATAAACAAATAATTTTATTACTATATAATTATCTTAACACTACCCTTATTTTAACATCTTAAAACAGACATTAATTGACTGTAATTTCTTTTTCATGAGATAGCAAACACAATGGAATGGAAGGAAAGGAAGCTGATAGTTTATACTGAATTAAATGTAAGCAATATTTTGTCAAGTAAGATTTTATAAACAGAAATAAGGGTTTGTGAGCTATTTAACCAATAAATGGTTTCTTGTTAAATAGGTTGCATTTTAATTCCAAATATTTATCAGGTCTACCCTCTGGTTTCAGTTAGAGGCTTTACTAGTATATTCAGAAGTTCTCCCATTCCTCCTCTCCACCCTACTTTTTTTTTCCTGAGTCATGAGTAAATTTTAGCCAACAATGCTGAATCAATCTTCTTGCTCACAAGAAGATCTTTATGCTTTGAAAATGGGAGCACAGGTAAGTGGATTTTTGAATATATGTCTGATTTCAATTTACTGTATTGATTGCTCCAATACAGATACTAATTCCTTGGACACTGGCAGAATAAGTTATAAAATGAGTCAGAGGCCACTTCATGTTTTCCAAGAATCTTCCCTTCTAATTGATATATTTTTATGTAACATTGGGAGGTCTGTGTTATTCTTAGGAAGAATACATGCATATATTAGTCTAGAGCAGGAAGAACAACTTCTTAATGAAGGAAATGATTAAGCATTGCTCCATGTTATAGAGAGGTTAGTTAAACATGATTAGAGAAAGAGCCTGGGAGAGGAGAATCTAATTTTCTCCAAAAGGTGAGTATACAATGAGCAACCGAGTATTACAATAAATTAATCCCTCCAATATGCTTCTTAAAACTTATTCTCTTCCTTTGAGGAGTAGCATAGTCCATGTTTACTTGCCTTTTTCCTGTGAACAGGATCCATAAATACTGCATAAGACATAGAATTGTGGATTCCATAGTTTTGTCAGTGTTATGCAGTTCTCTGAGAGTGCTAGTGTTTAAACATTTTATCTGGAAAGGTGGCAGTTAAAATGGCCTTCAGAAACACCAACTAAATAGGGGCAGAACTTATGAAGTACCATATTAATAATAGTAGTAGACAGTTTTGAATGTTCTGAAATAATTAATATGGAGGTCAAAGAGTATAGGGCAAAAAGGGTTGGGTAAGGCCAGAGAGAATTCAGGCAGAGGAATGGAGAGAAAATAAAACAATATAGATTTTCAGTACCATTTATCCATTATGTTCCTGATCCTATTATGTATCAACTTCTATTTTAAAATATTTATGTACACTGAAATCTGTACAAGAGACCACCCTTATTAGGCAAATTCATATTTGAAGAGACCATTTTAAAAGCAATGTCTAATATACAAAAGTGCATTTCTGCTCCACCTTCATAGAAGACCACCTCTGTTAAGCAACGGATGTTTGTTAGTCCTTTGAGTGGTTTCTTATGACAAGTCTCACTATATATGAAAAGGATAGTTTGATGTGTTTTTCCCCCTTTTTTCCAACAGGACAAATACCTTCATACAAATTGTCTGGCAGCCTTAGCAAATATGTCAGCACAGTTCCGCTCACTTCATCAGTATGCTGCTCAGAGAATCATCAGGTAAATATAAATCTTTTAAAAATATTTAAACTAATTTTCCAACTAAATTCAGAGGGAAAGGGACTTGAATTTTCTATGACTAAATAGATATAAGAGAAATTGGATTTAAATTATACTAGATCAATTTTATTTCCCTTCATGAAGTCTGGGTTAAGTTTTGAGTTAGTGAAAAATATTCTGAATCTTTATCAAAGAAGCAGTTGATTTTTTTTTCTGTTCTCCATAGACCAGCCATAGCAATTGTTTTTAAACAGGAAGATTTTTAAGTCACTTGTTCTGTTATGACAAAAAAGCAGTAGGTGATAGTTCTCTAGAACATTGCTACTTGGACTTTCAACTCAGTATATTTCCACTTGTCCTGAAGACACAGGACTTGATTGTTAATGTGGACAAAACATAGCCATTTGTTTGTGATGTGCTGTTGTGCACTTTTTATAGTTATTTCCTTTTCTGCCTTTTTAAAATGTTCAGGTTCACTCGCCTTACTTGTAACAATTCAGTTGATGTCAGTGCGTGTTCTTAGAGCACCGCTTTCTTAGAATCTTAGATATAGAAGGTGGGAAAAATCAAGTCCCACCAGTTCCAGAGGCCACCATGTAATTGCTGATAATGGTGTGGGATGCGCCCACTTTATTTTAGAATTCATCTACTCACTGATCCAAATGAAATAAAAAAGGTGATGTTACATCCTGTGGAAAAATTGTACAGTGCTTGGCAAATTTAGATTTTATCCCAAAAAGTTCAAAATATCACATATTTCTTTAAGTGTACATATACTTTGTAAAAGTCTAGACTAACAAGTAGTACAGTATTTAAAATAAAAAAAGGACTGGGTTTGTGGGAGCTATTTCTGTGATAGTCCTTCCTGCTTTTTAGGTGCTCACTTCTGTCTATCTCAGGCTATGTCTACGCTACAGGGAACGCGTCTGCTCCTCCGAAATTGCTTTTGGAAAAGCAGACGCACTTTTTCGGCATCCCTGTAAACCCCATTTTATGAGGAAGAAGGGATGTTCAGAAAAAGGCGGTCTTTCTGGACGTTTGGCCCAGTATAGAGGGGCGAAATGTAGGAAAAGCCTCTTCCAAAAAAAGAAGCGGAAAAAGCTATGCAAATTGTGGTTCTCAATTGTGTAGCTTTTTCTGGAAGAACAGTGTAGTATTTACTAGCATAGCCTCACAATCATCTCCCTGCATTTAGCAGCAGGGCTAAAGGTTTAAGTCACACAGGGAAGTGCCAAGACTTGTGATTTCAGCCATCTGGGCTGTCTTGGGATGTCAGCTAACTGTTAAAAATCTCTAGCTGTAGAGATTCCAAAAACTTCCTGAGTCACCTATATACTTAAATGTCTTTATAGTTAGAAAGCTTTTTTCTGCTATCCAACCTGAATCTCCCTTGCATCAGATTAACCTGATCATTTCTTGTTCTACCTTCAGTGGACATCAAGAACAATTGATCACCATCATCCTCTTTACAATGACTCTTCATATATATGAAGACTTCTGCTAAGTTCCCCTTCACTTTTCTCAGAATTAAAATCACCCAATTTTGCTAAACTTTTCCCATAGATCAGTTTTTCTAAACCTTTTATCACTTTTGTTGTACTCCTCTAGAACCTCTCCAATTTGTCCATGCCTAAAGTTGGTGCCCACAACTGGAAATAATACTCCAGCTGAAGCCTCACCAGTGGAAAATAATAGGAGAAAATTACCTCCCAGTATCTTTTGACACTCCTGTTAAAATATCCTAGAATGGTATTAGACTTTTTTTGCAGTTGCATCACGTAGTTGACTTATGTTCAGTTTGTAATCCACTATAATCCCCAAATTCTTTTCAGCAGTACTACTGCCTAGCCAATTATTCTCTATTTTGTTGTTACGTATTTGATTTTGCTTTCTTCAGCACATGTGGTACTTTGCACTTGTCTTCATTGAATTTCATCTTGTTGGTTTCATACCAATTCTTCAGTTTCTCAGGATTGTTCTGAAATCTGATTCTGTCCCCAATATGGCTTGCAATCTCTGTTTTATGTCATCTGCAGATTTTATTAGCATACTCTACACTCCATTATAAAAAGAATCCATGTTGGCTATTGCTTCTTGCTACTGTTTATTGCCGTTATCACGTAAGTCTGGTGGTGTCTAGCACGCTGACTACTAGCCACCTGTGGATATTTGGACGGCTGAGTGTGGCCAGTTGGCTTGAACAATTCGGCTATTTGGCCAGTTGAGTGTAGTTAGTTGGACACCATGGACCTAGGTGCTTAAACATTAATTAATTAATTTCTTCCAGATTCTTTCCAGGAACAGAAGTTAGGCTGACTGGTCTGTAATTCCTCAGGTCCTCTTTACTCTGCATTTCAAGATAGGTACTATGTTTGCACTTGTCCAGTCCTTCGGGACTTCATCCCTCCTCCATGAGTTCTCTAAGAATGTTGTGGACTGTCCCGGGATTGCTTTAGCTAAGTTTTTAAGTATTCCACCAGAGCGGTGGCTTCCACCACAGCCTTCCTGAACAATGTCCCACCAGAAGAGATTTGTAAAGTGGCAATGTGGTCTTCCCACCATACCTTCACAAAACATTACACTTTTACCTCTGCAATTTCCCCAGCAACATCCAGTGGAACAAGTAGTGCTGTCCACAATTTTCGGGGTAGGTGTCCAGACCCGTCTCTACAATACAAACATTGCTTTGTAGTCACCCTGAATGGAGCACCCATGGGGACATCACTTGCAGAAGAAAAGAGAGTTACTCACCCTGTGCTGTAACAGGGATTCTTTGAGAAGTGTGTCCCTGTGGGTGCTCCACTACCCTCCCTCCTTCCTCTTCTTTGGAGCCTCTTTCAGGGCCAGAACCAAAGTAAAGAAGGAATAGGGGCATCGCACAAAGAGATGCTATTGCACATGCGCAGTGCTGCAGGGCACTGTTAGAAAAATCTCCAGTTGCTAGTGCGAGGACCCACAGTGGAACACCCATAGGGACACACATCTCTATGAACTCCCATTACTGCACAGGGTGAGTAACTCTCTTTTCCCAGTACATTCAAAGAACCATTTTGTATTTTCCCTTAGTACTTTTCCAACAGATGTTTGAGTAGCTACAGTCCCCCATTAATACCAGGTTTTGTGTTCTGGGTATTTTAGTTCTAAAAATACCTCATTCACATCCTCCTCCTGATTTCGTCATCTGTAATATACGTCTACAAAGATATCACTCCTGTTTTTTTCAGCTAGAGGGCTTCAACTAGACACACACACACTTGATTATTAATGCAGTCTCCTCCCTTGTTTCCCTGCCTGTACTTCATGCAGAAATTGGGAGGGATGCCCAAGAATAACCTCCTTCACCTTCGTTCACAGAGCACTGTAGTCAATGCTGATATGCTCTGAGTTATAGGTAGTATCGTTAGTTCCCACGTGAATGGGTGAGAAGAATGAATCTTGACAACTATTCTGTAATGTATCGGACATAGGATCCAAGCAGGCAGCATACCACCTAGGACATCATGATAGGTCAGCAGATTGATGCCTCCATTCCCTCAGAAGGGAATTCACAGCCATCAACATCCCATTTCTTCTACTCTTGAGTGTGGAGGAAATGAGATTCCAATCTCAGGGCAGAGGCTCCTTTTCCCCAACCATTAGGGTGCTCCTCTTCTCTTGTTGTCAGTACAGTATATAGGTTCTTGACCTCCGTGGATTGGGACCTGGGTGTGTGCCCAATCCATTGTAGTCTCCTCATCACAAAGTGGCCTGTTCTTCATCCTCTGTACTCTGTATGTCATGATATCATATCACACTTATATCATAAGGGTTAAATATTCTTAGGAGTATTCTGTGAAAAGGAGGGATGAAAGTAATCTGATAGCCACTGTGGTTAAAACTCTGTTTCAGCATCAGTGGACTAGAGCCTTATTTGAACCCGTCAGGATATGAATATGCCTCTGAAGGAACATTAAGAAACTGTGGTACACATAATAAAAAGTGCACTTTATGAAGGCTGCAGGAAAACCTTAAAAAAAGCAGATAATACTTTAAAACTACATATTTTTAATTTTAGGGTATACAGTTTTAAACTAAGAAAGCAATTATCTTAGGCAGAGAACAGAATGCAGACAGTCATAATTCAAGATTCATTAGATGATATGAGAAGTAATTCAGTTTCTATGCAAGCTTTTTCCAAATTGTCTTCTGAGCAAAGACTACCATTTTTTTTTAATTCTGAAGAATGTTTTCCATTAAAGGTTGAGTAAATTTAATATAGTGGACCTACGATCACCATAAAATATAACTTTATAACATCAGAAAATTTACATCACCTTCCTGTGGACATCAGAGATGACAGATTAGTGTTAATACAGGTTAGACCTGTCCATTCACAGCTTGCATGGATTTTACTTTAGTCACTGTACCTTTTAATTTCTGTTTATCATCTCTTACCAATTTAATTAAAGACTGTTACTTCTCAATGTAAAGAATATAGGAAAATATTCAGCTGCTTATGAAACCTGATTTGTCTTGTGAGGTTTGTTCCCTGCTCCTCACACTTTATGCCTGTCATAATTTTTATTGCAGCATTGCAATACAGTGAGTGATATAATCACCGTGTCGAGGGATTATGGAAAGTGTGAGTAGTACAGAGTCAGGATAGGTATGTTTGAGGAAGTAGCAGCTGAAAAGGAAATAAGAGGGCTGTAACATTCTCAAACTATGTTAGTTGGAATCTTAAGAGCTGTAGCTTCCATCCAAAGAAACTTTCTCTGCCTCTAGGAATCTGTACTTCTTATTCTGAACTCAGCTTATCCTAAGGATACTGTCTAGTTAAACATATCATTACTGTGTCTGCTAACTCCATATGCTTATCTCAACTTCTCAAGACTCCAGGGTGCAACAATGGCTTTTAAAATCTCTTGACAGAGTTAAAAGGAAGGTGAAGCTGTAGCTACAGGGGAAAGAAGCTTGAGTGTTGTAGGATTTGACAGGTACCACATGCATCCATTTTTCTGTAAGACTTATGATTCAGCATTTCTTAAGCTAATAATCTACTGTAAACATGGGAAATAACAGCAGGCTTTTGTGTGGTGGAAATGAACAAAGTCTCCAGTGAATGATTAAGCTTGCATTGAGGTCATGTGAGGAGGTCTTACTGATTCTTTAACTTATTTTTGGGTTCACAAGTGGATCTTTCCCCAAACTCAATGTGTATGGTATGACAGAGATGGGAGGATGCTGGAAAAAGGGGCGATGGCTTACGAATAAAAAGCTCTAAAGGCTTGTGAGGTAACAGTTGTAAGGTCCTCTTTTGGAGACCAGTTGGCTTGTACAAATATTTGTTCTCATCACTGAGGATTTTCAAATTCATAGAAACTGCAGTGTTGCACAAAAATGGCAGTGTCTGTATTAATTCCAGCATACTAAGGAAAATGTTAATGCTCTTCATAGCTTGGGAATTATCACAAAAGTATCTAGGTGAAGGATGAAAGTACCATACATTTCAAAAGTAGCATTACAGTAGTAATATTCTTTAAGCTGCCCTGGATACATTCCTTCTAAATAGCTGGTCCATCTGCATGTTTAAACCTTTTTTGTGCTTTGTCTTTAACATTTAACAGGGCAGGACATGGCATAAATACCTCCTCCTGGCTCTTTCATATTTTTCTTTTTATGGGTCATCACTTCCTTATGTCTGTTTCTAATCTACAAATCCTGTTGTTGAGAAAGATAATGTGGACGCTATATAGTGAGAATACTACGTTTCATAAATGTATCACTACTATTTTAGTCTACCAAGAATACCTCACGAACTACCAAATCTCTATCCATTTTCCATATTCCTCTGTAATAAATGCTAATAGTATGGAAATAATACCCATCTGATGAGACTTTTGTTTGTGTTTCATCATTAGTTACATTAGTAAATAAGAATGTAAAAATGGTCATATGGGTCAAAGCAATGGTCCACCTAACCCAGTATCTGCTGTCTAACAATGGCCAATGCCAGATGCTTCAGAGGGAAAGAGTACAACATGGCAATTTTGAGTGATCTGTTAATGCTCCCTCTAAAATTTTCCATCCTTGGGCAGGTTGAATTTTCTTATGTGCAATACCGAGTTGAGGTAGTGTGTGGACATGCACCACTAGTACAAGCAAAAAATCTAGATAAAAATATATATTTTAAACCGTCCATAGGTGTGGAAAAAATATATTAAAAAGGGATAATTAATAAGGGGCAATGCTTACAATGTTTGTTCAATATGAAATCAAATAAAAAGAAATTTAACACTACCCTTGGAATACATGTATTTTCATCCTTTCTAACTCAGGCTAGTAAACACACCAAAATGCATATTATCCACACGCAGCTGAGCTCTAAACAAATCTGGGTCAACTAGAAATAGTCATGCTGTCCTTGCAAATATTAATACAGTATTTACTGACACTGGAAAATTGAGTAAAAGACATTCACTCAGGCTTATAGGATCCATGCTATACAAATACAAGTGAAACAGACCCGTAAAAAGAGAAAAGTCTCCTGGTTTGAAACTTTCACCTTGTGTGTGTCACCAGCTCAAAAAGTAGAAGTCCCAGAGCAAATTAATGTGTGGCTTCAGGGTTTGTAGACAGATGCATGTTTCAAAGAGGTTGCACATAAGCTTTCATCCTGCAAAACAACTAGCATCACACCTAGTACTTGGTACTTCTGACTCATAAGAGCCAGAATGCTACCAGATAACAAAGATCTGGCTTTAATGCAATACAATTAATTACTAATATAAGATTTGAAAAAATCATTATGATCAGAGTTTTAGATATCTACAGCATCCAAAAACAATTCTGTTAAAAGAATCTTTTTCTTTCTTACCTTAAGCCATTAACGCCTATGTAAACTTTGTTTGAAATACTATCATGCAAATGTCCTGGCACTTTCCCTCCATGCAGCCTGCTTCCCCCCTTCTCCAATCCAGACAGAGGGGGTCTCACTCTCCCATATGAACTGCAGCAAGTAAGTCAGGACACCCCAAACTCCCCCCACTTCCACCTCACTGAATAGATGCCAGCACCCACACACCCTCTCTTTCCTTTCCCTTCCTCTGTGCAGTCTGTCCCCTCTACCCCCAGCCCAGCTGGGGGCTGGGATGAAATCCTGCTTCAGTTTTGCAGGCACCATCAGCCTAGCTAGGTGTCAGGGCAGGACATGGCACAAAAAAGTCTCTCCATCCCCACCTCGCCCTAATGCCAATACTCACCCACCCACATATTCCTTTCTCCTCCTCCTCTCCCCAAACTCCCCTACCCTGCAAGTCCCCTTCAGCCACTTACTCCTTCCTTCCCACATCTCTCCTCTCTACCTGCTCTTTGATCTCCTCAGCTTGTAGTAGGCAGATGCTGCTGCTGCTGCTCAGAGAGAGGATCCCCTTCCACCAGCCTACTAGCTGAACTCCCTGTGTGGAGGCTCTGAGCCTCTGGGTGGGGTTCATTAAACATCTGGTTGGCCACACGGCTTACAGGAAACTTTGGTGTCTGGTGTCATCCGGTCCCAACTTTTGGCAGCAGGAGCTGTAAAGGCACTCAGAGCGTGGAATTGTATCCACAACCATCTTGGTTAATAGCTATCTTCCAGGAACTTTGCTGATTTTTCGTTTGAATTCAGTTATGCTTTTGGCCCATCACAGCATTCCTTTGATTGTGCTTCGTATAAAGAAGTACTTCCTTTTGTTTTTTTAAACCTATTGTCTATAGATTCAGGAGCCGCAAGTGGCTCTTTAATGTGTCGCCTGTGGCTCTTTGCAACATATGATATTAAAACACTGTGATTTAATTATTAACCAATCTAAGTTATTAACCAATAAGAATGCTTTCATTGTTAGCCAATTAAGTTATCAACTTGCACTACATTAACAACTTACTTATTGTGAGAAACTCTACTGTATATTTGAAGAGTTTCTGTTTGTTCAAGGCCTCCTCCTAAATGGTAAGAGCTAGGACCACAACATTCTGTGTACAGCTTTCTGTTATCATAACTGAAAGCAAAGTGAGGATTTGGTTGTTCCAGGAAAATGGGATGTGTCTGGAATGGAATTGCTTCTCATAAAACCAGAAGAGACAAAATCACAAGGCAGGTGAAAGAGGCTGGTTGAGAGTGTTCCTTAGCCCTCCCAGCCTCAGACGCCCTTTAGGAAGGATGGGGGAGGGGGGGAACTGACGTTCCTCCTTTCCACATACACACCCTGCAGATTCATCTGGGGACATTGCAGGCTGTTCCCCTTCATCAGAAAGCGAGGGGAAAGGGCATAGTTTGCTGCTCACACTGACTGAAGAGTGCAGGGGGCAAAGGAGTTGTGCACTTTGCTATCAGTCCCTGACAGGGACAGCAAAATGCAGGACAATGTAGCACTTTAAAAACTAACAAGATGGTTTATTAGATGATGAGCTTTCGTGGGCCAGACCCACTTCCTCAGATCAAATAGTGGAAGAAAGTATATACCAAAGGATACAATTAAAAAAATGAACAAATATGAAAAGGACAAATCACATTGCAGAACAGAAGGGGGATGCGGGGGGGGGGGGGGGAGGAAGGAAGGTAAGTGTCTGTGAATTGATGATATTAAAGGTAGGGAGAGTGGGATGTTTGTGAGTTAATGGTATTACAGGTGATAATTGGGGAAACTGTCTTGGTAATGGGTGAGATAGTTCAAATTCTTGTTAAGTCCTTGTTGGCAAGTGTCGAATTTTAACATGAATGACAGTTCAGAGGATTCCCTTTCAAGTACAGATGTAAAAGGTCTTTGTAGCAGAATGCAGGTGGCTAAGTCATTTAGAGAGTGTCCTTTCTGGTTAAAGTGGCAAGAAACTGTTTTCTCTTTGTGATCTTGTCTGATATCTGTTTTGTGGGCATTAATCCTTTGGCGAAGTGTCTGAGATGTTTGTCCAATGTACATAGCAGACGGACACTTTCGGCACATGATAGCATAGATTATATTTCTGGATGCGCAGGAATATGTGTTCTTGATCTTATAACTCACTTGGTTAGGTCCAATAATGGTATCAGCAGAATGAATATGTGGACAAAGCTGGCAACGGGGTTTGTTGCAAGGGAAGGTACCAGGGTTGGTATTAGTGTGGTATGTCCTGTGGTGGTTGGTAAGAATCATCTTGAGGTTAGGTGGTTGTCTATAGGAGACTATGGGTCTGTCTCCCAGAGCCTCTTTGAGTATGGTATCCTGTTCCAATATAGGCTGTAGTTTATTGATAATGTGTTGGACAGGTTTAAGTTGGGGGTTGTAGGTGATGACAAGTGGTGTTCTATTGTTGGTTTTCTTGGGTCTGTCTTGAAGTAGATGGTTTCTAGGTATTCGTCTGGCTCTTTCAATTTGCTTTTTTATTTCTCTGGGTGGGTAGTTGAGATTTATAAATGCTTGGTAGAGATCCTGAAGCTTCTGGTCTCTGTCAGTGGGGTTAGAGCAGATGCGGTTGTATCGAAGGGCTTGGCTATAGACGATGGATCGTGTGGTGTGTTCTGGATGGGAGCTGGATGCATGTAGGTAACTGTATGAGTCGGTGGGTTTTCTGTAGAGAGTGGTGTCTAATTTTCCATTGTTGATTTGTACGGTGGTGTCCAGGAAGTGGATCTCTCGTGTAGAATGGTCCAGGCTGAGGTTGATGGTGGGGTGTAGGTTGTTGAAATCTCTGTGGAATATCTCCAGTGTTTCTTGGCCATGCGTCCAGATCAGGGACAGGAAGGGTAAGAGCAAGCAGCCCTGGTTTGGCTCTTGGGTGGGGGTGGCCTTCTGCTCCACCCCACCCCCACACACACACTTACTCATTCCCCCTCCCAGAGCCCCTTTTCACCCCCCTAACCCTCATTCATGCACCCCTTCCCCAACTTCACCCCTGTGTCCTTATCTCCTCCTTAAGGGCCCAAGCAACACTGGTAAATGTGCTAGTAATATATATTTTATTTTATGTAAAGTATCAGAGGGGTAGCCGTGTTAGTCTGAATCTGCAAAAGCGACGAGGAGTCCTGTGGCACCTTATAGACTAACTGAAGTGTAGGAGCATAAGTTTTTGTGGGCAAAGACCCATTTCGTCAGATGCATGTGGCACCTTATAGATTAAGTGGGTCTTTGCCCACAAAAGCTTATGCTCCTACACTTCAGTTAGTCTATAAGGTGCCACAGGACTCCTCGTCGCTTTTGCAGATTCAGACTAACACGGCTACCCCTCTGATACTTTACATAAAATAAAATATATATTACTAGCACATTTACCAGTGTTGCTTTTATGTAAAGTGTGTCATACTGTTTAAATATGAATATATAATACTATAACCAGCTACTGCTGTGGCTCTTTCGAATAATATTGACCACTAATTTTGGCTCCTGACCCACTGAGATCTGAGTATCCCTGGCCATTTACATTCATTTAGTAGGATCTGCAGTGACAAACATGGTATTTCTTCAAGGGTGTGGGAACTTATGCTCAGTAGGACAAGTCATTTATTTTCTTTTTCTTTAGAATTTAAATAATATTTTGCAGTGTGATAAGTCTTTTCCTTCCAGGACTTCACAGTGCTTTCCAGTGATTAATTTAGTAAGCCTCACTTCACCCCATATGCCATATAAAAATAAATAGCTCAGAGAAGTGCTCTTCCATAGAGTATGTAAGCTGTTTAGCAACGTACAGGGAAATTACCTGATAATTTAGGGTCAGAAGTGAAGAACAATCCAGTATTCTCTTGAAATTGTAGGAAAGATGTATATAAATAGAATATAACTATCATAGTTTTGCCAGTAAACTAGGAATAGTGCTCTCATTTGAAAAAACAAAAACTATGAGAAATACCATGGAATCTTTTCATCATTCACAAATGGCCAGAGCCTTTATTTTACTTCTCATCCAAAAGAGCATTTCCAGTGGTGCCTCCTAGCTTCATGCTGAGGTACTTGTTTGATATTGATTCCAAAGGAACAGTTACTGCCTTACGAATTCCCAACGCCAATTTTTGCCTTATGTGAATTGCTTAACGTATGAGATTGAGGAGGCAAGAGTAGGAGAAAAGAGCCCTATAACCAGGTAAGCACCAAACATTTATAGCATTCTCAGTGCTTAGACCCAACTGCCAATATGTATTAGGTGCAAGATTTAATGGTAGTATATGTAAATGAGCATTTTAGTCAGAAATTTTATTTACTGTACATTCCTATTTGCAAGATGACATATACAACTTTGAGCCGTCTTGATGTTATGCCAACTTCAGTGGCAGGAGGTAGGTGTTTACAGCTTTTATATAAGCACAGTAACCAGTATGTGAATTGATATATATTAACCAGGGGAAAAAATGACTGTTTTGCATTTGTGTGTAACATTAAACTTGAGCCCATTCCAATGAGATTATTTGTTTCCATGGTAACAAAAATACTTTATTTTGGTAAAGGGAGAACAAGACAACCCTGAAAAACAGTCTGAGAGAGCTCTATTACACTGTAACTTTAAAAACGAGTAGTCCTGTGGCACCTTAGGCTATGCCTACACAGCAGTGTTATTCTGAAATAACAAAAAGTGTGTCTACACTGCAAGCCATTATTTCGAAATAATAGTGAGCTGGAGGACGACTCATTCTCAACTTCTGTAACCTTCATTTTATGAGGAGTAAGGGAAGTTGAAAGAAGAGAGTTCTTTCTTCGACTTCCTGCTGTGTAGACAGTGCCAAAAACTGAACTAAGCTGTTTCAACTTAAGCTATGCAATTGTCAAAGCTCAAGTTGCGTAGCTTAATTCAACTTTTGCCCCCTCTCTTTATAGAACAGTAAACCTTTGAAATGTATTCTTAGATAAAGTAATACCAGTTTTTAAATAAGGCTTCAGAGGTGATCTTGGCAATTACAGGCCAGTAAGCCTAACTTCAGTACCAGGCTGAAATTATAGTAAAGAACAGAATTAGCGTACACAGCTAAACATGATATGTTGTGTAAGAGTCAACACTGCTTTTGTAAAGGCAAGTCATGTGTCACCAATCTATCAAAATTATTTGAGAGAGTCAACTAACATGAGGATGGGGTGATCTAGTGGATATACTATACCAGGACTTTGAAAAACCCTTTGATAAGATCCCTCACTAGAGGCTTTAAAGCAAAGTAAGCAGTTGTGATAAGAAGGAATGATCATTAACTAGTTAAAATAGGAAACAAAGGGAACGAATAAATGTTCAACTTTCATACTGGAGAGTTAAATACAGGGGATCCCCCAAAGATCTGTAGTGGGACCAGTGCTGTTAAACATTCACAGATGATCTGGAAAAGGAAGTAAATATCGAGATGGTAATGTTTGCAGATGGTACAAAATTATTGAAAATAGTTAAGTCCAAAGTAGACTGCCAAGAGCTACAAAGGGCTCTCTCAAACCTAGGTGATTGGGCAACAAATGGCAGATAAAATTAAATATTCATAATTGTAAAGTAATGCATATTGGGAAATATCCCAGCTATACAAAATGATGTACTCTAAATTAGCTGCTACCACTCAAGAAAGATCTTGGAGTCATCATGGATAGTCCTTTGAAAACATCTGCTCAGTGTCCAGCACCAGTCAGAAAAACTAACAATGTTAGGAATCATTAGGAATAGGATAGATCATAAGGTAATAAATATCACAGTGCCTCTATATAAATCCATGGTACTCCCACACCTTAACTACTGTGTGCAGATCACACCATCTCAAAAAAGATATACAGATTGAACTTCATCCTTGGGATCCTGACCAGAGCAGAACCAGAGAATTTGCCAAACCAGAGGAGGTCAATATTGTTTAGCAGCATTGCCAACACTTCCTGGGCTTGTAGAAGACATTTAGAGGTAAATCAAAGCTTTTTTTTTTTTGCTTTTCACTGATTTTTCTGTGGGTCAGTGGCCCGTGCCCCAAAAAAGATTCTCCACCCCTGTCTTGGAGCCATAAATATGGAGATAGCAAAGTAGTGCAGGCCACAGAGAATCCCACAACCATCTATTATTTATCTATCATATCATAGTAGCCTAATGTCTGAGAGTCTGTAACGCTGAAATGTTGGCTGTTCCCTCTGGGCGATGCTGTTGCCCAAAATGCTGGCTGTTCCCTCTGGGTGGCCCGTGCTGCATGGGGAGTGCAGGGCCCAAACGGCCGCGTGCGCCGCTTGCTCCCCCGCGGCTGGCCGGCTGAGCGGCGCAGAAGTCAGCTGAGCACCATGGCGGGAGGCGAAGGGGGGCGGAGCGGTGACTTACATGGCCAGGGGGTGGAGCCTGGACGAGCGTGCATCCCCGACGGAGACAGAGGAGAGAGGAGGCGGAGGAGAGCAGAGAGAGAATGAGAGGCAGCAGAGGGAGAAGAGAAAGAGAGAGATGGAGAGAGAGGCAGGAGGCGGAGGAGAGCTGAGAGAGTGTGTGGGGGAAGCAGTAGGAGAGCGAAAGAGAGAGAAAGACAGAGCAAGAGACCGGAGGTTCAGGAGAGAAGAGAGAGATAGAAAGGGAATAGGACGTGGAGGAGAGACCTGGAAATCCTGTCTGATGATGGGCTATTGGCTAGTGTATTAATAATGCCCAGGGGTCTCAATCAGAACTGAGGCTCTGTTCTGCCAGAAACTATACAAACATACAAAGACATAGCCCTTATCTTAAAGTACTTATAATCTAAACTGCAGTGTGGTTTGGGGTGGGAGGTTGTATATTGATAGTATGCCTTGTCTTCAGGGTTAACTTGGGTTCTCTCTTTGGTGTTGTCTCTTAACTCCTCTCCCCCCTGCCTCCCCAACCTTTCCTGAATTTGGTGTTTCTTTGAACCCAAGCTAGCCAGACCAGATGGGGATATAGGCTAGAGTTCCAGTACTGCTTTCTCTTGAGCTAGTAATCCCACACACTTTTAGTATTCAGGCTAAATCACTTAAGTGCTAATAATCCTGTAGTCTAGTACATGCCCACAATCCCTTTGTACACTCAGACACAGACAAGTTCGGTCTGAATACACTAGGAAGGCAACATAGAACATCTCTGCTTTCTAGAGGAGATATTGCCCCAGGAGTCCTAGAAACACACACTGGTGAGTGCAGCACCAGAGAGAGCACAGCAACTTGTGCACAGTTTTGATTTATGGTTGCTTACATGTGGGCTAGGCTAGCACATGTGATTGGCACATGAGGCAGAGCAGATAGATTAAATTTGCAATGAAGACACATCTTGAGTTGTTCTGTATTGGTTCTTGCTCCTCCTGTGAACCGCAACATATATGCAATGAATAGATGGCCTGGCTACATGCCCATAAAGTGCCAGATTGATTGTAAACCATTTGAGGTAGAGACCATGATACATGATAGTGTGATAGCAGTACAGTATATTATAGATTAACTTCTACTGATCAGCTTATCCTCCACAGGGTGGCCAATAGACTTCACTGGGCCCTGGACAAGATGCAGGGGGGGGGGCATCTCTGGGGCCCTGGAAGGGGAAGGGTTCAGGGTAGCCTCCCTCAGCCAGCCCTTCAGAGCTGCCCAGGACCGCTGCTGTTGCTGTTATAGCAGCAGTGGCAGCTGGGAACCCTGGGCCCTCTTAAAGTACCAGGCCCCGACACAGTTGCCCCTTTTGGTTGCCCCCTCACAGTTCGCTGGCCTGGTCCTCTTAATACATTCATGAGTGCAAGGATATTGTGAAGTAGCATTAACACAGGCTATATGAAATTTGACTCGAGTGATCAACATATTTTCTGGGTTTCTGTCCACATTGTATTAACACTAAAGCCAAATATCTCCGAGTGATTTTCCCACAACCCTCCGCCATCTGCCAACTTTAAGACAAGTGTATATTTCATAAAAATAATTTCAAGAGGTTTCTCATGGAAGGACTGACCAATGCTGTTTTTAATAACTGATAGGCTGTCTCCACTGCTGGGATTCTAGGATGCATGAGTATTTCAAGGTAATGACTCAGTAATTCTACATGACTTTTTCACTCCTCTGGGGTAAGATGTGTTTTTCCATGAAGCTAGTTAAATTCCGTTGAATATTCTTTTTTTTTTTTTTCTGGTAACATTGTAAACCAAGTCCAGGCTCATGAGTTCATATCTTCAAGCCAAGTTAAAAGTCAGCTAAAAATTTCTTTATATTTTTTATTATTTTTTTTTTGTTTACAAGCTCCAAACTTGGCAAACTCTGTTTGCTTTAGTAATAGACCCAGCACATGGATTATCAGTTCTTTCTGTCTTTCTAATTTTTGTTTTAGTTTGAACTGCTGCTTTGCTCTGTTTGGCATCTTCTGCTGTCAGCACAAAAACCTCTTTGGGAATAAAACATTAATTGGCTTTCTTAAAAGAAAATTCCTCTTTCTGTTTTTCTCCCTTTACCCTTGTCTTTCAGTTATACCTGCCGCCACTTGCGGAGATATGTATATGTCTTGGACAAACTGTATTTCCCTCACTCTCACTGTTCCACGCTGCAGCATTGCTTCTCGACCCTCAGTGACAATGGAGAGGAACTCTTGTCTTTAACTTGTTCTCACATTCTCAGATCCTATGCTTCCAGGTTATTAACCTCTGCTCTGCATTTATTGCATGCTGCATGCTGTGTGTGACTGATCTTTGCATGCTTAAGTGAACAGATGTAAAACATTAAATGGGCAATGGGGTTGTTTGTATATTTAATAACCTAAAACTAATGGCATCCTTGATATACTTTATAACAAGTGTGGTATTAATGGAGGGCCTAACATTAGGTTGTATAGTGCATATCTCCATAAGTTGAGCATAACGTTCCATAATTTGTGTGTAGGCTTTGGAAGCTTTAGATCTTTACGTGAGATGTACTTTATTTTAATATCTTTCCAAAAGTGCCTTAATATTTCAAATATAAGGCCAATCAGCTGAAATGCACAGATACTGCATAATTATGTAATTGCTTTGGACTGCAGAGCTAGTTTAAAGATGCATCTCTCTTAAACACAAGCCTGAGTCCAGTTGTTGCAGTTATTCTGTACAACAATGTTGATTTAGGGAATGGAGATAGAGCCTTCTCTCTTTTCTTGAACTTTACTTCATTTCATTTTCATGATTGCTTATACCAGAGAGCTGCTGTTTTTGACACATTTTTGTAGACTAGATACATTTTGTAGACACATTTTGACATAACGGGGAGAATAATGAATAGCCATTAACCCCAAATAACAATAGAAAGTCAACATCTTTAGTCCAGAATCATTAGATCATACACAAAAACAGTAAAATAGAAAGAAATATTTGTAAAACTCTAATAGGAAGAATAAATGAAAGATTTTTTAGAAATAAAAATAGTTATACAGTACCCATACTGCTTTCTTGACTAGTTAGATAATTTAATATATTATCTAAGATGGTAAAAGTTTTAGGAAAACAAAGAAAAATTACATGACAAAATTGACCAGAATATGGAAAGAATCCAGAATGGAAATGCAGTTTCCCAGCAAAGCAAGTGTACAATAGCAACAGACCACACAGTTAACATAAATTAAACCATCTTGTTTATCAAGGAAAGAAGAAATTGTGGCATGCAAGTTAAAATAGCTCTGTTTGTATGAATTTTATAGTAGTCCATAATGATGGGGAATTATTTCAAAGAATCCTAACAAGAGATGAATATCTAGCTATCCCAAAAGCAAGAAGAGAAAACAATTGTTTTTTATACCTTAAAGAATGCACAGACATTGCTTAAAAGTAATAGTAATAATAATGAAGAAAAATTCCTGGGCTAAATGTTATGCTTTGCTAAGGGTTGAAATCCTGTACACATGATAACATAGTTTAATATGGAACATGGAATAATTTTATATGTTACTTAAATATCTGTTTTATTACTAAAGGACATGTTTTGGATTGAGGCCCCTAATTGTAGTTTATTAATTAAAAATACTAATTAATCTGCCAAACTCTAGAAAATCATTTAGTTGAACTAGTATTAAACTAGAATAGCTGAACACAATAACTTGTGCCCCTTCTGTGTTATATTTAGAATGTCTTGAACAGCTGTTACATCCAAATTGGATACTTTTGGTGCTCCTGCAGGTAACATCTTTGGCTGGAGGCATGCATCAAGTAGGCTGGTGCTGTGCAAGCTCCTTCTCAAAGATTTCCAAAGAATTTCAGTCCTTGTTTTCGTTTTGTTTTTTGTTCCCTGCTCTTCTAAGACTATGCCAATTTTCATGTTGGTTTTACAATATGAACAAATACTTACATCTCCAGACTTGTTTGTGTTAAGTAACTCAATCAGTGATTGGAACCCAGGTTTCTAGAGTGAAAGAAGAGTAAAGCTAAGAATGAACCAAATCTCCATAAACACATAAGGATGAAAAGTCTTGAATAACTCTCGGGATTTTTGAAGTATCACATAGCTAACTGTTTAGTTTAAAATTTTCCAGTCTTAAATTTATATTTTCGTGGTTCTCACCAGTAGCAGCACTGGAATCAGTTCTTGACAGTGCGTCTGTCCTTGCTTATGCATGTGTACATCATCATGATGCTAGCACTAATACTGAGATACTTTTCATGCCTGTTTATAGTAGCTCTGCCAGATGGTTACAACTTGGAAGTAGCCAGGTAGGAGTAAGAGATTACTGCAGGAGAGGATTAGGCAGAGTGGTGGGCAGTTCTTTCCTTAACACAAAGAGTGTTTGTTTGTAGGGTTTTGGGTATATAAGCTAAGCTTTAGTTTTAAATTAAATGTACCAAACCACTAAAAAATAAACTATTTATTCTACTTGAAGATAGAATTTCTCATCTCTAACCTCAAACTTCTATTGCAAACATTTAATATCTCGCAGCTATTTCCAAGACTAGTGCCACAAAGATGGGGGGGTAGGAAGATTAGTTGGTCTAGTGCTGGCAGTTAGTGACACACACATCCAATGGAAAGTGCTCTGATTACAGTAGTGCGGGTCAATAGAAGAACCTGTACAGAATAGAAAGACCCTTTCAATAAGCATTCAGCACCACGGTAAAGCTCTTCTCAAATGGTGCAATCCAAATGATCCAACACTGAGTGCTGGGATCATGAGCAGAATCAGTGGTACTTTCGAGTAACTACACTTATGTTGGAAAGGACAAGAAATCTTGCATTTTCTTTATAAAAGGCGTACATTTTTTTCCTACAAAACATACGTTCTTGAAAATAAATACAAAAAGTGACAACAGCGCCATACTTGCAATAATTTTATAACAACATATCAGTGTACAGGTTGAACTTCTCTCAAACGGGACTCTCTGGTTTGGCAACATTTGTGGTGCGACAATACCATGGATGTAGCTGGACCAGAGAGACCCAGTGGATGGCCAGAGGCAGGAGTCTTGCGGGGGGCTGGGAACCCAGCCAGGATAGCTGCAGCTAGGCCAGCAGCTGGGAGCCCTGCCACAGGAGTCCATCAAAGCTAGAGGCAGGGTGGCCGGAATGTCAGCAGGCTCCGGCAGGCAGCGGGCTGCTACATTGGGCCAGGAGTCCTGATGGTGAAACTGGGGGCTGCTGCAGCAGTGCTGGTGGGGCCACTGCTGCCTCAGTAGGGCTGGTAGGGACAGGAACCGTGGTGGCTGAGCAGTGGTTTGCTGCAGGGAGCGGGGAGGCAGGAGTCCTGGCAGCGGGACTGTGGGCTGGCAGGCCTGGTATTGCCACAGGACATCTGCTGGTAGGGCCAATACTGCTGCGGCAGGGATGGAAGCACCTGCAGCGGGTCAGTAGTTTTCTGCAGTGGAGCTGGGAGCCCCAGGGGGACTGTGTACTGCCGTGAGAGGGCAGTGGGGACTGGTGGCAGGTGGGGAGGTGGCTGGGAGGCCAAGCCAGGAGTTGAGCCGTGCTAGTGGGGACCAGTGGTGGGGGGCCAGCAATGACTGACCCTGATCCAGCAAAATCCCTCCTTCGGGACCACCCATGTCCCGAGAGTGCCAGACCCAGGAGGTCCAACCTGTACTAGTATGTGTAGTGGAAGGAAACAACCTTGATACTGGAATCTTGTAAATAGTATGTGCATTTTTATAAACTGTAGGCTAACTTAACATTACTTTTTTATTAAATGTGACTTGTATACCAGTTTAGAAAAATCAGTGTATATCAGCCAAAAGTTTTGAGATTTTGGTTTTTGTTTTTAAACAAAGATAAGACAAAATAAGGTTGTTTAAATACAGAAATATTTCAAGTAGAAGACACTGCTCATGAAAAAATTCAACTGACTTTTTTTGGTGCTTTTTCTTTTTTATATGGATAACTAGCAGATTTACCTGGCATTGCTGGGGGGTTAGGGGATGGTGGTGTAGAGTCAGGGAAAGGGCTTGAGAATGTGGGTGGGAGTGCAAGAATTCATTATCAATAACTTTCTCCTGTGGTCAGCTTCTATCTTAAAGTTTGCAAATATTATGTATTTCTTATCCAAAAATCAGAAGTGAGGATGGAAAGCAATGAATTACAATGGTTCACCAATCCATTGCCTAGCAAAATTTCATGGTAGTACACTTCCTACTGTATTACAGCAGCGTGCTCCTCACTCCAACAAAACTCCCACTAAAGTATATGGGACTTTCCCTGAATAAGGACAATATGATCAGTCACCAAAAAACTGTATAAATAGCGTGTCAGTCTTCTGAAACTGTTTATCTATCTGTTCCTGTGAGGTGTTGCTTCCCTCCATAGTACCACATAGCATCAGGCATTTTATGTGCACATGTACTGTGAGCAGTGATTGCATTTTAATTTTTGAAATTGGAGGAGAGAATATTCATCACAGAAAAAGGAGATGGAGAAGGAAGGGCATTAAGGAACTTTTAGGAATGACAAAGTTAAGAAAAATTAACACAGTTCATGCCTATGGAAGTTGAATTTAATTTTTTTTTCAAAATGTACTTTAGCTGGTGTCTTTTGAACACTATTTTCGCATTTTGAGACTGAAAAGCTTTGGTGACCTCTTGTTTTATGGCTCTGTAAACATGTTTATATCACACTTTCTGAACAACAAGCACTAGTTCAAAGTAATGGGTTTGTAAAAGAAGGAAAGGGGGGATGGAGGTATTTGGTGGTTATCGCTTGTATTGTCTGACCACTATCAGCCTGTGGCAACTGTTCTCAAGGCATTTAAAAAGGGAATGCAGTTTACATCCTTTCTTACTATTAACATATTCTCTTTCTCCCCCCCCCCCCACCCTCCGCCATTACTGCACAGCCAAGGCTCCCTCAGCAGCGGAACTGGGGATGGGAGAGGAGCTGGTGGGGAGGAGGACAGGACTGGGCAGGAGGTAGAGCCAGGGGGTCAGAGTTTAACTATAGTTGATGGCAAGTTTTGTATATTATCTATTATTAGAAAAACAGCTAGAGCTTGGATAGATGCTGTTAAATGCAAGTATAAATCCAGTTACTGTTCTTCTGAAAGCTGTTCTCCCACATGTATGGTAGGTAGTTTACATATGCACGTTCTAGTATTCAGAGTAGTTTGAAGTAGAAATTAGTCCATACTATTTTTGCACCATTATAGTATTTGTATAAATGTTGCTGCCTGCTGTATAAATAAATGTCTGAGTATAAGACACATTAGCATGGACTAAAAACAAGTATTTTCATGTATTCTCTGGGCAAAGACTTTCCATCCCATTGAGAATGGTATGGAGACCCATGATTGATGGGTTCATCTATAGTGCCATGTGTTCCCCCAGAGCAATGGGATTAGCATTCCCCAAGCACTTAGAGTGCTGCAGTATACTTTGTATCTGAGGTGTAGCAGCTTCCATAGGTGTTAGTGGGGACACAGTGTAATCTGGGGAACAGAAATTTCCTTTTTAATTTATAGATGGAGTAACTTCAGGTACAGAATTTAGTAGTAAAGTAGGCATTTGTTTATTTGGGGTTATTTTTGTTTGTTTTATGCATAAGGAAATATTAAAATGTTGAAATTAAATGGGACAGCACAAAGAGCAAACACTGCTTCCTCTGTGTAAATGAGGTTAATTTCCACACAAACTAAAGACAATGTAAATGTAATTATTGTGCTCTTTAGGGTCTGAGACTTTTTAAAAAAAGAATGCTCTGGTGATTTACAGATGTAAAAAACTTGCACAACTGCAAGTAGGTAAGAAAGAATCACAAGACTGAACAAATTTGTATTTGTTTTCCCAGGAATCTTGAAGTTTGTGTGTAATTGTTCCTTTTACTGACTTGTTACATTATACTTATTCCCATGAACTACAACAAATACAATGAATAATTTGTTGCAGAGATAGTATATACAACTATCTGTAACTGTTCTTCTACTAGAAATGTAATCTAAATTTAAAATATTTCATGTATTGTAAAATCAACTCCTTCCTTGAACAGCATATCCATGAATGGATGTTTGCTTGTATAGCATTTGTAAATCTTGAGGTTGATGAAATCTATAAAGAAAAGGTCCTTTAAAAAAATTAGTCTCTGGCTACACTAGAAATACAACCACCATAAAGATTTTGGATACACCATAATCTGACCTAGCTGCTGTTATAAAATAAGGTTAAGGTTCATTTTATGCCAAAAGACTGAAATCTTGTTTTAACCTGGCTACAGGAGCAGTGTTGTAGTAAAGTTCTTTGACATGGTTGTGTTTGTAATATGGACAGTAGTTATCTGCTGAAATTACCTTGTCCTCTTATTTTTGGGCTGAGTAAATAGAGGTTATTATTTCACTCTTCTGATTAAGAGGTACAATAGAATCATATAATACTAGAACTGGAACTGGAGAGTCAAGTCCAGTCCCCTGCACTCATGGCAGAACCAAGCACCATCTAGATCAGGGGTGGGCAATAATTTTTGATGAGAGGGGCACTCCATGATTTTGGAAAGTAGCCAACGGCCGCAGTTTTCTGTGGAGGAGGTGCAGGGTCTATGATGGTGCAGAAGGGTGCACAGGGTAAGAGATTGAGGTAAAGGAGATGGTGTGAGATCTGAGAGGGAGTTTGAGTGAATGAGGGGTTGTGACCTGGGGCAAGGGATTGGGGTGCAAAGTCTTGGAGGGGGGTATGGGTGGAGGAGAGGGGTGTAGGAGAAAGTACAGTGTCTGGGAGGGAGTAGTAACCTAGGACAGGAGGGTGCAAAGGGTTTGGATGGTGAGCTGGGGGAGGGAATTGGGGTACAGGAGGGGTTTGGGTGCTAGAGGCAGGCTCTAGGAGGGAGGTACTTACCTAAGCATCTCCCAGCCAGCAGCCCTGCAACAGCCCCAAAGCAGGTTGGACTCCCTGTCTGCTGCAGCCCCAGATGGCTTAAAACTGCAGTCTGCTTCCTTCATGTGGCTCTCAGCTCCAGGAGAGGGAAGAGCTTCTATTGGCTGGTTGTATCCAGCCAATAGGCACTAAGAGATTGGCTGGGATCAGTTTCTATTGGCTGGTTGTTTCTGGCCAATAGGAGCTGAGGATTGGTTTGGGAGTGGGGAGACCACACAAATCCTCCCCTTCCCTCCAGAGCCTAGAGGCACACGGAGCAGCCCTGCATTTGAAACAGCGGCTGCTGTGTACCTAGGGTCCTGGCAATGGGGTCTGCAAGCTGGATCCAGTGGCTTTTCAGACTGGATCCAACCCGCGATATGTATCTTTCTCACCTCTGATCTAGATCACCCCTGACATGTGTCTGTCAAACCTGCTCTTCAAAATCTCCAGTGATGGAGAGTCCACAACCTCCCTAGGTAACTTGGTCCAGTAGTTAACCACTAAGACAGGAAATTTTTCCTAATGTCTAATCTAAGCCACCCTTGCTGCTTGTCCTGTCATCAGAGGTTCAGAAGAAATTTTTGTCTCCCTTCTCCTTGTAAGTGTCTTTTGGGTACTTGAAACTTGTAATGTCCCCTCTGTCTTGTCTTTTCTAAACTAAACAAACCTAATTCCTCGAGAGATGCCTCTATGGGTGCTCCACTGTAGATATCAGTGCACCCCTGCTCCATCTATCGGAGGTTTTTAAAGCAGTATCCTTGTGACCTGTGCAGGCATAGTGCCTGACTCATGTGTCTTCAGTGCCCTGACATCACACATGTGCATCCTCCTCTTAGTTCCTTCTCTACTATCCCTTTCTGGAAACTTTTAGGTAAGTAGTAGTTTTCCATTGCCTAGATAAGTTTGTTACCCCAGTTGGCCCTTCCTCCCTCCTACCTCTTCTCTCCCAAGAAAAAAACAAAACAAAATATGAAGGCTTCGCCTCAAAAATTTTTTCCTTTCCCCAGTTTTTTCTTATACAGGCAGTCCCTGGGTTACGTACAAGATAGGGACTGTAGGTTTGTTCTTAAGTTGAATCTGTATGTAAGTCGGAATTGGCGTCAGCCGCTGCTGAAACTGATCAGTTTCAACAGCGGCTGAATCTGGACGCCAGTTCTGACTTACATACGGATTCAACTTAAGAACCCCAGGCGTCCCCAAGTCAGCTGCTGCTGAAACTGATCAGCGGCTGATTCCAGGAAGCCCGGGGCAGAGCAACTCTGCCTCGGGCTTCCTGTAGTCAGCCCCTGGTCAGTTTCAGCAGCGGCTGACTTGGGGACGCCTGGGGCAGAGCAGCTGGGGTGCTGCCTGTAGTTAGTTTGCCTGGTTCACCAGGTTTTAAGCATTGCATATCTTGTAAAGACACTGTCCCTCTTTTGGATAGACACTTTGTGTGTCCATTGCTTGGGAGAAACCCATGTTGCCCAGAAATTTGTTCAGTGCAACTAGTTAAAGGAAAGACATGGATCTGCAATTAAAATTAATCCTTATGGAGAAGTCCCTTTTGCCCTGCCTGAACCCTCCACGGCACACTCTAAGCCTCAACTGGTCAAGACCAAGAAGACTTGGAAATAGCATACATCGCTTCAGAAGGCTTCTCTGGCCACCAGGCAATCTCTAAACACCTCGGTGTCAGTTGTACCAGCTGCAGCATGGTTAAATCCCTATGACATGCCTGGGATCTCTGGCATCACTTGGACCATTAACGCTACTGGTGCACCACCACTCTGGTGCCAAGGTAAAAGGCTTTAAGTTGCCTCTCTCACTTGCAATGGCATCACTTAGCACCGATGGAGCCTTATTAGCTGCACACTACTGAAGGCGGCACCTACTACCAATATGGCTCTGCTGATTGATACTGGCGGTGTGCTAATGGCCTTCCACTTCTGTTGGCATCGGACAAGCCTGTGACACTGCCATTGACAGTAATGCAGCACACTACAACAACATACGTGCTTGCACCGCCCATCACAGGGGCTTTCTTTCTTTCTTTCTTTCTTTCTTTCTTTCTTTCTTTCTTTCTTTCTTTCTTTCTTTCTTTCTTTCTTTCTTTCTTTCTTTCTTTCTTTCTTTCTTTCTTTCTTTCTTTCTTTCTTTCTTTCTTTCTTTCTTTCTTTCTTTCTTTCTTTCTTTCTTTCTTTCTTTCTTTCTTTCTTTCTTTCTTTCTTTCTTTCTTTCTTTCTTTCTTTCTTTCTTTCTTTCTTTCTTTCTTTCTTTCTTTCTTTCTTTCTTTCTTTCTTTCTGGACTCTTAATTCTCCATTTCTCTGCACCAATCTTTCTGCAGGCACACTGATACCTCAGCATCGCCTCTCCCACCCATTTTTCAAGCGAGGACGTGGAGAACATTGAGGCAGTCTTTTCACCTTAGCATTCCCCTGTCCACCGATTCTCCAGTTCCCTCAGCAGGGTCACGATCAAGATTGTCCAATGCCAGGGATTTTCCCCTCTAGTACACCTTGGATGGGACTGTTTATGCCTTAACGAGGACACTGTCAGTATTGGAGCCCATGGGGACTTCACTATAGACATCTCTCCAGCAAACACCATCATAATATGTCACACAATAAATCTCCTCCTCTACACCACTATATGGGGGCAGAAGGAAACCACTCCTGCACAGGGACAACCACCGGTCCCAGACACCTCTCCAGATACTAATTTATCATGGTCACTGGATGAAGCCATTCGTACTGCCCCCTCCTATGGTAGGGGACGACATCACCACTTTTCAACACCTCTTCAAAAGGGTGGCTGCAGAGATCAGTATTGCCCTTGAAGAGGTTACAGAAAACCAGCATGAGCTCACTGATATCTTGCAATCAGTGACATCCTCAAAGATCACCCTCCTGATTAACGCTGTGGTTATGGACACAGCTAAAACCATCTGTTAAATGCCTGCCACCATAACACCTACCTGCAAAAAAGTGGATAGGAAGTACTGCATCCCACTCACACATCCAGCTCCACTCATTATCTCCAGATCTATCACCATCCCTTAAACTATTCAGTCACCATCTCTTCCCATTCTTCAACAATTAGCATACCATCACCTCAGATAAATGGGTGTTGCAAACTGATTGGGTTACACCATCTCTTTCAGATCAGTATCCTCAATCCAACACTCCAATCTGTCCCTCTTCAGGGATCACTCATGACCTATCATATTACCAGGTAATGCAACATCCCCTCCAATTGGAGGCCAGAGAACCCATTCCAACCCAATACTAAGGGAAAGGATTCTATTATTGTTTTCTCACAAAAAAGAATGGGGGATGGCACCCAATTCTTGGTCTCACAGGTCTCAACAGATATGTTAAAAAGCAGACGTTTAAAATAATGACCCTAACCACTATTATTCAGCACTAGAGCAGGGAGATTTGTTTTTATCCCTCGATCTTCAAGATGCATACTTCCATGTTTCCATGCACCCGGGTCACAGATGTTTTCTCTGGTTTGCCCTACATCACAATCCCTACCAGTACAAAGTCTTATCTTTTGGCCTCTTCACAGCACTGAGAGTCTTTCCCAAAATCCTGGTGGCAGTGACTGAGCAACTCAGAAAGAAGGGCATCATTATTTTTCCTTCCCTGAACAACTGCCTCCTGAAGGCATGTTCCATGCAGGAATTGCAACGAAGCACCCTTATCACCACCCAATGTTTCCATGCCTTCAACCTACAAATAAATTTAAAAAATCAACACTCCCACTCAAAAGGTAAAATTCATAGGGAGGGCTTTTGTTGTTTGCCACTGTGATTTCTCTGCTGATTTGAGTGCCAGTTGGTTCATTAGAAGGTATCCAGGAACTAGATGTTCATTTATGCCTTCAGTTGAAAAAGAATGTTTTTTCTTTGTGTAGATTAAACTTTAGACTCAATTTTGTGTAATTAGCAAGAAATAGTTTTTATTAGCTTTAATTAGCCGTTTTCAATACCTTCGGAATCTACTGACTATTACTCATACTAGTTTGATACACATGTGCTTTTTCATTTACGTGTCAGAACTGAAATCCACTTGAGTTAATATATTGTAGATGGTTTTTATGCTGCGTCAATTATTCATGCCCCATTTACGTTTAAACTAGGGCCAGGTAAAGGAATCTGTTTGTTTAATGAATAAAAATGAGTGTACTGAACTAATAACTGGAGGCCATTGAGTTTTTTTTCCAAAAATTCAAAACAGAGACATAAGCAGGATGAGGTAATATATTTTATTGGACCAACTTCTATTGGTGAAGGAGACAAGGTTTGTGAATTCATGTGAAAGAGTAGCAATTACCTGATTTCAACCACGCAGTTGTTGTTGGGGCATTTGGTTCTCTGGATGAGGTATATATCATATTGGAATAGGCATGCATAGGACCCGTGAGAGATATATCTTCTGGTTACCTTGTCCAGACCTGAAGAAGAGCTCTGTGCAGTTCTAATGCTTGCCTGTGTCACCCAGAGAAGTTGGACCAATAAAAACTATTACCTCACCCACCGTGTCTCTCAAATATCTTGGGACCAACATGGCAACAAAAATACTGAAAACAACAAAGCTTAGAACAGTAAAACCTGGAGAATAATTTTGTATTGTGACTCAAGAGCCAACAGAGGGAGTAGTATTGTTTTTAATGGGTCCCTATGCACACTGCCAGGCCATGCCCCAGCTGCTAATGAGCCCTGCCCGCTGGGGTTCCCCAAGCAGAAGCATGGAGAGTTGCCTAGCAGGCAACCGGGTGTGCTATGTCTAGAGTTGGGGCCGCAGTGGCGTCCGCTACATGGCTCAGCTAGCAGGGCCACATGATGGGCAGCTGCAGCACTTGGCCAGGGCCTAATGCCTAGTGGAGCCTGGCTGTGGCGGTGCTCAGCAGGCACTGAGAGGCAGCAGCAGGGCTAGATGAGGGGGGCGAGGTAGGAACGGGGGAGGGGAAGCCTCCATGCAATGCTTGGCCCCGGCTCAGCAGCTGGGCTCCATGCAATGCTTGGCCCTGGCAGAGTGCTGCCGCTGCACTGAGTTGGGACCCGGCTGCCACGGCACTCAGCTGGGGCCAAGAGCCATGTGGAGCCTGGCTATGTGGTTCTTAGCAGGGGCCAGGCACACTGCGGGGTCCATGCAGCCCTCCTGCCATGCTCTATGCTCAGCTCTCAGATGGGAGGCTGGGGTGGGGCTAGTTCTGAGGGGCTCTAAGAGGCAGAGGAGCTGACACTGAGGGGCACTGTGATGTCCAGGATGGGGAGCTGGCACTTGGGAGATTCTGGGGGTGGGGCTATTAGTGAGGGAGCTAGGGGAGCAGGGCTGTCACTGGGGACAAGGCTAATATTGGAGACTGGCATGGGGAAACCTGGGGGGATTGGCTGCAATGGGCTCTGGAAACAGGAGGCTGGCACTGAGGCGTTTGAGGCGGGGAGACTGGCACTGGCGGGGGTTGAGTGCAGGGGACTTTGGAGTCAGTGGCTGTCACTGGAGAGGTGAGGGGCTCTGGGGGTTAGGGCTGGCACTGGGGGCTCTGGTGGCCGGGGCTTTTTATTCCACGAACTGGTAAACCCATTCACAAATTTTAGCAGACTGCTAACATTTTAGTTTCATATTTGAATATTCATCATTTGCATAATGAATACTCAAGTTTGCAAATAAAATGTTACTGGCATGCCCAAAGTTTGTGAATGAGTTTGCTAGTCCCTGGTATAAAAAAGGTTGGGAACCATTGCATTAAACAATAGCTCAAAAACAAATAGTACAGCTCTACCATAAAGGACATATTACCACCTTATGGATAAACTTTAGAAGAGGTAAAATGTTGTGTTTATGCTATTCTCATGATTTGCCTATATTAAGGGGTACTTTTCTAATGGAATTATAATGGTCAAATACAAGTTATTTAAGGTGAGTTTCTATATTGTGTATAATGTATTTATTTCTGTAACTTTATTACATATTTAAAATGACAGTAATACCCTTAGCATGTGAAAATGAAAGAGAAAAACAGTAATTCAGAGAATATTACTATAAGAGTACATAAAACCCATTCATCGAATTTCTGGCCCAGTAGTCAGTTAGGGTTCCCGGGGTCTGGTTTTGAACCGGACAGTCCGGTATTTGAGGGTTCTGTCCGGGAAACACATTGAGAAAATACTGGACATATAAAATGTCCGATATTTTCTAATTAGGTAAGTTTTATTCTTATTAGGAGTATGAGTACGTAGTTGCGAACTGCCTGGCTGGTAGACACGCTCGCACTGTGTGAGCATCTCTACCAGCCAGGCAGTACGCAACTATGCAGGGGGATGGAATCCCCAGAGCAGGACTCACTCGTGCTTTGCCGGGACTGTGCGAGGGATGGGCAGAGCCCTGGGATCTGCATGCTCCCGGGTCAGTCCTGCTGCCCGCCAGATCGTTCTCTCCCCCCACTCCTCTCCCGGCCAGTCCTGCTTCCTGCCAGCCAGTCCTCCCCCAGCCAGCCCCACTGCCCTGCTTCCCGCAGCCAGTTCTCCCTCCTGCCCCCCTCCTCCCAGCCAGCCTTGCTCCCCTCCCGTCTGGTTCCCCCGCCCCCCAGCTGAGATCAAGTGTGTCCAGTATTTTCTTTGAAGCCACCTGGTAACCTATAGGCTATTAAGACCTCTAAGCCCTGCCAAAGAGTTTGTGAGGCCACAGCAGCACACTGTGGAAGGCTGCGCCACGCAACCGGATGACTCCCAGCCAGAGCAGCAAGCAAGCAGCTGGGTGCGTGGGCACTGGGTAGTGTGGGGCTCTGAAGGCACAGGGCCCAAGGGAGCCGCCTTGCTCGCCTTGCCCTAAGGGCGGACCTGAAGACCTCTTGGGTCTCCACACACCAAATAAGTTATTAAAAACAATGCTGTAGTCCTTGAGTATTCCCATACTCAAAAATTTTACTGGTCTGATGTTTTTAACTGGTCTGATAAATTAAAATTAACTGCTTTCCTTAAAAATGGGGGCGGTGAGGAAGAGAAAGTGTGTGTCTGTCGGTCGGTCGGTCTGTCTGTCTGTTCCAGTAACTCTGTTTACCTTTCCTCCTCTGACTGTGACCCTTCTTTCAACCTCTCATCTCTTCCTGTACATTCTGGCACATGCTTTAAACTCAATTTGGGGAACTCTGAGCCCCTCCCCAAACCTTCTATTATTCCTCTCTTCTCTGCTGCTGTTGCTAACTCAACCACCTTCCCCATCACCTAGACTCCAAGTGTCAGTGTCATTTTTTACTTCCGCCATCAGGGGAGACAGGGAAATTTAGAATTTGATGTTCCCAGGGTCTCAGTCCTATAGTCTTATTCGCACAGGAGTCCTTCTGCTGACATGCATTCAGCTGCAAGATTGGAACGCTAATGTCACAGCCTACTTGAGTATCCAGTTAAACATTTTCAAATAAAAATAAATGATTGATGTAACTATAAATACAGTAGATGGATTAATCATTGCAGCTTTAATTATAAAAGGGGCATTGATAATAGCAGTATAGATCCAGTGCTACCATTGTCTTTCTGTATGTTTGTGAGAGTCTGTGAGGGTGCAAATGCAAGAGTTTAGTTCTGATGAGACCTTTGCCAGTTTACTCAATTTAATTATTCTGATTTTCTTTACACCAGAAAACCCACCTACCACAAAGCTTTGTTTGAATTGTTGGCCTCTTTCTTTAGATTATGTACAATGATAAACCATAAAATAAGAATGTATGCAAATTTTGCTACAGCCTTTTCTTTCTTTTCATTTAGGATTTATAGTGGGGCATTCCATAGATTTATAGATTGTTTTTAAGGGCAGAAGGGACCATTGAATGTCATTATCTAATATGACTTCCAGCAGAATAGTTTTGTTGTAGATTTTTATTGGTAATGACTTTGTTTTTTCCATGTCATTGATTAAAAAAAAAATTTATAGTATAATGCCAAGAATTGATCCCCATGACTGACCAATAAAAATGTACCTACTTGATCATGATTCACCATTCACAATTACATTTTGAGACCTAGCAATTAGCCAGTATTTAATCTGTTTAGTGTATGGCACGTTGGGTTTCTGTGATTCTAATTTCTTAATAAAAATGTCATGTGGAATCAAGCCAACTGCTTTACAGAAGTCTCAAGTATGTTGCATCAAAAATGTGTATTATATTCAGCATTTAACTTTAGTAGCTATTTTTAATGTCCTCATTGGTTGCTATAATGGAAAGTATTTCATCATAAGTTATAAATGCATCATCTGTTTTTTTAACAAACACAGAACTGAAATATTTATTGAACACTTTTGCCTTTCCTGCATTGCTATTGATGGCTCTACCATTTCCAGTGTTACTCTGATATCGTTGGTAGGACTAGTTCTTTATATACTTTAAAAACTCCTTATTTTCTTTGTCTTTGTTAGCCATTGATTTCTGCTTGTGTTCTTTAGAATCATATATCAATATTCATAGTTTCTAACTTACATTTGTTGCCATCGATTTCTGGTTTTTTTCCCCTATTTGTCCTATTTTTTAAAAGCTATAGCTGTTTTCACTTCCCTTCTAAGACAGGTTTGTATTGGCTTTGCATTTTTAAACACATCTTTGCCTTCTTTCTCAATTGTGGTATTTTGGGTGTTTAATACAAAGTTTTAAAACCATTTCCAATTATCATTGACCGTTTTTTAAATTCTTTATCCCAACTAATTGTGCTTATATTATTTTAAACCTTTTGAAATTGATCCCTTTAAAGCACTATATTTATTTTACTGGTCTGCACTTTACTTTGCTTACATAGAGCAAATGCAGTCAAGTCATGATCACTTGCAGTTATTCAACCAAATAATTTTTAGTTCTGCTATGAAAGGGAATTGATTTGTAATATACAGTCCCCCACATTGGATGCAACACTTCGTGAGTTAGGAAATTGTCATAAATAATTTTTATGAAGTCTAAGAATACTTTAGTACTGGCAGCATGAAACTTTGAAGTCTCCCATGATATTTCAGCCCCCTCTCTGCCAACGTTATATATATGGCTTAAGGGGCAGGTCTTCCTGTTTCTACTGGGATTTTGGTGTTCCATTGATTCATTGCAATATTGACGCATAAGCATTCTTATGAAAGAATGTGGTAAGGAGATCCCGGTGTATTTGAGCTTTAACTGTTCTGAATTTGAGTACATTAATAAGACATATAAATTACATATCACAGAAATTAATTACGGAAAACCCAACACTATGATCATTTCATTAGTCTATCCACCCAGACCCTGCCCATGAAGGATTATTTCCCTATTATATGTTTCTTATTTGTTGTGTGCAGTCTAGTCTTGAGTAGGCAGAAGTAGACCTGTGATTAAACTATATAAATTCAGAGACTTTTTTGTAATTCTGCCACTGATAAATGGGGATAACAATACTACCTTTAGGTGGTGCTATGAGGCCGAATTAATATTTTACCAGTTGATTTCCCAGATAGAGGGTGCTCGAAAAAGTGCAAATTATTATTCTAATGAATTAAGTGTCTTGAGTGATGGGGCTTCGCAACATTTTTCTGTTCCACATTCCAGCAGACACAAGTGAGCAGCGGTTATTCCCAATATTCAGCATACCTTTTCCTTTGCCTAATTTCATTACATCCCAGGAATTTTGTGAAATTAATAGTTAGATCAAATTATCACACCCACTCACCAATACTTCAGAAGTAGAAATTGATAGGGGAGGTTTTAGCAGCCTAATTATCTGAGCATTTACATTATAGGAAGAAAAAGGAAAATCAGACAAGAAGAGGGAAAGAGGAAACCTTTCTTTTCTCTCTCTCTCATTCTGCTGTTCCTTCCCTTCTCCTTACTCCTCCTTTTCCTCCACCTCTGTTTTCTTGGGGGGAAATTCATTATGTCTTCCATTTCTGTGCAGGAGGATTAATATTGTGCACTTTTCCATACTCACATGTTGAAGAAATAAATTACTCCAGATCCCACTGCCTTATTCTGCATTTTATATTTAAGTTCCTTTTGCTGCCAAAGCAGCTCATAATATTTTTCAGAAAAGCTTGTTTTTGGAAGTAGCTCTTCCTTCCAGAGCTGCTTTCTTTCTCTTCATGAGATGAACTGTCCCTTCCAAAATAGACTGAGACACTTTGTTTAATCTGCACTTGAACTCACTGCACACTAAACACCTCTAGCTCAATTTTAACTGATGCTGTCTGCAAAGCACTAGATGGTGCTGATGATATTACTAAATTAGCAGTATTTATGACTGTAGACATAACACTGCATTTTCACTGCAGGTGAACAGTTTTTAAAGCCAAGCTTTAGACAAGCTGAAAATCTGCCTTCAAATGAACAATTTACTGTGTAAATAAGACGTCTGGATTTGGGAAGGGAAAAGAACCTGAGCTGATGCGTGCCGTTATCCCAGATCTATTGTTTCCTTACTCATTTTCAGTCTTGTAGACTGGAGGTCTATTCCAAGTGCTTCCAGTTTATAACTGTTACAAGTAGAGGGAAGGCTGATATGCGTCCTAGGTAGGTAGGTAGATATCTTGAGGGGAAAAGAGGATGAGAGAGTCTAGAGGTTAGCAAAGTAGTTTTCATCAGGACTTTTCTCTGGTTTGAAGATTTTCACTCTTTTCAGACCTTCTTAATTATCCTCAGTGCTGTAGGTATTGATCATCATCTATAATTATCACAAAATATTAGTATCTCTTAATCTTATCTCATACTATTTGTATGCCAAACTAATTGAGACAGGTGTGGTTTGGTGACAGTTTCATCATGGGGCTAGGAATCAGGAAGTCATATTTCTAACTCCAGCCCTGACCCTGATTACCTGTGATCTTGGGCATTTTACTACTACTTTTTTATTATTATTTTTACTTCAGCTTCTCCATTGGTAACATAGGGAGGATAATATATAGCTATCATAAAGGAAGTTTTGAGGGTTAATGAGATAGTGAGTTGATAAAGGCTTTGAAGTGTTATAGAAATCAAGCAATTAATACTATTCCAAAGACATCTCAGACTTGAGAGATTTTGTGAACTGATAGGACATTTAGTTGGCTCTTAAGAGAAAAGTTAGGGTGTGGGTTTGAAAAAATAACTCATTTCCTCTTGCCTTTTGCTGAGGTTCTTGGATAACAATGAAGAAACAGGATATTGTTAGTGTGAGGAACTTACTTTACATGCTGTGAAAGATACTGTATTTTAAGCAAGTAAAGAATAAAGACGACTTGCTCAAACTCTTACTACTTTTGCAGAGAGAGAAAGAAGCTTTGAGTTCTCTGCGCTCTTCAAAGCACTAAAACAGTCTCTCAGATCCCAAATAGATACTGTATCTGTAGTATAACAACCCGGGAAATAATCTGCCTCTTCAATATTATTTAATGAAACTTGCTACCTAAATGTATGTATTTGTTTACATAAATATAACACATGAACTCTGCCACTATAGCCTGGTGCCCATCAAGACAGAATGCCAAGCATTCCCCAATGCTAACACCATCACTACTTTGTTAGTGGTTGTCACTAGCTTTTATTTACCCTGTTTTGTGTTGTGGATTTATATCCGCTAATAAATGACTAATATTAATGATTGTTGTGAAATTGTATGCCAACTCTAAATCATTATGAATGCTTTGGAAATGAGCCTGCAGGAGGTGATAAAAGAATATACAACAGCAGACCTCTTCTACATACAGTAAATTGTCACCTCTAGGATACGGTCAACTGCACCAAGAATATATATATATATATATTTTTTACAGCTATGGCCATCCAGAGCCCTGGTGCATGTAGAAGAATTATATAATAAAATATACAAAATTATGACACAAACCAATCAAAACTCTCCAGTTATCCACATAAAACTTACTCAGCCCACAATTCTGGAAAAACATGTAATTTCAGAGGGGAATATATGAGCTTAATGTTCTGAAGGACAGTGTTGGGAGGCAGACTCCAAAACTGAGGTTCATTCACTGGAAATGCTCTCTGCAGTCTATCTAGCTACTTATATTGTGCCTATTACCATATTATCTGAGTGCCTTATTGCCAGATGCCCTCCCTTTTAGATCCAGGAATTAGCCGTTTAAGCAACTCAACAGGTATGATACTACACACAATTATAGAGCTATTATCTGCAAATTAAAAGCACTACAGCCCCAGATTGTCACTATATACTCTTAGTGCATCACAAGCATACTGAATAGGAAGAACTTTATGATATCCTCCAAAAGAGAGATTCTTGGGGAAGATGAGCAATTTCCTAGTGCTACCATGTGGGTTCTCTTAGAGATAAGAGGATGGATCCATTAAAGCACAATTTACTCTATCCTTGCCAAGAACTGCTATCTTGTGGTCACTGGCATCAGTGGCAATAGATAAATATTAAAATGTCTGCATTGACACTTGATTACCTCAGGCTGTAACTGACCAATGAGACCAGTGCTGTTTGTGAGTCATATCTAGAACTAAAACATGACTAAGTTTTAAGTGTCTTTTGAGTTTTTCTCTATCCTTGTTCTGCTGACACATCTCACTTCCAGAATGGATATAGAGAAGCAAAAGTGTCTGTCTCTTGTCTCTGTGTGTGAAATATCATATATGCAGAGATTGGAAATAGAAGTGGTGAATGGATTTGAGGGTAAAAGTAGTAAGACAGCTGCCTGAGGGACATAGACATTAGAAATTATAATAGGTCGGAAAGCTTCATGAGGCAGGGATCCTGACAGTAATAAATGGTATAATTTGTGAATTAGTAAATGCATGGTATGTATAGGGCAATATAACGTTTGTCATGGCCAGAGACTGACTCTTCAAGGCTGCCCATGGCTCAGCTCCTGCATTCTTCGAGGCCAAGGTTTTAAAAAATGATTAGCAATTGTGGCAGTCTTCATGTTTTGGATGCTCATTTTGAGGCACCTTACAGGGGTTCTGATTGTCAAAGTGCTGAGCATTTGCCTGAGTTTTTTATTTACATAAAAATGGCTATACTGGGTCAGGCAAAAGGTCTATCTAGCCCAGTATCCTGTCTTCCAACAGTGGCCAATACCAGATGCCTGAGAGGGTGTGAACAGAACAGGTAATCTTCAAGTGATCCCTCCCCTGTCACACACCGCCAGAGAAACAGAGACTAGGGGCACCATTCTTAGCCATCCTGACTAATAGCCATTGATGGACCTAACCTCTATGAATCTATCTAGCTCTTTTTTGAACCCTATTAAGTCCTAGCCTTCACCACATCTTCTGGCAAGGAGTGAAGAAAAACTTTCTTTTGTTTGTTTTAAACCTGCTGCCTATTAATTTCATTTGTTGATCCCTAGTTCTTCTGTTGTGGAAATAAGCAAATAACGTTTCCTTATTCACTTTTTCTACACCGGTCACGATTTTATAGACCTCTATCAAATCACCCCCTTAGTCTCCTCTTTTGTAAGCTGAAAAGCCCAAGTCTTTTTAATCTCTCTTCATATGGGACCCATTCCAAACCCTTAATAATTTTTGTTTCCCTTTTCTGAACCTTTTCCAATGCCAATATATCTTTTTTGAGATGAGGCGACCACATCTCTGCACAGTATTCAAGATGTGGGCGTAGCATGGTTTTATATAGAGGTAATAAGATGTTCTCTGTCTTATTCTCTATCCCTTTTTTAATGATTTCTGACATTCTATTTGCTTTTTTGACTGCTGCTGCACACTGAGTAGATGTTTTCAGAGAACTATCCACAATGACTCCAAGATCTCTCTCTTGAGTAGTTGTAGCTACATTAGTCCCTATCATATTGTGTATATATAGTTAGGATTATTTTTTCCAATGTGCATTACTTTACATTTATCAGCATTAAATTTCATTTGCCATTTTCTTGCCCAATCACTTAGTTTGGTGAGATCTTTTTGTTTACAGTCTGCTTTGGTCTTAATTATCTTGAGCAGTTTGGTATCTGCAAATTTTGCCAACTTACCGTTTACCTCTTTCTCTAGATCGTTTATAAATAAGTTGAGTAGGATTGGTCCTAAAATAGACCCTTGGGGGACCCCATTAGTTACTTCTATCCATTCTGAAAACTGTCCATTTATTCCTAGCCTTTGTTTCCTGTCTTTTAATCAGTTATCAATCCTTTTACCCCATGACAACTTACTTTACTTAAGAGCGTTTGGTGAGGGACTTTGTGAAAGTCTAAATACACTATATCCACTGGATCCCCCTTGTCCACATATTTGTTGACCCCCCTCAAAGAACTCTAGCAGATTAGTAAGGCATGATTTCCCTTTACAGAAACCATGTTGATTTTCTCCCCAACAAATTATATTCATCCATATGTCTGACAATTTTATTCTTTACTATACTTAAAACTAATTTGCCCGGTACTGATGTTAGACTTACCAGTCAGTAACTGCCAGGATCACCTCTAGAGCCCTTTTTAAATATTGGTGTCAAGTTAGCTGTCTTCCAGTCATTAGGTACGGAAGCTGATTTACAGGATAGGTTACAAACCACAGTTAATAGTTCTGCAATTTCACATTTGATTTCTTTCAGAACTCTTGGGTGAATGCCATCTAGTTACTATTAAGTTTATCAATTTGTTCCAAAACTTCCTCTAATGACACCTCAATCTGGGACAGTTCCTCAGATTTGTCACCTAAAAAGAATGGCTTAGGTTTGGAAATCACCTTCATATCCTCAGTCATGAAGAGCAAAGCAAAGAATTCATTTAGTTACTCTGCAATGATCTTATTGTCTTTGGTCCTCTGGCATCTCAGTCATGTAGGGGCCCCACTGGTTTTTTAGCAGGTTTCCTGCTTCTGAAGTACTTAAAAATTTGGATGTACTTATTTCCCGCTATTATCACCATCAAGGCCTTCCCTCTGTCTTCACCTTCATTTTGCCTCCTTCCACAGTCATTTCCATGTTTCCTTTCATGACTGCCCTGTATACCTAGAATGACCCTCTCATCAACATCATGCAGGCTACTTTCCTCGTTCGTATCCCTCCCACAAACCTTGTGGTGCATGTGTTAAACAGTTTCTTGGCATTCTATTGTGCAATACTATTCCTTGTTTTTCCATTCTTGGATTACACACACTCTCCATATGCCTTGTCTCTCTTAGATATTAAGATGCTCAGAGCAAGGACCTATCTTGTCTTTCTGTGTCTTTAAAGCACTATGCACATCTCTGTTAAAATGCGTTTAAGTAACCATGTAATCCCTGAAAAAGTCAGTGGTTACACGCAGGGCAGCCTTTCACTTCCTGGGATCTGGTGCACACCAGGAGCCTGCTTTTAAGCTGGTACCCCACATGTACTGTGAGCCTGTGTGTAACCGTGAATGTTAATTCATGAGCCCAGACTCATCAATTATCCATATACAAAGTTACACTTTCACATCACTACTCTGTATTAGCATTAGACAAGGCAATACTGGATTGTGATGTCTGTGTTTATAATAAATATGCAACATAAAGAATACATTTACTGTTGCATGTGTTTAAAATGTTAATATTAATAGTCAGGGCTTGATAAATGGTGGCAAAATCTACTCGCCAGCTCCGCACTGTGCACGCTCAAGACCCGCATTGTGCATGCGTGCCGCCGGTGAACAGGGCAACCAGCTGAAATCTACTCGCCACAGGCAAGTAGAAACAGCAATTTATCGAGCCCTGTTAATAGTCATGCTCTACTTAAATATCAGTGTCCAGCAACATACCTGTATATCGAAAAACAAAGCTGAACTTGTCAGTTTAATGTGACTGAGAGCTTTTATTGAAATGCCAGTGTTTTAGTCATCAAACCACCTAATTTTTACATCCATTTGTTAACCTTAATGAAAATAAACTTTGATTTTATTTTTAGGAGCTGCTGGGTGTAAAATTTCAAAATCTGAAAAATTAAAACAGTTGGCTAGTCAAAAAAAGGGCCTGTCTACATGCATGAAGTGAGAGTAAGAAGTAGTCAACTGCTAATTAATTATTTTAATGATAATAGATCAGGTTAAACATACAAAAACTCATCATTCTTGGCCATTGTGTCACTTTGATGTTCCATTATGTACTGTGTTCAGTGTCACTCAGCTCACCTAAAGAATGATTTGTAGTAACAGAGACTGACAAAGATCTTGAAGGGCAACAAAATAGTTTAGATTGATACTTGTAGGTTTTACATATGACGACAGATTGCTGAAATTTTTAGCCTGAAGAGAAAGAGTAGGCAGTATACAAAATAGTTTTGGGTACAGTGAAAACACTGACAGAGTAACACCAGTGGAACTAAAGAGCAGTCTCTTTCAAGTACATTCCTTCTCAAGTAGTGTTTTCATCTGTGTAGTTAACTTGAGTCAGTAAATTCACTGCCCAGGAGCTCATACTAATTTAGACCAAAAATAAAAGTGCACCTTTTTTAACAGTGGGGGTAGGTAACCACTGGTAATTTGCCAAGAGTTTTAGTGGATTTTCCCATCCCTCATACTTTCTAAATCAAGGATTTTTTTTTTAATAAATGCTCAGTTGGAAATAGGAACTAATTTAGGGAGATATGGTATTTGTTATGCAGGTCAGATTAGATTATTACAGTAATTTTTTCTGGGCTAGTCTGTGAATATATACAATCACAGATTGATCATTTATATTTGTTTCTCCTCACTGAATAGCATGTATACCAGGGAGGGCATCTAAAATAATTTGTTTCGGGAATACTAGTAAAAACTAAGCACAGGACTTTTTAAAAATCCAAAGTGATTTAGGAGAATAAGGGAATGTCCATATTGAGCTTTCTGTGATGAATTAAGTCACTAAGATTATTTTGAAATTTCCAGCCAAAGTATAAGAAGTTAAAAATAGTTTTTTTAAAAAGCAGACATACATAGGACATACAGTCCCTCTAAATTCAAAGGTGAATTACTTATGTAATGTAGTTCATCATCCTCTAATTTGCATCAGAAATCTCTGCTGTTCCTTGACAAGAAAACATGTAAGTATGGGAGTCCTGACTAAATTAGTAAAATACATATCTTTGTTAATGTAGGGTTTTTTATGTACTAAAACTTTAACAAACTGAAACAGAAAAATAGACAATGTACAAGCTACTATACATCTCCAAGTTTGTGGAAAATAAGTATATTGTATTGAGAGTGTGAGCTTGTTATAGATGCACATGAGCAGAATTAAAACTGCACAAACAGTCTTAACATTGTTATTCCCAGACTTCTGAATATTTAAGCATGAAAACTTAACATTCTTTCTCCATATTTTGTAGTATGGAATTCAACGTTCTTTCTCATTTGTCTAAGATGTGAAGCATATTACTCATAAAACTGATTTGCTTTGTATTTTTCTTTAACTCTCCTAATTCAAGGAAATATTATGGAAAATTTACTCTAAGTGAATACTCTAGCGAGCTGGAAGTAGAGGGTCTCTTGTGAATTCTTATAGTAAACATTTTCAGATTTTTGTCTTCTTTTTCAGTTTGTTTTCTTTGCTGTCTAAAAAACACAACAAAGTTTTGGAGCAAGCCACACAAACCTTGAGAGGTTCCCTCAGTCCAGATGACTCTCCACTTCCTGATTACGTGAGTATTGAGCTTACTGTTTAGTGAACTTCTCAAAATAGAAGCAGCAACATCCCTAAATTCTGCAAAAGTTTATCAAAGTGTGTGACAGTGAGGCAACCACCAACACCAAAATATAGGAACCTCTCAAAATGACATCATGTCTGAAACTTAGTAAGAAAATGAAAAATATACTTACAAATAGTGAAAGAAAACCACAGCTATTCATAGCTAAGAAATCTTCCATAGCCTGTCAGCTTGCAGTTTTCAAGAGAGTTGCAATTGGATGAATTTAAGAGATATATAGTTAAAAGCATACTTTAGCAAAAATAAATCTAGCATTTGCCAATATTTTAAAAGGCCTAAAATAATATGCAGATCAATAAATTGAAACAGCTCCTTATGCATCTTTGAAACAGCAGTGAATGCTGAATGTTTTTTAACACACACACACTTCTGTGGATGGCTTCTCCTTTATTCCAAGACAATATCTGCAGATGGGGCAATGTAAATTCATTGCATGACTGTCAGAAAAATTCTTGTTTACTGTTAATTTATATGACAAAGAATCTTCTTTCCAAGACTTAAATGGCAGTATTTATACATTCTTTTCAAATGTCTCTGGTTCATATTGATTTGCATTGTTATATTTTACTTTATAAATCTGTGCAAAAATGTATTTTTTTTTCTAATTTATAAATTGCTTTGAGTTTGATCTGGAAATATGGTTATATTTTACCTTGAGTTTTAGTAAGTGTTTCAGGAAACCAAACTCTTGGATATTACAAACTTTGCAACTTCATCTTCACATATTTAAAGCTTTTAAAAGCCTATGTACCTTTTAGAAGATATTTATTTATTTGTATTATCATAGCACTTAGGTACTCCTGTCATGAATCAGAACCCCATACTGGCCACTGTACAAATAGGGGGAAAAAACAAACAGTCCCTGCTCTAAAAACCCTGCTAAGTCTGAAATAAGCGACAACTGATGAATACAGACAGAATAGGGATTTTCAAGTAAACAAACCGTATTGGTCAGCATGATAGACTTTAGTCTCAACACACTAATATTTATTAGAACTATTACTTTTTTATCTATGTATTATATTTTGCAGGCTCAAAATGGCTAATTTAAATGGCAAGATCTCTTGACTCTCATATGCTGGCCAAATTGTTAGTATGCAATACGCAAACAATTTTGCTATTCAAAAGCAGAGTGCTAGCTAAGGTTATTGAGTAAACAATCAGCCTTTTCTCCTATTTAGTCTTGCTACCTGTGATGCCATATTTCAGAGTAACTCTGTACAACACCAGTGATTTTATGCTCTCTGATTTGTGTCTGTTGTGAAGAAGTAAAACAATAACCTTTACCATTTTGACTGATTTGTAACTCAAAACATGGTGTTAAGCAAAACAAAAAACACCTCAGCATCAGAAACATAATTGTGTATTGTATTAAAAGAGAGTGTCACAAGTCTAAAAGCATTTTCAGTGGGGCAAGCGTGGACAACCAGATGTCTTTTAAACTTTGCAAGGATCTCAGTGGGTCAGTGCTCTAACTTTCTAAGTGGCACTCTTTCCTTTGGGTCAGTTCTGAACTAAGGATGTTAAAATGTGGTTATCAGGGTAATTGTATAGTCGATATAATTTGTGTGGACTATATGATTAGTTGATAGGGCAGAGCTGTAGCGGGGGGTAGCTCCTGGAGCCGGCTTAAGCCGGGACTGAGCAATCCTGGCTTGTGCTGGCTCTGGGAGACACCCATTTGTGGGTCTGCATTTCAAATGTAATAAGAGCCACCAGCTTCTTACTGCATTTAAAATGCAGAGGTGCAGTGATCCGTGCGAGCCGGGACTACTGGGTCCCAGCTTGCACTGAGTCCAGCAGCCCCTGTTTGCGGTGGACAGCCCCTGTTTGTGGCGAACAGAGGCTGTTCCAACAGCAGACCCTCTTCATGGCAGCCAGGGCTGGCCGTGGACAGGAGCTGCCGCCGGAACAGCCCCTGCCTAAGGCCAGCCCTGGCTGCCGTGAACAGAGTGTCCTTGGTGGCGGCAGCAGCAGCTTCTATTTGCAGGGGGGCCCAGCTCCCCACTGGGACCCCTGTGGACAGGGGCTTCTTCATAGCAGCCTCTCCTGTTCCACCCTCCCCCGCTGCCTGCTGTGGAGCTGGTGCTTGGGGAAACTGGCTTTTAAGCCAGCTCCCCATAGCACTGGCTCCTGTTCCCCCAGGCACTGCAGGGAGCACGGGGCCAGCAGGGACTGAAGCAGTCCCCCGCTCACTCTGGTTCCTGCTGTGGCCACTTCAGCCTTTGAAATGTACAAGAGCCTTGTACATTTCAAAGGCTGAAGTGGCTGCAGTGGGGAAGTGACCTGAGCTTCAGTCCCCACTCACGCTGTTCACCTGCTGCGCCCCTTACACCCCCCCATGGAGACGGTGCTGTGGGGAGCCAGCTATTAAGCCAGCTCCCCCCTCTTGCTTCCTCTCTCTGATTGATGCAGCAAGGGGAGGAAAGCAACTAGTCGAGTCACTACTCAACTATCGGATAAGCTTATGCGTATTGGATGGTTGACTCGTTGCTTACATCCCTATAATGAGCCCTTGTCCCAGTATGTTGTAAGTGGGTACTACACTAGAGATGCCATTTTTGGAATACAAGATTACACAATTCCTGAGCGCTTGTGGTTACAGATCTCATATATTTTTTCATGAGGCTAATTAACTTGAATGCCTGGTCAAATTCCAACTTTGGGCAAATTTAAAAAACAACAAATAATAGTTCTGCAGTACCTTAGAAACTAACAAAAAATGTAGATGGTCTCATAAGTTTTCAACACACAACCCATTTCTTCAGTTGTACCCACGAATGCTCATGATACCTTCTACATTTTTTGTTAGTCTCTAAGGTACTGCAGAAATATTTGTTGTCTAGGTTTTTTCAGTTACAGATTAACACGGCTACCCTTTGCAACTTTGGGCAATTACAGTTAGGCATGTTCAAAGACCTCTTTCAACTACAGGAATCTTCATGACCTGTCCTAAAAATCTTGAGTAGAGTTGATTTGACAGCTTTCAGCACAGTAATGGCTGTGTTCAGTGGCACAGTCAGTCTCCAGCTATCAAATCTATCTCACCGAAATGTTGGGGAGCTTAAATAGTTAATGTATGTAAAGCACTTTGAGGTGTTTGAATGAAAATCTGTGTAGGATGAGAAATTATTTTAATGCTAGCACACATTCTTAAATAATGGATGGGGTGGTTATATCTGTGTGTGGAGGGGAGTTATATCAAGTTTTTAAGAATAAAGATCTTCTATCTTTAGAATTCTCTCCCAAGTTTTATGAAATGGTTAGTTTAGGTAAAAGTCGAAAAACTCCCTAAGGAATACAATTTTAAATTTAAAAATAATTTTTTACTCTGACAAATTGACAGGTGTCCATTCTGCATATTCAGTGCACAGTCATGTAGGTTTAAGTGTCTAAATTAATTTTAATTGCAGTTCTATGTATCACAGGGATAGGGATTTATGGCAGCACAGTGCTTTTACTTGCTGCTTACTACTATACTACCTTAGATGTTGAGTGGCTTTTGAAGGCAGCAGGGCTGACAGACACCATGGACCAAGGGGCAAGGTGTGGGGAGGCCATCTCCGCATGCCCAGAAGGGGCAAAGCCCCAGGCAGAAGTGGGGCCAAAGACAGACATCTCTTAGCAACACCTAGAATGTGGCATTGGGTCTCCCCCCCTTCCTTCCAACCCTCAGAGCCCTGTGGAGTGGCACTCCCATGGCAGTTCAAAGGGCTCAGGGCTCCAGGCACTGCTGCAGTAGCTCCCCCGTCAGCGAGTCTGGTTGAAGGCTTTTAGAAGCAGATTTCTGAAACTGACACCCGTAACTGGGATGAGATTTCCAGAAGTTCTCCTCAGAGGCTGCTGAATTCTTTTTACATGGGCCTGTATGCGGGGGGGGGGGGGGGGGAGGGGAAGAGGAGGGGGTGAAGGACTATGTGCTCTGGCTGGCTAGGGGAAGTCTGGGGCTAATTTTCCCCTCCTCTCCCCCAAGTGCAAGGCCGGGAATGGGGCAGCCACCATCCCCTATCATGGCTCGCACTACCCCAAAAAATGTCTGCATCTGGGCTTGTAACAATCTTTTATTTTCTCACTAGCCAACTACCAGTCTCCAAGTTGGCTGGGTTCTCTGCAAACAGCCAAAGTAAATTGGTAACTGACCACATGGGAAAACTTTTGTAACTCAGTTGTTTAAAATTTGATATTTTTATTGAGGAGGTAGAAAATAAGTGGGTGTTTCCTAAAGTGAAGTCTAGATATACATTCCTTGCACACGTACCAGTTCTGAACTAGCCCATCTTTGAGGATATCATTTAAATGTCATTTCTGAGGCAGTTAAAGGCTTGTCAGTGGCCATAAGTATCCTCTAGCAATTAAACCTCTGAGTTATTTATATAGAGCCCTGTGCTGATAAAAAAAAATGTATCTGTATCCACATCTGCAGAAAACAGCTGCAGATATCCACATCCACAGATGTAGTTACCCACAGATATAAAGCAGATATTCACAAATTTGTAGGATTCTAGATACAAAATTTGTATCTGCATCCAGAGCTGCAAAAATGAGCTTTGGATAGCCACAAGAGGGATGCATCTCCAGCTGAGGGAGTGCTGGCAGCCATTGGAGTGTCCAAGGGAACATTGCAGGTCCATCATGTCACGGATACAGATACCTGCGGATATAAAGTGGATATCTGTAGATTGGTAGGGGTTCTACTTAGATGATGTGTGGAAATCCCTCAGCTGAAAGATGCTGTACAACCACCGAAAATTATTTTTTCATCCCACAAGATCTGTAGAGCAGCTACACAGTTGCTCAATATGTACTTTTATTAAACATTTATTTATTGGACACATTTTAAAGTAGGTCTTAAGAAATTCCTGGTGTTTTCTTAAGCACTCTGGTGCCACGTGTTGAACACCATGTGACCAATTATATGAACTGTGCAAGAAACTTCCTTTGCAACATATTTTCATATGGGAGAATATACAGGCAGTCCCCGGGTTACGTACAAGATAGGGACTGTAGGTTTGTTCTTAAGTTGAATTTGTATGCAAGTCGGAACTGGTACATATTGTAGGGGAAACTCTAGCCAAACATTTCTCCAGAGCTCAGTTTTATTCTCCCACACCTCACTTCCCTCAGTCCTTTATTCTCAAGCTGAGGTGTCTGCTGAGAAAAGCCGCTCCTGGTCTGCTGGGGGGGGGGGGGGGCGAGCTTTGAGTCTCCCTGGTCTGCTGTGGGGAAGCAGCTAGTGCGGGGTTGCCTCACCCCGTTTGTAAGTAGGGATCCGATGTAAGTCGGATCCATGTAACCCGGGGACTGCCTGTATCACCCAACCTTTGAAAATACAAAAATGATCTTGTGATTAGTCCTCCAAAGCCTAGTCCAAAATGTGATATTTCTGCATTAGTCAAGAGCTAGAAATTGTTCTACTTTTATAGTCAAAAAGGGAAGTTTAAACAATATGAACAAAGTAAGCTGTGCATTTGAGAAACCAGTAGCAAAGCCTGATAGATTTGTGAGGATTGTTGTTTAGAGCTGAATTTTTCCTGGCCAGTTCCCAGTCTAGTGAATTATTTCTTACCTGCTGTGCAGATCTAAAGTTGTTGGAAGCCGAGGCTTCTACAAATGTCACTGCATTTCCTCCTTCTTTGTTAATAATCTACATAAAACTTTGTAATTGCTTGACGAGATATTTTTCCTCTTTCTATTCTCTTCTCAGATTGTGCTCTATAATGGGGGTAAATGAAGTCCAGTATTTAGATTCTTCTTTGATTTATCCTTGATTTATATGGTAAATAGAAAGCAGCTGTCTGTTTAAGCATCTAATTCTTGAAACCCTTAGGCCCCTCAAGCGTCATCTGGAAATAATGTAGCTTGTAAAACAAAGCTAAGAAGAAAAAGTAATGTTTGTTTTATGTGGGATGAATGACTTCAGTTGGGGTCCTTCTAATTCGGCCATTATGAGGGTTATTAAAAAGCAGTATTACAAAAGTAGTTTCAACAAAAAAGATTTTTTTGCAACTTCTATCTTGTTATTATAGTTGATTATAGTCAAAGCTGAAAGGATACTTTATAAATAGTCCTTCATTTCAGTTCATCGAACAGAGGACCAAAGGATCAGTTATCTTTCTCTCTTCTATATGGGTGGATGTTAAATGGGTCCCTTATTTCATTTGATTCCTTAAAACAAATAGTGTGTTAGACATCAACATTTTTTATGTACTTGCCTTGTATGCCTTGGGATCCGCAAAGTCTAGCTGAAGAAAGGTCTCTGAACCAAGTGAAAAAGAAACACAGAAAACTACGTGTTTTATTCTGGATTCAATTCTGTTGTTGATAAAAAATTACTGTACATAATAATGAGACAAGCTTTATCTTCAATATGTTTCCTATAATCTCAGTTCTGTTAAATTGCTGAAACAAAGCTACTTTATAATATAAATTATTTCACCCTACCTTGCCACCATATCACCTGCCTATGTCTTTTAGGAACAAATTTCCATGATGTTCTCTTAGCTCTGATCTCTTTAGACAATCACTTGATCTGTTAGCTGAGATTACCAATGGTAATACCAATTAAGTTGGTGGTTTTTCTGATCCAGACAAATGAGTTGTTAATCTCAGTCTATCAAACAGCCAACATATGAAGATTTCAGTCACTCAATCTGGACAGTATAAAAAACTGTAACTAAGAGATTGTAATGGTTTGGCACCATGTAAAATTGTGTATACTTACATAGGTACAACTTATAGGCAGCAGCTGCACCTAAAAAAGTTTGGTTATAGAAACATATTAAGGTTGAAAAGACTTTGATATTCTCAGCATGTAAAGAAGAACTGCATCACAGTGGACAATAAGCTTTCTTTTTTAAACAAAGGTGAGCTTGCCTTGATTCTAATTATATCATTCAATAATTAGAAAAATTAATGAGAAATAGAACTAAGAAGACCGTTTTATGTGATACCATCTGGTAACTTTAATAGTGTTTTAGAGGTGAAACTAAACCAATTACCCATCCAGCTAAATACTGTCTAACAGTAGTTACAGAGGGTACGTCTAGACTACCGCGTTTTGTCGACGGAAGTTTTGTCGACAGATACTGTCGACAAAACTTCCGTCGACAATTTGCGTCCAGACATATGGAGTTCTGTCGACAAAGCAAGCCGCTTTGTCGACAGAATTCCGTAGTCTGGACGCAGTGTTACAGGCAATAACACCTTCTGTCGACAGAGTTCTGTCGACAGAAAGTGTTATGCCTCGTAAAATGAAGTATACCAGCGTCGACAAAACCGCGGAGTTCTGTCGACGTTATGTCGACAGAACTCCGCGGTAGTGTAGACGCTGGTATTGTTTTGTCGACAAAAGTCCACTTTTGTCGACAAAACTAGGTAGTCTAGACACACCCATAGTGACTGTGTATTGCATTAGAGTTCGCTTAATTGTATCCTTCATAATGCTAGCAGTATAAGTTGAATTATTTTCTGCTGAAGGAGAAAAGGCTTCTTATCATTATGCAGTATATTCTAATATATACAGAATATAAGAGAGAAAGTAGCCCTTCTGGCATAGTATTTACTCAGAAGACATATTTAAAATCTATTGTTTAGCCCTATTCTTTCCATTGAAGCTTTGTCTGCTTCATTCCAGAATTATTTCCCTGTATAATGTCTTCAATTTTTAGTTGTCAAGCAAGGTCCCTGCTTAATTTAAGCTTTTCAGGATTTGATTTACCAAACTGATAGTATTTAGTTTCATAATGTTAATGAGTGAATACGTTGATTAGTATTCACTTATGCCTACATTTTTGAGTCCTTAAATTTTAGATCTTGTTGTGGCTGCACTTACGAAGCTTTTCTACTGTAATTATGAAAGAAAATGATGACTTGTTTCAGTAATTTATTAATGAAAGTTGTATATCAGACATTTGTCATAAGTTTAAAGTTGGCATTGTCTGTTTAAGGTATGCAAAATGTAGCAGTTTAGGCTCCCTTAGTCTAATGTTATGATTATCCAGTTTTGCTCTAAATTATTCCTAGATTCTAAGACTACAAGGGACATTGTGGTCATCTAGTCTGACCTCCTGCATAGCCTGAGCCATACAACTTCCCCAAAATAATTCCTACATATTATTTTTTAGAAAATATCCAATCTTTATTTAAAAGTTGGCAGAGATAGAAAATCAATGACCCTTGGTAAATTGTTCTAATTAATTATTCTACTGATTTAATCTACTCTCACTGTCAACATTTTACACTTTATTTTTATCTCTGAATTTGTCCAGCTTCAGCTTCCCACCATTGGTTTGCTTTATGTCTTTCTTTTCTAGATTGGAGAGCCCATTATTGAATAATTATTTCACATGTAGGTGCTTTTAGACTATAATCAAGTTACTCTTTATTGATAATTCTACCATTTCCATTTGGTAATAGTGGTTTTGGTCCATTAGGGATGTAAAATCCTTTTTAATTAGCTAACTGGTTAAATGTTACGTTTAACCAGTTAACTGATTAAATGGGGGGTAGGTGGGCTTGGAGCTCCCTTCCCCTTTTCTCCCCCTCCCGGTACCATGGGCAGAGGATGCTCCAGCCCAGCTGCTTACAGCCCAGTGTGGATTGCTAGCTTCCTGCCCTTGTGGGTGGGGGTTCCAGGTGTCCAGTATTCACCTGGACAGTCTGGTATTTTTGCCTCCAGTCCGGTTAAAAAAAATTCAGAGAATACTGGACACCTGAGATGTTTGATATTCTCTGAATTTTTCCCCGGCCAGGAGGTGAAAATGCTGGGCATCTTGCAACCATACAAACACTCAGTGCCTGGCTTCCTCCCCCCCTCCCCCCGAGTTCCCCGTGGTCCCCAACACCCCCAACCCCATGCTTACTGGTTCCCCAAGGCTGCTGGCACAAAATGGCTGCTGGCCAAAAGACCTAGGGTAAGCAATGCTTCCTCTGGGTCTTAGTGCTCAACTGCTCCCCTGTTCCTATCCCTTCACTCACTCTTAAAGGGAACATGCTGTTTTATTTGGTCTCCCTCCCTTTCTTCCCCTCCCCCCCCAACAGAATTTTTTTCCCACTGTTTTTTTTTGGGGGGGGGCGATCAGTATTTTTGTTTCAACCATCTGGCAACCCTACTTGTGGGCTGTGAATTGGCAGTCTCGTGTGGACCCAGAAGTGGGAACTGCCCTCCCTCCCTTCCCCCTTGCATAGGCTGGGAGCCAACTGCCCCCCCCCACCACCCTGCTGCCGCTTCTGTCCCCATGCAAGCTGGAGCAGCCCTCTGCTGCAGCAGGCTACTCCTGGGTAAAGGTTAATCATTACCTGGTAAGCACTACCCATTAACAGTGGTGTTTACTGCGTAACCGGTTACCCATTCACATCCCCTAACCACTTCAGGATTCTTTTTGTTCCTAATATATTTAAAAACTACCTTTAATGCGCTAGCCATAGATTTCTCCTTATCCCTTGGCTTCCATTTGTTGATTTTCTGCAGTTCTGAACTTCTGATTTATTTTCATTACTATCAACTTCCCCTTTTCTTCCTTTTGTTGTATATTATCTTTTCATTTGTACAGCTGCCTTCGTTTCCCACTGAACCTGGTGGGGTTTTGTTGTTGTTTTTGGTTTTTGTTTGTTTTTTACCAGGATAGCCTTCTTCCTGAATTGTGGCTTTTGGGTCACCAACCAGTAGATTGGGTTGTACTGATAGATCTTGGCCCCAAGATCAGCTCAGAGCCTCTCTTGCATTCCAGATCCCTTAATCCAAGATCAGAGCCTGAATCCCAACCCTCTGCCCCTGCCTGGTGAAAGTGAGGGGAGAGGGGAAGGAGAACAGAGTGGGCAGGTCCTCAGAGGTAGGGGCAAGGGTATTTGGATTTGAGGTAGATCTTGGATTGTTCTTACATTCAAAAAGTGATCTCATGCTTAAAAAGGTTGGAGACCCCTGTAATAAGGTGTCCCTAAATGATTCCCAATTATAATTCACATTTTTCTGATTCAATTCTTCCTGCCATTTGTTTTGACTCATAATTGTTTTTAGCTTTGTGAAACTGGCCTTTTGAAAGCACCATGTGTATAAATTAATGGTCCGGCTTTCATTGAGTTTGCACATTATATATAGGATCAGGTCATGATCACTTGTACCTAAGTGACCACGTATTTTTAGTTCTGCAATCAGTTTGAGGTGGAGAACAAATTCAAACAGTTTAATGGGCCAAATCAGTGGGTCCAGATAATCTCTAGTCAAGAATATTAAAGGATCTAATACAAAATTTTCAAACCCAATAGCAAGTATTCTTAATGAATCTATCAACTTGGGGATAGTATCCTATGACTGGAGAATTGCTAATGTGGTACCTTTTTTAAGAAATAAAAATTAGTTTGACCTCAAATATATACAAGGTCATGGAACAAATTTTGAAAGAAAAAGTAGTTAAGGACATAGAGATAATGAGAAATTGGAATAAAATGCCAAATGGTTCTATAAAAGGTAGATTGTGCCATTAGCTCAACCTGATCTTTCTGTGAGAAGATAGCCAAGTTTCTCCACAAAAGAAATGCAGTAGATCAGTGGTCTCCAACCTTTTTACATCCAAGATCACTTTTTAAATGTCAGGGTAAGCCAAGATCTACCCCATCCCTTCCTCAAGACCCCACCCCTTCCTTAAGGCTCAACCCTCTCCATTCCCTTCCTCTCTATCACTTGTTGTCCCTAGCCCGTACTCACTCACACTGGGTTGAGACATTTCTTCTTATCCTTTGGTTTCTTAGTTAATTTTGTTTTCTGCATTTTGGTTTTGTATTGAGTGTTTGTATCTTTCCTCTTTTTATCCTCCCTTTAGCTATCGGATTAATTTCCTTCTGATTTTTCTGTTTGCTGTCTAGTTCTTGACAACCTGTCCTGTTGGGTTATAAGTGGAATCGCCATTTAACATCAGATTCTTTTTAGGGTGCTCTTCCCTCAACTGTGAATGCTGAGCTACAGGCTATAAATACATTTTCTAAGTACTACTCATCTACTCCCCCAGATGAATTATGTTTTAGTATGAGAGGAAAATTCCTCCTACCTAATCCCACAACTTTTATATAATCAAAAGGTAGGAATTTTTGGATAGGCTTGAATAACAGTCTAACTTAAGAACAAAAACGAGCTCTTTTATTAAATAAGCACAAATTCTGCAGTTTCTTCTGAATTGTTACTCAACACTTCCCTTTGAATCCATTCATCTTGGCCTCTGAGGATAGAACAAGAAGCAATGGGCTTAAACTGCAGCAAGGGAGGTTTAAGTTTGACATTAGGAAAAAGTTCCTATCTGTCAGGGTGGTCAAACACTGGAATAAATTGCCCAGGGAGGTTGTGGAATCCCCATCTCTGGAGATATTTAAGAATAGGTTAGATAAATGTCTATCAGGGATGGTCTAGACAGTATTTGGTCCTGCCATGAGGGCAGGGGACTGGACTCGATGACCTCTCGAGGTCCCTTCCTGTCCTAGTATTCTATGATTCTATGATTTGCACTCCGTTTGTTTATCTCTAAACAACAAGGACAAATTAACCTAAAATTATCTGACAAAATACATAAGAACAGCCATACTGAATCAGACCAGAGGTCAATGAAGCCAAGTATCCTGACCTCTGACAAACCAATGCCAGGTGCCCCGGAGGAAATGAACAGAACAGGGAATCAAGTGATACCCCCCTAACCATTCCTACTCATCTTGGCTAATGGCCATTGATGGACCTAACTTCCATGAATTTATCTAGTTCTTTTCTGAACTCTGTTAAATCCCCGGTCTTCACAACATCCTCTGTCCAGGAGTTTCACTGGGTGGCTGTGCATTACATGAAGAAATACTTCCTTTTGTTTTAAACCTGCTACCTATTAATTTCATTTGGTGACCCCTACTTGTTGTTTTATGGGAACAAGTAAATAAACTTATCCTTATTTACCTTCTCCACATCAGTCATGATTTTATAGACTTCTTTCATATCCCGTCTTAGTCTCTTTTCTAAGATTAAAGTCCGAATGTTATTAATATCTCTTCATATGGCAGTTATTCCAAACTCCTAATCATTTTTGTTGCCATTTTCTGAATCTTTTCCAATGCCAAGCTACTGTTTTTGAGATGATGCAACCACATCTGTACGCAGTATTCACGATGTGAGTGTACATAGGCAATAAGATAAAATGAATACAATGGTATTTGGAGAGAAGGAAATAGTAAGGACAATCAGTGTAGATGGGATCGAACTAGAGAATATAGAGAAGTTCACATATTTGGGGAGCAACATGATGTATGATATAGACTGTAAGAAGGAAATAGCTACTAGAATAGCAAAGGCAAGAGCGAGTTTGAAGGTGATGGATAAGATCTGGAAATTAGCTTAGGAACGAAGCTGAGTGTCTTGAAAACGTGTGTACTTAGCAGCATGTTGTACGGATGTGAGACATGGGTGATAACGAAAGATTTGAAGAGAAGAATATTGGCGTTCAAGAGGAGTTGTTATAGAAAGATCCTGAGAATAAGATGGATGCAGAAGGTCACCAACGAGGAATTATATAGCAAGATACAGCCGAAAGAGAACCTTCCGCAGAAGGTTATACAGCGTAAGTTACAGCTATTCAGGCATATTTGCAGAATGATCAACAAACGAAAAGTTAAGACCCTGGTATTCGGCATAATGGACGGTCTGAATAGGAGAGGCAGACCCCACAGAGAATGGGTAGAAGATATAGTAGATTGGTGTGGAGCTAATCTCCAGAAACTAAGTCACTCTGCACCAGACAGGGAAAGATGGAAGGAAATAGTGAGGGAAGTGCTGAGCCCATGGTTTTTGATGATGATGAATAAGATATTCTGTCTCTTTCGCTATCACTTTTTAAATTAAATATACTGTTTTGACTCCTGCTGCACATTGAATTGGTGTTTTCAGAAAGCAATGATTGCAAGATCTCTCTGTTGAATGGTAATAGTTAATTTAGCCTCCATTATTTTGTATGTACAGTTGGGATTATGTTTTCTAATATGCATTATTTTGAACTTATTAACATTAAAATTCATTTGACAATTTGTTGCCCAATCACGTAGTTTTGTGAATCCTCTTGAAGTTCTTCACCTTCTGCTTTGGACTTCACTATTTTGCAGTTTAGTGTCATCTGAAAATTTTGCCATCTCAATTATTAGTCCTTTTTCCAGATCATACGTGAATATGTTGAATAGGATTGGTCCGAATACAAACTTCTGCAGCATGCTACTAGTTACCTCTCTCCATTCTAAAAACTGACCATTGATTTCTACCCTTTGTTTTCTTGCCTTTTATCCATTATCAGTCCATGAGAGGACTTTCCTGCTCTTCACATGACAGCTTACTTAATAATTTTTGGTGAGGGACCTTGTCAAAAGCTTTCTGGAAATATAAGTACACTATATCCACTGGGTCCCCCTTGTCCATATGCTTGTTGACTCCCTCAAAGAATTCTTAAGTCCCTCCTACTGGCTTTAATATTTTAAATGGATTAATCCATTTAAAAGGCTAGCGTACAGCTGGCGGGGGGCGGGGGGGCGGGCCCTGCGTGAACTGGAAATGAGCTGTCCCAGTTCGCACTGGGTCCTCCCTGCCGTACTTTAGCCTTTTAAATGTGTTAAGAACCAGTAGGCTCTCAATACATTTAAAAAGCAGAGGTGCATCTGAGACTAGGTGTGAGCTGGGAATCAGCTGATTCCTGGCTTGTGCCCGGTCCCCACTACCTCCCTGCCTCCCCTGCTCCCTGCGGAGATGGTGCTGGGAGGAACCAACTTTTAAGATGGCTCCCCCCACTCCTTGCTGCCTCTGATGGAGGGAAGGGGAAGCGACCAGTCAGCTAGTCACTTAAATCCCTAATCCTGGCACATCTAATATATAAAGGAGAATGTTTGTAAGTTTGTGCGCTAATAACTTGGACACTATAAGAGCTACCGCAACCAAACTTTGCATGGGATAACCTGTCATCCAGGAGAAGGTTTTAAGGTACTTTTAGACCCAATCAGGCCCAAGCTCAGGCTGTAAAAATCAGAAAGTAACCCGCTGTGCTGTGTGCTGCCCCGCCCACCCTAGGTCCCGTGCCCGCCACCTGTAGCCCCCAGCGCCATCTGGGACTCACCCCCTCCTGCCCATGAGGTTACATTAGCGATCCTCTCCCTTGCTCCCCTTCTCCCTCCCCCCGTGCCGGCACGCAATGCACCAACCCCCATGTGCACAACAGCTCGGGTGGCACCTGCAGTAGCGGGTGCGAGCTGGGGCGCACCTCCCGCGTGTATCCTCCCCTCCAGCTGGGGTTGCATCCCTTCCCCTCCGGGGATGACGCAGACCAATATTTTAATCCCTATAGAAATCAGTGCAACTTTTCTACCACTCAAAAAAGATAATAGACTACTGTTTTTCTACATTTTGTTCCTCCGGTTCCCCGAGCAACACCGGGTAACTCAAGCTAGTCTAATATATTTGAGAGTTTGTGTGTCTGCCTGTCTGTTTGTCTGAGTCCATTTGTTCAAGCACTGCTCTTAAATGGTAGGAGCTAGAATACCCAAATTTGGTATGCAGCTTTCTGTTAATGTTAACTTTAAAGCAAGGTCAGGGTTTGGTTGTGCCAAGAAAATGGGATATGCATGGAACAAAATTGTTTCTCATTAAATGGTAAGGAAAGGAGTGTGATAACAGGGATGGTTATACTCACGAATGGCCACATGGGCGCAGCAGGCACCCAGCCTGGGGAGCATCCACTGGCCAGAAGCACAGCTCCTTTCCACCCCAGCTCCCCCAGGAAGCAGCTGCCAGCTGGTCAGTGCAGCCCCTGCTGCCCCAGACTGCCCTGGGGAGAAGTTGGTGGGCAGGCTATCTCTCCCCTTCTCCTTCCCCCCCACCCCCCCCAACTGCAGGCCAGGCCCTGGGGAGAAGCTGGTGAGCAGACTGCACAGCACCCACCCTGGGCCAGCGGGTGGACTGTGCAGTCCCTGCCCCAGACCAGTCCAGAGGAGAAGCCAGCACCCCCGCCCCCATCTCCCCTGAGCATTCCACCCCCTTCCTAGAGCCCCACCACACCTTCCAGCCCCCAGCCCTTACTCCTGCACCCCCAGCCATGAGGCCCCCTCAACTCCTGCATTCCATACCCTGTGTCCTGAAACAGTCCTTATCTCGTAACTCTGACTCCTGCATACCCCCACATCCCCAAGCCTCTGCACTGACTCCTGCACCCTACACACCTCCAAGCCTCTGCTATGAAGGACCTGAACAACGCTGGATAAGTCTTCCAGAATGCATATAAGGGAAATAACATCTGAAAGCTGTTTTTCTATCCTGCCTTTTGGAATCATATAGTAAAAAATCCATTTTTTTTAGCAGCATTTAATGCTATCTGCTGCTGTGCACTCCCAGTGCATTAGGCAGGAAGTCGAGTAGCGTCATCCGCTCCTGTGTTTATCAGAAATTGTGCAGTACTCTTATCCAGTGTCTAGGGGAATGCACTGAGAAAGGGGGGAAAAAGGCTTCTAGTAAATGACAACATTTAATCTAAAAGTTGCCCTGCTGATTTGGCTTGCCTACTATCGGCTCTCAAAAGCCTGTCTCCTGTCTCCTTCCTGTTTGCACTTTCCTCCAGTCTGTGAAGAGGTTCTTGGGAGTTTCTTTTTGTTGTTATTTATGTTGCCAATTGTTTTAGTAAACCAGTCTCTGCCCTTATAATTAGTAGATAATGATGAAAACCATAATTAGCAGTAGGCTCATTTTAAAGAGATACTAAGGTAAACAAATGAAACCACTTTGGTAATTCTTTTAAAAGACTTCACATATATGCATCTTAGGTTGCAAACCACTCCAACGCCCAGTATTGCTTCAAAATACAGTATGTTTCTAATGTGTGTCTGTTCAGCTGTATTTGCTAATTTTTATTAACACTTATTATATGAAGATAGGTACAATGTGTATTCCAGTAGGTCTCATAAAGTTTTGCACTTCTAAAATAATTTTGGGTACATCTACACAGCAGGGCAAAACTCAAATTAAGCTACGCAACTTCCGCTACGTCAGTTGCATAGCTTAAGCAAGTTGAAATAGCTTATTTTGGCTTTTGGCGGTGTCTACACAGAAGGAAGTCGAAGGAAGAACACTCTTACTCCTTGTAAAATGAGAGTTACAGGAGTCAGCGTAAGAACTCCTCCAGCTCGACATAATTTAAAAATAATGGCTTGCAGCAAAGACGTGCTCTTTGTTATTTTGGAATACAGGCAGTCCACGGGTTACGTCAGTCCGACTTAAGTCGGACCCCTAGTTACGAACTGGGGGGGGGCGCAGCTAGTGCGGGGTGCCTCCCCCACTGTCGCCGCCTCCGGCGGCGCGGGGGGGGGGGGCGCTTCCCCCCCAGCAGACCAGGGAGACGCGGAGCGGCTTTTCTCGCCGTGGAGGACGCGGACGGTGGGACCACCGAGACGCGCTGCAGTCCCACCGTCCGCGTCCTCAGCAGTGAGAAAAACCGCTCCCCTTCTCCCTGGTCTGCTGGGGGGGGGGGTGCAGCTAGTGCGTCTCCCCCCCCCCAGCAAACCAGGCTTTTCTTGCCGACGCCTGGGGTAGAGCAACTGGGGGGCTGCCGGGTTGGTCCCACAGCGCCGAGGTCCAGCGCTACTGGACCAACCCAGCAGCACCCCAGCTACTCTGCCCCAGGCGTCCCCAAGTCAGCCGCTGCTGAAACTGACCAGCGGCTGAGTACAGAAAGCCCGAGGCAGAGCTGCTCTGCCTCGGGCTTCCTGTAGTCAGCCACTGGTCAGTTTCAGCAGCGGCTGACTTGGGAACACCTGGGGCAGAGCAGCTGGGGTGCTGCCGGGTTCGTCCAGTAGCGCCGAGGAGCGGCGCTGCGGGACCAACCCAGCAGCACCCCAGCTGCTCTGTCCCAGGCGTCCCCAAGAGCAGCTGGGGTGCTGCCGGGTTGGTCCCGCCACGCCAAGGGTCGGCGCTATCAGACCAACCCAGCAGCACTCCAGCTGCTCTGCCCCAGGCATGTCCGATTCAGCCGCTGCTGGTCAGTTTCAACAGCGGCTGAATCTGGATGCCAGTTCCGACTTACATATAAATTCAACTTAAGAACAAACCTACGGTCCCTATCTTGTATGTAACCCGGGGACTGCCTGTAGTGTTAGTTATTCTGAAATAATGCTGTTATGTTGACGTACCCTTTCTGACCATGTTGTTATTCCTCAATTTATCAGAAGAAATTTAATCATCTTTTGTGATTCAGCTTCAGTTGCAGGATAAAATGAAGGCTATAAAGTAGCATATTCTTGCTCTTACAGTATGGGATTAGTATACCCTAATTCCTGTTAAGTGCTTATTATTTAGACCTGAACTCTTTGTTGTGCACTGCTAATATTTAAAAAAAAAACCAACTTTGCCTTCATTCAAAAGCTTTTGTGTTTCTGTTCCCTCTCCTATGTGAAATGCAACTTGATACATTACAGCTCTTTTAATCTTGGTTAATATTTTCAGGAGGCCTTTTATCAGAAGAAAATGTTGCTTCATTCCTTTTCCTATTACAACTTTCAGTTATATAGGTTAAAGTGATAGAAAAGGGGCTACTGAAAAAGAAATGCTTAGGATAATTTGTGCTAACGAATAACTTTTAATGTGTGAAAATTATTTTTAGAGAATCAGAATCACAAGCAAATGTGAACTGTACTCAGTCATTTGGACTACAGCAAAGAGGTAGTGAAGTCCAATGGTTAAGGCTCTGGACAGCGACTCAGCAAATCTGGGTTCTATTCTTATCTCTTACACATGAACTGCTGTCTCATCTTGGCTACATCACTTTACCCTCTGTGTCTGTTTCCCCTCCCACGTTTGTCTTGTCTATTTAGCTTGTAAACTCTTTTGTTGAGGGACTGTCTTACTACGTGTGTGTTCACTGGCTTGCACATAGGAGAGACGTGCAAATCCGTGGATGTGGATGCAGAAATCCATGGCTCACTTTTGCTGATACAGAGGCAGACACAAATTTTGTATCTAGAACCCTGCAAAATTTGCAGATATCCATTTTATATCCATGAGTATCTGCATCCACATCTCTGGATCATTTTTGGAGACGCGTATCTACTCAGGACTCTAACAATAGGACCTTGATCTCCACCAGGATTTCTAAGTGCCACCATAATGCAAGTAATAAAAACTCTGCACAAAATGGAAATAGAAAGCAGGCTGACTTATTTTTCTTCCTTGGATTTTGTGGTGATGTTCTGCTACTCTCTTCTTCACCATAGATTGCTTTTGCATTGATCTGCTTTGAAATCTCTTTGGGCAAACTACAGTTCTTACAGCAATGAGTCTCTATATGGACATTCTAGACCATCCCAGAAACAACAATTTTTGTTTTTTCTGGCATCAAAAATATTTCATAAAAATTTGAAACGTCTGATTTGTGAACTCAGGCTGACTTATTTCTGCCGCATGCAATCACTTCAAAAGTAATTTTCACCCTGAAGCGCAGTGTTTCTCAAAGTGATCCGTGGACCCACTGTGAGAGAGCTACTAATGGGCCACTCCAGTTTGGCCACTCCGATTGGCTTCAGTTTGCCGTTTGCGGCCAGTGGGAGCCAGGGAAAGCATGTGGCCCAGGCTACTTCTCGCAGCTCACCTTGGCTGCAAAAGGTGAACCAGAGCCAATGGGAGCCACAAGGCTCCATGGCTGTGGAGCCAGTAAATAAACAAACTTGGAGCGGCCCATTAGCAGCTCTGAGTGGGTCCACAGACCACTTTGAGAGAAACTGCCCTAAAGACAAAAATACTTAGACTTTTTGGCTGCTACGTGAAATCTGAGAACTAATGTCTCTGAAGCTACTGAGACTGCATGTATCACAAAGGATGGAACCTATATGTACTTCATTATAAGATATTCTGTTTGCTATTTCTGTTGCTTCATGTTCTAGAACGGATGGGCAATAATTTTTTATGGGGGGGCACTCCAAGATTGGAAAGGGGTTGAGGGCCACACTCTTCCATGGTATTAATGGTGGAGATGTGAGGTCTGGGGTGGAGGCTGGGTGCAGAAGGGAGCTTGGGGTAAGGGATTGGGGTTCAGGAGGGAGACTGGAGTCTGGCGGGGGGAGGGTTGGGTGAAGGAGGCGGTTATGACCTAGGCAGGGGACTGCAGTGAAGGGGTTTGGGATGTGACCTAGAGTAGGAGGGGATTGTGATCTGAGGCAGGAGACTGGGGTGCCAGATCTGGGAGGGGGTAGGCGACTAATAGGGGGACAGAGGATTTGGGTATTTTGAGGGGAGGGGGGGGCAGAGCATTGGGGCAGGAAAGGGCTGGGGTGCCAGAAACAGGCTGTGTCCAGGAGACTTACCTGCCAGCTGCCAAATTTGCCTGCCTGCGTGCAGAGCTAAGGCTTGCAGTGCTTAAAACGTTTCCCTGTTTGCCTGGCTATGTGCTACAGAGAATAACTGAGACAAGGAGAGGGGGTGTGGTTCTTCTTGGCTGCCTGTTATTCCAACAAGCAGCTCCCATTGGCTGGTTTGTGACTGGAAACTGGCCCAATGGGATTGTGCTGGGGCGGGGCAGCTTGTGAAACATCCTCCTTCCCCTCCTGTTTTAAAACAGAAACAGAGCCCTGCAGAAGCCTTCCTTCACTGTGCCTGCCTGGGGCTCCCCGCTGCCTCTGCAGGCTGGATCCGGTAGCTTGGTGGACTAGATGCAGCCCATGGGCCATATTTTGCCCAGGCCTGTTCTAGAAATACACAACATGCTGCATCACAAAAGGACTTCTTCCCATCTAATTTAACTTCTATGAAACCCATTGTCCTAATAACTTAGTATTTAGTTCACTTACTGTGTAGCATTGTGTATATATGACTTCAGATAAAATAAATGTTTTATTTATATTAGTCCTGAAAGTGTTGAGGTTCATAGTCATTCTTATCTCTTGTAAAGAATACATGCCATAGTATCTGTTCAGCTTCTATGAAACTTCCATCTCTCATGCTCGTAAATTCCCCACTTCCCCTCTCAAAATGGGCTCATATTTCAGTTCTGGAGCAGAATATAGCTGGCATGGAAGGTCAAACTGTGTCTGCTATCTTGGCCAATCCAATGAAGGACTTCAAATATCAGGACGGAGATCTTAAATTGTACTCAGTGGTCAATTAGGAACTAGTAGAGAGAGCTTGATGACTAAGTAGAGTCCACGATACTGTTAAGTTGATAGGTGTTTTTTTTTGCTAGCTTCTCAAATAAGCATGCTTAGATAGCAGTGCATCAGGTCTCTGTTACATTTCACATACTAACTGTTTTACAGTAGATATTTTACTGTTGCTAGGCTGTGCATATAGAACTTGAATCTGAAACCATTACATTGTGTGGCACTTGCATAGTGTCATTTAGTTTATTGGGCTCAGCAGTCACTAGACAGTTGGTTCTTCCATTCAAGGTTGTCATAAAATTTGCAAGTTAGTGGGAAGTGTTAAGATTGTATGTTTATCTTCTTGTTTCCTGGCTTAGCATTCAGCCTTGATATCCTCACCTACTTAGATGAAATAATGCCGTGGTGTCCAACACGCTAGCCACTAGCCACATGTGACTGTCTGGCCAGTTGTGTGTAGCTATTTGGCTTGAACAATGTGGCTATTTGGCTGGTTGAGCGTAGCTAGCAGAACGGGAAACCACAGAAATAATTCTTAATGAGAAGTAATGGCCTATTCATAAAGATTTCACATTTTCTTTTTTACAATACAAAAAATTTGCATAATTAAATTTTCAGGCATGAATAAGGAACAAATATTGCTTTAATCTTAATTATCAAGTGAACATTAATAATTCATTTTTCTTTAAAAACAGTTATGCCGTAGGGTTCACAGTCCCCTGTAAAATGTTTGTGTTTAGTGCAGCTGGATATCATTTGTGTCATCTTATGGTTGTGTGAGTTTTGGAAATATTCTGTTCTTTGTATATGGCAGGGTTGGGAAACCTTTCTTCTGTCATGGGAGGGGTGCGAGGCACAGAAACAGTGGTGCTGGAACCATTTTTTGAAGTGGGGATGCTGAAAGCCAGTGGTCCCCAAACTTTTTGCTTTACCCTTACCTCTTACCCTTGTCTGTGTCCCCTCTCCGCAGAGCTGGAGCCAAGACTGAGCTGTGGCGCCAAGATATGGGGGAGGGGACAGAACACAGATGGGGTGAGGGACCTGAGGCTGGGACAGTCGCTGGGAGTGGGAGTAGAACTCCCTGGTGCGGGGCCAGCAGTTAGGACTCCGCATGCAGGGTCAGGAGTAGAACTCCATACAAAGAGTCCAGCAGCACTGTGATCCAGGGGATGGGCCAACTGGCCAAGACACTACTCAAAACCTGGGGGTGCTGCAGCATCCTCTGCACTGAGGCTCAGGGCTTCCCCCATGGCAGAATGAACTAGTACTTGCAGCTCTAGCCCCATGAAGGGGACCAGCAGGTTGGATGAAATTTAGCAATGGGCTGGACCCAGCCCACGGGCTGTAGGTCCCCCACACCCGTGGTAGATGGTGTAACATTAGATTCTTCTTCAAAAAGTGTCCCTATGGGTGCTCCACCTTAGATGCTTGGGTGCCACTGTGTACCTAGGTCAGAGATTTTTCATAGCAGTACCCTCCAGAAGGCTGCGCACATGAACTAGGTGGCACACGCAGTGCTGCTACTATGCATGTGCAGCAACCATCCCCTCAGTTCCTTCTCTGGTGCCGCTGGCGTCAGTCGGAGCCGCAGTTGTTCTCCAGCTGTTTGCAAAATTTCAAATCCGTTCTTAGCTTTGTGTAGCATTTATAGTAGTTTTCATAGTTAGGAGTAGGTTTTTCTAGTTACCGTTATTGTTTAAAAAAAACCAAAACCCTTTTTTATTGTTGTGTTTAAGGCCGTTTGCCTTAGCAAAAAAAATTCTTTCTGGGATGCCTGGTTCCCAAGGATTCAAACGCTGCCTGTCCTGTAGGCTTTCAGTTCCTGTCTCTGACGAGCACTCACAGTGTATACACCACTACCGCCCAGTGCCAACACTGCAAGCAGCCAGTTGCATGTGCAAGGCACGGGAGCTCCAGCTGTGTTTTGTGTCTCCAGAAAAATTCATTCTCTGAATTGGGATGATTTAGTGGAAGGTCTTGTTTAAGAACATAAGAATGGCCCTACTGGGTCAGACCAAAGGTCCATCTAGCCCAGTAGCTTATCTGCCAACAGTGGCCAATGCCAGATGTCCCACAGGGAGTGAACATCAATGTATCCCTCTTCCTGTCGTACATGTACAACCCCTGACAAACAGAGGCGAGGGTCACCATTCCTACCCATTTTGATTTGATGTTTGTACTTGCATCATCCTGATTGAGAGGCTGTTTTATCATGAATATAGAAAGCAATCATTTAAGAGTGTGACTGGAAAAATAGTAGAGTGTATGTATTGAAGAAAAAGAGAAGTGTTGAAGCATCAAATTATGGATTAACTGTACATTGAAGGGAGACACAAAAGCTGGAGGTAGAATATAGTAAATGGTATAAAAAGTGCAGGTCAATTTATTTGACTTGCATCAGTGTGTTGCCCTAATGGTGGGAGGTATGCACAGTGTTTGCTCAGTATGTACAGCTCAAAGAAGGGCTTTGACTATTTATTATATGGAGAAGTTAATCTTCTAAGGAATGATGAGCTCAATCTCTCGGCTATATTTTGCAAGAAGAAAAAAGCTGCCTGTATTGATTAAAATAATCTGTCATTTCTAAAGATCATCTGCAGGAGACTCCAGATCTAATTCAGATTTGTTATGATCCATCTTCCAATATGCATTGCAATTGTAAACTACCTGCTTGATTTTAGCTGGAGTTCAACTTGATTGTCTATAAATCCTCACAGACAATTTTTGAGCATTCTTGTCAGCATCTGTAGCTGTTAAACTGTCTAAAAGGGTTAGCAACATTAACATAGTTGTTAATATCCTCATCTTTCCAATTTTCATTTGGTACATATTTTACCTTGGGTTAGGCTAGTTTCTGGCTGTTTCAGTTTGTCATCTTTTTCTCCCAGTTTCTCCCTTGCTGTTCTAAGTGACAGCTGTATTTTTAAAAAGCTTTTACCTTTCATCGCTGAAAGAGTTCTTCCATATAATGGAGAGTGACAGTATAAGTTGCTTGCTGAAGAATCTATTTTAGGCTATAGACAGGCATACAGTATGAAGAAGGCAGATGGACATCACTTCTTAGAAACTGCATTTTTAAATAACAGAATATGAGAGAGAGAGAGAGAGAGAGAGAGAGAGAGAGAGAGAATAGTGAAGGAGCCATGATCCCAAGGATATTAAATCCATGTGGCTGATGATTTATTATACTTGACTTTGCTACCAAACTGACAACTCCATTTTCAATTCTGAGTAATGTTCATAGCACTCTGATTTAGTCTTTTTTGATGGTGCATTCATTTGTGAGCCATGTAATTTTTCTGTTAACAGTGGAGTCTCCTTCTTTCTCCCCATAACAATTCAGCATTGTGGCTGAAAACTAGTGAGATTTTTATGTACAAGAACCACAAAGTATTTTATGTACCATTAAATGAGCTATACATAGATAACAGAGCTGTATCACCAGATGATTGGCTTTGAAGGCCATTTGCGCATTAATTTTGAAAGCAGCTTTCATGTACACTTCCTTCTTCCACCAATCCCCACCCCTTTGGCAAAGCCACATAATTTTGTTAAAGGTTTTATTTTCTGCTGAAAATGCAGGAAATTCAGACAACTCTCTTGGAAAGTCCCCAAAGCTAATACAAACAAGATACATATGCTTCTCTTAAAGTAACTAAAAATAAAGTAAATTATTTGAAACTGGTTAACTTTATAAATTCCCCTCCAAAGGGGAAAAGGAAGTTTATATAATGAAAACTATGATTATGGATGCTGTTAAATGATGTTATCAAAGTACAGTTCCCCCAGTGCCAACTTGTTTATTGGATGTAAAATAGCGCCTTGATACCAAACTTTATAATTAAATTAGAAGTTCAAGGAGGCATGGAAGAACCAATTGCTAAAATCTGAAAACCTAATAATTTGTATTTATGAAACTAACTACATTAAAACATAGTGGTAAATTAGCCAAGGAAATCCATCTAATATCAGTTTAGGTTCTTTATGGGTATGTGTGGTTCTTAGCTACAAATTACCAAATTTCATCTGTTCACGCATCTCTGATAGTAGTAGTGTTTTGGTTCAGGAGAAAATGGTTAATAGAAAATCCCCAGAGTTCCTTTTAATCCTGGATTTATTTTTGAGAAATTGCTCCCATCGTGGGTTTAATATAGCATATTTTGATGCTTTTTGATATAGGTAATGGACATTTCCTTTTATTTTCCATTGTTGGCAATACACACCTGAGAGAGTGAATTGTATCTCATGAAATCTTATGTCCTAATACATTTGTTAGTCTTTAAGGTGTCACCGGATTCCTTGTTGTTTTTGCTGAAACAGACTGACATGGCTACCTCTCTAAAACCACTTTAAACTGTATCTGTATTATAATGGAGCTGGTCATGATACTATGTTTCTGGTTGCAAAGTGAAGTTTAATAAGAGTTGTAAGTTTTTAGTTTGTAAAAATCTCACGTATATAATGCTAGAAGATTTACCAGGCATTGCTTGGGCCCTTGGGGCAGGGAGCTGAGGGTGTGAGGAGTGCTCGAGTCATTGGGAGGGCAAGGAAGGACTCGGTGGGGTGCAGGAATTAGAGCAGAGGGTAGGTGGCTCAGGAAAGGGATGAGGAGCAGGAGTCAGGGCAGGGGGATTGGAAGGTGTGGGGGAGTTAAGGTAAGGGAATGGAAGCAGCTAGCAGCTGTTCCCTGGGGCCAGCCTGGTGCAGTGGGGGGCGGTGCTGACCAGTCACTGGCTGTCCCCTCAGGCCCAGCCTCCAGAGGAGAAGGGCTGTACTGCTAGCCAACAGCTATTCCTGGGGGCTGGGGCACTTGTCTCCCCTTCTCCCCCCCCCCCCCCGGTGGTCATTCGGGAGTATCACTTTTGGGTATCGCCCTCATCCCATTGTGCTAGGAGACACACACAGAGAGACAGACAGACACACAAACTCTCTCAAATATGTAGTAGATTGTGCACATATTCTGCTATGTTAAAGGAACATTAAAGTTGCAAAACTGCACTCAAAAGTAGGTAAATTCAGAACTTAAAACACTTCTGAAAGTATGAGGGGATATTATTATTCTGATGTTACACATGGAGCACTGTGGCATAGAGAGAGGAATATCAAAAGTGTCCACTGATTTGAGAGGCCCAGTTTGAGGTAGGCCTGATTTTTCAAAGTACTTAGCATTATATGGCACTTTACACAATCAAAATATTGCTCTTTCATTTTACTTGCAGTTCAAGCTTCCCTTCTCTCCCTTCACATATAGGCTTCCAGTCCCACTTTCCTAACCCATCTATTCCCAGTCTCTCCCTCAAGCTCTGTGTCAATCTACCTCCCTCCTAATCTCTTGTACTTTCTGCACTCAAATTTGGCATCATAATGAGGGAAACCTAGGTGTTGACAGGGGAAGAACTGAGAGCACAGATGTGTGTCTCAGTTCTGGTGCCTGGCACTACAGTGACCCATTGCACCCAGGGGCAGTAGTTAAAGGAAAGTCACTCATAGGCATGGGAAGTAAGAGTGTAGGGATGCTGGAGCACCTCCGGGCTCCTGGCCTAACACCCAGGGTTCCTGGCTGCCACCTCAAGCTCTGAGGGCTTCGCTGCTGGCTCTGGTCCTGGGGTCATGGCTGACAGCTCTGTGCACCATGGGGCTCTGCTTCTGCCCCACAAGCTGGAGGCTCTGCTGACAGCCTCATGGCCTGAGTTTCAGCTGCTGCTCTCACACACCAAGACTTTGCTAGAGCCTCAGCTGGCAGGGAAAGGAGGGGAGAACAAAGGTAAAAGGGGGATATCAGTACCCCCGCTCTTAAAAATGTTCCTGTGCCACTGAAGTCACTTTCAGCCGTTAGAGCTCTGAGATGGAACATATTTATTTACTCTGTTAGGATGGCAAATTTCAGCTGGGAAGGGATTGAGTAAGCTCAGTGCAGTTGGCAAATTTCAGCCCAAATAATTAAAGTTTGGCAAAGTTATAAGCAACTGAAAACTGTGTCTTACAATAGAAAGCTTCAGATGACCTTCAGTATAGAAGTTGCTAACTATGTCTCTTCTAATATATCCTTCTTGATTTTGTTCTATTTTAGGCCTGTCCATTAATGGCAGTTAACACATGAGATTAATGCAAAACAAATTGACTAGATTTAAAAAGTAGTTGCAAATAATCTGTTTTAACTGCACTATTAAACAATAATAGAATACTAGTTTACATATATTATAAATATTTGTGGATTTTTTCTATATTTTCTGATGTACTCATTTCAGTTACAACATGGAATACAGAGAGCACAGTGCTTACAGAATATTTTTATTACAAATATTTGCACTGTAATAAAGAAAAAAGAAATATTTTTTCCATTCACTTCAGACATGCAATCTCTTTACTGTGAAAGTGCAATACATAACTACACTCAGAATCAAAACAATGTAAAACATTAGAGTCTGTAAGTCAAAGCATTAAGGGTCATGTAATACCTTGCAACACCAGCTACAGCAGTGCCATGCAAACACCTGTTCTCATATTCAGGTGACATGAGAAAAAAGAAGCATCTACGTCTCAATCATGCACTTCAAAATACCAATTTGGAGAATTTTTATGGAGGGTCTAAGTTACATCCCCCAACCCCTTTTGTAAAACAACCAGTCACATGGCAGAGATTCCAAATCTAACATGACAGTAGACACGTTATGGCTGTATCCTCTCCTTTGCCACCAGTACATTCTAAATACTTTTGAAATTGAGTTCTGAATGCATTACCCTTTGCTATTGACAACATAACTTTCAAACTCCATCAGGAGCTTGATTGCACACACCCCTCCACACACAATCAATTTCTTGAAAAATCTGCCGATCACTAGGATTGCCAGGTGTCCAGTTTTGAACCGGACAGTCAGGTATTTGAGCTTTCTGTCCAGGAAACAAATTGAGAAAATACCGGACATTTATTTGTCCAGTATTTTCTAATAAGTTTTATTATCATGAGTATCAGTATGTAGTTGTGTACTGCCTGACTGGTAGATGCGCTCACGCTGCGTGAACGTGTCCACCAGCCAGGCAGTACGCAACTATGCAGTAGAGGAGGGGGTGGGGCCAGGGCAGGATGGAATCCCCGGAGCCAGACTTGCCCGTGTGCCCTGCCGGGACCATGTGTGGGATGGGCAGCACCCCGGAATCTGTGTACATGCGAGCCAGCCAGCCCCGCTCCCCGCCAGTCGGTTCTCCCTCCCAGCCAGCTCCGTTCCCTGCTGGCCGGTTCCCCCCCGGCCAGCCCCACTTCCTGCTGGCCGGTTCTACCCTCCCCCCCCAATATCTTCCGGCCAGCCCCACTCCCCCCAATGCCCTCCAGGCTAGCCCTGCTTTCCCCCGGCCAGCCCCATTCCCCCGACTCCCTCCCAGCCAGTTCTCCTCACCCCCGATCTGAGATCAAGGGTGTCTGCAATTTTTTTCAAACCATCTGGTAACCCTACTGATCAGACATTTTCAGGGCAGCAACCTGAACATCTGCTCACAAATTCACATATTGGTACACAGTTCCTCGGGACTAGCATCTGATGCGACACTGGGACTAACTGTTTTTATCAGTAAAAACCACATCTTTCCAGCAAGAAGCACTGTTCAACAGTCACCTAAAGTGGAAGCACCCGTACGTAGAGCACTGTGCAGATACAAAATGTGTATTTGTCCATATCCATAAAAATGAACTGCGACTATCTGCATTCACGGATGTAGATACTTGCAATATAAAACATATCTGCAGATTTGCAGGTCTCTACCCATAGGAATGCTACTCGAAGAAGAAGAGAAGGTTATTCAGTGCAGTAACTGAGGTTCTTCAAGAGATGTGTCCATAAATGTGCTCCACTACCTACTTTCCTCCCCTCTACTTCAAAGTTTCCACAGACAAGCTCTATGGTAGAGAAGGAACTGAAGGCAGTTTAGCCACACAGCTCTGTATAGCTGCCTAATGTGGCATGTAATGAAGAAAGCACATGAACAGCCCAAATAGGTTCTGCTACAGGTTGGACCTCCCTGGTCCAGAACCTTTGGGACCTTATTGATCCTCGATGAGGAGTTTTGCTGGACAAGGGGAGGTCATTTCTGGCCTCCCTACTGCCAGCCCTATCCCCTCCCCAGTCCCTTGCACCTAGCTTCTCATTGCCCTCTCCCCACTGCAGCCCACAGCTCCCATCCCAGCTGAGCCATGCCCTGGCTTTCCAGCTCCCACACACATTCACTGAGCTCATCTGAGTCACATGCTGGCTTCCTGCATCCTCTCCTCCCCCCTCCTGACACTGGAAGCTGTAGAGGAGATGAAGGTGGTGGGGAGGTTCTCCCAGTATGGAACAGCTGCGGAGAAACTAGTTTCTCTTCACTCTCCATAGGAACTAGTTGCAGCAAGATGGAATCCATTAGGGTACGTCTAGACTACATGCCTCTGGCGACAGAGGCATGTAGATTAGACTACCCGGCATAGGAAAATGAAGCGGCAATTTAAATAATCGCCGCTTAATTTAAATTTACATGGCTGCCGCGCTGAGCCGATCAGCTGTCGGCTCAGCGTGGTAGTCTGGACGTTCCGCGGTCGACATCAAAGGCATTTGTCAACCTCCCAGGTATGCTTCCTGGGATGAGGCATACCTGGGAGGTCGACAAATGCCTTTGATGTCGACCGCGGAACGTCCAGACTACCACGCTGAGCCGACAAACAGCTGATCGGCTCAGCGCAGCAGCCATGTAAATTTAAATGAAGCGGCGAGTATTTAAATCGCCGCTTCATTTTCCTATGCCGGGTAGTCTAATCTACATGCCTCTGTCGCCAAAGGCATGTAGTCTAGACGTACCCTTGATTCCTTTTCTCCCTTTATCTTCCTCTAGTTGGAATAGTGGCTACTTTTCTTCTCCTCCTCCTCCTTGGCAAAGAAGGCATTGTTAAACTGATATGTGGTAATTGATGCAATCTGAAGGGATTTTTAAAAGTGCTATTGCTTTATACTGGAAAGAAACTTTATTGTTTGTAGATGGAAAGTCCAGTACAATTCACTGGAATGATTCTTTTTCTCCCCATACTGTAAGCAGAGTTCTATTATGAAATAGGGAAGTGCTATAGATAGATCATGTCTTTTTCTGAAATGTAGAAGGCAATAGGCTCATGAGCTATTTATTCCTAATCCTGTGTCCAGGACAACAGGAAAGACTGGAAGCCATCATGGTGTGATTTTGCTCACCCTTACAACATCTCTAAAGAGTCCTGATTAACAGTGTCAGTGCTGGTGAGAGGTTGAACAGTATGAGCAGAGAGTTTTACCCATTGCCCACAGCCAAGAGAAGTCTGTTCTTCAGTGTAAACGCTGTCTGTGTGACATATCCTGGTGTGATGGCCCACTGGGATGGGTTCAGAATACTGTCAGGTGATGTTGGAGATGGAATTTTGCTAGTTTCTCTATGATCTTGTTCAGAATGGAAGGCTGAATTATGGGTAATCATTGTCTGGGCTGGTTGTCAAATACATTTAGTGCAATTGATCTAAAATATGGTGGCTTAGTGCACTACCAGTAGAGGACTTTTTCCACAGATCATCTGTGATCCAACTTCAGTAGCCTAGAACAGTGTTTCTTAACCAGTGGTATGAAACACTTGAGGGGTACTAGAGAGAAGTCTGGGGGGGTATGTCAACACAACTAAAATTTGGAGAAAACTGAATTTTGTTGTTAGTTTTATAGTGTTTTATTACTTTTGTAGTTTTTACACCCAAAAATTTCATCACTTGCTCAGCTATGATTAAGTTAACAAATGTGTTGCAATGGTAGAAAAAAAATGTTGTGTCTGAAAACTATAGGTACTGGGGGTACTTACAATTTTTTTTAAAAGGGGTACTTTATAAAAAAAAAAGTTGAGAAACACTGGCCTAGAATGTTCCCCAGTGCCAAAATAATTTGCAATAGAAAAGTTTAGTCTAGATTGTTTACCTACTTTATTTTTTCTTGTTGACTTTTTTCTGGCTCTCTGTTTACTCTCTCCTTTTTGTTTTCTGCACTGAGTGCTGAACAGAAAATAAAATGCAGTGCATCTGTACTGAGCTGCATTTACCTGTAGCACCTGCTAGGAGTGAAAATTGACTTAAACCACAGAACATCAGTGACTTTCACTCACTACAGTTACTGTGCTTATAGCTCTTTGAAGTGGGAGCATTCTGCAAACTGGACACTATCGTCCACTGAACTTTAAGGTAAAAGTTTGGATGTACAGAAGAAGAAAGCATAGTTATGTTACCAGACCAAAAAGAATGCAAGACTTGTCACTACTGTTGAGACATCAGGCAGCAAACTGCATTAGTAATAATACCTGAGTACTATCATCATTTCTGCCTAATGGTGGAAAATGGCATGTTAACCTTTTGCTTGTTTCTTAAAGGCACAAGACCTGAATGTGATTGAAGAAGTGATCAGAATGATGTTAGAGATTATCAATTCCTGCTTGAGCAATTCTCTCCACCACAATCCTAATTTGGTGTATGCGCTGCTTTACAAGCGGGATCTGTTTGAACAGTTTCGAACTCACCCCTCCTTCCAGGACATAATGCAAAATATAGACCTGGTAAGTAATATTTATTAGTCAGTTACAAGTGATAAAACAAGTCTCTTAAACACAGTTAGCTGATTATGCTTTTAAGATAAGTTATTTTTTCACATTTATTTATCCCTTTCTTTTGCTAGGTATTTTTAGACTCTCTTTAAAGTTTTGAGCCTACAAATCACGATTTGTAGTAAAGAGAAGGGTGGAACTTTTGAGTTGTTCTCAAATCCTCTCCCTTCCATCATTCTCTGGGACTGCACTATGAACCATACAGGTTTGGCTTCCATCCTTACTTGGCAGACACCATGACTTGTTCCATGAAATCAGTGAAACCCACTGATGAGGATTTCCCCAAGCTGCAACAAATCCTTTTTTGAAAGGAACCCACTCCAAGTGGTTGCCTTTCAGTTTTCTAAGGGAAGCCAGTGGTAGCTACTCTTTTTTTCCCACTCTGCAAGAGCACATCATCAGGCACCATCTTTCTTCACAGTAGGGCTTTTTCCAAAAGTAATCTCTCTTAATACTCCAGCGGTGGGAGAGGAGGAATAAACAAGTTAACCGCAGGCAGGCAGCTGTCTGACTGACTATGACCAGTCTGAACTTGTACTGCTTTGACCTGCAGAAGGGTCTGGTGAGTAGGAGTTTAGAAAAAAACAAAATCTTAGCACTAACTGCCCTCTACAGTAAATGCGATCCTAGTGCTACTCTCAAGTGGACCTATGCTGATTATTAGGATGAATTTGGACTTCTGTGTAGGGAGCCAGGTTATATGTCATATCTAGTTCAATACACAACAGACTTGCTGTGATGGGGGATTTGGTAGGAAAAGGGATTGGTAGTTAAGTATTTTCTAATATGAAATACAGCAGTGCCTTAAATATTAATGTATTAAGGACCTGGATTATAATTCTTGCTTAGAAAATAAATGTTACATTTCAGTAGATCGGCATTTTGACCTCCATTAGTTGGTATGTATACAGTAGTTCAGTGCAAATTGTTTTTTATCCATCTCTTCTGGTCATAGTTCAGGGATATGGTCAGCTACTTACTCAGGTTGAATGTTGTATTAATATTTTAATGTAATATTGTCAGTGGGTTTTTTTTCTTCCTTATAAACTAGCCAAATTAGCATTAGCAGCCTTATTTAGAAATTTAAATTGTAATTCATCACATTTCAAATCCATCACTCTCTTTCAGTTTGTGTGACCAGATGAGTTGGGTATAGATTAACTAAATAGTATAGTTTCATACTCATCCTGATCATAGCAAGAGAGGGTTGGTTGATTTTTAAATACAACAATATATTTCTATTTTGTGGTAGCACTTGGCATTCATAAAAATAAGACCAAAGCTAGTGGTAATGGGGCAGCTGTGTGCACCCTTCCCAATCCAGTTTTTTTCCCCTGGACCTGTAGTTTTCCACTTTTGTGTCATTTTGTCTGCAGCATACAGTGGGGAACAGACCTGGCCTACTGAAGCTTTAACTACAATTAATAGTTTTTTCCTGTCAACTGCACCATATCTAAACTTGAGCATAATTGTTACCTTTCTACCCAAAAGTAAATGGAATGAAAATGAGTATTTGAGTATAAAATAAAACTTGTTTTCATTCCCCCTTCAGTTTTAATTAACCTTGTTTATTGATATCTACCCAAATACTTTCGTTTTCCCACTTCTCTCTTAATTGTGATATCCATGCCATGTGCTCCTTATTAGCTGCTCCTTTGACATTTGAGGTCACTAATCACAAGACATGCTCTAAAATTGTTAAAGAAGCTCTTGTTGTATAATAGCCATTACAAATACAGCATTTAAATTCCCCGTCATAATGCCAAGAACTTATTTTGATTTCAGTAGGCAATCTACATGCACAACATGGATTCTCTGATCAGGCTCCTAATGATTAGGAATTCACTGTAATTTTGCTCTTTCATGAGAAATAGATTCAAGCTGCTGGAGCTTTAAGCTCTATAGCATGTTAAATTTCTTGCTGTAATAGGTACCTAGTTTGTCATGCGATGTTACTGAGAGTCTGTCAGTCATGTACTGGTTTATGTTTGCTTTAAATTGCCATATGAGTTAAACACACTTCCAAAGATCCATAAGCAGAGCCATTTGTATCTTAATCTGAAGTGGCTGAATTTCTTTCTCTTCCACTCACTGTTCTAATTTTGCAGTTGGTGAAAGATTTTTGAGAAAGTTCAGACCTCAAAATGCCCATGATCTCTCTCAGCTTCATTGTTAGATGATCTTATGATACAGGATTGTCAACAGGGGGATGGATGGGAATAGCCAACAGGGGATGGATCACTCAATGATTGTCTGTTCTGTTCATTCCATCTGGGGCATCTGGCATTCACCAATACTGAAACACAAGATCCTGGGCTAGATGAAACTTTGGTCTGACCTGCCCCTTCATCGGGTGGGGAGTGGCCAAAGGTGACAACACTTAATGAATAATTAACTGTCACAGTTCCCTTGTGTGGCGGGTAGCTCTGTACTTATTTATGAAGAGGTTTGATTTGTCCATGAACATGTGAGTCAGAGGTAGAGCCAGGAACAAAGCCCAAGTATTGCTGCCTGAAAAGCTCATGCCCATGAGACTATGCCTTCTGTGGAAGACAAAGGCATTCTTCTCCACGTAACTGTTAAATGCAGATTTACTAATGTAACCATTTAAACAAAGCCCTTTAATGTTAGGATATAGGATAGTGCCAAGCCGTTTCTGAACCCTTCTAACTATTTAAAGCTTTCCAAGGGAGTGTCTTGATATTTTAAATAACTTCTTTGTTAGGAAAGCAAAGATGTCAAAAATATTTTTAAAACGTACCTGTCACCAGCTAGCAGGTGGTGAGAGCTGTCAGCTTTCCCATCTGAATAAATTATTACACTCAATAGACTCTTCTGCTCACCCCCAATCCAGAAGTTGTTCCAACACAGTTGCTATTCCCTGGAGAAAAGAATCAGTCTTTCTCAGATTGCAGTTACCAAAGCATATGGACAAATCCTCCCATATCCTCCAGAAAGTAGTAAGGAGTATAACCCTCCACTTTACAAATGGAAACACTGAGGCAATGCAGTTAAATATTTCTCTAATATCACAAAAGGAATAAGCATCTGAACAGGGCCCAAGTGTCCCTGACTCCCAGAACTGTTCTCATGCCACTAGATTTCCCTTCTGTGCTCTGTGGATTAAATTCTGCCACTCTGTGGTTCTTAGGGTGCTGCAAAGTGCATGGAGTTCTGTAGAAGGATGCTGACTATCCCATGAAGTGGCACACAAACTAAAGCCCATCTTTAGAGCCATGCACAGACACAACATTTGTGTCCGCATCCACAGCTGTACCACAAAATGAATCACGAATATCCATGGATTTGGAGGGCTCTACCCATCTTTGGGTGGGATTCACCCATGCAGAAGGAAACAGGCCCTTGCCATGGAAAGTTGGTACCAACACTGCAAGCGGGGTGATTCCATCTTGGGTCTTTGGCTGTGCGCTGGTCAGTCTTCAGAAGCGCCTTTTCTCCAGCAAGGGCTGCCTGTGTTCGGGGCCTTTCTGTTTGTAGTGCAGCTGCCAGGTTTCAGCAGTTCCCAGATCACTGGCTACATGAGGGCCCCTAGACATCCAGATATAAGGTTATTTGGCGGTGGCTCAGCATCTTCCTCATGCCACATGCCAACTTCACCCAGCATCACCTCTATCTGACCCCTACAACATGGCAAACATGTTTGGCTCGCCACACCACATGCCATTGCGGACTCTAGCAGGGTGCACTTTTGCAGACGCCATTCATGCAGTAGAACTACTCCTTGCACAACTGGCAGGAGCAGGAACCAACAGCAAAATCCTGCTTACTGAATGGAATAATTCTTCCTTTACACTGGATGTAGAACTTTTTCCACCCCAAATTGTAATGCAGCATGCCAACATTGCATGCAGAAAGTAGTTGATGATTTATCCAATGTGAAAAATCTATAGTTTTTCTATACAGTGTTCACCCTTAAAAACTTGCTCAGATGTCTTAAATAACTAGTTATTTTGCCTCAGTATTTGAAATATTCAGGTTATTTCCTAGAAGTAATATTGCAGAGACCTAAATAACTTCTATATTTGTGGCAGGTGTTCAAAGGTAACCACTGAATAAAGCCGGGATGGGCAATAATTTTTAACTAGGTGCCACTTCAGAAATTTCTGAAGTGGCCCCGGGCCACCCCTGGAAGGGGCGGGACCTCAGGAGGAAGGGGCAGGGCCAGGACACTTCCATGCTTGCCTGCTCACAGACCGTGATTGGTCTAGGGGGTAGGAGAGCACTTGTAGTCTTTGCCCCCACCCTCCCTCTGCCCTGAGAGAACTGCCAGCTGTTCAGAGCAACTGGCAGTTCCCTCTAGATACCCATGCCCCTGGGGGTGGGAGGAGACTTCACATACTCCCCCCAGCCAATCAGGGCTTAGGGGTGAGGGGAGCATGCAAAGTCTCCTCCTGCCCTGCCCACATTCTGCAAGGAGTGTGCAGCACTTGGAAACACCACGCCCCTTATAGGACAAGAGGAGACTTTGCACGCTCCTCAGGCCAATCAGAGCCTAGGGGCAGGGGAAACACACAAAATCTCCTCTCACCCTGCCCCCTTCCTTCAAGGAATTTGCAGAACTTCTAAGCGCCACACACTCCCTGCAGAGTGGGAGGAGACTTTCCGTGCTCCCCCCATGTCACCCTCAAGCCCTGATTTGGCCTGGGGGCAGGGGGAGCACAGGAAGTTTCTCACTCCCTGCCCTCAGGCATGCAACACTTAGTCAACCCCTAGGCCAGTGGTTCCCAGTGCTGTACCCGTAGGTGCCATGGCGCCTGCTAGGGCATTTATGTGCGCCTGCCTAGTGACTAGGGCCAGCCCGAGCCATTCTTGCACCCTGGGCATGTGGCGCATGCGCGGCACCAATCCCACCCGGCCTGGCAGCCCTAAAAGGTTGGGGACCACTGCCCTAAGCCCTGATTGGCATCGGGGTGGGGGAGCAGCAGGGCCTCTGCCAGCTGGATCAACTCGTTTGGCAGGCCAGATCCAGCCCACGGAGGTCCTTTTGCCTACCCCAGGATAAAGCATTTTCCAATGTAAATTGGACATAGCTGTATTTCCCATCCCTATCTCGGTAATTATCATCACTGTATGAGTGGGAACATACAGGTACACTTAACACTGTAAACAATAGACTGCAATCAAAATACCTTCTGTTTCCTAGTCATTTATTTTTAATTTTAGAAAGTCATCTTACTGGGATTTTTTTATCTTGTTGAGCTAGGCTAAATGGGACAGTCTATATCTGGCTCCTACAGCTCAAAAGAATGGTATGATTTCTATTCTATCTTGCTACTGAAATATCACCCCTCCCCAAGAGCAGACTGTGTACCTGTCTTTATTTTACAAATGACCCCAAATTGGGCAAACTGCCTCATATGTCACAGAAGTTTGATAGAAGCTCCAAACAGGTAATTGCTAGAGCTGGACCCATGTTATGATTGTCATGGAGTGTCACCGACTTCATTACTTTCATGTTTCTTCTGACTGCTGTGAGAGTTGTGATAAGTAGTTGAACAAACTTAATTGGGAGCTGCTAAAATCCTTGTTTGATAGTCTGATAGAGAGCAGGAGCTCAGCAACAACAGTGTGATGATGCAGAGGATCAGCACAGTGTTTCCTAGGGAGAATTTTAATTCCCCATTGTGTCTCATGACTCCCTTCTCCCTTCCCAGTTAGAGACTTCTAAACTGGAAGATTTGGCTTGGCTCTAATATGGCCGCTTTTATTTTCAGGCCTGTTATTACAGAACTTACAGTGAGCATGAGCAAAAGGTTATTTTAGGTACAAACACTGTAAATGGCTTGTAGGGTTTCTTTTGTTCCGTTTTGGGGTTTTTTTTAACTGCATTTTCATGACTTTCTAAAAATGTCTGCTGAAAAAAATGCAGCCTTGCTGATTACAAGTCTGTTGAAATATTCCCAATGACAGATTTTTCACAATAATTTGCCTGGTTTTAAGTTTGTAAACTTAACAAGAACTGTAGCGTTCTTACAATACTTAATAATTTCCATGAAAGGATCACTTGAAAATTATCCCACAGTCCCATGAAGATTCTCAGATCTTTTAGTGAACCTTCTCAGAGTTTTAAGGTCAAGCTGGGTGTATTTATTGTTACTTTGGGTTTAATGTTGAAACTTTTGCACTGTTCTTATTGCTGATGCCTGAAGCTGCTTTTGTTAGAGCTAAAAGAGATAATCTGTTTTACCTGTGTTGCAGGTCAGTAGGGGCTAAGAGTAGTCACCATACTCTACCCACGTTACCTGTATGAATCGAGCTATGTCTTGGGAAGTAATCTTAGGTGAGGTGCAGGTCCTTACTATCTATTCTCATGAGAGGTTGTTTTTGTCCCTATCTTCTTTGGATTTGCTTGTGGGTTTGACATGTTACTCAGTGTGTACCCATGCTGTAAATCTAAAAATAACAAACCGCAGCAAATACAAATACCTTTGTTTTCACCATTTTAAAAAAAGTCAAGATTTTTGCACTTATTGCCAAGACTGTTTTCCTCTGTCACAGAGTTAACCTTGAAAATTGTATGCTGAGAAGGCAGAAATGAATCCTGCTGTTGTTTTTATCTATGAAAAATAGTTAAGAGTTGTGACATTGTTTGTTAGGCAGACAACAGTGCTGTGCAAGAAAGGGCTCACCGGCTGTGCAGCACTTCAGCTTAAGCTGAAATAGAATCCAAGCTATGGAAATATAGATGAATATGTTTTTTAGAACGTTTAATTTTTTTATACACTTTATAAATATAAATAAATATTTCTTTATTTCAAAATATCCAATAACTTCAGCAAACAAACTGGCAAAATGATGTACATTTTAGATTCTCTCATCATCATTATCAACAACCGTAGGCTCAATGCCCATTGGTGTCTGATGACTCCCTCACTATTTCCTTCCATCTTTCACTGTCCAGTGCAGAGTGGCTTAGTTTCTGTAGATTAGCTCTGCACCAATCCACTACATCATCTACTCATTCTCTGTAGGGTCTGTCTCTCCTATTCGGACCATCCATTATGCCAAATACCAGGGTCTTGTTGTTTCGCTCGTCGTTCATTCTGCAGATATGCCCAAATAGCTGTAACTTCCATTGTGTAATCTTCTGCAGTAGGTTCTCTTTCAGCTGTATCTTCCTATATAATTCCTCATCGGTGACCTTCGGCATCCATCTTATTCTCAGGATCTTTCTATAACAACTCCTCCCTGCCATACCTTAAACACCAAAACACCTTTATCATAAATTATAATTTCATTTTAGTTGTTGTGAATGTTGTGTGGCAGTCTCCCTCCTATAAAGAAGAACTAATGGTGCAGCTTCATTGGGAAATTGATGTAATAGGAAGGGAAGCAGTTTAGGCATTATTGTCAGGTGGGCCAAATTGTTTTGAACACCCAGTACAGAAAAGTCCTTTTTGTAATAGGGAAGGGAAGCAGTTTGGCCCTGACTATGCTGGTTGCCAAAGATTATGCAGTCCCTTTTAACAGTTGGACCAGGATGGAAGAGCAACCTTTTACCACGGGTCATCTTCCTCCTTATATATTTGAGCATGCAGAGCTTTAAATAATTCAGAGGAACCAGCCTGAGTTGTTCATTTCATCTTTGTAGTTATTTACTGTTTCCATCAGACCAGTTGCTCCAATGATTAGTGAGAATAGTCATTTGCAATGTATCAAAATGGACACTACATAAAAGTGCTCAAATACTTGGAAATTGTGCTTCTTTTGGCCTCAAATCCTTCTTTGCAAAGGTTGTAAAAATGTGTTTACCCTTGGGGTTTAAAATACTATGATAAAACTGAAGTACTTTCAATTTTGCATGCATTTTTTAAGTAGGCAAGAGATTAAGTTGAGGTTTCAGTTAATTTTCAAGATTTATTTAAATATAGCTATTTAGGGTTGGATTCTAATTAAGGCTCTTGACCGCTGGAAAATAATTAGCTTTTATTGAATAATTCCAAATTCTAAAAATGAACTTTGTGTCTGTAAGGAATTATTTCTGATTTTCCAAGTGTATGTTCCTCCTTTTTCTTAAAAACAAAAAATAAAACCCCACCTGCTACATCTTGTAATAGTACGTCTCCAGGTTTGTTTGGACCAATAAACACTATAAAATCAGTTACCTTCGGTTTCAGCAGAGAAGTGGCTTGGAGGGAAAAAGGGTGCTCATCTCTCCTCACTGTTTTGTAGATAGTTTTTTACTTCAGCAATACTAGTTGGATGTTGAAGAATACCATACCACTGACTTGTTTTAACTATTCACTCCTACACATGATATACCTGTTCATTTCTCTGAGAAGCTGCCATCAACTCAAACTTGAGCTACGGTAGCTTGAAATATTTTGAGTACTGTGATCTATATATAGTGTATCTCTTTTTTTTTTGTAAACCCACGAGAGATTTTAATATAGATTGAACCTCTCTGGTCCAGCACCCTCAGGACCAGACTGGTCCCAAACAAGTGAATTTGCCAGACCAGGGCAGGTCAGGCGTCCAGGATCACCCGAGGCTCCCCTCCTGGCTGCTGCCCCGGGAGAACCCGGAGGCCTGACCTCCTCCAGCTCACCTGCCTATCTCTGCCGCCCCCCTGGGGCTCTACTCCCTAGCCCATGTGGCGGCAGCTGCTCCCAGGAGTTCCCTGACCCCGTGCAGGGCGGAGGAAGCTGCTCCTGAGATTCCCTGACCCAGTCCCCTATGCTGTGGCAGCTGCTCTGGGGCTATCTACCGCTAGGTCACTGGCCCTGCTGGCTGTCGCCAACCAGACGGACCATGGATGTTGCCAGACCAGAGAGTCCTGGAGGAGAGAGGTTCAACCTGCATTTGGAATATTTAAAAATGGAATTACTCAAATATGCCCTCTAATTGATTATTTTAAAATCTTAACACTTAAGCAATTGTATATTTTACCTTAATTATATCTATTTATTTAGATATCAGTCTTACACTTCACAGCAAAGAATATCCATCCAAAGCTCTGTGTGCTTTGGCATACATTGAAAACACAAAGTAGTTGATAAAAGTAAAAACTGACAAAAGCGGCAGTTCCGTTTCCCACTCACCAGTATATGAAATACAAGATTACATCCCATATATTGGTATCTTCTCCTCAGTGTTTTACACAAAATGGTACTTGTATATGGTATCAAGATTACCCACAGTTCCTTCTACATAAATCATTTTGAGTGGAGTGATTTTATATAAATTTGGCTAAAAATACGAGGCAACATTTTGTTTTCAGTGAAGCCACAAACTACACATATTTAAAACAAAAGCGGCGAGGAGTCCTGTGGCACCTTATAGACTAACTGAAGTGTAGGAGCATAAGCTTTCATGGGCAAAGACCCACTTCGACAGATGCACGAAGTAGGTCTTTGCCCATGGAAGCTTGTGCTCCTACACTTCAGTTAGTCTATAAGGTGCCACAGGACTCCTCGCCACTTTTACAGATTCAGACTAACACGGCTACCCCTCTGATATTTAAAACATTTTATTGTATTTATGCCAAACAAATCAACATTAAGTGTATTGCTATCCATTTTATCAAGTGTTTACATGCTTCCAGAATTTTGGTGTATTTCCTATTTAATCAAACTCCCATCTTAGCTAATGAGCTGTTAGTATTGTTTGTTGGACAGAACATTTCAAACATTATAATGTTATTTCTTTTGCATAATACATTGCTTAAGGACAACATATTTGTGTGGTGTAGGAGATATGTCTGTTGGTCTAATGGGACTGCCTAAAAGATAAAGGATTTTGTAATTTTATGACATTTTCAAACCACTTTTTAACTGCATTATTTCCCTTTAAACCATTGCTTAAATACTCTTGTGAAAAGAATCCCTGCAGTGTTTGTAATATAATATTTTTGTATTTAATTTGTTTTGTACTTTGCAATTTCCAGAGAAGATGATAGCACATCTACCTGTCCTAAAAAGGAGGCAGAGCTTGCAGCCTGCTCGAGATAAAGGAGTCACTAATTTGAATCCCAGAGTAATCAAACTATCAGCTGTCTTTGTTTTACTAACAGCAGCCGAGTTGGGAGGCATAATTAGGTTAATGGTTCCTGGCTCCAGCTGTGTGTCTCGCTTAACAGAACAAAGGCAGCTCCACTGAGATTCTGTAATATAGTACACTTTTTTTTAACTTGGAGATAATTAACACAGGTTACTTCAGTGCGCTGGAGTTGTAAGCCTTCAGATGCATAATGTAGAATTACTTGCTTGTCCAAAAACTCACTCTTTCTATCTCCTGCATTCTCACATAACGGAACATGTAAACAGGTATATTTACATATGGAATATGTACACGGATTTGGGAATATTCAGATGGAGATAGCCAATCAGACATCCAGCTACTCATTTGTGCATACATTTCTGTAGGCCCATAAAGTGCCTTCAGTTGTGCTCTGGTAATTGGGTCATGGATTAAGTACCTTTTTTTTTTTTTTAAAGAAATGCAGGCAGGCTTTTGTGTCCTTGACCATAATTTACTCTTTCTGCACTCTTGTACAATGTACTATGCTCCAGTGTGCGTTGTATGGTTGCCACCATCTTCCTGACGAATTAGTGTCATTTTCAAAGTGCTTTAAGTTCTTTGGAGTTGAAAGGAGATATAGATATATATAGATATATATATAGGATGACTGTATTCTTGTTTCATGCTATTCCATGTCAAAGAGCTGGGGCTGGATCACTTGCTTTTACTGGAACCTTAAGGTGGATGATGCAGGTGAAGCCCTGATTAACAGGGGCAAGCTGGACTAGGGAAGGAAGGATAAAATATGGTGTCAGCCTGGCCTGGTCAGTGGGCTGCATGTGGAGTTCTGAGTCTTGGGGGAGCAGCAACAGGAAGGAACAGACAGCATAGATATGTTGGGAACATGGATGTGTGGTTAGTTTTAATCACTGTGGTTTGCGTGTCCCCTAATGTTGTCAACTCTCACAGTTTTATGACCATATTTCATGATTTTTTAAAATCCCCAGTTCTTGGAGTCATGTGATTACATGCAAATCTCAGTTTCCATTTTTTGAAAATGAAAGTGCATTTCTGGCCATAACGGTTAGGGAGAAAAGCCTGAAAATTTGGACCCTACAAACTCAAAATGTAGAGGTGCACACATGAAATTTAAAAAATGATTGATTTCTGGGTACCTGACTCATGCTGTTTGGTCACTTGGGACTATGCCAGCCACCATATTTGTTCTGAGTTTTGTGTGATTTTTGGATCTCTTCACTCCAACTTTATTAACACTGAGTCCCAAACCCTGTGGTCCTGAGTGTCTCATTTCTCTGCTCACTCTGCCTCTGGTTTAGTTAGGTGGGTAGGTTTATTGAATTTGCCTTTAACCCTAAAAATCACCCCTTTCTTGAGGCCTAACCAGCCATAGCTGGTGAGACAGAGAACCAGGGCAGGAGTTTCAGTGCATGGGTCTGGGAAGTGTGCTTAGTTCCCAACTTTCCAAGAGCAGCAAAATCTCAAGCTAGCACCAAGTACTACTTTAAATGTGTGAACTTGCATCTCTGACTACTTGGGTCCAACTGTGATGGAAACATTAAACTATCCTGTTTTCTAAAATTGATGTTTTGCTTCAACCACAGATTAATTGGTCTTGAGGCAAGAATCGTTAAGTAACATTTTATGGTCTGTATTATGCACGAGATTTATGCTGGGGACCGGCAAACCCATTCACAAACCTTTGGCAGACCGGTAACATTGTATTTGCATATTCATCATACAAATAATGAATATGCAAATACACAAATAGAATGTTATGTGGCCGCCTGGCCCTAACCCACCCCCTTGCTCCCCAGTGCCTAACACCCCTTGACCTCCACCCCTATTCCCTATGCTCTTTCACCCTTTAACCTCTGACCCCTATAATCCATGCCGACACCCTCTTGCCCTGTGACCCTCTTGCCCTGTGACCCTACCATGCCCACGCAACACCCCTTTGTCCCCCCAGTCCCAACACTCCCCAGAGTGAAGCTGTCCCCCTAAGCAGCATGCGTGTTACTGCTGCGCGGAATGGGGGAATGGCTGTTGGCAATGTGCTCACTCCCTCTCCTTTGCGCACCCTCATTCCCCAAGTGTGTTTTGCATCCTGATGGGTAGGGGTAGAGCATGGAGACCTGGCCTGGCCATCATGACCAAGGAGGGAGGGAAGAAGGCGCCTTCTTCTCTGCCTCCTGCTGCCGCAACCGGCCAAATCGGTCTCGGGGGCAGAGCCCCGGGCCCCAGGTGGCCACCATTACTGAAAGCGTAGGAGAGAGGGAGGCTCCTCCTGTTGCTGCCTTAGCACCACTGCTGGCAAAACAGGCTACACTGGCAGAGTGTGGAGCCCCAGCTGGCTGCCATTACCAAGGAGGAAGGGAGGTTCCTCCACCTCCACTGCCTCCTGCTGCCACTTCTGCCCTAGCGCCACTGCCAGCAAAAGCGGCAGTGTGAGTAGGAGGAGTGGCCATTGGCTCCCTCCTCCTCCATGCCGCCTCCCTCCCCAAGCACAGAGGAGAGAGGAAGGCTCCTCCTCCTCCTCCATGTCCTCCTGCCATTCCTCAGCCACCGTGGGTGCTGGAGCTGAGCCTCCATGAACTGGCAACCAGCAGTTGGGAACCGCTGGACTAGGTGGTCCCTTCTGGCCTTTAAAATCAATGACAATAGATATTAATAGAAATTAGAGATGGGAGAACTAGTGGATCTTCCTGTCCAGTGGTCCCCAACGTGGTGCCCACGGGCACCATGGTGCCTGCTGGGCCATTTCTGTGCGCCCGCTGAGTGATAGGAGCTGACCCCACCTCCGGGCGCATGGGCGGTGCCTGGCCCCGGGGCGTGCAGCGTATGGTGGTCCCGCCCCCAGGTCCACAGTGCAAGGGCTGTGCTGGCCCCATAGTGTGCGGCACAAGTGTGGCGCTGGCCCCAGGCACATAGCACGGGCAGCGCTGGCCCTGGGCGCGTGGCACAGGGGCAGTGCCGGCCCCAGGCACGCAGCACGTGGGTGGCCCCGTCCCCGGGTGCGTGGTGCATGGGCATCCCAGCCCCTGGGCACATGGCACAGGAGCAGCGCCGGCTCTGGGAGTGTGGCGCATGGATGGCACTGCGTTCGCGGCGTATGGGTGGCCCCACCCCCGGGCACGTGTGCAGTCCTGCCCCTGGGCGTGTGCGCAGCCCCACCCCCGGGTGCCCGGCGCGTGAGTGGCCCCGCCCCAGGTGCCTGGCAGCCCTAAAAGGTTGGGGACCACTGTTCTAGGCCATCTCCTGCCAAAGCAAGATAGTTCCCAACAATGCTTTTTCTAATGCTTTCTCCACTATAGTTTTGAAATCTTTTAAGGAATGTGACGTCCACTGTTAAGTTTTAGGTAGTTGTGAATTTGTTTCAATAAAAACCAATTCATTACAAGCATATTTGAATCAAATATTAACCAGAAGTTTTCTTATATGTAACAATGGAGGAAATAAATAAGATATTACACAGATTTCTGTTATTCAGCATCATATATATAAACAGAATGTAAATCTATTAATTGAATTGCATTGCTAAATGAACTGTATTAATCAGCCACCTACACTACAGCTGAAGAATGTTGATAATTTCCATAAATCAGCACATTCCTTGCTTGTGCCATAAGTAATTATGCATCTTTAGAAACAAAACAGTTTAAAGATATTATGATCAAAGGAAAGAGAGAAAATGATTGTTTCATTTGTGAACTGGCAAAATTATCTTTCTTACGCTTGTTTGTGTTATCACTTTCTGTTCCAGGTGATCAGCTTTTTCAGCTCACGCTTAGAGCAAGCCGGAGCCCAGCTGTCAGTGGAAAGGGTTCTGGAAATCATCAAACAAGGAGCTGTCGCATTGCCCAAAGACAGGTTAAGAGTAAGTGCTGGCAAAGACTTAATTAATTAGAACGCTACATTTTAATTAACTATGTCAAGATGTCATTTTTCTTTTGAGATCAAGCCATATAATACTACATTATGGATTGCAATATGTTTGTTTTTTATTTAAAATACCTCATTAGTTTAGACTGAAAGCTTATGTTTTTGTTTTATTTATGTGTAAAATGTTTTTTCTTGATTTGTTAGTGAATTTTGATGCCTACAAGTTAGAGACATTAGAATGCACCCAGGGTAGGACTTTCTCATAACATCTCAGAGATGGAGTCTTTACTCTGTGACCACACTGTTAAAATTCTCAACCAGGCCCACCTCATTTCCCAGTTTTACTATTGTCTCATCATCCTCTCTGGCCTTCCAGGCATCCAGATTGCCCTTGCAGGGCCACACAACACTGCTCAGATCACTTTCCTGATCCATATTTCATGGGTAGAAAAAAAATGGCCCACTGAAAACAACCAACTTGAAGTCCTAATCTTGTTTGAACACAGGCACCCTGTTTGATCCTGAATGAGCACTTAACAGACTTGGTTCCCCAACTGTATGGTGGGGAATTGTAGCACATTCCTACCTCTCACAGAGGGTGTTCACATTTGTCCGTTGGTTGGTAGGTCATGCCAAAACCATCATGAACAGTGTGAGCAATGCACTGTGGGTATGTATCCCACAGTGAAGTGCTGTGAAAAGGCAGAGTTCCTTGCACATTTTGGGATTCCCTCTGAGTTCTTCCATGCTTCCTCAGCTCCTGGGAGCAGTGTCACAAGTAGCTCTGTGAGCTGTCTGTGCTGAGGAATGTCCAAGTAGCACAGCAGCCTGTTTCCCCCGCTCACCCCCTCCTGCAGCAGCAGTCTGCCTGCCACCACATTGCTTGTGCAAGGCAAAACAGGAGCTAGGGTTGTCAGGTGTCCAGTTTTCACCCGGGCAGTCTGGTATCTGCTGGCTCCGTCCGGTTAAAAAAAAACAAAACAAAAAAAAACACCCAGGAAATACCAGACATGTACAATGTCCGGTATTTCTCGTTCCCCTGGGACAGAAGCCCAGCGGTGACAATTTTCCCCTGGCACGTCTGGCGGGGACAGGGGCGGGGGAGTGAGAAGCACGGTAGAGTCTATCGAAGAGGGGGCAGGAGGGGGCATTTGCCAGATGCCACACTAGGGGGGCGCCAGGCTGGGCTGGGAGCGGAGTTCACACTGCTCTGGCCCACGTGACCAGCAGAAACTGGGAGCTGGCCACGTGATGCCTCCCTCTCTCTACAATGGGAGCCAAGGCAGCCGGGCCGGGTGGCAGGAGGAGCACTTTAAAAGTCAGATTGTTCCTCCATGCCTGGGTCTGCAGAGGGGAGGGGGAAGATTTGATTGGGGCGGAGGCTCCTGGCTCTGGGGATGCCTACCTCAGGGGGAGGGGGTAGTGCACTGGGATGAGGGGAAGCTGCGGGGGGGGAGGGTGAGTGCATTGGGATGGGGGGGACTAGGAGGCCTGGCTCGGAGGGGGGGGCATTGGGGGTTAGTGTGTGATCCAAAACTGGAGGGAGTGGTGCAACTTTTTTGCTTCTGCTTACCATCTTTGGTCTCTCCCTCCCCCTTTTTTTTTCCTCCCTTGACAGAATTTTTCCCCAGTGTTGTGGTTGGTTGGTTTGGGGTTATTTTGGTGCGGGAGAGGGATGTTCAGTATTTTTTGTCAAACCATCTGGCAACCCTAACAGGAGCAGTCTCTTTATGTGTTCCCTACACTGAGCAGTGCACTCAGCTGTCAGATATGGATCTTTGGAAAGGGAGAGGGGCATGTCTGCAGGGAAAAAAAACCTCCCGGAAACTCTTGGCAGCCGCACGGGGCTTCTCCTGCCTTCCTGCAAAATGACGGAGGGTTCGCCCCTCGCCGTGCCGTTCCCCGTCCATCCTCCCCCCCCGGCTGATCGCAGTGCGGGTCCCAGGAGACACATCACACGGGTATAATCCCCTTCTTCTCTTCTCCCCTTTCCTTTCCCAGCCACGAGCGCCCATGGGGCTCATAGCAGCTCCAATTGTCTGGCTGGCCGGAGCACTTCCGGGTTCCAGTTGGTTCCGAACTATCAGGAGTGCCGGACCACTGGATGCCGGACAATTTGAGTTTTACTGTACGATGTTTCATTTATGCTATTAACCATTATGTCAATTATCAATAATATTAAGTTTGTATATTTTCAGTCATGCAGCTGGACATACTTACACAGCTCTTTGTTGACTACTTGTTCTGAATTTTGATGTAGTTTGGCTCTTTGGTTTGAAAAGGTGGCCAACCCCTAGTATTTAGTATTGTCTTCTATTCAAAACCTCTTGACAAACATTAAGTCCTGCAAACTCCTATGAGACAAAGAGCTAACGCATATCCTTTTTTAAGAATGAATGGACTGAGGCATAGAAGCTTTGCCTCTTTCCAAAAGTCACCAGAGCTAGAATCAAGGCAGGAAGAGGGAGTGTCCTCGTTCCCAGTATGCTACTCTGACCACTAGACGACTCGCGCTCCCAAATACTCACTATATTACCGTTGCCCCTTTCCTAACCAAAAGTCAGTTTCTTGTCTGGAGCAGATATCAGTGATTTTTTTCCTTAGTGGTATGTATGTGTGTGTGTAAAATGTACACAAGCCACATGTCCTCAATTAGGTGGTAACAAACAGTAGTCCAAACAGCTATCTTTTGCAGGAACCTCAGAGCGGGACCCTCTGTGGTGTCCCTCAGAAGGAGCTGTTTTGTGCCTACCTGTTTTCGCTCTGTCCATGGCGCTACATAGCTCTTCTGCTCCAGTCTCTGACTATAACCTGGGAAACTCCTAGTCCAAGGCTAAGGTAGATTCCTTGGAAGGGCAGCCCAATGATCTACCCTCTTTTTTCATGCAGCAACTATGCACCATAAAGGAACCTCAGTGCCTCAACTGCCAGACAAAGGAGAGTGTCCTAATCCTATAATACTATGAATGACTCTCTGGGTATGGTTAGTGCCTGCCATGGGTAGCTCTAGGTATAGAGAGTTTCATCATGAGTGCTCAAACATCAGTAATCCCTGATGTTGAGTGAGGTAGATGAACAGTAAACAGACCATGGGGTGGAAGGGTGAGGATTAAAGCAGTGCTTTCATTCATTTACTCAAGGCAGACACATATCTGTTAGCTCAGGTCAGGATTTTATTTTTCAATACATATATAAAAATAAGAGAAATATCTAAAGTTGTGAATGTTCTTGACTCAGTTACTGTGGGTTTAGTGGAAGAAATAACTTTGAATTAGATTTATTTAGATTTTGAGCTTATTGTTGTAGCCATTGTCAAAATATGAAAAAATATGAACAAATAAAAGCACTTTCAGCCATGATCTTGGTCTGCACAATGGTGCTTACCAGTTTCACTGTGTTGCATGCCGCTCCTAGTCACTTTCAAGCTGCGAAGTGGCATGTGATTGACAGGAGCACATAACTCATCTCAGATTGCTAATTAAATTGGCCTTTTTAGGTAAATATGTGAAAAATGATTCCTAACTCTATTTGGCAAATACATGCCAAGAACTGGAAGCTCTATCTTAGTATGCTTACAAGAAGCTACCTCACTGCTGTTCAAAATAAACATAGTGTAATTAACATTGCTTTAAATCTAGTGCGTTTAGCCATATACTAAGTAAGTCAGGAGGAGTCCAAGCTGAGTACTTTAGTCTTTTAGAAGACTTCTGCATAAACAGAGAGATAAAGAACAGGCACTGAAATCAAGAGCTGGTTGTTTCTCCTTCAGCCTGAGAGAGAAGATAAATGAAGCTAATAAGCCTGGGACTGAGGTGGAAACTACAGCTCATAGATACAGCTGTCTCCTCTGTAGACAAGCAGCCCACGGATCCAGGCTCCCTTTTTTACTGCAGAAGCTTATTAAGGGCAATTTAAAGATCATGGTGATAGGTGAAAATTGACCGCAGTGTCTTTCTCTTTAAATTCACAGGTTGTCTCTTCTTCCTTTCGGTGAATTATCAGTAGCTTGAGGATTAGGAGTGAGAGAGAAGTTAGACTGTGTCTGGAGTCTGGGATTTATCTCAAGATTTTGAATGGGAGTTAGCCAGCAGATAACTGCTCTTTTACAATAAGTGGGAAAACTTGTTCTGAATGCCAGGTATTAACTGGAAGCTGACATTTGGGTTCATGGAGTGAACACACTGGAGAGACCACATTTCATGCTTTTGAAAGAAACATCCCACTGGCTAAACATTTTATTTTTACAAATACTTGCTTAAGTTGGATATCCGCCCTGCCTGATTTTTTTCCACTGCATGTTTATTCGTATTTACTCCTTTTTTTTTCTGTGGTTCTTCAGAATCTCTAATTGTGCTCTACAGAAGCATTTATGCTTTTATATTGTGCCTCTTTGATATCAGACAAGCATTTAACAGTCATTAAAACTTGTTCTAGTTTTATGAGCAATAAAATTCACTCAATAGAATGTAAAAGGAAAAAACCTTGTTCCATCCAATCACTAGACCCTGACTGAACAGAAAACCAGGACACATCTCAGAGTATATCAACAAAGCATTTTGGACTGATCCTCCTGGGTCACTTCCGAGTCCAAGCTCCAGCCTATGCCAGCTTTTTTAGGGCACTAACATGAATCCTGATAAGTTAAGTCTGTCCACCTGCGCTGGGAAGCTTGCTCCAAAATCGTGGTTAAACATACCATCAGAGTATTGTTCCTCATATATGAACAGCTCTAGCTCCCTCCACTCCTGTTTGTTACATAGGAAAGAAGCCCTTAGTCACCAGACAGTAAAGGATGAGGGAGGAAAGGGGGAATAGGAGACTGGATTGTTTGAGTACTGCCTAACCCAGAGGTGGACAATAATTTTTGATGGGGAACCACTCTAAGATTTTGGAAAGTGGTATTACTGGAGGAGGTGCAGGGTCTGGGATGGAGGTTGAGTGCAGAAAGGAGCTTGGCAAAAGGGACTGGATACAGGAGGGCTTGGGAGGGAATTTGGGTGAAGGGAGGCAGTTGTGACCTAGGGCACGGGATTGGGGTGCAGGGGCTTGGGCTGTGACCTAGGGCAGGAGGAGGTTGTGACTAGGGCAGAGGACTGGAGTGCAGGAGGGATCCAGGGGTTTGGGTAATGACCTTGAGCCCTAGTTCTCTCTAAGTTGAACACCTGCGTGGCCACGCACAAATAATTCTAGACCTGCGCACCTATTTTGCAGAGCCATGCAACACCACTCATTTTTCTGCAATACCTAGAGAGGCATGGTGGGTTCTAGCTCCCGCAGAAAGTGAGTGGTGGGCAGCTGCTCCTCAGCCAGGGCCGGGACTGCATAGTGGGTGGGCAGGTGGCTGCTGTGGCCAACTGGGACTGTGGTGGTTGGCTGCCCTGGTGGCTGGGGCTGCTCCAGCAGTCCCAAGCCATATGGCAGCAGGCTGCATGACAAGAGGGCTGCTCCGGTGGCTTGGGCCACGTGTTGAGAAGGCAGCTCTGGTGTCCAGGGCTACTCCTGCAGCCTGAGGCATATGGCAGGGGCCGGGGGGTGGGGGGAGGCTGCTCTTGTAGCCAGGACCATATGATGGGGCTCTTCCGGCAGCCAGCTCCAGCCCTTCCCCAGGGTAGAGCTGTGGCCAGGGCCCCATAGTGGATGCCTGGCTGCTCCCTGGGTGGGCTGCATGGCAGCCTCCGAAAGCTGGAGCTGGACTGTGGTGCAGTTGCTCCTGGGGCTGGGGCCTACTGCATCTCTGCCCCTCTTTCACTCCTCAGAGGACTCTGTCTCCCCCCTCCCCTCCCTCCGTGTGTCACTACCCCAGCACCTCACTCCCTGCAAACCCTGGGTTCTAGCAGCAGCTTCCCTCTGCCCCAGGTGAGGACTCTCAGCCAGCCCCGCACACAACTGCCCCGGGAGCAGCTCTCTACCCTGCACACAATTGCCCCGCCCGGGGCAGCATTCCGGGGACACATCACATCTCACCTCCTGGCCATTCCATGAGTTGAATGAGGAGTAACAGATAATTCGAACTAAGGATTTAGTTCAAATTAACGTTTAACTGCCTCATCTAGCCGCGGGCAGTTAGTTCGGACTAAGGGGGATTTTAAAATGGCGGCGCCCAGGAACATGCAAATGAAGCCCAGGATATTTAAATCCCAGGCTTCATTTGCAACTCCGGTTGCCCTCATTTGCCTACATAGCTCAAACTAACGAGCTAGTGTAGACATACCCTGAGTATCTTGGATCACTGTGCATACATTACACCAGTGCTCCGTGCTCTGGATTGGCCAACTATTTGCATTTTGGGTGTTGGTTACAATCTGTAAAGCCTTGATGTGGTCTAGGGTGCAACTAGAAGGGAGATCATCCCTCACCCTGTGAATCATGACACCAGTTAAGATCAGAAAGATTGCTCTTGCTGATGATTCACTGAGTTTCGTTGTAGGAATCTTGCAGCAGGGCATTCCCCACTGAGTTCTCGTGCTTGGAGGTCAGGCTGCTGTGCTGTGCTGTGCCAGAACAAGACTTTGGTGAGCTTCAGGGCACGATGCAAGGCACATTTGTTCATACAGGCCTTTAATTAAGCCATGGCAAACACACAGTTTACTAATTTAAATGGGTTGTCTCTGCTTGTGACTGTTTTATGTTTGTTTTAATTGTTGTAATAGTGCCCAGCTGCCATGGACACGGAGCACTACATAAGAATATGTAAATTAATGCCACATGGCATTGCAAAGGAGCAAACAGCAGATTAATGATGGAGACCAGGGACTCTAGGGCATAGTGCTGGGTGAGGGAGACAGAAAACTTCCTAAAAATAAATTCATCAGATTTTCTCTATATTTATGTTTTTCTGCTCTGAAAGGTCAAGGATCTGACAATACTGGAAGCTGACTGTGTCTAATACATCCTTAGGTCTGACATTATGCAGGCAGCTGTAATGCAAACTTCCCTTTGGCTAACACACAGCTGCTGTTAACCCTTAACCTTCAGAATATCAAACTGGAAGGAGGAATGTAGGGGATATTTTTGGCAAGCTCTTTTACGGCTCTCCAGAACTGATGCTAAAAACAATACATAGTAGTTTTGTTGGGGCAGAATTGTGCATAAAAATCAAAGCACAGTTCTAGTGTGTATCTACATTGCAACTCTCACATCGGACTGAATGGCATTGGTTCATGCTGAACAAAATTAAGGCCTGGTCACATCTAAAACTTAGGTGCAACTTGGTTAGATCGACCTAACCCTTGCTGTACTAGATGCTGCCAAGTCAATGGAATGTGCTTCTGTCAACTTAGCTTACCACTTCTCTAGGGGATGGATTTACTACAGCAACAGAAAAATCCCTTCTGTTGTGGTAGTAAATACCTATGCTATAGCAGAGAAGCTACAGCTGTGCTGCTCTAGCATAGATACTCTTGTAAGATGTCACTCACTTCTCAGCTGACTGAGAAGCAGTGAATAATTAATTCATGATACTTTTGAAAGCATTCATAACCAGAGGTCTGATTCTCACAGGCTTTTGTGCTGTCCTTCCCTCAACGAACATGCCTTGAGACAGCCAGGAGATCCAGGAACAATTATGTGAAGTGTTGTTACTGAACTTAGGACAGTAGATGGCCTGGTTGAGGATGGTACTTAATTAAGCAGGTGCCCAAGGGCTTGTCTACACACAAACTTGCACTGGTTTAATTAAATAGCCTTAATTAAACTAATGAAAACCCTTGTGTAGACACTTATTTAATCATGGCTAATTTTCATGTTTAAACCTGTTTCTACTTGTCTTAGGTAAGGTTATGTCTACACTAGGGATTTTAGGAAGCGTGTGATTTGGTAATTGTGTAGCCATCAAAATTTTGGTCAGATACACGATTAACCAATAAGTGGCTCTGCATTTGAAAAAGTTGAGAGTCGGCACGCAAGCATGCTGGCTCAGTCCCAGTTTGCACCGGGTCCAAGGGTGCCCCTCTGCATTTAAAGAGTATGAGATGTGCCACTCGTTGGGGTTGTTTAAATATGCTCATGGCAGAGGTCTCTCTTGTTGGCTACATAAGAGAATTTACCGCAGCACAGCTATGTGGTACAGCGGTAGTGTAGACATAACCTACATTGCAGTAAGCATCCACACAAGTATTTGCGCCAGTTTAACCAAACTGGTTTATAATCACAGTTTAAGGGTTTCCCTACATGGGGAGTTATTCGAGATTAGCTACGCCTGATTAACTCCATGTGTGAACACCCTTATTTTGGAATTAAAGTGCCTCAGGCCATGTCTGTGCTATGCGTGCCACAGCGACAGAGTTACAGCACTGTAGCACAGCTATAAATCACAGTGGAAATGGTGAGGCACTGCTTAGGTGTGTAAAGTAAAGACTTGCCAGAACCTTGAAGTGTTATACTCTACATGACTCTCTCTACATGCCCAATCCCTGCCTCCCCCATCTACACTGCTGTTTTTAGAAGTATAGTACCCTGCTGCCTCTCCTGTGCCGAAAGAGCCTTTTCATGCTATAGAGAGATGCCGGAGCTTTTCCCTGGTGCCTCTTGCCTATCAGAACCTCTCTCCACTGCCAGAGTCTTTCTGTTTGACATTGCTCTTTCCTTGCCCTGGGGACAGGCAGAGTACGTGCTTTATACAGTTCTGCAAGTGCAAACATCGCCTACGGCACTATATCAGCATCACTGATTCATGGAAATAATTTTTCAGTGGCAGTTTTCAGATCCACAATCATTTGAAAAATGGGTTGAGCTCTCAAAAAAACAGGGCAGCAAAAATTTTTGTCAAAAATTTATTCCAATGGTCTCTAAAGAAATTAAAATATGGCCTATTTCTCTGTACACACAATGTATACCATGCAGATACTGCAAATGAGTAGGAATGAGTTTGTGATCAGCTATTACAAAACTGATTTCCAAGTTCTGTTTCCAGTATACGTTGTAAGAATGCACGTAATTTGGAAGCTTTAAGGAAAGGGAAATAAATGTATACTGTCACTATTGGAACATAGTTCAGCTTGAAACATTCAGTGAGAAGCTTCATATTACTGAACTGTAGACTTTTAAACTGTTTGCTTAATATGGTGAGTCATTTGTAAAGCATATTGATATAAACAAAGATTGTTAAATTTAAAAAGCAACAAAAATGCCCAGTACAATTACTGCTCCACTAAACCTATATGTGGGATTTTAAATGTTGCATGTTCCAAGATTTGGCTTACTTTTGTTGGTATAAGAAAAGTACTTTTGCACATAAGGTCCTAGTTACAGTCAAGTTATCTGTCAAAAGATTGCCAGGTCTCGCAACAGTAGTGTATACCACAACCTCTCTGTGGCACTCCCAAGGAGAGTTAGTTAATGTTGTAACTGATCCCATATTTATACATTACTTTCAAGACTATTTGAGAAGGGGATGTGCAGTCCACCTCTCCCCAGGTGTCCTTTGGATATGAAAATTCTAGAATATACATTTTTATTAAATTATTTTGATAGGCTTATGTGCAAAAATAATGCTCTTATGGTCATTGGAAATTCGCTTAAAAATGTGGCTGCTCTTGAGAACCCAAACAACTTAGGTTTGCTTTTATATTGTAGCTGTCAGTCATTTGTGGAATTAAAACAGCATTTTCACTTAACATTTGTTTCAGGGGCTTTTTCTATGGTTTCTTTCAGTAGTGGTGGTGAGGAAACCTATTAAATGGGAGGTGGGGTGCAGAGAGAAGGAATTAAAAAGCAACTTACTGGCGTTGCTAACTAGGGCTAAAAAGAAACAGCAATTTTAGTTTACTTGTACTCCTGGCACAATGTCAGAAGTATAGTAATGCTTTTCTGACACCTCCCTATCAAAGAGTAATATAAACATCACTACAGAATCAGCATAGGAAAATATGCATTAGCAAGCTCTTGAGTCTCTGCTCTTTAAACTCTTTCCCATGTAATATTAGATTCTCACTGTAAACGAGCCAGAATGTTTTCCAGCAGAAAATAATCATCATGCCTTCAACTTGGAAAGAGCACTCCATAAAACTTTTTCTTTGTAGATCAAGAGTAAACAGAGAACTTCAGTCCTGTTACCCTACTATTCCCTAAAATGTGCATTCTTCTTAGCATTTTAAAGATTCATGGTTGAACTCCTGGCCCTGTTTAAGTCAATAGGGACTGGTAGTTTTAAATGTTATGAACCATTACTGCTAGTTTAATAATAGGAAACAAGGACTTTTCCAATTTCCAGGAAAGTTATCAGGAGTCTTCTGTAGGAGTAGATCAGTCCTCCAAATGGTATGATGACTTGATAGCGGGGTTGGGATTCAGGTCTCCTGGGATCTTTACTTGGCTCTTCCACTGGCTCATTGTGAGACTGAGAGTTGCAGTCCCTCGGTTTCCCTGCTTGTAAAATAAGTTTAATACTTTACAAAAAGGGCCTCGATTTGTGGAGTGACACACACAGATAAATGATACTATTTAAGCACATGGTGTTCATTTGTTTTATGACCACAATTTTGTAATAGTGGCATTGGTGCAGTGTTTTGCTGTAATATTTCACAATTTGGGAATATAACCATAAATACTTGTTGCTTTGCTAATCGTGTCACCTGTGGAGCAACTTAACAATAGTAACTTGCATTGCTGCTGCCTAGACATAGGCAACCAGAGTCTTAGTTCCCATATCAACAGATATGGGATATCAACACAGCTACATTTCTATCACTATTCTACATATCAACAGAGACTGACGATGCTGCACAGCAATCATGTTTGTTCTTTAGCAGAGAAAGGCATCCATCACAATGATCAACAAGCCAATTAAAAAGCACTTGTTGGTTTCATGTCCAATCTTCTTGGGCCGTATCCTCTTTCAGGTAACTATTGCATCAGTAAGAATGTCATTATTATCCAGTCGCATCATTACTCTTATACACTTACTATTCCCTCAGTTAGCATTATCCACTTTTAAATCCAAACCTCTATCCATCTCGCCATGTGTCTGGGGTCACAAGACTTTATATGTTATATAGCATGGCAACATGGAACTTGGGAGAGCCCGTGCTTCATACCTCTTTGCTGCTCTGCACTAATGATACTGAATAACAGGGGCTATGGAAGCAAAGTACTGGTAGACGAGTAGGTAAAGATGGAATTAGTGACATTGCTAATGTGGAAATCTCAGCTTGAGGGTTCTGTTGTTGAATTGTGAGTACCATATTACCCTTTAATTCTTGAAGTGAGAGAGAGACAGAGAGAGAGAGAGCGTGCACATATATGTAATATATATAGCAGTAACTGCTTTAACCAAAGGACATTAATAATAGTTAGCATTTAATACTCTTTTCTATCTTCAGAATACTGTACTTTGCAAGCATAACCAATCCTCCCACTGTTCTGGTAAGATAAGTAGTATCTTCCCTACTTTACAGATGGGGAATTTGTTATACAGAGAATTTAAGGGATTTGACTAAGGCCACAGCAGGGAGTCAGTGTCAGTTGGGATTATGATTCCTGGAATTCTTAGCTCTCTATTTTAAGATTAAACCATGCTCCTCTCTCCAAGGTGCATTCTGGTTTTCATATACCTTGCTTACAAACCAGGGTTTGAATGGTAAATACTTAACATAAAGAACTTTTTTTTTAATGTATTCCACCCTGTGTTTATCAAACACAGAACTTGACCTTCTGTTTGAACCTCAGCAATATCCCTAAAATCACAGCAAATTAATACATGGCTACATCATGATAAAGAGAAAAATTAGTCAAATGGGAAAAATTTCCTTTGACATGAAGAATTTATCCTATGGTTACAAGAGCAAATAGAAGATGGAGGGAAAATAAATTCAGACATTTGGGCTAAGAGCAAGCATATAATATTTCTCTAGCTCTCCTGGTTTCTTTTTTAATATTTTGTTCATCAGTGAAAATGTGCCCTTCCTTATAAACTGTTGAATCTATAGCATTTTTCTCCCTGTCACTATGACATCTGTTTGTAAGGGTGTAGCTAATCAACTACAGACTCCACTACTAATCTAAGCCTGCAAGCCACTTGAAAAGTTAGCCTATATTTTGTAATAAAAGCCTGAAGTTATTATTTGAGCTATTTTTTCTTTTTATCTTCCCTTCAGGGGTCATCAGACTGGCAATACTTTTTTTTTTTTTTTTTTTTTTTTTTTTTTAACAAGCTCAGGCTTTGGACTTTTAAAAGTTAAATCTCTACGTGTCAAGCTACTTGACTTTTCTGTAAAAATGTTTGAGTTGTGTATCAACTTGTAGCAATATAAAAAAGAACAAACATTCAGGTTAGGCTCCATTTTGAAAGATGTTTTTTAAATGTTACATCTAAAAACTTATCACCACTTGTCTGTTATAATGAAGAGTTCTAGTTATTTTGCAGGTAGATCTGATGTTTACTATTATGTTGTACTGTTAAATGATCACATATACTAGTTGTGATAACTTAAAATAGAAAAGAACTCTGAGAGAGTTTATTTAGATTAAAACAAAAAACTCTAAAATGCAAGAGAGAGATTGCTCAACTTTGCCAGCAGTGTAGCCAGTCAATTCATTTGAAACTTTGCCCCAGTCACACTCTTGACAAAATATAATCCATACTTGAATTATTTACTTTCTGTACTTACTTCTCCTGTTGAAATACTAAATAAAAAAAAATTTAAACTCATTCTAAATACAAAGTTGCTTTTGGGGCTTGGCTTTAAAATGTATAAACAATAAAAGAAGTTAAAAGCCATATACCAGTGTGTGTTTTATACAGCCATGTGTTTCCAGCTCAGTGGCTTAAAGCATAATATAGGAAGTGTACTATAGTCATTTCATTTTTTAAGGGGATACCACATGTTGATGAAGTACTATCATGTTGTGCTTCAGTAAGAGTTCTAAATGGAATCTGGCAGTTCCAATGTTTGCATGGTGCTATTTGGCTCAGTAGTGATAAGCAATAGACTGTCTGGCTCCTTCAAGGAGTCTTTCAGTAATGTCTGAGCACTCGACAGTTCCGAAACCCTCTGGCTGACTTTCCCCTGTGGACCGTTCATTTATCAGGAAATGAAATTGGTTACAGGATTTCTCACGTTGCCAAACCTCGCTGACGAAATCTGGTTTGTTCCTAATTTCAGAAGTAGCAAGAAGACATTAACTGTTTACTCTTGTTAGTTTCTTTATGACTTTGCTAAGAAGACTCCATATCCCTTTTAACTTTAAATATTGTATGAGGTTGCTGACATGCAGCCTCACTATATACACGTCCTGCAGATCATAAACTTAATATAACCCTTACATTCATGTTTGTTCCTTTCCATTGTAGTTAGAAATAATTTTCAACCAATTTTCAGTTTTATCTTACCTGAATGCTTTTAACTTGTGATTTAGTATGATGGCAAGTTAAGTATATTCTTGATGTCACACATCATCTTGTGCATAAAGTAGAAGCAATAAAATTAAGAGACGTATGGATTTGAAAATATTTTATAGTACTTGTTTAAGAGCTAAACTTCTCAATATAGTAGGTAATCTAGTTTACATGATCTTGACCAGATCATTTTTTAAAATTTATTCTGATGTACTGTCCATGAAAATTATAAACAGGTTATAGTCATCTTTTAGTGCACTTTACTATTAACTTTGCATTTTACTTTTATTTACAAACCATTTGCCCCCTACTGACTACAAACTGATTTTTTTAAAGGTTTTTGGGGTATATACATTTTCCACTGGTTATACTAAACCTGTAAAATCAGATATACATAATTCAAGTTAATTGATAACATAAAATTAAAGTACATATTTTACTGGGAAATACCATATTATTCTTCCATTTGATTGCTCTAGCATTGTGTGGCATTCACTGCTGCTGTTAACATAAATTTACGATCTGGCAGATTGCAGTGCGAATGAAAAGTAATTGATACAAAACGTACCCAGAACAGTGTTGCAACTATCTGGGAGACAGCGTCTGTCTCTCAAGACTGTGAAGGCTTTGTCTGCTGAACAGCTAAGTGATCTGTTGTTTTCCTTCTGTTGCAATACTATTTTTGTGTTTGAGCACAGAGAGAGGAATGACAACCAGACAGTTGTCTGTTAGTCAGTGCTGACTCCTGTTTCTCTATCATCCAAATCAGTTTGTGTAACAGAATATTACAGTGGGAGCATTTCTATTGTGACATCAATGTGTTCTAGTGCAGCCTAATAGCAGTATCCTCTTATGTGTGGAATTAACATGCCCAGAGGTAAAGCACAGTGCACATATGGTAATTATTATGACTGGAAGTGGTTCCTTCATTAATTGAAGGCAGTAGCAACTAAAACGAGCCTTATTTAATTTTCATCAGTTCTTTTGACAAGATCCTGTAAACAGGATCCTTTGCAGTCTCATCTTTATCACTTTCTCTTTTTCATTAAGAATGGGTCACAAGGAAAATGTTAAGGATTCTTTGTGCTCAGCCTTAGTCAGTGTTTTGGATCCTTCTTTCATTAACTAATTGTTTTTGAAAACAGCTATACAGCAACCTGCTATAGAGAATTGAATGTCTCGTCTGTGACTTACTGAGATTGACATGGTGTCACAAGACCAGTCCTTGGCTGGTGCCAACTAGTGGCCTTGCACAGTCTGGATCCTGTAGGGGCAAGCCATTGCAAAGAGAATAAATGAATGACTCTATCTTGTCAAGTGAAGCCTCGTCACTGATGTAATTGAGAAACATAAAAATGATAAATTTTCAAAGCTATGTCTTCAGCTAAAATTGTACTTGGAAGTCTTACAATGGTAGCCATTTTGTCTTTTATTATGATTGTGTAAACAAAATGTTGCTGTTAACAAGCAGCATTCTTAACACACATACACAGCATAGAGAACACAAAACTGAAAAGTTCGCAGAATCCATTCATCTATTTTCCCTCTAGATATTCAAGCCAGAAAGTAAATAGAAGCCCTAAGTTCTCACATTTGGCATTCTTTCTCCTACAAATGAAAGAATTAATAATGATAGATGGCCCAGAAAACCACATGTCACTAGTATTTCACCCATGGACTCGTACATTAAAATACAGACTTGCCTCACAATATTTGGAATAATATTTGGTGTGCTCATCATCATCCCAAATGGACAGCTGCTGCCATCATAAAACCGCTATAGATATTATCGCTGTTTGATCTGTAAGGACCTTGCCCTTTCTCCTCAAAACACATCTCTGCCTTAATGCCTGCAAAATATTAGGCAGTTGAGAATGGACAGGTTTGAGGCAGTAGAGAAATTTAAGTATATCAATATGAATATAATATACATAAACGTTATGGGCAGGGTCTTGAAAGGTACTTAAACTTCCATGGACTTCTGTGGAAGTCAGGCTGCCAGTGAGTGATTCTGAAAATTCTATCTTGTATACATTTTGATTGCCGCCTCCTGCGTTCTCCCTCATACGCTGCTTGTATGGTTTGATTGTAAATTCTTTGGGGACCGGCAGTATATTTCCTGTTCAAAGACATAATCATAGAATACTAGGACTGGAAGGGACCTCGAGAGGTCATCGAGTCCAGTCCCCTGCCCTCATGGCAAGACCAAATACTGTCTAGACCATCCCTGATAGACATTTATATAACCTATTTTTAAATATCTCCAGAGATGGAGATTCCACAACCTCCCTGGGCAATTTATTCCAGTGTTTGACTACCCTGACAGTTAGGTACTTTTTAATAACTTTGTAGGAACTACTGGTGTGCAAACAAATAAGTTTGATATAATTAACAGTGCTTGATCCAGAGGCCAAAGTCTGGAGTGGGAGAGGTTGTGCACAAAAGCACTGAGGTGCATTGGCAGAGTTGGGTTTTGGGTGACTAACTGAAGTAGTTGCATTGCCACAATTTAGGGCTCAGATGTATTACTTTTATTCCAGAACAGTGTGTCCAGGCAGGGGATTTATTCCATGATAGCGACATTATATTGGAATAGTTACTTTGGAATAACCATATGAGTTAGTTCCCTTAGACATGGTCTCTAGCCAGCATTGTAGATGCTTCACATGCTACCTTTTGAAGCATGAAATACAGGCACTCACACTGCCATTGTGAATGCAGTATAAAAACCTATATAGCATCAAATAAAACAGTGCAAATGAACTAATCTGTGGGTGATCCATAAAAATAATTCTAATACTTCAAGTTATATTAAAACTTTTTAGAGTATTTCACATCTAGTGCTCAAACTGTTTGCTTAGCCTTGGAGATTCTGGATCCTTTTGTGATAGTGGAGTGGGAGACAGGAGTATTTACAACTTTGCTGTGCCTCTTTATTACATTGACTGTTACTGTCGCTGCCAATTCCCAATATTTGAAAGCCAGTGGCAGCCAATGGTCCATCTAGTTCAGTTTGGACAGCGGTCAGTACCAGATGCATCAAAACCCCCATAATGAGCAATTGTGCAAAAATTTGCCTGTGGAAAATCTTACCCCCTCACCAGTAGGCAGTTAGCATTCAGTTTGTTCTGTAACTAAGGAGTGCTAAACATAAGCAAAACCAATATCTTGTGAACATTTCCATGTATCAAAAGAAATACTAATTTAACCTGTGGTGAGCCTAGCAATAGTTGTCCTGCCACTGAAAGAGCCATTTCCTTGATTCTCTCTCCCTCTGTCTAAAAGAGCTGGGGTTGGTGCAGCGGTAGTATGCTTAGCCTTGAGAAGGCAGTATTTTTTCAGTGTTTTATGACTTCCTTGGTTATCACTGACTGGCTCCAGGGGGGGCTCATCTAGTTCTTATCCATAAGGAAGAAGACTGCACTGTGAGGATTTAAAGAGCAGGGGATGTGGAGGGTTGGGTTGATATGCAGGACAGTCAAGGACGTTGTCAGGAGTGGGAGGGTATTTTCATATTTCTACCTACAAAGGTTTGTTTTCCTTCCTATTAAAGAGCAGCCACTGATGGAAGAGTGCTAGCAAAAGCCAAGGCTCTGTGTTTGTTCTTAAGCTGCCATGATGAATGTATGACCTGACCTCAACATTAGATGTTTTGAAAACCTTGTGGAGGAAGGGGGGAAGCCAATTAAATATGAATTCCAGTCTTTAAAGGGAGTTTGAATGACCAAGAGAAATAGAACAAATGTTTCTCTTTCTCTTTTGACACAAGCTCGTCTAGACTAAACTTCTAGTAGTATGAAATGCCGCAACGAGATCAGCTGGAAATGACTAAGGCAGTAGAAAATCTGATTTTCTATGCAGGACTTGAGATGGCATAGCATGTAAGTCAGTCTATCTTGTCTGGCATTGATTCAGCTATGAAGTTTTAAAAAAAAAAAAAGCCCACTAGTTTAAGTGGGTCCTAAAAGTTCCTTCAATGCTGCAGAAAGACAGAAAGGTCTGACTTCACAGAAGTGTACTGACAAGCAAAAGACTAGATACACTTCATATACAAAACATAGCATACTGTATGGCCCATTGCAATTTAGTGTCTGTTGGTCATCTGGCACCAGTTGTATTAGATTTGTTGCTTTGGTTAAGTATTGACTTGAAGAAACTAATACAAAACTCCCAAAAATACTGTACATAAGGGTATGTCTACATTACCAAGTTTTGTCACCAAAACCTCACTTGTGGCGACACAATGGTGAAAATGTACACACTGCAATGTGACATTTGTCAGGAAAAAGTCCATTTTCAGTTTAAAAAAAAAAAACTTTCACCCTTCTAGAGGGTTTTCCCCCTTTTTCCCTTCCCTTTATTATCGACAAACAGCCAGTATAGACTACACAGCATCTCTACTGTATTATGTAGGACCACGTCCAAATACCAATATCCAGACTTCCATTTGTTTTGTTGAAAAAAACGGCTTCCGCCAGTATTCCACAATGCCTGCCCTGATCGTTCTGCTCAGTGTTTTGAGTTCTTCTATCTTGGAGGCATATGTCCCTCCCCTTTCAAAGCTCCATATCTAACAGCTGAGTGTGCTGCTTCATTTGGGGCACTGCACTAGGAACACAGCAGCAGGCAGACTGCTGCTGGGGGGGAGTGGCAATTTAAACGGGGGATGGGCTGCTATGCTGCTTTGACATTCCTCAGCACAGAAAAATCACAGAGCTACTCATGATGCTACTCCAGCAGCTGAGAAGCAACTTGGAGGGAATCACAAAATGTTCAGGGATCAGCTCTGTCTTCCCACAACACTCCACTGTGAGATACACATCCACAGTGCATTGTTCTCACGGTCTGTGATAAAACAAAAGGAAAAACTATGTAGCGCTTTAAAGACTAACAAGATGGTTTAATAGGTGATGAGCTTTCGTGGGCTTCCTCGGATCATATTCTGAAAGAGCATTGACATGACCATATATACCAAAGGAATACAGTGAAAAAAGTGAACACATTAAACTGACAAATGATCTATCAACAGAGCGAGCAAATGTGAACACCTAACGATTTTTATTTTATCAATTTTTGACTGTCAACCTAAATGTTGTTGACAAAACTTGGTAAAGTAGACATACCTTAAGATACAGGACAAAAGAAAACACTACAGTAAAAGTGATTTCAGGAAAATGGAGCATGAACAAGATTTAAGTATTTGCAAAACTGCTCTGACTTTACAGGCCATTTTAACCACCATATCATTTAAGCATATCATTTAAACATATCATGTTTATTTTCCAGGATGATTCAAATATTTTTAAGAGCACATAAAAGGAATGTCACTAACCAGAGCTTCAAAGCTTCTCTGGCTTTTCAACAAATAATTAATAATCCAAAACTAACTCTAACCCTTAACACTAACCTTTAGGAGCACCTGAGAGCCACATCCTTAAAAATCTTAGGAGCCACACAGTTAAGGAAGGTAACATTTCCCAGGGATCCTTTCTTCTCATAACACTTTTCTCTGTCTAGCTAAGCTTGGTCGCCATGCAATATGAATCCTCCCTTAATTAAACACACTGTTAGTGTAGTAAAAAGCCCTGTGCCTAGTGAACTGTGCATGCATGACATGTTATTTCCAATGGACTCGTAATTCATGTCAAATCAAAGGAAACTTTCACAAGGATACACAAAAGCTATTTTCCTTCAGTGGGTGCTACCTCCTTGCTGTGTGTTAGCTTTCTGCCCCCAGCCTTATGGTTTGGAGAGGTTTTTCAAAAAAATCTTATTTATAGGGTTGCCAGGTGTCCAGTTTTGAACCGGACAGTCCAGTATTTGAGCTTTCTGTTCGGGGAAACAAATTGAGAAAATATAAACGAGAAAATATAAATGGTCCGGTATTTTCTAAATAAGATGTAATGTAGATTGTGATATAATGTCAAGTGTGTCTGGTATTTTTGTTGAAACCATCTGGCAACCCTACTTATTTATACTAGTAAGAAAGAGACTTACCAGCATGCTAACCAGTTAACCAGCCCTTCCCAGTTTCCTCCAGTGGCAGTGGAGCAGCCCCAGCTATGGCAGGGCCAGGTGGACAGATCTAGATTAAAACAGTCAACCAATTAAGCATTTTTAGCATCCCTAATTGTTCATGTGCATTATTACAATGTGAAAAGAGCCTTTCTGTTTCCAGTGAAACTTTCACTTAGAGCAAGGCTATTGTGTCAATAAAAAAAAAGTTTCGCCATAAGAGAGTTTCACTATATAGACCATTAAGTATGAGCAGACACAGTGGAGATGAGTGACCCAGTCGCCAACTCATGACTCTCCTGTACTCTGCTACTCACAAATCACCCAAACACAGACAAATTTAAATGCCCTCCACCCTAAACTAATGCGTATTCTCATTGTGTGTGTCTGTCTCTCTGCTTCGCTCAGTCTCTTTTCCACTATGTAATAAAGTTGCAGAAGCTTTGCTGTTATTACACTTGTATATTTTTGTTCTAAATAACAATTAATTTGATTTCCTACATTTTAGTGGGGGGCCTGCTTATCTCAGAGCAGGAGTTCTCTGTTTGCTGAGCTCTAGTCAAGAAGGGAGTATGTCAGTCATAGTGTACATTTCCCAGTTCACAAAGATTACAGAGCCAAAGGTCTGCAGACTGAATAGGGATGTTAGTCAGCATGTCCTGAACTTAAGAAAGATAAGGGTCCACTTCCTAGGCTGCCCTGATCAGAAAGTTAACAGTTGGTGACAGTAAGTCTGTCTCTGTTCTTAAGTAATTGTTATCATTTTGTAATATTTACAGGTCTGGCTCCCTCAGATTAAAATGTAGAAAATCAAAAAGAACTTCTTCCTTCAGAAACATGCACCACTGCTTTCTCCCAGACACTTTTTTTTTAAAGGGGAGGATGTTGCAGGCTTGGCACGCCATGCAGGCGACATACTGTGGGGGTGGGGGAAGAGGATATCAGTTTTGGCTTCATTTCTGTGAGCTACTACTATGTAAAAGTAACTAAAAAATTAGCTGCACAAAGCTCTCAGATGCAGAAGTAAATCTGCTGTAAAAGTCAGCAATAAAAAAACCCAGTGGAGAATTTGTTCATCTTGGCTCTGGCATCATGGGGTGGGGACAGAGATTGTATTTCTCCACTCCCTCCATGAAATGAAGGTTAGTGGGGGATTTGGACCTGGATGGAATAGTATCAGGGATACTTGCCCAAAGCAACGTTGTTTGGCTGGTTGAACCTTCTGGATACTGTCATAGCTTTACACCAACTTCCAATGAAACCACATCTGGGACCTCGTCACTAGTAAACTATGCAAACTGAATCACTGCTCCTCCTCTTGCCACCCTGTAGGACTTGGGAACATTACAATGTCTACACAGCTAAAAAGAAAAAAATTGCAAAGTCTGTTTTAACCTCCTAGACTTGTATTTTTCAGGAAGCTCATCTCCTGTGTCCCTGGGGTTTGATGATCACTTTATTCCCTGCCTGGGTGAAACTGGAAGCCTCTATAACTAAAATCCTGGGATAATGGGGAAGTGTCAGAAAAAAAGGGTAACTTCCAAAAGCAAACTGCTTAACTGTGTCACCGGCTGGGCAGTTCGTGCTTCCAGCTGCCTTTACTCCTCCTGTTTCATTATGAGCATGAATCAGAAATAGGGGGAAAGAAACACCAGGGTTTCACAGGTGCTCAGTGACTCTTCTTCATGGTAAACAAAAAAGACAATTTAAAAGAGAGGAACAACAAAAAATTCCTCTTTTTTTCCCCTCCCTAGAGAAAATTACTGCAGTCATAATAGTATCTAGAAAAAGAATTTAAAAACACAATAATGCTCCAAATTTTTGCAAATATGCTAAAATAATGAGCCAGATCAGAATTAGCATTTGCATTCCTACCTCACAGCACATCTGAAGTGCATGGATCAAGAGCAGTAATGCATGCCCTTTTCTGGCTTATTGCTTCAACATAAAATGTTGGTCATGTTCTTGAAGCTTAATTGTTCTCTTATTGCTATGGAATGTAATTAATATACAGTATGGTTTTTTTATATTGCTGCTCAAAGCTCCCTGATTCAGTCCTAGTCGGAGTTTTATTTGCAAAATCGGTAGGTTACATACAGTATCTTTGCGCGGGAGAGGTCAACTTGTAATGAGGTCTTTTATCTGATTTTTCCTTTCGCAGTAGGACATTACTCTTGTTATGGGGGAGCGTTAGATGAGGGGCTTGTATGTTAACATGAGTGGAGCAAGATTAGAAGATGGTATCTCTAGCACAAAATATTTCCACAGTAAACAGCATTCCTTCTATTTTATAACAATCTTCTTTCAAAATCAAAATAGCAGTGAACGCGTCACCACTTTGCTGTTCTGACTTTGAAGATAAAAGTACAGTAACTCTCTTTATATGAAGTTTATTTCCTGTATTTTCACTAACATGAGGATGGCTATAAAATTTACATACAGGACACTGCACTACATCCTCTTCTCCAAATAAATAACTAAATATAATGAGTGAATTCATTATTCAGTTGTTTTTGTCTCAAAATCTTGTCTGTGTTTTACCTTTGAAGACCCATTTAAAACTTTTTGCTACTCTTTTTTTCAAGACAAGCTTAATTTTTCATGGGTAAGATATGTAACAAATCTGTTTAACAAGAGATAAAAGCATGTGATTAACTTTTGAGAAGATAATTGGCACGTTACTATCTCTGACAAGACAATTGGAATATCTTTGTCGGTTGTTTGTAGTGTTGCATATTTTATGAGAGGTACAAAGTGAAGACAGGACTGTAATTTTATACATAGTACTCTGCTGATATAGCCCAGAGTGCATTGTTCTGTACATTGTTGGTGCCATTCTGTGCACATGTTCTCCAGGAACAGTATCTCCTGCTCAGACAGTATAGGATAGCTGTCTAGACTGTTTCCAGAATGCACGGGTACACAGAATGGTTGATGTAAGTGCAGATGCACAGATACAGCTGATATATGGGTGTGTTGTTAAAAACTGTTCTGAAGACACGATTCAGCCTTGTTTCCAGGCTAAATGAGTTTCATATGCTAATTACCAAGACATTGCTGTATTTGTAATCTAGATGGGGTTTAATTGGATGGTACTTCCTTCACAGTGAATTGGGACCATCCCTAGATCATCAGGAGAATCTACTACAGGGAGACCCAGTGCAGTGGTCCTTCTCTGTAAAAGCCAAGCACTCTGTTTGTAACACCCAGTGATCAGGAGGATAGACCAGAAACTGGGCTCAGGTAATAACGCCACAAAGATTAAAACATGAAACTTGGGAGAAAGTGAAAGCACCAGCACAAGAGTTGCTTTAACCCTTTCCTTTGTAGTGTCAGCTGCAACCCTCAGAGGGCATTTACTTGTTTACAAATTCTCATAATGTGTAGTGACACTGATTTCAAAGTTCAATTTGTTTGTATAAGGCTTAGTTTGAATTGGCTTTTTCTTCCTATGTACTAATAGATGATTTGTTTGGGCTAGATGCAACACTCCCATGAAAGCTAGCACTGCTCCCTTGAAGGACAAAGAGGGTAGCAGAAGGGTGATGCATTGGGCCACTGCTAACTATCGTTAAAGGGGGAAGCTGTTCATTATTTATTTTAATAGCCATAAAACTGTGTCAAAACTACCTTAATTTATGCTAGATGATCAAGTCCCTTAGTTTGAATGTGTTATCAGTGTCACAATATGATCCCAGCCCATCTTTTCATCCATTATATTGGATATTTGTTCCATGTTGGCATTGCACTTCATCTGTCTATCGTAGGTATTTATATGGCTCCCATCATACTGTATCTAAATGCCTCATAATCTTTAATGTAGTTATCCTCACAACACTCATCTTAGGGATGTTAAGTAGCGGTTAACTGGCTAATCGAGTAGTGGATGGAGTTTCCATTGATTGGTCAATAAGAAAGGGCAGTTTCAGCACTCACTCCCAGCTCGCACCAGCTCTCAGTATAACTCCCTGCTGCCATTCTGCACTATTAAAGGGACAGGGAAACTGGTGTGAGGACCCTGGCTGACTTCTAGTCCGAGGTCTCAGCCCCGCTTCCCTGCTACCATTCTGCATTATTAAAGGGACATGGAAGCCAGCATTCTCTCGCACTGACTTCCCTGTGCCTTTAATAATGCAGAGCAGCAGTTGGGGCGGAGGGGGAGCAAGCGAGTAGTCGACAGTGCTAATTTAACTCATCTCAGGTAGGAAAGTCTCTTATCTCCATATTACAGATTGGTTTTAAGACAGACACACACTAAGTGATCTGCTCAAGGTTACACAGGAAGTTTGCTTTCAAACTGGTAATATTGAGTCCCAAGGAAGCCCCAAACACTCCTTCAGTTTTCTTTGATAAATATCTCAGTACAAACCTGTGTTGTGTATTCTGGACTCAGAAGACTGAGAGGGGACATGATAGCGATTTTCAGATATCTAAAAGGTTGTCACAGGGAGAAGGGAGACAGTTGTTCTCCTTGGCCTCAGAGGATAGGACAAGAAGCAATGGTCTTAAACTGCAGCAAGGGAGGTTTAGGTTGGACATTAGGAAAAACTTCCTAACTGTCACGGTGGTTAAACGCTGGAATAAATTACCCAAGGAGATTGTGGAATCTCCATCACTGGAGATATTTAAATGCAGGTTGGACAGACACTTGTCAGGGACTAGTGCTTGATCTTGCCGTGAGGGCAGGAGATTGGACTCGATGTCCTCTCGAGGTCCCTTCCAGTTCTAGGATTCTATAATTCCACAAATCAAATTCCCATTTATATCAATGCAAGCTTGAAATACACAATCTACTGTGTGGAGAGTCAAAAGGTTTTTTTCCCTGAGTTAAACAGGCTGAACCTCTCTAGTCCAGAACTCTCTGGTCCAGAAACATCCGTCATCCGGGTTGATTTTAATTAGCTAGATGCCCACTTTTAATGGGTGTGGCCAAGTTTCACTGTGTACCCCCCAGTCCCACTTTATATAAGCCCACACTCTTTTTTTAATTTCTTTTCTCTGACGGTGTGGTTTAATGGCAATTGGGTTCAGAACAAATCCATTTCAAGAACTTTGAGAGGGGTTTCCCCTCTTTACTTCTCCTGCTTTGTGCACTTGGGATTCAGGACTTCCTTAAGTTGTTTGCTTTATTTTGTGTTTAGATGTAGCATATTAGAAAGGGAACAGGTTTTAAACATGATCCATTTACAAAGGCCTGAGATGAAAGTCTTAGAAATCACATATTTTTAAATATACAAGATAATTTGAACCATGTAAAAATGTAGCCTGTACCATTTTAATTATTAGACAGCCCTATGTCTTAGATCAAAGCTGATCTTAAAACACATTTATATTCAGAAAAGTAAAGATAAGAAAGGACTTTGCTTCCTGTGTATTCTGCAGCGCATACAGGTCCTCTGGTTATAAAGTAAACTGCATAGAATGTACTTAATGTAACTAGAACACGTTAAAACACCTGAAGGATGGGAGTGACTTCAGGTGATATCCTGGCCTCAGTTACTTCAACGGGACCAGGATTTTCACCCTTTTAGCAGGTATATTGCAGCAGATGAAGACATTACTGTGCTAACAGGAGAGCTTCTCTCCTTTGTGTGGTTAATCCACTGGGTCACTTCCAGGTTTAAATTAGCATAAAGGGTGGAGTGTCTGTAACTTGTAGTCTTTAAATAATGATTTGAGGACATCAGTAACTCGGCCAGAGGTAAGGGATCTATTCCAGGAGAGGGTGGGTGAGGTTCTGTGGCCTGCAATAAGCAGGTCAGACTAGATTATTGTGATGGTCCCATCTGAGCTTAAAGTCTGTTGGTCTGAATCTGAGATGTGATAGCTATGTTGATGGAAGAATGGTCAAGTCTGAGGGCCTGGTTCTATAGAAGAAATAGGCAACCTAGGCTAGTGAGTGGGCCACATAAGTGGCCCTCCTTCACAATGTCCACAAGATTGTCGTAACCAAGATGGTCTCCTGGGATAGTCTAGTTTTGCTAACTGCATTTGCGTACTAGAATTTGTGGGGTGCGCCAACTGATCAGTAGCAGCGCTTTGATTGGATGCAGAGGGAGTGCACAGCTCTCACCATCAGTGTTGTGTTCCGTAAGCGCACACCTCACTTCACGTCCGCTTGGTTTATGTGCATGTCACTTTAGTAATACCAGTAGGAAAAAAAAGTACATGGATGGACACCAACGGAATCTGGCACCCTAGTACATGGGCAACCATTAACAAAATGTCTCGTGGCCCACACACACAACCCCGATGGGACACAGGTTGCCCACAACTTTTGCGTGAGTTCTGCCCAAATTGGATTTTCAGGGTTTGTAAAGCAGGAGCTGTACTCTTGATCAAGGTACAAATATTAAATCTAGTATGTATATTTTAGAAGAAAGCTTTAGCTACTTATATGATACTAGCCAATTAGCCCGTCATAAGACGGGATTTTCAGGTCTCTCCTCCATGTTAGTTTTCTCTCCTGAGCCTCTGGCCTCTTGCTCCATCTCTCTCTCTCCTCCTCCTCCTACTGCCTCCCCCCCCCCCCCCCCTCTCTCTCAGCTCTCCTCCTCCTGCCTCTCATTCGGGGGACCGCGGAGCTCAAACGGTTGCTTGCGCCACTTGCTCCCATGCGGCGGCCTGGCTGAGCGGTGCAGGTCAGCCAAGCACCACAGCGGGAGGCGAAGGGGGGCAGTGACGTTCACAGCCAGGGGGCGGGGCCTGGATCCGCTGTCACACCGCATGTCACCGCCCCACCTCGCTTCACCTCCCGCCATGGCGCTAGGCTGACTTCTGCGCCACTCAGACGGGCCGCCGCAAGGGAGCAAGCAGCCGTTTGGGTGCACACTCCCCATGCAGCACAGGCAGCCCAGAGGGAATAGCCAGCATTTCAGCAACAGCGCCGCCCAGAGGAAACAGCCAGCATTTCAGCGTTACAGACTCTGACATTGGGCTACTATACATATGATAAGCAGTTCAAATTTATAATCAGAATAGTTTCTACAAACTCACTGCTTTTCATTGTTGAGAAAAGCTTTACCCAGCATTCTGCAGCTGTATGGGTTCTGAACGAAGAGCAAGAAGTTTGACCTGTCAGCTCATTTACCTTTTCCATAATACTGACAAAAATAGCATTCACTCATTACAAAATGTGCATGCCCTGAAAATCCCTAGTTAGGAAGCAATATATATCCGTTTCATGTCAGTAAAGGCGCTCTCTTACTCTAGTAGGCTCATCTCCTCCAGCCGTAGGAGAGCTGACAATTTACAGCAATATATTTTAATGGCAGCGAGAAACAAGTCTAGGGATTATTCTGTTTTTCAGTTTTTAATTTCCCAAATTCAAAACTATCCAAAGGATTTTGCTCATCTCTCTGAGTAGATATTATGCTTAATGGTATCCCAAATGTTCTAGCAGAGACAGAAGCCAGAACCATTTTATATATTGTTAATAGTTTGCTGCTTGTTTTAAAATAATCCCCTACCTTGTTTCCAAGGGTTTCAGCATTTCCAAGGGTTTCAGCATTCTTACTTGCATGCCGAAGTTATTCATTGTCACCTGCTGCAGTACCAGTGTATTGTATCCATTACAACAGGAGTGGGCAATAATTTTTGCAGGGGAGCCACTTCACAAATTTTGGCAGTGGTCGCAGGCTGCCCCTGAAGGGGCAGGACCACAGGCGGAAGGGGGCTGTTCCCTCTAGGTGCGGCCCACTCCTGGCAGGGGGAGGAGACTTTGTGTACTTCCCCTACCCCCAGGCTAATCAGGATCTAGGGATAGGGGATCACACGACATTTCCCTCACCTCACCCTGCCAGGGGAGCACGGTGCCTAGAGAGAACCACCAGCCATTTTGAACAGCTTGCGGTTCCCACTGGTGCCGTGCATCCAGACTGGGGAAGGAGACTTCGTGTGCTCCCCCCTCATCCCCAGGTCTCCAACAGCCTGAGGATGGGGGAGCGGCAGGGCAGCCTTGGGCCAGATCAAATGGCTTGGTGGGCTGGACTCAGCCCACGGACCCTGCTTTACCCACCCCTGCATTACAAGATACTTCACTTGTATTTTCAGGAAGGCCTATTGTGAACCCAACAGGTCTTGCAAAGCCTGACAATATTTCTCTTTCTGTTTGTGACTGATGGTTTTTCTTTACAGTCGACTGATTTCATTCTTGGGTGTTTACAACTGTCTTCTATAAATTTAATCTAGGCAGATGTTTTCCAAGCCTTCCCTTTTTTCACTCTTCAGTTTCCCTTTTTTCTTCATTCTCTAGACACTCTTCCCACTCACAGCTTCCCTCTCTGCCCTGATTCCTATCCACCCCTCAGACAGACCCCTTAATATCTACAGATCTTGCTTTGCTTAGTACATTTCCTGGAGCCTCCTCTCTGTCACTCCCAATATGATTTTCTCATAGAATTTATTCTCTTAATCTGAAAAAATGTAATGAGGTAGACATGATGCACACCACACACAGACACTTAACTGATAGACGCTCCGTCAGCCGCAGAAAGAGAAGTGATACAAATGTTGCTGATGGAATCAAAGAGAAAGGAACAGTCTGGCCTCCCCAGAAAAAAATGAAATATCACTTTCAGGGATATCTTCTGGTGACCTAAACAAACAGAAGGAAATGTCCTTCCAGAGATTCTGTAAAATCAGGCACCTCCAAAGCACACAGTCTAATGCACAGCAGGGAGTGAGCACAAAGCACAGCTGTTGCATTATTTTGGTCAGCTATTAATTTGAGACTGTTTGCTTAAAGTCTGGAAACATGCTTCAGAGATTTTTCTAGTGTGTTTAGCTAGTCTTATGGAGATGAAATCTTTGACAATTTGTACACTGGCATATCTGAGGGGGACTGGCATACTGTAAGAATAGGTAAGCCTCAGTTTATCATTTCAGTGCATTAGACATGTAGTGATACATTTTCATGTGATGCATATCACAGTAGCATTAAGGATTCACTGTCATGTTGAATCTTGAGCTAATTCTTTTTGCAAGCTTCGATGAATTGCTAATGCAGAGTCGGATCATAGAGCTGCTCCCCACACAGCATTCCTGTTAGCAGGAGCACTATAAAGCCCATAATTTGACAATATGTTACTGGGCTACTAAGTGAAACTAATGTTTTCAAAAGCATGTAATCACTGAGGAGCCTGAGTCTTTTACACTTTGTTTCCAGAAACAATGAACATTTACAATATTTGAGCAAAGGAAGGGTCTCCAATGTGTTGTAGGTAACCCTGTATTTTGATACTTTGCCTTTCCCCGGTACTGGGCCAGCTTTTTGTCCAAAGCAATACCTGAGCTAGCATGAGGCCACCTATACTGATTACCAGTTCCATCTGTCATTGCTTCTGTTTTGTTGTTAAATGGCAGTCATCCATGGACAGGATATCGAGTCCTAAATCAGAACTTTTTTTTTTTTTTTTAAGTCCTGAGCAGATACTGAATTTTAAAGGGGATTAGCCCTTCACAAGCAATGCCAGAATAGTCAGCTACTTGTGATATCCTTCTAATCTCTAGGGGTATGTCTACACTAGAAAGTTAGTTCGAACTAACGGACGTTAGTTCGAACTAACTTTCCTAGGCGCTACACTAGCGCTCCGTTAGTTCGAACTTAATTCGAACTAACGGAGCGCTTAGTTCAAACTAGGTAAACCTCATTTTACGAGGACTAACGCCTAGTTCGAACTAGCTAGTTCGAACTAAGGGCTGTGTAGCCCTTTAGTTCGAACTAGTGGGAGGCTAAGGCTTCCCAGGTTTCCCTGGTGGCCACTCTGGCCAACACCAGGGAAACTCTATTGCCCCCCTCCCGGCCCCGGAGCCCTTAAAGGGCCACGGGCTGGCTACTCACTTTGTGCCAGTTGCAAGGCTGCAAGCACCCGTGCCTGCACAGCCTGCACCTGCCACAGGATGAGCCAGCCATCTGAGGGCTCCCAGCCCTCCACTGCTCCCCAGGACCAGCCTGGCGGCTCCCAGGAGCCTGCCCGGGGGCGCAAAAGGCGGGCGCCCGCCTGGTCAAGTGCGGAGATCGTGGACCTCATCGAGGTTTGGGGGGAAGCCTCCAATGTCCACGATCTCCGCACTAGCCACCGGAACGCGGCCGTCTACGGACGCATGGCTGCCAGCCTGGCCGCCAGGGGCCACCAGCGCAGCCGGGAGCAGGTGCGCTGCAAGATTAAAGACTTGCGGCAGTCCTACTCCCGGGCTTGCCTGCCAGGGGCCGACCCGGAGGCCGGCCCCCACTTCCATGCCCTGGACCGCATCCTGGGGCCTCATGCCGTCCCTGCCCCCCGGGACGTGATTGACCCCGGGGCAGAGGGACCGCTCCTGGAGACGGAGGAGGAGGAAGAGGGCTCTGAGAGCCAGGAGCCTGCCGCCAGCCTGCCCAGGACCCGGGACCCCCGAGGCACGCCACAGACCCGCTCGCCTGCATCGTCAGAGGCCGGGGAGGCGTCCACCTGTGAGTACCCTCGTGTTCCCCTTATGTGTACGGGGGGCTGGGGCGAGAGGGAGCCCCGGGACCGTGCGCCTGGGCCTTGCCCACCACGGAGCAGCAGCTGGGGATCCTGCAGGGGCCCTGGCCTTGCAGAGGGGAGCTGGGTTTCACACACCTGGGCCCCTGGGGAAATTGACCGCTGGTCTTCTTGCACCACAGCTGCAGCACCTGGGCCTGCAGGGCGCACCACCCCGCCTGCAGCAGCCGCCCGCGCCCGGGCAAGCAGGACAGCCAGGAACCAGGAGGACTACCAGAGGCGGCATCTCCGGTTCCTGGACCAACAGCTCCGTCTCCAGGACCACTGGGTCCAGGAGGACCTCAGGCTGCGCCGGAGGAGTCTGGAGGCCCTGGAGGAGCAGGGCCGTGCCCTGCGAGGCCACCTCCAGAGCCTGCTGGACCGCTTTCCATTTCCTCCTCCCCCTGCTCCCCCTCTTGCTCCCCCTCTTGCTCCCCCTGCTCCTCCTGCTTCCGCTCCTGCTTCCTCCACACCCCCTGTCCCCTCTGCCCCCCCCTCCACAACCATTCCCCACCGACGCCCCCGGACCCGCAGTGTGGCGAGACGGGAGAGGCAGCCGGACTCCCACCCCTGAGCTTTCCTTTCCCTTCCTCCCTTCCCTCCCCTCCCCTTCCAGCTCCCTCGTCCCAGTTTTCCCCCTCCCTTCTCCCACCTTCATTCCTCCCCCACCCCAGTTCTGTGAAATAAACAGACGTTTTTGTTGGAAAAACAGGTGTCTTTATTTGACAGTAGGTAGGGAGGGGAAAGGGGAAGGGGGGGGGGTAGGGTGGAAGAAGGCCCCAGTGGGGCATGCAGGGAGAGGTCAGTCCTCCTCCTCCTCCACCTGGAAGCTCTCCCGCAGGGCTTCCCAGATCCGGATGGCCCCCCGCTGGGCTTCCCGGACGGCGGCGGTGCGGGGCTGACCGTAGTGTCCAGCCATGCGGTCAGCCTCAGCCATCCAGGCTGGCAGGAAAGCCTCCCCCTTCCGCTCACACAAATTGTGGAGCACACAACATGCCGCCACCACGGGAGGGATGTTGTGCTCGGCCAGGTCCAGACGGGTGAGGAGGCATCGAAAGCGGGCTTTCAGTCGCCCGAAGGCCCCCTCCACCACGATGCGGGCCCTGGTCAGCCTGGCATTGAAGGCCTGGCGGGAGGGATTGAGGTGCCCCGTGTAGGGCTTCATGAGCCAGGGCTGCAGTGGGTAGGCGGCATCCCCCACCAGGCAGACGGGCATGTCCACGTCCCCGACCCTGATGTGGCGGTCGGGGAAGAAGGTCCCGTCCTGCAGCCGCTGGCACACGGAGGAGTTCCGGTACACCTGTGCGTCGTGTGCTTTGCCGGACCAGCCCACATTTATGTCCGTGAACTGTCCCCGGTGGTCACACACGGCCTGCAGGATGACGGAGAAGTACCCCTTGCGGTTCACGTAACGGGACGCCTGGTGTTCCGGGGCACGGATGGGGATGTGCGTCCCGTCGATGGCCCCCCCGCAGTTGGGGAAGCCGAGGGCGCCGAATCCCCGGATGACGGCGTCCGGGTCGGCGAGGCGGACCACCCTGCGGAGCAGCACCCGGTTGATGGCCTTGACCACCTGCGGAGAGAGACACAGCAAAGCGCCAATCAGTGGGGCGCCCGGGTGGCTGGGAGCGTGCGTGTCCTGGCAGTGCCCCGCGCCCCACTCCCGGAAGCAACCCCCCTGGCGGCGTGTAGTACGGCCGGGACAGCCCGACTCCTCCGGTGCGGGGCACTTTCGCCTCCTCCCGCCCCCCCTTTGTCCCTGGGGTGGCCCCATCCCCTCCTCGCAGGCCCCCTCCCCCCCGGCTCGGTGGCCGACGAGCGCCGTACCTGCATGAGCACCGCTCCGACGGTGGATCTCCCCACGCCGAACTGGTTCCCGACGGATCGGTAGCTGTCCGGCGTGGAGAGCTTCCATAGGGCGATGGCCACCCGCTTCTGGAGTGGGATGGCGGGTCTCATGCGAGTGTCCCTTCTTTGCAGGGCAGGGGCGAGCCACTCGCAGAGTTCCAGGAAGGTGTCCCTCCTCATCCTAAAGTTCTGGGTCCACTGTCGGTCGTCCCAGCGCTCCAGGACGATGCGGTCCCACCAGTCGCTGCTGGTGTCCAGACGCCAGACGCGGCGGGGCACGCCGGTGCCGGGGCGCCGCCGCGGCTCCTCCATGGCCCCCAGGGCGGCCAGGCGGAGAGGCAGGGGGCTGACGTTCCCCAGGTGGTGCCAGGCAGCCTCGAGCCATTGCTGGCAGGCTTGCAGCAGCAAGTCCAGAACGTGCACCAGAAGGTGCAGGGCGAGCCGTGGCTCCATGTTGCCACCTGCGGCGGTCCCCCCCGAAGGGAAGCACCGACACAGACGGGCACAGAGACCGACGCTTTGCTGTCCCTCGGCGAGGTTGGCAAGCAAGCAGGAAAAGCTGAGGACCGGCTGTCCAGGGGGGTCCCTTTAAGCACGAGCCTCAGATAGCCTCAGACAGCAGCCACACAAAGCAACTGCTGACCTGATGCCCTGCCAGAACCGGTTTCAGCTGCCCTTAAATGCCCCCCTGCGTCCAATCAGTGTGGACGCGCTAGTTCGAACTAGCAAAACGCTAGTTCGAACTAGTTTTTAGTTCTAGATGCGTTAGTTCGAACTAGCTTAGTTCGAATTAACTAATTCGAACTAAGTTAGTCCGAACTAGCGCTGTAGTGTAGACGTACCCTAGATGCAGGAAAAAAGGTCATTGAACATTTGTGGTAGCAAGTTATAGCACTTTATTTCTACATCTGTTCACTGGACTTCCTGTGGTTTTTCATTAAATTATATCATAGACAGCCCAGATAGTCTGTAACTCCTGATCCTTCTAGTTATACTGCTTCTCCAACCACTAAATCTGACTTCTGCTTTGCCTAGCAGAGGGAAGCAAGACATGTCTATGTGGTAGGTTGATTCACTGGAGCTGATAAACTTGCTGTCTGCAGTGTAGGCTTCAGTGGAAATCCTAGCATTACCTTGGGCTTTAAAATTCAAAGCAACTAAATGCCTTTAAGATTGTTTGTTTTAAACTAGCGTGGGTCTATAGAATTGTCTTCACTCAATGAGGTTGTGGCTGCTACAAATAGGGAGAATGCCCAGACTTGTTTGGGTCATGACAGTCAGTTCAAAGATTGCTAGCAAAGGGTGCAGGTGAATAATAATGTGTGTGTTCTGCATGCTTTCTCCTAGCAGAAGAGTGTAGCTGATAGTTAACTGAGAGAAAGCACGAGTGAACAGAGCTAAGGAAAAAGATGCAGGTGCTGATTTGTCCAAAGACCAGATTTTCAAAAGTTACTAGTGATTTTGGATGCATTCATTTTAGGGATGTTAGACATTGTGTAATTGAATAGTCATGTAACCACATGAAATCTTAACGGAGCTTGGACCCTTTGTGGACAGGTGCTGCTCCTGCAGACCAGCCTCTGGCCATGGTGAGCCCTAGCCACTGCGGACTGTGGCTGCTTTGCAGCAGAGGCAAATTGACGGAGCCAGCACTGGCCTTAGGGGAAATGGTGCTGTGGGCAAACTTGTGTTTTGGTGCTCCAACCCTGTGGGCATAGCACCACCCATTTCTCCTGGCACCCATGGGCTTCCCAACCCGCACACCTCTATCCTGTGCTTTCTCTACCATTAACCCCTGCATTATGTCCCCTTTGCCCCTAAGCTCTGAATAGTGCCCTCTTCATCCCAACCCCTGCACAGTACCCTCCACCCCCTTTGTCCAGCAACACCCAGACCCACTAGCCCCTCACCCCCTGGCTACTGCACCCTGAATATGGACCCAATTTGCCCAGCCCTAAGGCCGGCCCTACATGAAGCCGGCGCATGTGGGGAGCCAACTTGAAAGCAGGTTCCCTGTATGTATCGGCTCCAACCTCTATCAGAGGGAGCAGCGTGGGGGTGGAGGGAGCGAGCAGGGTCTGGTGCTCATGGAGAGTTTGCTTCAAGTTAGGTCCTCAGGGTATGTCTACACTACCCTCCTACTTTGAACTAGGAGGGTAATGTAGGCATACCGCACTTGCAAATGAAGCCCGGGATTTGAATTTCCCGGGCTTCATTTGCATAAGCGGGGAGCCGCCATTTTTAAAACCCCGCTGGTTCGAACCCCGTGCAGCGCGGCTACACGGGGCTCGAACTAGGTAGTTCGGACTAGGCTTCCTATTCTGAACTACCGGTACACCTCGTTCCACTAGGAAGCCTAGTCCGAACTACCTAGTTCGTGCCCCGTGTAGCCGCGCTGCACGGGGTTCGAACCAGCGTGGTTTTAAAAATGGCGGCTCCCCGCTTATGCAAATGAAGCCCGGGAAATTCAAATCCCGGGCTTCATTTGCAAGTGCGGTATGCCTACATTACCCCGCTAGTTCGAACTAGCGGGGTAGTGTAGACATACCCTCACTGGTACCGGTTCCTGCTCTCCTCCTGCCTCTGATACAGGGGCAGCAAGCGACGGGGGAGTGTGTGTCGCTGAAAGATTAACTGACAAGCTCAGCTACATGTTGACATCCCCAGTCCATTTTGGGGTGCACAATTGAAATGTTCTAGACTCTGCACCTAGTTTTCAGCAAGCACAGTACAGCCCATCCACCCTCTGAAAATCAGGGCCCTTTGAAGTAATTTATCTTGCATATCCGGAAACTGAATTAATCAATATCAGTAGCTACTTCTGAAAAATCTTGGCCACCATGTTTGTTTTTCCATAATTCAGTTACCCTAAACAGAACACAGAAGGAAATAGTTGCCCAGATTATTTATCTGAATAGCAGTACAAACAGTATGTAGAATTCTGACAGATCTGTGCGTCTCTTAAGTTAGTGTATTTGTGATTCTTATGAGTATTCTAAAATGTTTGTGATACAAGGTAGTTTTACAGCTGTCCTAGGTTGTTGGTTTAGTACGGTCTCTCCTACCTATTTTGTAATTGTCAAAGTTCATCCATTTAGAAGTAGTACATGTAAAAATAAATTGCATGAAGTTGCATTTAAACATTCTTTGACTGTCCTTTGAACTACAGTATGTAAAAAATGTTAAACATTTGTCAACTTTTTGACCTTTTAGGGGATACTTAATCCCTGCTGTCATTTGTAAACTATTTTTAAATGAGTCTAGTGAGACAGGCACAGGTCATATAAAATACACCTTGGTAATCCTAAATGTTCTCATAGCAGTGTTTGATAAACACCCCTAATTTTTTAAATGGAACAGTACAGGCTTATTTTTCTTAACTATAAAGAAAAAACTATAAAGAGGTGCTAGAATGGTAAATCTGGAGATTAGAGACCTTTGCTAGCCATGGAATGGGGAGAGTCTCCAGGATGCCTCAGGATTGAACTAGAACAAGAGAGCTCCATGAACATTCATTTCTTGACCTCTTTGTTGAAATTGCCAGAAAAGGTGTCACTTAAGGTAGCTTTTGATGCCTGAGGTGGATACCCTTTCACTTTAGGCCACCAATTAGTTTAACATAGTCCACTAACCAGTGGTTGATAATTATACTGCTTTTATTGAGGCAGGGTCTGAATTAGTGAGCTAGAAGTCAAAAGCTCCATATCTCATCAACCCAGTGAGCCATCCAGTGTCCACTGCTTAGGTATTTAATCAAATTCTGGTCATATCTGTCACTACTTGTACTCTTTTTATGAAGACATAACTGAAATTGCATGCCGTAACTGCAGACCATAGACACGCTGACATAAACTTACAGGCAGTCCCCGGGTTACGCGGATCCGACTTATGTCGGATCCGTACTTACGAACGGGGCTTTTCTCACCCTGGAGGATGCGGGCGGCGGGACCGCCCAGACGCGCCGCAGTCCTGCTGCTCGCGTCCTCCGGGGCGAGAAAAGCTGCTCCGCGTCTCCCTGGTCTGCTGGGGGGGCCCCCACCCCAGCAGACCAGGGAGACGCGGAGCAAAGCCACGGAGGACCCGGGTGGGGGGACCGCTCAGACGCGCCACGGTCCCGCCACCCGGGTCCTCCGCGGCTTTACCCCGCGTCTCCCTGGTCTGCTGGGGGCGCCCCCCCCCCCCCCAGCAGATCAGGGAGACACGGAGCTAAGCTGCAGAGAACCCAGGCAGCGGGACCGTGGCGCGTCTGAGCGGTCCCCCCACCCGGGTCCTCCGCGGCTTTGCTCTGCGTCTCCCTGGTCTGCTGCCTCCCCCTCCCCCACAGCAGACAAAGGAGACGCGGAGCAAAGCCGCCGAGGACTCGGGCGGCGGGACCGCGGCGCGTCTGGGCAGTCCCACCGCCCGGGTCCTCTGCGGCTTTGCTCCGCGTCTCCCTGGTCTGCTGGGGGCAGGGGGGGCCAGCAGACCAGGGAGACGCGGAGGACCCGGGTAGCAGGACCCGGGTGGCAGGACCGCGACGCCGCCCGCGACTCCCTGGTCTGCTGGGGGGTTGGGTGCACAGCTAGTGCGCCCTCCCGCCCCAGCAGACCAGGCTTTTCTGTGGTAGAGCAGCCTGTGGTAGAGCAGCTGGGGCGTTGCCGGTTAGTCCTGCAGCGCCGCTCTCGGCGCTACGGGACCAACCCGGCAGCACCCCAGCTGCTCTGCCCCAGGCCTCCTGATTCAGCCACTGCTGGTCAGTTTCAGCAGCGGCTGAATCAGGACGCCTTGGGCAGAGCAGCTTGGGTGCTGCTGGGTTGGTCCAGGAGCGGCGCTACTGGAGCAACCCAGCAGTACCCCAACTGCTCTGCCCCAGGCGTCCCCAAGTCAGCTGCTGCTGAGACTAACCAGTGGCTGACTACAGGAAGCCCGAGGCAGAGTTGCTCTGCCCCGGGCGTCCTGGAATCAGCTGCTGATCAGTTTCAGCAGCAGCTGACTTGGGGATGCCTGGGGTTCTTAAGTTGCATCTGTATGTAAGTCAGAACTGGCGTCCAGATTTAGCCCCTGTTGAAACTGATCAGCGGCTGATTCCAGGAAGCTCGGGGCAGAGCAACTCTGCCTCGGGCTTCCTGTAGTCAGCTGCTGGTCAGTTTCAGCAGCGGCTGAATCTGGACGCTAGTTCCGACTTACATACAGATTCAACTTAAGAACAAATCTACAGTCCCTATCTTGTACGTAACCCGGGGACTGCCTGTATTTCAAATCTCATTATTGACAGCTAAACTTTTAAGACAAACCTGCAGAGTTTTCAAGGAAAAAAAAAAGCAACATGACAGGTGAAAAAAAATTAAAGGTCCTTTACATTGCCAGAGTGGTGTAAAGGAGACTTTTGTAAAAGGTTAGTGGCCTTATCTATGCTTATGGTACTTTACTGATTAGAACTGGTCTAAATTTTTTACTGAAAACATTTCCTATTAAAATGTGGTCTGCAACAGTTTGCTGCTGACCTTTCTGGAGATGGTCAGTAGTCAATATAAATTGTGAGTTTGAATCCACAGGCCTCATTTGCTCTTCAGATTCCTGTGATGTAACACTAAGAAATGACTGAGCATATCTGTTGACTAATATCTGGTAGTAAATGGTCAATACTCCATTACTATTACAGCAGGTTTGGGTATTTCTTTCAATGCTTCCCAATTCCAGTCTCCGACCATTGTACTGTAATTTAAATAAAATTACCAGAATAACTGGAACTAACAGAATTATATAGTGTTATTTTAATAAATAAAATAGGCAACATTTTAAAATATTGTGTACAAAAAAATTAATTTGTGGTTCAGCATTTTTAATTTTTGGACTAGAATTTCCTAGGTATTATTTGTGCATGCGTGTATATGTAATGCTTTCTTAAAGGCAGTGTTGTTTATCCTAACCCTAAATAGCTTTTATTATAATTTATATTTTTATGCTTTTGTTCCAAAAGATCCAGAATCATTTAAATAACATATATTCTGCAGCCATTTCTGGCATGGAAGATGGCAGCCATTTAAGAATTTGTCTATACTAGGAAATTTAATCATGCTTTAAATGAGAGTTAAATGCATTGAGTTAGCGGGTGGAAAACTGAACATGACAGAAAATAATTAGGGGGAATGCATAGGATCAGAAAGGTGGAAATTTGGAGGAAGGTAATTTGGAAGATGAGGAAGACTTTGAGAATTTGATGCCAAGAGGGAAGGTAACAGAGAAGGTTTAGTGAAAAGTGTGGGGATCTAATAGGCAAGAGATTCTTATGAGGATAGTAAGTCATGGAGGAAAGGGAGTAGATGGGGAAGGAATGGCACATCAAAGAACTGAAGATAGTATGAAATTTGGGGATACCAATTGAGTATAAAGGGATTTCCAGGGAATCCGATGGGTGACAGGAAAACTGAAGTGCCAGGAAGACTGTAGGAATGAGGAGGAATGGGGTATGCCAGTAGTTGAAAGGGAACTTGGGGGAGCATCAGAGGAGGAGGAAAAGGGGATGAGGCACTTGCCAGAATACTGTGAAGTTAACCAGGAAAGGCATGAAAATAGGCACAGCAGAGAATGATGCATGAAAAATAGGATGTTTGGAATTAAGGAAGGAGAGAGTGAAGTGGGAGAGGAAACATTGGGAAAGAGAAGTCTGGAATGCTGAGGAGGAAAGAGAAAATTTGGGGGAAGTACAGACTGAAAGGATGTGGTAAGGAGAAGGGACTTCTAGGGTGTAGTGATAGCATTGAAGAGAGTAGAGAATAAGTGAAGGAAACAGAATGAGGAGAAAAGGAGAAGAGAGAAAAAAGGGTGAGAATTGAAAAGATTTGGGAAAGGGAAAATTAACTTAATGGAGAGTAGAAGAGTTTGGCATGATTCAAGAGAAGGGAGGAGACTTTGGGGGAGAGGAGGTGGAGGAAATAGCATTGGTTTGAGGTTGAGGAAGGGATTTGAAGAGGAATCTGCTCTGCCATAGACTTCTTGAGTGAAGTATCAGAGGGGTAGCCGTGTTAGTCTCAATCTGCAAAAGCGGCGAGGAGTCCTGTGGCACCTTATAGACTAACCGAAGTGTTGGAGCATAAGCTTTAGTGGGCAAAGACCCACTTCGTCAGATGCATGAAGTGGAAATTTCCAGAGGCAGGTATAAATATGCAGGCCAGGATCAGGCTAAAGATGACGAGGTGGATTCAATCAAGGAGGATGAGGCCCACTTCTAGCAGCTGATCTGGAGGTGTGAATACCAAGAGAGGAGAAGCTGCTTTTGTAGTTAGCAAGCCATTCACAGTCTTTGTTTAATCCTGAGTTGATTGTGTCAAACTTGAAGATGAACTTTAGCTCAGCAGTTTCTCTTTGAAGTCTGGTCCTGAAGTTTTATTGCTGCAGGATGGCTACCTTTTAGATCTGCAGTTGTGTGTCCAGGGAGATTGAAGTGTTCCCCTACAGGTTTTTGTATGTTGCCATTCCTAATATCTGATTTGTGTCCATTGATTCTTTTACGTAGGGACTGTCCAGTTTGGCCGATGTATATAGCAGAGGGGCATTGTTGGCACACGATGGCATATATTATGTTAGTAGATGAGCAGGAGAATGAACCAGTGACGGTTTGGCTGATCTGGTTAGGTCCTGTGATGGTGTTGCTGGTGTATATATGTGGGCAGAGTTGTCATCAAGGTTTGTTGCATGGATTGGTTCCTGAGTTAGAGTTATTATGGTGCAGTATATTGTTGCTGGTGAGAATATGCTTCAGGTTGGCGGGTTGTCTGTGAGTGAGGACTGGCCTGCCTCCCAAGGCCTGTGAAAGCGAGGGATCATTGTCCAGGATTGGTTGTAGATTGCTAATGATGCGTTGGAGAGGTTTTAGCTGAGGACTGTAGGTGATGGCCAGTGGTGTTCTGTTGGTTTCTTTCTTGGGATTCTCCCATAGCAGGAGGCTTCTGGGTACATGTCTGGCTCTGTCAATCTGTCTCCTCACTTCCTCGTGTGGTTATCATAGTTTACAGAATGCTTGTTGAAGATCTTGTAGGTTAGGTCTCTGTCTGAGGGGTTGGAGCATATGCGGTTGTACCTCAGTGCTTGGCTGTAAACAATGGATTGTGTGGTGTGTCCGGGATGGAAGCTGGAGGCATGCAGGTAAGCATAGCGGTCAGTAGGCTTTCGGTCACTTATTTGCACTGTGGTATCCAGGAAATGGACCTCCCATGTAGACTGGTCCATGCTGAGGTTGATGGTGGGGTGGAAGCTGTTGAAATTGTGGTGAAATTCTTCCAGAGTCTCCTTCCCATGGATCCAGATGATGAAGATGTCATCGATGTAGCGTAGGTAGAGAAGGGGAATAAGAGGACGAGAGGTGAGGAAGAGTTGTTCCAGGTCAGCCATAAAAATATTGGCGTATTGTGGGGCCATGTGGGTGTCCATAGCAGTGCCACTGGTCTGGAGGTATATATTGTCACCAAATCTGAAATAGTTGTGTGTGAGTGAGCAAGTCGCACAGGCCATGTTCCACTACAAAATTAAGTTGACCTATGTTACGTGGCATACAGCTGCTGCAATTATTACATCACTTGTGTGCGTTCACCCTGCATTCCTTGTCTTGGCTATGTACATCCTCGCTAGGAGCACTTGTATCAACACAGAGTGCAGTGCACCATGGGTAAGTAGGCTACTGTGCAACTGCTACCATGTTTTGGAAAGTATTGCAGTACAGGCAGTCCCCGGGTTACGTACAAGATAGGGACTGTAGGTTTGTTCTTAAGTTGAATCTGTATGTAAGTCGGAACTGGCGTCCAGATTCAGCCGCTGCTGAAACTGATCAGTTTCAACAGCGGCTGAATCTGGACGCCAGTTCTGACTTACATACAGATTCAACTTAAGAACACCAGGCATCCCCAAGTCAGCTGCTGCTGAAACTGACCAGCAGTGGCTGAATCAGGACGCCAGGGGCAGAGCTGCTGGGGTGCTGCCCGGTTGATCCAGTAGCGCCCAGAGCGGCACTATGGGACCAACTGGCAGCGCCCCAGCTGCTGTACCACAGGTGTCCAGAGCAAAGCCGCGGAGCACGGGGGCAGCGGGACAGCCCAGACGCGCCGTGGCTGTCCTGCTGCCCTCGGGCTCCGTGGCTTTGCTCTGCTTTGCTCCCCGGGGGACAGGGAGCAAAGCGGCAGAACACGCGGGCAGCGGACAGCCCAGACGCGTCTGGGCTGTCCGCTGCCCGCGTGCTCCGCGGCTTTGCTCTGCTTTGCCCCCCGTCCCCCTGGTCTGCAGACCAGGGAGACGGGGGGCAAAGCAGAGCCAAGCCGCGGAGCACGTGGGCAGCGGACAGCCCTGTCCGCTGCCCGCGTGTTCCGCCGCTTTGCATCCTCTCCCTGGTCTGCTGGAGACCAGGGAGAGGAAGGGCCCCGTTCGTAACTGCGGATCCGACGTAAGTCAGATCCGCGTAACTCGGGGACTGCCTGTACTTCATGGGACCAAAATGAGGTGTACAGAGGTGACTGGAAGCATGGTTTCAACTTCGCAAAATGCAGTTTTCTCCACCCAATAATTTTGTCTGAGTCCCGTAATATTTTGCACCTCTTTTCAAAATCCTCACAAAACTGCATGTCCCTTCTCACTCTCTGTAGTCTGACAGAAGCATACAGATTGCACAGCTCTGCACTATTATCATGGGTGTGGAAAGCACAAGGTGCTTGATTTGTACTATTTACTGAATTGCAAAGGAGCTGAGGGGAACATGACAGTTTCCTTAAAGGATATTGAGATGCCGGTGTATGGAAACCAACTGGCTAAGCAGCAGTTCAGCAGAAAAGGATCTGGCGTTACAGTGAATGAGAAGCTGGATATGAGTCAACAGTGTGCCCTTGTAGCCAAGAAGGGTAATGGTATATTGGGGTGCATTAGGAGGAGCATTTCCAGTAAATCTAGAGAAGTGATTATTCCCCTTTATTTGGCACTAGTGAGGCCACATCTGGAGTATTGTGTCCAATTCTGGCCTCCCCACCATGGAACGGATGTGAACGCATTGGAGAGGGTCCAGCAGAGGGCAACGAAAATGATTAGAGAGCTGGAGCACATAACCTACATGGAGAGGCTGAGAGATTTGGCCTTGTTTAGTCTGCATTAGAGAAGAGTGAGGGGGGAATTGATAGCAACCTTTAACTACCTGAAGGGAGGTTCCAAAGAGGATGGGGAGAGGCTGTTCTCAGTAGTGACAGGTGGCAGAACGAGGAGCAATGGTCTCAAGTTGCGGTGAGGGAGGACTAGATTTGACATTAGGATAAACTATTTCAGTAGGAAGGTGCTAAAGCACTGGAATGGGTTACCTAGAGAGGTAGTAGAATCTCCGTCCCTAGAGGTTTTTAAGTCCCAGTTTGACAAAGTTCTGGCTGGGATGATTTAGTTGGGGTTGGTCATGCTTTGGGCAGGGGGCTGGACTCGATGACGACCTGAGGTCTCTTCCAGCCCTATGATTCTATGACTGAACAGTGGAGATCTGCTAAGTGTGCTCCCAAGCAGGGCAACCAGGAAAAAGAATTGCAAACATTTTCAGAATTTTAAAAAGAAAGGTTGGCTTCCTATCTACTTGACCACTGAGCAATGAAGTTCATAAAAATAACAGAGCAGTCAGTGTGGAACATTGTAGGACAGCTCCTGCAGGCCAGTAAGGGTGCATTTACACTGCAGGTGTTAGCTGTATCTCTTTGAACAGAATGGAGAAGGTCTTATGGACACTACTCCCGACAGTCACCTAGTGACTGAGCTCATCCGCTAGGGATGGTATGTCAGGTGCGTGACCCCCAACCGTATCTGATCACCGGAGAGTATCAGATCTTAGATTAATAGGGCACGTAAAATAAAGACTTAAGATGGGAATTTTACTGAAAACCACGGGACTATATTATTTGACAGAATATTTAACAAATATACCTCTAATGAACATGGAAGGGGGCAGTCCCCTCTTATACTACATGGACGAGGAAGGGAAGTCCCTCCAAGTCCCTATACCTACTTACAGAGTCTGCGGCGACAAAGGGCGATTGAGGTGGTGCTGGCGACCTACAACCCTCGGGCTTATTGAAAGCCTTTAGGGAGGAACTGCCTGGCGTCCCTCGTCGGATGATCCCGATGCTTAGTGACCTACGATCCCTTGGCTAATTGGAAGCTGCAGGAGAGGAACAGCTAAGGAGATCCCTTGAAGTGCAGATGGAGAGGGATGACGGTCGGTTCACCTTCCGCGAAGCTTCTGGTCCTCGACACCTCTTCTCTGCGCTTCGGAGCAGCAGGATCAGGCGATAGAAACTAGACTCTATCCTAACCTACCCTAAACTTAACCTAAAAATAAAACCTTATTCTAAATCGCGACGAGCCCGACGAACAAGCACGAGGACGGCCGACATGCGGTGACCGACGTACAGACTCGACAACGAGAACTAATCTAACTAAAATACTAAGCTAACTAACCTAATTACCTAACCTAAGTGAGTAGATCTGACCTTCCGTCAGATCTAACCCTGGAAGTTAACATTTAAAAGAGTGAAGCATGGCCTTGCGCAAGCTTCCCTTAAAAGAATCTCTTTACAAGACCTCTTTCATACACCTAGGACAAGAATGATAAACACACTCTCTCTCTAATCTAGCCTAGAGCCTATCCCGACGGAACAAGAACCCGACGCGAACAGCAACTGCTGCGCGGCAGAGGCTTAAATACTCAAGGTTCATACATATTCATAAGTGTTCCGCTCAGAGGTGATTGGCTTATAGGAAATGCTCTCCAGGCGTGGTTTAAAACCATTGGTTGACACATGGCTTATGAATATTCATGTTATATTCAAATTACAACAGGCAGGTGAGTTATTATTTTCAAACTCTAACAGCTACCTGTAGACGTAACAGATCTATATTTCTAAAATGGATGACCAGAGAAAATTCTATTTCAAAATGGAGTTTTGGAATCCATTTTGAGATGAGGCAGTATTTTGCATATATTTAGATCTACATACATTTCAATGGGTAAATAACCTCATACATATAAATGACATCAGTCCTATAACATGCATATAAACACTTTACAGATGTTCACAGGGTAATCTCACAGTATATATTTTACATTGGCATTCAATCATTCAATCTCATTGTTCACATTTTACATGAACATATCAGTTCTGCCTTACACAGGGCTTAACTTGAAATAAGCTATGCAAATTGAGCTTTGTCAATTGCGTATCTTATTTCGAAATAGCTTATTTTGAAATAGGGAGCGTCTACACAGCACTTATTTTGAAATAGAGCACTCTTCCTTTGACTTCCCTTATTCCTTGTACAATGAGGGTTACAGGAGTAGGAATAAGAAGTCCTCCAGCTTTACAGTATTTTGACACTATTTTGAAAGAACTACCTGCTGTGTAGACATGGACCAAGTTATTTTGGAATAGCATTAGTTATTTCAAAATAGTGTTGCAGTGTAGACATACCCTAAGAGTCAACATATGTAACATAGCATCTATGCTGATGCTACACACTCAGGGATGGTGCTTTTAAGTTGTTATAGCGTGGGACTTACAGTGGTGTGAGTGTTGTTTAAGTGTAGAGATCTCCACAGCTAAATTGACATAAGCGGCCTTACATTCACCTAACCGTGTAGTGGAGACCAGGCCTTATTCTCTCCATGACTCAATTCCCCATCTGTTTAAAAGGGAATAACAAAACTGTCCAATTAACTGTCCCAATTAATGTTGGGAAGAAAAATATGCCAAAGACTGTGGGGTGCTCCGATATTCAGTAACAGGGGCAATACAGTACTTAAAATAGCTCTGTCTTAGACCATATACTAGGATCAGAACAAAGCTAGTTAGAACTCTGTTTAGGGTTGTAGCTCTCTCCAATCTGATCCCACTGTGAGTAGAGCCAGAGTGCCAATCTGAGAGAATGTCAGCACATTCTGACATAGAGCTGCTCACTGCAAGGTGTGATTGGCATTCCTTTGAACACACCAAACCTGACACCTTATACAAGCCATGAGCATGGCCCTTAGTGGAGTTTCGAGAGGCCTGTTCGCATGTCTGCCCATGTGCAAAATGTTCCTAAAACAAAACACTTCACGCCAAAGGCCAGACTAATTTGTGTCTTGTTGGCATCACTGCTCACATCAAACTACTATCCTAAATGAACAGTGATGACCATGTTTTTGTTGCTCCTTAGAGCACAAATAAACAAGATGTGTAAATGTAAATAAACCTGAATGCCAAGTGGACAAGAAAACGCCTTTCAGTAGAGAGAAATTCTGATGGGAAGAGACTGTTGGGTCAACACAAGGAAGCACTGAGAAAAGTGATAAGGTATCCCTTCATTATTAATGGGCAAAGAGGCCTCTAAGCCATTGTCATCCTTGCTCTAATCATGTTGCGCCATGGCAGTTTATTCTTAGCCTTAGCCACAAACTCATAAATAATGAAATGGGCCATGTTTTATCTTACCCCAGTGATTACTGTAATGTGGCTTTTATCTGCATCCCTGCCAGGCGGGTGGACATGGGCAATATTCAGAAGTAGATAAAAATGAATGAATTACACCATATAAAAATAGGTTCAGCTCTTCCAAAAAAAACCCAAGTGCTTATTGACAGTGAACTAATAGCTGCCTTATTAGTAACTGTGTAGGCTGCCTCTCTGGTGGGCTGCCTTTCTGTTCTGTAGACTATAGGAGGAAGAGATAAGAGACTGGAGACTGCAAACGGAGGCAGACTGGCGACAGGCTGCATGGCACATCTATGCTATGTTAATTCTTGGAAGTGTTTTACCCACAAATGGTACAGCAGAGCACCAGACATTGTGGAAATGATTATATGCAGTGTAGTTGTGGGTATACTGGTACCAGAATACTAGAGAGACAAGGTGGGTGAGATAATATATTTTATGGGATCAACTTCTGTTGGTGAGAGAAACAAGCTTTCAAACCACACAGAGCTCTTCTTCAGGTCTAAGAAAGGTACCCTGAGCATCATGACTAAATGCTCTCGATCTTGAATGGTCCCCTAGAATATGTACTAACTATTTATTTATGCTAACCAATCTCTTCCAGCTTGCATCTGGCTATGACTGACTATATTTCTTAGACCTGAAGAAAAACTTTGTGCAGCTCAAACACTTGCTCCTCTCTCCACAGCAGAAGTGGGTCCCATAAAATATATTATTTCACTTGCCTTGTGTCTCTAAATATGCAGTTTGGCCAGTAATTTGGGGGGTGAAGAGTTATTTGTGTGTAAGGATAACTAGATGATAATGCACCCAGCTAGGAATAGATTAAATAGAATGGCGTACATATTTAATGTATTTTGTCTGAAGGGCTCCAATGGCTTTAATTAAGCCTCACAGCAGCCATCTGTGATGGATTAGTACTAGTCTCGCTTTAAAGGTGGGGAAACTGAGGCACAGGAAATTACTGACTCGCTCAAAGCCACAAAGTGTGTCAGTGGCAGAGCTAGGTATAGTATCCAGGAGTCCAGGCATGCAGCCCCGCTAATCTAACCACGCTTCTTTCCTTCAATCATACTTCTGCAAGCATAGAGAGCTAGCATCTCTACTAGAGACATCTGTGTATAGAACAGTCTTTAAAAATTGGAGAAATATATCAGTGTATCATCACATTCCTGTAAGTGAAGAATAAAGTGTCATAGGCAGTCCTAGGTCCTGTTCTCAAAGAGCTGTGGACCATAATAGCGTAATCCATTTTTGTGTTGCCTGAAATAACCTGCATGTGCTGTCTTGAGGCTGCTATATCTTAATTTTCCTCTTCACAACTTCTCATGTTTACAAAGTTCCATATGTTTAGTGTTCGTTAATGGCCCATCTCTTGTGTGACTCAGAGAGAGCTATGGAGCAACCAGTGCAAGATATGTCACCAACAACAAAGGGCTGAACACAGCATGTGTCAAAATAGCAGTGTACATTTAAAAGGGCAAACAGTGCTGGTCTCTTTATCCTCCTTGGTAAATGTATTTTCATTTCAAGTCCGATGGTCAGTTCCCTTGGAGCTCTTGTTATCGCCACACCTTATTGGAGCTCTTATGCAATCTACAGGTTTATGAATTGATGCAAATCCTCCCTCAACGGGCTTTTGTTTCTTGTTGCAGAAATTCCCGGAGCTGAAGTTTAAGTATGTAGAGGAGGAGCAGCCAGAAGACTTCTTCATCCCTTATGTCTGGTCCCTGGTATACAATTCTGCTGTGGCCCTGTATTGGAACCCACAGGACATCCAGCTGTTCACTATGGACTCTGGCTGAGGGAGAAGCAGCCGAGCCAGCTGTACTCTGATTACAGGCAAAGAAACTCAAAACTGCGTGTGAATGTGACCCCTTCCCAGAATGCATCCTCTAAACCTGAAGCTTAGTGAGAATAAAGCTTGCTACTATTGTGTAGTGCGACTTTGACATTTTGGTACCAAACTGCAGCAGACACACTGGAAGCAGATTGTGGTGTGGGAGAGAAACTGGCAAACTTTTATTTCTAATTCATATAACCTAGAGCTTATCCAATGAAAATGGGGCCTTAGACCTGCAGCATGATGTCACCACCACCAAGAAATCTGATAGCTTTTTTAACTAAAATGGGGAAATGAGGAGAGAGTGTTAGCTGATCTGGAAGTGGCATTTATATCTTTATTACCTTTAAGTGATGCATCTTCTTTGGGTCAGGGTCTTTGAACACAAACATTTTCTACAATGGACTATTTCACCAGTATCATGCCTCCTCTCATGGCAACTTATTTTGGTGACATTGCAAAGTCTACAGTCTCTAAAATATCTTTATTAATGTAATCAGCGTATACTAGGCTACATATTAATCAAATGATGTTTCTAGACAGAGAGGAGGATACTGTGGTATATATGAGAGGGTTTTCAACTGCGAGACTTTGGTTTTGAAGAGCTATCACAACACTTTTGATTCTTAATACTCTTTATGGGGCTTGAGACACTAGCTTCCAGAGGAGAGGCCCTCTCAGACTCACATTTCGGTACTTCTGAACAAAAGCTTTTCCTAGAAATTGACCACATAAACAAATCTCCAAAGAAAAGTAGAGCTATGCCACATAAGTTTGTGCACTTTCAGCAGTGTCTGATGGGAGTCCCTGGTGAAGCCATATGTTAAAAATCCCCTTTTTGCTGCAAAAGGGATTATAGCAGAGATATAGATTAACAGAATGTGGAACACTTCAAAATGGATGTTTTAAAATATTCTTTCCTGATGTATCTAGCTTAATGAAAATAATTAAGATACTCACTCTGCAGATAGAAAAACAAAAGAAATTGGTTGACATTATTTTAAGTGTCTCTTTCCTCCACTGCATATAAAGGATTTGTTTGTGTCTTGGACAAGCTCCTGACAGTGTTCACTTCCACATGCTCACAGAAACTCCTGCTATACCTTATGCTGCTTTCTGGAAGTCGATGTCACTAAGTCAGGTGTTCTGCATGCCAAAATATAAAGGAGCTGTTCTTACACATATATGGTAAATCCCTCAATTCACTGCCTGACCCAGCATGTTCTGTTTTCAGACTCAGAGGACAGTGCACATTTGCTTTCGCACACAATCTTCTGAGTGGCTTTAAACAGAGTTTCCTGTGTTCATTTTTCTTTTGCTGAAGAATTTAGACATGTACTTTGTTTTTACCTGTCTGTTTGGAAGCAAAGTCCTTTTGGACAAGTGGAACTGCTGGATTTTTTTTTAAACTCCTTTCCCTATTTACTTAAAACTATAAGTATGAAGAGCCATGCATAGCATAGGCCTTCCCAGTGCTTTCAAGCAAAGGTTGCTTTTGGGAGGAGGCAACATGAAGAGAAGAGCTGCAACTCTTTTGAGTGTAAAATATGGGAAACAATTGAACTGTGACTGAAGACAGGGGTATGTTTGTGCTACGTTTGGGGTTGGTTTGCTTTTTTTAAACCTCTGAACAAAAGTCAAAGGGGAATGAATGGCTTTTGTGTTGGTTATAGTGATTTGTAATTTTATCTTTAAATAAAGGACTAGAGTGTTTGTGAGCCAGGAAAACTGCACAGTCCTTAGCATGGTCATTCTAAAAGTGCACCTTTAAACTGCGGATTCTGAGACGAACTGTGCTTCAGTTCTTCATCTGACTTAACCACACTGAGAGTCTGATCCTCCCACATAAAGACCATCTTCCATCCCTATTGACTTCAGTGATAACTGGGGACACCCAGGACCTCCAGGCTGGTGTATCATCTTTGAGAGAATCTGATTTTCTTTAAAAGAACTGCACGTAAGTACAGGGGCATACAGCAGCAATCTGATATACACAGGTCAAACAAGACACTGAATCAGTGAAGGGGAGTGGCATGTAATAATTTCAATTTGTCGTCTTAACAATGTTGCACTAACGTAAAAGAGAAGCATGCTTGTTTCAATGGAATACTTTTCTTGTGCAGTTAATTAAAATGCAGTGCATATGGGCCCCAGCAGGATTGTAATGGCAGGAGCCAGAATCCAAAGCTGAAGCAGTAGAGTAAGCCAAAGTTTATTCTGAAATCCATCCTATTATGATTGGTTCTTTCAAGTTTCAAGCATTGTACAGGTATAGAAATGTCTTGGAGTCTGCAGTCTGATGTGTTCACAAATACTCTATTTTCCTTCAAATCTGTAAGTACCTTTTGAGGGATCCTTTTCATTATTTTTGTGTGAAAGATTTATTATGTAGTAATAAAAAAAACCCTAAACAGACTGTTGTATTTGTTTTGCATAGCAATTACTGCACATAACACTTGGCCCCAGAGAGCTTAAGAGTTTTTTTATTTAATATGCATGCAGTTTCATAACATCAGTGCTTTCCAATAGAGAGAATCAGATTTAATGTTACTAAATAGATTATTTAAATCCTGCATTTAATATGAGGAACTAAATTGTGGTTATTCTTTTCAATTGCTCCTGGACACATGGTTTTCATAGATGACCTTTCCCCACCTTGCTGGTTTCTTACCAGAACTCTTTAGAATTAAGTCAACTCAAGTCTTGTTAACTATCATAAGTTGCATTAATAACATTGGTGGAGCATGTCCACACAGCACTCCTTGTATAGATTGCGTGTATCCACAGCCATTGCCCTTGGCCACAGTTGTTGCTCATGCATTGACAGAGCTTTGTGTCATGGGTAGCTATCCCACTGTACAACTGGTCACCTTTTGATTCTGGGAATGGCAGGGGTTGCCTCCAAAGATGGTATGCTGCTCCCTATAGAAGGGGCATGTCTTCCGCACTGCACCACAGTGACAATTGGCTTCCCTTGCCTTCTGTACTCATGCCTCAGTTCCTTGACTTCAGCATGACACTGCTGCGTGTTCCTGTAATGCCCATACTCCTGCATGTCACTAGCAATCAGCCCATAGGCATTCCTACGGATGATGAGATGCTGTGACTGCACAGCATCCTCTCCCCATGGTCTCAGCAGATCCAACAGCTACGGTGTACTCCACATAGGCACACATCTGCTCATCACCATGGTATCCTCGGATTATCCAGTGGAAATACTTCAGCCAGGCCAATGGTCCTGAAATTTTATTGGGTACTGTCTGTACCCCCTTTTTCAATGTGGGGCATCTGATAACACTTCAACGATAGTACAGAAGAAAGCAACTTTTGGAGAGCTGGGAAACATCTGTCAGGTTCAGAGAAATAAGATGCTCACCTGATGTTTTATTTTGTCGTTGTTTCTTAATGTCTCAGAATGAGAGTCCTAACCTCTGTAGCACAATTAAGTGTGGGAAGATTTGGCATCTGGTAGCTCTGCCATTTCTTAAGAATATATAATGTAAAGGACTTCCTCCAGGTGTATCAGGCTAGCATCTTTCATGAGCATTAAATTCTGCATCAAACACACACTCCAAAAATTCCAAGGTTGGTTTTGTCCTCTTTAAAAGCAAGACAGTTATCTAGAATAGTGTTTTCCTATCAGTCCTAAAGCAGGAACCTTTGTCAACATCTTTAGCAGACAAAACATAATTTTGCCATTTAAAAGGGAGAAACAAATGTTTATTTATACATTTGGCTAAGCACTGGAAGAGGCTGCTGGCCCAGTTATCAGATGTAAATGTACGTTATTCTACATCTAATATTTAAACAAAGAATTTTGTATCAGTTCTACATTTGAAAAGTGAAAATATTTCAGTCGTTGCAGCTAATATTGAGCCACCGTGCTAACCAATCAGCTTTCATTATTTATGAGGTTCTACTTTAAGTATCCTAATAGCAATCTTCTCCCTTGCTACAGGTTCTACCAGAAGGTCATGGATGATATTGGGTCATCATGTAGCAGACCCTGTAGTCACCATTCATTAGAGATTGTTCACATTTGAGAACTGAATTTTACAGCATAGAATGCACCTGGTTTTCACAATGGCTGCAAAGCAGATTAGCCCAACAATGAATGCAACTGGATGGATGCTGATTTTTTGGGGTCAAAGCACAAATGCTGTTTCACTGGGAAAATTGTTCGTTAATGGTATCTTTGCACATGTTGGTCATAGTGTTCACATGTGGGGCAGCAGCATGCAAAATGCTTCTGTGGATGTGTGACAGGAATTGTGCACTTAAAGGGAATGTCTTTTCTGTCATTTAAAAAGAGCGCTCTGCTTGAAAGTTGATCTATATTTTTGAAGTGATTCTAAAGCAGTGCTAAACATCTTCACAAGGCTCTTGTGAGCAATCCTTGACATTTTGGACATGCAAGATTGGATCAAATCAACCAATGACTCACTGCCCAGCTATGCTGGTAATAATTCTTGTGTATTTAAAAGACAAACAAGGAAAATAGCTTGATATAAAATTAAGATACTAAACATAACCTTTTTGGGTTGCAAATGCTTTTTGGTTTAGTACAAATTATATTGTAAATAGTTTGCTTTTCTATAGCTAGCAGTTACCTTGTTTTGCAAGATTCCAGCTGGACTTGTGGTGTGAAAAACACACAAGAGTTTAATCATAGGAGCTATTGCTGGACAGGTACTTAGGTTTATAAAGTTTTATTGCTGATAAATTCTTTCAAGTATCCATGCTTGAAAGTGGAAGGCACTGTAACCACCCACACACTGTACATTCACTTATAAGCACTCAGATAAATGAAAATGTCATTATCAGTGAATCACTCCAAGTCACAAATCAAATACACTCCAGAATAGCCAAGCTGGGACAATTTGAATGAAAGATTTAGAGAGAGAGAGAGATTTTAAATGCTGCTGAAACACTGCATTAATCCTTCATCATCACTTTAAAAACTGCCTCAAAATTAATCCAGAATGAATGAGACTTGGCAAGACTGATGAAATGTTCAGCTGTACGTGAAGTTTTTACCGACTGGCTTGGCAGCTTTCAATCTTTAACTTAATGTTGTGCTGTTGAAAGGTGCCAGATTTGACAGCACTGGGTAACTTTGGAGCCCTCTATTTACTCAGTAGCTACAGAGTGAGCAGCAACGGAACAAGGTTGATCTCATGCAATATTCAAGAGTGAATGACTAACCCCCTCCCAAGACTTAGTAAAATGCTCATGGTACCCACTGCTAAGCTACCACCCCACCCTGGAAAGATCTCTCTAGCAATGAGAGGGTAGTTCTTCCTTGAGGAGTCTCCCTGTGGGTGCTCCACCTTAGTTGTTTTCAGCGCCACTGCGCCGTTAGTCGGAGATTTAAGTAAATGGTGCCATGGTTGGTTGAGTGTGTAGACAGCCGGCATGTGGCATTCATAATGGCTACTGTGCATGTTTAGCCAACTGACCCCTCCATTCTTTCTCCGCCACCGTTGGCCATAGTCAGAACCTGCAGTTGCCCCACATACTCTTTGAAAATTGTTTGAATTTATTAGATAGTTTGATTCTGTAGTTAGTTATTTAGTGTTTATAAGTTACCTGTTAATAGTTATGTGTTGCAGTTGTTCTTTAGATAGTCAGCAAACCATTTTTTAACAGTCTAAAAGACATTCCTGGCTTACCAAGCTTTAAGCGGTGTCTGACATGTAGATTTACTAGGGATGGGAACAACTTGTCAACTATCTGATAAGTAAATGCTTATCGGATATTTGACAGGCTAGTTGAATAGTCGCTTCCCCCCCTTGCTGCCTCTATTAGAGACAGCAAGGGGAGGCAAAAGAAGGGATGCTTCAAAGTGGCAGTGCCGCATGAAGCCCAGGGTCATCTGGGGACTTAGAGCGGGGCTCCAAGCGCCACTACCACTTCGAAATGCCACAGGGCACATGGGGCCAGCATGGGATTGCTTAAGCCCCCTGCTGGCCCTGTGCTCCCCACAGCACTTTTGCCTTTGAAGTGCCCTTATCGACTATTCAGTTAGTCAAATAATCGAAATTTTACATCCCTAGTTGATACCTATATCAGACGGCTACTTTCAGTGTGTACATTGCCTGGGATAGGGACACTCAATGGACAAGTGCCCTCACTGCAAGAAATTGACTGTGAGAACCAGAAAGTCCAGAGAACTCCAGCTTAAACTTATGTCATTGGAGAAAGCAATGCGGCCCGCATCTGACCCTGAATACTCCTCACCTCCCGCCCCCATCCCTGGTAGCATTTGCCTATTGCAAGCTCTGAGAAGTCGGCTCCCTTGAGGGTGAGACCCTCAGATAATATGGCTGATCAAGCCAAAAAGTGCTCTTATTCATCTTTTAGGAGTGAGTCTCCTGAGAAAAAGTGCTCACATTCAAAGAAATAAACCTGTGCACCGGCAGCATATAAGGCACTGGACAGCAAGGTTCCAGGTACATCTGGTACCGAGACTACCTGAGGGGCAAAAGACCAAACTCGGTCTAGCTCTAACACCTCTCGGCGCATTCCAAGTCTATGGCAGCTCTGTCGGCACTGACAAAATCATCCACAGCACCGACAAAGCAGCGGTCGGTGTCGGCACTGAGCACAGCCATGTTTCCACCAATCGCAGTAGTCGGCATCGCTGCCTCAGACCAAGCATTCCACCTCACAGGCTCAAGCTAAGCCCCCAGCACTGCCGCTGCTGAGCCTGAGGTCAGCTCAGTCAGCCAATCCCCTGTGACAGACTATGCCGGCTCCAGGGCTGGTACCGATTGCACAGGCACTGCAACAGTTAACCATAGCTGCGGATCTCATAGTAACCTCGGTGCCGGCAATGCCATGGTTCAGCAGTGACAGCATGCTGAATACATCTTGTTTTTCCCTGGGACATCAGGATCAGCTCCTGCTCTGTCACTATCCAGTGATGACAATGACGACTCCATTACTGTGCACATACCAAGGCACTCATCACCTAAGCCAGTGCAGCATCCCGCTCAGTGGCAACCACCACAATAAATGGTCTGGTAGCACTTTATAGACTAACAAAACATGTAGACGGTATCATGAGCTTTGGTGGGCACAGCCCACTTCAGATGACCGGAGTTATGAGTAGGGGAAATGAAAACTTGAAATAAATAGGAGATGCTCTTTCTCTCCCCCACCCCCTTCTCCTATTTATTTTGAGTTTTCGTTTCCCCTACTCATAACTACCAGACCATTTGTTGTTTTTTTCTGTAACCGACTAACTCGGCTAACCCCGAACCCACCACAATGGTTACCAAGCCCAGCCTCAGCCACAGAGAACCCCTACGTCGAGATCCCGAATGTCTCTAGCATCCTCCACCACCCTCTCGAGACCAGAGGAGGAAGAGGAATCCGAGATAGAGGAGAAGGAGTCAACACCAGACACTCCACCACCTGCTCCACCATATATCGTCCTTGTCACCAGGCGATACAATAATATCGCCACCCGCAACTTCCGGAGATGACTTCAAGTTTCAAGTTGTTCCAGGAGTTCTATAGATACATTGCAGATGCCCTGGACCTATTACTCATTAACTTGCCAGAGTTTCCGCACAAGTTGTTAAACATTTTACATGCCTCACCAGCTGCTAATGTGGTGTTACCTATGAACGCTGTTCTCATGGACCCGGCAAAAACAATATGGCAGAAGCCTGCCACCATCCCACAGGCCTGCAAAAGGTCCAACAAAAATATTATGTAGCACCAGAGGAGGCAGACTTTTTATTTTCCCATCCAAAGCCCAATTCCCTGGTGATACAGGCTGTCAATCAGAGGTGAAAGCAGCAAGCTGCTTGTATCACGCTGTATGGCAGAAAATGGCACCAGCTTGACCTCCTGGGGAGAAAAGCCTGCTCCTCTGCTACCCTCCAATTGAGGATAGCCAGTTATACAGCACCGCTCGTGAAATACACATACAACATATTCAAGCAGATGACCTTTTATTGAACAGCTTCCAGACAATAAGAGGGAACAGTTCAAGCCCAACATGAATGAAGAGGCTCTTGTTTCATGCACAGCCCTCCAAGCTGCACTCGATTCGGCTGATACAGCAGCACTATCCATCTCCCTGGCCATGAGCAGGTCCTCTTGGCTATAGTTGTCCAGTTTCCCAAAGGAGGTGCAAGCCACAGTAGAGGACCTTCCATTCGAGGGTTCTAAACTGAGTAAACAGATGCAGTATTACATACTCTCAAAGCTACCTTGCGAACCTTAGGTATGCCTGAAATAAAAAGGAAGCAGGGTTAGAGCATTTAATCAGAAGTATTGACGCAGAGATATTTTGACAGCAGGAGCAAACAGAGCAGGCTAGGCTCAGGCAGTTGACTGAACAACAGGTGTCATCACAACCATTGACTTCAAGACAGGGATTTTGAACTGTTGGTCACGGGCAGGACAGCCCCAAATTCTCTAAAGCTTTATTTTCTTCCCCATACTCAGTTTGGGAACAGATTGGCATTTTGTTCTCACAAGTGGTTGGACATCACCACTGACAAGTGGATTTTGGAAATAGTGTGCAATGGTTATACTGTTTCCCATTCCTATCTACCCCTCCCGCCCATCCTCCTTACCCATTCCTCTTCAAAGACCCAACTCACCAGACTGCGTTTCTGCAAGAGAGAGAACATTTTCTCCAGCTCAGAGCGATAGAACATTTACCAACCCAACACAGGGGGGAGTAGTTTTACTCCCACTACTTTCTCACAAAAAAGAAGAGCAAAGGATGGAGACCAATCCTAGATTTACACAGTCTCAATCAATTTGTCTACGCCCAATGCTTCAAAATGGTGACTCTCACCATAATTCTAGCCTTAGAGAAGGGAGACTGGCTGTCCACCCTTGACCTACAGGACACGTACTTCCACATCTTGATACACCCAGACACTTCCTAGGATTTGCAGTGCACCAGCACTACTCTCAATGCACTCTGCTCCCCTTTGGATTTTCCAGAGCACCAAGAGTCTTTTCCAAGGTCTTAGTGGTGGCCACAGCACACCTTCGCCAAAGGGGAATCATCGTCTCCCCATACCAGGATGACTGCTTACTGAAAGGGTCTTCTTTTCAGGATGCACAATGGATGGTGACAACCACCAGAGCACTATTCAACAAAATGGGACTGCAACTCAATCTCAAAAATGCTCTTTGACCCCAACATAAACCCTCGAATTCATAGGGGCCAAACTCAACTGTACAACCGTAATTGCATCTCTGCCACTTGCCAGTGCTGCAGCACTCATGGACTTGAGAGGACAGGCACAACACAGTCTGCAGGTCTCAGCAAAGTTCTGTTTTCAGCTTGTGGAACACATGGCAGTGGCTACGTTCATACTACCACATGCTTGCGTACACATGAGACCATTACAAGCCTGGCTTCACACTGTATACAAGCCCCAGGTTCACCAAATAAGCAAACGCCTGTCCATGCCAATCATGGTGAAAGAATCTCTCACCTGGTGAATGGAGGTAGACGACACATGCAAGGGAGATCCTTTTCACCCCACACCCCCACCAGGCACAATAATCATGGACACATCACTGTTAGGGTGGGGAGCCCACATCGGTCAACAAGTCTTCCAAGGCCGATGGTCACCAGAGGAGTCCAAACTCCAAATCAACCTCTTGCAACTCCAAGCGGTTCGCAACACCTGACAACATTTTCCAGCCTCGTCCATGACAAGTCAGTATACGTACTTGGGGACAAACAGACAACCATGTTCTACATCAATCATACTATGTGGAGAAGCAGTCCACTTCTGGGAATGCTGTATTCCACATGCAGTATCACCCACAGAGCATCCCATCTCCCAGACAGAGAGAATGCCCGGGCAGACAATCTCAGCAGACTGTTTACCCTAAACCACGAATGGGAAATCAACCCAAGCATGTTGAGGCTGGTGTTCAAATGATGGGGATACCCCACTGTAGACCTCTTTGCAAACCACAATAATGCCAAATGCAGCAAGTACTGTTCCAGAGCAAGTCTAGGTCCCCAATCTCTGGGGGAATCATTTATAATAAAGTGGGACAGATTTATATGCTCATGTATGCCTTCCCACCACCACCATTGCTCCACAAGGTGATTCTGACAGAGCCAGGGTCATACTGGTAGCTCCAAACTGGCTGAGACAGACAGGATTCCCTTATCTGCTTCCAATGACACAAGCTCCTCTTTAGCGCGTCCCTCCTGTTTCCACACTCCTGACTCAGGACAGAGGCAGGCTTCATCATCCCATTATCCAGAACGTTCACCTACAAGCATGGCTCATCACTGGCTGACTTCTCTAGAATCAGAATCATAGAATACTAGGACTGGAAGGGACCTCGAGAGGTCATCGAGTCCAGCCCCCTGCCCTCATGGCAGGACCAAATACTGTCTAGACCATCCCTGATAGACATTATCTAACCTACTCTTAAATATCTCCAGAGATGGGGATTCCACAACCTCCCTGGGCAATTTATTCCAGTGTTTAACTACCCTGACAGTTAGGAGGTAGTAATGTCCAACCTAAACCTCCCTTGCTGCAGTTTAAGCCCATTGCTTGTTGTTCTATCCTCAGAGGCCAAGATGAACAAGTTTTCTCCCTCCTCCGTATGACACCCTTTTAGATACCTGAAAATGGCTATCATGTCCCCCCTCAATCTTCTCTTTTCTAAACTAAACAAACCCAATTCTTTCATCCTTCCTTCATAGGTCATGTTCTCTAGACCTTTAATCATTCTTGTTGCTCTTCTCTGGACCCTCTCCAATTTCTCCACATCTTTCTTGAAAAGCGGTGCCCAGAACCGGACACAATACTCCAACTGAGGCCTAACCAGCGCAGAGTAGAGCGGAAGAATGACTTCTCGTGTCTTGCTCAAAACACACCTGTTAATGCATCCCAGAATCATGTTTGCTTTTTTTGCAACAGTATCACACTGCTGACTCTCATTCAGCTTGTGGTCCACTATAACTCGTAGATCCCTTTCTGCTGTACTCCTTCCTAGACAGTCACTTCCTATTCTGTATGTGTGAAACTGATTGTTCTTTCCTAAATGGAGCACTTTGCATTTGTCTTTATTAAACTTCATCCTGTTTACTTCAGACCATTTCTCCAATTTGTCCAGATCATTTTGAATTATGACCCTATCCTCCAGAGCAGTCGCAACCCCTCCCAGCTTGGTATCATCTGCAAACTTAATAAGCGTACTTCCTATGCCAATATCTAAATCGTTGATGAAGATATTGAATAGAGCCGGTCCCAAAACAGACCCCTGCAGAACCCCACTTGTTATACCTTTCCAGCAGGATTGTGAACCATTAATAACTACTCTCTGAGTATGGTTATCCAGCCAGTTATGCACCCACCTTATAGTAGCCCCATCTAAGTTGTATTTGCCTAGTTTATTGATAAGAATATCATGCGAGACCGTATCAAATGCCTTACTAAAGTCTAGGTATACCACATCCACCGCTTCTCCCTTATCCACAAGACTCGTTATTCTATCAAAGAAAGCTATCCGATTGGTTTGACATGATTTATTCTTTACAAATCCATGTTGGCTGTTCCCTATCACCTTGCTACCTTCCAAGTGTTTACAGATAAATTCCTTAATTACTTGCTCCATTATCTTCCCTGGCACAGAGGTTAAACTAACTGGTCTGTAGTTTCCTGGGTTGTTCTTATTTCCCTTTTTATAAGTGGGCACTATATTTGCCCTTTTCCAGTCTTCTGGAATCTCTCCTGTCTTCCATGATTTTCCAAAGATGATAGCTAGAGGCTCAGATACCTCCTTTATCAGCTCCTTGAGTATTCTAGGATGCATTTCATCAGGCCATGGTGACTTCAGGCATCTAACTTTTCTAGGTGTTTTTAACTTGCTCTTTTTTATTTTATCTTCTAAGCCTACCCCCTTTCCACTAGCATTCACTATGTTAGGCATTCCTTCAGACTTCTCAGTGAAGACTGAAACAAAGAAGTCATTAAGCATCTCTGCCATTTCCAAGTTTCCTGCTACTGTTTCTCCTTCCTTACTGACCTGTCCTTGGTCTTCCTCTTGCGTCTAATGTATTTATAAAAAGTCGTCTTGTTTCCCTTTATTCCCGTAGCTAGTTTGAGCTCATTTTGTGCCTTTGCTTTTCTAATCTTGCCCCGCATTCCTGTGTTGTTTGCCTATATTCGTTCTTTGTAATTTGTCCTACTTTCCATTTTTTATGAGACTCCTTTTTTATTTTTAGATCATGCAAGATCTCGTGGTTAAGCTAAGGCGGTCTTTTGCCATATTTTCTATCTTTCCGACGCAGCGGAATAGCTTGCTTTTGGGCCCTTAACAATGTCCCTTTGGTCAGTTGGCTGTGCATGTGCAGTTGAAGTTACAAACTCCACGTGCCAGCTGCCCACGTGCACAGGCAACTGAGGGCACGACTGTCTTAAATCTCCAACTAAAGACACAGTGGTGCCAAAAACACCTAAGGTGAAGCAACCACAGGGACAACCATCTCGAAGAACCTCAGTTACTACACCAGGTTAGTAACCTTCTCTTCCATCTATTCATGCCCAGTAACTTCTTAGCTTATTTAAAGCAACTTGCCAACAAGGGTGCTACTGGTCTGTGATGTGGATGCTGATCTGCCTTCACCTGGACCAATGCCATCAACTCATGGCACCAAAGATCTGTCATGATGATGATTTTCATAGAAGATAGAGATGGAAGAGACCGCAGGAGGTGATCTACTCCAGCCCCCTGCTCAAAGCAGGACTAACCTCAACTAAATCATTCCAGCCAGGGCTTTGTCCAGCTTGGCCTTAAAGTCTCTGAGGATGGAGATTCCACCACCTTCCTAGATCACCCATTCTAGTGCTTCACCACCCTCCTAGTGAAATAGTTTTTTCTAATAGCCAACCTAGGCCTTTCCCACTGCAACTTAAGTCCATTGCTCCTTGTTCTGTCATCTGCCACCACTCAGAACTGCCTGGCTTGATTATCTTTGGAACCCACCCCCACCTTGTAGGAAGTTGAAGGCTGCTATCAAATACTCCCTCGCTCTTCTCTTCTGCAGATTAAATAAGCCCAGTTCCCTCAGCCTCTGCTCATAAATCACGTGCCCCAGCCCGCTGATCATTTTCATTACCCACTCCCGGGCCCTCTCCAATTGCCCACATCCTTTCTGTAGACGGGAACCAAAAACTGGTTGCAATACTCCAGTGGGCCCCCTACAACCTACCTGGGTTGGATTAAGTGACCTAAGAATAACAAATGATTTTACCAGCTAGAGCTTTTCATCTCCAAATGTTTTACAAAGCGGTGTACAAGCTGGGGTGTCACTTTTTCCTGTACTGAACATCTGAAGAGCCCCATGGAACCTTCGACAGACACAAGAGGGTGGGGACTTTATTTTTTGTATTCATCTGAAAGATACGCTCTCCCACTCCCCAGCCTTCAAACTGCCTACAGACGAAGGCTTGAATTTTTAAAAACAGTAACTGGAAATGGCACTGGAACATTTATACGTTTAAGAAACTCTCAATACCAGGGGCTCTTTACACGTTCTTCATAACGTTAACATTGTAGGCCATTTAGCATGCTGGGTGATCTATATTGCTCAATTAAACATGCCCATTCGTTGTTTTAACAGATTTGCAGTTTTTGCTGTGAAACAATCATTCCATTCTGTAATCCCCTTGGGGGCAGGACTCTGCCCCTCTTACCCCAATTGCCAGAGTGTCCATTGTGCTCCATCCCCTCAGTAGGAATGGACAGTAGAGCAGTCACAGTCCCTACATCCAACTGTGAACACTTCAAACCTATTGCAGAAAATTCTGAAGAAGAATGGAGAGAAGACTGCACCTAGGACTCAGAGGACATGTCCTTGCTTAGGGCAGCTGCCTCAAGTAAGTGCCACCTGGAGCCCACCTTGTATCTTGAACCCCCTCCCTCAGCCGTTGGGCCCCTTCCTGCAGCCCAACCTTTTGTCCCAGCCCTAACCTGCCAATCCCCCCCCCCCACCTCAAAGCTCTCTATGTTGTATAGAGGTTCCAGTCCAGCCTACAGAGGAGCCAGGCCCTGTGTCTGTCAGACCACAGTTGCTGATGTGAAGGACCCAAGGTGAGCAAGGAGCCCAGCGCAATCCACCAAAAGGGAGGTGAGAACTGTTCCAGTCCAATACCTTGGCACTGACCCTGCAATGCCCTGCCGTGCTCTCCAGTTCTGACAGTACAGCTGCATGGGAGCCAGGCTATGAAGACTTTCCCGAGCAGTCAGTGGCTGCCACTGGAATTCTTAGAGGAGTCATCCCATCATGACGGGGTTCTTGAAGGAATTAATGTATTTCCAAGACTCTGAACAATTGTTTTTTCCCTAACCTTCCCCCTCCTGCTTTGAGTCTTCTGATTCCCCAGACATGGCTCCCTGCCTCTCTAGTGGGGGCTTTTGCTGCATCAGCTTGCGGGGGTGTGCTGGGATGTATAGTGGCTGGTACCACCCCTCTACACACACGCATCAGCGAGCCTCATATTGGTCAGCAGATCTGGCTCCAAAAAAAACAAAATAGAAGTTGACACCAACAAGAGCCTGCTAGCCGGCATTTGGAGTGGGAGTATCTCTAGGGAACAGTAGGGTAGGGCCCAGTGAGCCCAAGGTTTTCAGATTCAGAGTACACAATCAAGTACACAAGGTTTGTGGATTCAGAGTACAGCCTCTATCATCTCCCAGGCTTTTGGGAATTGAAGATAGTTCACAGAACCACTAGAAAGAGAATTTTCCTTCATTAGCAGCAATGTCTTGGTTTTAGCCTATGACCTGCAATGTTATGTGCTGGCCCAAACCAAAACCCTGGATCCAAACTGTGGGTGAATGAAGATGATACTAACCTTATAGGCCGACTGCAGAGCTTGGAACTTCTCTTCATTCTGTAGGAGGAGAGTCCACCCCCTGGATTTCTGGGCTTCCACTGGGTACTCCTGCCGAAGGGAGTGACCTCAGCTGGGCCAGGTGTGGCTCTACAGACAACTGCGCAATGTGGTGGCAGCATAGTTAAATTGTGGGTGGGAACATAGCTGAAGGGGTTTACAGCATATGGCCCCTTAGTGCTTAGCAATGGAATTGATTCACGTGGCTTGTTCCTGCCCGAGAGGGGCTGCGGTATCATCCAAAAGGCATGAAGGTCGGTCCTGAGGGAGCGTCCCAGTAAAGGCAGAGTTATGTGGCGTTCTGAACGGGCATGACTGGCTTGCAATGATGCACCTAGATTAGGGCTTGGAACTCAGATATGGGAAACGCACGAGGCCAGACCAAAGGTCCATCTAGTTCATTATCTTGTCTTCTGACAGTGGCCAATGCCAGATGCCCCAGAAGGAATGAACAGAACAGGGAATCATCAAGGGATCCATCCTCTGTCACCCATTGCCAGCGGCTGACAAACAGAAGCCCGGGACACCATTCCTGCCCTTCCTAACTAATAGCCATTAATGGACTGAGACTCCATGAATTTTTCTAGCTCTTCTTTGAACCCCATTGAAGTCCTGGCCTTCACAACATCCTCTGGCAAGGAGTTCCAGAGGTTGACACTGCTTTGTGTGAAGAAGTACTTCCTTGGTTTGTTTTAAACCTGCCACCTAGTAATTTCATTTGGTGACCCCCTCGTTCGTGTGTTAAGGGAAGGAGTAAATAACTCTTCTTTATTCAATTTCTCCACACCAGTCAGGATTGTATAGATTTTTATCATATTTCCCTTTAATCATCTCTTTTCCAAGCTGAAAAGTCCCAGTCTCATTAATCTCGCCTCATATGGCAGCCATTCCATACCCCTAATCCGTCACCCTGCAAACACAGGATAAGTCCAATCCTCTTCTGGTTTTATTGCTCATGAACTCAGACAAATACAGTAATTCCCTCTGCCTTTGTTTTATGGTACTGCACGTGCCAGGAGAGAAACCACATCCAAGGCAAACGGTTCTCATTAGCCATGGGACCTCTAGGCCTGGCCCAGCAGAGTACTGAGCAGAACCTGAGCTACCTTTGAGTCTACTGGCGTCAATGGAGATAATCAGAGCAGGGGAATGACCCTGTCCCCTCCTTCCTGCCAGTGATGTGGGGGTGCTCTCTGCCATGAGTCCTTGCCTTCCACCACCCAGCTTCATGCTATCTGAAACATGGGCCCTGAGCTGAGAGCCAAGCTTCTCGGCTGAGCTCATACCGCTGTTAGCCTGACTTTCCTAGTCCAGGCTACCCCCCCCCCCTCCCCCGCATCTATCATCGGTGTTTAGTGTAGTTGAGACACAGCTCGCTGTGGGAGGTCTCTGTGCCCCACTGGGATGACCTGCTTACACAGTATCCAGAGACACAGACACACGCCTAGATGCTTTCCAGTTGCTGGGTAGATTTACTGTCACGTGACACTCCATGTTCCCACCTTTTCCTCTGTTTTGGTGCCAAAATCCTGGAGAAGAAGGGGCACCAAGATGGAGGCCAGGTTGTCCTTTTGCCAAATCAAGATGGAGATTCAACCAAAATGGCAACCATATAAATCAGTCGTGTTTAACCCATTTCCTTCCAACACCACCAGCTCCTTGCTTGGGCCAACTATGCCAGGAGGAGCAAGGCCAAGAATCATCTGTGCTGGGGGGAGAAAATATCAGGCAGTAGTAGCTTTCTCATGCAGTTGGCAGGGTGTAGGTGGAGAAGGGGAGCATGCAATGAGGAACGGTGCCAGGCCAAGGGGGACTCGTTTCAAATCTCCGTCCATTCTGGTGTCATCTCCCTCCAGTCTATTGCTGAAACCCGATGCATTTCTGTTAGCCAGAGCCTTATCGTAGGAGACACTGAAGAGGAACCTGGGGGCTGCAGATTGTGGCAATTAGTTCCCCCTCTTGCTCAGTGATGACCTAGTGTCCCAGAGTAGCAGTAGTAGGGAGACATTGTGCTTGGTGGAGGTGGCAGCTCGTGGAGGGAGAGGAAAAGCCATGATCCTGACTGTGTTCATAATAAAACTCTTAGGGTATGTCTAGACTACAAGCCTCTTTCGAAAGAGAGCATCTAGACTGCATCCTCTTCTTTCGAAAAAGTGAGCCGCTTTTTCAAGAGAGAGCACCCAGGCAGTCTGGATGCTCTCTTTCAAAAAAGCCTTGTTTGCATTCAAGAACGCCTTTTTTTGAAAGAGCACGTTCGAAAAAAGGCGTTCTTCCTCGTGAAATGAGGAGTACCGCCGTCGAAAGAAAAGCCACATTCTTTCGATTTAATTTTGAAAGAATGTGGCTGTAGTCTAGACACAGGTGAAGTTTTTTCAAAAAAAGGCTACTTTTTTCGAAAAAACCCTGCAGTCTAGACACAGCCCTAGTCCTTTTCATGACAGATGTCCTACTAGTCCCAGTATTTATACTCCACCTACTTGCACTTTGTTAAAAGACGCAGTCTACCCATTTCCGTGATGGGTGAGTGACAGACATCAATATCATGCTGTGGGAACTTTCAAGTGCAGTTCCCAAGTAGAGCTACATGAATAATTCACTATGACTTTGTGAAATGCTTTGAGATCTACCAATGATCTTCTAGTTCTATGATTCTATGAAAACTGCTATCGTTATTCTTATTGTTAATTCATTCTGGAAATTTCGCCTTTTGTGCTCTTCCTGAGTGGACTGGGAGCAGTGGATGATTTTATTTCCGGGAAATAATTTTCTGACAATTGCTTTGGCTGCAGTTGGTTTGGAAGTGGCAGTTCTTGCAAATATTTGTTCTGAAATTTGAGTTGATAATATTTTTCTTCCTCTTTCCTGACACAAATGAGTGTGATTCTTAGAAGCAGGTTTCTGAGGGTGGCACTTCATTATTGTTTGTTTTACTATATTATGGCACCAAAATGCGAGTGGGGTACTTCAGAGAAGAAGGTCCTGTCTACACTAAGAAAATGCACATTGGGCAGTGGAGGTGGCCTGAGTTCTGGACTCTTTACATCTATAGCTCCATTTTGCAGTGTTGGAACTAGACAATTATAGTTATGCAGTGGAAATGCCCTTAATGTAGGCAGACATATAGAGGCAAAGGAACAAAAATGGCTAATGTAATCGAGTTACACATTTTTGGTGTAAAGTACGGAATCGATGTCTCTGAAAACGGAAGTCCTCTCCCTCCAGGGTAAGCACGGCACAGCTGTTGATGGAACAAGATTCCTACACATGGCCTAGCTAGTGTGCCTTGGCCCTGCTCTAGAGCAGCGGTTCCCAACTGCCGGGCTGCGACCTGCTGGCTGCCGGGCCGTGGAGGTTCCTGGCAGCTCAGCTCTGGCAACCGTGGTGGCTGAGGCACGGCAGGAGGAGGCAGAGCAGGAGGCACCTTCCTCTCTCCTCCGCACTTGGGGAGATGCGCTTGCGGAGGGAGGGCACATGCCACCAACAACCACTCCGCCTGCCCATGCGACAGTAACAGCCATGTTCTCTGGGGGGCAGCCTTGCCTGGGGAGTGTGGGGTTGGGATTAAAGGGCAAAGAGTTTTGGGTGAGGGCGTGGTGGGGTCACAAAGCCAGAGGGTATGGGCATGGGCCATAGTGGTCAGAGGCTAAAGGGTCAAAGGACATAGTGATGGGGGTCAAAGGCTGTTAGGCACTGGGGAGCAAAGAGCTGGGTTGCGGCTAGGTGGTCAGGTAATATTTTATTTGCACATCTGCATATTCATTATTTGCATAATGAATATGCAAATAAAATGTTACCAGTCTGCCAAAAGTTTGTGAATGGGTTTGCCAGTCCCCGGCATAAAAAAGGTTGGGAACCACTGTTTTAGAGAGAACTCCTTCTGAAAAGGTCATGTAGCTCCATTCCTGGCCGGCCCGCCAGCTGAGGGGAGGAAGGTGGCAGCTGCCTGCTGCTACGGCGGCAGCCAGAGCCCCAGGCCTTTTAAATAACCCTGCTGCATGCTCTGTGCAGCGCTGAGGCTGAGTCACCCGCCCCTTGCCCCATCCCAGGGGTCCTCAGAGGCTGTCGGCTCCCCTGGGGTCTGTTCAAGCCTCAGTCACTCTGCTAGAACTCCCCCAAGGAGGAACTATTCATGGCTCTTGAAGTTGCCTCAGGTGTGGACGCCTGTCCTGTAGGAAAGAGGCTGAAAAACCACCAGCTTATTTCATGGCCAAGCAATGAGAGGGTCAGATTTCAACCAGGGAGGAGTTTGCCGACTTCTCTGAGCTTTCAAGGGGCGGAGCCGAAATCGAGAGCCTTTCCACAAACATCTTTGGATTTAGGAGTAGAACCTGTAGGCCCCCCAGTTTCTCTCTAGATTTTGTGCAGGTTTTACAATGCAAGGAGTTGCTCTTTCAGGGCCACGGCCTCAAATGTTCTGCTGAGTGCTGGGCCTTGACTGATCAGAAATTGCTGCTGTTCAGATGGGTGCATTTTCAACCTAGTGGGGAGCATCAAGAGCCCAGCTTTGCTGTTCGGTGCATCAGTTTGGTGCTTCTCCATCCCATGAGCAGTGGCTTTAGAACACTACGCCTGACTTCCAAATAAAGCTGAGGCATAATTCTGTGTACGAAATAAGCTGTTGTCAAAATAGGAGGATAAATAGTGACTATTTATGGATTGCTGAGCTTCAGCCGACTTCATACATACAGCCTGTCGTGAGAGAGGGTGACCGTAAATAGGCCATTGCTTTGTGCCAGGCTTTGTAAAACAGGCCAAAGAAATGATGGAAATATAATTGGCCTGTGATAATTCCATACAAGGTGGGTTTCCATTATGCTCTCGTGTGTCTGGGTTTGTTGTTTGATTTGTCCTGAATCTGGCAACTCTGTGCATGGGCGACAGGAAACAAAATGTCTTGTGAACATAGAACCCCGACAAGCGGCAGATTGGCCACCGCTGCTTTAGATTATTACATCAACACTGTGTTATGCTGGGTTCACTGTCTAACTGATGGACATCCTGCCGCCAAGAAGCTTTCTTTGAATTACATTGCCACAGCAGAGTCTCAGCCGCCCTTTGGCTTGATGGCCTGCATTGCTGGAAGCAGCCCTGGTGATGTGTCATCTCTGCAAAGGATCAGTTATGCAGAGGGGAGAGGAAGGTTGGACTTGAGGGCTTATATCAGCCCACAGCAAACCAAGTCTAGAGTTTGATGGCTACAAGACACTGTTGCATTAGGGGCAGCTGAAGTGATGAGGAGAAAGATGCCACGTTGCCCAAAAAAATCCATCTGTGGTTGGCTTATGCCCTGAAGCAGAGAGGCTGTATTCTCTCAGACAGCAGAATCATGATTGTGTTCATCATTTAGGACATGGTTTGGTCCATGAAAGACACAGTTTCTTCGACATTACCACACTTCTGTGACTTCTTCAGCTTCATCTGTCCGCAGCTGCAGCTAGGACTGTGTGCCCCTCCTATGTCTGGAGCTGTACACCTCTGCCCTGGTGTAGCGTGGCTTGGGATACCCATCCCTTCCCCTGGGACTCCAGCTGTCATTCCTTCTCTCCCCCCTACCCCGACCCCTCATTATTTTTAGTAAATGTCACAGGCAGGTCATCACGGTCTCCTTTGAATTTTTCTTTTATTGCCCATGACCTATTTTAACCTTACTTATCATGTAGGTCAATGTCTGATCTCCTTTTGAATCCTGTCGGCCTTAACTTTACCTTGTGGCAGTGAGTTCCGTAGATTAACAATATTTGTAAAACAGAGTATTTCCACGCTGCACCAGGGCAGATGTGCACAGCTCCAGACATGGGAGGGGCGCACAGCCCTAGCTGCAGCTGCAGACAGATGAAGTTGAAGAAGTCACAGAGGTGTGGTAATGACATTCTTGAATTTCTCCTCATTCTTGTATTAGGAAAGAGGTTATCTAAGAGTACAGAATTTATTTTCTCTACACCTTTTAGTACATCATACACCTCAGTCACATCCCTGCTTCTTTGTTCAGCAAGCTCTCCTCATACACCTCTTCATAGATTCTAAAGCCTGAAGGAACCACAGTGATTATCTGGCCTCCTATATAACACAGGCAATAGAATTTTCCCCCCACAATGCTTAAAGCTTATCTTTTAGGAGAAGCATCTAATCTTAATTTTAAAATGTTTAGTTCTGGAGAATCCACAATGACTCTTGGTAAGTTGTTCCAATGGTTAATTACTCTCACTATTAACAGTGCCTTGCATGACAACAAGTTTCAGAGGTAGTCGTGTTTGTTTCAGCAAAAACAACAAGGAGTCCAGTGGCACCTTAAAGGCTAATAATTTTACTGCTATATTGAGGAGCCCATTATTAAATATTTGGTTCCCATGTAGGTACTTACAGACTGTGATCAAATCACTCCTCAACCTTCTCTTCAAGATACATAGATTGAGCTCGGTCTAGCTCTACAAGGCGGGTTTTCTAATCCTTTAATCATTCTTGTGGCTCTTCTCTGAACCCTCTCCAATTTATCAACATCTTTGTTGCATTAAGGACACTAGAATTGGATGCAGTATTCCAACAGTGCCGAAGACAGAGATAAAATAACCTCTCTACTGCTACTTGAGATTCCCCTGTTTATGCATCCCAGATATCATTAGCTGTTTTGGCCACAGCATCACACTGGGAGCTCACGTTCAGCTGCTTATTCATCACCAATCCCCAAATCTTTTTCAGAGTCAATTCTTCCCAGGACAGATCCCCCATCCTGTCAGTATGGCCTTCCTCCTTTTTTCCTGGAAGTATGTCTTTATATTTAGCTGTTTTAAAACATGCTGCTTCCTTGCACCCCCTTTACAAATGATCCAGATTGCTCTGAATCACAGACCTGTCCTCTTTGTTATTTATCACTCCCCCAATTTTTGTGTCATCTGCAAACTTTGTCAGTGATTATTTTGTTTATTTCCTAGCCACTGATACAAATGTTAAATGACATAGATCAAATCCCCACTCCCCTTTTCTGGGAACAGACTTACTTGATGATGATTCTCTGTTTACACTTCTGAGATCTATCAATTAGCCAGTTTTTAATCAATGTAATATGCATCATGTTCATTTTGTATTATTCCAGTTTTTTAATCAGTGTCATGCAGTACCAAGCCAAATACCTTACAGAAATCTAATTATATTACAGCAACACTATTACCTTTAAGATATCAAGTTAGTTCGACAGGATCTATTTGCCATAAATCCATGTTGATCTGCATTAATTACATAAGTACTTTACCATTTGAGCCATAATTAATAAAGCCTTCAAGCCTTTAATCATGTTTATTACTCCTCTCTGGATCCCTTTGATTTCTGCTATATCTTTTGGGAGGCAGATTGATGAGAGCTGTATGCAGTATTTCAGGCAGATTCTTTAACTCTTCTTTAATTCTTAAAAGACAGTCTGCATGACGTAGTTTGCCAGACAACACTAATCTGGGTTCTTTGGGCAGGCTAACAGAGCACCTTCCTCTTCTGTCACCTATTTCACCCCCACCAAGGTCAGTACTGACCAACCACAGAGGTCAGTGTTTGGTCCAATGTTTGTATTCCACCAGGGTGCAGATAGTCTGCTTGCTTGTGTTTACTTGCTTGGGTTTCATGAACTCTCTTGTACTGCTGAGATGCAGAGCCGAACCAAGTGAGGTGAATCAGCAGTGCAATTTTCTCTCTGAAGTAAGGCTGTCTGCGGGCACCTTTAAAACAAACCAGCAGAAGAGTCCTTGGCATCATCTCTCCTGCAAGTTTCTCCCAACCAAACTATGAAGTGAAAATTAAATTTACATTCTTTTCCTTCCCTAAATCAAATATGGCAGGCGCCAATTGCCATTTGAAAGGTCAATCTTTCCACCTCAAAGTCTGTAATCAGTAAATTATTCACCGAACCAACATTCATGAACTTTAAACTGTCTTCATCTTTTTCTCCCCCTAATTAAAGAATACATGGAGGGGTGGGAATGAGAAGCTTGTAATAATCTCCCAGCTGGAGAGCTTGTAAAAGCAGGCATCTACAGCAGTCATGGAGACATGGGAGTATCTTCAAAACCACACTATTTTCCATGTCTTTTGGGCAATTTAAGATCAAGTTTGTAAAAGTGGAAGCACTGACATGTTTTGTGTGTTTTTCCCCTCTGACACAGAGGAGAGTTCTGAGTGGACTGTATTCCTGCAAACTGAATGAGATGAATAATTTTCAAGGATTTATCCTTTTTTACATGTAAGTGCCATACAAAGACATGATGCTGGCAGTGTTTCTAGTTTGTGAGTTCATCTCACACTGTTTGGAGTTTTTCTTACAGCCGCTCTTCCTTTGGTCATCATTATGATGTAAGAAGCTCAGCTTGCAGGTGGTGTGTGTGTTTCATTTTTTTTAAATAAGTTTCTAGCCTTTGTCATTGTGGAAAGCAGTTTGAAATTATGACTCTCAAAGTTTCCAACAGCAGAGGCAAATAAAAAGAAACTTGGTGCATTATGTTTTAAAATTCATGATTCATGAGCCAATCTCAGGATTTTGATTCATGATTTTTGATTGACTTGGGGTTGGCCAATACTGCACATGGTTCTTGTGTGTACTATTTTTATTTATTGGTAGGAGGACAATTTTCAGTCCATGTTTCCATTCACAAAGAGAACACTAGCTCACTCTACAACACATTTTCTTTTCATACTAAGGGAAAAAATGAAGAAAGAACAAAACGTAAATCTCCCCCAGAGAGCATACAGTGTGTGTCAGGCTATGTCTAGACTACTCTTTCTTTTCAAAAGAGGATATGCAAATTCTACATTAATTTGCATATCATCTTCCAATCTCACTTTCAAAAGTGGGTCTTTCAAAAGTGAAAGTAGCCTGGACACGGGGGTTTTTTTTTCAGGAAAAAAAACCATTTTTTGAAAAACTGCTCTTCCTTAAAAAATGAGGTTGATGCCGTTTTTCGAAAAGGGTGGGGGTTCTGAAAAAAACGCATCCAGACTACTTTCACTTTCGAAAGATCCACTTTCAGAAGTGAGATCGGAAGAAGATATGCAAATTCCCCCACAATATGCATATCCTCTTTTGAAAATAAATTGTAGTTTAGACGTACCCATAGGGTATGTCTAGACTACATGCCTCTGTCGCCAGAGGCATGTAGATTAGGCTACCAGACATAGGAAAATGAAGCGGCGATTTAAATAATCGCCGCTTCATTAAAATTTACATGGCTGCCACGCTGAGCCGACAAACAGCTAATCAGCTGTTTGTCAGCTCATCACGATAGTCTGGACGCGCGGGTGTCGACGTCAAAGGTATTTGTCGACCACCCAGGTAAACCTCATCCCAGGAGGCATACCTGGGTAGTCGACAAATACCTTTGATGTCGACACCCGCGCGTCCAGACTATCGCACTGAGCCGACAAACAGCTGATCAGCTGTTGGTCGGCTCAGCGCGGCAGCCATGTAAATTTAAATGAAGTGGCGATTATTTAAATCGCTGCTTCATTTTCCTATGTCTGGTAGCCTAATCTACATGCTTCTGGCGACAGAGGCATGTAGTCTAGACGTACCCTTCGTCTCCTCTGTCTCTCTGCAGTAGCTATAAGATCAGCAACTTGCCTGCTGAGTTTTGTAACAGGAAGAGATTTTGAAGGTCTTGTTTACACTGCCATGTTTTGTCACCAAAAACTGCCTTTTGGTGACAAAACAGTGACAGCCTTTACATTGCAATGTGACTTTTGTCTGGAAAACCGTCTAGTTTTGATGACAAAAAACTTCCACCCTGTGAGACACTTTTGTCTTTTCTCCTCCCTTTGTCAACAATAAAGAGCCAGTCTGGACTCTGCTGTTTGTTTTGTTAACAGAACTGGCTTTTGCCAGTATCCCACAATACCTGCCCTGATGGCTGTGCTCAGTGTTTTGTGATCTCTGCTGCCTGCAGGCATGGACCCTCACCTTTCAAAGCTTCTGGAAGTATCTGACAACTGAATGAGTAGCTCCATTTGGGGAACACAGAACAAATCATTGGACTGCTCCTATTCTGCCCTGCTAGGAACAGTGGGAGGCAGGCTGCTGCTCCAGGGGGAGGGCTGGAGAGACAGTTGTGCTGCTTTGACATTCCTCAGCACAGAGAGCTCCCAGAGCTACGAGGTACTGTCTAGGAAGGAGCACAGCAGAAAGGGATCTAGAGGTTATAGTGAACCACAAGCTGAATATGAGTCAGCAGTCTGATGCTGTTGCAAAAAAAGCAAACATGATTCTGGGATGCATTAACAGGTGTGTTATGAGCAAGACACGAGAAGTCATTCTTCCACTCTACTCTGCGCTGGTTAGGCCTCAGTTGGAGTATTGTGTCCAGTTCTGGACACCACATTTCAAGAAAGATGTGGAGAAATTGGAGAGGGTCCAAAGAAGAGCAACAAGAATGATTAAAGGTCTAGAGAACATGACCTATGAGGGAAGGCTGAAAGAATTGGGTTTGTTTAGTTTAGAAAAGAGAAGATTGAGGGGGGACATGATAGCCGTTTTCAGGTATCTAAAAGGGTGTTACAAGTAGGTGGGGAAAAATTATTCTCCTTGACCTCTGATAGGACAAGAAGCAATGGGCTTAAATTGCAGCAGGGGAGGTTTAGGTTGGAAGTTAGGAAGTTTTTAGGGTGGTTAAACACTGGAATAAGTTGCCTAGGGAGGTTGTGGAATCTCCATCTCTGGAGATATTTAAGAGCAGGTTGGACAGACATCTGTCAGGGATGATCTAGTTGGTGCTTGGTCCTGCTCTGAGGGCAGGGGACTGGACTCGATGATCTCTTGAGGTCCCTTCCAGTTCTATGATTCTACGTAAGCGGCAATTGCCCCAGGATCTGGTGATTCAAAGGGGCCCAGCGCTCCCAGCTGCTGCCGCTGCTACTATGACAGCAGTGGTGGCTAGACCTCGGGCCCTTTAAATCACTGCCAGAGCACTACATGCCCTGGGTAGCACTAAGGGCGGGGGGGAGGGTGGTAGGGGACACACTGTGTACTGAACAGTGCTGATCACTGCCTGGGGTCTGGCATGGCATGCTCCTAGCAGTGCTCAGAGCTGGCTGGCCCAGACCTGCCCCTTCTGACCTAGGCCCTACCTGACCCAGTACAGCTGTTCTTATGTTAAGACTTCTGCATACACTCAAGCTATTCAGAATAACCCCGTCTGGGAACCACTGTCTGAAACATTTCAGGCAACCTTTCATCCCCAGCAGAGCTCAGACCTGTCCTGCTCTCAAATCCTCAGCTGTTTGGGCCTGTAGTTTCTGTCCAAACCTCTGATTGAGCATACACAAAGCAGCATAAGCTTTATAGGCATTAATAGTAGTTAGGGCCCTGCGGGGGATTTGACATGAAGCCTCATACAACCAACACAGCCACGCACAAAAACCTGATGCCGACCACCCATGCTGTTCATCTATGAACATGCATGTGGCGCGTAGGTGTGTGTGTGTGTGTGTGTGTGTATATAAGAGTGAGAGTGTTGTCCCAAAACATCAAACAGAAGTTAGTCCCTGATGGAGAGAGCTGATTTCATCGATTTTTTATAACTGTTACAGACCTGTAATAAATCAAAGGATATGCAACTTCCTCCTTTAATATTGAGCTCAACTGGGCCTTTTATGGTTATGTCGCTAATCACAGGCATTTTGCAGGTGCAGACTTGACTCTGCTTAGTAAAAGCAGTGGATGATTAAAGGTGCCAATTTAGCAGGTCTGTGCATTGCCAGATGTATGAATAGGCAACAGGTGGGGAATTTTCAGGATACTTCCTTAAGAGCACTATATTATTAGATGCATATTTCAAGAAGCAAGTATTTTCAAAGCAAGGAGGCAGCGGAGGTAATGCTTATGACCAGAAGACAAGGTTTGTACAAGGAATTTATATTGATAGGCCATTCCAGGAAAGCTTGAACTCAATCTCTCAATACGTTCACACCTTCCAGGTTAGGAAAGGCAACATTTTTTCTTCTGGCAAACATCAAGGAATGTCTCCCAGCCAAATACATTCTCTGTTATAACAGATGTGCCAAATAGATGGGAACATCAGTTGAGCACATCAGTGACTTCCACAGAGTTTAGCCTTTCCTCACATGGATATGTTGATAGGACCTGATCCAAAGTTGGCTAAAGTCAATGATAAAGCTACCGCTGACATTTGTGAGATATGGCTCAGGTTTGTATTCCTTTGTGATGGGGGACGGGACGGGAGGGGTGGGAAACAACCTTCCAGATGTAAAACAAGGCAGGGCTGTGTGCCTGAGAATGCAGACAGACAGACTGGAGAGAAATTGAGAAGTGGTTGCTATGCCAGTCGTCTCAATGAGCTGTGAGCTCTGAAGCCTAATGATGCACCAGTTAAACTCTAACATTAATTGATCACGCTGCAGAAGCATCCTGATATGGTGGCATTGTAAATGGTGCTAGGGATTGTGGAAGGAGATTGAGGCTGTGTCTAAACTACACCCCTTTTCTCGAAAAAGGGATGTAAATTAGACACATTGAAATTGCAAATGAAGCCGGGATTTAAATTTCTTGTGCTTCATTTGCATAATGGCAGCCATGTTTTTTCAAAACGGGGCTTTTTGAAAGAATAACAGCTGTTTACAAGGGAATTGATCGAAAATAAAACCCTTTTTCAAAAAACCCTGTACTCATTTTTTCAGGAGTACAGGATCTTTTGAAATAGGGTTTTATTTTCAATCAACCCCCATCTAAACAGCTGTTTTTCATTTGAAACGCCCCATTTCGGAAAAAACTGCAAAAGGAACACGGGAAATTTAAATCCCAGCTTCATTTGCAATTTCGAAGTGTCTAATTTACATCCTTTTTGAGAAAAGGGATGTAATTTTTAGATTGCCTGAGTAAGATACTACCTTTGTCCCCTTCCATTTGTGTCAGAATGGCCATGCAACATGCTGTGCAGCCAGGGCTGGCCCGACCATACAGGTGAACTTGGTGGTCGCTTAGGGCACCAGGATTTAAGGGTTGCTAAAGTAGACAGAAGTGATTTTTTTCTCTATTTTAAATATATACTTGTGTTATTTCTTATAAATGAAAGTATCAAATATTTTATACTTGTAAAACAGGGCATCATTGCCATGTCAAGTGGAGTTCTATTATTTATTTCACATTGTGGAGCACAGTGACGTATATAAATATAGTTAATGTGTCACGGCATAGTTTCCAAAAGTACCGCCTGGCTTTGCTACGTAGGGGCGGTCCGGCAGTTCAGTCATTCTCAGTAGCCCAGTGTTGGCCAGTCATACAGTTGAGTCAATGTTGCTCACCACTTAGGGAGGGGCGGTCAGCAACCCGCAACAGCTGTTCTGCCATGTTACGAGCTGTGATCGATGGCCCAGTGCAAAATGGTTACAACTCAAATACAGACTCCCTTCTGTACCAAGGAATACAGATTTTCATAACTTCCCCAATAATCAGTTCCTTTGGAAGGAAGACTGTTTTGCAACTTGAAATGCAACTATTTATAGCAATAACCAGACACACTGTGTATAACTCAAAACGGTTAAAACTGTGTGTCAGCTACTGGGCCGGTTTACCTAGACAGTATAATTGTGTTAGATCATTGAAGAGTAGAAAAAAAACCAATAAAAATATTTGTATTTTTTCATTGTTCATTTTGAATGCCAATTAAAGGTAAAATTTCATTCTAGACATCTCTTTTTTTTCTATATAGGCAGTCCCTGGGTTACGTACAAGATAGGGACTGAAGGTTTGTTCTTAAGTTGAATTTGTATGTAAGTCAGAACTGGTACATATTGTAGGGGAAACTCTAGCCAAACATTTCTCCAGAGCTCAGTTTTATTCTCCCACACCTCACTTCCCTCAGTCCTTTATTCTCAAGCTGAGGTGTCTGCTGAGAAAAGCCGCTCCGCGTCTCCCTGGTCTGCTGGGGGAGGGGGGCGCTAGCTTCACGTCTCCCTGGTCTGCTGGGGGGAAGCAGCTAGTGCGGGGTTGCCTCACCCCGTTTGTAAGTAGGGATCCGATGTAAGTCAGATCCATGTAACCCGGGGACTGCCTGTATTTAATGTGGGATGGAGCACCAAAGTCATAGTTCCCCTAGGATGCTAAAAACCCTTGGCCTGGCCTTCATTGCAGCTGCTTTGAAGAGCAGGCAATTACAAAGACTCATGAGATACTGAGAACTGTGGTGTCTCTTTACAGAAAGCATGAAAAGTTGCTGGGACTGGGACTGAAAGCAGCAGTAGGTGTAGCTATCAGCTAGACTCCCAGCAGCTTCTCCTGGGCTTTGATAGCTCTTAGTTACAAATATGCAATGACGTGGACGAGTTTGAGTTCTGTCCCCAAGTGCCAAACCCCAAAGGGAAGAACTGAAGAGAACTAACATTGCTGAAGACGCCAGACCTTGCCTTTCTGAAAGCGTTTTGAGGGTGTTGCTAGTTACAGGTATATTCACTCTTGAGTTCTGTAGAATTTTCCCATGGGATGAAGCCCTTCACTCATGGATATTGTCATGCCCATAACGGATGGTTAGCAGCCTTGGGACTAAGGGGTTAACTATGTCCCTGTACCTAGCCAGGTATCTGCTCAGCCAATAGAAATGCAGGTAGGGATTTCAAATTGAGACAAAGGAATTTTTGGGTTTTTCCCTCTTTTGTCTCTGGGCCAGTTTGCTCTCTAGATACTGAGAGAGACAGAAGACATATCTCTCTCCAAGAAAAAGGCTCTTCATAATGTGTAAGTAGGGTAAATCCATCAGGTTTTATTGTTTTCTGTTTTGGGAATTTGGATCTGATGTCTGTGCTGTTAGAAATTGGGTTTACCTCTCTTTTGTAACTAAGTCCTGAGCCCATCAGGGTCCCCCATGAGTATATTAATTGGTGACTTTTTCCATCTAGTCATTATGCTTGCAATGGTAGTATTGTTTTAATAATAAAAGTTCATAAAAGTTCTTTCCTTTCTTTTTTTTTAAAATTAATCTGGTATTGGTTCATTTCCAGGGCTCAACGATCTGCGCATGTGCAAATCACCGGACAGCGTGGCTGGTGAGCGGAGCTTGCCGTGGTTTGGCGAGCCCTGTTCATTTCCATGTCCTGGAAAATCAGTTTGTGGGATCTGCATGCCTCTGAAAAGGGGACAGCAATCGCAAACTGCAGTTTGTATTTTCTCCTCTTTTTCAAGCTCTTTGGAGAAAAGAGCTTGTTGGTTTCATGTGTCCACCCGTTTTGGGGTTCAGAAGCACTTGATGGTGGCAAAGGATTCGCCAAAATCCAGATATTAGGATTTTGGGGGGAGTTTTTGTACCAAAGCCTGTAGAGATCAGGTTTTGGGGTTGCTTTTGCAGGCCCCCACTTCTGCATTCATCATGCCAGAGTTGAGAACAGCCTTGACAGATATATTCTGTCTCAAATTTTAGAAGTTGGTTTAAAAGTCCAATAGAATGGAAAATATTTTCATTAAATGCTATGAGCAAAGTCTTCTGCTGGTATTAATTGGTGCTACACACCAACTGTGGACCTTGATCTAAAAGAGAAACAGCATCGTCCAGTCATTAGGGATTGACACACATGAGAGAGTTACTTGCTCTCTGTCCTTTAGTTCCCCATCTGTAAAACGGGGATAATAGCACTATTCTCTCTCTCAGGCATAATGTGAAAATAAATATATTGAAGACTGTGAAGCACTCAGACACTATAGTCATGGAGGTCACATAAATACAATTGATGATAGAATAATTAAGTATGTGTATGATGCACAGACATTTTCATGTTTGCAGATGATACCAAACTGGGTGGGGTTGCGACTTCTTTGGAGGATAGGGACATAATTCAAAATGACCTTAGCAAGTTAGAGAAATGGTCAGAGGTAAACAGGATGAGGTTTAATAAAGAGAAATGCAAAGTGCTCCACTTAGGAAGGAACAATCAGTTCCATACATACAAGATGGGAAGCGACTGTCTAGGAAGGAGCATGGCGGAAAGGGATCTAGGGGTCATAGTGGACCACAAGTTGAATATGAGCCAACAGTGTGATGCTGTTGCAAAAAAAGCAAATATGATTCTAGGTTGTATCAACAGGTGTGTTGTAAGCAAAACTCGTGAAGTCATTCTGCCGCTCTACTCTGCACTAGTTAGGCCTCAGCTGGAGTACTGTGTCCAGTTCTGGGCGCCACATTTCAAGAAAGATGTGGAGAAATTGGAAAGGGTACAGAGAAGAGCGACAAGAATGATTAAAGGTTTAGAGAACATGACCTATGAAGCCAGGCTTCATGAACTGGGCTTGTTTAGAAAAAAGAAGATTAAGGGGGGACATGATAGCGGTTTTCAAATATCTAAAAGGGTGACAAGGAGGAAGGAGAAAATTTGTTCCTCTGGTTTCTGAGGACAGGACAAGGAGTAATGGGCTTAAAGTGCAGCAGGGGAGGTTTAGATTGGACATTAGGAAAAAATTCCTAACTGTCAGGGTGGTCAAATATTGGAATAAATTGCCAAGGGAGGTGGTGGAATCTCCTTCTCTGGAGATATTTAAGAACAGGTTAGATAGACATCTGTCATGGTGTAGACGGAGCTTGGTCCTGCCTTGAGGGCGGGGGGCTGGACATGACCTCTCGAGGTCCCTTCCAGTCCTATTATTCTATGATTCTATGATTCTATGTTATATTTTGACTGCTTGCAATTAATGAACCTACATAATCTCCAACTGGCCAGATGCAATTATTAGAACATGCAAAAGTGCTCATAATCAGATATTAAATATGAAGTGGTGAGTGAACATCAAGGAGGAGTTGAAGGACTAATTTATCTTGTAGGTCCTTGGGCTAGGCACATGCACATCTGGCTGGCATATTGGAGCTCAGGATTTGCATGTAAAATTTGTGGATGACACCAGCCTGGGAGGCCCTGCAAGCTTTTTAGAGGACAGGGTTAGAATTCAAAATGACCTTCCTTGATAAATTGGAGAGTTGGTGTGAAATCAAGCAGATGAAATTGAATAAAGACAAGTTTTGGAGGTTTTTAAAGCCAGACAGGGCAAATATCTGGCTGGAATGATTTAGCTGAAGTTAGTCCTGCTTGAAGCAAAGGGCTAGATGACCTCCTGAAGGCTGTTCCAACCCTAATCATCTATGATTTGTGACAGGGTCAGAGCAGAAGGCTATAAAAAAGTAGTGGAGGGGAGATAGATGAGCCTCAGACTGAGGAGATCTCTGTTTCCAGGGTAACAAAGAGGGCCTGGTTTAGAACCAGCAGAGGCAATCATGGGTAGTGAAACACCTGGGGCTAATTGACCAGGCCTGCAAGTCAGGCCAGCCTAGCTACTTAGGACACCTGGGGGTAATTAAGAAAACCAGTTCAGACTGGCTATAAAAGAAGCTTTGCCTGCAGTTGGTGTGGGTGCATGTAGCTGAGAGGACGGAGGAAGGCCCTACTTGGGAGTAGGAGGAAAGGAGACAATAACTGAACACTAGAAGGACGAACCAGAGAGAAGGAAGGTGCTGTGGAAGGTGTGGGGAAGTAGCCCACATATTACGGCTGTATTCTAGCAGGTGTCGGTGATTCACATGGGCAGCTACTATTACAGGGCCCTGGGCTAGAACATGGAGCTAGAACATCTTGGGGTTCTCTTCCCCCACCCCATCACCCACCTCCCCATTTCTACTGAGGGAAAAGGACTGGAGTTTTATTCTCTGTTCTTACATATGCTGACCATTGATGAAAAGAGCCCAACAAACAGAAAACCCAAAGCCCTAGGTGTGGTGCCTAAAATTGTGGGCTGCTGTGAGCTTCTGAGGCAAGCAAATCTGCCAAGAAGTGCAGGACCCACCAAGTTTTTGTAAGAGCTTGTCACAGATTGTAAGCGCAGAGTACTGAACTTGGGAAGGAAAACCAAATTCAGAACTGCAAAATGGGGAGGTGGCAGTACTGCTGAAAAGGCTTTGGGGGCTATGGTGGATCACAAATTGAATGAGTCAACAGTGTAGTGCAGTTGCCAAAAAAGGCTCATATCGTTCCAGGTGCACTAACAGACACTGAAAAGTCTAAGCTGGGGTATCTTGTGCAGTTGTGGGCACCACACTTTAAAAAGGATGCAGACAAACTGGACAGAGGAGAGCAACAAAAATTATGAAAGGTTTAGAAAACCTGACAGATGAGGAAAGGATAAAAAACTGGACATGTTTAGACTTCAGAACAGAAGACCTGGGGAGGGAACATCACAGTCTTCAAATACATTCAGGGCTTGGATGTTACAAAGAGGACACCGATCAATTGTTCTCTATGCCCACTGAAGGTAGAACAATAAGTACTGAGCTCAATCTGCAGTAAGGGAGATTTCGGTTAGATTTTAGGGAAAACTTTCTAACCTACTCTACACTATGCCCTTCCCCCGTCGATCTAGCCTGCACAACTTCAGCTATGCGAATAGTGAAGTTGACATCGACATACTTACTCTGGTGTCTTCCACATGGTAAGGTCGGCTGATGCTGCTTTCCCACTGACTCTGACTATTCTTCTCATCTTAGTGGAGTACTGAGTTGTCAGGAGAGTGCTTGGAGGTTGATTTATTGTGGCTAAGCAGACACAATAAATCGATCGCCGATAGCTCGATCCTTGCGGGGTAGACCACTGTCTGATGTAGACAAGCTTAAGAGTACTTAAGCTCTGGAGGAGGATTCCCAGGGATGTTGTAGAATCCCTGCCGTTAGAGGTTTTGTTAGGAACAAGTTAGACAAACATCTCTCAGGGCTGGTCTGGGTTTACTTGGGCTTTCTTCAGCTTAGGGGGTTGGACTTGATGACTTTTCAAGGTCCTATCTAGCCCCTACATTCCTGAGCTTATGGTTCTGTGGTATGGTACAATTATATGTATATAATGAACGTTATTGATGTCGAAGCAAAAGGCTCACTCAGTTTACGCGGCTATACAAGATGGCTTCTAGCTAAACATAAAATGGTTTCTACATTGATTAGCTCATGCTGGGTATTGAGCCCAAAGGAAGGATGTGAATGCACCGGCAAATACCGATTTTGTCACTATACTATGAGCTATCGGCTAACAGTACTACAGTTCGTGTCATTCTGGGATCAGGAATGCCCCGAAGCCCTTGGGAAATCTGGATTTGCCTGAGCTTTGTGATGTGGACCCACTTCTGTTTGTTGTCAGCAATGGGTTTGTCATTAAGATACATTCTCAGGCTGATGGGAGGGGAGCTGATTTGGATGCATCCCTGTCAGATTAGTGTTATTAACCATCTCCCCAGGGCGATAGAGCTGGGGGAACCCCATAACAGTCTAGAAGCCATTTTCAACAGCAAATTGAAGGCTTGAGTGCAGACAGTAAGTCACCATCAACAACAGTTCCCAGGTCATTCACAAGCATCAGTAGAACATCAACCACTAAGTGACCAAGACTGCAACCCACACAGATTAAGGGCCATTCAGGCCTCTCACTGTGCATATCCTATCCGTGCAGAGAATCCCTTAAGGCTGCGGTTTTCAAACTGTGGGTCCTGATCCCCCTGGGGGTCACGAGCAACTTAGAGGGGGGTCATGGTATCACAAAGTTTGAGAATCCCTGCCTTCAGGCAGTGTTTCCCAATATGTAGTCCACAGCCCCCTGGTGGTCCACGACAGTACTTTAGGGGTCAATAGAAATTAAAGTAAATGTGCGGAGCCTCTCAAAGCCAGCACGTCCTTCAACTGTGTTGTTGCCTGAGCCGCAGGAAGCAACTCAGGTTGACGGACGTACTGGATACTGGCACAGAGCCTCTCTGCTGAGTTGAGAGGCTCCATGCCGGCAGCCAGCAAGTCTCTCCGCCTGCGCTGCTTCTCGAGTGGGCTGAGGGATGCGTTTCGGGAAGCAACATGGGCTGAGGGCGCAGCTATGTTGTTTTGGAGGGTCCATTCAATTTTAATAGATTGAAAAGGGGTCTGTATGCTCAAAAAGGTTGGGAGCCGTTTCCTTAAGGTGATCACGACAGAATATCACAAATGGTCTTTGTTTTGGGCTTGTTGCACATGGGCTGTGATTAGGAGTTGTAAAAAGACAGGAAGTTTGAGGTCGCTGTCTAGTTCTGCCACTAACCTGGCAGGCAGAATTCCAAGTCTTTGTTACTGGTGCTGCTACTGTGAGCTCAGTCAAGTGATTTAAATTCTCTGGCCCAGTCTGCAGTATGGGTTTAATAGTATTAGGTGTGAGACTGAAGCAATGTGTCTCAAGTGCACTAAGACCCTTGAGTGGAAGGTGATCCGTAGATTCAAAGTCCTACTTACATGTGGGGCTAGTTTCTAGCTTTTGCACCAGGAATACAAGCTCAGCCCCAGAGAACCTATTCCTCTGGAGGGAGAGGACATTATGGATTCTGATCCTTCCAGGTTCGGCTGCCCTAGTTTGGTAACCTCAATTATTGAGGTTACATCTAGAGGCACATGTCTAGTTTCAGCAGTCTTATGGTATTTTCAGTCTATCCAGTTTTCCAGCTGTAGTCAGGAAGGTGATAACAACTCACTAGTGCACATGACCAGGCCCACCAATGGGAGGGAGGGCAGGAAACTTAGAAATGGCAGAGGGGCTTAATGACTTCTTGGCTTTGGTTTTCATCAAGAAGATGGATGGTGACAGGATGCCTAACACAGAGAATGCTACTGGAAATTGGGTAGATTTAGAAGTTAAAATTTAAAAAAAGAACAAGTTAAAAATTACTTAGAAAAGTTAGATGTCTGCAAGTCACCAGGGCCTGATGAAATGCATCCTAGAATACTTAAGGAGCAGATAGAGGAGGTATCTGAGCCTTTATCATCTTTGAAAAATCATGGAAGTTGGGAGAGATTCCAGAAGACTGGAAAAGGGCAAATATAGTGCCCATCTATAAACAGGGAAATAAGAACAACCCAGGAAACTATAGACCAGTCAGTTTCACTCCTGTGCCAAGAAACATAATGGAGCAAGTAATTAAGGAAACCATCTGCAAACATCTGGAAGATAATAAGGTGACTGGTAACAGCCATCATGGATTTGTAACGAACAGACCATGTCAAACCAATTTGATAGCTTTCTTTGATAGGATAATAAGTCTTGTGGATAATGGAGAAGCAGTGGACATGGAATACCTAGACTTTAGTAAGGCATTTGATATGGTCTCACATGACCTTCTTATCAATAAACTAGGAAGATGCAACCTACATGGGGCTACTATAAGGTGGGTGCGTAACTGGCTGGATAACTGTTCTCAGAGAGTCGTTATTAACGATTCACAATCATGCTGGAATGGCATAACAAGTGGGGTTCTGCAGGGGTCTGTTTTGGGATTGGTTCTGTTCAATATCTTCATCAGTGATTTAGATGATAGCATAGGGAGTACAATTATTAAGTTTGCAGATGGTGCCACACTAGGAGGAGTTGCAAGTGTTTTGGAGGATTGGGTCAAAATTCAAAGTGACCTGGACAAACTGGAGAAATGGTCTGAGGTAAATAGGATGAAGTTTAATAAGGACAAATGCAAAGTACTTCACTTAGGAAGGAACAATCCATTTCATATATATTCAGAATGGAAAGCGACTGTCGAGGAAGGAGTACTACTGAAAGGGATTTAGGGGTCATAGAGAACTACAAGTTAAACATGAGTCGGCAGTGTGATACTGTTACAAAAAATAGCAAACATGATTCCGGAATGCTTTAACAGGAGTGTTGTGAGCAAGACACAAGAAGTCATTCTTCCACTCAACTCTGAGCAGATTAGAGTATTGTACCCAGTTCTGAGCACCACATTTCAAGAAAGATGTGGAGAAATTGGAGAAGGTCCAGAAAAGAGCAACAAAAATAATTAAAGGTCTAGAAAACATGACCTGTGAGGGAAGACTGAAAGAATTGGGCTTGTTTAGTTTGGAAAAGAGAAGACTGAGAGAGGATCTGATAGAGGTTTTCAAATATCTAAAAGGGTGTTACAAGTAGGTGGGGAAAAATTGTTCTCCTTGACCTCTGATAGGACAAGAAGCAATGGGCTTAAATTGCAGCAGGGGAGGTTTAGGTTGGACGTTAGGAAGTTTTTAGGGTGGTTAAACACTGGAATAAGTTGCCTAGGGAGGTTGTGGAATCTCCATCTCTGGAGATATTTAAAAGCAGGTTGGACAGACATCTATCTATCAGGGATGATCTAGATGGTGCTTGGTCCTGCTCTGAGGGCAAGGGACTGGACTCGATGATCTCTTGAGGTCCCTTCCAGTTCTATGATTCTACGTAAGTGGCAATTGTCCCAGGACCTGGTGATTCAAAGGGGTCCAGCGCTCCCAGCTGCTGCCGCTGCTACTATGACAGCAGTGGTGGCTAGACCCCGGGCCCTTTAAATCACTGCCAGAGCACTACATGCCCTGGGTAGCACTAAGGGTTGGGGGGAGGGCGGTAGGGGACACACTGTGTACTGAACAGTGCTGATCACTGCCTGGGGGCTGGCATGGCATGCTCCTAGCAGTGCTCAGAGCTGGCTGGCCCAGACCTGCCCCTTCTGACCTAGGCCCTACCTTTTTCTCTCTATTCCCTTGTGCCATGTGTATGTATGTTTATATTGTGGCTGTGAGCTTTAGAGAAGGGTAGTTTAGTTGTGTTTGTGCAGCTGCTGAGCTCACTGCTGTGATGTTGCCATCCACTGTGCAGTTGTGTAAATCTTTCCTCCCCATTACATTACTACAAAGTATTTCTTCCCTTTCTGCTGTGAAAGGCAGAGCAGAGAGTTGAGAGCGTAGTCTCCAAATATTTAGAAAACCTAGTAAAGTCTTTGCATTACTGAGAGGGCCAAACCAAAAACTCTGAAGCCAAGTACGTTGGGGTCAAATCTCTGATCTGGACCTAAATTTTCAAAGACTACATAGCTTCTTTCCAGCGTCGGTCAACCACCAGGCCTACTATTGACAACTATTGTGGCACTAAAGAATGCCAGGGGTCATTTCATGGCTATTGGGCTGGATTTCCTAGCCACCTCTGACAGCTAAAATGAAATTCCAAAGAACCAAAGAGAACATCCCGCAGTAACTGCACCAAAACATGCAGGACTTGGCTTCCCTTGGAACATGACAGCAGCACAGTGCAAGGCTGCAGCTGTGTCACTGTGTCATGCTCCAGTGTAGACCAGCCTTTTTATGCATAAAATCTTTTTGAATTTAAGGATAACCCGAAATCTACCGTGACCCTTCCCTGAAACCTCACCCTGCTCACTCCATCCCCACTCTCTCTCTCCCTCACTTTCACTGGGCTGGGGCAGAAGATTAGGATGCAGGAGGGGATCTGGGGTTTTGGCTCAGAGGGGGATTCAGGGCTGAGGCAGAGGGTTGGGGGGCGGAAGAGGGTTTCAGGGTGCAGGAGGGCATATGGGATGCTGGCTTGAGAGGGGGCTCAGAGCTAAGGCAGTAGTTTGGTGTGCAGATAGGGATATGGGGTGCTGGCTGTGGGAGGGATGCAGGGCAAGGGGTTGGGCTGCAGGATGGGGTGCAGGGTCCTGGCTCTAGTTTAAGGGGTCAGAGCAGGAGCTTGGAGTGCCAGAGGAGGTATGGGGTGCTGGCTCAGGATCAGGATCTGCTGGGGCAGGTGCCTGAGATGTAGGAGGGGGTAAGGCAGCTATGTCAGTATCTAACTGCAGCGTCGCCCCCTCTTCCCAAGTAAGTGCTCTACTGCATCGACATAATCATGGGTGGTGGCTTCCCCAGTTCCTGGGGGTGTGTGACTGTCCACTCAGCCCTAAGCTCTGCCTCCACCTTACCTCTTACCCAAACCCCCACATCCAACCCTCCACCCTGCCTCTTTTCTCCTGCACACCGATTGTGGTGGGTGGGAGGATCAGTGGTCACATGCCTGCCCCCCAACTGGATTTCTTCCCTTATGCCTCACCCGACCATCCTCTGGCCTGTCTTGCCCCACCTTGCCTCTTCCCCACCTCTGCTCAGCCCCTGCCTCTCCCGCCAAGCCCTCTTCTCCCAGCAATGTGGCACTGGGGACTATCAGGGTTAGGGGCCTGGCACCTGCAACAGAGGTTGGGCGCTCCTGCACGCGCCGGCAGCAGGGTTGGGGGAAAAGGAGCAATGTAGCCCTAGCTCGCTCTGCTCTGCTCTCCCGGCCACGTTGAACCACTTCCCATTGGTGAGTGCGAGGGCAGTCCCTCCCTTCCCCAAGTGACGTGCTGTAAGACAGGGAAATGGCCCCCTCCATGCCAGTCCCCCTTAAGTCAGTGGAAGCTCTTCTGTGAAAGACGTGCCCCACCAACAGGAGGGTACTGGTGACGTGAACCCTCGCAGTCGTTACTGAGGTGTCAACCTAACGTAGGTCAACCTAAGTCTGTAGCCACAGGAGCCACGTGGGTGAGAGGTGGGTGGGTAGGGCATATGGGCCCAAAGGCTGTAGGCAGGAGGGGCAAGAATCCAGACAGCATCCAGTGGGGGAACTAATGGGGAAGAAGGGAGCAGGAGCTGTATCGCTTGGGGGAAGGGGAAGAGGAAGGGTGGAAGCAAAGCAAGGGCAGAGAAGAGGCAGGAAGATGGTGGAGATGGGGCGGGAAGGGGCACAGGTAGGGAGAGAAGAGACCTGAAGTGGAAGGGGGTTGTCCCAGCTCTTTCATGGTTGGTGACCTCCCCCCCCCCGCCCCTCTTCACCAGTCGCCTCTGTCTGCAGTGTAGATATAACCCGCACACCTCCTTGGTGTTTGATGCACTGCCCCATACAGTGGTACTGAGACCAGACTTAGCTGAGAGCCAGCTGGCTTTTAGCTGAAGTAGTAGAGGCCCATGTAATAAACTCCAGAGGTCCCAGGTTCGGTTCTGTCTCTCGGCGTTACATAGACCCACCCTTAGGCTATGTCTACACTGCATCCCTCTTGCACAAAAACCTATGCAAATGAAGCATGGATTAGCATATCGCTGCATTTCATTTGCGTAAATAATTAGGGACCATTTTTGCACAAGAGGGGGTTTTGTGCAAAAAGGAGCCATCTACACTGCTCCATTTTGTGCAAAAACACCCTCTTGCGCAAAAGCCACTCTTCCTCATTTTTTAAGGAAGAATGGTTCTTGCGCACGAGGGGGTTTTTGCACAAAAAGAAGCTGTGTAGACAGCTCCTTTATGCGCAAAAGCCTCTTGTGCAAAACCAGCCCCTAATTAAGTATGTAAATGAAGCACAGCAATATGCTAATCTGTGCTTCATTTGCATAGGATTTTGCTCAAGAGGGATGCAGTGTAGATGTAGCCTCTGCGAAGTGTATCTCCTCCTTTTTGTCATGATCATCTGCAGGTCCAGATGACCAGCCCCAGTTTAAGCCTTGGAACTCAGACTGTCGTACAAAGTTTGGGTAGGAAATGAAAGGGTTCTCTGCACTATTTTAACATTGGATGATTGATCTTAGATACTCTTTCTTGTGTAGTAGCATTAAAAAGAATGTGCCATGAATCCGTTCCAGGACAGAGTCTTGGGGATTTGGTTGGAAATGTGACAGGCTCTCAGGGTATGTCTACACTACCCCGCTAGTTCGAACTAGCGGGGTAATGTATGCATACCGCACTTGCTAATGAAGCCCGGGATTTGAATTTCCCGGGCTTCATTAGCATAAGCGGGGAGCCGCCATTTTTAAATCCCCGCTGCTTCGAACCCCGTGTAGCGCGGCTACACGGGGCTCGAACTAGGTAGTTCGGACTAGGGTGCCTATTCCGAACTACCGGTACACCTCGTTTCACGAGGAGTAACGGTAGTTCGGAATAGGACCCTAGTCCGAACTACCTAGTTCGAGCCCCGTGTAGCCGCGCTACACGGGGTTCGAAGCAGCGGGGATTTAAAAATGGCGGCTCCCCGCTTATGCTAATGAAGCCCGGGAAAATCCCGGGCTTCATTAGCAAGTGCGGTATGCATACATTACCCCGCTAGTTCGAACTAGCGGGGTAGTGTAGACATACCCTCAATGAGTAAAGAATGGAAAATATATGTGGACAGTCTGAGGCTGAAGACACCGTGAGACACAAGTCTCAGGATCAAGTCCTGAATGGGACGAGTCTCACGTACAGTAGTAGAACGACACCTAAACCAGCGCAGATGCTATTTCACATGCTATTTCTGGCTGGCAAGATGCACACAGGTAGGTCTCTAACAGACAGCCAATACCTCGGAGTGCACTACACACAACAGCAAACCATCTGGACCTACTGTACAATCAATAGGGCATTCCCATGCAGCTCGGCCACTGTTCCAAGTGAAAGCTCACCACGGACATCCGCAGGGTAGATTTCTTCTTTTACTTGGAAGCTATTTAAATATTTTAACATTAGAGCAGCATAATTACCACTCAAGTCACTCTAGCAAACCAGTCAGTAACAGCGATTGCTTTAAGGGAAATCCATTTCCTGTTGGCAGCATTCAGGACGGAGATTATTGAATAAAAGTGGCTCTCCCGCTCTGTTCCTTTGTCTTCAGAGGCTACCGCTGCTTCTCAAGTTAAACGAATGCTACGGGTCTTTCTAAACTGGGGATATTTGTACTGCTGGAGGAGCTACACCAGCGTCGCTGCTGTGGTGTAGATCCTCAATGTAGATCAGGGTGGGCAAAATACAGCCGGAGGGTTGGATCTGGCCTGCCAAATCACCAGATCTGGCTTGTGGCCCAGGAGGAGCCTCAGCCAGGCTCCCTTCCTGCCCCATCCCAGCACACTGCTCAGAGCAGCCAACTGCAAGGGAGGAGGGAGAGGTTTCTCCTGCTGTCCCCATATCCAGTGCAATACTGCAATCCCATTGGGCGAGGGATGTCAGTGGTTAACCAGTTAATTGGTGGCCCAGCTGGGCCCCCACCATTCTGCAGCTGGGGGGCGGGGGTTCTCCAGCCCCACCAGCACAGCGGGCCCAGCCCAGCTGGAGCAGTCCCCACCTGCAACAGGCTCAGCCTGGTTGGAGCAGCCCGTGACCTGGCAGGCTCGGCTGGACTGGAGCGGCCCACCCTCTGCAGGATGCAGTTTAAGCGATTTAACTGGTTACATGTAACATTTAACAGGATTTTACATCCCTAGACCACACCAGACTTTGACCTGGAGGGCCAGGTCACAATGTGAAGGTGAGTCTGGAGAGCCCAGGGGGCGTTTGAGAGCAGGTGACCCTCTACAGGAGTGTTGAAATTCAAACCATTGCTAAGCTGAATCTGTGCTGGGTGAATGCTGCTAGGTGCAAAGGTTCTCTTTGGATGCTTTGCTCCAAACCTCCTGGGGAAACCTTCTGAAAATAGGCTCTTATCAGATTTTTTTGTTGTCCTGCTGAAAATATGTCCGGAAGAGCAGTCTAGACTCTACGAGAGCACTACTTTGGGAATTCCTGTACACTGGCTGAACCAAGAAGTGCAAAGCTGAACAATCACTAAGGGAAAAGTTACCTGCAATTGTTTAACAATCATACAAATTTAAAAACAGTACGTAGTCCTGCGGCTCCTTAGAGAGTAACAGAAATATATAGAATCGTGAGCTTTCCTGGGTAAAACCCACTTCATCTGATGAAGTAGCCTTTACCCAGGAAAGCTCATGATTCTATATATTTCTGTTACTCGCTAACATGCCTCTTTGCCATAACCTGGACTACTTGTTTTTAAAGTTACAGACTAACATGGCTACCCCTCTGAGACCTAAAAGTTTCAGTTCAGATGACGTTTCAGGGCAGTTCTTATTTTATCTGAACCTATTTACCCATAACTATCAATAGCTGCTTGTTTTCTGGTGGCAAGGTGTGTGTGTGGGGGGGGGGGAAGTAGCTCTGGACACCTCCCCAGAAGAGGTGGGGCCTCTGGCAGGAGGGGCAGGGCTTGGGTAATCCCCCAGACAGCCCTTCAACACCACCCGTCATGCATTATCTGAGGCTCTGTTGGTGATTTGAACGGGACAGGGCTCTGGCAGCTGTAGCAATGGCTAGAAGCTCCAGGCCCCCGGGCAGCTGCCCTCTTTGCCTCCCCCCCCTTGATGGCGGGCCTGTGTGGTAGCAAGAGCTCCTTTCCAAATGACTGCTTCTATTTTCATGGTAGCCCAGTGATGCTGTCTGTCAGCACCTAGAGCATGTTGCTCCTATAAGCGCTCTGCAGAAGCCAGCCTTCTTACCCAGCACTGAGAGCTGTCAGGAGCTGCCTCGCCCTGGCAAATGGAAAACATCCCCCACCTCCAGCGTGCAGGAGATGCCCATTTGGCTCTCCGACACAGAATGAAGGGAACCGGGAATGTGCAGATCTGCCTTCCCAGGGAGGGTGGGTAATCCAGAGGGGTTTGTCTGGCATGAGAAATTCCATCTTTTTTTTGTACAAAGCCCTGGAGCGTTGTGGTAATGAACATGATGATAAACACCACTTCACGTAGCTGGACCCTGTTGTATTTCATCAACGTCGTAGCAGCTGGTTGTGGGTGACCCTTGGGACCACCAGGACCAACTGATGGCATGTTAAACACGATGGCCCCCTACCTGCATGGGTCATTTGATAGAATCATAGAATACTAGCAGGGACTGCGAGAGCTCATCAAGTCCAGACCCCTGCCCTCACGGCAGGACCGAGCAACATCAGACCATCCCTGATAGATGTCTGTCCAACCTGCTCCTAATTGTCTTCAGTGATGGACATTCCACCACCAGATTTAGCATTGTGTTTGCTGCCACAGCTCCTCCAGGCCATGTTCCAACACTGTATAACGCCCCAGGGTGACAAACCCAGGCTCCCTGCCTGGAGGAGAGACACAAACCTGGGAGAGGCGGGATACTGCAGTCAGCATAGGCGGCAGGTTACATGGGCCTGTTGTGCCCTGACACATGGAACATTCCTGGCCCAGGGCTGGGCTCCACCAAAGTTGGAGCCATCCCAGCTCTCTCCACGGCCACCCCTACAGCCTCGCATGCTCCCCATCAGCTGCATGCCCTGGCCTGCCTGCCACCCCTCCATATCCTCTGCAGCCCCGCCGGCTGTCCCTACTTGCTCCCTGTGAACCCTCTGGCCCATCTGTTGCACCTGCATGTTCCCCTCCCCCTTCCTGTGTGTTCACCAGCTCCACCTACTGCACCCAGCGATTTAAAAAAGGGGGTGGGGGAATTTGAGTGGGGGAAGGGCACAGGCTCTGGACATTCTGGGCATCACCAAAATTTCTGCAAATCTGCCACCAGACAGTCAGGGTCGGAACATGGGCCCCAGAAGAAGCGTTGGGGAAGGGCTGGCGTGGACTCCAGTGGCCCCATTTCTTTATCATCACTATGCTATAACTTTGGGTTGCTGACAGAGTGACCCCCCAAGCATAAGCCATCTGCTGAGCAGGTGGGGGCGTTCATCTTGAGGCAAGATGGCAGCTCCTTGCGCTCTCAAGTAGGGATGTAATCGTGTAGTGGGTTAAATGATTAATCTGTAAGTGAAAGCTTATTAGTGAATGCCACCGACTACACACATCTTCCTCCCCTTGCAGCTCCGCCAGTAAATTTTTTAAAGGACTGCTCAGCAGCCTGGCTCAGTCCCAGCTCGCACCAGGTCCCAGGAGCTACCCCTGCTGTGGCTCTACAAGGAAAGTATTATTGCAGAGCTGCAGCAAGGATGCTCCCGGGATCTCGCATGAGCTGGGACTGAGCCAGGCTGCCTGCTCGCCGACTCATAAATTACTCTTAGTTCAGAGCTGCAGCAGGGGTAGTTGCCGGACCCAGCACAAGCCGGGGCTGAGTGCTAACCCTTATCAATTAATCATGTAGTCGACCAATTTCTTGTCAATTACATGATTAACAAATCACAGGCTTCTTAACATCCCTACTCTGGGGTGAGCTCCATGCTGTCTGCAAACACACACAAATGTCACTGCATCAGTTACAGGTGAGGTCATGTGTTTCAGCTTTTCTTTGCAACCAGGAAGGCTAGAAACACATTTTTTGTTGTTTCTATAACCAATAAAGGGACGTGGGATTCAGGGGCCACAGCGTGTCCCTAACATGGGTGCACCTTAATCCAACCTGGGAAACAATACGGCTCTACAATGTACTGACTGAAAGCTGCTGCACTCAAGTGTTTTGCCAGCCAAGGAGCACAGCTAAATCCGTGATGCCACAGAAGATGGTCGCAGCTAAGCCACTCCTTTACCCAGCCATAACATATGTCCTCTCCATGCTTCCAGATGGTATTAAGGACCAAGTCTGGCCAGCAATTACATTCAGCTCTATGAGCCAGAGGGTTGTGTGAAAAAGCACCTGTTATGAAGGCAGATTAAAAAAGACACTTTGTTGATGTTAAACGTTCTTTGAGGATTCCCTGAGGGACAGATTCTGCCACACTTCACTCCAGGGAAGTGCACGGGAACTACTCACAGAATAAGATCGTACTCACTGTTGATAGGATGTCAGAAGTTGACCCTAAGACCTATTCTAAATACAGGTTTTGGACTGATGTAACTATGTTGGTTTAACCAATGTAACTATCCCAGTACAACCTCTAGTGTGGACACACACCTCCTGGTATAAAGGTGCTTTCGACCAGTCTGGTCACAAAACAGGCGTAGGTCTACCAGCATAAGCACATTTACACTGGTGCACCTGTGTCCACACGACACTGTTACAGTTAATAAGATACAACTATGTTTACACATAGCTAGGAAAAATCACTTTGCTGGTCACACAAAACATTGTACTTAGCACGAACGCCCATTTTTGATCATCATAGCCTTCTTGGCTGTGAGAGCTTGGATGAGACACTTAATCTCACTGAGCCTCATTTTATTCCTATTTGTAAAATAGTTTGTGGATCAAAAAGGTGGTATTAAGTTCTAGGCATTATTTAAATGTATTCTGACCTTTCAGGGATGGTCTAGATCAGTGGGCTCCAACCTTTTTAACCACAAGATCACTTTTTCAATTTAAGTGCAAGGTAAGATCTACCTCAACCCAAATACCCTTGCCCCGGTTCCTTCCCACCCCTTCTTTGAGGGCCTGCCCCTGCTCCACCCCTTCTCCGAGGCCTCACCCTGCTCACTCCATCCTCTTTCCTCCCCCATCCTCACTCTCTTTCACCAGGTTGGGGTAGGGGGTTGGGGTGTAGGCTCTGGTCTTGGGCCAAGGGGTTTGGAGTGTGGGAGGGGTTCGGGGCTTAGCCTAGGGTGGGGGATTGGGGTCCAGCAGGGGTTTCAGGGTGCAAACTCTGGGGAGGAATTTGGGTGCAGGGGGGTAGGTTCAGGACTGGGATAGGGGTTCAGGAAGCAGGCTCTGGCTGGGCACTAGATGGCTTCTGGGTGGTGGAACAGTGGGGTTAAGGCAGGCTTACTCCTGCCCTGGCCCTGCACCACTCCTGAGAGTAGCTGGCATGTACAGCAGTGGCTCCATGGCGCCATGTGCTGTCCCTCACCGACAAGCACTGAGCCCACAGCTTCTACTGGCCATAGTTCCCTGTTATTGATCAATGGGAGCTGGTGTCTGCAGGCAAGGAGAGCATGTGGAAATCCCCGCTCTGCCTTTCTCAGGGGCTGCAGGGACATGCCAGTCACTTCCCGGAGCAGCAATTACCACAGGGCTAACTACTCCAGTTCGGCATTTTAGAACTCGCTACTCAAAGCATTAAATGTAAGTGTAAGAGAGAAATGATGAAATGCACAGTCCAGTCAAACCAAAAATAACACAATGTGTAAGCAGTAAAAGAAGTAACAACAATCCCCACACATATGTGTTGGGTCGGGAGATGGGAGTGAAGTCGTGTGTGTTTGTGAGAATGACAGACACACACACAGGGTGTGAGAGTGACAGAGATTTGCATTGCTAAGCCCCCTCCATCCTCTCCTCTCTGTGTGAAGACAGGGTACAGAAGTAGGGGGAGGATGGACACCCTAACATCAGCACCCACCCCCCCTTCTTCCTCCCACACCCTGCACAGCAAGCAGGAGGCTCCCAGGGTTGCAGCGCCAAGGCAGAGGGCAGGAACAGCGTGACAGCGGGTTGAGGTGCAACTGAAGTGCCAGCACTTGACAGCTTCCTGGTCAAACCAATCAGAATCCCCTGTCAGACGCTCCAAAATCTACCAGTAGATCCCAGTCTACCGGTTGTTGACCTCTGATCTGGATGGTTCTGCCATGTGTTCAGGACACTGGATTTGATGATGGCTGGAGGTCTCTTTTAGTCCTATAAGTCTTTTCCTCGCCCCCAATATTCTGTAGCCATTTAGAAGGGAAATTTCCTACCCCTCCCCACATTGCCCCGCACACACATAATATTCATAAGTTTCATTCTCTTTCATCAAAAAATCTCTCCCTGTTGATTATACTTAGAAGATGTGTTCCTGTTTTTCTCCCCAAATGGACAAAGGTTATAGCAGGGATGTTTTTGCAGAGCTAAGTGCATGCACCAAGGACAGACAGCCTCCAAAATCCTTGCAAGTGCACAGGTGGTAGAACTCTCTCAGAAGGAACCACAGACAAGGGCTCGTGAGATGGGCAAATGAGGCCTAATCAAGCCATTGATGCAAACGTGGGTTCCTGAATGCATTCTAAACCAAGTATATCCACATGTGAATTCCTCTAACTAGATCGTGCGCATTGCTCATTAATAGTCTCCTGTTGGCTGCAATTTGATACCAGTAATACTCGGAGCACAACGTGCTCAAGCATATGGATCATTTCCCACTTGAATTCCATTTCTGCTCTTTCTCGTGGAGTGGGGATTGCTGGAGCCGGGGCTCTTAATGTGTGTGGTTGGGGAGGAGGGCTACTAATGCAAGGAAAGCACTCAGGAATTAGTTGTGAATAGCCCAAAGGCCTTTTGCGTCTTTTTGGCATGGCTGGGATTATGCTAACGGTTTAGGGTGATGACTGCCTATTACTGCTGCTTACAGCATGGGGAGGGGGAGTTAGTTAATTACAGCTGGTTGTGGAATTGACAGGAGCAATAATCAGGATTAACTCATCAGTGGCAAAATGCCTCTGCATAAAGAGCAGTTACCCAGGAAAATGAGGAGAAACCTGATATTACCCTTAGGCGGGTGAGGGGAGGGAAGGAGACAAACTGCAGCAGGATGGGGGGGATAGTTATTATATAGTTCTGTCCAAACTCTTCTGATTTTTATCTCCCTTATATTCTGACCATGGTATCTGAGATTGTCATTAGTATTTATTTGTATTGCAGTCGTGCCTGGAGGCATCTAGAAAGATCAAGGGTCCCATTGCATTGGGTTTTGCACAAGTGTAGAACTGCCAACAGGCAGAACCAAACCTGGGATCTCTGGAGCTTACTGCATGAGCCTCAAGCCAGCTGACTATTAGCTAGGACTGTAGAGCAGACTCATTAGTCTCTCTGTAAGTGGTCTTGATGCCACTAGATGGGTCATACAGTGGAAGACTGTCCTGGGCCCAAAGACCTTACAGTCTACCCAGACATGGACTCACTGGGAGCGGGGCAGTGTCTTGCCCAAGGTAAGTGGCAGAGGGCATTCTAGAACCAAGTGCTCCTGGCTCCTAGCCTGGTTCTCTCTCCGCTGCAGCATAGGCCTCCCGAATTTGTTATTTGATGGAAGTGGTCCCATAGAGTCTTTTGAAGTTTCTCTCCTGTTTCTGATTCTGTGGCTGTGCTGCAATACATCCGGTGAAGATGCTCTGTGCTGATGGGACAGAGTTCTCCTGTCGGCATAATAAAACCACCTTTGCGATCGGCAGAAAAAATCTCTGTGGGAGAAGCTCTCCTGCCGACATAGCGCTGTGCACACAAGCACTAGTGTCAACCTAATTTAGCTTGCTCAGCAGGATGGTTTATTCACACCCTTAAGTGACATGAATTATGCCAGCATACGCTTATAGTGTAGACACAACCTAACAGTAAAACAAAAGGAAGTCACACATCATTCATGGCAGAAGTATTGTTGCTGGCCCAAGATAACACATGTTCCATTGCCACTTCCCTTGGTCTTCGGCTCCTGTTCTTCCCTCCTTAACCCCACTGTCGAGTCTTGCCTAAGCTTCAGTTTTGTATTGATCCTTCAAACAACCCTGCATGGGCTGATTCTTGCATGCACATGACTCTTCAGTGAGTCTTTGGATGGGCACAAATCAAATTAGGGAACAGGACGGCCATCTCCTTACACACCTGAGAATAGTGTGTGTGTGTGTGTGTGTGTGTGTGTGTGGAGGGGTCACCTGTAGGGGGCATCAGTTTGGGTGACATATGCTGGAAGTCTCATGCTGCCAGTACTAAAACAGCCTTGAAATTTCTAAACATTATAGATGGCAATTTCCTAACTCAAAAACCGTTGCAGCAAACACAAGGGAATTCTATAGTAGACCTTGGAATAAGACATTTATAAATGTGATCAAGCTTGGAAGGCCATGGCTTTAGATTGTAAATTTATCACAACAGAAACTGTTCCTCTGCTTTATATTTGTCCAGGTAGTATCAATTTAGAGGCTATGCAAGATGAAAATTTCTTGGATTGGAGAAGCTGTGAATCAGAGAAGCTGAGGCATTCCTAGATAGCCAGGTTCAGGAACCACCAATACTCCAGGTTCACGGAAGAATGGAGCTGGCCACCAAGGATTTGGAGAGAGAGGAAGTCTAGCAGTTCATAACAACAAGTGGCAAGAGATCATGGCAGTATTCTACATGGCTGGAGAAAGATGGGCATGCTGTGGCCACCAGAGAGTAGAGGACCACAAGGAATTCCACACAGCTAGAATTTTCAGATTGATACCAGGTCCTTGATGTGGAAACTTTGGAAGATACCTCTCAGGATCCAGTAGGTCCAAGAGAATGGAGAAATGTATGAGACACGTGTGAATGTCAGCTCAGCCCAACCTGTAAGAAAATCAAGCTTGCCCACAAAGATTTCTCCAAGCATCCAAGACTATGTCTACACTACAGAGTTTTTCCGGGATACCCGAAAAAACTCTGCTGCATCCAGGGAACGCGTCCACTGTTCTAGAACAGTTTCTGAAAAAGCGGATGCATTCTTTCAGAAGCCCCGTATTCCTCTTTTTATGAGGACTAAGGGATCTTCCGAAAGAGGAGGATTTTCCCACATTTGGCCCCGTGTAAACGGGCCAAATGTCGGAAAAGCCTCTTCTGGAAAAAAAAACCGGGAAAAGAACACAGTGTAGACATAGCCATAGGCACATGACGTTCCTTCTTGGAGACTCAGTATTCAGAAGAACCAAAAGAAATTCTGCAATGGACAGGCAGACAGCAGGATGGTGTGCAGCCTTCCCAGAGCCAAGACACAAGATATCACTCTAAGATTGGACAGGGTTTTGAAATTGGCAGGCCAGGATCCTTTGGTGATGGTTCATTTCAGTAATAATGATACTATGTCATGGGATATCTTGCAGCTAGTAGATGACTCCAGGGAACACAGAAGCATGCTAAAGAAGAATGTTCAAGCTATCTTCTCTAAGATCCTTGCTGTTCCACAAGTGAAGGAACCACTGGCTAGATAAGTGGTGGAGGGTGGAGGGGCTTGGTTTAATGGAACAATGGTGCAGATTCTGTAGGCAGAGCGGGCTACAGAGTTTGGATGGCCTCCCTCTCAGTAGAAGGGAGACCAATCTCCTGGGAAGAAGCTGGCTAGAGTAGTGGCAAGAGTGTTAAACTATTAATTTAAACAAAAGGGGAGCATAAAAAGAGGGAATACATGAGCACTCAGCCATAGGTGTTGGAACTGAGTGCAGAGGGTGCTGCAGCACTCCCTGATTTGAAGTGGTTTCCATTATTCCTAGGGTTTACACTTTGATTTGATGCCTCTCAGCATTATACAAATTAGGCCTGGCAAGCGATTGAAACAATGAATCATGATTAAAACATTTAATCGCGCGATTAGTCACGTCTACTGCCCCTTTGAAACACTGTGGCGGCATTTCAAAGGGGCAGCACCGCAGGAGCTGTGGATGAGCTGGAGTCCCCAGCTGACCCTGGGCTCCGTGTAGCGCTGCCCCTTTGAAGCACTGGAGTGGCACTTCAAAGGGGCAACGCAGCATTAACGCCTGCGATTAACACGTCGATTTTTAAACACGTTAATCCTGCCGTGCATTAATCGCAGGTGTTAATGCAGATAAATTGACAGCCCTAATACAAATTGTTCCAGCCTACCCTGCACTCAGCACAGAACAGAGATTTTGAGAGCAAAATGAATCAAGGAATCAAAACACAAGAAGAGAAGAAATACTTGAATTGCTGTTATGCACGAATGCTAGGAGCCTGGGTCACAAACAGAGGAATTGGAATTGCTTATTAGTTAGCATAAATTCAATGTAGCTGACTTTACTGAAACCTGGTGGGATGGTTCGCAGGACTGGAATGTTAAGATCAATGGTCATAACCTATTTAGGAAGGATTGAGTGCACAAAAAGGGAGAGAGAGTGGCAACCGTTATCAAAAATGACATTACCTGTTTCCAAACCCCTGATTACTTGGAAGAAAACAATCCTGAATGCTTATGAATCAATGTTCTAGCAGATAAAGCACAAGATGGGGGAGTAATTGATGTCTGCTACAGGCTGCCAAATCAAATTAGGGAACAGGATGGCCATCTCCTTACACATCTGTGGGTAATGTGTGTGTGTGGGGGGGTCACCTGTAGGGGACATCAGTTTGGGTGACATATGCTGGAAGTCTCATGCTGCCAGTACTATAAGGCTGTGTCTAGACTGGCAAGTTTTTCCGCAAAATCATCTGCTTTTGCGGAAAAACTTGCCAACTGTCTACACTGGCCACTTGAATTTCCGGAAAAGCACTGATGATCTCATGTAAGATCGTCAGTGCTTTTCCGGAAATACTATGCTGTCCTGTTTGGGCAAAAGTCTTTTTCCGAAAGACTTTTGCGCAAAAGGGCCAGTGTAGACAGCATAGTACTGTTTTCCGCAAAAAAGCCCCAATCGCAAAAATGGCGATCGGGGCTTTTTTGCGGAAAAGCGCATCTAGATTGGCCATGGACGCTTTTCTGCAAAAAGTGCTTTTGCGGAAAAGCATCCTGCCAATCGAGACATGCTTTTCTGAAAATGCTTTTAACGGAAAACTTTTCTGTTAAAAGCATTTCCAGAAAATCATGCCAGTGTAGACGTAGCCTTCCAGCCTTGAAATTTCTAAACATTATAGATGGCAATTTCCTAATTCAAAAACTGTTGCAGCAAACACAAGGGAATTCTATAGTAGACCTTGTCCTAACAGATAAAGAGGGACTGATCACAAAACTAAAAATTAATGGCAACTTAAGTACAAGTGATCATGACTTGATCACATTTATAAATGTGCAAGCAGAATGAAGTCCAGAGCAGTAATATATATGCATGGTGCTTTAACAGGGCCAATTTCTCAAAGCTGAAAACAATTATGAGCCAAATCAGCTGGGAGGAAGAATGTAATCAGAAGAATGTGAATGATGATTGGGGATCATTTAAAAATACCTTTACCAAGTGCCCCAAAAGCCTCAGTCTAGGAACAAGCTGTATTGGTTAAAAAAAAACTGGCTTAGAAAGGAAATGAAAGCAGCTATAAAATGAGTATATATGCAAAGGAAGAAAGGGAAAAGAGAAAGTTTATAATAATGGATGTCCTTTAAGAAAACATAAAATCACTGATAAAGTTTGCAGATGATTCAAGAAGTGGGGGAGTGGTAAATAATGAAGAGGATAGGTCACTAACTTGGAACCGTCTGGGTTGCATGGTAAACTGGGTGTAAGCAAACAATATTGGCTTTTGCGCTATTGTCCACCTGGTCTGAGGAGCCAGTTACACTGGGTTTATGAAATGGCCCAAACATAGCTGGAGCATATGCCTGAATCTTGCCTCTTAGAGGATAGGATCAAATTCTATCCTACTAGCAGGTATATCAGTGGTACTTGGAAGATAATACAGCTGTTGGTAAGGGCTGGCTTTTGAAGTAGGGCAGTTAACACCTCTATGATACGGAAGTAAATAATAAGTGCCTGATTTAGGGATTGTCTGCACAAAAATTTAGTTGGTGTGACTCTAGCCCCCATTAGCCTGCTGCAGACTAACTATTCGCATGCACCCTGCTGATGTGCATTAACAGTGTGCTAATGTGCTTAATCCCATCCTGTTTCGAAGACTAGATCAAAGAGCACTAATGAATTAACATGCATCAACAGGGTATATACAAACAGACCGCTGTAAGGCTAGTGCCAGTAGATTCACACTCCAGCTTGCTATGGTGTAATTGTTGGAGTAGATGAACACTTAGATAGTAATTGTGACTGGGTGGGCATTCCCTGAACTGAAATGGGTGGGGTTAAAATCCTGTGGGGCGAGTAAGTCCCGCCCCTTCACCCAGACTGGGCATGCTCCAAATGCTGGGGCAGCATAAAAGGGAGCATAGCCGCTCAGTCTGGGCTGGCCACTAAAAGAGAAGGATGTTCAGCTGAAGCGCCAGGGCTTTACCAGCCAGCGGGAGAGAGAGCCCCAGAGCCACCCCAGAGAGCAGCCGCTCCTGGGGAACCAGAAGACCCCACCTCTACATGAGATTCTCTCCCATTGGTAGGAAGTGACCTAGGGAGGGTGCAGGGGCAACTTCTCCCACTGGGCTAAACTCTGCATGTTTCAGCCGGATTCCCTGCCCAGGGAGTGGTAGACTGCTCTGCCACTCACAAGACCCTGGGTCGAGATCCGGTGGAGTAGTGTGGACCTAGCTCCCCCTACCCAGGTGACTGGCCCCAACCCCCCAACTTATTGACTTCGGCTACCCAGCTATGCTGCCCTGAGTTAAAGAGCCATCCCATGTTGACTTTGGTTACTAGCACAGGGTGTCCTGAATTAGAGGGCTACCTCTCATTGACTCTAGCCATTAGGCTGTACTACTGTAGACCAAAGATTAGTGTTCATCGACTGTGAGAGAGGCTGCTGAAGTTTTGATGGCTGACTAGGTAGCATCCACGCCCCCCATGTACACTCCCCCGCAAGAGTTGTGCATCCTGCAACTAGGGTTGCCAGGTGTCCAGTACTGACCTGGACAGTCTGGTATTTTGGCCTCCTGTCTGGTAAAAAAATTCAAAAAATATCGGACACCTAAAATGTCTGGGATTTTCTGGGTTTTTTCCCTGCCAGGAGAAACATACCAGACACCTGGCAACCCTACGACACACTCAGTAACTGGGCCAGCCTCCAGACTCACTCCCCCCTCCACCCCCCGGGGTTAAAGACCTGAAGCAAGGGGAAGCAATGCCTTCCCTGGGTCTTAGTGCTCAATCTCCCCTCTTCCCATCCCTATTCTGACTCTGCACACACTTAAAGGGGCCATTTTAATGCTGTTTTTTTTGTTTTGTTTTTGTTCTGCTCAACAACTTTGGTCTCTCCCCCTCCCCTTTTTTCCCCCTCGACAGAATTTTTTCCCCATTTTTTTGTTGGGGGGTGGGGTTTCGGTATTTTTGGTTAAACTATCTGGCAACCCTAACTGCAACAGTAATGTAACAATGGATATGGGGTTGTGATCTTTGTAGAATGTTGAGGGTGTTATTTTTAAATGTCTTTTTCACAATTGCATGGCAGTATGGATCTTTGTGTTCCGTGTCTATGAAATGGGACCACATTTCGTAGAGCGGGCTTGAATATTTGTGACAAATCTTGTTTGCATTTGGTGCCCCACCACATAACTGGGGAATACAAAACAAATGCTATTTCTGCTCAAATTGCAAGTTTTCCATGGGCAAAACTGTGGGTTCATCTGCAAAGGTTTGGCACTTGATTCCCCACTGCAGCCCTTCCCTTTGCAGCTGTGTAACTCCATACATTTTACTGCCAGTGGAGTTGCACCAATAGTGCTCAAGCCCTGGGGCTTTTTGACTGACTACCTGTGTGCTGGGGACCTGCTTTGCTCCTTTAAATTTAGCAAATAAAAGCTGGGTTACGTGTGTTTTGTGTTGATACAATATATGTGTTTCTTGTGACTATGAGAGGTCTCATAATTGTGGTTGTGCCGATTTTCAGTTAGATAACATTACTGGTAAAACATGCTGATTAGTTTGGTTTGGAATATGAGAGCTTTAGCTTATGGTGACATCACACACAAAAGGGTCTCCATACTCTATCTACCAACTTGAAAGCATTTCTGCAGGCCTCCTGCACTCTAAAATGTAGCCCCATGTGTGTAGAGAGCCTGCAGACAGGAATGGTGTGTCTACACAGCAGTGTTATTCTGCAATAACGTGAGCGTCTACACAGCAATTCTGTTATTTTGAAATAAATTCAAAATAATGGCTGGCTTATGCCAACTTCTGTAAACCTACTTCCATGAGGAATAACGCCTATTCCAAAATAGCTATTTTGGAATAGCAGTAGTGTGGACGCTCCACTGCTGCTATTTCAAAATAGCTCCTTCCCAGGGCCATTCAGAGAAATTACTCCCCAATGTCTCCATATCAAGGTAGCACGTCCACATTAGAGAAGCCTGCCTTGGATTAATTTTGAGGCTTCCCTGTAGTGTAGATGTGCTATTTTGAAATGCTATTTCGGAATATTTCTTCCGGAATAGCTTATTTCAAAATAAGAGTGCAGTGTAGACGTTCCCAGAGTATTGGGTTTGTGTCTGTGGACATGTTTTGATTTGTATACTGGGTTTGTGTCTGTGGACATGTTCTGATTTTTCTAAGATGATAAAGGGAAGCAAAATTTTCCATTTAAAAACTGGGAAGAGGGCCCCTCTAACCTATTCTTACAGCAGGGCTCTGTGGGGCTTTCCTAGTCCCCCTGTATAGCCATGTCACTTACTGCTGCTTTGGAAGTCAGAAAGGCCTATGTTATCTTCCTCTTCAGGAGGAGATTGTTCCACAATAGGTTTGTTTTCAGCACAGAAAGGACTGGCTTCTGCCTCCTCCCCCAATTGTGTGAGTTGCCCTTACGCACCAGAGCCAGTATTATCATTAATCCCAGGCATTTCCACCGCACCTTTCCAACATTAACAGTCTCAGACAGGTTAAGTCTGTAACTTCAAAAAACAAGTAGTCCTGTAGCACCTTAGAGAGCAAATATAAACATGAGCTTTCGTGGGCAAAACTCTTTTCTTTTATAGGTTTTGCCCATAAAAACTCATGATATATATAAATAAATCTGTTGGTCTCTAAGGTGCTACAGGACTATTACTTTTTTAACATGAACAGTGTTGTTCTTGCAAAGGAATCGTTAGGCTTTTACTTAAACTAAGACTTTAGACTGAGGTGGGCAAAATCCAACCCACAGGCCAAATCCAGCCTGCCAAACCTTCAGATCCATCCCACCATGATCCTCTGCTCTAGATAACAGATTTCTTGATATGTCTAGGATGGTTACTGGATCTGTGGCAGCAGATGTGGTTATCTATGGATTCTTGAATATAATTGTCGGTAGCGTCCCATTGTTAAAACTGTTCATGATGTCCGTCGGATGGATGAATGGTGTTTGCTGACATTGTGGTGGAAAGCTCTGAGGGAGTTTAGGTCATTGGTCCAGAGATTGAAACTATCATTGCTGTATCTCAGGTGTGTCATTAGTAATCAGAATTTTTTTTTGAAGGTGGCCCACAAAGATGTTGGCATATAAGGGAACCATCCTAGTACACATAACAGTTCCCATGGTTTGGACAATGTGTTTGTTATTAAAAGTAAAGTTGTGATGGGAGAAGATTAAATGAAGGAATTTGGTAAAATGTCTGGGGTGTATTTCTAAGCGTTGTCCATTGTCTTTTAGATATTTGAAGCAAGCAGTGATGAAAAAGTTCAGAGAAGGGCCACAAAAATGATTAGGGGTTTGGAAAGGGTCCCATATGAAGAGAGATTAAAAAGACTTGGACTTTTCAGCTTAGAAAACAGGAGACTAATGGGGGATATGATAGAGGTCTATAAAATCATGACTGGTGTGGAAAAAGTGAATAAGGAAAGTTATTTACTTGTTCCCATAATATAAGAACTAGGAGTCACCAAATAAAATTAATAGGTAACAGGTTTAAAACAAACAAAAGGAAGTTTTTCTTCAAACAGTGCGCAGTCGGCCTGTGGAACACCTTGCCAGGAGAGGTTGTGAGGGCTAGGACTTTAACAGGGTTCAAGAAAGAACTGGATGAATTCATGGAGGTTAGATCAATCAATGGCTATTAAACAGGATGGGTAGGAATGGTGTCCTTAGCCTCTGTTTGTTTGGAAATGGATGACAGGGAAGGGATCATGTGAGGATTATCTGTTGTGTTCACTCTCTCTGGGGCACCTGGTGCTGGCCACTGTCGGCAGACAGGATACTGGCCTAGATGGACCTTTGGTCTGACCCAGTACGGCCGTTCTTATATTCTTAAAATGAGTCTGCTTTTTCCTCTAATTAATAAACTCTGCTCTAATAAATAGCTTCTCTTCCTGAACGACATTCCAGTGAAGGAATTTATACTCACAGGCTGTTTCTAGACTGGCAAGTTTTTCCGCAAAATCATGTGATTTTGCGGAAAAACTTGCCAGCTGTCTACACTGGCCGCTTGAATTTCCAGAAAAGCACTGACGACATCATGTAAGATCATCAGTGCTTTTCCGGAAATACTATGCTGCTCCCGTTTGGGCAAAAGCCTTTTTCCGAAAGACTTTTGCGCAAAAGGGCCAGTGTAAACAGCACAGTAGGGTTTTCCGCAAAAAAACCCCGATCGCGAAAATGGCAATCGGGGCTTTTTTGCGGAAAAGCGCGTCTAGATTGCCCATGGACGCTTTTCCGCAAAAAGTGATTTTGTGGAAAAGCATCCTGCCAATCTAGACACACTTTTCTGAAAATGCTTTTAACGGAAAACTTTTCCGTTAAAAGCATTTTCGGAAAATCATGCCGGTGTAGACGTAGCCACAGAGATTTGGACCCAGATGTCTGATGATCTATATGCCACAGAGATGGAAGAAACAACAACAACGATGATAAAAATCTCGAAGTCAACTCTCTAGCAGACATAATTTTAAATGGTCCCAAATATCTACATGTCACTCACTGTAGACAAAACAAGATATAACACATTTCCCTTCAGAAGCACTTCAGACGGCTGAGCCTAACTTTACAATGAGCATATTTCCTTGAATAAAGACCAAATCTCCCCTTACTCATGCAAACAGTCTCACTGATGGTAGCAGGAGCTGGGCCCAATCCTGTGGGGGCAAGGAGGCTCATTTTGCAGTCAGTGGGAATTGAAGAAGGCTCCACCACGTGGCTGAAGGTGCTCAGCTCTTACAGGGTCAGACCCACTCTGTTCAAGGAAGAAACGATCACCTTCATGGATTCCTTATGTCACACAGCTGAGTCAGTGTGAGGTTCAAATCCCTTTGTCCTATAAGAGTTTCATTCAACTGAACTTTCCCTTGTCGGTATCCTACAGCACTGTGGATCCTAGGTGTAATATTTCTATGTATGGCTATGTAGCCAGCTTCATATTGGTCTGACAAGGAGCCTAAGAGAGCAAGGAGCTGCTTGCATAAGTGCTTCACAGCAGGAATCTGGGTTGTGTAACTGGGTGCTATGTGAACAGCATGACTCTGACTTTATTCATTCAGAAGCAGCACTGCCCTAGACACTGGCACACTGCATTGGCTTTTTACATAATTATCAGCCTAGGGCCTACAGAGAGCTGTCAAAACAAGTAGCTATTGCAGTGGTTCGAATTCCCAGTGAATCAGGGCTTCCCGCATTAGAATAATATGAAAAGCTGTTTCCTTTTCCAGGTTATAGCTTAAGAAATTGTGTAAGCTGCCTGACGTCCCTTTTCCTTGGAAAGCACTACACATGCTGAGCATCTTGCCTGGTCCTACTTTAATATGGACGCAGGCTTGGATTTTAACCAAAGCGCTCTAATGAAGATTAAGCAACTCCACAAGCAGCTGCTACATGGTGATAAGTGGAGACTGGATAAAGGTATCAATTTAGATCGAACAGAGGAAGTTCTGCTTATGCACTTTAACAACAAAAATGTACAGATGGCAACTGAAATACTTAGGGAATTTCGTAAGAAAAATCCAGCAGAGTCTTAGGCTTTGTCTACACTAACCCTCGCCATTGATCTAATTGATGTGACTTCAGCTATACAAATAATGTAGCTGAAGTGGATGTACTTATAGCAGCATTTTGAGTGTGGTAAGATTGGCGAGGCTGCTCTCCTGTCAACGCCAGCTGCTCTTTTCATCCTGGTGGCGTACTGGAGTCAACAGGAGTGTGCTCGGAGATTAATTTATCATGTCTAAGCAGACACGATTAATTGAGGGCCGACAGATCGATCACTGCCACGTTGATACCCGGCATAGTGCAGACAAGCCCTTACAAACAAATATCCTTTCTACAGCTGGCCATTCAGGAGTCCTAGAGGGAGACTCCATCTGAACTACGTTTATGTGAGAGATGAAATTCAGTGCCACTGAGACGGTCACGTTGCTGACTTACTGCAGTGAGTGAAACGGTAAAGCTTGCACTTGCATATCGTCCTGCCAACGGGCAGTATTGCTGCTTCCTAATGGAAAATGCAATTTTGTTCTCTTCACTGATGAAAAATATCTTCGTGCAATACTTAGTGGGCAACTGGTATGGGCCTTTGGCATTGCCGTATTATTTTTCATGGAGGTCTCTATGGCTATGTCTACACTATGAAATTATTTCAAAATTACTAAAATTGACACAACTTCAGACTTAACAAAATTGAAATAGCATGTCCTCATTGGGGAGAAGCATCAGAACTAGAATTATTTTGAAACAGAGCACCCGTGTTGATTGGAGCCTGCCTTGGACTTAGAGCCCCCAGAAGCACTCTGGTGAGGACATGAGGAGGATGGATACTTCCTGTGGCTGCTTGGTCCGGCAAGCTGGGATGCGTGCTGTCAGGGGCTCCTCTCTGGCCGCGTCTCACATGCTAGTCCTACCCTGCCTTCCCCCTCAGGGGGATACAAAAGAGATACAGGGAGCAGGTACCTTTGGGTGCTCTGGTTGCCCTTGTGGATGTCACAGCATGGAGCCAGAGCTGCTGCAAAGCAGTGCCAGGCTCACAGGCCTCATGGTGCAGTACTTCCAGACTGCCTGTATGTTGCTCCAGCAGGACCAGGACCTGCAGGATGAACCCCAGCGTGGACCACAGGCCCTGCTCACCCAGGTCCTGGCGCTCCTGCTGCTGCGCATGCCCCTCAAGCCCCTTGACACAGCAAAATGTCGCTTCTGGCAGAGGGTGATGAGCTTGGGCTGGTGGGACCACATTGCCATGCAGGGATGGGATGACCAGCAGTGGCTGCAAAACTTCTGCATATGGAAAGCCACCTTCCTCGAGCTCAATGAGAGGCTCACCCTTGCCCTCAGGTAACAGGACACCACATGCGACCTGCAGAAATGTGTGGTCATCGCCCTGTGGAATGACTCCTATTGCTCTGTCAGAAACCAGTTCAGCATGGGGAAATCCACAGTTGGGCCGTGCTCCGGCAGGTAGTGAAGGCCGTGCGCATGTTGCTACGAAGGGTTATCACTCTGGGCAGCGTCGTCGATGACTTTGCCACCCTAGGCTTCCCCGACTATGGGGGGACCATAGAAGGCGCACACATCCCCATTCTGGTCCCCGACAACCGTGCCTCATACTCCACCAGCAGAAAGGGGTACTTCTCCATGGTGCTGCTGGCCCTCATGAATCACAAGAGATGCTTCACTGACATCAACATCAGAGGGTCAGGAAACGTGCGTGATGCTCGCATCTTTGGGAACTCCTGCCTGTTCCAAAAGATGCACACCAGCACTTTTTTCCCCGTGCACCATTAGAGTCAGGGAGGTGGATGTGTCCATTGTTATCCTGGGCAATGCAGTCTAATCCTTGCTCCTCTGGCTCGTGAAGCCCTACACAGGCAGCCTGGACCCCAGCAAGGAGGACTTCAACGCCAGGCTGGGCAGGTGCTGCACGGTGGTGAAGTGTGTGTTCGTCTGTTTAAAGGGGAGGTTCATCATTCTCCTCACTCCTCTGGACCTCAGCAAGTGCAACAGCCCCTTTGTGGTGGCAGCTGTTGTGCGCTCCACAACCTATGTAAGAGCAAGGGGAAGACTTTTCTGCTGGGATGGGGGGCTAAACATCTAGCCAGGGAATTTGAAAGCTGGACACCGGTGCCAGTCGGGGAGTTTATCAAGGGGCTGTGCTCATCAGGGACGCCTTGAGGAAAAATGTTGTGCAAGGCTAGTTGTGAAACTCTCCCCCATACCTCTCCACAAGGGGCCCCTGCAGTCCCTGTGTGTGCCTCTCATCCACCACCCCTTCCTTCCCCTACCCTCCCTTGCCACCTTCCCCACCTCCCCTGCAGAGCAAATACTAAAGACACGTTTGTTTTAAAAAAAATAGGACTGTTTATTGGGGGGGGGGGGGGGTGGAGGGAACATAGAACAGTGGAGGGACTGGGTAAAGTACCTGGAATGAGGGAAAGGGGCTCAGGGTTGGGGCTGGGAGTAGGGATGTAAGCGATTAGTTAAATACCCGACAAGCATAAACTTGTTGGTTAGTTGAGTCACTACTCAAGTAGTTGCTCCCCCAGCCCCGCTTGCTGTCTCTGTATCAGAGGCAGCAAGGAGGGAACAGGTGCTGTGGGGAGCCAGCTTAAAAGCTGGTTCCCCTAGCACCATCTCTGTGGTGGGGAGGCAGGACAGGCAGAAGCACAGTGGGGAACCTGGGGCAAGTGAGGACTCAAGCAGTCCCCACTCATGCTGGGTCCTGATTGCTGCACTTCTGCCTCTGAAGTGTAGCAAGAGCCCCATGGGCATGACCCTGGCCATGTGTGGCACTGCTGTGTAGTTCCATGACCCCAGACTCCTTAGTGGTGGCTTGTTGTGGGAAGGTGTCCCACCACGGAGGCTGGAATAAGGCAGGCCTCTCCAGGAACCTTGTGAGAAGGACAGAGGGGTTTCTGTGTGAGAGCATCATGGGACCGAGTGCTCCGGACTAGTGCTCCATGTGCACCCATGTACACAGGCTGTTGTGATTTCCCCCCCGCCTCCCCCCCAGGCTGATTAGGCTAAGAGAGGACTGTGCAGCCCATTGCCTGCCCCTCTGTGTATGTAGGAAAAGTTATAGAATTCACCTGAAGTGCCCTCCCCTGGTTCCTCCAAAGCCTGGGAGATATCCTGGTGGGTCGGGGGGACTTGCTCTAGGGTGAGGAGCAGGTCCTGCTGGTGGCATGGTCACCTGGCTCGCCGCTGCCACCACCGCCGCCTCCTCCTCATCCCCCACCACCCTGCCCACCTGGAGGCTGATGCCAGGCGTGTCCTGGCCAGACTTGGCAACAATGGTGGCTTGTAATCGGGTGGATATAGGGCAGGGCGAACGGGGCGGCCGCCTCCGGCCCCACGCTTCAGAAAGCCCCACGCATGCACCGTGACAAAGGGGGGCCCCGCGGAATTATGCTGCCCGGGGCCCCGCAAAACGGTCATCTGCCCCTGCTTGTAATACTTGCAGCTGTGAGGAGCCAATCCAGAGCAGCCGCTCTGCTCCCTGGTCTTGTGGTAGGCCTGCCGGAGCGCTTTTATTTTCATCTGGCACTGGATGAGTGTCCAGGTATGGCCTTCGTCGGCCAGGCTGATGGCAATCTGGCTGAAGACTTTGGCATTCCTCTTTCTGCGGTGAAGATCCTGGAGGTTGATCTCTTCTCCTCAGATCTCAATGAGGTCCAGGATCTCTGCACCAGTCCAGGCTGGAGCTCTCCTGTGTCCCTGGCCAGTGGCAGCTGAGAGAGTAGCAGGAGTGCTGGCTGCCAGGGGAGGCTTTGAGGGAGCACTGGGGTCGCTCATGGCTGCCTCAGTTGCTGCTGTCTCACACGGGACTTTCACAGCTCGCCTTCTCCTCCTGCCAGAACTTTTAAGCTCTACATGAGGAGGGGAGCAGTGGAGATACCAGATGTGGCCAGAGCAGTCAGAGCTGCAGCTGCAAGAGGCCTCTGCAGGCCAATTATTTCAAAAGACCAGCACCAGAGCATCCACAGTAACGCTATTTCGAAATAGTGTTATTCCCCGAGGAAAACAGGAGGATAGATTTTGAAATAAGTGGCCCATTATTTTGAAATAATGTGCTTGATAGTGTGGACACTCCGCTTATAAATTCAACATAAGAGGGGTTATTTCAAAATAACCTAGTGTAGACCAGGCCTATGGGCAAAATAGTAGTGTTGATTACACTGGTATTACAGTGTAGTTAGTACAGGTATTACATCCTCGTAACTAACATCAGAATGTAGCCCATGCTTACTTGATGGCTATGATACAATGCACATGCTTTCCAGTTATTTAAAACGCACAACAAGATGAACATCAATGGCATGAGCAAGAATAAATGATGTAGTATCCTGCTAGGGTTGGTTTGTAATTTATTGAAGATGGAGACCTCAGAATTGTGCTCTGTTGTAACTGTTTGTGCCTTTAGACTCTCTGCTTGCTGGATCAAGGACTTATTTGTTTAGCATCTGTCGACTTTTATGATGCTATATAAATAATTGTTGGGTTAGCATGACCCTGTGGTTATAATGACTGTGAGCGTGCTTCAATGTCAGAGACGCTGTTCTTTTGATAGATGGTCATTAACTGACAATAGAGTATTTATTTTTATTCTGATGAATCCAACATGAAATATTTATTGGTATCCTTCCCCACAGATTTCGCCTCCAATTGCTGTGAATATTCAGATTTTTCAGAATTAGATGCACAAGCTTGGGTGCCCACATGTACACCATAGCACGTGTACATGAATATGCACACTCTGCATGCATTCCAGGTATTGGTAAATGCACAAGGCCAGCAAGAGACCCAGCTGTGTCCAAATACCTGAGTTGCACAAGCACACTGAGGATTCAGGTATAAAACATTGCCATGTATGTTGTGTCTTAAGAGGATGAGAGCCTATTTCTGCTACACCTGGTACAGGTAGGTAACCCATTAGTTCAAGCAAAAGAAGCCAATGCTAGCAGTGCCAATTTGACTGACACATGAGAGATTGAAAAGGGAGCTTCCAGAGCTAAATAGCTTGGCTGTTTAGCTGGGACTGTACCCAATTCTTATACTCTCAAAATTGAGCACAATACCTATATCACACACACCCCAAAAAAATCAATCAAACAACAACAAAAAAACCCCCCACAAATGGTCTGGTATCACTTTATAGACTAACAAAACGTGTAGATGGTATCATGAGCTTTCGTGGGCACAGCCCACATCTTCAGATGACGGGCATTATGAGTTACCAGTGTAGAGGATCTGTGTTTAAGTCCTATTTAACCTTGTAACCCATCAGGGAATTATTATATGTGGATCAGCTGTCTATATTTAGCTGTGCATTCCTACCTTTGGAAATGTAACCCCACTTCTCTTTTCTCATTTGGTCTCCTAGAACAACTTCTCTTAGTCCACCCTTCTCCCCTAACTCCCGTTGGCTGCCTTTACTCCTGGCAAAAGCAGGAGTACCTGATGCTTGTGGTGGCACCCTCTGAGTTTTATTTAGGAAGTCTTAACTAGACTCACTAAATTGAACTCCAGAAGATCAAGCGCGGCAGCGGCAATCTTCCACATAGTGAAGACATGGCCTAAGACGGACCATCCCATGAGTGGCTGCCGCAGTGCTGGCCCTGGGATATTAGAGAGACAAGGTGGGTGAGGCAATACCTTTTATTGGAACAACTTTTTCTAAAAGATATCTCTTCACCCACCTCTTCTCTCCAATAAAACAATAGACAAAAACACAGGCCAGTATTTACCAGTCTGGGTTGAAATCCTGACTCTAATTAATAGCAGTTTTTTCATTGATTTCATGGGAAGCCAGAATCTGACTGTCCCAGCTTACATACACAGATACAGGCAGTCCCTGGGTTACGTACAAGATAGGGACTATAGGTTTGTTCTTAAGTTGAATTTGTGTGTAAGTCGGAACTGGCTCCAGATTCAGCCGCTGCTGCTGAAACTGACCAGGGGCTGACTACAGGAAGCTGGAGGCAGAATTGCTCTGCCCCCAGCTTCCTGGAATCAGCCGCTGATCAGTTTCAACAGCGGCTGAATCTCGAGCCTGGGACAGAACAGCTGGTCTGCCAGATAGGTCCCTGCAGGACCAACCCGGCAGCACCCCAGCTGCTCTACCCCAGGGTCCACAACAAAAGCCTGGTCTGCTGGGGGGGGGGGCACTAGCTGCGCCCCCGCCCCCCCCAGCAGACGAGGGACACCGGGAGCAAAGCCGCGGCGGCGGCGGGGTGCCGCGCCTCTGAGGCTTTGCTCCAGGTGTCCCTGGTCTGCTGGAGACGGTCCCCAGCAGACCAGGGGCACCCGGAGCAGCTTTTCTCGCCCCGGAGGTCGAGGTGGCGGGACGGCTGCGCTCTGGGCGGTCCTGCTGCCTGCGAGCTCCGGGGCGAGAAAGCCCCGTTCATAAGTGCAGATCCGACATAAGTCGGATCCGCGTAACTCGGGGACTGCCTGTATAGACACAAACAGACATTGATTATCAAAGGTGTTGAACTTTCCCAGCATCCATGAAAGAGGCCCAAATGTGGCACCTTTTAGACCAAATGCCTAAGACATCAACAGCACTTTGGGGAAAGGAGAGTGAAGGGTTTGTTTTGCTCCTTTGATTTATTGGTTAGTAGAATTAAATGCTTATTTATATGTGATTATTTCTGGTGCAGTGCGGCCGTCCTTTGCCACTGTCAATCAAGCTTACAGTTAAGTCACCAAGAGCTCCTTCTATGGGCATTTTAAAATGGAGATTTAAAACTAAACCAATAAGGTCAATGGGAGATGAATGCCTTGTCCAGCAAAGCTTGACTCGGGTACAAATGGGGTTGTTTGGGTGAGGAAAGGCTTCTCGCATAAGTCAGGATGCAGGACTTGCCAGCATAAACATAGTTCATAACACACACCATTAAGATTAAAACTTTTTAAAATACCCCTTTAAGAAAAGCTTGATGCCAAATCAATAAACACCTTTTGCAAGAAGAGCTGTCCCATCTGGAGCTAGGAGTAGAGCTTGCTACTTCCCTGCAGCCATGTAAGGAGCCTGCCCCAGCTATGTCTACTCTCAGTGGGGCCCACCCAGGCCGTGCCCCTCCCTAAACACCCAAGGACTCCTGAAGGCTATCTCCCAGCATCCAGAGTGCCCCCTGGAGCACCCCTTTTTAAAGGCTCCCTCCACTTCATGGGCCATGATTTTTTTACTGCACATGACTTCTACTAAAAATATCTGTAATTAAAATATAGCCTTAGGCATGGATTACTTGCAGTTTAAACAAGTGTAAATAGTGGATTCTCTGCAACTTTTGATAGCCGTTGATGGACCTATCTTCCATGAACTTATCTAGTTATTTTTTGAACACTGTAATAGTTTTAGCCTTCACAATATCCTCTGGCAAGGAGTTCCACAGGTTGACCATGCATTGTGTGAAAAAACACTTCCTTCTGTTTTTTTTTAAACCTGCTACCTATTAATGTGGTGACCTCTAGTTCTTGTGTTATGAGAAGGTGTTAACTACACTTCCTGACTTACTTTCTCCACACCAATCCTGATTTTACAGGCCACTAGAAGATTTACCCAGAGTTGTTTAGGTCCTTAACTCATTTTTTTAAATACAAGGAAAATGTACTTGTTTTATTTAAATAATTGTATTTTTCAAAAATAGTGTTCAATTATAAAGATAATTTTAGTACTTTTTTAAAAGTGGGAATTCCATCAAGTGTCTTTTTCCTATAAACTCTTACCATTTGCTGTGTTGTAACAAAAAAAGGGCTATAGTCAGTTTGGTTTCCAATAACATTGTCTTCTAGTTTTTCAAATCTTAAGCATTTATTTAGCTGTGCCAAAGTAGAGCAGTACTTCACATTTATCTCTTTTCTTTAAAGTTTATTGAGAAGCAGTCATCCTGTTCCATCCTATGTCACTTTAAGTTATGATAAGAGGAAGCTGTATACTGAATTTGGTGGTCTTAGCTCTTACTGATTAGGAAGAGTTCTTGATCAACAGACAAACTCTCTAAAATATATAGTAGATTATCATATCCCCTCTTACAAAGGCTCCGGTTCCATGGGTACTCCAGAGCTGGGACAATCATGGGGGAAAATTAGTAAATGCAGAGCACCCACCAGCACCAAACTCCCCCTCCCCCATGCCTCCCACATGCCAGCATCCCTGTGCTTATCAACTTCAAACTCTCCTTTCCAGCACTTCCAGAACACTGTGAACAGAACAACCTAGGACCATCAACTTTGACAGTCTCTTGACTGCAGGTCCAACCTCATGGAACATTAAGCTGTCTACACAGTAGCCTTACTAAGGAAAGAAACTGGAGTTTTTTAGAAAGGGGGGAGAAAGGCTGTATTTATGAAGGAGCAATTGGCTTGAAGGTGATCCCCCTGCTACTACATGTAAGAATAGCTGGCTGAAGAGAGGGAAGGCAGGAGGTACTCTTCCTAGCTGGAAAGGCGGACCAGGCCTCAGGCTCACAGAAGGGGTGAGATCAGGCATGGGGAAGGGTGTGCCTTAGAAATTCAAGTATTTTGCAAAGATCGGTAACTTTAGCGCTTTTTAAAGAATAAAGTGACGGTGGTTAATAAACCCCTCTGCGAATCCTGTGTTCCCGTCCTTCCTGCCCCCTTGTCCTTGAAGGGTGTAAGCTAGAAGATGGCTAGTGGCACTCTAAGTCAGAGGGCATGTGTGAGCCACTCGGGGGCTCAGAAGGTCAGAAGCACTGTTTCTGGGTCTGGGTTGGTGGAATGGACAGGTCTCATGTCCCAAAGAAGGACTCAGGTCAGGGGGATTGAGCCAGGGAGCATCCACCCCAGACAGAGAGCAGAAAACAGTGTCCCAGCTCAGACCAGATTCAGTGGACTTAGAAGCTCACATAGGACCACTCACAACAGGCTGGCGCCACCAATCTATTCCAACAAGACTGCTCTTTTTGCAAGAGTGGGATTTGTTTGCTCTGGATGCTTTTTTGAGTTCTTCTGAGTCCTTGAAGAGTTGAATCCTTTCAAAGAAACTATTCAAGACTCTCATTTACCTCCGTCCTGCACAAGCCTTTACTAAAGACGATTCAGTGATATAGCGCACAAGAAAGATGCACAGTGAACCAGTGTTGCAAACTTGCTGATGCTAGAGTCAGTGCTGTGCATGCCAAACATGCAGGTTATTGGTTATCCAGAGTATTGCAAGGAAAATGTCAAGGCATATCACCTCCTTGCGAGGGTAATTGTAGGATCTGTGCTTAAAGGGCTCTTTGGGCTGCCACAAGAGATGGTAAAAGATTTCACTAATACTGTTACTATTAAAGGGCTTTCCATAGATTAGATATTATGGGAGGCTTGGCCAGGAGTCAGGAGACCTCCGGTCTTTTGCTGGCTCTGCTGTTGACCTGCTGTGTGGTGTTCTGCAATTCATGGCATCGCTCCGTGCCTCAGTTTCCCCACCAGTAAAAGAGAGATTGTTCTTTAGCCTTCACCCTCCCTATTTTTTTTTAGAACTTTGAGGTCTGCTGATGAAGAAAGCTATCAAACTGTTACATTCTGCTGCTGTTGTTCTTTGCTAGACACAAAAAGTCAAGAGCAAAGGGTATTAAGAGTCAAGTAGCACCATCCCTAAGGGGGTGCACAGCCTAAGGCAGCCCCCCTAATGCCCCAGGCATGAAGGCCAAGGCAACCTCCCCACCACAGGCCCTGCCCTGCCTCTGCCACATCCCTGCTCCCCCCTGCCCCTTCCCACCCCTGCTCTGTCCCTTTGCCTGAAGCCCCCTCCCCCAAATGATGTGACCCAGGGATTACTGGGGGCAGAGGCCCTGGCATGGGGCAGCAGCAGGTTTTGCTTCCCACACCCACCACAGTGGTGGGAGCTGGAGCAACCAGGCAGCTTGCTCTGCTCCATCCTGCGGCCCATCTCGCAGCCACAGCTGCACTCCCCTTCACCGCACCAGTGGGAAACAGAGCACCCGGCCCCAGGACACTGCTTCCTGACACTCTGGTGAAAGTGGAAAGGGGAGACCCCTGCTACTGCCCACATCAGGCCCCCCAGGTCCTTCGGGTCCCATCCATAGGATGATTGAGGCAGCCACCATGCCCCCCCGCCCCAAGCATGGTGCCTGGGGCAGCCGCCCCAAACTATCCTATAGACTGGATGGCTCTGAGGGCAAGTGATATTTTAGGAAGAAAGGTATCAAGTAGGGAAGGTTTGTCAGACTCTTCACTAGCTGCAGAGGGGAAGGGGGAAAAAGTCCCAGAGGCACAGCAGTGTAGCAACTCCTGGAAGCTGGTGCACAGGGCAGCTGCCCTGCTTCTCCACCTCTGGAACTGGCCCTGCTGCCTGGTTATGGATGTGGCTATGCAATGGCTAAATAGTAAGTGTATTTACTCCAAGAACTGTTTCCAGCAAAAAAAACGGGCTTCACTCAATTCCTTAACTACCATCCACTAGGGAATCACACAACTCATCTCGGGAACTAGAGGGGATAGGAAGGAAGTCTGTATCTGGAAGATTTAAAGGTGTATTGGCATCTTCAGAAGTTACCGTGTCTAAATGAGGCACAAAGAAACCCAGCGGGAGCCTCTACAACACTGTTTCTTAAACTTTCTAACACCGAGGAACACCAAACAATTTTTTTTATGAGGAACACCAAGGATTTTTTGTTGAGAGAGGGGGGGAAAAATGGTTTGGCGGGGGGGAAGGCTTGGGGGAAAGTTGCTGAGGAGAACAAAAAGGGTTGTGGGAAAGTTATTGAGCAAAAAAAAAAAAGTTGCCTGCCCCTTTAAAGGTGGCCATTTTTAATTCTGTTGTTCTCCACCACACACCTCCCGGTGTGCCATGGAACACAGTTTAAGAAACACTGCTCTAGATATGCAAAGTCTGGATACAGTGGAGCTGCCTCTTCAGGATGGATGTGTTGTGTCCAAAGGGCAGGCTGCACATTTAGCTGGGAGGCCAGGCTCCAAAACTACAAATGGGGATGTGTCGGTGCCATATGCAGCACCTCTAGATTCAGGATGTGGGCAGCTGTGCGATGCTGCAGTTTGGCCTCGAGCCTGCTGTGTGTGACAAGGTGTACAGGTTTGCTGAGCTCCAGCAAAGTTAAGTGCTTTGTCTAGTCCAGCTGGCGGGGCCCCGGGATCAAGACTAATACAGGCCTACTCCCCTGTATACAAGACCGTAGACTTAACAGTGGAGACATGAGTGGGGAGCAGCTGTGTGAGGAAACAGGGATTTAAGCCCAATCCATGCTCATGAAGAGTTTAGCTTTAATCTCCCTCTGGCACCCAACTCCTGCTACTAGATAGAAATAAGTTGGTGACTGCACAGTACACTCTCATTAATGCAGTATCAGGTTCCCCTGTGCTCCCTAAGCCTGGAGATCAAAGCGAATGGGATTCTTTCATTAATTTAAGTGGCTCTTGGACCCAGTCCACTGCCATGCTTATTACCTTTTAGCTTGGGTGTTGCTGAATCATGCTTTTTATTCAATGGGCTTGGCAGGATGCTGGGATCCCACCATACGCTGGACCTGGATTTTATGTCTGGTCCATCAATATGGAGCAATAAATTTCACGATCTATAAATTCGACAGGTGACATCTGTGACTCAGAGATGAGGACAGTCCTGGATGGTAGACTGTGGTGAGATGCATTAGGTTCCTGTAGAGAGCACTTGAGAAGGTCCCTGACTTAACTTTGCTACTCTAAGAACATAAGAATGGCCATACTGGGTCAGACCAAAGATCCATCCAGCCCAGTAACCTATCTGCCAACAGTGGCCAATGCCAGGTGTCCCAGAGGGAGTGAATCGAACAGGTCATGATCAAGCGTTCTCTCTCTTGCCATCCATCTCCGTCCTTTGACAAACAGAGGCTAGGAACACCATTTCTTACCCATACTGGCTAATGGCCATTTATGGATTTAACCTCCATGAATTTATCTATTTCTCTTTTAAACCCTGTTACAGTGCTAGCCTTCACAAGCTCCTCAGGCAAGGAGTTCCACAGATTGACTATGCGCTGTGTGAAAAGGAACTTCCTTGTATTTGTTTTAAACCTGCTGCCCATTAGTTTCATTTGGTGGCCCCTAATTCTTATATTATGGGAACAAGTAAATAACTTTTCCTTATTCATCTTCTCCACACCACTCATGATTTTATAGACCTCTATCATATCCCCCCTTAGTCTCCTCTTTTCCAAACGGAAAAGTCCCAGTCTCTTTAATCTCTCCTCATATGGGACCCGTTCCAAACCCCTAATCGTTTTAGTTGCCCTTCTCTGAACCTTTTCTAATGCCAGTATATCTTTTTTTGAGATGAGGAGACCACATCTATGCGCAGTATTCTAGATGTGGGCGTACCATGGATTTATATAAGGGCAATAAGATATTCTCTGTGTTATTCTCTATCCCTTGTTTAATGATTCCTAACATCCTGTTTGCGTTTTTGACTGCCCCTGCACACTGCATGGATGTCTTCAGAGAACTATCCACGATGACTCCAAGATCTCTTTCCTGATTAGTTGTAGCTAAATTAGCCTCCATCATATTATATGTATACTTGGGGTTATTTTTTTCCAATGTGCATTACTTTACATTTATCCACATTAAATTTCATTTGCCATTTTGTTGCCCAATCACTTAGTTTGGTGAGATCTTTTTGAAGTTCTTCACAGTCTGCTTTGGTCTTAACTACCTTGAGCAGTTTAGTATTGTCTACAAACTTTACCACCACACTGTTTACCCCTTTCTCCAGATCATTTATGAATATATTGAATAGGATTGGTACTAGGACTGACCCTTGGGGAACACCACTAGTTACTCCTCTCCATTCTGAAAATTTACCATTTATTCCTACCCTTTGTTTCCTGTCTTTTAACCAGTTCTCAGTCCACTCTAACCCTTCATTGCTGTGCTTTCCCTCCATACCCATTTTGGAAATGTTCTAGGATCACATTTAATTCAAAGGCATCAGCCTTGTGGTTTGCTAACTGTGATTGTAAGATGTTAGCAAACATTGTGACAGTGAAGATATTTATTTAGCTGTTATTTTGAAAGCATGGGCAGGATATAGACATATGTATAAAATTACAGATGATTTCTTTCCTCCTACAGATGGGTGGTGGTAAAATTGGTCACTTAATTTGAAAGACTGAGACAGAGGTGATAGTAATTACTCAAATGTCATGGCAACAGCAAATGTTAGAACTGTGAGGAAATCAACATTTTCCACGTGCAATTCGGAGTGTTCTTCAGAATAATCCTACTCACTAAGGGAGTTTAACATCAATATCTGCCTTCGATAGGAGCAGTGTTACGTGAGAAAGCATTGCAATTATTATTAATACAGCATCATAACTATTCATCAGTATTCCCTGGAAGCTGTGCGCTTGTGCGGCCACTCAGGAGAGATTAAAATGCTGCCCAGCTAATTAACAGAGCACCCACAGCTTTTTTTGTGTGTGTGTTTCTGTTGGTGGTGCACATTTGCACGTCTCAGTGCACATAAAAATTGATTCTGCACATGGATGGGAAAAATCTGCATATGGATGGAAAAGATTAGAGGGAATATTGGTGTATATAGTGCTTTTCAGTAAGAAGGTATTACATATCCTGATGTCCAACCTAGTTAAGCTTGGATAAAACTATTTGAATGGGGCCAGTACTACTCCCATTAGATTCAATGGCAAAACTCCTATTGCCTTCAATGAGAGAGAGACTGAAATCAGTTCTGGTCCAGTCCAACTCCCATTGAGCTCACTGGAAAGTTTCCCTTTGACTTGAAGGAGAAGTCGGATAAGGCCCTTACTGGATTACTGCGTGATTCCCTTTGATGTCAGTCAAGGGTTAATTTCATTCTTTGGTCCTGGATGTTTGAATCAGACTAAACAAGCATTTATTAATTATTAGTATGATTAGTTATTTGTACTGGAAGAGTAGTAGAGGCCTCAGTGGCCTCAGAACCCCTTTGTGCTAGGTGCTGTACAAATAGAACAAAAAAAGTCCCTGTCCCAAAGCGCTTACAGTCTAATTTATATTTTAAATAGTACACCTAATACTAAATATTACTGCTAATAGTACTAAAAATGTACAGTTGTCCGTTGTATCCAGAGACGACATCATGGCCTCCCATATTCTCATGTGGCTATTTTGCCTGATTCACAAGTGGCAAGATTGTGAACAGTTATGACACAGGAATAGGCAGGCTCCTATTGAAACCACTTGGTCCTGTTTTCCATCTTTTTTCCGGATCTTTCTTCCTAAAGGTGTTTACAACTTGTATTGAGACTTGCTCTCCATTCAGATCTGTCCATGGCTGTGTCTGCAAAGTTATCAATATTCATGCATCCTGAGGTGAGATTCTGCTTATAGAGAGCATGAAGCATTTTCACCAACCATCCCTCTTGCTCTCTCTGAGTTTCAACAAGTCATAGAAGACTTTTTTCGGGAGTCTGTCATCACCCATTCTGGTGCTGTGACCTGACCATATAAGCTTAGCTTTAATTATTACCTCGATGCAGTGTTTTTGTTCTTTTAAGGATGTTAACATTTCAGACTATGTCTCACCGGGAGATCTTCAGAATAGAGCAGAGACCATGCATGAGAAATTTTCCAAGCTTTTCAGTGTGTCCATAGTAAACTGTTCATTTCCCACCCAGGTAAAAGAGATGCTTTCACACTTTATATATCATCAGTTTTATTGATTATTTGATGCATGGATTGAATATCCTATGTGGTGGCTGAATAGCCTATGGCAAAGTCTTCTTACCTTTCATATCCTATTTGAAATTTCTTGATCCAGACAACCATTTGAGAGAGCAATCTCAAGGTACATAAACCATTTATCATATCTAAAGAGGTGAAACAAGGGTATGTGCTTGCTCCAGCTCTTTTTAGTCTTTTTGCAGCCACTCTGGTTTATGCAATGAACAGTCTTTAAAGGGGCATCTACATAGGCTAACTCTACACTGCAAGGTTTTTGCGCAAAAACCTGCGAAGGGTCCACACCTCAAATGTGCTTTTGCGCAAGTAAATCAGCAGTAAAATGGCAGAACACGGGGCTTTTGCTGGTGTAGGTAAATCTCCTTCTATGAGGCATAACTCCCTTTTGTGCTACAGCTATTGCACAAAAAGGCATACGTGGATGCTTCAGAGGGGTTTTGTGCAAGAAACCCCTATAGGAAAAAGTATAGGTGCTCACAGAATGGCCATCAGAGCTTTCTTGCACAAGAGCATCCATGCAGTGTGGACACTCTCCTGTGCAAAGGCACATCACTTTTGCGATGCGCTTTGAGGTGTGGATGTGCTCTTGCGCAAGAAGCATGTCGTGTAGACATAGCCATAAGGTACAGAATGGATAGAGAACTCTTCAGTCTTTGAATGCTTACTGCAAAGGCAAAAGTTCTTGAGGAAGTCATATGTGAAGCCCTTTTGGTGAATGCTGCTGCTCCACTTTGTCACAATGAAAAGGACCAACAACTTATTATCTGGTTCTCACCAGCAATAATTTAATTTATCATTAGCCTGGGGGGAAAAACCCTGAAGTCCTCTTCCAACCAGCTTCAGCAACTATTACCACTGAGTTAACTATTACCACTTTATCATCAATGGGGATGGGGATAAAAAAGTAAAGATGGTCAGTCACCTTAAAAATAATAAAAATATCATTTAGTTTTACTTTTACCCATTGAGCTAAACCTGTATATGGGTAATAAACCCCCAGGCTTCACTCTATAAGTCAACCACTAATGGCTTTGAGGTAAAAATAAACTGTTCCCTTAGGAATTTATCCCTTAATGGGGATTTTACACTGTCCTGTGAAGCATTTGGTACTGGCCACTACCATAGACAGGATTCCAAGCTAGACAGACTGGTATTACAATTCCTATGTTCCTGTATTTTATTTTTAATGAGCTTACACACCTTTAATAGTGTGATGCCACATAATCCAGTGTTAATTGATTCAGTACGGGTACCAGATAGTCATTGAAAAACAGAGGTGTGGATGGTATGTTTTAATTGTATTTGTTGAAATTAAAAGAAGTTATGCAGCCTAACTGTTATGCCACAAATTTAGGGTTGTAAAGAATATTCCACAGCAGAAGCCTTTCCATTTTCTTTATTGACAGATAAGATACCTGGCAGTGAAGGCTGATGCAGTGCAGACTTTTACAACACAGTATCTCTTGTCTCACATTCAGCATGCAGACAGTAGTCAGGAAATCCAGGGAAAAATAAACAAATCAGGCTTCTGCACCCTGAAATAAATACTTTGAGAGGGTAAAGGGTTTAATTAAAAAAATCTTTGCAAATATTTTCATATCTCAGAATAGATCTTTGGTATTTAGTTTCTGGTCCTTAATAAGAACATCTAGCAAAATATCAGTTCTCAGTTGTTATTGCTGTTTGTATTACAGCTGTTGTTGGTTGGCCTGCATGTGCTCTTTCTGTATGCTGTACCAGCTCTGCAAATAGATAGGCTACAGTCTTGGTTTGCTGGTGAAGGCCCTCAGCCAGGTTTATTGTCAACAATTGATGGTACTAGCACCATGGTGCAGTGGTTACAGCCTTACAGATACCCTAATCATGTATATCCATGACAATGGACTCAGTTCAGTAAGCAGCAGGACTTTCTACTCCTCCAGTTTGGCCAAAGATGATCCTCTTATGATTTCTTCTTCTATTCATAGCCTGGTCAGGCCTAAGGCCCCGCACAAGGGCCTCTTTCTACCACAGCAGTATCAGTTAGAGGGCTCAGCTGAGTTAGACACCCCTTTGTGATGGGCATTGTATGTCCATATAGTAAAAGAGACTAGTGTGATGGTTCTCACGGCACCGAGGACAGTGAGTCACCTTCTTACCTGTCAGCCATAGAGCTGTTTGCTGTATATGGTGGAGCAAAGAGCGCATACTCACGCACGTACATATACGTGCACATGTAAGTCAATTCCCTTGGTTCCTTGGCTTTGTATCTTGAGAAACCAAGGGGTTGTCATTGGTTTTTTTTAGAAATCTTTCTCTCATATTTGTCCCTTTTGCCACCTAAACTTGTAATCTAGCGAGATGTCCAAAGACAACCAGAGCCGGGCTAAGGCTCTACTTTCAAAGGAGACCTCACCCTCGTATGGAGCTAATGCCCCAGAGTGGTGGTAAAAAATGCAGCACTACTGGCAGGACAAACAATGAAGTTCCTGATCACTTGTGGTCATTAAAAACCCATTTTGCATTTACTCCAGGTCAGCGTCCAGCTTGAGCAGTAAGTTAGTTACATGCTGCCAGCTTACCTACTAGTATTCTTACCTGCATAGTATTCTTCTCCTCTCGTCCTAAGCAGTCGTCTTATGTTCTTTGGCACTGTTAAATGGCTGTTGCAAGACCATTCCAGAGATGGCTGCCCTTCAGTGCTTTTGGAGTCTAGAGCAGTGGTTCTCAACCAGTGGTTCACACACCCCTGTGAGTGGGGGGAGGTGTGTTCTGCCAACTACATCTAAGCAGTCCATAAAAGGTGGAACTTGCAATTACTGTGAAGGGGCATCTGCCCTGCACTGGCCCTTTAAGTGAAAAACCCAGTCCTGGGAGAGGGCTGGGAGCAAAGCCCACCCACAGCTAAGGCTGATATTGCCCATTAGGGCCCAGCTATGGGCTGTATAAATAAGGATTATGGGAGGGAAAGAGTCAGACTCTTGCTCTAGCTGGGGAGCTGGCTGCCAGGGAAGCTGGGGGCTTCCTGAGACAGAGCAATGTGGGGGAAAGGCAGGCAAAGTTGGGGAACCCCGGCCTCCCTCCCAGGCTGCAAGGCCTGAGTGTACTGGGCTACAGGGAGACAGCCAGGCTAGAAAGAGGCAGCAGGTCCACCCTCCCCTTGCCAATGATGAGTGGCCATTGCAGACTGCAGTTTGCCCCTGGGGTGGGGACTAGATGAAGACTGGCAGAGGGCCACTGAGGCAAGGCGGGTACAGGAGAATTGGGGGTTCCCTGGGAGGGGAGGATCCCAGAGTGCAGACACTGATAAACACCCTCCTCCCCCGGAAGGGGGCTGAGAGAATCTGTAGTGGGCACTACCAGAGGGCGGTGTCCTGAGGAAGATGCTGTGGTCTGAGAGCGACGTGGGTCCAGCACTGGAGAATGGAGAGACAGGGAAGATACCAGCCAGAGGGAGGTGCCCTGTGAACAGGCAAGAGCTAATTCCCAGTGCCACTGGCAGGAGATGTCATGGCGATGAGTGTCTGACCTGTGACAGGTGCACAGAATTCTCTAAGATCTCCAATGGGATTCCCAGCTCTATTTGAAAAAGTGTAGGGGCTGGCAAATGAAGAAAGGGTTGAAAACCACTTGTCTCATGCATAGGGCATTCCACTGGGAGTCAGAAGGTCTGTTTTCTGTTCCTGGCTCTGGCATGGCCTGACTGTGCAATTTCTCTGTTCCGCTCCTCAGTTTAACCCTATTTGTAAGAGGAGGATAACCACTCTTCACAAAGCACTTTGAAAACTACTTCTGAAATACGGTCTAAGTGCGGATGATTAGATTTTGTACAACTGGCATCATTTGTAGAGCACTTTGGAATCCATGGGGCTGAGTGATGCTAAATCAACATTTATACCATTATACACTCTTATTTTGAGACACATCCCACAACTATATTAGGCTTGTGTTGTGTTTGGGAAGCCACAACTTTATGTATCTCTTGGCCATGTGCAACTCTTGTAGATCTTAACTGCTCTGCAGAATGACAGACCAATCACCAGTTGAAGGATCTGTCCAGCAGTGTCCCCATTCTGCAAGATGGAGCCACAGTTATTTTATCGGACTATTTTTCACGTGCATCTATGCTGAGCTTACCATTCACGGGCATTGTTGTTGAGCTTACCATTCACAGTATTGCTCTCATTAGATTTTTAGAGCCAACTGAGATTAGCCATTAATGCAATACGGCTTGAATCACTGAAAACCAGCATTCTCTGCTCCGGCAACATCCATGGTCTTGCCAGTCCATGGATGTGACTGGACCAGAGAACCTTGGAGCCTACAGGCAGGAGGGCCAGCCAGGGCTGGGAAAACAGTTGGCAGCTCAGCTGGAGGCAGAGCAGGACCAGGAGTGGAGTCCCCTGGCAGCCCCTGGGAACGCAGGGCTGGGGCTGGAGTCTCCTGCCAATCCCCTGGAGTGAGGAACCGAGCTGGCGTCCCCCAGCAGCCTGTGTCGGGACAGGGCCAAAGCCCCGTAGCCGCCCCAGGAGTAGGAGGTTGGGACTGGAGCCCCACGGCAGGAGCTGGAACCTGTGCCACCCAGGGAGGTGGCAGCAGCTGGGCAAGCAGCCTGGCCAGCTGGGGAGGGGGAGTGGGAGGTGCGAGGCAGGATGCCTGCTGGGATAGCCTGCCGGCAGTATGGGATTGGGAGCTGGTGGCAGACCTCCCCTGGTCCAGCAAATTCTCTTGTTCAGGACCGGTCAGGTCCCGACGGTGCTGGACCAGGGAGGTCAATGTGTACCAAATTCTGGGCTTAGGAAAGGTGATCGGAGGCAGCTTTCGGCCATCATTGAAGTGTCACAACCAATATTTTGTTGCTAATATCCATGGCTGGGGGAGGCTAGCCCCCAAGCCCACCCCTTCCATCCTATGTCCCACTCCTTCCACGCCCCTGCCTGCTGGAGCCCGGAGCCCCGCCCCCTACAGTCGCCAGCTCCTGCCCCAGGCTAGCACCTTCAGATGACTCCCCTCTTCCCCCCAATCCTGAAGTGGGCATTGCAAATGCTGCCCCCACAGCCCTGGAGCATGGGCAGGGTGGGTGACTCAAGCTCAGCCCTCCCTACAGAAGAGCAGGTGACACAGCTCCAGCCACAGAGCACTGGTGGGCAGTGTGGCCCAAGCAGGGGCTACCCCATAGTGAGACAGGCATGGCCTCATTGAGCAAAAGCAGTAGAAGGCCTGGGAACAGAGCATGGGAGGGACCACGCTTGGCAGTTGGGGGAAGTATAGTCTCCCCCAGCCCACGGTACCCACTGCCCATGCTGCTATCCAAAGGAACATACATTTCATGCAAGGTGAAGCCAGAGTTATGTCTCTGTTTCTTCTCCTGGAACAACCCTACAATCAGTAATGTATTATTTTAGGAAATAAGATCCAATGCAGATATCAGTTCCCTTAAGCTACTTTTGACCCATATTGCTGTTTGCTTCTGAGTGCTTGTGATGGGAACACTGCACATTAGGAAGCGATGTAGCCTTGAAATAAAACAGTACGTCTCAACTAACACTAGACGTATTGTTCTGAATGCCGATAGAGCAGACGGATCAGGCACCGGGCCACAGGGATTCATACAGGAATATTCCTTTGGGGCCAACACTGGCAGGTATTTGTATCGATGTGCATGCCAGAAAAGTGGTGGACTGAGGAGGGAAGGATTCTGGCTCCTACAAAAAAAGCAGAAGAGCCACCTATTCTGCAGCTTTACCAGGGGCTGGGCCCCAGATGGACATTGAAAAAGAGAGCCTAGGTTGCATGACTGGTACATTTCATGTATCCATATACCCTAAGTGCCATATGGCCCCACTTCTCTCTCTGCCTTGTGGATTATTTCTGCAGAAAGGAGCCAGGGATTCCGCATATGAGGACACAGTATGGTCACCCAATTAACGTGGCTTATATAGTATTCATAGGTGCCTATTTGGGGTGAAAAAACTGAGACAGAATTTGGCTTTTCATTCCCTGTATCTAATGTTTTATCCATCATAGTGAGAATTTCTTTAGAAAGGGTAATAAAGACCATTTTAATTAGACTTGGTTTTTCTATGGCAACATAAATACAGGTTTAATAAGTTTTACATTTACAATAAAAATGTACAGAAGATTTGCTTTGAATTACAATATTACTTAGGAGATAACTAATTACATACAGCTTGCTAACAGTGGCTATTTTCAGCTAGTCTAACATACTTTTTTGCCATCAACTTAGTAAAAACCAGAAGTATGTTTTTTAACCTACCCCCAAAAAAAGTCTGTTTTCAGATTTATTTTGGGCATTTAACAGCAGTTTCTGTATAGTCAATTTCACTTCATAGTCAGTAAATCCATTTCCTTTGTTTGCATGGGTCTTTCAGAGAGCAAGAGAGACTTTAAAAAAATAGGAAAATGTAGTCATAAAACCACAGGAATTGACAGGGGGACTGCAGATCAGATGTACTACCTGAAACTATGATTAACTCAGTTTTGAAACTCAGTGTTCTTTTAATTCCCCATATTATTATATAACATAGATAATATATTTCTTTATGGAACTCTCATCGCAAGCCAGCACTATAGCTTTAACATTTTTATCATGAAATGACAGGAGGTGGTGATACGTGTCCTTCCACATGCCACTTCCCACGAGGACTAAAAAAGATCATCATACTTTATTTTATGATCAACGGGTCATTCATTTATATCTGCTTTAAAGCCACAGTAGACCTTTTGCCAATCACTAATAGAAACTAAATAAACACAGCCAAACAGTGTCATCTATCCATGCAGTGAGTAATTATGAGGGATTCCTCTTTAAATAGATGTTTAAGTAAATATAGAAATATCATTTTACAAATGCTGGCTCAAGAGGAGTTGTTGGAGGAATTACAAAAAGGAGATATCACACTTAAATGTGTGCATATTTCAGAGCATATATGAAGGTACATAGTTACTAAGCACGCAGCAGGGAGACTTGTAGCTAATTTTTTTATATATTTTAAAAAAATCCACCATCAGCTGATAGTCTGGTTTGGTATAGATATATTTTTTTAATTTCAGAAGCTTCATTCATAAAAGTTACTCATTAGAGGTTTCTACTATAATGTACAAATAATTTATTTTTCAGGAAGTATGGCAGGGAAATCTTTTATATGGCATATTACAAGCTTATGCAATATGAAATAATTCTGTGATGCAGCTGTATGTACTTATTATATCCTCTCTCTGTGTGACCTCATAACTCTTCATTTGCAAGCACCCTAGGTGTCCTGGCCAAATTCCAGCTCAAAGAATTTCATGTTACTTACCTAAATTCCCCCCTACAATTTCAATAGGATATAATTTTCTTCATTTCCTAAACTGGAGTGTAATGCTGTTATAGGCTGTTAAACAGCCCTCCAGAGGTGGTTGCATTTCAGCAATGTGGAACAATTCTCATAATTTAGCAGTTTGTACAGTGAACTAAAGCTATAAAGCCCATTTTAAGGGTTTTATTATAATTTTTAATAAACACTTTGGACTCTTTTGAAACATAAGACTGTATCATATACATTACACATACTGTAAAATGTGTGAGGAAATTGTCTACACCCACGTTGCCTTCACCGCTCCTCTACTACATCATACAAAGACACCATAAAATTCTGGGTTATGATTGCTGCTCCAACACGATGTAATTTTGATGGTAAAAGTGTCCACTTATTTTGTGTGCCCAACAGTCAATAGTAGGACGGGGTGATCAGCCACTTTGAAAATCAGGTATGAATGTCTTGAGATGGGCACCCGAAATTAGCAGACACTAGTGTAAAATGCAGGCCTTAGCTTCTCTGCATCAGTTTCTCCACCTGAAAAACGAGAATAGTAACTATGAGCTACTTTCACCACAGGGTGGGCTTAATAGTCTATGATTGTAAAGCACTGGATGAGTTTTATTAGTAAAGTATTATTATTATCATACCCATCCACAGAAACTGCATGGTAAAAGAGGAAATGATCTGGAAAGAGTCAGGGACCAACAATTCTAAGAAGCACATTCTGTAATGTATATGGACTAATTTCTGCATTACACAAGGAATTGTCTGATGCTGTGCTCCATCACTCTGGTTTTATGCTGGTGTAACTCCACTGGAGCCACACAATGAGCATAATGAAATGGACAATCAGGCTCAGGATGCTTGATGCAGCATGAGTTCTTTTCTGTTCTGTAAATCCAATTGGAGGAGCCACAGCATGCACTCACCACAGAGGAGCTAATGGCAGCTCAGCAGCGAACCTGGATATGTTGCCCTTAGTGGAACACCATGGAAGTATGGCCAGGGTTTGGGCATGGTCCTGGTTTTTGCACTTTTCCCTCTTACTCTGGGAGGGGGGAAGAATTCTGCACCACTACCCACATGCAGAATTCATGTCCCCTGCAGATTCCTTTCCCAGATGAAAATGTTTTCTACGGGAGAGGGGCTGCAGTTACACCTTTCACCAACGGGGGGGGGGGGGGGGGTTGCTGTGGTGCCAGAACAAAGGGCAACTGGCTCACCTGCAAAAGCACTCAGCTGCAGAGAGGGAGGAGGAGAGGCTACTCTCCACACTATGCCCTGCTCATAGGGCCAGGTGAGAAGGCGAAGGATGGGGTGGATGGACAGTAGGATCACATACACTGGGGTTCAGAAGGGCTAGTGGTGGGGGTATAGAGTGGGGTGGGGCACAGGAGCTATTGCAGAGGCTGAAAGAGAGTGGGGGTGGAGGGACACATAGAGGAAACACTCTATTCTATGGACAGAAATGACAGGTGAATTATTGTGTGTTTTACCTTTTATATGGCCAAGGCCAGGTTCATACCAGCGGTGAGGCAGTGATATCAATTGCCTTAGCCTGTATCAGGCTCTCTGTGCCATAAATAATTTTTTCCTTTTTGTTCTATAGAATAGATTAAGTATCTTGGTCTGAAATGGACCCAAGAGGCCCAGTGTCATCACAGAAGCACATAATGGCAAAGGATTTTTATACCTTTGCAGTGTTCATTAGAAACCATGCTGTTTAAATAAAGATTTTCTTTTTTGGTTTAGCGCAGTTATGCCATTTCCCAGCCTTCTTTTAGTTCAAACAGATGTAAGCAGAACAGTGTGAGATAATGCAAGAGCATTTCTAAAGCCACTTGGGAAATGCTTATAATGCTTTGCTCTTTTTCAGCACCTCTACTATGGGGGTCTCAAACATCCTATCCTATGATCCAGTGAGCTAGGAAGGTGTTGTTACATCTATTTACAGATGGTTAAATTGAGGCAGGGGATCTATTCTTGTGGGAAAATGCTATACTTTAATAAGGATTAAACCAACAAACCAGTAATTTTACAGACATTTCTCTAACCCCTATAGATTTTTTTTAAACAAGATCTTTTCAAAGGGTTCTGAAAAAGAGGGATGTTGTTTTCTGTGAAATTCTACAAGATTGCCCCTAAAACAGCAAAAACCATATTGGCAAATTGCCATTTTCTCTTAAATTCCCTTGGAGTTTTCCATCGAGGCAAGATCACTTAAAGTGCAAACACTTAAGTACTTGTTTAATTTTAAACCTGTGCCTAGCTAGGTCAATGACAGTGCATGTAAAATACACGGGATTGCAGGATAGGGGGCTGGGTGAGTCAATGACAGAGCTGGAGTACACCCCCCCCTCCCGCGTCGTTTAGACCAGGGGCCAAACATCTAATTCGGGGGGGGCGGGGAAGGGGAGTATGAACAAATGTATAAATGAGAATATGGGGCAAGTGACTGAAAGTCTTTGGAGAGGAGGAAGGATCCTTGTGTCTTTCTCCTTCCTGTCGCCTCTGCTTCACCCCTCTCTCTTTCCACTTCCTCATTCACACAAGCTGCCCTTTCCTTTCCTCCCGTTTCAGCTGCCCGGCTTCTCCCCCTCCCGCCTGTCTCCCTTTTTCTGTCCGATCCGTCTCTGCCTTTTCACGCCAAGCGCTCCTTAAAATCTGTTGCCCCCTCGCTGCCTCCCTCTCTCCCCCATCCCCTTTCGCTTCTCCCCGCCACGTCTTCTCCCTTCCGCTCCCCCCTTCCCTTTTCTCCCGCTCCCCCATTCACCTTTCTCTCCCCACTTCCCCCATTCACCTTTCTCTCCCCACCCCCACCATTCACCTTTCTCCCGCTCCCCCATTCACCTTTCTCTCCCCACCCCCACCATTCACCTTTCTCCCGCTCCCCCCATTCACCTTTCTCTCCCCCCAATTCACTTTTCTCCCGCTCCCCCCATTCACCTTTCTCTCCCCCCAATTCACTTTTCTCCCGCTCCCCCCATTCACCTTTCTCTCCCCCCAATTCACTTTTCTCCCGCTCCCCCCATTCACCTTTCTCTCCCCGCCCCCGGCCCGGAGCGCTGTGCCCTGGGCGGCGCCCTGCTGAGCCGCCTGCTGACTCGCAGTCGCTACCTGCCGCCGGCGGGGGCTGGGAAGGGGGCGCAGCCCGACGCGGCGCCAGCTGCCGCTGCACCGCGGGGGCCCGGGCGAGCCGCAGGCTGGCGCGGCGCCGCCCCGAAAGCCCTCCCCCCCCCCGCGCCCGGCGCGGCCAGGCCCCGCGCTCGGGGAGCCCTGCCGGGCGGGCGCTGAGCAATCGCCTGGCGGCTGCCGGGCTGGGCAGCGCCGCTGACTCATGGGGCCGCGGTGCCTGTGGCGTGGCAAGGCGGGGCCGGCTGCGTGCGGAGCGGGGCGAGACGGAGCCTCCCAGCCGGCTCCCCGCCTCCAGCCGCGCTGCCCGGCAGCTGGGAATCCCCGCCCGGCCCGGCCCCGTCTGCACCCCGGCTCCCAGCCCGGCCAGGCAATCACCGGCCGCGCACGCACAGCCAGGCCCGGCCGGGGCAAGGACACACAAACACAGAGCCAGGCGAGTCGGGGAACACACACAACCTGGCTGGGGTAGGGACAGACACACACAGCCAGCTGCAGGGGCAGAGACACATGCACACTTCCTAGCTGGGGCAGCGCGCGCGCACACACACACACACACACACACAAACTTGGCTGGAGCATGGGTAGACAGACACATGCACAGCCTGGCTGGGGCAGGTCTAGTCACACAAGCAGCCAGGTCGAGGCAGGCACACACACATAGCCTGGCCAGGTAATGGACCACACACATCCTGACCAGGGATGACACAAACACACACACAGGCTGGAGAGATGGACATACACAACTTGGTCTGGGTATGGACACCGAGAAAGAGACACACAAAAGGTGAACACACACTCTCTCTGTCTCTGTGTCTCTCTCCCTCTCTCCAGTCTGTCCAGGAGATGAACTCAGAAAGAGAGACATACAGACAGAGCCCAGTGGAGACAGAGGTAGTACATAAACACACACGCATACATACCTCCCTAGCTAGGGTATGGACTTACACTCCCAGACCAGTGAGCAGATAGACAGGCAGAGAGAGACACACACCCAGTTCTACAGGGAAGTGGACAGATAAACATACACATAGCTTACTAGAGGAATGACGGACAGATGGACACACACAAACCCTTGCAAGGGGAATGGACAGATAGCATGGCTGCAGGCTGAATAGACAAGACATGCCCAACCCAGCCAGGAGATCGATGGATGTACAGAGACACACACAACAAGGCCAGGAGATGGACAGACAGACACATACCCAGTACATCCTGAAAGTGGACAGTCAGACACATGCACACACAGCCCAGCCAGGGGATGGACTGACAGACACACATGTGCTCTGAGCCCAACTGGGGGAAGTGTGGACAGACAGACAGACATCCTGAGCCCTGCCAGTGGATAGACACAGCCGAGCCAGGGAGATAGACTGAAACAGATACACACCCACCCATTCACCTGTCCTCCCATGCAAATAGACAGACGGACATAGACACACAGACCAGCTGGACTGGAGGTCCAGCCAGCCCAATGGGGGAATGGGCACATGCACTCTCTTCCCAATCAGAGAATGGGGATAAACACATACCAATCAGATAATCGGCATACACTCACATCCCTGGCAGTGAATAGGGAGAAACCCATTCCGGCCAGGGAATGGATGCGTACACGTTTTCTGGTCAGGGAACGGAGACGTGCACACAGAAGGAATGTACAGACACATACATACCCATCTCAACTGGGGAATATGTTTTCACAAACATACTCTCTCCAGCTGGGAGATGTATCCACCACCAACCAAGAAATGTACATTCACACACATCTGTGTATCAGCCTGGGAATTAATGCACCAGCCTGGGAATGCACAAACACTCTTTGTCTTTCTCTGTGATATGCACATACCAACCAGCACTCAGCCATGCATAGCTTTACACCAGTCAGGGCATGTTCTCTCTCTCACACAGACACACACAGACATACACACACACGCTCCTTTTCCTTCATAATTATTTTCTGTACCTTCTAGTATTGTGTGATAAATATTAGAAACAGGCCCCAACTGATACCGAAACCCAAACACTGTATCATCAACTTTGGAAAGAAAAAATACCCATGTCCAGCAGACTTTGCTTTAGTTTATAAGATGGAATGGAATTGCAATGCCAGTTAAAACTTCCCTGGGTAACTTCATACCCAGATCCCAGTTCTCAGACTTGAGTCCATTTCTATAGATGGATCTGATCCAGAGCATTAGATCTGAGCTCTCTCTTGCTTTGGGCCCATCGGTTGTAAAATTCTGAGGACAAGCTGTTTGAACCACCCCGCTACTGTAACAGCTTTGTTTAGCTTCTCACCCTCTCCCAGGAATCTTACAAGTAAACTCACTGTGGGGAAGGCAGGGTTGCTGTTAGTGCCTTTGCCAAAAAAAAGAGAGCTCTTAATTTTCAAAAGTGTGGGCAGAAGTTTATTTTCAAAACACCTGATTCTTTTTCTGTATGCACCCTGTTCAAGCTGAAATTGGACTGAGGTATCAGATGTCTCATGGAGTGGGGCAGGTGTGGCTGGTAGGCAAGCTCCACATCTTGCAATTTTATGTGTGTTCTTGAAGGATGCTCAGAAGTGATGGTGCCACTTCCCAGCCCTTCTGCCATAAACAAAGCTACTTCTAAGCAATCACTTTGCTAAAATCCTTGGGGGATCTTGTCAGCAGATATCTGCATGTAGAGCTAGCACTTAAAATAGGCCTGATGTATAGAAAACACTGGCGTCTTTACCAGCTTCCAAGTCTCCAAATTGGGCATGCTAGTCTAGTCTAGCCTTTAAGTCAAAAAGCAATGGCCAGCATGCTTATTAGGAACCCATTACTTTATTAGTTTGCCAGTTTTCCATTTTTTTAATGTGATGATGGTGGTATTATGTCATTCTTTAAATAGTCCTTATTATAACAACATTAGAGTCTTTTTAGAAACTTGATGATCCACTGAGAAATATATGTGCAGAATAGAAACAGTCATCCAAAACTGCCTCCTTCCAATAATGGGGTCCCTAACAGACCTATAAGCAAAATGCAGGACAATGTAGCACTTTAAAGACTAACAAGACGGTTTATTAGATGATGAGCTTTCGTGGGCCAGACCCACTTCCTCAGATCAAATAGTGGGTCTGGCCCACGAAAGCTCATCATCTAATAAACCATCTTGTTAGTCTTTAAAGTGCTACATTGTCCTGCATTTTGCTTCAACTACCCCAGACTAACACGGCTACATTTCTATCACTATTCTACATGCAAGACCTATAAGCATGTGTATAGACATGATACATTTATATTCTATTGCATACCTGAAGTATGGGTTTAGTTACTGCAGCTGCATGTGAAAATTAAGTACTTGCAAGCACAAAGGGCTGGCTGGACACATAACTGACCATAGACAGGCATTTTAATTTGCATATGTTCATGCATCCATACACTCCTGGGAATTTGAAATGCAGGAGCACAACGTAAGTTCTGTTTAAAAGATGTGTGTTAACTGCTTTTTAAAAAAATGCTGTTAAAATTTTTATTGTGCCTTTCTCATGGGTTCCAGTGGGACCAGGGTTTCCCAACCTAGGGTCAGGACCCAAATATGGGTCACCATTACATTTCAAAAGAGTTGCCAAGTATCTCCCCAGGTGGCTCTGTCCCTCCTACTCCCCCTGTTTTTTAATTGGCTTGGGTCACCAAGTCTTCCTGAATTGTCAAAATGGTCCCCATCTGGAAAAGGTTGGGAACCGCTGAGTGGGACACACATTTGCTGTATTTTAAAAATACCAAGACTTTGCTACAAGTTAAGAACGTGTTAAAATTCCAAAAGGAAAAATGGTCTGTGGCTTCAACAGAATGTAATTAGTGCTGCGTTCTAACAGCATTTCCTCTCTGGTTTTGATCCTGGGAGGTGTGAAGTAGCCCAGAGCATGTTGCAGAGCTGAGACCAGGAATCTTGAGAAATCTGAACTGCAGACTTCCCAGCACATCACAAGTACCATAAACAAAGTTTCGTTGATTATAATAATAAAATAACAATAAATAATAAATACTTAGCACATCATTTCAATGGGTTGAAGTTTTGAATAGAATGGTTTTTTTAAACATCTATTTATGGTACATGTGATATCATTCAATTTGGCAGGAATTCTACAGCTCAAATTTCGTAAGATCGTTAAGAGGTGGTAATTGTCTCACCTTTTTCTTTAAACACAATTATAATTATATTTTTAAACAATGACTATAAAACATCTTAAATTTTTTTAGAAGTGTTCTTGGCATGATGTGTAATTTTTTTTTTTTTAGGCTTTGCAGTTCACCTTTAACTTTCATCACTTAAAGTGGCAGCTTCCAATGTATTTATTTATATATTTGATGGATTATAATTGTTAAAGTGACTTTTTTCTTGGAAGTTAGATGCAGTGACAATAATAAAGTCTAGTTACAGAACAATTTCCCAGCTCATGCCGCTTCCTACAGCTCCCCTTGGCTGCAAATGGCGAAACGGAGCCAATGGAAGCCGTGAAGCTCTGTAGCCATCGCACCGTTAAGTAAACAAACTGGCATGGCCAGTTTATAGATTTTGCAAAGGGGATTCACAGACCACTTTGAGAAACACTGCTTTAGATACATGTTCTTTAATTATACCAACAATACAAAAAGCAAGGACAAAGGGTAGAAAATATACATGTGATAAACTTTGGAGTGCCGGGCCTTGTTGGACCTGAATTCATGTCCAAGGCAAAAAAAAAAATCAATATTAATATATTTGAGACATTATGGACCTGATCTTGCAGTCCATATTTCAGGAATTTTTCCATTTTCTTTTAGGTAAGTACAGTAAGATTGGCCACTCTATGCATTAATCATTCATATCATACTGCATGGCTATCTCCAGAGATGCCCTGGATATGTGAGTTAGGCCAACACTAAGTGCTTTTGAAAGATCCTGTCTTTAATTTTCTTTTCACTATTTGTGCAATTTATTAGTTTTTGCAACTTGGATCATAAAAACAGGCTAAGTCTCAGAGAGGTAGCCATGTAAGTGTGAATTTGCAGAAACAACAAAGAGTCCTGTGGCACCTTAGCAGATTTATTTGGGCATACGTTTTCAGGGGTAAAATGAAGTGGGTTTTACCCATGAAAGCTTATGCCCTAATAAATCTGTTAGTCTCTAACGTGCCATAGGACTCCTTGTTGTATCAACAGGGATAGTCAGTTTTGTATTTGTTTTTAGGACCTAGTCCTGCATTTTCTGTCCCCCTAAAACTCCAGTTGATTTAGGTCTCAATCAATGAAGGTCCAGTTGATTTAGGTCTCAATCTATATCATAGACGTCTGCTGGCGTAGCTGCGTCCAACAAAGATGTGCTGTGCTGTTTCTGGTATAGCTTGTTTCTCTCCTTGGGGGCTGTTGGGAGAAGGAGATGGTTTTATTATGCTTTTTTTTGGGGGGGGAGAGGGGTTCTGGTATGGTTTTGTCCACACGAGGAGCACTTTACTGGTATAGTAAAGTGTTATAGGGCAGTGTTCTCAGCCTATGTTCCATTGTGCATCTTGTATGCCGCTGTCTTTGTGTTATAGTCTCACAATATATATACTCTCTGTATGGTTCTGAGCACCATATGGATTACAGATATATGGTGACTGAGCCATGGGTTGAGAACCCCTTGTATATGGTATTCCTGCATCTGCAAAATGCTACTTACAGACTATAATGAGTTTCCTGTCAATATCACTTTTAGGTTCTCATGCAAAATTTGCCACTCAAAAATTGTGGGGACTGTTAAACTCCAAATGGACTGTTTTCATAGTAATGAACCTTATCTAGAAGCTTTCCCTGGAATCTATGGGACATAGATTTTGTAAAAACTTCTTTTAACAAAACCTATGTGTAGGACCAATGAGCCCTCTCTGTGTCTCTTTAGTACATTTGTACATTCAGGATGAACACAATTACCAATCCAAATCCAAAAACTGATGAAAATTAATTACTTGGTCAGCTGAATTTTGTCAAAATCCAACCAGGTCTATACCCGGCATTTTTGCTGGTAAAAAAGTATCAGTTTGGAGGTGTGACTTTTATAATATTTCTATATGGCAAAAAGCCCTAATGTAAATGCAGATATACTGGGACAGAAGAGGGTGGAAAGGGAGAGAGAGTGCCAACTTGATTTGTTCAAGCCAGGGGACTGGTATAAACTGCGGGGTTGGTCCTGCTTTGGGGCAGGGGGCTGGACTCAATGACCTCCTGAGGTTTCTTCCAACCCTATGATTCTGACTGGCCGATAAAGCTATACAGAAAACACTTGTTTGTAGAGTCTAGGGCAGTAATCCACAAACCGTGGGAGGCGTGCCCCTAGTGGGGCATTGAGGAATGTTTGGGAGGGGACCTGGGGAAGCCCTCACAGGGAAAGGGGAGGAAACACCATCCAGCCCTGCTCTTCCTCCAGCCCTATCCCCAGCTGAGGCCATGACCTCGGCATGGCTTTGGCCCCCTCGACCACATTGACTCGGCTTCAAGCCCCACTCCCAGGAGGGGGAGAGGCTAGTCATATTACTTTACGTCAGGGTGGGGAACCTTTCTTGGGTCAGGGGCTGCTGACCCATAGAAAAATCAGTCAGGGGCCGCATACAAGTGAGAAGCGAAAAACACCTCTCACTGACGAGGCCCTCCGACTGAGTAGAAAGACACTCCCCACATTCCCCTCGCACACCAGCGCCTATGATGGCTTAGACTTGTAGAGTTTGTGTGCTGCAGCCCCGTGGGAGTCAATGGGGGGCATGGAGTGTCAGCACAGGCTCCCCAGTGGTGGGTGGAGAGCCCTGAGCCTTGGGCCGGATCCAGGCAAGCCAGGGCCCACATCTGGCCCGCTGACCTTAGGTTCCCTACTCCTGCTTTACCGGTAAGGAGTAACATAAAAAATATGGGATCCACTGGTCTGCAGTGGGGACGTATGTTGGCATAGGTAGGTCACTTGGGCGGGAGTGACTAAAGGGAAAGACATAAATGACATAATTCTCCCCCTCTGCTCCCGCCCGCTCCCCCCGATGTAACTTCCCCACATGACTTGTTCTTACCTCCGGTGTTCTTCCTGTCCTCTCCCCATGGTGCCTTACCTGGCAGGGGAAGGTGCTCTGTCCTCTCCCAGGTGGCCTCCAGCCATTCTGTGGGCCTGGGATCATAGAATAATAGGACTGGAAGGGACCTCAAGAGGTCATCGAGTCCAGCCCCCCGCCCTCAAGCTGCCTGGGAGACTGCAGCCACTGCCATGCACACCAGAGAGCATCCCAGGCAGGCAGTGTAGCTGGAACTGGAAGAAGAAAGAGTCTAGTCATGCCTCTTCCTTTCCAGCTCTGCTCCTGGCCCCTTGTCCCTCTTGGCATTTTAGGGAGGGGTATGTAACCATGTATGCCTCTCCCACATACCACCCCTGCTTAGGTTAGGGGAGTGAAAAATCCATACCCCTGAGCAATGTAGGTAAACCGACTTAACTCCTGGTAGAGATAGCGCTAGGTTGACCGAAAAATTCTTCTGTTGAGGTAGCTACTGCCTCTCCAGGAGGTATATTACTTATGATGACAGCATGTGAAGATCTCCACTCTGCCTTTGTCAGGGGCTGCAGGGACATGCCAGCCACTTTCAGGAGCAGCAGTTACCATGGAGATAATAACTCCAGCCATGACAGGTGAGGCATTTTAGAACTCACTACTCAAATAATTAAATTTAAGTGTTCGAGAAATGAAAATGATGAAATGCACAGACCAGTCAAAACCCAAAAAACCCCACTTTGCAAGCAGTAAAAAATGTAACAACAACCCCTCACGTATAAGTTGGGTCGGGAGACAAGAGTGAAGGACAGTGTGTGTTTGTGAGAATGACAGACACACACAGTGTGTGAGTGTCACAGATTTGCATTGCCAAGAACCCTCCATCCCTTGCTCTCTGTGTGGAGATAGGGTACAGGAGTGGGGGAGGAGGGACACTCTGACATCAGCACCCACCTCTTCTCCCTCCCACACCCTGCACAGCAAGCAGGAGGCTCCCAGGTGGACAGCTACAAGGCAGAGGGAAGGAGTAGCATCACGGTGGGTGGAGGGGCAGCTGAAGTGCCAGCACTTGATAGCTTCCTGGTCAAACCAATCAGAATCCCCTGTCAGACCCGCCAATCCCAATCTATTGGTTGGTGACCACTGCTGTAAAGTTTCAAGTGTAGGCAGATCCGGCCCAAGCTACGAGCTGACCGGGCTACTGCCCAAGGCGCCCCATTGTAGGGGGTGCTGCGTGGGGCTGCTGGGCCGGGCATGGGTGGCACCGTGCATGCTCTACGCGCCCGGGGTGGTGCCACGCATGCACCGGGTGCCCGGGGGTGGGACCAAGCATGCACTGGGCATGTGGGGGCAGGGGGTGCCGTGCGCCTGGGGGTGGGGCCGCCCTTCCAGGGCCCGGGGTGCACGAATGGCTCGGGCCGGCCCTGAGTGTAGGCAAGCCTCCGGCTTCAGTTCCTGGATAAAGGCCAAATGAAGCCAATAAATCTCCTAAAAAGTTCAGCGATGGGCACTTGAGGAATGTTTGATCGGTATCATAAATACCAAAAAAATCTAGACCTAGGCAATAAAGACAAAAAAGTTCAGTGATTTTTTAAAATTTTAAACTGAAGATCAGATCTCACATGCCAAATTTCCATCACAATGGTTCTCAAACTTTTTGTACTGGTGAGCCCTTTCACACAGCAAGCCTCTGAATGCAAAGTTCCCCTCTAATCCCCCCTTATCAATTAAAAATCAGGGGTTATCTCTTAATGTAATGTTAATTTAATTTCCTTAGGGCTCCTGCTGTCACCCCCACTGATCCCCAGTTTGAGACTCTCTGGTCTAGAGACACTTTCTGAGCCTTCGAGTTAGCAGTGATAATGCTGAGGAGTCCTAAACTACACTGTGCTGCTTTAGTGACGATGCTGGGTTGACACAGCTATGAATGATGAAAGTCTTGTGGATCAATTTCAAGTATAGACATAGCCTAACATAGGACTTCTCCTTTGGGAATGGATAAGCAGTCCATAGAGAGCTTGGACCCGCAGTCTTTTCTCAGGCTAAATTCCCTAGGCAATGGGAATTCTGCCCAAGAAAAGACTAAATGCCGCTGCAATAAATATACAAAAGACATGTAAATAATGTTAAGGTTATGACCTATGGTGTTAAAAGGAAGGAACTCCAAAGCTATAACCATACCTGCCAAAAATAGGAAACAGAGAACACTGAGATTTTCCTCTAGTCCCCAGGCCATTTTCTGAACCCCATTCCAATCATTTCAGCCTACTGGGGGAGTAGGAATGGGTGGGTGGGAGGGGAATGTCAATATTGTTTTTAATGAGGAAACTGAAGTCTCCACCTGCCTTTATGTTGATCTAGTGGTAGGACTCAGTAACTCTCTTCTTTCTGGGCAACCAGAAGGTGCTCCATCTCTCTGCTCTGATCCTTCCAAAATCACCCAGCCTTGGGGGCCTGCAGCCACCAGACCCAGCAGATTTTAGACCTAAGAAATCCCCCTAAAATCCGAGATTTATGCCAAAAATCGTGAGATTAGCCAACTAGGATTATGACTGAAACACTGTACTTAACTCATTGACATTCCATCTTTCATTTGTCCCTTTGGGCATAGGCATTGCAGCCTGATGGTTCATACGAGGAGTTCTAATTTCCAAAAGACAGCATTGATATGGGGTCTGTATTCTGGCTTTTCCTGGAGCATCCTGCTCAACCTCTATAATGCTACGAGCTGTATCAATGCTGTATAAGTAATATGAACAGGGCGAAGGTGCTTTGGGACCACAGACAGATGAGAAGGCTTTGTAAAACCATATCCCACCATATTCCTCCACTTTTTGTTTTTAGGTGGAGGGGTAAGACATTGGCACATTGTAATGCCTGAAATGACCCAGTTTTAAGATTGACACATTAAGCAAAGCCTGGATCTGGCCCTGAATCTTCCAAAATATTAACTACTTGTTAGGAAACAGAGAAAGGGCACTTAGCAAAAGTAATACCATTTGAACATGGTTTTGAGTTATACAATTGTACATGCAATTTGGGAAATGGGGAACCTCTATGTTTTTCAAACTTGTGTAGCTTAAAAAATGCCCACAGAATTTTTAAATTTTCTGTTCACTTAAAACAAAATCTTTTTTGTTGCAAGCTCTCACAAACTAGGGTTGCCAGGTGTCCAGTATTGGCCCGGACAGTGTGGTATTTGCCGCTTCTGTCCAGTAAAAAAAAACAGAAAATACCAGACATGCGAAATATCCAGAAATTCCTGTTTCCCTCGGATGGAAGCTCGGTGGGGACAATTTTCCCCTACTACGTCTAGCGGAGGCAGGGGAGTGAGAGTATGGCAGAGGCGTAGCGAAGGGGGGGGGGCAAGAGGGGACACTTGCCCCCGGGCGCCACGCTAGGGGGCGCTGGGCTGTGGTAGGAGCAGAGCACACACTACTCTGGCCCACGTGACTCTGCACAGAGACCCGGGAGCTGACAATGTGATGCCTCCATCTACACACTGTAAGCTGAGGCAGCCAGGCCGGGCGGCAGGAGCGGCAACTTTAAAAGTAAGATTTCCTTACCCAGCCATCCTATTCCTCCAGTGCTTGGCTCTGCGGGGGGGAGGGTGGAGGGAGGATTTGATTGGGGTGGGGCACTCCTGGCACTAGGGATGCCTGGCTCGGGGGAGGGGTGAGTGCACTGGGATGGGGGCAGTGGCAGCCCATCAATACAGGCGAACTAGGCGGTCACCTAGGGTGCCAAGATAAACGACTGTTGAGGGCTTTGGAGGCGGGGGCGCCGATCGCGCATTTCACCTAGGGCGCCAGTTGCCGGCATCTCGTCTAGGACCGCTCCTGGATGGGGGACGCTGTGGGGGGCCTGGCTCTGATCATATCCACATAGATCATATCTTCACTAAGTGCTACAGCAGCACAGGTCTAGAACTGTAAGGCCATGTCTTCTACACTACAGAATTATGTCAACCTAATCGATGCTTAGCTTCTTGGGTCAGCGGAGTAAGTCCTCACCAGGAGCACTTGTATCCGTTCTATTGTCATCCTGGGGGATTGTGGGATGTCTCCTGTAACAGTCAGCCTAAGCAAAGTAGTGTCTACACACTGATACTGCATTGCCTAATTACATTGACCTTGACACTGTGACGCTCAGGGAGGTAGTGCTACTAAATTGCAATAGAGAATCATTTACATCTGCAGAAGCCAAATTTAAGTGAAGACTCTTCCAAAGCTGGGTTGACACAAGGCAGCTTACATTGTCTTAACTGTGTACATTAGCCCAGGACCCAGGCCAGGGATAAGTGTAAACAAGCTCTGAATTTGTCAAGTTTCAACTTTCAGCCCCTGAATATGTTTCTATCTTTGTCCAATAATTTAAAGACATATGATCACATTTCTGTTCTTCATGTAGGGACTTACCGACTGTAATCAAGTCATCCCTTATCCTTCGCTTTGTTAAGCTAAACAGATTGTTTGAGCTGGTGAAATCTAGTCCCACAAGGCAATTGTTCTTGTGGCTCTTCTCTGCGCCCTCTCCAATAACTCAATAACTGTCTAGAAACCGCTCTCTCACTCTCTTTTTGTACCTTTTCCAACCTCCTTCACTCATCTAGACCTGGCCTTTTCTCTATCACTTCTTGCTGTTGTTGATACAAAAGCAGCACCTGTCACCAGGACTGTCCACCTGTGTGTCTCTGTATCAAGTAACTACTCATCTAGTCTGAAAGTGGGTATAGAGCCAAATTCTCCTCTGGAGTTGCACTACAGTTGATGTACACGAGGGAAGAATTTAGACTAATGGAGGTAATATCTTTTATTGGACCAACTTCTATGGGTGAAAGAGATAGTCTTTCACGGTTACACAGAGATTTTTTACAGGTTTGCCACAGAAGTTGGCTCAATACAATATATTACTTCACCCTCCTTGTCTCAAATGTTCAGGAACCAACACTGCTACAACACTGCAAATATCTATTCATCTATCACTCATCACTGATATCAGCACATTGACTTTCTCTCCTGTCTGTACCTCTTCATGTCTCTCTCTTCCTGCTATCATTTGCTATGTAATTGTTTAAAGGGTTTAGGAATACATTTTGCATGAAAGGCTCTCTACCAAATACAGTTGTCTTGTACCCTGTAAGCAGGGTTCAAAGTTGGGAATAAATGGGTCGTGGAACTCTACGCATTCTGCTTTGGGCTGGCTCTTCCATTCTGCTTTTGCCCAGGAGGCTTCTGCTGCACTAGTCAGGGTGGTCAAATATTGGAATAAATTGCCAAGGGAGGTGGTGGAATCTCCCTCTCTGGAGATATTTAAGAACAGGTTAGATAGACATCTGTCAGGGATGGTGTAGACGGAGCTTGATCCTGCCTTGAGGGCGGGGGGCTGGACTCGATGACCTCTCGAGGTCCCTTCCAGTCCTATTATTCTATGATTCTATGATTCTAGTCCCTTCTCTTTCCCTTGGTGCATTTAGCCATGCTTACTAAGAGCTGGTCTATACACAGTTTTTGTGTTTAGTACAACCCTTTCGTTGTGGGCACTTATACTAGTACAAAGGTACTAATACAATTTGTATGGTTAATTCCCATAGTTTTAAATTAAAGACTGAAGTTTTATGGTGAACAGCTATATTGATATAAGCACCTTTATACCAGTGTATCTGCATCCACATTGAGGGACTGCACTGCTTTAACCATAAGAACATAAGAATGGCCATACTGGGTCAGACTAAAGTTCCATCTAGCCCAGTATCCTGTCTCTCAACTGTAGCCAGTGCTAGGTGCCCCAGAGGGAATGAACAGAACAGGTAATCATCAAGTGGTCCATTCCAGCTTCTGACAATGACTAGGGACACCATTCCTATCCATCCTGGCTAATAGCCATTGATAGATCTATCCTATGTGAATTTATCTAGTTATTTTTTGAACTCACTTAAAATCCTGGCCTTCACAACATCCTCTGGAAAGGAGTTCCACAGGTTAACTGTGTATTGTGTTAAGAAATAATTCCTTTTGTTTGTTTTAAACTTGCTACCTATTAATCTCATTTGGTGATCCCATTTATCTGACCTTAAACTGATATCATTAAAGCATTACAAAAACTGTGTAGACAATTCTGAAGGACATTAAAAAAGTAAGCATGTGTTTGACTTATACTTGTGTATAAATGCATTCCTGGATTGGGAGCCGAAGGGTAACATTAGAAGCAATCAGATTAAATTAAGGAAAGAAAAATTTACCCTGGCCAGAGCTGGGAGTGGGAGGGAACCAGGAAAAACTATCCCAATGATGATATATAACTGGTTGTAGAAGAGTCTCACAGGTGAAACTCTTGTCACTTGAGCCCTTTGCAGCTAGATGGACAAAATACTGGCAAATACACTGTATGGAATAGGTATTAGTCTGACTGGATGGACAGTGTCCTAATAGGCCTTTTTTATCTTTAATTTCTGTGGCATTCAATCACACTGGATAAGTATGTTAGCTCAAAATAAAAAGCCCCCAGGTAGTTTCTAGCATCAACAATCAAATTATATTATCCTAACAAATTTAATGCCCTATGAGGGTAAATAAGGTCAGGTTCACACTTCTCTAATATGTATTGTTTGTCTCTCTTGTAGACTCAGGAAGACAACTTTGCATCAGGTCACACTGAGGTTTTTTTTTTTTTTTTTTTTGCAGTCATAAGGTCTATTTGCTATTTAAATGAAAGCTGCAGAGACTGAGAAAGAAGCAGAAAAGTGCCAAAAATGACATTCTAGCTCACTCTGAACCTTGTTTGCAAGCCTCTGAAATTAAACATTTATAACTGAAGCAAATTTAACTATTTTAAATCTTTTAATCTGCATGGAGTGCCACTCAAGTACATGAAATCTCCATTTTCTTTCTTGCCTTCTCTCCAGACAGGCTTGTTCCTTCCTACTTATTGTTACAGTATTTGTAAATATTATCACCAAGAGCTATTCCCAAAAGAGAAAAATAATTAATATTTGTTATTGATCCAATCCTAGCCCAGAAAGACCACGAAAATGGATCATCTTTGTTTATATGTGTCTAGTAACGATGTCAGAAAAGATTTTACTCGCCTCATTTTATCGTGTGTGTGTGTGTGTGTGTGTGTGTGTGTGTGTGTGTGTGTGTCTCTCTCTCTCTCTCTCTCTCTCTCTCTCTCTCACCCTGGTGCTGTTAAAAAAGCAATTAGGTTAACAGTGCCCTGGCTCCAACTGTCTGTCAAATGCTGAATTGCAATGCAAATTAACTCCAGTTTATCACTCTTAACTTTTCAAAGACAATTGCGTAACAGGAAAGTCTCCAGAAACCTCCATATGAATAGTGTCTGGAAAGAAAAGGTATAGTTTTTATTTTGTATTTGATTTCACTTCCATAATCAAATGTATTTGTCCATATTTTTGATGATGGATTTAATTCATATGTACAAATTACTTTTCTCTTGTTAAAAATAAATCAAGTTGGAAAAACAGCTTTAAATTAACCTACAGATCACATAGTTGAGAAATTTTTGTCTGTTTGTTAGTCCAAACCCAGTTTATTTAAATCAGATAATTAGGCCCTTTAAAGTCAAAGGGATAAGTTTATCCCATTCCCTGGAGTTGTATTAGAGATGAGTTTCACACCCAAGAGTAAATTGAACAGATACACTGGTTGATGACACCCTCTCCATTATCTGAATGACATTGTCATTTCCCCGGGATATTTCAACATGCATTTTTTTGCTTCCTAACTGTCGCTCTTGGAGAAGAGGACGTATTTGGTTCACATCTACTTGCCAACGAATAAATACAGTAACATCAGGGGATGCTTTAATGGGCTTATTTATATGATTTAAATGTACTGGTTTGGCCTAACAAGTCAGATTTTATACAGTAACTATTAAAAAAAGAGAACACATACTTCTTTATTCTTTCCATTTTAGACACATGTCCATTTCCCTAAGTACATCTAAATCTAGCTTTTTAGAAAAATAAGACATGGAATTAATGATTGAAAGAGGTATAATATGGAAGAACCTGCCCCTGATTGTATGATAAATAGTGAAAAAAACAGTTAAAAACACAAAATATTTGCACTTTTTAATTGATTATTGATTTAATCTTTTTCTTTGTGACATTTAATAAAGCCATACAAGGACAATTAAATAATTAATTTATTCCAAATAATACAATAAATTTCACCTGCAGGGCTCAAGGTACTTTACAAAGGAGGATAAATATTTGTTTCCCCATTTCACAGATAGAAAAACTGAGGTGCAGAAAAGATGAGGTTTCTATTGAAGCTAGTGGCAAAATCAGTAGCAGAGCTGGAAGAAGTACCCAAGTCACCTGAGTTCCAGTTTTGTGCTCTGTCCATTGGACCACATTTTGTCCTGGCACAGCACATTGCTAATTACCATTCTTGTCACTCTGGTTTGTAAATATAGGAATCTCTGCATTACTATTATCAAAATAACTAATAATGCAAACATAAATCACAATAGAAAAAGTGATGATTATAAAGGAAAAATTATACCCCTTATTCACCGTGAACAAATGGTTTGAATCCACCTCATTTATAGTAGTTTGGACAGCTTTTGACATAAAACAAGAATGTAATGCACATGGTAATAGGTGTGTCTATCTAATCTGGTCTTTCAGTATCAGCAGAAGCAGGGAAAGTATCTCTCAGTTTATCATATATACCACAGTGATAAAAGGTTTTGAGATTCTCTACACTGCTATAATAAAAAGAGGAGACAGTTTAAAAAAATAAGGTCACCTCTGAGGCTCATGAAAGAGATATTAAAAGAAAGAAATGTAATTTATTTTCAATTTTTCAAGTCTCCGAAGTGACCATTAAAAAAATTGCACTGTACTGGAAAGTGCAGCAAACTTAAAAGCTGATGCCCTGGCTGCACTATATGGCCATTAATCCTTTGTTACTTCAAGGTTAGATTACTGCAATGCACTCTCCATGGGGCTGCACTGTTCAGAAATTGCGGAGTGTGGTGGCCCATGTGTTAAGAAAAGCTTATATTTACTCTGAAATATAATTTTATGTATGTATGTATATTTCTGTAGCACCTAGGAACCCTAAGCATGGAACCTACTGGGCTTGGTACAGAAGCAGAACAAAAAGTCCAACTGTTCAGGGTGAAATTTCTGGTGTTTATCCTCTGATTACCTTCCCTATAAAGCCATAAATCAGCCTTGATAAATTCTTCACCTAAATGCCCTGAGCAAAAAAAAAAAAAAAAAAAGGACAAACCAATCATAGGGACAAAGGACAGGTGAATAGGTTTTATTCCCAGGATGGTATGTTTTCACTAGAATTTTTCAAGACAGTTCTACAGGCTTGGCTTCCAACTACCTTGATCCTGCCAGTAACACAAACAGCTTTTGTGCATGTGAATAGTTTCATTGGAGTATTGAGTCCTGAGGTGTGTATTTGCAGGATAAGGCCTACTACATTTGAGTCTGCATTCTTTGTGCATCCAATGCACCTGGAGAAGTCAATTCCAGGAATGCAGTGCATCTACAGTATGTATGTTCTAGGACGTTTTAGAATAATAACTCTTGGGCTGTCTGTGTTTTATGGGTTTTGTCTTGTTTATTTCACTGAAATTACTTTGGAATCAGGTTTGTTTATAGTAGCTAGTGTTCAGAGCATGTGATTTTAGAAACATGGGTCTGTTTCCAACTCTGCAACTGACTTTACAATATGACCTTAAGCAACTCACTTGTTGGTCTGGGCCTGGTCTCTGGCAACACTTGCACACATGAATAATCCTATTAAATCCTATGTCAGTGTTTGCAAGATTGTGATTTTCAGGATTAAAGCCCAGCACTAGATCTGGGTTGGTCTCCAGCTCTAGTGCTGTGTCATCACATATAACCACTGTGTCTCAGTTTACCCCTCTGCAAAACTGGCATAGTAAGCCTGACTTGATGGGGGATATGAAAGGCTTCATTTATTAAAAATGTCAGGTTCTTTGAAGCATTGCACTATATAGTGCAAAGTGTTGTGATGATGTTTTATTAATATCCATGGCTCATTTTCCTCACTTGTAAGAAAGGGTTAATTACACTTACCCACCATTGAGATCCTCTGATGACAAGTGCTGTACAAGTGCAAAGTGTTTTCATTACATTTTACCTAATGTCTTTCTTTGGCTTTACAAATTAACTGTTGATTTAGTTTATAGATTTTTTAAAAATTGCAATTTATTATGGCATTTATTTATTTTACACAACCACAGTTGTAGGCCTCCCCTCCTGTGGTCAGATACAGGGCCTTTGGACAGACACAGGGAACTGCATCAAACAATCCTATTTCAGGATCTTTGTTTTACTTTTTCTGGGTGTTTTCTACACCCTCTTTTCTCACCCATCTGAAAAACCATCTTTTTGCATCCTTTGTGCAAGCACCTCGTATATATGTCTCTTTAATAAGGGCCCAATGCACAGCTCCACCTGACCCCAACTAAAAACAAATCTGCCAGTAACTTCAATGCAAAGAGAGCCACAAATTACAGTAATAATCCAGCATGCAGAAAAACAAAACAAAAAAGCCCAAACTGAGTCTGCAAACTCTTTTTTTGAATGTGAAAGCAAACCCTGTCGATACAAATATCGAGCAAGCTACCCCTCACCGCAGCATCTCACTGATAAATATCCTCTTGAGTTCATCTCCATGAGCAATTATTTCCTTGGTGCACTGTATCTTGATCGTGGTTTGGTTTTTTTTTAAAGAAAATTAATGTATTTCTTGAATGTGATGTGAATTCTATGCACTTCCCCTACCCGCTCCCCTCCTCGCTCTCCAGACTTCAGAAATAAAAAAATAGCTTTTAGAAACCCGATCTGTTGTTTGCGCAACACAATCACTTTTTTTTTTAAAGCGACAGGGTGTCTAGACGCCCACGTGATTGGGGGCCGGGGCTGGGCAGCGATACTGCGCACTGCGAGTCACCGAGGCAAAGCGGCGAGGAGGGGGGAAGGAGAGGAGGAGGAGGCTGTTGGCTGGCTAGAGAGCCGAGCTGGCGGACGGCTGCAAGGCTATGGACACTGCTAGGTAATAGCCACCTCACTTGGGAGCCCCCCTCCTCTTCGCAGGCCACCCCCTCCAAAAGACAAGGAACTCCCCCTGTCGCCCAAGGGAAGGAAGAAGAAAAAGGTGTGTGCGTGTGGGGAGAGACAGAATCTTCTGCAATGAGCGCTCTGTGAAGGAAGAAGGGAGTGGAAAAAGGAGGGGAAGGAGGAAAAAAAAGGCAAAGCAACCCAAGCGAGCCAAGCAAAAGGAGCTGCTTTTTTTCCCCGTGTGTGTTGATAGCCGATGCAAGGACTGGAAAGGCTGCCTTGGAGGAGGAGAGCTGCAGCCAGAAGGGAAGGAAGAAGAGCGAACGGCTGCATTAGCATGTACTAGCGAGAGAAAGAGCGAGACAGAAGAGAGACTGAAGGGGGGGGGCAGGTGATAATTTCAGCGCCTGTCATTCATTATAGGATCATCCCTGCCACTTCTCACCCATCCGTCCTTTTATTTTGTAAGGGTTGGGTGGGAGGAGAGGTGGGGGCAACTGTATTTTAAGAAAAACTGTCCCTACCTCCTGGTCTTTCTGAAAGGCAGCCAGGGAGAGGGGAGCGGAACCAGCCTTTTGGAAGGGAAGAAAGACTCCCACTTTTAAATATATATATATATATATATATATATATATATCTTAGCAGCCGCCTCGACGATTTTTTTGGTGTGTGGATTAAAATCTTTGCTAAGAAGAAGGGGAAAAAGCATCAGGAAGACTTGGGCGCTTTTTTAAAAAGGATGTAACATTCTTGGGTGCATTTTTTTTAAAAAAATGTAAGTTTTTGTGATTATTCAGACGTCCACATTTTAGGTTTTTTTTTAAATTATGCGTTCTTTTGGCTCTTTCTTTTTAAAAATCCACCCCTTCTTGTAGAAAATCCTTTTTTCCCAGTCCCCTTCCAAAAAACTCTTATTTTTATGGAATCTATGGATATGTTATTACTAAGGAAATAGGGTTTTTTTAAAATCGTGTGCCTTCGTTTTGCAACACAGTTTTTGGGGGATGGGGAACATCTTGATTTTTTTTTATCTAAAACAGTCATCCTCATCTGAAACCAAATGTGATCTAGAGATTTTGCAATCACTTTGACAGACCTGCAACACAAGAAGATCTGTTCTTCCCCTATCTCTTTGAAGGGGGAGCATGTTTTCTGCAATTCTTCTGATACAGTGAACATTTGATTTCTCCCCTCCACCCCATCTCTTTTAGTTTCTGTTCTCCCAGTTCCTATTTAGAAGTATTTGGTGAGAAATTCTGAATAGATCTGTATGAAACTGTAGGATTTCCAGCGGCTTTTTGAAGGATTTAAGAGAGACAGGAACAACTCCAGCCCTGTAAGAGACTGGCGTATGTTACAGATTGCTTTGGCTCTTCCACAACCTCCACCGCCACCAACCCTCCTCCCCACTATATCCCTATCATTTCAGGCTGCTTGTGTTGGCTGCCTGGACTCGGATCCCGGATTCTTCATGATTTGCGGACGACATGCTCGTTTTTTAGCCGGGAAACCTTCTTCTCGTCCCGCATGTTCAGGACCAAACGATCGGTGCTCGTCCGGCGACTCTGGAGGAGCCGTGCGCCCGGCGGGGAGGAGGAGGAAGGAGAGCCCGGGGAACCAGGAGCGGACAGCCGGGCGCATGGGGCTGGAGGCGGCCGGGGCTGTTGTATGGGCAAGTCGGGGAAGATCAGCAAAGCTCACCTCGGCTCGGAGGCGGAATTGAAAGCGCTGACCCACGCGGTCCTGAAGAGGCTGAAGGAGAAACAGCTGGAGGTGCTCTTGCAAGCGGTGGAATCCAAAGGGGGCACGCGGACCTCCTGCCTCCTCCTGCCCGGCAAGGTGGACTCCAAACTGGGCCAGCATTGGTACTCGCTCCCTTTGCTGCTGTGTAAAGTATTCAGGTGGCCCGATCTCAGGCATTGCTCGGAAGTGAAGAGGTTATGTTGCTGTGAATCTTATGGAAAAACTCACCCGGAGCTGGTTTGCTGCAATCCCCACCACCTCACCAGGCTCTGTGAACTAGGTACGCCGGAGGGCAGGCATGTGCACGGGTGGGAAACTCCCGAGCTGGGGTGGGTGAGCGGGTAGGAACACGGGAACTGCCGTATGCACAGAAAATAGGGACATAGGGGTGGGAGTCCAACACTGGTTCTGAGGATGGTTGGATAATCAGCGTCTATTGTCCGCGTTTGTGTCACACAATAGCCGAGGCTTCCAGGTTTTTTTACTCTGGCAAAATTCGCACGTCACCCTAGGAAGGTGCTTGGAGTTCGGGTTGCAATTTTTAGCCGGCCTCTTCCCTTGCAAGGCGCTTCTTGCACAGCGGGTTTCCTTTTTTTTTTTTTTCTACCTGCAGTAAAACAAGGATGTGGTTCACTGCTGTCTATATGGAGAAGGCTGTGTACAAAAAAGGAAACCCTGTAACCCTTCAGATGCCTTGAACCTTTCAAACGATATTCAGCAGTGAATTTTTGCTTTAGAGAGGGTTGATAATTTGCAGAGAGGTCCCGGCGAACGAGCCAGACGTGCATAATCTAGATCTGCTTTGCTTTGGGAAATGGATCCCTGGAGTTTAGGTTTAATAACTGAATTTCCAGCCAGTCTTGGATTTACACAACAACCCAACTTTTGGACGCTAGTGGTTCGCAAATTCCCCCCTTAATATGAGAACGCATAGTTTAAGGATTGCAGTGTATCTTTTGGAAGCATGCTTCTCTCGCCTCCAGTCAGCAGAAAAGACTCAGAAAAGTTATCCGCCCGGGACCAAAACAAAAAACAAACAAAAAAAAGGTTTTCAGTGCCTTTTTGTCGGTTAATGGAAATAGGGTTTTTTTGGCACGTTTAACTCCCGTGTTATTTACCCGATGGCCTAAAAGAGCGATCTCTGACTTGCATTTCATTTCCCCCTCCCCGTCTTTAAACATTGCAATTACTTGTAAACTTTGCTTAGTTGGTGTAGAATAGAAATCATCCAGTTCTGAGTAGAGGGGAGAAGTGGGAGAGGGCAGAGGTAATTGGCAATACTTGATTTTTTTTCTTGCCCTTTTTTCCCTTTTCTGTGAAATGTTAAATGTGTGTGCAGCTAGCAAGGATTATCTGGCAGTCTGGATCAGTTGGTGATTTCCAGTGCTGGAGTGTTTTAGCCGAGCCAAGGAGGCCCTGATCAGACAGCCAGAGTAGCAGATAGCAGGGAGACTGGCGCCAGGCGGCCCCTTTTGTTTATCTGACAGCTAAATATCAAGGCAATCACCGCCTAGCTGCCCTGCCTCCAACCCCCAGAGCTAAGACAAACAGTTTTGCTAAAAGAATGCCACTGTTATCATAAGTTCCTATCTTTTTTTCTCATGGCTCTGCCTTTATTTTCTCTGTGCTTTTCTAATTCCAGAGTCTCCCCCTCCACCCTACTCCAGATATCCAATGGATTTTCTCAAACCAACTGGTAAGTAGACTTTTAAAAAGTAGGCTACTGTCTTCAGATAAAAAGGGAAAACATGCCTTTGTCAGGGGATATGTCTCCTTCCATTGTTCGATTTCTGCTGCATTTCACTTTTTGGCTGTTTCAGTGGGATTTTTGACCCATTGCCACCCCAAATGATTTAATATATACATTGGTTAAGAAAACCTCTAGTTTTTAAACCCAGAAACTATAGTAAGTAGTTCCTTTACATTGTTGACTTTATTAGATGTGCTTGTACCAAGAAACCTGAAAACTCAGAATGGGAATGCCCATAAAAATAATGTGAAGGGTAGGTTTTGCCAGTTTTGCTTAATGAACATCTACAAAATGTATAAAGTCTTCCTAAGACTTTACAATTGTTAAGTATTAAGTGAAAATGCATAACTTGTCAATTCACTGTATTTGAATTCTAATGATCTTGGATTGGTATAAGGTACAGCAAAAGGACATTAGATTTTGTTGGCACATCTGGTTGTATATAAATGTTTTTTTAAAGCACCTGTAATTATTATCAAATTTTAAAAAAATATGGAGGAGAGTTAAAAGTTTCTAACAGCTCTTCATGCCTGTTGCTTGTAATCCAATGGCACAGTGCCAGGGCAGAAGCCCATCTGAGGCTGGCACCAAGCTCTGTTGCGGTTGTCTGCATAAACTTCTGGTTGGCAGCAAGCTCGCCCTGTGTTAGATAAATAGGACTGGCATCCTGGAAGGAGGAGACAGATTTAGGGAAAATCGGAAATGGGGCTAAAATCAGGGAGGTGCTGAGCTCCACCTTCATATCTCTTGGAAGATGACTGAATCTAAAATATTGATTATAGAACTTATTGATTATATTGATTATAGTCTTATATTGATTATAGTCTTTCTGTTTGTGTCCTAAAGTTATGCAGTACCATATGGCAACCTAGTACTTTACTTTTAAAAAGGGAGTTTAAAATAGGTTTGTTCCCATAGAACAGTTTCAGGGCTGTTTTTCTAAAATAGCTGATTTTCTAAAATTATTGCTATTCAGTTTGGGGTTGGCTAGTTTCCGGAGTTCAAAAAGTGTTAAAACCCCAAGGGGCTTGCCTGGTAAGTTTCTCTTTCCATTTAAAGTGTCTTTCAGTAAATGCTCTTAAAAGGGGGAAGGGTTTGCTGTAGGGTATGAGGATGTTTTAGGAAATTGGGATATGGACATGGGGCTCCATCCCACAAGAATGTCTCTTGTAACATCATCTCTTATTGAAATTAAGGTGCCCTAGCCAGTGCACCTCTTTAGGAAAGTACTTAGTGTCTTTCAGTACTGGCTGCTGTTAACAAAGTTCAATTTTTCCACTGTAAACTCTGATTAACTTAAGGAGTTTTCTCTGTGCCATGTGGAAACAGGCACAGCTGTTAAATAAATGAATGGATTACAGAGCATATAATATTTTGCCTAAGCATGAAAAAACACTAGACAAGTGTTCACTACTTAATGTGGAGATATCAGTGTTGTTATATCCTATATCCCTTATAAGCACTAAGTATTTACTAGTTGCTTTGATTTTGTTTCTTTACATAGGCAAAGAATCTATTGAGTAGTAAAGAATTTTGTGGTTGTTAGAAAAAGAGTTATCATTTAGTCAGTTTATCAAATGGATAACAGAATGGTCTGATAGAACCTTCACATGCTAAAATTTGCATATGTAATTTTCCCCTAATAATGACTTTTGCATAGGGCATAAACTAATTTGTAAAGGGATCAGGAGGGGCTATACACCTATAGGAAAGAAGAATAATGATTGCCTTTAGTTTCCTGGAAACATTAAGGTTTAAACTATTAGCAGGTTTAAACTTCCAATCTACCTTTTCAGGACCTCATTTTCAGTTAGTGGAATGATACATTTATTCATTAGCAAGTGTTGACATAAGGTAGTAAAATGTGTGTAAACAGAAAAGCCACAGAACATGAATGTGCCATTTCGAAAGGAAAAGCTCTTCCTATCAGCCAATAGGAAGTGATTAATACTGCCAATCGGAAACTCAAAAAACAACTGGTTGCTCACTAAAAAGTTGAATTAAAAAAAAAAGGTCCGTTTGGCAGTTGAACTTTGAGTAATATAATACATGGAACAGCGACAGAGACAAGCAGAAGTCTATAAGTCTGTCATTGCAGGTGGTGCTTACACTTTTTTGCTTCCTCTTTTATCAAGGCTAGTGTGGAGAGAATGAGATACACAGACATTATTTTATCTATTGTTGCAATCTCCTGTGGCAGAAAGAACCAGAACCGAGCTGGGATCTCACCAGGTTTCTGCATTCCTGCATTTCCAAGCATTGTGTGGAATATTGCCTAAAGCTAGTGAAGTGAGGAAAGGGATATATTAGCTTACAGTGGAAAGATGTTTGAATATGAAGCAAGCATTTGAAGCAAGTAGAAGTCTTGTCCTCACTATTCACCAGCATTTCACCTTTAGGGAAACATAGAATGTAGTAAACTGTCCAGGGTTGGTGAAGCCATTTTACTAGCACCATTAAAACAGCAAAGGCCTTTCCATTTACACTTCAACAGTCTAGAGAAGAACCGTCTGCAGATACTGCTAAGAAGTGGATGTAACAGTAAATCTGACCTCTCACGGAGTGATAGAAATGTAGCCGTGTTAGTCTGGGGTAGTTGAAGCAAAATGCAGGACAATGTAGCACTTTAAAGACTAACAAGATGGTTTATTAGATGATGAGCTTTCGTGGGCCAGACCCACTTCCTCAGATCAAATAGTGGAAGAAAGTAGTCACAACCATATATACCAAAGGATACAATTTAAAAAAATGAACAAATATGAAAAGGACAAATCACATTGCAGAACAGAAGGGGGATGCGGGGGGGTGGGAAGGGGGAGGAAGGAAGGTAAGTGTCTGTGAATTGCTGATATTAAAGGTAGGGAGAGTGGGATGTTTGTGAGTTAATGGTATTACAGGTGATAATTGGGGAAACTGTCTTGGTAATGGGTGAGAAAGTTCAAAGACTTGTTAAGTCCTTGTTGGTAAGTGTCGACACTTACCAACAAGGACTTAACAAGTCTTTGAACTTTCTCACCCATTACCAAGACAGTTTCCCCAATTATCACCTGTAATACCATTAACTCACAAACATCCCACTCTCCCTACCTTTAATATCAGCAATTCACAGACACTTACCTTCCTTCCTCCCCCTTCCCACCCCCCCGCATCCCCCTTCTGTTCTGCAATGTGATTTGTCCTTTTCATATTTGTTCATTTTTTTAAATTGTATCCTTTGGTATATATGGTTGTGACTACTTTCTTCCACTATTTGATCTGAGGAAGTGGGTCTGGCCCACGAAAGCTCATCATCTAATAAACCATCTTGTTAGTCTTTAAAGTGCTACATTGTCCTGCATTTTGCTCTCACGGAGTGTGATAGTACTTGGGAAGTCAATGGGGAGCCGACTATCCGATTAATCAATAAAGTTTAGGCTTATCAGTTAATCTTGTCTTGTCGACTACATGAATACCCCCCCCCCCCCCCACTACCTCTGAATCAGAGGTGGCAAGGGGAGCAAGCAGGATCCAGTTCCCGGGAGGATCCACCTGCCCTCTCCTCCCGCACTGCTGCCTCTGATAGAGAAGCAGCAATGCGAAGGGTGAGGGGAGTAGGCTGGAGCCTATGTGTGTGGGGAGCCAGCTTTCAAGCCAGCTCCGCACATGTATTGGCTCCATGGTTCTGTAAGAGGCAGCAGCACAAGGGTGGGGCAGCGGAGGCTGCCACAGAGTAGCCCCTGTCCATGGGAGGAGTCTGACCTTCCCACTGTGCAGCCTCTATCCCCCAGGACAGATGGCAGCAGTCCCTGTCTAGGGGGGATTTGAGCTCTCCAGCGCATCAGCTGATCCGTCTATAGGATGGTTCGGGGCAGCTGCCTCAGGCCCCATACTTGAGGGCCTCCACCGTGGCCATGTCAGCTGTCCTATGGATGGGACAGTCCTCCAAGTTAGCTCCAGGGACTGGGGCAGTTCTGAGGTATTATCTGCAGGTTGGGGGGACCAGGTGTGGGGGCAGCAGCAGGAGTCAGGTTCCCCACACTCACCACAGTGGTGAGAGCTGGAGTTACCCAGCAGCCTGCTCCTCTCTGCCTCGCCACCCATTTCCCAGCTCACTGTGCTCTGCTTCACCATGGCTTCAGGAAGTGGAGCGCCCCAACTGGTTTCCTCCATGCCCTGAATTGCTGCCATACTGAAGCAGGGCACAGCTGGCTGCTAGGTAGCTTTGCCTCCCACTGTTGTGATGAGTGTGGTGGTGGGGACCCTTGCTCCTGCCCTGCACTAGCCCACCCCCAGTAATCAGGCTCAGGTCTTGAGGGCAAGGGGTGCAATGGGAGTGGGAAGAGGTGGAGCAATGGGAGAGATTGGGGAAAAGGATGGAGTGGGACAGTGCAGGGTGGGGGCGGGGCCTGTGACAGGTGCCCTGGGTCTGGTACCTGAGGCGAGGGGAGGAGGGGATAGAGGATTGCCCTGGGCTTCCAGTTAAGGATATCCCTGTGTTGCAGGTGGGGAGAATAGGAGGTGCCAGTTAGTCAAAAATTCTGGTTCGCTAAGAGTTAGACTTGCAGTGTAATGCCAGCTTGCAGAGAACTGGAATACAATGAAGTGAATAACGGTATAAAATGGTGCACAGGTGCTCACCAATCCAGTGGCTGCTCTGCACTGCAGAGTGGTGGGTTTGTTGAAGCACTTACATGTATACTGTTTTCTATACAGTAGGTTTTCTTATGACTCTACATATCACTGGGCAGCTTGTGGTGTACACCCAGATCACTAAAAATACACTGAACACTTAAACTAGACTGAACATATTTAACGTTTGATTCAAAAGGCACTTCAAGATCTTGCACTCAGGATCATCAACATCAGTTACCGTTGTGGAAGTAGAAGTTGTAGGAGATTGAGCTGACTCTGTAATGACCCTACGAAACCCTGGAAGCTGCTTTTATTATTATTATTATTATTATTATTCATTAATAAACCCCTGGTATCAGCTTGCTTAATTGTCTACCTCTTTTGCATAAAAGTAGAGTGCAGCGGGTGACAATTGCATAATGTTCTGGGGCTGTGTACTAAATTAAAGTTGGTTACTAGATTAAAGATTTGTATTGGGAGTGATCAGAAATTCTGGTTAATAGGCCTTTCTGGTTGCTAAGGTCCTGAATAACACAGCTTTTCCTGTCATACATACATACACAGTTGTGGCAAGATCCTGCAAGTCCTACATTTGTGCACAACTAACTCCCAACTGATGTGAGCAGGACTAATGCATAAGGAGGGGTTGCAGGATCAGACCTTTACTTAGTATTATTCATGCAAGTATCTAAAAGTTTTTATAAATATGAATGAAGTCTTCAAAGCCCCCCTTTAAGTTAGCTCTGTATTAATACAATAGCTGTACAGATGGGTCAGCTAAGAGTCAGGAACAGTTGGGTGACTTAGTCAAGGCTACACAAATTTCGAAGAGGCCTGACGCCAGTGCCCAAAATAGCATACAGATTTTCCCCATTTTAAAATGATTTTCCCCAGTTCTCTTCAATATGGCGAACTGTATTGTCCTTATGAAGATTCTGAATCCACAAGTCCTTTGTTCTTTCCTATTAGCCTTAGTAGTCATTTTATCTGTATATGGTCTTCAAATTCAGACCACAAATAAAAATGCTCATTGGGGATGGGAGATTGTTGGCAATGTCAGATATGCAGAATTTAAGAGTCAGTGTGGTGTAGTAGTGGAGTCTCCATCCCTAGAGGTGTTTTAAGTCTCTCGGCTTGACAAAGCCCTGGCTGGGTTGATTTAGTTGGGATTGGTCCTGCCTAGAGCAGGGGGCTGGACTTGATGACCTTCTGAGGTTTCTTCCAGCTCTATAATTCTATGATTCTATACAGTGGACTCTAGAGAGGCCGACACTGTGTACCCAGCAACCCTGGGTAGTTCCATGCTGATGCACCTTAGCAGACTTCATGGTTTGCATCCATGAGCTGGGTAACTATGACCCTTCCAAAAGCAACCTGGGGCCGGGGGAATGGATTTCCAGTGCCAGAAGGATATTGGTGGCCTCGCATGTTGCTTCTCAGCATGCTCTCCTGGCTCACAGCTCAGGTGTTGTAAGTTTTGTGAAGTGGGCTGGGCCTGCCATTTAATTGCTGAATTAAAGGTCCTACCCTCTTTTCTCTTATTTCCCTTTTACCCCCACAGTGGTTGTGTATCAGGTTTTACCCGCTGGATATGTTACCTCTGGGAGCAGTCATGGTGCAATATGAGGTGCTTCCCCTCGCCCCCTTCTCCTAGCAGCTGAGGGTAACTTAGCTCTGGCTCAAACTCTTCACCCCCTTGCATGAAAGAGTATAGAGTGTGGCCACTAGACTGGATGGTCCGGATCTCTACTGGATCTATCTCATGCCTAAACATTTGAAGAACATGATTTCATGTCCATTGGAAGTGGCTCACTTTACAAAGGAATCTGGAGTGAAAGAGCTAACATGTAACAACCTTATGCAGCGTAGATAGTGCTTCCTACCAGCCAGAGTGCTCAGATGTGGTCTCTGAATGATGCTAACTAAGCATGTATGGCTCAGCTAGCCAACAGTTAATGCAAGGAATGGGAAAGGATCATCATCTCTTTCATAGTCTATGCTGGATGGTTTTTCCAGTATGGGATGTAAGAGGGAATATCAGTGCATTCAGTAATGGCTTATCCTAAAATGAGGCCTGTGATCCATTGCTGTTCTTGGTGTAAATGAATCGATAAAAGGAATTTGCTGTAGGATTTTATGAAGTGGGATCAATTGAATACTAGAGAGGGACCCAATGAAACTCTGTTTGGAACTTCAAGCATTGTGCAGAGTTATGCTATGGCAAAGGTCCCAGCTTTAGGGAGGAATCTGAATGTGCAACCTTGATGAAGAATCAGAGAGCTATTTTTTGTGTTTGAATTCAAGCTGTAGGGTTACTTACCTCCACAGCAATGTTATGGTTAGGATTGTGTGTGTGTGTATGTGTGCGGGGGATTAAATTAGCAAAGGTGGACATATTGCAATACCTGTCGCCTGCAGTCTTGAGAAATAGATCCAAAGTTACTTACAAATATCTGATAGAAATGTAGCCGTGTTAGTCTGGTGTAGCTGAAGCAAAATGCAGGACAATGTAGCACTTTAAAGACTAACAAGATGGTTTATTAGATGATCTAATAAACCATCTTGTTAGTCTTTAAAGTGCTACATTGTCCTGCATTTTGCTTAAAAATATCTGTCTGGATTGCTAGCAGAAGAATCTGGTTATATTTGACCCTAAAGCAAGATGACTTGTAAGGGGCAAATTATTGCTTTTTGATGTATGGCACAAGTATCACATTGACTCTCAAGTGGGAGTGAAACATGTTCAGAGGCAGATTAGAGCTGGATATGAAGCACTAATCTGTAGTACAATCCAAGACTATATATTTGATGCCTGCATTCAGAAAGATGTGAGTGTGCTGAGGGAAAGTATCAGCAAAAGCATTTGAAAGTGATCTCAAAGGAAAGATACAAAGATACCTGTTCAGATGTTGACAGGGTTAAAAAATAGCACATTTCCTTTGAACGTAGAAAACAAACTTTAGAAAGTGTATAGTATACAATATTTCACAAGTAAATCCATTTCCTGTCTCCTCTATTGTTTTCAGCTTGATTAAGTGTATCCTGTTAAACTGTGTATTCCTGGTATGGATATACTTTACTCTGATAAAAAATGAGATTATACACACACATACTTTTTCCCCATAGGTTTTTCATATTGAGTGCTTGGAAAAAAAATGTGGGGAGGACAAAAAACTCTATGCTATTGGTGCTGTGGCCCAGGCTTTGAGATGGTTTGTAGTTGAAATGATGCAATTTAAGGTGTCTTAATTTTGCATAACGCACTGTGACAACTTGCCAGGAGCCTGAGGGTTGCATATTCAGTTAGATTTTTTTCTTAGCTGCCAATGCCGTCAACCACTATTTTCTTATATTTGCGTCTTCCTTTTTTATTACAATTGCTTGTGAGGGTTCATCTGCAGTTAAACATTTGATCAACCTTGACTTAATGCTGGACACCCAGGGGCCAAACTTTGCCTGTCCCTGAATTAACACTTCTAAATGTTAAGAGGAATAACTAATGAGACAGATTCCTTTAATCATAAAAACCCCTTCAGTGAATTTGGTCCAATCAGGCATGTTAGGTGCATACACAACACACTGGGAAGCAAAGTAATTTACAATCAGCAGAAAGAAAAATGTATAGTTGAGTTCTTAATATAATGAGGGAAAAAGACAGGAACAAAGGAGTTAAGTTGACACTGGACTATTTGTAACAAAAGTGGAGGATTTATTTTCTCTCTTGAAGGTTAATATTAGGGATGTAAACCGTCCGGTTAACCATGTGCCATGGGCCTGCTCACTGGGTAGGTAACTGGTCACCTGTTTACATCCCTTGTTAATATTTTCATCTTAACATTGAAGTTTTGTTCTAAATTCAAAGTACAAAGCATCTGTTTAAACTCTTACCAAACTCTGATAACTTTACTTAAAAGATGGCAAGCCTGATTTCATTAACCTGTGACTTGGACAAAAAGATCCCAGCCCTTATGTCATTTTTGCATGCATTGAGTAATGATTAAGTGGTAGCGTAGAGTTTAGACAAGGGTGATGAGTTTAGGGTGGATATATTATGATGAATGGTGGTGTCTGTGCAGACAATTAGTAATAGCTTCCTGTTGAACACTTTGGAATGCACGTTCTGCTCTTTGACGTTCTTTACCGCGTGCTAAAAAACTAATATATACTCATTTCTTATTTTTTTCCCCTCTGCTGCAGCAGATTGTCCAGATTCTGTGCCTTCCTCCACTGAAACAGGGGGAACTAATTGTCTAGCCCCTGGGGGGCTTTCAGGTAAGACACATTATTTGTGGTGAGCTTTACTCACTCCAGCCTCCTTGTGCATCCAACGCTTCTGTTGATTTGAATGAAGTAAGAATGATGCCGGAACAGTATAAGATTATGGGTCACTTTCAAAGGGAGAAGTAGGCTCCTAGTGCCCACTAATTTTCAACAGGAGTTAGGCACCTGGGGACAAGTGGACCTGTGGGGAAAATTTAATATTGGTAGTGGTTGAGTACAGGGTATAAATTAACTTATAGAGAATTGAGCAGGTGAATACCACTATATTCTTATTTGTGCCTTATTTACACAGGTGGCACATGGATTTCAGTGAGGCCTAATTGTGTAGATAAGATAACACGGAGTCCGGTGGCACTTTAAAGACTAACACGTGTATTAGGGCAAAAGCTTAGAATTTGACTGGTGGTCTTGAATCCTTGTAGGGTTTTTGTTTGGTTGTGGTAACTAGTTTTTGCACCGCCTTCTAGCTATAGCACATTCAATAATGGCATCCGTGGTCAGTATATTGTACCTTTGCATGAGGACATCTGAGCCAATGAATGTTTTCCATTCCAGCCATTGTGTTCTTGTATGATACTAAGCAATGGTTGCCTGAAGACTGTCTATAATAGGCTAACAATCACCTGAGAAATATTAGGGGAACTGTGTCTGCGTTTTATGTATCCCGGGCTATATTATATCTGTTTCTGGATGGACTGGCAAGGTGATAGAGAAGGCACATGGGAGCCCATGCCCAAGGGGCAGGTAAAGACAGTATGGCTCTCAGATCTGCTAGCCAGCTGGCTAACAGCATGATCTGGGGATCTGTTGGGCTGGATACAGCACCTGCACAAAGATTGTTGTGTTGGGAGGAGAACACTTGACTGCACCTTTTGTACAGGTGCATGAAAAGACATTTCCCAGTCCCCTGCTCTTAGCATCCAGCAGACCATTTTGGCCTGTTTTTCAGAGCCGGGAACTTTAATGAGACCTGCAGATCAGTCCTTTCAAAGGTATAATACCTTATTCACTTCCTTCTTTTTCCCAGAACAGCTTTGCCTTTCAAGAAATATATCTGAGCCTTAAATGCAGTTGCTAATACCATGACTTCATAATTTGTCTTAAAATATGAACCTGCATGGTCTACTATAGTTGGAAGGTACTTTCCCTCTGTCAGTGAATCTCTGTGATTTATGATTTGTGGAGCATTTACTCAATTCATTGCCCTGTGACTGGAATTTTAGAAATATGTAGTTTGCTGGTTGCTACTGCTGCTTCTATGTGTGTCTTCTCTCCAGGAATTTCATTTGGTGTGGATGTCTTTAAGTGAGCCTTGTTTGTTTTTCTTTCAGTGTAATATATACCCTGCCTGTTATTTGAGAGGGAAGCATATTATTTGTTCAAAGGCCCTAACGAGAATTAATCAAAGGAGGGGGGAGAAGGGCAACTTGTGGTTGGTCTCTGTTTTGAGGAGTGGAGGGCTGTTGGTGGTGGTAACTTTAGGGAAGAATGTGGGGAGAGAAAAAGGATTGGAGAAGGGAAACTGGGAAAAGAACAGAAACAAGAAATAAAACAACACAATAAGGATGTTAGATCATTTTTTTCCCTCAAGAAATATGTGGGGTGGGTGGGGAGGGATTGAGTTCCACAGGATACCACATGAAATAAGTAAAGGAAGTACTAGCTTTTAAAAGGGGGTTTTGTGAAAGGTTTGTGTTATTGATAACATCTCGTCTGTCTAGTCTGCTCCTGAAGGGACCAAGGGAGGTGGGGATTTGGGCTGCAGGAAATAACATAGTTTGCCTATGAATGCCTTCTTAAGGAGTTAGCTATGGAAGTTTAATTTCATAGCACAGCAAGAACTGGCAAAGGTACTCTACATGGGAAAGGTTTATTAATATATCCTCTTCTGCAGTTTGCAGAAGGAGGCACTGTTCCTTTTGAGGGGTAATTTTTTTTTCTGTCTTGGGTTATGAGAAGTTTTCCAGCCCTCCCCCCCTCAAAATGGGAAGCTTTTAGGATCATTAACCACTCTTTCCCCACTCCCCCCATCAGTGTAATTGTAGCCATTTAGTTTAATGAGGAGCCGATAGGAGTGTTGACTCATGGCGGGATATGGTTAGCTGTGCAAGCTGGGAGACAAAGTTGAATGCCTCCACATGAAAGAGCATTTGTTTTGAATTTGCTCTGATTTACTGGCAACTTGGTTCTACACACAGAAGTGCAGCTCTGAAAATTCCCAACTAAAGAGACCCAGTCAAGCAAAGAAAAACCGCAGTTTGCAGCAGTTCTCTAAAGCTAACTTTCTTTTTCTACAAACTTTGGTAGCACAAACAGTGTATTTGAACAAGGCTTTAATGAGCTATTGTCAAACTGCACTTAGAGTTTTATTTCTGTCTGAAGGGAAAAGCTCTGTCTTCTCTATTTAAACAGACAATAGTTCACAGATGCCATACATAAAGCATATCCTCTCATCTTCTTTTCACTCTTTGGAACTCATGAGTTATATGGTGAGTTGCTTTGTGACTGTATCCCAAAAGGATGTTTTACTGGATTAAAAAAAAGCCCTAAATTGCTGTGCCTCTGATTAGCTTGTACTGACTGTCCAACTGCACAGCATTGGGATTGAATGGATCAAGATGATGCTTTTTAGCAACACTGGAAGCTCCAAAGGGCCTGACATGAGGCGTCACCCTGGCAACCACTGAGGAGCAGCCACCTCTGGTGTGGAATTTGGCAACTGTTAAACAGTGCTCAGCCACGCCACAGGGAAAAGGAGACTGAACCATTTGAAGGTAAAAAGGTAGCATGTAGGAAGGCAGAATGCAGTCGCCACAGATGAAATTTGAGAATTGGGACAGGATACTGCAGTTAACGCCCCTCTTCCTGGGGAATGGGGCCAGTGCCATAGCATCTTAAGAGACTGGGATATTGCAAGACCAATAATACTACAACACAAGCAGCGCATTTAAAAAATGCTCCTCCGGTCCTCCTGAAAAATGCAGAAAACTGGATCATTTTAAGTAGTCTCAGTTCCAGCTACACATTTTTCATTCTTCTTTATGAAACACAGGGTGATTTCAAGGATGAATGACAGGGGTAACCAAGATAGCAGAGCTGAGAGGATGTAGGAGGGTGACCAGTGTGGAATGATGAGGGTAAGAGCTTCTATAAGTGTTTTCCCCCTTGAAATAACCAATCTGAGCCTCTCTTTCACTTGCTCTGTTTTCTGTTTTTCTTCCTGGCCTAGGTTGCACTGCAGTGCGCCAGCTTAATGAATGGGGCTCAGTTCGGGGTGGGAGGAAGGTCGGGAGCTTGGAGCCAGGGACTTGATTCTTTTGGCAAGGGAAGAAAAAAAAATGGAGCTGAATGTGAAAACGTAATCCCATGGGGGTCTTCACAAAGGAACCGGTTCCTCCTGAAATGCACAGAGGTGACCTTTAATTCACTGGTGCTGCCCTTTTATGCTGTATGTGGCACTTTAAAAGGAGCAAGCCTTAAGAGTGGGGGGAGGGAGGCAGGAGGAGGGAGGCTGAATTTTGGGAAAGGGGAGGGGGAACCCTAACAGCACAACCACTCTAAACCACTGGGACCTAGTTAACTTTGGTTTTTTTTTTAAATATATCTCTAAAGGTGAAAATCCGAATAGCAAAACCCATGGAATCTACATGGCAGCTTGGTTCAATTTTAGTGCAGTATCAGTTAATCCATTACTGCAAAGGAAAAACATGCCAGTCTTCTCTCTTTCCCCTCTCAGTCTGTCTCTCTCTTTCTCTCTTCCCTTTTTAGTCTCTGTAACTCCATTTGGCTTGGTTTGGTTTTTGTTTATTTGTTTTATTGCCTATTTCCTTGCTGGCTTGCTCTCTTTCTTGCCCAGTTCAATATTCCTTGCTTAAGAAATCTCACACCAAAGTCAATCTGAGATATTCTTGCCTGTGTAGTAAGGAACTAGATTCTCTTTCTTTTAAACTAAATCAGTTAACAAAAGCACAGTGATAAAAAGAAAAAAGAATTCCCTTAAATAGGGAGGACAGGCTGTTTTTCAAATGTAGTCTGATCTGACTCTCCCCCAGGAGATGTTGTTTGTGATGGTGCTTTAGTTTCTAACAAATAAGCTGTGGTTGCATATGTGGGATGGCTCAGCCTCTCCTCAAAAACAGAAGTCCTCAAAGGGCCTCGGAGCGGCTGCTTCATGATGAGCTGGCTTGTGTCCTGGTCATCGCTGCTTTTTCTTAAGGAATATTAATAAAATATCAGACCCAATAAGTGAGAAAGATTGGTGTCCCAAGTGGAGGTGTCTTTGAAATACACTCATTTTGGACTAGATCCCGAATCCATGGAAGTTGATGGATATGTTTTTCCTTGCGTTTTGGGGTTTTGGATCAGGCCCTGGCTGTATGACTACAGCTCAGGTTGTGCTTTTGAGACCTTCTGTGGGGCTGTTCTGAAAGGCAGGCACCTAACACTGTGGTGGCTTAAAACAAACATAACCGCTTTGCATTCTGGATTAATGCCTTACTTTTGTTTAAAACAGAAGCTGAAGTGACAGGAAACAACATCAAGAAATTTGTCAGCACTTTTGATCCCCATTCTGTCACCCTTCACCTCAAAATCTCATCTTCTTTTAATGGAACACGTTAATTCAAGTTTGATTCATCTTTACTACAAAAGTGCCAATGTGCAGCTGACTGACATTTCATTATGAAATAGCGGACAGGCCTGGAATGTTTCACTATGACTTTGATCCCTTCTGGTATCTGTGTCAGCTTGGGAGAAGCACCTTTTATAAATCTAGAACTATTCACAATAGAAGCACAATGATTTGGCTCGCTCTGCATTTCCTCCCCTCCCCCTGCAAATACCGGAGTAGCAGGGTTCTTGAAGGTTTCTCTGGAAAGATCCTGATTGTGTTCCCCTCTCCTTCATCTCATACGGTTTATAACTGCCTGTGAAATTTCTTTATTTACAAATTGGCATCCTATTATAATCAGAAATTGAGAAATCTTCCTGCGTAAGTGGGATTGTATATTTGTCTCTTGGATAAACAATAGCTTGTGATTAAAAAAAAACAGTCTTATATACTCAATTTATTTGAGCACATACACTCTTTCTGTTGTTTTAAATGTCACAATTCATCACAAACCATTAGCTTGTACTTCTGTGTATTATATAGCTTACCTAAAAACTCGCTCCTGTGCTCAAAGGGACAAGGTTAGCAGGGGTTAATGCTAAGATGACAGCATTGAAGTCTTTGGAGCAAACCAGGCCGCCTGCCAGACTAGGAGCCTTGCAGCCTCACACATCATCTGACCATGGCAGAATGTAGCCAGGCCAGTGAAGTGGAGAGAGACTGGGACTTGGCAAGGGCTCCATGTAGCTTTTGGCCTCTGACACTCCATTCTAGCTCCTCCTTGTGTTAGACCCTTTCTCCCATAAGCTGGCTGGACTTTCTAAGGTGGAATCTCTACAAGCAGAGGAAATGGGAACAGAGCAGAGTAGCAAAGGTTTTGGGTGAATAGTGTAGTGTGCATGTGTGCACATGCAAGCATGGCTCGCTTTCCTGGATTTTGACTAACGTCCTATCAGTTTCTTCTCAGTTAAATTCTATAGGATTTTCTCAAAAGAATCTCCATGTAAAATTCCGCCTTGAAAAACAACAACCAACAACAAAATCAATGAAATGCTGTCACAATGGGCTTTTCTGTGGCATCTGGGAAAAACATCCCCCTGGTCAGATTTCCCTCTTATTAAGCAGAATCTGTTTAATTTTGGTAGAGAAGAACAACTTTTTTCTGCCACAGCTATTTCTGATGCATGCAGCTTCAAATGGCAGTTTTACTTTTGCAAGACTATTGTGTGTAAGAGTTTTCACTGCTGCAAGCTAGTGATTTCCTGTGCCATTATTTCTATACAGCAATTCTCAGGGCTTGCCAAGCGGCGGCGAGCCCCGCTCGCCAGCTGTGCGGTTTTGCGCCGTTCTGCGTCCTGCGCATGTGCAGATTGTTCTGCGCATGTGCAAATCGCTCTGCGCCAGCTCTTCTGGGTCATAATCTCCTCGCCACGGATGAGTAGATTACTTTATTTGTCGAGCCCTGGCAATTCTAACAATTTTGGAGAAAATTATAAGTGCCAAATGCATTTTAAAAGTTTAGCGCCAGTCATGTGAGCTTGTGTTTCTCTGTATATTTGGCTTTGACTAACTCAGAAGGCTATCTACCTGCAAAATAAAATGTACCCCATGAATGTGGTGGGAAACAGGATAATTTGGGACCTCTTATCTAACAGATGAGAGTTCTTTTAAAAAAGGATGATGTTGCTTTTGCATGTGAAGACTGAGAATGCCACCACTGGGTGATCTTAAATGCATGTAATATGAAAGGATAGGTGGGGAGAATGGACAGTAAGTTGCATAGTGGAATTCCACCCCTAAATCTTCCTGCATGCTGGAGCACCTCACTCTGGGTGAGGCCCGAGAAATCTTGTCCCTTTTCCTGAGTAGAATTGGTGGATCAAGGTCAAGGTGTGTGTCATGATGAAGAAGGTGAGATTTAGCCCGGATTATAGAGACCTCAAGCTCAGATTTTCGAAAGTACCCATTGCTGTTGGAGCTCTCCATATTATTGGGGTTCTATCTTGAGATGTCCAGGCCTGTTTTCTCAGAGATGCCTCACTACAGACAAATTCCTTCTCTGCCACCACAACGTTCACATGTTCCTTACATTACACTGACCTGTGCAATGTGACTGTGCTCCTGACAGCCTGTCGCTTGACTATTAACTAAGGTTATTGAAGGGTTATCATCCGTCCCTATCAGCTTCACAGCCACTCTGACTCCTGGAGGCTTGGAGAGACACTGAGACTGACCTCTCTCTCCCTTTGACCAAATAGGGGACCAGGTCAGTCTTATCTGCTGGGGGGGGGGAGTAGGAGGGATGGTTTCAAAAGATGAACGTGAAATTCCTGCTGGTGCCTTCTTGTAGTGACCTCGCAGTGAGCTGTGTAAAAGAATACTGTACCGGGCCACTCAGAGGTCACTGCCAGCCGTACCATCTTTCTTAAGCAGGATTGAATGACCCACGCAGAAGCCTGGCCGCCTGCCTACTGTCACAAAGTAGCTTCCTTTCTAGTTTATTTTGAGCTCCAAGATATTATTAACTGCTGATACACAGTCTGGATTTAGTTGTAACACACAAAGAAAGCAAAGTTCAAGTTTGCCTTCACTTTTTACCTAAATATCTTTTGTTTCTCTCTGTCCCCCCGGCTCCCTTCTCCTTGTGTATGGGATGTTTGTCATGGGCTTGTTTAACATGGAAACTGGGGAGTAAGTTATGTCATGGATACTCTTGAGGAATCATGTCACGTCAACAAGAATATGGCCCAATCTTGTGTGGTGCTGAGGTCTGTGGGAAAAGAGCATCTGCACCTTGCAGGATTTCCGGCCTTTGGCTTTTGATTAGACTTTTAAAGTGATAGTGTCTTTGGTGTAGTCTAGAAATGTTGGCGGTTGAGTTTGAGGGGATGGTGGAGCGACTTCACCACCAAAAGCCATTTTGCAGGAATAGAACCATTTTGCAAGAAAATCTGAACAAGGTTTTCATTGCTGAGATTCTTCCTCACTATGAAGTGGAGATGGATTTATCCTCCTGCTCCCTCAACCTCACAGATTCCCGTGGATCTACAGGATGTCATCTGAGTAAGACCGTCTACCCCTTCAGTAGTTATGGGCCCAGGCAACCTTTTTTTTCTACTCCTTGGATTCGCTACTGGCAGCAGGCCCTGGTGACCTTGTCATGTGGTGGGGGCAGGAGAAATCTATGGTAAAGTTAATACAACCTGGCCTTGTATTTATTTATATAAATGGAGATATATCATCTCATAGAGCTGGAAGAGACCTTGAGAGGTTATCAAGTCCAGTCTCCTGCCCTCACGGAAGGACCAAGTACCATCCCTGACAGATTTGCCCTAGATCCCTAAATGGGCCCCTTAAGGATTGAACTCACAACCCTGGGTTTAGCAGGCCAATGCTCAAGCCACTGAGCTGTCCCTCCCCTAAGTACCACTGGAGTAGGGGGATGGGCAGTGATCATCCCCTGATGCCAACCCCTTCTCCAGGGGGATTCTGTAGAGTGCAAAGTGCTCTCCACATGGTCTTGAGGAAGGAAAGGAATGATGCAATGGAGATGCCAGGCCCCTTCCTCTCTCTGTTCCCACACGCAGGAGAGAGCTGTGTGCAAAATAGTCCTACATGAGGAGCTTGAAGCTATCCTTAAGTTGGTAATATCTAGGTTCCCTGGGAATACTGGCTCACATCCTGGCTTGGCTGACTCATCTCTTCTGAGTTCCATTCAGCGCATTTGGAAAGGGACTTCGCTGTGGATGAGATGAGAAAGAGAAGCCCTGGTGTCATTGACCAAAATACGTATTTGGCTTTTGGGGTGATGCGTTGAGAGGACCTGTGGTTCAATGTGATACAGTAAGAGGGTGGCACCAAAGTAGTTAAGGTTGAGATATGGGGAGCCTTCATCAGGCTAAACTCCTGTTTCCTTAAGTGGTCCAGATTCACCTCAGTGTTCAGGTCAGATTCCATCAGCAGCATCCATTAATAGTGAAGTATTCTCAAAGAAGATCTCTCCCTCTGTGGGGGTATCTTGTCTGGGAGAGGGAAAGACTGGTGAAGGGAGGCATAATTGATACCCTCCTTGTACCAGCTTTGGTTGTTCAATACAGGTTTTTTGCCCAGTGCTTAATTTGTTCCAGGACTGAGCCCCTGGCACCTCTAGAGTTGGCAGTTCATAGCCGCAGCATCTCTGGACTTGCCCCTTTAGTTACAAAAATAAAAAAGTTGCTCAAGCCAGAGCATCTAATTGCTTGAGCTCCCGGCACCTTTTTCACTACAAGTTAAGTTTTGCCTCAGGTGCTGGGCCAGCCAGAGAACCATGTTCTGCAGTGTTGTTCTGGGTAGGAGTTTAAATATGTGATGATAACTGTCACCCAGTTAATTAACAGGAAACATTGGGACAAGACAGGAAATTGCATCATTTTTTTATGAGGAAAGAGCCAGGAAAAAAATAGAAAGAAAAGAAAACACAGTTATTAATAAAAGGAGAGAAGAGGTGGAAAGGAAAACAAAAAGAGCTTTTTTTCCCTCAATGATCAGAAAGTTATCGTGCTGCCCAATTTTCGGAGGGAGGCTGTTGGCGCACTCTTATTTTATTTTTATTATGTTGAAAAATATTTTAATAGCAGGGGTCACCTTTGCTTGAACGTTAAACTCAGCCTCCTTTCTCAATTTACTGAAGAATCTTTTCATGACTTTTCTCAGCTTCCTTCCCCAAACTGCCAGGCCTAGGAAGCTCTTGGCTTGGAAGCTAATTTTGGTTTGGCTGCTCAACCCTCAAAATTGGTCCCCACCCAGTGTCATTATCTTGGTTTTAACTTGAAAAAAAAAAAAAGAGAGAGAGAATTTTTTTTATAAAAGTTTGCACAGCCCTTCCTTACCCTTTTAACCTTGCTGCACAAAAAGCAGGGACACTTCAGTTTCCTAAATGCTGTGTCCTTACAATTTGCAGCTTCAGGTCTGTTCTCTTTGGCTTATTTTGAATGACATTAAATGACTAGTAACAGAGAGGGAGCCGTGTTAGTCTGATCTTGGTAAAACAAAAAGAGCAGTGATGTAACACTTTAAAGACTAACAAGATAGTTTATTAGGTGATGAGCTTTCGTGGGGCAGACCTACTTCTTCAGATTAACAGATCTGAAGAAGTGGGTCTGTCCCATGAAAGCTCGTGACCTAATAAACTATCTTGTTAGTCTTTAAAGTGCTACATTAAATGACTAGTCCTTTTTGAAAAGGTCCTTGGGAATCTTCTTTGAGTTCTTCCTAGTGCATTAACTAAGACAAAAAAATGAATGCCTTTTGGAGTTGGCTTGGTGGATCTGACCTGAGATGTTTGTGAAAAACGAGTACATCGGGCCTTCCCATTTTTAAAAAACAAAAAATGGATCATAAGGGGTTGATGAGATTGACTGTGCTTCTGCAGGCCCTTAGATTGTCATTTTCCAGACAACAGTGTTAATGTGAACGGAGGCACACATAGGGTTCAGTGATAGGCAACGTTCCCTTTATAACTTTTCCCATCTGTATGTGAAATAAATTTTATGTACACTGAGGCGTGTGCAGATGTGCACCACCAGTAGTACCATATGCTGTCCGCTGCAGGTGCTTTGCTAGTCAGCGGGGTGGCTTTTGAATCTTTCCTGGGTGGCGGTCCAAGCACTCAGCTTACAGGAAACGGTGGCTTGCTAACCATAGTCCTCTGAACTGTTTATCTCTGTTCCTCCTGCATGTCTGCTGCCTTAACTTGCAAGTGCTCAAAGTGAAAAGGCTGGGATACAGGTAGAGAATGGGCACCTTTGAGGAGATATGATCTTAAAAGCCAAAAGGCCATTCTTCCCCATACTTCTTAGGCTCTTAGTTCTAACTCCACAATTAATTTGGTTGCCATGCACCAGTTCTCTTCGGCTTCTCTGTGCACTTCCTCTCTTGCTGAACTCTTTTTTGCATTGTTCTTACACACACACATCCTGTACCTGTGCTGTATAGGCAGGGCTCGACAAACCGCTGAATCTACTCGCCCGTGGCGAGTAGATTTCAGCTGGTCGCTTCATGTGCCCCGTTCACCAGCGCTTCACGCATGCACAGTGCCACTCTGGCAAGTAGCTCTTGCTGGGGTTTGTCAAACCCTGTGTATAGGAACACCTACCCTGTACCTGTGCTATGAAGGACCAAGCTTGGCACCTAGACTATGTCTACACTTGCACTTGATCAGCAAAACTTTTGTCTTTTGGGTACCCTCCCCCCAAAAACTTTGCTGTAGCAAGTGAAAGTGTGAACACTGCTTTTTCTGCAGGCACACTCTGCTACGTTAAAGCAAAACCCCTCATGGGGAAAGAGTATTTTGTCAACAAAAGTGCAAGAAATAGCATTCACACACGGTGACTTTTAGCCACAGGCTTGTGTCGACACAGGCCGGTCACTAAAAACTGCATACATACCCTCAGACATGTAGCAAGTGAGATGCTGATAGGGTTGAATGTAAATTGGTGGGCTGACACATCGCTGGGTGTGAAGCTGCCATTGTGTCTAATTTTACTAATCTCCCAATTTCATATGCATCGGTAGGACTTCTGGCTAGACTGATATCACTTTCCTTGGTTGCACACGCACAAAGATGCAGCCTAACTAGCTCGCTGAGTAATCTTATCGTTATTCAAATAGAGGCTATTACAGGAGACAGCGAGGAGCTCATTCGTCTGCTTCTTCTTGTTTCGTTTTGTTTTCATAACACGATGGATGAGAGCCTCGGGTTGTAATTGTCAGTGTGTAAAGCATTGCTGAGAATTCAGCAAGGGTGACTTGTCAAAACACAACACTGACGCCAGAGCAGAGTGATGTAGGCAGACTGAATGCAGGCTAAAGTGGTTTTGCAGGAGAGCTTTGTTGTCTACTCCTTTTTTATCTAATCCCTTGGAACAGTTTTGAAACACGAACTTCAGTTTAATCTTTTGTGCCATCTTCTTTCAATTCAGCTGGTGTATTCACGTGTGTGAATATAGACTTCCATATATGCAATTATTCCCATCAAGCATCTATGGAAAATAGCATGTTAAACACTGTGCAGAAGCTGGGTAGATTAGTGATTATTCAGGTATGTCCTCAGGAGTCTTTGTGTCTCTGTGGTTGGCTGATAAATTGCAGGCCCACAGAAAAGTAATGCTGATCTTTGAGGGTTTCTGCTAATAAAGAGGAAAGGCATATTCTGTGTTAAATTAATACTTCCAAACAGCTCAAGTTGCTGAACATTCAAAATATTATTATATGTCTGTACATACGTGTACATAATAAGCAAGTATGGGACAATGAATAGTAATCATCTTTTTGTAAAGGTGTAGGTTAAACTTTTAAAAGTGAACAGTATACCAGTGTTCAGTGGAATAAAATAGAACGCTCAGGTTGTCAATATGCCTTTTAAAGGCAGACTTCCCATCACCAAGGATCCAGTCTCCCCTTTAAAATCTTTTTAAAGCATGCAAAGACACCCATGGTGTCATAATATGTTCATTAGCTTCTGAAGCAACCTTATTTATGCCTTTTGTGCTGCAGAGGTGGTGAATGTTCAAACATTCATCACTTTATAATTGGTAAAGTTGGCTCTAGACCGAATGACTTATAAGTGATGAAAATGATGCCTTTATTTTATAGATACTAAAAATTCCAGAGCAGTACTGCAGCAGGTGAGAGCCTTTCCAAGTCGGATAATGGACCATGAAGTCTAATGGACAACTCAGTGGTGTTTTTTTGCACTTTGATGTATAACTAGCTTTATTCCAAGCAGATAAAGTAGACCACTGACGTTTAGTCTGGATTTTGAAGATCTTGAGAATGCTAATTAAAATCAGAGGCTCTCCCTCCCCCCCCCCCCCCCAAGTAAAAAAACCCCCACAGAACCAGAGAGATTTTGCCCTGCTGGTAGGGGACCGTAACTCCCATCTGATACTGTTCTATTGGATATGAGTGTTTCATTTGTTGAATACCATGTTGGACAGAGTAAATAAATGCATAAAATCATACTTCTGCTATTTGATTCCTGTATCATTGCTTGAAGTTTTGGTTGGAAAACTAGCTGGGAGCCTGAAGTTTGAACTGGTGAATTAATTTTCTTTGTAAACTGGGACCAGGCTGAGACTTTCTAGCTCACAAAAAGAGACAAACTCATAAATCTTAATGCAAAGCAAAGTGTCCTGTAGTTTTTCTGTTCTTTCACATAGCCTTGCAGAGTAAGTATGGAAAATGTATCCTTTAATGTCACCCGGCTCAGTCTTAGAATCATTACTCATGCCTGTAGTGATTACTCAGGTGAGTAAACATCACTGGCTTGTGTAATTGTTGTGGAATGGGGCCCAAGTACAGGAGAATTACACCCAGAACTCCTCCTATCTCTTGTCATGTAGCCTCAGCTTAGGCAGTTCATTCTGGGGAGAGAGAAAATGGAATATATTGTGTGAATTGGGGGATGTGGTTGGGAGGTAGCAAGGAAACACCAATAAAACAATGACTGCCAGGCTGTACAAATGCCCTGGAAGATCCTTGGTACCTAATTGATGCTGGAAGGCTACGGATTCAATTTAATGTAGTTTAGTCTCTTGTGATAACAAGAGGTGGCCCCCCTTTTCAATCTGAGATGAGTTGGAAGATACACCTTTTGCACTGTGGTTTTGATGCTGGGGAAGGGAGATGTAAAGGGTGTGTGAACAAGTTTATTTTTTGTGTGTTCATTTTGTACACATTGTCTAAAATATATAGACCTGTTAACTTCTGTGTTTCTGTGAAGGCCATGGGGGTAAGCATGTGACTGGTTAACCGCCTGGGGCCGTAGAGGCCCCTGTTCATACCGCCCCTCCCCCCTGCTCTTCTTTAATCAGTTAACCAGTTAAACATTATGTTTAATGGGTTCAACAATTAAATGGGATTTTACATCCCTAAAGCAAAGAAGTCAGGATGGTCTGCTAGATTCCAGTCTCATCTCCACTCTAGGTGCAACAAAATCAGGAGACCCCATTACAATCCTGTTGCCCTCTGACATGGTCACAAGCATAGTTAAAAGTTATAAGAGATACCACCCAAATGTGTCCCCCAAACCAGGCTGAAGTCTTGTTGGAGTACCTATGGATTCAGCCCAGTTAAAGAAACATGGTTCAGCTTTGTCTAGATTGCAACTTTTAATCTGTGAAACTAGGTCGGAGACAACCATGCTGTAACTGGATGCCCTAACTGGATTAGAAAAGGAGTGTAAATGGGATTGAGAGCTAGGAACTCCTGAATGCTAAACCAGGCACTGCCACTGAGTCATTGTATAGCCTAAGGCAAAATCCCTTTAACCTCTGTATGGCTCAGTTCCCCATCTGTAAAATGTGGGCCCTTACGCTTAACCCATTTCCCAGGAATGTTGGGAGGATTAATTAGTTAATGAATGTAATGCACTGTATAATTGCTAAGGAGTATTATTAATCCAGAGAGTAAAGTGGGGAGAGAAGGGGGACAGATAAGCAGCTTCTCACTTGTGACTCTAGTCTCTGAACATTTTTGAAAAGTCCTTCACTGTTGCTTTTGGCTATTAGCTTTCATTCTTAGCCTGGAGTTACCAGGGTTGCATTTGCAGAGTGGGGTGGACAGGCCAGGATAGAGAGGGGATATTGTGGGTGGGAGAGACCACCAGACCATATTTTGTGGGCCAGAATGCGTGTGCATATGTGTGTGAGAGAGCTTTGCTGCATGCGCTTTGGAATAGTAGTGATTAGATTATGAAGGCAGACAGAAGTAATGATTAACTTTTTCAGTCTGCATGCTGTCTCCAGTCTGGCGCTTGGTGTTGTTTTTTCCCCCTAAGTAGGCCCTGGCCCTGAGTCGACAGGGTATTAGGTTGTAAAGAAAGACAGAAGGAATGAAAGCGAGGGGAGGGGTGGTGAGGGGGGGGGGTGATTTTTCCATCAGATCCGGGAATGGAATTTATTGGCTGGAATGCAGTAAATGTTCAAAATGCCATCCCATCTAAACAGTTTTCATAATTGTTATGGAAGGGGGGTTGTTGGGGGCACCAAGGAATGAAAAGAACTTTTGTTTCTAACTGTATTTTTCCACATCTTATATCCGTATAAGAAACATTTCCCTGCTCTCTAGAAAAAATAGTGTTTTAAGTAAGGGAGGATCTCTCTCTCTCTCTCTCTCTCTCTCTCTCTCTCTCTCACTCTCTCTCAGTAAATGTCTGTTTTTGGTCTTGTAATAACTTTGGGGAGAACTGTAGGTCAGTGTGCTGCAAGGAGTGAGTTTTAAAAGTTTTTTTCATTATTAAAATTCAGCTAGCAATTGTGTGCATTTAGGAAAGAATTGTAGTACATGTCTAGGTATTAAATATCAGTTTGGAAATACTAAGCTTCTATGCATCAACGGTTTTACGAGCCTGTTAACGTGTAACCCGCATAGCTACCCCTTGTCAATGGAAATACATTCAGAGCTCACAGCTTTGTCTGAACTCCTGTCGTTCCTTGCTCCAAGGTGCAACACGAAGATCAAACTTCCTGCAGAATGACTAGGTGACCAGATACAGTGGTGTGACCTGGGTGTTGTTAGACTCTTTTTTGGATTTGATTTTGTTTTTTTATTTATTGAAAAAGGTTTATAGTCTTCATTCTGCTAGTCCTAGTCCAGGAAAATTTTAATGTTGAAAGTCCTTGTCTTGGACATAAGGATTGCTTATTATTCTGCTTTTATGCCAGGCGACTTCCATTGGCTTTGATGGGATTATTCCCAAATTACACTGGAATGATTGAGAATGAAAAGGAGACCTATTGACACCAATGGGAAAACTCACAGGAGTAAAATATACACAGAAAAATACGTTTTGGCAAGATCAGTTGCAGGTGTGGCTTTCTTTGCTCAGTGGTAGGAAGTCACCAGCCCCATCTACGTCTGCCCCCCTGGGAACCCAGCCTCACATAGTGGTTGGCGATAAGTAGAAAAAGGGTGTGTCTCAGGAGACATAGGCTTATCATGCAAATGAGTCAGCCAACCTGTGTTTTCCCTTCTTGGGACATGCAACTGAGTGAGTAGTTTGACAGTGCAGCAACAGAACTCCCGTGCTGGCTCAGGTGTGTCAAGATTCTCATTTAAAACAAGATAACCCAGGATGTACATGGTAACTGTGGTGTCTCTTAGGGTCTCCTTAGGGTTACTTTCCAGCCGGGTCTCCTTAGGGTTACTTTGCTGGGATAGCAATACCAACGTGTTGTGTCAGAAAAGTGCTTCTAGTATGTAGCTTATACTAGCAAAATGGAGTTTTTCCAAGCAATCACAGGTCGCACTGCTGCTAAAATAGCAATTGCAGCAAAATTTGTAGCGTAGACCTTGGCCTTCAGTCAAATCTCCTTTCCTTCGATGGAGCTCCTTATGGTGCAAGGTGTGAGAGAGCAGTGGCAGAATCTGGAGCGACATACACATTATTATTTTTATATAACCGACTCCTGAGGTTGATAAGTATGTCACTTTACAAAGGTATGGATCCAATAGTTTGGGGGCAAGAACATTTCAGGGAGAGTAGACTAGCAGAACCAGTGCTACTGAAGAAAAAAACGAGCACGTAATTTATACTGTTTCTCTGACAGGGTATGAAAGAAGAACATTTGCTAGAGCTAAAATCATTTTTGCTGCATACGTTTCCCGTTCAGATGTATCAAAATGATACTAATAGAATTTTGATGGGCCTCTCCCCTCTAGCCCTTATTTGTCTGCTCAGCTGTTGACAGTGTGTCATAAAAGCCCATGCAGAAGTGGCTTTCAACCTTTTTTCGTTTGCGGACCATAATTTATAAACTACTGCTCCATAGGACAGCACCAGAGTGTATGGTAGGAGCTTCCTTTCTACTGTCTGAAATACTATTAGTTATTTTCAAAGCCATTATTAAAGGAGTTTGCTCTGTCTCTCCCTTCCTCCCTCATATATATATATATACATATACACACACACACACACACACACACACACACACACACACACACACACTTATTTTTTGTATCTGATCACAGGATTTGTTTCTGTTTAAAGAAGAGTGTGTGTGTGGGGCGGGGAGTAAAATTCCCACCTTGCTTCCTTCTGACCTTAAAATAAAACATTTGGAAAGAAAAAGTTTTCTGCATCTTTGGGGGTTAGAAAAAGGGACAAAGAAATTAAAACTGAAGAAATGATTAGACCGACTGTATACTAAACAACAGCAAAGAGGCCCATTTACTGTAAATATTATGAATGGATTTGGCTGACTCCAGGGTCCCCACCCTTCCCCTAAGGCTTTTCTCTGAGTTAAGTTGAAATTCGGCCTTCAGACAGCACAGTGCTCTATAATTTGCATGGCTGATGAGGCCCAAAGCCTGGGACAGAGGAAGCTGGAAGTCAGCTGGCTCCTTTCTAACCACTGGAGACAGGCAGACAGGCATTTTTGGTGTGTGTGTGTTTTTTCTTCTAGCTCAAAACACACTCTTACAAGGACTGGTGGCTGTTGCCTGCTGGCTTTTAAAGAAAATTTAGCTGGGCGTAAAAGAGTTCTTCTCTTCTTGGGTAATTTTTAGCACTAGTAATTGATTAATCATCATAATGAGACAGTGACAATGACTAGCTGTACATTTATGAATCAAATTTTTTGTTTGGCAGAGCGAGAAAACCCTGTAGATTTCAGTTTCAGTTCAGCTCTTGTCTCATCTCTTATCCCTCTCCCCTTCTTTCCCTTCTCTTTAATTTAAAAAGTAGAAGATGTAAAAAAAGCTGGCATAGAGAATGTGTGTGTGGGGGGGGAGGGGGAGAGAGAGCGAGAGAGAGAGTGTGTGTGTCTGTGTCTCTGTGTGTGTGTGTCTGTGTCTGTGTCCATTCTGAATCTTTGCTGTCTGGGACTTTTAGCTAGTACTCTAAGGAACTCATTGACCTCAGCCAGAAGGGGCTCTCACAGGAATCTTTTTCTGATTCAGTGTCCACCAGCCTCATGATTAAATTAACCTATTACATTTCTGGGTTTGAATGAAAGCCGAGGACTCAAAAGAGGAGGATACTCCAGGTCCAAACCATTATGTGTGAGGATGAAATGCTGGGGGATATCACAGATGCCTGCCACCCATAATCATATCTCAGAAGTCATCCTGGCTCCGACTGAAAATTTGTTGAGGTTTCACCGTAAGGGTTTGCCAGCCTTGGTAACCCTTAGAACAACCTTTGGGCAAGTTTCAGGTTGGCAACCAATTTCTAAAACAGGTAAAAATGTCCCTTAGTTTTCTTATGGAAGTTTTGCACAGAGCTAGTAATAATTAACAGGGACATGAACCAGAATGACTGCTGAAGTTTGTGTCCAACTCTGCACTTGATGCCTGACCCCTTCCTCCAGAATGACTTGACCCAAAACCTTAATCTGAACATCCTCATTAAACTTTAATTTTCAGGGCTGAACCTGGACTTAACAGTTTGGCCCAGTCTCTAGAAACAAACTGTCATAAAAACTTCATATACCGAGCACAAAATCCATTGAAATCAAATGGGAGTTTTCCAGGAGTAGGAATTTCAGGTTTAAGTGCTTTAATAGGAGAGCAAAGATTTTTTATGCACTGAAAGATGTTAAGTTAAACCAAATTTAGATTAGAAAAAATACTTCCATTTCCCTGAATATGAAAGGAAGCCAAGAGATTTGTCTGGGCAGATGGGGCATCTTGTTAAAGTAAAAATTCCTAAGGCTCTTTATCTTTCAGAGTTACTGTATATGCTGAGTAATAAGAGCTGCCTAATTTATGGTCTAGCCTGTCTATCCACGGATTAAGGACTCCATAAGTACCCATTGACACGATAGCTCCCTGTAATGGCTCCTAAAGAGATGTTATGGTCTATCGTGTCAATAATCCACAGATTAAGGGCTCCCTAAGTATGTGTTGACACGACAGACTGTAGCAGCTCTTTTTAGTCTATTGTTTTGGTGTTTCTGTACAATCACAATGGAAGAACTGTGGTGATTCAGTTTCTGCGATGCTGCCCTATTCCGGGCTATCGGATGATCATTCATGTACATATCAGTATTGGCTTGGATTTATTATTGTTTGTGAAAACAACTGCAGCAGCAGCAACAACAGGAGTTTAACACATGATACTCTCCTAAATTAGCCTTTCAGAAATGACCTGCTCTATCAAGAGCAAGGAGATAAGTTACAACTGTTGCACTACCCTTGTGTATAATGGGGTATGTCTACACTAGCCACCCTAGTTCGAACTGCAATGAGGAGTAACAGTAGTCCGAATTAGGGGCTTTAGTTGGAACTACCTAGCCCGTGCTGTGTGTAGTCACGGGCAGGGAGTTCGAACTACTGGGCATTTAAAAATGGCGGCGCCCGGGAACATGCAAATAAAACCCGGGATATTTTAATCCCGAGCTTCATTTGCAAGTTCGAATGACTACATTAGCCACCCTAGTTCGAACTAGGGTACCTAGTGTAGACATACCTACGGAGTATACACTGGTTGGGATAGGAAGCCTTTAAGAGCAAACTCTTCTCTCTAAGGTGTGTATGAAGCCTCTGTTAAAGTCATTGGAGGGTACCAATGCACTATTCACAGGTCTGAATTTAGATTTATGCAAAATCTTTACATTAACACTGTTAATCTGAAAATCATTTACGTAGGAAAATTTTTGCCTCTTTATTTTTACAAGTAGTCCTCTCCACCTGCATAATTACTAGAAAGATCAGAAAGGAACAGAAATGCTTTTTTTTTTAAACCTAAGATAATGGTACATTAGCCAGCACCATAGATATAGACAGTTTCACTGTTTCGTTCAGGGATATTTGCACTATGGTACACTTACATCATTGCCATGCATTTCTCTTGGAGCATAAATGAACACCAGGGATGTAAAAATTGCATTTAATCAGTTAACTGGTTTATGTTTCACTGGTTAACCACATAAATAGAGGCGGCTAAGGGCTACTGCAGCCCAGCCAGGCTGCTGGTTAACAGTAACCAGTAAGCATCACCTGCTAAGGGTGATGCTAACCAGTTAGCCATTCACATCCCTAATGCACACACTCACTTCCCAAGATTGTGCGAAAGGCTGTTTACCATTAAGAGCAGCAGTAAAATTGAGGCTAAAGAGGCAGCAGGCAGAGACAGATAGAAGAGAAAGGGGAAGGAGATGGGAGACAGTGTGTCTAGTGAGGTTGCTCACTGGCCTTGCTGAAAGATCCTTACAAACAGGACAGGAGAGCAGGGGGAAAAAAACCTTTAATGGTTTAAAAATCAACCTTTGGGATGTACTATTTAATGAGCTCTCTGTGAGAAAGTGGGATATTTTACAGTAGGTTGATCTCAGTGAATTGGAGCAATGCTCCCTTTTACATGACGTGTTTGGAAAACGTAGGACGTGTTTGGAAAAAAATGTATATGAAAGCTGAACATGCATGTGCATGAGAATGTGGAGTACTTTGCACGGAGCACTTTTCTTTGGGTGGGGAAAGAGCTGTCGAGAATTCGTTCTTTGTAGCTTGCCCTCCGTAGCTGTGTGTTGATTTGGTCTGTCTCCCTGGCCAAGAAAAGCTGGTCATGGTTCTGTAGAGTTCATGAATGCTACTCTGGGGTCAGCCGGAGGGGATTATTTGAGAATGACAGGATACTTTCAGCCCAGGAAGAAGCAGACTGAGCTTCATCTCAATCCTGGACCCCCTGGGAGGGCGACACATCCAGCTCTCCATGTGCTGAAACGGAGATAGACAGATACGAGAGGGAGCATTGTTTAATAGAGCCATTTGTGTAGATTCTGTACCTCCTGTTAAGACAAGAGTTCTGGAAGCTAGGCTTCCATATAGTCAGAAGGAAAGGCAAAGCAATCACACCTCCTGAACCGTGTTTGTGTCTTCCAGGTTAAACACCCCTCATGTAGTGTTTATAGATGGGGTCTTGGAGTCAGGACTCATGCGTTATAGGCCCAACTTTGCTACCAATTTAAAACCAGTCGTAGATAAATTAACCTTTCTGTGCCTTATTTAGGGGAGTAGCAACAGTGTGTGGGGGATGGTTGGTTACTCCAAGCAGGGCACTGGGAAACGAGCAGCTCTTCCTCATCAACTTTTTATTTATAATTTCAGGGTATATTAAAAAATGTTTCAAATTGGCCCACATTTCATATAAAATCCAACCACAGTATCATGGAGAGGAGGAGGAATAAAAGCACCTCGAACCTTGAAAATATGAAAGGGCTTCCAGGAAAACTTTATGATCATATTTAGATTGTTAAAAACACTTAAGAAATGAATTATTGTTAAAATAGTTCTGCAGTTGGAAATACAATAAAGAATATAATGCAAACAGCACAGTGAAAAGAGCCAACTATAAGGTCATTTTAAAAACTTGATCACAGACAAATTCCTACTGCTAATTTCAGGCAGGATATTATTACAAAAATCTGATAGATTGTTCTGTGCAGGACGCATTCGGTTTTCTAGAGAAGAGTGAATTGACTAGCAAAAAAAGTTATTGTTGTCAAAATAATAATTTAAAAAATAGGAATTTCTCCCATCTTTGTAAACTTTGTATGGAAACAAAAATGGAGCTTTAAAAACCAAGAACAGAATTTTCATTCACTCTGCAGGGAAGCCTCAAAATTAATCTGAGGCAGGCTTCCCTAATGTAGACATGCTATCTCGATATAGAGTCCCAGAAGGCACTGGGGAGGAATAATTTAGAATGGCCTTGGTGAAGGAGCTATTTTGAAATAGCAGCAGGGGAGCATCTACACACGCCCTATTTCAAAATAGCTATTTTGGAATAGGCGTTAAACCTCGTAGAATAAGGTTTACAGATTTTGGAATAAGCTGTCCGTTATTTTGAAATTATTTCAAAATAACGGAATGGCTATGTAGACGCTTGCATTGTTATTTCGAAATAATGCTAGTTATCTCAAAATAATGGTGCAGCGTAGATGCACCCAGAATCACTGGGAGATCATGCCATGCAGAGGACACCATTCTCTACAGAAAAATCGTGTCTTCCATACAGCATGTGAAGTCATGCTCTGTGTAGGAAGACATTTTTAAATCAGAAAATGGGGTCATGCAGACAGAAAGTTTGGGAAACACTATTTTAGTGTTTCATTCTTTTGTGAAGGTTGGGAGTTGGCTTGATTTAAGGCTCCCACTTGCATCTTCTCACCAACCTCCTTGGTTTAATTTCTCTAGACTGTCATTCCAGGTTTTCTTTTCAGATCTTTTTGGTTTCTTCGCCAGATTCAATATCTCTCAAGAATAGCTTTAGGGGTGATCAAAGAAGCCATGGATTTGAATTCTGGGCAAAAAATGACAACAGGGATTGGGAGGAGGGGGCGAAAAACCTTGTACATTTTAGCTCTGCTTTGTGTCCCAAGAGTGGCTGAGGCAATGTATTTGTCTGGAGTTGTCTCCCCTGTTCCTTCTGCTTTCCGCCGGGGGAGGGGGGGAGGGGGAGAAGGGATGAAAGCAAAAAAAAAAAAAAAAATTAAGAACATTTTTTTAGAACACAAATTCTTTATGAAACGTAACTGAAGTTGCATGGGGCTAATAAGGTGAAAGGCGTTTAGAAAACACTTATCAATATTTGCTGTGATTAACCAGGGATTGAGAGCTGTACTGGGTGTTGTCAGGTTTAGCTGTTACTAATGATTAATATACATAAAAGGTAGGCAGTAAACTCATCTGGACAGAGACTATGTTTTTATTCTGTTTGCACAATATCCAGTACAGTGAAGCCTGATTGGGTCCCTGGACATAAGAATGGCCATACTAGGTGAGACCAAAGGTCTGTCTAGCTAAGTATCGTATCTTCCAACACTGGCCAATGCCAGCGCCCCAGAGGGAATGAACAGAATAGGGAATCAGGTGATCTCTCCCCTGTTGCCCATTCCTAGCTTCTGACAAACGGGATAGGGATACCATTCCTGCCTATCTTTAGCTAATAACCAGGGCTTGACAAATAATGTAATCTACGACCCAGAAGAGCTGGTGCAGAGCGATCCGCGCATACGCAGAACGATCTGCGCATGCGCAGAGCTCAGAACGGTGCGAAACCGAGCGGCTGGCAAGCGGGGCTCGCCGCCGCTTGGCGAGCCCTGCTAATAACCATTGATGGACTGATCCCCATGAATTTATTCAGTTCTTTTTTGAACCCTGTTAAAGTCCTGGATTTCACAAAATCCTCTGGCGAGGAGTTCCACAGATTGATTGTGTGTGGTGTGGGTACTCTGTGATACAGATTTTAGTAAACAGTGACAGCAGCCAATTGAAGGATGGTTAATAAATAACACAATCATGCTGTTCACATTATTAATTATTACTGCATTATGATAGTAGCAGCCACAATGTGCTGAAATCTCCTCTGATATTCAAAAAGGGATGCTCCTTGTTCTGAGGCATTTGCAGTCTGGAGCTTTTACTATGAACAAGAACCCCAAAGCATATCTCAACCATTTCGTAGGGCACTACTCAAATGGAGCTAGCTTTGGCAATTTGCCAAGTATGTATTAGCTGGAAAGCCTGGTTCCAGATGCTAAGCTGTTCACAGAGTTGTGGGATGAGGGGAGAGTTTGGATTCCAGGACTTTGGTTTGGCTCCTTATAGAGCAGGGGCCAGAGTTTCAAAAGAACTCAGCGCGCAACCTACTGAACTTTTTTGTGAAAACTTGCTGCTGAATTTGATGCTTCAATGGAAGCCGAAACCTTTGCACCCTTGGCCCTTACGGACCGTTTGGGAGTTTCAGTTCTAAGGTTTTGTCAGGGCCATCTCTAGTGAGGCAACATGGTCTACTAGCACAGTGTTTCCCAACCAGTAGTATGAGTACCCTTAGGGGTTCTTGAGAGAAGTCAGGGTGGGGGGAGGGGACGTCAACACAACTTAAATTTGGAGAGAACTGAATTTTTGTTTTAAGTTTTACAGCACTTTATTATAATTTTTGTACTTTTTACACCCAAAAATTTCATCGCCCGCCCAGCTATGATTAAGTTGTTTTAACAAATGTGTTGCAATGGTAGAAAACAATTGTGTGTCTGAAAACTGTAGGTCCTGGGGGTACTTAATAATTTTTTACAAAGGGGGTACTTTATAAGGACACTGCAACTAGCAGATAGAACTACAGACTGTGGATCACAGCATCATCCACCTTGTATTTACGTATGGCCTTGGGCAAACCTGTGCCTCTGTTTCCCCATCTATATAACAATGCGGATAATTATACTTGCTCACCTTTGAGATATCCTTGGGTGATATGTGCCCAGTATTATAGATTGCAAGCATGCTGGATCTCTTCATTATACGTTTGTGCAGTGCGTCTCTGGACACTGCCACAATGCAAAGAACAAGGAAAGCTTTCTGTGAAAACCTTTGGTGAGCTGCTCCACATAATCTGCTCTTTTCTTTTCTCTGCCATTCATACTTCTCTCTTTGCCACCCCCTCCCCCCAAAAGATACAGCTCGGTCTGTCGCTAGACACACTGCTGTTTTAGCAACAGTCCCAAGAGAGAGTGGGGAAGGGAGGAAAAATCCGCTCACAGCTACATATGGCATAACTACGAAAAAAAAGCATCTTTGGTGATTTGGTAATTTGCCCAGCAGCAAGGATTCATCCTGTTTATCTGAGCACTACATTTATATTCTCATGGCTTCAGGGGTAGACATCCAGTCAACGGCCTAGTTTCTCAAGTGGAAGACACTTGGACATGTTTATACTGTGTTTTGGCACTAACTCATTTTTAAAAAATCCTGATTACCAAAAGCTTGTCCTTGAGGTCTGGTCACCCCATGTCACTGAAAAGCCTAGCGGAATTCATTCATGAACTTCCAGTCCTCCATAAAGATCTGTTCATTCATAGCCAGGGCAGCTCTTTTTTTATCCGCTGGCATTAAATAACTCTTTGTAAGTGGCAATGGGCTACTTGTTAAGTGGTCTTCACTAATGCAAGTGCAAACATGAGGTGATATCGGCTCCTCTTACCCCGAAAGGGATGACTTTGTTAAAGAAAATACAAACTTAAGAATTTCAGTGAGATTCAGCATGTTCAATGCATATTGCCCCAGAAATACCCTAAACTGGAGTAGAAGAAAAATGGTGAGTTTCACGTATCTGATAAGTTTGGGGTTTTTTTTAACAACATAGCTTAGCTTTCCTAACTTCTTAAACAAATAGCTATTTAAAATATCCTTTTTAAAAGGTATATACATACATCTAATTAATAATAATTTGAAAAACTCCAGTCCTACGAAATGTGTAGTAGGTTGGATTCTCATCTCTGTTACACCAGTGTAAATCCAGAGTGAGATCCATGTGACTTAATTCTGGTGTTACATATGAGTTTACAGCAGAATCCATATCAGAAATCTGAATCTGTTCTTTAGCCAAGTGACTTCCAGGTTTGCACCACTTCCATGAACTGTTCCATGGTTAACTTAATCTACTGTCAGTACTCAGGCAAAAATCCCGCAGCCTGGGCAAGGATGGTAGGATCTGGCCCTTAAGATACACCACAAGGCATTATAAAAAGAAGAGCAGGATCTAGGGAGTCTGTGAAAAGAGAATACTACATCCTGTCCCTGCAATGAGATTTAGCTTTAAGGGCCATGCAGAGGAGAGAGAGACACACAGAGCCTGCAATTTATCAGGGGTAGGTAATTAACATAATCTGAGCACTTCTTTCACTGACGTCTGTCTTAAAATTGCTGGGTGGACTGGCGGGCTGTGAAGATGAAAGGGAAGAATGCCGTCTGAGGGATTTTCTTTCACGCCATAGGGTGTAAGGGCCTTCTACCCAGATACATTTCCTGTTCTTTTTACTCCTCCCGCTCAGTCCGTCCCCCCCCCCCCCCCCCGCCCCATTAATTTTTCCTTCATGGAACCAAATGCTTTTCCTGTCTCTTCACACAGGACAGTAGTCGAGTGTGAGTTTCACAGACTCATTCCCCCCTTGACTCCCCCCACCCAGTGTATACACTGAGGCAGTTCCAGAAGGTTAGGGTGAAGGTAATTTGATACTAGGCTCAGCTCTTCCCACCCCCCACTAGACCTCCTCTTCCCCTCCCCTTCTCTCACTCAGCTTTTTTCCCCCTGCTTGCTGCTTATTTGGTGCCAGGTTTCAGTGGATTGAGTTATATGAAACAAAGTATTGTGAGGCACCAAAAGGGGGAGGCTAAAAGACTAATCGGGGCACACTTAAAAGTAGACAGAATTAAGCCTGCACATTCACAAGACTTGTTTCTGTTTCACAAAGCCTCATAAGTACATGCACCAACAACTCCGGCCTGCTCCCCAATCGTGTTTTCGGTGGGTAAACTGACAACAACTTATCTTTCTAGTTTCCAAACATGTGCAGTTGGGCCCATTTTTAGTAGCTGCTTCCAGCAACTGGAGAAATATTTTCCTCGCTGGCATAGAAATGAGGAAATTACAAGTGTGGTTAGATTTATTTTTTAAGAGCACAGTACTGTTCTCTAAACAGAATCCAAAGACTAAAAAATGCCTCTGTTGGGGAAACAGGCTTATTAAATAGTCAGTAAAAAGCAAAGAAAATACAGCAACTGGACTGGGCTGATTTAGCTACTCTGTTTTCCTTTTGTCATTCTTTCTTTATGATTTTTTATTGTGCTATATTAAGGTGCTATGTGGGTTTTTTGGGAAAAATTATCACTAGCAGTGAAATGGCGTTAGGGAATATTACAGTTTTGAGAGTAAATAAGGAAATGTTTACTCATAACACAAGAACTAGAGGTCACCAAATTAAATTAGTAGGCAGCAGGTTTAAAACACAACAAAGTATTTTTTTCACACAACGCTCAGTCAACCCGTGGAAAGAACACTTTGCCAGAAGATGTTGTGAAGGCCAAGACTACAACAGGGTTAAACAACAAACTAGATAAGTTAGTGGAGGATAGGTCCATCGATGGCTATTAGTCAGGATGGCCAGAGATGGTGTGCTTAGCCTCTGCTTGCCAGAAGCTGTGAATGGGTGACGGGATGAATCAGTGGATGATTCCTTGTTATGTTCATTCCCTCTGACGCATTGGCCACTATCGGAAGAGAGGGTATTGGGCTAGATAGACCTTTTGTCTGACCCAGTATGGCCATTCTTATGTACTGTGTAAGAGATCTTTACCTGCTGGTTTGTGTGTGTGCGTGCACGTGAATAGATTTATTTTGGAAAAGTAATATTATTTCTCACTTTCAGCTCTGAACTTGCTTTTTCTGATTTGCTTTGTTGAAATATTATAGAGATTAATAGTTCCCACGTCTTAACACATCTTTAAAAACTGGAAGGAGAAATTATTAGCTAAGCAACACAGAGCTGTTGAATATAGCTAGTGTTATGAGAGTCAAAATACCCCTGTCCAATCATCCCATCTTAGCCCTAGGAGCAGCAACTGTGTCTTAGCTGGTCGGAGAAGGGTAGATGGCAGTTGAAAGAGGAGGGAAGAGCTAAAAGAACTGACTTTTTTTTTCTTTTTCGTTTTTGTTAACAAATGCAAGACTTCCGGTCTCCACCCTACCACCACAAACCGCAGTCTAACTGCTGTTCAGTCAGATTTATAGCTCATCTGACGTTGGAATCTTAGCATTTATTACCAGGGCTCTGGCTATAGGCGTAAATAGGCTCCGTAAATTATAGCAGTTGATCTGTTGTGCTGTTGAGCAATGTTTAACTCGCCTTTTATGGAAACCCTTTTTGGGGGAAAAATTATATATGAACAAAGCTTGTCTAGGCTTAAAGCCTTTGAAAGTAAAGTGATCTATGGAGTGTGTGAGACTGTGGGTACCTTAGCCCTCATTCTGGCTTACCCACACTTCACAGAGAAAAAATGTCTGCGGCTGATTAGCAACTCCAGTATTATGTTATCCACATTGATTTACTGTTGCTTAAATTGATTAGCTGCAACTAGGGTTTGAGGGTAAGGGAAGAAATCAATTACTATAGGTACACTGCTCAGCTGTTTATATCTTCTGAGAACTCTGGCAGTCATTGGGGCCAGGCTAACGAGTCATCCCCGAGTTACCTGGGGGCACAAAACAGGAGTGTTCACACTGCAAAGCAGACAAGTTACCAGCCCAAGGAAATGCCTAGCTCTGGCATTAACCTGTACTCCTGGATGGGCCTGCTAGCCAGGGTGTAAAACACTACTGCACTCAAATGAGAAATTTTTGTATGTGGGGATGGAATGGGAGGCATGGGGCAGCATCTTAGCTTCCCTGGGGCCTCTGACAATCCTGACCAATGTCCTTTTGACAATAGTTTAGACTTGGATCTTGGTTCTCTTGTCTTTGAAAAAGCATTTTGAAAGCTGTGGGAAGAGAGTGATCATTAAGTGTTCAGGATTTATAAGCTTATGTTATTTATCTCGTAATAAATCTCTTGTTTTCCCTCCCTGTCTCTGTAGATTCCCAAGTTCTTCAGGGGCCGGGGGATCGGTCACACTGGTGCGTGGTGGCATACTGGGAAGAGAAAACACGTGTGGGTCGGCTGTACTCTGTCCAAGAGCCCTCCCTGGATATCTTCTATGATCTACCTCAGGGGAACGGCTTCTGCCTCGGACAACTCAATTCAGACAACAAAAGCCAGCTGGTGCAGAAAGTCCGCAGCAAAATTGGCTACGGCATCCAGCTGACGAAGGAAGTGGACGGCGTGTGGGTATACAATCGCAGTAGTTACCCTATCTTTATCAAGTCGGCCACACTGGACAACCCCGACTCCAGGACGTTGCTGGTTCACAAAGTGTTCCCAGGATTTTCCATCAAGGCTTTTGACTATGAGAAGGCATACAGCTTACAGAGGCCTAACGACCACGAGTTCATGCAGCAGCCATGGACTGGATTTACTGTTCAGATCAGCTTTGTGAAAGGCTGGGGCCAGTGCTACACAAGACAGTTTATCAGCAGTTGCCCATGCTGGTTGGAGGTTATTTTTAATAACCGATGACTTGAGACAGAGAGGACTCATGACATTATAACTACTTTGCTGCTATTATTTCCTTCTGAGTGCTTGCTTTTCATGCAGACTTTTTTCTTTGTTTTTGTGTTTTGTGTTCTCTCTCCCCCGGCTGTTTTGAGAAATAGCTTATGGAAAGAATTTTGCCTATTTGTTTTAAAAAGTGTGAATGACCAACAACTCAGAAGAGGATGGGGAAGGTGTGGGAGGGAATTATATAAAATAATATCACTTAATGCCTCTAAAATTATTACTCTGAAGTGATTGGTGGAATTCAGTCACATGCTCCCTCTCTTGAACAAAAAGTATTTAATATGATTTTGACACACCAGAGGTCTGCTGCTGCCAAAGGTCTCCTCACCTTCCCTTGTCATGCAGAGGGTGTGTGCACACATGCGTGTGCACACAGGGCCATCTTGTTGCAGCTTCTGCTCGGAGTGGTGGCACATTCCTGCTACTTGTCAAAGTGCAGCATCTTCATTCTTGTGATGTTAAGCCAAGTTCTCCCCAGTGGTAATCACCCTGCTTTGTCCCTGACACAGGACAAATGTATGCGCCCATGCACCCAGGAGGCATTAGGAGCCAATGCAGCAAAGTGAAACCTTATCATTCAGTTCCTTGCTCCTCTTCTCCCCTCCCCCCAATTTTCTTTTGTGTATGCTTGTTGCTTTATTTAAAGATCACATCTTGTCACTGTTATGCTGACAGTCCATGGTGGAAGCATGGGTTTTGGAAGACGCATGCCTACACTTTGAGTGCTTTTATTGTTTTATTGATACTATGAGGAAAAAAAACCATGCATGGCCCATGCTTTTCAATTTGAGCTGAGACACAAACTAGGTGAGAAAATATACACCTAAAAAAGGAAAACAGAAACCTAGGGTAAAATGTATTCATGATCTTTGGTCCATCATAACCTGCCGTGATCAGGTTAGAGCGGTACCAGTTGTATCCAGAAACGCAGTTGCTCTTTCATTTCTTCTTGAATTCATACTCTAGTATGATACTTTTACACTGTTCTTAGCTCAATGAGCATGTTTAGACCTTAACATAAGCTATTTTTCTAAATATAAAGGTTTAAATGAACAAGAGAAGCAGTCTCATTGGAACTTTAGCATTGTAGTGCTTTGGAAATAAAAAGAAAAAGAAAAAAAAAGGACTCCTTAAAAAAACCTTGAGATTTATTAAAGAAAAATGTATTTTATGTTATATATAAATATATTATTACTTGTAAATACAAAAGACGTTTTATAAGCATCATTATTTATGTATTGTGCAATGTGTATAAACGAGAAAAATAAGAAAGATGCACTTTGCTTTAATATAAATGCAAATAACAAATGCCAAATTTAAAAAAAACACGAGATTGGTGTTTTTTTTTCCTATGGGTGTTATCATCCAGATGAATGTTTTTTCTAAAGGAGTTTATGTTCCATTAAAAAATAAAAATGTACACTTGAGCTGCTGTTTTGTAGAGTAACTCATTTATGGATGGGAGTAGGGTTGATGAAAATCAAGTAAAAAGACTACCTGGAGCTGGGTCTAAGTTCCCAGTGATGGGATTAAGCAGACATTGCTATTTGACTAGGGGCTGACTATACAGCTGCTGCTCAGGTTTCGGAGGGAGGGTCGACAGCTGGTTAGAACTAAGGAGCACACCACTTCATCTGATAGGTGGTGCCAGCAACATGCTGGATTTCTTCCAGCACTGGCCTCAGCTGCTGTTCTGATTTTTTTGCTCCCCCACTCTGCACAGAATGACCTGGCTGGCGCGAACAGAACAAGGGTGAGGAACAGCGGGCTCTACCCAAGCTAGTTCACACAGCTTAGCCTCTCAAAGGTCAGGAAGTCTGCTTCTTTCCTACCACCATGGGAATATGTGCTCTTCCCCAGTTACTGTGGTTTCTGATCACCTCATGCTCTTTCATGCATTTATCACCTGTGTGAGCTAGAAGACGCTGTCATCCCCAGTGTACAGAGGGGAACCTGAAATCCAGAGAGGCTCATGGATGTGTCCTCAGTCACCTAGGAAGGCTTTAGCAGAGCAAGGATCTTGAATTTCATCCCCAAGAACTCCATGCCATAAGCACTGCACCATGCACTTCTCACATACTGGAAACGTCAGATATTACAGGTGGGGAGGGAACATGGCCTAATCTCCCTCCATTACCTATTGCAGTTCCCACTGACTGCCCATAGAAGGGTAGGCAGATTGGTATGCTGTAGGATTAGCCAGTTAAACAAGGAGCCATGGGCTCCCTCTTGGAGGGTGAGTTACAGCCGTTGCCAGAGTGCCTCCTATTGCAAGGGCTTAAGGCCAGTGTTCAGTAACTACCTCGTATCCAGGCTTAGCGATGAGACTAGCTAGAAGCTGTACAACAGGAATGCAGAGAAGAAGTTGGAGGGGCAACCGGAGGAAATAAGATTACAACCAAAAGTGGCGACAAAAAAAATTTTCAGTGCCAATTATTTCTTTGGTAAATGCACCTTTTATAAGAAGGTCTGTCACATTGGCTAGCTATGCATCTCCCTTTGGGATAGAAGGTAGTTTAGCAACTAGCACAGAGAAAATCCAGGAACACGGAGGGTGGGAAATGTCAGTCAAAGACCATGGAATGCCATCTACTATCGCGGACCACGTTACGACATTGAAAGTGTCATGCTAAGCAGGTAAGCCATTCGATTTGTAAGGGTGCTGCTGAGAGAGCTACATGCACTAGCTTGCATAGTAATTCAGCCTGGGTACCTCCGGGAGGAAGGGTTGAGTTGCATTTGACTGCGAAGTGCCAGTGCAGCGAGATTGGCAAAACTTAGGCAAACCTTGGGATACTGACCAGTTTCCAGTGGCGGGCAGGCGGGTGTCACATGTCCTAGGAACTTGGGAGGCAAGAGAACCATGTCTGGTCACCAGGATGGGTTTAGGGCAAGTGGGAAGCATGTTGCAATGCTTGGCTGGTGGGTGACGCACCCAACCCAGCTCCCTGCTTAAACCTGCTACATTTAGCTATGCACTGTGGCCAATTAGTTTTCAGCTCCAATTCATGGCGCACAGGGCGTTCAGGTTAGTGGAACGGGAGTAGGCATGGACAGAGCTGCCAGTAGGGCTAGGTTATTGGCTCAGGCCTGAGGGCACTTTCAGGAGTTCTGCAGGAGGACAGGTATATTAAGGGTATTGAACTGTTGAGGGGAGTGGTTATGTCAGGCCACTTGGGTGGATGAGGACAACCTGGGGGTAAATTAAAGGTGCAGTATGGATTATGTGAAAGGTAGCAGGGAGGCTTTCAGGGAAGTCAGTACTTAGCTATAGGAAAAAAAATGGTGATGGGATGGTCACATATCAGGGCTCTAGGAAAATTCTGTTCTGCATTAGGGCTGCTTCTGAGTAACAGCATGGACCATGTTTGGCTGCTGAGTCGGTCCTGTCAGGCAGCAGTTTGGTTATGGCTGGGGGGGAGAGCGGCAATCACTGCTTTCTTTGAAAGAGGAGGAGGGCGGGAGGTGCCAACTTGAGTTTGAAGCGCAACATTAGTCATGATGAAAAGCAGCAGCCTCCTGGCACCTGAAGTCCTCAGGCAGGTACCCCATGAGCATCAGCAGTGCGGGTTTCTTTCTCACCGCTATCCCTAGGTGAGGAGCTGTTCAGTCTCTAGGCCCTCTCAAGGCTGCGTCTAGACTGCAGGCTTCTTTCGGCAGAAGCTTTTCCGGAAGAGATCTTCTGAAAAAACTTACAAAAGAGCACCTCCACACCGCCAAAGCACATGGAAAAATCGAGCTGCTTTTTCAAAAGACTCCACACGGGACGCTAGCGTGCATTTAACGTGATTACTGTGGATGGAGTGGCCACCAGGGCTTCGTCCTCGTAGAACGAGGTTTACCAATGCTGGAAAAACCCCTCTGTTCTTTTGATTTTCTTTCAAAAGAACGCGCTTGAAGTGTGGCCGTAATTGAAGTTTTTTTCTGAAAAACAGCTGTTTTTCCAAAAAAAAAAACCCCGCTGTAGTATAGACTTACCCTCAGTTCCCAGCCTTTTTGATGACTCAGCACAGGGACACCAGTTGTGAAAGTGTTTTTGGAGACATCTACAGCAGTGGTCCCCAACATTTTGGGACTTCTGGGTGCCCGGGGGCAGGGCCGCACACACACACACACACTGTGCGCCTGGGGGTGGGGCCATGCTTGCACCATGCGCCCAGCACCGCGCATGTGCCATGTGCTCGGGGCAGCAGCTGCGCATGCACTGTGCCCCCGGGGCGGGGGGGGGGGGGGGGGGGGCGCATACGCCGCACGCCCGGGGCACAAGAATGGCTTGGGCCAGCCCTGGTCACTCAGCCGGCGCACATAAATACCCCCACGGGCACCACGTTGGGGACCACTGATCTACAGTCTTTAAGATAGGGATTGTATTTGTACAGTATCCAGCATGATGGGCTCTGATCATGCCTGATCCCGCCCCCTCCCCATGGGAAATACAGAAATATAAACTAACTATGGTGTATTTCCCTAGGAACGGCCTGCAACCTCATCTAGGAGTGTTTCATCTTGGCCAGCAGAGAGTCATCAAAACACCATTCTGTCATGTGCTAGGTTTGAGTTGGAGACCCAAAGAGAGACAATGCAGCACCCTATTACCAGCTTCCAGCCTTTCCTCTTTTAACAGGGGTTCAGTGTCAAAGTTAGTGATTCTTTAACTACTACTGTTACTCAGAATGTCTTGCTTGGTCCTCTTCATGTGACTGCGAAGAGGTCAAATGTTGTATCAACTTCATCGACACCATGGCTACGTCTAGGCTGGCATGATTTTCCACAAATGCTTTTAATGGAAAAGTTTTCCATTAAAAGCATTTGCGGAAAAGAGTGTCTAGCTTGACACGGACGCTTTTCCACAAAAGCACTTTTTGCGGAAAAGTGTCTGTGCCAATCTAGACGCGGTTTTGCACAAGAAAGCCCTGATCGCCATTTTCGCGATGGGGGTTTTTTGCGCAAAACGATACCACATTATCTACACTGGCCTTCTTGTGCAAAAGCATTTGCGCAAGAAGGCTTTTGCCCGAACGGGAGCAGCATAGCATTTCTGCAAGAAGCACTGATTTCAGACAGTAGGAAGTCAGTGTTCTTGCAGAAATTCAAGCGGCCAGTGTAGACAGCTGGCAAGTTGTTCTGCAAAAGCAGCTGCTTTTGCGGAAAAACTTGCCAGTCTAGACGCAGCCCATAAGTCAGTTTGTTTTCTTTGTATTCTCTGCCAGCAGACTTGAAATATTCAATGGTCACAGCACATCACCTACGTTACAAGATGTGATGGATTAATGTAGAATGGTTTAGCTGATGCTGCTATTGTTCTGCCTTTCATTGGAGACCATGGCCAGAGGCAGATTAGGTGTTGTGGGGCCCTGGATCAGAGCAAGCGGGGAGGTGGGAGGGGGGGGTGCTCCCCACCCCTCTGTCTGCAGTCCCCCTCACCTACCTCAGCACCACCAATAGAAACACATGCTGCCGGCTGTGGGTGCTCTGCTCATCAGCTGGCTGGCATTTGAATCTCTCCTAGGCAGTTGCCAAAACAGTCTGCTTACAGGGAACACTGGTTGCTGCAAGTAGGCTTGCCCTGCGCTGCGTGCCCAACACTCCTGTGAAGGAGTGAGTTTGGGGCTCAGTGGCTTCCCACAAGCCCCATTGGCCCAGTGGCTAATCTGCCCCTGTCCGTGATATTTGACAAAGGCTGCAAGACAAGTCACATTGGAAGCTTTTATGAAGGTTCTTGTGTCAAAAGCCTAAGATCAGTTGCTCAGGGGAGAAAAGCTAGGCAATAACCCGGCCATCAGCGGTTACTGCTGCATAGCCTGAGCTTCAGCTTTGCTTCCAGTATATTTCTTTTGGCATTTTTCACAAACATTCCTTGTGGGGAACACCAAAAATTAGACACTTTGCACTTTTGCACAAGAAGTTTTTGCGCAAGAACTCTTCTGCAAAAGACTCCTTGCGCAAAAACCCTGCAGTGTAGACATATCCTAAGTGTCCTTGTGTAATGCCAACTTAGCCAGAGCATGGGGACGATGATGTCACTACTCAGTGCTGCATGTGGTCAGTCAGTGGTGCAATCGCCTGTATTTACCACCGTAAATCCCCGTACGCACTCTCAGGGAGCATTGATCACGTGGGTGACTGAATACGAATATACTAATGCCACGTCGGACAAAGTCAAAGCTTCAGCTGTCAGACCAGTTGCTTGTATGAGAGTGCGCAGTCTCTTGCGTATACTTTACGTCAGTATAGTTGCGCAATTTCTTCGATTTAAAAATTTAACCATGCCAAATAGAACTTGACTATGATAAATTGATCTACTTAGCTACAGTACAAAACAATAATACTTACTTGTGGTCTACTTTTTCAGCTCCATATATAAGCCTATTATTAGGGGTTCCACAAAATTATTTTGAGTTTAAAAGAGTTTCGTGGCCAAATAAAATTGGGCAACAATAGCCTAGTCATTTTCCAGCCACTATTGCTCAGTGCCCACTGTTCAACAGCCGTGCACACTTCTCTGCGTACTCGCCAAGTAAGGACTGTCTGGATTGAGTAGGTCATGCCAGTGAGTACGTATGATGGTAGGCACATTATATCGGTCAAGAGAATCCATTCACAACCATTTTATACAGCATAGTTTGTTTTCCATTCATCTGGTTCTTGTCTCCCTGGTCGTCACAGTATTCCCCTCTATAGAAATCACATAACATTAAGAACCACAAACATTGCCTGGCTTAGCCAATACCAAACCCTGCTTCTTCAATGGACAGTGCTCTACAAAAGGATTTACTAGCACTCTGGGATATTTGATATCAATCGTTTCCTGCTGCTAAATGTAATCTTGCTTTGTACCAAGACTCCAGTGTAATCAGTACTAAATCTTCTGATGATGTACTGGGAGACAGTAAATTATAGCACAGTTGAGGCTTTTTCATTGTAGCTCTGCTGAACAGTAATTGCAGAGCACCATAAAATAGGTACAAAACCAGCTAACTTTTTGCTGATTAATCACATGTGGAAAACCTTCACGCTGTTGAGACTAGAATAGGCTCACTAATGTTTCATATATCACGAAGAACAGAGCTAGGATGAAGAAAAGTGTTTGTTAGTAAACCCCTAGTGCTGCAAGCCCAGTAGATTCCTGCAGACTAAATCAGTTTGGGCCCGGGCACTGGATGGGAGTCTGCCAAAGTCCTGCCAGGAGCTGCAAGACGTGGTATTGGGGGTTCACCAGGTGATGCTCTTCCTCCGAGACAAGTACCAAATTCATGGTACCAAAGGACTAAGGGCACTGGGCGTTCAAGGAGGCTCCTTTCAGCCTCCTTGCCCACATGCTCAGGGTGTGATTGATTGCCAATCTGAACTCAGGGCAATATTTCTTCCTGATCCCCAAATATGGCAGAGATCCAAGGGTTTTTTCTATGTCCTCTGCTATGTGGGGCACAAGTCACGTGCAGATTTAAACTAGAGCAAATGGTGGATTCTCTGTAACTTGAAGGCTTTACATCATGATTTGAGGACTTCAGTAACTCAGCCAGCAGTTATGGGTCTATTAGAGGAAAGAGAAGGTGACATTTTGTGGCCTACAATGTGCAGACTAGATGATCATGATGGTTCCTTCTGGCCTAAAGTCTGAGACGTCAACCCGAGGCCCTAACTACTTGTGGTTAACTCTCAAAGCTCTTTCCACAGCTCTAATGATGTGTTTCCATTAGGAGAGCCCCCTGGTTGATGAGTGCAGAACACTACCAGCATTTTAAGCTCATTTTGCTCTGGAGTAAATGAGGACAGAAATAAACTTCCAGTTGAGTCTTACTGTTTTCTCTTGCCTTACACTTACAGGGTACGTCTAAACTACATGGCTCCGTCGACGGAGCCATGTAGATTTGTTGTTTTGGCAAAGGCAAATGAAGCCGCGATTTAAATGAGCGCGGCTTCATTTAAATTTACATGGCTGCCGCGCTGAGCCGACAAACAGCTGATCAGCTGTTTGTCGGCTCAGCGCGCTAGTCTGGACGCTCCCCTGCCGACATCAAAGCCCTTTGTCGGCAGCCCCGGTAAACCTCATCCCACGAGGAATAACGGGGCTGCCGACAAAGGGCTTTGATGTCGGCAGAGGAGCGTCCAGACTAGCGCGCTGAGCGGACAAACAGCTGATCAGCTGTTTGTCGGCTCAGCACGGAAGCCATGTAAATTTAAATGAAGCTGCGATCATTTAAATCGCAGCTTCATTTGCCTTTGCCTATGTGTCTAATCTACATGCCTCTGATGACAGAGGCATGTAGTCTAGACACAGCCAAATTGTACACTTACACTTACATTACATATGCTCAATGGGGCAGGCATGTCTCTCTGTTGGTACAACACCAGGCACAGTACAGGTCTTGCTTCATGACTAGCTGCACCTAAGCACTATGATAATGCACACAATAAATAATTGCTAGACACAGTTGTTTGCTGGTAGCTTATCTACACAAGAAATTTCTAGTTAAATCAAAGCAAAGCTCTGTGTAGCCACACTGATCTTGATTTATAAGTGGTTTCTCGCAGTTTAGTGCAAGTTGTAAATCACGATCGTGCCAATGAAATCAACATTGATTTATTACTAGTATTTATTTGGATGCAGTAGTGGCTAGTGATCCTGTCCCAGCCTGGGATTGTGGCATCAGGAACTGTTCCTTTAAGTACTGAGCTGTCCAGACAGTATTTGAGCTGGACACTGCAGAGAAAGGCCATGTTGCTGTTAGGCATACCCAGTTAGCAAAATGGGACCCTGATTTCTGTGCTTCAAAGAGCTTTGCTTTATTTCTGTGACCCATTCTAAGTGATGTAGACAAATACAATGAAAAGCCCCACAGCCCTTAACAATGGAGGAGTAAGACGAGATACGTGGATACAGAAATTCGACAGGGGCTTAGAGCTGATCTCAAATGTGTTGGTGTGCAGTGGAGTCTGAGGCATGCGGTGATATGAAAGAAGTTTTGAGTTCAGAACTCTGGAGGGGGTCTAAGTCAGGCAAATCTCCCACTGAAGCCAGCCCGGGAGTTACCTGAGCAAGGCTGGCTGGATTAGGCTTTAACAGGGTCCAGATGTTATCCAAGAGCACGTTAGAATAAATTACCTCCAACCTGTGCCTAATCCAGCCCATTTCCTGATTTAGACCACGCTTCTGCCTGTCCAGTGTCATAGAAGCATAGAATCATAGGACTGGAAGGGACCTCGAGAGGTCATCGAGTCCAGCCCCCCGCCCTCAAGGCAGGACCAAGCTCTGTCTACACCATCTCTGACAGATGTCTATCTAACCTGTTCTTAAATATCTCCAGAGAGGGAGATTCCACCACATGTTACATAACAGAGTGTAGTGGCTGGAATTCTAAGCTGGTTCTCAAGCTGGATACCTGCTGGCAAGTTCCAGATCGGCCCATTTTGTGTTGCAGAAGCTAAAGCATCCCAGGCATCTGAGAAGCAATTTGACAGCTATTCTAATTCCTTCAGACTAACCTGGCACAAACCTGCTGCTGCTGCCTTTGGCCAAGCTGTTTGTGGGTCTCCTCATGCTGCTTAGGCAATGGTTCTCAGGGCAGGTGGCCCCTGTACCCTACATGAAACCTCACTGATTTCTGCAATGGGGTAAGGGTCTATCTGTGCTGAGCACTTGCAGGATTGGGGCCATGTGGAACACAACCTTCTGCAGGTCAAGAAGCATGTTGATTCCTCATGAGGGGCCAGGGCAAGTTGATGGACAGATATGAATGTCCTTCCCTTGGAAGTCCCATCTGACTCCTTCCTACCCTGTATTTCCAACATAGTCTCTCATCCCATTGTCTCTTCTTCACTGGTGGTGGATCACCCTGTTTGCCCCTCCCCGCCATCTCTGTGCCTATGTCTACACTGCTCCCCGCCCACACAATGCCCATCCAAGTCCAGCTCCCCACTGCACAGCCTCATTCCTCTTCCTACAGTCTCCCTCATTCTGTGAGGCCCACAAGAAACATGTTGGCATTGCAGTGCTGGGCTTTCTGGTGCCTCCATGACTACTCCTGGGCAATTGTACTTAGATTGCAAGGCTTACATGTCTGATGATCAGAGAGTGCCGAGCTAACAACCTCTGAAAATGAGGTGCCTGTACGGTGTCTCAGGTTGCACACCCAAAATTACAAGTCGCTTTAGGAAAGGTGTTCTTATCACTATTATTTATAGTACGGCAGTGCCTAGAGGCCCCAGCTATGCTAAGAACCCAGTTGTGAAAGCTGCTGCTTATACACATAGCAAGAGGCAGTCCCTGGACTGATGAGCTTGCGGTTAACAGGGCCAAGACAGCCTAAGGGAGGGAGGGGAAAACAGCATCACGGAGAAGGGAAGTGCTTGAATGAGGCCAGCTTTTGGCTGAAGAACAACTGGCTGAAGCTGAGCTCCAGAAAGTTAGAGGTGCCTACCAGCATCAGAGGAAAGAATGCTGAAGACCTTGCATCCCTGGTGCAGTTTCCACTGGTTGAAGATCCACAGTCCCTCATGCAGGAGTCCTCTTTGGTTCCTTGCTGAAGCAGAATACGCAGCATCCACAAGGAACACTTAACCATGGCTGCTGGGCTAGGAAGCTCCATCCCTTCCTGGAGGACAAGACCACACCTTTGTCACCTCTCACCTGCATTACAACAACAAGATATACCTTGGCGTGAAGTCTCAGCTCTTAGTAAACCCTCGCTGTTCAGACCACTCTCCGTAACAACACAGGCTACTGCGAATGTAGCGTACCCGTCTTCCACTGGTGTTCGATCGGATTTCTAATCAAGTTCAAGATCTCAGGCCTTAGCTTCAACGCTCTCCCTGGCCTGCGGGAATGGTATAAGAAAAACCAATCTAAAGCTCCTTTGGAACAATGTTCTCTCAACTCTACTAGTCAAGTTTGTCTGTGGAAAACAGAACTTTCTCCAGGCGTGTTCTGAGACTAGCATGAACGCCCCCAAGAACTAAGGACCAGCACAACCTTCACCTCGTTCTGCTCCAAGGGCCAGGTTGACCTTTCTTTGATCTTGCCTTCTCTTACCTAAACACATAGCAACAAGTATTTTTAAATAAAAAAAGGAAGCAACAAAAACCCCACGGTGGCCTGCCACAACAAGACATGTTACTGCATATACTTTTCCTGCTGGAGAGAGGAAGGGAGAGCAAACAATATGTGACAGATGTGTCGCCATGATGCTTAACGTACTACTGCTTAATGCACTATTTGAATTTAGGCGGTGGGCGGGCGCTAGCCTGGCCACTGCTAAAGGCCCCTCCCCCAGCCTTGCGGGAGTGACCACTGGACCTGGGATTCAATTAATTGCAGGGGACAAATAATGAAAAACAGGCTCAGGGATATGGGTCAAAGGGAACCAGATGTGGACACTGAGCAGATAACCTCAGACAGCACCCGTTGCTCCTCGAAGCTGGTGGACACTGCCCAGAGGAACTCTGCCCAGATCTGTGAGTAGGAGGAGCAGAAATAGACCCCCCACAGTCGCAGAGCAGCCTCCTCCTGGTATCATATATAGCTGCATTTGCCAGGGCCAGGAGAAGGCTGACGCGGAGGTCTTGCAACTTTGTGGGGCCATGGATGGGGTATGGGGTACACATCAATAAAAAGGTGAGGGGAAAAGTGCAGCCAGAACCTCAACAAGAGGTTTTGGAGGAGCTGGAAAAGGGGCTGTAACCTGGTGCATTCAAGATAGGCGTGTGCCATGTTTTTCCCTCACGCCGCAGAAGGGGCAGGCGTCGGGGATACGGGAGAACTGCACCAAGTATATGCCTGTGCTCACACCTCTATGGACTTCCTCACCCTCCACAGGTCTTAGGTAGTCCTGCCTCTTCGTATCAGGGCGGGACACGAGGGTGAGGAAATGTAACATGTGGAGCACAAGCATGTACATTCCACGAGGAGTAACGGTAGTTCGAATTAGGATCTCTAATTTGAACTACCTACTCCATGCCGCGTGTAGCCGCAGGCACGGAGTTCGGACTAAGGGGGATTTAAAAATGGCGGTGCCCGGGAACATGCAAATGAAGCCCGAGATATTTAAATCCCGGGCTTCATTTGCAACTCCACTTGCCCTCATTACCCTACCTAGCTCGAACTAATGAGCTAGTGTAGACGTACCCTCAGTGACAATGGCACAAACTCAGGGGCTGTGTTTACATTGGCACCCTTTTCCGGAAAAGGGATGCTAATGAGACACTTCGGAATTGCAAATGCTGCGGGGGATTTAAATATCCCCCGTGGCATTTGCAATTCCGAAGTGTCTCATTAGCATCCCTTTTCCGGAAAAGGGTGCCAATGTAGACACAACCAGACAGTTGACAGCACTGAGCTAGATGGCACAGAAGCCAAGACATTGGATTTGTCAAACTGCTTCAGAGTGCTGGCCCTCTGCCGGTGGCTATTTCCTGATGATTCAGGAGGTTGAGAAACTTTCCAGTTAACCACAGAGGTGGGAAATGCCATAGTGTGCAGGCAATCAGCTTCTGCCCTGACGGCTACCTACCCAGGTATGTGAGTTACTTATGGTGCACACACAGCCCAAAAGCATCCTGACACGCACGATCAGAAACTCCTAATTTCTTCTTCCTTAGGGCCATGGTGACCACCTTAGGCCAATGGCCTGGGCTTTGAGCACTCAGTCCACGGGAGAGTTTTTTGGATTCTAAGGCCAGGAGGGACCCTTGCGATATCCAGTCTGACCTCTTGCATGATGACACAGGCCATAGGACTATATGCTAGTCAGATCCCAGATTCAGCCCCCTGACCCTTCCCCCCAGCTGTGTCCCCCTCTAAAGCACAGTCAAGGCAGGTTTTCTCAGTTGCAGTCTCGTCCTTTGTGTGAGCTGCCTCTCTGAAATCCTCTGAAGAGACAAAGGGGCAACATCTCTATGGCCCCATTTGTAAAGGCACAGGTTAGTGAAACGAAAACAATGTGTTACAGGCTGGGCACTTGCTACTTTATGCAACAGGAGCTCGACATGCTGAGTGTTTGTTTGTGTATGGGGGGGAATTCCCACTGACAAATTCCCACTTAATTACAGTCACCATTAGTAGAAGACACAAATACCTGACAGTCCCTAACACGTGTGGAAGTGCTATTATCTCCATGCAAGAGATGGGAAACTGAGGCACACAGTGTCTGAATACCTTGCTTATGGTCACAGAGGGAATTGGTGGCAGAGCAAGGAAGTAACTTGCTGTCACCTGAGCCCCAGACTAGTGCCCTCACCACTCAATCAGCCTTCCTGTCAAATCCAATAGGATAACAGCACTATACAGCTTATTCATTCTTCGTGGGTGCTCCACGAAGATGGGCCCTGACCGAACCTGGGCTCTAAACAGCACTGAACTTTTGAAGAGCTCAGATCTGAACTTTACAACTAAGGGAGCAATCTTGACTCTGTGGAAGTCATTGGGAGTTTTGCCGTTGATGACAAAGTTTCATAGGAGGGGTATGTCTACATTGCAATAAAACACATGCAGTTGGCCAGTGTCATCTGACTCAGGCTCATGGGGTTTGGGCTGCAGGGTGCCAGGTCCGGGACTCCAGCCCAAGACCAAACATCTATATAGTAATTTTATAGCCCTACAGCCTGAGTCCCACAAGACAGAATCAGCTGACGCTATGACATGGGTGTTTTATTGCAGTGTGCACATACCCTGGATGTCTTGTACTATGCAAAGAAAACCAGCAGGGCCTGGTTCTTGGCTTCTCTTCATTGGCACACAGGGGAAGAAATGCCACTGGAAATGGTTGAACTGCATCTGTACTGCAGCTGAGACTGGGGAGACAGACATGGCTAACTATACTTGTGCTAAAATGCTAAAAGTATGAATGTAGCCAGAGGTATCAGCCAGCTGAGTAAAAACCCAAAGAACCCCCTTGGATATGCACTTGGGTTCTAGCCCTTTGCCAGATCAAAGCCTCAGAAGCGGGGGGACCCCGCCGCGGCTGCGGATTTGCTCCCGGTGCCCCTGGTCTGCTGGGGACCGTCTCCAGCAGACCAGGGGCACCGCAAGCAAAGCGGGTCCCATGCCAGAGCAAAGCCTCAGAGGCAAGGCACCCCACCGCTGCGGCTTTGCTCCCTGTGTCCCTGGTCTGCTGGGCAGGGGGGGCGCAGCTAGTGTGCCCCCCCCCCCAGCAGACCAGGCTTTTGTTGTGGACCCTGGGGCAGAGCAGCTGGGGCGCTGCCGGTTGGTCCCGCAGCGCCGCTCTGGGCACTACTGGACCAACCCGGCAGCATCCCAGCTGCTCTGACCCAGGCGTCCTGATTCAGCCGCTGCTGGTCAGTTTCAGGAGCGGCGCTACTGGAGCAACCCAGCAGCACCCCAGCTGCTCTGCCCCAGGCGTCCCCAAGTCAGCCGTTGCTGAAACTGACCAGCGCTGACTACAGGAAGCCCGAGGCACAGTTGCTCTGCCCCAGGCTTCCTGGAATCAGCCGCTGATCAGTTTCAGCAGCAGCTGACCTGGGGTTCTTAAGTTGAATCTGTATGTAAGTCAGAACTGGCGGTCAGTTTCAGCAGCGGCTGAATCTGGACGCCAGTTCTGACTTACATACAGATTCAACTTAAGAACAAACCTACAGTCCCTATCTTGTACATAACCCGGGGACTGCCTGTACTAGACCATCTGTTTGACTCCTTCTGCTCCTTTATCTTGGCTCTGCAGTGTACATGATTCTTTCATACTCCTTCTTGCAAGGGCTCGAGAAATGTGACCATACGTATCCAGGTTCCTACAGGTCCCTCGCAGCTGTGATTACACGGATTCTTCATCCCACACACTGACAGGCTCCAAAAGCTCTTCATTGCTCCAAGCAGAAGAGCGTTGTGAGCAATAGCCACCCCTGTTTCCATGAGGACCACTACACAATGAGTCAGACACCAGGAAATGGATTTCTAAAGTTCCCTGGGTTTGCAGATAGGAGAGGCCATCTGTTTACCTGTTTATGTGGCTGCAGAGCAGCAGCGTTCAAAGCGCTGGCCAGAGTGGCTAAACAGGTATTGCGAGAAACATTCTGGAAGTCAATAAACTCAACAAAAAACTAACTGTAGTACACAATGACATGATTGTCGACAATATAGGGAGGGAGAGAGCCAAAAGTCCCATGTGGAGGTGGATGGTTTTTGTTGCCCAAACTGGGCATTTGTTGCGACTTTTGTTGTGAAGCGATGTGGATGCTCTCTGGGTTTTGTCGCCGAAAACATTGTTTTGGAGACCAGACTTACAGGTGTAGACAAGACCCTAGTCTCTCTGCTGCTGACCCTCTTTTATCACCATATTTCCCTGTTGACACCAGTATGGGCAGGGCCTTGGTATGCATCCAGAACCCAGAGGTGAAAGTGCTACCATAATGGGGCAGTCCCAGTACCTACTACAGGCCTAGGCAAAATACAGCCTGTGGGCCAGATTCTGCCCACTAAGCCACCGGATCCATCCCGCAGATGCTGTGGGAAACCCCAGGCAGGCTCCCCGCTTGCCTTGCCCCACCCACACGCCGCTCAGAAACGCGGCTGCCAGGCAGTTTCTCTGTGATGCCAGAGGGGAGGGGAGGAAGGCTTCCAATTGGCTGGTTTCTGGCCAGAAACTGACCAATGAGAGCTGCTTGTTTGAATAACAGGCACCCATGAAGCACCACGCCTCCTCCCCTCTGGGGCTCATAGCTATTAGCAGAGCACATGGTTGCAGCTTTTGTGGGAGTAGGGCAGGCAGGGAGGCTGCTTCAGAAACTGCTGGCTTGTATGTCTCCTGGCCGGAGACTGCCTCTGGCATCCCAGCCCCTCCCTTCCCAACCCTCTACCCCCTGCTCCTGCCCCCTACTCCACATACCCAAATCCTCTGCCCCCCTCCTGCATCCATATCTCCACCCATACCTGGCACCCCAATTCCCTGCCCCAGACCATAGTCCCCTCCTGCCCTAGCTTACAAGCCAAACCCCTGTACCTCAATCCTCGACACCACCTCCCATATCCCAATTCCCTGCCCTAGGTCACAATCCAACCCCCTGCACTCCAGTCCAGCGCCCCTGGTCACAACCACGTCCTTCACCCGAACTCCCTCCCAGACCCCACACTCCCTCCTGCACCCCAGTCCCTTACCCCAAGCTCTCCTCTGCACCCAACCTCTATTTCAGTCCCCGCACCGCCTCCATTAATATCATGGAAGAGTGCAGCCCTCAATCACTTTCCAAATTCTTGGAGTGGTCCCCCCATCAAAAATTATTGCCCCCCCAACCTAGTATAACTGACAAACATATCCCTAAAACTTGGTAGTCCAGGCATATATTATTAATCATTAGTGTTATCTGAACTGCAGTAATGTTGGTCATAGATAAACACAGATGCTGTACAAAACACAATGACAGTTCATGCCCCAAAGAGCTTATAATTTTCTAAGTACAAAACAAGAGACAACAGATGGATACAGACAGATGGAGGAGTACAAGGAAACAATGAGCTAGTGCCGGTCAGCATGACGGGAGGTGGTCTCAGCACACCAGCTGCCCAACCATTGTCCAAAACTTTGTAGGCATCCAGTCAAAAGTAAAGTTAGTAGCACTTGAAAATAAAGATGGGCACCGCCCAGAACACTGAGCGTAATCCCCTCAAGTACTTACAGTTTGGCTCATGGTCTGAGCCTATTTCTAACACACTCAAAACCAGTCCCCGCCCCCAGAACTCTTTGAGGGTTGAGAAGTTTAGCCTGGGTTAAGCAGTGCTGAACGTGGTCTGAGAAAAGTGTGCGTATGGGGATCTATCCACAGATTAAAGCATACCCCCCAAGTGACTTGGCTCTATTTCCCCCCCAGATCTGCGAGCTGCCATTACTTTAAGACTAAGAAGCCAAAATTTCTTGTCTGAGGCCTATTTCTATAGCAAACCAGAACTTAGATCACCAGATCTGAACCAGTTTGGAGCATGAGAAAGTTCACAGATCTAGAAACTTTGGAATTTATAGCTCAGGAAATTAAAACTCACTCACCTCACTTCTAAATATACAAATGGAGTCTTTTGGATAACCATGGGGAAGATCAAGCTGTGCAAGTCTGGGTTTTAAAAACCAAATAAACCAAAAACCAGGGCATGGCCAATATAATGTCTGCAGAAAGCCTCAAAAATTAGCAGAAAGTCCCCACCCTTTGTTGCTTTTAAATTTCAGCTTTTTAAAAACAAACAAACAAACAAACAAACAAACAAACAAACAAACAGCTTTGCATGTTAGTATTTACCTGTGTGGTGCTCAGAGTTGTAAACTCTGACACTTGTATTGAGTATCTTGCAATAGTTAGTGTTTTTCATAAAGCCACACCTGCTGGAATTGAGCTGGCATGAAACTCTTAGTTTTCATAAACAAAACAAAAAAGAAAAGCTTCAAAATGTGGCCCAGATACATGCTAAAGGCTCAAAAACTGGAAGGCCAAGCTAAACAAACAAAACCCTTCTCAATTATTATCTTTTAAAAAAAACCCTCATGATTTTTAATTCGATCTCAGGATTGCATGACCTCAGAGAAATATCTTCACTTTTCCATGCCTCAGTTTACCCATCTGTAAATTGCAACATTAATGCTAAGAAATCCATCTTTGTGTACATAACAATATTCTACCAAAGAGACTTTTTCACAGTATCTTAATAAATCGAGATGAGGAGCCAATCTCTGAGCCGCTTTGGACTTAGCTAACCTATAAGCTGAACTCTTCACTGTAAACAGATCCTCCACCTACAGCTCGCTATGGCTAATTTGCCTTACAGCCTTCACTGTGGATAGATGCCAATAGTGTTATTCTTCTCTGCTCTGTGAAACCAACCAAAATCAGAAGGGACCACTTGAGACCCACTTAGCACATATTGAAATGCTTGCCCAAAGGGACAAGGAAAGGAACAGTCAGGCCCCACAGAATCACCATGGGCACCCAGAAAGTATGACTTTGAAATTTTTATTATTAATGGTGCCAGGAAAATAATTTGTAAACGTCTATCTCCACCCATTTTGTAGTGCTTGGCTCTGCCTGTGTTCACAGCTCTGCGGAGTTTGCTTTCCAAGAACGTTTGTGCAAATGGAATTTACGGGCCACAGGGAAAGCAAATATGAAGCTCACACACTTGCAGGACTCACCATTAGACTGCTGTTTGGTTCAGGCAGAAGCTCCAAAGGAAGGCTTAATGCATTGGGAAGGAGGCAAAAAAATGGGGCCATGCCTGTCCCCACCTAACATCCAGAACAATGCAGGAGGAACTTCCTAAGCACATTCTGGGGGTGCCCCTAGAGTGAAGTACTCTCTATCATATACAAGGTTTACAGTTTGGTTCAATGGTTCTCAGCATCCTCATTATACTATTCCAGCACCTCTGAGTAGTAGGACTGAGATGGTACTACCGCCCTCCCCCCCCCCCCCATGGGCTTGGGAGAAAGCTGCAAAAAAGAGACATCCAGAGTCTCAGACATCAGGGTCAGAAGCAGCCCAACCAGGACCTTTGGAGAACTTAGTACAGTTGTGAGTGACTTTCTCTGCTCTGGTGCTGCTTGTGCTAGCTCTCCCCCTACCCCTCCCTCAAAATCTCTTCACCTCCTCTTACCCTAGTCTCCCCTCTTACCCTACTCTCCCCCTCAATGTCCGTCTCCCTTCCCTGTAGCTGATCTCCTCATGTGAAACATAAAATAAAATAATAAATAAATAAATAATAATGGCACTGACATGACTTTTGGTGCATTCCCAACTGTTCTGTTGGTGTGTTCCTCATCTCCCCTCACCCTGTGTCTGTCTTGCCTAGGTAGACCATAAGCTCTTTGGGAGAGGGACCATCAAACAAGGACTCTGGCTGTACAGCACCTTGCACAGTGAATCCTTAGGCACAATTGGGGCTCCTGGCACAAATGGGGCTGTTTTAATACACATCAATAACAACAACCTCAACAGCTTGAGCTCCTGGCCATAAACTTATGGAGATTAAGGCCCCAAGAGGCCATTTGATCAGTGACTCTGCCATCCTGTTTTTCACAGTCCATTAAATTTCACCCAATTACCCCTGCATTGAGCCCAATAATTTGTCGGACTGTAGCATGCTGTCCAGAAAGGCATCTAGTCTGGAGCTGAAGATATCCTCCACTTCCCTTGCTCATTTGTTCCACTGGTTAATCACCCTTGTTGTTACAAATGAATGCCTCTGAATTCAGCTGGCTTCCGCTTTCAGCCAATGGTTCTAGTTCTGCCTCTCTCTGCTAAATTTAGTCCTTGGTATTTTCTTCCCATGAAGGTATTTATATTCTGTAATGAAGTCACCTCTCAATCTTCCTTACAATAAGCTAAGCAGACTCTCACTTCGTCATTTTTTCCGGGCCTCACATCATTTTTGTGGCTGTTTGCTGCCCTCACCAATATTTTATAGTCCTTTTTAGAATGAGATCAGGAGAAATGGATTTAGTAGTCCAGTATCGGTCTCACAGTGCTATGTACAGAGGTAAAACCACCTTCCCATTCCTCTATCTTAAATGCGTTCTTTTTTCCAAAACATGCACTGGGATTCCAGCTACATCTAGACTACAGGCTTCTTTCGGAAGAAGCTTTTTTTTTGGAAGAGATCTTCCAAAAAAATTTTCTTCTGAAAGAGAGCGTCTTCACTGAAAAAGTGCATCGAAAAAGTGATCTGTTCTTTCGAAAGAGAGTATCCACACTGACTGGACGCTGTCTCGCATGTAAGCTGTGATTGCTATGGATGGAATGGCTACCAGGGCACCTGTGCTTTTTCCTCTTTCCTCTTCTTCCGAAAGAGCTCCCTCTTCCCTGTCCACACTTGCCTTTTTGCGAAAGAGCTGTTTCGCAAAAAGGCTGCTTCCTCGTAGAATGAGGATTACCAATGCCGGAAAAACCCCTCTGTTCTTTCAATTTTCTTGTGGAAGAACGCAATTGCAGTGTGGACGTTCCTCAAGTTTTGTCGGAAAAACAACTGTTTTTCCAACAAAACTTTGTAATAGACATACCCTCCATGTGGCATTGTTTGTCCACTGTGATTCAGCAAGATCTATTGGATCGCTCTCCACCGGGCAAAACGTGGGTATCTCTGCAAGACAGCGACAGGAAATACTTCCCTTTGTTAGTGTACGGTATCTATTCTAGAGATTACAATCAGGTCTTTCCGGATGTATTTATACAAACATTGCACGACTGTCAGAGGTGTAAGTGGGCTGGTGCGGCACACTGGTAAGAACCAGCTGCCAGACCAGCGTGCACACGGGCGACTTTTTGCTCCCCTCTGTTGGCAGTCCTGCTGGTAGGGTCTGGCAGTGCTGCTGCGGCAGCACTTCACTGCTCCTTTTACCTGGGGGCAGCAGCGGGGGCCATGGGCTCTTCAAATCACCACCAGAGCTCCAGCACCCTCTGCTGCCTCTGTTGCAGCCCCAGAATTCCTGGCTGCCAGCCATGGAGGACTGGCTGCGGTGTGTGTCTTCCCCAGCCCCTCCCCTTCTGCCTGAGGCTCCACCCCCTCTGGGGTCCCAGAGCTGCCCACCCCACTAAGGACACCAGGCCTGGTGCAGGGCACACTGGTAAGTCTGGCGTCCACTTAAACCCCTGCCACCTGCATATTAAAGAGGAAAGCTGAGTGCCTTCTAAGGGTAATATTCCACGTGACTGAGGTCTAAAAAAGAACTGTTGTTTTGTTGTTATTGCTGCTGCTGTTTGTGAAACCCACACTCCAAAAGAGAGACTGTGGCACCCTTTCCTACAAGGCAGCAGGGAGGTGACATGCACTTCCAGTGCAGACTTGCCTCCAAGTTTGCTAAAACCACGTCCTATTAATCTATGTAATTATGTCCTGGCTCTAAACAACCCTGTCAACAAGTTTAAACACGGGGAGAACTGGAATATCCAAAGCTGGCGTGTTGCATACTGAACATCCCTCAAGCCTACGGTTCCCCATTGCGGTTATGTCTCACAAAATCCACTGTGTCCCTACGTCGAATTCCAGACAGGGCCAAATCTCACTCTCAATTCCTCCAGAGTAATTTCACCCTTTTCAATGGACTAATTTAGATCATAAGCTTCCTTTTGTGCCCTCCAGGCCCAGCCAGGAAAAAGAAAATTCACTCTTTCTGATTCTACCCTTTTTCATTCTTTTTTCTTCATCCTCCTTCTATGTTGTAAGTAATTAGAAGTAAATGAAAATAATTGAGGGGCCTCAATTGTTTTGTTGTCTAACTTTTTTTCACAGACGACTTGAAAATTGCTGAGGGTCTCGGTGGACAACTTAATGATCTTTCCAAATATTCTTTGTACCATTAGGTAGCTATTGTACAGTGCTTTGGATAAGAGCACTTTATTAAAATAAACATCTCCATGGCCGCGGAGGACAGCTTCAGGTGCCCCCGTGACCCTGCGTTGGCTGGCCTGCAGAAGTGGGCAAAGACCTACATGTGCGCTACCTAAAAATGAGGGGGGGGGCACAGTTCCATCAGCCATGTGCTGGGCTCACTGGCTGCTCTTCCCCTGGACTGCAGGCAGCCGCCACTAACCAGGTGGCAGGCAGCAGCATGAACACAGGCTAGAAGGCTTCAGAGGGGTGCTGGGGACCTACACCGCGAGCAGCCGGAGAGAAGTGGGGCTTTCCCTCTTCAAAGTGCCGCTTTTCTCCTGCCGGCTGTGCGGCTGCCCCGTGCTCCTCTGTAGCCTTCCAGCCTGTGTTCGTGCTGCTCACCACCTTCTTCCGGCTCTCCCGAAGCTGCAGCCTCCCTGCTCTCCTGTCCCACCCCTAGCCCTCTCTGCAGAGGGACTGTCCACCCCCATAGGACAGCTGCCCCCTGCGTGGGGGGTGTTGCTGATCCCAGTGCTGGATAGCTCAGCCATGGGGTCCCGTATCGCTGGGGAGGGGGCGGGGGTTGTAAATCTGCCCCTGGCTTGGAGGGCTGGGCAGGCCCAGCGCTGTGCTGTGGGTGGTACTGCGGGCTGCCCCCTCTGCCTAAGGCCCTGTTCCTTCCTGGGGGGTGCAGAGCTGGCTCCCCCACACCTTGCCTAGGGGGCCTACAGAAGCTGTCAGACCCCCAGTAAATAGTTGGTAAATACTTGAGGGGCAGTAACAATAAAGAAAGAGGAATACAGCCGGAGAGTTAAAGACAAGATACTGACTAATGGCCTGAATGGGCCCCATGCCAAACCCAGGACTTTGAAAAAAAGGTGGAAGCAGATCAAGATACAGAGGTGAATCCCTTGGTTGGACCCTGAATCTAAAAGCAGAACATAAGAACGGCCATACTGGGTCAGACCAAAGGTCCCTGTAGTTCAGTGTCCTGTCTTGTGATGGTGGGCAATGCCAGGCACCCCAGAGGGAATGAACAGAACAGGGAATCATCCATGATCTATCACCTGTCACCATTCCCAGCTTCTGGCAAACAGAAGCTAGGGATACCATTCCTGCCCAATAGCCATTGCTGGACCAGCCAAGTGGGAACTCTGAATGCAGCCCTCCCAACACGTTCATGCATTTTTAGAAAGCTTGGATCTGGATCTAAACATCGAAGCCTGGGCCCTTCTCTCCCTGCAACTAGAGAAGGGGAAACTGGAATTAGATACTGGAGAATTTTAGCCTGTGGGGTCACTTAAACAGTAGGACTATATAAGCCAGGGACATCACTGAAACTCCATAGCTAGCAGTGCTCAGGACAAAATGAGGTGTAAAACTCGGTGGAAACAGCACAGAAAGCTTCTTGCTGTGCTTGTGGGCTACTGGACTAGATGGTCCACGAGGTCCCGCTCAGCACTAATGTAACATTGGCAGATCCCAGTCACCTGGGGAACAGAATCAAACCTGGGCCCTCTGGAGCTTAGTTCATGAGCCTCAAACCAGCTGCTTGCTAGCTAAGGCACTAGAGCAGACTCGTTATTCTCTCTGTAAGTGGTCTCAGTGCCATTAGATGGGACAGTGCACCACCCCTAGGAAGTGTGTGGGTTAGGCTATGTCATTACTACAGAACTTTTCCGGGATATTGGAAGTATCCCGGAAAAGCTATGCCATGTCCAAGGAACGCGTCCGCTTTTTTGGAAGAGTTTTCGAAAAAACGGATGTGTTCTTTCAGCATCCCTGTATGAGGAAGAAGAAATGTGTCGGAAGAGGAGGTTTTTCCGAAATTTGGCCCCGTGTAGACGGGCCAAATTTCGGAAAAGCCTCTTCCAAAAAAAGCAGAAAAAGATACACCAATTGTGGTTCGCAATTGGTGCATCTTTTTCTGACGTTTCTTTGCAGTCTAGACTAAGGCCCACCAATACAAGTCTCAATTGTTTAGCCCTGTGCAATACTGAGGGCTCATCTACACTTAAAATGCTGCAACAGTGCTACCAGTGAAGATACTCACTATGGCAGGGGTGAGCAATAATTTCTGAAGGGGAGCCACTGCATAAATTTCTGAGGTGGTCCCAGGCTACCCCGGAAGGGGCAGGGTCTCGGGTGGATGGGGCAGAGACAGGAAGCTTCCCGTGCTCCCCTGCATTCAGACCCTGATTGGTCTGGGGGTGGGAGAGTGCCTGCAGTTTTCCCCCCACCCTGCCAGGGGTACACAGTGCCTAGAGAGAACTACCAGATGTTATGCAGATCTGGCAGTTCCCTCTAGGTGCCACACATCCCGGCATCAGGAGGAGACTTCATGTGCCACCCCGCTTCCAGGCCAGTCAGGGATGGGGGCATGGAATAGCGTGAAATATCTTGGCTCCCACAGTCAGGGGCGTGTGGGGCCTACAAGGAACTGCCAGCTGTTTTGAACAGCTGGCGGTTGCATCTGGTTCCACACACACCTGGTGGGAGGAGGAAACTTCACGCGTTCCCTTGTCTCCAGGTCTCAACTGGCCTGGGGTGGGGTGGCGGAGCGCAGGGTGCCTATGGGCCAGATCAACCAGCTTGGCAAGCTGTATCTAGCCTGTGGAGGTTGTCTTACCCACCCCTGCCTTATGCCTTCATAAGGTCTTCTCCATCTCATGGAAAACCGTAGCTCATGGGAGAATTCTCCTGTCAACCTAGTGCTGTCTACATTGACGGTTAGGTCGGTTTAACTACATTGTTCAGGGCTGTGGGTTACACTGACAGTTTCTTTATGTAGGCCAGGCTTAAGACTGAATGGGAAAGCATCAGAGGCAACGACAAACAGTCGCAATCACTCAAAGGTAATAAAGAAACCCTGCAACCAGACAGAGAAACGCCTGTTTCCTGTATAACAGAATGTGGAGAAAGATACTCACATCCATTCACTGAGGAAATCACTTGTAGCATGTGTGGGACATTGATCAATGCTTGGATCCTGGTTTGTTTGAAAGCAGTCAGCTCTGCAAAAGACCAAACTTCTGAGGAGCAGGGGAAATCGACTTGTAGACAAAGGTTTGCATTTTGTGTTACAACCACTTATTTCCACCCCTCTCTTATTTCTAGGTAAACCGTTAGACTAGGGCTACTCAACTTTGGAAGCCCCAGGAGCCACAATGATACTCACAGCACATGCTGAGGGCTGCAACTTAAGGCATATACATGCAAATATGTATGCAAATATATGCAAATAGCTTCTTTTACACTATGGGCACGAATACAAAGATTAAGCCTTAAGCTGTGGTGCTGGACCCAAACGTGGCCAATGTGAGCCAGTCAGCCCCTCCAGGTTCTGCCACAAGGCGAAGCAGCCAGCAATTCCCACAATGCCCGGCGCTTCCGGTACCTCCTACCTGGGGTTTAGAAACACCGACACCCTTTACCCGCCTGTTCCAGCCAGCCCATGCACTTGCCTGGGAGATCCCTCGCTATTGTGGAGGCCGTGTTCAAAGGATCCCACCCGCAGGCCATGTGTTGAGCCCTGCGTAAACCCAAACCACACTGTGAACTGCAAACAAACAGGCCGTGTGTTGTGTAGTGTTGCTTTAGACTTACTTGAATAGACCTTATTTTGAGTTACGGTAAGAACTCACAGGTGCTGTGTGGTTGACGGGAGCAGTGGCGTCAGCTAAAACCGGTAAACTGAGGGACAGTGCAATTTTGCATGCAGAGGATCTTCACCAAAAAGCAGCTGCAGAAAACAGGTCTATACCTTCAATGAGGTAACAGCAAGGGACACCATTACAATAGAAAAGATCGAAGGGATGCTATTTCCATTCTTAGGTCACACATCCATTGGCAGTATATGGGGATACAGAAAACACTTCCTCTAACCACACTGCAAATTTTAGCCCATCAGAGCAAGTTTCCCTTGCACCTGCTTCACAGGCCAGGCAGAAGATCTTCCCTAAGCTTCATTTTAACCATTTTGTTTTAATTAGCAGCACTTACGAGTCATTTGTCAGTGACCGATTTTCTTCCCCATTCCCAGCAGCTGCTGGACTAAATGAAAATTCATTAAATTTCATGTCCTGATACTAATGAATCAATTTTTTTGCCGCTCTCATTGCAGTCAGTGTATCAGATTTATTCCATTAATCAGCAAAGTCACTGTTCATCCTCCTTCAACCAACATATCGGCCTAGGGCTAAGAGAAGATTCTCCAATCCGGCTTCCATGGGACCAATGCAACACTCAAACTAGGTGCTACTAAAGGTTTGTTAATTGTTTTATTGCTGGGGGAAGGTAGAGTTTGTGCATGGTCCTGGAAACACCTGTCCTCTGTACATCCATAGACCTGGTGCAGAGTGGGCAGCAAGTAGTACAAAATTCTCAACAGCCTGCCACTAAGAAGGCATCTGCTGGAATTGAAAGGACTGCCTCTCATAGAGATAAAATTGTGCATTTCTCCAGCAGCACCGTCCATGAGAGGCACTCAAAGCTCTCTACTAATACCAGCAAGTTTAGCTTCATAAAAGTCCTGTTGGGAAGGAGGGTAAATGTTTTTAGCCCCACATAGTTCAACTGAGGCAGGGAGTGGGTAAGTGACTTGCTCACGCACATACAGGAAGCCAATGTTGGAGCTGGGAGAGGGCCTGATCCCAAGCCAACTGAAATCAATAGGCATCTTTCCATTGATTTCAACAGGCTGGTAATATAGATCAGAGCCCAGACCTGTGACTTCACCACACAAGCATTCTCCCTCTAGTGTAAGAGGTTAACTTAGGTGCCAAAGCCCATACTGCCTTTTTGTTTCTTACTGAGGCTGAAAATTCAAAATACTAGGTTAGTAGTGATGGGTTTTTTTGTGATTTGGCAACTTGTTCTGTAGAACCTGTTCTAAAACTAACAATTCATTTCACAGACAACTCAGAGACCAAAGGGTCAACTAATTATGGAGATTCATGAAGGCAAAGAAGAGAGTCTTCAAAAGCATTTTCCTTTAATGTGGTGGTGAATTGGAATCCACTCCAGTAGATTTGTTTTTATCATCAGTGTTAGACCAACACAGTCTACTTTGAATCCCATCCATGGTGTTTAGCTGCTCTGTAGCCTCAAGACAATGGAATAGTCAACCTTTGTCTTTGATATGACACTCTCCTTGACGTCTCCAAGCTACTGTTAGTAATAATTTCTGCATTGCTTTGACTATGCAAAATATTATTACAGGTTGGGCCTCCCTGATCTGGCCCCCTCGGGTCTTGATTGGTCCTGGATGAGGGATTTTGCCAGACCTGGGGAGGTCATTTCAGACTCCCTTGCTGCTGGTCCACCCTGCTGCCAATCCACCCTGCCCTAATCCCCCCCCGCCCCGCACTGGCTCCCATGGGCAGCCCATTGAGCCACATGCCAATTCCTGCCCCCTCACCCTGCAACCCAACTGAGCTGCATGCCTGCAGCCCAGCTAAGCCCTGCACTGTCACCTGGCCCCCCCAGCCGCAGCCCAGCTGAGCCGTTTGCCAAAGTTGTTGGCTCCCTCCACACCCCCCCTTCAACCACTGCATCGCACCGGGATCCTGGCCTCCCCACCCTTTGCAGCACGCTGGGACTTTCTGATCCTGGAACATCTGTGGTTCTCCTGGACCACAGATGTTGCCAGTCAAGAGAGTCCTGGTTTATAGAGGTGCAGCCTGTATTTAATACTGTTTTGGTTAAGTGATAACATAAAGAATGAAGGGTTAACTCAATGAGCTTTTGACACAGAATCCCATTATAGTGCCCTAGGACACAGCTATCTTGTATCTTGTTAATTAAAAGCCTACGGAAGGAAGAGACTAATGCCCCAATAAAGCTAGTGATTCCTAGGGGAAATTTAACGCTATACACTAGCGTTAGGCAAATAATAAATTACTGGGTTTGCTTGAAATTCCAAAAATAAAAATAAAAACACAAAAACAGAACCTCAAATCCAGCTGAGACTGAACTGGAGAAAAAAATTCTTGAAAATTTTGGCAAATCAAAAATTGTTTTGGATTATGTCAAACAAAACACATTCAATTTCGAGCATCTTGTAATTGCCTTGTATTTTTTTAAATGGCATGGAAGATACATCAAAACAAAAAGTTGTTGACAACTGAAGAAAATCAAGACCTCCCATTTAAAAAATTTCAGAACGAAACATTTCAACTTTTTCAGATTTTTGTTGTTGTTGTTGCCGACATGAGCAATTTGGTCCAAATGGCACAAATTCTACAAAATATTGTACTTTTCACCAAAAAAAGTTGCTGCTGAAAAACTTGGCTTGGCTTTGCTGTTCACACCTGGCTTGTCTGTCTCCATTCATGGGGTTCAAGGCTGAGTATTTATTCTGACACACCAATTTCCAATCTCACTGAAATGTGCCTCTTAAGAGTTGCTCCACAAAAAAAACCAAAGATGAACAGGGCAGTGCTGATCCTGTGTGTTTGGCTGAAAATAACAGACTTAATTTTGAGCTGTTGTGAGATGGCTCATTAGGCAGCAGTCTTCTGTATGCTCCAAAACTTATGCTTAATGGTGAACTCTGGCCCTTTACAGGAGTTCAGTTTGACAGACAGAGGCAGCTGGACCAGCTGAATTGGCCTCCTTGTCCTTATCTCCTTCCTCCACCTTATCTATTTCCACTAGAAATTGGATTTGAAACATGTGCCTCTAGATTGAAGCAGGGAGCTACTGTACCATCTTGCTACTCAAAATGAGCCTCGGATGAGGGCTGCTGATAACATCATACTGTTTCCTGGAAACAGAGCACTTGGGCAAGGACTCGTAGAAACAACTGCTTGCAGACACGGAGAAAGCTGAGATCGGAGCGATAAAAGCATTTTGCAGCAGTGGGCTCGTAATCTGCTTGCAAAATAAGCCGAGAATCATCGACTTGGATTGGGGCCAGCAAGCACCTACCTCCTATCTGACACTTCCGAGACATAACAAAACAGAAAAAGAGAGACACCAACAACCTGAGATGACCCTGAGAAACGGATACAGGCAAGGAGATGAACGGGAAGGCCAGGTGATGCTTTCATTGAAAACGTCTGCTCCTGGGCACGCATCTTCAATTTCTGCATCATTAATAATGCTGAGGAACTTACAAAGAGACTCTAATGCAGAAGCCTGAGGTCCTTCAAGGAACAAATGCATCTGGGTCACAACTGACCATGCAACTAAACAGAGCAAGGAAACGAAAAAAAATTAGCAACACGTAATAAAGTAGGCACATTTTATATGGATGATATGCCCTTATAGGAGACATTAGCATCCCTGGAAGACCCACACATATGGGGGCCACTCTGAGGATATGCAGGGGACATCTACAGTGCACACGTCTTTCAGAGGTGTGCAGATTATGCGTCCAGGGAGAACCTCCAACACGAGTTTAAGTAGCACCCTAGACGGTGAGGAACAGAGGACAGACACACCTGAAAGTACCGAAGTACATACTTTACAGGGTTCTCTACTTGCCCAAGCCATTCCTCCCTGTTTAGCGGGGTTCTGTCTCTCTGCCTCTCCACTGCTGGAGCCATTCCCCATTGGAGGGAAAGACTCTGCCGGGGGAAAGGCACTGGCAGACAGTGGGGCTGAGCCATTCCCCACTGCATAAGAGCATAAGAACGGCCGTACTGGGTCAGACCAAAGGTCCATCTAGCCCAGTAGCCTGTCTGCCGACAGTGGCCAGCACCAGGTGCCCCAGAGAGAGTGGACCAAAGACAATGCTCAAGCGATTTGTCTCCTGCCATCTCTCTCCAGCCTCTGACAAACAGAGGCCAGGGACACCATTTCTATCCCCTGGCTAATAGCCTTTTATGGACCTAACCTCCATGAAATTATCTAGCTTCTCTTTAAACTCTATTATAGTCCTAGCCTTCACAGCCTCCTCTGGCAAGGAGTTCCACAGGTTGACTACACGCTGTGTGAAGAAGAACTTTCTTTTATTAGTTTTAAACCTACTGCCCATTAATTTCATTTGGCGTCCTCTAGTTCTTCTATTATGTGAACTAATAAATAACTTTTCTTTATCCGCCCTCTCCATACCACTCATGATTTTATATACCTCCATCATATCCTCCCTCAGTCTCCTCTTTTCTAAACTGAAAAGTCCCAGTCGCTTTAACCTCTCCTCATATGGGACCCGTTCCAAACCCCTAATCATTTTAGTTGCCCTTTTCTGAACCCTTTCCAAGGCCATTGCCTCTCCCCTGCCAGAACCTTTTGCTGACACATGTAGTTACAGGCAGCAATGTAGACACAGCCTGTTTCTCATTTCAGCACTCAGATACATACGCTACACCAGAGCTGGCACTAGGCCTAAGTAGGCTCAGTGGGGTAGCAAATAGGAGATGGGGGGTCAGTTGCCCCCGGGTGCCATGCTGGGGGGCAATTTAGTTCCCCTCCACTCCCCCTGTCATCCTTCTGCTTGCCTGCTCCTCCTCCGCCTACCGGTGGCAGCTGGAACCTCCTCCCCACTCCTCCGCCCCCAGCCTGCCCCTCCTCCATCTCCACCGGCGGGTTAGTGTGTGCGAGGGCCCGGCCCCAACTGGAGGAGGTGGGGGATGACATGGTACAAACTCCCCCCTCTCCTCCCAGGGTTGGGCTCAGATGGGCACCAGGTTTGGGGTGGGAGGCGTGTGTGCAAATTTTGCCTCTGCCCCTGGGCGCATAACACCCTCGCTACACCTCTGAGCACAAGCAGCTTAAGGGGCCCCATATTTGCTTTTGCAGTATAAGTTCTCGGTGGTGGGCCCAAACGTATTTTTGCCTAGGGCTCCCCATGGGTTGGTACTGCCTCTGCCCCCCGGGCGACAAGTGTCATAGACAACAGGAGGTGACTCCCCAATCAGCCTAGTGCAACCCAGCCCTTGCTCGAGCCCCAGACGAGGTGCCCTCCTGCTGTTCCCTGTGCTCTGCTTTGGCTGGCCCAGGCTGGCTGGGACTGGCTGGCCTGCCACAGGCAAGGGACTTGGGATAGCTTGTCCTGGGGTCATACTGCTCACCCAGTGCTCAGACCGTGCTGCCCAGTGCTCTGGGGCTGGGGCGCAGCGCCCACACAGTCCAGGATCTTGAGGTGCAACTAGGAGCTATAGGGAGAGCCGCTGCTTTTGCTGCTACCTCTCCCCATGGAGTTAACGCTCCCCCTTGCAGTGCCCAGCTCTTTGCTGCTGCCTCTCTACACAGAGCTGGGAGCTGCAAGGAGGAGCCACTGTGGATAAGAGTGGCGTGGGGTGCCTGCACAGTGTGTGACTCAAGCTGGGTGGGGGGAACTTTTAAATTGTGCTCCCCCTCCCACTTTCAGCAGGAAACAGACAGACGTCGCTATCCCCACTGTCCTGACACAGGGCAGAAGACTGGAGCCTCCCCGCTCCCTTCCATTCTGGTAGGCAGAGAAGTGGGAAGGCTTGGGGGGAGCCATGAGCTGCACGTTGACTGTAAAAGGGCCCCTGCAGTTTGACCACCCCTACTACAGAGAGAGAAACCCTAAGCAGAGTCATTTCATACACCCATGTCCTGCATGAGTCAGATAGGAATTGACACTAAATCCAAGACCTACGTCTACACATAAAACCCTACATGGCACCGCTCCAGCACTTCCATGTAGGCACTAGCTATACCGACGGGCGGGCTTCTCCCATTATTGTACGTAATCTCTCTCCTCAAGAGGCTGCTAGGGTTGATGGAAGTATTCTATCTACAGGGATTCACCTTAACTACATCATGGAGGTAGTCATCACCTTAACTACAAAATGGTGGTCGACCTAATGTTCAGCACAGACCTCCCAAAATTACCACAGCTTTGTTGACTTATGCTGACTAGGTTTCATGGGGTTTGGAGCATGTCCAGCAGCGAGGGAAAGATCAGGATGCCAAATTGATTCCTGGTGACTTCATTGGAGCTACTTGAATTCAGCCCTAGGCTCTTGGATTTTCTGACCAGTTTATTGTGGGGCCTTAGGGAAAATTGCTTTTGGCAAGTCTTATTTTCTGAGGAAAAAAAAGAAAAGAAAAATCAGACTCCTCACTGACATAATCACAGAATCTGGATGTAGATAAGGCCTTAAGCTTCTCTGTGCCCAAGTCAGTTTTGAAAATGGGAATTACCACTTTTGAAAATCCCACCAAGTTAACCACATCTAAGAGTGTGGGTCATCAACAGCTCTGAAGACAGTGTACCACAACTTCCTTTTCTGTGAAAGGGAACTAGCAACACTGACCTCTCAGAGGGGTCAAGCCTAGTTGGAGATCCCCAGAGGAGAGGTTCTGTAGAAGAGCAGGATGTTACTAGATTGCACGTCTTGTAGATTCTACGGGCAGGGTTCATTGTACACGTCATGGGCTCCATTCCCCTCACAAGCTCTACTGCCAAACTGCCTTCCCCATCTCCTCTATTTCAGGAACTTCCTACGTGTCCCAACCTATCCCCTGCCAGGAACTGTATTTGCCACTCCCCCATATCATGCCCCACCCAAACAAGGAGTTTTGTGCCCTCTCATGTGCCTCTCCCCATTCCAAGACCCCCATTTTCCCCAGGGCCTCCATTCCATTCTTCCTTTCCCCTATACCAGGGTCACTTCATCACACTATCACCACCAGGTGCCCCATTCCCATCATTTCCATCTTTCCCTGCCCCCTTGCCAGGGGCTCTGTGTGTGATTCTATTCCCTTCTTTCTTTGCACATCCCTTCCTGCAGGCTTTCGGTGTGACCCCATTTCCTAAAGTAGAGTGCTCTAATCTACCTCCCTTCCAGGGGTTCTCGTGTGCCCTATTCCCCCCCTGCCTAGAGACTGTGTGCACATCTTCTCCCCCATAGCTGTTCTTATCTGGAACAGAAATGATCCACACTGGCAACATGTTAAAGAGGAGCTGGGGGTATTGTTATGATGAACACATTAACGGTTACCCTCAACCAGTTATTTAACCTATAGACAATTGCAGAGGTGCTTGCAGGGGAGGCTGTGCTAATCAGATGGCAGGAGCTCCACCCCCCTCCCCCTTTTCAGTTTTCCAATATTCCCAAAAGAGTATAAGGCTCCTAGGAAATTTTGGAGTTCCACAAATGGTGTGTTCAAAAGTTATCATGTGATAGCCAGAGAAATGCAACTGAGTTGAGTGTAAAGTCCTTCACAATCTCAGGCAATGTGTTTTGCACTGAGCAATCAGGTGAATTGAAAGAAGAAACTACAGGCATGAAATTACGTATGTTCGTCCATCATCTTTAACTAAGTAGGAAATGTGTCATAGTCTGAAGCCAGTCTAAAAAGAATCTGTCACCCAAGTGCTTCCACTCCAGGAATGAGTATGCTCTATATTCCCTATGTCACTATTGCACTCTTCTTTGTTAACATTAGTGTACCCTTTTCAGTCAGCTTTCTAATAAATGCTGGGTAATCTAGGAAGTGAAGTAACTGCACTACATCACACATTTTTTCCAGGAAGAGAGATTTTGAACTCAGACATTTTCAGAAAAGCAATGCCTAGGAAATGATGCAAACTCAGAATTTATCTGACCAATGGTGCCTCAGGTTAAAAAAAAACCTTCCTGACCCTTGCAGGTGATCAGTTGAAGCTCCGAAGCATGAGATTTGATTGTAGTCACTGACTAGTGCTGAGCTACAAGAGTTGTGAGCATGAGGGGAATGCTGGCAATTCTATTCTCCTGAACAATCCATGGATCATCCAGCCATAACCCTGCTGCCCCCACTTCACACACAAGGCATGGAATGTCTCCTAGAAGCTGGATTAAAGCATATCTTTTTTTAAAACTAGCTACTCTTGTCTTTACTCTTGGTGGTTGGTTTGAATGTAGACCAGGGCAGTCATCCAGGGGCCATGGAAGTTCCTTAAAATTAGGGGGGTACTTGTGCCCAAACCATGGCCTGCCTGCTGCTCCTTCACCCCAAGACCTCAGCTTAGCACCACCTCTCCCCCTCAAAACTCCACCCCCTACTTGCTCTTCTCTTCCCACTGGCCCATCACTCACCGTTATGGCTCATCAAAAGTGGCGAGTCTAGCCCTCCCACTTTTAGAAGTGATGGGGCCATTACTGCTTGGCATCCTGTGATCTGGAGCTCCTGGTCATGTTATTATCATCCAGTAGCTATTCAGTTAACTTTGTGAAATGAAATTGGTGGAGCACATTTCTGGCCCTCAATCAATAGTGCAACATCATCACAAAAGCCATCACCACAATTGGCAGACACTGGTTGCCAGTTGATAGTCACTGGCAACTGCATCAGCATCTGATGCAGATGGGGAAGGAGAGGCCAGAGTTATCTAGCTTCCTCTTGCTGCTCCCTCCTGGTCGACAAAAAAGCAGGCTGACAGGCGCTGCGCTATATGGTAGATAATAAACAGGGGACTTCATTTTTCCAGGGCTGTTAATTTGATACCATTCACAAGCTGTAAATTCACATTGCCATGAATTTTAATGGTGGTGAGAATGGAAACACATTAAATGTGAGCAAAAAGTTCACCCTGGAACATTTCTGCTTTTAAACAGACTTTTTTTTTTTTTGCCATTGAGGCCAATATATGATGACAGGAAGAGACGTGGATACACTGTTAAGCACATAGCACACAGCTTCCCCAGCAGTTCTAGTTACCTTCATGGTCTGAGCTTCTGTGCTGTGCTCCCAGAGAGAAGGAGGAGAGACAAGGACCATGCCCTGGGGAAATTCTATGCTCCTGGAAGCACAGTGCTGGCCCCTCGATGCTGTTGTGGCCTGGGATGGGGACAGGATCTGTCCAGTGGCGTGTCACATGAGTGTAGGTGCTGAGCGGATTGCAGGATGAAGGCAATGGTAGACAGCTTCTGTACAAAAATCACCTGGCTGGCTCTTCTGTAGCATTTTTCCTCAGTAGACCTCAAAGCTAATGTATTTTTCCTTCCCACACCCCTGGGAGATAGGCAAATGCTGTAATCCCCTCTGACGGGTAGGGAACAGAGGCACAAAGAAACCTAAGGGTACATCTACACTACAGAGGAAGATTGAAGCTGCTGCTGTCCATCTTCCAGGGTTTGAATTAGCGGTCCAGTTAAGACAGCTAATTCGAAGTGAGAAGGGCACTCTGGTTGATGCTGGTAGTCCTGTTTTCATGAGCAGTAAGGGAAGTCGAGGGAAGAGTGTTCTTCCTTCAACCTCCCACAGTGTAGACAGCGCCAAAAGCCGAGTTAAGTTACTTTGACTTCAGCTACGCAATTAACATAGTTGAAGTTGCAAATCTTAATTTGATTTTGTCCTGTGTGGACATACCTCTTATGACTTGCCCAAGATCACATAGTAAGGCCTTAGCAGACCAGGGTTCTGAGCCTAGGTCTGCTAAGGCCAATGTTTTCTCTATTTTTTTCCACTCATGTACAGAATAAATTTTATTACATGCACTGAGGCATGTGTGAATGTGCACCACCAGTAAGAACACATGCTGCTGGCTGTGGGCATTGTGGGAGCTTTGGTGATCAGCTGGGAAGCATTTGAATCTCTCCTGGGTGGCCATGCAATTGCCTTGCATACAGGAAACACTGGTCCCAATCAACTCCCCTTCCTCCTTCAGTGAACAGAAAGAGGCAACTAGGAAGTGAGGGCAGCAACAAAAAGGGGCAATTGAAGAGGAAAATCCTGGGGCAGTAAAGGAGGGCAAGAGACCAGCAGCAAAGAGTGGGAAGGAAAAAGGCATCATTAGAGGAGTTGAGAGCAGGTCTGGGGAGGAGGCAACTACCCTAAGGAATATGAATATGTATCAGTGAGGGGTTCTGGTGTCAACCTAAAGTACTAGAGCTTGAGAGGAACGACTGTGGGTTTCCTATGAGTAGCCAGTGTGCCGTCCCTGCTGCTTCATTTCTCCTGCAAACACAGGCTTTTCTCCGAGGAGTCGCAATTCACCTGCTACGGGAAACATGCAAGTTGCACCTGTCACAACACAGAACCCACACGGTGAAATGGAGCATACTTAATCCGCCCGCATTCCACGCTGCTGCTGGAGACAAACGCCAGGGGAACGGGAAGGATGCTGAGCCTTGCCGACAGCGTAAAGATGTTCTTCTTAGCTGCCAACCAACAACAAGCACGGCCCTGCTGCGGGGGGAGGCAGGTTGATTCAGAGAGAAACTGACACTTCATGGCAGATCTTCTGTGGAGAGGCAGCGCAGTTTCCCTTCCCCCCTTCCCTCATTTATTAGCATGAGGGATTTGTCTGCTGGCCTGCCGACAGGGGTGGGGAAGTAGGAGGGGAGGAAGAATGGGGGCAATTGTCACAGTGCCTGGGGGGGCAATTGTCACAGTGCCTGGTGATACAAAGAGGTACGGGGCCCCTTTGAATCGCCACTGGAGTGCTGCTCTGTGTGGCCCTGAGGGCTGGCTGCCCCGGCCCCACCTTTCCACTCCAGGCCTTGCCCTTTCTCTGGGTGAGGTCCCCCCACAACTTTCCCTGAGTCTTGCGGTGCCTGTATGTCTGGATGAAGGCAGGAGCCTCCTCTCTGATGAGCTGCCCCTACTCCTGCTCTTGAAATTACGCTCCTCCCTTTGTGATCTCATCATCTCCATAGCAACCCTACGAAACATGGCTCCAAAGTGGGGAGACTACGCAAGGGGGCAGATGTGCTTTTAAAAAGAAAGGGGGAGGGCCACGGTGCAAAGGAGGAAGAACAGGCCTGTGAATCAGAACAGGGAAGCTCCAGTCTCAGATCTGCTGGCTAGTGACTCTCTGAGTGACCTCGACCACGTCATTTACCACATTGTGTCTCAGTTCCCCTATCTGTAAAATCGAGGCAATGATAGACGGTTAGTTCACGAGGTGTGAATACCAGAACGAGTCACAGTGTTCCTGTAACAGTCTCACTTAATGCTGTTCACAGAGGAAATACCACCTGCCTACTCCTACTGGAGATGCCCCAGTTTATACTACTCAGGATTCGCCCTCTTGGCTACAGCTTTGCGCTGGGAATTCCTATTCCACTGGTTTACTAAGACCCCTGAGTACTTTTCAGTGTCACTGCATTCCAGGATACAGACCCCATGTTGCAAGTGTGACCAATTATTATTGTTAATTTTATGACTACTATTGTTATTTATTCCCATAGCACCTAAGAGCCCAGCCCCACTCATGGCCCAGGACCCCATTATGCAAGGTGCTGTACAAACACAGAACAAGGCTTCTGTTCTCAAGCGCTTATCCTGTAAATATGAGGCTAGCAATAACAGCTGGATGCAAATAGATGGGGGGAGCAGTGTTCCCTGTAAGCTAAGCACTTGTGCAGCTACTCAGGAAAGATTCAAATACCACCCAGCTGATTAGGAAAGCACCCACAGCTAGGGTTTGTTTCTACCGGTGGTGCACATTCGTGCATGCCTCAGTGCACATGAAAAAATTATTCTTCACACATATGCAAAAAATCCACACGTGGATGAACGATTAGAAGGAACATTGCAAGGGAGTACAAAGAAATAGTAAGACCATATGCATCAGCACAGCAGCCTACCCGTCATCAAGTTATTCATAAACCTACATTCTTTGTTCCTGGTTGTATGACCTTGTAACTGGCTGTATTAAAACTCACACGAATCAAAGGCATTCATCATATCAAGCAAACCAGGCTGGCTTTTCCTCCTCATTGTTTACCACTCTACCAGTTATGATGCCATCTGCACATTTTATCAGCAATTATTTTATATTTTCTTACAGATTATTGATAGTTGTTGAATAGCATCAGGCTGAAAATAGATCCTTGCAGGACTGCACAAGAAAACCCCTAGTTGGCTGATGAGTTCCCATTTGCAATTGCTTTTTGCAATTTAACAGTTATTCAGTTTTTAATCCAGTGGTCACCAACCAGTAGATCGGTTGGCATATCTTGGAGTCTCTGACAGGTGACCCTGAGAGGTTTGGCCAAGAGGTTATCAATCCCAGCATTTCAAATACCCTTCCCCTCCCCCAACTGCTGCACATCTCCTGCCCTTTGCCTCGGGAGTCTCTGCTTGCTGTGCTGGGCAGGGAAGGAAGAAGGGGCGGTGATGTCAAGGTGCCCCCCTCCCACCCTGTATCTCCACAGAGCAGAGAAGGGGCACAACAGGACTTGGGATGGAGTTTTCTGGCTGCTTTTGGGAGTGATGCAGGGCCAGGACAGGGGTGAGTCTGCCTTAGCCCCACTGCACCACCACCCAAGAGCCCACATCCCGAAACCCTACCCCAGTCATGAACCCCCCTCCTGTACCCCAAGTCCCTGCCCCAGCCCTGAGCACCCCTGCATCCAAACACCCTCCCACAGCCTGCACCTAGAACCCCCTCTGACACTCCAAATGCCTGCCCCAAGCACAGCTCAGAGCCCCTCTCACACTCCAAATCCCTTAATCCAAGACCAGAGCCCGCACCCCAACCCTCTGCCCCAGACTAGTGAAAGTGAGAGAGGGCGAGAGAGGGAGGGAGGGAGGATGGAATGAGCAGGGGTAGGGGCCTCACAGGAGCACAAAGGAGGCGGGGCAAGGGTGTTTGGGTTTGAGGTAGATCTTGGATTGCAACTTAAACTAAAAAAGTGATTTCGTGCTTAAAAAGGTTGGAGACCCCTGTTTTAATCCATTTAATATGGTCTACATATAACTCTGCCTAGGAAGCTTGTAAAGGGTGAGTGCCCTACCCAGCTATCACGACATAAGACAATAACTAAGCCACGCTGCCTGTAACTCACTGATGGTTCTGGTTATGAAATCATGGTTTTACTTGTTGTGTGGATGAGCCCTACAAAATAGTTGCTTCACCTCCCAGACCCGAAATTCCAATTTGTTCACTCCAATGACCTGGAAAGACAAGCAAAACAGCCACCTCAGGGAACACCTTGAGAGCAGCCCAAACTGGTACCAAGAGGAATATGTTGTTTTCATTATACATGATAGATGCAGCCAAAGAATGTCTCCAGACGAGGGAGGTTCAGCTCCACCCAGACCCGGACTTAGGGCCAGGTGAACAAGTTGGTTGCCTTGGGCCCTGCGTCTTCAGGGCTCTGCGCTGCCTGATGCCCGCCCACCTGGCCACTCGCTCTCTGCCCTACCTGGGAGCCACCCAGCCACATGGTGCAGCCAATCACAGAGACAAACTTTGCCAGCCCCCGCCCTCCTTCTCCCTCCCACAGGCACCATGGGGAGGCACTGGGCTCCGGCCCCACAACTCCACAAAAAGGAAGAGACAGAGATGGCCACTGGCCCATCTTGTGACTGCTTGCAACAGACCCCTGCCCACACCTGGAGCCTGCCCTGTGGAGGGGATGCCCTGGTCAGGTAGAAGAGATTATACCCAGTCTGGGATTATCCCTGTTTAGGGGGCAGAGTGAGGAGAAGAGAAACCCTGCTCCACTGAGAGAATCCTCCCCAATGTCCTGTAATATGATGGGGGGGGGGGGTCTCTCACATAAGAGACAGGAATAGGAGAGTGAGACCCCAGAATCTCACACATGGTGTAAACTTACACCAGCTTACTGAAACACGGAGTTGACACAATCATCTTCAACTGTATTGAAAATGCTCTCAAGTCAGAAAATTGTGCAATAACCTCCAAAACAAACAAACAAACAAACAAACAAACAAACAAACAAAAAATACCTTCAATACAAGTCTTTAACTCTGTTAGACGCTGGGAGTACTGACCTGATGTTTTAATAGAGGCTGTCAAATAAATTCCATTTGGGGCTTCTATTGGAAGTTTTATGGTAGTGTATAATGACATCATAGTGAACAGTAAAAGCATGGCAGATGACATTGAAATAGACACCAGTTAAAATGGGAGAGGGCCTTTAAACTTTGCCATCCATGTGCAAATTTTTTTCATCCATGTGCAGAATAAATTTTTATAAGCACTCAGGCATGTGTGAATGTGCACCAAAGTAGAAACAGAGCCTAGTGGTGGGCGTTCTGTTCTCCTGAGCAGCTGTACAAGTGCTTAACTTACAGGGAACACTGAATGTCATTCTCAGTCTCCAAGGAGTGGGAGTGTAAACTAGCAGCTGACGCTGTTATGGGTCACAGAAAAGCACAATGGGCAGGACTGAATGGAACTGGAGTGCTGATGAGGAAGTTGTGTCAGGCGTACCCCATCCAGGGAATAGGATGTCACATGTACTAGCAAACTAGAAAGGGGCATCAGGTCTGATCACAGGGCACATGATAATTTGTGGTTTAACATTCACCCACAACAGTGTTTTCAAAGGACCTAGACAGACAGACAGGCAGGAAATTTGCAGTTCACACGTACCTTCCTTCTGAGTACTGTTACACCACTTGACAGCCTTGGAGAAGGACTAAGTTTAATTATTTTCCTTCAGCTTCACTAACGCACTGGAGAGTTTGTAATGTGCTCGGGACATGCTGTGGTCCCTAATGTCAGCAATCTCTGGGCCTGATCTTGTCAATCCTTACTCATAAGAGTAGTTATTACTCAGCTAATCTGTCCCACTGAAGGCTAAGGGTTTGCAATTTCTGGCTCTATATTAGGACTGTTTGCTAAATATAAGATCCTTTCACATCACCCACACAGTCTGCAGCCTTGGGCCAAATTCCACTCTCAGCAGCGCTGGTTTAAAACTGGAAACACTCCACTGACATTAGTGAAGTTGCCCCAGGTACAAAAATGGTGTCACTGATAGCAGGATAGGGCCAACTATTTGTGTTAGGGTTTAAGCTCTGAACAATACAACATTTTATACAAAGTGAGAAGTAAGAATAGAATTTTTTAGAGGGAAAGCAGGTAGCATACCTACAAGAGCATATACAGAATTCCCTGCATTGACACTACGTGCCAGATTTTGCTCATTTTACTCACACAAGCACTCCAATAGATTTAATAGGATCATTTGCATAAGAAATCTGATCAGGATTTGCTCTGTTATGGCTGTAACATCAGCAAGTTCACGTGCAATGTCTTAATGGTACCACATGTACCACATGAAACTTGTCCTTTAAATCAGCTTCTGTACCTAATGATTGGAAGACAGCTAATGTGATGCCAATATTTAAAAAGGGCTCTAGAGGTGATCCTGGCAATTACAGACCGGTAAATCTAATGTCAGTACCAGGCAAATTAGTAAAGAATAAAATTGTCAGACACATGGATGAACATAATTTATTGGGGAAAAGTCAACATGGTTTCCATAAAGGGAACTCGTGCCTTACTAATCTACTAGAGTTCTTTGAAAGGGTCAACAAACATGTGGACAAGGGGGGGAGGTGTCCAGTAGGTATAGTGTATTTAGATTTCCAGAAAGCCTTTGACAAGGTACCTCACTAAAGGTTTTTAAGTAAAGTAAGTTGTCAAGAGAAAAGGGGGAAGGTCCTCTCATGGATTGATAACTGGTTAAAAGAGAGAAAACATAGGGTAGAAATAAATGGTAAGTTTTCAGAATGGAGAGAGGTAACTAGTGGTGTCCTCCAAGGGTCTGTACTAGAACCAATCCTATTCAACCTATTTATAAATGATCTAGAGAAAGGGGTAAACAGTAAAGTGGCCAAATTTGCAGATGATACTAAACTGCTCAAGGTAGTTAAGACCAAAGCAGACTGTGAAGTGATTGGGCAACAAAATGGAAAATGAAATTTAATGTTGGTAAATGTAAAGCAAAGCACATTGGAAAAAATAATCCCAACTATACATACAATATGATAGGGCCTAATTTAGTGATAACTATTCAAGAGAGAGATTTTGGAGTCATTGTGGATAATTGTCTGAAAAACATCCACTCAATGTGCAGCGGCAGTCAAAAAAGCAAAAAGAATGTTAGGCATAATTGAAAAAGGGATAGAGAATAATACAGAGAACATCTTATTGCCTCTTTATAAAACCATGGTACGCCCACATCTTGAATGCTGCATATAGATGTGGTTGCCTCATCTCAAAAAAGATACCTTGGCATAGGAAAAGATTCAGAAAAGGGCAACAAAAATGATTAGAGGTTTAGAATGGGTCCCATATGAAGAGATTAAAAAGACTTGGACTTTTCATCTTAGAAAAGATGAGACTAAGGGAAGATATGATAGAGGTCTATACAATCATGACAGTTGTGGAAAAAATGAATAAGGAAAAGTTATTTACTTGTTCCCATAACATAAGAACTAGGGGGTCACCAAATGAAATGAATAGGTAGCAGATTTTAAACAAACAAAAGAAGTTTTTCTTCACAGAGCGCACCATCAGCCTGTGGAACTCCTTGCCAGAGGCTGTTGTGAAAACCAGGACTTTAACAGGCTTCAAGAAAGGACTAGATACATTCATGAAGGTTAGGTCCATTGATGGCTATCAGCCAGGGTCAGTAGGTATGATGTCCCTAGCCTCTGTCAAAAGCTGGGAATGGGTGACGGGAAAGGGATTGTTTGAAGATTCCCTGTTGTGTTCACTCCCTCTGGGGCATCTGACATTAGCCACTGTCAGAAGACAGGATCCTGAGGTAGGTGGAGCTTTGATCTGACTCAGTATGGCTGTTTCTATGTTCTTATGGAATTTAATTTCACCAGACTGTACATACAGCACGTTACCAGTTAAGCCAAAGATTCTCAGTTTGTGTGGGTTGAAACTCCGCTGAATAGGGTCACATGAGCATCCTACCCTTCACTCCCTCCAGGATGGGGTACTGGCTTGGTGGAAGAGGATTTCTGAGGGGGACCCACTATGCAAAAGCTCAAGAACACTTGCACTAGTCTATAAACAAATGTCTCACATGATGATGTAGCAAAAGGATCTCAACCACAATTAATGTTTATTTCCATAGCAGTTTGCTTCAGATAGAAGTTCTGGGAAAACACTTAAAAAAGCAGGAGTGGGGTGGGGGAGAGTATGTGTGCGTGTGTGTGTGGGGGGGGATGAAGGGCAGTTGGAGTGACATGTATAATCTGCCTCCTGAATCAGGCTGTGGATCTTGACAGAAAACAGTCTCTCAGGAGTTTTGAGGTCTGACTGATTCCTGTAGAACCAGAAATATTACGAGAAGAGCCACTTTTGCAGCATTCTAGCACCTCCACCTCAGGAAGTAGAGGTGCAGCAAAACAACAAAAAGAATGAGTTTAAAAAACCCTTCAGCCCTCAAAAACAAAGTGAACTCTCTTCTGAACCTCAAAATAAATAAATAGCCTGCAGACAGCTAACTAACTAACTAAACAATTGTAGCTTACAGTTCAGCCTCGTTCCAATTTTATTCAAAGTTTAATATTATTCAAATTTGGATTCAAATTCTCATAAAAAAGTACTCCCGTGTTCTACTGTTACTCCTACTATACTGTAAGAGTTGCAACTTTCAGCAGTACCTGATCTGACTTGCATCAGTCCAAATTTGGAGTGCTGCCTTTAAAGGCTATGGAGCAACACTATTATAAAACCAGTGTGAGTGTTGAATCTGGCCCTGTGCATCTTACAACAGAAAGGAATAGCTGTTGACTACAGACTACAGTATACCAGAGTAACAGAATGAGTGAGCCACTTGCAGTGACTTTTTTGTACAGCCGCTCCCCGAGTTGCAAACGGTCGAGTTACGACCGTTCACACTTACGACCAAAGCTCCCAAGGAGCGGTCGTAAAGGCAGTCCCCGAGTCTCGAACGCGACCCACGCTTACGAACAGCGCAGTCAAGTGTAACTCAATGGGGTCCGAGTTACAAACAGATCGAGTTACGGCCAAGTGTTTGGTCCGTAACTCGTTCGTAACTCGTAGAGAGGCTGTATGTTGTCTTGTTTTGGAGCATTGCTATGGAAAGTTCTATAGCAGGGGTGAGGGACCTTTTTGGGGTTGGGGGCTATTGACCCACAGAAAATCAGTTGAGGCTGCACACAAGTGAAATGTAAAAACCCTCCAAAAGACAAAGAAAGAAAGAACCCACCTTTCTGACATGGCCCCGACTGAGAAGAAAAAAGAAACTCCCCCACATTCTCCTCACATGCCAGTGCCTGGGGGGGGGGGGGGGCAGGCTAGTAGATTTTGTGGGTGAAAAGCCTCCAGGCAGCACTTTAATGCACCAGCTGGGAGGAAGGGGAGTGGCAGTGCACAGAGCCATTTCTTCCCCGCCTCCGCCAGGCAGAGCCTGTGAGTCGCCTCCAGCACAGGCACTCCAGCCCCACAGGGGGATCTGTGGGGTGGGATGTGGGGCTGGAGTGCCAGCATGGGCTCTCCAGTCCTTGGGCAGAAGCCCCAACTCCCAAGCCTTGCACCTCGTAGGACAGATCCAGGCAAGCTGGGGGCCAAATGTGGCCCCTTGGCCTTAGGTGCACCATCCCTGTTCTCTAGTAATGAACATGGACTAAGAACAAGGTCTGTGCTATGTGCTAAATGGAGATATCTTGGTTCACCAGGTGATCTTAGGGACCTCACAAAGGGTCCTGTGGTAGTTTTAAGAAACAGAGAAATCAGAAGGATAGCCTCAGTGAAGTGGTCTCTCATAAGTCCCTATTGGCTCCGTAGCCCTCAAGGGGATGAGAAGGAGGGACTAATGGAAGAATGGTGATGAGGGACTCTGTGCCGATTTTCTCCTCATGCCACTTCCTGCAGTATGTGAAACATCTCAGCCATCAACGGCCCCTACAACACAGAACTGTAGCCCCAGCCCAGAGCCATAGAGATAAACAAAGATTTTTATCTGCAAGCAAGTTATAAACACTCTCGACTGTGCTAAGGTCAGCTCAGGGTTCACCACCTCCCTGGAGGCTACGGGTCTATCAGAGATCTCCGCCGTCAGCCCGCCCAGACCATGTGAGATAGGCAGAGACTAAAGCAGATACTAGATATAATTCTCTGCCATCGTCAGCACATCCTGTAACGCACTGCATCTCAAAGATTCATCTCAAAGGAGCCACCATAGGCCCACTCCCATTCACGGATTCTCATCTGACTTGACTGCTCCTGCTCTGTAGCCCCTTCTACAATTTGTTTCATGAAAGTGACACCACCTTCAAACACAGTGAGCCACAGCTGTGCTTGGCAGTGTTCTGTGCTTTGCCTGGCCCGGTTGTTTTTGTGTGCCGTGCTTGGGGCACTCCTGTGACTATAACATTGTCAGTGTGGCTATGTAATTGTGCAGTGCTTGCTGTACATCTATGATTGTTACACTCAGTTTGCCACTGGCTCTGTGAATTGTGTTACACTGTGCCGTAACAAGTAGGTGCTTTCAGAACTGTGAGGCACTCTGCAGCATCTGTCGCGCACTGATACAATTCACTTACCGTATATTCCGGCGTACAAGACGACCTCTGATGTTAAAAAACATCCCCCAAAAATCGGGGGTCGTCTTGTACGCCGGATGCCCCGCCGCCGGAGCCCCTCCGCGGCTTTGAAAGCCTCGGGGGAAGCCGGCGGCCGGGCATCCCAGGCGCGCATGGGCTGCCCCCCCGCCGGAGCCCCTCCGCGGCTTTGAAAGCCTCGGGGGAAGCCGGCGGCGGGGCATCCCAGGCGCGCATGGGCTGCCCCCCCGCCGGAGCCCCTCCGCGGCTTTGAAAGCCTCGGGGGAAGCCGGCGGCGGGGCATCCCAGGCGCGCATGGGCTGCCCCCCCGCCGGAGCCCCTCCGCGGCTTTGAAAGCCTCGGGGGAAGCCGGCGGGGGGGCATCCCAGGCGCGCATGGGCTGCCCCCCCGCCGGAGCCCCTCCGCGCCGCCGCGGAGGGGCTCCGGCGGGGGGGCAGCCCATGCGCGCCTGGGATGCCCCCCCGCCGGCTTCCCCCGAGGCTTTCAAAGCCGCGGAGGGGCTCCGGCGGGGGGGCAGCCCATGCGCGCCTGGGATGCCCCCCCGCCGGCTTCCCCCGAGGCTTTCAAAGCCGCGGAGGGGCTCCGGCGGGGGGGGGGGGGCAGCCCAGGCGCTCCTGGCGGCTTTGCTCCCGGTGCCTCTGGTCTGCTGGGGACCATCTCCAGCAGACCAGGGACACCGGGAGCAAAGGAGGCGGAGGGGCGCTGGGGTATAAGATGAAACCCTATCTTTTAATTAAAAAGATAGGAGGTCGTCTTATACACCCAGTCGCCCTATACGCCGGAAAATACGGTATTTCCCACATAATAGAAATTGTATTCGGTAACAAAAGCACCGCAAAGAAAAACCAGTGCAATTTTAAAGCAAACACATTAAAAGCATAGTACATCAATGGAACAGAATAAATTCAAGGAAAAGAACATGCTCATTTTACCTATGCATACCGCAACAGTGGCTTTCACAGGGCAGTGTATGGGAAACTGTCGTTGTCCTCGTCCCTCTGGATGGAGCGGTAGGAGTATGATGCAGCTAGGGTTGCCAGATGGTTGAAAAAAAAAAACACCGGGAAAAAATTTTCTTGGGGGAGGGAGGGAGACCAAAGTTGTTGAGCAAAAAAAAAAAAAAATTTAAATTAAACAGCATTAAAAAACATGTCCCCTTTAAGAGTTAGTGCAAGGATAGGAACAGGGGAGAAGTTGAGCACTAAGACCCAGAGGAAGCATTTCTTCCCCTAGGTCTTTTGGCCGGCAGCCATTTCGAGTCAGGAGCCTTGGCTGGGGTCAGGGGGATGGGGGCCAGAGGGAATGGGGGGGAGGGGCAGGTACTGAGTGTTTGTAGGGTTGACAGGTGCCTGGGATTTTCGTCTCCTGGCCAGGGAAAAATTCAGAAAATACTGGATGTTTTAGGTGCCCGGTATTCTCTGAATTTTTTTTACCAGACAGGAGGTGAAAATACCAGACTGTCTGGGTGAATACCGGACACCTGGCAACTCTAGATGCAGCCCCTGGTGCCTTGTGGAACATTGGAGGTGCATTGTAGGGGTCTGTGATGGAGTTCTCCCTAGGTGGCAAAGAGAAGCAAACATGGGTTGCTGAATCTGTAGGTCCACAAGAGTCTGCAGCAGTTATGTTTGCTGCTGGAGAAGGCCCCCTCATACCCTGCATCTCCCTCTCCTTTTCCTGATGGGATTTTCCTGATCAGCTGTTTGTTGGCTCAGCGCGGCAGCCATGTAAATTTAAATGAAGCCGCGATCATTTAAATTGCGGCTTCATTTGCCTTTGCCAAAAAAACAAATCTACATGGCTCCGTCGACGGAGCCATGTAGTTTAGACGTACCCTAGGGGATGATCTCAGAAAACTATATTGCACTGGGCGGGACAGAGGAGGGAATCATTCCTCTAACCCAGCGGTGCGCAACCCGAGGGTCGTGACCCCCTTGGGGGTTGAGGCTGTCTTCCTGGGGGGGTTGCAGTACTGGGCTGTCCGCCATTTTGTTTTCCTGGCTCAATGCCTGACATACGCACAGTGGGGGGAGTGGCAGGGGAGCAGACTGGTGGTTTAAATTAAAGTGGCCACAGCAAAATGTTCCTGGAGTTTTACCCTGGGGGTTGCAAATTAAAAAAGTTTGAGCACCACTGGTTAAGCTTTTAAATGTAGACCAGTCCTTAAGATGAGATTCCGGCCCCACCGAAGTCAGTGGCAACACTCTAATTCAGTTTCATAGGGTCAGAATTTCATTCTGTGTTCTCTCCAACTCCTTTTTCTTGTTTCCTTCAGGAGCAGGAATGAGCCATGCTTTCCTATTGGGGTTTTCCTCATGAGCTGGAGCTCCTATTGCTCCCACATGGTAATAAATCCTGTATGGATTGCATAGGCTTCCAGCTAGAAAATATGATACCACTGGAATTCTGTATATTGTTCTCAAGTGATATCTTTTATGGCTCAGATCCAACTCCCTGTAAAGTCAATGTACTTCAATGGGAATTGGATTGGACTTTATGTGAATTACTGTAATGATCCCTAGGAAGGAAGAATTAATCCCCATTCTTCCAATACATCATTGACAAGGATTTACAGCTGAGATAAAATTATGACTTTAGATAAAGACAAAATACATGGGCGTATTTGAGTAACTATTGTAAAAACAACCCTGATACAACAGTGAAGAGTGGTAGATCAATGCTGGTAATAACAACATCACAGTAATAAAATCAGACTATTTTGATTTCTCCCCCTTAATTTATCACTGGAAAGAGCAGGTTTCATCTTTATTCTGTAGCACTGTTTGGAAAATCAGCTTTTACGAAGCAAGCAGTGTACACTGACATTCTTTTTCCACCTCATTTTTATTCATTAAAAAACACAGAGCTTCAAAATAGGGATTGATTTCAAGCAATAGCTGCAAAATATTGCCCTTAGGGTAGAAGTTATCTTGGTTGCAAAATAATACACAAACTAAATTTCACAAGCTCTGTAATTTTTCCTCTCCCCAGGGCAATATTTTATAATGATGGTCCTCAAGCCAATTTTTCATAATACAAAATGTTCCGGTACCACAAAGTTTATTTTTTCCATAATCTGCCTTCTTCCACCACACCTATGAATCTCTTTCCCACTCTAACTTCAGCATGATTTTCTTCAGACCCTCATTTTTCTCAACGTGGTTTGTTAAACCAGGATCCCCATTTCTTCCTCTGAAACGTGTGTTTAACCTAAAGATTCAATAATACCCAGCACCCAGAGAGTTTTCCATTATTCACTATGGTTTGAAGACACCATTAGAAGGAAAGTTTGATTATCCCCATTTTAAAAATGGGAGAAACTGAGGCCCAAAAGTCTAGTTACTTAATTGAGATCACAGAAAAAGTTGGTCAAAACCAGAATTAGGATTCAGGAGTTCTATATTTCTAGTCCTGTTCTCAAACCCACTCTGTCTTATGTCTCTAAAATTCACAAAACACTTAAACTAACAACAAGTGATTTTAAGCTATATAGAGCAGCTGTTGAGAGCACCACTTTGTTAAGGGTTCCCATTTCAAGTGAAATTTTCTGGTCTTACAATTCTGTCATAATAATTAATGTCACAATTATGAAAATACTGAGGATAATGTCTAGACGTGCTACAGATGCACAGATGCATCACTGCAGAAGCACTGCTGCAGTGCTGTAGTATAAGCAAGTACTACAGGATGTCTTCTGTCACTGTAATAAATCCCTGTTTCTAGAGATGGTAGCTAGGGTGATGGAAGGATTCTTCTGTCACCTGAGCGCTGTCTACATTGGTAGGTTGACTTAATTACATCTCCTAGGGATATGAAGTTTTCACCCTCCATGAGCAATGTAATTAGGTCGACCTAACTTTCTAGTGTAGACTAGCCTTCGCACACAGGAGCAATCTACAGAAGTAGATCCATGTGTGCAAAATTACTCATGGATTATGTTTGTAAAGGCTTGTCTTTGCTGAGAAGACACATTAGTATAGCAGCAACTTTCTGAGGAGTGAAAAATACACACCATTGAGAGACATAGGGAAGCCGACTGAAATTGCGGTGTAGACTGCACTACATTAAAAGATGCATTCTTCCCTCCACTTACCTACCACATCTCCAGGAGGTTGATTACCTACAGTAATGGGAGGGGTTCTCCTGCCCCTGTAGGAAGTGTTGACAGTCCCACAGCTGTGCTGCTGTAATCTGTTAAGTGTAGCCATAGATTTGGTATTCATAGGACTGAGGCTTAGACTATAAACTCTGTGGAACAGGGACTGGCTTGTTGTTCTATGTACAGCACCTGGCACAGTGCAGTCCTGGTCTATGATTAGAGCTTCTAAGTGCCACTGCTATAAATACTAAATAATAATATAAAGGGGGACTATCATGCTAAGCATCAAGGGCCTTATGAGAAGACATCTGTGTCTTAATGAAAAAATGAGATTCAGGTCTCGAGTATTTAATAAAAACATCCTTGCCAGGAACAGCTACGGAAAGGAATTTTGAAACATTCAGTGACCTTTAAATGCTCTCGCTAGCAGCCTAAGCAAACATACACTTGGTTTTAGTACTGGCCAGCGTTCCCTGTAAGCTGAGTGCTTGGGCGGCCACCCAAGAGAGATTTAAATGCCACTTACCTGATTAGCGGAGCACCCACAGCACACAGCCAGCAGCACCTATTTCTACTGGTGATGCGCATCTGCATGTCTCTGTGCCCATAACAAAATTTATTCCACTCATTAATGGAAAAAATTAGAGGAAACACAGGTACCAGTAGAGATGTGTAGAGGACTTGGTACGTGGAGATGTTTCTTTTCACAGCTTTTGGTTACAGATGCTTACTTCATCTGGACCTTCCTGGGTATAATATGATTTATTTATGGTGTTAGCAGCAGTTCCAAAATTACTAATTAATTCAGCACTTTGTTTTCTTCAAATCAAAGTTTAATCTGGAAAGTGGCCCTCTAGAAAATGATTGGAAATTTTAGAGGCACACGAAGACAATGTTATTCTGAGTACAGAGTAAACGTGGAAGATGATTGTTCCTACTTCTTCCCTCGCTCTGTGACCTTATCTGCCCAGTGTATTTTTGCTAGCTGCCTTTATGCTAGCAAACCTCTGCATGAATTCTGGGTCAAACAAATGTTTTAGTATCATATGATCCAAATACATTTATTTGGGATCTGATCTGAAGTATGATTTTGAAGGGATGGTTCTTCTGAGGTTCTCTCGTGGCAGAGCTGTCTGAAGAGACTGGGGGATTGTGGAAAGTGGCACCAGCAGTTCCCACCAAGACACCAAGAAAAGAAAGAGTCAGATATAATTTTTGCATTTTAACTCTTTCTATGCCATCGAGATTTTAACCAGTTACAAGGTTTTCCTCAGAAAAAGTCAGGGCACATGGCACACAGTTCTCCCTCTCTTACCCATGCTGTATGAGGAAACTAACAGGGTCACATGCAAGTTGGCTTAGGTCCCATGTTTGGCTCTGTTGCAATAAATCCATGGCTACCCATGACACTACACGTGCCATGGCCCTACAGAATGACATAGCAACAGCCAGGTGAGAACTCAGATGATCCATCTCTGAATCCCAGTCTCCACATACTAAAGGAGAATCTTCACTGGAGAATCGCACATGGCCTATGACATGCAGCTGAGCAATTCAGATTCCTTTCAACAGTGCATGGTGATAGTTACATATGCACACTAGTCATTTCAATTACAAAGCCTATATATTTGCCTCCAACAGTCAGCAACTTGGGGTATAACCAGATGGCATGAAAGAGGATTTCTGTCTGCATACAATGTGTCCAACATATACCAGACACATTAGGATTAATAGCATGTTATCCAAACAGGATATATTCAATGCAGATCTTGATTTTGTAGTGCAATTCCACCGAGGACAAAGAAATGAAGCGAAGTCCATCCTCAAGCTCCTAAGTCCAGTTCTAGCCAGATGTTCCTCTCCCAGTGACTCATAAATTGCTGCTTACCCAATTTAAATCCAGCTAACGAGAGCTTTTTTAAAAAACAAACTTGAAAATTTGACCTTTCCCCTCTCTATTTCTCAATTTCTCCATTTGTGATGGGGGGAATAATACATCCCTTTGCCAGGAGTGTTGAGCCTCTCAGATAATATAAATTCAAAGCACTATTAATTTATTATTTATCATTATTATGATCATTATCATTATCATTCATAATAATAATAATAATAATAATAATAATAATAATATTTCCTGCTACATAAAACTCAGAGGTCTGGTTTGTGCAGTAGATTATTTATCAATGACAGGGAGCATCCGTAGCCCTCTGCACCAATCAGAAGTGTGAGTAATCTTCATTCATGCAGCCACAATGGCTCCTTTGCCACATCCCTCTTTAAAGCTTCATGATTCTGCTTCCCTTGGAATGGAATGCACTTTGCAAAGCATTGTGAGGGGCTCACCTAGTGCAGCTGGGAATGGGAGCCAAGATTTCTGACATCCAGAGAGTGACGACAGAAGGGAATTAATTGGACGCAGTTGGCTCATTCGTCCTACAGACCATGGCATGGTGATGAATCCACTCGCTTGGACTGGAGCCTGAGAACAGAACAGACACACAAAGCTAATCTGAGCAGTCTGTCTTGCCTTGCCCATCTGAGCACAGTGCCCTTGCTCATGGAAGTGGCGGGGAGGGGAGGGAGCTATTGCTCTGTATGCTTTGATGAAGCACAGCAGGGTATATCTACGGCCATGGAGACCTACCGGTATGTCTTTTTGGGTGGCTCCTGTGTGTTGTGTTTTAAAAGGATGGCACTCTAGGATTTCTATCTGGACTTCCTCATTCATGAGTGCACAAAAGGTCCTATAAAGCAGAAGTGGCAGAGAGACAGGCCCACGAACCAAATATGCCCCAGCCAGGCCCGGCCTTTGGGCAAGGCGAGCGAGGCAGTCACCTTGGGCCCCACGCATGCAGGGCCCCACAGCTCCGCGCAGTCAGGGCCCCACTCCGCCCAGCTCCTGGCCCCGCCCACCCTGCCGAAAGCCGCACGGCTGTACAGCTCAACGTGCTGCCTTGGGCCCTGCACACTCTTTGGCCAGGCCTGGCCCCAGCTGTTTTAACCCAAGTCCCATGACTATCTTTAAAGAGCCAAGGTGGGTGAGATAATATATAGACCAACTTCTGTGGGGGAAAGAGACAAGCTTTCAAGCAGCACAGAGGGTAATATCCTGGTATGAACATGGCTCCAACTGCACTGCAACAACTCTCTTCAACACAGAGATGTGTCTCACAAAGACCAAACCTCCGAGCACAGGAAGATCGTAGGTTTTTATGGGCTAGACTGCCATGTTAAAGATGAGGTGTGCTCTGGGGTGGATAGTCATTTTTATCTGAGGTTTAATAATTAGTGTTAGTTGAGCACTTTGAATATGGAGAGTGATAGATATCATGTGAAACAGATCAGGATTGATGATGTCTGGCAAGTTACCCACATGGCCTCCCACTGGGCATAGTCTGAGCATCCCTACTGTCAAGTCAGTATTAGTGTTGTTGTTATTATTTATTTGTATTACTGTGTGCGTAGGAGCTCTAGTCATGGATATGATTGCACTAGCATGAAGTCCAAGAAAGTCCAGTGAAGTGACTCAGGTGCAATTCAGAATCTGGCTCAGCATCTTTGAAATGTTTTAATTACGGCCAAAGACAAGGTGGACGAAGAACTTTCCAATTGAAAGAAAATGCCAGTTTTCATTAAAATAAGTGTTGAATGAAAACGTCTGCCTGGCGCTGGTCACTGCTGCCTGACAGCTGTTCATTGCCACGATTGCACCTCTCCCACGATGCACTGCAATCTTCCCTCCCGTGGCATCAGGGAGGTCACATGACTGTGGTGCATCAGCGGAGATGGAGTCCAGGCTCCACGTATGGCATTGCAGCACCATGGGCAGATGCAGTTTGATATGGCATTGACTCAAAACAAAAGTGCTTGCTTGGGTTCGCCACACCAAAACATAACTGTGACGGATTGGGTCACAGAAAACCTCTTGAGACTGTCGCTTGATGGGCTCATCATACCACTGAGCCTGCCTACTTGCTTTCTGGGGCTCCTCACTTCCCTGTCCTGCTGAGCCAGAAGCTCTGGTCTCCCCCAGCAAAGGCACAACGTTGAGGTCACAGCCCCCTGGCAGAGTAACATTGAACAAGCTCAGTTCTGAGTCTTGAAACAGCACCCTGATGCTTAGCCCCAGTGGGATCAGAATCCCAAATAAATCCGTCTTACTTTGTATAAAAGTTTCATACAGAGAAAGCTCATAAAGTTCACTCCCTTTATCAATGAAAGGGAGATATGCACAACTGTTGTTCCTCCCTCAGGCAACAATTATTACACTGGGTTGGTTATTAAACAAAAGTGATTTCATGACCTATAAAAAAGTAGGATTTAAGTGGTTGTAAGTGATGACAGACTGATCAAAGGAAGTGACTAAGCTAAAATAAAACAAAATGTGCCAGCTAAGATTAAAACTGTAAGAAACTTTTTACATACAATTTCTTACCCTAACAGTAGTTTTAATGATCTTTTCTCTCAAGCGAGGCAGCTTCCTAATTTGGTCTCAGTCCTTCCCACTGTTCAGTCTTAGATGTGTCATCTGGGTGGTAAGCAAAGGGTGTCTTCCAACTGCCAACTTCCCCTTTGTTTGGTTCTCTGCCTATAAATAGATTTTGCCCAAGGTGGGAATCCTTTGTGTTCAGCTTCAAGCCTTTCACGCCCCTATGGAAAAGTGCAAAATGGTTTCCAAAATCTGGTGACCTGGCCTCATGTCTTGACAGGACTAACAATAGTACCGTCTTTCAGAAAAAACAAGACTATGTACAGATCATTGGTTTGAGCACTGGGCCATTAAATTCTTTAAGTACCACTAATGGCTTTTATTATAAGACCTAGATTAATAAATGGGTTTACCCTTCATATTTCCAACTTAACATACAAGAATGAAACAGGTACACAAATATAATATATACATTCAGTGGATTACAAGCTTTTCAGTGAGAGATTACATGCCAGATTTTGCAAAAAGCATATTTGAGTTATGCATATTCATACTCAAAAACACATTTCCTTAAAAATATGAGGGCACAACCTCACAAAAACATTCAGTGTTATTGGAACAATTTGTGTAATGGGTGTGCTGAACCTAAGCTAGTGAGCAGACCATGAGTGGCTCTCCTTCATCTCAAGATTGTTGCAACCAAGACGGTCTCCTGGACAAGGGTAGTTTTGCTAACTGTACTTGCGCACCTGGAAATTGCAAGATGTGTTGATTGAACCATAGCTGTGCTTTGATTGTATGCAGAGGGAGCACATGGCTCTCACAGTCAGTGTTGTGTGCAATCAGCAACCCCCTCATTTCACATGCCCTTGCTTTACATGCGTATCATTAATACCAGTAGGAAAAAAACGGTATGAAGGGAAACCAGTGGAATCTGGCAACCTTGTACCTGGGCAACAGTAACCTGTTTCAGGGGCCACACTTAGAACCCCAATGGGCTGCATGTGGCCCACGGGCCACAAGCTGCCCATCACTCCTGTATATGATGGAAACACCTTCACATTAGAGGGTGTAGCATCACGCCTTGTTCCAGGAACCCCGAAAACATTCCAAAAATTTGTAATTCAGAGATGTCTACATTTTTCATTCCATGGAAAGGTTCAGTATTTCAACATTTCCTCCCAGTTCAGGACAAAAATAAAGACCAACATTTGGAAGAAAAGAGTTTGCATGAGTCCTGCCCGGCTCTACGGCTGTGTCTAGACTGGCAAGTTTTTCCGCAAAATCAAATGATTTTGCGGAAAAACTTGCCAGCTGTCTACACTGGCCACTTGAATTTCCGGAAAAGCACTGACGATCTCATGTAAGATTGTCAGTGATTTTCCGGAAATACTATGCTGCTCCCGTTTGGGCAAAAGTCTTTTTCCGAAAGACTTTTGCGCAAAAGGGCCAGTGTAAACAGCACAGTGTTTTCCGCAAAAAAGCCCTGATTGCGAAAATGGCGATCGGGGCTTTTTTGCGGAAAACCGCATCTAAATTGGCCACGGACGCTTTTCCATAAAAAGTGCTTTTGCGGAAAAGCATCCTGCCAGTGAAGACGTAGCCTGCGTGTTTTGTGAATAAAGAGTACTTCAGCCGTTTGTGCTGCAAATCTAACCTTTTCCCAGCATTCCTATATACAGAGACACACAGATACAAATACTGTGAGCCAATTCCTCAGCTGATGTAATTCCATATATCTGCATCGACTTCAATGGTCTTCCCCTAATTTACCTCAGCTGAGAAGCTCGGCGGTATGTTTTCTGTGTTTTCATAGATACATAATTTATTACTATTATGGCATTTTAATTGGTCTGTGCAGTATCCTGCCTGTCTTGGCTGAGAGAAAACATGTTTAGCAAATTATTAATATATTATTATATACTTTAAAATACCCAGTAATTATGTTCATGAGGAACCAATGCAAAAATCAGGAGAGAGTTGATCTCTTGCAAGCCTTACACAGTGCAAGTATAATTGATCACATTGGACTTGACACTCTTTGAAATCACTGACAGCACTTCCCACTGGCTTTGATGGGTAGGAGTAGCAGTAGGAGAGGACCCGAGTAATGCTGATCTAAGAATTTTTGCTTTAAGGGCATTAATATCGTTAGATTGAGACTTTTAGTTTCTAGTTTGGTTTGGATGAAGTAGAACCACACCACCAGCTGGAAATTCTCCAGTGGGTCATTTCCCTTCTGTTTACTATTTTGTTTCTTTCAAGTTTGACAGATCAGAGTGATGCAGGTTAGAGTTTATGGCAAAAACGTTTTCAAGACAAAGTCTGTGACCCACTCACCACTGCCAGCTATTTCACACAGAGCCATCATTGCTCCAGATCAGCCACAGCAAAGTAGAACTTGGCAAAACTTTTCCAACTGAATGTTTTTTCCATCTGGAAGTGGCAATTTGATTACATAGAAATAGTTTTAGGGAAACATATAGCTTTTTTCCCCACATTTTAACAGGAAATTATCAAAATATTTAGTTTAAAAAAAGTTGAAATGCTTTGTTTCAGCTGAGTTTTGGCTTTAAATACTATATTAATTGTAATAATATCAAATAAAATGTTTTAACTTTTATATTATAAATTGAAATGATAATGTCAAAAATAAAACTTTTTGATCTTATCAAACCTAAACATTGTGGTAAAGTTGAAATGAAATATTTCAGAATATTTCATTTAATAAACCCCCCTCAGATTTTGACTTCTCTTTCTGGTTTAGAACAAAACAAAATTTGAAATCTTAGGAATTTCCTGGAAATTCCATTTTTCTATCAGCTGTACTGCTGAATTATTATAACCGGATAGCTAACTAGCTTGCAAGATTGATTTAAAACATCACCTAAGGGTATAATTCTCTACTGCCTTGCATTTTATGCCTGTACAAAGTGAGAACAAAGTGCTGCAATTGTATGTTTTGCATAGGTGTAAATTACAATATAAAAAGCAAGAGACCGAGAAATCAAACTCTCTCGCTCCATCTAGTCTTTAAAGTGCTACATAGTCCTGTATTTTGCTCCATCTAGGTTTTCCTAAGGTCTAGCTCAGCAGTAAGCTCCAGCAAAAGTCATCCATCTACAGCAAAGGATCAAAATGGGCAGCAGCAATGCATGCTTGTTCACACAGCCTAGCCAGGATACCTCACTCCTCTGTCCTGGAGGAACGTGTGATAGGGTCCATCAGCCTTTATTTTTGCATTCCATCTTTGGACAATCCATGGAGGCTGCCAAGAACACATCAGCTAGGATGGAAACATGCTTTCCTGGGCTCAGACCCACCAAACCCATTTCACACCCTGATACACAGAAGGCCATTGTATAAATCTCAGCCTAGTGTAAAGATTAATTTCTAGTCTTTCCCCTCATGGTTCTGTCTCATATGTCATAGGGTTCAAATAGAAGATGCCAACTGTCTCTCTCCTTACTGACAATGAGTAGTGTTATTTATTGGGCAGCACCTAGAGGCCACCTATCTGGGACTCATTGTGCTAGGTACTGTATGTACATCTATGGAAAAGATGGACACTGCCTTAGAGAGCTTATCAACTAAATAAATTAATATAATGTATTTACTATCAAGTGGGTTTAGCAAAATCCATATTCAAGAACTCTGAAAGAGTTTGTTTGACCAGCTTATGCAGTGGGACTATTTTGACGTGTCTCTGGAATAAATATAATGGAGCTATTCTCATTATAACCCACTGGCTTAAAGTCCACGTGAGGCTCTAAGAAGGCCTACAGGCCCCCAAAATGATTTGCACGAAAGGCTTTTGTTTATTGCTGGCTCTGCTTGGGGTAGTTAATTGTGGGTTCTGCGCATTGCATCTGTGAGAGATTAAAAAAGCAAAACAAAAAACAGTCCTCAGCTAGTCACATAAACACAGCTGTACACCCTGGCGAACATACCCACTCTGACAATATACAATCTTTGCTGGAGCACCCAGGAGGCGTTGCCAGTACGCACTTTCTGTCTCTCTTACGTATAACCCTTCCTCTTGGTTGGGGTATCACTTACTTAGCATCATAAACATATATGGTGCTGTATATATAGCCAAACTATGCCCTCACGGGAATCAATCTTGCTTTCTCTATGGACAGGATTTAACCCAAAGAGTAAGACAAGTTCCTTACCCCATAGCTCTTACAATGGAGATAAGATAAAGATGAGATAAGAGCCTCGACTCAGCTGTTCACAGTGTTCCAGCTCTGCGAGGGACAGGGAGGAGCAGGCAATTTGCACACTCTGAAAGTGCTGGAAGGGAGGGGGAGGAGCAGGTAAGTGCAGGGCTTTGGTACTCCAGTGTGTGAGAGGTGCCTGGGGGAGCAGGGAAACCATTGGGGTCATTAGCCCCCAGATAAAACCCCAGTGGGCCATGGGCTGCCTGTGGCCCATTGAGGTGAAGAAGGGCCACTCATGCGCCCATTCACCATTCCTAGTTCATAGAATCATAGAACACTAGAACTGGAAGGGACATCAAGAGGTCATTGAGTCCAGTCCTCTTCCCTTACGGCAGGACCAAATACTATCTAGATAATCCCTGACAGATGTCTGTCCAACCTGCTCTTAAATATCTCCAGTGATGGAGATTCCACAACCTTCCTAGGCAATTTAGTCCAGTGTTTAACCACCCTGACAGTTAGGAAGTTTTTCCTAATGTCCAACCTAAACCTCCCTTGCTGCAGTTTAAGCCTGTTGCTTCTTGTTTTATCATTAGAGGCCAAGGAAAACAATTTTTCTCCCTCCTCCTTGTAACACCCTTTAGCTACTTGAAAACTACTATCATGTTCCCGCTCAGTTTTCTCTTTTCTAAACTAAACAAGCCCATTTCTTTCCATCTTCCCTCGTAGGTCATGTTTTCTAGACCTTTAATCATTCTTGTTGCTCTTCTCTGGACCTTCTCTAATTTCTCCACATCTTCCTTGAAATGTGGTGCCCAGAACTGGACACAATACTCCAACTGAGGCCTAATCAATGCAGAGTAGAGCGGAAGAATGACTTCTCGTGTCTTCCTCACAACACTCCTGTTAATGCATCCCAGAATCATGTTTGCTTTTTTTTTTTGGCAACAATGTCACATGGTTGACTCAGAATTAGCTTGTGGTCCACTATGACCCCTAGATCTCTTTCTACAGTACTCCCTCCTAGACAATCACTTCTCATTCTGTATGTGGTTGCTCATCCCTGCTCTAAGGACTGTGCTGTCTCAGTGGCAGGCAGCAATTTTGTCCCACTCTCAGAAGAAATTCTTCCAGAATCCCGGTGTGGCTTCTGACCATTCCGAGGAACAGTGGACTTGATCTTCATCGCTTGGCAATTGCAAGAAAAATGTCGTGAACAAAATCAAGCATATACATGAGTTTCATCAACCAGACCAAGGCGTTCGATTCAATCAGTCGTAGCACCCTGTGGTCCATTCTCTCAAAGATTGGTTGCCCCCCAAAATTTGTCAGCATCCTGAGGCTGCTTCATGACATTATGACTGCTACAGCGCTGAGTAACAACGGATCCCGAAGCAACCCTTTTGAGGTCAAAACGGGAGTCAAACAAGGCTGCGTCATTGCTCCAGCACTGTTCTGCATCTTCATCACTATGACCCTTCATCTCATTGACAGCAAGCTTCCAGATGGCATTAAGATTGCCTTCAGAACTAATGGGAAGCTTTTCAACCTCAGGAGACTGAAGGCCAAAAGCAAGACCTCCACGACTTTGATAACGGAGCTCCAGTATGTGGATGACAATATGGGCACGGCTCTTTCACCAATAGCTCTTCAGACCATCTTAAGAGCTTTTACTGAAGCGTACGAGAATCTTGGCCTCACACTGAACATCAAAAAGACCAAGGTGCTCCATCAACCCTCACCAACGGGACAATCTCATGTACCACCTATCAAAGTCAATGGAGAACTGCTGGAAAACGTGGAGCATTTCCCGTATCTTGGTAGTCATTTCTCCGCCAAAGTTGACGTTGACACGGAAATCCAGCATTGCCTGAGCTGCGCAAGCTCTGCTTTTGCCTGCCTGAGACAAAGGGTCTTTGAGAACTGGGACATCAGTGTCAAGACAAAGCCCCTTGGGTACCGTGCAGTGATTGTTCCAACACTGCTATACGCATGTGAAACCTGGACAACATATAAGTGTCACATGACAGCACTTGAACAATATCATCAAGCTGCTTCAGGAGAATCCTAAATATCCCTTGGGAGGATAGGCGCACAAACACTAATGCCCTGGAAGAGTCAAACATGACCAGCATCGAAACTATCATCATCTACTAACAACTTCTCTGGACTGGTCATGCGGTCCAGATGCCTGATCAGTGCTTCCCAAAACAGATTTTGTTTTCTGAGCTGAAAGAAGGAAGGAGGAGTGCTGGGGGCCAGAGGAAGCAATTTAAGGACATGTTGAAGGCAAATATTAAAAAGTGTGGCATCGGTGTGACACCTGGGAGAACTTTGCCTGGGACCATCGCCAGTGGAGAGCGGTAATCCATGAGGAGCTGGTGCAATTTGAGAGGTCCCGCCACAACGCAGACAAGGAGAGAAGGAGAAAAGAGTGGCAAAGACTGCCCTGCATCCTTCCAATAGCCACCAGCACCTTCCCCTTCTGTGATAAGACCTGTGGCTCCAGAATTGGGCTGGTTAGCCATCTACAGATCCACAAATAGGAGGGTGACAGGAAAACGTCCCTACCCAGAGGGACTACTAAGGAGGTGGCACAAGGAAGAGCTTTGCACCACAGTTCGGAGGGTTGAGGAACCAAATGGAGCATCCTTGAATCAGGGCTTGTGACTGGTAAACGTCAGCATGGAGGTCCAGGTTGCTGGTTCAGATATCTCAGAATGGGATCCTAAGTGGGATCCTTCAGGCCTCCTGTTGGTTTGCCAGATAAGCTCTAATGGTGATGGACCAATTACCCTTTCGTAACACAGGGGGATGCAGCAGAAAATCCATTCTGAAGGTGCCTGGGAAGGTGTTGCTTCTTCTTTCCTCCTATCTGCTGTGGAGGTGATGATACCTCACCCTCGTGCAAAGATCTCCATCCTATGCAGGTGGGAAGCCAGTGCTCTGCTAGGCAGTGGAGCTTCATGTCTTCCCTAGGTTTGTGATACTTCAGGCAAAACATAAATCAGAGGACATTCAGGTTAAATGAAAATCCGAGGAAACCTGGGGAATGAATTTGGGATGCAGCCTCAAGGATTCGTTGTCTCTCTGGAAGATGGAATAAGGCGGATCGGGCATAAGGATCTCAAGCTCACCTCCCCTGCTGGCCAAGGTGAGAACTGTGAAAAATACCTTCACCGGTAAGAGCAATAGAGAGCAGGAGGCCAAAGCTTCAAAAGGCAGCGGGCACCAGGTTCAGGTCCCCTGCTTGTGCTGGCCTTTACGCTACTGGGAATGTTCTCACTACACTTGTTAAAAATATTATTCTTGTGGGGTAGGTGACAATCAAGCAGTTTTCGACCTGGGTGTGGAAGGCGTTAGAGATGGCTAAATGTACTCACAGTGAACGGAGCGAGAGCCTGAAGTGCTCCACAATAGTGAAATAAAGGGACTGTTAGTGGAAGTGCTCAGGAATAAAGGGACTTCTGGCCTCCTCTGGAGGTAATTGACGCGCATGGTGCCCTAGGGAAAAATACTTCCATTTGTCACCGTAGCCCTTCCTCATACATTCTGGTACTGAGCAGGACAGCCTGGACCTCCAGCAAACAGGATTCATTAATCCCATTGACGATCTGGAATCCAGGCTGTCAGAAGGAGGGATGCCAGGTTGGGATGGCTGGTTCCGCCTCTGTTCTGCTACAGTCGGCTCAGCAACATTTTGGAGTGGATGCAGGAGTGGCAGGCCATGTGAAGACCCCTCATGAACTAGAACAGTCTCCGCCACTAAGGAGATGTTAAGATTCCCCTTGCCTTGTCTATCCAGATGTTCCTATGGATGCTTAGGAAGAGAGGAACAGGAGGAAAGGAAACATCAGTGGATCACATCACCGCTCTAGGAAGGCATTCCCCTGGGAGAAGCATCCCAGTGCTTTCTGAAAGCAGAAAACTTGGCACTTCTTGTTTGGCTGAAGGACAAAGAGGTCTCAAGATGGGACTCCCCACTGGCAAAATACCTGCAGGATCAGTGGTGAGCAAAGCTCTAACTTGTGGTCCCTGTGAGTCTATCTGCTAGAGAGCTCTTTGCCCTAATATGTGCACTACCGAGAGAGTGATGTGGGAGGCACCAATTCCCCAGCTGTACTGTCTCCCTGCAGAGTGCTGTGGACCTTGCTCCCCCCTCTTTGTTTGTATAACAAACAGCAAGCTCATTGTCTGATGGGATTTGGGCATGAGTGGATCAGAGGAAAGGCAGGAAGTGGTAGCATGCTCTGCATGCAGCTCTTAGCTGGAGAAGGTTGATGTGGACTATGGACCCTTGCAAGAGTTGAATGATCCTGAACTTCATGATGGCCCAGGTGTGCTCCCCAACCTCAAAGAGACGTGTCTCTACTGAGTGTTCCTGTGGGTGGGTGTCTTCTCTCAGCAGGTGAGAAAGGTCCAGATGCTGGAAGGAAGTGAGATTCTTGTCCAAGGAGTCCCTGTTCAGAACATAGATCTATCTCCGCCACGCAGCTGATCAGGAGCAACAGGAGGTAAGTCTGTTCCCTAACCCTGCACCCCAATTCCCTGCCACATCCCTGAACCCCCAAGCCTCAGAGCCCCCTCCTGCACTCTAGTCAAAAGATATAATTGTGTTGGGTCACAAGCATCAACAATATGCTTTAACTGGGTCACGAGAAAAAAAATTGGCAAACCACTGCCTTAGAGGCATGAAAAGTCTAAAGGGGTGAACCATGTACTGGGGTTGGGGTGGATTTGCCAACACTGGCAATTTCAAAATCAAGACTGTATGTTTTTCTCAATCATCTAGGAATGATTTGGGGGAAGTTTATGGGAAGTGTTATACAGGAAGGCAGCTTAGATGATCACTTCTGGCCTTGGAATCGAAGCGCCTATAGAAGTGCTATGAGCTCCCTGTAAAACACGAGAATTTTCTGTGTGCGGGGTGGGTTTTGATATGAAAATAAGCATCCTTTAAATGAAGAATTGCAAACCAGTTGTCAGCATTCAGGGAGAAGATTATACCTGCGAGGGTAATCCCTCTGACTCTTGAGTAGCGTATGAAAATGCTGAACTGCCTGAAATTCAAGATGGTTCCCCAGCCTCGTGTCTTTTGGGAGATTAGGAAATAGTTGGAGCAAAACCTGTGTGGAGGAGATGCCATCTCTCTCATCCCCAGCTGAATCGGGGATTCTACTTCCTGCTTGAGAATCCTCTTGCAACAAGAGTTCCTGTAAAGAGAAGGGGATGGGAGTTTTGGGAAGGGATAGAGAGGAATTTGGTTGAGATGAAATCTGGAAGTTAGATTTTGGAAGGAAATGGGCCAGGTGATCAGTGGAGGTGGGGGTGGAGACTGGCTGTGTTGGGACTGGTTGATGGCTTTCACAAATTCTATCAAAATGTCTTCTTTGTAGGCAAGGTGATCTGGAGAGGGGATGGTAGTGGGGCAGTATATCTGCCACACTGTACCCTCTGCCGTTCTCTCGGTTGTTCATAGAGCCTCTGATTATAGAATGCCTGTGCTAACTAGGTAATCTGTTTTCATCTAGAATAGCCTGGAATTGGGACTGCTTTTCTATGGCAATTTATTGATGAACTTTGGTAGCTTGTTGCAGTTAATAAAGTTGTGCTTAGACACAAGTGCCAGGTTAGCGACTGGAGAGACTAACAAAAATATATAGGATCATGAGCTGTCATGGGTAAGACCCACTTCATCGTAGGAGTCTGAAGACAGACTTGCTAAATATTTTCCAAATGACTCAGGTTTCATTCTAAACATCAGAGCGATGAATTCTGCATAGCTGTACCATCGCAACTTGAATTTGTCCAATTCAGGGCTTGGGCTGGATGACCTCTCGAGGTCCCTTCCAGTCCTATGATTTTCTAATTCACTCTGGGCACATCTGTGAATGATGCTGAAATGCCCAGTGCAGCTTCCTCTCTGTCCTTGAAATGAGAAAAAGCTGTTAACAAATCCAGCCCCAGAGAAAGGAACCCACAGAGCGAGGGATCCCACATGGTGCCACATTTGTTTAACGCTCTCTTTTAACTTTTGCCAAAGCAACAATCATTTAAGCTACGTTTCGGCTCACCAGCACGGCAACAATGTCATTACATCGAGCACGAGCTTGCTTTGTCACTTCAACAGGATTTATCTTGGCTAGCCAGGCTGCATGAGCACCAGCCTTCATGCATTATTAAGGGTTGAGCTGAAAAGTGACTGAGCCCTGATTTGTAAATGTGTCACATTGAAAAAGGCCAAGTTTGGATTGCCATGATTCAGGGGCTGCTGGTATTGGTAGTCCAGGTTTTTGGACTGCAACTAGGAAGTCATAAAAATGTTTCCAAATCTTGACATTTCTTATTTGCACCAATGATTATTTAAGGCCAATTCAAACTAGTGATGTCCTAGAGATCATAAGATTAGGAGGGATGGGATGAAACTGAGGAAAGGAAAGGTTAGAGTCCCCACATGGAAAACTTCCCTTTGGCCAGTTCAGATAATGGAATATTCCCCCTCACAGGGAGTAGTTGGAGGCCTCCTCAGATAAAGCACTAGAAAGTGTCCTGAAGGAGAAAGGCCTGTGTTTATGGGAAGGCCAAGCATACTGAGGTGTCCTCTGTTTTTATAAGCAGTTTTGTGCCTGCAAATAATTGCGCCTGCATTTCTATGCTGGAAGATCAGACAGATGCGTCACAACAGTCGCTGATAGTCACAGATTATTTGGGCACAAGATGACACCCGTTGAAAGGGAGGCCAGATGGAGGCCTGGCAGCAAATCTGCTCCAATGGGTCTTGTCAGTCTCTAGCTTTCTATTTTATCATCTTGATTTTCCTTAGAATTCAGAGCACTACCCAGGTGTGTATGCATTGAGTTATATCGCACTCATAACCATGGCAGCTGAGTGACTCTGCTGTTAGTAATGCACATCTAAATGTGTCTAGAGATTGTCTGGCCTTCTGACCCAGAGAGATCGAGAGGGCCAATGCCATTGTCTGCTTGGCCTATAGAGGCCTCTTTTATTCCTTTGCTATAAAGAAGTCCCAGGCTTGCATTCATGTTTCAGTATATACTTTGATGGGCTATTTCACATGGCACATTTTATTGTTTCTTTTGGGCAGAAGGGAGCCGATTTTGAACGTATCTAATTTTTGTAAGATAGTTTAAAAAAATCTGCATACTTAAGGTGGCTGTTTTGGTATAGAAGGATTCAATTCCCATAGAGCTTGTGAAAAAATAAAATGTAATTGAAATTCAAAATTTTGTCAACATTTGACAGATTTCAACCTGGATTACAAAATGTACATAAAGTGCTATCATGTCCCCTGTTTCTTTTCAAAATTTCATTTTGTGTCAAAATTTCAAAATTATTATTTTTTAACAAGCTCTGCATGGATTGAAACAGCTTGAAATCAGGAAATGGGAAATCAGGTTTAGGGTGTCAAACTTTATGGTTCTTATTATGTTGCTCCTATCTTTGGACAGTTCATCCTTGCCTGGGTTAGATAAATGTCTATCAGGGATGGTCTAGACAGTATTTGGTCCTGCCATGAGGGCAGGGGACTGGACTCGATGACCTCTCGAGGTCCCTTCCAGTCCTAATATTCTATGATCCTATGATCCTATACCCAGTGAAATGTAGGGCTTTAAACCCATCAGCTGACATGGCACTGATTTAGTCATGGTCAAAATGCCCAGGGAATTTAATGGGAGTCTTTCTGCTAACTTGGATCAGATCCTTAGGACTTGTTGTTTATAAGAATCCCATCAACGGCCGGGTGGAGAAGAGAGGTTGGTGGTGGTGGTGGGGGGGGGGGAGGGACGACTGATTGTTGCATCTGTTATCAGCTTTAAATGTTGTAGAATGCCCATATGCCCAGGATGGGAGTCTCAGGAGCGAACGATGAGTAAATGAAGGAACACAAACAACTACAGACAAAAGTCCCTCCCCCTCCCCCCCATCTGTCTCCTGGAGTCAGGGCAGCTGTCATGGGAAGGAATGAAAAGATTTTAATAGTTCAGTGGCTTACCCTCTGAAACTCCTTGTATAGCACAGGAGCGGATGGATATCTTCATGACGCTACTGACAAGGCAATACTGCACTCTGTCTTAAATAGTACACGTTTCAGGTTTAATTCCTGCATTTCTCCTCTCATGTCCTGGGCTGATAGGAGCTCAGAAGTTCTGCTCTAAGGAGGGTTCCCAATCATGCTGCAGTCCTGGCACTCATCGATGATCTGTCGGTATCTGGTCTCTAGTCCTCCTCGACTGGGTGGAGTAATAGCACCTGAGGGTTGGGGTAGTAAGGATGGACAATAAGGACTCTAGGAAAGAAGCTTCATCTTGGGGATCTATCTGTCTGTCTGACCTCAGAACATATGGGGGACCACCTCTTTTGCTGGTGAATGTGGTGTAGGTAGCTACGTAACTGAAGTGAGTTTGTTTTGTATACTTTACCTTGACATTTCTAGGCTATCTTCCCACGAGCAATAAGTGGGGCATAGCTGATATAGCATATAACTGAGAAGAGACACATGAAGAATCTACTTTTGTCCTGGTTCTCTTTAGTGTAAAATAAAGACTTGTCAAAGTGGACTCCTCCCCAGTGCAAACCCCATTTTAGATGTGCTAATCATTCCCCTCCTCCAAAGAAACTGCTGTGTAGGAATATGTCAACCAGGCTGGAAGTATTTGCTGCTCTGTGTACGCATGGAAAAACAGCAGCCAGTGCTTCTTGCTCCTCGTACATCATGAAATAGCCCATCAATGAGAGAGGAGCAGGGATGCTCACAACCAGCCAGTAGTTGGATTTAGCCTTGACAAGGGGACCTGTGAAGGGGCAAATCGCTTTTGAGTTTCCCTCAATGATGAGGTTTTTGAGGTTCCCTCACAGAAGAAAATGGTGGTCTGGATCTCAAAGCCCGGCACCTCTCTGCCTATTAGAGACACACTAACTGTGGCTGACCCTGAGGCCTTCTCGAAAGGGGGATCCCTGCCACTTCTGGCTGTATTACATTCCCTGAGATATACAGGGGACAATGTGCTTCCCTCAGCCATACTCCTGGACTATTTATATTAGAGCTGCCATCTTGGTGACACACCAGGGATTGAACAGGCAACCCCCCCACCCACCCAGGGCAAAAAAGCGTAGCTCAGGCGATAGCAGCTCATCTGCTGGCCAGGGCTGGAATAAACACTCCTTTCTGCATCTCAGAAATAAAGGGGGGGGTCCTATGAAAACACTCCCCAGTGGGTTATTTCCCAGCCCTCTCTGCATTGCTGTGAAAGTGCTTGAGTCTGTTTTCTGCAGGAGAGTGGGAAATCTGTGCACAGGGAGCCCTCCAGTACTACGGAGGCATCCCTTAGGCCGCTCCCATGCGTGCACTGAGACAAATCAGCCCAGCTCGTGAAGTCTGACAGGACCACAGTACAAATACCTGAGAATGAAGACAACGGGGAGGAGTCTGCTCAGAGGCACCTTTCCCTTCTTAGGGCCTGAATGGGTGAGCTGTTCCAGGAGGCTCTGCATGAACAATATGCTGAAACTACATGAGGTAAAACATGCCTAGAGGCCTGAAACTCGCAGCCAGCTCCAGCCCTTTCAAATCTGATTAAGTGCTTTATCGCCACTGTGTTGCAATGGATTCCTGGCTGCTGACCCAATGCTAGGTTAAGAGTCTCAGAAGGATAGCCATGTTACTCGGTAACTTTAAAAACGAGTAGCCCTGTGGCACCTTAGAGACTATATATATAGTATCATGAGCTTTTGTGGGCAAAAGCCACTTTTTCAGATGAGATTGTCTTGACTGGAGGGAAAAAAGGGGGACCCTCAGAGTAAGGAGGGAGAGCTAGGTTGTGGGTAGCCAGCTCTCCCAGCCTGAACGCCATTGGTGCAAGCAGTGCCCGGTCGTCCATTCGGGAGAGTAGGCTACTAGGTAGGCGAAGGGCTGCAGCTGCAAGCTGGCTGCTGCTTCTGCTTATGGGTGTGTGTGGAGGAAGCCGACCAACTCATGATTTCCTTCAAGTGACTGTGCTCAGAAACTGCATTATTGTCCTGCACCATGGGGTACAAGTCCATGAATGTCCTCCATTTGTCTCAGGGAGAAGAGGCGGAGGGGATGGAATAGGAGAGAAATGTCTCTACAAGCCACATTAAACATGATCATAAAAAAGGAGGGTCTTTTTCCAGAGGACTCTACTGCACTTACCTGAAAACGCTGTCATGGATCCCTCCCTCCAGCCACACCATTGTCCCCTTGGTAGGGGCTGCTGCAAAGACGTCTGGCTTGCTGGGAAAAAGCAAAAGGAAGAAGCAAAGCACCAAGGCTGTTGGCCATTTATTCATTAGGCCTGGAACCTGGGCAGCTTGGTTCTGATCTTTGCTACACTGTGAATGTTTCGCTTCAGAGAAGCGGTGCTGCCTGCTGGTTTAAGCAGCCCTGGGTCTTGCTCCCAGTTTTGCCACAGACTCTCTTCTGCGAGTCATGTAGCCTGTTACAAGGGGATAATAGCACTGGAGCTGCTGTGAGATGTAATGCTTAGAAGTCTAGCGATAGCCCCGTGTCCTGGAATCCCCAAGGGTAGGAACGCTGAGGGACAAGGCTAGTTTGGCGGGGGAGAGAGAGACAAGGTGTCATTTTACGCCAAGTGTAAAACTCTAGGGTGATGTTACGGGGCTCATTCAGACTAGCAGGGGGGTCTGTCATCAATTGCCCTGTAACTTGGATGCCTTTATGCCAATGCTGCAGCCCTGACACCAGTAGCCAGCCCAGTAGCATAGAGGTCTCTCCCTGGCATCCACCAACCTTGTCACTTCCTTGCAAGATGACTCCAAAAGCCTGTTCCATCCCGAGTCGCCCCAAATCAACCTACCGTGGGCAGCAGGTATTGTAGGCCATGGAAGGCTAAGCCTCCCCTAACTCAGGCCATGGCTCTGCTCACACACTGTCCCCTCTCTTGCTCTCTTCTCCTATGAAGCTGACAGAGGCTCTGCTCCAGCTAACAGCCAGGGGTGGCTGGCCAGAGGAGGGGTGAGCTGGGGTGGTATTGGGCTTGGTACTTGGGTTGGCCCGCATGGCTGACGTGGGCTAGCTGGCGGCGTGGCATAGCTGAGGCAGGCAGCTGGGGGCCCCTCTGGCCATGGGGGTGAGAGGGAAGTTGGGGACTCTAGCCATGGGGGAGGAGGCCTTGGGGCTCTCACAGAAGGGGGCAGAGCCTTAGGCAGAAGGGAGGCAGGGGCTAGCCTCCTAAAAGAGGGGGTCCACCTGCCACCCATGCTTTTCCATGACAACCAGACCCTTTTCTTAACAACCAGACCCTGGGAATTTTCCCATCTGGTTTGTCACCCCAGAAGGCACAAAACCCTACACACCAGCTTGCTTGAGGCCACACTCCACACAGTTTGCACACCAGAAATCTGTTTGGGGTAAAATAAATAAACGGTTTATTCAATAGAAAACTGACAGATTCAAAGCTGAAAGAGCCAGGGAAGCAAACACATACAAGATACACAGAAAACAAACCCAAAGACACTACTTCTGGCTTTACATACTCACATTAGATCAAAACCTTCCTTTACTAATACAAGTTACCTCTGAACAGTTTCCCATTCTTCCAGCCTTTCGAAGTGACTGTCCCTCAGTTTCTGGATAGATTTCACTTCAAATCCTTTCCCCTGTAAGAAGGGTTTTCAGCCTTTTTCCTCAGTTACTACAGATATTCTAAGTGGGGAAAGCTCCATTTTTGGAGGAACAAATGACAGGACTATTCAGCACTTTAAAGACTAACAAGATGGTTTATTAGGTGATGAGCTTTCGTGGGCCAGACCCACTTCCTCAGATCAATATGCGGAAGAAAATTGGCACGACCATATATACCAAAGTGATACAATAAAAAAAAAAAGTGAACACATATAAAATTGACGAATCAGATTTAAGATTGTATCACTTTGGTATATATGGTTGTGCCAATTTTCTTCCACATATTGATCTGAGGAAGTGGGTCTGGCCCACGAAAGCTCATCACCTAATAAACCATCTTGTTAGTCTTTAAAGTGCAGCATCGTCCTGTCTTTTGTTTCAGCCAGACCAGACTAACACGGCTGCATCTCTATCACTATTCTTGGAGGAGACTGGGATTTTCTTTCTGGTTTCAGGTTACTTCAGTGTTTTCCCATTCATTTTGATGCCCCATCATTTGTCTTTGCCTGGTTCCTACGATGCTACATGCTCACAGCTTGCGGAGGCAGTCCCCCTCCTCCTGCCCCCGTCTGGCTGCCCACCTCCCTGCTGCGAATGCTCCAACACCATTCATGAGCACAGTTTTACATACACACAAGTACATACATTCATAACCACGGTATGCACACACATCGCTTAGAGGCCATCAAGTCCAGCACATCAGAAGCTTTCATAGAGGACCTTACTTCACATATTTACATACCCAATAACATTGCAAATGATCAGTTGATTCAACTGCTTACTCTTTAAGGTTCAACCCTCTCTTCCTTCCTAGGTGGACGTTGGACCCTGAATGTTACTTCTCACCCCACTGCAGTGAATGGCAAAATTCCCCTTGACCACCGTGGGGTCAGGACATCACTCGGGTTTTTATGAAAAAGAGTTATCAAGTTGGCAGGAGAATGGGACTGGTGCTGTGGTAGCTAGGTGTGATTTTGGCTTGGGAGGGTTCATATGTGTAGGCAGGAGGGGGTCTTGCTGAGGAAGGGTGGCCTTTTGTACAGGTTTTGCTGTATATTTAATGTCTGGATCCCTTCCTCATATTCTGCTGAGACCCTGCAGAGCTCAGCAGAAACCGTGATGTGGCTCTGGAGCTCCAGAGCTGAATGCAGGGGAAGTTTTTCAAAGCCAACGTGGGGATTTTGCCACCCAACTCCCATGACATTTCAATGTGTCTAAATCTCCCGCAATGGCTCTGACAATCTTCAGTTGGGTGCCTGCTCCTGCTCACGTTGAAATCAATGAAAAAACTCCCAGAGACTTTCACGGGATGGGGATCAGGCCCTGGACATAGAATCATGGAACACTAGAACGGGAAGGGACCTCGAGAGGTCATCGAGTCCAGTCCCCTGTCCTCACGGCAGGATCAATCACTGTCTAGATCATGTCTGAAGTGCTTTGTCCCATCTTGATTCCTCAGCAGGCAGCACTGGGACGTGATGAGCAACGGGAGCTACTGCAGTGCCAAAGCACTTAGGGCTGGATTTACAAAGAGGTTTAGGCACCTAAGCCCAACTTCTAGGTACCACTGACATTCTCGAGACCCCCATTCTGCAGCTGCCTGACGCCATAGGTGCCTACACTTCCATTCTCGGGCAGGCACAATGCCACCTACATCCCACTGATGCCCCAGAGCTGGCAGCTCTAGGGCAAGCCAGAGCACTACCCTGCCCGAGACACCTGAGACTGAAGCCATGAGCTGAGCAATTCTACAGAATTGGGCCCTGCACAAAAGAGAGTGGAGGGAGGAGAGCGAGAGCACGAGCGAGAGAGAGACAGTGTCCTTAGAGTACCCCATAGCCCAGTGGTTAGGGTACTTGCTGGGTAGGGAAGAGATCCAGGTTAGAATGCCTGTTCTTACTAATTTGGGGCAGAATTCGACCCTATAGCCCAGGGGACACCAAGGTGTCTTTCTGGTTAAAGCTGTTCAATTTGTGTAAATATTTGAGGATTTGAGTGTAAGACCCACCCCTCTTTCCTCTGCATTTCACTCCTGTCTAGTTAGGCAGAGCCCTGCTCAGTTTGCTGCCTCTGAGAATCCCTTTAAGTGGCTAACTCTCCCCATACAAGGCATTGTGTGCGGGGGAGCTCTGGATGCCTAACAGCAGGGATCTTAGGGGCTAGGCCTTGCAATGCCTAAGTACCTCTGTGAGTCTAGTCCCTTCCCCACTCCCAGCTAGGCTCCACCAGCCGAAAAATAAAAGGGTGCAGCTTGCACCTGCATTACTACGGTTAGTGCAATCGCTGGGAATCCATCAAGCTGTAGTTTACATGGGAGCTGGTTAGCCAATGAGGTCTATGCACTGGTATGTATAGACTGGTTAGTCTATGCACAGAAGTCGCAACTCTTTACACAGACCAGAATAGTTACAGCAGCACAACCCTCTTATCAGGATGCGGTTATATGTAGAACGTTATAGCTGGTCCAGTATAAAAGGGGAATACGTTGCAGCAATGCAAGACACCTTTACACCAATATCACTGTGCACACGGAGGGTGTGTGCTCTAGTACAGGTTGAACCTCTCTAGACCAGCACCTTAGGGACCTGACCAATGCTGAACTAGAAAATCTGCCAAATCAAGGGAGGTCAATACTGTGTAGCAGCACTGCCAATATTTCCACTGCTTATTGGGTTCTTAGAAGACATTTAGGGGTAAATTAGAGCTAAATAACAGCACAGAACACGGAGAGCCAGGATGGGTGAGTGTGAACAAACTTTATGGGACTGCAGAAAACTTGGCCACACCCATGATAAGTGGATGTCCAGCTAACTACAATCATGACAGCCCAGTGAATGCCAGACTAGAGGTTCTACCTGTATAACTGTATTATTAAAACAATTACCACCCCTCCCCAACCAACATGGTTATATCATTAGAAGAATGTATGCATAGGCCTAATTGGTTGTCATTTACTACTCTTTAAATTATTTCAGGACAAGTCTCTGTGTGGATACTATTTCACATTGTGTGTCTTATTTCAATTTAAATGGAGCCTATCTTTTTCTGACCTAAGTTACATTAAACATAACTCTCTTAGAAGCAGGATCCACTGAAAGGAAAGTATGAGTAACTGCTGATTTAGTATTTTTCTGCTCACCGATGAGTTGAAATAGTCACAAATTTCAGATTGTAAATATAATGCAAGGGCAATATATTATGGATAAGAAAAGTGTGTCGCTTAAACAGATTCAGCTACTGTAGAAGATGTTTAATTTAGCTTGTAAGTTTACATAAAGGCGTGATTTTAACTGATTTTGTAAAAGCGATGGAAAAACCTGTGTGGACACACTTAATTTGATTTATACGTGGCTTATAATAGTTTATCTTACAGCAGTACATTTAAAGACACATGCTAGACCAATATAAGGGTGTCTACATGGGGGCTTTCACCAGTTTAACTAAGGTGGCCTACATACCATTTATACCAGTTTAGTTAAACCTATATGCATACATAGTTTGACTTATATTATTTAAACTTTTTTCTGATTTAAACTAAGCCTCCTTTAAACAGAATCAGGAGTGCCCACCTAAGGGTCTGCACCTGCACAAAATCCCACCTCACAGGTGCAATTCTGCAGCTAAGCAAGCCTTCAAGTGGCTTTTAAACTATTTTAATTAAACAGGTGCAACATATTTGTGTGGACAAGGCACTAGGAGGGAGGAAGGACATAAAGAGATGTGAAATTCATTATGGCAGCAACCAAATAACCCTGAAAAATCAACCCAACAACCTGACAGCGGGGGTCTCACGCAGCCCAGAGCACATTGTGCCTGTGCTCTCTGAGCACTTCACAGTCCCAAATTATCAACAGCAAAATATCTCATTTTCCCTTGCTTGCTGCCTTACATCAGGCGGTCTTAAAGTAGTGGATCTCTACCTTTTGGGACTGAGGACCCTAACCCTGGAGGGCCCCCTGCGATCCAGGAAATAGCTTTAGGGCAAGAAGCATCTGGATTACTGAGTATTCCCTACCCATCACAGGTAGTATGCCCACTCTCGTGGTAAGGCCTGAATTAGTACACCAGCGTTGCTCAGGTTGGGCCCAGTCTCCCTGACAGGCAAGTGGATGGGCACAGTGTGTCAATGGCTGACCCAAGCATGGGGTTGTGGCACCACTCACTGAAATTTGGTCTGACGGGGTGAGAGAGAGGTGGCTGGACCACTGCAACCCTGAGCACGTGGCCACAATGCTCAGAGCGGGGAGCCGAGAACCAGTCCTGTGGGACAGGAGCCACTGCTGTGCGGTGAGTGTGGGCAGGCTGTGCACGCCCCTCCACAGCTCTCCTTTAAGCTTCCTTCTTTCCCTGGGGGCAGGTCCCACCTCACCCCACAGCCCAGGCCTCCCCTACGACCCTTTGATGCGTTCTGGTGACTCGGTTTTGGGTCCTGCCCCCTGGGTTGCAAAACTCTGCCTGAAAGAACTTGGCAAACATTAGCAGAGCCTCACAATCCTTCCCACCCGCTTCACTCCCCACTTTGCCAAGGGATATTCTCAGATGCGGAGATCAGCCTCAGGTAGCAAATCAGTGGGAGGGCCACTGCAGAAACCCAACTTCCTGTCCCCTGAGCCCTCCCTGCCTTGTGTGGCATCTCCCTCCTTCGCTCTATGTCTCGGGACCCCCCCGCAGCACAGAGCCTTGTGCAAAGGAGCGGAGAGCCGGGCATCGTGCTGAGCACTGCAATGACAGTAATGCACGGGGCCACAGAGCAAGAAGAGATTTTACTGGAAAGAGGAAAGGAAATTGCATCTTTAATAATTTACTTGGGCAGTTCAGAGGGAGCCAGGTTGGTGGTATCAGCGCATTCAGAAAATCCCACCATCTGTTCCTGGGAATCTTGCTGGCTCCACTGTCCAGCCAGAAAGACCACAGGGGGCTCCATTTTCTCATTAAAAAGGGACAGTGGATACTCAGTGGTGTCTAGACCAGGGTGAAAGGTTAAAACACAGTAATCCCTGGAACCTGTTAAACTGATCTCCCCTAGAAAAAAAGAAAAAAGAAAATCAATGCAACCGTAACGGAGGTAGGCAGCTAAGAAGCACTGCTCTGGAAGTGTGTGAATTTAATAACTCCCGCATTGGACTGAGTACCTTGCCTTCTGTGCACGTTATTAATGATGCGTTGGGTCGGTAGTTTTCAGTGGGATCATCTCTACCCTCCTGGGTAACACAGGCTTACAACTTCCCAACAATGATTCCTAGAACTGATCTTTAGAAAAACAGCCAGTCCTGATTTAAAAATTGCCAGTGATGGAGAATTCAACACAGCCATTGATAACTTTTCCAGTGTCTAATTAACCGCCCCGTTAGACAGTTAGGCCTTATTTCCAGTCTGACTTCCTCTAGCTTCAGCTTCGAGCCATGTGGGTGTTTATAGGTTTTCTTGCTAGCTTGAAGAGCCCTTTACTAAATATAGGCTCCCCATTTAGGTACTTACAGACTGTGATCAATTCACCCATTAGCCTTCTCTTCGGTAAACTACATAGATTCAGCTCATCGAGTCTAGCACAAGAAGGCAGGATTTCTAACCCTTTCATCATTCTCATGGCTCTTCTCTGAACTCTCTCCAATTTACCAACATCTTTCTAGAGCTACGGACAACAGAGCAAGAAACAGGATTCAAGCAGCGGTCAAACCAGTGCCATAGAGAGAGGTAAGATAACTAGAGTGTCCTTTTTATGCATCCCAGGATTGCACTAGCTCTTTGGGTCCCAGCATTGCACTGGGAGCTCACCTACACCCAATTAGCTGCCTCCACCCCCAAATCTTTTTCAGAATTGCTGCTTTTAGGATAGAATTCCCCATTGGGTAAGTCTGGCCCACTTTGTTCCTAAGATGTATACAAGTTACATTTAGTCATATTAAAATGCATATTGACTGCGTGCAAGCAGTTTATCAAGCGATCTAGATTGTTCTGTATCAGGGACCCATGTTCTTCCTTATTTACTACTCCCATCAAGTCCCGGGGGGGGGGAAGGGCCAATTGCCCTGGGGTCCCAACAATACAAAAGTGTCCACCACAGTCCCAAGCCCTTTAAATCACTGCCGGAGCGCTGTGTGGTGCACTCTGGGTAGCACCGAGGGCTGCCTGAGGGAGGCATGCCTCTCTCTGGACAATGCTGAGGGCTGCCTAGCCTTGCCTTGCCCCTCCCCTTCTGCCTGAGGCCCCGCCCCTTCTGGGGTGCATGAAGAAAGGTCTCTCCATCTTGCCCCAGGCTCTGGCAAGGCTTTCAGCAAGGCTGATTGTCACACATTTTGTGTCATCTCGTCTTAATCAGTGATGGTTTTATGTTTTCTTCCAGGTCACTGGTAAAAATGAACCAGCTTTTAATCTATTTAATGTGGGCCAGATTAATTTTATGTTGTTATATTTTTAATCAGAATGGCAAGTGGTACAAACTTCCAAGCTTTTTACAGAAATCTAACATATCACCACTGTGAATCCTTACAGCCAGCTTTGTACATTTGCACCAGTTGTAATTCCAGGGCAGAGCTGGGCCCATGCTGCACAGTTTGTCTCAGAAACGAAACTTTCCCACCACTAGGGCATATCTGGATCCTTGTTTTACCAATTAAGACTTTGGGGCCTTACCCTCAAAGGAGCACTGGGAATTCCAATAGAAGCCAATGGGAGATGTGGATGTTCCATGTAAACGGCCCTTAATTTGGGCCTCATCTCCAGTGAGGTTAAGTGACTGTTCTATAGGAAACCAGCAGTACTGGATAAACTGTGGATGCTGAATTATTCTGTGTGAGGGACAAGGGGGAGGGGTTTATTTTTTGTAGAGCTGAGACATGAAACAAGTGAAGAACAGGAACACTATGAAAACAAAACATTCCCTCTCCCCCGCAAAAATGTGGCAAAATAAGGAGGCAATGGAAGTTTCTAAACATTGATTTCAATATTTATTCTGTGATTAATATCACAATTCACCATAATAGTTGCACTATTTGTCATCCATTTTGATGAAACCATAATATAATAAAAATGATAGTTTCAGCAAGTGAGTTTTTGCATATATTAAAATGCAGACTTTTACAATAGCAACAAAAATGTGCAAACCCCTCCCCAAAGTAACAAAACAAAACAAACCCTTATACTGAGGTATTTAGTCATGCTATCAATTTCAACAGAAGCAGGGGAAAAGAATCTAATGGTGATAGCTTTGGATGCCCCTGCGCTGTTTTTTTGGGACCAGATCAGTAGCAGAACCCGAAGACTGGGCCTGATCCAATGCCCACTAAAGTGAAATACAGTCTTTGCATTGACTTCAGTGGATGCTACATGGACTTTAGCAGCCCAAACTTGTTCCCACTGAGCCCAATGGCAAAACCGTAATGACTTTAATGGGAGGATCCAACCTTCTAAAGCCTGATCATGTGAAAGGCGAGCACCCTCAATTTTCTATTCAAAGCCCGCATAGGGCACAGGATACAGCCCTCAGAGAGGAGCACATAACAGGGCGATCAATGCAATCAAAGACATGCAGCACAGCCTGCTGTACCAAACAATAAAGGAAGGAAAAAAATAATCCCTCCTTTAAGTTTCTAATCAGACAACTATTTTTAAAAACATCGTCCTTTTCTTCCATACTTAGTTCCAAGCTCAACAAAATAAACATCTTAGTAGACCACCAGAACTGATATCACATATCAACAGAGAAATGGTGAAATGTTAGGCTTTAAACATTTATTACTCAGATCAGATGATGTATTTTATAGCATACAGTGGTTCTGGATGTTCTATAAACAAGACTGAATTGCCATAAAGAGTTATCTTCGTTGTCTTAACAGTCTAGGAAAAGCTGAAAATGATGGTGTTTTTCTCCCCTAGTACAAATATCTAGCCTTTTCCTCCCCCCCACAATATTTTTCCTTTTCTCTTTTTAAAAAAGCGCTTAGTTTAACAGGATAAGTGATTAAATTTTCAAACACAATAAATACATTTTAAAAAATCATTGTTAGCACGACCATGTACTGAAGGAAACCACAACTCCCTTTGCTTTTGACACTGAACTTCGAAAGCTTTAGTGTTTTTTCTTCTGGAGATCAAAAAAGGATCTAACTAATAATAACAACAACTATTAGTGTAAATCTATAGAACACTCAGAGGGGGAATAAAAATCAAGTTTAAGATTTTGAAACTTGCAAGTGAGCGGTGTTTGTAAAAATAAGGCTAAGCTTTAATAGGAAAATAAATCACAGGGGCTTCTGACAATTTTTCTTTCAAAGTCATTCATCACGCCAAGAATAGATTTAAAGTAATATCCTCCAGGGAAAATGGGAGAACCAAGCATATCATTTTCTTCACTGCTCTCCTCCCTTTTTGTATTTCACCTTTCATATAAATGATGTCTTCTCCAAACAGTGGTGAAATCCCTCACGGGAAAACACACAAGACACTTTGTGGAAAACTAAAACCTTCAATTCGGAAATGATTTCACTAGGAACTAGCCTAATCTCATGCCATACAGATTCTGGGAACATGGCTAACCATTTTGAGACCACAAGTCTGTTCTTCATTTGAGCTTCTCTTTCCCCCTTCATCCTCCATGGAAATTTAGTTACTGTAACTTGGAGAAAACATTTTGTGCCTGTGCAACATCACCTCAGGGATTTCTTAACGGCTCTTCTCCTCCTGGATCTTCACACAGTGAGGAGATATCGTCTCAGGGCAGAGGGAAAAATTCAATGATGTATGGAAGAAGGGCCAGATTCTGAGCTGGTGTGAACCGATACAGCTTGAATGAAGCTACTCTGACTCACATCAGCTGATGATCTGACCTAACATTTCTAAATGGACTTCCCTCTGCCCTTTGATTTTATTTTAAAGGAACGATTTTTAAAATTTACTTTTATTGAGAAAACAAAGGTTGAAACAGGCCAATAATTAATGAAAAGATAGAAAGGGATTCTCATGTTCATTCAAAGGGTAATTCGATGTGCACTAATGGGCTACGTCTACACTAGAGAGCTGAGAGTGGCATAGACCTCTTGTGTAGCCACTCTATGCCAATGGGAGAGAGTTCTGCTGCCCACCTAATTAACCACCCCCAATGAGCAAGCTCTCCAGCCGACATAACAGTGTGCACATGACCACTTATTCTGGCAAAACTTACGTCACTTGGGCAATGTCTAGACTGCAGGCTTCTTTCGGAAGCAGCTTTTCCGGAAGAGATCTTCCGAAAAAACTTCTTCAGAAAGAGAGTGTCTACACAGCAAAACCACATTGAAAAAGTGATCTGCTTTTTCGAAAGAGAGCATCCACACTGAATGGATGCTATCTTGCATTTAAGCTGTAATTACTATGGATGAAGTGGCCACCAGGGCACCTGTGATTTTTCCTCTTTCCTCTTCTTGCGAAAGAACTCCCTCTTCCCCATCCACACACGCCTTTTTCCGAAAGAGCTCTTTCAGAAAAAGGCTTCTTCCTTGTAGAAAGAGGTTTACCAATGTCGGAAAACCCCCTCTGTTCTTTCATTTTTTTTCAAAAGAACATGATTGCAGTGTGGATGTGAGTGAGGTTTTTCGGAAAAACGGCTGTTTTTCTGAAAAAACTCTGCAGTGTAGACATACGTTTGGTGGTGGTGGTGGTGGTGTGCTTTTTCAGATCCCTGAGCAACAAAAATTTTGCTGACTTTTGTACTAGTGTAGACGTGGCCTTAATAATTACTGGCTTTGGTGACTGTAAATAATGGAACAACCAAACACACTCACCTGGATTTCTATACTTAGCCTTACTATGAATTTGTGAAAATATTAAAGAAAACAGATGACTTCACAATGCTGCTTTAAAGACATATCTAGTGAACCTATACTATGGGTTCTAGTTGTATCTAAGTCCCACTGCTTTGCTGATGACTTCCCACCACAGAGCATCTTATAGAATGTATATCATACATACTGGTGGTACTGGTGATGCTTTCACATTCACACGGTAGACAGTCTCTTGCTTTGAAAAACTTGGAAACGTAAACTGGTGACCGCTCTGACGGCATGTCTACCCTAGGAAACTATAACTAAATAACTAAAATCAATTTAATAACTCCTAAAATAACAGTATCGAAATAGCGTGTCCACACTACAGGGAAGCCTTGAAATTATTCCAAGGCAGGCTCCATTAATGTGGATGCACTACCTTGACATAGTGCTCCAGGAAGCACTGGGGACTAATTGGTTCAAAGTACTCTGGGGAGTAGTTATTTTGAAATAGCAGCACTGAAGTGTCCACACTACTGCAATTTTGAAATAAATATTTCAAAATTAGCCTTATTTCCCTAGGAAAGCAGGAGTTCAGATTTAGAAATAAGCGTCCATTTTTTAAAAATAACGGCCTTGGTAGTGTGGATACTCTGCTTATTAATTCAACCTAAGGGGGGTTACTTTGAAATAAAGCTTCCCTCGTGTAGACCAGGGATTAGATGGAAAAAATGCTGTGCTGAACTGTTTCTTTCACTACTTAGCAATGCTGTTCAATGGCAGCAATGTCAAAGGTAAAGCTTTTTGCTATTGTTGGACTTTCAAATGATATGACTGGCTGCATCTATAGTTCCTGGGGTAGGGAGGGGAATACATTTTTAGTCAACATTCAGACTGACAGGTACCGATGGAACAATCAACATTTTAAATTACAAAGCAGTTAATGACGGAATGAACATACTTTAATTGTCAGATACAAATCACAAATCATTGAAAGATGGATCTTACATCACGAGAAGGTCTCACTATTCAAATAAGACTGGGGTGAAATCTCCGGGCTACAGAACAAAGTAACAGGCCAAATCCATTAAGCCTGTGTATCTGAGTACATGACTGCAGCTAGAAGGCAATCTCGATTAAAGGAAAACTGAATAACCCCCGTTGGCTGGTGGTAGGGAAGCATTTGAGCAGAGTTACTGTCATGTGGCTTGGCTTTGCCATTTAGTACTCCAAGAAAACTCCCTGTTATTAGGTGAAAATTCAAGTCTTAGAAATGCAATTTTCAATTCTCCTCTGGGTTCTTCTCCCCCTCCCCTCTTCCTTTGATACATTCAGAAGTCATTTTGAAAATGCTGTAGATTAAGATTATGCCAGGTGAAAGACAGGAGCCACAAAAGTTGGCATGCATACTAGGAGAGCTGGGAATAGGTGCTATAGATTATGGTTACCAGAAGTCTCAGTTAGATCACTTGTACATTTCCTCTTAAGGCGCTGGTGCCTGTAAGTTAGGGGTTGTTTTTTTTTTTTTAAAAAAAAAAAAAAAACACCACAAAACAAAATAAAAGATCACTTTAACATTCTTTGACCCAGTCTGAAAAAGTAACAGCAGCAAGTAGCAACCAAAAGCTGCTTACGTAATTATTCTGATTGGCTGTGGACGTTAGAAAACAATCAGTCAACGGTGAACAAGCCAAATACCTGAAGCTTCTATCCCATTAGATCAACCTTGAAGAATTTGGTTTTCCATCTTTAGCATGATCTCAAAAAGGTGAGGAATAAGGTTGGTAAATGTTCATGACAATTCTGTGAGGCTGCACTAAATCTTGTCTTAAGCAGCTGCATCTTTCACTCCCCAAGGGGGCAAGGTATCAGAGGGCAAACACCTTATGGAGGGTTTAGATTCAAAGGCTACAACTCTGAATCTTAACACTGCTGGGCTTTGTTGCTTAATATATAAAGTTCAATCTCTCACAGATTCTCACTATAAACCATTGCTATCCTTACTATGACACATTGAGGTACTCCAAGTGGTAGTTTTCAGAAGGCTAATCTCCCATCATCCCCAGACTGTTTCTGGAACTTAGGGTACGTCTACACTACAATGTTAATTCGAACTAACTTAGTTCGAATTAGTTAATTCGAACTAAGCTAATTCGAACTAACGCATCTAGAACTAAAAACTAGTTCGAATTAGCGTTTTGCTAATTCGAACTAGCAAGTCCACATTGAGTGGACCCTGAACAGGGCTTAAGGATGGCCGGAAGCAGTGCCGGCAGGGCATCAGAGGAGGACTTAGAGCGTGGAGATGCTGTCTCAGGCTAGCCGAGGGCTGCGCTTAAAGGGTCCCGACCCCCACCCCGGACACACAGTTCTAAGGGGTGCCCCGCTTGCAAAGAAGTTCTGGCTTGGAGTGCCCGGAGTACCCACACTGGGCACATCACACCACTCGGCCATCAGCCCGGCTGCACTTGCCGCAGGCTGCCATCTGGGGAGAGGAGGCAATCGGGGGGCTGCAGGAGAGCTTCCACCCCCAGAAGCCCGCAGAGCCAGCCCAGTCCTCCCCATCGGGGGCTCGTACCCCATTCCTCCCTCACCTCCTTCCACTTACCCTTCCCTAGCCCCCCTTCTTATTGATGTACAAAATAAAGATAACGTTTCTTCCAACATTGACTCTGTCTTTATTGAACAAAACTGGGGGAGACTGGGAAAAGGAGGTGGGAGAGGGGAAGAGAAAGGCTGGGAGAGGGGAGGGCAACTAACATGATCAGGGGTTGGGAACAGGTCCCAGATGAAGAGAGGCTACAGAGACTGGGACTGTTCAGCTTAGACAAGAGGAGACGGAGGGGGGACAGGATAGAGGTCTCTAAAAGCAGGGGTTGGGTGGAGAGGGTGCATTCAGAAAAGTTCTTCATGAGTTCCCATAAAGAAGGACTAGAGGACACCAAAGGAAAGGAATGGGTAGCAGGCTTCAAACTAGTAAGAGACAGTTGTTCTTCACAAAGCAAATAGTTAACCTGTGGAACTCCTTTCTGCAGGAGGCTGTGACGGCTACAACTAGAACAGAGTTTAAAGGGAAGTGAGATCAAGTCATGGAGGTTGGGTCCATGGAGTAGTCTTAGCCAGGGGGTAGGAGTGGTGTCCCTGCCCAAAGTTTGTGGAAGGCTGGAGAGGGATGGCACGAGACAAATGGCTTGCTCACTGTCTTCGGTCCATCCCCTCCAGGGTCCCTAGGGTTGGCCGCTGTCGGCAGACAGGCTACTGGGCTAGATGGACCTTTGGTCTGACCCAGGACGGCCATTGTAAGCTCAGGGCTCAGGGTCGGGGGTCTCAGTGGACCACCTTGATTTTCAAGCACACCTGCTCCTGGGTGGCCAGGCTGGCAGCTCTCCTGCCCTAGACGGCCACTTTCCTGTGCCTAGTGCGGAGATCGTGGATGAGGTCCACGATGTCCGCACTAGCCCAGGAAGGTGCCCGCCTCTTGCGGTCCAGGGCAAGCTTCCGGGAGCCGCCAGCCTGGTCCCGGGAAGAGGGGGAGGGCTGGGGGACATCGGGTGGGTGGCTCTGTGCCGTGCCAGGTGCAGGGTCTGCTGGCTGGGTGGTGGCAGGCTTGCACCTGGCACGGGCATCGTAGCCATCCCGTGCCTCTTTAAGGGGTCCGGGGCCGAGAGGGGGGCATAGAGTTTCCCTGGTGTTGGCCAGAGTGGCCACCAGGGAAAGCTGGGGAGGGCTAGCCTCCCACTAGTTCGAATGAAGGGGCTACACACCCCTTAATTCGAACTAGCTAGTTCGAACTAGGCTTAATCCTCGTAAAATGAGGTTTTCCTAGTTCGAACTAAGCGCTCCGCTAGTTCGATTCAAATTCGAACTAGCGGAGCGCTAGTGTCCGTTAGTTCGAACTAACATTGTAGTGTAAACATACCCTTAGAGATCAATCTTTCCAGAGAAGTCCAGGGCATTAGGCAGTTTTTTATAGCTGAATCAAGGTCTTCTCTCTCTTTCTTGGACACGCACTGTTGAGGTTCCTGTTTCCTGCTGTTTCCCCTTGCTTTGTGTGCACCTCAGAAAAGACCTAAGCAGAGACATTTCAAATTCTTGTGAACCATAAAACAAATCTCCTCTCTTCTTGTGGTATTTTCTCAGTTGGAAATGTCTGCCCTCAAACTTGGCTTCCTGGAAATAATTTTTCCTCGAGTAACACGACAGATTTGTTTTTCTCTTTCACCTCCATAAAACATACGGAACATCCAAAAAAAGATCCGGACCAAATCTTTGCTTGCATCTATAAGCAGGCAGCAATTAAACCTACTGGTAAAGGAGACAGCTCCAAGTTGTGGATTTTGAATCCAGATCTGCAATGCATCAATGCTAGTGGGTATCTGGATTTGGGGGTTTTGTGTTTGGGTCTCATATTTAAACAGGAGCTGGACTCCAGTTTCATGGTGCCATAGGTGAGTTTGCCATATTCATACCTCTCATTACCAGAGAAAAGGGAAGAACAAAAGAAAAGTGGAAAAAATGGGAATATACTACATTTTTAAGCACTGATGAGTAGCCCTAATCACAAACTGCCTTTTGGAAAAGAGCTAGTGAGTGTTAAAACACTAAAACAGATTTTCCAAGTGAGTTTCTGAGACCTGCTGCAACAAGGAAATCAGGCCGATATGATATAAAAATATTAACGGTCAGATCTACCCAACATTGGTAGCTATATTCGGATCGCAGGTGCCTGGCAGGAGGGTTATGTACTGCAGCTTCCTTCTCTCATCTACCACTGAAATAAGTGCTGAACAAATAAAGGGAATTTTCTACCCCCTAATTTTGTTAGACTTCATCAAGTAAGCACCAGAAGTGATTTAATAAATAAAAGCATCCATACAGAAACAACTACTAAGCCATGGCATCATGTCCTGGTCACCATACAGGAAATGAGGTAATGGCCTGCCAGTCCCTCTTTACCAGTACAAAGCTACTGAAATAAGTAACTTTTGAGCATGTTTCAAATACTGGGCTTGAACAGATCTCCTTTTCCAGAAAAAGAAACGGACATTAGTCACAGGCTCCATAGATCAGGTTGTTACTCAGCCCCCAAATGATAAATATTGTGTTTATGTAGATCTCTCCCAAGTCTCCAGCCTTACACAATACATTAAAGCCTGCAAATTGCTAAGCACCCACAAATCCCGCTGGCGTCACAGGGAATTAAAGCCATGCCCCTCTCTAGGATTGCCCCCTCAGGAAGAGTTCAGTAGGGAGCTCGGCTCTTCTGAGGAATGACAGATTTGCCACAGAATACTTCACAAAATAAAAGAATCACATGTTTAGAAGCTGTAGTTTCTCTGCCAAAACTTTAATGTGCTTCAGACCTAATACTTGTTTTATGACGGACAGGCATCCATCTCTGTCTAACAGCACGTTGCATGCTTACTGCTCACCTTCCCTGATCCAGTCAAGTCACTGGCCTCACTTCCCACACTAGACTGATCTGCCTTAGGGGCAGTTTGCACACACTCCTCAGCATTGCCGACACTTCAGTGCCTGGGTGCGAGCACTGTTGAGAGCACTAGAGTCAACGGAGCACTAGTGCTTTGAAGCACCTGTATCACCTAATCCAGTTTGGATCTGGTCACATGAACACAGAGCTTAAATTGTTGATACCAGCCTCTCGACACAGGCTCCCCATGTTTTTCACACCAGTGAAACGGCACTAATGTCAAATATGATGGGACATGTAGATGTGGTGGCTGCCACCTATGCCAAGATGCTGGAGACTGAACAGGGCACCTCCAGAGCTTAAAAAGTATGAGCTGTGACAACTTGCGCTACAGAATCAAACCTCTCTAGCTGGGGCTGTAACAGACTCATCTTGTCTGTGCATTGGACATGGAGGTGAGGGACCAGTAATGCACCTCACCAGAGGAGTTACATCCTTCCTCTGATCCATGGAAGCTCATCCTCATTGTTGGAGGCCCACAAGAGTCTGAATTTCAGACAAGGTTTCCTCTGTGTGACAGCTGCCATCCTGTCTGACCCACCAGGAATGGAATCAGAGATGGCCAGAGCTAAAAGCATGAGTTGCTACAGTTTGAACGAAAAGTCCCTAGCTAGGACTGTACCAGACTCATAGCCTCTGAATTGCACACAGAGGGGGAACAGTAACACACACATCAGTGGATTATATAGATAAGGCCAGTGAGATGCACTGTGGCTTCTTTCTCATGCTCCCTCTACCTGCATCGCTAGCCATTTGCATTGCCTTCTCTTTACTCTTCATTTAGTGGAAAGAAAAAACTCTCTCTGACCCACCTCCATATCAGAGGCTGTATTAGTGACATTGACTAATCAGACTCTGCTTCCCGGCAAAGCAAAAGACAGGGACAGTCTCCTTCCTAGTTCCACATCTACACAATGCAAACCGAGAGACACTGGTTAGGAAAGTTTAGTTAATTAGAAGCCAAACAAACTATAGTTTTGGCTTTTCTTTTTTCCTTTCCAATGCCAAATACTTGTCACCTTCTATTTACCGATTTCAGAAGAAGAACTTCAAGTCTTAACTTTTCCCTCACCCCGTCTATTATTAGGCCCAACCATAAGGGACCTGGTTTAAATGTATAATTACAATGTGACAGTAATTACAATAAAGCACTCTTTAAACGAACAAACAAACAAAATTACAAAAAATAATGGATTATAGTTTAGTGGATGAGGAATACTGCGTCTTTAACAGCAAACAGCTGCAAAATGCCTGTGTTTCTTAAGAGTTACCAGCTCAAAGCGGACATTTTTCAATTACCTTAAGAGGTTACTGGCAAGAAGACTGTGGCTATGATACTTCTAAAGTAGCTTTTGGATATTTTTTTAACTTCTCCTTCCAATTTAATATCCTTGTGCCACCCATTCAAGCACTCACATTATAATGTTATTTTCATGTTTCAAAGTTGATAGCAATTGTCCATTTTAAAAAAGACCTAATAAAACAACAACAAAGAAAAATGAAAACCCAGTGCAAATAAAAAAACTCATTGTGTGAAGTCCTAATCTAAAATCAGGTGTTGGAAGGGATGCGAGGATGGGGGAGGTTGGGGAGAATAAAATGCTGAAGACCAGAGGAGAAAAAAATAATGAAAGCTTCGCTTTGACAAAAGCCGTCAATTACCGGCGTCTGGTGTGGAACGTGTCTTTCTTTGTCCTCCCAAGACATCTGCTGTGTGTTGTCTCCTGCCAGTTGGCTGGTGCAAGCCAAGAGAATGGCGTGAAAACAATGCTAGCCTGCACTTCCACTTGCTTTTCAGCTTCTCCGTGTTCTTTCTAAAGCCAAACAATGACACGGCGGGATGCGCGGCTGCATGAGCAATGATTTAATAAAAGAAACCTGAAACAAAAACTCAGCAGGAAAGAGGGGTGGCCCTCCGCAACACAGCTGAAAAGAAACATGCTCCCCCGCCCCCCAAACTCATGAACATATTCTTAAGCATGCTGGGGTTTGTCTTCTTAGGTATTTTCTCATAAAGGTTCTTGCTTCTCTCTCCAGTAACTGATCAATTTGTAGTACAGTTCCTTCCTGTTTCCTTTTAAGGTGCATGTCTTCTTTCTGCTCCCTTCCATTCCCACCTCCCCGTGGTCTCAGGCTGTCAGTTTCTGGATTGTCTTGTTGTAGTACTGTGTGATGGTGGGCATCAAGGGGTTCCAGTTGTTGGCATGCAACTCAATGACCTCGAGGAGGAGGGACCGTGTCAGCATGGACTCCGAGGGGCACAGCATCTTGTCACGTGCTATTGCCAGCAGCTCTGTCATCATCTCAGGCAGCTGCTCCTCCAGCAGCCGGCCTGTGCTTTGCAGCTGTCAAGAGAGAAGGGTGGAAAGTTGCATGTTAAAGTGCAAGTCACCACTCCGGTGCTTATTTTTGTTCAGTTTTAAAACTATCCTGGTTGCAACTATGGTGTCAGCTAGGGCTTGTCATGCGTGTGTGCGCGTGCGTGTGTGTGTGCATGCACGCACGCTCAAAGGAACTATAAAGCTCCATTAATCACAGCAATGCTACCACAATCCCTTGGGGTATGTCTACACTACCCCCCTAGTTCGAACTAGGGGGGTAATGAAGTCATACGGAGTTGCAAATGAAGCCCGGGATTTGAATTTCCTGGGCTTCATTTGCATAAAGCCAGCCGGCGCCATTTTTAAATGCCGGCTAGTTCGGACCCTGTGCACCTCGTGGAACGAGGTGTACAGTTAGTTCGGATTAGGAAGCCTAATCCGAACTAGCTAGTCCGTGCCGCGTGTAGCCGCGCGGCACGGGGTCCGAACTAGCCAGCATTTAAAAATGGCGCCGGCTGGCTTTATGCAAATGAAGCCCGGGAAATTCAAATCCCGGGCTTCATTTGCAACTCCGTATGACTACATTACCCCCCCTAGTTCGAACTAGGGGGGTAGTGTAGACATACCCTTGCTTTGTGGAGACCCTTCTGGAATGCTATTCCGCTGGCACCCATGTTTGTAAATTATTAAAAGAGGAGGAAAGTTCAGAAGTGGATGCAGACAGACACTCCCTCTGAAAAAGTGATGTTGGCTGCAGAGAACAGTGGAAGAGCCACAGACAGTCTGCTGTTTGCTGTCATGTAACAACTGGAGGGCTTGTGGAGGCTACATTAAACAGCATTTAGTTACAGAGAGAAAATATTTACATAGTAGGGCTGATGTTCAAAAGTGCAGCCACCCTTTCTGGAGGCAAAGCCCTCACCTGCAGTTAGCATCTGCAACTGAGATACGAGTGTAAATCTTGAGACCTTGCAAGCTGAATTACTTGGGAATGGGTGCAAATGTGACATAGTATGTTGTGCTAAGAAAGCCTACAAATGTAGCCTGTGAACTCAACTATAAGAAAGTTTATGAAGTGTCACAATAACCTTGGACAATAAAAGTTGATGGGAAAAGAGGCAAAAGCGATGCAAAGACTGAATAGGTCCAAACTAGGCCCACTGATGTAACTCAAGACCATGCCCGGGAAACCAAAAACCGCAATGGTCGATAAATGAAGCAAAATTGGTGTGTTGGAAATTAGGTCTAAATGGTGTAGAAAATAAAAAGGGGATGGGCTGTTATACCCATCACTCCCCTCTGGGTCTTCAGAAAGAGACTGTGGGGAGAAAAAGCTGGCTGCCGCGATGTTGGCTGACTGAAAGATGAGAGAAGGGGAAAGAGAGAGCTTTACCAATGTGGCTGCCACCCCCGCCATTTCCTGGCACCTACTTCATCCGAATCTTGAGAGATGTCCTGACTAGGGATGTAAAGGGTTAACTGATTAACCGGTTACCCAGTCAGCATCACCCTTACTGGTCAACAGCTTGGCTGGACCCACCGCACTGTGCCACGGGCTACAGCAGCCTCCTGTGGTGCAGTGGGACCCCAGGGGGATGTGGGTAGCAGGAGCTTGGTTTCACATCTTAGATTGGGTCATGCGGTGCACACGGTGCACACGGCAGTGAGGCTGCACTTGTGGTCCCTCTTGAGAACTTTTTGTTTTTGCAATGTCTCTCAAATAAACCAACAAGTTAAAATATATATAAAAGAGGGTCGAATTCTGCACGGCTGTTTGCTGTTTGCCCTTCTATCACCATTTCGCCTTGCACAGCACAAGTGCAAAGGGGGAGCTGTAAACAGTATTGTTCTGATTTTACAAGCACTGGGCACAGGTGTAAACAACGACACAAGAAAATCTGAAGTCCCAGCCCCCTCCATACCTCCATGGAACAGCAAAGGACAGCATCTTCTTTCACATCCTGAGATTGCAACAACTGAAAGAGAGGAGGGACAAAAAAGAGTCGCTGGTTATTAAAGCATGCCCTGTTTCTACTCCATTACAATCGCCCCCCAACAGACTGCTCCTTCCCTCCTGTGTTTGCTTTACCTACAGCCACAGGGGAAAACAAGGAAAGAAGTCTCTGGTATGAATGAAGACTCAGAGAATCAAGCATAGAATGCAGCATTTCCTATGATGAGATCAAGGAAGCGGAGCAGCACATACGTAATAGATGGTAACTCCTATGAAAAATTTTAAGTATGTAATGGTGGTTTTTATGATGAAGATGATTGTACACGAGGAAACGTGCTGAGTCCCCTCACTCATTTCACATACTTAGGCTACTACTAAATAGCCGTCATGTGAACATTTTCAGCCATTAGTCTGGACAGCAAGTGAAGCAGTAACTAGAAGCGAAGGGCCCTCTATGCACTTTCCAAATGAGAAAGCACAGAAGCATAAGAGTTTGCATCCTGAGCCTGATGGTCACCTTCAGAGCTGTTTTTCTGAAAACAACTTTGCAGAAGAACATCATTTCCTACACACACGATTCTATTTCCATCATGTTGATTTCACGCTCATGTAATTTCACTGACTCCCAACTTCACCCACTTGTAGAATCACTCCCAGTTGTGGAGAACTGAACTCACAACTGTGTCTTAGACCACAACTTCCTCCTCAGTCACTAGTGCTTAGCAAAGATAGTAAAGTGGGTTTTCACCGAACCCTGTCACAGGGGTGATGGGACTGGGGGAGTATCCACTAAATGGAAATGTTGAGGTGGGGGAGAATCTATGTTCCCACCTTCCTCCCCCAAACTTTTTGGCCCCTGCTACTCTCACTGAGGCAGGAGAGGAACGGGACAGGAGTGACTGACTGCAGCAGCTCTGGCAACGCATAGGACGGGGCAGGCAATAAGCAGCTGGTGGGACGGTTTGATGCTGCTGACCAATGGAAGCTAAGGGTAGAGGCGCGGACCAGAAAGGGAGGGCTCTCAGGGTATGTCTAGACTGCATCCCTCTGTCAGCAGAGGAATACAGATTAGGCAGTTTGACATTGCAAATGAGGCAGGGATTTAAATATCCCATGCCTAATTTGCATAAAAATGGCCACCACGTTTTGCCGACTCAGCATTTTGTTGACAAAAAGAGGCAGTCTAGAGAGGGATCTGTTGAGAAAGAAAGCCTTTCTCGACAGATCCTGCAAACCTCCTTGCAGGAGGCATAAGGGATCTATCAAAAAAGGCTTTCTTTCTCGACAGATCCCCCTCTAGACTGCCACTTTTTGCTGACAAAGTGCTGAGTCAGCAAAACGTGGTGGCCATTTTTATGCAAATTAGACAAGGGATATTTAAATCCCTACCTCATTTGCAATGTTGACCTGCCAAATTTGCATCCCTCTGCCAGCAGAGGGATGCAATCTAGACATACCCTCAGTTACTACAGGGAATTCTTTCCTGGTGTCTGGCTGTTGGGTCTTTCCAAACATGCTCCAGGTCTGACTGACTGACATGTCTGCGGTCAGGAAGGGACTTGGCGGAGTCCTGATTGGAAGAGACCCTGGGATCTTTTTCCCCCTTCCCTGTAGCTTGGGGCACAGGTCACTTGCAGGCTTAAACTAGTGTAAATGGTGGATTCACTTTAAATCATGATCTGAGGATTTTAGTAACTCGTTTCAAGATTAGGGGCCTATTACAGGAGCGGGTGGGTGAGTTCTGTGGCCTGCAACATACAGGAGGTCAGACTAGAGGACCACATCCATCCCTTCTGGCCTTAAAGCTTCTGTTTCTAAGAGCTGGTAGCTCAGGAAATCCAAGGGTTAGGAAGGACATTTTGGGCCCATCTGCACTGACCTCCCAGCTGCCTTCAAAGACCAGATTTATACCTGGCTTCTGCTAAACCTGTTTACCACATTGAAGAGAGTCAGACAGTTAGCTGGTCAGTGTGATGTGGGTCGGACCACAGTTGGCCTTGCGGTCAGACCAATGGACTTGAGACTCAGCCGGCAATCTGGATTTAATTCCTGGTTTGATTGTGGGCATGTCACTGAGGGTAAGATTTTCAAAAATGCTGTATCAGCCCAAATCTGTGTCCAGGGAAAGTCAATGGGAAAACTGCTGTCAGCAAGAGCCAAGTTATGCCAGTGCTGAGCACCAGCCTTGATCGCTCTGTGCCTCAGAAATGGGGATAACCATTCTTCCCTGCCTTATAGGACTCCTGAAGTGTTTGTGAGGTGCCACAGAGACGGGGCCCAGACATGCATGTAGGCAGACAGACTCTAGTGCCTGCTTTTAAACACTGTTTTGGCCCCATCTACTCAGCTGACTTCAAAGTGTTGTAAATCGGTCTAGTGGGAACTGTGTTTAAAGCCAGCTGATAAACATGGCCGTGAGGCCAGTCAAAACACAGCCGCTAGATAGGTGGGAAGGAACAGCACAGACACGGAGCAAAGGTAGTGATGAACGGGGACTCTTTAAATGCTGATCTATGGAGAAGGGACAGAGGGGACAAGAATTAGAGAGGGGACTCTTCCCACCTGCTATCATAACAAGCTAATAAGAAACATGGAGCATTTACGGCCTCCTCGCGAGATATATTTTCAAAAGTATTTTCATGGACTTAGGAGGGAGTGCAAGGATTCCGAGATGCAGTAGTTTAGCCACGTTATGTCCTGTCTGCGCTGGGGTCTGGACTGTGCTAGATAAATCCATTTCAGCAATGGGTGATTTGTGTAGCATAGACAAGGCTGAATTCCTCTCAGGCCGCCTTAGATGGCTGCACATGAATCTCCCCTCCAACAGAAATAACAGATCTCTAAGCTACTCCTCAAACCTAAGAGGCTAAATTGGCTGACACAGCTCACATTTGCTTGCTAGGGCTACTGACTGGTTAGGTCTATGCACGTTGGGGCGGTAGGGCTCAGGACCAGGGATTTTGTTATTTGGCCAGTGATTTTGTAACCCTTGTCAAATGAATGGTATTCTGATGCTCCCTAAGCAGCTCTCTGTCTTCCTGGGTATCCTAGGCATAGGAGAAGAGACCATGGGGCTGGCGCCCCTGCTACACTGCACCTCCCAGTGGGTCCTGAGCATAGGCAGGATGGTACATCTGTCAACAATCATGTTACCCTTGTTGCCTGCTTGACCCTTGGAGATCTCTTCTGTGTCTACCCTTTGCTCCAAAGCCCCATCCCAGGAGTGCATACGAATCCCCATAGCATGTGGGACACCCTGTCCACAGGAAATCCCGTCAGCAGGAGTCACATGCATGCATCAGAGTACACAGTTTGACCCTGAAGCGATAAAGTGTGCACCATTCCACTGCAGCTGGAATTGCAACTTTGAAGTGTCTGACTTTTGGGTGATTAAAATCTCAATCTACTTAATTGCATTTGAAGTTTAATGTATTTTATCCAACTGTATTATATATGCCTATTATGTAAGCACCCCTCCTACTTTATAATTATAGTCTATATTTAACCATTTATAACTCACACACGGTATATGCTACGTTTGCAGAAATACTGCCACAGAAATCAGTCTGTCATTTCAAAACAGGCACTCACATCTTTCAGGACAGCTACAAAATGCAGAAGGAGGTTAACAGAGTACAAGACACAGTAATGGTGAGGAGGCGCAAGAGGCAGACAACACCACAGGTGAGAGGAGATTCACTTCTCTGGCTAATCTGGACCAGCTGGAGGGGTTAATAACATTGTGTACTATGAACATTTTTAATTCAATAATTTCTGGTGCTAACAGCTTTGTAGAATGGAAGGAGAAACACCAAGAGCTCTCGTTTAGATCGCTGGAAGGGAAGGCTTCTGATTCCAAATTTCTGTGCTCCTCTGACACATACAGCATATGCCAATCTGTTTAGGAAGGTCTGGTAGGTTTCAAGGTGTTACAGGTTTTCATAAACAAATGAAAATACATTTTATAGGCTCTATGCCTGGAAATAATGTGTGTTGTGCAGCAATAGTGATTCTATGGGAGCTGTACTGCATTTTTCCTTGAGAATTCATTAATTTTTCGCGCGCCAGAAGTAAAAGTGCACAATTTCCTTTACAAAGTAGTCCAGGAAAAGATGCCTTACAACCACTGACAAGTTTTTGTATGGCAAAGAAGCAAAAGCACATTGCCTGGCATGTGGCGATGACAAAATGCCACTTGTGCCAACGGCATGCAAGCAGCCTTGAGTCCATGCTGGCATTTTTATCACCCACTTTGGGGCAAGTCAACCTATTTCTTTCAGAACCTGAAAGCACATCTACACTAGGGGTTGTACCTTTCAACAAAGGAATCTAACATGACTTACAAATGCAGCTAACATCCTCCCATTCCCCTGTGAGGTAAGGAAGTATTATTATTTCCATGTTACAGAGGTAAACTGAGGCACAGAGAAGTTAAATGTCCTGCTCAGTGTTATCTGAGACACTAGCACTGGCACCATGAACAGACTCTATGAACCTTGACATGCAGTCTCATGTTTTATCACTAGAACACATTCCATGAACATTTAAACACACTGTTTAATTCCATTCATTCTGTGAAACACAGCAGGAACAGTTTGAAGTACAGAGGCATTAACTATACACTGCATGCTTATTGACATTACTGATGAAGGCAGAGTGCTAATTACTAGAACTGTGTAAAATATTTAATCCAAAGAAAAAAAATCACCATTAGCCACATAGCTTCTATTATCACACAATGGGCTTGGTTAAGAATGTGAGTAATCAAATACTCAACTACCCGATAAGTCTAAATTTACTGGGTAGTTGAGTTGAGGTCTTGACTACTCACTTTCCACGCTCTTTGCTGCCTCTGTATCTGAGGCAGCAAGGACGGGGGTGATAGGAGTGGAGTCGGTGCTGGGGAAAGCTGGCTCCCCACAGCACTGTCTCCATGGTGCCACCTGCCCCAGAGGGGAAATGGGGGGGAGGGGATGGACGGCGGGCAGGGGGGAGGAAAAGGGGGAGAGGAGGAGAGGGGAGGCTGCCACTAAGACAACCATGAATGTTTCAGCATGTTTCAAAATGATGTATATTGTGGAGGTGAAATTGACTGAACTCAATGATACTTCTGTTGGTTCCCCAAAAGGCTGAGCCTCCCTCGTGCTCAGCAGCTCTAGCAAATGCCACGTAGGATGTGTCTACACTAAATCTGGGATCAAGCCGCCCAGTCTTGGTCCACAGACTTTTGGTAGGGCTCATGCTAGTGCTTTATCAGCCCACAGCTCAATGTTAAAACAACATGCATGCAGCTCTTGTGAGTGCACTAGTGCAAGCCCTGCTAACACAAGTCTGAGGGGCCCAGACTGGGACACTCCTTCCCAGATGCAATACAGCCACAACCATGACTCTACTTTTATGGAAGAGGGGCTGCCCTTTGTGTGCTCACTCCAAGCCAGTCAGGGGAACCCTTTTTCCGCCTCCCACCCCAAAAACTCTAGCGATCTGTCATTTTTCCAGGGGCCATTTGCCTAGTGACCGTTGCAAGGCCTTACAGAGCATGCCTGTGCCCTGATTTCTGAGAGCCAGTTGTGCACGAGGGAGGATCACGTACTTAACTGGGCCAATGAGATTTGTTACAATGCCATCTCCAGCTGTTATTGTCACAAGGAAAACAGACCACTGGGAGGGCGGGGGGGTATGTGTGTGGGGGAGGGGGAAACTGCACAGTGCAAACCAGGATGCAGGGGATGAGTGACCAGCAAACATCCTAACAGCAAGTCCAGTTTGAAGACCTTCACGGACTGTCTCCATGCGGGATCAACTTGGAAATTTACCAAGGCATCAGAAGAGCCTGCTCCTTGCTCTCATGGAAGCCAGAGTTAATCTGCCATTAAATTCAATGGGAACTGGATCAAACCCAATCCCTCTGATGGGATATTTGACTCGGTGCTAAGGCTGAGAGCTAAGACAGGTTCAGTGGTCTGGGGGCTTAGCGCTTCTGAGGGAAAATGGGACCACTGGGAACCACTGTATCTCTGAGGTCCATGGTCTTGTGTTGTCATAGGAACTGCCCCGATCTCCCCCAACACCAGCGGCAGCAGGTCCCCAGAGTAAAGCGACTCATGAGTTTCCTATGAGGCCGCAGAACAAATCACGGTGGCCCCACCCTGGCCTGCAAGACATTCCTGAAACTCGTAAGAGAGCATGGAGCTAGGGCTGGTGAATGGGGGCAGGCCGGGGGCTGGTTACATGTTGCCTCTTCTGCCTACCACTGGCACTTCACATGCTCCCCCTCTCACCGTCCTCTCCCTTCTGTGTTCCCTCACCCCCTCAGCCCCACTGCTGTCTGTCTGCCCCCGGGAGGGCACATCCCAGCACCGTGCAAAGAACCAGCCCCTGGTCAGATCATTCAGCTCACCAACAGCCTGGTTCAGGGGAGACTGGTGAGGAGGGACAGAGGTGGCCCGGGACACATGACCGCCCCTGGGGAAGTGCCAGGACAACATCCGCTCTGCCCCTGGCCCTCCTTCACCTGCCCCTGCTTCCCCCTCTCCCCGCTCCACTTCTTCCCCCAACCCCCTCCACTGAGCAGTGTGACCCAGGGACTACCAGAGCGAGGGATGTGGCACCGACAGCAGGGATCTGGCCCCCCTGCACTCATCGGCAGTGGCAAAGTCGAGCAACTCAGCCCTAGCTTGCTCTGCTCCTCTGGCCACCTCGCTTTGCTTCCTGCCGGTGCACTCTGCCCCTCCCCTAAGCAGCGTGGCCTGGAGAGAAGTGAGCTGGAGTCGCATTGCTCCACTCCCCTCACTACTGACAGTGAGTGTGTGTATGTGTGGGGGGGACGGATCCTGTTGTGGGCTCCAGGCCCCACTGCTAAGCCCCTGGGATGCCCCCGGGCTATGGCTGCTGGTTGCCCCTGGCTGCTTCTGCCGGTGGCACTGGGAGCCTGTGCAGAGCTCCAGGACAAAGTGGTTCTGGAGGAGGAAGGTTTTTGAATTGGAAAGATTTTAATAGGTATTGACTAGCATTCTGGAGGCGAGATGTGAAAATCTAAACCACTGCCGCTAGCAGCCATAGAGAGGTGAATTGTGACACTGGGATTTCATGGTTGCTCTATCTACATTCGTTATGATCAGTACTAGATGCTAAAAATCAGGCTCTGTAAGGTCACAGTTAGCTAATCAAAGTGCACGTCGTGGAAGCAGACCGACAACAATTGCTGTCTCTTAAGCTGCCGGGCTGCAATATCTGATGCCCCTTCCTTGACCGCTTCCCACAGCCTTCCAGCGCTGTTTAAAAATGTCTCTTAAAATGCACTGCTGTGTCAGGGAGACAGGGACAAGTCTCAAGGGACCCTCACTGTTAACAGAAAGTGGCATGAAAAACATTAAAGTTTGAAGACATCTCCGCTAGGAGCTGGGCTGTGGCATTCACCGCCACGGAGAATAAGATCTGAGACACAGGGTGAGCAGCTGGTCAAAGGGGAAAGCCGGGACACATGCTGCTGAGGTGGAGAGAATTCTGGAGACTGGGCGGGGGAAAACGAGGGAGAAAGGTGAGCAGAGAAAGGTTTGGCCGGGGAGGAAAGGAATGAAGTAGTTCATTCCCCATGCGTCAGCCAAGTCGCCTCTTTTCTCTTTCCTCACACGCAGAATAAAAACCAGGTCCTCCATGCCTCCCTTATTACACCTTTTAGTCTTTTTTTTCCAGGGGCCAGTCTATTCACTGTATCCGCAGGCCCAGCTCGGCTGTATCTGTGAATCTCTACTGCTCCAATCCGCTCGTCTTTCTTTCCCATGTCTAGATTTTACATTCTCCTCCTCTTCTTCCCCTGTTCTTACATCTTCGGTGCTTTTTTCTCCTTTTCCTCACATGATCATCCCTCCCTTCTTGTTCCTCCTCTCAGCCCCACTCCCAGCCCTCAATCTGCTCCCCCTTTGCCATTTTCCCTGTGGAGCTCTCACTGACGCCCCCCCCCACAGGGAGCGTCAAACCCATTAACCCCCCCCCCCATTCATTCCTTTGTTTCTCTCCTTTCCTCTTAGAAACAGCCTTCCTTTTGTCTCCATGTCTGGTGCTCCCCCTCATGGGGAGAAGCCAGGATCTGCCCACCAAGGCAGAACGGGGCAGAAGTGCAGCTCATGACATGGAATAACCGAAAAGTGACCTGCTGAGGGCAGGAAGCAGGGTAGTGACAGTTCTGGTGGGAGAACAGCCTCTGAGGTGCATTAACAGTCAGCCTGCTATCAGTTTCACTGGCCAGAAGCTTTGTCAGGCAGTCAAAGGCCACAGAGATTTAGAGGAACTGGGACAAAACACGAGTTTTATAAACAGATGGGGATACCAGGAATAGCTCTGAAAGAGACAGTGCTGATTTTCAGACACAAGCCACCCTACAGAGGCTAAATGCAAACAAACAGATACAGCACAAATCTATTTCCTCCCCCTTCGGATGAAAGTGTCTGATTTTTCTCCCCTACATGTGGATCGTTTTCTTCCCGACATAAGGCCTGATTGTGACCTCAAGCATTATGGGGTGCCTCTCTACTGAGGTGCACGGCATAACTGGTGTAAAAGCAATGTGAAGTAAGAATCACACTCTGCCCCATGTCTTCAATGCTACAATACACAGAGGCAAATTCTATCTCAGTTTATTACTAGAAGAACAATCTTAAAATTATACCATCTTATTATATTGACAAGGATCCTCATTACTTTCAAAGGGTTGATTTTTTTTCTAAATGTGAAAGATTAAAACAACAACAACAACAAAGACAACCCAACACTTGAACAACTGCAATTTTCTTCTCCAAACAGCTTCGCCCTCTAAGCTCTTCTGACAGAAGTTGGGAAGGTTCTTCCCCTAGTCTTCCTCTAAGAAAGACAGTGAAAAAATGGTGGAATGGAATGGAATGACGACGGTGCTACCTCCCCACTCCCAAAGACAAGTGCCGGTGTGAACAGCGCGTCACGCTCTCCTGCTAACAACGTGAACACTGCTCATTGGGGGTGGAAGTATTTTGTCAACAAAAGACCTACAAACAGCGGCTCTACGCGGCCCAATTTGTAAAGACATGGCTGTGTTGACGTGGCCGTGTCACTAAAAGCAGGGTAGTGTAGACAAAGCCTTGGTAATGGCACTCCTTGCCCGGAGAGAAAAGAACAAGGCAAACCTGACTGTGTTCAGACTGAAATGTAAGACAACCTGAGAGAAAACCTTTTGCTAGGAACCTTTCCCACCCACCCACACAGGCGCCTCCTCCTGCTGCCCTTGGAACATTCACACATACCCTGCAGCCTAGGGGGATGGATGGGAAGAAAATATTTTCATTTATTTATTATTTGAACTTTTGTGCTTCATTATAATGTTGTCTGGTGCCTGTCGCATGCTCCTTAGATTGGACATTTCCTACAGCCCTCCAAAGTTCCCTTTTAATCTTTTCCATCCATATGCAGAATAATATTTTTTATGTGCACCCAGGCATGTGCACCACCATGAGACACAAACCTAGATGAGGGCGCTCTTCTAATCAGCTGGGTGGCATTTGAATCTCTCTTGAGTGGCCACACAAGTGCACAGTTTACAGGGAACACTGCAGCTCTCCTTGTTTTTATCTGCAAAATGCCCTCTTCCCTCCTTCAAATCTACTTCTTCGAACGATCCTTTCCATCTTCTCAATAAATCCCGCACCAGCCCAACCCTCATCGTTGTCTGAGGTCCTTTCTTACATTTGCCTTGTCCACTTTAGACTGTCAGCTCTTCTGTAGCGTACGTGTTTTTCATCCTGGTTTGTAAAGTGCTTTGGAAATTCCCTGGGCTGTGTAACAGATTTTTTTTGTAACAACAATAAATAAAAACGATCAGAGGTAAGAACTCGGAAGGTGTTACTCTGAACAACATGTAATACTCCTAGCCCCAAGCAGAGAGAGCCCCACTTCTCTTTTCCTTTTCTGGAGCCCAAACAACCCCAACTGAGATGATGCATAGTGAAAAAGTGTGGCTTATTTGCTACTGTGGAAGTCCATTTTCCTCTTGTTGAGAAAGGCTGCTTTGGTGACCTCTGAGTCATCCGTCCTCCTCATTAGCCAGCAGCAGGAATTCTTTCAGACTGGCCCACCCAGTACCAATGTCATCAGCCTCCCTCTGCCATACTCACACCCCCTCCCCACCCATTCTGTCTAGCCTAGCATAAGCTTAGGCCATTACTGAAGGTAATGCTTTTATTGGGGGAGGAAAGGAAGGGAGCTACAGAGAGGAAGCCTCCCTGGGGGAAGGGAAATGACATTCCTGCCACAGCCATCATACAACATTCCCCTTCCTCTTGCCCCTCCCTTGGTGACCTCTGGCTCAGTCTTCCGAAGCTATGAAGGAAAAGCGGGGTGTGGGGAGGAGAGGTTAAGATGCAAGAAGAGCTGAAAGCACCATGAGACAAAGATCTTAGCTTGTCTCCAGTGATTTTTACAAAGGACTACAATGTAAAGGAACTGGGTGGAGGAGAAAAAGCAAGCACAAGTATTTGAAGGGTGTCATCAAACAGGAGGGCGAATCATAGAGCCAGCATGGACCACTGGATCATCTGGACTGACCTCCTCTCTAGCACAGGCCACCAAACCCACCCACACCCATGTTCCATATCCAACAAATGAAACCAGACCAACGTATTACACCCCTAGTATGTGCCACAGGCAGAGAATAGGAGGGGCCATGGTGCACCACTGCCCAAGACCCCCTCCACGGCAGGAAAGCAATTAAGTGAGATATAATCCTGGCATGTGACCCCCCACCCACATGGTGCAGATAAACCCTCCATGGTTACTGCTTATCTGAGCTGGGGGACATGTCCTCTCAACCCCACATGGTGCCATCTGTCAGACCCATGGCTGGATTTACACCTTGTGCTCCCTTAGGCACAGTATCTTCAGTGCCCCCTCTGCCTACAGCTGACCTTCGTGTTGCACACAACGAGAAGTCCTGTGGCACCTTAGGGTGAGTCTACACTGCACTGTAGCTCAGAATAAGATACATAATTTGAGCTACGCAAAGTGCGTATCTTATTTTGATCTCATTTCAAAATAGCTTATTTCGTAATTTCGAAATAACCCGCTATTCTGAAACGTCCCTTACTCCTCGTGGAATGAGGTTTACAGGGACATCAGAATAGCGAGCCCGAAATAACGTAGCCTCTAAGACTAATGGATTTATTTGGGCATAAGCTTTAGTGGGCAAAACCCCACTTTGTCAGATGCATGGAGTGGAAATTCCAGAGGCAGTCATAAATATATAGACTGTATTGTGGATCCAGACTAACATGACTACCCCTCTGATACATGTTGCACACAGTTTTAGAGAGGTAAAGTGCCCTAGACCCTGGTCAGACCCCGGCATGTGAGCAAGAACTGAGCACCTGAGAGACACTGCTCAATACCATCTCAGACCCCTACCAGTCACATCTCCAGTCATGGTCATTTCTGATACTTCTGAGGAAGGAGATGAGACAAAACAAAACAAAACAAAACAAAACTACCTCCCCACACTCTCCAAGGGGGAACAAGCAGGAGAGATGGGGCAACGTAGCACAAAGGAAAATTTCAGATGAATATCAGGGAGAGTATTAGGCTGTGAAAGTGTCTCTCGGGGAAGTGGTATAATTCCCATGTTCTCAGGACATTCCAAACCGGACAGAGCACCAGAGAAAACACACTACTGTATTGGGAACAGTCGTGCACTGGTGGGAAAAGTGAAAGATCAGGCTACTTTTCTGACTAAGCAGAAGGAAATGCAATATGCAAAGAACATGAAAAGCACAGAAGATTTAAACAGTCCTGCCACTTGTAAGAATTCAAGCTGTGATGGTTAACACAGGCCAGGTTAACACAGGCTGTCAGAGACACTTAGATCTGCCTTTCATTGCCTGAGCTACTCTGATCTGGCTTTATCTTCAAAGAGATCTGTCCCGGAGGGAAGAAATGATGCCGGCATAGCATCACCTCCCCCTGGAAATCCACAAATGCCATTTCTGCTCCCACTGTTGGACCCAACAGGTCCTGGGTACTGGGAAGGGGACAAGATGCTCCTTCAGGGAAGAAGATGCCTTTCCAGGGTATGCATCCTGCTGACCAAGCAGATCTCTCTTCATCTGGCTTCCAACATCGCTAACCCTCCTGTGGAGCTCCATCTGGAGCTGCTACCAAGCAGCATGAGATCTGGGCTGAATGGGAGCAGGAGCCCCACAAGAGCACAGCAGGGCAGCTGTAAATTAAGGACCACTACAGCTTGCATAATGCCACGGGGTCCCAGTAACCAGCCAGGCGCTGGTGATCTGTTTAGGGTCACCACCTCTTGAAAACGCCAACTGGGTGAGGCCATTCTCATGAGTTCGTCCTGCAAGACAAGGTTAGAAACGGGACTGAGAACAACCACAGCTGTTCATTGCCTTCCAAGAGAAAGTAAAGCGCAGAGACTGGCCTGTTTGGGCAGATTCGCTTGCTAGGATGCCACAGTGCTGGCAGTGAGCTGCACAGCCTGGAAAACCCTAGGTCGGGAGGGAGAGAGATGTGGGTCTCTACCTAAGAGAGGTGACAGCTGATAAGCCAGAAGCCTGAGAGTGTCTGATCTCGAGGGACCACAATGGGGGAACACGGGGCAGCTGCCCTGAACTGTCACACTATTTAATAATTTGTTCTGGTGCGTCGTCAATTTGTAAGACCTAATAATAGGGTTATATGGAATAGCCAGCATGGATTTGTCAAGAACAAATCATGCCCAACCAATCTGATTTCCCTCTTTAGCATGGTTACTGACCTAGTGGAGAGGGAGAAGCAGTAGCTGTGATTTTTTCACATATTGTATGTGAGTCAACAATTTGAGTCAACAAATGTGAACTGGCATGTCATATGTAAGACATGGAAGGTAACTGTGCTGTTCTACTCTAAATAGGAGCCTTACCTGAAGTAATGTGCCCTAGATCTGGCACCAAGCATTAGGAAAGATGTGGACAAATCAGAGAGAGTCCAGATGAAAGCCATAAAAATGATAAAAGGTTTAGAAAACCTAACCTAGGAGGAAAGGTTAAATAAACTGGGCATGTTTAATCTTGAGAGAAGAAAATTTAGAGAGGACCTGATAACAATCTTCAAACATGTTAAGAGTAGCATGAAAGGGACTGTAATCAATTGTTCTCCAGATGCATTGAAGGTAGGATAAGAAATAATCAGCTTAATCTGCAGCAAGGAAGATTTAGGTTAGATGTGAGGAAAAACTTTTCAGCTAAAAGAATAGCGAAGCACTGGAGCAGATTACCAAGGGAGCTTGTGGAATCCCTTCCACGGAGATCTTTGCGAAAAAGGTTGGACAAACACCATCAAGGATGCTCTAGGTTTACTTGGTCGGTCCCACCTCAGCACTGGTGGCCTCTGAAGATCCCTTCCAGCCCTGCATTACTATGATTAACATCACATGGGGGATGTTGTCTAGTGGTTGAGGGAACATTGTCTAATTTGTGTCACAAGTGTGACTCAGTGGAGAATAGGTGATAAACATTTTCCTCTGTGCTGATGCATAGAGGATATGAATTGGTACAGGCCCCATAAGAGTAGCCTTAGAAGTCGTGTTTTTAGCTCTCAATGTCCCCGGGTCAATTCCCAGTGTGTTGATTAAGATGGCAGATATTGTAGAGCAGTCATGAGGGAGTAGGATGGCAGAACCAGACTTAAAGGCTTTCCTAGTTTATAATAATGACTCACTTAATTTCTCCGTGCCTCAGTTTACTCATCTCTCCACTTACTAGGGTGTTGTGACGAGTTTAATGTTTACAACATGTCCTGGCACGTGCAGATAAAAGTTGCTATGTAAACACAAAATAATTACTCTTAGTGCTTCTGTTTTTTGCTGCTATGTTTTTGCTTCACGGGCAGAACTTATCTTGCTGCCAGTTGTTTAGCTCTGTTGTCGTATGGGACTACAGAGACACAACTGGTAAAATCGAAATTCACAGCTCCTCTAAAGGGGCCATAAGACTGCTTTTCCTAAGAATGTCATTTACAAGAAGCAGAAGGTATAAAAGAACAATTCTCCAACCAATTTAAAAGCTCTCCCTTTCCCTTCAACATTTAGATAACATTTTAACACTTTACCTTATTTTTGTATTTGCAAATCTGAGGCTTCTGCCAAAATCATTAAAGGTCAGGGTTCCACCATGCTTTCTATCAATCCCCCATCTCATTTCTTCACTCAGCACACAGTCAATCTGGAACTCCTTGCCAGAGGATGTGGTGAGGGCTAGGACTTTGACGGGGTTCAAAGGAGAGCTAGATAGATTCATGGAGGTTAGGTCCATCAGTGGCTATTAGCCAGGATGGGTAGGAATGGTGTCCCTAGCCTCTGTTTCCCCGGAGGTGGGTGAATCACATGGGGATTACCTGTTGTGTCCCCTCTCTCTGGAGCATCTGGTATTGGCCACTGTCGGCAGACAGGATACTGGGCTGGATGGACCGTTGGTCTGACCCAGGATGGCCGTTCTTATGTTCATTTACTTCACAGATGTCAGTGTTGTCTAGCCGATCACACATTAGCCTGGAGAGTCTGGAGACTGGGGCACTGATCCTACTGCTACCACAAACCTGCTGTGTGACCTTAAGCAAGTTTCTTCATTTATCTGAGCCTTTTTTCCCTCCCACCTTTTGTCTGTCTTGACTATTTGGACGTCAGATTCCCCAGGGCAGGGACTGTCTCTTCTTATAAACTATGTGGTATTACCCCAGCAATGGGCCACCAAAGCTAGACAGTGGTTGCATGAGTGACCCTCCTTTTTCTCAGTGGGCTGAAAGATTAACATAACGAAGACGTTCTCCCAGCATGAGGTAGTTTTGCTAACTGCACTCACGTAGCTAGAGGTCACTGGGGGCGCTGACTGAACCGTAGCAGTGCTTTGATTGGATGCAGAGGGAGCACATGGTTCTCACTGTCAGCGCTGTGAGCAATCAGCATGCTCCTCACTTGACCTACCCCGGCTTTACATGTGTGCCACTTTAGTGATACCATTAGGAAAAAAACTACATGGCTAGAAATTAGCGTGGGCAACAGTAAACAAAATTCCTTGCAAGCCACACATAGAACCTGGTGGGCTACATGCGGTCGGCAGCCTGCAGGTTGCCCACCACTAGTTTATACAGGGTCCTCCATGATACAGCCCTGATCTTGACTGGGATTGCTAGGTGCTACTGTAATATAATATAGATTAAAAACCAATACCTCATTCTTGCTTTCCTTAATCTCTGCTCTCTCTGAGGTAATTCTGCATGTCCTATTCCCGTGTGGTTTGGAATTGGGTATTATTTCCTTTCAGAACGAACACTTTTTGTACAGCTGGATTTTGCATATTTGGTGTTCTTAAGGATGGGGGTGGGGATGTCTCGGGACTCTGAGCTTTAATTCAAAGGACAGAAGGATACAAAAGCTCATCCAAGAAGGGAATAATTCAAAGGGATAGATAGAAGAGGGAAAATGTTAATAAATGAAAAGAGAGAATAAAAACCTTGGACACTCAACAGCCTGGCCAAATACATAGGTGGAAAACGGAGTCATTACCTCCCTGAGGCAGGTATAAATGGGACAGACAAGGACTCGGAAGGGCTCCCCAGTGTTGCTCCTCATGGTGCCGAAGACTTCGCAGAGAAAGGTGATGAACCCCAACCAACGCTCCACGTCACGCTGCTGCAGCTCCTCCCGCATTGTGAAATCTTTCTGCAAGGGGGACAGACAACAGGCAGCATCAGCAAAACCACATCACACTAGAAGAGGCAATGGCTGTGTAGGGAGGGAATTAAGAAAAGAGGAAATTGAAACGAGGGGGAGAGAGAGCAAGAGAGACAGACTGACCCTTTAGTAATGAGCATGCTGATTACTCAAAGTTCAGTGGCTGAGATTTCAACACAGCATAAAGCAGGTACTGTAGAAATAGCAGCAGCTGCACAATGCAACAGAAACAATTTCCCTTTGGCCTGAAACAAAATACAGAACTATGTAGCACTTTAAAGACTAACAAGATGGTTTATTAGATGATGAGCTTTCGTGGGCCAGACCCACTTCCTCAGATCAAATAGTGGAAGAAAATAGTCACAACCATATATACCAAAGGATACAATTAAAAAAATGAACACATATGAAAAGGACAAATCACATTTCAGAACAGAAGGGGGATGCGGGGTGGGGTGGGGGGAGGTAAATGTCTGTGAGCTAATGGTATTAGAGGTGATAATTGGGGAAGCTATCTTTGTAATGGGTAAGATAGTTAGCGTCTTTGTTGAGACCGATGCATAGAGTGTCGAATTTTAGCATGAATGGCAGTTCAGAGAATTCCCTTTCAAGTGCAGATTTAAAAGGCTTCTGAAGCAGAATGCAGGTAATTAAGTCGTTGAAACAGTGTCCTTTCTGGTTGAAATGACAAGAAACTGTTTTTTCTTTGTGATCCTGTCTAATATCTGTTTTGTGGGCATTGATCCTTTGGCGAAGTGTCTTAGACTTTTGTCCAATGTACATAGCAGACGGACACTTTCGGCACATGATAGCATAAGTTATACTTCTGGATGCGCAGGAATATGAATTCTTGATCTTATAACTCACTTAGTTAGGTCCAATAATGGTATCAGCAGAGTGAATATGTGGACAAAGGTGGCAACGGGGTTTGTTGCAAGGGAAGGTACCAGGGTTGATATTAGTGTGGTATGTCCTGTGGCTGTTGGTAAGAATCATCTTGAGGTTAGGTGGTTGTCTATAGGAGACCATGAGTCTGTTTCCCAGAGCCTCTTGGAGTTTAGTATCCTGTTCCAGTATAGGCTGTAGTTTATTGATAAATGTGTTGGACAGGTTTAAGTTGGGGGCTGTAGGTGATGACAAGTGGTGTTCTATTGTTGGTTTTCTTGGGTCTGTCTTGAAGTAGATGGTTTCTAGGTATTCGTCTGGCTCTTTCCATTTGCTTTTTTATTTCTCTGGGTGGGTAGTTGAGGTTTATAAATGCTTGGTAGAGATCCTGAAGTTTCTGGTCTCTGTCAGTGGGATTAGAGCAGATGCAGTTGTATTGAAGGGCTTGCCTATAGACGATGGATCGTATGGTGTATGCTGGATGGGAGCTGGAAGCATGTAGGTAACTGTATGAGTCAGTGGGTTTTCTGTAGAGGGTGGTGTCTAATTTTCCATTGTTGATTTGTACTGTGGTGTCCAGGAAATGGATCTCTCGTGTAGAATGGTCCAGGCTGAGGTTGATGGTGGGGTGTAGGTTGTTGAAATCTCTGTGGAATGTCTCCAGTGTTTCTTGGCCATACGTCCAGATCATAAAAATGTCATTGATGTAGCTTAAGTAGAGAAGGGGTAAAAGGGGACAGGAGTTGAGGAAACATTCTAGGTCAGCCATAAAGATATTAGCATACTGTGGGGCCATGCGTGTACCCATGGCCGTGCTGCTGATCTGGAGGTATAAGTTGTTCTCAAACTGGAAATAGTTGTGGGTGAGAACAAAGTTACATAGGTCTGCTATCAGGTTGGCAGCGGTGTCCTCTGGGATAGTGTTTCTAATTGCTTGTAATCCATCTTCATGTGGGATGTTGGTGTATAGAGCTTCTACATCCATGGTGGCAAGGATGGTGTTATTGGGGAGGTTATCGATGTTTTGTAGTTTCCTTAGGAAGTCAGTAGTGTCTCGGAGATAGCTGGGGCTGTTGGTTGCGTAGGGTTTGAGGAGAGAGTCTACATAGCTGGATAGACCAGTAGTGAGCGTGCCAATACCAGAGATGATGGGACGTCCAGGGTGTCCAGGTTTATGGATCTTGGGAAGCAGATAGAACAATCCTGGTCGGGGGGTCAGAAGGTGTTTCTGTGTGGATTTGTTCCCGAGTAGCTGTAGGGAGGCTTTTAAGGAGACAGTGTAGTTTCTTTTGGCCTGTCTGTAACATATGTGAGTGTTCAATATGCAAAAGAAGGGGGCTGGTTTAACAGGTGTGGCAAACACAAAAGGCACAAAAGCATGAGAGGGATAGCTGAGATAGTCTGTAATTGGAAAAATGTAAAAAACAATCAATAGTCTTGCAGCACCTTAAAGACTAACAAAACATGTACAGTAAAACTCCAAGTGTCCGCTTCCCCAAGTCCGCCGCTCGTCAGTTTCAGCAGCGGCAGCGGAGGACTTGGGGAAGCAGCGGAGCAGAGCAGCTAGGGTGCTGCCGGGTTGGTCCCGCAGCGCCACCCCTCACCTCTCTGCTTGGCGATAACTACTGCAGTCTGGGGGGTGGGGAGCCTGCTTCCCTCCTGGAAACTCTCGGCGGTGGCGTGGGGCTTCCTCCGCCTTCCTGCAAAATGGCGGAGGGTTTGTCCCTTGCCACGCTGTTCCCCGCCCACCCCCCAGCTGGACGCAGTGTGGGTCCTGGCTGGAGTACCTCCCGATACTCCAGCATATCCGATAAACCAGCACCACCTAGGTTCCAAAGGTGCTGGATTATCAGAAGTCTACTGTAGATGGTATCACGCGCTTTTGTGGACACAGCCCACTTCTTCAGATGAATGGAACATTACAAGTCCAGATCCAAGAATAAATAAGGGAAGGGGTGGGGGAAAGGATGGGGGAAAAGGAGCCATAGAGGCAGCATACTTCTGCCCGACTTTTTTTCTCAAGGGAACTCATATCAGCACAGATAAGTTCAGTCTGTCTACGCCTTTCTCAGAGTTAGCACCAAAAGGGACCACGTTCTCCCCTGCACTGGGACTAGGGCTTTCTTGGGCTGCTGGTGAGTCCTGCCTGCTGCAACTGTTCCTTGGCACCCTCTAAATTACAGCAGGGGACTGGCCTGCTGCCCGCCTGGATGAAGACCAGGAGAATACAATGTTGGCATTCAAATGTCCCTCCCTCCTGTGTCATACTGTTGCCACAACCAAGGATTGTGGGAATTACACAACTCCAGAAGCAAGGTCAGGATCAGATGCACAGTGAGTTATGTGTCTCTCCCCCGGCCCGCTAGTCTAATTCATAACAGAAATGGTGGCTGCCCAAAGCAAAGACAGCAAGAACAGAGACGTCTGGGACACGGGGAAGAAAAGAATGACAGAGAAAAACGGAAACACAACCAAACAAATTTGGTCCTTTACTTTTACAGAGATGAAATAATAAATTATGATCCTATGATCCAACTGTACATAGTGTTCAGGACCAGGGGCTATTTTTCCAACTCCTTTTCGATGTTACAGCAGCTCATTTCAAGAACTATCATACCACTCTGCTTATTTCCACTCTTAATGGTTATAACTGAATCAACATAATGCAGGAAAACATTACAAAACAAGGCTATTTTCAAGTATAACATAAAACATTACAGGCGAAGTATGTGTTGAATGTGTGTGCCGCTCCATATATAATATCTAGCAACTAAAATGCTAATGAAGGATCTTTTCGACATCAGCTTATTCCTATTGACGAAAACTAAAAGGCTATATCTACTCTACAGGGTTTTTGCGCAAAAAACGCTGTTTTTGCGCAAAGACCCACAGAGCATCCACACCTCAAACGTGTTTTTACGCAAGAAAATTTACAATAAAATGGCAGAACAGAGGGCTTTTTGCGGTGTAGGTATACCTCTTTCTATGAGGCATAACTCCTTTTTGCGCAAGAGTTATTGTGCAAAAAGGTATGTATGGACACACAATAGGGGTTTCTTGCGCAAAAAGAGCCTATCAGAAAAAACACCGGTGCTCTGATGGCCATTCTGTGAATGGCCATCAGAGCTTTCTTGCGCAAGAACGTCCATGCAGTGTGGACACTCTCTTGCGCAAAAGCACATCGCTTTTGCGATGTGCTTTTGAGGTGTGGGGGTGCTTTTGCACAAGACGTTTTTGCAGATTTCTTCCGCAAAAAGCTTCTTGCGCAAAAACCCTGCAGTGCAGACAAAGCCAAAAAGATGTTCTGTTGCACCCAGTGCTCTCATCTGCAGCTGCAAAATGTCGAGATGGAGCTGTTCGTAAAAGCTCCCCTCTAGTGGTGGGTAGGCCACCAAGAGATTGATGAGTTCGCTACAGCCTTGGTTCTTTCCTCTCAGGCAGTAGAGGATAATTCATTAATATCCAAAGATCCCAGGTTTTATGTCCACTGCCAACAGCCCATCCCGAAGCGTCGGCATTACAGCAGCCTAGGTCTTAGGTTCTCTTCCAGTTCCGTAACATCCGGAAACACTCCTACGTCACAGTCTCTGTAGGCAATGATATTTTTGAGGTGTGCCATTTCCATGAGGTTATTTAATGGCTTGTTCTGGAGCTTTCCCTCCACTTTCAGTTAAAAAAATATATTGACAGAACAGAAATGTCAGAGCAACTATTGAGCAATTAAAAACAAAAACACAAGCATTTGGCCACAGGCCTGGACGTCTAAACCACTTCCCTTTGAGACTGGATCACTCCACTATCCCTCCTTTCTCCAGAGAAAGGCAGAGCACGTTCCAGACTGCACCTCCGAGCCCCTGTAATGCTTACAGCTTTGTGCTGAGGTAGAGAGGTTTCTTTGATGTTCTTAGCTTTCAATGCTTCCTCCAGCAAGACGACGCCAGTTCCATGAAGGCAGGGACTTTTTCAAGACTTGGGGGTCCCTCTGCAAGAGCCCGACATCTCTCCGTAGTAATGTCTGTTCCACTCCCAAGTCAGTCTATCCCTTGGAGGCTTAGAGGCATGTCTCCCTGGTATGAGGATGAGCTGTACTGCAGCAGGGGCAGCTCTACTCTACATAGCCTGAGTTCCTCCTAGGACCTAATCCTCTCCCATCCATTTTTTGGGAGTACAGGCTCTACTTTCACATGGGGCCTACACCGCCCAGGTTCACTATGCGTATGGCGTAGCAGAGGAAGGCTCCTTGCACTCCCATTATCTCTTTACACTGCCAAGCAGCCGGACTAGTTCAATCTTTAGCATTTTGCTGCAGGATCTCACACACCTTCCACCAACCCCAATGTCTTCCTCTTCAAATCCAGAGACTCCAATGTAAACCACAGTTTCCTGCCTTACCATGTTTACTGAGGCACTGATATTTCCTGCATGGGACTACATCAATCCAGATTGAAAGCCATTGAAAGTGTAAAGATTCCCAAGACATTCTGGGAAATTCTTAGCTGCTTGGGTCACCTGCATGAACTTGGGCACTGTGATTTAGATAGCAAAGCCAAAAAAGGCTCAATGCAAGAACGGGGGTAAAAAGAGCCACATGTATATTCCACTCCCCTGTGGATTCACCTTGAGAGATGCACTGGCTCTATTCACAAACTTAATTTTGTATTTTTAAACTTCCTTAAGTAGACAGTCCCTCTATCAACCTTAAAAACCATAAAACACCTAGGCTGGGATACCATACAGTTTAAATTAGAAATTCCAGGAGATTTATGTCTTGATTGTGTCAGGAGAAGTAGGTTTGTTGCCAGCTCAAACACTTCAAGCTGAAAATACACCTTTCCTTATTTACTGAAAGGAATTCACAGCGGATTACTGGGAAACTGCAAGGAGAGATAGGATTCAGTTTTGGAAGCGTGCAGAAAACACCCAAGGGCCATTGCACAAAGAATCCTTCCTTCAAATTCCTGCTTAACACACTCTCTTTCTGCAAAGCCTTTGTGAGAAACTTCTCCAAATAAATTCATTACAAAAATACAAACACATGCTCTGCTTTGAGATTCACTCTGGCTGTGTCTACATTGGCATCCCTTTCCGGAAAAGGGATGCTAATGAGACGAGTCGGAATTGCAAATCCGCGGGGGATTTAAATATCCCCCGCGGCATTTGCATTTACATGGCTGCCGCTTTTTTCCGGCTTGGGGATACTTGAAAGTAGGAATAAGAAATCCTCCAGAAAAGGCTTTATTTTCCGGAGAATCACGTCTAGACTGGCGCTTTTCTCCGGCTTATCCCCAAGCCAGAAAAAAGCAGCAGCCATGTAAATGCAAATGCCGCGGGGGATATTTAAATCCCCCGCGGATTTGCAATTGCGATGTATCTCATTAGCATCCCTTTTCCGGAAAGGGATGCCAATGTAGACACAGCCTCTGACTATTACTGGATAGCTCTGAACTGTGGTATCTATCTTTGTAGACTGTAATTTCTGTGAAGCAGAAACATCTTTTCTTCTTTATCAAGGGCACAAAAATAATTGGGCCAGGGCTAAAATAGTTTGGTCATAGACTGCCTTTGATTTATAGCAAAGCTGCCATTGGGACAGTTGAGCAAAGATGGAGATGGTTAAAACATTGGTCCAGCACTAAGGAGACCTGGTTTCCAATCACAGCTTTTTCACTGCTTGCTGAGTGACCTTGAGCAAGTCACCTCACTGCTGTGTGCCTCATGCAAGGGGACTGTTAGCCCCTTACTAAAACTCAGTGGGAGTTTTTGATTGGCCAGCTCTCAGTACCAAAAAGTCCATGAGAAATCAGGGCCCTGAGACTGACAGTCCCCAGGGACAATGCGAAGAGGCTAACACTCCAGGTCAGCCTGATTGACAGGTTGGACAGAGCAATGAGGGAATTAGGAGGCCTGGTACCCTCCTCCATTTGAGCTGGGATTTTCTGGGTCTCTGAGTCAAAGCAGGAGAGCTAAGAAGAGCAGTAAGGAGCGCAAGCTGTGCTGAGGAGCAGACCTGCAGTGACAGAACCAAAGGCCCACACAGCCCAAAGAGCGCAGACCTTGTGGTGAGAAGCCAGGGGCGGCCCGTGGCTATAGGCCGACTCGGCCATCCCCTAGGGCGCCACCTTCAACGGCTCTTGATGATGGCGTCACCCCATTGACAGCCCATTGACGGCCGTGCAGGCGGGGGCGCTGATCACGCGTTCCGCCTGGGGCACCAGCTGCCGCAGCCCACTTCAGGCCGCTCCTGTGAGAAGCAGACCTGCAGTGACAGAGCCAGAGGCCCACACAGTCCACAGAGCACAGACCCTGTGCTAAGAAGCAGACCTGCAGTGACCAGAGCCAAAGGGGTCAGAGAAGCAACTCAAGGAGCTGGAGGCTGGCAAAGCAGCATAGTCTGGAGCTGGGTCCAGTAAAGGGGGGAAAAGAGGCTCTGGGCAGGGAGATGCCACCCACCAAGAGGCCCTGCAGGCCAGACTTGGAGAGGGATTGTAAATCCAACTGGGAGAGGGGTCCTGCCACCTAGAGCCTGAAGTCCTGTGGTCATTACCAGAGCAAGTGTGTCCAACCTGCAGCCCCCCCTGCAGCACAGCCAGGGCCTGAGAGAGAGCTCTGGGATCTATAAGGAACAGACTGTACTGTACTTACACTCTGCAAACTGCTGTTTGTGATATCCCCATGCTACAGAGTGAGGCTGTGTGTTCTCTTTTAACCTTTCTCATGTTTTCCTTATTCTTTTCTTTTTAATCAGTTGCTGTTTAATAAATTGCATTTGCTTTGAACTGTATGTAATGATCACTGGGTCAAGAAAGCATCCAGTGTGAAGAGAGCACCCCAGAGTGGCCACACCCTAGCCCCCTGCCCTAAGTGACTACGAGGTCAGGAATTCAGCCCCAGAAAACCTGGGCCCAGCTGTGTTGGGATTTCGAGGACTCTGCTACTCAGGAGAGTGGAAGGGGAGCCCTCAGGGTCAGGGATGCCTTTGGGCAAAGGAAGTGGGAGCAGGGACTCAGATCCTTTTGCTGGTCCATTTCACCGGGGTAGTATAGAAGCCAGGAAAGTTCCCCACAATAGCGGGACCATTCCCCTGCTTACACTCAGTTTCTCCATCTGTAAGATGGACATAATAATACTACCTTCCTTAGTAAAGCACTTTGGGATCTACGGATGACAAGTGCTAAATAAGAGCTAGGGCTGATGATGAAGACCAAGGTTGATGAAGATCCTTCTGAAGTAAATAAACTTGTATAAGTAGTTACTACTGCTTTCCGCAGTAGGAGGGAATGGAGGGAATGATTCAGGATACTTAATTCAGTAGCGATTTCTATCCCTGGTTTATCTGGGATTTGCATGCACAATTGCACTGCTTGTTTAAGCTGTAAAAAACCTGGCCTGAAAAGTGTAATCGTTATGCTTCAGAGTCATCCACCATTTAGATGAGGTTCCTCCTCCAGAGGTCACACTTCCCTTAGACCTATTTCATATTTCAGGGACACCGTTTGGTTCTGCCTATTCTACAGCTTTAAACCAGAGTAATTAGGTCCCCTCATTGTTGGCCTACACATAGCCTCAGTCAGACAAACAAAAAAAGTAATTTTCAATTTCACCTACTCTCTAATGAACTCTCCCAATAAAACCTGCACAGACTCATTGGCCTGATTTGCATCCTTTGCTCTGGAGAAGATCGAAAGTGGCACAGGCGAGTTTGGGAAACTCTGCGTGGCACGTACCAGCACTATACCTTGTACCCATACAGTATTGTTCTTCTAAGCCAGGGCTGAGCAAAATATGGCCAGGAGGCCGAATCTGGCCCGCCAAGCCACCAGATCCGGACCGCGGATCCCCCTGCTGGGATCCTCAGGCACACAGCTGCTGCGAGTTAAAACTCAGTCCCTGCAGCTCTCTGATCTGCAGGAAGGGGAGGCTTTGTGCGATGTCCTCAGCTCCTATTGGCCAGAAACAACCGGCCAATAAAAACTGACCTCAGATGGGAGCTGAGAGATTGGCCTTGAGAGACTGGGGCAGTGCAAGGCTCTTCCCCCATCCTGAGCTGAGAGCCATGTGGAGGGGGCAGCCTGTATTTTCAAGCGCGCTGTGGCTGCAACAGGCTGGGAGCCCAGCCTACCTTGAGAGTGCTGCAGCCTGCTGGCCAGCAGACACTTAGGTAAACTCCTCCCAACCAAAGCCTGGCTCTGGCACCCCAGCCCCTCCTACACCCCTAGTCCCTTCCCTAGGTCACCATCCAAACCCTCTGCACCCCCTTTCCCAGGTCACAACTCCCTCCCTGACCCTGTACCTCCTCCTACACCCCTCCCCCGAATCCTCTCCTGCACCCACACCCCCTCCCTGACCTTACACCCCAATTCCCTGACCCAGGTCACAAGCCCCTCCTCCACCCAAACCCCCTCTCAGACCCCACGCCATCTCCTGCACCCCAATCCCTCACCCGGTGTGCCCTTCTGCACCCAACTGTAATCTCAACCCTGCACCCCCTCCACAGAAAAGTGCGGCCCTTGACTACTTACCAAAATCTTGGAGTGGCCCCAACAACAAAAGTTATTGCCCACCCATGTTCTAAATGTTGACAGTGTGTGGCTGTGACAGAAATAAAGCTCCGCTGTCCCAAGGAGCAAGCAAAGCCCATACAATCAGCAGAGCCTCTTGTGCAGAAAAGCAGCTGCAAGCTTTCCTGTAACTACGGTCTGGCAACACTGCAGCCACTCAACACCAGGACCTATCGGTTTCAAAAAGCATCCAGCGCTTTCATGAGAGCAAATCCCTTGTTCCAAGGGACACAGGAAGCCTCACTGGATCACTGCTGATTCGTTTCCCACCCGTAAGAGCCCACATCAGCATCTCATGCCCTCCTCCACCTAGGAAGGCGAGGGAGCTCTTTTGGACCACAATCAGCCATCAGTCCCATTTGTCGAGAGTACAGCCAGCCTCCAAGCCACAATCCACATGGCAAGCAGCTGTCGCTGAAACACTCAAATGAGAACTAATGTGCTAAGTCAGTGCGGCTACCTTTTCCAGCTGTTCTGTTATTCTAATGGAAGCGTCCCTGCTGACACTGCCTTTACGGAACCCATCTTAAAAACCCCATAGTGCTTTTAAAATCAATTTCTTCTACCACTTGTTTTTAGCAAGGAGGTCTGCCTTGGGCCTGTGACTGCATCGGTGTGCAGGGCAAACTGCAGGGCAAAGTATGCAGTTGGCATGCAAATAAATGCTACTTCTTAATGCTTAAGTAGCACGTCTCTTCTTCTGTGCACTTTAGTAACATTCAGGGATTCATCTTGTTATGGGCTCCCAGATACCAGACCAGTTAAGGGTTCTTTCATCAGCATTTCCAAAGTTTAAAGCAAGATTGCAAGCAATGTTTGATGGAGAAGGATAACTAGCATGAGAGCAAAATGTTTGTTTTTATTTATGTGGAGCCTATAAGCCCAGTTCTGTTTATACTGGTGTAAATCTCAAGCAACTCCCCTGGAGATAGTATGAGTTTACACTGGTGTAACTGAGCAGAACTATCTGTGTAAGGAAGTATCAGAGGGGTAGCCGTGTTAGTCTGAATCTGCAAAAGCGACGAGGAGTCCTGTGGCACCTTATAGACTAACTGAAGTGTAGGAGCATAAGCTTTCGTGGGCAAAGACCCACTTCGTCAGACCCACTTCGAAGTGGGTCTTTGCCCACGAAAGCTTATGCTCCTACACTTCAGTTAGTCTATAAGGTGCCACAGGACTCCTCGTCGCTTGTGTAAGGAAAACTCTATTTGCTCATAGGAAAATGAGAACATTTCTGGAGGCTCTCTTGTGTAGCGCCTCCTCTCCACCTGGTTACCTTCTTTTAGAGCCAATCTCCTTTCAGGTTCGGATGGATAGGTCTGGGTTCTTCTGGATCCCGCCACCTACTCAATTTTATTCTTTCTGATTGATGTACTTGGCGGTGCCTCCACCCCCCTCACTCCTTCCTAGCAGGGTTGCCAGGGCAGCTTGGGAGGAAAATTCTAGCCCAGGATAATCCCCACGTATTCGCCAGATAGTTGGAGACTCCCAGAAAATAACACAAACACATACACTATAATAAACACAATTATATTAAACAGGAGACAATTATAACAGAACAGGGTAAAACATTATTTTTAGGGTCACCGGTGCCCTGCAACTGTGAAGTTAGTGTCCCGTTGGTACGCGTACTTTGTTGGGGCCCTTGATGACTGTTGACCACACAATCCTTCTCTGCAGTGGTTTAGCAGTGGGGCTGACTAGGTCCAGTACAGCCCAAAGGACTCACAAATGGGAGAAGGCAGTAAATCCCTCCACAGTTTAATAGGCTGCAGGTAATAAAATCCCCAAACAAATTCCCTGACTTACTAACTAAAAATTGGTGCACTCACACACTCCATGAATGAGCCTCAGGTTGAGAGATGACTCAGTCTCTGCAAAGGGGCTGCTCTCTTCTCACAGGGGTCCTCTTCAAGCAGGAACCAGGCTGCTTCGGTCCCAGAATTTCCCCTCACCGTGAAGGGGTGCAGGGCTCAAGATGCAGACCACACAACTGCACCAAAATTCAAAACTATAGCCTCCCAGGCCAGCCTCCAGACCCACACAGCAGGCAGCAGCCCTGAACTTGCTGCTAGAGCCCAGCTGACCATGCAGTGACTCCCTCACCCAGGGAGCTGGAGAGCCAACTCCGCCTGGCTGGGGAAGCCTCCCAGCAAACTCCACAACTGGGAATCAACAGTGGAGACATAAACCCAGCTGAGGGATCCTGCCTTCAGGTCCCTAGAGGCTAGCTCTCAGGGGGAACCCTGCATGCAGGCCTGGGGCTTACTAGCTCCCACACACTCAGTCCTCCCCTTTTCCTGGCTGGCTCCAGACTCCCCTCAACAATGGTCTCTCCTTCCCCCTGGGAGGGGCATCTCACTCCCTGTGGGTTGCCGGGCAGACTCTGGCCCTGGTAGGGAGGGGGAGCCAAGGCAAACTCAGAGTGCCTCTCCCTGAGCTGCCAGCAGACAAAGCCCCAGGAATCCAAGCAATCTCCTTGGGGGTTACACTTGTCTCTCATCTGCAAGGTTAAGTATAAGAGATTTAAGTCTTCACTGTGATGTTTCTGTATCTTTCAGTACAAGCCATTCTTCACTCTACCAGTAAGCAATATATATTGATATACAGAGAGCAGTATACACTTATATACACCTGGGCTGTGTCTAGACTGGCCAGTTTTTCCAGAAAATCATCCGCTTTTCCGGAAAACTTGCCAGCTGTCTACACTGGCCGCTTGAATTTCCGCAAAAGCACTGACTTCCTACTGTAAGAGATCAGTGCTTTTTGCGGAAATACTATGCTGCTCCCGTTCGGGCAAAAGTTCCTTTTGTGCAAAAGTTTTGCGCAAAAGGGCCAGTGTAGACAGCTCAGATTTGTTTTCCGCAAAAAAGCCCCGATCACGAAAATGGCGATTGGGGCTTTTTTGCGCAAAACCGCGTCTAGATTGGCCACGGACACTTTTCCGCAAAAAGTGCTTTTGCGGAAAAGTGTCCGTGCCAATCTAGACGCTCTTTTCCAAAAATGCTTTTAACGGAAAACTTTTCCGTTAAAAGCATTTCCGGAAAATCATGCCAGTCTAGACGTAGCCATTGGGAAGATGTCAAAAAAGAGCCAATTCCTACACTTTAGCCCAGGGCTACTCAACTTTGGAAGCCCCCGGTGCCACAATGATACTCACAGTCACAGCACATGCAGAGGGCTGCAACTTAAGTGTAGCTGCATATACATGCAAATATATGCAAATAGCTTCTTTCACACTGATGGGCATGACTACAAAGATTAAGGCAAGACTACACAACACACAGGCACCATTTTAAGTCAGTTCTGCTGATATTAATAAAATGCAATATTTATCTGATTTCCACCCATGGGTACATCTAGACTACAGGTTTTTGTCGACAAAGCTTCTGTCGACAAAGAGCGTCTAGACTATAGCCAGTTCTGTTGACAAAGCAAGCCACTTTGTCGACTTGAGAGTGTAGACGCAAAGGACAGTGTAGATGCAATAACGCCTTCTGTCGACAGAACTCTGTCGACACAAAGCATTATTCCTCGAAGAATGAGGTTTACCCCCATCGACAAAACTGCCGAGTTCTGTCGACGTTATGTCGCTAGAACTTGGTGGTAGTGTAGACGCAGGTATAGTTTTGTCAACAACAGGTCACTGTTGTCAACAAAACCCTGTAGTCTAGACATACCTATATGACAGCACTTTTAATAAGCAATGACAGTCCGGGAATTTAACTGCAAAAATGCGTATCAACGGAAGACCATTATATTGACTACTTTTTTGTTTTAGCTCCCACCTGTGGGTTGCAAATAAACGGGCCGCATGTGGCCGGCGGGCCGCGTGTTGAGTAGCCCTGCTCTAGCCTATATAGACATGCCTTTTCACACAATGCACTTTTCAAAGATCCATGCAACTTTAAAATCTACATTCCTAGCTTGACAAGATTTTTTTTTTTGTAATAATAATAATAAAAAAAACCCCGTCCTAATTCTGTCAAATCCTATTTCTTCTCTCAGGCACTGCAAGGCACATCCATTTTAGAGAGCCGGTTTTGGCAAAGTCGGGTCTGATTGTTAAAACTGAATACAGGCAGTCCCCGACTTACGCGGATCCGACTTATGTCAGATCCGCACTTACGAACGGGGCTTTCTCGCCCCAGAGGTTGAGGTAGCGGATTGCTACCTGCGAGCTCCGGAGCGAGAAAGCCCCGTTTGTAAGCTGCTCCGGTGCCCCAGGTCTGCTGGAGACCGTCTCCAGCAGACCAGGGGCACCGGGCGGGTTCCTGCGCTTCTGAGGCTTTGCCAGAGCAAAGCCTCAGAAGCGCGGGGAACCGCCGCTGCTGCCGCTTGAGACCCGGTGCCTGGGCTCTGCTGGGGACGGTCCCCAGCAGACCACAGGCACCGGGACTGAAGCCGCAGCCGCAGCCGCAGCTGCAGCCGCGGGGGGGAGGGGTCCCACGCCTCTGAGACTTTGCCAGAGCAAAGCCTCAGAGGCGCGGCACCCCGCTGCCGCTGCTGCTCTGCTCCCCGTGTCCCTGGTCTGCTGGGGGGGGGGGCGGATAGTGTGTCCCCCCCCCAGCAGACCAGGCTTTTGTTTTGGACCCTGGAGCAGAGCAGCTGGGGCGCTGCGGATTGGTCCTGCAGCACCCGCTCTGGGCACTACTGGACCAACCCGGCAGCACCCCAGCTGCTCTGCCCCAGGTCCTGATTCAGCCGCTGCTGGTCAGTTTCAGCAGTGGCTGAATCAGAACGCCTGGGGCAGAGCAGCTGGGGTGCTGCTGGGTTGGTCCAGTAGCGCCGAGGGGTGCTACTGGAGCAACCCAGCAGCACCCCAGCTACTCTGCCCCAGGCGTCCCCAAGTCAGCCACTGCTGAAACTGACCAGCGCTGACTACAGGAAGCCCGAGGCAGAGTTGCTCTGCCCCAGGCTTCCTGGAATCAGCGCTCATCAGTTTCAGCAGCAGCTGACTTGGGGAAGCTTGGGGTTCTTAAGTTGAATCTGTATGTAAGTCAGAACTGGCGGTCAGTTTCAGCAGCGGCTGAATCTGGACGCCAGTTCCGACTTACATACAGATTCAACTTAAGAACAAACCTACAGTCCCTATCTTGTACGTAACCCGGGGACTGCCTGTAAGTGCGATTTAATGTGAACTAAATTAGGGTTTAGACTGGATTTGGTTGCTGACCTATACTCTGCAACCCTTTTACCGGATCAGGATCATGGGACTTCTTTTCAGATCTGCATGTGAAAGAAGATGAAGATATCCCACCACTGAATCCTCATTCTGGTTCAGAGAAACCAGGTCCCAGGCATTTCCAAGCCCTGGAATGTGTTTGACAGTATTTAGCATGCCACCAGAATGCTTTGGACACCTGAGGATTAGAGGCAGCAGTGACATCCACCAATGGATGGAGAAACCTGCCCCAAATTCCATAAGCACTAAATTAGCGGAATGCATTATTTGTATCAAATTAGTCACTCGGCTCTGTTTATCACAAAGTGTCCTCCACACACACGCTAAGCATTTATGTGACATTCTGTGTCCACACAACTTTATTTAATGCAGCATTTTCTGTCTGTGCGGTGCCTCATAACGCTTTCTGCTGCTAAATAATAAATGGCATCTGAGATGGAAATCCAAGAGGGAGAGAGAGCTTAGTGTGCAGACTGGAGATGAGCTGGTGAGGTCAACGAGGAGATGAGGTGCAGGGAGATTGTTTCAGGCTACATTAGAGAAGGCTCTCACATCACCCATGTGCAAGGAGCTGGAATTAATCCTTCATAGATTTTAAAATACATTACAAGTAGGCGCCAAGTTTTTCAAGCATGACTGCCTAAAGTTAGACACCAAATAGCTGACCTGAACTTTCAAGTGTGTTGAATGCCAGCAGTTTCCATTGGCTTTTCTGGCTTATCCCCATGTTGACTTTCTGCTCCCGTTCCATATGCACAACTGGAGAGAATAATTCCATAGCACACAGGGCTGCTTAACCTGTCAAACCCCTTGCGTAGTCTCTATGCTGGGCTTAAATGGCATGGAGCTTCTAGTGCCTATGCGAATCTGGCCCTTAGACTGCAGCATTCACTAGCAGCATGGCACTTATGAGGATGAGCAAAACATCACACTGCAGACATTGGGAGAGAAGGACATCATGCCATTCAGATTGTAAAAAACAACTTAACTGGCCACAAAATTCCCAGAAAGCAAAACAACTGCATTACAGGAGCACATAGGGCTCCCTTTGAAATGTAGCTCCATTGTGCTAGGAATGTATGAATGCAACAGTCTCACTAGACAAGACCAAAGAACAGTGGGAAGTGGAGCAGAGACACAATGACTTGACCAGGGTCATCCAGCATGTCAGTGGCAGAGCTGAGAATAGACCCTGTCCTCCTGCCCCACCCCTTCGACTCCATCCAGCGCCCTAACCATAACTGCTCTTATGTGCTATGCATTAGCTCTGCTGGAAGAATGGGCCCTCAAAACAATGGGTGTGGAGTGTGCCATGAAAACATCATTCTAAAGCGGAACAAAAGAGGTGTAGAACTCAGGAGGCTCAGATACACACTGACTGTTACAATGAAACAATGGAAGCATACTGTCCTCCTCCAATAAAATTTAATTTACCGCACGAATGCTTTCTTAATGATGAAAAAATAACCTCTGGGAAGCAGATTGGCTTGTCCCGCATGTTCAGGTTGGGATATCAGCACAACGCGCAAGTTATCTTTCATTAGCTTGACTATATTTTTAAATGCAAACTGTATTATGACTCTGAAGATGTCTTGGACTCCAGATAGTCCAAATACGTGTACCAGATTGCTTTCCTCCAACGCCCACAGCTTAAAATACATCCTATTTATACCAGGTAGCAGGTTTGCTTTTACATACCCCTGTGAACTGGAGAAAACATTGCTACAAAACCATGAAGCGAATGGGGAAGAGGTTCCAGATTAGAAGGAAGAACACCGATAAGGCAAATTATATAGTTCTCTACCTACACTACAGAGGTATGAACAAGAGGCCTCAAAATCCAAGCCAACAATGCGTTTCATTACCTTTGGCTAACAGTGGCTGTCCTGCCAAGGGTGCTCAAAAGGGACAAAAAGCATAAGGAGGTGCCCTCGCTTTCTTGGACTTCCTGTGGACAAAGACTGGGAGAAGTTAGCATAGCTGGCAGAGCTGGCCTCTCCATAGGACCAGAGAAGGAAGATTCCTTAAAGGTGTCTGAGTCTCCAGCCAGGCCAATCTTTCATGACCAGGAAGGAACGTTGCAACATCTTTTAATACGGTTCCCAAATAGTCTTGTTCGGTGCCCAGTAACTCCCTGCCGAGTTACTGAATCAGCACCAACTTGGAGGGTAAAAGTTTACAGTGGCTTCAAAAGGAGGGTTAATTTAAGCATCGGCACTTATAAAGGAAAAAAATAAATCGCGCATTTGAGCTTGTTGCTTGTTGTGGTCTCAACACATGGCTCTTCCTCTGGCAGCAACGCTGTTTGCTCACTTATTGGCATGGAAGCAGGAAATACTGAGTCAGAAATGCTGTGTAAAAACCCCACAGGGCTTCGATATCACGGTGATAGGCAGTATATACAGACTTGAGAGAGTGTTCTAAATACTTGATCTTATTGCCAATGTGCAGCAAAAGGTTGGAGCCTTAAATGGCTGGTTGGAAAGTGTCCGCGATATATAAAACAGCTCTGAGGAGAGAACTGGCTGAGCTAGCAAGGACGGTATCCACCCTTTGTTATTTTCACCTCCACTACTGATCGCTATTAAAAACCGTTTCCAGTTATTACAGCTCCCTCCCACTGCTTTCCAAAAGAAACCCTCTTCAGACATTTACTGAGGCAAACGCCGCTCTGTATTCCTCCAATCCCACCCCACCACTGGATGCTGATGGACTTCATCTATTATGGACAGAAGCACCTAGGGATCTTAACCAAGATTCAGGCACTGTCGTAAGTAGTCCCGGCCCTGGAGAGCTTACAGTCAAAACAGGCAAAGGGCGTGCAAAAGGACATATCTCCATTTTACAGAGGCAGCGAGTGAGCTGCCCAAGCCCACACACTGGGGCTATGTCTAGACTGCAAGCCTCTTTCGAAAGAGGCTCTTTCGAAAGATACTTTCGAAAGACCCTCTTTCGAAAGAGAGCGTCTAGACTGCACGTTGAACTTTCGAAAAAGCGGCTTGCTTTTTCGAAAGAAAGCATCCAGTGAGTCTGGATGCTCTCTTTCGAAGAAGCCCTATTTACATTGAAGAACGCCTTCTTTCGAAAGAGAAACTTTTGAAAGAAGGTGTTCTTCCTCGTGAAATGAGGTTTACCGCCATCGAAAGAAAAGCCGCGTTCTTTTGATTTAATTTCGAAAGAACGCGGCTTGAGTCTGGACGCAGGGGAAGTTTTTTCGGAAAAAGGCTACTTTTCCCGAAAAAACCCCTGAGTCTGGACACAGCCAGAGTGTGTAATGGAGAAGGAAACTGAACCCAGCTCTCCTGAGTTCCAGCCCAGTGCCTTAACTACCAGGTCATTCTTCCTGGCTCTCTCAGGACAACCCTTCCCCCTTCCTCAGTCAATCACACAAATAGACACGCAAGCTCTCCAATCCTTCACACAATGGTGTCCTGTGACTCAGAAGAGGAACAGATGATCCTAAGTGCCTCTGCGTGTAGGCATCTGTTAGTTCTGAGAGGCAGGGCAGATCACTGACAGTGTGTCCCAATGTCTGAGCCATAAAGTCCCTCAAAGGATTCTGGAACCTCCTACTCTCCAAGGGTAAACCACAAAAACAGGTCTACCTGCTGGATGGCATCATGGAAAAGCTAGACTCTCAAGTGGAGGGATGAGGGCCAGGCCAGGATGGTGGTGTCATAGAGTCCTAGGGTTGGAAGAGACCTTAGGAGGCCATTGAGTCCAAACTTCTGCCCAAAGCAGGCAGGTGTACTTCAAAGCACAGCCTGCTGCCAGCCGCACATTGAAAATGAGATCAACAGGGAGTCCCCACCTCTCCCTCCCAAGTCGTAAACAGAGATAGGTAATGGCTCCAGAGTCTTTCACCTCTAAGCTGGCACTTCAAATCCAGGCTAGATGGGAAGTAACTGAAAGCAGTGGCCACCAGAGGCCTCTTTGTTGGTGTGTAAGTGACTTTCCTGGCTTTAGTCTGGGTCTCAGTGAACAAGTGCCACTTGTAAGACCAAGCTGTATTTGGATCATGGAAAACCTCCCTTGAACCTGAAAAGCTGGCTCCACTGGCTCATGGTTAACATACACAATGGTTTTGCTGTACTCACTCTCTGGATCAACCCAAGACATTAGTCAATGGGGCCATTAATCTGTTTGCTTCACCACTTGCCCCCCAAATTTCATACAGAAAATACAGAGGAGGAGGAAAGAGGTGCCACTTATTTTGATGAGCAAAACTTGCATCAGCAGCTTACCAGGTGCCTGCTCCTTCGGCATTCACATATTGCAAAAGGCCAAGCCTGTCGAGTCACTGTAGTTATTTTGCTTAAAAAGCAGAAGAGAGCAGCAAGGAGGGGGAGGGGATTGCTCTTTTGAAAGTTCCCTGCCACCTTGGAGCCAACCGAGTGGCAGGGGAGACTTTCAGGCTTTTTTAGACTGTAAAAACAGGTCTACAAAAATATATAAATCTACTCTTCTGTTCTGCAAGAGTAACCAAAATGCCAAATGCAGTATTTAGAGAGGGGCTGTAATCTGATGGGGGAAGAGAGTAGAGAAAAGGGAGAGCACCAGTTTATTCATCTTAATTTTTTTTCTTAAAGTTACGCAGCAACCAGAGGGGAGCCGAGACTGGATTTATTTGTGGACGTTGCTTTCGCCCTTGCAACCGCGGATGGATTTTCTATCCTTAGTTTTGTGGGGGCTTGGAGTGCAAGTGATGAGTCATATTAAAATTCCAGGCTTCGGAGAGCACTGTGCCATTCCTGTCCCAGGGATTATTAGCACTCTAGAGCAAAAGGATAAACAGGGTTGGATGGGGAGCCTGGACGAGAGAGAAAAGCCACTGTAACTTAACGATTAGGGAAGCCAAATCAGAATAAATCACCATCTCAGAAATAGAGCAGCTTTATTTACAGATGGAGCAACTGTGGTCTAGTAGACAGATCATAGGAACGGGAGGCAGGAGACCTGAGTTTTATTTTCAGCTGTATCTTGGACTCCCTGTACAAGCATGGCACCTATGTGCCTTAGTTTCCCCTTCTGTAAAATGGGACTATTACTATGCCCATGAAGTGCTTCGGGACTTATGAATGGAGAGTTTAACATAAGGACATGTTATTATTAGCCCCTCAGTAAAGGAGAGTTATTGAAAACTTGGTGCAGGAAAACAATCAAAACTTCTGGGTGCTGTTCTGAACCTCAACTTTGCATTTTCTCACCATTCCTATTATGTTTCACTCCACCAGACTTTCAGCACTGTGTTTCCCCTAAGCTATAATTACATTTACATTGTCACACAGTTTCCTCTCTTCTCCTCTTAGCGTATGTTCCATCTGCTTTGGCAGGACCTGCAAGAGTAAGCAGCTGCCTTTCATGCGTACCTTTCAGCACCATCCCCACCCCTGTACTCTGCGTTCCTACAGCGCCTTCCAGCCAAGGATCTCTAAGCACTTTCTGAACATTAATGAATGAAGCTTGACAACTACCCTATGAGCTGGCAAATAGCACCAGCATTAGTTTTCAGAGGAAGAGAGGTCTGAGGCGACTTGCCCACAGTCACACAGCTGGGACTACAACCACGGTCTCAGGCAGCTATGACCAGAGGCAGATATGAAAGAAGATCCCGAGGAACAACCTGATGATATGTTCAGCCCCCTTGGCATCATCAGATGGCAGGACAGAAGAGGATTATGGGATTCCTACCAAGGTGCTCTTCATTGACCTTGCTTGTAGGCACCATCTTTGCTATCTGCCTCGGGTTAGTTAGTGTCTAATAAATATGAACCTGCTGGAAGGGAAAAGGAGTTTTCTTCCTCTTCCACACACGCCAGGGCTCCTGAGCAGTATTGAAGGGCGAGCGCTCTGCTTTGTTAGCCTTTCCCAGAACATTTACTGCAGAGAGAAGAGAAGTTCTTCACTCCTCTACTCCTGGCTGAGGTCTCTACTAAACAATCTCTCCACCCCCCAGTCCTTTTCCTCTTGTGACTAATTCCACTGCTTGCCCCTGCCCACGCTCAGAGCTTTCCTTAGCAGCACAAAGCCAATGCATTCCTTTTGCAACTTTGTGGCTACGCGGAGGACAGGGAAGCAGTGACCCGTCTTGTCAGTTTCATTCTGCATGGGGTTGGGAAAGCTACGAACACCAGCTGTCTACAGGCTCAGGAAAACAGCACGCGGTCAGGAGACACCGAGATCAAAATTCAGGATTTTTCCTATTACCGAAATGCTGTGAATTCTCCAGAAGCGGCTTGCTTAGGGCTTGTCCACATTTGAAGCACTACACTGGCACGGCTGCAGCACTCCAATTGTGCTCCTGTAGTGCTTTAGTGTAGCGACTGCACTGACAGGAGGGGTTCTTCAATCGGCATAAATAATTCGTCAAGAGGCATAACAGAATTCTTCCATGGACTTAGCGCTGTCCACAGCGGGGCTTAGCTGTTTCACCACATCACTCAGGGATGTGGATTTTTCAGATCCCTGAGTGATGTGGCTATGCTGACCTAAGTTGCCATTAAGGACCAGCCATTAAAATCCCATGGTCACCAAAGGAATCTTCCAACTGGGATGTGGACTTTTAGGGTGTGTCTAAACTACATGCCTCCGTCGACGGAGGCATGTAGATTAGACAGATCGGCAGAGGGAAATGAAGCCGCGATTAAAATAATCACGGCTCCATTTAAATTTAAATGGCTGCCCCGCTCTGCCGATCAGCTGTTTGTCGGCAGATCGGGGCAGTCTGGACGCGCCGCGTCGACAAAGAAGCCTTTCTTGATCGGCACAGGTATGCCTCGTGAAACCAGGTTTACCTGTGCCAATCAAGAAAGGCTTCTTTGTTGACGCGGTGCGTCCAGACTGCCCCGATCTGCCGACAAACAGCTGATCGGCAGAGCGGGGCAGCCATTTAAATTTAAATGAAGCCGCGATTATTTTAATCGCGGCTTCATTTCCCTCTGCCGATCTGTCTAATCTACATGCCTCCGTCGACGGAGGCATGTAGTTTAGACGTCCCCTTAAAGTCCTGCCTGTACAGGACACTTTGCTCAGCGAAGAAATGTTACTTGCTCGTCTCCATTGCACATGGCTATGAGTAGGGTGAGGGTGGGTAGGAGGCCAAGGTTAGAAGCTCTGAGATATAGCTCCTGACTCTGCCAAAGGACCAAATTTTCAAAACCATGCATTAACTTTAGTTTTTTCAATTGTCTAGGTGCCTTGAGAGACTAAGGGCCTGATTTTCAGAGATACAGTGACTGAACTCAATGGCAGTTGTGGGTACAGGCATCCAGATGTCTCTTGGGCAGGGGTGGGCAATAATTTTTGAAAGGGCGCCACTTCACAAATTTCTGAAGTGGCTGTGGGCCGCCCTGGAACAGGCAGAAGGGGTGGGGTCAGGGCAAGGAGGGTTCCCGTGCTCCCCTGCCCACAATCCCTGATCACCCTGGGAGCGAGGGTAGCACGTGAATTCTTTGGTCCTGCCCCTCAGTGCCTAGAATGAACCACCAGTGATTTTGAAGAGCTGGCAGTTCCTTCTGGTGCTGCGTAGGGATGTTAAATATCGGTTAACTGAATAGTTGAGTAACCTCATGAATTCTTATCGGTTACTCCACTATTCGATAGCCCCCCAGGGTGGGGCCAGCAGCCAATAAGCTCTGGCCCCACTCCTGAGGTGCCCCCTGCCACCCTGCCTCTGTACCGGTTTAAAAACCAGCTCCCTTCGCAGATCAGTTGTCTTTTGCCCCATGCTGCTGCCTCTGATACAGAGGCAGCAGAGTGGGGTAGCAGCATCCCCTGTCCGGGAGGGCTGAGAACCTGGACACAGTGCAAACAGGAACTGAGTTGGGTTGCCTGCCCGCCTAGCTCCTAATACACTTTAAATGCAGAGCTGCAGCAGAAGTAGGTCCTGGAACTGGCGTGAGCCAGGACTGAGCCGGGCTGCCTGCCCGCCTGGCTCCTAATACACTTTAAATGCAGAGCCACAGCGAGGGTAGATCACAGACCCAGCGCGAGCCAGGACTGAGATGGGCAGCTGACCAGCCTGCTAAAAAATGTATTGGCGGGGAGGAGGGCAATGTTTGTAGTCTATAGCATTAACCGATAAGCCGCTTTTCTGAGCGGTGTGCAGAGGCTGGCAAGCCAGGGAGTCTGCCTAAGGATATTTGCTGCCTCTGCGGGCTGGATCCAATCGTTTGGCGGGCCAGATCCAGCCCACGGAAGGCGTTTTGCCCACCCTTGCTACTGGGGCACTCTAACATTGAGGTCTCAAATTTAGTGGACACAAGTAAATTTTGGTCGTAACCTCTCTGTGTCTCTGTTCAGCTGTAAACTGGGGATTATGACAATTATCCACCTCACCTGGCATGATTCATTAATGTTCCCGAATTCTCTGAGAAGAGTGCACAGCCAGCTGGTTAATTATTAATTTTACAATACTTGAGTGGGAATATAAAAAATGGATGTTCCAATACAAAAGTGTTGGCATTAACCTCCCAGTGCCAGAGATCCAGAAGCCCTCTCACTCTCAGATGAATAAGAGAACAGGGCAGACACAATCTGGGTAAGAAGACCAGCAAATACCAGGTATCGTGCTAAGGTGTTAAAATTCTAAACAAAATCTCCCCCAATGACCCTCTCTCTGAAACTATGTAGATGGTCTGCAAAGGGACTCTTATATGGGCAAGGAATCCAAAGAAAAAGCAGGAAAAGGGAAAAGACCTAAGCCCCATGCAAATCAGCTTGTATTCGCAAAAACAACAAGGGTTTTTGCCCATGAAAGCTTATTTCCAAATAAATTTGTTAGTCTTTCAGGTGCCATAGGACTCCTCATTGTTTATGCAAATCACAGATTCTCTATTGTTTTTCTTTCAGTTGCAGTCAAATCTGAAAAAGAACACATCACTCAGGGGTGGGAAGAAATTGTGGTTAGCTTGGGCATTGTTACAATCCCTGTTTCAGCTGCAAAATATTAGCATCTGTAGTAAGTGACAAAAGCAGATAAATTATAGCGAGAGGTACTCTTCAGACTGTTTTAAAAGAAAGATAATGCATGGAGAGTTATTGCTATAGCAATTCTTTGGAAACAGATAGTTAATCGCTGAGAGAAGGGTGGGACTCCTCTTCTAATTGAGTTCATATTGACTGAATGGAAAAATCTTTTTCCATTCTTTAAAAAAAATTTCTCCACCCAATTTTGCCACCTCATAGAAAGAGAGTGCGTAATTCCCTCCCCCTCCCCGTTTTTATCCCCCGCTTTCCAGGTCCTGGATTAAGTTAATACAAATTCTTGTCATATTCCAACTACTGGGGAGAAGGCAGGAGTGCTTTTGGAAGTTCAAGATGAACTGTCCTTTCCTAGTTCCTTGTATAATGTAGGCAGAGCGGTGCCATCTTCCCCACATACCTTTGCCAATTTTGACCTACAAGATGCCCCTATTATTTCCTTTTCTGGGCTCTTCACAAGTACAGATGGGTAATGATGTCCAAATGTCCTGTACACTAAGGGTATGTCTACACAGCAAGGCTAAAGTCGAATTAAGCTATGCTATGCAACTTCAGCTACGTCAATTGCGTAGCTTGAGTCAAAATAGCTTAATTCGTTTTTTTGGCGCTGTCTAGACAGCAGGAAGTCGAAGGAAGAACACTCTTCTTTCAATTTCCCTTACTCCTCATGAAATGAGGTTAACGGGAGTCAGTTAGAAGTCCTCCAGCTCGACATTATTTCACAATAAAGGCTTGTAGTGTAGACACACATAACATCAGAATAACATCAACAATGCTGCTGTGTAGACATACCCTTGGTGATGAGAGCCATTTCTAAAATGGAACAGGTAGCAGCCTTTAAATCAACCAAGGGTGCGTGGGAGGCTGCAGTGCTTAATTTGTAATCAAAGAGATGTCATAGAATCATAGAACACTAGAACTGGAAGGGACCTCAAGAGGTCATCGAGTCCAGTCCCCTGCCCTCACAGCAGGACCCAGTACCATCTAGACCATGCCTGACAAATGTCTATCTAACTTGCTCTTAAATGTCTCCAGAGACGTTGGGCTCAAGCAATTAGGACCTGGGGCAGCAAGCCCAGAAGTGCCACACTATGGACTACCAAGGTTAACACAAATTAAACACTAGGAAGCTGGCTTTGAAAAACAGTGATATACTCCCTTAAAATGCAGGCCCATGTCAGAAACAGCAGTGGAGACCTTGAAATGATGAGACAGACAGAGGGAGGAAAACACGTCTGATTTCTTGGGGATGGAGGCAAACAAGGATCTAAAATCAGTTCTGTTACTAGAAACTGAATAGAATGGAAAGATAACCTCTGGAGAAGGACGAGACCAGCAAACGAGACTGGACTACAGGCGTCCAGAGGTGAAAGTAGACACCGTGTCACTTAAACTGCCTCTATTTAGGATTACTCCACTATATAATTAAACTGTCCAACTGTTATATTCCACTCCCTGCACCCATCCACTTAAAGTATAATTACAATATCACAGCAGTCACCTTTGTGATGAGCTGTAAAACAGGGGTCATGACCACTGGTGTTCATAGAAAGAACATTTCATAGAAGTAAGGCCGCTATTTGGGACATGTTTAATTTACCTAAAATCCTTCCAAGAGTTTCAGCTGGATTCTTCTTCACCTTGCCTGCCATAAAATATGGTAGGTATAACAAATAGCTGCCATGTTCCACCCTAGTGGTGGCTGCTTTTCAACTTAGGGGACAATTACTCATAAAACAATGTGGCTATGTCTAGACTGGCATGATTTTCCGCAAATGCTTTTCACGGAAAAGTTTTTCCGTGAAAAGCATTTGCGGAAAAGAGCGTCTAGATTGGCACGGACGCTTTTCCTCAAAAGCACTTTTTGCAGAAAAGCATCCATGCCAATCTAGACACGGTTTTGTGCAAGAAAGCCCTGATCGCCATTTTCATGATCGGGGCTTTTTTGCGCAAAACAATACCGCGTTGTCTACACTGGCCCTCTTGCACAAAAGCATTTGAGCAAGAGGGCTTTTGCCTGAACGGGAGCAGCACAGCATTTCCTCAAGAACACTGACAATCTTACATGAGATCATCAGTGTTCTTTCAGAAATTCAAGCGGCCAGTGTAGACAGCTGGCAAAACTTTTTTTTTTTGCGGAAAAACTTGCCAGTCTAGACACAGCCCGTGGGTGAAAATGCTGTTATAAAAATGAGATATGGTTATGATCGTTGATATTTCTAAGGAAGAATGCAGATGTATTAATGATACTGATAAATAAATACAAATGCACAAGGATTTTTCTCTCTCTTTCCCTTGAGGTATTACCTTTATTTTATGGCCACGTAATATAGCCATAACCCACTCTGGTACAGCATTTTGAAAGATAACACTGATAGCACAGCAGCCCCTTGGTTTGCATTTTGGAAGAAAACCCGCCTTATCAATATAGGTTTTGTGCCTGGAGCCCGTATTTGAAACTCTAGAAAGCCATATAAGACAAGTCTACACTGTAGTGTGAAAAGTCAGCCTGTTGCCAGATGCAACACAGAAATGTACAGATATTTCAAAAGGTTGGGGCATGTATGAGGCATGGTGGTAGTGGGGGGGGGGGAGGAGGAGTGGAAGGCTGAGAGGAGGGAGCAGAAAGCATTTCTGACTTAGGACATGACAGTTCCGTCAGTTTCATAAGTGCTTCCTAATGTGCTCACAAAAACGCCAGGACAGCTTCGTAAGAAGCTGCGAGTTCTCAGCAGTAGGTGACAAAAGGAACTCGGGAAGGGGCTGCACTCAAAAGAAACTCCCCCAATGCTTTTTAACAAGCAACCAGAGCTTCTTTGGGCCAAGCTGGGAGTGTCTTGCCAAACTGGTGTGGACGTCAAACAGCAGGACACAGTAATCCACAATGGCGACACACATAATCAAGGTAATTAGAGAGGCTCCACTGAATGAATGATTGCACAGGCTGCTTCTGCAGCCCTGCAGATCTCCGCTGCTCTTATTCTGACCCTATTGCTCACAGTTGCACAGAATTTTTCTCCACTGGGGTTGGATCATTGCCCCAAACTGCATCTCTGACATCCCTACTTTAATCCTTTGTACCTTTCACTTGTACCTTCTTCTGCCCCCTCAGCATGCAGATTACACTTAGACCCTTTATGCACTTCAGTAGAAGTAGGTGCAGGAGTCCAAACAAAGCAACAGTCCAGCATCTAGGAGGAGCTTAGAGGAGACCCAGCTGATCCCCATGAAATTGGTGAGCTAAGGGAAGCAGCTAGAGGAGTTGGCACAGCTGTCATTTGTACATCAGGTATACCATGTCCTGGGTATCCCCAAAGCCCAAGGAGTGACCACAGGCAAGAGGGCATCTATGTCCTAGCTACACAGGGCAAGGAGAATGAGGTGTTTTTCCTTCCAACACAGGGGCCTTGGAATATCCCTCCATGCCTCTGTCATCTGCTACTATGCACCCTCTACATGGGACTACATACCAAACCCACTTAGAAGCCTCAACTAGTGTACAACGTCATGAGCTCTTCATTAAGTGCATCTTCCCAACAGCAGCATATTACTGCTAATGCCCATGGGTCAGCACGGACTCCTGACAAGTGAGAATTCAAGGTGCTCCTTTAACCCTCTAATGCCCTCTCTCATTTGGGACTTGTCACTGGCAGGATCTCTCCTTTGGAAATCCAGGTAGCTGCTTGGACTGGGTTCCTCTCACTACCAACAGGAGAGACCTGCTGGCAGGGCATTCTCTGAGAGGGATCCTTAGCCTTATAATTCATTCACCACGTATGCCCAGCCCTGCTAATTTCCCAGGCACACTGTCAAGCCCACCTTCTCCAGACACTCAGGGAGGGCTAGAGAGGGCATGTGATTTTCCTGGGAGGAGTCCACTTGATGGCATGTCCTTGCTTTAGAGTGATCCATTGTATTTGAAATTTATTGCGACAAGACATCTGTGTCAGGGTTTGGGGTGGGATCATTTCAAATGACCTTTTATACTTGTTCATTGGCCCGTTTGTGCATAAGCTGACCCCTCAAGACGAATAAATAAAAATGGCAAATTGCTATAATCCTTTCATAAGCGGCCCCTATATTTCAGTCGTTGGCAAACTTTGGTTCCCGGCTCATCAAGATAAGCTGACCTGGAGCATCTGCAGGCATGAAGCCCTGCAGCTCCCAGTGTCTGTAATTCACCATTCCTGGCCAACAGGAGCAGTGGGAAGTGGTGGCTAGTATGTCCCTTCAGCCTGAGCCGCTTCCTGCCTCTCCCACGGCAAATCGCAGAGTCTGGAAGCTGAGAGCTCCATGCCTGTGGATACTGCAGGTACACAAAACGTACCGGCGTGCCAGAGGCTTGCGCTGATAGGCTGGGGACTGATGTTTACCAGCCCCTGATCTACGATGCCAGCGTAGACCCGTAGACAAGCTGACCCCCCCCACTCTTTGATGCATCACTTTTTGCCAAAAAGTTTGTCTTATGCACAAGTATATTGTAATTATGTGGAGGTGAGGCAATGTGGGCTGGAGTAAGGGCCTCTGCAGTTACCCCTGGGCATGGTCAGTATAGGTGCTAGGGGAGAGCCCTGCCTTCAACCCACTGTCTGTCAGTAACCAGAGAGACAGGTGAAGCCCTCGGCTCCTGTTTCTCTCTCTTGCACTCCCGCCTGTCTGTCGCTGCCTCTTCTGAGCACCGAGTTCCTTGCCGGCATTTGCTGGCACACACGGCCCTGAGAAATACCATTGCAGAGCTCTCCCAGTGACAGCCATTCATCAGCAGGCAAATACAAATCCCACCGGAGTTCTCCGTCCCCTTTCCTAGCCCCTCTATGCCTGGCGATCCTGAGAATTTCATCACCCCACCAAGGTTGCTCAGGCTGTCCGGAGGGGCAAGGGGCCAGTGGTGGGTCTCAGGAATCCCAGACTTACAATCTAGGGAAGCAGAGAGCTCTGCAGGCATTTGTCAGCACACTGCATTCTTTTTCCTTAAGCTTCACACATGCAATGTGTCCCCTCCATAAGGCGGAGGTGCCAGGGAGTCTACAGGGTGCAGCCAAATCAGCAAGAAGAGCCAGGGAGAGAGAAGGCAGCTATATGTTTGCACTTGTCACAGGGTTTTCCCCTTGAGCCCCCTGTTGCTGTGACCCAGGGACCTAACCAAACGACAGGGTCTCCAAAGGTCAAAACCCCAGCGAGTGGGGAAAGAGGTGGAGCACTTGGCGCTTTAAGGGGTGACTCACTCCGGATTTATGCCTGCTGAACGTTGGATGGTTTTAAATAGCTTGCCCCCCCTCGACCCGTGCTCCTGTCAGCTGAGAGGCAAACTTGCCTCTGATTCGGAATTATTTGAACTCGTGTTTTCTCCTGGTGTTGCCTTTCTCCCTCACATGGACTCTTGACGTCAGGCAACCCGACGTCACCAGCGGAGGGCTTGATCCTCAGAGGTGCTGATCAGTGTTCCTGCTAAGATTTTCCATCCGTAAGTAGAGTGAGTTTTGTCTTGTGCACCAATATTGAAGTCAAGCACGCTTGTTCGGCTATGTGGCACCCAAGTTACTAACAAATATCTTTTATATATATTCGTAAACTGTCAGGGGCGGATGAGAGTGCCACAGGGCCCTGGGCAGCGCCGCGGGGCCCCGGGCAGCACAATTTTGCTGCCCCCCCCCCCGGACACGGCGCATGCACCGTGGCGCCATAGTGCATGCGTGGGGCTTCTGCAAGTGCGGGGCCCGGGGCAGCCACCCCGCTCGCCCTGCCCCAAATCCGCTGCTGTAAACCGTTATGGAAGAAAGAATACTAAAACAAGGGAAAATTAACAAGTTGTGTGACTTTAAATGTTTAATATGAAGCCAAATAAAAATAAAATTAATATTGCAAAATTTTCAGTAGCCAACTTCCTCTGTTTATAGCCCTCTCCCGGACTCTCCCCGAGCTCGGCTTCCTTCTCAATTAAATCTGACTCTCCTTTCAGGGGACTATGTTAGTTGGCTTTTCAGACTAACATTTCTGAGCGGGTGTATGAAAAACTCTCCATTGCACACCTAGACAACAGCTTATTGAATATTCCTCCCCATTCACATTGTGTCTCAAGGCTAGATTTCATTTTGGATCAGAGGTGAAGACAATCCCAAGTGCTCCAGATTTCTTTCCTGAGGTAATATTTGCATACATGCTCATAAGATACCCCAAACAACTAAGTGCAGACAAGCCCAGAGCGCGTCACCTTCCCATCAACCAACCACTTCTGGGGGGACAGGTTTCTGGAAAAATAAAGCAGCGCTCAATAAGGTTTTTCATAGCTGTGGTCCCCTGTTGTTCCATAGGCAAGTCCCTGATTCCCCAAGCCAGGTCAGTCACTTCACCCATCTCTCATGCTGTAGTTAGTATCTGATGCCTGTTCAACAAGTGGGCACTTCACCCCTACTGTTCTCTGCGGGTTTTTATTCTCCTGAAGAGAAGGGTCTTTCTTATACCAGCTACCCCAGTCTCCCTTCAGTTCCAGCGCTGCAACGGTACCCAGCTCTTTGGTGTGGCCATGTTTCCCTGTCTCTGTCTCTATCCATGGGGGAAGACAAACTCCCCCATGGATAGAGGGATCACTAACAGGGATCCTGCTCCTGGCCTTCTCTGTGTTTGGAATCTTTGGGTGCCTCATTTGGCTGCTGCTGCATCACACGCAGGGTATGTCTACACTACAAAGTTATTCGAAATAACAGCAGTTCTTTCGAATTAACTTTAGTGGCTGTCTACACATACAAACCGCTATTTAGAAATACATTCAAAATAGTGGAGCCCTTATTTCGAATTTGGTAAACCTCATTCTACGAGGAATAACACCAAATTCGAAATAGCTATTTTGAATTAAGTGCTGTGTAGACACTTAATTCGAAATAGGGGGGGCTCCACTATTTCGAATTTATTTCGAAATAGCGGTTTGTATGTGTAGACAGCTACTAAAGTTAATTTGAAAGAATTAGCCCTGGTGGCCACTCTAGGCACAACTAGGAAAACTTACTCTCCTCTCCCCCAGCCCCAGAGCCATTAAAGAGGTAGACCCTGGCCACAGAGCCTGTGCCAGCTCCAAGCCTGTCAGCCCATATTCAGCAGTGGCCACTGATAGCCTGCCCTCCACTGCTCCCCAGGAGCAGTCTGCCAGCTTCCAGGAGCCTGACAGGGGTTGGAGAAGGCGGGTGCCTTCCTGATCCAGGGTGGAGATCAAGGACCTTATTCAGGTTTGGGGGGATGCCCCCAACTTCCATGATCTCAGCACTAGATGGAGGAACATGGCCTTCTATGGTAGGATAGCTGCCAGCCTGGCCACCAAAAGCCACATGTGAACCCAGAAGCAGGTCTGCATGAAAGTCAGGTTGGTCAGGTGAGACCCCCAACCCTGAGTGTCCTCTGCCCGTTTTCCCTTTTACTTCCCCCTTCCAGCTCCGTCCTCCCAGGTTTCCCCCACCCCTCTCCCACCCTCTCTCTTCCTCTCTCCCACCTACTTTTCCCAGTCTCCCCAGAGGCCCGTCCCCCCCCCCCCAGTTTTGTTCAATAAACCCAGTTTCTATTTTTGAACATACGTGTCTTTTATTTGACATCAGGAAGGGGGCTAGGGAGGGGTAAGTGGAAGGACGTGAAGGAGAAATGGGGCATGAGCCCCCAGTGGGGAGGACTGGGGAGGCTCCGAGGGCTCCGAGAGGTGGACGCTTTCCCTCAGGGACTCCTGGATCCTGACAGCCCCCCAATGAACCCCCCAGATGGCAGCCTGCAGCAAGTGCAGCCGGGCTGATGGCAACGACCTCACGAGATGCACCAGCGTGCCCAGGGGCAGCTCTGGCTCCATGTGGCTGAGTGCTGTGGTGTCCTGAGTGCAGGCACTCAGGGCACTCCAAGATAAGACTGCTTTGCTGTCCCTCATCGAGGTAGACAAGCAAGCAGAGAACCCTGAGAACTGTCTGTCCGGGCTGGGGGTAGGGTCCCTTTAAGCACAGAGCTCAGTTAGCCTCAGGCAGCAGCCCCACACACTACATCCTAACCTGATGCCCTGCTGGCACTGGTTCTGGCCAGCCTTAACTTCAGTTCAGGGTCCACTCAGTGTGGACGCACTATTTCGAAATAGCAAAGTACTATTTTGAAATAGCTTTTGTGTATAGATGCATTATTTTGAATTAGCTTAATTCGAATTAACTATTTTGAATTAAGTTAATTCGAAATAGCACTGTAGTGTAGACATACTCGCATAGAGCAGTAACTGGGAGGGGTATGTTATTTCCCTGCACAGGATAACTCGTTATAGGAACTTTGCCTCTTGGAAAGGAGCTGGAGCAATTTGTGTCCAACATCCCACTAAGCAGATGCAAATTGATTCACAGGTTAGGGATGCAGATAACTGGTTTCACTACTGTATATCTCTTGACAGCTTCCCCTACTCCAAAGAATGAGCTAGACGGCTGTATCTGTTACTGACCCCATTCAATGTAAGGGCTCCATCCTGTTCATACTTTGTGCCTGAGCATGCTCCTTGCTAGGGTGAGCAGTTCCACCGGCTTCACTGCAGCCCTGCGTGTGATCAGAGGCACCCAGAGTTGCACTGTGCAGCTGCAGACAGGCTGAGAAGGGTGGGAGCCAGCTGAAGTTTGCCAGCAGGCTACATTCTTTTTTTAAGCTTCACACATGAAGTGCGGCCTCTCTATAAGGCGGAGGTGCCAAGGAGTCTATGGGGAGCAGCCAAGTTTGCAAAGAGAGACGTAAGAGGAACTAAAACCGAGGAGAGGCAGGTGCATGTGGGGGCTGAAAGCGTGTGTGCGCATGCGTGCTGCAGTTTCCCCTCCCTCAACATTTTAACATTTTGTTGAGCCACTTGTGACACCGGAAATGTAACTTGCATTTGAAAATAGGTTGCCTCCATTAAAAAGTCAACATCTCTAAAACTAAAATAAGATAAAAAAGCAGTAACCAAGCCCATGTAGAATTTGGAATAGTGCCTCTGATTTATGCAACCTCAATCTTAGGAAAGGTTCCATAATTAAATTGTTTTTTCCATACTTCAGAGGTAAAGGATGAAAGAACTACAGAGATGTGTGGGTCTACATGAAGAGAGAATGTCTCACTCAAGTCTTCTGTCTCCTTCCCTCTGATGGCCTCTCCCACAGGACATGAGAAGAAAACACAACAACTTACATTCCTCTTTCAAGGCTGTCCACCTTGCATGCCAGCAGCAGAAATTCGAACCAATCCATGTTACATTTTGTTCTCATTTCCAAACATTAAGTACGCATACCCATGCAGTGTACTAATGTGGCCACACACAAAGAATCATGTAGAACAGACTCCCATCTCTTGGCTGAGTAGCAAATACTGTGCGTCTTTCTATAGCCCGGTCTCACACAACAATCTGCAAATCCCAAAAGAGGTGTTGAAAATCATTTCATGATTGAAGACTGCGCTGGAGCACACACAGGGCTTCCAGGCCAACTCATTCTTTTCACAGCACTCAAGAGCCAGTATTTCTCTGCAACTAGATTTACAATTTGCCCATTTTGTGCACCAAATCAATGTGGGGCTCTCCATCTACTTGCCAGTTTCATGGTGGGGGAGGGAGGATGGTTTTCCCACTCTACGTACAAAATATAACAATCAAACATAAGAGGGGATCGAATAGGAGGAGACAGAGTTAACAGAATCTAAGCCAGAGAGATTCATGGCACCAGGGATTTGTGTAAAGTTTCATACTGGAACCCTTTTCTAAATTCTTTTGGTCATGAAATGATAGAGGGGAGGAAAAACATTGCAACTATTTAGTCTGCAGGGGAGGTGGCTGTGGCCCAGCACTCTGACTATAGTGTTGCTCAGCAAGCATTTGAGAAAGGACTTTAACAGATGACTCTGTGCTCCTGCCACCTCTTTAGGCTCTGTCTATACTTACAAGTGTAAAACGCTACTGAGGCAGGGCTTTCAGCGCACCAGTGCTAGGAGAGAGTTCTTCCAGCGCTCTAGATAATCCACCTCCACAAGGGGAGCAGCTAACAGCGCTGGAAGCCTGTTCACACTGGCACTTAACAGCGCTGTAACAAAAAGTTACAGTGCAGTAACTTGCCAGTGTAGACAAGCCCTCAGTGTCCCACTGACGCTGCTGACCTACCTGATTGTTCAACATTTATTTGTTTTATTTAGTCAAAATATTTTTACCCTGCCTCTCTATTTAAAATATTCAAGGTGGCATGCACAATTTTAAAAACACAATACAGTGAAACCTTTGTTATCCAGCACTCTGTTAACCAGAAAACTTTGTTAACCGGCATTGCCCCCAGCCACAGTACTGTCACACCTTCAGGCGCACAGGCCTGGCTTGGTTTACCATGATTGGCTTCACAGTTTTTTATTTAAGAAGTACTAATTATCTTTAACTCAAAATAGAAATGTGAGACCAACTGCCTCACATGACAAAACTACCAATATTAAAAACATGAGTTTTACTATTATTGTCCATTGTTTTTTTCTAGGTTGACGGGACCCTTAGATAACTGGAATTTTTAGATAACCGAACGCCCTAATCCCCGAGTGTGCTGGATAACATAGGTTTTACTGTATAAATATATATCAAAAAATTAAAATACGAGACCCCAGGTGGACATAAAACCTGCTAAGACATCTCAAGAGGAGAGACACACACACACAGACTCAAAGACCAATAAAAGCACAAGTAAAAAGGTTGGTTTTAGCCTGGCACAGAAACAATGCTAATGTTGGTGCCATGCGAATATCCCGGGGTAAAGAATTCCACAGCATGGGAGCAAAAGCTGAGAAGGCTCTGTTCCGTGTAGATGTTAATTTTATCTCCACAAGTGGAGGAACACGGAGCAGAGCCTCTCCAGCTGACCTCAATCCCTGGGCAGGTTGATATGGGAGAAGATGGTCCTTCAGGTATCCCAGACCCAATCCATTAGGGTTTTATAGGTCATAACCCAGATCTTAAATTGTGCCTGGAAACATACTGGAAGCCAGTGCAGCTGCCAAAGCACCGGCATAATGTACTCCGTATAACGAGTATTAGTTAAAACTCGAGCAGCTGCTTTCTGGAGCAGTTGAAGTTTCTGAAGGCTCTTCAGAAGCAGCCCCATATAAAGCGCATTGTAATAATCCAAACAGGATGTAACAAGAGCATGGATCACTGTGGCCAAGTCATGCTTATTGAGGAAGGGTCGCAGCTGGCGGATCAGCCAGGAGGACTCCCAAACTGAGTACCTGTTCTTTCAGGGGTAGCGTAACCCCGTCCAGAACAGGTACCACACCACATTCCTGAACAGATGGACTCCGGATCCACAGGGCCTCAGTCTTATCTGGATTCAGCTTCAGCGTCTATTGACTTGTCAACAGGCACAAGTTCTATCATTAGTGCTCCTTGCTAATGATGCAACTGGGGATACTGTGAGGGACAACCGTTGCCAATTTTGGCTGGATGTAATTCCTGGAGATTTCATCACATGACATAACCTTTAATTAAAACTCCGGTCATCTGAAGAAGTGGGCTGTGCCTACAAAAGCTCATGATACCATCTACATGTTTTGTCAGTCTATAAAGTGCTACCAGACCATTTGTTGTTTTTTCCCATACAGGCTAACTCGGCTACCCCCTGAAGCTTTCATTCTTTAATTCCTGGAGACTCCAGGCCAGTCCTGGTGGGTTTGCAGATTCCTGGCCCAAAAGCTCTGCCCCACCCTACCAGGACCCCTGCATCCTGCAATAACTGGGAGGACAGGAGTGTGGAGAGAGCTCCATGGAGCCCTGCTGTCATGGGAGGGAGTGGACAGCACCTTTACTGTGGAGCAGCAGAGGGCTCCCTGCACTGCTGCTCCCGTTTCCTCACTTATCCAAATAAAATCCGTGTCCTGCCACTCTCCATCTAACCAGGAGAATACTGCAGTGTATTGTGTTAGAATGATGTTTCCTTACCAGTTTTACAAACTGCATACCTAGAAAGGGGCAGATCTGGGTTACAGTCTCTTAAGAACGGTGCCCGGGAAACGCTAAGCCAAGCGGAAAACCCTCCGATTACTATAAGACAATGACTTTTAAAAATCTCATTTACTTTTCACCGCCGATGCTAACTGTTCACTCGATGTGTTTCAGCCGGTTGGAGGGTCAAGCCTAACTAGTTCATTTTGCTCACTTCATGCAGTCCGCGGTTTCACTTTGTGGTGCTCCTGCACAAGCACCGCGTAGCTGTGTCAGGGATCTCCACGCCTGGCAAGGAGAGCTTTCCAGAGGCTCCCCCACTCCGGAGGCTGTGTGGGTGAAAGGGAGCACATGCAAAGTTAATAATATTGATGCCAGGAATAGGAGGGGCACCGAGGTGATTCCATTACTTGCAGCATGTTCTGTTAATCCAGAGGATATATTGCAAAGTGAAAGCAGCATCACACTATGCTTTGTTTCCTTCTCCCTCTAAAGAAGCCTTTGTGTCCTCAGAGCTGAGGTGTCGTACTTCCCACTATTTCATAGGCTATTTGCTATCCAGGCAATGTTTCCTCTAATTTTTTCCATCCATGTCAGGATTTTTTTCCATCTATGTATGGAATAAACTTTATTCTGTGCACTAAGGCACGTGCAAATGTGCACTACCTGTAGAAATAAAAAGCCTAGCTGTGGGGGCACTTAGCCAATTAGCTGGGGCAGCATTTGAATCTCTCCTAAGCTGCACAAGTGCACTGCTTACAGAGAAAACTGTATCCAGGTACAGACGTCACCCTGTCATGCCACAGGAAGAGTTTTCATATATATGAGAGTGAGAGAGAGAGAGAGAGAGAGAGAGAGAGAGAGGCTCCTTGGTTTAGATCTTTTCAGGCCAGACTTTTAGCCTGGAACAAATTATTGTGTCTAATTTATAATGACTAAAGAATAGGTTGCCAGAGGAAATGTTGAAAGATCATTAGCTACAGCAGGACTGAATACAGTAATTCCTCATTTAACACTATAGATACATTTCAGAAAATGACCGTGTTAAGTGAAAACGTGTTATGCGGGGTCAATTTTCCCATTGAAAATAATGGAAAAGGTGAGAGTTGCATTTCAAGCGGTGGTGGTCTGTTGGGACCGGGACATAAGGTTGGGGGAGAAAGGGGCCTGGGTTACAGCAGGGAGGGAAGGTGTTTGGCTCTGGGGAAGGGAAGGAAAGGAGAAGGGAGGGGGATTAGGTTGGGAGTATGCCCGTGACGGGTCTGCCGGGACCCGCACTGCGTCTGGCGAGGGGGGGTCGCCGGGGAACGGCGCGGTGAGTGGCGAACCCTTCACCGCTTTGCAGGGAGGCGGGGGAAGCCCCACGCAGCCACTGCCACCGGGCTGGCTGGGGAAACCCAGCTGACGGCCTGCAAGTGGGGGCAGAGAAGAGGGGGCAAGGCGTCCGGCGAGGGGGAGTCAAGGGGGAATGGCGCAGCGAGCGGCGAACCCTCCGCTGCTTTGAAGGGAGGCAGGGAAAGTCCCGTGCAGCCACCGGCAATGGGCCGGTTGGGGAAATCGTGTTATTCCGGGGACGGTCGTGTTATTCAAAGAATGTTCCCTAAAAAAAAAAAAATCATGCTATTGCGAAAACGTGTTAAGCGGGCACATGTTAAATGAGGAATTACTGTACTTTAAACACAATATTTTTGGAAATACATGCAATAATGCAGGGAGTGAAAGGAGTCTCTAGTCCATGTAAAATGTTAATTTGCACTTAATTTTATTTTTTAAGACAAGAGGACATTAAAAAACTGCAGTGCCACTATGGGACAGACACTTACAAACTATATGGAGGAAAGACTCTCTATGTGGGGAGTTCAGCCATTCCTAGTCTAGACTGGCTCTTCCAGCAATCCCTGCAGTATAGTGCCACCTACAGGGCAGTCTGCATCTAGCTGAATAGAACAACCCACATACCAGATAAAGTGTTCAGACTTACAGGCTACGTCTAGACTGGCATGATTTTCTACAAATGCTTTTAACGGAAAAGTTTTCCATTAAAAGCATTTTTGGAAAAGAGCGTCTAGATTGGCACGGACGCTTTTCCACAAAAGCACTTTTTGCAGAAAAGCATCCATGCCAATCTAGACGCGCTTTTCCGCAAAAAAGCCCCGATCGCCATTTTCGCGATTGAGGATTTTTTGCGGAAAACAAATCTGAGCTGTCTACACTGGCTCTTTTGCGCAAAAGCTTTGCGCAAAAGGGACTTTTGCATGAACGGGAGCAGAATAGTATTTCCGCAAGAAGCATTGATTTCTTACAGTAGGAAGTCAGTGCTTTTGCGGAAATTCAAGCGGCCAGTATAGACAGCTGGCAAGTTTTTCCGGAAAAGCAGCTGATTTTCCAGAAAAACTGGCCAGTCTAGACACAGCCACAATGCCTTGGGCAGGTCATGTCAACTCTTAAAGGAAAAGAACCTACACATATTAGAATGCTTTAAAAAAAAAAAACCCAACAAGATCAAACTAAAGGGATGAGGAAACGGATACGTCCTTTCTGGTGCAGATGCTTGAGGGCATAAAACCACTCTCACGTGTTCGGTGCTTCACACTACCAGAGATGCTTGCAACATTCCTTGTGATGTAGGTTGGCATTATTATTCCCATTTTATGGATTGGGAAATGGACACGGATGGGCTAAGGACTGCTCAAGGTCACTGAGGGAATCACTTTCAGAATTAGGAGTCAGCCGTGTCCTGGCTCCTAATATCTTCCCCTCCCTTTTCTCTATGTTCCTTTTCCAAACCTCCGATTTTTCGAACCTTTGTAAATTAGCCCCAGAAGGCCAGATTCTGTTGAAACAAGAGGCTTAAAGCAGAGGATGGGGGAGAGAAGAACTTGTCTTCTAGCTGAATGAAAATGGGATTGACAATTGTTAAAGTCAGACAAATGCATTCAATGAACTAATGGGTTTAAAGCCTTTTTTTTTTTTTTTTTTTAAAGGGAATGGAATCAAAAGGAAAGACTCTCTATCCCTTTTGGTGCTGGTTCTCATTGCAGTCTCGACACTAGTGAGGGGCAACCTAGGCTAGTGAGTGGGCCGAATGAGCGGCCCTCCAGCTCAGTGATTGTCGTAACCAAGACAGTCTCCCAGGATAGGATAGCTTTGCTACCTGCGCTTGTGTACTTAGAATTTGTGGGGTGTGCCAGCTGAACCAGAGCAGCGCTTTGATTGGATGCAGAGGGAGCACAAAACTCTCACAATGTTGTGTGCCATCAGCACCCACCTCACTTCGTGTGCCCTTCCTTTAAGTGTGTATCACTTTTGTAACACCGTCAGGAAAAAACCTACGTGGATGGAAACCAGTGGAATCAGGCAACCCTGCACGTGAGCAGTGGTAAACAACGTCTTGTGGGCCATACACAGAGCATCGATGGGTCCTTGGGTGACAGGTTGCCCACTACTGCTCTAGGCCAAATTCACTTTCCACAGAAGTCAATGAACCCCCAATCAATTTCAGTGGGAGAGGATTTGGCTCTCTGAGCACCGAATAGATGCTCTACAGTACTGACATGTCTGATCTAGAGGTGAGCAGGTGTCTTTTTCCCGCCAGTAAATTAGACAACTGAGTAACTAACTAGACATTTAGAAGAACCACTAGTGTGTGCCAAAACATGGACTATGTCTTAAAAGAGGCTGGGGGTGGGGGATTCAATACTGTAATTAAACGAAAGAACTCTCTAATTAAAATCTGAGTAATGTTTAATTTCAGTTTGCAATGCACATCCTTAAAGCAACTGGGGGCCTAATTATTTGTTACATCTCACCATACCCAGCTGAGTCAGTTACGATCCACTGAGATGCACTTTGTGTCTGATCCTTCAGATTAACTTCTAGGCTCAGCATTGTCTACAGAAGAGCTTTCAGTCCATCAGAGCTAGAGATCGGTGACTTTCAGCACAAGGCTCTTTAGTTTTGAGTGATACCAAACTAGCACCACCAAGCCAGTCAAGGCCCAGGTAATGACTTACTGGCAGTTAGCTAGTGGTTAAAGCCATAGGCACAAGATCATGTAACATGAATGCAGGTAAATAATGGGGAAATATGGCTGAATTATCTTTATTTGGAAAAGTAGCATTTGAGCAGTGGGAGCTGCCCCCGGAGATGTCACAGGGGTCAGGCCTGTGCACCCAGTAGAAGGTACCACTTCACTATTCCATGCCTTCTACAGTCCGTCCCAGTTGGTCTCCAAACAAGTGGCGCCAACTGACCATGGCCATGCAGCGGAAAGCACCGGCAAACAGTTTTAGCGGGTTGTGCTCATGCAGGCAGGATCCTGGCAATGCAGACTGACAGGAAAACGGAGCGGAGAAAGACTTGCCAGCCTGATCAGCAGCGGTGCTGACTCAAAATGTGGCAAATCAGAACTACTGGGCAACCAGTAGTAAAATGGCCAGCTCATACTGGAAACAGCCACTTCGCTGTGGAGTGCTGATGCCATCCATTCCTTTGAAAGAACATTGGGGAGGCCCTGCTTTGGGCTGCTTGGACTGGTCTGGAAGAGAGTTCATGAACCTGACGAGCACGCCATTTACCCCTAAGTAGAGGTATATGCTGTGCCAATCTCAGCGTGCAAGGCCTGGGATATTGCAACAGCAGCACTAGCCCTGCCATTTGTTCAGGAGGTCCCCTTTTGATTCAGAAATTCCACAGACTATCAGGGATGGAGGCAAGAGCCACGTACGGTTGAAAAACCTTGCTAGTTCTTCAATGGACGGTAGAGAAAAAAGTTGTGAATCTCTCTTCAGGCTAAAGTTTGTTGTGGATTGGGAGGGGAAACCATTTGGTCTGATTCAACTCTTGGAGAGGCATTACTACAAATCCAGGATGAATCTGAGACTTGGTATTGCAGCAATAGACATTTGTGTTATTCATTTATCTGCATGCCCCACTATACTGCTCAGCAAAGCCAGAGCAGGGCGGAAGCATGAAATATCCCATATCACTCTGTTCCCAAACAGAAAAGACACCCCTCCATCCTGGCAGACTTTTGCTCGTCATCCAGTGGCCATTGATTGCTGGATTTTTTCCCTCTATCAGTACATACTTGGTTCTCAACTTGCAGACTGCAGGCCACTTGTGCCCGAACAGCACACTGTTGCAGCCCATAAGCTATCCCCAGGGCCACACAGGTTGTATATTTATTCTGTGGATGGAGCCCACACAATAGATAGTGCTGCAGCCTACATTGGTAAACAAAGTTGAGAACCACTGGGCTAAATGGAAACAACATGCCCCCAACACAAACCACTCCTACAACACATTCTCTTTGCTCCTCCCTTACCCTGTCATCAGGCAAATTGGACTTTAAGAATTGCCTGCTCCCATGCCCTTTGGGATTTTCCTAGATCTTGTCTACAGTGGGGTTTTTGTCACCAGCGTAGCTGTGCCCACGCAAGCCCAGACCACATGCACAGTTTGCCCTGGTCCAGCTGATTCCAGTTTCAAACCAGCTGAACATAAATGGTGTCTACACTAGCAGGACTGCTGGTGCCTAATGTGCAGACTAGTTTGATGCTAGGCAAACAAAGTTTGAGTCAGTGGCCTGTTTGCATTATACTCTTTTAATTGTCTCTCTGCATATAGTTTATGCATACTCCCCTCTAGTCTTTAAAGTGCTACATAGTCCTGTATTTTGTTTCAGCTACACCAGACTAACACGGCTACATTTCTATCACCCCTCTACCAGGCGCTGGAAGGCAGAGGCTAGTGCAGCATATTTCCCAGGCAGTAAGGCTGGTCTGTGGAATTTCCCCACCATACAATCCTTCTGTTTACAGTTCCTTGTGGTGTCAGGGCTCTGCAGAGATAGCTGCCCATACAAACGCTCACCGCCCCAGCCCAGATTTGCAGATAAGCATGTCAGCTAGCACCTCAGGCCAAGAGAGGCCCCTTTCACCACAGCCCATTACAACAGCTTTCCCAGGCCCAAGGAAAGGAAAGCATTTGAAAGCAATTACATCAGGGGCATTCTGGGTTGGAAATAGCACTGTGCTTTCAGCAACCACTTGAAATGCATTGGGGATGCTGTGTTTTTGGATAAGGAGAGGAGGCGTAAAATCTCTCTGCACCCTTGCTCCTCAGGATAAGACCCAGGTGACAGGGGAATTTATAGTTTCAACACACACATGGAAGCAGCAAACAACTCACCCTGCACTGCCCAATGCCAGGTGAAGGGATAAGCTGAGGGACAGGTGGGGTGGGGGAGGGAGAACAAGTGCTTTCTGGCATTAGCCTTCTGGTGCCAGGAGCCGGGATTTCCCAACAATGCAGACGCCAATGTCCGTAAAACCTCTAAACTTCAAGCAGTTCTAGCAGAGTGACATGGATTTAAGCTGGAACGCTCAGGAGCAGATGGTCGGACAGACTAATGCATTAGACTGGCTGAGTCCCTGACCTGGCAAGCGCACATGCTCTGGCCTAGGCTAGGATGTGTGCCTTTTGAATGAAAATGGATCCTCGCTCTGCATCAATCCAAGAAAGTCCCCTTAAACACCTCTTCTCTCTCCGTACCCCTGTGCTCTGAGGGATCTCCGAATAGGAACGATTTTGTGCCTGTGTAACAGAGATCTTTTGATGGCTCTTTACAAAATAACTTCTTAACCTTCAACTCAGGAAAGGAGCTGGGAGTGCAAGTGGCTTCACGCAATTTTTATGCTACATTGTCCCTGCCTAAAATCCTGGGGCTGCCAGTCAGAAGGTGCAATTTAAAGCAGCCTCACAGCAGCACTAAACTGTACTGTGGCTATGATGACAACTGTGGATTGGATGAATGCAGCAGCCCCCAAGCCCTGCCCTCTGACTAGGACAGTGGTCCCCAACCTTTGTAAGCATGAGATCGCTTTTTGAATTTAAGTGCAATCCAGGATCTACCTCAAACCCAAACACCCTTGCTCCACTTCCTTCCCACCCCTTCTTGGAGGCCCCAACCCTGCTCATCCTCCCTCTTCCATCCTCACTCACTTTTATCAGGCTGGGGGCAGGGACTTACGCTGCAGGAGAGGTTCAGGGCTGGGGCTAGGGTTTGGAATGCAGGCTCCAGCTGGGCACAGCTTACCACAGGTGGCTTCTGGGTGGTGGTGCAGGTGGATAAGGCAGGCTCACCCTATCCTGGCCCTGCACCACTCCCAAAAGCAGCCAGCAAACTCTCTCCATCCCTACCCCTCCTCTGCTCTGTGGAGATGGGTACAAAGTGGAGGGATGGGCACCCTGATATCAGCACCCCCCCTTTTTCCCGTGCCCTGCACAACAAGCAGGAGGCTGCCAGGAGTGAGGGGCAACCACGGCAGAGGGCAGGAGTAGTATGGCAGTGCTGAAGGGCAGATGAAGGGCCGGCACTTGATAGCCTCCCAGCCAAACCTGTCAGGATCACCTGTCAAAGTATCCAAGATCTACCAGTAGATCCTGATTTACTGGTTTGTGACCACTGAACTAGGAGCTGGGAGAGGACCTGCTTAGCCTGCCTCAGGGCACCTGTAGATTCCTCCATACCAGGGCAATCCTCAGGTAGCCTGACCCTCTGACTTTTCATTCTTGATGGGGGAGGAGGGAGTGGGGCGGGGGGAGAGTGGAGGTAGAAGCAGGTGAGGGAGGAGAGGAGATAGGCAGGGTCTGTCCCGACATACATTTTCCCATAGAAGAACTAAATTCTAGGCGGCGGTTCACCATAATCAGAATTACAGTAATCTTCTCAAGACTGCTGGGGCTTGCACTCCAGTTTACACTGCACCCGGGTTGACTGCACACAGCTGCCACTACACGCCCAGATGCTCTGCAATTCTGTCTGGGTCCTTTACAGAAACAATAGGTTACCCAGAAAAAAATCCCACAAAGTGAGGAAGAGAAAGTTTCTGCTAGGAAAGGGGAGCAGCACATGGCTTGCTGTGCACATTCATTCTGAGCCTTGGGAGACCACTCATTTTTAACTCCTCAGAGGACTGATAACAATTCATGGTTGGAGTCTGCCTGGATCCCGATACAATAAGTATCAGCAGCCACCAATCAGATGCACTCCCACTGAGAGGCATCAAAGTAGTGGCACTGAAGGGAACTGATAAATCTCACGACACCCCGCAGCTGACCGATATACATTCCCAGTTCACTGGGTCCCCTTCCTTGAAGAACAACAGATTTGGTGTGTATGCAAAGGCTACATGTTTAAGACAATTTACTACAGGTTGGACCTCCCTGGTCCGGCACCCTCGGGACCTGACTGGATTCTGCCGGGCCACGAGAGGTCATTTCTGGATCCCTGCCACTGGCCTGTCCTGCTGGCCTCCCAGCTAGCTTCCCACCTCCTGCAGGCCCCACTGTCCTACCGACCTGGGTGGGCAGCCATCGCTACGGTGGCTCCAGGACCCACCGAGCTACTGTGGCTCCCAGTCCCACTGGGCAGCCACAGCTGGGACTCCCAATCTCCCCAGGCAGCCCCATTGTCACACGCTGGGTGGAGCCGCCATCAGCTCACTGCGGGCAGCTCACTGCCCTGCTGGTCCCACTGGGATCCTTGCCGCTGGCTCTCCACCAGGACTCTCTGGTCCTGCAATATCCGTGCTGGACCATGGATGTTGCCGGACCAGAGAATCCCGGTTAAGAAAGTTTCAACCTGTACATAGCAAGTGTGCTATTATACTAATAGCACACTTGCTATTTAGGGTTGGTCCTGCTTTGGGCTGGACTCAACCTCCTGAATCTTTTTCAGCCCTGGTATTCTATGATCAATAAACAAAAAGAGGAAGGTCCCCGAGCAGCTGCTGTATGATCTGGCATGTTAATAACTGCAGATTATACAAGCATAACCAGTAAAAAAAAAGGTCTTAAACACACAAATGGAGAGAGAGAGAGAGAGAGAGAGAGAGAGAAAGAGAGAGAGAGAGAGTTATTACACACGAACATTTACTCATGATCCTTAATACAGGCATCTGAGCAATTATTAAACCTTCTACAGAATAAACAGATTTTTATCATTATACTTAATGATTCCTAGTACTTCTATAGCACTTTGCATCTTCAAAGCACTGACCGACATCCCCATTTTATAGGAAGATGCATGGAGACACGGAGAGATTTAGTAAAACTTTCTCAAGGCTACAAAATGCATCAGTCTCAGATCTGGGCCCTTATCCTCTTCATTCATACCCAAATAACTCGTGGCTTGTTCTTCTTCAGACTGGAAATGGAGCTAGAAGAATGCATAATCCATTTAAAGGATTTCTTTTATTTATAGAGGAGAGGAGAGACCCTGAGGTTTCTTTTCTTGACAAGGCCGAGGTGGGAGCAGTGGACTATAAATCATTTGGCAGCGCATTCAGTTCAACACAAGCCTATCATTCTTTTGGATCTGAAAGCCCTTCCCGCAACTTGGATGTTCTGATCTATCCACAATTCACCCTCCACAATACACCTGTATCAGAAATTAAACATTTCCCTCGTCGGGCAGCTGGATCAGATGGATTCCAACCACCGTCCTGCTACTCCTTAAACCTGAACCAAACAGCATGGGATGGTACAGAGAGACTGCTAGTCTCATAAGAGTCATTTTGTGGATTGTCCCACTATGCAGGACATTTCTGGAACAGTCAAATTTAGGTTCAGCACAGATGCTCCAAACCCACGGGCCCCCCGCAGCTTGTGTTTTTTCCACCCTCTGGTTCAATTGCTGTTTGTCTCCCTGGTGCCCTCCACTAACACCCCATGTTTGTCCCCACTAGCCTCAGAAACCGTCTAGGTACATTATTACATAATGCCAAAGCTTTTTTTCCATGCTGCTCAGCCACTGCCAGTTTTTCCATTCACCGACCCAGCAGGTACGCGCCCTGTTCCTGCTGCCAGGCATGCCTGTGCTAGGCCGAGAGTCCCTGCTAACTTGCGTGGTTTGAATTCCCTCATCTGACTGACTGCGCAGGAATCGATCTTACACACAGCCTTCCCCTCCTGCTCCTTCCCCCCCACACTCGTAATGGAAAGGATCTACAAACTGACTGTGCCGCTTGTACAGTCAGAGAGGTGCCACTGCTCCGCTTACAAAGAGGAAAGTTTAAACCATGCAGCTTGACATTTAATACGGGGTTCTCCAATAACCCACTTATCTGCCTGGGACCCGTTTCAGAGCAGCTCCTGTAACGTTAACAAACACAGCAAAGCCTGTCAAGTATTATTACTATCAGGAGATATGCAAAGACTACGGCTTGGCCAGACTGGCGGGGAACAGTGGAACATTCCCAGGGCTGAGTGAAGCTACTCCAGAGCCGGCCATATAACAGTAATTGATTTTAAACTCTCATCTTCACCTGCCGGGTCAGGCAGGCAGCCAGAACTGCCTCCCCCGCTCTCATTCCTCCCAAGTGGAATTTTGATCACTGCAGACGTTTGGACCCTGGCTACTATGCAGTGTGGAATAAACACCCTGTTACAGAATTACAACATGTCTTCAGAGACGCATCAACAAGTACCTGACAGCAGGCCCTGTGGTTCAGAGGAAACAAAAAATGGGAACTTACCCTCTTCTCCCATCTTTTTCTAATTTTAAATTTGAGTGAATAAGATTTGTCCATGCTGACCACTGACTCAGCACAGTGGCTTCTCCGAGCAAATCTAAACAAGCTCACATGCTTCCCGGAACCATTCATGTGTTCATTCCTTTCTCTGCACTCAGACAGCTATGCAGACATAACGGCCTGATTCAGCTCTCCCCTCCACTACTGACTCTGGGGGGAGCTAGTCCTGATGAATGTCAGCACATGCAAGCTCAGAGTCAGGCCCGATGAAACAGATGAATAAACTAGTTGGTAGGCTGCACAATTTGCAAAACAATATAAAAATCATAGAATTGAATCGTAGAATCATTGGAGCGGAAGGAACCTCGACACGTCATCAAGTCCAGTCCTCTGCATGGGGACCAAGCACCATTTAGATCGCCGGTTTTGAAACCTGGGTCGCAGGCCCGTCTGGGTAAGCCCACAGTGCTTCGTTCATTCAAGCGTCTGTAGCCACGGAGCCTCACAGCTGTTTCAGCCAAGAGGAGCTGTGGGAAGCAGTGTGGCCCAGGGCCGCTGCTTCCAGAAGCTCCCCATGGCTGGAAATAGTGAACCACAACCAAAGGGAGCAATTTTTTTAATCATCTTGACCTTTCCCAGCTGCAAAGAAAACGAAATTATATTTGCAACATGAGAACAACATGAGTGCTTTGCACTTACAAAGCAACTTTCACCTTGGGATCTCAGAGGTTTACAAAAGGAGAGTCATTATTATCATCTCCATTAGGTGTGGAAACGAAGGCACCCAATGTCTGAAAACTTACGCGTGCCCCTCTAAAGCCAGTGTTTCCACTTACACAGGACCAGTATGTTCAACCCACCAGAACCTCTAGAGACAAGGACATCTACCTCTATGTCACGGAGGATCTCTACCTAATCAAAGCAATCTAGAGCTGAGCTGATTACAGTAGAAAGGGACCGATTATTTATCGGTCTGAGCAACAGGCTGGGAGTCAGGATGCGTGTGGTGAAATCCCAGCCCTATTTTGAAGTCAATGGGAGTTTTGCCACAAAACATGATAGGACCCAAATTGCATTCCTGAATTCTAATCTCTCTGCTCCTGGTTGTGTGAGTTTAGGCAAGTCACTCAGTCACTATGTGACTCTGTTTTCCCATCTGTAAAGTGAGAAGTATAATGTCGGCTCGCTCTCATAAAGCCCTCTGGGATCTACAGATGAAAAGCACTGTATCAGTGATAATTTTTAGTGTAACAGGCTATTTCTGCACACACATCTGCACCCATGGGGGAGATTCTTAGGCTATTACAGCAGATGATCCTTCTGCAAATTATTATCTTGCTGTTCATCGTAACCTTTTACTGAAAAAGAAGTGTAGTGTAGACATAGCCTAAGAGGCTCATATTTTTTAATGCTGTGGGATCTCTAGTTGAAGAAACCTCTGACATATGGGCAACAGCTTTTCATAGACAGCTCTCATTACTGAACTGCCATACCGTGTTTCCAGTATGTGGAGAGGGCAATTGTCATCCTCTACTTAAATGAAGTGAATTAAAAAGAAACCAATGGCTGGACATTTGGATTCCTGTTACATGTCAGTGCTATGGGTTAGGTCCTCATTCCAAGCTGCATTTTGGTTCTCCCATCTTCACTTCTTTCGAATTTTGAACAACTACTCATTCCTTATTTGGAACATTTAAAAGGCAACATGCTGCTTTTAAACGGTGTCTGAGGAACTTACATTGTCCCTATTAACACCTATACTAGGTGGGCCTTCAGGTGCAGTGCCGACTCGGGTACTGGGACAACTATTATAGAAGCAGTTGCAATTCAGCAGCATGTCCTACCTTTTAGACTGATCCTCACAAAACCTCTGAACCAGGGGTGGGGAACTTCAGGCCTGGGGGCCGGATGCGGCCCCTGGCTTTCCTGGATCCAGCTCCTGAGACTCATACCCCCCCTCCCCAGGACAGGGGAGCCCATACTGTGCTCCAGTCCCACCGCTACCCCACCAAGGGGCTGGAGCACACAAATCTACTAGCCCCCCCCCCCATGTGTGAGGGGAATGTGGGGAGCGTCTTTCTCCCTCTCAGTCAGGGTCCACATCGGTGAGCGTTTTTTGGTTTTTTTGCTTCTCACTTGTGTGCGGTCCCTGACTGGTTTTTCTGTGGGTGGGCAGCCCCCGACCCAAAAAAGGTTCCCAATTCCTGCTCTAAACACTCTCCCAAATATATAGTAGATAAGGTATTAGCATTCCATCTTGTGCTAGTTTACCCACCGACTTTACTGTCAATGGAAGAGTTTGTTTTACTTCCCCATAGTCTCTCCCCAGGATCTGTTGCCCTGAAGTTATCAGATACAGTGGAATCCACTGAAACACAGTATCTTTTAATATATTATATGGAAAATGAATTAAAAAAGAGGCCAATGTTCATTAAAACAAGGATAAGATACAGGAATAAACCTACAGCGTGAAGACATTTTCAGGGTTTCAAGAGATAAAAACCACGATAATTACTTTCTGCCTCTCAAAAATGTGCCGTGTTTGTGAAAGACATTAGATGGGATAAATAAAAGAATTACGTGGCCTGCCATGGACAAAGTACATTCTGGGCCGTGGCACCTCCCCCACACATCAAAGCTGATGTTTCACAATCCTGATCATAATCTTTATTCCTTGGCTTTTCCATCTCACTCATCTTCATAATATTAGAGCAGCTCACAAAACAGCCATTAATTTAGCCCCAGGTGGACAATTATCATCATCATCACCCCATTTTATGGATGGGGAAACTGAGGAATGGAGAGCCACTAATTTACTGAAGGTCACACAGCAACAAGTTTGATTCTCCACCTTGTGCAATCCTTTACACTGGCATGAGACGGGTTTTACCATACCAATCAGCCTGGCTGTTCCAAAAGGCAGGGATCAGCCAAGTTCAATGTCCATGGCTGAGATGAGGACAGAGCGATCATCTACCCATTCCCAGACCTGTGTCTGAACCACAGACCATCCTGCTGCTCTCAAGGAGTATGGTCAGAACTAGGGGATGGGAGGAAGACTGTCCTGTTTCCATGCTCTCTCAGCCATTGCTCCTCTTGGGTTATACCAGTCAGCAAAATGGACTGCTGACATGCATCTTCCAGGCACTGTACTCAGAACACCATATACTTCACAAAAAGTGCTTTCAGTGAATACCTCATATAAGCAATGGCTTGGTTTAACAGAGGGGTCAATGGTTTGACTGAATAGGGTTTTCGGGTGTATACTTGAAATAGCTCTGCTACCACGACCCAGAAATTTATTTCTAAATGCAGGGACATACCACATTTTGAATCTGACTGGATTCACGTAACCTTTCCGCAGCAGGCTGGCTGTGTCGATCTGTGTGCATAGATGTGTATTTTTTTTAAAGGTATCACATCCTTCTGTTTGATGTGTTGTTGGGAACCGTTGCTAAGGAAAGCAGTGTACAATTACAGCCACGGTGATGTCCACTCTAATAATATACTTTGCTATGCATAGTTCAGATGCAGACACCTCTCTGCTATAAAGAGCATACAGATTTCAACAGAGGAATACTCTAACTTATGTTACAGGCCCAGGGTTTGCAGTAGATCTAGTTTTCAAAGTGCGGGGGCTGCGTAAGCCTGAGTTTAAAACTATGACAAGCAAAATTCTCTTGTGGGAGACAAATCACCCACAGACTAGGAGACAAAGCAAACACATACACAAGCTCTGAAATGTCTTTCAATTAACTCTCCCTCTCCAATACTCTTTAGGTACAATGCTGGTACAACATCTCCTGGAGGCAAAACCTAGGGTCAGCCATGGAGTCTTCTCCTACTTTCAATCTCCTTGTTACAGCATGTTTTCTTCTACTATGGAGAGCATTTGCCTATTTCCCCTGCATTGGGATCTTATGTTTTGGAGAAGACCCTTATTATGGAAAAAGAACTCGTATCAATTCATTTTGTTTAGCAGAATTACTGCTTCTGAGGAAGGAAGATGATATTAGAACTCTGAAGGATAACCTGTACTAAAGGCCAACAAAAGTCTCTAATCCGTAACTCCAGCGTCAATGTTACATGATCTGTTATGTCTCAGAAGGGTAGCCGTGTTAGTCTGTATCTGCAGAAACAACGAGAAGTCCCTGAGACATCTTAAGGACTAACAGATTTATATGGGCATAAGCTTTCATGGATAAAAACCATTTCGTTCAATGCAAGATGGAAGAACTGGACTCTGCTGTGTTTCTGCACGATCTGTTATGTGTGTTGAAAAGACACACTCCAAAACAAAGCCTCAGCCAAATAAAACTCTCCACTGCACACACAATTATCTCCTTGTGGAAAGAATGAACCACAGGTGACAGAAGGGAATCATGACACTGTGTGGTCTATCCAAAGGTGATCCGCTGCTGGGCAAATAGAACTACTTATCATAGAGAATACAGTGTGCTCTGCATAAATGCATTTACTTCTATTTGCAGCTTGGGTGGAAGAATCAAGGTGACAAGGAATGACACCTACCCTGTGTTGAGTGGGGTTCAGCCCCATGGTGATGACAAACCACAAAAGTTGGCAATGCATCCTACGGCTGCACGCGCCTTTATGTAGAAACACAAATACCACAGATTAGAAGGCCTAGAACAGAATGCAAAGCTTCATGGCTCACAGAGGCCCAATTCATGTTGCATCACATGCTGGGACCTGCCCCACGTCCCTAGTAAAGATGAAGGCAGATGCAGATTGCTCCATTTTGTGCCATGGTAGCCCCCTCTGTTGGGTGATATTTTGATGACTCTCATTTAACCCATTTCACTCCTCTAAGAATTTCACTGATTTAAAAACAAAGAACAAGAATGCTGTATCCAGAAATAGCCACATTTCCCCAAGGACAATCAGGCATCCGTTGCATTATTTTGTTTTACATGTGCCACTGAAGTGCCTTTAAAAGTCAACATCATCCAGATTCAAGAGCAAAAACTGGATTCACAGCCAAAATGCAGGGTGGGCAAAATCCAAAGCACAGCTTTCCCGAGACAGTCAGTCCCTGTATTTCACATTAAGACAGCTGCTACTTTAGACACTGGTTCATTTGCAGCCAGGGTAATTAAGTCAGAATATCTGTATGTCTGCCAAGGGAGATACTCCTCAGAGGTGCTGTCTTGGGGGTGGGGGTGGATTGTGGCGTCTTTGTGCCACCGAACTGGCATATGTTTCAGGATCAAAAAAGTCTCACGAGATAAGCTATGAACATGAGCAGTTCCTGAAGTGAAATCTAAGCAGGTCCCTCTACTAAGGCACGTGCTTGTCAACAGCTAAAAATAAAAAAGGAGCCAGGTTGAAAAGACAAAACCACATTTGTTCATTAAGCAGTACTCTTAGAACTTTAGCTGCTCTGTGCCTGCTTTTATCTCACAAGGATCAGCTGAGGTTTAGGGACATGATCAATATACATTGACCAATGCTCAGAGGGCAGCTCAGTGGGTTAACACTCTAATCTGTTAGATCCTCTGGTTCAGGTCTGGGGGTTGCAGGGCTGGCCGAGCTGCAGAGATCTCAATTTGCAGTCAGTTGTTCCTGACAGAGAGGGACAAACAAATCCACACAGCTCCTTCAAAACAGGAGCATCTGTTGGGACCATATGTGAGGGGCTTGATCTGAAGTTATCGGGTCAGCCTTTGCGGTCAGTGGCCAATAGTATTCAGAGGATGAGTGGGCATGTTTATCCCTATTTATCACACCCTTATACAAAGACTCTGGGGTTTGGCCATGTACAGCTAGCAGAGCTCTTTACACTTTGGGATAAGCTTGGTCCAAAAGGTGTTACTGACAAATAAGTCCAGGTCTAGATCAGGCATTTTAGAATAGTTATCAATGAATTGTAAAAAATAACGTGTGGGATGTGATTTGGAAACACTGGTATCTTGGGGGCTGGAGATGGTCAGAACTCCTGTGTTGGATTCTGTTTGCAACTGATTTCTTGTGTCTCTTTGCGCAAGACATTTAGTCCTCTGTGCTTCTATTTCCAATATGGTTATTAGGTGCCTTACAAATCACACAGAGCGTGGGAAGGCTTCCTGTGTGTAAAGCACTTTGGAACTGTAGTTACTACGTTCCTACTTAATAGCATATTGGGCTGTCAAGCGATTAAAAAATTATTCACAATTCATCCCACTGCTAAACAATAATAGATTACCATTTATTTCTACCATTTATTTCAATATTTTTGGATGTTTTCTACATTTTCAAATATATTGATATCAATTACACGGTGTATAGTGCTTGCTTTCCATTGTTTTTTATTACAAATATTTGCACTCTAAAAACCAAAAGAAACAGCATTTTTCATTCCCTCATAACAAGTACTGTAGTGCAATCATGAAAACTAAACTTACAAATGCAGACTTGTGTACAAAAAATAACTGCATTCAAAAATAAAACAATGTAAAGCTTTAGAGCCTAGAAGTCCATTCAGTCCTACATTTTGTTCAGCCAGGCACTCAGACCAACACATTTGATTGCAATTTGCAAGTGATTATGCTGCTCACTTCTTGTTTTCAATGCCACCTGAAAGGCGGCACCACGGAGCAAATGCTGGAGGGTATCAGGTTTTAAGCTGACTGTACCCAGCACCAGCTCCTGCTTCCCCCCACTTGCTGTCTCTGATACAGAGGCGGGAGGGGCAATGCAAGTAGTTGAGAAGAGTAACCGGTAAGCCTAGGCTTATCTGTTAATCATCTATTCGACTAATCATTTACATTCCTATCTAAAACAAGACAATCCTGTCATCTGTTCAAAGTTTCACCACCATTTAAACTGATTCAGGGCCTCTCTCTACCTGCTCACACTACTTCTTTAACCATCCCTAATCTGAAGGATGGGAAATCACTTACAACAAGTAACTACAATACTGGTCACAAAGTAAATCCCTGAGGCTACGTCTACACTGGCATGATTTTCCAGAAATGCTTTTAACGGAAAAGTTTTCCGTTAAAAGCATTTTTGGAAAAGCACGTCTAGATTGGCAGGACGCTTTTCTGCACAAGCACTTTTTGCGGAAAAGCGTCCATGGCCAAGCTAGACGCGCTTTTCTGCAAAAAAAGCCCTGATCGCCATTTTCGCGATCGGGGCTTTTTTGCGGAAAACAAATCTCTGCTGTCTACACTGGCCCTTTTGCGCAAAAGTTTTTCGGAAAAAGACTTTTGCCCGAACGGGAGCAGCATAGTATTTCCGCAAAAGCACTGACAATCTTACATGAGATCGTCAGTGCTTTTGCAGAAATTCAAGTGGCCAGTGTAGACAGCTGGCAAGTTTTTCCGGAAAAGCGCCTGCGTTTCTGGAAAAACTGGCCAGTCTAGACACAGCCTGTGTGTGTTAATGCATCACGTTTAGCCATAAACATAAGCTCAATAATTTTTCAGTTGTGGTAACAACAAATAAAAAATGATGGATGCCTTCCTCGAGCTACTGTCAGTTGCTGAGTTTTATAAGTCTCAAAAATGAGTTTAAATGTTTCCTGGTCTTGCTGTATGAGAACAAAGGGACCAATCCTGCCAGTTGTTGTGCACATCTTATCTTAGAAGCTGCCAAGTGTCTTCAACTCCCAGTGACTCAGCAACTTGCAGCATCTGATCCAAAAAGATGAAGGGTCTAATCCAAAGCCTGCAGAAGGCAATGGAAAGACTCCCATTGACTTTGATGGGGTCTGGATCAGGTCTATTCCTTAGAATACCCGCTTTCTTCTCCCCACAAAAATCACTGCTGGAGGCAGGTTCTGTGATGAATAATGCAGAAAACTTGTCACACAGAATCCCTGAGTCGCCCCACCCGAAGTATTTCTGTTGACTGGATTAGAGGCACATCTGTCAGTCATTGATGCCTGATGTCAGCTGGGCAGCTGTTTCCTTGTGGAAGAAGATCTGAGATTTTTTGATCTCCTTTTGGACCACTGGCCCTCACGCTGAACTCCACTTCATCACAGGAGAGAACCTGACTGAAAATAGCTGGTGCCGGCTCTGATTGCCTCTGACTTTACCAGAAGGACGTGCAGCATAGCACACAAGACGGATATCCTCTCCTTGGCTCTGTGCATTCGCCTATGTGGGTGTTCCAAGCAGCGCTCACAAACCCCACAGGCAGAGGCAGGATTCATAGCGACAGGAGCAGAGACAATTCTGGATGTGAACCCAAGCTGGCTGCCAGGCTGGAAAGGAAAAGGCTGGCTGGAAAGGAGGATTGTGCAGCTTTCAGAAATATTACGTTTAACTATCAGAGCCTTGATTTTCAGAAATTCTACGTTCTCTCTATTCTATTCTAAGTCAATGGGAGCTGCAGATGTAGGCCTCACAGCTGGTCTTCAGATTTTTTTTTAAAATGAGCCTGCAAAATTATTATCTAGCCTCTACCTATGCTACCGCTGTCACTATGATCAGCCCTGTCACTGACAGCTGAGATCATCTTAGAACTCTCCAAGGGAAGGGGCCCATAGCCACGGGCCAGATTCAAGACTAACGCAGTATCGCGGAGGTACTGTGTGTGCTGTTGTTTCTGATCACAGTACACGTTATTCCTGGGGGTGGGAGCTGAGCCCAGGGCAGCGTCTTGCTTATATTCCTGCCATATTGCAAAGAATTATTAGTACTTAAAAAAATAATTTTCTGCTCCCAAATGGTTTATTTTAAACACAGCGAGAAAAGAAGAGTGTTTGTGAAACTGGACTTTGAAAGAAACTCATTTAGGACCCTCATGGTGAGCTGATACTGCCTTGTAAGAGATCTACAGTGAAATTCTGGCTCCATTAAGGCAATAAAAAACACCCATTGACTTCTGTGTGCAGCATAACCAAGGCTGGTGAGAGCCATGGTGTAACTGGGGGGCTGCTGTTGCACGCAGGCTGTGGCTTGCATGCTAGGAAGCGGTTTATGAGAGGCCCAGGCAGGAGCTATAGAGCAGGGCATTGTCAGGCACTTAAGGTCGCAGCGCACAGGTGACACAGCCCCCCACTAATCTGGGTTGTATCCCGGTACATCACAACCCCGCAGCAATGGCCAGGGGAGCCAACAGCTTCGCTGGGCCCCTGGGCAAGGAGTGGGGGGGCCCCAGCTCTGTGCTCCCGGGAGAGGCAGTAGTGGCAGTGGCAGCTGGGAGTCCTGGGTCCTTTTGAAACTCTGGGTCCTGGGGTAACTGCCCCCTTTTTTCTCTCTCCTATCAGCAGGCCTGGCCATTGCCAGGGGGCCAAGTTGAAAGGATGGGTCACCTGTCTACATCCCTCCTTCAGTTGCAGGCTCCCCCCAGTCTTCAGAATGGGGTGTGGCCCAGAATGCAGACAGCCTCTTTACCCTCCAAAAGTTCCCCCAGACATGAGACCTACAGAAAGAGTCTCTCCAAATCAAGTTCAAATACAATCCTAGGATCAGTGGGGCCGACAGCCACCATGGGCCTCAGGGAAAGGCATGGGGAGGCCCGGCTCCATGCCCCCAAGTGGGGTGTACCCTTGGGCGGAAGGGGTGGTTCTGAGGGCAGTAAATCCTCAGAGTGTGGCGCTGGGCTCTCGCCCCAACCCCTCACCGCTGCACAGAGCAGCACTCCCTTGGCAATTCAAAGGGACCCAAGGCTTCGGCCACCACCACGGCCACAGTGGCAGTAGTGGTGGCCAGTAGCTTCGGGCTCCTTTGAAATTCCAGGCCCCTGTGCAATTGCCCCTGTTATCCCTGCGGCTGGTGGGCCTGCAGTTTCCACCAGTCCTGATGATTGTAGCAGCTTCCCTGGCTGCTGGAGTGTTCAACAATGCCAGAGTCTATGTTTGTACTACAGTAGCCCTTCTGCCAGGTAGTGCCGGCAGCACCCAGGGCTGGGTTCAATATCTAGGGGTTCCTTTTCATCCATCCAACACAGAACTGGCTCGAGTGCCTACCCAGTAACCTGGAAAATTCACACACACCGCTGGGAGCCTCTGGGAGGCAATGCTTCCCCACTCGCAAGCAGAGACTGAGCGTAGAAAAGAAACTTTTAATAAAAGAGGAGAGAAGTGACGTGCAATTAATTTGGGAACACACCACAGAGAGTTCATACCCAACTCACGAGTAAACATCCCAGCTCGAGTAGGTTGGGCAATGTCCTTTGGCTCTCAGGCTCACAAGTCCAGCAACGTAAGTGTCCCATTCGCTGCCCAACCCTTCTCTGCACCCAACTCACAGTTGCTGCCCTTGGTCAGGGCAGAGCAGAGCTCAGCGGTGATCTGCAGAGTTCACCTCTCATCCTGTGAGTGGGAGGGGGCGATAGGAGGCATCTCACCCACCCCGTACGTCACTAGCCATCCAGCTGCTCCCTGCTCTCTGGTGCTCCTTTGCTGGCCACTTGCCGCTGCTCCCGCCAGACGCCCGCCGCTGCTCCCACCAGCTGCTGCTCCTACTGCCTGCCTGCCAGCCACTCCTCCCAGCTGCTGCTCCTGCCAACCTGTGATGGATTTGGCTTTGGGTCAAACCTAATGATTTCAGCTCTTTGTGATTTCAGCTTCTCAGTGATTTCAGGTCTTGGTCCGCAGCATAGTCCAGCCAAAAGATTTCAACATCCACTGGAATAATTTAACATAATAAAGAGACTCCTTATGGAGTCTGTTTTAGTTCTATCATTAGAACAAGGGATGGGGGGAGGGCAGAGAAACAGGCTGAACCAGTTTTACAGCTCACTGCATGTAGCCCTTTACCCCAGTCAACTTCACAGAGTTTGGAAGAGGAAGCCTTGTCCATCTGGGATTCTTTACAATGACAGTGTCTCTCCTTTGAACTGAGCTAAGCACAGTGGCTGTGTCTACATTGGCATCCCTTTCCAGAAAAGGGATGCTAATGAGACACTTCGGAATTGCAAATCTGCGGGGGATTTAAATATCCCCCACGGCATTTGAATTTACATGGCTGCCGCTTTTTTCTGGCTTGGGGTTTTTGCCGGAGAAAAGCGCCAGTGTAGATGCGATTTTCTGGAAAATAAACCCTTTTCCAGGAGATCCCTTATTCCTACTTGAAAGGGCTTATTTTCTGGAAAATCGCGTCTACACTGGTGCTTTTCTCCGGCAAAAACCCCAAGCCGGAAAAAAGCGGCAGCCATGTAAATGCAAATGCCGCGGGGGATATTTAAATCCCCCGCGGATTTGCAATTCTGAAGTGTCTCATTAGCATCCCTTTTCTGGAAAGGGATGCCAACATAGACACAGCCAGTCTGCTTTTCTGCATTTCCAATAACTGCAAGCATTGGTGGTCATATTTTACAATTCCTACATTTAAGGTTAGCATGGTTTATGACCCCACAACAGCCAAATTGGTTACAATAGACAAAATATCATTCTAAGAATTGGATATCTAGCAGGCCTAAGCAATTGAGTGAACTACAGGCAGTCCCCGGGTTACGTACAAGATAGGGACTGTAGGTTTGTTCTTAAGTTGAATTTGTATGTAAGTCGGAACTGGTACATATTGTAGGGGAAATTCTAGCCAAACATTTCTCCAGAGCTCAGTTTTATTCTCCCACACCTCACTTCCCTCGGTCCTTTATTCTCAAGCTGAGGTGTCTGTTGAGAAAAGCCACTCCGCGTCTCCCTGGTCTGCTTGGTGGGGGGGCGCTAGCTTCACGTCTCCCTGGTCTGCTGGGGGGAAGCAGCTAGTGCGGGGTTGCCTCACCCCGTTTGTAAGTAGGGATCCGATGTAAGTCGGATCCATGTAACCCGGGGACTGCCTGTATATTTACATAACCACACATGGGATTTCTTTCCCATTCCAGCTTGAACTGTATTTACATAACAATAGTTGAATACCTAGGTCTAAGCAACAGAATGAACCACACCTGGGATTCCTTTCCCATTCCAGCTGGCTGTAATAGAAGCATTGATTCAGACCCTGTTTACACTACATATAGGCTCTTAGAGAAACATGAATGATCCAGTTTCCCATTTACAGCTCTGGGGATAGTAAATCACTGACCCTCGCTGAGAAGTCCCCACAGATCATGTTTAGGATTTCAATTAGTTCTGTCTCCAGAGGTGTCGAGAGTTTGGGTCAGGTTTGTTGGGTAAGAGTTGTTAAATATCAGAACATGAACGTTTTAGGGATTTGCTCATTTAGTTTAATCCTGGATGTGGCTGCCAGAAAAGACTGAAAAATTTCATGGGAAAGAGTCATTCATAAGTGCCCCTGAAGGAATCTCATCTGCTGTTGAGTTAGGTGCTAGAGTCTCATGGGCTTGCTGAATATTTTATACCAGCATTTTAGGCTACCTCCTCCTCTTGCTTATGATCAGGGCTCTGAGTTATTTGCTGGGATTTTTTACTCAAAATCATGGACTGCTTGTGGATTTTGTTTTGAGGAAAGAATATTTTTTCTTCTGTTTTTTAGCCTTGGCGATAATCTCTATGGCAAGTTCAGCCTTTGGTGATTCTTGGGAGTCAAGTTTTGCAAGAGGAAGCATGGACTTGTGATTAAGGCACTGGGTTGGAACATGTGTCCCTGGGACAACTCACTTCAGTCTTCTGTGTCCCAGAGCCCTGGTAGTAAAATGGAGACTATGACTTTGCCTTTTCCCCCGCCCAAGGTCTCTCTCGTATATTTAGACTATAAATTCTGTGAGACAAAGCTCGGCATGGTCCCTAACATTACTACTAATCAGCTACACCTTATTTCTTCCCAGCCTGACTAGCACTGCTTCCTCAAATTCCTGCTCTTGATGCTTCCATCTTGACCAGTGGGATATACTCCACACTGCAAGGACATACAGCAGCACAGTCACCTCACATCCCCTAGGGCAAAAACCAGAGCAAGAAGGGAAACAAAAATCACAAGAAAAAAGATATATAAAAAAAAACCCAATATGACTCAAGGGAAAATTCAAATATTCAAAGGATCAGCGATTCCCATATGCCTGTGCTCAGCTTGGGTACGAGAAAGTAATGGAAAGAAGAAGCAAGCCCATAAATTGTTTCTGATATAATGCCAGTTGTTGATAGTCTATGCAACTTCTGAAGCCACAAAAACTCACCTGAGAAAAACTGGAAGTTTCCTCATTCAATAGCTGAAAGTAGGGACTGGTACATAATGATACAGTGAGAGAGCATGGACTGCAGCTTAAAGCAAGTTCTGGGTTTCAGGACTGCTGGGTCCTAATCTCAGCTCCATTATAGAGTAAGCTATCACAGTACTAGCACTGTCACGAACTTGCTGCATGACCGTAGATGAGTTAGTTGCACTCCATGGCAACATCCCTCACTAAGTTTAATTAGTTACATATTTGTGGAAGTGTCTTGAGATCCTTGAATGATACTTAACAACATGCAAGCGCAGACCGTGATCCCAATCCCCCACCATTGGAGTGAGCTACAAAACAAACTCCTTGAACAGCACTTGCGCATTATATAAATGACCTTGCTGCTGGAACATGTACATTTACAAGGGGATAAATAAGGACACAGTTTAACATCAGCTTATCTAGCTATAGAAGTTGCAGGTGACACATTACACTCTCTCTCCTTCTCTTATTCCTTCAGACTCCTCCTCACTCTGAGATTTGTTCATCAACAATCCAGTCTTAGGTATAATTCTCATTATACATGCCTGCCTTCTCACTGACCCGGAGTTGTGAAAGCAAAGTCTCTTTTCTTCTAAATCCATTGGAAAACAAGAATCATCGCTTAAAGCTTTGTGTGATGGAATTTCTCTGTTACTATAGTCAAGACTTCCCCATCTGTTAGCATGAGCAGGAAACAAGTGCTGGGTCTACAAGTTAATTTTCATGTTTACCATGTTAATATAACAGATACTTAATACAGAAAACAATATACAGGAGCTTCATCCCATTGAATGATTTCTGTTGGCAGCTTCAAAGATGTGGGGCAGATTCCTTCCGTGTGCAATTTCCTTTCTTCAGCAACATAGTTTCATGAGAGCTGCTAGTTCCTGAGATCTGGTTGAGCACAGGGTGAACCAAAAAGGGACAGGCAGCTTACTAAATAGATTTTTTTAAATTTGTACTTAATATTGCACCTTCTAATGTGAAAGTGCCTCACATGAGTTAACTGGGGAACAACAAAACAAGCAGGTAGGTAAGTCGGTATTATTATTCCCAGTTCACATACCTCCAAGTATTTCACTCCAGCAAGTCAATGCAAATGGGAAATTGAAGTTCAGCAAGACATAGTGACTTGCCCAAGGTCAGCTCATGAGTTGGTAGCACAGCAAAACCCAGGAGCCATGACCCCTCATCTCCAGGCATTGGCTAGAATTCTACCCAACTCCCATGTAAACAGCATGTTCATCTCACTGGAAACCTCCCAACTCAGAAAAATCACAAAGAAAGATTCAGCTCCACAGAACCCTTATTTTCCATAACAAAAGACAAGAAGCAAATGGATAAGAGGGAGGAAACTTCCAGGATACTCCCCCACTCAAAATACTGGAGAAGAGCTCTTCTCCAGGGCTATGTCTAGACTGCAAGCCTCTTTCGAAAGAGAGCGTCTAGACTGCACGCGGAACTTTCGAAAGAGCAAGCCGCTTTTTCGAAAGAAAGCACCCAGTGAGTCTGGATGCTCTCTTTTGAAGAAGCCCTATTTACATTCAAGAACGCCTTCTTTCGAAAGAAGCACTTTTGAAAGAAGGCGTTCTTCCTCGTGAAATGAGATTTACCGCCGTCGAAAGAAAAGTCGCGTTCTTTCGATTTAATTTCGAAAGAACGCGGCTGCAGTCTAGACGCAGGTGAAGTTTTTTCGGAAAAAGGCTACTTTTCCCGAAAAAACCCCTGAGTCTGGACACAGCCCAGTACTCCAGTGATCTACAGGAGCCAGTCATTAGCTTCACTCATTCACGCCAGCTGAGCATCTGGCCTACTGCACAGCAGAAGAGCCAACAGCAGACAATCCAAAAACGACGGTTACTAATCTTGAGAAAGAACCTCTAATGTTAAAGAGCAAAGGTGGGAGCTAGAACTCCTCAGTTATATTCCTGGCTCTGCCAATTGGTCACTTTTCTGAGCCTCATCTGAAAAATGAGGATGATATGGCAGGACACCAAAGGAGCTGAAGCCCTGGGGTTTGAAGTTGATGCCTGATTATCCTTAAGCTCATAATATCAAGTATGCACAGTTCTTAACGCAATAAGAAGCCACCCTTGTTATACAATCTTGTTCCTTAGGAAACTGGCCAGAAGTATCCCAACCGTCATGCAGAATGAATACACTTTTGCCCCCATCTTTATTAGAAGATCATCACCATGAACTGACTGACGCCCGTCCACACTGGAGTATAGTACTCGAAAGGACAGCATTCTCCTGCATTTGTTTCATGGAACACAAGCACCACCACCGTAGGTTAGTGAAAAATCAGCTAGTGACACAAATCCCACCAGATAAGGATACCAGCTTCAGGCCCCAGAGGTCAGATGCAGGGGAGCGACTATCTGCCTCAAGCATCATGCTGGACTCAGGCATGAGATAGGCCACCTAAAAGCCTGTCTGAGCCAATAATGTGCTTGGCCCAGGTAGAAATGTAGATGCCTGGGGGTCTTTTACAGGTAAAATGTGGGGGCCGAGTGAGTTCAGGGTCAGGCAAGTTGACGGTTCTGTGGATTTCAGCAGAACATTCTGGGCTTCGGGTACCTTTAGAGATCTTGGCCTTCATCTCCCTGAGCCTCACCTTCCAGTCTGTAAATGGGATAATGAGCCTTCCTGTCTCCTCCTGGGCCTGTCTTGTCTATTAGACCTTAAGGTCTTCAGGCCAGGGACTGCCTAGGTCCACTCCCAGCACACAGACTCGGATGTTGGTCCAAGGCTGTTGGTGCTATCGTAGTAGTAAACACTAAACAATAATCTCAACTGCTGGGGAGTCACGAAAGCAGAGAGGTCATTTCTGACGCACTAAGGATTCAAACCTTTTAGAGCATTAGGGGTTAAAGCTAGGTGGAGATTGTGCCGGGGGATGAGCATTTGTTAAACCGAGCTTTTAAAATAGAAGGGGAGTGAGAGATGGATATTAACCGGATGGTGCCTATAAAATTATATCGGTCAGTCGTAACCATGAAACACTTGTATAAACAAACAGAAAAACCATTGCCCACTTACACTTTTCTTTTCTATAATTAATTGGGCAAGAATGGAACTTGGGAAAAGCTCAACTATGGTCAGAATTCCTGGACTTCTTTCTAGTAATAATAACACACTGGGAGCAGCTGCAACTATCTAATTACCTGCAGCATGTTGAGAAGCAGGCTTCGGAACTTGGTCCCTTCCACCATGAAGAGCGCCATTTTGTCACAGAGCTTGGCGGCCGTGGAGGCGAAGCTGCGGTCCGTCACCGCTTTCTGGTAAATGGTCTTGACTATCTCGCCCAGCATCTCCTCCGAGTTGGTGGAGTTCTGGGCCTCCTCCATGAAGGTGGTGAGCTTGGAGTCCACGTCACTACTGTTGTTCCTCATGCTGTTGAGGATTTCAATTAATTTGTCCATTTTGTTCTTTTGGGGATTGGTCGCCTCCACCGGCACTTCGTCCTGGTCCGTGAAAAGGGAAAGACAAGGCATCTGTTACACAAGGAAAAAACAGACATATCAGCCCTTGTTCTCTCACAGAAAACAGAGGGGAGGGGGTGATGGGAGTCATACAATCAGATCTAAAACTATGCATGTTCTACGGGTACACTGGTCTGAGGTCAGGACTGGGAGGGCTAATTACTGCTCTGAAAGGGACTCCAATGCAAATCACATCACATCTCAGTGGCTCAACATCCCCATGGGGTAGATATACCTCTGTACCTCAGAGGAGTGACATTTGCCTGTGAGCCAGGTTTGCCTGCAGAGAAAAGCTAGAGCATGTTGACTCAACATGACTCTGCTTCCCCACCCAGAAAGACCCAGGTCACACTGGGTATATGGAGACATTAGTGTATTGCAATAAACTTACAATAAAAATCCGGCTTCCTCCAGGATGCACCTGGATGGATTATCTATTAAAACCCTCAAAAAATTGAAACTGTCTCCAAAGAGAATTCTCATCCATCATTTGGGCACAATAGTTTTGTTGTTGCTGAGTGTTCAAGGGAAGGGGGAAAGAAAAGGTGCTTTTAAAATCATAGAATCATAGAGCTGGAAGAGACCTCAGAAGGTCATCAAGTTCAGTCCCCTGCTCTAGGCAGGACCAATCCCAACTAAATCAATCCAGCCAGGGCTCTGTCAAGCCGAGACTTAAACACCTCTAGGGATGGAGATTCCACCACCTCCCCAGGTAACCCATTCCAATGCTTCACCACCCTCCTAGGGAAATAGTTTTTCCTAATATCCAATCTAGACCACTCTCACTGTAACTTGAGACCATTGCTCCTTGTTCTGCCGTCCGTTGCTACTGTGAACAGCCTTTCTCCATCCTCCTTGGAACCTCCCTTCAGGAAGCTGAAGGCTGCTATCAAATTCCCCCTCACTCTTCTCTTCTGTAGACTAAACAAACCCAAATCCCTCAGTCTCTCCTCATAGGAGGCATAAGGGATCTGTCAAAAAAGGCTTTGTTTCTCGACAGATCTCCCTCTAGACTGCCGCTTTTTGCCAACAAAGTGCCTAGTCGGCAAAAGGTGGCGGCCATTTTTATGCAAATTAGGCATGGGATATTTAAATCCCTGTCTCATTTGCAATGTCGACCTGCCTAATCTGCATCCCTCTGCTGACAGAGGGATGCAGTCTAGACATACCCAGAGGGTGCTGGACTAGAGAAAGTTCAACCTGCAGTGTTTTTTGCAGGCTGGAGTCCACAATCTCTCCTTGCAAACTTTATCTTAACATGAACCCCATACAACTGGCCTGGTGCAATTAGATCAAGAAACTCAGCAGCGTGCCACCCACCAGAAGAACTACAAAAACCCAGCCACCCCACAACACCAGAAGTAGTGTTGACTTTAAGAGATGAGACAGTAAATTTGGGTGTGCTCAGGAACAAGGCCCCTTGTTACTTTGCCACATGTAGGTGTGTGAAATGATCGACGTCTGGGCTTTTTATGAAGGGAAATTCAGCTCTTAAGAGGGAATAGTACCTTTTCTTTTAGCCTCCTTCGCAGTCTGTCTTTGGAAGACTGAAGCAAATTGACCTTGGGCCTTTCCCCACTGCGCTCATGAACACTGTCTCTCCGCTTGGTTTCTGGCTCCTGAATGTACTGCTGAGACTGTCTGTCCACGACCTCTGTACTCCGGTGCATCTCCAGGGGGATGTGCACCGTGCAGACGGAGGCATCCTCGATTTTCAAATTCTCAGTCTCTTTGGCATTTCTGTGCGTTTCCTTGTCGTTGGGCGAGTGCTTCTGGTTGTGGTGCCATCGCCGGTTTTGGCTGTAGCCATGGTGGCTTTGCCTCCCTGAGGAGTGAGGTGCTTGGCCTCCCTGGTAGAGTTTCTGGTGTTCCCTGTTGTGTTTGGCAGGCCCTTGCTGATGATCCGTGTGCTGCTGCTGCGCTTTGTTTCCTCCAGGAGGCCTTGGTTGTCTCCTGAAAACACAAATGGAAAAGTCAGCGTGCTCAAGCCCCTCACCTTTGCCGACGTTTATCTGCACCTGGAGCATGACAAAATTGGCCACAACAGCTCCCAGAAGAAGAGCATTTCCATTGGGGTAATTTGGGGCAATGAGTATTTCTCTGATCATTACTGATAGAGAGAATGATTTACTGGAGAGCTGCTCAGCTGTGTAAAGTAACACAGCAAGCCATTCAATTGGGACACCTTAAAAAACGATCCCGAACAATTATAATCCAGCCATCTTCACATTATCCAAGCCTGCAATGCACCCTCAATACATCCGCGAACCCCTCGATCAGTGGTCCCCAACGCGGTGCCCATGGGCGCTATGGCACCCACCGGGGCATTTATGTGTGCCCACCTAGTTGGGGTTGCGACGCAGGATGGTTGGGGGAGGACGGGCCGCATGCGCTGTCGGGTCGATCTTGTGCCATGATGGGATGTGGGGAAGTGGCGGCAGCAGGAGAAACTGCTGGGGAGCACGGTGGGGAAGCCACGGGTGCAGGGTGGCTGGTCTGGGGTGTCTGGCGCCAGCGCCGGCGCACTTGGCACGGGGCCAGCCGGCCGGGCGATGCAGTGGGATGACATCACCCACCGGTGTGGTGCCCACCACACAAAAAGGTTGGGGACCACTGTCCTGGATGATCACCCAACAACTGTCTTTTATGTGGTTTCGGTGCCCCCTGACGGACCTTTCCCTGGGGCCTTGCTGCAGGGAGCTAGACAGCGTTAGCAATCTCTTGTGTGTCCTTAGCATTGTTCTCACATTGCTATTCCTCCTCCTCCCCCATTTCTGTCTGTCCTCCCTCACTGGAGTCAGCTGCTTCCTCTTGCTCTCTGGCACCTGCCCATGACTGTCCCCAACAAATCCCTAAGCCTAGTAATTGTATTTGTCTTAAAATACAAATAGGTTTTATTGACAGCTTACAGAAATGGAGAGAAAAAGTATGAAATCCAAAGGAACGTGAGAGAAAACACAACGAGACGAGGGATTCTCAAACCTCACTGCATTGTGACCACCTTCCAACAACAAAAATAACTATGTGACCCGAGGAAGGGGAACAAAGACTGAACCCTACCACTCCGGATTGGGGAAGGGACAAAAGTCAAAGCCCAAGGGATTCAGCTCCATATGGGCCTGTAAGCTGAGCTTGTCGCCCTGGGCCCCAGCAAGTCAAAGTCAGCCCTAGCAACTCTATTAAAATGGGGCTGTGACCCACTTTGGGGTCCTGGCCCCCAGTTCGAGAACCACTGAACTAGACAAGTGCTGCAGAATGTGTTTATGTGGAGGAAAGGTTGTTCCAGTGGTCAGATTCCCAGCCTCCGCCTTGGGAGGCTGGGTTCAAGTCCCTGCCTTTGCCACAGACTTCCCATGTGACTGTGGCAAGTCATTTACCCTCTCTGTGCCCCAGTCCCCATCTGTAAAATGGAGTTAATGGCACTCCCCTACCTCACAGAGACACTGGGAGGATAAATACATTATAGAACAGGGGTGGGCAAAAGGGCCTCCACAGGCCAGATCCGGCCTGCCAAGTGGGTTGATCCAGCCTGTGGAGGCCCTGTGACACTTCCTCCCACCGTGCGAGGAGCATGCTGTGCTTTGAAGAGCTGCGTGTTCCTCGCAGGGCGGGGGTAGGGCCGGAGGAGGCTTTGGGTGCTCCCCCCAGCCCCAGGCCAATCAGGGCCTGGGGGCGGGGGAGCTGCGTGACGCTTCCTTTGCCCTGCCCCGGTCCTGTGAGGAGTGCATGGCACATCAAAGTGCCACGTGCTTCTCGCACGGTGGGAGGAGCCTTCGAGCACTCCCTCGCCCCCAGGTCCTAACTGGCCTGGGGGCAGGAGGAGTGCTGAAAGCCTCCTCCCGCCCTACCCCCGCCCTGCAAAGAGCACACGGCATGGTCTGTGGGTGGGGTAGCCCAGAAGCGTACTGGCCTCACCCCTCCAGTTTAGGCCCCGCCCCTTTGGGGCAGCCCAGGCACACTTCAAAACTTTTTGCAGTGGCCCCCAGCCAAAAATTATTGCCCACCCTGTTACAGAATAAGGGATCCAATACTACAATAATGGACCCCAGACAAGACAGCTAACCCTAGGCGTGAGTAAATAAATAGCTTTATGACACTTGAGAAATCAGTTCGAACTAGGGAGGCTAATGTAGGCATTCAAACTTGCAAATGAAGCCCAGGATTTAAATATCCCGGGCTTCATTTGCATGTTCCTGGGCAGGCGCCATTTTTAAATTCCCTTAGTTCGAACTGACTGCCCACAGCTACACGCGGCAGTCAGAACTTAATCCAAAGTAAGTCCTTAGTTCGGATTAACTGTTACTCCTCCTGCAATGAGGTGTAGCTGTGGACAGTCAGTTCGGACTAAGGGTATTTAAAAATGGTGCCTGCCCAGGTACATGCAAATGAAGGCTGGGATATTTAAGTCCCGGGCTTCATTTGCAAGTTCGAATGCCTACATTAGCCTCCCTAGTTCGAACTAGGGGGCTAGTGTAGACCATACCCCCAGTGTATCTGCTCCCTGTCCACTGGGTCTGCATTTCAGCACTGACTTTGCGGGGTAAGCCACCTGGCTGGAGATAGTCTGTGTGACTCACATCTCACTTCGAAAGTCTTCCCTCTTATAGGGAAGAGCTCTGTGCGTCTTCCCAACAAATCAGGAGAGAAGTTACTTTGCCATCCAAGATGGCACAAACCTGACACACATCTCTGAACTTCCTCCAAGAAGCTGGGCTGGATTTTCGAGAGATTTGGGTGGCCGAGTCCCAGTGAATGTCTAATTGCTTTGGTCCCTTTTGAAGAAGTCCATCCTTGTTGCTATGTCGGTTTAGCAGTCCAGTCTAGAACAAAGCTCTACCGAACGGTGGCTTCTCCCACCCTCTGCAGTAAAAATGTCTCTTTGGCTAGAAGCCAGGCAAGGAACCGATCTTGGGAAAATCTAGTTCCATACATTTCTGACAAAAGAAATTTTGGCTAAACCCCTGCACTGTTCTACCAGCTCTGAGTTCTTTACACTGTTCTTGCTCAGGTTGGAAGTTTTAAAAATGTAACAGAAGTTGCTAAAACTGAGCAGCAAGAGACAAAATTAGAAAAGAAAAACTAACAAGTGTCAAATCCAACACCTGCCTGCCAACTCACCCTCTATAGGTCTTATCTTCAGCAAAGCCTCAACAGTTTTCACTCTGTGCCCTACAAAACACACTCCCGTTTCTAAATATTTCAATAGCATTTTCTCCCCAGATGCTCCTATTTATAGCATTAACATGCTGGCATGTTTGTACGGCAACACTTGCTGAACATTAGCAGGTTCCTGTGAGGGCTCGGGGAGGAACAAAAGAGTGTCAAATGTGTCAAGCTTCTGCTCATTCCTCACATAACCCCTGTTACGTTACGTTACGTTACGTTACAGTTGAGTTATTTACTTTCCAGTGAAAAAGGAGGGAGTCATTATTGGCTCAGGCCAAAGAGACACGTTTTGCCTTTCTACAGAACATGCCATCCAAAGCTTTAAAGACACAGCCATTGTGTCTTGCAACACCCTTGTGATGTAGAGGAGAACCTATACCAACATTTTATCCACATGGGGAAACTGAGTCCCAGAGAGCTATGGTGGACATGTACCCAGACACATATGGAAGTAAATGTTCACAAATGACCTGCCCAAGCTAATGGGAAGGGGAGCCATTAATACAACCCACAATCCAGGCTCTTAGCCCCTTGCTCCAACTACGACGTTAGATTACGTGTCTCCGTGAAATGGTAAAACAGATGAAGTTCTATTCCATCTATCTACTTGGGCCACAGTCTGCATTTGCTTTAGTATAGCAAATGTATTTGCCGTGGGATGTTTTCCACAAGCAGACACGGTTATCCTAAACAAACAAACAAAAAAGCGTGTGCCTGTTACATTGGAAAGTGAGGCCATTTTCCCCTTGCTCCTTTCTAGAGGAAGCTAAAACTTGAGGAAATTCCTGCCAGCAGATGCAGCCAAAAGGTATCTCGCATTCTCCATCTGAACTTGGACATTTCCAAACAGGCTGTCAAGACAAGATTATCAGTGTTTGCAACGCACACAAAAAAATGGAGGAAGTTTAAAAGCCTTTTTTCATATGAAAGGATAGCATCCTATGACCTGCTTGGTTTTCCATTGCTTTAAACTAGGTTATCTTCAAGGCAACAGGGGGGAATGGAGTTTAAAGAGATGCATAGGAATTTTAAAAAGTATATCACATTGCATCCAAATCCCATTTAGAGGTTGTGAGCCTTTTACAAGGGTTATTTCCTTTACCACACTCTTGATTATCCAGACATCTGTGTGTCTTATCTAATCTGACTCTCTCCTCCAGTTGGATTTGCTCACCCAGTCGGCTTCCCCACGGCAGTAACATGTGAGGTCACCAGTGCTAGGTTGAGAATGCATCATGATGGGAGGAGCAGATGGTTCTAAAAAGGAGAAGAGCCTCTATTTGCAGTTCTGTCCTCTTAAAACAGCGGTTCCCAACCTTTTCCAGATGGGGACCCATTTTGGCAATTCAGGAAGACTTGGTGACCCAAGGCAATTCAAAAATGGGGGGAAGAAGGGGGGCAGAGTCACCTGGGGAGACACTTGGCGACCCTTTTGAAATGTAATGGTGATGCATATTTGGGTCCCGACCCATAGGTTGGAAAACCCTGCTTTAAAACAAGATACCCTGGAGCCCTGGATTGTGCTAGCTTGCATGCAGGACTGCACAGGGCTAGCAGTAAAAACAGCAGCAGTTCTCAGCATAACCACTGTCCTTTTAACATTTGCTACTTTGTTTAAAAAGCATGCTGGATTGGCAATGTAAAATTCAGCAATTTTCAGCAGGGATGGAGTGTCACAATCTGCACTGACAAAAAGAGAGGGGTTGTAGGTAGTAGGGCAGCCATAACATTCATGAAACTGGCTTGTAATGTTAAGTGCCTTTAGCCTTCTTTCTAGGCCCTCGGCAGGGTGGATCCTTTAACTGTTCATTGTCAGTTTTCCCAAGGGAAAGAATTCTATAAAGAACATGCAATTTTGAGTGTAAGTATTAGCTGAAAGTCAAGGAAACATTTTTGCCTTGACTTTTATTACAGCAAAGATTTTTGTTTGCAAACAGATGTTTTACATGTAATTTAAATGTTTTTTTTATTACCTGGGTCATTCCCCTGCAATATTTGCAACCCAGACTCAGGAACTTCAGACTGCTTCATAAGAACCAGAAATAGAAAGGAAAACTAACCACTTAAATAAGGGGTGAGCAAGACACCTTCTGCGGGCAAGATCCAGCCCGCCAAGCCATTGCATCCAGTCTGTGGCCGCCCTGCCACTCCCCGGCCTCCAGGCCAATCAAGACCTGGGGACGAGGGAGCACGCAAAGTCTCCTCCGCTCACCAGAGGCAAAGACTCCATGCACTTCCCCACCCCCAGGCCAACCAGAGTATGCGGGCAGGGGAGCATGTGAAGTCTGCTGGCCCCACCACTTCTGCCTGAGTGCCCGTCCCTTCTCAGGTGACCCGTGACCACTTCCAAAATTCTGGAGGCCCCCCCCCAAATTATTGCCTACCCCGACTTAAACTCAGACGTTCAAGTTCAGGGAACTGTAAAGTAATAAAGAATGAAAGTAAGTTAGGGTATGTCTACACTACAGAGTTAGTTCGAACTAACTTTCATAGGCGCTACACTAGCGCTCCGCTAGTTCGAACTTAATTCGAACTAGCGGAGCACTTAGTTCGAACTAGGAAAACCTCATTTTATGAGGATTAAGCCTAGTTTGAACTAGCTAGTTCAAATTAAGGGTTGTGTAGCCCCTTAATTCAAACTAGTGGGAGGTTAGCCCTCCCCAGGTTTCCCTGGTGGCCACTCTGGCCAACACCAGGGAAACTCTACTGCCCCCCTCCCGGCCCCGGACTCCTTAAAGGGCCACGGGCTGGCTACGGTGCCCGTGCCAGGTGCAAGCCTGCCAGCACCCAGCCAGCAGACCCTGCACCTGGCACGGCTCAAGCCAGCCACCCGATGCCCCCCAGCCCTCCCCCTCTTCCCGGGACCAGGCTGGCGGCTCCCGGGAGCTTGCCCGGGACCGCAAGAGGCGGGCACCCGCCTGGGCTAGTGCGGACATCGTGGACCTCGTCCACGATCTCCGCACTAGGCACAGGAAAGTGGCCATCTAGGGCAGGAGAGCTGCCAGCCTGGCCACCCAGGAGCAGGTGTGCATGAAAATTAAGGGGGTCCACTGAGACCCCTGACGCTGAGCCCTGAGCTTACAATGGCCATCCTGGGTCAGACCAAAGGTCCATCTAGCCCAGTAGCCTGTCTGCCGACAGCGGCCAACCCTAGAGACCCAGGAGGGGATGGACCGAAGACAGTGACCAAGCCATTTGTCTCGTGCCATCCCTCTCCAGCCTTCCACAAACCTTGGGCAGGGACACCACTCCTACCCCCTGGCTAATACCACTCCATGGACCCAACCTCCATGACTTGATCTCACTTCCCTTTAAACTCTGTTCTAGTTCTATCCTTCACAGCCTCCTGCAGCAAGGAGTTCCACAGGTTGACTCTTTGCTTTGTGAAGAACAACTTTCTGTTACTAGTTTGAAGCCTGCTACCCATTCCTTTCCTTTGGGCTGTGTCCAGACTCCATGCCTCCGTCGACGGAGGCATGTAGATTAGCCAGATCGGAAGAGGGAAATGAAGCCGCGATTAAAATAATCGCGGCTTCATTTAAATTTAAATGGCTGCCCCGATCTGCCGATCAGCTGTTTGTTGGCAGATCGGGAGAGTCTGGACGCGATGCCCCGACAAAGAAGCCTTTCTTCATCGACACAGGTAAACCTGGTTTCACGAGGCTTACCTGTGTCGATGAAGAAAGGCTTCTTTGTCGGGGCATCGCGTCCAGACTCTCCCGATCTGCCGACAAACAGCTGATCGGCAGATCGGGGCAGCCATTTAAATTTAAATGAAGCCGCGATTATTTTAATCGCGGCTTCATTTCCCTCTTCCGATCTGGCTAATCTACATGCCTCCGTCGACGGAGGCATGGAGTCTGGACACAGCCTTGGTGTCCTCTAGTCCTTCTTTATGGGAACTAATGAAGAACTTTTCTGTATGCACCCTCTCCACCCAACTCTTGCTTTTAGAGACCTCTATCCTGTCCCCCCTCCGTCTCCTCTTTTCTAAGCTGAAAAGTCCCAGTTTCTTTAGCCTCTCTTCATATGGGACCTGTTCCCAACCCCTGATCACTGTAGTTGCCCTCCCCTCTCCCACCCTCTCTCTTCCCCTCTCCCACCTCCTTTTCCCAGTCTCCCCCAGTTTTGTTCAATAAAAACAGATTCCATTTTTGACCACAATTGTCCTTTATTCTGTACATCAAGAAAAGTAGCTAGTGAAGGGTAAGTGGAAGGAGGTGAGGGAGGAATGGGGTACGAGCCCCCGATGGGGAGGACTGGGCTGGCTCTGCGGGCTTCTGGGGGTGGAAGCTCTCCTGCAGCCCCCCAATTGCCCGCTCTCCCCAGATGGCAGCCTGCGGAAAGTGCAGCCGGTCTGATGGCCAAGTGCTGTGATGTGCCCAGTGTGGGTACTCCGGGCACTCCAAGCCAGGACTGGTTTGCAAGCAGGGCACCCTTGAGAACTGTCTGTCTGGGGTGGGGGTCGGGTCCCTTTAAGCGCAGCCCTTGGCTAGCCTGAGACAGCATCTCCATGCTCTAAGTCCTCCTCTGATGCCCTGCCGGCACTGCTTCCGGCCATCCTTAAGCCCAGTTCAGGGTCCGCTTAATGTGGACATGCTAGTTCGAATTAGCAAAACGCTAATTCGAACTAGTTTTTAGTTCTAGACGCGTTAGTTCGAATTAGCTTAGTTCGAATTAACTAATTCGAACTAAGTTAGTTCGAATTAGCGCTGTAGTGTAGACGTACCCTCTGATATCTAACACTCTTTCAATTTTAACCATATATTGAATTACAAGTAACCTAGATAAAAATACTTTTAACTCATTTTTATATTAACATTGTCCTGTTAATGGTTAAGTTTAGCTCTCAAGTAATTCTTTATATATTTACAAAACAATGTATAACTGTATTCATTAATGGAATCAAATAAATATTATGGAGCCTTGTGTGGAGGATGTATTTCTGTAAAATGATTGTAACTTACAGCAAACAGGAAAGTTTGCCCCGGTTTTCCTCTCCTCCTTTTTATTTCCTTTCCCATTCAGTTTGAAAAAAAAATAAATGAATGTCTCAAACTTAAATTCAGTGGTCTGAGACTAAACACAAATTCTTTCCATTGCCATTGAGAACAAATCTGTTCTTCCTACATTTAGCCAAATATAAGCCTTCAGTCTTCATGGTTAAGAGCCAGTTGGCCTCGGAAAGTAGCTTGAACTAATGCAGGTGCCAAGGAATACAGCTGTGATGGGCAGACTGGTTTGGCAGACAAATATGGGGACTGTTTAGCCACTGACGATTGTAATATATTTGTGAATGGCCACTTCCTTCGTCAGAGCACATTTAGCGGATCAGTGCAAATTTGTTCTAGGAAAAGTAAAATAAATTGCTATGTGAAATGTTTTAAATAACCGGTGTTATTTATCCAGACAGGGATTGGTGTGTAAGGATGTGGATGACACTGAATTCTGGAGAGGGGATTATTTGCAGAACTAGGACAAAAACAATAACAAAATGCAATCTTATTGGTTTCCTGCTACAAGAAGTGTGTTTCTCTCCCCCTTTACATATATGAACATTTCTTCTGAATGGGTCTGGAAATTTTAGAATATTAGAAAAATGTCTCTCATTTAAGATGCAGTTTTGGGCTGCAACAATAAAGCAGATACATGAAAGGCCACTCAGGATCATCAATCTGACAGTTAAAAAGACAATATTCATCTGGCAAGCAGCTGAACAAACACTAATGAAATTTGCAAAGAGCGTCACCAATTATGGCTGAAAACACTGTCATTAAACCAGTAAGGAAAAAAGTTTACAGAAAATAAAGAGGCAAAGGAAAGAAAATGTCAGACAAAAGCAAAGCTATTGACTTGGCAACAAGCAGAAGCAGGGAAACTGTTCAGCATTCAGGCAAACATGGAGAGATTGTAATGAGTCCCATCTCTTTGCAAAACAGCCCAGACAAAGAGGAAAGATGTCTGGGTTAAAACTAGAATGGGGGATTCTTTAAGTGATGGATAGCTGTTCATAAAACTCAGTAAAGAAGCTCCAGAGTCAAATGAATGGTTAATAAAAATGCACAGGGGGGGCTTGGTCCTCCTCCTATGCAGTCAATTGGCAAAGTCCCATTGGCTTCTATGATGTAGGATTAGGGCCAGAGCTTTCATTCACAGATTCATATTGATAGCGTTTAAAGGACAAAAGGGAGCATTAGAACATCTAGTTTCACTGCTTGTAAATCAGAAGCCATTAAATATCACCCAGTTGCCCTAAAATTGAGCCCAGTTTGGCTAACACATACCTTGTGTTTGGCTAAAACATCATTTCTGAAAGGTACCCAGTCTGTGTGTGAAGATATGAAGAGATGGAGAAGCCACCGCTTCCTTTGATAATTTGTTCTGATTGATTGATCACTATCACCATTAACCCTCTTCTCCCCCTCCACCCCCGGTGTCTATGTACAATGTGAATGTATCTGGCTTGGCCTTCCAGACACTAGTTCTTAGGTCTTTTTCTGCTAGATTAAGGAGCCCTTTTCTCCCTGTGAAGATACTTATATGCTGCCCTACCCAAGAAGATCATCCTTCCTCTCTCCACTTTTGGATGCCATACATTCCAGAGAAAAGATCTACCCTCAGATGAGATCTGGCATGAACAACTTCTAGGAAATCATTTCCTGCTGGAGAAACTCGGGGACAAATGAAAACTGTACTTACAAGTGGAAGTAACTTCAACCTTACCTGGAGAGTGACTACCACACCATAATAACTGCACTAACCCGTTTACCTGATCTCTGGTAAATCAGATGTTTTGACACACTGAAGTTCTCTCTTCAGTGAATTTGCCCCAACGTAACTAATCAGTGTAGTAATACATGTAAAACCCAACGACAGGTGTATTGCACCATGGTAAAGAGGAAATAACACCACTGCAGATTAACCAGTTAATATTTCAAAGTACGTGGCCCCAGTGTAAGTCTGCTTTGTGCCAGTGCAACATGTCTACATTACCCCAGCACACCAGTGCACATTATAGCTACAAAAAGGTGCATGCTTTCCTAGGCTGTGTCTAGACTACATGCCTCTGTCGTCAGAGGCATGTAGATTAGACACATAGGCAAAGTCAAATGAAGCCGCGATTTAAATGATCGCGGCTTCATTTAAATTTACATGGCTGCCGCGCTGAGCCGACAAACACCTGATCAGCTGTTTGTCCGCTCAGCGCGCTAGTCTGGACACTCCCCTGCCGACATCAAAGCCCTTTGTCGACAGCCCCGTTATTCCTCATGGAATGAGGAGTAATGGTAGTTCGAACTAGGAAGCCTAGTTTGAACTACCTAGTTCGTGCCGCCTGTAGCCGCGCGGCACGGGGTTCGAACCACCCGGGATTTAAAAATGGCGGCGCCCGGCTTATGCAAATGAAGCCCGGGAAATTCAAATCCCGGGCTTCATTTGCAAGTGCGGTATGCCTACATTACCCTCCTACTTCGAAATAGGAGGGTAGTGTAGACATACCCTCAGTAAGTAGGCAAGTAGCTGACTACCTGATAAACCTAAGTTTATCAGGTAGTTGAGTCAACTACTTGCTACCTCCCCCCTATGCTGCCTCAGTATCAGAGGCAGCAAGGGGGGGGAGGGAAACAGGAGCCAGTGCTGGGGGGAGGTGGCTTTAAAGCCAGTTCACCCCAGTACCATCTCTGCGGTGCCAACTCTCCCCCCTGCTGCTGCCTCTATCAGGGAGGCTGCCATGAAGCAGCCTCTGCCTGTAGCGAGTCCAAACTCATGGCGGGCAGAGGCTGCTCCGGCAGCAGCCCGTTTGTGGCAGCAACCCCTGTCCATGAGGGATCCCAGATCCCCCTGGGACCCGCCGCAAACAGTGGCTGCTGGACCCGGTTTGAGCTGGGACTGAGCAAGCCCGGTTCAGCCCTGGCTAACGCCAGTCCAGTATCGCTGCAACTCTGCATTTTAAATGTAGCAGGAGCCGGGCTGTCTGCACGCCTGACTCCTATTACACTTAAACTGCAGAGCCGCAGCGGAGCTCGCTCCTGGACCAGCACGAGCCAGCACAGAATGCCTTCCCTTATTGACTAATCGTGTAGTCGATACACATTGTAATGACTACACAATTAGTCAATTGCCCGCCTCTTAACATCTTTTGGGAAAGTGTGGGATGCTTACTGAATGAGCAACCTAGTGACAAGATGATGTGGGAAAAGCTGAAATACTCAATTCTTTTTTTGCTTCACTCATCACACACAAGCTCAGCTCAAGACTGCTGTACTGGTTAGCACAGTATGGGGAGAGGTGAGAAGCCCGCAGCAGTGAAAGAACAGGTTAAGGACTATTTAGAAAAGAGGGACATGCACAAGTCCATTGGGCTGGATTTAATGCATCTGAGGGTGCATTGGGCTGGATTTAATGCATCTGAGGGTGCATTGGGCTGGATTTAATGCATCTGAGGGTGTTTACTGATGTGGTTGCAGAGCAATTGGCCATTTTTTAAAGAGGTTAGTGTTGCCTCTTTGTATCCCACCTCAGTGTCCGTTAAAGTGCTGCATTGCAGAGACTTCCCCTCTGGCTGGAGAGAAAGGATTACTAGGTCATGCTGTGCCATGTGTTGATCATGGACCATTCTTCTGGGAAAACTCAAATTCATATTCTTTGCAACACTGCAGTGTATTTCCCCGAGACTCCATCTGTTCCCTAGCCTGAGTGACCCGATAAAACATCAGCTCCCACAAAGGCTATGTCTAGACTGCAAGCCTCTTTCGAAAGAGGCTCTTTCGAAAGCATCTTTCGAAAGAGCCTCTTTAGAAAGAGAGCGTCTAGACTGCACGGAGAAATTTCAAAAAAGCGGCTTGCTTTTTCGAAAGAAAGCATCCAGTGAGTCTGGATGCTCTCTTTTGAAGAAGCCCTATTTACATTGAAGAACGCCTTCTTTTGAAAGAGGAACTTTCGAAAGAAGGCGTTCTTCCTCGTAAATTGAGGTTTACCGCCATCGAAAGAAAAGCCGCGTTCTTTCGAATTAATTTCGAAAGAACGCGGCTTGAGTCTGGACGCAGGGGAAGTTTTTTCGGGAAAAGGCTACTTTTCCTGAAAAAACCCCTGAGTCTGGACACAGCCAAAGAGACACACCAGAGCCATCCAACAAACGAAAATATAGGAATTGCTAAACGCCATTTGGAAAATACCTTTCTTGTGTTCTTACCCAGGCAATGTTTATTTTGCTATTTAAGGCTTGAGCACTAATGGCTGCATTGTGCCTTGAGAGGCTGCCCAGCGCTCCATGGACTAAGTTACCCTAATGCATTTCCTTTTGAGGCAATCCAGCTCAGAACGAATATCAACCCCAGACAGAATTGCCCCTTCAACCCTGCTTAAGAAAATGCTTCTGTTAATGCAGCCACGTATGCAGCAGTTTGGTGCAGTTATTCTTTACAGAGCGATTTTATGGTTCCCTGGAAACGGAATAACTGTGTACACTTGGTCCTCGAGTTGAAAAAAGGAAAAATAATAAGGACAGTATGATGGCCTGTTTTCCCTTTATTTTTTTGGCTTTAACGTCATGTAACTATTTTCCCTTTAAGGGTCAAATCTTGCTTCAGCACAAGTCCCTGACAGAGCTCCCATTCACTTCAATGGCACTAGGATTTGGGATATAAATCAATATGTCAACTAAAGAGACATGCAGAGTTACAGGCTAATTGAATAAGTATGAAAGCTGACAGAATCCTTGTAAGCTTAAGCTAAGCTTAAAATACAATGTTCCTTTAAGATGGCACATTTTCATTTGTACCGTTGCCCTACACTGATTTTTTAATTAATGTATTCTACTCTCCGGGGGACCCTCCACACACAAATCTAAGACTCCAGCAGTCTCAGCAATTACCAGAATGTCACTCAAAAATATACAGGATGCTTGTAAGTTTCAACATGAGGTTTGTGTAACTCACCCACCTACTGGGTGTGGGTTGCTGTCCCATGTAGTGGCGCTCAGACCACTTACAGAGAAAAAGAATGAGTCTGCTCTACAGCCTTAGCGGAGAGGCAGCTGGCTTTATAGCTCAAGCTATAGAGCCTCGTGCACTAAGCTCTTAAGCGGTCCCAGGTTCAGTTCTATAGGTCAGTGTTACATTGCTCCCAAAAAAAGGTGGGGCCAGAAGACGTACTGGTGGGGAAACCCCCTCCCCCATACGAACGTGCACAGCTGCGATCTAAAACACAAATGCTGTGCCCCATCTGCCTTGCTTCACATCCCCTTAGCTACAGGAGTATTCTGAAGGCTCACCCCATTTGTCTGGCATGTGGAAAGCCCCGGACAATCAATGGGTGTGTTTTCATAGTGACTGCATGGCCATTTGGTCAGGAAATTCCCATTAACTCTAGTCAGAGTTAAGCAGCTTTGTCTCTGAAAAAGCATTTTGGAAATTTAACCTACAATGCACACCAACTCTTTTGGAGGAGAACACCAACATCCTGACTATTTACTTACCCACCCTGTGAGCTCTTCGGAACAGCGAATGTCTTCTTCTGTGCGTCTGAACAACACCTAGCACAATGGGGTCCTGAACCATGATTGGGGCTCCTAGGCACTACCCCAAAACAAATAATAATACTTGCAGGTACTGGTGATCCCAGGAACATTTTTGCAAGAATTAGAGCATTCATGCTAGTTTCCTGCCCAAATTCCAACATTTTTTCTACAACTGTTCTGTGGTTTTGAGTAAAGCATCTCTCCCTTCCTTTCTCAGAATACTGTATAGTTGTGTTCTGTGCTGTAGTTGGTTACACAACAACAATTTGTCTATGGCTAGATCCAGAGCAGAGAGCAAACTTACATTAATCCTTGTTTCAGGGCAAATAGCGTCTCCTTCCACCTCTATAAGTCTTCTTGTGGGAGGCCAGCTTTAGTATGGCCAGTTTTGAGAATGGAAAGAGGTAAATAATGGTGTTCCTCGGGACTGTGGTGGGATCAGTCTTATTCAACACATTCACAAATGAACTGAAAAAGGGGGCAAACAGCGAGGGGGCAAAATTTGCAGATGATACAAAGTTATTCAAGATAGCTAACCCTCAAACAGACTGCCAAGAGGTATAAAAGGATCTCATGAAACTGTGTGACTGGCAACATCATGGCAGATGAAATACATTGATGATAAATGCCAAGTAGTGGACACTGGAAAACATAATCCCAACTACACATATAAAATGATGTAGTCTAAATTATCCGTTATCACTTAAGAAAGAGATCTGGGAGACATTATGGATAGCTCTCTGAAAACATCTGCTCAATGTGCAACAGGCGGTCAAAAAAGTGAACAGAGTGTTGGGAATCATTAAGAAAAGGATAGATAATAAAACAGAAAGTATATCGTGTCTGTATAAATTCATGATATGCCCACATCTTGAATACTGTGTATAGACAAGATTATCCCATCTTAAAAAAACACCACCACATACTGGAACAGAAAAGGGCAACAAAATGATGAGGGGGTATGGAACGGCTTCTGTATGAAGTGAGATTAATAAGAATGGGACCTTTTATCTTGGAAAAGTGACAACCAGGTGGGGAGCTATGATAAAGGCCTATAAAATCATGACTGGTGTGGAGAAAGTAAATAAGGAAGTGTTATTTACTCCATCTCGTAACTAGGGGCCACCAAATGAAATTAATAGGCAGTTCATTTTAAAACAAACAAAAGGAAGTATTTCTTTACACAATGCACACTCAACCTATGGAACTCTTCGCTGGTTGTTTGCACCCAAGCAAATTCTGTCTGAAATACTTATATGGCCCCGATTTCCACAGGATCTGAGCATCTCACAAGTTTTAATGTATTGATTCTCAAAATACTCCTGTGAGGGGCAGCAGTATAAGTGCCCCATTGTATAGACAGAAATAACAGTACAGGCAGTCCCCGGGTTACGTACAAGATAGGGACTGTAGGTTTGTTCTTAAGTTGAATCTGTATGTAAGTCGGAACTGGCGTCCAGATTCAGCCGCTGCTGAAACTGATCAGTTTCAACAGCGGCTGAATCTGGACGCCAGTTCTGACTTACATACAGATTCAACTTAAGAACCCCAGGCATCCCCAAGTCAGCTGCTGCTGAAACTGATCAGCGGCTGATTCCAGGAAGCCCGGGGCAGAGGCTTCCTGTAGTCAGCCGCTGGTCAGTTTCAGCAGCGGCTGACTTGGGGACGCCTGGGGCAGAGCAGCTGGGGTGCTGCTGGGTTGGTCCAGTAGCGCCGCCGCTCCTTGGCGCTACTGGACCAACCCAGCAGCACCCAAGCTGCTCTGCCCCAGGCGTCCTGATTCAGCCGCTGCTGAAACTGACCAGCAGTGGCTGAATCAGGACGCCTGGGGCAGAGCAGCTGGGGTGCTGCCGGGTTGGTCCAGTAGCGCCCAGAGCGGCGCTACGGGACCAACCAGCAGCGCCCCAGCTGCTGTACCACAGGTGTCCGGAGCAAAGCTGCAGAGCACGGGGGCAGCGGGACAGCCCAGACGCGCCGTGGCTGTCCTGCTGCCCTCGGGCTCCGCGGCTTTGCTCTGCTTTGCTCCCCCTCTCCCTGGTCTGCAGACCAGGGGGACGGGGAGCAAAACCGCGGAACACGCGGGCAGCGGACAGCCCAGACGCGTCTGGGCTGTCCGCTGCCCACGTGCTCCGCCATTTTGCTTCCTCTCCCTGGTCTGCTGGAGACCAGGGAGACGGCCCCGTTCATAACTGTGGAGCCGACATAAGTCGGATCCGCGTAACTCGGGGACTGCCTGTATTCAAAAACGAGCTAGAGAAGTTCATCGAGGATAGCTGCATCAATGGCTGTTAACCAGGATTGGCAGGGCGGTGTCCTAGCCTCTGTTTGCCAGAAGCTGGGAATGGATGACAGGGAATGGATCACTGTTCTATTTATTCCCTCTGGGGCACTGGCCACTGTAAGAAGACAGGGTACTGGACTAGATGGTCTGACCCAGTATGGCTGTTCTTATATTCTTAACAATGTGTTTATCAGGCATTCCTATTAATGGGGATGAAAAGCCCGCCATGGGGACATTTTTATGGTTAAAGATGGTTTAACCTATCTGATGAGGTTTCTCCACTCCCCCACCTTCTCCCAACCTTTAGGGCTTTTCTGAAAATGTCTAGTATAATTTTGGTTGAGTGGGGAAAGGAAAGAAGGTGAAAGGGAAGAATTTTTAATTTTTTTTCTATCAAGAGCCATCAATATAAGAGTAAATGTTATGGCATCTATGATACCAATGGGGCAAGATGCTTTCTCCATTATCACTCTGTTAGCTACCTCAATAAGGCTTTCCAGAAAAGAAAGAATCAGAAAGAAGCAGAGACCCTTAAATATCCTCTTGAACAAAGTGATTTCTCTTGGCCCAGATTTTGTGAATTAACTGTTTCACTCAGCATGAAATCTGAAGGGAACCCATCTCCAGCAAAGGAGGTGACCCCTTGACAACAGAAATAATACAACTCCCCTGAGATGTATGATTAATCTAGTTCTTTTGAAGGGGAAACATCTAGGCTTGCCAACCTCTTCCAAATCTTGATAAATCAATTAGCTTAACTCTGGCACTGCTGGGCATAACATCCTTTTATTCCCGCAGAACAACACGGGATACCTAAACAGTCTTCTCCCTGCAGCAGTTGTGATTAATTGGCAAGATCTGGCCTCAATACAATACTGTTCCCTGCTGTGCTGCATTACTTGCTTAGGCCCCTGTCCCAAGTAATGTCAGGCACATGCAGAAACATTTACAGGATTAGGGCTTTGGGGTTAAATCCTGCGTCACTGGAGTCACTGGCAGGTTTGCTATAAATTTCAGTAGGAGCAGGCCCTTAATTTCCATTCTAGAGGATGTGACATTTCACCAAACATTGCCCTTGGCACCCAAGCAAATTCTGTCTCAAGTACTTACATGGCCCCGATAACCATAGTATCTGAGCATCTCATAGGTTTTAATGTATTGATTCACAGAATACTGCTGTGAGGGACAGCAGTACAACTGCCCCATTTTACAGATGGAAAACTGAGGAAGAGAGAGGCTAAGTGGCCCAAGGAAGTCTGTGGCAGAGAAGGGAATAATCCTGAATCTCTCAAGCACGAGCAACCCATAGTTCATCCTTCCTTTCTAGCTCCATCTTCGTTTTAAGCAATGTTATCGTGGACATTGAATGCTACTTCCAGGATTCAGTTTATTAAAGACCAGCTCTGGCTGCTTGATATTTTTGTTACTGATCAGAATGGAAACATTCACATGAGCTTGATGGTTCCACAGCTTTTAATCAAAATCCCCATACCCAGCGAAAAGGCAACCACAGACATGAACTATGAGGAACTGAATGAACTTCTGTTCACTCTTTCCTTTGGCTTCCCCCACCAGTGGCTTTGGTTGGCTAGGGTTCCATTTTTGTTTGCCTTCTTATCGCATGAGAAACACCACAAGGAAACGCTAACTTATGACTACAAAAATGAAAACGTTTGTTCGTTAGTTATATATATACATTTTCATTAAGAGATTCACACACACAAAGTACCTCTCACCTCAAACTGCTTTCATGGACTCTCAACGAGGAGTCCTGTGGCACCTCAAAGACAAACAGATTTATTTGGGCATAAGCTTTTGTGGGTAAAAACCACTTTGTCAGATGCATCTGTTACAGTCTTTAAGCCCTGGCTGCATAGCTTAATTCGACTTTTGCCCTGTTGTGCAGAAGTGCCCTTAGTTATTATAAAACCCCCAAACATACATCTGCTATAGGAAAGTGTAATACACCTTTTAAGGCTGACATCTGAAGACCTGTTAGGGTTGATAATTTAATATGCTGCAAAAGGTGGCTTAGATTTTGGTAGTACCCATACTGAGGTTGGTGTTTTGCAAACACAGGCAAGTACAAATACTGTGTGTCCTTCTCTCACATCACTTCTCAGCTTCAATTCCAATTCCCTTATGCCCCTTCCTCCATATTAATCAGCAGTTTACTTAATCATAGAATCATAGAATCATAGAATAATAGGACTGGAAGGGACCTCAAGAGGTCATCGAGTCCAGCCCCCCGCCCTCAAGGCAGGACCAAGCTCCACCTACACCATCCCTGACAGATGTCTATCTAACCTGTTCTTAAATATCTCCAGAGAGGGAGATTCCACCACCTCCCTTGGCAATTTATTCCAATATTTGACCACCCTGACAGTTAGGAATTTTTTCCTAATGTCCAATCTAAACCTCCCCTGCTGCACTTTAAGCCCATTACTCCTTGTCCTGTCCTCAGAAACCAAGAGGAACAAATTTTCTCCTTCCTCCTTGTGACAATAAGTAAGTCAGTGAAATAGACAACTAGGTAGGCTATGGGCTATATCCAGTGATCATCAAAGATAATAGACATGCCACCATTGATTTAAAAGGGGTACTGGATTTGACCCACTGGATCTGATTCGGCAAAGCCCTTCAGCACATAATTATGATCACTGAAGTCAAATGGGATTATCCACGTGCTTAAATGAGTGACTGAATTGAGGCCTTAGTCTTCTAGGGTATGTCTACACTACCCCGCTAGTTCGAACTAGCGGGGTAATGTATGCATACCGAACTTGCTAATGAAGCCTGGGATTTGAATTTCCCGGGCTTCATTACCATAAAGCCGGCGCCGCCATTTTTAAAAGCCGGCTAGTGCGAACCCCGTGCCACGCGGCTACATGCGGCACGGGCTAGATAGTTCGAACTACGTAGCCATTCCGAACTATCTGTACTCCTCGTGGAACGAGGAACGAGGAGTACAGATAGTTCGGAATGGCTACGTAGTTCGAACTATCTAGCCCGTGCCGCGTGTAGCCGTGCGGCACGGGGTTCGCACTAGCCGGCTTTTAAAAATGGCGGCGCTGGCTTTATGGTAATGAAGCCCGGGAAATTCAAATCCCAGGCTTCATTAGCAAGTTCGGTATGCATACATTACCCCGCTAGTTCGAACTAGCGGGGTAGTGTAGACATATCCCTAGTCTCTCATAAGAATCATGAAAGTGAATCTTGAGGCAGGATTTAAACAAAGTGGGTGCAGCTGCTTTGCAGACCAGCTCAGGGATGGGTCCCAAGTACAGATAACATGAAAGATGGAAAAGAGATATTTCTAAATGCTTTGCTTGGTTTTTCACAACTTGTTCAGGATGCCCAGGTGTGACCCTCTTCCTAGACACATTGCCTGCTGCCAGCTTGAAAGCCATCCCTGCCTTTTGTGTGTGTGTGTGTGTGTGTGTGTGTGTGTCTCAAATAAGCTGAAGTAGTTAAATATCTAATTTAGAACATGCTTATCAATGGTTGCATTAGTGAACTGCAAGCGCTCTTACTCAGAGTTATGTTTTGACCATTTGGGCTTTAAGAAATGTAATAGCAAATACTTTCAGAATGCCTTAAAAAGAGCATGTGATGCAAGTGAAAACCACTTCTTTCTAACAGTGGTTATTTAACCACAGTATGCACTGACTAAACGGGGGTCTTGGACTACTGCCGAAAATGTGAATTTAATTAAAATTTATATTATTTTACTATTCTACAATAAAAGAGCTCCCATGGCAAGCTCTAAGAACCCTTTAAAAGCTTTTAATTTACCCAAAGTCCAAATGATCCTGTAAAAGAGAGAGATAAAATTTAACAAACTCCTAGCAACATATACACACAGAATCCCAACCAGACTACATATCATCACCCCCAGCCCTACCCATCACCTTATGTCCTAAATAGTCTGGATAAAAATCCCACCCACTGCCCTTTTGTTACAGCTGTTTTTATTTAGATCTCCATGACTCTTTGACCCGCAGGCAAGAGACATCCGACTGTATGTTTTTTCCATAACCTATTTATACCAATGCTTTTTAGTCAACAAACATTGTATTTCCCTCAGCAGCCCATGCAAGCTTCAGCAGGACCTCCTAGCGGCTGTCCAGACATGTGAACTAATTCTGATCCCACAGCCAACAATTATTTCCGACTCAACATGTTTGTAAAATATCAGTCCAAATAGTGAAGATGCTTTTGAGCTACACCTGCCCGCATATGACGGTGGCCCATTGTAAGCACATTAAATGAACTCATATTGATAGAGCATAATATAGTACGTGAGGGTTATAGGATTGGGAGTCAGGACTCTTGGCTTCTAAGACCTATTCTTAGGAGTCATTTATTGTTCTCGTTCTTGGGAGTGAAAAATGAAGCCAAAGTGAAATCAGTTCTGTTGGTTAAAAGCAAAAAAGTAAAAATTTCATTCATGCCTTGATAATTGATGAGCCTAAAACAAGACATTACCAGACATGGAGCAGATATTCCACATCTTCATGCCTGTTAATGACCTCTGCCTCTTCCCACTCAATCTTGGGAACATCTTTGCAGACAAATCCAGCTCCGGCATTCATAGGAACGAATGCAATAAAACCAATTAAAAATATTCACTAATCGTGTTTGCTTAACTCTTTGTTTGCTTATATAGGAAACCACATTATGGGGGGTGGAAAAACAAGCGATTTTTATGCCAAGTGAGATATCAGTTCCGTAGAATAGATGTCATATTTTAATACTAATATTTTGGGCAGAGACTCAGAGTGGGAATGGAAAGTATTTCCAGTGCCATGACTTCTTTATTTTGCAAACATCAGTTGCTAACTGGGGTCAGACAGAAATACTGTTCAGAAATAAGAGCCCAAAACAACTCAAGCTGTCAGCTTCTCCACAGTAAACATGCCCTGAGGCACTGAGAAGATCCTACAGGTTGCTGACTCTTAGGTCTCCTGTGTCTAGACTATGCTCCACTGCCCAGCATATTAAGGAATTGTTTTAAACAGTGTGCTAGAAAATTGATGTCAGGTGAGACTATTGCACAGGATGTGAATTGGCTAGGACAGATTTTGAAAAGTTTGGAGGCTGGTCTTGAGGTTTTTGTTTTTGTTTTAAATGGTAAAACCACTTTTATCTTAAAAACCACTTTTATCTTACAAAAAGTCATGCTCTGCCCACAGCTGTGTTAGCTGAACAGGTTTGTAAATGGCCTCCTAACTACTGCAGATGGTCTTCAGCTCACTTCTCAACTGCATAAAGCAGCTTCCAAACTACTGTAGCCTCATTTGTCCTGCGTACCCCAAGTTTCACCTCACTTGAAAATCCAACAAAAAGGCCAGTGTCACAGCACACTATTACTGAAAAATAGCTGATCTTCTCTATTTTACCATACAATTATAAAATAAAACAATTGGAATACAAATATCGTATTTACATTTCAATGTATAAGGTATAGGGAGGTAAAATCCAGTTCCACTGGCTAACTTGTTTAACTGGGTAACTGATTAAAGTGGGTGAGGGGGAGACCATTCCAGCCTGGCTGGAATGCCCCCCACCGCTAGGCTTGAACACCCCTCCCTCTGGAGCAGCCCCTGTCCAAGGTGGGCCCCCCCAAAAGGCTGGAACAGCTCTCTACCCCTCACAGGCAGGGAGCTGCTCCAGCCCCACAGGTTAACTGGTTAAACCTTCACATTCCTAATATGGTATATAGAGCAGAATAAACAAGTCAGTGTAAGCAAATTTGAATTTGTATCGATTTGTACTTGTATTTTTTATATACTGAGTTGTAAAACGAGACTGTCTAAATATGTTGATGTACCCTCTGGTTATCTCTGTGTGCCCCCTAAAGGAACACTTCTTAGGAACACAAAGATCCCCTGGCCCCCAAACACAACATTTGGGCTTGATCTTCCATGACTCACATGCAGGGTGTGACAACAGACCAAAAGGTCGGCTTAAGGTACACCACTCCAGCTACGTAAAGAATGTAGCTGTAGTCAACATACCTTAAGCCAGTGGTCACCACCCTGTTGATCGTGATAGACCGGTCGATCGCGGCGTCTCCAAGAGTCAATCTTCAGTTCAGTCTGGACTGCGTGCCTGCACACAATAAATTTTAGGTCTGCCCTCCTCATTTGCGGACTAGCACACATAGAACAGAAGGTGAGTGGTGGTGGGAGCTTGGTGGGTTCTGCTGGGGCATCCTCGGCGGCTGAATGCCATGGCTAGCTAGCCGTGCCACTGCCCCTCTTTGCTCCAGCCCTGGTGGAGTGCGGCACAGTGCCTGCCCCTCTTTGCTCCGGCTGGAGCCGGGGTGTGGTGAAGTTGTCCCTGCTAGGTTCCAGCTCCGGGGGACTATATACTGACTGGCAGGGAGAAGTGTAAATTTGCCTGTTTTTGACCCTTTGCTTTCATGATTTATTTATTCACACTAGTGAACCCGTGGACTTATTCTATAATTATTGGATAAAGCTAAAATTTTTAATTCAAACAGCTGTTAAAGCTTTCTTCAGTCTGACCATGACAATTCTACCACCACACTGTACCAACACACAAATACCACACATTTGGTAATTAGTGCTATCTTGCCTTTTATTTTAGCTATACATCCCTGGCTAGCGATAACAATGAGTGACGAACCTGGGCCATCTAAGAAACCAAAAATGTACAACCTACATGTGGAATGTACAAGATAAGAGCATATACAACATTATCTTAGGAGTAGATCTTAGGGGTAGATTTTGGGTTGCATATAAATTCAAAAAGTGATCTTGGACTGAAAAAGGCCATCTTCACTGTAGGAAGTTGTCAGGAGCAAACTCTCCCATCGGCTTTCCTTACCCCTTATGACTGCTAGGAGTACTGGTGCCAACTAGGGCTGCTCTCAGAGTTTGATTTTTTTGGTCTTTACTAGACCTGCTAAATCGACTCCAGAAGATGGATCTCTAGCACAAGAGACGTGGCTTTGCATAAGAAGAAATCATGTAGCCAGTCAGTTAAAGTGCCATGGAATTTTTCTGAATCAACCAGGTTTCATTTATGGGTCCACCTTACAAAATCACATATGAAGTTCTAGGTTCTGTCAAACCTTCTTAACCCTCTACCTAAGAGACTAAAAAGGGAAATCTCTTGTCCAGAAGAGGCTGATCTTTAAAATAAACAGTAACAGAGACTTTAATTTAAAATGGATGTCTACAAGAAGACTTGATCTATTAGTGAAGATCCTTCATTATGATTTCACTGCCCTGTATTCCTGTGCATCTTTCATCCCGCAGTATCTTCGTAGAAATTACACACTGCAATCAGAATTTATGTGCAATTCAAACCTCCTAATGCTAATTTAACGCTTGTCTAAGTAGGGATATCCAGGAAAATTAATCTGAAATAACAGAGGGTATGAATTTGAAGTGGATTAGTTAAATCACATGGAACCTCTATGTCAGTGGTTCTCAAAATTGTTGGCCTGTGGCCCTCCTGGCTCAATGCAAGCCTTTCTGCAGACCACCAGTTGCTAATGGAAACTTGCCATTAATTATGCCCGAGCCATTTTGCTAGTGCTGCAGCTAGGGAGAATGGTTTAATTTAACCTGTAAGAAAGGAAATATTAATTTAAATTACTAAACAGATTAAGCATTTTAACGTTCTCATGTTAGTTTAGCAAACTTCATTTTAAATAAAATAAAATATTAATTTATGTCCAACACAAAAGGTTTCAATGTTGTCTTTATTTATGGCAGGCGTAGAGACCTTTTATGGGTTGGGGGCCACTGACCCACAGAAAAATCAGTTGAGGATCACACAAGTGAGAAGCAAAATAACCCCTTCAAAAAACCCCAAACCTCACAGGTGTGGCCCCAAACTGAGACACTTCACTCCTCTGGTGCTCCAGCCCCACAGGGTGGGGGGGAAGAACAGGGAGGACTGAGGTTCAGGGTTTCCCATATGCCAGATTTACTCTTCTGGGGTTCCGGGGTTAGTGGATTTTATGGACAACCCGATGCTCTGGGGGACGAGGGGGACACAAAAAAGAGGGGTTCAGTATGTGGGACAGGGCTGCCAACGAGTGGGATAGGGATGGGGTGCAGGATCTGAAAGGGGATGGGGTGCAGGAGGGCGTGAGAGTGTAAGATCTGCATGGGAGGTAGGGCGCAGGACCAGTCTGGGAATAGGGTGTCTGGCCAGGAGGGAGGGGGCAAGAGCAAGGGAAGGTGCAGTGTGTGGCCAGGAGGGAGGTGCAGGAGCAAGGGTGGGTGCAAGAATAGTTTGGGGGTAGATTGTCTGGCCAGGGGGGAGGGTGCTAGAGCAGGGTCTCAGTGGAGGAGGTGAGTTGAGGGGTGGGGTGCAGGTTCTGAACATAAGGGGAAGAGTGGCACTTACCTACCCTCACACCCCACGCTGCTCTCAGGCACGGTGTCCCAAGCATGGCTTCCTGCTGCTCCCATTGGCCGGGTACGTCCAGGCCGTGCATCCATGCTGCTGTTCCCCCAGCCGGGGAAGAGGGAGTGACAGCATGTGGAGCCACTTCTGGCTTGACTTCTTCCCCATGAGCTGGGTCTGGCAGGGAGGTTAAGGGCTTTCTTCCCCTTCCCCCCAGCTCCTGCGGGAAGCAGTGAGTGCCAGTGCAGGCTCCCTGCTGTGTGGGGAGGGAGGGAGTGAGGGAAGAAATGGGAAGGGGGCTGAGTTTGAGCCGCGGACGACCTGGAAGGCGGCCGTGGATCGCTGGTGGTCCACGGACCACAATTTGAGAACCACTGCTCTATGTGAACACCCTCATTCAGAAACAAAATGAATTAAACAATCATATAAACACCCCTTTAAATCTGAATAGCAGAATCCACACAGGGATTTAATATGGTTTAGCTAATCCACTTTAAAATTCACACTTTACGTTAATTCAGATTAATTTTCCAGGTTGCCCCCTTGTAGACAAGCCCATAGACTCTTACAGTCAGATTCCTTTAGAACTTCTTACTGGTATTCTTTCTCTCCCAATCCCTACAGGAGTTTAAATTGCCACAACTTTAATTCTAAGAAGCTGGGAGGTGTACAAAAGGTAGCTCCTTTCTCACCAGTTACAGTACATCATAGTAATGCAACTGAAAGAGGAGAAGAAAGGAAAACAACTTATTATGTAAGTGTAAAAAATAAGAGGCTATGTATTTATACACCTGTTATTATATACTAAAAGTCCTTCTGTACTGAGGTCCTGATCAGCTACAGACAATAATTGCCATGAATTAAATGGACACATACAGGAAACACTCCAGAGAGACAGCCACTGTGGGTACAAGGTCAATTTCTTTCAGCAGATGAAGCCATATTGTATCATTTCTGCATTTCCTTCTCTCAAGCGTGATTGGCTAAAACAGCATCACATGACCATTTATAGTCTGAACTACCAGTCACTAATCCAGCAGTTTTTCAGGGTAGCACCGTGATACAGAGGATAGTATGATGGACTAGCAGTCAGGAGAGAAAGGGTTTATTACCGGCTCTTTCACTGAGCTGCTGTGTGACCATGGATGAAGTCACTTCACCTTTATTTTGTCTCGGTTTTCTCTCAGTTGGGGATAGCAGCACCAACCCATCTTTGAAAAGCATGTTGAGGTCTATGAATGAACAGCACCATATTATCATTTGAACTTCAGAGAGCTGTATAAATTAAGAGAAAACTAATCATTGTGACTCTAGAAGAATTTCATAGAATCGTAGAATCCTAGGGCTGGAAGAGAACTCAGGAAGCCCCCTGTCTAAAGTAGGGCCAACCCTAACTAAATCATCCCAGCCAGGGCTTTGTCAAGCTAGGACGTAAAAACGTTTAGGGATGGAGATTCCACCACCTCCCTAGGTAACCCATTCCACTACTTTACCACCCTCTTAGGGAAATAGTTTTTCATAATATCCAACCTAGACCTCCCCCCCTGTAAGCTTAAGACCATTGCTCCTTGTTCTGCCATCTGTCAACACTGAGAACAGCCTCTCTGCATCCATCCTCTTTGGAACCTCCCTTCAGAAAGTTGAATGCTGCTGTCAAATCCCCCCTCACTCTTCGCTTCTGCAGACTAAATAAGCCCAAATCCCTCAGCCTCTCCTTGTAGGTCATGTGCTCCAGCCCTCTAATCATTTTTCTTGCCTCTGCTGGACCCTATCCAATGTGTCCACATCCTTTCTTTAGTGGGGGGCTCAGAACTGGACACAGTACTTCAGATGTGGCCTCACCAGTGCCGAATAAAAGGGAATAATAACTTATCTCAATCTGTTGGAAATGCTGCTCCTAATGCACCCTAATATGCCATTAGCCTTCTTGGCTACAAAGGCACACTGTTGACACATATCCAGCTTCTCACCCACCGTAAGGACCCCCAGGTCCTTTTCTGCTGAACTGCTGTTTAGCCAGTTGGTCCCCAGCCTGTAACAATGCTTGGGATTCTTCCATCCCAAGTTCAAGATTCTGCACTTGTCCTTGTTGAACCTCATCAGATTTCTTTTGTCCCAATTTGTCTAGGTCACTGTGGACCCTATCCCTGCCCTCCAACGTATCTACCTCTCCTCTTAGCTTAGTGTCATCCGCAAACTTGCTGAGGGTGCAATCCATCCCCTCGTCCAGGTCATGAATAAAGATGTTGAACAAAACTGGCCCTAGATCTGATCCTTGGGGCACTCTGCTTGAAACCGACTGCCAGCTAGACATTGAGCCATTGATCACTACCCGTCGGGCCCGACAATCTAGCCAGCTTTCCAGCCACCTTACAGTCCATATATCCAATCCATACTTCCTTAACTTGCTGGCAAGAATATTGTGGAAGACTGTATCAAAACTTTGCTAAAGTTAAGGTATACCACATCCACCAACTTCCCCGTGTCCACAGAGCCAGTTTTCCTGCCTTCTTCATGTAGTTTCCTCTGGATCAATTTACCTTGGGTCCCACATAAGGTCTTGTCTACAGTACGAGAGTATTGCTGGTTTACCATCCAAACCCTCTAGCATGGACACAATTATACTGGTATAAAAGCACTTATACTAGTCTATCTTACACCAGTTCCTTTCGCTAACTTAAGCCATACCTGTATAAACAGCTACCTGTATAAACAGATACCAATATATCTGTGCCCACACAAGGGCTTATGCAGAAAAATATCTGTCAATTAAACAAACAAAAAAGGTAAAAACCAGCCCCTTAACCAGCTTACCTATGAGAGGCCCAAGAGAAGTATGTGATTTTGCAAACTGCTCTAAGTGCCCACGGGGCTTTCACAGTGAAAACCTGATGACCCTTTGGAGCCGCCTTGTTTAGCAGCAGCGCAGGCCAGTTGTAAGGCAGTAACTTTAATGAATTCCTTGCTTCTGGAACTTCTGGAAGCAATTTTTCACTGTCTGGTCTGGTGGCTCTCCAACAACTCCAGCTTCCTCTGCTAGTTACCTCCAGCTGCCATGGGAATCTTCTCCCCATCTTCTAGCGTCCCTGCTAGTCGGTCTTTGAAAAATACATTCTTGTGGTTTATAGTGTCACAAAAACAAAAATCCATCCTTCTCCCACACAGCAATTTATCCTGTCTGAATGAACATGCATACATGCACGTGCATGATACAATTGCTTTATGTGGGTCATAGTCTCGTGTGGAAAAAATACACTAAACCCATATTGTGCTCTTGAGGTTGGCAGTTCAAGAAAATTAATTTAGTAAGCTAATACTGTGCCATTAAAATGTTATAGCTCCTCAAGGTCTGTGGCACCAAAGACAGTCAAAGGAGAAGAAGCAGCTATATATTTCTAAATCACTTCTAATCAACAGCTTAGATGATACAATATTTATGTTCACCCTTAGGCACAAGGTGGTTGTAGCTGTGACCACAAACTGTGCTCGTTCGGGATGGATAAAAGGAGGTAACAAGCACTGATCTTACATGCTGAGCTGTACATACACACATTAGAGTGTCTCTATTTTTATGTTTGAAGCTTCTCAAGTATAAACATTTACTGTTGAAGAACTCTCATCGTGAGGAACAAACACTTTGATAAGTAGTTCTTTATTTTCTTCCTGAGAATGACAACCCTCAATTTACTCCGATTTCCCACGGTAAGGCACTTATTTCTGAAGATGTTTCATTAACATGATGGCTTCTATAAACACAACTTGTCTTTGACCAACAGTTCAAAGTTTTTAAATCTCCAAGCAGAGAAGTAATTATTAGAACAATGAGGCTATAATTAGTTGATTTCAGTTGTTTAAAAACACTTTTACCAGAGTGCTCTGCATCTCTAAATTCTCATATTATCTATGTAGATTCTTGTGTTGGCACCCATTACCATAGTACTTAAACAAAGGTATATTTACGTCTTTCTTTAAAAGCTCTGGGGTCCTGGATCTGTTTCTGATTAGGGGTGTGTCTAAACCACATGGCTCCATCGATGGAGCCATGTAGATTAGACTGATTGGCAAAGGGAAATGAAGCCGCGATTTAAATAATCGCGGCTTCATTTACATTTAAATGGCTGCCGCACTGAGCCGACTGATCAGCTGTTTGTCGGCTCAGCGCGCTAGTCTAGATGCTCCCGCGCCGACCCTTTATCGAACTCCCCGTTATGCCTCGTAGGATGAGGTTTACCGGGGAAGTCAATAAAGGGCTTTCATGTCGGCGCGGGAGCATCTGATCAGCTGTTTGTCGGCTCAGTGCAGCAGCCATTTAAATTTAAATGAAGCCGCAATTATTTAAATAGTAGTTTAGACATACCCTACGGGTCCAGAGTTGTCAGAATCTACCTCAAGACACAATACTGATCCCACGTTAGTGTAAAGGGCTGATTCCTCCTGTCTCTGGCAAATTTCCTGTACGTTTCCTGGAGGGGGTTCTCTCACTAGTTCACACCTCCTGCTTTCCACTTGCATCAACGGCTGTGAAATCTCTTGATGGGTTCCAGCTCCAGCAGTGCCCTTTGGACAACCAGTGACATCATTTACAATGGCGTCAAACAACCTCTTTAGTCAGCATCTTCCTCTCTTGGCAACTCCCAACCGACATGATTGTCTGCATCAACTAGCGCCATTTTGTAATGCCTTTTCCTCCCACTCCCTATGAGGTTCAGTCCAACCTACAAAGGTCTACCATTGGGTGGCAGCAGGGGTCCTTGTGGTTCTGTCTCTAGAGGTGCTGAGGTGGAAGGTTTCTTCTGTCCAAACTGGAAATGGGCAGCCTAGTTGCCCAACCAGACTAGTGGCCCTTTCTGATCTGTAGTGGTCAATTTGGCCTGGTTCTTACTCAGCCCTTATTACTGTATGGCCCCTGGGGTTTACACAAGCTCCTGGAATGGGGTTAGCCACAGCACAATTCTTTCTGGGTTAGGAGAAGTGGGCACAAACCTGTGTGTTAAAGTGGAGGTCTGAGGTGCATAGCTGAGGTCTAGATCTTACCAACCTGGGACTATTAGTAGTTGTGTTCCCATAGCACTGAGGAACCCCCTCCGCCCTTTGCCTTCTCTTAAGATTGTCGCCTAGAGCAGGAAACAGATTCTTCCTGCTGGCTGGGGAGGCAGGTGGATTGGTGAACACAAATAATGAAGAGTCAGGCAGATTCCTGTAAAGTGCTTCCTAGAAAAGCTGCTAAACAGTGGTCAGGAGCAGCCATCTGCTCCCCTACAAGTGAGGTGGCTCTGGGGTGAGATGGAGAGAGAGGACTGGGCACTATGCCACTAGTTCACACTGTCGGGGGACAAAGGTTGGGGGGGAAGTCAGGTCACATATTCTCCCTAGAGGTGTTTAAGTCCCGGCTTGACAAAGCCCTGGCTGGGATGATTTAGTTGGGGTTGGTCCTGCTTTGGGCAGGGGTCTGGACTCAATAACCTCCTGAGGTCTCTTCCAGCGCTAGAATTCTGTGATTCTTCACCTTCCTAATTCAGCAGGGATTTTTTTACATGTATAATTAACTATTAATAGCCCCCAGGGACTGAGGAAAGTTACTAAACCTGTCTGATAACTTTTGTTTCCAGGGAAAGTGGGATAAAAGACATAGCAGGCCTTATAAAACACTTGTAGCTTTTACAGGGCAACTCCAAGTCCCTACTATCCTGCCTCCATCTAAATACCACTTAAAATGAATGAACCCATGTACAGTAAAGATTCAAGAAATGGATCCCAGCGACCTGTAGGATCCAAACAGATGCTACATGTAGATAATCAAGTCCAAGTACAGATTGGCACCGCACACCATGTAAGACCCGGTTCTGGGACCTCTCACTTATACCTGCGTCTCTTCCTTCTTGGCCCACACAGGCTATGCTCCGTCACGCTTTATGCTCTTCCACCAGCAGAAAGGGACAGCTACAAATCTGCTTCTGAGAGATGCTGAGGTGCTCCTCATTCCCCATGCACAGTCTGAGCAGGGCACCCATGGGGCAGAAAGGTAGCTGGGAGAGGTGCCTTTATTGCAAAATAAATATATAATGAGGCTTCCAGACCATGTTTTAATGTATCCATGTGTAACCGCCACCAGGTGGATTTGAACCTGGGCTCTCTAGAGCTGTATATAGGAGCCTCTACCCTCTGAGCTAAAAGCCATCTGGCTCCCAGCCCATGCTGTAGAGGTCTCTTGACCTTAACTGTTACTGTGGTCTAGGTGCCACTGCATGGTAACCACAGTAGGTGTGTGGGTTACACATGCATCTAAAAACACATTTTATTTTGTTAGCAGGGGTTTTATTATGTCTGAGGCTGCAGGGAACAGCAGAGAGTCTTTATTTATGTATGTCCAGCTAGGAGATTATAAACTTTCCTCTGTTTCCAATGTGGGTCTTACCCCGATTATCCATGTCTTCTTATCAGCAATAAACTGGTGATAATAAACTTATCAGGGCAATTGTCCGTACTCGAGACTACACCCAGAAGACCAGCCTGCAGCTGCAGGTAGTGGAGTGTCACTGCTTCCGTCTTTATGCATTTGCGCACATTGCACCTGCAGACTGTAGTTTGCACTGGTACAAAACAGTGTTGAGATGCTCAGAGACCACAGTGCTGGATGCCGAATAGATAACACCTCTCATCTATTACATCCCTTCCTGGTGGGCACAGTGGTCATCTTTATGCAGAAAGCTTGAATCAAATTTCAGAGGGACTGGCTGGCTGATACAGTGAGATGAGCCTTATCTGTGCGAGTGCAGTGCAAAGTCAACTCTGGTCAAGAGTGGGGAACAGCCTCATTTGAATCCCATGGAAGTGTTCTCGGTCAGAAAGCAGTTTGGTGTTCGCAGGCTAGTCACTACGTGACCAAAAGAGAGCCGGTGTCATTCTCCAATGGCCAGAGCTATGGATCTGGATGTCAGGAGCCCCAGGTTCCCTACTTGCAGATGTATCAGCTCAGACAAGAGATATGGGCTTGAGGCAGGAATCCATGGATAAAATTCTATGGCTTGTGTTATGCAGGAAGTCAGACTAGATTATCACAATGGTAAGTCTCTGATGCTATTTCCAACTCTAACTTTCTGTCTGACTTCAGCCAGGGTTCACCTTCCCATGTCTCCGTTTCTCCACACAGCTTTTACTGCACTGCACTACTGTAATATAGGTCACAATCACAAAGTACCACCCCTTGTCTGCATCATCAGGGCCCCTCTAGGCAGTCCTCACTCAACTGGCCTGGAGAATGAACTACATTCTCAGGCATGCATGTGGGTCTGCCCGGTCAAGGGGGAGGCATGAGGAGACACTTGCATCATGGCAGCCATGCTCTACCTGCTCAGTGGATAAGTCTCTGGCTCTGCATATCCAGTTCTTTTCCCTTAAAAATAGAAGAAAAAAATCAAGTCCCCCCACCCTTTCCTTTGAGATCATCCTCTTTCCCTTGTTGTGGACCCAGTCATTTAAAGCCTACACGAAAGAGTTCATGGTTCTAAAATAGGAAAGTCATAGGCCAAAGCTCTGAAATTTGGTTAAAATACAAACGTAGGCTCCTAAATAAAAGTGGCCCAATCTGCAGAGGTACTGAGCATCTGCAATACCCACTAACAGGGCCAGATTAACAAAGGGGCTCTAGGGCCTGCAGCCCTGGGCCCCATGATAAGGAGAGGCCCCACAAAAAGACCTCTAGGACACCAAAAGTTCATGTCTTTTTGCTAGGTCCCTTTAGCCTGGCATGGAGGGAGGATGTGGTTCTATATGCCATGTCGCTGTGAAAGTTGGGGGAAGCGCTGTCCCTGTGCTGCCCTCAACTGCAGGCTCTGCCCTGAAGCTCCCATTGGCCAGGAATCCCAGCCAATGGGATCTGCAGGGGCGGTACCTGGAGGTGAGCGCAGGGCAGAGCGGTGCACACTGAGCTATGTGGTTTACTCCCTCTCCCCCCACCAAAGGGGAACTGCTCAGGTAAGAGCCCCACACCCCAACCCCTTGGCCTAGCTGAGTCCCCTTCTGCACCTAAAGTCCTAACTCTCTAGACCCCATGCCCCAACCCAGAGCAACCCTCCCTCACCCTGACTCTTGCTGAGCCCCCTTCCATATTCCAAACCCTTTGCCCCCAGCCTGGAGCCTCCTCCTGCACCCCAAATGCTTTATCCCCAACATCACCCACTGCCCCTCCTGCACCTACTCTCCTGCCTCAACCTGCAGCCCCCTCCTTATTTTTGATGCCACCCTGGAGCCTGGGGGGGGGGGCTCAAAATGTAATAGTCCCAGACCCCCAGAAGAGTTAATCCAGTCCTGTCCACTGATCTCTATAAGTCAAGCCATTTTTATTCTGGAGCCAAAATATAGATTTCTGAGATTACCCTTAAACATGTAGCTTTCAATATTTGGACCTTTGTCTTTAACATTTGGTTTAGTAGCATTATTCTGTGAGAAGTAATACTGTACCAAAATAGCACCTAGTTCATTGAACATCCTCTTCCCTCTGCCCCACAAAAAATCCTGTGAATATGTGGCCCTGCAAGAACAAAAGATATTTTTCTTTATTGTTCCAAGAGCTCCTTCTTTCTGAAGAACCCGGAATATAAAGATGGAAACACAAATATGTCCGTGCTATAAACTTTATTAACTATTTCCATTTCACTTTCCCAGCTGAAGAGATTTGCCTTATTGACTGTTGAGAACAGATTTCTGTGGCTTTTTCAGAATTTCACAGCATTAAAAATGACATATTAATGTCAGCTGTAAAACATGCTCACTTTCACATTCATCAAGAATAACGTGCTATCTTGAAATCTACTGCTAGTGACATTCCTATTGCTATTTATACTCCTGAATTAAGTGCTACCACTTGTTCATGAATAGAACAGTATGGCAGCAGCACTACAAATAGTGCAACTTTAAAGATAGCATGAAAATTTCATGAAACAGGCCTTTAATGCCAACTCATTACAAAGTGATTGGAAATAAATAAACCACACAAAGCTATTATATAGAGGGGAGACCAGGCTTTTCTAACTGAGCTTATCAATATCTTCATCACAAAGCCCAACTCTCTCAGAAGGAAAAGCATCCTTTTAATATTAGCATCATGTCACTTATCTGCTGAAATAAAGGGTTTTATTTTAACATCTACCATTTGAATACAACTTTACAGATTGAAATACTAAGGCAACAGAGTTAAATTATACCTATGACCAGACAGGGAAAAAAGAAGTCCAAGAGGTGTAGGCCAAGGGAATAAGTTGGGTTTTTTTTAAATGAAGATTTTCTAAAATGCAGATTTGATCATGTGAAGAGAAGCACAAAGTCAGCATCAGATGGTGAGCGATGCAGAGTGGAAGATTCACACACCAAAAGATGCACCACTATCCACAACTGTTAATTATTAAAAACAACAAGCAGTTCTGTGACACCTACACTATAGACTTTATAGTGGTGCAACTGTGCTGCTACAAGGTCTCTTGTGTAGCCACTTGATGGCAACAGGAGAGAACTCTTCTTTGATAATTAAACCACTCCCAATAACTGGTGTGTTTTTCTCCCCCTACAATCAACCAACAAAAGTACTAGTGTAGTACTTTTTCGTAAAAGGGATGCAAATTAGACGTATCGCAATTGCTAATGAAGCGGTGATTTAAATCTCCCCCGCTTCATTAGCATAAAAATGGCTGCCGCTTTTTTTCAGCACGGAGCTTTGCCGGAGAAAAGCGCCTGTCTAGATGCTGAGCTTTCGGAAAATAAAGTCTTTTCCGAAAGATCCCTTATCCCTTATTTTAAGAGGGATAAGGGATCTTTCAGAAGAGGCTTTATTTTCCGAAAGATCCGCATCTAGACTGGCGCTTTTTTCGGCAAAGCTCCGTGCCGGAAAAAAGCGACAGCCATTTTTATGCTAATGAAGCGGGGGAGATTTAAATCACCGCTTCATTAGCAATTGTGATACGTCTAATTTGCATCCCTTTTACGAAAAAGGGATGCAATCTAGACGTAGCCAGGGTGTGCCTAGACTACAGGGTTTTGTTGACAAAAGTGAACTTTTGTCGACAAACCTATACCTGCGTCTACACTGCTGCTGAGTTCTGTCGACATAACGTCGATAGAACTCAGCAGTTTTGTCGATGGCTGTAAACGTCATTCTACGAGGAATAATGCCTTTTGTCGACAGAGTTCGTTATTGCATCTACACTGTCCTTTGCGTCTACACTGTCATGTCGACAAAGCGGCTTGCTTTGTTGACAGAACTGGCTGTAGTCTAGATGCTCTTTGTTGACAGAAGCTTTGTCGACAGTATCTGTCGACAAAACTTCTGTCGACAAAAGCCTGTAGTCTAGAAGTACCCATAGAGACTAACACATTTATTAGGTTGTGAGATTTTGAGAGTAAAGCCCACTTCATCAGATGAGTTGGAGTGGAAGTTAGTTTTACCCACGAAAGCTGATGATACTGTATATTTTGGTTAGTCTCTATAGTGCCACAGAACTGCTTTTTGTTTTTTAAGTTACAGACTAACACGGGTACCTCTCTGAGATTTGTTAATTATTAAATGAGAATTGGAGCATGGTTTTACAATTCATTCATAGGAAATTACCAGGGTCCTATGTTCTATTCTTGACTGCCACTGACTTCGTGTGTCACTTTCTGGAAGTCACATGACTCCTATGACCCTCAGTTTCCCATTTATTGATATTTATTCACCACAAGATGGTGCTGTGAAGACTAATGACTTCATGTTTAACAAAGGACTCAAAATCCTTGGCCAGAAGATGCTAGAGTAGCGAAGAGGCTATTATCTTGCTTTTTTTTAAAAAAATATTATTTTAAAAGGGACATGTTCAACTTGAAATCTAGTCAATTTAACAAATACTTTCCGCTCCTGTATCAGCCCCATTGGTCTTCCCTGCTAATGTTTGTGGGTTGGTTTACAGTATCCCTGCTATTATGTGAAAGATCCATGCAAACAAAAGAGGGAAACTTAACTGGTTGACTATTCAAGGGAACTAGTGAAATAGACTATACATAATTGCTGGCAAATGCACAAAACAAACACACACAAAAAGGAGGGCTGCATTCCTGGCAGTCTCTTTTTGGTTATAGTGATCATGGGTATTAATGTTTATTATTAGAGGTAAAAGAGTGTTCATTAAGAAATGTGACTTTTTTATAAGTGGATGGTGTCTCTATGAATGTGTGTATGGCATGGTTGGAGAGTGGGGGTAATTATTTGGATGTTTCATAATAAAACTATGAAGTATGCATACATGGTATTTGTGCACACTATTTGGCTAAACTGGCACCCCTGCCGTGGATGCAACGGGCATGGATTTAGCATGGGTCTGGTGATAGTGATGACAGATACCTTCTCGAGTATCATGACTGTTGCTGCAGTGGATACACTGAGCGTCTGAGAATAAGGATGAGCCCCGTTGTCTCTGCCAAGGCTGTATCTGTAGGGCTTCCAGGAAGGGGTTGGTATGTACGTCTATAGACACATGGCAGGGCAATGGAAGCTGTTACAAAGACTGGCGTGCTTAGTCCATTGTCTTGCTGAAGAGCTCCATCCCATGGATAGTGTCTTGGATCACGCTCACTACTCCAAATGCTAATGGCAGCACAACCCCTGATTTTGGGGCTGTGCTGGAAACATCCCAGGACTGCCTGCAGGGCTATTTTGGGGACAATTGGGCCTTTTTAAATCTCTGTTAATCTCTTTTAAGTCCTTCCTAGTGCCTTGCGGTGCTTTCGACACAAAGAGAGTTATCCTATCCCAGGTCAGGAAATTATATTTGTCCTGCAGTTGCAAAGAGGCAGACAAATAAGCTTGCACCTGATGAAGTGCAGTTCTTTGGAGGCCTTGCCCTCTGGCAAGTCTTTTGTAAATTTCTATTTCTGCTGCACTGTTGAGGGTCGGTGTGGGAGAAAAAGCACGTGGAGCTCCACAGAAGTAGCTGATGATACTTCTCTACGCGTTTAGAAGGGGCTGGACCATGGCCAAGATTTGCCAGAGTCCCATGGTTGGTTCTAGCATGCCCTCATTGATGGGGAGAACTACCCTGGCTGGGGATGGTGCAGTCACAATGCCAAAGTATTAATTTCTCTTGTATGATTTCTGCTTTGGAATGTAGTTGTGACACTTTCTCGGGCCACCAAAAACAATGGTAATTGACTGAGCCCCCTCTGCGTCAAGTGGGAGAGATTTGCTGGTGCTAAATTGGGTGATAGCTCTCTATCCTTCCAATCTGTTAGCCACCCCACACAAAATTTCTCAGGACTCTGACACCCTTTAACTTTGCCCCGCTGTTAACGCTTGCTGCACCCCAGTTCCTGAGCTCTGGTAGAGCTGTCCCCTGGACAATGGTCACTCACAGAAATGATCAAGTCTGTGATCTCTACAGAGACATCATACACTCCAGCTTGTTTGATTCAGCTAAGAGTTCATTCTTCCTTAATATTACAGCATGGAAGTCTACTTATGATACAACCAAAAAAATGTATTAGCAGAGACAGAGATTTAACTAATTCTGAGTAAGGTCAGTAGAAACAGATATGGTTACAAACAAACGTGTAACATGCTACTTAGGGTATGTCTACACTACAGCGCTAATTCGAACTAAGCTAAACTAACGCATCTAGAACTAAAAACTAGTTCGAATTAGCGTTTTGCTAATTCGAACTAGCGCGTCCACATTAAGTGGACCCTGAACCGGGTTAAGGATGGCCGGAAGCAGTGCCAGCAGGGCATCAGAGGAGGACTTAGAGCGTGGAGATGCTGTCTAAGGCTAGCCGAGGGCTGTGCTTAAAAGGTCCCGACCCTCACCCCGGACAGACAGTTCTCAGGGGTGCCCCGCTTGCAAAGCAGTCCTAGCTTGGATTGCCCGGAGTACCCACACTGGGCACATCACAACACTCGGCCATCAGACCGGCTGCACTTGCCGCAGGCTGCCATCTGGGGAGAGGGTGCAATTGGGGGGCTGCAGGAGAGCTTCCACCCCCAGAAGCCCGCAGAGCCAGCCCAGTCCTCCCCATCGGGGGCTCGTACCCCATTCCTCCCTCACCTCCTTCCACTTACCCTTCCCTAGCCCCCCTTCTTGATGTACAAAATAAAGGACAATTGTGTTGAAAAATGGAATCTGTCTTTATTGAACAAAACTGGGGGAGACTGGGAAAAGGAGGTGGGAGAGGGGAAGAGAGAGGCTGGGAGAGGGGAGGGCAACTACAATGATCAGGGGTTGGGAACAGGTCCCATATGAAGAGAGGCTAAAGAGACTGGGACTTTTCAGCTTAGAAAAGAGGAGACGGAAGGGGGACAGGATAGAGGTCTCTAAAAGCAGGAGTTGGGTGGAGAGGGTGCATACAGAAAAGTTCTTCATTAGTTCCCATAAAGAAGGACTAGAGGACACCAAAGGAAAGGAATGGGTAGCAGGCTTCAAACTAGTAACAGAAAGTTGTCTGGATTTGATCATTTCTCAAGGTCCCTTCCAGCCCTACATTTCTAAGATCCCATGTCCCTGGAGAGGAATCTTGACTGTCTGGTAAAAGTGTCTCTTGGTCTCATACTTGGCACCGTGGGGTAGCACTGTTGTCTTGGCTGGCTTACTGAACACTGCTTCAGTCTGAGAAGTCCTGTCCTTAAAGGAATGATGCCTCTTTCTCCTCCCCATAGGAGAGTGTCCCTTGATGTTCAGAGCCATGTTTTGGCTCTGCTCGGCCCTGCTTCTCAGTCTCTTTTGTGCTAGAGAGCCAGGGCTGGCTCCACTGATGAGTGTTGCCATTTCAGTCTCTCAGCTGATGCGGAAAACCCGGAACTCAAGTGGTCACTATTGTCGTGGCCACCAACAATTTTGGGTTAGCACAGGAACATGAGGCAGCTCAGGGTCCATGTGAGACCCTAGTGAACACTGCCAGAAAAAAGAATCTGATCGATTGTGTCTAAGGCAAGGCTTCTCACACTTTATTGCCATACAGTCCTCTTCTCCCGACAAAAATTACTGCACGACCCCAAGAAGGGGAACCGAAGCCTAAATCTGCATCACCTTGGGCAGAGAGGCCAAAGCCCAAATTCTTCAGCCCTGTGCAAAGGTTTGTAACTTGAGCCCCACACCCAGAGCTGGGGTCAAAGCCTGACCCCCATTGCTCAGGGCTGAAACCCTAGGACTATAGTTTCAGCGGTAGGCTTGGGCTTTAGCTTCATCCTTGGGTCCCATTAAGTTTAACAAAAGCTTAGTGACTGCACTGAGATGGGGCTGTGATCCACTTTGGGTTCCAATCCACAGTTTGATAACCGCTGGTCTAAAGTGAATGCCCACCAGCAGTGGAATCCACACTGGCATTCTCAAAGAACAATACCTATTCTTAAATCCTTAAATCAATTGTGTGCATACGTGCATGAAACCAGGATTGTGAAAAATGAATGTTAAGCTGGGGATTATTGATTGGAATCATTTTACTTTCCATAAAGTGCTATCATAAAACCCTGAGTTTATACAACACACCATTATGCATCTATTGAGATGTCTACGTAGAATATTTTGCGAGTTGTATGCAAGCCTTTCAACCAGCAGTAGCAAGAGAGAAAAACAACCTGAAAAAGAGACCTGATGTCATAAAGTATATCTGCAGCTTGGCAACTTGGGCTGAATTTAGTCTAAAGGACAGGGAGCACTACAATCACCAAGGTCACAAAAAATTAGAATAAAAATTCTTGTGTTGTACAGCTTTTATGTAATGACAAGGTCACTTTTAGCATAGAGGTGATAACCCAACCATCTGTGAAATGCACTGGGCTCTTTGCTTCCATGGGCTCTTGGCACAGAACAAGGCAAACAATGAAAGGAAAGGATCTGATTTTCTTAAATGAATACAAGTTAACCCCTTTCTTGCCACCACCTCAGAATGTGGGGGAGTAAGTTTTGGAAAAAGTAATATTTACTGAATAGTAACGTTCACCCATACAGTCCCGGGACTGGCTGAAAATCCAACAGATCTCGTTGATCAAGCAAAAGGCCCTGTATGTCTTTTCATCTTGTACCATGCTAATTCTGCTACCATTTTATAGATGTAATTTCACAGAGACCACAAACATTTATATAGGTACATTTTCTCTGTATCTCAAGATAGACAGCTCCTTAAACTGTCATTAATGTCAGCCAAATGACTTTAAACTTGGCATCTTCCTTTGCGGCTCCTTTCATTGATAACATTTTATATCTGCTAGCAGTGCAGTGGCTATGCCAAGCTAGAAGAGCAAGCTGGATTCTATTGCCCATCATGAACCACCACAAAACCACCAGCTAAGTTCTTATCATGGAATCTTTTACTCTGGATGGTTGTTTTCCAGATAGTAAGAATACCACTTGATGTACAGATCATAAGCGATGTTGCCACTATTGGCAATTAGAAAAAAAAAGACAGCTCTTGGCTTGAAAATTGATCAGATTCAATATAGAAATATACTGACAGGACGCAAAACATGGAACATCACCAACTATTTTAATTAACCACCCATTAAAATGAACCCGAACGCTGGAGCCAGGAGAAAGAGAGTCCATGGGAATGGGGATTAGATTTATGCCAACAAACCTACATGAATTTACCATAGTAGTAAATGCATAGGTTTAGGCTCACTATAGTACTAGAACAAAATGCAGATTGCCTTCTTGCTCACAGAAAGATCACAATATTCTTATGCCATCTAGCTTGTTCTTTTCGGCCATGTGTTCATTTGAAAAAAAATTAAAAAACAACCAATAGTCTTGCAGAACCCTAGAGACTAACAAAACATGTAGATGGTATCATGAGCTTTCGTGGGCACAACCCACTTCTTCAGATGAAAAGCACATGGTACCATCCACATGTTTTGTTAGTCTAAGGTGCTGCAAGACTATTTCTTTTTTTTAAGCATTTCCAGTTACAGACTAACTTGGCTACCCCTCTGAAACTTTTGTTCATTTGAAGACATGCATGTTTACCGCTGCCCTGTAGAGCCTCTTTCTGCCTGTTCATTGCTGTAGCCACATCTCCATTCATGACCACTGGGCACCGGTCAGCCTTATTATTCCAGGCTACCTTTTGTTACACTATGAACATACCAAGATGGGTCTATGGTTCTGCAAATCCAGAACTGCTTTTGGCAGTAGTCTGATGCTTAGAAGGAAGGCAGCAAAAAGTGGAATGCAAATGCACCTGCCCAATTGTGCAGTACTGCATGGGTGTAGAGAAGGAGGGCTCATTCCTGATCCCTGCTACACGCAGCTTAGCCCTGGAATTACTCCGATGTTCCCTTGAGCACAACAAATGTGATTATTAGCTTAAAAGGATGCAGACTCTTCATAAATCCAGCAGCAGTATTGGATTCTGTGACCTGTGGCAGCAAAATGAACAGAGTACACAAGTATCTGATGTGTGAAGAAGCATTTCCTTTTCATTGTTTTAATTTACTCTCTCATTAACTTTACTGGGTGATCGGCATGACCTTTTATTAGCAGACGGTGAAAAACAAAGAAAGCTGTTTTCACAATGCATTGTCATCATTTTACAATCCCTCAATGAAGTCTCCACTTACATCACCTAGGCCTAGCGCTCCACCTCTATGCCCTTCTAGGTTGTCTGTATCTAACTTTTCCACTTACTGTTCCAGCTCCTCTGTCTCTTCCCGTTGTTTACCACACACACACTGCTTGCTTAATTCCCCCCCGCAGCTGCCCAGTACTTATTAATTTTTACTCTACAGCATTTATGGTGCAAATGGCACTTCCTGTCATAGTTATTGCACAGTAAATTGATCTAGTGGCCTTTATGGTATTTCCAAAGGAAACAGTTCAGGAATAATGTCCCTCGCGGTGTCTCCACTGAAAATACTTTACAAAGGGAGTTTGCCACAAGAGGAAAAGCAGCATAATCATTCGAGCTAATCATCGTAGGCAGTTGAGTGTCCCTCAGGGTCTGTAAAAGTCTGACATAGAAATAGGTCAGAGCTCCTTCCCTCTTCACCAGAGCTGATGTAGGATCTCAGACATTCACAGCCTGACTCAAAGCCTACGGATTTCCAATGGGCTTTGGATCGGGCCCAGTCACTCTGCAGAGGCTAATCAGAACATATTCAATAACGATTGTTTAACAGGACTGTGTACTTCTAGAGCTGCATGGATGTCCATAGTACACACAACCACATATCCTTTCTTCGCCCCCCACACAACCATGCTACCAAAGTGGACACAAAGTGGATCAGCAGCAGCTTACAAATCACTCATATTTCAGAATGAGGCAACACTCTCTGGCAGTCACCTGGGGTTTTAATGGGAAAAAAGGATATCACACACCCTCCAGTCTGAAATGAATTACTAGGTGGGTACGTCTACACTGTGGAGCTATTTCAGGATACCAGAAGTATCTTGAAATAGCTATTCCATGTCGATTGAAACAGCCCATTATTTCGAAATAGATTGCAAAATAACTTTCAAAATAGATTTTGAAATAACAGGTGGCTTATTCCGACATCCCGGTAAACCTTCATTCCACAAGGGTTGGGGAATTTTGGAATAGTTTTATTTTGAAATTTGGCACTATGTACATCACACCCAATTACGAAATAAACTATTTCAAACTACACTACACAATTTGCATAGCTTATTCCGAGCTAAGGCTGCTCTACAGACGCACCCTAAATGTAAAGCCAAGTTAGCCACAACAAAAAAACTGGGACAATAAAAGGGAAAACTTAACTGAATTACAGGCAGTCCCCGAGTTACGCGGATCCGACTTATGTCGGATCCGCACTTACGAACGGGGCTTTCTCACCCCGGAGCTCGCAGGCAGTGGGACCGCCCAGAGCACAGCGGTCCTGCCACCTCGACCTCCGGGGTGAGAAAAGCTGCTCTGGGTGCCCCTGGTCTGCTGGTGCCCCTGGTCCCCAGCAGACCAGGGGCACCGGGAGCAAAGCGGCTTTGCTCCCCGTGTCCCTGGTCTGCTGGGGGGGGGGCCGCAGTTAGTGTGCCCCTTCCCTCTCCAGCAGACCAGGCTTTTGTTGTGGACCCTGGGGTAGAGCAGCTGGGGTGCTGCCGGGTTGGTCCTGCAGGGACCTACCTGGCAGCCCAGCTGTTCTGTCCCAGGCTCGAGATTCAGCCACTGTTGAAACTGATCAGTGGCTGATTCCAGGAAGCTGGGGGCAGAGCAATTCTGCCTTCAGCTTCCTGTAGTCAGCCCCTGGTCAGTTTCAGCAGCAGCGGCTGAATCTGGAGCCAGTTCCGACTTATATACAAATTCAACTTAAGAACAAACCTATAGTCCCTGTCTTGTACGTAACCCGGGGACTGCCTGTACTGAAAATTCCCTATCAAAGGCAACTGTTATTCAGGACAGCTGTTTTAGATACTGGAAAGCAACAGGGAAAGGTAAAGAATCACATCACTCTCACTCCTTAAGGAAATAAAACTATAGGATTTCTCATCATCCAGAGGCCACTCTTGGGAGATCCTTAGGACAGTACTGTTTGGCCTCTCTGGTATCTGTTCTGTCACCCTCTGGCTATATTGACACTTTTAAGTGAACATTTGATGACACACACAAATGCAGGGCGTACATGACAAGTTGAATGAATCTTGTGTAGGAGGCCTGGCAACCAGCATGTAAACTCCTGCTTCGGAGAGGCAGATCTGGCCCTTTGGGTCTCTGGTTGCCTTGAAATCCAGAAGGGCTAAATGGACAGGAAGAATGCCTGGAAAGGATTGTTAGCCAACAGAGCTACTTAGCATCCTGCCGCTTGTTTCCAAGAATGCAGTAGAAAGGGGACATTAATGAAATCAGAGGAAGTCCAAAGGATTCAAAGCTTTCATTCAGAAAAGAAGCAGAAGCCTCTTGAGAAGAAGTGATGAGTTGCTTTCCAGTGAAAGAGTAACTTTTGTGCCAGACCTTTAAAGCCTATTTATTTTTCAATAGGTGGTATCTGCCTCTATGCCATTGCCACAAATGAGAGAGACAGTTGCCCCCACACTTGCAGCTTCAGATACTCAATGCCCTGGCCAATGCAGAGGCTGAACTGACATAGCATTCTCTTGCCATCAAGGAAAAACAAATCTCTTGGCTTCAAGAACTCCAACAATTGTCCCATAATCCCCATGCCTCCAGCTCCATTCTCCTTTCACCACAGGAAAAGCAAAGCATAAATCTGTCAGCCTCTTTTTAAGTGTCCGGAGCCCACCAGCAGTAATGGATAATAGCATCCATGACTATGCAGGTTACTTACATGACACGCATTACCAGGGTACCTTAACACCTCACAGTCTTTGCTGTATTTATCTTCACAACACCCCCATCTGGCAAAGCAGTGCTAGTCTTTAATTAGCTCTGCATATTCACATGCTGCTGCTTGGTGCTGTCCAATTCCATTTATCCCCATTTTAAAGATGGGGAACTGAAGCACAGAGAAATTAAGTTTGCTGCAGAACAAGGACCTAAACCCACGTGTCTCAGTTCCTATACTAGTGCCCAAACCACTGGGCCATCCTTCTTCTTCTAAGCACAGATGTCTGTTAAGGCTTGTTTGTGCAGCACTGAACCCTGGCCACACAGATTATTTCAATGGGAGTTCTTACTCAGCAATACAGGAGCATTTCACTCAGTATGAACTTTTAAAAATTAAATTAATGCCAAATAGAAAAAGCACAATCTTTCTGTTTAACAGAATCTGTACTGAAGAACCAGATTCCTCCACTTAATTTTATCATCCCAACTAAAAGCTGCATTATTGTTCAGACAGATTCCAAGGAAGATGGACATGCAAGAAACATTTCAAACCCTGACAGCTGTCACCATGGATTTTATGAATAGAAGCACTTCTCTTTTCTAAACTAAACAAACTTGGGTCAGGAATGATTTAGATGGTGCTTGGTCCTGTTGTGAGTGTAGGTGACTAGACTTGATAAACTCTCGATGTCCCTTCCACTTCCAGTATTCCATTGTTCTAGAACAAAATTAAAATCAAACTATGGAGAAGTCCCCCAAATAACTGGTAGGATATCTAGCAGAGCTACTTAAGAACCTAAGAACTACCATACTGGATGAGATCAAAGGTCTATCTAACCCAGTCTCCTGTCTTCTCACAGTGTCCAAAGCCAAGTGCTTCAAAGGGAATGAATAGAATAGGCAATCATCAAGGGATGCATATTCTGCCACCCATTTCCAGCTTCTGGCAAAGTGAGACTAAGAATATGATAGAGTCCTATAAAATCATGACTGGTGTGGAGAAAATGAACCAGGAAGTGTTATTTACCCCTTCTCATAACACAAGAATTAGGGGTCACCAAATGAAATTAATAGACAGCAGGTTTAAAACAAGCAAAAGGAAGTATTTTGTCATACAACACACAGTCAGCCTGTGGAAATCTCTCAGAGGATGTTGTGAAGGTCCAGGCTATAACAAGGTTAAAAAAAGAACTAGATAAATTCATGGAGGATAAGTCCAACAGTGGCTATTAAGGAGGATGGGCAGGGATAGTGTCCCTAGCTAATGAATACAAGAAAACACTATTTAAAAATTCCCCAATATTCTTATGGTTCATCATTACAAATGCATTTCTCCTCAGCTGGTCCAGTGACAGAATTAGCTCAGTGCTCCACTAACCCAGAAGACCAAGTATCTGGCATGAACTCTGCTGCCTTGGCTAGCCCTTGCTGAGAGGAAAATTACCAAAAAAACCCAGACCATTCTCCTCCATGAAATGAATGCTATCCCCACAGTGCTCACTTGTTCAGGTCCACACTGGCAGATAACCGACAGCAGCTGTTATTCTGAAATAACTTTGCTGTGTGGACACACTCTATCTGACCATGTAATTACAGATTGCAATGAATGCACAAGGGGGGAGACAACTATAAATATGGCGTTTTCCAATTTTTTGTAAAAAATTAGAAAAAGGGAAATTATTTTCACCTTTTGCTACTATTTTTCTCCGGAGAAAAATGGAGAAAGTTAGACTCCTTAGGCTACGTCTACACTGGCCCCTTTTCCGGAAGGGGCATGTAAATTTCAGCAGTCGTCGTAGGGAAATCCGCGGGGGATTTAAATATCCCCCGCGGCATTTAAATAAAAATGTCCGCCGCTTTTTTCCGGCTTTTAAAAAAGCCGGAAAAGAGCGTCTAGACTGGCCCCGATCCTCCGGAAAAAGTGCCCTTTTCCGGAGGCTCTTATTCCTACTTCAAAGGAAGTGGAATAAGAGGAAGTAGGAATAAGAGCCTCCGGAAAAGGGCACTTTTTCCGGAGGATCGGGGCCAGTCTAGACGCTCTTTTCCGGCTTTTTTAAAAGCCGGAAAAAAGCGGCGGACATTTTTATTTAAATGCCGCGGGGGATATTTAAATCCCCCGCGGATTTCCCTACGACGACTGCTGAAATTTACATGCCCCTTCCGGAAAAGGGGCCAGTGTAGACGTAGCCCTTAAAATGAGAGAGAGGGATTTTTTCAAAACTTTCAACACAACATTTTAAAAATTCTGTTCCAAATGGAGTAGAAAAATGACAGATTCTGGCAAAAAAAAAAATCCCCTTCTCTCACAAAAACATACTTTTTCTATGAAAATTAGTGTTTGTTATCTACCTCTCCCCCTGTTTTTTTATAATGTTATTGTCCAGTTACTAATTTGGCACATTGACAATATTTTCCTAAAGAAAGCATGTGTGAGAAAGAAAGTGACACTTTTTAAATAGGCTGTAATTCAGCCAAAACTGAATCATACTTCCCGGGTCAAAAAAAAGGAGTCATATTGCTAACCCCAAGTCTTTGTAATTCAGGGCTGCAATTAATGGAGGAGTCAGAACTTATTTTATAGGGAGAGTGTTAGACAAAGTCCATATATGGGTTGCTATCAGCTCCTCATACAAAAAAATAACCTTGAAGGCTAAAAATATCCAGCGTAGTGGGGCCAGGAGAATCCTTGGATTTATGAAATAAACAATTCATTGTGTCCAGCGCTGGTCTTAGAATTCCAAGCACAAGTCTGATAACTTCCTCCTAATGGCCGTTTATCAACATGACAGAAAAAACCCCACCACGTAATTTGTCATTTTTGCTCAAACAAGGCAGGCAGCAGACAGGAACAGCAGGCAGCATGTCAGCCAGAGTGGAGGGAAACTGCGTGGGAAGACTGCACTGCACCTGAATGCAATATGCCTGGCTCCAATTGGTGCTATTAGTTCACTTTCAAGAGGACAGGAAATCACGCAGATAACAGAATTTAATCCAGGCCACCAAAAACAAACAAACAAACAAACAAACAAACAAACAAAAACAGCTCATGTCAGGGTTGTGGGACCAAACTTATTTCTTTCAAAGAATTCCCTTCCACCCCCGCATTTCCCCTTACATGTGTCAATTCCACAAACCACCACCATCCTTGCTTCCACGTTCCTCTTTAAGAGCTCAATGAAGTCAATGGGACATTGGTTCAGGCCCTTCGACTTGTTTCTTCTGTGATGCCCATCAAAATGATCCAACCCAAGCATGACAAATCCTTCTAGGTTATTCCTTCCTGTGAGCTTCCTAAGATGTCCTACCTTGTCTGTGTCTGTCTACGAGGCTGTTATCTCCTGCCCTTGAGTTTATGTTCTGAACAGTGCAGAGCTCACACTGTTAGGCTACGTCTACACTACAACGTTAATTCGAACTAACTTAGTTCGAATTAGTTAATTCGAACTAACGGATCCAGACAAAAAACTAGTTCGAATTAGCATTTTGCTAATTCGAACTAGCATGTCCACATTAAGTGGACCCTGAACCGGGGTTAAGGATGGCCGGAAGCAGTGCCGGCAGGGCATCAGAATAGGACTTAGAGCGTGGAGCTGCTGTCTCAGGTTAGCCGAGGGCTGTGCTTAAAGGGACCCGACCCCCACCCCGGACAGACAGTTCTCAGGGGTGCCCCGCTTGCAAAGGGGTGCCCCGCTTGGATTGCCCAGACTACCCACACTGGGCACATCACAGCACTCGGCCATCAGACCGGCTGCACTTGCCGCAGGCTGCCATCTGGGGAGAAAGGTCAGTTGGGGGGCTGCAGGAGAGCATCCACCCCCAGAAGCCCGCAGAGCCAGCACAGTCCTCCCCATCGGGGGCGCGTACCCCATTCCTCCCTCACCTCCTTCCACTTACCCTTCCCTAGCCCCTCTTCTTGATGTACAAAATAAAGAAAACGTGTGGTCAAAAATAGAATCTCTCTTTATTGAACAAAACTCAGCGAGACTGGGAAAAGGAGGTGGGAGAGGGGAAGAGAGAGGGTGGGAGAGGGGAGGGCAACTAAAATGATCAGAGGTTTGGAACAGGTCCCATATGAAGAGAGGCTAAAGAGACTGGGACTTTTCAGCTTAGAAAAGAGGAGACGGAGGGGGGACAGGATAGAGGTCTCTAAAAGCATGAGTGGGGTGGAGAGGGTGCATACAGAAAAGTTCTTCATTAGTTCCCATAAAGAAGGACTAGAGGACACCAAAAGAAAGGAATGGGTAGCAGGCTTTAAACTAGTAACAGAAAGTTGTTCTTCACAAAGCAAAGAGTCAACCTGTGGAACTCCTTGCTGCAGGAGGCTGTGAAGGATAGAACTAGAACAGAGTTTAAAGAGAAGTGAGATAAAGTGATGGAGGTTGGGTCTATGGAGTGGCATTAGCCAGGGGGTAGGAATGGTGTCCCTGCCCAAAGTTTGTGGAAGGCTGGAGAGGGATGGCACGAGACAAATGGCTTGGTCACTGTCTTCGGTCCATCCCTTCCAGGGTCCCTAGGGTTGACCGCTGTCGGCAGACAGGCTACTGAGATAGATGGACCTTTGGTCTGACCCAGTATGGCCATTGTAAGCTCAGGGTCGGGGGTCTCAGTGGACCACCTTGATTTTCATGCAAACCTGCTCCTGGGTGGCCAGGCTGGCAGCTCCCCTGCCCTAGACGGCCACTTCCCTGTGCCTAGTGCCGAGGTCATGGACGAGGTCCATGATATCCGCACTAGCCCAGGTGGGGGCCCGCCTCTTGTGGTCCTGGGCAAGCTCCCGGGAGCCGCCAGCCTGGTCCCGGGAAGAGGGGGAGGGCTGGGGGGCATCGGGTGGCTGTCTCGAGCCGTGCCAGGTGCAGGGTCTGCTAGCTGGGTGCTGGCAGGCTTGCACCTGGCACGGGCACCGTAGCCAGCCCGTGCCCCTTTAAGGGGTCCGGGGCCGGGAGGGGGCAATAGAGTTTCTCTGGTGTTGGCCAGAGTGGCCACCAGGGAAAGCTGGAGAGGGCTAGCCTCCCACTAGTTCGAATTAAGGGGCTACACAGCCCTTAATTCGAACTAGTAAGTTCGAACTAGGTTTAATCCTCGTGGAATGAGGATTACCTAGTTCAAACTAAGCGCTCCGCTAGTTCGAATTAAATTAGAACTAACAGAGCGCTAGTGTAGCGCCTATCAAAGTTAGTTCGAACTAACGTCCGTTAGTTCGAACTAACTTTGTAGGGTAGACGTACCCATAGTGTTTAATGGAGCAAATCCAGCTCATCTTCCACATGCCAAGTAGCCACTCTTACCAAGTAGGGTGTGTCCCCTACTCATGGTCCCACAGATAAAGCTGTTTCACACTACTTTTACGTTGTATCAAAATAAAGGCAACTGTAGAATAGGTATCAAATGCTTTCTCAGCTGTCACTTAGGTGGATCTGGGAGGGGAATGTGAGCTTGATTTTTCAAGGCTGGGTCTTTTCTGCACTCAGACAATGTTTAAACAGATGCCGAGACTTCCCAACAGTTTCACTAGCAGTGGCAATAAAATGCCTCCTCTACTGGTTGTACAGCAGAGGGATACTGAGCCCTCCGCATTACCCTATTCCATAACCAGTAAATGAATCTTATATATCCACCAACAAAATGCCTGGACTGATAAGATAACTACACAGCAATGAAGTGTGAATATCTTTGCAACCAGTTCTATGTTCCCATATAATCTGGCAAATACACTGCAAACAGTTTGTTTAATTGATTTTTTTAAACTCCCAGTCTACCATGTTTTTCCACACAAAATAACCATTTTGAGACCCTCACTTACTGCAGATCAATTGTATAGAAGGAGCGCTCTCTTCGGGGCATCATTAGCAACATTAAAATGATGAGTAGCTAAGGCTTCCATTTTATTTCGCGACACACTGAGAAGTGAGATGGTTCTAGAGTATACAGGCTGTTTATATGAAACCGCTGATAGCATGAGTCTAGCCATATGGTGGGAGAGCATGTGTCAGTGGCTAGGGCCAGCCAGCCATTAAAGTCTGGGGGATTAGTCCAGGCCTTCTCAGTCTAAACAGTTTGCTGAGAGGTGCTGATGGGAGAATCAATACAGTTTCACTTGTTCTCCTCCCTTCGTTGGAACACATTGCTTCAGTGCTCAGGACTGATCACTGCCTAAGCTCTAGTAGGAGACAGACTGAGAGAGGTTTACTGAGGACCGCCATCCCCATCAGTGGGGCTCCAGCCATGGCAGCAGTTCCATTCAGACTGTAGATACGCTTCAGGTAGAACAGTAAGCACTATAGGGAACACAACAAGGCCAGGTAAAGTAATATAAGGATGCTGTGGCATCTAGGGGTCCCTGTCTGGATCATAATCCCAGCCAAGACTTCCTTGAGGGAGTTCGTCTGAAAAATCTGCTCTCCTGCACCATGCACTCAGGTGGCTCTCTCCTTTCAGCTGCTCTCTCCACACCTCTCAAGCTCTTGCAGATGAAGCAAGCTGGGAATGACCGAGATCATGGCAGCTCATTAACCCTTGCCCAGCCAGTGTGGTGTCTGTACCCCATCACACGCTCAGACAGTTGTTTCAAGCATTCTACAATGAAGATTAAAAGTGCACTTTCCAAATTCAAGGGCACTGTCTGTCACAGTCCCTTACAAGTGTTTTACTCACACTGAAGGTCTGAACTTCTCTATCCCCATGCACAGCACATGTTACCTTCCCTTCACAGATGGGGAAATTGAGGGTCAAAAAGGTAAACAGAAAATTGATGGAAGAGCTGAGACAGGAAATCAATTCCAGGCTCCTCAGTCATGCACTGTGAATATAACACCTAACCTAATCTAATTCAATTCTAGGAATTTCTATATGCACCGTCACATCATCTTCTCAAGATGGCACTGCCTGCCTCCCAGAATATTGGGTCACTGTTCAACAAGCGACTGGAAGTTTGTCCTGAAATAACTCCTAATAAACCCCACCACCCTCAGCCTATGTTCCTACAGCTAGTAGCAGGGTTGGTCCTCCAGCAAGGTTCTTAGTACACTTTAAAATTCTGGTGTTTGGGGATGCACTAAGAAAATGTCCTGTAAATACCATAATCTTATTATGAAGTCATCTTTTTTTCTATAAGGAGAAGGGGAAAATCAGATTCAGTCTAACAGAAAAAGGGATGGGCCAAAGCATTAGGAACTAGAGGGGGTGGGTTAAATTGCATCAATCTCAATCCCTGAAGTCACGAACCAAAAAGCCTTGTGTGGCTACCAGATTGTGGGATGGTGTATTTTGCGGGGAATCACACGATGGCCACATCTGAGAGTTCAACTTACTTTTTCAACTTACTCTTTCAAGCATTTGCGTATTTGTTTTTTAAAGGGGCTGAAATGAACTGTTGTCCCTCCTCCCTATGGATCTGACTCCCCATGTTGCGTTATTGACTGAAATTTAAAGTGCCCCAGTGGATTTCTTGTTTTTGTCCTAATTCAATATACATGGTCCATTGCTCCGTTAATCTAGCATGAATAACATACATTATAAATGTCTTTGTAATTCACAGGTTATCAGATCGTCTCTTGGGATATTTATCACAGTTCCTTTGTAAAACCTTGGACTAGGCTGCATATATTATCTATATTTTATCTCACTATGCGGTCTTCCAACAAGGCAGTTTCACCTGCTATCAGTTCTTGTCATCTGTGGGGAGGAGGGCAGAATGCACTCATGAAAGCTAAATGCTTATGTGTGCTGACAGCTTATCCAGGGTAATCTGAACAGAGCAGGAAGAAAAAGAAACACCTCTAATGTGACTGTTTTACAGCTGCACAACAGGCTAAATGATCAGCTGGATAAATGGAACTACACATGTTTACACCAGCTAAAGACTGGCCCAACAGTTGTAAGTACTGTACAGAGGCACAGAACTGTCACCATTTCAAAGGCTTCTTTAACAGTGATGGCTTGTAATAATGCTGAATGGTTCCTATCCTGAGCTGCAGAAAACCTTCAGAAAGACAGACAGTTTTACACAGCCATAGCCTTTTACATAGGTGTAAAAGAAGGAAAATCAGGCCCACATTCGGATTCAAGAAGGCCCATTTTATCTGAGTCCCACTCACATGGCAACGGCGCAGCCATATCGTGTTATAACTTCATGTGACTTAGTTCAGCCACTTGTTATTCTGCTCAGTGCTGGAATTAGTGGATGAAATGTTTGTAACCTGAGATATGCACAAGGCTCTTCATTTTTGGTATTTACCAACTTTCCTCATTTGTTTTTCAAATCCCCCCCCCCCCCGGATTTTGAAAGATCAGTATTCAGATTTGATTCATTTTCACCCAAATTTTGGCTTGTTTGGAACCTGGGAATTTTGTTTGCAGCAGAAGCAGAGTGAAGTCTCCAGCTCCCTGCATGCCAATCACTGCAGCTCTTGCTTCCTCTTCCTCCCCCACTACACAAAGGAAGCAGAGAGGGATGCACTGAAGGGCTGGGCTCAAGAGGAGAGCAGAAGGCTGCACTCAGTAAGGACTGCCCCCCTCCCTCCAGGCAGAGCCGCCTCCTAAGCTGGTTCTTCACTACGGTCCTGCCACTAACTCAGCATGGTGGGGGAGTGAGACAGGCAAGGAGCTGGGTCTCAGCAGCTGAAACCACCTAATCACTGCAGCAGCAGGCCTGCAGGGAATGAGTACTTCCTCATGTGCTTCATCATGAGTACACCCCACTGCCCTCCATGGAGTGCCGGGCAGGCTCTCTCCACCTCTCCTCCTGCCCTTCAAGTTCACACATCACTGGAAAATCCAGACCCTAGTTTCTACTGAATAACACAATTTATCACCATAACTTTGTACCACCGGCATCCTTCGCAATACTCTTCATGACCGTCCTTAGTTATTCACACTGCTTTTACCTCTTGGCTTCATTACAGCAATGAGATACACCTGGGCACAAAACCATCAGCACACAGGAAACGCTAGCTAGTACAGAGAGCACAACACACCAGTCCATTGCTCTGTCTGCTGGCTTTCCATAGACTTTCAAAGAAGGTCAGGCTCTTGGTCTTTATCTGCAATGTGTTCTCTGGCTTGGGTCCAGGGTACTATAAGACTATCTTGAAAGCTCTAGGACGAAGACCACAGCTGACAACTTTGTTTCTCTGGCCCAATGGAACTCTCAACAATAAGAATAAAGCTTGTTTGTGCCAGAGATGGAACTTTCCCCGGGGTTGCTCCGAGACTGTGGAAGGAACAGGCTGTAGGCCCCAGGATCGAAGGACCATCACAAACCTCACCCCTTTCCGTTTCTAGAACAAGGCACATTTCTTTGACCTTGCCTTCTCTGACAGTGGACATGCTTCTCTCTCTGGGGAAAGAGGTGGGAGAACAAACTGCACGTGACAGATGTGCAGCCACGTTATTTAATGCACAGCTGGAAGGCGCTGTAGTAATATGATGCTGAGATCAGTATAAAACACTTATACCGAATAGAACAGAACTGAAAAAACAGAAATCGAAAATACCACTTGTGTGTGCAACATGAACACATTAAGATGAACCCCTGCATTTCCTGATTTGTTTTGAAATGTGAGTTTATTTATTATTTTAAATCTAAATAAATAAAATTTAAATAAAGATGCCTATCCAAGGCTTTTGGTGTTCACTATCGTGACACAATAAATACAATTACATTAAATCTCCGTAGCTTTAAAACGATCAGTTCCACAGGAACTCAAACCAGCCGTCCGGTCACCTATTCCCCTTTTGATGTGTGCATACTGCAGTTATACTCCAGGGCTCAGGCTGTGGAATTATAAAATTGCAGTGTAAGTGTTTAGGCTTGGCCTGGAACCTGCCTGTATTCTGGGACACCACAAAGGGCTCCAGCCTGAGGCCAAACTTGTACCCAAACTTACAGCCCCATAGCCTGAGCCCTGCAAGCCTGAATCAGCTGACACAGGTCAGCTGTAAGCATTTTCATTATCTAGGATGCCCACTCCTCAAGCCCTCTCAAAAAATCCGGATTCTTTTGCAGAGTGCCAGAAAGACAGCAAATTCAGACTCTCCCGCACTTGGGGGAACAAGTTCTCCAGTCTCAACACTCTCACAGAAAACATCTCACCAGTTGCCGCTTCTCTTTCATAAAAAGGGGGATCCGGCTAGCTAACCACAGCTGTGACAGTATGGTACAGGGAGAAGGGTAGTCTGCCAGGTAGGGTATCCCAGACCTTTTAGGGCTTAATTAGGTCACACGACCAACACCTTAACCTCCACTTAGAAGCCCAGGGGTAGCCAGTGCAGATCCCAGCTCACTGGTGTCATAATGTAGCATTTTTCATGCAATAAATATTTCAGCTAAACACAATGTAATTGAAAAACAACATTCAAAGCAGTGGGGAGAAGAGCTGCAGGAGAAGTAAAAAAAAGGTCAAAGACATGTTGGACAGATCTCTCCTACCTCCGGTCGTTTCTCCTTCTTCTGAATAATTTTTTGGTGTGTGCAATTTCAGCTTCATGTGGCAATGGATGATAACCCTGGTAAAAAGAGGGGGGGAAAACACAATTGTGAAATGTGAGAACTAGGAGGCAGTGATGTTTAAGTAGTCAGAACAGGGTACAGTGTTCGAGTCCCGTTCCATGGATGCGGCTAAACAACATATAGCTTTTTAAAGAGACAAGGAGTGAGGTAGAAGAGCTTTGCGTCACTCGAAAGCTTATCTCTCTCACCAACAGAAACTGGTCCACTAAAAGATATTTCCTCTCCCAGCCTGTCTCTCTAATATCCTGGGACTGAAACAGCTACAACGACACATGTGCTGCTCCTTGTCAGTCCTATACAATATGAAAATTGGTAGAACAGATTAAATCTTATAAATGCCTCTCTCCCTCAACTTGCAGATCTGTAAAACCATGCAAAGGCACAATTATTTCAGGTTCTGAGGCGAGTTAATCTAAGCCATCTGAAACACTCAGATGAATATTGTTCACCAACACACATTTAAGAGACTGTTATTAATGGCACCCGATATCTTATTCACTGGGAATTCGGATGCTCATGCCACTGACATACCATTTTTACCACTCTGCTGCTATGCTTTCATGACAAGACATCCACTCTTTTTTATTTTAAACTCAGCAGTAAAAATTTACAACATTTCTCTGGAAACATGAGGAACTAAATTTAGCCGACAGAGCACTGGCATGGGGGTTCAGCATCAGGGTGACATCTTGTGCAACTTCACGAGTGACACTGTCCTCCTCCCGTCCCCACAACTTCATTTTCAGATTATGGTTCCTTGGAAGACAGCAATACTTCTCTCTCTGTGCCCTAATCCACTCCCCACATGCTTCTGTGATAGGTTAACTTCCACATGAACTGCAGATGCTGTATACTACAAGACAATGCAGACATCACCCTTGTAACTCCTTACAGCACCTACTATCTGGGATAACTAGTTAGGGAGACTGTGTCGCTTAGCTATCAGAACAAGCCACTCAGAATCAGCACACTCCTAGGCTCTATTTCCTGGCACCCCACTTATTCACTCTTTTAGCACAAGCAAGTCAATACCCAAGTTATATACTTAGTGCTCACAAAGCATTTTTCCATCCTCACAGTGCTTTACCGTCATTAATTCATCTAGACAACACCTCTCTCCCATAGGGACAAATTATCCCCATTAAACAGATGGGGAAACAACGAGGGCCGTCAATCAACCTGCGTTAATGCCTGCAATTAACACAGGACAGGATTAACGCATTCTTTTTTTAATGCGTTAATGCTGCACTGCCCCTTGGAAGTGCCAAGCCGAGCTGGGAATCAGCTGCAGTCCCCAGCTGACCCCCTGCTCCGCTGTTGCAAAGCCCCTTTGAAGTGCAGGAGCAGAACTTTGCAACACGGAGCCGGGGATCTGCTGGAGTACCCAGCTGATCCCAGGCTCCTAATGCACTGCCCCTTTAAGGTGACAAAACGGCACTTCACAAGGGCAGTACCCAGCTGATCCCCGGTTTCGTGCTGCAAAGTCACTTTGAAGTGCTGCTCCGACACTTCAAAGGGGTTTTTCAACAGTGGAGCCGGGGATCTGCTGGAGTCCCCAGCTGAACCCAGGCTCCTCATGGCTGCCCCTTGGAAACGCCGCTCCAGCTGATCTCAGGCTCCATGCAGTCCTGCCCCATTGAAACGCCACTACGGCGTTTCAAAGGGGAGGTGCATGCGATTAAATTTTTAATCACTTGACAGCCCTAGAAACAACCAATGCACAGGCTGATAAGTGATTTGCTCAGCCAAGTTAATGGAAGAGCTGGGATTATAACCCAGGGTCCTGACTCTCAATTCTGTCCCCTATCTAGTAGACTACGCTGTGCTTGCTTGTTGACTCAATTTGCCCATGGGAATATGGGGATGACTTTACTTACTTTCCTCCTAGGGGTATTGTGAGGCTTCATTAATGCTCGCAGAGAGCTTTGAGGTTCTTGGATGAAAGGCACTATCCCACAAAGTGTTATTTATTTTCTTTGATCTACAAAGCCATGATAACCACCAAAGGCAGTAAAAATCTTTTATTTATGCACTAAATACTTCCCAGGCTGGCAATAAAAACTCTGTAAAAATTACTCTATTTCCATAACAATCCATCTTTTCCGCTGAGTTACAGTCTCTGCCTCAAAACTAGTGAATTACCACGTATGAGAGGCTACCAGAAAATGACATGCATATGGGAACAGTATATCTCAGCATGCAACCACTTTTTGTTACACTGGCATGACACCACACACCTACCACACTTCACCAAGTGCCCTTTCTCCCAACACATCCTTAAAATTATTAGAGTTTACTTAATAGCAACAACACTTTGAGAAAGAGCCTCATAGGAGGCTAAAGAATTGCAATTTTTTAATGAACATTAATGAATTTAGCCTCACAACCTGCCTGTGAGCTAGGCCAGCATCTTAGCATCATGCATTTTATGATAATCAGGAGTGTTATGATAATCAGGTCTGAGCACTTGGGTAACACAGTCCGGAGAACTTCATCAAGTGGTACTAACTTTTGTTTGAGCTACAGTACTTGTTTAAGAAAGACATCCTGTCCTAATCTGAAGGCTTCACATGAGGAGGAATCTATCACATCTGTAGGTAAATTATTCCAAAATGTTTACACTTTGGCTGCGTCTAGACTGGCATGATTTTGCGGAAATACTTTTAACGGAAAAGTTTTTCCATTAAAAGTATTTCCACAAAAGAGCGTTTAGATTGGCACGGATGCTTTTGCACAAAAGCATCCATGCCCAGTATAGACGTGCTTTTGCGCAGGAAAGCTCTGATGGCCCTTTTAGCCATTGGGCTTTCTTGCACAAAAAAGTAAGGTCCTGTCTACAATGGCCCTCTTGCGCAAATATTCTTTTTTTGCGCAAAATCTTGCCAGTCTAGACGCACACTTTGAGTTTGCCTAGCTTCAATTTCCAGCATTAGGATCATGTTATGTGTCTGTCTGCTAGATTAAAGAATCCTCTGCTACATATTCCTTATGTAGCTATAGCTCACATGAAAGTCATACAATCACAGACTCATGGAATCATGGAATTGGAAGAGTCCTCAGGAGGTCACTGAATCCAACCCCCTTCCCAAAGCAGGACCAACCCTACATTATTCCAGCCAGGGCTTTGTCAAGACAGGACTTAAAAACCTCTAGGGATGAAGATTCCACCACCTCCCTAGGTAACACATTCCAGTGCTTCACCACCCTCATAGTGAAATAGTTTTTCTTAATATCTAACCTAGATCTCCCACACTGTAACTTAAGGCCATTGCTCCTTGTTCTGCCCTCCATCACTACTGAGAACAGCCTCTCTCCATCCTCTTTGGAACCTCCCTTCAGGAAGCTGAACGCTTCTGTCAAATCCCCCCTCACTCTTCTCTTCTGCAGATTAAGTAAGCCCAAATCCCTCTGTCACTCCTTGTAGGTCATATGCTCCAGCCCCCCTAATCATTTTGATTGCCCTCTGCTGGACCCTCTCCAATGTGTCCACATCCTTTCTATAGTGGGGGGAGGGCCCAGAATTGGACGCAATACTCGAGATGTGGCCTCACCAGTTTCGAATAAAGGGGAATAATAACTTATCTAGATCTGCTGGCAATGTTCCTTCTAATGCACCCTAATATAATATTAGCCTTCTTGGCTAGAAGGGCACACTGTTGCCTCCTATCCAACTTCTCACCCACTGTAAGGACCCCCAGCTGACTTACTGCTTAGCCAGTTGGTTCCCAGCCTGTAACAGTGCTTGGGATTCTTCTGTGCCAAGTTCAAGATTCTGCACTTGTCCTTGTTGAACCTCATCAGATTTCTTTTGGCCCAATCCTCCAATTTGTCTAAGTCACTCTGGACCCTATCCCTATTCTCCAACATATCTTCCTCTCCCTCTAGGTTGGTGTCATCCACAAACTTGCTGAGGGTGCAATCCATCCCCTCGTCCAGGTTATTAATAAAGATGTTGAACAAAATCAACCCTAGAACTGATTCTTGGGGCACTCTGCTTAAAACCACTGACAGCCAGCCATCGGACCATTGATCACTACCCATTGAGCCCGACAATCTAGCCAGCTTTCCAGCCACCTTACAGTGTATTTAAACAATCCATACTTCCTTAACTTGCTGGCAAGAATATTGTGGGAGACTGTATCAAAAGCTTTGCTAAAGTCAAGGTATATCACATCCACCGACTTCCCCATGTCCACAGAGCCAGTTCCCGCATCATAGAAGCTAATCAGGTTGGTCAGGCATGACTTGCTCTTGGTGATCCATATTGACTATTCCTGATCACTTTCCCCTCCTCCAAGTGCCTCAAAACTGATTCCTTGAGGAATTACAGGCATCTTGATACAGGCTAATGTGCCTGTAGAAATCTTTCTTGTTACCCTTCACATCCATTGCTAGTTGCAATTCCAATTGTGCTTTCATCTTTCTGATTGCTCCCCTGTATTCTCGAGCATACTCTTCCCTAGTCATCTGACCAAGTTTCCACTTCTTATACACTTCCTTTTTGTGTTTAAGCTCGCCAAGGATTTCCCTGGTAAGCCTCCCTGGTCGTTTACCACATTTGCTTTTCTTAGTGTGCATCAAGATGATTTGTTCCTGTGCCTTCAATAAGGCTTCTTGAAAATACTGCCAGCTCTCCTGGACTCCTTTCCCCTTCATGTTAGTGTCCCAGGGGATCCTGAACATCAGTTCTGTAAGGGAGTCAAAGTCTGCTTTTCTGAAGTCCAGGATGTATATTTTGCTGCTCTCCTTCTTTCTTCCTTTGGTCAGGATCCTGAACTCGACCATCTCATGATCACTGCTGCTGCCCAGGTTACCACCCACATCTACTTCTCCTACTAGCTAAGTCATTTCTTAACCTCCTCTTTCATCATTTTCTGGACTGAGACACTGATGGAGAAACAGGTTACATGACTCAGCCCAGGTATAAGTAAATTTGAGGAAGATCTAGGGCAAGAAACCGTTTCCCCAATTTCCTATTATGTTTTTAACCACACGATCTTCTCTCCTTTCTTGAAATCCATATCAAGATGCCCGTAATACACAGATGTCACAATCTCCGCTACAACATACAAGTAGTGACAATATGTGTTGCTAAAACCCAACATGAGATGACCTTGTGTTTGTTTGCCAGCAGATTAACCTTGGACCAATGGGGCTGCTGTGTAATTCAACAAAGTAAAACATCATGGTGTTCTGCAGTAACTTGCCATAAGGCCATTCACGTAGCATCACAAATACCGTACTATTCATGCTTGCTAGATCTTGCCTCAACTCCACACAGCACACCACTGATTAAAGGGAAAAATACTTTGCTGACAAACCCTGTAGAAAGGCAGCAGTGCTGTGAAGTTTGAGGACTTTACACTATGGCAATTTTATAAAACTCAGATTAATGGAGGCAAACAGTTAATATTCCTCTCTGGCAAGTACAAAGCCTCATAATCCAATTTCTGCAGGATTTAAAAGTTTTCATTAAATATTTAAGACTCCAGCCCTTCCAAATGTAAACTCAGCATAAACTGCTGCACTGCTGCATGTCTTCCTCCTCACATGGCAGCTCCACTGTTCCTTAGGACTTTGCCAACCGGCAGTACAGCGAAATTATCAAAACTCTGGTCATAGCGTGACATGCGTAAGACAGAACAATGACATTTGAGGGGGCCTTTTATTCTACAAAGGATCTGGACATGTCTAGAGTGGAGAAAATTCTAAGTCCCTCTGGCTGTGTCTAGACTGGCAAGTTTTTCCGCAAAATCACATGATTTTGCGGAAAAACTTGCCACCTGTCTACATTGGCCACTTGAATTTCTGCAAGAACATTGACAATCTCATGTAAGATTGTCAGTGTTCTTGCGGAAATACTGTGCTGCTCCCGTTCGGGCAAAAGCCCTCTTGCACAAATCATTTGCGCAAGAGGGCCAGTGTAAACAGCACAGTACTGTTTTCCACAAAAAAGCCCTGATCGTGAAAATGGCGATCGCGACTTTTTTGCGGAAAAACGAGTCTAGATTGGCCCCGGACGCTTTTCCGCAAAAAGTGCTTTTGCGGAAAAGCATCCTGCCAATCTAGACGTGCTTTTCCGAAAATGCTTTTAACGGAAAACTTTTCCATTAAAAGCATTTTTGGAAAATCATGTCAGTGTAGGCGTAGCCTCACAGGACACAGAATCCCTTTCTCATGGGGCACAACTCCCGTTTCTAGACCTAGTCATGAGACTTTTATGTTTTCTTGGGGAGGAGGAAGAGAGAAAGCCACTGCCCTGATTGTACCTATTCTAGGTCTCTAGCAGGGCTAATTTTGAGGAAAGAAAAATCTAGTATGGGGTGGGAGAAAGGGCACTATAGCAGGCTAATTTTTTTTTTAAAAAAAACAATAACTGGCAGTAGCTGCTCAGATATCTGGAATGTTAGAATAATTCTTGGACAGATGGTTTAGTGAACAGTCAAAAGGTGCATAATTTATCTGATGGTACACCATTTATCAGATGGCCATTGTGTGTGGCACACTCATATTTTTACACACAAACACATGTTCATGTACTTGTTTTTAAGGTGACTTTTCTGATGAAAACCTAGAACTAATGCATAGTTTTCCAGAAAACAAGGCAGGCCCATTTTTGGTAATCACACCTAATTGGGCGCACTCTTCCCATTCAGTATGAAGATGCAACTGACTGATGGGTAGCCAAATGGGCAAGTTTAGCAAAGCAGTGGACCAGGCAGGCAAACACTCTGTATTGTCTGCTATAAGAAAATCGGGATAGGAGGAGACCAGGTTAGTTTACAAGGTGAGCACATCAGTGAGTCAGTGGCTTCTCTGGTGGTCAGTAAGCAGCATGTGCTGGTCCACACAACAGTTTCAAAAAAAGGGGTTGGTTCAGTTCCTCTCAGGCCACAGAGTAGCTGCCATCGAAACTAACAAGCAGCCCCTACTGCTGCTGGACAAAGTGATTTTTTCATAGCCTGTTCTCATATATAATTTTAGATAAGATAAACATGTGTAACCTAGTGTGATTACTGAGCAATGCAAGTGGCACCTAGACCACAGCAACAGTTAAGATCAAGAGAACTCTACAGCATGGGCTGGGAGCCAGCTGACTTTTAGCTCAGTGGGTAGAGGCTCCTATACTCAGCTCCAGAGGTCCCAGGTTCAAACCTGCCCGGTGGCGGTTACACATGCACACAGTAAGAGGGTGTTCTGTCCCCTTTAAAGATAGTGGGCATCTGGGGCCAGTCAATGCTATCCCAAGGCTTGGCTCCCTGAGAAGAGCAGGTGTGTACTGACACACAGTTCCCTTAGGAATCTGGTGCACTGATGTTCTTTTGGGTCAAGTGGCAGTCTCATGACCAGCCACCATGTACATAAGACAAGTCTATAAGGGTATGTCTACACTAGAAAGTTAGTTCGAACTAACGGACGTTAGTTCGAACTAACTTTCCTATGCGCTACACTAGCGCTCCGCTAGTTCGAATTTGAATCGAACTAGCGGAGCGCTTAGTTCGAACTAGGTAAACCTCATTTTACGAGGACTAACGCCTAGTTCGAACTAGCTAGTTCGAACTAAGGGCTGTGTAGCCCTTTAGTTCGAACTAGTGGGAGGCTAGCCCTCCCCAGGTTTCCCTGGTGGCCACTCTGGCCAACACCAGGGAAACTCTATGCCCCCCTCCCGGCCCCGGACCCCTTAAAGGGGCACGGGCTGGCTACGGTGCCCGTGCCAGGTGCAAGCCTGCCAGCACCCAGCTAGCAGACCCTGCACCTGGCACGGAACAGAGCCACCCACCCGATGCCCCCCAGCCCACCCCCTCTTGCCGGGACCAGGCTGGCGGCTCCCGGGAGCTTGCCCTGGACCGCAAGAGGCGGGCACCTTCCTGGGCTAGTGCGGACATCGTGGACCTCGTCCACGATCTCCGCACTAGGCACAGGAAAGTGGCCGTCTGGGGCAGGAGAGCTGCCAGCCTGCCCACCCAGGACCAGGTGTGCATGAAAATCAAGGGGGTCCACTGAGACCCCCGACACTGAGCCCTGAGCTTACAATGGCCGTCCTGGGTCAGACCAAAGGTCCATCTAGCCCAGTAGCCTGTCTGCCCACAGCGGCCAACCCTAGGGACCCTGGAGGGGATGGACCGAAGACAATGACCAAGCCATTTGTCTCGTGCCATCCCTCTCCAGCCTTCCACAAACTTTGGGCAGGGACACCACTCCTACCCTCTGGCTAATAGGACTCCATGGACCCAACCTCCATGACTTGATCTCACTTCCCTTTAAACTCTGTTCTAGTTGTAGCCTTCACAGCCTCCTGCAGCAAGGAGTTCCACAGGTTAACTATTTGCTTTGTCAAGACGAACAACTTTCTCTTACTAGTTTCAAGCCTGCTACCCATTCCTTTCCTTTGGTGTCCTCTAGTCCTTCTTTATGGGAACTCAGGAAGAACTTTTCTGAATGCACCCTCTCCACCCAACCCCTGCTTTTACAGACCTCTATCCTGTCCCCCCTCCGTCTCCTCTTTTCTAAGCTGAACAGTCCCAGTCTCTGTAGCCTCTCTTCATCTGGGACCTGTTCCCAACCCCTGATCATGTTAGTTGCCCTCCCCTCTCCCAGCCTTTCTCTTCCCCTCTCCCACCTCCTTTTCCCAGTCTCCCCCAGTTTTTTTCAATAAAGACAGAGTCAATGTTGGAAAAAACGTTATCTTTATTTTGTACATCAAGAAGAAGGGGGGCTAGGGAAGGGCAAGTGGAAGGAGGTGAGGGAGGAATGGGGTACGAGCCCCCGATGGGGAGGACTGGGCTGGCTCTGCGGGCTTCTGGGGGTGGAAGCTCTCCTGCAGCCCCCCAATTACTCCCTCTCCCCAGATGGCAGCCTGCGGCAAGTGCAGCCGGGCTGATGGCCGAGTGGTGTGATGTGCCCAGTGTGGGCACTCAGGGCACTCCAAGCCAGAACTTCTTTGCAAGCGGGGCACCCCTTAGAACTGTGTGTCCGGGGTGGGGGTCGGGACCCTTTAAGCGCAGCCCTCGGCTAGCCTGAGACAGTATCTCCATGCTCTAAGTCCTCCTTTTATGCCCTGCCGGCACTGCTTCCGGCCATCATTAAGCCCTGTTCAGAGTCCACTCAATGTGGACTTGCTAGTTCGAACTAGCAAAACGCTAGTTCGAACTAGTTTTTAGTTCTAGATGCGTTAGTTCGAACTAGCTTAGTTCGAATTAACTAATTCGAACTAAGTTAGTTCGAACTAGCGCTGTAGTGTAGACGTACCCTAACTTAGCTTAGCAGAATAAAGATCATACCCCAGAGTTCCCAAGCAGAGGACTTAGGAGAGAGACCTGTAAGGCGTACAGTCTGCTGAGAGAGAAACCCAACTAAGAGGCCTACAAAGGATTGTGGAGCTCTGGCTGGGAGGTTGGAGGGACACTCTAAGGGAAATGAAGCCCTGGCAAAGGATGGGTAAGACATTTGAGCCTGGAGGGAAGACTGTAAAAGTGCTGAAGCTCACTGTAAATTGGAAGGGCTAATGGAGCCTAAGGAAGAGGGGTGGCAGGTTACGAGCATTATTTTATGGTAATTAACCAGACCCAGAAGGGGAGCAGTATTGTAAAGACAGCAGGTGTGGTGCTTTGATTGATCTGAGATAGGAAGGGAAACTGAGGCAGGAGACGGGTCTGAGGATGGACTACGTGAACCACGGCTATGTACAGAGGCATGCGTGCGCACACACGTCTGTCTGCATTTTAATCACATCATGAATCTGAGCAAATCTTAACTCCCAACAGCCCACACATCTGAGAAATGGGACAGCTTTCTATGTTGACACAGAACCATTTACATACCAAGTCCCATAAAGAGAATAAATCAAAATCTTTCAAGAACATGCTGACATTCGGCAGCAGCCGTGAAATCTGCCTCTTCTCTCCTCCCTCCCGCACCCAGCAAACCACACTCAATGCTGCATTGTCAGACTCATGAACTTATTAACTCAGGTTACCCTGGTTACTTGTTTGGGAAAGACTTAATGAAGTGGGGGTGGGAACATTTAAAGCCACTCTTACGGCATGTGTTGTTCCAGCATTTGCAGGCTTCATGTTCCGTAATGTCTGCATGGGAAATTATACTAATTCAACCACTCCTTCTGTCCATTTCACTTACAATGGTAAATCACAGGAAGAAAAATAGAATAAGCCAATTATGCCATCTACCTTCATGAAGTTAACATAGCCTGTCTGATTCCAGGGGCTCAGTCAAGGGACTCCTAAAAGCTACTTCCTTACAAATTAAATGGTCTTAACTCAGCCATATCTGATTACCATCCCCAATCTACCTTATTGAAACCTCAAGTGTAAATTTATTCTGTGGTGGATGGTTTTGACAAGGTGGTATACCAGGCATATTGCAGATCTGGTTGAAATTTAAGAGGATGTGAAAGGTCAGTTTTTGACATTTTGCCCCTCTACTGTTAGGGTCCATTTTACTCATTATGGTTTTCAGATGTGTGTTTTCCTGTGGGAGAAAAAAAGAGGTGCCTTAAATTATTACTGATGTCTTTTCACACCCATGAGAATTATGACAAAAAGGTGGTGAATTAACCAAGTAGCATCTTAGTTTAAAAAAGCCACATTGGAACCAGAACAGCAGAAAAGAGCAAGAGAAATAGCAAGGCTTGTCAGCAAAAATTATTGATGCTGAAAAATCATTTGGCATTACAAAGGTATTATTGGATGCGAGCTTTATTTCAGTGATATTTTTACCCCTTTCCTGCTCCATGCAAAGAGACATTTTACCTCTCAGCTTTTCATAAAGAAATGGCTGCAGAAGGCTGGAACTAAACAGGTGGGTTAAATCTACAGTAGATCCTAGTAGTCTTGCTCATTTTATTTGTACACAAGCCTCAGGTTGTCTTTTTTATTTTACTTTGAAGACATTGTCGTTGTTATTACAGAGGCTAGCAATAAAAAATCATCAGCTGTAAGCCAGTACAAAAAAAGCCACAGTTCCAGGACTGACCTAAAAATATAAACAAACCTGAACTGACACAGAAATTCATGAAACGTGCAAAAAAGGTGTTAATCTGACTACAAAAGGGCAGGTCCTGGACATGATAAAACCACAGCTATATTTATTTATTGAGATTTTACTTGTGAATGTTGCTCTCTCGGCCTTTACAGAATTTAAAGCAACATTCAGTACCAAAATAATTCTACCCAGTAACTAACATTTGTCGAACTCCCATGTGAAAGTCATAGCTCAACCTCTTCCCACTCCATCTCCTCCCTTAAACATCCTAGTCATCTTCTCACCAAAGCACTGTAAAGTACATCAACTCTACATTGACATGAGGCTCAGGAAACAGAAATGCACTGTGCAAGGAGAATACACATAATTCAAGAGTAAAATCGCAACCAATTCTAGCGACACTACATATGACTCTTTAATCAACATTGCAAAATTGTAACAAAAATGTATTTGTGATCATACACGCTACTCACTCACTTTAGCTACTCAAGTGGGTAGGGCTTTGTTTGTGGTTGGAATTTGGAACAGCACCATATGCTCCCTCCCACACCAGTTTGACCCTGATCGCCTTCCCTCCGATTTACATGATCAAGGCCAATACTTTTCAAAGCAAAGAATAACTATTGTTTGTGTTTTGGCTGGAGATAGTTCCTTGGAGACTACCTGCTATTCCCTCCTCCCATTCCAGGAATTTCCACAGCACTCAGCCTTTCATTCGCTTATGAATGTTACAGAAGGGGATTTTTTTTCCCCTGAAGAAGATGGCAGTGTCACAGCTCAAACCCTTGACCTGATTCATATGCCACAGGGTAGTACCAAACAATGACAGGAAGCCACAAATAAACTATTTCCCTTCTATGAAAATTCAGATGATAAATGTATTCCTTCAAATTCCAAAGTGTTCATTTTTTTGTGGGAAGGTGTCTAGAGTAATACAGTTGCTTCTGTATAAGGAATCAACCGGTTTTCTTCACTTCACTGAACTGGAAATCGAAGGGATAAGCCACCATAACTGGACCACAAAGCGTTGCAAAAATGCTCTGATCCAGCAAAAGAAGAAGCTGAATTGTCAGAGCACCTTCACTAAAATAGGACCCCTCCCTTCCACCAAGACCATTATAAACTGGGTGACTTCTTAATCTAGCTAATCAACCTTCTCTCAACTTTACTGCTAGGTCTGGGGCTAGATCAGAGACCAGGACAGTTTCCAAATCTTCACAAGAATTGGAACAGAGCTTAGGAAATCTGCAGCTGTCTTAGAAAAACCAGGAGCTGCCTCCATCTTCACTGCTGAAAGCCTTACAAACTCTGCAACAGCCAATGCAGAAGTTGATAAGCTGTCCAGCTGTCCTGTGGAGCTCAGAGGCAGGGTAACAGGATGTGATGTGCATACCTATTGGCTGGCTCTTCATCCAAATGAGATGGCTGGGAAGCTGCTCCTTGAGAGATGTTCTGATTTAGAGGATTTCCTGGTTAACCACTTCCCTATTAAGTGGAATATACTGTAAATGTGCATTTACCGCTAAAGGCGAAGAGACATATAAAACAACAGTAATGTTTAGCTGCAGCAGGAATGCAGTTTTTAGTTTCAACAGGAGAACGTCTCTTTAAGGCACAGGAAAGCTAAGAGGGAGGTTACAGAATGTACAGTGGCTCTCTATAATGACCATTTTCATGGTATATATAAATAAAACTCTCTCTAGTGCGCTAAGGTATTATACATGGAACCATTTCAACACATGGCCCTACTCTCCCCGTTTGCCCTAAAGAATCAGTGCTTTTCTGGGGAGCCACAATGAAGCATTCAGCTTGGATGCCACATGGATTTTGCAAGCTGACTGCTAGGGACAATTTATGTCCACCTTTCACCAAACTCCAGGGCTTTGTCTACACTGGGCCACTTATTCCGGAAAATCAGCCGCTTTTCCGGAATAAGCTGCGAGCTGTCTACACTGGCCCTTGAATTTCCGGAAAAGCAACGATGCTCTACTGTACAAAATCAGCCACTATTCCTGAAAAACTATTCTGCTCCCGCTTGGGCATAAGTCCTTATTCCGGAACACTGTTCCGGAAAAGGGCCAGTGTAGACAGCCCAGTAGTCTTTTCCGGAAAAGCGCGTCTACATTGGCCACAGACGCTTTTCCGGAAAAAGGGCTTTTCCGGAAAAGCAGCCTGCCAATGTAGACGCTCCTTTTCCGGAAAAACTGAAAACGGAATAGTATTCCGTTTTAAGCATTTCCGGAAATTCATGCCAGTGTAGACACAGCCCAGTAGTATTAATGCCTTGCAAACTGTACAGTACACCCATAGAGATCAGGTCACTGCATCCCACTAGTGCAGGGGTGGGGAACCTTTCTTGAGCCGGGGGCCACTGACTCACAGAAAAATCAGTCGGGGGCTGCACAAAGTGAGAAGCACAAATCCCAACCAAACCCTCACTAACATGGCCCTGACCGAGAAGGAGAAAGACACTCCCCATATTCCCTGCACACACCAGAGCCTGGGGGGCCCAGGCTAGTAAATGTTGTGTGCTCCAGTCCCATTGGGGGTTAGCGGGGGATGGAGTGCTAGAGTGGGCTCCCTGATGCTGGGCAAGGAGCCCTGAGCTTCGGAGCAGGATCCAGACAAGTGTGGGCCTCATCAGACCCCCAGGTCTTAGGTCCCCTGCACTGTGAATCACACAAGCCAAATTAACGGCAGGAGCCTCTCTACGCAACATTGCTGAGGAGGCAGCATGAAGAACAAATCTGCAATTAACAATTTAGGGATCATTGGACAGGCAAAATATAATAGCCCCTCACAAGAACTCTTGTGCAAAAAGGAGTTATGCCTTGTAGAAGGAGGTATACCTACACAGCAAAAAGCCCTCTTGTCACATTACCGAATTGGAGAGAAGCAGCCAGATCGCTGCTGCACCCCTAGGTGGGGGTGTTGGCCCCAGAAATTGGTATAAAAGGGAGCCATGTGAGGTATTGAATGGGAGCTTATTGTTTGCTGATCTTATGTACGATATTTATGTGAGTGTATAATGTCTGTGTGTGTAGGTAGGAATCTGTAATCTGTGTGGAAGCTGAATATTTCTCTGAATGTGGTTAAGCATGGCTATGGACAGGCTGATTAGCCAGGCCCTGTGGGACAATGGCACTTGATGGGCCAAAGACACACCCAAAGAATGGGGGCTGTCACCTGAGAGCAGTAGGAAACACAGAGATTGGCCTCTGACCAGGTGACCTGCTGCATACAAGAAGAAGCCAGGAAGGAGGTATAAAGAGGCCATGTGGTCGATGCCATTTTGTTCTCAGCTCAGTACTTCATCCCAGAGGCAGCACTGCAGGGATCGAAGAGCCTGGAAGACCTGTGAACCCATCCTGATGTTAGGATGTGCAACAAGAACTTTTAAACCAGCAGCTGTAACATCTCTGCTAGAGCCTGCATCGAGGACTGGGAGTTTCGGTGCATGTAATGTACTATCCTTTAACAACCTTACTCTCATGCTTTTCTTTCTTGTGATAATAAACCTTTAGATATAGATTCTAAAGGATTGGTCCAGCGTGATTTGTGGGTAAGGTCCAGGGGGTAAATTGACCAGGGATCTGTGGCTGGTTTCTTGGAACCGGACAGGACGTGTTCGGGGTGGGTGGGATTGGGTGCTAGGACCCCCCACCTGTGTATGAGGCCCGGGGCCATCTGGGGCACGGATATTGCTGGGGTGTCAGAGGGGTTTTGCTCATGAGGCTTCAGGCAGACAGCTGAAGCGCTCTGTGAGACTGGTTTGTGGCCTATTTGGAGAGGTCACCAGTCTGGGGGCTGTAAGGAGCCCCGGATTTGAGCAATTCGCCCTGAGCGGACGCCCTCAGCTGTGCCCAGACACGGCCCGGTCTGTCACACCTCTGTTCTGTTGATTGACTGTAGATTTTCTTGTGCAAAAACGTGCTTGAGGTGTGGACGCTCTGCGGGTTTTTGCACAAAAACAGCAGTTTTTGCACAAAAACCCTGTAGTGTAGACAGAGTACAATTTAGATGTATTAAAACTTTAAAAATCCAGAATGTCCATGGTCCCATACCAAGAACTGCCACTGGAAACCTCTTACAAGTGCTGGCTGCCATGCGCATCACAACACATGGCCTACAGAGGTTGCCGAGTCTAAAACAAAGGAAAACCACACCAACTCCAATCAGAAAAGTGAGGTATTAATGCTCTGGAAATGGACTATTGGAGTCTCTTCTTTGTTGTACAGAAACAGGACTCTGCAGAGGGGTCTCATACTTCATAAAGTACCATAGGAAGAATATAAATAACAGACAAAAGAAATCCTGCTTTGTTACAAGTATCTACAAATGCAAAATCTGACTTAGGAAACACAGAGTTTTTTTTCCCAGGTTACAGAAAAATGGGAACAATACCTCACGAGTGGAAGTAACTGTAATTGTTTTAACTGATGTTATTTTAGTGTTGTTTACATTTATTGTTTATTTGTATGCGTTTCCTTTACTCACGTCATGCTCAAAAACAGACTTTACTACCGGTGTAACTGCTCTGTCTACAAATAGACCTGCACGTTCAATAGATAAGGATTCAACCACTGCAGTGCTGCTTGCAGCCATTCAAATGCACCATGTTAGAGAAGTAGAGTTTCTTCCAGGCAGTCAGGTCTTTGTAATACCATGATGCTGGTTTGAATGATGCTCAGGTCACCAATGGCCAAAGTTCATTACTTTCCAAAAGCTGTTTTGTGGCCTGTTTAAAATGCATTTTCATGTCAACTAGCACTTCTTCGAAGGTATTTGCATGACAGGCACCTGGGAGCATTCAGCCAGAAGGTGTGTGGGTTATGCACTGCACCCTCCAGTAGCCCGTCTGCCCCCAGCACCATCCGTCTCTGTGGGAAGTCCTGCTGATCTACTCCTTCCCCGCCTCCCGGTGCCTCCTTCTGCCTGAAAGATAGGACCCGGGAGGGAATGGGAGAATCAAGGACATGTCATGCATGGGGGTAGGGGAAAGAGACAGGATGGGGGCTTGAGGGAAGGAGTGGGACTGGACGTGGGACCTGGAGAAGGTCGAGCATCCCCCCAGCTAGGGCAAAAGTCAGCGCCTATGCTCAGTCAGGCATGAGACCTAGGGTTAAGTGGATCATGTAGCCTGAGCTCTGCTGCTACAGGTTGGACCACCCTGGTCCGGCAGCCTCAGGATCTGTCCAGGATGAAGGATTTTGCTGGACCACGGAAGGGCATTTCTGGCCCCCCTGCCACTAGTCTCCTCAATTCTGGCCCAGCCTGCTGGCCTCCCGGCTGGCTCCTCACCTGCTGCAAGCTTTGCTACCCTGCTGACCCCTGTGGGCAGCAGCGCACTGGGCTCTTGGCTTCCCTGGGCAGTCGAACGCTACTGCTCTGGGCCCCCCGGACAGCAAAGTGCTGGGGCTCTCGGCCCCACCGGGTAGCCGTGTGCCAGGGCTCTCCCCATGCAGCAGCACACCGCCACTACAGGACCCACCAGGCCGCTACGGTGGCAGTGGCTTCCAGCACCACTGGGCAGTTGCCACCACTGCTGTAGCTCCCAGCCCCAGCAGACAGCCACATGCGTGGTCTCCCAGCCCCACTGGGCAGCTCCTTTGCTGTGCACTGTGACACTCCACCGGCAACTTGCTGTCGGCCTCGCAGGGCTTCCTGTAGCTGACCCTCCACTGGGACTCTCTCTGGTCCTGCAACGTCCCTGCCAGACCATCGAAGTTGCCGGACCAGAAAGTCCTGGTTTAGAGAGCTTCAACCGGTACTTCTAGAGACGGTCCGTTATGGGGTGGGCCACCACTGCAAGTGGGGAGACCCAAGGGGTAAGAGAGTGGTGCAAGACTAAATGGGTACTTTGTATTCATTTCCTTTAACTCCCAAGGGAAATGGGAGGGTAGAAACCAACGGCAAGGTGTGCTCTGGAAATGTGGTTTCTCCTTCCCTTGAAGCATGTGGGTTTACCTTAGGGTAGAGGCAGGCAAGATGCAGCCAGTAGGCCAGACCCAGCACTCCAAGCCGCCAGATCTGACCAATGGCCACCTTGCCAGGCCCCTTAAAACCCTCTGGCATCCTACACCACTTCAAAGAGCTGGCTGCTCTGTGCTCTGCACACTAGGGAGGGAGGGGAATGCTTCACGCGCTGCTCCCATCCCTAGCAAAATCTCTCAGCTCACTTTGGCCAGTTTTCAGCCAATAGGAGCTGAGAAATGTTGCCGGTGGCAGGGTCAGTGTGAGAAGCTTCCTCCTGTATCCTCCTTGCTTCCTCTGCTGGAGCACAGCCAGCTGGAGCAGCGAGCCCAGCAGCCTGGGACTACAGCAGACAGGCATGGAGCTTGCTTCAGGTTCCTGCAGGGCTGCTGGCTGGGAACCGCCTAGGTATGCACTTCCTAGCCATAGCCTGCCTCTTGCACTCACCTCCTCTTTCCCCCCAACTTCCTGCCCTAGGTTACTACCCCCTCCTGCCCCAAACTCTCTGTACCCTTTCGTGCACCTCCTCCAGGTCACAACTCCCTCCTAGATCTTGCTCCCTCTCTTACACCTCTCCCACAGGCCAGAATCTTCTTCTGCACCTATATCCCCTCCCCCAACACTGCACCCCAATCTCCTGCCCCAGGTTACCACCCAAACCCTCTGCACCATCTTCCCCCAGGTCACAACTCCCTCCCATACCCTTCACCCTTTCCTATACCCCTCTTCCATGCCAGAATCCTCTCCTGTACCCATATCCCCTCCCAGACCCTGCACCCCAAGTCTCTATCTATAGATCACCCCCTTCTTCACTCAACTCCCTCTCAGACCCCACACCTTCTCCCGCACCCCAGTCCTCTATCCCAAGTAGGGATGTAAGCGACTAGTCAACTATCCAATAAGCATATGCTTATCCGATATTCAACTAATGACTTGACTAGTTGCCCGCCCCCCCTTTGATGCTTCTATCAGAGAGAGGCAGCGAGGGGGGGGATAGCAGGAGCCAATGCTGGGGTGAACCAGCTTAAAAGCTGTTTCCCTGCAGCACCATCTCCATGGGAGGGGGGGACAGGGGGAAACTGAAGTGCCCCATGCTCCCTGCTTTCGAAATGTACAAGAGCTCCAGGGGGCTTGAGTTCCCTGCTGGAGCTTAGTTTAAGCAGAATTCAGCTCTGTCTTTGGAAGACCTAGCTAATCTGGCCTAAACAGAGGCCAGCTCCAGCCTTGAAAGACAGAGTACAGCTTCAAAGAGGCTAGTCTGCAAAGGCCTTGCTAAACAATGGGTAGTTTATTCCAACTCTTAGCAGGGGGTAGGGAGAATTACTTAAAATGGGAGCTACAATGCTATGATGTTAGTATGGGAATATTTTTCATGTAAGTTATTTTAGTTCCTCTGGGATCTAAAATTACTTACAGTATGATTTCCCTGTACTTTTAGTGTTCCTGGGTTGGTTTGGGTTGTTGTTGTTTTTTTGCCTCTGACTCCTTCATGGTATTTGAGCCAATGACCCACAGTTCACACCCTTCACATCACTGTAGATAAAGGACTTCAATCTCCTCAGTTTTCAATCTGGCCTTTCTCAGCAGCATACTCAGAGTAGTGAGCGGAGCTTACATCACCATTCATAGTTTTTTAAGTTAATTCACTGGTGTACCACCATATTGGACCTTAGTGTAGAAGCTGACACAATGAGAAGAAGCGCGTGCTTACTAAAATAAGAGGGGAGATTATCTTTCATTCTTGCTTGCTTTAGAACAATATTTCAGCACGTGCATTTAGTGCTGATCAAAAGGGGCTAGACGGTTAACTCAAATATTTTATCAAGCCTACCTGTGCCCTACAGAAATCCCCTCACCCTGGAAAAGCCTTATAAATTTCATAAAGAATGAGGACTTCCCTAAAATAATATTAAAACTAACCTCCAGTTGATATCAGTGGACTTTGAACCAACCTCCGAATCATCCTCCATGTTCAAGACAGTAATGCCTATTAAATCCTATTGATTTGGGGCCCTAATGAATACCACAGGACTTTTCCATTGGCACAATATCAGCAGAGCCCTGCATGGATACAAAATTTGTGTCTGCATCCAGATATGTATTCGCAAAAATGAGCCGCGGATATTTGCATCCACATCCACAGGATGCATGGATTTGAAGGGTTCTACACAGAAAATTTATATCCACATTTGCATCTATTTCTGCAAAAAAATAAGTTGCGGATACCCCTGGATATAAAGTGGGTATCTGTGGATTTGCAGGGCACTCAACATCAGCTTTCACTGGATGTGGTCACTCCAATTTTTTTATTCAGCTTTTTGCTCCCAAGACTGCAAAGATTTGAGAAACTTCATCGAAGTCTCTTTTGGTTTCATCCTCATCCAACAAACCCCTTTTCAAATGTGTGCACTCAGACACATTCCCCCATCTTGGTTAGGCTGGAGTTCTGTACTATCGAACTTTCAGTTCACAGAATCCATGTATTTCTCAGTGAAGGCTGCAGCATTCACACTTAGGGGGAAGTCACTTATTAGCTGAGCAACTACTAAATTACCATAAAAACAACATTACAAAGTTCACGCTCTCCTTTCAGCATGAATGAATGTGGTGAGATTGACTGAAGGTGTTTGCAGCACTATCAATAGTTAGCACTCCTAAGGCACCTTCCAGCTGAGAATCTCCACATGCTATATAGACATTAATAAATTAAGCCTAAGACCCAAGGAAGCAGATCTGAAGGGTTTCATTATGTATTTTCCTGCTCTGATGTCTGGCAGGGAAAACAGGCAAGCTTTTCTTTAGAGGCAGGGAGATGTGCTTGAGGAGGGTCCTCAATGCTTGATTGGTCTCCTGTCCTGCTCAATGAATAGAGCTGCTGTTGTCAAAACATCTATTCCAGTTCAGGTGAGCAAGAGCAATCCCTAGAACCCACTATGGCCATAATCCTGTACCATGGAAATCCATGGGAATTTTTCTGCCAACTTTAATGGAAGTAATATCAGGCCCCTGAAGATCCATGCTCTCATGCTGCCAATGGCCTAAGCAAAATACAGAATTGGGGGCAGGTCATTACGCAATTCTTTAGGCTCCCTTACCAGTTAAGCCAGCTCACAGTCCCCTCTCTGAAGACCGAGTCAAGTCTTTCTTCCTGGAATTTTCTGTCCATGTCTCAAGCAAATCTTTCTGACGCTTTCTTTCCCTTCTCCAATCCCTGATTACCCAACATTGGGCAGCAGAGGTAAAGCAAAGGACTATCTTCCAAACTTATCTGCTAAACCCAGGGATCAGAAAAATCTGACAGGACCCCTAAGCAACGTTCCCTCTAATCTTTTCCATCACAGGCAGATTTTTTCCATCCATGTGCAGAATAAATTTTGTTATTTGCATTGAGGTGTGTGAATGTGCACCACCAGTAGAAAGAAACCTAGCTGTGGGCACTCTGCTAATCAGCTGGGTGACATTTAAATCTCTCCTGAGTGGCCACACAAGCGCCCAGCTTATAGGGAACACTGCCCCCAAGGGTTGAATTTTTCCACCCCTCTTTGACCAGGCTTTCTTCTTCGGGAAAAGTGTAGGAAACCTTTATACAAGGCATCACCTTTTCTGTTTGCCAGAAGAATCCTTTTGGGCTTTGATCCGAAGCACACAGCCAGAAGACATGAGCACCGAGAGTATCTTTACTGAAGATGGTTTACCACAGGGTGTGGTATAGCTGGTGAGGGCACATGCAAGGGTGGATACAGCTGCTTGTTGAACATATCTGTTTCCACCCCGGGATGTTCCTGTCATGCTTCAAAAGCAAAGATTCCTCTGTTTTTAAATGCAGGAGCAAATACAAGAAACACAACAGCCAAAATAGTGCACTTTTCACAGTGACTAAATTGCATCACACTGTATGCTATTTACTATCCCAGGAGCATTCCAACAAACATTAGTGTGACCAACCACCCTCCTACATGTACCTGGGTTGAAAGCCTGAGAGACAAGTCTCCTCATTTCCTAGCCTCAGTCCAGGCTAACAGTCTCGAAGAAACCAACTAGAATGTGTTGGTGGGAATTTGTTGGTTTATTCATAACTCTTTTTACCATATTTCTTAAAGAAAATCACTACTGATATCACTTTAATGGCAGCATTAAAGACTGAAAATCTGCTGTTTACTCCAAAAGCAGATGCAGTAGCAGCACAAGCTTTCCTTAGTGCCATCCCACAATCTTGACCACCCTGAGGGGTGAGAAGTTAGCTCATTCTCAATGGACCAACCAATCTGCTGAGTCTGCCCCTTGGCACAACTTTTGTGGTCCACTAGAAACTGGGCTGAATGTTCACTGTAAGCTGTGCATTTGTGTAGCCACTGAGAAGAGAGTCAAATGCTGTCCAGGTGATTGACAGACACCCACACTTAGTTTTTTTGTTTCTTCTGGTGGTTCACACTGGCATGCATTTGGCGCACCCAAAAAGTTTATTCCGCACATGGACAACAAAAATTCCACACGTGAATGGAAAAAAATGAGAGGCAACATTGAGGCCCCTCCTCTCAATTCACTTCACACAGGACTCCAAATTGCCTCAGGTAGTAATGCCCATATGGGTCAGAGACACCAAGCGATTTATTTAAAGCGAATCTGTGGCAGGTCTGGGATCTAAACTCAAGTCTCCCAATCCCAAGTTCCATTCCAGTGAACCTTAGCCATAGGGGCAGTTTTCCTATTCATACAGCAGCAGCATTAAATAAGGTAGCCAATAACTTAAAGCAATTATAGGCTTCTTGGTTCACATGCTCCCTTCACCGATCATCGCTAGCCACACCACCAGGCCAAGATGCTAAAGGCATGTTTGGATCCTCTCTCCAGTCTGCACTTTCAGTGCGAATGAAAACATCCTGTGAGTCTGAATGACTGAGGCTGTGCTTCCTGAAATAAATAAATAAATAAATAAAATCTTATGTCTGTGTGGCTGTCTGTCTCTGTGTTTGGCAACTCTCTTTCCTTATCAACACCAAAAACATTCCTTTAAGAGCCAGGGATTCTTGCCAGGCAGAACACCACACTACAAGCACAGCCACCTCCTACCCCCTCTATCAAACCAAAACAACAAAAGCCAGGCTCTTCCTACAGTCAAGGAAAAAATAGATTTCCCACCAGCTATGAAAAGCTAGAGGTTAATATAAATTCCATGGCTTTGAGGGGGAAATGGAGCTGCATTCAAAGACTCAATGGCTAACCACGTTTCCTTCGTCTGGCAACTGGAAGCTCCGCGAGCAGAGTTATTGAGGAAATTAGATGAGGGCTATATTTGTTCCAGCTGCAGTTTTCCCTTAACCCCTTGAAGTGGTGTTTCCCAAAGAAGGATTTCATTTTTAATGCTTGCTTTTCATTTTCATTCATGCAATGCTAAAACTATTTGTTTTAATCGCTGTCATTCATGAATTAAAAACAAAAAAGCGCTTCACCATAAAAAAGCACAATCTGGATGAATTGAGGATGGGAGGAGTCTAAGAAAAGAAATTTCAAGAATAAAATTATAAAAGGAAAGGGAGATAAAGCACACAAAAAAATTACCACCAGAATCTTTCTTGCTTTTAAATGTTAAATGCAGCCATGCAAAACTGCTATGAATGTTACCAGCCAGGTCATGAAATCTTTCCCCCCACTCACGTTCAAATGCTGAGAAAATGAATGATATTTCACTCCTGCAATATTTTTTTTATTCATCTCAAGTGAGAGAGCATATTTTTTCAAGTTTGTATTTGTGACACACATCTGAGATCAGTCGATGTCTTTAGAACAACTAAATACCTAATGACTAAAATATTATGTCGGAAGGATTAGACTGTGATGAATAAACCTCAGTGATTTCACCACACACACCCTTCTCTCCCAGAGGAAAAAAATATTTTCGATTGCGAACGATCAAAATGTACACATAGGCAAAGCAAGAAAAATGCTGCTTGAGAACTATTAGAATAGACTTTGGCTTAAAGAATATTTAATTTGTACATTTTGACATGGAATGTTGACAACTGTGTTTTAATGGTTATAAAAACCGTTCACATTTTGAATCTCAATATCTGCTGTCATTAAATAATTATTGTCTGATCTAAACATTGCCTCACACTCCTCCCATAATTTTATGCAACTGTGAAAATTTAAATAAATTAAACTAGGGAAAAATGATCAAAACAAGCATCAATATTATCTATCAATAGTATAAAAATTTAAAAAAATCTAATTTCACCAAGCCTAAAAATATTTTGTTTAGCTTCTATGAGCTCTTTCAAGGCTAGCATCTAGCATCTTGTACAATGCCAGATATGTCACTAATATTTAATAATAATAAACAAATTGGGGATATCTAAGCAGCTTTCAGTATCATAGAATCATAGAATCATAGAATAATAGGACTGGAAGGGACCTCAAGAGGTCATCGAGTCCAGCCCCCCACCCTCAAGGCAGGACCAAGCTCCATCTACACCATCCCTGACAGATGTCTATCCAACCTGTTCTTAAATATCTCCAGAGAGGGAGATTCCACCACCTCCCTTGGCAATTTATTCCAATATTTGACCACCCTGACAGTTAGGAATTTTTTCCTAATGTCCAATCTAAACCTCCCCTGCTGCACTTTAAGCCCATTACTCCTTGTCCTGTCCTCAGAAACCAAGAGGAACAAATTTTCTCCTTCCTCCTTGTGACACCCTTTTAGATATTTGAAAACCGCTATCATGTCCCCCCTTAATCTTCTTTTTTCCAAACTAAACAAGCCCAGTTCATAAAGCCTGGCTTCATAGGTCATGTTCTCTAAACCTTTAATCATTCTTGTCGCTCTTCTCTGTACCACTACCTTTGTCTAAGGACAGTGCCCTTACTCATGTGGAGTAGTATCTTACTCTGCAACTGGACTATCATACAGTAAAATACTACTTTACATGAATCTGGCCCTAAATCCGTTACTCATTTAGGCCACAATCTAACTAAGGGTATGTCTACACTACCCCGCTAGTTCGAACTAGCGGGGTAATGTATGCATACCGCACTTGCAAATGAAGCCCGGGATTTGAATTTCCCGGGCTTCATTTGCATAAGCGGGGCTCCGCCATTTTAAAATCCCCGCTGCTTCGAACCCCGTGCAGCGCGGCTACACGGGGCTCGAACTAGGTGGTTCGGACTAGGGTGCCTATTCCGAACTACCGGTACATCTCATTTCACGAGGAGTAACGGTAGTTCGGAATAGGAACCTAGTCCGAACTACCTAGTTCGAGCCCCGTGTAGCCGTGCTGCACGGGGTTCGAAGCAGCGGGGATTTAAAAATGGCGGAGCCCCGCTTATGCAAATGAAGCCTGGGAAATTCAAATCCCGGGCTTCATTTGCAAGTGCGGTATGCCTACATTACCCTCCTAGTTCGAACTAGGAGGGTAGTGTAGACATACCCTAAGCATTTAAGCACATGCTTAAATTTAAGCATGTTAGTAAACAGATTGAATTCAATGGGACTAATCATGGACTTAAAGTTAAGCACGTGCTTCACATTTTACTTGATCAGGCCTTTTGGTATGCCAAGTTTAAAATATAACTTGTAAGAATATCTGATTTGTAGCTATCTTCCCCAACTACAAAACCAGCTGAGAACCTGATTTAAAAGGAAGCGTCTCTCGATCACAGGCACGCTATGTCTCTCTGTAATTATACCTGCATGTAAAATACCTTCCTGAAATCCCCACCCAAACAAAACCTTAAAAAGGAAACAATGGAAATGCTTGATGTTTCCACGAGGAAAACATTCTAAGCAGTGACAAAAGGGGCACGTACGATTGGGCTGATGTCCGTTCTTACTGTTCCCAAACCAGACTTGTTTCCACAATATCGAACAGCCTGGAGAGACACCTATTTATCACATACCTGATTTTTTAAGCCAGAAGCTTCCTCATCCCTCAATTCCTAGCATGTATTCAAATCTCACCATAAAATTCTGCAAAGCCTTCCAGCACTGACAGAAAGAGCATCTTGATGGATAGAGGGGGAAAGCCTCACAATGTGAACTCCATGAAGCAAACAACTCCTCATTTCTGTTCCTCGTGGAAAAACTGGGCACCCAGAGCCAATCTGGCACCAGCTCCTACTGGCTTTTATTGTAAGGAACTGAGGGCACCTCTCAGAGCCAGATCCCAACTAAAGGAGCTGTATACACCCCTCCTTTGTCCTCTCTGCCCTGTCTTATTCAGCATGGCCTGTCATTTTGATTTGTGATTAGTATTTCACAGCATCTCTATGGGCACTGGTGCTGGGCCTATTGTACCAGGTACTGTACAGATAATCCCTACCCCACCTACACTTTAGACTAGACAGAGAGAAGGTGGACGAATGCGATAAAGCAGGCAAGCAGAAGATGCAGAGAATGAAATTTTGACAGTGATTTCAATGGGGCCAGGATTTCACGCACACGCGTGAAGGACCACACACACCAATGGCACCACAGAAATAAAAATCAAGTTATTTTGACAAACCAATCTATAATGATGGCTGGGTTACTGGATACAGATCTCAAAGAGGTCCATTTTATTGGCTATTTTCTCAGACAAGTAGGAGGTCACTGATTTCTACCGCGGAATGTAAAATGCTGAAAGGAATTTAGCTACTAAGACACTTTTCTTTCAGTCAGATCTCCTATCATGAGAGGTGCTTCAGACCTAATATAAATAGGTCCAGATCCTTTAGCTGGATCCTGCAAAGGCTAAAAGATCTGCATACAGAAAGAATGTGTCTTAATTTGTACACTACCACAAGACATCACCAGTAAGAGCTGTGCATTTCTCATGGAGATGGTTTTCTTTTTGCAGTAAAACTTCATAGTAAATCATTGGCAAATGTAAAGGCTTCTACTTTTTTACCCAAAATGCTTTAAATGGCAAAGCAAATCAACTCCACAAAGCACTACAATGTGAAGGAGGGTTTTTTAAAACAAGGTATTTACATTTAGTAATCTAAAGGGTAACTGATAATATGGGAAAGGGATTTTTCTCCCCAACAAAAGATACAGGTCAAGATTTTGAAAAACAACAAGTGATTTAGTGTGCCAAATTTTCTCGCTGAGCATCTACCCTCTGAAAATTGGTCCCTTTTATAGGGACCCAAAATCATAGTCACTTTGCAGAATCGTGGCCTGATAGTATCCTTTAATGCTAATGGAAGATAAAGTTACCAACAGAACATTATAGCAAAGAACTAACATTGTTATTAGAAAGAAATTTATAGGAAGTGTCATTATAGAGGTTCTTGCAGGTTGCATGTAGACAAGCATGGGGGAGTCATTCATGATAGCAATGACTGCCAACACAACCCCGAGAGTACCAACAGGCAGGTATGTTAAGGCATAATCAATACAAACCTAGGCCTGTATTGACAGGGACCTGGGTTCTCACAGCTTTGCTGGAGCCAAGTTCAGTTTACCCCGTGACACACAGCAGCTTCTCAGAGCACTTGCAGAATGGGAGGAGGGAGGTTTGTATATGTGTGTAGTGGGGGGAAATAAGAGAAGTTGCCATGGTGCTTTGCAGAACATGTCAGATTGCACGTACTTAAGAGGCTAGCGGCTTACTTCTCGTCAGTGAGGATAAGCCCTTTAATGGTCACTTCCCCCACCAAAGCAGAGCTGATCCTCAGGAAAGTCCTTTAGTGCGAGGAAATCCTGACCACTAGCACCAAGGTGTTATCAACATAGCAAGACGACAGTGGCAGCTGGATCAGACACATGGTGGTCACCTTTGTATTTATGCTTCTAATCAGATCTAGAGTCCACTCCAGGTCCTGTTTCCACACCTCCACTTTGAGATGTAATCAAGCAATAAAGCACTACCTAATCATTGTGATAAAAGAGCAGATATTTTCTAGGGTAATTTTACAAGCACAATCCTCTTCTCTGTGGCTATTTAATTAACTCTTCAATCCAGGTTGTGCTTAACAAATGGGGAAAGGTTTTTTCCTCCTCTCTACACAATGCTAGCTTTAAAAGAAGACTAAAGAGAAAGCCCTAATGCAAAGCCCCATATACCATGACACTAACAGTTACACACATGCAGAGCCTTTCATCTTCAAAGCACTTCCACATATTAGTTAGGGGCTGCAGCATGTAGATTATGGTGTTTCTCTGTGAATCTCGTGTAGTCATCAAGCAATCATCATGAATGTCCTCCCAGCCAATTCTGGCTGATGCCTCTCCATGAGCAATAACAGCTTTTCCAGGTGTAGGCCAGGCAGCCACTTACATGACATCAGTCAAACTGGACACCTGCCAACCACCTTACAATAGGAGGAGTTTACTCTCCTCTTGATCAATCTGTTCCTGTAAGTGCTACAGAAACAAACTCTTTTCTACTGTGTTCCGCTGCTGCTTCTGTGAAGCTCCCTACATGTACAACCACTTAGAAATACCAATGTCCTGCCAGATCCCACTACGAATATGTAATGATTGTTGGAGGCAGCCTCACGTATGGGATGCAGGGTAGAACTCCAGCAGTTAACAGGCATCATAAACACACCCTGAGAGCAGAACTGTTCCCTGCTATCGTGGGTGTTCAATCACAAAACAAAGAGTGAAGAGACGATGGACTGAGCAAAAAAGGATACTACTAAGACATTCCTCATCTGAATAAGTGTCCCCTCCAGGTGAGGCGATAAGGAAGAATAACGGTAGAGTACTGTGGAAGAAGCTGCAACTTCTGTCCAATAGAAGATCATCACTAATAACTGGACAGATGCATTATAAGAGCCCGGGGCATTATATGAGAAATGTAAAGACTATCAAAAAGTTGCTTTGGTACCTTTCATAAGCACTAGCTTTACACCAGAACAGTAGAAAAATTCAAGGGAATGATGCTTTGTCTTGTGTAACACAGATTATAAATTTCACTGTGTGACTCCAGACTCTAAGAAACTTTCTATGTCATGTCACATGTGTTACTAGAACTCTCCTAGGGCCCTGCAGAAGCAGAGGTAGCCTGGGATATTTGCACATACCCCTCACAATGGAAGGAAGAGGGTGTAGGAGGGAGGATCATACTGCTGACCCCTTTATTGTTCTTGGGCCAGAAGAAAGCTTCCTCCTGGCTTAAGAACCTCTGTGCTGAAAAAGTTTTCCAGCCACGAAGAGTCATACAGAGTCACAGTTTTCCCCCCCTCCCTGTCGGTCAAGCGACTGGGAGTCACAGGGTTGTGATCCATTCACAAATACCTGCTGCACATCACGTAGTCTTTCCCCCCCGCTGCAGGGCAAGGCGCTGAGACCCAAGCAAACTAAAATAAACCATTTTCTCCAAAGATTTGAAAAAGAAAGGAAGAAAGGACCTCGCTCCCAGACTGACGCCTCTAGCGAGCATGTGTGTGGGGAAATGAGACGACAATATGAAAAACAAAACAAAAAACAGCAAATTCTGCTAATGAGGAATAAATGGAGGATTTCCAAAAAAACACAACAATCCACCAATATATAACAAGGTTTAACTGAGAGTCGTAGGGGTCACACGATGCAGTAGACTGGAAAAACCAAAGTGCAATGTAGCCTTTTAATTGTTAAACCAACCATTAAAAACTAACATAGAAAAACGATATTGGAATTGTAAAACAAGGTAGCTGCTCACACACTAATGGGCTTATTTTTGTCCCCTTGGTCTTTCTGAAAGGCCCATCAGCTAACTTTCCATTTTTCCCCTTTCATATTTCTGGTCAGTGATCTATTTAGTCTAGATGAATCTGGGGTCAGTCCTGGCCTCCTCCTCACTTGGACAGATGGGCTCTTGCTGCTGTGAACTTTGAAATACGTCTACACTAAAAGTAGAACAGTATTAAAGGACTCAGATACCACACAATGGCGCTAGGATGTGGTGAACAGTCCATTCCACTTTGTACAGATCCTAGCTCCTGAATCAATGCCATTTCAAGAGACTTAAAACACAGTGAGATCCAATTCACAGTCCAGAATGAAACAATGCCGTGTCTCTGTTGAAGCCGGTTACATCAAACACAATTCTGCTTGTAGTGTAGATGGGCTCTCAAGCTGTCCATATTGGGGACACAGGAACCACTCTCAGGTACTAACGTCTCAGTCAGCTTTTATTATCAGTGGATGTTATTTACAGAAGAGCCTTCTGCATTCAGATCTATTTTTATATTATCTTGGGTAAATCTGCTGGAAGCTTGTCCAGTCAACAGTCTGGTAAAGCAACCTATCCTACACACTCAAGTAACCCCTGGTTCTAAACAGTCTTCTACCTGAAGTGGCATTAGACCCAGAAGAAATCGCTTTGTAAATCTCTTTAGTACAAACAAGACCCTCAAGATCCTAAGACCCCGTTTATGCGGGAGTTCAAACAGAAAGGAGCAACCACATTTAATCTCGGCTCCTAATAAACCAGTCCCCATGACTGTTTACCTAGGATGAGTGGACGGGGACAAACCAAACTAGAAACATGTTAGAAAGCACATTCTAGCACAAACTATGTATTAAGACTGGTAAAGCCTGATGTAGCAAGTTACGAACATGTCCGTTATAAACAGAAAACATTCCGTATTATTTCTGCAGGTATAGCTTGTGATGCCGTTTATTAGCATTTTGCCATTGAATCCTACTTCACCTCTTCTTCTATTCTTAAGAGTAGAATTAAGTGTTCAAGAGCTTGTCTGCATGGCCAATCAGTGAGCAGCAAGGCAAACTGTGAATCTACAGCATGATAGCCTTCCAGCACTAACTTGATATGTGGACCCTAAAAGTTCAGCAGTAAGCTCTGATCTACTCCTGTTTCAAACCGCATATGTCAAAGCACACTATGGAACTGCAGCGGGATCCCGATGGTAAGCCAGTGCACTGTAGATTGCAACACACGCAACATTCCTATGTAGATCAACCACCACCATTAGCCACCTGCAACAATGGCAGTACAGTGTTACTGTACCTACAAAGAACCAGTATTCTTAAGATGAATGAATATGAGAACAGACATTCACTGGAGTAATGAGAAAACAATTGCTTTGTTTACTAATCTTATTTGAGGTGAAGGCTTAGTTCAGAGAACAAGACCCAATGGCACATGGATTGGTAACAGGATACAGAAGAGCAATGTTCCCTCTAATTTTTTCAATTCATGTGCAGAATAAATTTTGTTATGTGCACCAAAGCACGTACAGATCTGCAACACCAATAAAAACACATGCTGCTAGCTGTGGGAGACTGTGGATGCTCTGTTAATCAGCTGGGTGGTATTTGAATCTCTTCACATGGGAGGCCACCCAAGTGCTCAGCTTACAGGGAACACAGCAGTAGAGAGGATTTCATCTGTAAATTACTGGTTCAAATTAAGTCCAGATCACTAGTAAGTTTTTTCATTATCATCTAGCAACTGTATTTTGGCCATAGTCCTGTTCCTACTGAATTATTATTTGTACATAGCACTTCAGAGTGCTGCACAAACAAAAACCAAAAAAGAGCTTGCAACGTAAGTGTAAGACAAGAAACAGATGGATATAGACAGATGATGGAGTACTAGGAAACAATGAAACAATACTGGCTACCAAATCAGGCAGAGATCTCTGCATCCCAGAAATCTGTCAAGATTTTTTGTGGGAATCATGGAAAAGGAGCAATTTAAGGAGGGTTCTGAAGTGAAGAGATGTCAGCATCATTAGCAAGGCTGGCAGTATTTAACCATGGCTAGCTTTAGGGAATAATGGCATCTACATCTGTGATCAAGTGAGATTTGAAGGTTCTTTTCCTTTAACTTGAAGGCAAGGATCACAAGCAGCTAGCATCTTGTAGGATACGTGGGTGTTCCCTCAGTCCAGAATCCTCCCCCGCGATAAACATACATATATACACTGTCTGGAAAAGTTGCCTAAATAGAATACACAATGAGACTGAAATAATCAAGGCGGCCACAAAAGCAGGAAGAAATGCAGCTTGATGATCCTCTAGAGGTTTCACTGCTCACACATTACACAAATAAAAAGCAACAATGAACAATTTCTTCTTGGTTGTATTAGTACCAGCAGGTGAAAGGGCTCTGGGGTTCAAGAATCTGCCATTAGGGGCATCAGCCATCACTGTTGCTCATGACTGGAATGCAGGGTTGGTGGGTCATAGTGAGAACCTTTATAAAAGGCTGAACCAAAAGTTTCTATTTCGCAGTCTTACTTGATGGCAGGAGTACGTAGCTCTGGACTAACTGAATTCAATCTTGCAATAAGATGAGGAATTACTGAAGCAAAGATGGGATGCACAACACAATAATACACAAGGATATGAAACACAGACTACGTCTAGATTGCAGGCTTCTTTCGGAAGAAGCTCTTCCAGAAGAGATCTTCCAAAAAAAATCTTCGAAAGAGAGCATCCACAACAGCAAAAGTGCATCGAAAAAGTGATCTGCTTTTTTGAAAGATAGCGTTGGATGCTATCTTGCATTTAAGCTGTGATTACTTTGGACGGAATGGCCACCAGGGCACCTCTGCTTTTTCCTCTTTCCTATTCTTTCGAAAGAAACTTCCTCTTCCCCGCCCACACAAGCCCTTTTCCAAAAGAGTTCTTTCAGGAAAAGACTTCTTCCTCGTAGAAAGAGATTTACCAATGTCGGAAAAAACCCTCTGTTCCTTCGATTTTTTGTCAAAAGAACACGATTGCAGAGTGGACATAAATGAAGGTTTTGTTTCTGAAAAACGGCCGTTTTTCAAAAAAAACCTCTGTAGTGTAAACATAGCCACAGCAGTGTATAATGATAACTAGAGAAAGAAGCCCATATCAGGTTAGCAACGTAGCCCAGTACTCTAGAAGACCAGAGTCAGAGGTTCTAGTCCTATCTCTGCTATTGATGTGCTGGGACTTGTTGGAAAAGTCACTTCCCGAGTTTCCTATTCTTTTATATAGCTAGAGCTTTGCTAATATTGTAGGGCACCCCATGTATTAAACACATTTATATACAAGTGCCCAAATACTACACAGATGGACTCAGGGTAGTAACAACTTACGTATACTAACCTCAATTCAAATGTTTAGTCTCCTAATTCAGCGTTTGAAATTTCAAAGAAGAGATGCATAGACTTTTTTAATTGACTGCCTTATACTTTCATGCTCATGTTTGAATGACCTATTGTGTCTGAAAAAGACAATCAAAAGAAAGGTATACAAGTTGAACCTTTCTAGTTAGGCACTCTGGTCCAGCAGTATCTGTGATCCGGCATGATTACAGCTAGCCACATGCCCACCTGTGATGGGGGTGGCCAAGTTTCCCACAGTCCTATAAAGTTTGTTTACAGCCACCAATCCTGGTTCTCAGTGTTCTGTGCTGTTATTTAGCTCTAATTTACCCCTAAACGTCTTCTAAGAGCCCAGTAAGCAGTGGAAGTGTTGATAACACTGCTAGACAATATGGATCTCCCATGGTCTGGTAAATTCTCTGGTTCAGCACTGGTTAGGTCCTGAGTGCCAGACTAGAAAGATGCAACCTGTACTATATACTTTTAAACAGAGATGAAAGTAAGGTGGTGCACACCGATGCATTGCTCCGACAAAAGCTGGCTGGGGGACAGGGACCTGTCCATCAGCCAGGTAAGGTAACCCAGCCCTTGGGGGCCACCCCTACTCTCTCCCCTCCACTTCCAGCCCCCTGCCCTCACTTCTGCATTCCAGTCCCTTGCCCTGACTTCTGCACCCCAACACTCTGCCCAGAGCCCCCTGCACTATACCCCATACTTAAATTTCTTACAAGCACTGTCATATTGCAACCACTGCACCACCTGACCTCAGATCCCCATCCCTGGGGGGCAGGTTGTGATAGGACAGTACTTGAAAGAAATGTAAGTTACTTTCACCCCTGATTTTAAAATATGTTTAGTTGAAAATAAAATAAGAATGTGTAAGATCTCATTCCAACTTCCATGGTACAGACAAAAATTTAGGGACAATCTTTATCTTCTTTGAGTTCCACAAACCCCTCCCCCCCCCCCAAAAAAAAGACACAGAGGTGAAATGAAGTGATACATTTTCCAGTTATGGGACAATCTCTCCCAGTAAAATACCTTGCATTATAATAAACATTTATCCAGCTACTGAATACATACATATTATACATATGGGGCTCGTCTACACTGGCCCCTTTTCCGGAAGGGGCATGTAAATTTCACCAGTCGTCGTAGGGAAATCCGCGGGGGATTTAAATATCTCCCGCGGCATTTAAATAAAAATGTCCGCCGCTTTTTTCCGGCTTTTAAAAAAGCCGGAAAAGAGCGTCTACACTGGCCCCGATCCTCCGGAAAAAGTGCCCTTTTCCGGAGGGTCTTATTCCTACCTATTCCTTTGAAGTAGGAATAAGACCCTCCGGAAAAGGGCACTTTTTCCGGAGGATCGGGGCCAGTGTAGACGCTCTTTTCCGGCTTTTTTAAAAGCCGGAAAAAAGCGGCGGACATTTTTATTTAAATGCCGCGGGGGATATTTAAATCCCCCGCGGATTTCCCTACGACGACTGGTGAAATTTACATGCCCCTTCCGGAAAAGGGGCCAGTGTAGACGTAGCCATGATGGCTATGTTTACACAGTAGCATTATTTTGGAATAATTGATGTTATTCCAAAATAACACAGTCCACGACTACACACAAGCAGTTATTTCGAAATAATGTCAAAATAATGTTGAGCTGGAGGACTGTTTACTCCAACTCCTGTAACCCTCATTTTATGAGGAGTAAGGGAAATCAGAGGAAGAGTGCGCTCTTTCTTGAAATAACTGCTGTGTAGACTGCGCCAAAAGCCGAAATAAGCTATTTCAACTTAAGCTACACAATTAGTGTAGCTCAAGTTGCGTAGCTTATTTCGAGTTTAGCCCTGCTATGTAGACGTGTCCATACATATACTCATATCTCCTTTCGCCTGCATATCACATTTAAGTACAGGACATAAGTGGATTTACTTATGGGCTGGCAACAGACAGGAAACATGAGTTTTAAGAACTTCTGGTCTCCTTTTTTGTATCACTTGTTATTTTCATAACAGCAGAGGAAACACTTAGCAAAAGCGGGGGGTAGGGAGGGTTTTGCTGGCTGAAGATTAATTTTAAATCTTATGGGAAATGGTTTACCCGTTATTCTGTCAGATAAGAGATGTGACATTAGCAAAAGTTTAACATAAGAACTCAACTCCTTTGTAAAAGAGGGTCTGATTTTAAAAAGAGGATGTACAAAGAGGGGGAAATGGCTTGAGACTTTTTTGGCTCTTCTATAACGTATTTAAAAAGCCCAAAAGTCTTTTTTGTTTGTGTTTTACTTATTACAAATTCATGACTTTCATCAAAGACTCTACTGGACAACTGGGAGGATTATGACATTGGAGATGTCATTCAAGGAGATTGCTTAAAAAAGGAACTGGAGTTTGAATCAGCCTTGTCAAAACTCAGATTTCTGTTTGCTTTTATTAGCTTTTTAACTCAAATACCGAGACATATTTGGGAGAAAAGATTTTTTTTTTTTTTTTTTTTTTTTTAAGATTCAACATCATTGTCCCTGAAGGCCAAGAAAGACATCTCAGATTAATAACTCTTCTAGGTAAAGAAGGGAAAATAAAATATCCAACATTCTTGATATTTCTAAAAGAAAAAAAGAAGCAGTTTATTTGGGGTAGGGAGCTGGAGGAAGATGAAGCAAACCTTCTGTCTTTTCTCTAAAAATTAAAAAATTGTAAAAAAAACCACCTTTTTTTCTTTTGAAACACACCTATAAGTTGGAGAGGGAAAAAATGATTTCTTCTTTCATAAGGAAACAATCATACTTATGAGTCAGTATTTAATTTGAGACAATTTTTTAATGTTTCCTATACAGGCAGTGCCCGGGTTACGTACAAGATAGGGACTGTAGGTTTGTTCTTAAGTTGAATCTGTATGGGTATGTCTACACTACCCCGCTAGTTCGAACTAGCGGGGTAATGTATGCATACCGCACTTGCTAATGAAGCCCGGGATTTGAATTTCCCGGGCTTCATTAGCATAAGCGGGGAGCCGCCATTTTTAAATCCCCGCTGCTTCGAACCCCGTGTAGCGCGGCTACACGGGGCTCGAACTAGGTAGTTCGGACTAGGGTCCTATTCCGAACTACCGGTACTCCTCGTGAAACGAGGTGTACCGGTAGTTCGGAATAGGCACCCTAGTCCGAACTACCTAGTTCGAGCCCCGTGTAGCCGCGCTACACGGGGTTCGAAGCAGCGGGGATTTAAAAATGGCGGCTCCCCGCTTATGCTAATGAAGCCCGGGAAATCAAATCCCGGGCTTCATTACAAGTGCGGTATGCATACATTACCCCGCTAGTTCGAACTAGCGGGGTAGTGTAGACATACCCTCCGTAAGTCGGAACTGAATCTGGACGCCAGTTCTGACTTACATACAGATTCAACTTAAGAACCCCAGGCGTCCCCAAGTCAGCTGCTGCTGAAACTGATCAGCGGCTGATTCCAGGAAGCCCCGAGGCAGGGGCTTCCTGTAGTCAGCCACTGGTCAGTTTCAGCAGCGGCTGACTTGGGGACGCCTGGGGCAGAGCAGCTGGGGTGCTGCTGGGTTGGTCCAGTAGCGCCAAGGAGCGGTGCTGCGGGACCAACCAGCAGCGCCCCACCTGCTCTACCACAGGCCCGGGGCTTTGCTCCACGTCTCCCTGGTCTGCTGGGGGCGGGGGGGGGCACTAGCTGCGCCCCCCCCCCCCCCAGCAGACCAGGGACACGGGGAGCAAAGCCGCAGCGGTGGCGGGGTGCCGCGCCTCTGAGGCTTTGCTCTGGCAAAGCCTCAGAGGCGCGGGACCCCTCCGCCTCCCGGCTTTGCTCCAGGAGACGGTCCCCAGCAAACCAGAGGCACCGGGAGCAAAGCGGCAGCGGCGGCGGAGTCCCGTGCCTCTGAGGCTTTGCCAGAGCAAAGCCTCAGAGGCGCGGGACCCCTCTGCCTCCCCGGCTTTGCTCCAGGTGTCCCTGGTCTGCTGGAGACTGTCCCCAGCAGATCAGGGGCACCCGGAGCAGCTTTTCTCGCCCCGGAGGGCGAGGTGGCGGGACCGCTGTGCTCTGGGCGGTCCCGCTGCCTGCGAGCTCTGTGGCGAGAAAGCCCCGTTCCTAAGTGCGGATCCGACATAAGTCGGATCCGCGTAACTCGGGGACTGCCTGTATCTGCAGAATTGTACTGAATAGGGCATTCCTCATGCTCATTCCCAAGTCATCTCATTTCTCAAGAGTGCCCCAAGTGTGGCAAAAGCTACTTGTGGACTTCTAAAGTGTGACCCAAAGCAGTCCTTGCCTTGGAGAATGGCCTGTGAAAATGGTCAGGACATGCAAATCTCTGGTGACTAATCCTCATCTCCTCCCTCCCCACTTCCTGGAGGACCCTGGCCATGAAAAACATCAGCCAACTGGGACTGTCACTACTCTGCTGTCACTTCCCACAGAGCCCCACTTCTCAGTCACATCTTTTTTCTCTTCTCCAGTTCCTTTGATTCCCCTTTTTCAGCCAATGTTCAGGCTCCTTCTTGGTTTATCCTAAGCAATTCACCAATAAGATGTGGACCGACCCCCAAATTCTGGCAGCAAACACCCCTAATCTCTGTGGCTAGGCTCATCCATGGAAAGGAAGGATGATGAAGCCGTGAGGATACTAGCGTGGGGTATAGGAAACATGGGTTCAATTCCAGACTCTAGATACAGATCATGCAGTGTCTGGCTACTTGGGTAACGTTTTCAAAAGCAGGTAAGTTGCATTTTCAAAAGAGTAGTAGACACATTTCAGTGAAAGTCAAAATAATGAGGAATCCTGTGCCATATTAAAGACTAAGGGCTTAATTGCGTAGCTTAAGTCGAAACAGCTTATTCCGACTTTTGGCACTGTCTATACTAAGGATGTTAAAATGTGGTTATCAGGCTAATTGTATAGTCGATACAATTTGTATCGACTATACAATTAGTCAATAAACGCTGCTCAAAGTCCCCCGTGCTGCAGCTCTACATTTTAAATGTAGTAAGAGCCCCTTGGCTCTTACATTTAAAATGCAGAGGTGCAGCGATCAGTGCGAGCTGGGACTACTCGGTCCTGGCTAGCACTGAGACCAGCAGCCTGATTGCAGCGGACAGCTCTGCTGCCTCTGGCTGCGGCCAGCCCTGTCTGCCATAAACAGGGATTACTTGGCAGCAACAGTCCCTGTCCATGTGGTGGGGGGAAGCTACCCACTGGGACCCCTGCAAACAGGGGCTGCTTTGCAGCTGTGTGCTCTATCCCCTCACTGCTACCTCTGATAGAGGAAGCGGGATGGGGGCAGCCAGAATCCTGAAGACGGCTCCTGTCCCCCCCACTTTTTGCCTCTCTCGGAGAGAGGCGGCAAAGGGGGGGGGGAAGCAACTAGTCGAGTCACTACTTGACTATCCGATAAGCATTTGCTCATCAAATAGTTGACTAATCACTTACATCCCTAGTCTACACAGCAGTTATTTCAAGATCGATCACTCTTCCCCTATCTTCCCTTACTCCTCATACAATGAGGGTTACAGGAGTCAGAATAAGCAGTCCTCCAGCTTGACTTTATTTTGACAACGTCAAAATAACTGCTTGTGTATAGACACGGACTATGTTATTCCAAAATAATGGTGCTGTGTAGACATAGCCCAACAGATGGATTTGGGCATAAGCTTTCCTGGGCAAAACCCCACTTCATCAGATCTAACAAAAGTGGGTTCCAGCCCATGAAAACTTATGCCCAAATAAATCTGTTAGTCTTTAGGGTGCCACGGGACTTGTTTTTGCTGATACAGACTAACATGGCTACCCCTCTGATAAATGAAAGTTAAGGGCACTAAAACACCCAACTCACTTGAACACTCTTGAAATGTTTACTTTTAGTATCTCTGGCCCAGATTCTGAAAGGTACTTATGTGCCTAACTCCCATATAAGTTAATAGGTGTTAGGCAGCTTGAGGATATGGTTACCCTGGGCCTCAGTTTCCCATCTCTGTAAGGAGGAGAATAGTACTGCCCTATCTCAGAGGACTGTAGGGAGAATTAATACAGTAAAGACTGAGGTGCTCAGATATTACAACAATAGGAACCATAGAAAGATCTAGTATTTTAATCCTGTGTCATCCATATGGCCCAATCTGCTTTGCTCAGCAGAGCGACTCACCCCATTTCCCACAAAATTCTAATCAGTTTCATCCCAAAATTCAGACAGAGACAGAAATACCTCTCCCGTCCTCCTGACCCCTGGATCTAGTGACCTCTATGTCCCACTATGCAGTTCACAAGCCTGTGTTTGGATGCATGATGGGAGGTAGTCTGAGGTCAGCTGAAATGAGTTAAGTGGGAACAGAGAGTGGCATGACCCTGGTTCAGGATGCATACGGAAATGTAGCAACCATACACAGTATATTTTAGTATTTGGAAAAAGTGACAAAGTCAGCCTCCGGTACTGCTTCCCCTGTGCCTAGCTTTGTTTAACCATGGGGAGGCCACAGTGCAAAAGGCCTACAAGTCCTTCCAGGGAAATGCTGCAGTGCCCTCTAGTGCTGAGAGATTGCCACATAACGTTCTGTGTCCTTACACCAGCCAGATTAGTCACAGGTTAGAGTGACTCCACATGGCTACAGTTCACACAGGCCCTCCTTTCAAATTGATTCACGTGCCTTTGCCCCCTACGTTCCACTTTCTGCTTCATGTGCCTTTGCTCCTTAAGTTTGCCTTTCTGCTTTAAATGCAGCCCAAAACTCTGAATCTAGGCTATGGCTTTACCTGGAATTCCCCACCCCTCCTTTCTCAGCCAACAGGCCGCAGGCTTTCCTTCCCTTCCCTTTTACTGTCCTCCATGGACAGTAAGGACAATGACCTGCAACCTAACTCTCAATTACGATGTGTTCAGGGTGGTGTCTGGGGGTATGTCTAGACTACAGGCTTTTGTCGACAGAAGTTTTGTCGACAGATACTGTCAACAAAGAGCATCTAGACTACATCCAGTTCTGTCGACAAAGCAAGCCGTTTTGTCGACATGAGAGTGTAGATGCAAAGGACAGTGTAGATGCAATAACGCCTTTTGTTGACAGAACTCTGTCGACAAAAGGCGTTATTCCTCGGAGAATGAGGTTTACAGCCGTCGACAAAACTGCTGAGTTCTGTCGACATTATGTTGACAGAACTCAGCGGCATGTAGATGCAGGTATAGTTTTGTCGACAAAAGTCCACTTTTGTCAACAAAACCCTGTAGTCTAGACACACCCCAGCTGACTACATCCTCCTGGATCTAGTGGAAGCCAGTAGGCCTAGTCTGATTTTCGGGGGGCAACCAGGGCAATCTCTCTCTTGCCCTACCAACTCCACTCTTGCTCAGAAGCATCAGGACTCAGACAGTTCCAATGCTGTCCTTATCATAGCCCATGGCCGGAGACTTCCCAGATTACACACTGGGATCCCCACACTAGCACCCAAATAGTTAGAAAACAGCCAGCTGCTGAAGTCTGGGCCTGCTGTGAGGAGGGACAAGCTGCTTAGAACAGAACTGAATGTCCAGTGAACCTCTATGTGCTCAGGGGTGGCCTACTAGATAGTGCATAGGATCAGGAGATTAGGGTTCTATTCCTGATTCTAGCCCTGGCTTGCTAGGTGACTGTGAGCAAATTGGCTTTCTTGTCTATAAGACACCGATGATACCAACCTCATTTATAAAACAAGAAGACACCTACTGATTGAAAGCACTCTAAAAGAGCTAAGTATTATTACAGGTTTCTCAGAACTACAACCCTTAAACCACAGAGGGTGGACTGGACTGGATCCACGAGCCAGAACCTATCAATGGTGGTATTCATACCATCTTGAGCTATGGAACATAAAATACATTCCCTCCTACTTTTGTGGAAAACCTTCAAAATACGAGCCAGGCATAACTAATGGAGTGCTGAGTCAGCTGGCAGCCAGAAACGATAGATCTCAGGTATATGAACTGCTCCTATTGCTGTAAATAGGTGGGTGTCACTGAACCTCAACAATAGCTACCTGAATGTTAAGTGTATTGATTATTTATTTCCCTGATGTTTGCTAAAGGGGACCCAGCAGTGTTCTGTATCTGCAAGATTTCAAAGCGATCACTTTGCAAATATGCCTCCAAAAATGAGGGTAAAATAAAACCCACACTTTGAAGTTTTCAATTATTACTGCTGTTGAGAGCTAGGTTAAACTTTGTTGTTCGTTACGTTAAAACCTCACTGAAATGGATGAGTATGAACACATCCTTCATTTAAGACAGCAATAAAAGGCAGGTAAAGGGCCCTACCAAAAACAAAACATAATGGAGTCTGCTTAGACTGCACCATGTGGTTAGCTATTAGATACTGTTCTGAACAGCTTGGGGATGGGGGTGGTTGAGGAAAACAAAACTGGAGGGAAAAAAACTCAGAGACACTCAAAGGAAGAGCAAGAAAGTCAAGCAGCACCTCTGTAAAAATGGTGTGGTCCTTGAAGGAGCCCAAAGAGAGGTTCTGGGACTGAGGTGCTGGTTGAAAGAAGCTGGGGTTGAAAAACTAAAAGAACTACTCCTGATTTTGGTTCCTCCTGCATTCGGAAAAACAGGGATTGTTACATTCCTTGAAAATAAGATTACCCCTAATGAAAATAACATATTCCTTCATTGGATTCTACTCTCCACTGGAAAAACCTGCAAGACCCCAAACTTTGACTGGCTGGTTGGTTTGAAAAGGGGCCTCATAGTTACCATTTCTATTGAGGGAGCACAAGGTTGGTTCTTGTAACATTTTCTGCAGATTTGGGATAAAGAATGAGCTAACCTCCTCCCTGCCCCCTCTTCTTTATTTATTTGGCCCACATACTGTGGTTTTACAACAGGGATGGTCAATTATTTCTTGTAAAGGTCCAAATTTCTTGAGCAAGGTGTGGTCAAGGTCCAGACTCCAGAGACTTTTCACATCACAGTAACACCACCGCCACCACCATCATGGGTGAGTTTATACTACAAAATTAAGTAGACCTAAATTAAGCTGGTGTTAAGCCACTGCCGTAATTACTGAATACCCACATTCTGATCCCTCTGTTGGTGACATATGTCCCTACCAGGTACTCTTCCTTTGTACAACTGATAGTCTGGGGTGCTTGGAAACTTGGAGCCCCGTAGCATAGGGTTCTGGGAGCCTGGAGTCATGCACTTACTTAGCCTGTGGCTGTCTTTGACAGCCCGAGCCGTCTGTAAGTATAAGTAAAGAAAAAGATTTTGCAGTCCATTCAAAAGTGTCTGGCAGGCCGGATTTGTCCCAGGGGCCACCTATTGACTTTCCATGATTACAACAAGTCCTGTATGCAGTTTAATAAACAAGTATGGAAGAGACCCTCTCACTACAGGCTAAAAACAGCAAAAGTTACCATTTTTTGCACCTCGAATAAGCCATGATGTTATATTTCATAGAATCATAGAATAATAGGACTGGAAGGGACCTTCGAGAGGTCATCGAGTCCAGCCCCCCGCCCTCAAGGCAGGACCAAGCTCCGTCTACACCACCCCTGACAGATGTCTATCTAACCTGTTCTTAAATATCTCCAGAGAGGGAGATTCCACCACCTCCCTTGGCAATTTATTCCAATATTTGACCACCCTGACAGTTAGGAATTTTTTCCTAATGTCCAATCTAAACCTCCCCTGCTGCACTTTAAGCCCATTACTCCTTGTCCTGTCCTCAGAAACCAAGAGGAACAAATTTTCTCCTTCCTCCTTGTGACACCCTTTTAGATATTTGAAAACCGCTATCATGTTTATCATTTGAAAACCCCTTAATCTTCTTTTTTCCAAACTAAACAAGCCCAGTTCATGAAGCCTGGCTTCATAGGTCATGTTCTCTAAACCTTTAATCATTCTTGTCGCTCTTCTCTGTACCCTTTCCAATTTCTCCACATCTTTCTTGAAATGTGGCACCCAGAACTGGACACAGTACTCCAGCTGAGGCCTAACTAGTGCAGAGTAGAGCGGCAGAATGACTTCACGAGTTTTGCACTAGTTAGGCCTCAGCTGGAGTACTGTGTCCAGCAAGTCACATAGTCTGGAGTACTATGTGATACAAGTCACATAGTTCAACTGTATACATCATAGCCAATGCTTCTGTTCCCTTGCAAAAATATTCAAGTTCATGAAGGCAAGTAAACTCTGTGACCTGAAAACCACACTCATCCATGACTTCTCTTTTTTTAACGTTCCAGAGACAGCAACGGAACAAGCAGCTTCATCTACCTTGACCTGTAAATGACCTGACCTCTGATTTAGCAGCTGCCCTCTCATTAAAGGGGTCAGAGATGATTAAGCCAGTCTATTCACTGAGCCCTCAGCTTCTCCCATATAGCTCCTCATTGACAGTGAAGGTAAATGGCATGTAGGTAGGCTTGACAGAATTCTATGTTTTTAATAACATTTTAATGGATAATGTTTATTGACGCTTTCCCTGCATTTTTAGCTATTTAAATTTTCATAATTATAGGAAATTATGGGGAGGAGAATGTCAAACAATAATTATTTCATGACACTCCCCAGTCAGTTCTTTAGTAGCATAATTCTTACCTTTCGTCTGTAAATTTAGATCTTCATCAATGGAAATATTTGTGTGTTGGTTTGCATACGTGCGGTAAAATCACTTACTGACATTTACAGATAAAAAAATCAAATCTTTCCAAACTTAAATATTGGTGGGTGGTGAAAAGCTCACCCCCTAATTGAAAGTCACAAAATAGCAAAATACATTTCACTTGGCAGGGGAGATGTGACTTGCAGTACAGTCCTTTGGTGATGTACATTGTGACCCATATTCAATACAGCTTGGCTTTCTGACAGGGACTTTCCAGTCATTTTAGTGGCTACAGGATGGGAAAGACCCTGGGTATATGAGAAGATAGCTTTGTTAGACTGAAATGCCATATGCTGAGTCAAATTCAGTGGGGACATAAACCAGCACAAAATTACAGAGTAGACGTAAATCAGTCAGACAACTGGGACCAGTTTTAACCTAGAGTAGCTTGCTCTAATATGGCAGTAAGTGGGTGTGCAAAAGAAGAATGACTCATAAACCAAAGGAAGGGAGGTTTGGCATCAGAGGAGTAATTGTTAGAAATTGCTGTACGAGATTGGGTCAGTGGTCCATCTAGTCTAGTACCCTGTCTCTATCCTAACCGGGCTAGTTCCAGATGCTGAGAGACAGATGACAGAATCCCCAGTAATAGACAATGAAGAAATAATCTGTCCAGGCCCGGCCAAAGAGTTCACGGGGCCCAGCACGCTGTTTTTGGCTGAGCTGCATGGGCATGCGGCTCCCAGTCAGGGCAGCAAGTTGGGGCCGGGAGCGGGGCAGTGAGCTGGGCCCTGAATGTGCAGGGCCCAAGGCAACCACCTCACTCGCCTTGCCCAAAGGCCAGGCCTGAATCTGTCCCTGGGAAGCTGCATGGGAGGGGATTGCTTCAGCAATTCAATGGCAGATCTGTTTACAGCAGATCTCAATTTCACCAAACACCTCTTAGAATCACAGACTACTAGAACTGGAAGGACTTTGTGAGATCAAGTCCAGTCCCCTGCCCTCATGGCAGGGCCGTACACCAGCTAGATCATCCCTGATAGATGTCTATCCAACCTGCTGTTAAATATCTCCAGAGTTGGAGATTCCATAACCTCCCTGGGCAATTTATTCCAGTGTTTAACCACCCTGACAGTTTAAAAGTTTTTCCTTATGCTCAGCCTAAACCTCCCTTGCTGCAATTTAAGCCCATTGCTTCTTGTCCTATCATCAGAGACCAAGAGGAACAATTTTGTCCCTCCTATTTGTAACACCCTTTTAGATGCTTGAGAACTGCTATTATGTCCCCTCTCAGTCTTCTCTTTTGTAAACAAAACAAGCCTAATTCTTTCAGTCTTCCCACATAGATCATTTTTCCTAGGCCTTTAATCATGTTTGTTGCTCTTCTCTGTACTTTCCCCAATTTTTCAAAATCTTTCTTGAAATGTAGTGTCCAGACCTGGATGCAACACTCCAATTGAGGCCTAATCAGTGCAAAGTAGAGCAGAAGAATGACTTCTCGTGTCTTGCTCACAACACTCCTGCTTTTTTTTTTTTTTTGCAACACTGTCACACTGATGACTCATATTTAGCTGGTGGTCCACTATGACCCCTAGACCAGGGGTTCCCAAACTTTTTGACACGGGGACCAGTAAATCTATTCACGAACTTTTGGAGGACCAGTAATGTTCATTTGTATATTTGCATGTTCATTAATCAAATGATGAATATTCAAATAGGTTGTTTCTGGTCCTCCCAAATCTCCCAGTGCCAGCTTTAGCAAAGCTTTTGATATGGTCACCCACAACATTCTTGCCAGAAAGTTAAGAAATGTGGATTGGATAAATGGGCTGTAAGACAGACAGAAAGCTGGTTAGACCAGGGTTTCCCAAACTTTTTACTTTAATCGGAACCCTTTTTTTCAGTTCTGCTTTTTGTAGCCCCAAAATATAAACACATGAAAAACAATCTGAAGAAATACCAGACATATAACATGTCTGGTATTTTCTCAGTACGTAAGTTGCATTATTACTAGATGTATCAGTTTGTAGTTTCGAACTGCCTGGCTGGTAAATGTGCTCAGGCTGCATAAGTGCGTCTACCAGCCAGATAGCTCGCAACTACTTGGGCGGGGGGGGGGGGGGGGGAGGGGGGGGGGGAGACAGTAGAATCCCTGTGCAGGACTAACTTGTGCTTTGTGCTTGAGGGGGAGGACGGAATGGGTCAGTCCCACTCCCTGCAGGCCGATCCATTCCTCCCCCCTGCTTCCCTTGCTGCACCTCTGGCCAGACCCACTTCCCCCAACTCCCTCCTGGGCAATCAGTTCTTTCCCGCTTCTCCTCCCAATCTACTTTGGCCAGCCCTGCTGCCTGCGTCCAGTCCTCCTTCCAGCGGCCGCTTCTCCCACCCCGCCCACATCTTCCCCGGACAGCTCCCTGCCCCCAAACTCACACACACACACACACACACACACACACACACACACACACCGGCAGCCCTGCTTCCACCAGCTCCCCAATCTGCTCCCGGTGGCCAGCTCTCCCCTCCTCCTCACCGCAGAATCCCCTGGCACCTGCACTTCCTGGTGCCTCCCTTTGTCCTCTTTTTCCCTAATACCCACGTCCTCACCAGTCTCTGCCCCATTCCCCTCCGCCCCTCTGTGCCCTCACACACGATTTGCTCCATCCTGACCTTTCTCATGCCCCCCATTCTTTCAAGCCTTCTCCCAGCATCCCCCCTCCCGCCCTTTCCCTCATGGTCTGCACTTGGCCCCCTGGCATTTGTCTCTCTCTACTGCACCCCTGTCCCTGGGTGCCTTTCCCTCCCCCCCGCCCAAGCCCCTTCTCCTCCCTCCCCTGCCGCCGCCGCACGAGCTGGTTCCCCACCTTCTCCTTGCATGCTGTGGGGCCGGGGTCCACGCTCAGGCCCCGGAGGCCAATCCCGGAGCCAGCCAGACCCCGCCACCTGCCTCCCGTGGGTTTCAAAACCCCGGGCCATGTCGTCACGTGCAACGCTGCGCATGGGCAGCAGGGACGTCCGGGGCTGAGGGGGACGCTCTGGGGGCGGGGAGGAGGACGCGCGGGGCCCGCTCCAGGCGGAGTCGGGGAGAGACCCAGCTCTACATAGCGCTGAGCAGGGCCCCGGTTCTTAACTTGCCGGCACTTCCAGGTGCAGGGGCGTGGGGTCCGATTCGACCGAATGGGTTGAATCGGCTTAAGGGCCGGCAGCCGCCAGGCACGCTGAGGCCCAGCATTTTTTTTCCGCGGCCCGGTACCGGGCCCCGGACCATAGTTTGGGAAACGCTGCCCTAGACCCTTTTCTGCAGTACTCCTTCCTAGACAGACACTTCCCATTCTGTATGTGTGAAACGGATTGTTCCTTCCTAAGTGGAGTACTTTGCATTTGTCCTTATTAAACTTCATCCTATTCACCTCAGACCATGTCTCTAGTTTGTCCATATCATTTTGAATTATGACCCTATCCTCCAAAGCACTTGCAACTCCCCGCCACCTTGATATCATCTGCAAACTTAATAATTGTACTCTCTATGGGTATGTCTACACTACAGCGCTAATTCGAACTAACTTAGTTCGAATTAGTTAATTCGAACTAAGCTAATTCAAACTAACGCATCCAGACTAAAAAACTAGTTCAAATTAGCATTTTGTTAATTCGAACTAGCATGTCCACATTAAGTGGACCCTGAACCGGGGTTAAGGATGGCTGGAAGCAGTGCCGGCAGGGCATCAGATGAGGACTTAGAGCGTGGAGCTGCTGCCTCAGGCTAGCCGAGGGCTGTGCTTAAAGGGACCCGACCCCCACCCCGGACAGACAGTTCTCAGGGGTGCCCCGCTTGCAAAGCAGTCCTGGCTTGGAGTGCCCTGAGTGCCCACACTGGGCACATCACAGCACTCGGCCATCAGCCCAGCTGCACTTGCCGCAGGCTGCCATCTGGGGAGAGGGGGTAATTTGGGGGCTGCAGGAGAGCTTCCACCCCCAGAAGCCCGTAGAGCCAGCCCAGTCCTCCCCATCGGGGGCTTGTACCCCATTCCTCCCTCACCTCCTTCCACTTACCCCTCCCTAGCCCCCCTTCCTGATGTACAAAATAAAGAAAACGTGTGGTCAAAAATAGAATCTCTCTTTATTGAACAAAACTGGGGGAGACTGGGAAAAGGAGGTGGGAGAGGGAAAGAGAGAGGGTGGGAGACGGGAGGGCAACTACAATGATGAGGGGTTTGGAACAGGTCCCATATGAAGAGAGGCTGAAGAGACTGTGACTTTTCAGTTTAGAAAAGAGGAGACTGAGGGGGGATAGGACAGAGGTCTATAAAAGCATGAGTGGAGAGGGTGCATAAAGAAAAGTTCTTCATTAGTTCCCATAATAGAAGGACTAGAGGACACCAAATGAAATGAATGGGTAGCAGGCTTCAAACTAATAACAGAAAGTTCTTCTTCACAAAGCCACGATGTCCGCACTAGACCAGGCGGGTGCCCACCTCTTGCGGTCCTGAGCAAGCTCCCGGGAGCTGCCAGCCTGGTCCCGGGAAGAGGGAGAGGGCTGAGGGGCATCGGGTGGCTGGCTCGAGCCGTGCCAGGTGCAGAGTCTGCTAGCTGGGTGCTGGCAGGCTTGCACCTGGCACGGGCACCGTAGCCAGCCCGTGCCCCTTTAAGAGGCCCGGGGCTGGGAGGGGGGCAATAGAGTTTCCCTGGTGTTGGCCAGAGTGGCCACCAGGGAAAGCTGGGGAGGGCTAGCCTCCCACTAGTTCGAATTAAGGGGCTACACACCCCTTAATTCGAACTAGTAAGTTTGAACTAGGCTTAGTCCTCGTACAATGAGGTTTACCTAGTTCGAACTAAGCGCTCCGCTAGTTCGAATTAAGTTCGAACTAGCGGAGTGCTAGTGTAGCGCCTATCAAAGTTAATTCGAACTAACGTCCGTTAGTTCGAATTAACTTTGTAGTGTAGACATTCCCTATGTCATCATCTAAATCGCGAATGAAAATATTGAACAGAACGGGTCCCAAAACAGACCCCTGCGGAACCCCACTTGTTATGCCCTTCCAGCATGATTGTGAACCGTTAATAACTACTCTATGAGAATGGTTATCCAGCCAGTTATGCATGCACCTTATAGTATCCCTATCTAAGTTATATTTGCCTAGTTTATTGAGAAGAAGGTCATGTGAGATGTTATCAAATGCTTTATTAAAGTCTAGGTATGTTACGTCGACTGCTTCTCCCTCATCCACAAGACTTGTTCTCCTATCAAAGAAATCTATCAGATTAGTTTGACATGATTTGTTAAAAATCCATGCTAGGTGTTACCTATCACCTTATTATCTTCCAGGTGTTTGCAGATGAATTCCTTAATTACTTGCTCCATTATCTTACCTGGCACAGAAGTTAAACTAACTGGTCTGTTAGTTTCCTTCATCTGACAATTGTTATATTTTTCCTCCTTTGTAAGACAGGCTGCAGTTCACCACGCAGACCTTACCTGATCTGTGTTTTACCCCTCTCAGGAATGCTTTACTGCTCCTGCTCTTTCATTTAAGAATGGTGTGCTATCTAGGCAGGACTATGAATTCGCAGCTATGAATGGTGTACCATAGACTTCCAATCTATTTGAAAGGACTTACGTGTCCAATCTATTCTAAAGGAGTGTGTGTCCTTACAATAATCAGCTAGCTTAGTACAGGCAAGCATGTTTCCCCCCAGAGGCTGGCTGCAGCACTGTTAGTGACAGCTAACAATTACTCCCTTCACTCACCCACAAGCATAATCCATTGTTTTTAGGTTCTTGTACCACACTTATTACCCTGGCTCCAGAGCACACATACTCAGGTGGCTCTAGGAGCAAGCACTGCCAGTTGTACCACTCAGCAGTATGACCTTCGTGATCCAAGCTCCTGCATCCTCCCCCTCATCACACTTGGCAGGTGTAAAGGCAGCTGGGAGTGCACTGCTGGGAGAGGTTGCCTACGGCAACCACTGGCTAAAGGTGAAGCTAGCTTGCAGGAGAATGCTGCACAGGGGCATGTTGCTTAGCAACCTCAGGCAGCCAAGATACCTAATCAGGAACTATCCAGTTGTAATTGGGAAAGGGATGGGGTGAGCTAGAGTTAGTGGCACTGAAAGCAAGGAACAGGAAAGAACTACCTGGGGTTGGAAGCCCTTTGAGGTAAAAGTAAAGGCCCGTGGTGGCCAGGGGGAAATCAGGAGAACAGTATTCCAAGCGACGTGTGCTGTACAGAGAGGAAGAGGTTCAAGGACTCTGAAGCAATCAGCGCTACACTGATAAAATTATGTTATCCACTGCCTCTCCATGAGCATTGCCTACCTGCTCCAAAGAGATCTGTGCCCAGACCCTGACATGCCCAGCCTCATGGAAGGAAAGAAATCTGCATTGTTCACTAGTGAGACCTCCATGCCAGCATGGCACACACGTAACTTTTCACGACGAGCAGTGTCACTCCACTAGGGTGGCAGCACGGGGAACCCTAGTGCAGACAGCAGTGTGGGTGTTTTAACCACCATGCCGCCTAACCCTGGTTTGAGCAAATCTAAATGACATGGTGGTTGAACTTCCAGCAGCACCTCGTCTACACTAGAGCTCCTACAGTGCTGCTGCTTATCCAGCTCCACTGGTGGTAACTAATGGGATTGTACAGGAAAAGTCTGGCATACACGATACCTTAGTTGCTGCTTCTTTAATGTAGCAACAGCCATCACTGATAGTTTTACAGCAAAAGGGTTTGTAGCACTCAGGCCAGATCTAGCAGACTGGTGTCCATATCACAAGACCCACTACCACAATGGTTATCTTCACTGGCAGCCTGTTGGGAGGGCAAGGACTAAATGGATAAGAGAGTAAACCAATCACTTGTCCCTACATGTAGTCCCTCCAATCAGGGTTGAGATGTGATGGATACTCTCACTCCGACCTGTGCTAAACGCACAACGGCTGTTAGTCTAACGCTGCTCATGAAGGCAAAGATTGATTTTTTAAAAAGGAACATAAGGAGCATAAGGAATTCCCCTCTTCTGGTGCAGCTGGGCCATAGTTCCTTACCCAGTAAGGAAGCTGAATGGCAGCTGTATTCATTAACTGTCTGTGCAGAAGTGAGACAACCCTCATAATACTCAAGGCAACTTCCAAAAAGTCAGAAAAGGGAAGTTACTTAACGGACTGTCACTATTCATTAGCTACACTAACAGAACTAATGATAAACTTAGAAATATTTATATTTGAAGGCCAGGATTGGGCTGAAGAGAAAGGAGAAAGGCTGAACACAGGAGGAGTCTGCTTGGGTGATGCCAAGATAAAACGGAACCATTGCGACAGTTGGTCCATCCCATCATGAGAACCTTTTTTGTGGAGCAGGAGGAGAGCAGGATGTAGACATGGATGAGCAGACGCTGCTTGCAAGAATTCTCCAGTCTCAAGTGCATGTGTACCCCATCGCACAATACTCATAAGGTATGTCTACACTTGCACCCTATTTCGAACTAGGGATGCAAATGTAGGCATTTGAAATAGTCAGTGAAGCCGGGATTTACATATCCCGCACTTCATTAGCATAATCTCAGCTGCGCGCTATTCCGAACACCAGCTGATTTGAAAGTGAAAGTGTGCTCTAGGCTGCGTTAGTTCGAATCAAACAACTTGGTCCGAACTAACGTTACATGAGGAGTCTAGACTACATGGCTCCGTCAACGGAGCCATGTAAAATAGTTTACTCGGCATAGTCAAAGAAGCGGGGATTTAAATAATCCCCGCTTCATTAATATAAAAATGGCCACCGCACTGTGCTGACAATCAGCTGATCCAGCATAGTGTGGCAGTCTAGATACGGCGCAGTCGACAAGGGAAGCCTTTGTCGACCGCTCTGGTAGACAAGGTGCAGTCGACAAAGGCTTCTATTGTTGACTGCACCGCGTCTAGACTGCTGCACTGTGCCGGATCAGCTGATCGTCGGCACAGCACGGTGGCCATTTTTATTTTAATGAAGTGGGGATTATTTAAATCCCCTCATACCCACAATGATTAGTCATTCAGACACTGAGCCAGATTACATCAAATTCATGCTGATACCTAATGTTTACCACACATTATAAAGCGAAGCAAAACACACACATCTACTGAGATATGTGAAGTACTGTACTTCTTAGATCATAAAATAAGTTAACCATTTACTGGAGATTTAAAAGTGTATGTGGATACACTGGGGAAGATCTGTAGGTGGGAGTTCGACCAACCTTAAGCCAACAAACATCCAAAATGCCAGCTGTGTAATTCTCTTGATCCTTCCGGCATTTTCTATAAAAGCTTTCAAACCCTCCCCCAGAATACTTGCCATAAAACACTGTACTTTACTCTTGTAACACTGGAAGGTCAGGTGCTAGCTCTTACAAAGTCGGGAGGCATTAGATAAGAACAAACAAACTTACAGCTGGAGACCAGACCAGTTCACTTTTCTGTTAGTATTGCTCAGAATAAGTATTAATCTTATGAGAATGTGTTTAGTGCTTAGATTCTATAGAGTTTTTACAAGTTGCTGAATCTTACTTGTAGTTGTGAAAGTTAAATCCTAGTGAGGAAAATAGAAAGGAACATAAACTCTATCAAATGAAGTGTAAAAATATAATTAGTCCAAAAAGGAATTTGAAGAACAGCTAACCAAAAACTCAAAAAGTAACAGCAATTTTTTAAGTACATCAGAAGCAGGAAGTACTGCTAAACAACTAGTGGGGCCACTGGGCAATTGAGATGCTAAAGGAGCACTCAAGGATAATATGGTCATTGCAATGAAATTAAATGCATTTTGTGCATCGGTCTTCATGGCTGAGGATGTGAGGGAGATTCCCAAACCTGAGCCATTCTTTATACTAGGGATGTTAAATATTAGTCAATTGAATAGTCAATTAACCTCATGAAATCTTATTGGTTACTCGACTATTCTATAGTCCCCAGGGGTGGGGCTGGCAGCCAATGAGTGCGAGCCCCACTCCTGAGGAGCTTCCTGCCACTCCACGCTGCTGCCTCGGTACCAGAGGCAGCAGCGCGGGATGTCAGGTGGGAGCTGGTCCGCAAGAGGAGCCAGTTTAAAAATCAGCCCCCCTCGCAGACCAGCTGCCTGTTGCCCCACACTGATGCCTCTGATATAGAGGCAGCAGCACAGGATGGCAGCAGCCCCTATTCAGGAGAGGAGGGAAAGGCTGAGCTCCCAGACCCAGCATGAGCCAGAACTGAGTCAGGCTACCTGCCTGCCTGGCTCCCAATACACTTTAAATGCAGAGTTGCAGCAGAGGTAGGTCAAGGACCTGGTGTGAGCCAGATCCTAGCCAGGCTGCTGGCCAGTCTGCTAAAAAATTTACTGGAAAATGTGTGTTTGTGTGGGGAGTGGGAATGCTTGTAGTCTATGGCATTAACCAATAAGCTTTTGCTTATCAGTTATTGGACTACACTATTACGTCCCTACTTTGTACATGACAATTCTGAGGAACTGTCTCCGAATGAGGTGTCATTAGAGGAGGTTTTGGAACAAAATTAAACAGTAATAAGTCAGCAGGAGCAGATGGCATTCACCCAAAAGTTCACATTTGAGTTCCTTCAGAAATTGCAGAACCACTGATCATGGTTTGTAACCTATCCTTCAAATCATTTTTTGCACCAAATGATTGGAAGAAAGCTAATGTGATGCCAATTTTTAAAAAGGGCTCTAGAGATTATCCTGACAATTACAGACTGGTAAATCCAACTTCAGTACTGGGCAAATTGGTTGAAACCATAATATGGAAAAGAATTGTCAGACATATAGATGAACATAATTTGTTGGGGGAAAAGTCAACATGGTTTCTGTAAACCATGGGAAAGGGAAATTGTGCCTCACTAATTTACTAGAATTCTTTGAGAGGGTCAAAATGTGGACTAGAAGGATCCAGTGAATAGTGTACTTAGATTTTCAGAAAGCCTTTGACAAGGTCCCTCACCAAAGGTTCTTAAGCAACGTAAGCAGTCATGGAATAAGAGGGAAGATCTTCTCATGGATTGATAACTGGTTAAAAGATAGGAAACAAATGGTAGGAACAAGGATGCAGATGTGGTCACCTTATCTCAGAAAAGATATTTTAGTACTGGAAAACGTTCAGAAACAGGGCAGCAAAAAAGGGCATGCAACAGCTGCCACATGAGTTGAGATTAAGAAGACTGGGACTTTTCAGCTTGGAAAAGAGATGACTAAGGGGGGATATGATAAAGGTCTATAAAATCGTGAAGTGTGGGAAAAGTAAAGATGGAAAAGTTATTTACTTTCTCTCATCACCAAAGAACTAGGGGTCACCAAATGGAATCATTTGGTAGTAGTTTTAAAACAAACAAGAGCAAGTATTTCTTCACACAACGTATAGTCAACTTGTAGACCTTCTTGCCAGAGGATGCTGTAAGACCAGGACTTTAACAGAGTTAAAAAAGAATGAGATTAAAAAAAAAAAAAGATTGAGGACAAGTCCATCAATGGCCATTAGCGAGAATGGACAGGAATGACGTTCCTAGTCCCTGTTTGTCAACATGGTTGACAGGATCATTTGACGATTACCTGTTCTGTTTATTCCCTCTGGGGAACCTGGTATTGGCTACTGTCAGGAGACAGGATACTAGGCTAGATGGTCCTTTGGTTTGATCCAGTATGGTCGTTCTTATGTACTGTCTATATGCCATGCTATAAGGAAACATGTAAGCTTTGTGAAATTGAAAATGTTTGCTCTAAACTTGTGAACACAGATGGGAAGAGTGCTCTGCCTCATCTATCCAGGAGAACAATCAAAATCAGATGGGCCACGAAGAAACATCACAATGCAAAGGCATGGTGAATGGCCCTAATGTACCTTGGAAATCCTATGTGCAAGGAAGATTCTCCTATGGACTTGGAAGGCAAATGAAAGAAATAAAATTAAAGACACAGGAAAAACTGTCATCTCTTTGCTCTTTGAACTCTCAATGGGGCCAGAGATACTAAATTGAAGCCAGAGATCCAAGAGAGTTACCCTTGGGTCCGCCTGAAAGACTTTTTGAATTGACAGATCACTGCAACTCTGAAACTTAGGATTCAAATTGCAACTAATTTGTGAGCATATGTTTGCTTGTTTTAATTTGTTAATAACTAATTTCTTTTTCCTCGTTAATCTTTAGATAATTTATTACAGGATTAGTCTCAGATGTTGTCAGGGTATCAACAGATCTCTTGGGACTGGAAGTATTCTGAATAGTTTGTGATTTTTTTGGTCTAAGTGACCATTTTATCACTAAATCCAGACTGCTTAGGTGGCAAGATAGACTAGAAAGTCTAAAGAGATAGTCTGTGAGTCCATGCTAAGAGTATTATAGTGAACCAGGAGTTCACATCTGTCACTAACTTGGTGAAATCTAATTATAGAACACACCACCACTTTGGGTTGTCTGCTCTGAGACAGACACTTACAGTCACAAGCCACTTCAGAGGGCACATGCAGCACTGTAATGCATTCTAAGCTATCAGCTTGTTGGCTGCTCTCACAAAAAGTGACGATTAAGAGGCAAGATTAATTTTCTGAAATTGTCTTGTAATTTTTGGGATGGGGAAAACTTAGCCCACCTATATAAATATACACACAGAGAATCATAGAAATATAGGACTGCAAGGGACCTGGAGAGCTCTTCTAGTTCAGTCCTCTGCACTCACGGCAGAAGCAAGTAGTTTAAACTCCCCCCTCCCCAATTATGAGGACATATAGTATTGCTGATCTTTCCCTCCAATGACTCAAAATCATCATAATTCTATTAACAGGCACAGGTGGCTCTCCACTGGAGTGGTGCTTTCAGACACAAAATTTAGGTGAGAGGATCTTTGCTTCATGGCTGAGCAGACAGAAAATGTTACGGTCCCCTTTGCCTAAACCACAACAGACAGTGCAGTTTCCCTTTTTTTAAAAAATAGGGGAACTGAAAGAAATTTGCCTCTTGCCTGATTATTTTAACATTGCAAGTTGCTGTGAGAGTCTCTATCACTGGTTTCTAGAATGTGCACCTACAAACATAATTTGCGCACACAATGATATAGCTTATAACCCACTGCCATCTAATGGCAGCAAAAAAAAATGTCACAGCACATCTACATTGGAACTGGAGAACTATACTTTGCTACGTTTCTGTTTGGAAACAAAGGGCCTGTGTGCTGGAACAGTACACTTTGTCACAGTATGGTGTTAGATAATCATCTACCTCTTTGTACTCAGTTTCCAGATTGAGGAACAGGTAATCAGACTTCACCAGGCTGTTTCAATTATTGGAACTATATACCACTTTGAGGATTTCTAGTCATATTATACAGCACCTTTCTCACTAGCACCAATGCCTGCCATGACATGCGACTTTTAAAGTATACCAGGCCAGGAAGACATTTAGCTGCTAATCACTATTTGCAATGCTGTCCCTTTAAAATCCCTTGATAGTTCAGAACTGCTCCTGCCTCACTGAAGTCATCTTCTAAACTCCCAAACTCTTCAGCAGGAGCAGGATTCAGTTTAGACTTCTAATCATCCCCTGCCCCCTTCTGCTCCCTAATCCAGCGCCTGATGCCTGAAGCAAGGACTGCTTCCTCACCATATTCTTTGCTCCTGTCTAAGGAATGTGATGTAAAATGATATTTTACAGACAACTCTGCATTCTAAGAATATGATGTTCTTTCAAGCCTCACTGCTCTGGTTATTGCAAAGTTCCCTCTTGAAGATTGCATAGTTATATTTCTTATTGCTACTCATATAGTTTCTTCTCTTGCACTATTTGTAACTTTGATTTGTGAGCCAGAGACAAAAATGACTTGGCTCAGGGAAGTTAGGAACTCCCTTGATCCAGTCTTGGGTCTGCAACTCACTTGCTGGGACCTTGGACAAAATCACCTAACCTCAGTGATACAGTCTGCATATCTGTGAAATAGGCATAAAATCATTGTATGCTATTTGTAAGTCACTTCTGTATTTACTCACCAACTCCTTAGAGAGAAAACTTTATGTGTTGGGTCACCAATATTTCAAACAGAATTAGGTCAGGAAAGTTATCAACAAGGGACAAAGTGTGTGAAAGATCCAGGGAACCTTGGCAAGGTTTAACTCCAGTTTTTCTAGAACCCAGTAAAACACAGCCCTGCTGTGAAGGAAGTGGTCAAAACACATTTTAAATGCATTTATATTACAAGACAAGCTTTGAAAAATGTTTATTTCTGTTAATTTAGAGGGATTGTGCCATTCTTGTTCTTTTATGAAGTAAAAAAATTGCACTGAATTGTGGGGTTTTGTTGTTGTTGTAGAGAAAGTGGACAAACCTCTGCCTATGGACCAGCACCTACCCTGAGAGGAGAGCGACACTGAGAGCAAGAAAAGATGGCCTCTTTGTGCTTTAATCAGGTTGGTATTCATTTGGTTAACTTCTAGATTGCCCAGGTTTCACCACTGGCAGAATTCAGTCAGCTGAGATCACTGCCATCAGTGATAACCATTTCCAGGGTCCCAAAACTTCCCATGCATTTGCCAATGGATGGGAAAGCACAGCACATTCTGCATACTCCTGCCTCAGGCTAAGCTCCACACCTGATGATATTTCCATGTCAGGCAAGTCATTTGGTCTCTTTGCCTCTGTCAAAGCAGCTGACAAATGAGGTAAAAACTAAATGGGTGACGAAAACCGGACACTGCATCCGAGCTGAGCTGCTCTGGGCAAACTCGGCACCCAAAAACCAGGCAATAAAAATGTGAGTCCTGTGAACAGAGACTATTTACCTACTTTCAAAACATATTTTTCCCCCAAAGACTATTGACTTTTAAAAGGCATGTTGGTGCCTAAGTCACTTGATTTTTGAAAATTTCACCTTCTGTCATCACAAATAGAGTATTACCCACAACCCATCAGATTTCTACAACAAAAGGCCAATGTTGCCTCTAATTTTTTCCAAACATGTGTGGAATAAATTTAGTTATGTGCACCGAGGCACGTGCGGATGTACATCACTGATAGAAATACATGCTGCCAACTGTGGGCACTCTGCTAATCAGCTAGAAGGCACCTGAATATCTCCTGTGGGGCCTCCCAAGTGCTCAGCTTACCAGAAATACTGCACAAGACATACCCAATTGTTCTTTGTTCTTAGTAGTCTCTCCAAAGTGCTAGACACTGTACAAATGAGAAGGAACACTCTTATCTGTGTTAATCTTACTCTTTTACTTGCTACAAACATTATTGTTCATCTTTTCAAAAAAAAAGATGGATTGTTAACAAAAGCAGCAGATCAGCATGGCCCTAAACTGAAAAAAAGACAGAAAAAAAAACCCCAACTTAAATCTATCTGCACTGTTGAGAATAAATTTTAAAGAGCACATAGTACCCTGCTTTGGTCATGTCCTAATGTAAATGTCCACAAGGTGGCAGAATGCACCATCACTCAAACCTTAATCTAACCTATTCTTCTGAGTGGGAGTGGTATACGTATTTCGATTTCAGAGCAAAAGGTGAGGATATTGGAGCAAAGGAAAGGAAAATTACCCAAGAAAACTGTCAATGCAGACTTTTTCTTAGTTCATCTTTGTTCTGTTTTCTAAGCCTATTCTAATAGATACTGCCAAACAAATGCAGATGTCTTTTGTGATATCTCCTGCATAAACCAGAGATGGGCTCTTCCAGCAGAACTTAAGATCCTGAATATCTCAAAAGATCCACAGTGTTCAGATCTCAAGTGCACAAAAGCCAGCACACTTGGCACAGACTGGGAGCCCCACACCTCTTGTGGAGACAGGCAGGCAGGTTGTAAAAGGGAGCCTATCTGGCACAAGGCCTTGGGATGCACCTAGCAGATAGGGGCCCCCAACATGAGGTGGGGAAGGGGCTCATACACAGACATTACATTATCCCAGAGGGTGCTTGACCGCCACTCTGCCTCAGGCCCTGCCCACACTCCACCCTTCCCCTAAGCTGCCACCCCCACTCTGCCTCTTCCTACCCCACCCTTGCACCTTCCCACTCTCTCTGCCCCCATTCTACCCCTCCCCATGTGTGCCCCACTCTTACTTAACTCCCCTCCACCCCTGCCCTGTGCCTCCTGCATACCACTAAACAGTTGATCCACTGGGAGGGAGAGAGAGGTGCAGATGGGTGGGACAGCCAAGAGGTGGGAAGGCTGAAGGGAGGGAGAGCAGCTGATGAGTGGTATTGCCGATAGGTGCTGAGCACCTGTTCCTTTTTTCCCCGCAGGTGCTCCAGCCATGCAGCACCCACACAGCTGGTGCCTATGGGTGAGCTAACACCTACCTTCCAGGTTCATAAATCGCACTGGGGCTTAAGCAGGAGCAAGGTGTCCATGTGCTTAGACGGAGGCACCAGCGCACATGCTCAGAGGCAGTAACACAGGCACCAACGGGAATGTTTGCCCGGGACATTTTGGTACTAAGTGAGTTTAGGCACCCACAGGATTTGGCAGGAGTTTGGGGATCTCAGTGGAGCCTAAAACTGGGACATAGGCTGCTAACACCACCCTAGGTGCCTAAGTCTGGAGTTGAGGTGGCAAAGGTTTTGCAAATCTAACCTGATATTCCTAATCTTCATTTAAAACCAGAGTGATAAATAGCAAACCAGTCATCACTGGTGCTGCATGAACACATTCAAATCTAGTTAACTATGATTTATTAGGCTTACGCCAGCTGCCGGTAAGTATTTCACTTGTCAACACTGCACGCGAGCAATTCACAGCAATAACTGCACAGCTCTTAGCTTCCATATGCACAGGTGACAATACATCCATAGATAAGCAAGTCTTTGAAATAAACATAATAGCCTACTAGTCTGCCTACAGGCAAAACGAATACACAAAATTAAACACTTATACTAGGTGGTTATGATGGGTCTTCGACTGAATAACAAGTCAGGACCCCAAATAACGTATCAAAAGTCATGTCTCAATAAAGCCATTATTAACCTGAAAGCTTTCTCCCCACTTACCACAAAGGCTGCTAAAATGGGGACTTAGGTGCTTCTATGAATCCTGTGTTCCTTAGCTGTCAAAATCAGCCACCAAATGGAGACAAAAGCAGCATATCTACCCGAACACATGACTTATATTTACAACAGAAAGTGCAAGAGATGGGGCCATCTTCATCAGCAATGCGAACAAATGGAAACCAGCAATCTATCAGCAATATGGTGTCACCAAAACATACCTGCCAGACGGGAAGGACTTTCTCGATGTCGTTCAGGTTGATTCCATCTCCTTCCTCATGCTTCCCTTTTCCAAGCCTGGGCCAGCAACAAAAAACAAAGCCAATGGTTATTTGCTTCTGTGTGCATGAATGTTTTTTGCATGAGCAACCTTGGAGCAGCTATCTTTATCCCTCATGTTTCCTTGTGTCTTGTTAATTCCCAGCACTTATGTCTGTGGTGTTTTTCTTTTTTTTTTTTTTTTTTTAAAAGAACAGAATGGGAAATAAGGTTAAAAGAAGAGCTTGGAAAACTGCTGAGTTTGAGTACAATGGGAGATTCACACATGGAGCACCTTTATCTCTCACTGAATGTTCACTGTCCATCCTCTGCAGACATATAAGCCACTGTGGTTTTTCAAAACCCATCACCATTTATCTGCATTTCCTCTCTTTGCTATTTCAGTTTAATGAAACGTCCCAAGTGTACCGGTTGGGTGCAGAAAGGAGCTCAGGGTATGGCATTGGGGGGGAGGGGGGAGAGCAGTGTCTGGGACAGAGTTTGGTTGAAAGAGGTGGTTGTAGCTAATGTTCCCTCTAATCTTTTCCATCCGTGTGCAGATTTTTTCCATCCATGCATGGAATAAAATTTTACATGCACCAAGCCCTGTACAAATGTGCACCACCAGTAGAAACAAAAAACCTAGCTATGGACACCATGCTAATCAGCTAGACAGCATTTGAATCTCCCTGGGGTACTTTACAGGGTGCACAGCTTATAGGGAACACTGGCGGTGATCTGGGGCAGGAGACTGAGGTGAGGGAGGGGGTACAGGTTCTGGAAAGGGGTATGAGTGCAGGAGAGGTTTCTGACCTGGGGCAAGGGTGTAGAAGGAGAGTTGTGACCTGGGGTGGAGGTGAAGAGGTTTGGATTGTGACTTAGAGCAGGAAGGGGTTGTGACCTGAGGCAGGGAACTGGGGTACAGGAGGAGGTGCAGGGTTTGGGGGATTGGGTGCAGGAGAGGATTCTGATCTGGGGGAGGGATATAAATAGGGGCTGCAGGGTCTGGGAGGGAGTTGTGGCCTGGTGCAGGGCTGCAGGATGGGGTGCCCCAGGGCAGGATGTTGAGAGGAGGGAGGGGATGGGGTGCCAGATGCAGGTTCTTGCCAGGAGGTGCTTACCTTAAGTAGCTCCCTGCCAGCAGGACCCTTGGACAGGTCCCCTGCTTGTCGCATTCCCGCTGCATGCCATGCAAAGTGGTCGGCGGTCAGCTGCAGGAGTCATGTGTGTCTGTGTGGCGTGTGCCATGAGAGAAGGGAGGCTCTCTACACTGCCTGCACTGCAAGCACAGCCCAGACAACTTTCATTGGCCAGTTTCCGCACAGGGCCTGGGACAGGGAGCCCCAAGAGTGGCTGCTGCTGCTCCATGTGGGGCCAAGCAGCCGGGGAAAAGGGGGGCCCCGGGAGCAGCTACCACTCAGTGTGGGGTCAGGCAGCCAGGGGCAAGGAGCCCCAAGAGTGGCAGAGCCTTTCTCTGTCACAGACCCACAGAAAAATCATTTGGGGGCCACACAAGTAAGAAGCAAAAAAACTCCTCCAAAACCCCCCATCAGTCATATGGCCCCCAACTAAGACACCTCACTCTTCTGGCGCTCCAGCCCCACGAGGGGAAGGGACAGGGAAGACTGAGGTTCAGGGCTGCCCAAAGGCCAGATTTACTTTTCTAGGGTTCCAAAGTTAGTGGATTTTGTGGACCCCCATAGGCTATGAGGTGGGGACAAAAATGAGGGGTTCAATGTGTGGAACAGGGCTGCCAGTGAGGGGGACAGGGATGCAGGAGGACGGGAGGTGGGGTGCAGGACAGGGTGAGGAGGGCAGAGTCTGGAAGGCAGCAGGAGAGGGTGTGGAGTACGAGAGGAAGTTGGCAGTAGGAGGGAGTTGGGGGAGTTACGCAAAAAAGGTGAGAGGATGAAAATGCAGCCAAATAGCTAGTTGGGGAGGGAGGCAAAGAAGTGGGGAGTAAAGGAAAAAGTGCAGCTTCTGCAAAGTAAAATTGTATCCCCCCCCTCTGCTCCAGCCTCGCTACCCTCATCCCCATGATCCCCCCAACCTGATTCCCCTGCATCATCCCATGTCCCTCAGTACAACCCCTGCCCCCTCCCATCCTGCCCCTGAATCCTCCTCCTGTGCCCCCAGTGCACTCTCCAGCAGGGCAGCAGCACAGGGACCTGCAGCCCTCTGGGAGCAGCGCTGGGGTGAGGAGAAGTGGGGGGGCAGAGTGTCTTCCCTGCCCAGCCCAGTCCCTTGCCTGCAGGAACTAACAACTGTAGTTTGTAACCTATCCTTTAAATCAGCTTCTGTACCTAATGACTGGAAGATAGCGAACGTGATACCAATATTTAAAAAGGGCTCTAGAGGTGATACTAGCAATTAAAGAACAGTAACTCTAATGTCAGTACCGAGCAAATTAGTTGAAACCATAGTGAAGAATAAAATTGTCACTGACATGGATGAACATAATTTGTTGGGAGAAAGTCAACATGGTTTCTGTAAAGGGAAATCATGCCTTACTAATCTGCTAGAGTTCTTTGAGGGGATCAACACACATGTGGACAAGGGGTGGTCTAGTGCAGTGGTCCCCAACCATTTGGGGTTGCCGGGCGCCAGGGGGCGTGGCCGTTCGCCCGCCGGCGCCCGGGGGTGGGAGAGCGGGGCCCCCCCATAGCCGCATTCCGGGGGCCGGCACTCTCCCCTCAAGCGCCGCGCACCCGGGGCCGGCGCTCTCCTCCCCCCTCCCCCAAGCGCCGCGCGCCCGGGGCCGGCGCTAGCACTCTCTCCCCACCCCTCCCCCAAGCGCCGCGCGCCCGGGGCCGGGGCTAGCGCTCTCTCCCCCCCCTCCCCCAAGCGCTGCGCGCCCGGGGCCGGCGCTAGCGCTCTCTCCCCCCCCCTCCCCCAAGCGCCGCGCGCCCGGGGCCAAGCCAGCCCTGAGCACTTGGCGGGCGCCGCCAAAGGCCCCCGCGGGCGCCATGGCGCCCACGGGCACCGTGTTGGGGACCACGGGTCTAGTGGATAGAGTATATTTAGATTTCCAGAAAGCCTTTGACAAGCTCCCTCACCAAATGCTTTTAAGTAAAGTAAGTTATCATGGGATAAGAGGGGAATGTCCTTTCATGGATTGATAACTGGTTAAAAGTCAGGAAATAAAGGGTAGGAATAAATGGTAAGTTTTCCGAGCGGAGAGAGGTAAATAGTGGGGTCTCCCAAGGATCTGTCCTGGGACTAATCTTATTCAACTTATTTATAAACGATCTAGAGAAAGGGGTAAACTGTGAGGTGGCAACATTTGCAGATGATACCAAACTGCTCAAGATAGTTAAGATCAAAGCAGACTGTGAAGAGCTTCAAAAAGATCTCACCAAACTAAGCAATGGGGTGACAAAATGGCTAATGACATTTAATGTTGATACATTTAAAGTAATGCACATTGGAAAAAATAATCCCAACTATATATACACAATATGATGGGGACTAATTTAGCTACAACTACTTGAGAGAGATCTTGAAGTCATTGTAGATAGTTCTTTGAAAAACATCCACTTGGTGTGCACAGACAGTCAAAAAAGTAAACAGAATGTTAGGAATCATTAAAAATGGGATAGAGAATAAGACATAGAATATCTTATTGCCTCTATATAAAAGCATGGTACGCCCACATGTTGAATACTGTGTACAAATGTGGTCACTTCATCTCAAAAAAGACATCTTGTCACTGGAAAAGGTTCAGAAAAGGGCAGCAAAAATTATTAGGGATTTGGAACAGATCCCATAGGAAGAGAGATTAAAAGGACTTGGGCTTTTCAGCTTAGAAAAAAGGAGACTAAGGAGGAATATGACAGAGGTCCATAAAATTACGACTGGTGTGGAAAAAGTGAATAAGGAAAAGTTATTTAGGGTACGTCTACACTACAGCGCTAGTTCGAACTAACTTAGTTCGAATTAGTTAATTCGAACTAAGCTAATTCGAACTAACGCATCTAGAACTAAAAACTAGTTCGAATTAGCGTTTTGCTAATTCGAACTAGCAAGTCCACATTGAGTGGACTCTGAACAGGGCTTAAGGATGGCCGGAAGCAGTGCCGGCAGGGCATAAGAGGAGGACTTAGAGCATGGAGATGCTGTCTCAGCCTAGCCGAGGGCTGCGCTTAAAGGGTCCCGACCCCCACCCCGGACACACAGTTCTAAGGGGTGCCCCGCTTGCAAAGAAGTTCTGGCTTGGAGTGCCCGGAGTACCCACACTGGGCACATCACACCACTCGGCCATCAGCCCGGCTGCACTTGCCGCAGGCTGCCATCTGGGGAGAGGGGGCAATTGGGGGGCTGCAAGAGAGCTTCCACCCCCAGAAGCCCGCAGAGCCAGCCCAGTCCTCCCCATCGGGGGCTCGTACCCCATTCCTCCCTCACCTCCTTCCACTTACCCTTCCCTAGCCCCCCTTCTTATTGATGTACAAAATAAAGATAACGTTTCTTCCAACATTGACTCTGTCTTTATTGAACAAAACTGGGGGAGACTGGGAAAAGGAGGTGGGAGAGGGGAAGAGAAAGGCTGGGAGAGGGGAGGGCAACTAACATGATCAGAGGTTGGGAACAGGTCCCAGATGAAGAGAGGCTACAGAGACTGGGACTGTTCAGCTTAGAAAAGAGGAGATGGAGCGGGGACAGAATAGAGGTCTCTAAAAGCAGGAGTTGGGTGGAGAGGGTGCATTCAGAAAAGTTCTTCATGTGTTCCCATAAAGAAGGACTAGAGGACACCAAAGGAAAGGAATGGGTAGCAGGTTTCAAACTAGTAAGAGAAAGTTGTTCTTCACAAAGCAAATAGTTAACCTGCGGAACTCCTTGCTGCAGGAGGCTGTGAAGAATAGAACTAGAACAGAGTTTAAAGGGAAGTGAGATCAAGTCATGGAGGTTGGGTCCATGGAGTAGTCTTAGCTAGGGGGTAGGAGTGGTGTCCCTGCCCAAAGTTTGTGGAAGGCTGGAGAGGGATGGCACGAGACAAATGGCTTGGTCACTGTCTTTGGTCCATCCCCTCCAGGGTCCCTAGGGTTGGCTGCTGTCGGCAGACAGGCTACTGGGCTAGATGGACCTTTGGTCTGACCCAGGACGGCCATTGTAAGCTCAGGGCTCAGGGTCGGGGGTCTCAGTGGACCCCCTTGATTTTCATGCACACCTGCTCCTGGGTGGCCAGGCTGGCAGCTCTCCTGCCCTAGACGGCCACTTTCCTGTGCCTAGTGCGGAGATCGTGGACGAGGTCCACGATGTCCGCACTAGCCCAGGCAGGTGCCTGCCTCTTGCGGTCCAGGGAAAGCTCCCGGGAGCCGCCAGCCTGGTCCCGGGAAGAGGGGGTGGGCTGGGGGACATCGGGTGGGTGGCTCGAGCCGGTGCAGGGTCTGCTGGCTGGGTGCTGGCAGGGTGCAGGGTCTGCTGGCTGGGTGCTGGCAGGCTTGCACCTGGCACGGGCACCGTAGCCAGCCCGTGCCCCTTTAAGGGGTCCAGGGCCGGGAAGGGGGCATAGAGTTTCCCTGGTGTTGGCCAGAGTGGCCACCAGGGAAAGCTGGGGAGGGCTAGCCTCCCACTAGTTCGAATTAAGGGGCAACACACCCCTTAATTCGAACTAGCTAGTTCGAACTAGGCTTAATCCTCGTAAAATGAGGCTTACCTAGTTCGAACTAAGCGCTCCGCTAGTTCGAACTAACTTTGTAGTGTAGACATACCCTTACTTATTCTCACAATATAAGAACTAGAGGTCACCAAATGAAATTAATTCGCAGCAGGTTTAAAACAAACAAAATGAAATTTTTCTTCACCCAGTGCACAGTCAACCTGTGGAACTCCTTGCCAGAGGATGTGGTAAAGACTAGGACTTTAACAGGGTTCAAGAGCTAGATAGGTTCATGAAGATTAGGTCCATCAATGCCTATTAGCCAGGATAGGTAGGAATGGTGCCCCTAGCTTCTGTTTCTTGAGGTAGGTGACAGGGGAGGGATCATGTGATGATTACCTGTTGTGTTCCCTCCCTCTGGGGCATCTGGTATTGGCCACACTTGTCAGACAAGATACTGGGCTGTATGGACCTTTGGTCTTAACCAGTATGGCCATTCTTAGGACTGAATGGTTGGGAGAGAGAGGAAAGACCACCCACATTAAGATCTGGCGACCTCTCAATTTTCGGAAACCTCGGGCACTGACTTCTTTCTATACCACAGTGTAAAAGCATTCAGATTGTATAAATGCCGGGACAGAGCAGAATGGTTTAATAATATACACAGGTTTATGGCTAGGCGAAATAGGATGAAATTATGGTCAGGGAATTTTATGACGAATATTTTCATGTTCCACTATCATGTAATCTACACACCTACGGGGTGTGGTTCACTGTCCCATGCTTACAGACCGAAAGAATGAGTGTGCTCTACAGCCTTAGTGGAGAGCCAGCTGGCTTTTTGCTCAAGCGGTAGAAGCTGATGAATTAAGCGCCAGAGATCCCAGATTCGGTTCCACCTCTCGGCATTACAACAGCACCATTAAAGATTTGCTAGGGGAAAAGGTGGAAGCCTTGTCACTTTTTAAACCAGAGATGGACCCAAGTCAGAAAATAGGGATCTTAGTCCTTCCTATAGTTAAAGAGTGTTTGAACCAAAAGGATTTAGCTTGGCCCCACACCTGGTCAAAGCAATAAAAAAGCTCATAGAGGGAACAGTTCCACATTAGCCTGCCACCCCAGGAGAGGATCCAAGCTTCCACCTGAAATTTCTCATATCTGCCATGTGAGCTAGGCATGCTTCCTCACCCTGAGGCCAAGCACGGCTCAGGAACTGTGCCACCAAACCAGAACTCTTCCAGAACACACACACCCACACTTAAAGAAGATGACGTCGTGGTACTTACCCTTCTCTGTCTATGTGTGGGAGCGGGTGTTTAGGGGTGTTCCGGAGCTTCCTGTGAAACTGTGTGAAGTCCAACTTTTCAGGCTGTAAATCCCAGGTTGCACCACTTGGAGGGGGGGGGGGAGAAGACAAATAACACACTATAAATCAAATGTGTTCGTATTGGAAAGAGAATATCATATATACTTGCCCTTTATTTTCCAAAGGTTATTGTTTCAAGAGACATTGTTTCTGCTTCCAGCCGCCCCTGACCAGGCCCCCACAACTTTTATACTGCCACACTTAACCGCCCTAAATAAAAACGTTAGGTGCTGCACCTACACCTTCTAAGCTGCACAAGCTCTTAGCCTTGGAAAAGTTCCCCTCAGTCTTTCGTTGCAGCAGCTAGACTGGTCCATGCAATAGACCAGGGGTGGGCAAAAGGGCCTTCGTGGGCCTGATCTGTCCTGCCAAGTGGGTGCATCTGGCCCACGGAGGCCCTGCCGCTCCCCTGCCCTCAGGCCAATTAGGGCATGGGGGCAGGGGGAAGCACACGAAATTTCCTCCACCATGCCAGGAGCATGCGGTACTTTGAAGTGCCGCGAGCTCCTGGCAGGGTTGGAGGAAACTTTGCGTGCTCCACCACCCCCAAGCCTTGATTGGCCTTGGGGTGGGAGGAGCATGCGAAGTTTCCCCCACCCTGCCCATGCCCTGCGAGGAGTGTGTGGCACTTAGAAGTACAGAGCGTTCTTGGCAGGGGGGGGAGGAGGCTTCTCGTGCTCCCTCTCCCCCAGGCCCTGATTGGCCTGGGGATGAGGGAGCACGGGAAGTCTCTTCCCACTGCTAACGGTATGGTGCTTAGTGGGAAGGGGGGGGCAAATGGGCTCCCCCACCTCCAACCAATCATGGTCTGTGGGTGGGGAAGCCCAAAGCATCCTGGCCCCGCCCTTTCCATTTGAGACCCCGCCCCTTCCGGAGCAGCCCGGGGCTACTTCAAAAATGTTTGAAGTGGCCCCCGGCAAAAAATTATTGCCAGCCCCCGCAGTAGACAGAGATACCCTCTTAAGCAGCCTCATCTGTTGCTTGGAAGCTCCCTGCTAGAATGTGCATTACATAAGCTGGGACATGGATCAAGTGCCAAGGAGGAACTCTCCCTCCGGAAATTGAAGCCTGTAGTGCCCTATGGATGGGCACAACATGGAGCGCAAAGCTGTGAGGAAACGTTTATTGTATTGTTTTCAGCTTCTGTGGTTGATTGGGGCAAAGAACCCTCACGGCCCATGTGCTGGAAGGGAAACTGAAGAGCTCCTGCCACTAGTGGTAGTGCAAAATGCACGAGCGCACTGCCAGTATAGAGACAAACAACTGGATTCTCCCAAGTCCCTGAGGGTATGTCTACACTACCCTCCTAGTTCGAACTAGGGGGGTAATGTAGGCATACCGCACTTGCAAATGAAGCCCGGGATTTGAATTTCCCGGGCTTCATTAGCATAAGAGGGGAGCCGCCATTTTTAAAACCCCGCTGGTTCGAACCCCGTGCAGTGCGGCTACACGGGGCTCAAACTAAGTAGTTCGGACTAGGCTTCCTATTCCGTGTACCGGTAGTTCGGAATAGGAAGCCTAGTCCGAACTACCTAGTTCGAGCCCCGTGTAGCCGCGCTGCACGGGGTTCGAACCAGCAGGGTTTTAAAAATGGCGGCTCCCCGCTTATGCTAATGAAGCCCGGGAAATTCAAATCCCGGGCTTCATTTGCAAGTGCGGTATGCCTACATTACCCTCCTAGTTCGAACTAGGAGGGTAGTGTAGACATACCCTGAGAGGTTATTTGGTTTTGTGTGTCAGGATTCCTCGACAGATAAGCCCATGCCAACACTGCCACTGGAGGTGTGATTGCAGCTCAGGTAGCCAGCACAATCAAAAATAGCAAGGAAGACATGGAGCCTGGACCATAGTGCAAGCTAGCAATAGGAGTATGTACCTAAGGTTCTGGGATGGCTTGTATGCCACCAAATCTTCCCTGGTATTTTTAGTCAGGCTGGCATGGGTATCCCTCCACATCATGCAATCTCACCTCCACAAACATACCTTTAAATTAGTCAAATTAGTGCACTTTTCAGATGCTGAGTATGCAAACAATACCACCAACCTCCTTCAGTTTGAACACCAGCATAATGATGCATGTTATACATAGGACCCAGAACTGGACTGGGGGAGAGGAGGAGGAAGTATGACATTCGTTTCCAAGTTGCAATGCTTACTTGTTTGTGGAAGAGCCCTGAGAAGAGGTCTAAATAAGGTCATATTCCATGTGTCTTGTAAAATGACTTTTAAATGAGATTACCTGAAGGAATCAAAGGTATTGGCTGCCCAGATATCTGTCCCCAACATGTCCAGGGAGTTGTCTTTGTTGCCATTCTAAAAAGGAGGGGAAAGAATTGTTATTCTTGAGGAGTTGTGATGAGCTTCCTGACCTGACATGTAACTTTGCCACTGAGTACTCGCAAGGCTCTTCTTCTGAGTGAAATACACACTACAGGTTCAGCCTCTCTAGTCTGGTATCCCCCAGGATCTGACTGGTGCTGAACCAGAGAATTTGCCAGACCACCGGAGGTCAATATTGTCTAGCAGCATTACCAACACTTCCACTGCTCACTGGGCTCTTAGAAGACATTTAGACCTAAATAAAAGCTAGAACACTGAGAGCCAAGACTGGTGGCTGTAAACAAACTTTATGGAACTGCAGGAAAACTGGCCTCAACCATGATAACTGGACATCCGGCTAACTAAAATCATGCTGGACCATGGATGTTGCTGGACTAGAGAGGTTCAACCTGTACAATGAACAGCATTCTGGGTGGGTCTCTCATTTCCCTGATTGCTTCTTAAGAACAGGGTGAGACCAAAGATCCATCTAGCCCGGTATTCTGTCTTTCAACAGTGGCCAATGCCAGTACTGTATAGGTAATACTATAGGTAACTGTGAAGTGATCTATTCACTGTGGGCCACTCCCAGCTTCCGATAGAGACTATAAACAGCATTCCTTCCCATCCTGGTTCATAGGTATTGATGAACCTATCCTCCATGAATTTATCTATTCACTGCCTTTCTGCACACCCATCACAGTGGGAATCTCAATCATATCCCCCTCCCCTTTTGTCGTCTCTTTTCCACACTGAAAAAAGTCACAGTCTCATGGATCTCTCCTCATCTGGAAGCTGTTCCGTACCCTTAAACATGTTCGTGGCCCTGTTCTGAACCTCTTCCAGTTCCAATATGTCTTTGTTGAGATGGAGCAACCACATCTGCACACGATATTCAAGATCTAGGCATATCATGGGTTTATATAGAAGCAACATGATATTTTCTATCTTCTTCTCTATCCCTTTCTTAATTATTCCCAACATTCTGTTCTTGTTTTTGACCGCCACTGCCAGAGCCGTCCTATCCATAGGACGAACGAGGCTTTTGGGGATCCCCTTGGTGGTTTCCCCCGCCATTCTTTGGATGAGAGGGACAGAGCATTACAGAGGCTTGGTGCGGCGGCAGCAAGAGGTCACCTCATCTTCACTCACTACACAAGTGGCAGGAGCTGGAGTGGCCTGGCAGCCTACTCTGCCCCAGCCCGCCGCCTTCTCCTGGCCTGCTGCACGACTTCTCAGCAGCAGTACGAAGCAGAGCACCCCCACGCCCAGCATTCCTATTCCCGGCACCAAGGGTTTGGATGAGGGGTTGCCCCAAGTACCATGCCCCCCTCAAGATGGCCCTGGCTCCATAAAGATTCCAAGATCTCCTTCTTGAGTGCTAACACCTAATTAGACCCCATCATTTTATATGTATAAATGGGTTCATGTTTTCCAATGGTCATTACTTTGTTTTTATCAACATTAAATTTCATCTACCATTTTGTTGCCCAGTCACACAGTTTTGAAACATCTTTTTCTAGGTCGAGACATAATTATCGGGAGTAATTTTGTATCATCTGCATTTTGCCTCCTCACTATTTACCCCTTTTTCCAGATCATTTACAAATTTGTTAAATAGGACTGATCCCAGTTCAGAGACCTGGGGGACATCACTATTAACCTCTCTCCACTCTGAAAACTGACCATTGATTCCTAACTTTCATTTCCTATCTTTTATCCAGTTACCAATCCAGGAGAGGTCCTTCCCTCTTATCCCATGACCGCTTAACTTGTTTAAGAGCCTTTGGTGCAGGACTTTGTTCAAAGATATTCTGAAAATAAAATACACTATATCCACATGCTTGATAACCACTAAAGCATTCTAGTAGATTGGTAAGGCATGATTTCCCTTTCTGTAACCATGTTGACTCTTCACCAACAAATTATGTTCATCTATGTGTCAGACACTCTTGTTCCTTACTATACTTTCAGCTAGTTTGCAGGGTACTGATGTCAGACTTACCGGCCTAAAAGAGCTTACCGGTCTATAAGGGGTCACTTCTGGAGGCCTTTTTAAAAAATTAGCTATCTTCCAATCATTTGGTACAGAAGCTTATTTAAATTATAGGTTACAAACCACAGTTAGTAGCTCTGCAATTTCACATTTGAGTTCCTTCAGAACTCGAGTGAATACCATCTGGTCCTAATGACTTATGACTGTTAAATATATCTGTTTATTTATAAACCTCCTTTAATGTCACCTCAGTCTGGCTACATCTAGACTACAAGCCTCTTTCGAAAAGGAGCGTCTAGACTGCAACCAGTATTTTCGAAAAAGCAAGCCACTTTTTCGAAAGAGAGCACCCAGGCAGTCTGGATGCTCTCTTTCGAAAAAAGCACAGTTTGCATTACATAGCGCCTTTTTCCGAAAGAGCACTTTTGAAAAAAGGTATTATTCCTCATAAAATGAGGTTTTCTGCGGTTGAAAAAAACTGTGGCCTTCTTTTGATTTACTTTCGAAGAAACGCGGCAGCAGTCTAGATGTAGGGGAAGTTTTTTTGAAAAAAGGCCACTTTTTTCGAAAAAACCCTGTAGTCTAGACACACCCTCTGTGTCGTTCCTCAGATTTGTCACCTAAGAAGGGTCAGGCTTGGGAATCTCCCTAACACCCTCAGCTGTGAAATTGGATGCAAAAAAATAATTTATTTCTCTGCAATGGACTTATTGTCCTTCAATGCCCCTTTAGCATCTCAATCATTCTGGGGCCCTACAGTTTGTTTAGCTGGCTTCCTACTCCTCATGGACTTATAACTATTTTGCTGTTACTTTTTAAATCTTTGGCTAGCTGTTCTTCAAATTTTTTTTTGGCACTTCTAGTTATATTTTTATACTTCATTTGCCACAGTTTATGTTCCCTCCTATTTTCCTCACTAGGATTTAACTTCCACTTTTTAAAGGATGCCTTTTTGCCTCTCACTGCTTCTTTCTAACTTTGTTATTTAGCCACAGTAGTACTTTTTTGGTTCTCTGTTTTTTAATTTGGGGTACACATTCAAGTTGAGCCTCTATCATGGTGTCTTTGAAACATTTCCATGCAGCTTTTGGCTCTGTTCCTTTTAATTTCTATTTAACTAACCTCCTTGTTTTGTTTTTGTGTAGTTTTCTTTTCTACATTTAAATGCTACAGTGCAGGGCTGTTCTCAAGATGTTATACACACACACACACACACACACACACACACACACACATATTCCGGAAAAGCAGCCGCTTTTCCGGAATAAGCTGCGAGCTGTCTACACTGGCCGCTTGCTTTTCCGGAAAAGCAACGACGATCTACTGTACAAAATCAGCCGCTATTCCGGAAAAACTATTCTGCTCCCGCTCGGGCATAAGTCCTTACTCCAGAACACTGTTCCGGAAAAGGGCCAGTGTAGACAGCCCAGTAGTCTTTTCCGGAAAAAAGCCCCGATCGCGAAAATGACGCTCGGGGCTCTTTTCCGGAAAAGCACGTCTACATTGGCCACAGACGCTTTTCCGGAAAAAGGGCTTTTCCGGAAAAGCAGCCTGCCAATGTAGGCGCTCCTTTTCCGGAAAAACTGAAAACAGAATAGTATTCTGTTTTAAGCATTTCCGGAAAAAGGTGCCAGTGTAGACGTAGCCATAGAGTGTGTGTGTGGTGCCACAGGACTAAGGTGCCACAGGACTTATTCATAGTTTTTAAAGTTACAGACTAACACGGCTACCTCCTGAGACTTAATTGTATTATAGTCACTATTACCTTGCGTTCCAGTTATATTCACCTCTTGGACCAGATTCCATGCTCCACTTAGAACTAAATCAAGAATATCTTCCCACTGCTGGGGTCAGAAAGAGTGGGAAAGGGAGCTGCGTGAGTCATGTGCAGAAGGGACAAGAGACAGAACTTGGAAGTGAGGGAAATAAATCAGAAAAAGGAGCCGTGGAAGTGGAAGGAAAGGAGTGAAACAAAATCCTCTCACCACTCATCTCTAACTACACTATCCCTAACAACCAGCCTTACTAACTAATCCTAAACAAACTGCTGTAGAAACTGTCAATAGTAGACACGAGAGCTACAAGTACGAGATTCCCAAACCAGTACATAAAGCTTAATGTAGACCACTCTATAAGGGGTCTTGTTGCCCCTAGATGGAATAGTACACCACACTCAGAAAGTGTGTAAGTTACACCAGAAATTCAACCCAATGGGTTCTTTGGGTCAAGAATTCTCAGTACAGAAGACATAGTTTGCAACATGAATGCCAGTACAAAGTAGTCTGATAGCCTATCATGGAAGCTCAGTTCATGATTTTAGGAGGATCAGCTGTCAAAAGGAGACACGCTCCTTCCCTTTTCCAAGCAGTCAGAACCAATCCTATGAAATCGCATCTTTGTCTCATTCTATTTCATATCAGAAATACACTATCATGATAGAAGTAATCGGGTTTATGGCCAGAAAGAGCTAAAAGATCATCTCATCTGACTCTATTCTCAAAACTCTGTGTGCACAAATTCAGGGTGGACCAAATTTACATCAATCAATTTACATCAATGTGAAAGTCACAGCACATATGCCCATATAACCACAGCGATGGAACAAGCAAACGAATAGCTATGAGACTAACTATTCATGCATGCAATTGCAATAAATTTGACCAAATAAACTAAACATTTAAAATGCACCCAAAGTTTTTTTAATCAAATTTTAAAATTTAAATTAAATACAAATTCTTTCTAAAACTTACTATGAAATTATAACCTGTGTTAAAGGCCAAAACTTATGATCTATTAAGTCATCTATATTAAAGAAAAACAATAATGTTAAGCAGTATATAAGAATGGCCATGCTGGGTAAGACCAATTGTCCATCAAGCCCAGTATCTTGTCTTCCAAAGGTGGCCAATGCCAGGTGCTTCAAAGAGAATGGACAGAGCAGGGCAGTTACTGATTCATCCACCGCATGTCATTCAGTCCCAGCTTCTGACAGTCAGATGTTTAGAGACACCTGAACTATGGGCTTGTGTCCTTAGTGATCCTAGCTAATAGCCATTGGTGGACCTATCCTCCAAGAAACTTACCTATTTCTGTTTAGAACTCAGTTCTATTATTGGTCTTCACAACCACCCTGGCCACCAGTTCCACAAGATGACTGTATATTATGTGAAGTACAGTACTTCCTTTTGTTTGTTTTAAACCTGATGCCTATTAATTTAATTGGGCGATTGCTGGTTCTTGTGTTATATGAAGAGACAAACAACACTTCCCTATTCACCATCTCCATATTGTTCACGGTTTTATAAGATCCTATCATATCTCCCTTTAGTCATCTCTTTTCTTCATAAGAACAGCCATAGTGGGTCACATCAAAGCCCATCTACCTCAATACCCCATCTTTTGACAGGGACCAATGCCAGGTACCCCATAGGGAATGAACAGAACAGGCAATTACCAAAAGATCCACCCCTGCTGCCCACTCCCAGCCTCTGGTAAACAGGCTGGGGACACCATCCCTGCCCATCTTGGCTAATAGCCATTGATCTATTCGAAGCCAAACAGTCCCAATGTTTCTAATCTCGCCTCATATGGAAGCTATGCCATATCCCTAATCATTTTAACTGTACTTCTCTGTACCTTTTCAAATTCTAATTTTTTTTTTGAAATGGTGAAGACCAAAACAGAATGCAGGATTCAATGGAGTTCTGTAATTTTATTATCTACCCTTCTTCCCAATGGTTCCTAACATTGTTAGCTTTTTTGACTGCCACTGCACACTGAGTAGATATTTTCAGAGAACTATCCACGATGACTCAAAAATCTCTTTCTTGAGTAGTAACAGCTAGTTTAGACCCCATCATTTTGTATCCATACTTGAGATTATTTTTTCCAATTTGTATAATTTTGCACTTACCAATGCTGAATTTCATCTGCCACTTTGTTGCCTAGTCACCCAGTTTTGTGAGATCCCTTTGTAATTCTTAGAAATCAGATTTTGATCTCTTAAAGAGCTTTTGTCTTAATTTTGTATTGTCTGAAAACTTTGGCACTTCACAGTTCACCCCCCTTTTCCCGACCATTTATAAATATGTTGAACAGCACTGACCCCAGCATAGATCCTTTGGGGACTTCTCTAATTATTTCTCTTTACTGTGTAAACTGAGCATTTATTTCCTATATTTTAAGTAGTTACTGATCCATGAGTGGGCCTTACCTCTTATCCCATTACTGCTTACTTTGCTTAAGAGCTTTACTGAGGAACCTTGTCAAAGACCTTCTGAAAGTCCAAGCACACTAAATTCTCTGGATCATCCTTGTTCACATGCTTGAAGACTCTGCTTAAAGAATTCTAATGGACTGGTGAGGCATGATTCCCCTTTACAACAGTTATATTGAATTTTCCACAGTATAGTGTGTTCATCCACGTGTATGACTGAAACTATTGTAAAGAACAGAACAATCATTTTTTCTGATGCTGAAGTTAGGCTAACTGGCCTGTAACTGCCCAGGTTCATCTCTGGAGCCCCTTTTAAAAAATTGGTATTACATTAGCTATCCTTCGTCCTCTGGTACAAAGGCTGATTTAAGAGATAGGTTACATACCCCAGTTAGTAGTTCTGCACTTTCATATTTGAGTTTCTTCAGAACTCTTGCGTGAATATCATCTGGTCCTGGAGACTTATTACTGCTTTATCAATTTGTTCCAAAACTGCCTCCAATGGCACTGCAGTTTGGGACAGGTCCTTAGATTTGTCACGTAAAGAGAATGGCTCAGGTATGGGGCTCTCCCTCACATCCTCTGAAGTGAAGACTGATGCAAAAAGTTTGTTTAACTTCTCCGCAACAGCCTTGTTTGCTGCCACAGTTTTAAAGCAAGTCAAACCAAGAAGTCACTGATTAAACACCTGGAACTAGTTTATTGAAGTGCTAACCCAGCTGTGACTACCGGTTGCAGGTATGTAGAGAATATATTTTTTAAATTTCAGTTTATTCATCTAATTCAGTTCAATGATTATATTTCATTCAAAGTGAAGGAATTAATTGGGTTTGGAAAAATAGCAAAGCTTGTTTTCTGCTTCTATTCTATAAATAATAATTAAGTGTGAGGATGAGAGCTACTAATTCTAAAGCCTGAAGGACACGAGGACCTGAAACAATTAGTTCAATTCACTAGCTACAGATAATGCTTCCCTTATTTAATCCATCAGTTGGTTTTATGTATTCAGAACATTTTAAAATGCTTTTTGTGTAATTGTAAATGAATTACAATTTCCAGCCAAAGAGAGATTGACAGAAATTGAGTAAAATCTAATAAGAAATGAATCATTCACCATTTTCTGATATAACACAAATGTAAATATAATGTGAATAAATAAATGCATATTAAACTACATAACTGCTTAAATAAATATGTATAAATACAGTGTATCACATGGTTAGCAAAAAACAGTATCAAACTTAGCATCAAGGCTATATTTAGTTGCAAATCAACTTTATTAATAGGTACCAATCAGTGAGAATCAAACTTTTTTAGGAAAATAATTGAAAAGCACACATGCAAAACAAGACTAAGATTGATTTAAATCAAGGTTCTTGACTTGCTGATTTAAATCGCTTAGATAAGTACTGCATGTAAAATTGATGTACTTTCCTATTACCATAAATAGGGTAAACAATTGACTGAGTTTTAACCTTCCCAGTCTCTTAAAAACAAGGATTATCCGGGGTACCATGCTAGGTTCTATGTCTTTAGCACCTGGCAAGTTTCCCATGGATAAGAGCCTTTACCACACAGCCTTACCAGTTGTCCATTGACCACCAAATGTGCTGTAGCTCCCATGGGCCTCCAAAACAGGAACTGAGCCTGGAACCAGACCTCAGCATCTGTCACTGATTGGTTGCACATTTTGACTTTTAATGGTGATCTGCAAAAATCTTTTTAAAGCCACCTCTATAAAACCCCAAAACTAAAGCACTACCAGATTTCAAGCACAAATGAATTCCCTCTAAATTAAACCAACCAGCAGCAAACTTATTTCCCCACATTAAGGCACTCACTACTACTAAAAAGTAGCCTTGAAATGTAGAGAACAGAGACATACATTCCAACCAGGTCTTTAGCAGTTGGAATAGATACATGCACACACAGTCATTAAAAGAAAAAGTCCATGATTAATAGCAAGCGGAGCACATGATTTCAGCATTCCTCAATTGGCTTTCACCAATCACTGCCAGTTTATACCTTGGTTGAATGACTGAACTGGCTGCTTCTCCCTTGGCTGTCAGACCTTGATCCAGACCCAGGCCTGGAGCCTGAACTAGGCCGGGATCCTGAACTGCCACTGCTGCTGTGATCCCAATCTTCCTAGAAACAACAAACAGCTCACTTTAGTCAGGTGCAACTTAATTTCTGCCCTAACGAAAAATGCCGACCTAATACACAGAGTCTTGTGCAGTCGAAGTCTCGTAAGGAAGGCACTACAAGCCAAAAATTCCCAGGAATGTGTGGCACAGCCCACAGTATACTCGGTTGCTTTAAATAAGTCATTGAACATCTTTGGACCAAATTCTGCCGTTATTTACACACTGTGCAACCCAATCAACTACAAGGGGGCTGGCTGATGTTTGAGTCAAGTCAGGATTTGGCCTTTCATACCTCAGTTCCCATATCTATAAAAGCAGGATAATAATGCTTGTGTCCCTTATTGTCATGAGGACTAATGAATGTTTATTCAGCAACACAATGTACTACGTCACTACTTAGTATAAGTTACAAAAAAAAAAAAAAAAACCACACACACACACCACCCCAATATAAACTTATCTAGTGCATTTTCTTCTTTCTCCATTTTTTCTTGGACACTCAGACTTTACGTGCTCACCCACTTTGAAAAAATCTAGGCTCCACCTCTGGATTGTATTAAACCATGGTCACTATTTTCATCTGTGAAACAATTGTTCCAAATGTGCTATCTTTATCATCATTATGACTATAATGTCAAAGAACTGGTAGGTTTCTGGGCGTGCCAGGGACAAGAGGAATCATTACAAATTAGAATAACCGACATGGTCACACATTTACCCACAGAAACCTGGAAGGGGATTTTTTTCAGGGTAATGGGGGAAGGGGAAAATGTCTGCAGGCTAACGTCTTACAGGGCTTCCCAAGGTTTGCTTTGAAAAGGCCTTTGAAGTGGGTAAATATGCAAAAAAGATTATGTAGTGCAGAATGCTGAACTCTGTAAAGTGTTTTCAGAAACTGGAAAATAAAATGAGGCATTTGCACTAGAAAAAAGATGTTAAAGAGGGCTTTGGAGAAATACTGACTGGGGCTACTGAAGTCTTAATTCATCATAGGCTGTCCGTGCACTAAGAGGAGAGAGAGGCACTTTTACCTTTAAGAACCAACAGGACAGCAGGTACAGGCGCCTGTCCTTTGGCACTCAGGCATGATGGATACAGTTTCTAATCTGGCACAATTGTATCAATTAGGAGGGCGATTGTTTCTAGTGTAGATGCTGTCATAGCGGTATGCAAGTGCCTTTCACCAGTCTACCTCATTCCTATTCTTGCACAGGAATAAGCTGTACCAGAATAAGCACATATACAAGTGTGCCCACATTAAATGGGTATAGTTAAATGGATACAACTTTGGCATGTAGACAAGTCCTATCCTATCCTAACCTAGCAAGGCCTCCATAGCCTGTGCCTGGAGAGTATGTTTGTTCCTTATTCATTAAACAAACAGTACTTTGCTTAAATGCTGTTACAATTTAGACTTGACTGCAGCTGTGGAAAACAAGAGTTGACCCTCCACCTCCAGAATTGGAAGGCATGGCCCTCAGAGGAAAAAAAGCAAACAAGCAAGGTGAACAGGTTCTGACGTCATAAGGAGATGGGCTGAGGACTCTGCCCAGGGATGTTCCACAGACAGAAAACAGATAGAGACCTGTACTGACACCGAGTGAGGCCTCTGGCTTTCAAAGCACCTAAAACCTTAGGTAACTTCCACTGTATGTCACCTGGGACTTAGCTAATTTCTGCTATTTGGGAGAAGGCTGGTTGGGAATGCTAATCAGAAATAGTAAGGACGAGCGAAAACACTGTCAGGTGACCAAGCTAGGATGGAGTAAACACATTTATGGAGCAAACTGCCAAGGATACAGCAAGGTGGCAGCTGTACAAAATGGTTAGAGACTATGATGCATGCAGATATCTACAGAACTCAGAAGAAACTCATTTTGTCTGGGGAGAGCTTAAGCAGAAACAAAGGCTATGAGTAGAACAGGGTGAAATTATTTACCAAAACTGCTCCCATTCTCCCAAAAACCACAGATTTGGGTTGACCAAAACATTTGGTGAATTTGAGTCTATTTCAACAAACCGTTCCTGTAAAAAAAAAAAAATCAAACCAAACCAAACCAAACAACCCCTCAAACTTGAAACAAACAATTCTGAAAAAAAAAATCTAATCTAAACAATTCAGTTTGATATTTCTTAAACTAAAGCATTGTGCCTTTTTGTTTTGAAATTACTATTAGACTTTCTTTTTAATTATTTTTAGAGGAGAAAATACTGGAAATTAAAACAATGTTTCATTTTTATCAACAAGATTTTATTCCCCATTTTTTGGAGTTGCCAACAAACAGAAAACTCCATTATTCACATAGAACTTAATAGGGCAAGAACTGTGGACTTCGCTCCTATGTTCTCAGAACCAGGGCTACAGCAGCAGATGAGAACGTCTTTGGAATGTAGGCGTCCAGTTAGACAAATGCCAAAGAGAGCAAATCCTACATTCTGTTAGCACTGGCTTTTGAAGTCTTTAAAAATCATGGACTGCGCACTGGTGGCAATCCTACTGATGCTTATGAGGTCATATTCTGGGATAACATCTGAAAACCAGGAAGTACTTAAAGGATTTGAGAGATAAGAAAAACATTTTACTGTACCTCTGTAGAATTCCATTTCTGTGCTGAATACCCCCACTCTCAACAGTATGTAGTGCTACTTTAAGGGTATGCCTATACTACCAAGTTTTATTGACAAAACTTATGTCGACATAAGTTGTAAGGGAGTAAGGGATGTAAGGGAGTAGTCAACTAGTCGATTATGTGATAAGCCTAGGCCCTAGGCTAATCAGGTAGTCGACTACTTGCATTCCTGTCCCCCTTGCTGCCTCTGTATCAATCCCTGTCGCGAGGAACCCCTGTCTTTGGGGGGGGGGGCGTCCAGCTTTCTCGACTGCTCCCCCTCTAGACTACCGCTTTTTGCCAACAAAGTGCTGAGTCAGCAAAATGCGGTGGCCATTTTTATGCAAATTAGGCGCAGGATATTTAAATACCTGCCTCATTTGCGATGCTGACCTGTCTAATCTGCATTTCTCTGCCAACAGAGGGATGCAGTCTAGACATACCCTATGATTAAGTGTCCTCACTTTCCTATTATTTGTCTGTATGATCTCTGTCTGGTTTGTAACGGTTTCTGTCAGCTGTATAATTAATTTTGCTAGGTGTAAATCAATTAAAGTGGTGGGGTAGGATTGGCTAGGTAATTCTGTTGTGATTGGTTAGTAAGATTATACTAAAATAATTGGTTACGGTATAGCTAAGCAGGACTCAGGTTTCACTATATAAACTGGGGTCCAACAGGAGACCAGAAGAAGAGCAGAAGGAAAGAAGCAAAAGGCTGGAAGAAGACCAAAGGGAAACAAGGAACACCAAGAAGAAAGGGGAAGACCTGGAAGAACTACTCACCTCCAAGACACAGTCTAAGACTAGAGCTGCCAGGACCCCTCTGCACAACCCTGACGTGCAGCAGCTAGGATCCAGAGAGAGACTGACCTTGCCTGGCCAACAGGGGAAGTTTGCCTGTATCAGGATTGGTGAGCATGACTGTGCTTAGTATGTGTATACTGCTTGCGTGGGAATTGTCAATAAATAGAAATAAGGATATTACTGTGTGAGGCTCTTTCAGTGATTAAAGATCCAGAAAAACCTGCAGGAAGTTACGCCCTGAGCCCCAGAAATTGGGTAAGGTGAGCCCTAGGAACTGGCTAACGGTGTATGTACCTAAAGTGTGGAAGGGATAAAGCATTTTGTGCAGGGTAACACCTGGCTGACGTGGGGCTGGCGGAGGCAGGAGGCCGGAATCCCCAGCAGCAACGGGACAGCCAGGCAGCTCTGGAATCCCCAGGAACACTCTGTGGCAGCAGGACAGGCAGCAGCCAAGCAGTCCCTGCCAGGAACCCCGGGAGAACTTGGGACAGCAGGCGAGCAGCAGGGTGGGAAGCCGTGCCGGGCCAGCTTTAGTGAGCCCCAGGGAGAGGAGCTGTGGAATGGGACAGCCAGAGGGGAATCACTGACCTCCCCTTGTCCAACAAACTCGCTGGTCCAGGACAGCTCAGGTCCAACCTGTAGAAAGGGTGTCTGGTTCAAAGAATGGCTAACAAGAGAAGGGGAAGTTTCTAAAAAGGAATGTCTCTGTCCATAGGGGCAACTGCAGATAGTTTTAAATTGCCCACAGATAATTGGTCTTAAAAGAGCCAACACAGCCCCTCCCCAAAAACCTATGTGGCAAAACCTATGTGAAGCCAGGTGAATGGGAAAACTGTTGCACAGCAAGGAGAGAAAAGGCCTTGGGGAAAAAGAAGGCTGGAAATAAAGGTACATTGTCTCCTGGCCTGCTGACAGGGGGTCCAAAGGGGGAAGTTGTCCTGGAGCTGGGCAATTCAAAAGGGTCTAGCGCTCCCAGCTGCTGCCAATGGCACTGCAAGGGAGTTTTCAGACAGAGCGTCTGCACCTGGGGTGTGTGCCTAGAAGCCAAGAGTCAGAGAGAAGCAGCACCTAAACCTCCCCTGCCAAAGTTACAGTACAGTGGCCCGGTGATCTTCCAGGAGTGGGAGCTCACCTGGGTTGTAACCTTATGGACACATGACAGTGATAGCCATGTGATCTTTTGCAGAACTATGTGATAAACGTATTTATCACCCGCCTTTGCCTGTCTCATTTGCCCTCTGCCATCTCTGCTGGGACTACTTCTAACATTCCAAGCCATTCAATAGCTTCCAAACAGCCACCAACCTCATTTTATTTTATAAATTGACTTTGCTACAAAAAATAATTCCTGCCTGGCTTCAAATGTAAGTTCCTTCCCCCCGCCCCCCGCTCAACATATTAGTCCGAAACTCAGGCTAGGCAATAGAGTTTATTCTGGATCAGTGACAAGGTTAGCAGTCAAATATATTGTTGATCTTTCACATGTATAAACAGGATAGGTGTCCCTTTAATGCAATGAACCAAACTAGCTCTGAATATCAGGCTTTCCACCATCGGTACTGTCAATCCTAAATTAGGGATGTAATAGTGTAGTCAATTAACTGATTAACCGATAAGCAAAAGCTTATAAGTCAATGCTATAGACTACACGCATTTCCCCCCTCCCACTTGCCAGTAATTTTTTTTAGCAGGCTGGCCAGCAGCCCAGCTCAGCCCTGGCTTGTGCTGGGTCTGGGACCTTTCCCTTCTGCAGCTCTGCATTTAAAGTGTATTAGGAACCAGGTGGGTAGGCAACCTGGCTCAGTTCCGGCTCACGCCGAATCTGAGAGCTCAGACAGGCAGCCGGTCCGCGAAGGCAGCTGGTTTTTAAACTGGCTCCCCTCATGCACCAGCTCCCACGTGGCACCCCACGCTGCTGCCTCTGATAGAGAGGCAGCAGTGCGGAGTGGCAGGGGGCTCCTCAGGAGTGCGGCAGGAGCACACTGGCTGCCAGCCCTGCCCCCTGGGGACAACAGAATAGTTGTGTAACTGATACGAATTCATGAGATTAATTGACTGTTCAATTAACTGATACTTAACATCCCTACCCTAAATATTTTTTAAAAAATCAGGAGTCAGCCCTCTCCCAAAACCATGAGATCATCTTTACAATCACAAGTTCTTAAAATTGTATTCACATTCTTTCATGCTGCATTCCCTGTCAGTTCCTGGCCTGGGCCAGAAAAGCTAATGATTTAATAAGCCTGTCAAGAAGATGAAGAACTGCCTTCTGCTTTTTGGGTCTCTAGATTACATTTTTAAGCTTTTTTGTGCAACCACAAGCACTAGAAATTCTTTTATTTAAAGGGGGGGTGGTAGAAAGAGAGAGTCTCATCCAATAACAGTAGGCTAAGAGCTGGAGCTTTAAGAAAACATCAGATATCGCGAGACTGATGATGAGATCGCAGTTATATGCATATGCCACTATATATTTTCGTGGTTTCTAAAATGTACTAGTTATATGGAGATATACCTATCTCACAGAACTGGAAGGGACCTCAAGTTGAGTCCAGTCCCCTGCCCTCATGGCAGGACCAAGTATCATCCCTGACAGATTTGCCCCAGATCCCTAAATGTCCCCCTCAAGGACTGAACTCACAAGTCTGAGTTTAGCAGGCCAATGCTCAAACCACTGAGCTCTCCCTCGCCTGATGGATCACTCTCTGAAAACTAGGAGTCCAACTATACAAGCCACAATGGGTGTCTGTTTTCACAAAATGAAAACTACCACTATTTTAGAATAAAATGCTGAACTCCCAAACATTTCTAAAATATTTTCCTGTGAACATGTGACGTACATGATATATTTTGATATAAAGATTTTATTGGCACTCACTTGAGATGATCTGCATAGCTCATTGTTACACCACTCTCCTGAGACAGGATAATTTTGCTAACTGCCCTTGTGCACCTAGAAATTGTAGGTGTGCCGACTGAACCATAGCAGTGCTTGAAGGGATGCAGAGGATGCCATGGCTCCCACTGTCAATGTTATATGCACTCAGCATGCACCTCACTTCATGTGCCCGTGCTTTACATGCGTGTCATTTTAGTAATACCGGTAGGAAAAACAGTATATAGATGGAAACCAGCAGATTCTGGCAATCCTGTGCATGGGCAACGGTAAACGGGCCACACGTAGAACTCCCACGGGTTGCATGTGTCCCACTGATCATTGTCCATCACTGTTCTAGTGGCTACCAAATCAAGTCAGTCCCTCCCGCCAAAGGACAGTCTAGCTTTATGACAGACGCAACAGGTGGCATCCAGCACATTTTAGCACAATAAGTAGCATAGGTTATACCTTCTTAAACTGGGACTCTGTGGTCTGGCTGCTGGACCACGGAGGTTCCTGGACCACAGAACCCAGGGACAGGGTAGTCTGGCAGCGCGACCAGGGAGCTCCGACCCCAGGAAGCCCTGGCCGGCTAGTGGCAGCCAGGGAGTTCCAGCCCTGGGAAGGTCAGAGGTGGCAAGGGGGGCTGGAGCCTGGCAGCAGCAGAGCTGGTCTGGTGGTTCAAACTCAGGGGCAACAGAGCTGGGCACAGGCTAGAAGGAGCGAGCAGCAGGGAGGGCGGTGGGCTGGAAGGCCAGTGGCAGGGGTCTGCTTCCCCTGGTCTGGCAAATCCCCTCATTCAGGACCAGTCAGGTCCTGAGAGTGCTGGACCAGGGTCCAACCTGTAGTCATTTCGCCTTCTGGAGTGAAGAGGCAATCCTAAATTTGTACCAACAAACCCCCACACAAGAACCATTTCACACACAGTTGCCAGTCCTTCCATGTATGAACGCTTCTGTTGCACTTTTAAAAATACGTAGTCTCAGAAGCCTTTCCACTTAATGAATTTCTCTCAAAAATACATCAAAGAGTTCCTCTTTGCAAGAGTCCTCACCAGTGGAATACAAATAAAGTATTTTAAATAATCTTCCCAGTAGGCCTTTTCTTTACAATTTTTTTCCAACTGAAAAAGATTTAAATTATTATATTAGCTAATCTTTCCTCATTTACATTGGATATGTGTCGCAAAGACGACATTTTACATACAAAATGCAGGACAATGTAGCACTTTAAAGACTAACAAGATGGTTTATTAGATGATGAGCTTTCGTGGGCCAGACCCACTTCTTCAGATCAAATAGTGGAAGAAAATAGTCACAACCATATATACCAAAGGATACAATTAAAAAAAATGAACACATATGAAAAGGACAAATCACATTTCAGAACAGGAGGGGGATGCGGGGGGAGGGGGAAGGAAGGAAGGTAAGTGTCTGTGAATTGATGATATTAGAGGTGGGGAGAGTGGGATGTTTGTGAGCTAATGGTATTAGAGGTGATAATTGGGGAAGCTATCTTGGTAATGGGTAACAGAGCTGGCCCCAGACTAACACGGCTACATTTCTATCACTATTTTACATACAGTGATGTAGTAGTTTTCACCCTTGAGGCTCCCAGGGTGCTATACATACTATAAGGAGATCATTTAGCTCACCACTCAAATACAGCGGCTGTTTGGAAGGGCCCAGAAACATGCAGCAAACTAGGTCAGGAAGTGAGGGCGATATTCAACTGAAACTGCAGGGGGAATTTTAGATAAGCAGAACGCAATTATCTGATTGGCTCAGGCCAAGAACACACCAGGAGTTAACCTGAAAATGTTAATGAGCTCTTTAATAATTATAAGCAGGAAAAGTCTTAGGCCAGATTTGCCACTGCCTTTACACTCTGCGTTGTCACTTACATCTGTACAGAGGATGGGTGCAAAATGATACCGACTCAGAATTCTCCAGGCACACCAATGGCTGTTTACTACCTTTTTGCACAGGGGTTACACAAGATGCATGACAATGGAGAGCCAGGCTCTTCACAGCTTTTCCAGCAGTACTCTGCCCCCCTGGAGACACACTGGGGATCAGGTTTTCAAAATATATGTAGGTACCTAAAGATGTTGTTAGATGGCTAGTGGAATTCTCATGGACATATAGGTGCCTAATCTGCTTTGGCACTTCTGAAAATCCCCGTGGGCCCCTATCTACATCATTAGTCATCTAATGCCTTTGAAAATCTGTCTCTGTATTTCTACCAACTCAGAGGAAAGAGAGCCACCTATTGCGTGAAAACACCTTAAACTATTCTGGGTTTTCCTTCAAGGTCTCCCATCTCCAAGGCAGAGCTTTCTTGTCTGAGATCTCACAGATAAAAAACAGATTAGAGAAAATGCACATTTGCATAGGGATTAAGGCACATCTAAATATTTAGTTCAATTTTTTTTCCAACACAGGGCATTTCTATGAAAATGGAATTTGCAGTAGGAGAGGCTCATTTTCAACATTTTTTCCAACTAACAAAAACTTGGAAGAGTACTGATTTCTTTCATTTTTTCAATAATCCCCTCCAACAGTTTAAGAGAAATGTCTATGTTAATATCAACGTTTTTTAATGGGAAATAAACATTTCCTGGTCATGTCACATAGTGATTTGTATTTCACGTTTAAAACCTACATCTTAGGAATTAATGTTTAAAATGCTGACAGCTACATGTAAAAAAAAATAAAAAAAATCAACAACCAGCAACAACTACGAGCGGAGCACAATCCTCATGATAACTTCTTAGAAAAAAACTTGCAGATCTTTTTCAGCACCAGGGAAAATTTGTCACTAATAATTAAAACAAACTGGGGAGAGGGACCACTATTAGCTCTACTGCAGGCAGGGAGAGAACCCAAAACGTAACAGGAGCAGATCAGAAAGGACGACTTGGACATGTGTGTGAATGTTATTTGTTTATACAAAACAAGATCACTACTGGAATACCTCAAAAAGCTTTACCACCATCCACAAAATGACAAAGCACAAAGTAGATGAAATATGTGCTGATGGATACAAAAGAGAAATGTATTCCTTGTAATGACCTACTGCTCCCCACACTCCACTCTACTCACAGCCCTTCGTGTCAGCCCATCAGCTGAACCAGACATGCCAGTTGCTATTCATGTGCTGGGGAAGCCAACCTGAGAAAGTAGTACCCTGTTAATATTCTCAGCAGTCCTAGTAGTGTAATGACATCAGCAAGACCTGAATTAGAATTGCGAGCTAGCTGCACTAGCATTCAGAGCAGATTCAAATGAGAGAGGTGAAAAGAAAACATATATCGCACCAGGGAATCGCTGCTAAATATTTCAGAGACTCCAGAAGGCAGCAGATCAAAGTTACCATACACTGAATTATAGTTATGTTTACCACCTTCAGAGGTTTTTATCAGTGTCTGTAGCTAAGTCTTTGGATGGTGTCTCTTCATGCTGTAAGCTTGTAGTAGGCTATTATACTCTAGCACCCCCTTGGGGACAGGGTGAGCACTGTTTATGACTTGGAGTCCAAGGTACACTCTCTGGCTGTGATGCTCAAGGTCTCTGACCCATTGTGTGGGTCAGCACCAATATCCTCTCCCAAACCTCAACCCTCTGCCCAAGCCCAGTAAAAGTGACTGAGGATGGGGAAAAGTGAGTGACGGAAATGGGGGGACGGGATGGAGCGAAAGGGGCAGGACTTTGGGGAAGCGGGTGGGGGGCCTCAGGGAAGGGACAGGATAGATCTTGGATTGCCCTTAAATTCCAAAATTGATCTTGGGCATAAAAAGTTTCGGGGCCATGGCCCTAATGGATACAGCTTTATTAGCTCTTCCCCATTTACAGCTTGAATACAGGCAGCCCTCGCTGTAAGTCCAAGATATGTTCTAAAAAACTTGAACTTACAGCAAAACAACTTAAATCAGGGAATTTTTTCCCTGTGGCTGACTTCCATTTGTACAAACTGTTTTTATTTGGGGGAGGGGGGCGGGTTGAGCGCAACTTAAGAACAAGAAATGGGAGGACATATAAGACATCACCAGTTCCTAAAAGCATCGACTGTGGTGTGGAACGAATTAATACTGTGCAATTGATAGTGGGGACATCCTGTACCTGAAGAAGGAGCTGAACGGAAGGACAAGAGCCAGCATCACATTACTGGACGGTAATCAGAGAATCACCATCCAATGCCCTGTTGAGCCCAGTTTGGGAACTAAGGCTGTGTCTAGACTACATGCCTTTGTCGGCAGAGGCATGTAGATTAGACAGATCAGCAAAGGTAAATGAAGCCGTGATTTAAATGATCGCGGCTTCATTTACATTTACATGGCTGCCACGCTGAGCCGACAAACAGCTGATCAGCTGTTTGTCGGCTTGCCGCTAGACTGGACATTTCCCCTGTCGACATCAAAGCCCTTTGTCGGCAGCCCCGTTATTCCTCGTGGAATGAGGTTTACCGGGGCTGCCGACAAAGGGCTTTGATGTCGACAGGGGGAACGTCCAGACTAGCGCGCGAGCCGACAAACAGCTGATCAGCTGTTTGTCGGCTCAGCGCGGCAGCCATGTAAATGTAAATGAAGCCGCGATCATTTAAATCGCGGCTTCATTTGCCTTTGCTGAACAAACAAATCTACATGCCTCTGCCAACAGAGGCATGTAGTTTAGATGTACCCTAAGTGGTTTATACAGGATTGGCTGATGCTGGAGAAATCTTTGCTTTTTAACTATGAATTCAACCTCAGCTGCTATTTTCCAGTCTCTTTGTTCTTGCAATGCATACACACTCATTTTACATCATACCATATGTGAAATGTTGCAGTCCCACAAGACCCTTATTTCCAAGACCCTTTTAGCTGGTGAGGAGTGATGCCCATGGGGAACTGCCAGCAGGAGAGATGTATTTATTTAACCATATGCCTAAACCAGGGGAGGGCAATAATTTTTGAAGGGGACTACTTCATTAATTTCAAAAGTGATCGTGAGCCACCTCAGAAGGGGCGGGGTCTTGGGTGGAAGGGGCGGGCTGAATGAGTGATCTGAAGATTTCCACTGAGTCTGACTGTGCCTTAGTATTTATAACGAGGCTAGTAAGGTTCCCCATCTAGTCTGCTGTGTCCCATTTGAACCAAACGGGCTTGTTGAGGCTGTGTGTATCAGCACAGGCACACACAAAATGGATTTTGTAAGCTCTTGCGACAGGGTGAATGAACTCCGTATTACTGTTCGTCTTTGACCAGAATAAGACTTCCCCAACTCTGCTGCTTAATTGTCTGTTCAGAGTGCCCTTCGTGTATCTTTTCCAGCATTGGCTTCCAAACAGTCTGGGAACTCCTGTTTTTAAATCTTTCTTGAGTATGCCCAGAACTGTTGAAACAAAATACAGGACTATGTAGCACTTTAAAGACTAACAAGATGGTTTATTAGATGATGAGCTTTCGTGGGCCAGACCCACTTCCTCAGATCAAATAGTGGAAGAAAATAGTCACAGATCAAATAGTGGAAGAAAATGTGACTATTTTCTTCCACTATTTGATCTGAGGAAGTGGGTCTGGCCCACAAAAGCTCATCATCTAATAAACCATCTTGTTAGGCTTTAAAGTGCTACATAGTCCTGTATTTTGTTTTAGCTACACCAGACTAACACGGCTACATTTCTATCACAGAACTGTTGAAAACTCATTGTATAATGCAAATGCTCAGGTCAGAAGCATTGATTTCGCTATCCACTACTTATACCTTGTAATGTTTTCCCATCCTTAGCTACTTGCTCCTGATAGCTTACCCTACACTTTTCGAAACACTTGATGCCTTTCTCACCTTCACTTGTACCACTTGATTATGACACACTATTTTAGAAACTATCCAGAAAGAGTGATACCTGCAGTTACCATCATATCTGCTGAAGTCAAACACATTAAAACCATTTTTGCAAGTCATAGATTTTGAAGGCTTATAATAATTGACTTGAGCTCCCTAAGCTACTATTTGCTCTTCCCAAGCCTCATTTCTAGCCCTCTGACTCACCCTCTCTTCTTCTCTTATGTGTTTGAGTTTTTCAGATCAGCTTGCTGTTTGTTTTGCGTGTGTGGCATGCAGAGAAATCAGAAAGTACTGCTGGTGTTTGGGTGGTTTAAATGGTCCTGTCTGAACCATGTACCTGGCAGAATGTGTCTAGGCTTTTGAAAATGTCAATTTAGTGTTTAGCCTGGCCCTGATACTGCCATCTTGAAAGCTACGCATCTAAAACATTTAGGCTAGGTCTACCCTGCAGAATTCTTGAGCAAGAATGGCCGTTCTTGAGCAAAAACTTTCAGAGCGTCCACACTACAAGCCCATTCTTGAGCAAGAAAGTTTACAGTAGATCGTCAGAAGAGAGGGCTTTTTGCGCAAGAGTTATTCCTCTCCCCACGAGGAATAAGCCTTTTTGCGCAAGAGCTCTTGCGCAAAAAGGCTAGTGTGGATGGGAACAGGGGTTTCTTGCGCAAGAAAGCCCTATGGCTAAAATGGCCATCAGAGCTTTCTTACACAAGAGAGCATCCACGCTGCCATGGACACTCTTGCGTAAAAGCACATGGCAGTGTGGACGTGCTCTTGCGCAAGAACTTTTGCATAAATTCTCTAAGGCTACATCTACACTGCAGGCTTCTTGTGCAAGTGCCAGCCCCAGTTCCCAATATTAGCCCCAACCCCAGAGCCCCAGTGCCAGTCCTGCCCCCATATGCCCCTCACTACTACCCCCGCCCCAGAGCCCCTCAGAGCCAGCCCCCCCAGAAGCCCCACTATCAGTTCACCACCTTTTAGAGCCTCCACCCCCAGAAGCCCTTAGCACTAGCTCCACCTCTGGTACCGCCAGTGCCTGCCCCACCCTTTCACCTAGCCCTGTGCTTTCTCCCAGCCACCAGCTCAGCACTGCTGCCCGGGTCGCGGCTCTTCTGTGTCTGGGAGAAGACCTCACCCCTCCCAGCACTAGTTGGCTGAGAGGTAGGGCAGGAGATGCTTCTCCCAACAGCCGTGGCAGGAAGGGAGGCGCTGGGTGGTGTACCTGAGCCCTGGCCCCCAGAGCTGCCGTGGCCCAGCAGCCAGTGGCTCTAGCCTAGTGCCGGTCCATGGACCAGCGGTTAAGTTCCTTGGGCACAGCAGAAAAACTAAATACAAGCTCCCCACAGGGAGCGGAACTACAAGATCAAGTCTTTATATGGTGACTGGAAGACTCAGACAGCAGAGCAGTTAAAGGTGGGAATAGGTCTTCTATTCCATCCCTCTGCCAGTGTGGGGATTCCTCCTGCGAGTATACTCACCCATATAGCCAACGGGTTATTTATATTAAAACAAATAAATAAAATAATAAAAAATATAATGCAACATTAAAATAAATTATAAATATTATTCGTATTAAATCAAAACAAAAATCTTTGGCACACATATTGTATTTTTGTCTTGTGTTCGTACAGCGCCAAGCACCTAGGTCCAGGAAAAGGGTTCCTAAGAGCTAATGCAAGATAAAAATAATGGTTGTAACAGACGGACCCAACCACAGCTTGACCTTGGTGTATTCAATATCTAGACCCAAACCTAGGTCTGGAATTGGATGCTAAGATCCACTTTAGATGGTCACAGATGGCAGTACCGTTAGTCAAAGATATGATCTTTGAGGCAGGGACTGCACCTGCATATTAGGGGTGTTAATTATCGTTTAAAATGTGGACCGGTTAAATGGTAGGTCCAACTGGTTAACCTTGGAGCAGCTGACAAGAGAGGCAGGAGGCTGCTCCAGTCCAGCCAGACCATCAGTTAACTGGTTACCCATAGGCATCATCCAGTAAGGTAACCGGTTAACACTTTATATCCCTATTGCATAGTGTCTTAGGTACTTCCAATGGCCCTCTCACCATTGCGTCTGAAAGCCTCACACTTTCCCATGCATTTATCTACACAGCATCCCTGTGAAGCTCCTGTTGTGCAGATGGGGAACTGACACACAGACTAATTTGCATAAGATCATACAGGCAATCTGTGACACAGCAGAGACTTGAACCCAGGTTAGTCTAGCACCTAACCACTAGACCATCCTTCCTCTCTAAACGTATCTCTGCCATTTTACATGTTTAGAATGTGCCTCACCTGGGGTAGCTTCCTAAGACAACCTACAAGTTCACTCAGGAGATAGCTCTTGGTTTTCACGACATTCAGCCCAAATTGCCCATTTTGAAAAGTTACATCCCATTATTTCTAGTTGCACCCCTTTCACTGACCGTTCCAAACCACTCCCTCCATAGAGAATCCCCTCTCCTAAGGGCCTTCACACCTCCCCCAAACCAAAAATGTATTCAGAGTTACAGCAAAAAGTGTCAATTTTGCAAAAAGCTCACAGGTCACTGGATAAGCAGCAGCCACCCACATCCATGCATGGAATTTCTGGGCCGTTTGCTGCCTTTGGTAATGAAACAGCTTGCTCCCAAATATCAGCGGGAGCCACCCTTAGGCTATGTCTATACTATACGGTTTTTCTGCAAAAATGGCTGTTTTTGTCCATACCCTCAAGCCCGTTTTTGCGCAGGAAAATTTACAGTAAAATGGCAGAACAGAGGGCTTTTTGTGGTAGAATTATTCCTCTTCCCACAAGGAATAACTCCTTTTTGTGCTACAGCTTCTGTGCAAAAAGGCATGTGTGGATGCTCCGCAGGGGTTTCTTGCACAAAAAGAGCTTATCAGAAAAAGCACTGGTGCTCTGATGGGCATTCTGTGAATGGCACTCAGAACTTTCTTGCGCAAGTGCGTCCATGCCATGTGGAGGCTCTCTTGTGCAAGAGCACATCGCTTTTGCAATGTGCTTTTGAGGTGTGGATGCACTTTTGCACAAGAAGTTTTTGCAGAAGATCTCCCACAAAAAGCTTCTTGCACAAAAACCCTGCAGTGTAGACAAAGCCTTAGAATCAAGGCAGCACAGGCCTTTAGGTTCTAACAAGCACTTCTCAACTGCTCAGCGCATCCCCTCGCTTAATACCCCCCAGCCCAGTTATTGCAACACATCCCATTCTGACTGGTGAAATCCATATGAGGCACCGGCTCCTGTGTTTTTGCTGGTGGTGCCGTGTGGAGGGGTAAAAAGGGAATTGCACAGAGCTATGCACACCCACAAGAGACTGCTCTCGTCTTTGCAAAACGATTGCTTTCTTGGCCCGTCAGCTACCAGCAGTACACTTGCATTACAGAGCAGTCACGCATTGCTCACAATGCCCTCAGATTTCCACTCTGTCTTCCTCCCAAGCAGATTTTCTTCTCCCTCCCACCAGCAGGAACAACTATTTCCAATCTCCGTTCATCAAAGCAGAAACTGCAGACATGTATGCCCAGGAAGCTGGTCTTGCTGAGAAGACGGAATTTCTCTTCTTTTCAACTTCAAACTCAGAGGTGTTTCTACAGAAGCTAAAACAATGAGGATGCTTATGGCACCTTAAAGACAGAGGGTACGTCTACACTAACTCGTTAGTTTGAGCTAGGTAGTGTAATTAGGGCAAGCAGAGTTGCAAATGAAGCCCCCGATTTAAATATCCCGGGCTTCATTTGCATGTTCCCAGGCGCCACCATTTTTAAATCCCCCTTAGTCCGAACTCCGTGCCAGTGGCTACACGCGGCACGGAGTAGGTAGTTTGAATTAAAGATCCTAATTCGAACTACCGTTACTCCTCATCCCACCAGGAGTACCAGTAGTTCGAATTAGGATCTTTAATTCTGACTACCTATTCCGTGCCGCATGTATCCGCGGGCATGGAGTTCGGACTAAGGGGGATTTAAAAATGGCGGCACCCGGGAACATGCAAATGAAGCCCGGGATATTTAAATCCCGGGTTTCATTTGCAACTCCGCTTGCTCTAATTACCCTACCTAGCTCGAACTAACGAGCTAGTGTAGATGTACCCTAACTGATTTATTTAGGCCTAAGTTTTTGCAGGCAAAGACCCACTTTGTCAGAGGCATCAAAGTGGGTCTTTGCCTACCGAAGCTTATGCCCAAATAAATCCATTAGTCAGTAAGGTGCCCCAGGACTCCTCATTATTTTTGCAGATACAGCTACCCCTCTGATACATAAAACATTAGGGTTATTTTGGGAACATCTGATGAAAAGCGTAATTGACAAAAAGATCTTTATTAGCCGTCGCAAAGAGTAAGAATCTGCCCCTGCACTATCCCCCAGATGTTATGCTAACAAGACCTGCAGGTGCCTGCTTATCTATGCGTCCAAACCGGAGGGTCCATCTCCTAGAGCACAGGATACCACAACATGGTAATCCCACATTTTAGCTTAACTCCTCATGTTCAGTCACACTAACCTGTGAGAGGTTGGACTGCGTTTTCTCACTCTCCCCGTCCCCTTCTGTTTTGTCAGTCAGCAAACCTTGGACTTGGTACTCAAGGACGTAGCTGTCAATGAACCTCTCCAGCTCTTCGATTTCCTGAGATCGGCTACTCCCTGCCTCAGAAGAGGCAGATGCCACAGAGGAGTTTTCCATCACTCCAGGGAAGAAGCTGAGAATAGAGGGGGCCTTGAAAAGAGAGAAGATACAAATTAATTTCTTGTCCTTTATCTACACGTGTGCCAAGCAAAATACTTTACATACATACACACAATCACATATAACATGAGCGTCCTTTAGCTCACAAACATGAGCGTCCATATTCTAAAACACCTACTAAATAAAGAAAAAGGTCCAGTTACAGAAGGAGCATACCAAGAGCCCAGCAGACTGGTTAGTGCTTACAGGAGCATTCAACAAAAGGCACCGTGCTTACAATTACACTATCTTCCAAAGGCTGGGCTAAAAGAGAACAGAAGCCTTCATAATACTCATATCTTTCCCTCACAAGAGCTCAAGTGGCAGACACAAATGTTCTAAAGCAGGAGATGCAGACTTCTATTCTCCATAACCGAGCAGTGAAAGATACCCTGGTCTAAGACTGCTCTTTGCAGCTAAACTAGTACCAAAGAAGGGCTGCTAGAAAGGGAGAAACAATGACAGTTACAAATTCCAATATAGAACAAAGAAACTGAAGGAAAAAGGCTAGAAATGCTTCCCACCCTTTTCCTACCAGAAAGCTGAAAACAGCCACACCCCTGCACCTGTTTTGTACAGCATGTAAACCAGTATGTATTACAAACAGATCCAAGGGAAGGAATACCGACAAAGATTTAAGTGTAAACTTCTCATTAAAACATCTTCTCCTGTTAGGCTCTATGTATAGTAGAACAGAAGTGAGGAAGAGACTGCCATTACTATTCTAGGTGCACTGATGTCAGGTGAACAACAGGGCATCAGGTCACAGCTGGGAATGACACACAGGAAAGTGAGGAGTCCAAGCAGAGCACAGATAATGAAAGGAACCTCTAGCATAGCGGTACAAAACAAAATGCTGTTTCAGCATCTGTGCCTGCAAGTGGAACAGCCAGATCAAAGGTGCACCGAGTGGAACAGAACAGAAAGGTCAACCTAAGTTCTATTTTGCATGTTTTTGGCAGATAAAAATTGAACTTGGGGATGGGGGGGGGGGACAAAATTTCTTCATCAGTTCATTTCCTGAAAACCACAGAGGAAAGCAGTGAATGGGTTGGATCTCATTACTCTCAGTCTGAACTAACACACCAGAGAGGCACTCAGAGGTGAGCGATTTACTGCTGTCTTCAGAGAAAGAACACACAATCCCCTTTACATGTAAAACCTTGTTCAGTGGTAAAGATACTTTTATCCCTGGGATGAGCTAGAATGGTGCTGAATAGTGTAGCCAATGGAAGCAGGCTACTTGGCTCCACTCAAAAAATCAAGCCTTCATGTTATACATTGTGGGGCATACAATACATTTACCCTTTTGGACAATGCCCCTCCAGTTAGAGCCTGACTTGAAAATCCCACAAGGAAACCTTGGATTTAATTTGAGGTTGGTGCAACTCATTTACAAAATCATTCCTGAGTTTGCTAATTCATAGACAGGGGCTATAACTGTTCTAAAGGAGCTGCTAATTCCATAGCCCCTCATTTTCACCCAGGGAAATATGCTGCTTCCCTGCCTTTAAGTCTGTCTTTGTGATTGAAACATTTGCCAAATAGGACAGACTCAGAGAAATGCAGAGGTCCTCTAGTCACTCCAATGTTGAGGCAGGATTAAATATGCTTAGACCATGACCAACAGATGTTAGTGTAAACTGTTCTTGAAACCATCCAGTGATGGGGATTCCACAACCTTTTTTAGATGGTATGTTCCAGTGCTTAATTACTATTATAATTAGAAAGCTTCTTCTAATATCTAACCTAAATCTTCTATGCTAAAGCTAAACCAATCACTTCTTGCCCTACACTCACAGGACAAAAAGAACAGTTAATTACAGTCCTCTTTTTGGCAACAATATTTGAGGACACTCATGTCCCCCTTCAGCCTTCATTTGTCTATATTAAACATGTCAAATACTTTCAATTTTCCTTATAGGTCAGAATTTCTAAGCCTTTTGTAAGTTTTGTCGCTGTCCTCTGGGGACTCTCTTCAATTTGTCCACATCTTTCTTAAAGTGTGGTGTCCAAAACTGTTCTCCAGACCTCCACTGGAGGTCTCACCAGGGGGTGTCAAGCAGGACAATCATCTTTCAGGTCTTACATGTGACACTCCTATGATCACACTCCAGAATCAGATTAGCTACTGAAATTTTGTTTGTAATTGGTGGGTGCCACAGTGGTGCACACCCGAAGAAGTGCACAAGACAAAACTCACTCCACTCACGGATGGGAAATCTTAGAGGGAACTCCTTTCAAAAGTGGGAGCTTCAGTAACTACAAGTGATTTAATTTTTGAATCTCCTCCTCAAGCATGTCTAGCAGCTCCCTGTGCACTGATGGCATGTGGGTGAGCATTCGTCCCACGTGGATTAAGACGAACGGCACTATCTATCAGCAGCAGCTTTGATGATCTCTTATTCAAGTATTGAACCTGTCTGCCCTCAGAGGATCATAGCACTAACTGTCTTTTTGCTTCACAAATTATATGAGGCTATATCACAGTATTAGAAACAATACTAAACCAATGGATAATTAACAAGGTGCATGACCCTGAGATACAGGAATCAGGGCAGGGAATGGGAGTTATTGGGGGGCTCAGGCCAGGGGGGGACAATATTCAGCACAGGGGGGAGCTCACGAGGAGGGGCTGAGAGGTTGAGGAGGTGGCAACTCCCCACTGGGGGGAGGCTGGAGCTTGGCTGCCCATTCCTCCAGCAGTTCCTTGCAGGGGGTGCACCCAGGACTGGGCTGCCTGACCCCCCAGAAGCTGTTTACTGGGGGGAAGCAGAGCTGGGCTGCCCAACCCCAGCCAGCCCGCACCTCTTTGTGGGAGGAAGGGCTGGGGCTGGGCTGCCCGGCTCCCTCAACCAGTGGGTGAGGAAGAAGCTGAGGCTGTGTTGCCCAGCACTCCAAGCCAGCTGGCTGGCAGCTCCTGGGGTAAACGGGCCCGGGCTGCTGGATAGCAGCCGCCCACCTGGCCAGTACTGGAAAGTGAGTGGTGGTGAGTGCTGCTGCACAGCCCTGCAGGTGAGGTGGGCGGGTGTGAAATTTCTTGTGCACATGAAATCTCTTGTGCGCAGCCACACAGCTTAGCAGGAACCCTGATAGAGGGATGCACACACAATTCAAGCTTTGTAAGAGACTTAACATTTCATTGTCTCGCCGTGCTGCCCTGCCCCATTTTATTCAGTAAATGAAAAAACCCTTCACAGCCCACAATTTTCCTTTATCAAATTACTGCATGGCAAGTATTTGGAGGGCTGAGTTTTAATCCCCTGAAAACCTAGGGTTATAAATGGAAAGATGACAGAGCTTAGCTCTAGTGTTACTAGCAGGTGCCATTCTAATTATTTTAAAGGCCTCTTGCCTAACAGCCACAACTTGCATTTACATAGTTCATTTATCACAAAGGATCTGAAAGCCCCTTACAAAATAAAACTGATGTATGTTACAAATTACTTGCAAGAGTCTCTTCACACCCCACTGAAACACAACCACCTGTGGCGCAGAAGGTGGCAGATGTTTAAACAGCTCTCAGCAATACCTATGTGTGATGAGAAATGACGGCAATTACCATCTCCAATTGCCACTGCACAAAGACTTGTATGAAGAATGTAGTGACTTGAAATGGAATATAGCTAGGCCACATGGACTATCTTCACTCCTATGAAAACAGTAGTGGGATATTTCTAAACAAGAAATGGTCAGAACATCTGTGTTGCATTTCCACCAAAGCACAATACCTGCTGTAGTAAAATGCCCTGTCCTATCTGCCTGGGTCACTGACTTAAGAGAGAACTGAATCAATCATTGTTGATAATACTTTGTGCCATTGAAGGAGTGACCAGAGCAGATTCTGCTTAGCTTGCAAACTATTGCTGAATTCACCGTATGGAATTGCATGCCTGCAGCTAGTTAAGCACACAGTATGGTCTACTATATCTTTTCAAGTTCCAGTCTCCAGAGATCCTTCACAAATAAAAAGAGAAACAGGACAGGGCTGACAAAGATACTACTTGTGAGGAAAATGCCTTGAAGACTCAAACACAAATACAGGCAGTCCCCGACTTACGCGGATCCGACTTATGTCGGATCCGCACTTACGAATGGGGCTTTCTCGCCCCGGAGGTCGAGGTAGCGGATTGCTACCTGCGACCTCCGGGGCGAGAAAGCCCCGTTCGTAAGCTGCTCCGGTGCCCCTGGTCTGCTGGAGACGGTCTCCAGCAGACCAGGGGCACCGGGCGGGTTCCCGCGCTTCTGAGGCTTTGCCAGAGCAAAGCCTCAGAAGCGCGGGAACCGCCGCTGCTGCCGCTTGAGATCCGGTGCCTGTGGTCTGCTGGGGACCGTCCCCAGCAGACCACAGGCACCGGGACTGAAGCCGCAGCCGCGGGGGGGGAGGGGGAGAGTGTCCCGCGCCTCTGAGACTTTGCCAGAGCAAAGCCTCAGAGGCGCAGCACCCCGCTGCCGCTGCTGCTCTGCTCCCCGTGTCCCTGGTCTGCTGGGGGGGGGGGGGGTGTGTGCGGATAGTGTGCCCCCCCAGAAGACCAGGCTTTTGTTTTGGACCCTGGAGCAGAGCAGCTGGGGCGCTGCGGATTGGTCCTGCAGCACCCGCTCTGGGCACTACTGGACCAACCCGGCAGCACCCCAGCTGCTCTGCCCCAGGTCCTGATTCAGCCTCTGCTGGTCAGTTTCAGCAGTGGCTGAAACAGGACGCCTGGGGCAGAGCAGCTGGGGTGCTGCTGGGTTGGTCCAGTAGCGCCAAGGCTCCAGGCTTCCTGGAATCAGCGCTCATCAGTTTCAGCAGCAGATGACTTGGGGAAGCTTGGGGTTCTTAAGTTGAATCTGTATGTAAGTCAGAACTGGCGGTCAGTTTCAGCAGCGGCTGAATCTGGACGCCAGTTCCGACTTACATACAGATTCAACTTAAGAACAAACCTACAGTCCCTATCTTGTATGTAACCCGGGGACTGCCTGTAGCTCTTAAGAGCAAATATGTACAGCTCTCAAAAACATTGCAATATTCACTATCAAGCATTACGCAGCCCAAAGAACAATCAAAACCCAAGCCAGACCAGCTAAAGCAGAAAAGTTGAAAGCACACAAGTCAACCACTATGGGTATGTCTACAACTGCACCCTCTTTCAAGAGAGGGATGCAAATGAAGACATTCGACATTGCAAATGAAGCCGGGATTTAAATATTCATTTGCATATTTGCGTTATAGCGCTATTTCAAAATAACAGAGGCTGTTAAGATGCAGTTATTTCGAGAGAAAACCCTTCTCTCGAAATAACTGGTAAACCTCATTGCATGAGGAATAAGGGTTATTTCGAGAGAAGGTTTTTCTCTCGAAATAACCGCATTTTAACAGCATCTGTTATTTTGAAATAGTGCTAGGGCCAGGGCAAGCAGACAGTGAAGGCCTGGCCACATGTGCCCCGCTCGGGCTTCGGCCACTCGCCCTGCTCTGCCCCCTCGGGTTGCAGCGCCCACACAGTGCCCACCTGGGACAAAGCCCCGGCAACTGGCAGGCTCTGGTCCCTGCCCGCGAGCCCAGTGGGCTGCTGCCGCCGGTGCGCAGGGCTCAGCACCCAGCCACACCGGCTCGGCTACCAGAGCCCACGGGGTGTGGCTGGGCTCTCCGAGCACCAAGCCCAGCCAGCGGCACTGCCCCCACCTGTTCAGCACACACAAAGCCCCAAACGCCGCAAGCCCAGCCTAGGGCTCTGCACCGCGCTGCCGGCAGCATCGGCCCAACTCGCCACAGGAAACCCACCGGCGGAGCCCCGCCAATCTGGCTAATGCAGAGAACCTGCATCTCCCAGAGCCCAGCCTAGTCGCATCAAGCTTGCCTGGTCGCTGCCCTCTGCCCACCCAGGTTTCAGTCCTTAACTCCTGGCCCAGTGCTGGGTAGGCCTGGGCGCATACCCAACGGCCATGCATGAGTGGGGCTCGCGGGAGAGCGGTACCAGCCCGGCACGTGGAATGGTTGAGAGCGGAGCTCTGGCTAAGCCACCCCCAGAGCAGACGGCTCGTCCTGGGTCCTAGGCGGGAGGTGGGGCAGGGAAATGCAAGTCAAGTACTCGACTGACTACCCGATAAGCCTACTCGACTCCTCTCTTTGGGTACATCTACACTAGCCCCCTAGATCGATCTAGGGAGGCTAATGAGGGCGACCGAAATTGCAAATCAAGCTCGGGATTTAAATATCCCACGCTCGATTTGCATGTTCCCGGCCGGTCGCCATTTTGACTAGCCCGAAGTAACTGCCCGCGTCTACACGCGGCAGTGAAACGGGATTCCAAATTAAAGCCCTTATATCGAATTAGCTGGTAAACCTCATTGCAGGAGGAATAACAGCTAATTCGATTAAGGGGCTTTAAATCAGAATCCCATTTCACGGCCTGCGGAGGCCCTGCCGCTCCTCCACCCCCAGGTCAATTAGTACCTGGGAGCAGGGGAGCACACGAAGCCTCTTCCTGCTCTGCCAGGAGCACACGGTGCTTTGAAGCGCCATGTGCTGTTCATGGGGTGAAAGGAGACATCCTGCGCTCCCTCATGCCCAAGCCCTAATTGGCCTGGGAGCTGGGGGAGCAGGCGAAACTTCCTCCCACTCTGCGAGGAGCAGGTGTAGGGTGGGAGGAGGCTTTGCAGGCTCCCCTGTCCACAAGCCCTGATTGGCCTGGGGGAGGGGAGCGTGTGAAGCTTCTTCCCATCCTACCAGGGGTGCCTAGTGAGAAGGGGGGGCAAAGAGGTTCCCCCACCCTCAGACCAATCATGGTCTGGGGAAGCCCAGAAGCATCCTTACCCCACCCCTTCCAATTTAGGCCCAACCCCTTCTGGGGCTGCCTAAATTTTTAAAGTGGCCCCTGGACAAAAATTATTGCCCACCCCTGATGTAAGGTTTCCGCAACTGAAACATCTTTTAGTTTTGTATAAACTTAAAAGCACGATTTGTTAGTCTATAAAGTGCTACCAGACCTTTTGTTGTTTTTTAAGTTCATGCTATACAGACTAACTCGGCTACTCCCTGAAAGTTTTTGTTTCGTGTTGGTCAAGTGCGTCATGCAGGCTCCTGTCCACAACTGACGTTTGTACGTGCAAGAGAGATAAGTGTTAATAATCATACACCTGTCATCTCTTTCTAATCCATCTTCCCCTCCTTGCAACATGTATTTTAGTACAGGCAGTCCCCGGGTTACGTACAAGATAGGGACTGTAGGTTTGTTCTTAAGTTGAATTTGTATGTAAGTCGGAACTGGTACATATTGTAGGGGAAACTCTAGCCAAACATTTCTCCAGAGCTCAGTTTTATTCTCCCACACCTCACTTTCCTCAGTCCTTTATTCTCAAGCTGAGGTGTCTGTTGAGAAAAGCCGCTCCGCGTCTCCCTGGTCTGCTGGGGGGGGGGGGGGGGGTGGCGCTAGCTTCGCGTCTCCCTGGTCTGCTGGGGGGAAGCAGCTAGTGCGAGGTTGCCTCACCCCGTTTGTAAGTAGGGATCCGATGTAAGTCGGATCCGATGTAAGTCAGATCCATGTAACCCGGGGACTGCCTGTATGTGTTTAATGTCCGGGCATAGCCAGCCAGCCAGCCTTCTCATGTGTTCCACTAGGGGGAACATGGAAGCAGCATCAGTAAGTCCACTTAGCAAGCCTTTTGAGTGGCTGCTGAAAAACAGGGCTGAGAGAGGAGAGAGGCCAGACAGAGAAAGTGCCCCAGGGTCCCATCCCCAGCCAGGCTGTCTCAATACTTGCACCTAAGTGGAGGAGGATGAAGAGCAACTAGGCTAAGCAGGAGGCTGAAGGGAAGAAGAGGACAAGACATAGGCTATGTCTACATTGTGGGGGTTTTCCGAGATACCTCTGGTATCCTGGAAAAACCCCGCTGCATCCAGGAAACATGTTTGCTCTTCCGCTTTTTTTCCATGGAAGCGCAGATGCGCTCTTTTGGGGAGCCCTGTAAACCTCATTCTATGAGGAATAAAGGCTCCTCCAAAAGAGGAGGCTTTTCCTCCATTTGGCTCTGTCTAGACAGGGACAAATGGAGGAAAAGCCTCTTCCGGAAAAGCAATCAGAAAAAGCTATGCAAATTTTTTTGTGTTGGTTTTTTTTTTTTGTTGTTGTTTTGGAAAAATCCTATAGTGTAGACCTAGCCATAGAGAATCCAAGCAGGAAAAGACAAGGGGTAGAGGAGGAACCACCCACGGGGACTTTGCAAGGGGATGCAAAGCAGGAGAATTAAGGTGGAGTGAATTATGACAAAGATAGAGGAGGTATTTAAAAAACATTTTCCCACTCCCCTCACTTTGGGAAAGGGGATCCAAACCCTCCCTCCACACCCAGAGGATGTTCTGGCATTTACTTTCTCTCCCTCCCAAAGTCTCGTATTGCAGCCATCCCCATGGTTCCGGAACCGCCAGAGAGTTGCTGTGCTGCAAAGTGGCAAGAGATGCTGAGTCCCACTAAGTCCGAGCAGCCACTTGGATTTCTCTGCTTCTGCCACAGTCCTGGCTAATCCATCTCCATCTCCCTGGTCATTAGGCCAAGAAAGCTGCCGCCTTAGCAATCCCATTGGCTACTATGAAAAATCCCATTTAATTAGTTAACCAGTTAAAAGTTAAGTTTAACTGATTACCTGATTAAATGGGGGAGGTGAACAGGGCAGCCGTTCCAGCCCGCTGGCTGGAGTGCCCCCCGACTTGTTGTGGCCAGACTGGAGCAGCCCCCATGCTGTGGTTTGGGCCGCTCCAGCCCTGCGGGGCTGCTAGCTCCCAACCTACGCGGGCTCGTGGGCTGTGAGTTGGCTGCCCTTCCTCCGCCCCCCGACTACCACTTCTGTTCCCCCCCCCCCACATGCAAGGCTGTAGACTCGCATGGGGGGCTTCTCCTGGTTAATGCTTAAAGGTGATGCTTACTGGTAACCGGTTACCTGTTCACATCCCTATTGGCCAGCTCTTTCTGCTTTCTCTGGCTGATTTCTTTTGCCATCACTCCATGCTCCAGCTCAGCATATAACAAACCAAACCAAACTCTGGCACATGGCTGTTCTCCAAACCTAGCATGTAGCAAACCACTGCACTCTTGCTTCCCTGCGCCTATCAGCAGCTTGATTACAGTTACGATGTCCGCAATAATGACAGGCGCTAATGGCAGTATCACCATCAACCTTACCCTGTCTCTGCACCAAAAACAAATAAACTGTTTGTAACATGTCAGAAACAAACAGCAATTTCTTACCAGCCAGTAACATACAACTGAATGCAATCAGGCAGCCCTGTGCTGAGTTCATTTTCCATACGGGAATGCCAAGTGGAAACAGCCACCAGAACAGAATAATTTCTGTTGCTTAGCAGGTGGGTGGAAGTGCTTGGCAGTGCAATAGAAATGTTAAACACTCGCAGCTGGTGGGGGGAGAGGGATTAAATTAAAGAGGACGTAAACCTCCTGTGGTTTATACTGGACAGCCTACCCGCGAACAAAATCATAAAACAACTTAACACTTCCATCGCACTCTATGGCCTTGTCTTCACCAAGAGATTTACTGGAGTTGTAACTAAATGCTGGGCCGCATTCTAGTCCTGTCCATAAACCCACCCTAATTTTAGACCAGTGGTGCTTTTAACTTCAGTCTCTAACCCCAAAGGAGCTACAAACTAAAACCTCAGCAAGCAAAACTCATCAGGTGCTAACAGTGGGGCTCACAGTCACTGCAGGCCCCGGAACAGGTGTTGTGGGGGTCTCAAGCAGTCAGCCATTAGAGTGTTCCCCGCCCCCAGAGCCTTATAAAGTGGCATTACGGTGGAAATTCAAAGGGGCCCAGAGCTTGCGGCTGCAGTCAGAAGCTCCAGGCCCTGTTGAATTGCCGGGACCCAGGACAATTGCCCCTTCTTCCCTCCCATCTCACAACAGCAGTCCTAATATGCTTGCTCTGTAGTGCAGATATAGGCTAGCACCACTAGTTTTTCCATACTTGCCCACAATTCCTCCTCCCCCCCCCCTCCCCTGCCCCGCAAAACAGCCGTGGCGGGGCCCTTTGTGGTGCAGGAGCTGCGAGCCGGAAGGGGAGGGTCCCTTATGGCTGCTTCTGCCCCCCCCCCCCCCCCACAAGCCTGGACCTGGACAATGGCAGCTGCGGGAACCTACCAGTCCCTAAGCACATGGCCAGGCAGCTCCTGTGGAAGAAACGGGAGAGCAGCGTGTATCTGGCTGGTAAGTGTCCAGCCTCCCCAGCTACTCCCACTCTGACACCTTACCCACAGAACTCTCCTCCCAGACCCTGCACCCCAATCCCCTGCCCTGAAGTGCAATCCAAACCCCTGGGCTGACCCCTTCACCACCAGTAAAATACCTGGTATTTTCAGTTTCTCATCTGGAAAGCCACTTGGGACATTCTTCCTCTGCCATGTGGAAGGGAGTGTGAAATTTAAAGGTGCCATGATTTTTTTTGGGGGGGGGGGGGAATAGGGTGCTTTTTTTTGCTTAACATTTGGACATCCCCCCTTTTTATTAATGCAGAATTTTGTTTAAAAATGAATTACAATATAATTAAAATAAAAATGATCAAACTTCTATCAAATTTACCCAATTCACATTTAATATGAAAATAGCCTTCAATTTCACATTTGATGCCTTTTTTCTAATTTTTCTCCAAAGGGGAGCCCGCGAAATTATGCTGCCCTGGCCCTGCAAAACTTTCATCTGCCCCAACTGATACTACCGTTTTATCGTGCTTTGCGATTTATTATTTTTATAACATTTTGCCCAAAATGAGTGGTTCAAATAAAAGACAGCGTACGTATTATTTCAACGCAGAGTGGGAAGAAACCTATTGTTTTATTGACAATAAAGGGAAACGTGTTTGCTTATTGTGCAGTGGTACTGTTGCAGTGCCAAAAAAACATAACGTTGAACACCATTTCCAAACTAACATTTCTTGAGAAAGAAGAAAATTAATCAGCTCAAATCAAACCTATCTGCCCAGCAATCTGTTTTCACTAGACAAGTAGTAAAGTCTAAAAGTGCTACTATTGCTTCCTTTAAAATTGCTCATCTGCTCGCAAAGAAGAAAAAACTCTTTCAAGATGGAGAATTGTTGAAGGAAGCATTTTTGACTGGTGCTGATTGCCTGTTTCAAGGATTTTCTAACAAGCATGAGATTTTGTCGGCAATACAAGACTTGCAGTTATCAGACAACACAGTTACGAGGAGAATACATGCAATTTCAAGCAACATGCAAACTCAGCTAAAGGATGACTTGGAAATATGTGACTGGTTTTCACTGCAGTTCAATGAGTCGACAGATATATCAGATACAGCGCAGTTGGCAGTTATGGTGAGGATGGTATTTAGTGACTTCACTGTAAAAGAAGAGCTACTAAAAGTATTGCCTATGAAAGGGCGAACAAAGGGTGAGGACATCTATAATTTATTCAAATCATATGCAACATCAATTAGTATGCTACTACACAAGCTGTCTGCGATCACCACTGATGGGGCACCAGCAGTGATGGGCTGCACCAATGGATTCATTGCACTCTGCAAGAAGGATGAATCCTTTCCAAAATGTATGTCTTATTGCATTATCCACCAAGAAGCTTTGTGCATCAAAGTTCTTTCTTTTCAACATGTCATGAATGTCGTTATTAAAATAATTAACTCTATCCAAGAGAAACCTTTGCAACACTGACTTTTTAAGGCCCTGTTGGAAGATATTGATGAACCGTTAATAACTACTCTCTGAGAATGGTTATCCAGCCAGTTATGCATGCACCTTATAGTAGCCCCATCTAGATTGTATTTCCCTCATTTATTGATAAGAAGATCATGGGAGACCGTGTCAAGTGCCTTACTAAAGTCTAAGTATATTTATGTTCAAATTAATCTGTTAGTCTTTAAGGTTCTACAGGATTCTTCGTTGTTTTGCAGATACAGACTAAGATGGCTACTCCCCCTCGCCCGGCGACTTGTCCAATGAGACAGTTTTGTGGAAACTCTATGCCAGCATGACTTTTGCAGGTACAGCTTTCTAGTGAAAATGTCCTGAGTTAACTCAGGCAAGGTCACCTTCAGAAGAAGTGGACTTGTCTTTTAAAACAAAACAACAAGGAGGAGGAAACGATACTGGTCCAGTCTGATTTGCTTTGATATTCTTCCACCGCTCACCTCCTGACACACTAAGCTTATGGTTGTCACTGCAGTATGACAGCTGCTTGGCTTCTGTCATGTTATTGATGGTAATGCATCCCTGAGCAGCAAAAACCATACACAGGAACGAAGGATGATGGCATCCATAAAACCCAAAGCCAGCTGTGGGAACATAAATATCCAAAAAGTCAGATCAAGAATAAAATGTGCAGTACGCCTCAATGCAAAGCTGAATTAGAAATGAGTCAAAGACAGAAGCTCAGAGTTTACATTTTGATTTTTTAAATCTTGTACCCTTGTTATATATTGGCTGAGGCAACAAATCCAGATTGTATGCAGAAGGCTTTGGTGCCTCTCATGGGTGTCTTATGATGACTAGATGGCAGGACTGGCTACCCCCTCTTATATTTTTGTTTTAAATAAAAATTAATTCTGCAGTTTGTCCAATTATGTAGACTAACATTGTATTTGAGATTGAGAAGATCTTCTCATTCTGTAAGATGCTTAATCATTTAAAAAAGGCACAGAACTAATTAGTTATTTCTGGAAACCTGCTAGATTAGACCAGTCATTCTCAACCCTTTCTCTACTACAGTAAACTTCCAATAATCCAGCACCTTTAGGACCCGGGGGTGCCGGATTATCAGATATGCTGGACTATCAGAAGGGAGAGCTATGAGGGGTCTGGGGTGGAGATGGGGGGATGCCACCCCAGACCCCTCATAGCCCCCCCCTTCCGATAGTCCGGCTATGCCCTAGGCGTCCCCGATTTAGCCGCTGCTGGTCAGTTTCAGTAGCGGCTGAATCAGGGACTCCTGCAGCAGAGCAGCTAGAGCTGCTCTTGGGGTGCCTGGACAAAGCAGCAGGGATGCTGCCAGATTGGTCCCGTAGCGCCGAGGGGCAGCGCTACGGGACCAACCCGGCAGCACCCCAGCTGCTCTACCCCAGGCGTCCGGATTCAGCCGCTGCTGAAACTGACCAGCCTCAGTTTAAACTGGTGCCCTGTGTCTATGCTAGGGATTTGCAGCTTCACTCATGGAGCAACCCATATAAGAAAAACAAAACAAAACCTAGCCCAGACCCCAAAGGCCCCAACAGGAGAGCATATAAGCACAGGGATAGTTTTAGTGACCTATCTAAGGAGCATTGCCTGTGATGCAAAGATTATTCTAACCTACTTACCTGCACTAGGAAGGATTCCAAGTGTTGTAAGACCTGAGCCCAGAGGCAAGAATGCTACCAAATGAGCTATGTTGATACCTTGAATATCATAAGGTTATTTACTGAAAAAAAAAATTACATTTGCTTCTAGACGTGCATCCCTCTTACCACTGAAACAAGACCCAGAAAGAAAAGGAGTCAGTAGATTGCATAATGCACACAAGCTTCTAAAACCATGACCTGTGCAATTAAGCATGTGGCCTGTATTTGGCATTGCTAGCAAAGAGAAGGATCTGCTTGCAGAGAATTTGGTATTTACGTAGCACCTAGCGTCCTGCTAAACTGGCATAAGACCTTCTGACTGGGCGCAATGCCATCTGCCAAGTGAGGAAAGAGTTCAGACAGCCAAAGCTCAGGTATATGCACAGAATCTCAACGCCACAGTAACAGAAAACAAGCAAGTTGTGTAGCCTACTCACGGCCACAGTGCCTCTTGTAGTGCGCTCAGGTAGGAAGAAAGGTAAGTGTGTAGGGTGAGGTTTCGAACGGTGAATCAGAAGATCTGTCCCACGGCGGACGGAGTCGGGATGCCTTTATATGTAAAATATTTAAGCCACAACTCTCTTCCATAGAGATCTCAGTGAAAACTGCTCTGCGATAGCAAATTCCATAGGACAAGAAGGATTTCAGTGACCTGTCAAAGCGGTGCGGAGTTCCAGTAAAAATCTCTCAAATAACTCACTATGGTGCGCTACCAGTCTGGATGCTCATACAATGTCACTTCTAGGGATTCCTTCCCATAGCGAAGGAACTTCACACTGGAAGAGACTTTCATTGATATAAAAAAGCCATTAGGTTCCCTGATGTCTTTACTCCCTTTGCCATACACTTAGGGTATGTCTACACTACAAAGTTAATTCGAACTAACGGACGTTACTTCGAATTAACTTTCATAGGCGCTACACTAGCGCTCCGCTAGTTCGAACTTAATTCGAACTAGCGGAGCGCTTAGTTCGAACTAGATAAACCTCATTTTACGAGGACTAAGCCTAGTTCGAACTTACTAGTTCGAATTAAGGGGTGTGTAGCCACTTAATTCGAACTAGTGGGAGGCTAGCCTTCTCCAGCTTTCCCTGGTGGCCACTCTGGCCAACACCAGGGAAACTCTATTGCCCCCCTCCCGGCCCCGGACCCCTTAAAGGGCACGGGCTGGCTACGGTGCCCGTGCCAGGTGCAAGCCTGCCAGCACCCAGTCAGCAGACCCTGCACCTGGCACGGCTCGAGCCAGCCACCCGATGCCCCCCAGCCCTCCCCCTCTTCCCGGGACCAGGCTGGCGGCTCCTGGGAGCTTGCCCAGGACCACAAGAGACGGGCACCTGCCTGGTCCAGTGCAGACATCATGGACCTCGTCCACGACCTCCACACTAGGCACAGGAAAGTGGCCGCCTAGGGTAGGAGAGCTGCCAGCCTGGCCACCCAGGAGCAGGTTTGCATGAAAATCAAGGGGGTCCACTGAGACCCCCGACCCTGAGCCCTGAGCTTAGAATGGCCGTACTGGGTTAGACCAAAGGTCCATCTAACCCAGTAGCTTGTCTGCCGACAGCAGCCAACCCTAGGAACCCTGGAGGGGATGGACCGACGACAGTGACCAAGCCATTTGTCTCGTGCCATCCCTCTCCAGCCTTCCACAAACTTTGGGCAGGGACACCATTCCTACCCCCTGGCTAATACCACTCCATGGACCCAACCTCCATGAATTGATCTAGCTTCTCTTTAAACTCTGTTCTAGTTCTATCCTTCACAGCCTCCTGCAGCAAGGAGTTCCACAGGTTGACTATTTGCTTTGTGAAGAAGAACTTTCTGTTGTTAGTTTGAAGCCTGCTACCCATTCCTTTCCTTTGGTGTCCTCTAGTCCTTCTATTATGGGAACTAATGAAGAACTTTTCTGTATGCACCCTCTCCACCCCACTTGTGCTTTTATAGACCTCTATCATATCCCCCCTCCATCTCCTCTTTTCTAAACTGAAAAGTCCCAGTCTCTTTAGCCTCTCTTCATATGGGACCTGTTCCAAACCCCTCATCATTGTAGTTGCCCTCCCCTCTCTCTTCCCCTCTCCCACCTCCTTTTCCCAGTCTCCCCCAGTTTTGTTCAATAAAGAGAGATTCTATTTTTGAACACAATTGTCCTTTATTTTGTACATCAGGAAGAGGGGCTAGGGAGGGGTAAGTGGAAGGAGGTGAGGGAGGAATGGGGTACGAGCCCCCGATGGGGAGGACTGGGCTGGCTCTGCGGGCTTCTGGGGGTGGAAGCTCTCCTGCAGCCCCCCAATTTCCCCCTCTCCCCAGATGGCAGCCTGCGGCAAGTGCAGCTGGGCTGATGGCCGAGTGCTGTGATGTGCCCAGTGTGGGTACTCCGGGCAATCCAAGCCAGGACTGCTTTGCAAGTGGGGCACCCCTGAGAACTGTCTGTCCGGGGTGGGGGTCGGGTCCCTTTAAGCACAGCCCTCGGCTAGCCTGAGACAGCAGCTCCACGCTCTAAGTCCTCATCTGATGCCCTGCCAGCACTGCTTCCGGCCATCCTTAACCCCGGTTCAGGGTCCACTCTGTGTGGACACGCTAGTTCGAATTAGCAAAACGCTAATTCGAACTAGTTTTTTAGTCTGGATGCGTTAGTTCGAATTAGCTTAGTTCGAATTAGCGCTGTAGTGTAGACATACCCCCAGATATTTGTGCTAGGATCTGAGCGTGTTTCTCAACAGCCTGGCTCCTCTGCCAGGTGGGAAGCAGTGACCTTGTGTTTAGGACATGTGTTATCAAGAAAGATGACCAAAAAAAAATACACAATGTTGCATCACAAATTCATCATCCTGACTTCAGCACTGAGGAGCAAGGCCATTGTGTGTTGTTATTGTTTGCATTGCAGCTGCTACAGCCCCAGCCATAGAGCACGGCTTACTGTCACAAGAATAGAGGTATTAGTTCCATATCCTGATCAAATTTAGCAGGCTACTATTATTACACCAACCTAATATCCCCGGAGCCTCAGGTGAATTCATTTTTTTAAATTCTAAGCTGTTGTGTCTTATACTGTGACCTGTTAAACGACCTCCTCGTGGAACGAGGCATACCGGGGAGGTCGACAAATGCCTTTGATGTTGACCGTGGCGCGTCCAGACTATAGCGCTGAGCCGACAAACAGCTGATCGTCACAGCGTGGCAGCCATTTTAATTTAAATGAAGCGGCGATTATTTAAATCGCGGCTTCATTTGGGTATGTCTAATAAACTAATCTACATGGCTCTGGTGACAGAGCCATGTAGTCTAGACATACCCAAAGAAATCAACTCATTCTCCACTTGAAGACCATGGCCAACCACTGGACACCTCAGGCATCATTAAAAACTTTCTAACACAAGGATGAAGTCAGTCCATGCAGGAGACAGAACTCTCTCAGGGGACAATCCAAGGCTGGGGAATGAACTCCCTCAGTGACTAAGGGCCACCATAAACCTCATCACCTTCCACTCCAAGCACAAAAAGCATTTCTTGGACCTGCCTCTCCAACATCAACACAGACCAGACCACCTTCCCCCAGGACCCGCAATGGCTGTCGGTCCTGTTGGCCATGTCAGTAAATACACTACTGGAAAGTGCTCAGACATGATAATGAGGACAGTATACTATATAGAACTGAACAGTAATTTCTATATAGCCTATAAAACTTCTTCAGCGTTTCCAGATGGTAGGTAGCGTATACATCAAGTTACAATTATTCAATGGTGTATTTTGAAAGAAATTTTGAAACTGGCCAGGAAAGAAAATTACCATCCCATTTGATATTTCAATTTATAGCTAAATTAAAATGTTTGCTATTTGCATATTTATTCACCTATATGGACACATTTGAGAAGAGAAAAAACAAAGCACAATTCAATATTGTGCATTCCTCCAGCCAAAGAAAACATTTTATGAAACTGAACAAGTGGCAGAAATGCAGCATTACACACCCCCTCCCTCATACACACATGCTTTTCAAGAGCTCCTCTCCAAAGCTGCAGTGCCTGTCCTTTGAGATCTGAAAACTACCATGAGCACATTCTGTTCACAGCAGCAGCCTGGGTAATAGATTATGCTTAAAAAAAATATTTACAACACACCTACCCAGAGAGGCTGATTTGAAAAATATTCTTTCTCCAAAAGGAGTCCAAATACAGTGCCTTAGTAAGAAGGCCCCAAACTCCTGTGTGTTCAGAGGGAGGGCAGCTAGCATTGTGAACAACAGCACTTTCCCCAGAGTCGCTGTAAAACTGACAATTCTTGGCAGTTTCGCTCTGCTCATAGGGCAGCTACACTTTTTGCAAATGCAAAGTAGGACTATGAGCACGGGTGACATTTAAGGACCGCTCGTGGTGCAGAAATCCTAAATTCAAGCAGAGCTCTGCAAAAGCAGAATTTATTCTGCATTCCAGCATTATATTGCATATTGCCCAAAGAGGAGTACAGCATAATAAATGCTGCTGTGTATGGACCAAATCATTATTGCAAGTCTGCAATCGAACATTGTGACCACGTGCTTATGCACCAGCTCCGGCCAGCATATACTCTCTTTTTCAAATAAACAAAGGGAGACCATTACCAGAAACTAAATCTTTTCTTTAAAGGCACTCAGGCAACATAATGGCCACTTGTGGTGTGAAAAGCCCCGTAATCCTAAAAGACACATCCAACTCCAGTTGAGATGTCAACATGCTGAAGTAATCCGTACAGTAGGTCACTGACACAGGGGAGGGGGTGGACTGAATGAAACCAGGTCACGTGATCAGAGGCAAGACAAGCACCCTCAGCAACTAATCCCCTCTAAACCATTCCTACAGTCGGCTGGCAAACAGGATTTTTGTGCCTGCACAGAGACATCCTACTAGAATTCAGAATACATACCACAGCTGCGAGCCAAGCAAAATTGCATAGCTGCAGCCCCGCCTGTGTGTCTTTCACATCCAAAAATGTGCACACACCCCATTAACTATTATCTTCCCACCAAAAAGAAAGGAGGTATCCGAACCAACGCTGAGCTGAGGTGAAGCCAGGAAGAGCACTGCATGAATCTTGCAAACAAAACTCTTTGGAGGATGACCGGATAACAAGAGTGAAAAATCAGGGTGGAGGTGGGAGGTGGTAGGCGCCCATGTTAGACAAGCCCTAAATACCAAGACTGTTCTTTTAAAATTTGACTTTGTCCTCATCCACAACTATTTCTAACTTGGGGACAATTTATATCTTCAAGTCAGCTGCACAGCTATGGGCACCTGAATGGCCCCACAATCTGCCAACATCTTTATGATGAACCTTGAACAATGTTTTCTCAGCTCTCGCACCTAATACTCTTACTCTACTTACTCTACATTGACAACATCATCAAATGGACCCACGGGAAGGAGACCCTTGAATTTCAAAGGGATTTCAACAACTTTCACCCCACCATCAACCTCAGTCTGAACCAGTCCATACAAGAGATCCATGTCTTTGACACTACAGTACAATTACATGATGGCCACATTTCCACCACCTTGTACCGGAAACCTACCGACCGTTATACTTACCTACATACCTCCAGCTTCCATCCAAGACACATTTCCCAATCAATTGTTTATAGCCAGGCCCCAAGATACAACCAGATTTGCTCCAGTCCCACAGACAGACACAAAACACCTACAGGTAGCGATGTGAATGACGAGACGATTTGCATATCGGATAGTTGACACACTGGTCAACTAGTCGCTTCCCCACCCTTGTTGCCTTTATCAGAAAGAAGCAGTGGGGGGGGGGGGGAAGGGGAAGAGGGTGCTTCATAGTGGCAGCGCCACATGGAGCCTGGGATCTGACGCTTTGAAATGCCGCAGGCAGCCCGTGGGGACAAGCCAATCCTCATCTACAGCAACCCCCTAACCTGAAACAAATTCTTTCCATCATCCACACAGCACACCTCCATCATTCTCACCCAGGAACCCACCCCTGCAATAAACACTGGCGCTAACTCTGTCCACACATCAATACAAGTGACACCATCACAGGGCCTAACCACATAAACAACCAAATCAGAGGCTCACACAACTGCACATCCACTAATGGGATACATGCCCCTCTGCCATGTATACTGGCCAAACTGGACAGCGTCAACAACAAAGGATTAGTGGACACAAGCCAGATATTTGAAAAGGAAATACACAGAAACTAGTTGGGGAACATTTTAACTTGCCCGGGCACACTCTCATGGCTCTCAAAATGACTATTCTTACAAAGCAATTTAAAAAAAAAACAGCTGGAGAGAGAAACTGCCGAACTTGCCTTCATTTGCAAATTTGACACCTTTAAATCAAGGTCTGAACAAAGACATGAACTGGATGGGCCACTCTATTCAACATCATAATGACATCAAAAGGTATGTATTGGGCACTTACAACCCACTCTATTAGCCTCATTTAGCACAGACATGCTAATTGACACAGGGTTTTTTTCTCCTTCCCTTTCCCTCCCCGCATCCCCTTTTTTCTGATATTTATTTGCACTCTATTCATCTGAAGAAGTGGATTGTGCCCACAAAAGTGGGTTGTGCCCATGATACCATCTACATTTTGGTTAGCCTAATTTTAAAGGAAAAAATTTAAACAACGAATGATCTTGCAGCACCTTAGGGTATGTCTACACTACATGGCTCCGTCGATGGAGCCACGTAGATGAGCTTTGTAGACATAGCAAAATGAAGCGGCGATTTAAATAATCGCCACTTCATTTACATCAAAACGGCTGCTGGGCTGTGCTGATCAGCTGTTTGTCAGCTCAGCGCAGTAGTCTGGACGCTCGGCGGTTGACATCTAAAGCCTTTGTCGACCGCCCCGTTATGCCTCGTGGGAGGGAACACTGCAGTCAGGTATTTCTCTGATGCAGTTTTGTTGACAAAGCACGTACAGTACTAAGCCATGTCTACATAGCAAGCAGACACCCGCAGCTGTCCCATGGTAGCCAACTCAGACTTATGGGGTTCAGGCTGAAGCGTAGGTTAGGACCCTCCAGGGTGGGAGAGCCTGGGTTCTAGCCCAAACCCAGCACTCTACACAGCAACAAAACAGCCACACAAGCCCGAGCCCACAAGCCCCAGTTAGCTAGCACAGGCCAGCTGCACATTTTTATTTACTGTGTAGACTTAGAGGAGGTCCTGTCTCCCCAGAAGCAGGAGGAATCAAATAGCAAGGAACTGCTTCTTTTGTTCCCAACACTAAGCACTCTCTTTTCAGCCTGCAACTCTGCTCCAAAAACCTCTCCCCTGATTTCTTCCAGGGCTATAAGCTGTACTTTCAGCTGCTCCTGGTCTCGGTGAAGCATTCAATATCTAGTTCAGTGTTTCTCAACCTTTTTTTTTTTTTTTTTTAACGAAGTACCCTTTTAAAAATATATTATAAGTACCCCTAGTACCTACAGTTTTCAGACACACATTGCAACACATTTGTTTAACAACTTAATAGTAGCTGGGTGGGCGATGAAATTTTTGGGTGTAAAAAGTACACAAATAATAAAGTGTTATAAAAAAATTCAGTTTTCTCCAAATTTCAGTTGTGTTGACGTACCCCAGATTTCTCTCGAGTACCCCTAAGTGTACTCATACCACTGGTTGAGAAACACTGATCTGGTTTGTGCCACACATCAGTTCCCCAAGCCTTTTGGGATCCCTTTAGGACAAAAGCTGTTCTTTAAATGCAATATTTTATCACTCTACCAGACTTCCACCAAAAACATCCATTTACTTTGGGACTGCTCATCTTTACACCCTTTGCAGGAAGCTCTGATGCAGACTGATGGTTTTATTTACCCAGAGAGCTCAGAGTACACTCATTCTTTGCTGTCCTTGAATGAGAGAGAATTTATTGCTGAAGCCAGAATGACTGAAAATCTCTATGTACCCAAACAATAAATTGGGCACCAGCCCAAATTGTCTCAAATGGCCCCCTCTTGACTCCCTAAATCAAGTCAGTCCGGGGCTTCTTGGCTAAGAGTGCCAGCAAGTGTATCTATCATTAGTTACATGCACACTTGTCCTTGGTCTGATGCTTAGAGATGGCACCTCATTTCACACAGGCAACAACTTTTACTCAGCTGACCCAAGTAGATTGGAATGGGCAGCCAAAAGCAATGTTCAAGCAGCACAATGACAAATGGAATATAAAAGACTAGACAGGGTCCAAGACTGTTGTCAATGCCTTCAGCCACACACTTTCTGATACTGTGTTGTCAACCAAGCAGAGGATGAGAGACAACAAAACATGGCAGGCCTAATCCTGCTGTTCTGGCATGTCCTAGAGTCTCACTGCAGCACACAAGTATACAAGAAATGAAGGTCACAGAGAGGTAGCCATGTTAGTCTGTAACTTTAAAAACAACAAGTAGTCTGGTGGCACCTGCATTCTACACTGCATGTATGTCTACCCTGCATTACTCTTTCAAGAGAGGAATGCAAATGCAGCAGAGCCAAATTGCAAAGAAGCGCAAATTTGAATTTCCTGCACTTCATTTGCATAATTGCGTCCGGGCGCTATTTCGAAATACCCTATTTTGAAAAAAGAAACACTGTCTAGACGCGGTTATTTCAAAAGAAAACCCTTCTTTCCAAATAACCCTTAAACCTCATTTTATAAGGAGTAAGGGTTATTTCGAAAGAAGGGTTTTCATTTGAAATAACCACATCTAGACAGCATTTCTTATAGTGGGAAATTAAAATCTGCGATTCATTTGCAATTTGGCTCAGCTGCATTTGCATTCCTCTCTCGAAAGAGGAATGCAGCGTAGACATACCCTTAAAGTAACAAAAATATATATAGCATCATGAGCTTTTGTCAGCAAAGCCCACTTCCTCCCACTCAAGCTCATCAGAGGAAGTATGTTTTGCCCATAAAAGCTCATGATACCATATATATGTTAGTCTCTAAGGGTGTGTCTAGACTACAGGGTTTTGTCGACAAAAGTGGACTTTTGTCGACAAAACTACACCTGCGTCCACACTACCGCTGAGTTCTGTCGACATAACGTCGACAGAACTCAGCAGTTTTGTCGACGCTGGTAAACCTCATTTTACGAGGCATAACGCCTTCTGTCGACAGAGTTTGTGTCGACAGAAGATGTTATTGCATGTAAACTGTCCTTTGCGTCTACACTACCTTGTCGACAAAGCAGTTTGCTTTGTCGACAGAACTCAATGTAGTCTAGACACTCTTTGTCGACAGAAGTTTTGTCGATAGTATCTGTCGACAAAACTTCTGTCGACAGAAGCCTGTAGTCTAGACGTACCCTTAGGGTGTGTCTACACAGCAGGGCTTAACACAAAATAAGCTACACAAATTGAGTCTCAATAGCTTATTTCAAAATTGGGAGTGTCTACACAGCACTTATTTCAACATAGAGCACTCTTCCTCCGACTTCCCTTACTCCTAGTACAAATGAGGGTTACAGGAGTCGGAGTAAGAAGTCCTCCAGCTTGATGGTATTTCAACATTATTTCGAAATAACTGCCTGCTGTGTAGATGTGGACTAAGTTATTTCGAAATAATGTTGTTGTGTAGATGTACCCTAGGATGCCACAGGACTACTCGTTTTTCAAGAAATTAAAGATCAGGCTTGTGGGCTTCATCCAGTTTCTGGTAGCTGTTCTGAGCACATGACTGATTAAAAACAATCACAGGGGCAGACATCATCACAGCTGCGAAAGAAATTCAAAGGACAATGCCACTGACCAGCGAGGTATTTTAGACGTCTCACTGTGCTTCCTAGCATCCTGCTGTTCATTTGTTAATGTACTAGCAGGTGAGAATGGGACTGAACGAGACCGGAACAGACGGCTGCCTTCACTTTGTCATCCACTCAGTCTTCGAGTGTATCTACGCCAGGAGAACATGTCAGCATTTTAATAGCACTGATGCAAGTCTACCCAGGATGAATGCTATAGTGAAGACAGAAGTGCATGAGTCTTGAGTTTTGTCAGAAGAGGTTATGCCAGAGTTATAAAAATCCCTGGTTGCACATACTCTCGGAGGCAAGGCACAGTCTGCCTCTCCACTGCCGCGAAGTTCATGTATTTACATGCACCTGTGCAAAAGACGCCTGCCCTCCCCCCACCCCCAACTCTGAAGGGATGTAGAGAGTCAGCATAGACAGCCCAAAATATGTTACTCAGTGGAGCCATTAGAACCAAAAAGTTAGAGATCAGCACTTCGATTCAAAACACCCTCCTTTTCCAGAAAGTTCTGAGAGTTACCCAAACACAACCCTCGGCTGGATGTGGCTTTTATTATCCAGCCAGAGCTGGCTGAAATCCATCAAATAGCTCTGGCGACGTTTTTGGAAGATGCTACAAAGAACCACAGAAGAGGCTTCTGGGAGGGAAATTTCAGGCTGCTCACTCCTTGCCGGGTGGCCTTCGAACACCAGGACCATACAGCATTTGGTCTACGTGTGCGTGCATGTGCACTTTGACCCAAATTCTAGGCAGATTGACACCCCTGCTGTGACGCCACATGTTGATCTGGACACAAGTCAGAAAAAGAATGTGGCCCATCACATATTTATGCTGCACTCTTTCCAAGAAGCGGAGGGTGGAGGGAAGAGGAGAGGTAGGCAAAATAATAACCCAGAGTCCTACAGCAGGGCTCTCAACTTTTTTCTTTCCGAGGCCCCCTTTCCCTGACATGTTATAAAAATTCCATGGCCCGGATGTACCACCACAACTGCTCTTCAGTAGATTAAAAGTCAGGGCCAGCATGAGGGAGTAGATAGCAGAGCAATTAGTTACCTAAAGCCCCACACCACAGGGGCTAAGTTGCTCTGGCCTACGGGCTCAGGCTACATATGTAAGACAAGACACTGGGCAGGATGGACCTTTGGTCTGACCCAGTATGGCCGTTCTTACGGCTTCAGCCCTGGACAGCGAAGCTCAGAACTCAGCTTCCTTCCCTGGGCCCCAGTGATTCTAATGCCAGCCCTGCTCTCTGAGGGCATGTCTACACTACCACCCTAGTTCGAACTAGGGTGGTAATGTACGTAAGTGGAGTTGCAAATGAAGCCCGGGATTTGAATTTCCCGTGCTTCATTTGCATAAAGCCGGGCGCCGCCATTTTTAAATGTCCGCTAGTGCGGACTCCATGCCGCGCGGCTACACGCGGCACGGACTAGGTAGTTCGGACTAGGCTTTAAAAATGGCGGCGCCCAGCTTTATGCAAATTAAGCTCGGGAAATTCAAATCCCGGGCTTCATTTGCAACTCCGGTTGCCTACATTACCACCCTAGTTCGAACTAGGGTGGTAGTGTAGACATACCCTGAATTATTTTGGCGGATGCCCTGAAACTTGCCCCAGTCCTCTGGTTGAGAACCCATGTTCTACAGTGACACCTCACCTCTTCCAAGGGGCCTATGGAGATTACAGGCCTCAGCACGCAATGGTCCCATTGGATTGTTCATATTTGCATTATGTCAACACCTCAGGGCCCTAACTAGGCTCAAAGACACAATTTGCTGGGCACAGAAGGAAAAAAAAAAAGCACACACACAGGCAGGGATTTCCTCTGCAGCTGCCATAAATCTGCACAACAAGCAGCTGCTTTCACTTATTTTTCTGCAGGTATAAGAAATAACCTAGGGGGGGCTGAAGGAAGAGCAGAACACAGGATCCCTCAAGATAAAGAAGCTGCAAGCATTTGTGTTGCTAGATTAATTGCCCAAGAGATCCCTGATTTTGATTAATCAGAAGAAAATGAAGCAGCTCAGTTGAAGAAACTTGTGGATGGGAGACTAGGAGAGAGGCTTTTATTAATTAAAACCTTGTATAAATGACAAAGGCTGTAATGCTTTCTACTTCAGCAATGTTGGTATTTCAACTAGCTGGTTAAGGGAACAGTGTGTCCCTGCAACAAGTCTGGGAGATCTCACTGTATTAAAGATATGTGTTATTGTGGTCCACGGACAGCATGTAATTCTTGGAGGAAGGCGACGGCAAACTTCCAGCAAAATAGGAACAGTTGGGAGGGGCACGGTTGTTTGATTAGGCAAATTCACTCAGGTTGTACCAGCATCACTACGCACCATTGGTGCTGGCTTCCTCCTTGCTCCTTCCTGCACATTTCCAGGCCCTGCCCCCTACTCCACCCCTTGCACCAAACCCTCACCCAGCTCTGGTCCTACCCCACCTCTTCTCACCAGTTCCGCCCCTTCCCCCAAGTGAGCTCCCTCACTGCTCTTCCAGCTCCCTCCCAGCACTTCCTGCATGCCACAGAACAGCTGATCACAGGTGAGAGGGAAGGGGAGGAGGTGCTCAGCTGGGGAACAGGAGCTGGCTGCTGGTGAGTGCTCAGCACTTGATGATTTTTTCCCTGTGCATGCTACCCGGTCAATCTGGATTCTCCAGAGACCTACAGACAAAAAAGAACTTTTGGTGGAACTGACTCCGAGCTTGGTTTCTGATCCAGCAAGCAGACAAAACCTTCTATCCCAAGGGCTGGAAGGACTTTGACCTACTATGGCCCACGTGCAACTAATGGGACATCTCTGGAAAGCTCTTAACGTGTATAGCAACTTTTATTGTTTTTTCATGTTTACTCTGCAATGCGGTCGCTTTAAGAACCAACGTGCTCGCTGATAAAGGGCTGCGTGGTAATTCCTGATTGTTGGCAGTACGCCATGAAGAGAAAGCAAAGCACAGATGCTGGCCTACTGGGAATCCCACAGTGCAAGCAGGAAACTACAGTCTGGAAAACTGCCAGTCAGGAGGGGTTGAGACACAGGTCTTTACCCCCAGGGAGGTGACCTCTTTGGATTCAAGAGCCTGATGAGGCACCCTGGAGGGACCACCAAGAGGGAACAAAGCGGTGCCCTGAACTGTGCCAGTCACCCTTTTAACGTCAGTGCTTGGGTCCTCTGCAATCTCTGACCCCCAGAAAAGGAACCACTGGCCAGTTATTCAGGGTATTGGGGCATCAAGGACCATCCCAACTATGCCTGGCACCCTTCTTGCCACCCTCCCAACAATCCTGGTGCCACCACTCTCAAAGTACCTCCAATACCTCTGCACCCCGAGCCAGACCGCTTTGCTTTCCCACTATGCACTTTTAAACCCAGACACTCTGCTAACCGGTGAGATGTACCTAATGCAGCTCAGGATTCAGTGCAGGATAAATCACAGGCCAACACAGAATCAGAGCTGGAACAACATCCCTCAAGAGAACGAAGCCAGACACTGCTTGTTATTTTATAAAGTCTGGTGATGCAAATAGATTGGGGGGTGGGGGAGGACGGCTCTACCCTCAGAAAGGGGGGACTCCACCATCCCCCCTTTCCCTCTTCATCACCTGATAAACTGTAAAGCAAGCAGGTGAGCAGTTCAGACTTCACAGCCCAAATGGCAGTTTTTGGGTAGAACTATTGCCCTTGGAAAAAGACACATCCTGCGGCCCAGCTGGGACTTATAACCCACAAAACAAGAGCTGTGCAAGAGGCACAGATGTTTGCCATTCCGATGACAAGTCACCTTTACTGGTTCCATCTATAAAGGTGGTTCTTACACCTGCATAGACTCAGAATTTCTGCTTTGAGTTTGGAAAGGAGAAGGGGGGCTAGATACAGAATCAGAGCCTAGAGCTGGGTGTAAGAGCTGGGCCCTACTTTTATGATGGGCTGAGTCCAACTCCCAGATCCATATGCTCTTTTATTTCTTGGGGAGGTGAAGTTCAAAATCCAAATTCTAGGGCTCATACTCATCTCTGGTCACCAAGAGAGCCATGAAACCAAGCCACTGCTGGATCCAGGCTGTAGAACCTCATGGATCACTGGTCCCATCTGATAGTCAATCGCGTATTCCTATGTCAAGGCAAAATACTCTCCATCAGAAGACTACATGAAAGAAAGAGAACCAGACTACCAATCTGTTCCTCCTCTCCCCCTGCCACCAATTCATAGATGCCAAAGTCTGTCCTCCTGCCACGCAACTTCCCCAATATAATTCCTAGAGAAGACCTTTGAGAAAAATATCCCAACTTCAATTAAAAATTGCCATTGATGGTGAATCCACCACAACTCTTGGTAAACTATTTCAATGGTTCATCACCTTCACTGTTAAAAATGTATACCTTGTATCCAGTGCAATTTGTCTAGCTTCAACTACCAAACAATGGATCATGTTATACCTTTCACAGCTAGACTGGCAAGCCCATTATCAAGTACCCTAGACAGGTCACCCTTAAACCTTCTTTGTGTTAAGCTAAATAATTCACCTTCTTGAGTCTATAAGACGTTTCATGCACACCACTGTGCTCATTCTCCTCTCTTAGGGATGGGGAAAATGTTTTAGCAGCTTTTTTTGCTACCCAGGAAGAAAACTCACAATAAGCTCATGGTAAAGAACAAACATGCAAACAGTCATTAAGACTTGGCACCCCATACACTAACCACTAAGTTGAAATCCAGACTGAAGAGACTGGCTGGAATTCCTTCCACCACTCAATTCAACTTCTAGAGTCCTCCTACAGCTTGACTAGAATAGGAAACACTTTGCAAAAATACTGAGCTGCATGTGGATGATGTGCGTGAAATGACTGCAAGTCTCCATGTAAAATATGCACAGTTCCTTCTAGGACACACTGCAGAGCAAAGCTTTGCAAAAGTATCCACCTGCCCCATGTGGAGGATGGCAGATACCTGAAACAGAGCTGGGAACCCAAAACTTTGCTGCATTTTAGGCATTATGGGGACTGTAAGCAAGTGTACACTGCAAAATAATGTCAATATAAGTTACATCAACATACAGGCAGCACGGTAATTAAATCGCTTTTGCACATCCACACTACACAACTTAGGTCAGCAGTGCATATCCTCATCAGGAGTGCACGCACCAATTGAACTATCAGGGTGGAGCATTGTGGGATAGCTTTGGAAAGGCAGCAATCGTTGATGTCAGCAATGCAGCATCTGACACTGTGTCAACCTAATTACAGTACTTCAACCTAACACTACGCCTCTAGCGGATGTAGCGCTAAGCCAGTGTACTGGATGAGTTGCATTGGTTAGAGGCACATTTTAGTGTAGACCCAGAGTTTGGTGATGTAAGCTGTTGTATAGATGAGGCCTGTGTCAGCTTTGATGGGAGAAAAAGAGAAGCGCTTCTTATTTCATTATGCTCTATTGTGGGTCTGTCTCTACCTTTCACTCTTGGTCTCATACTTAGAAAGTATGCTCATTGAGGCAGGGACTGTGTTTTTAGTCTGTGTATGTACAGCACTTAGCTCAGTGGGATCCTGAACTAAGACCGGGGCTCCTTGGTGCTATGATAATACAAATAATTAAATGAACTCTCAATATATCCAGTGGAAAAGGAACGAATGTCAATTATTTTGGAGCGAAATGTAACCATACATAAAAAACTATTTGCCTTTATTTCCTTTCCATTTACAATAAAAGGGCCTCCGTACGCAAGGGTCTGGAGTGCCCACTCACCTTGTTAAAATTACAGACCAAACATGAATTTCAATCATTTCACCCCTTCCGCCTTGTCATAGCTCTAACCCATAATAAAAACATCATGACTGCGTCTAGACTGGCAAGTTTTTCCGCAAAAGCAATTGCTTTTGCGGAAAAACTTGCCAGCTGTCTACACTGGCCGCTTGAATTTCCACAAGAACACCGACGATCTCATGTAAGATTGTCAGCGTTCTTGCAGAAATGCTGTGCTGCTCCCGTTCGGGCAAAAGCCCTCTTGCGTAAGATGCTTTTGCGCAAGAGGGCCAGTGTAGACAACACGGTATTGTTTTGCGCAAAAAAGCCCTGGTCGCGAAAATGGCGATCAGGGCTTTCTTGCGCAAAACTGCGTCTAGATTGGCACGGACGCTTTTCCGCAAAAAGTGCTTTTGTGGAAAAGCATCTGTGCCAATCTAGACACTCTTTTCCACTAATGCTTTTAACGGAAAAACTTTTCCGTTAAAAGCATTTACAGAAAATCATGCCAGTCTAGACGTAGCCTATCAGAGGTTTGCCTCTAGAATGCCAGAAATGCTGAGAGGACTTGACAATAGAAACAAAACTATAAATGCAAAATCATCCAGACTGGCAAATTAGGATGAGCATCCATCTGGAACAAAGGCAACTGAATGTGCAGAATCTTTCTGATTCAGGAGCCTAAAGTTAGGCAGGCAGGCACTTCATTTAAACAGGTTTACAATTATATGTAAATCTCAAGAAAAAAATATTTATCCTTTTCCCTCATTAAATACTAAACAAATTAATCCCCTGCAGGTATTTCAGATGAAACAACTAGTCCACAGGCTTCCCTGTGTGGAACTCTGAATATCGTGTGTGTGTTCGGTATTTTTTTGTTAAACCGTCTGGCAACCTTAGTTCAATGCCTCCAGGTTTGTGTGCTAAAGCAATAGGTGCTCTACAGTCAGGTGCACAAACAAGCGTGAAGCAAAACCAAAACTCACTGACCTGGCTTCCAACAAGCTCAGGACTTCCCTCAGCAGCGGAGACAGTTCATGTGTGTGGGAAGCCCTGAGCTTCACCATGGGCTGGATCCAAGTACGCCAGAGGCCGGCCCAGAGCACATGTCACAGGTTCCCCCAACCCTGTTCTACAGGAACCCAGCCCCAGACGCAGGTTGTGACTGCTGAGCGGAGCTGATCTGGAGACTGACCTACTTCATATTTTATGAGCATTTCTGAGTGAACAAAAACCATTACCCGGTAATTAAAACTGAGTTTACAAGTCCAAGGGGCTCAGAGAGATTTCTTTCCATCTCAGCAGTTCTTTTTGGCACAGTTCAGGAGGAGACTGCCTTTTGGGTCAGGCTAATCGAAACGCTGATTGCAGATCAGGCGTGTTTACAAAACACAGCCATGACCCGCGTGCTTTGCACACTGCCTGGATTCCATACAATCCCATGAATCTCGGCACACATCCCAATGCCACATAAGACTCTCCCATGCTCTCTCTTATTCTGCCAACCACCCCTGAGGCTGCTTATATCTGAGCCCGCACAGTATGACACCCCTTCTCTGCTCCCTATGGGGACCCCTCTCTGTGAGCCCAGATAGTAGACAGTGTGTCTAGTTCTTCTGTACTCCTTCCATCCACCGATCCCCAATGCTATTGGGAAGGGAGCTAAGAGATTGGGTGCTGCATTAGGTGGGACCCAGGAGACTTGGGTTTGATTCCTGGCACTGCCACAGGCCTGCTGGGTGATCATGGGCAGGTTGTTTTTTTCTCCTCATGCCTCAGTCTCCCTACATGTAAAATAGGGATAATGACAGTGACCTCCTTTCTAAAGAGTTCCAAGATCTAAAGATGAACATACCAGGTATTGCTACTGATAACAACAAGGGGAGATGAATGCGCAGAGGCAGGGGGAAGAAAAGTGAAGTCAAGGGGGACAGAGTAGGAAGGAAGAGGTGAATTATGGGGCATACTGTGAGTAAGAGGGCAACGAGAAATGGGTGAGAGCAGTGATGGTCGTCTTTTCATTTTTTGTCTCTTGTTCGGAGTCCACCTCCACCACTGTGCCGCTTTGTCTGAATTCAGCATCCCCTAATGCCGTGGTCACCAACCAGTAGATCAGGATCTACCGGTAGATCTCGGAGGCTCTAAGAGTAGCTCTTGAGCCCTCTCTGAACTGCGCGCTTGCGCAGTACATTTACATTAGATTTCCTCATTTGAGGAGCAGCTACTCACCGAGCACCAGCACAGGTGAGTAGCTGCGAGGAATGGTGGGAATTTTTTTTTGAAGTAGCAGTATAAGGATTGGGGATAGCAAGTGATAGAGAGGAGGAGAAGAGAGAGGGCGGGGCTTCAAGAAAGGGGCGAGGCAGTAGATCTTGGCTTGATCTGTCATTTGAAAAGTGATCTTGGGTGTAAAAAGGTTGGAGACCACTGCCCTAATGCAACACTAGGAAGCAGAATTTCCTTTAAAAAAATAAATAAATAAATAAAAAGCAAGTCCCGTTTATAGCTGTTATTAAGGCAGGATTTTGATCTAATGATCAGAGTGGAAGGCTGGGTCCTATATGCAATGCTGCCCCACACTTAATTACACCCCTAAGCAAGTCACTTATACTTTGTGCCTCAGCGTCCCCATGTATAAAACGGCATCATGCAATAAATATCATAACGGATAATCTAAATCAGCAATGGGCAACCTAGGCTAATGAGTGGGCCACGTGAATGACCCTCCGTTGCAGTGGGCTGCAAGACTGTGGTAACCAAGGCGGTCTCCCAGCACAAGGTAATTTTGCTGACTGCACTTGCATTCCTAGAATTTGTGGGGTGTGATGACTGAACCACAGCAGCGCTTTGACTGGGCGCAACAGGAGCACATGGCTCTCATAGTCCATGTGTGCTATCGGCACCCACCCCACTTCACGTGCCCTTGCTTTACACGCAGGTCACATTAATAATACCTGTAGGAAAAACAACACTGATAGAAACCAGCAGAATGTGGCAACCCTGCACATGGGCAACAGTAAACTAAATGTCTCCTGGACCACACACAGAACCGCGATGGGCCTCATGCAGCTGAAGGGCCACAGATTGTCCACTACTGCCCTAAATTCTTTGAAGGGAAGGGACTGGCTATTTGTTAGCACTAAGGGGTCCTGTCCAGGACTGGGGCACTTGGATGCCACCTGGTTGGAACTGTGATGCATTTGGAGCAGCTCTGTGGTAGTTGGTGAATGCTGTCAGTTGGTCTGGTGATGTTAACTGCCTGAATACATTGGGTGAACTCCACAGAGGGCCACCTCAGAAAACAGACATGAAGGAACAGATTGATTCAAGGTAAACTACCTCCCAGCAAACACTTGAGAATTAGCTGTTACGGGACAATGCCAGAACTATTAGTGATGGTTATTTTGCCTCCTCTCCAACCAGCCTACAAAATGGGTTTAGAGCAGGTCAGGAAAAGTCCCACAAGCACCGATGGCCAAAAGAACTCTAGCTGGATAAAAAGGGTTCTCTCAAAAAAGGTGGATAGTTGCTTGGGGGGGAACCAGACAAACACAGGGCCCTGCTGACGTCTGAATAAGTGAGATTTGTCTGTGTTACCATCTGGGGATGGTACTATTGTTTCAAGGTAAAACCAATATATTCAGATTGATTTTTATGGCCCTTTTTTCCCCCTAAAAGCTTAGTACCGACAGTTAAAATAAATCTGTTTTAAAAGTCTGTCTGGTCACTGTATTCATCCATGGTCACAGACTCCTAGAAGGAAGAGCCACAGATGCCCAAATTCAGTTGGATCTGCTGGGCAAGTGTGATTGATTCAGAGGGAAGACGCGTGACATTGCACCTCAGGAAAGATACAGGCTCGAGGCCTGACGCTTGAGAGCATGCGCTCCAAGAGACCAGTAAGGGGACCAAGGCATATAGTGATAATAATTTAGGCAGTAGGGGGAGGAATTGTGAGGCTAATATTTGTTTAAAGTCCTTTGATATCTCTGGGTGGCCAAAGATACAGACACAGACATTATTATCCTATGTGAAACCAATGGCATCAGCCATGACAGAGCATGTTTAACAATCTGGAGATTTGAGCAGACCCTATTTCAGTTGCTAAGATGAGACATTCCTGTACACATCAGCATGTCGGCCTGCTCAGATGCTTACAAGGTCACTGTGCTCCTCTACACACACACAGAGACACTTTCCTAGAAAGCTCTAAACCTTCACCCTCATCCCTGTGTATTTATTAGTCATTGCCCATGGGAGGCAAAGTAGGAGGGTTCTGAGAAGTGTCTGACCAACCAGATCCCACCTTTAGAAAAAGCAGCTCTCAAAGTCTTGATGCTTGGGCCCCTCTCCAATTCCATACAGAATGAACAAAGCTAGGGTTCATTCTAAGCAAGCAGGGGAGGGAAGATCTAACTCCACTGGAGGAAGAACCACTCACCGTGCCTGAGTTTTATATACCTTGCAACCACACCTTATGACAAGCATCTTAAAGAACCCTATTTGTGCTTTACTGGAGGCAGCATTGGACTGGGACTCCGGAGACTTGGGGGGTCTATTCCTGCCTTGGGTGAGGCATGGCACTCTTCTATGCCTCAGTTTCCTCACCTGTAAGTTGGGGATAAGGATTTTGAATTCCTTTGTTAAGATCTACTTGCTTCTTTGCTTTGAGATCTATTGGTCATATCTAGGTCAGTGGTGGGCAATAACTGTCCCACGGACTGGAGATGGTTCACCACGGTTAGCCCCTGGTGGCCCACTGCATGTACCTGTGACTCCACTAGCACGGTAGCTCACAGTTCCCAATGGTGGCGGATCGCCGTTCCTGGCCAGTGGGAACTGCGGGAAGTGGCACAGACTAGGACATAGCTTCCTGCAGCTCCCATTGGCCGGGAAAGGTGATCGGCAGTAACGGGAGCTTCCAGGAGCCATACCTACAGAAGTGCAGGTAAAGAAAGTGCCAGCAGCCTGCCAGGGGCTAACCCTGACAAAGCCGCATCTGACTTATTGCCCACCGCAATCTAGGTATTATCATCAAGCTAACTTGGTCTCTTACATTAGACCCTCTTCAATCTAGCAAGCAAAGATCCAATGGGAATACAGTGAGGCTATTCAAACTGGATAGGACAATTAAAAAACCCCAGAAAGGGTAATTAGCCATTAGCGCCTTTTACTAAGGGAAGTGGTAAATTCACCATCCCTTGGAGCCTTTAAATGTAGATTGGGCTGTTACGCTACATGCTTCAGTTTGAACACACGTTATTAGGGCTAGGGAAGAATAATTCCCTGCACTGCCGAAAAAAAAATCACATTCTGTGGCCTGGGCTATGTAGGATGTTAAGGCAGGAGGGGGAGGAGAAGAGAAAGAGGGAGCAAGGCAGGAGGGGGAGGAGGAGGAGGAGAAGAGAGAGAGTGAGAGGCAGGAGGGGGAGGAGAAGAGAAAGAGAGAGTGAGAGGCAGGAGGGGGGGAGAAGAGAAAGAGAGCGAGGCAGGAGGGGGAGGAGGAGGAGAAGAGAAAGAGAGGCAGGAGGGGGAGGAGAAGAGAAAGAGAGAGAGAGAGACAAGAGGGGGAGGAGAAGAGAAAGAGAAACAGGAAAAACGCTCCAATTTTTTTTTCTTACAATGTAAGCGGACATATATAAACAGCTCTTTACAACTACATTTTCTTGAAAAAAATTAGCAGTAATTGAATTGCGCTCCCCGCTGTCAACTTTTTCTGGGCAAGCAAACGTTTTCATAGGTAGGAGTTCCGAGGGATATGAAAAATTATTTTAGGGGTTCCTCCATGGGAAAAAGGTTGGGATTCACTGAGTTAGACTATCGGGGCAAGGGGCCTTTCTAGCTTTAAAGTCTGGGATTGAAGAACCAGAGCTTATCTAGAGAACAGAAGCTCAAAAGGAGGATTTACAGGATAAATTAAATTATATGAACGGTCAAGAAAACAAATTCACACCAAACCTCTGCTCACAGCATGTGCTTTGAGATGTTACATTAAGCAAGTTGGAACTATGCTATACATAAATGGTGTTATGGAATTAGTGAATGGTGTGCTGGCCAGCATACCAATTACCAGGGATGTTAAAAAGCAGTTAATTAGGTAACCGTCTAACCAATAAAAAAATCCTATTGGTTATATACTGTGAGCTCTGAAATATAAAGCTGCCACCCCATGCTGCTGGTCTGTATCAGAGCCCCCAGGATGGCAGCCAGCTCCCTAGGAGCGGGACCAGCAGCCAGTGTGTGCTGGGAGCTAGCTCCTGGCTTCACTCCTGGAGAGCTTGCTGTGCTACGGGCTCTGCAGTAGAAACTTTATACTGCAAAGCCAGCAGCGCGGGGTGGCAGCCAGCTCTGGCAGCCGGTGTGTGCCGTGAGTCAACTTTTAAGCCAGCTCCCAGCATGTACTGGCTCCGGCTCCCAATCCCACTCCTGGGCCTACTCCCAGGGAGCTGGCTGCCAGTCTGTGGGCTCTGATACAGACCAGCAGCATAGGGTGTAAGCCTGCTCCTCAGGAGTGGGACAGAGAGCCATCAAGTAACTGTTACAGTAACTGATAAGCTCATGCTGCCAATTGCTATTGTTTCATAGAATCATAGAATACTAGGACTGGAAGGGACCTCGAGAGATCATCGAGTCCAGTCCCCTGCCTTCATGGCAGGACAAAATACTGTCTAGACCATCCCTGATAGACATTTATCTAACCTACTCTTAAATATCTCCCCAGATGGAGATTCCACAACCTCTCTGGGCAATTTATTCCAGTGTTTGACTACCCTGACAGTTAGGAACTTTTTCCTAATGTCCAACCTAAACCTCCCTTGCTGCAGTTTAAGCCCATTGCTTCTTGTTCTATCCCCAGAGGCCAAGATGAACAAGTTTTCTCCCTCCTCCTTAGGACACCCTTTTAGATACCTGAAAACGGCTATCATGTCCCCTCAATCTTCTCTTTTCTAAACTAAACAAACCCAATTCCTTCAGCCTTCCCTCTTAGGTCATGTTCTCTAGACCTTTGCTCTTCTCTGGACCCTCTCCAATTGCTCCACATCTTTCTTGAAATGCGGTGCCCAGAACTGAACACAATACTTCAATTGAGGCCTAACCAGCGCAGAGTAGAGCGGAAGAATGACTTCTCGGATCTTGCTCACAACACACCTGTTAATGCATCCCAGAATCATGTTTGCTTTCTTTGCAACAGCATCACACTGCTGACTCAGTCAGCTTGTGGTCCACTATGACCCCTAGATCCCTTTCTGCCGTACTCCTTCCCAGACAATCGCTTCCCATCCTGTATGTATGAAACTGATTGTTCCTTCCTAAGTGGAGCACTTTGCATTTGTCTTTATTAAACTTCATCCTATTTACCTCAGACCATTTCTCCAATTTGTTCAGGTCATTTTGAATTATGACCCTATTCTCCAGATTAGTCGCAACCCCTCCCAGCTTGGTATCATCTGCAAACTTAATAAGCGTACTTTCTATACCAATATCTAAATCGTTGATGAAGATATTGAACAGAGCCAGTCCCAAAACAGACCCCTGCGGAACCCCACTTGTTATGCCTTTCCAGCAGGATTGTGAACCATTAATAACTACTCTCTGAGTATGGTTATCCAGCCAATTACGCACCCACCTTATAGAAGCCCTATCTAAGTTGTATTTACCTAGTTTATTGATAAGAATATCATGCAAGACCGTATCAAATGCCTTACTAAAGTCTAGGTAAGCAGTCTTGTCTCACCTCAACTGGATGTTGGGTTTTTTAGTGTTCTTGAAGGCACTCAAGCTCACACACAGAATGAAAAATGCTTCCAGTCTTTTGGCCTGTTTATGCTCATTTGGTGAGTGTGATACAACCTCATGATGGAGGAGATTTTATATCACTTCTTTCCCCTGAAGCTCAAAGCGTGCTCTCAAAGCCAAAACACTTTAATATTTTTTAAATAATACAGGCAGTCCCCGGGTTACGTACAAGATAGGGACTGTAGGTTTGTTCTTAAGTTGAATCTGTATGTAAGTCAGAACTGGCATCCAGATTCAGCCGCTGCTGAAATTGACCGCCAGTTCTGACTTACATACCGAATCAACTTAAGAACCCCAGGCGTCCCCAAGTCAGCTGCTGCTGAAACTGATCAGCAGCTGATTCCAGGAAGCCCGGGGCAGAGCAACTCTGCCTCGGGCTTCCTGTAGTCAGTGCTGGTCATTTTCAGCAGAAGCTGACTTGGGGATGCCTGGGGCAGAGCAGCTGGGGTGCTGCTGGGTTGCTCCAGTAGCGCCGCTCCTCGGTGCTACTGGACCAACCCAGCAGCACCCCATCTGCTCTGCCCCAGGGTCCAAAACAAAAGCCTGGTCTGCTGGGGGGGGGGGCACACTAGCTGCCCCCCCCAGCAGACCAGGGACACGGGGAGCAGAGCCGCAGCGGCAGCGGGGTGCCGCGCCTCTGAGGCTTTGCTCTGGCAAAGTCTCAGAGGCGCGGGACCCCGCAGCGGCTGCAGCTTCAGTCCCGGTGCCTGTGGTCTGCTGGGGACGGTCCCCAGCAGACCACAGGCACCCGGACTGAAGCCGCAGCCGCGGGGGGGGTCCCGTGCCTCTGAGGCTTTGCCAGAGCAAAGCCTCAGAGGCGCGGGGAACCGCCGCTGCTGCCGCTTCAGTCCCGGTGCCTGTGGTCTGCTGGGGACGGTCCCCAGCAGACCACAGGCACCGGGACTGAAGCGGCAGCAGCGGCGGTTCCCTGCACTTCTGAGGCTTTGCTCTGGCAAAGCCTCAGAAGCGCGGGAACCCGCCCGGTGCCCCTGGTCTGCTGGGGACTGTCTCCAGCAGACCAGGGGCACCGGAGCAGCTTACGAACGGGGCTTTCTCGCCCCGGAGCTCGCAGGTAGCAATCCGCCACCTTGACCTCCGGGGCGAGAAAGCCCCGTTCGTAAGTGTGGATCCGACATAAGTCGGATCCGCGTAAGTCGGGGACTGCCTGTAATCAGCCCCTGGGGTTAACATTAAAAGTTACAGTCCCCTTCCCAAGAATGTAGATCTTTTTTTTTCTTCTTCCTCTGAAAAACCAAGATAATTGAAAGAGGCAGTGTGATGAGCTTCCCTATCCAAAATGCCAAGAAGAGTGTAGGCAGGTACAATGCAAGATTCCCTACCCACCTCATCCAGTGCAGTTCAACCCTCATTACTGCAGGTCTGGCTCAGAGAAGATCAGTCTGTTGACAGTGCACAGTATTTTCCTCAAGTGTACAGAAAGGCACATGGTGCTCAGTTAAGATTCGCCTACTTCATTCCACGTGTGACCTCAGTAGCAGGTGAGTCCACCTCCGCTGAGGGGAAAGGCTAATGCATTAAGCTGCTGTAGTACTCGACCCTTCTGCAGCATGTCAGAATCTGACCATCATGCCACTTTTAATTCTGCTTCGATTAGCACGGTGATTAATTTTAGCAATGGTGCACTGATTGGTGTTGGCTGTGCTCAGTTATAATAGGCCACCCTGCCTAATCCTCACAGCAATGCATGGCAGCAGATGGCTTGGGGTGAATGATTGCAGAATTTAATGGAGAATGAAACTGTTCAGCTCTGCCTGTGAAGCAAACACACCCAAGTTCTCAGGACTGGCGCTTACTGACACCCTCGTAAGAATTAAAACAGCCCCATGCAAAAATGTTTTATTAACACAAATAAAAGCTTTGTTTAGCAGCAGTTAAGGTTGCATCAGGACTCACCCCATTCAGCCAAATCCTTAAGAGCACAGAAATAAAAAGTGAAAGTGAAAAACTGGCAGCATTCCTCAGCACCTTCACATCACCTACACTGCTGTGGATACCACGTAAACCAATCTTATCCATGTCCAACGACACCAAAAAGCAATAGGGGCTGGAGAGGCATTTGTGTAGTTAGGCACTACAATTGTAAGTATGGTCACTCCTGGTTACTGTGTCCTGGGAAAAAAGTAACATAGGATAGATGATCAAAAATACTCAGGAACCAACAGCTCCCTCTCTGACATTTCCAGTAAGAATTTGCAAATTAAACAAACAACAAGCAAAAAATCAATATTAGCAAAAGCGCATCGAGATTCTCACACAGCAATTGATTCAGAAGTGGTTTGGTGTGCGCCCCATCCTAGCTTTTTTTTTTTTTTTGGATCAACAGAAGGTTGATTAGTCAGAAGGGTAGAAAGGCCCTGATTCAGCATCTAAAATACCACACCTCTGTGTGACACAGTCATACCCAACTAACCTGCTATGTAGACAACATTATGCTGATTGGAGAAGCTTTCCCATCCAAGTAGGAACAGGTATAGTAAAGCACAGCTGGCCCGCTGTACACGAAGACACACACCTTGGCTGTGTCTACATTGGCATCCCTTTCCGGAAAAGGGATGCTAATGAGACACTTTGGAATAGCAAAATCCGCGGGGGATTTAAATATCCCCCGCGGTATTTGCATTAACATGGCTGCCGCTTTTTTCCGGCTTGGGGATAAGCCGGAGAAAAGCGGCAGTCTAGACGTGATTCTCCGGAAAATAAACCCTTTTCCGGAGGATCTTTTATTCCTACTTGAAAGTAGGAATAAAAGATCCTCCGGAAAAGGGTTTATTTTCCGGAGAATCACGTCTAGACTGCCGCTTTTCTCCGGCTTATCCCCAAGCCGGAAAAAAGCGGCAGCCATGTTAATGCAAATACCGCGGGGGATATTTAAATCCCCCGCGGATTTTGCTATTCCAAAGTGTCTCATTAGCATCCCTTTTCCGGAAAGGGATGCCAATGTAGACACAGCTCTTTAGTCTGGTGGTGGGCACGTGTAATGCTAACAGACACTGGCTGTCTCTTGTTGGGATCAAACCTGACACCTGTGGAGCTAAATGCACGAGCCTCTCTACTTCATGAGCTAGAAGCCAAGTGGTTCTTAGCTAACACAGTAGCAGACTCACTATTCTGTAAGTGGTCCCAGGGCCACTAGAGGGAATAGGGCACCATGCCCAGAACGTGTATGGGTTAAGAGACCATTGTCTACCAGCTGACCAATATGGTCTCTTTGTGCGCTTGTACTTGTCTATATTCATCTGTTGTCCAGCTTTTATACTTTAACTGTAAGCTCCTCGGGGCACGCACTGCCTTCCTTTTGTTCTGTATTTGCACAATAAGGTTCTGATCCATCAGTAGGGCTCCAAGGCACTACAGTCATACAAATAATACTTTGTGCTGCCTGGCTGAAACATTTATTTAGTGCAGAGTAATGGGCATTCATACAGCATAATGAAGTGGCCACCGAAGCCTCAACACAGATTGGACAAAGGCTGATGCAGAGCCATTGCTTCTGGAATATTTACTCTGGCCATGTCAAACAATGAAAACCACACTCTGCTAATTGTATTGTTTATTCTCTTTCACATACACACACATTCACACTGTTCATTGGCCTTCGTGTCAAGTTTTACAGGACAAGAAAAAAAGTGAACAGTTTAGAACTGTATCGTGGTGCTCTTTTTAAAAATGATCGAATCCCAGCAATCCCCATGTTTCTATCCTGATCCAATACCAATCCAATACCAATCAAGGGGTTTGCAATAAGAAAGTCTGATGGTAGGGCCTGTTTCTGCCAAATCAATGGGGCTACTTACAGTTTGTAAAATTGGAATTAAAAACCATGGTAATCTTGCAAGATTGGGACCTTACTGTCTTTCAGAGAGAATCGACGACAATTCTGAGAGGGAATGTGCAATGAGAAATTTAAGAGACTGTGACACTCAGGCATTAGCCTCTAAAGTTTTAGAATTTTAAACGCGGGGGGGAGGGAGGAGTTGTTTTGTTTTATCCTCAGTAGAGCAGAAAAGTCAGATGAGGTGCTCCCATTATGCGCACTGGCTGGAAGTGTGTCAGAGTATCCATTCACTCTCAACAGTATTGCTTTTATTTCTGGTGCTTTCAATTCACTTTAACATGTTGCAAACTCCTACATCTTGCAATAATGTAAATCAAAGCCTCTGAAAGAGGCACAGCCTATATTTGTGTTTAGTAGATTAGACTAGTTTGCCTTCTGCTTACTGAAGACTGATGCATTAGAATGGAAGACATTCCACTTTACCTCGCCCCTAAACGAACCATTATTAAAAATGAAAGCATCTGGGCAGTGAATGAGAGTCATTCATGGCTGCTAGTCAGGTCAGCAGGAGGGCGCTAAGGAATGCTGTGAAAAAAATCTAAGTTGTATCAGAGTTACTTTTCTGGTAGGTGGCAAACTACAAAGAATATACCGGACACATGGGATAATCCAGCTACATGAACAGGTTATGTCTGGGTCAATAAATTATTCCCATTACTCCCAAGGAAATCCATGACTGCACCTTGCTATACATCTTACACTGTGGCATGCATAAGTGGGTGAATGTGGACTTTTTTTAAACAATTAAAAACATAGATAAAATTGCGGCTTTGAGAAACTAGGAAAGCGCCCTGGGAAAAATATCTGTCTGAAACTCACTCACCCACACCCACACCATTGGTTTTCAATCAGTAGTTTGTGGACCCTTGAAGGGGTGGGAAATATTTTTGGAAGGGGGGGGCACTTCACAAATTTCAGAAGTGGCTATGGACCGACTCAGAAGGAGGTGGGGCCTCCAGCAGAAGGGGCAGGGTTGGGAATTATCCTGCTGAGTACGGTGATCTAACTGACTGATACCGTATTTTCCGGCGTATAAGACGACTGGGCGTATAAGACAACCCCCTAATTTTCCAGTTAAAACATAGGTTTTGGCCTATACTCGCCGTATAAGACTACCCCCCCCTTCTGAGGCAACACCATTTAATAACTTCAGATTTTATTTAAATCATTTTAATTAAAATGGTTTTGACTTGCAGGTACTTAAAATCCTTCAAAATCCTCATCATGTTCATCCTCTGACATCATAAGTTCATCAATGACATCTTGTGGTACATTTGTAAGACAGTCATCATGTGGATCTAATTCCGAATCGGATGGTGTGGCTTCAGCTTTGGCTTCCCCTTCGTCTTGCCACAAGAAGTCGTCCTCCATACCATCCAAAGAATTTGATATGCCACACTTCTTGAAAGACTTGATTACTGTTTCTGCACCAATATCATTCCAGGCTTTTATGACAAAGTTACACAAAACATCCAATTCTGGCGCACGCATGTTTCCTCCTTTTGTGAATGACTTTTCGCCGCTAACCATCCACTCATTCCACTGTTCTCGAATGCGATCTTTAAATTACTTGTTTAGGCACACATCCAGTGGCTGTACCAATGATGTCAATCCTGCAGGAATAACTGCCGCATCTGTGTTTATTCTTGCCAGCCTTTTCTTTGTGCTGGTAGTTAAATGAGCCCTGAACATATCCCACACCAGTAGGCTACGTTCTTGACGAAGTCCACCTGGTCGCCTACTCCATACATTATCAAGCCATAGCTTTACCGTTTCTTCATCTATCCAGCCTTTTTCATTCACATGCACAAAAACTCCAACAGGGAACTTGATTTTCGGCATTGTTTTTCTTTTAAAAATAATCATTGGTCTTAGTTTGGCGCCATCAGCTGTACATGCTAGTACCACTGTAAAACTGGACTTCTCACGTCCTGTTGTTTTAATTAACACTGTTTTTGCACCTTTTGGATTAACAGTTTTATTTCCAACCATATCAAAATTCATAGGAGTTTCATCCATATTTCCGATCTGACTTAACGCATAGCCATGTTTCTTGCGCTGTTGTATTACATATCGATGGAAAAGACTTACTTTTCCGTCGAGATCTGCAGGTAATTTTTGTGCAATTTTGGTCTTTTGCCTCAGTACCAGATTATGCCTTTCCAAGAACCTAGTACACCAGGATACAGTGGCCTTAAATCCTTTGCTGTGATCTGGGTTAGATTTGCCCCACTGAAGTGCAAACATACGTATTTTGTTTCGTGTCACTACATAACCATTTTGACGATGCTCATGCACCATGTCTGCTACGTGCTTTTCAAGTTCTGACCAATGTGGGGTGCCTCTTCTTAATGCACACTTACTACTTGGCATACTCTTTAATGCATCTTCATTTGCTTTCCAGTCTCGGACCATCTTTTCTGTTACTCCATATTGCCTTGCAGCAGCACAGTTATTATGTTCCTTGGCAAACTTTACAACTTTCAGCTTAAAACTGGCTTCAAATTTCCTTCTTCTTGTTGGAGCCATGATGGGGTCTTTTCTACCACCCACTTACAGATCGTGGCCGTACCCCCGCCGGGCGCCAGGGGGCGGGGACACTTGCGCGCCGGGGGGCGGCCCCCCCCCATAGCCACGCGCCCGGGGCCGGTGCTCCCCCCGCCAAGCGCCGAGCGCCCGGGGCCGGCGTTCCCCCCACCAAGCGCCGAGCGCCCGGGGCCGGCGTTCCCCCCGCCAAGCGCCGAGCGCCCGGGGCCGGTGTTCCCCCCGCCAAGCGCCGCGCGCCCGGGGCTGGCGCTCCCCCCGCCAAGCGCCGCGCACCCGGGGCCGGCGCTCACCGTGTGCCATGTGCCCGGGGCCAGCCCCGAGCACCGCATTGGGGACCACGGACATACAGTATCAGCACAGGTACGTTCTATACCCGGCGTATAAGACAACCCCCGATTTTTGGGGGATGTTTTTTAGTGTAAAAAGTCGTCTTATACGCCGGAAAATACGGTACTCTAAATCATACCACTAATGAATTCAACAGACACAGCCCAAAACACTAGTTTAATGCTGACAATTCCATATAACGAATACAATATTTAAAAAACAGTTATATCTTTATCAGGACAGCAAACAGATTGGTTAGCATTCCAACCAGAGCAATCAGCAATGTAAACACTAGTCTGAAACAATGAAATGAAATGCATACAGCAACAGATAATCTGAGAAAAGTTTTAATCTTGTTTTTGCTGATGAAACCACCCATTCCACAACACTCAAGTCAGCCTCCTCTATTACAAGCATGTAGTAGTGGGTGCTTTATCTAGAAACCCTATGGACTTTAGAGCTATCTGTTTATTTGCAACACACCAAATAATACCAGGCTAGTTGAGTGAAATCTACACAGCAGAACCTTTTATCTAAGAGGTGCAATTACCTCATCAACTTCTCTCATTTGCTTTTCCAAACAGTGCAGTCTCCTGACCACCACTGTGCTGTCAGGCTTCTGTGGTACTTTTCCAGCCAAACCAATCACTTAACTTTGGTTTAAGGCTCCACCCCACCAAAACATGCTGAGGGCCGGAACTTAAGTGTGGCCACATTTATATGCAAATAGCTTTTCACACTGACGGGCATGAATACAAAGATTAAGGCAAGACTACACAACACATGGGCCCCATTTAAGTTAGTTCTGCTGATATTAATAAAAAGCAATATTTACCCAATTTCCACCCATATGACAGCACTTTTAATGAGCAATGAAAGTCCAGGAATGTAACTACTAAAACGCATATCAACAGAAGACCATTACACAGACTACTTTTTTGTTCTGGTTCCCACCCATGGCTGCAAACAAACGGGCCATGTGTTGAGTAGCCCTGCTCTATGGCCTTAGCCAGCTGGCTTTTAGCTCAAGCTGTAGCGGTTTATGCACTAAGCTCCAGAGGTCCCAAGTTCCGTTCTGCCTATCAGTGTTACGCTTGCAGAGATACCAACGGTTCTTTTGCATGAACTTCAAAGCTGAATTGCAGCAGCTTTTCCCACTTCCTGTCTCTGGCCCTCCCTTGTGGATAAAGAGGAGATGGATACACTTAGTGGCTCAGCTGAACTGGAGACAATCCCAACACATGGGCCCCTAAATCATTGAATCAAGCCGTACAGCTGAAAACAGGTTTCAAAGTTTTCTTCCTGATTCACTAAATCAGCTCTCCCCACCAATTACGCTGGGAGGTGCTAATCTAAAACAGCAAAGAAGATGAGACAGTGTCACTCAGCAGCTGAGGACAGAGCCAGGAATGCTTTTAAACATTGTACCGGGAGGATCTTAGCAAAAAGGACTAGACAACAGCCCTGAGGCACAGGTATCAGAGATACCCCTTCTCGCTGGTATGCCTATAAAAAATGGATCATAAATTCATCATCTGTCTTAAGGACAGATGGCATCATCAGTGATCATCTGGTGTGAACTCCTGCATAAGCCAAGCCACAGAATTTCACCCAGCAATTCCTTCATCGAGTCCATAATTCATGGCTGAGCTAGAGCATAACGTTTTAAGAGACACTTGGTCTTGATTCGCTGGCTGGAAGAGTGCGGATGAAATGGAGCAATGACAGACACATGGGCCATGTCTACTCTTTTGCAAGATGCACAGTCCTTAACTAGAGTTGCCAACTTTGGTCGGACATATTCCTGGAGGTTTCATCGTATGACAAGCTTTAATTAAAGATTAATCTTTAATTCCCGGAGACAGGACAGTTCTGGAGACTTGGCAATCCTATTGTTAATGCTGGTTCAGCTCCACCAGGTGCAGCAGTGTGGGGAGTCCCATGGTAGGCTGGCCACTGCCTGTCACTCAGCAGTATCACAGAATCACAGAAGATATGGGCTAAAAGAGTCAGGAGATCATCTAGCCCAATCCCCTACCTGAAGCAGGGCCAACTCCAACTGCCGAAATATATCAAAGGCAGCTGAAATACCAGCAGCCTGGTTACACTAGAGCTCCTGCCATTGGGACAACTGCTGGAGCTGCACTAGGGCTAGCAACAAGGGGATGTTTTAAGGGGAAAAAAAATCTCATGCAAACTGGTGAGCGGCTAGAACAAATCCCCTACTGCGCCCAATCCATAAAGGACAGGCTTTTGTTACAGCCCCCTTGAGAGCGCTTTAGTCCTTTACTACAAGATGGAGAAACTCATAGGTTTAGCTCTATGAGTTCCCAATGTAATTCCCGACAGATGGCAGCCATCACTAAGGCTGGTCAGGAAATAGTCAAGTGCAGGTTTTTCAGAAGACAATGCAGATTTGTTGAACTGGAAACTTTTCATGGGAAGGTGCCAGTTTCAACAGAACTATGGAATTACTGGTCGTTACTGGGAGGGAGGAGCAGAAATAAAAGTCCCCCTCCCCCTCCAAAAAACCCCCACATAACCAATAGCCTGGTTGTTAGGGCATTCATTAGGGACTTGAATTTTGGTCCCCCACATCCCTTGTAATGTTTGGCAACTGGCTAGTTTGGGGTGGGGTGTCTTTGGCCAGTTTTTCCAATGAAAAACTTAGAAAGGTCCTGGGCCTTGTCATGTTGTACAATGAGAAACTTTTCAGTATTTCTAAACTTTCTTCAAGACTGGAAAACCATTTCCTGCCCAGCTCTAGCCTTCACCATCCCAAGGCTCAAAGACTTATAACCCATTCCTTCTATCACCATTACTCACCCAGGCACTTACCAGGTCACTCATACTTAGCTCCTAAATTTCTCTTTTGGATCAGTCCCCAGAACACACATTAACTGCTAGTCTCTGAACTCCCTGCTGATTATCACCAACTATCATTAGAAATGAATAGCTGGGATTCCATGTTTATTTAGAATCAGAATACACTATGTCTTAAGTAGCTAATCAAATGCTAGATTCTCAGCTGACATTCCTCCTACATTTAATCAATGTATATACAAAAGATCAAATGTGTTCCAACTGTAATTACATACCTAGGTCCATGTCTACACTACAGAGAATATCAAAGCAGCTGCAGTCAATCTTCCAGGGTTCAGATTAGCAGGATTGTTTTAAAATATAAAAACGGATCTCCTAAGAGAAGCGGGTAAAACACAAACAATGTTGCTAAAACATTTCCAAATTATCACCAACTTTCAGACATTTTACTGCACCTCACCTATACCAAGCCAATATTTACAGTAGCTGCTGAGCAACCTCTAGTCAAGAAGACTGTCACAATATTAGCCTGTATCTTATCTCCAAACAAGCTGAAAGAACAACATACTTTGATATTATAGCTTTTGAAGATATTAGATTTGCACACATCTCTGAGATATTCTAGGGGTCACTACTTGATCAAGAAGGTAAACCAGTGCCTGTTCCATCCCCGCTATAAGAAATGTGGATGTGTTGAATTTAAGGGGAAAAGGCATTATGGCCTGGCAAATTTCAAGATTTGTGTCTGGGGATATTTATCTTCAAGAAAAGGCATTAGAAGCCCCTCAACCTACAAGCACAGACTAAAACACTCAATTGTGTTGAGTCAGGATTTGATATTATAGTATATCTCTTGTAGGCCCATTCTAACCATTCCTTGTAAAGCCTTAGGCGCCTCAGTCATGGACCAGAAACCCATTGTGCGAGGTGCTGTACAAAAACCACAAGAGACAGTCCCTGCCCCAAAGAGCTTACAAGAGGAACGGTGCAATAAATGCTAAGTATTATTACTTCATTTCTTTGAGCATCCCAGAAACTCCCTCCATTCTCTCTTCAAACAAATGAGGGTGGGTTTGGAAGCATGCCAGGTAATCTTCCAGGCTGAGAGAACAGTCAGTTTGTAACTAATTCCCTTTTTTAAAAAAAGCACAGTAATCGTCAAGCAGACACCGTACAATAATTTAACAGAATCCTCTAGATTCTAGAGTTTAGAACAATGGCTGTCAAACATGGGCATGTGTACCCCTGGAGGTAGGCAGGGACCTTTTAGGGGGCACATCAACTCTAGATATTTGCCTAATTTTAAAACAGGCTTTATAAAAAGGACTGACAAAATCCATACAAACGAAAATGTCATTCCGTGACTTGTTTATGCTGCGGATAGCCTGAACTGAAAGTACAATATTTATATTCCAATTGATTTTCTAAATGAGGTTACAATGAGAAAGTCAGGAATATGTCAGTGATAGCGTGCTGAGACACTTGTGTGGCTTTTAGGTCTGATTTTGTAAGGAACAGTTATTAAGTGAAGTGAATCTTCAGAGTACGCAAGACAAATCAGATGCCTGAGAGAGGCACGGTGCTCTGGAAAGGTTAACAGCCTCTGCTCCAGAACGACCAGGCTCCAGCATAGGCTGCTCTTACTGTCAGACCTTCTAAGAACAAGCTGCGTGCTTCCGCAGCATTCTTTGGCAACAACTCCACCAGCCCCTCTGCCTGCAGCACAATGGAGGATAGTCCGAGCCCTCTCTCAACGCCTTGCTTGCAGGGTGTATGAAATTCAACCCCACTTTCTAAACTAAGAAAGCAACAAGCAAGGCCATGGGATGACTCAGGAAAAGAAGGGTCAAGTGGGGCCTGGAATTTAGACCAGAGCTTTCCCAGTGAGGGAAAATGTTTAAAGCAGATGGTCCTCCCCTCTCCGCACTGCCCCATCAAAACACCTTGCAGCTGCTCCGCATAACAGGTTGGACCTCCCAAAACGGGGAGTCCCTCATCTGGCAACATCCATGGTCCAGTAGGACCACAGGTGTTCCTGGACCAGGGAGTCCTGGCTGGCATCTCCAGTGACAAGAGGGCTAGTGGCTTCTAACCCAGTGGGGCTGAAGCCAGTGCTGGAGCCCCAGTAGTGCAACAGGGGCCGCAGCAGCCCCAGTACCAGGGCCAGGGATGTAGCAGTCGCAGTAGAGGGGCTGGGACCAGAGATGCAGCAGACATGGCAGCTCCGATAGCGGGGCCTGGGCCAGAAACACAGCAGCCCCGATAACGGGGCCAGGGCAGTTACATCAGCCCTGGTAGCGGGGCTAGGGCCAGGGCAGTACGGCAGGGGAGTAGCTGGGGCTGGCAGCAGAGAGGGAAAGTTGTCTGGGGAGCTGGTAGCAGGGAACCTCCTCTGGTCCAGGAAATTCCCTCACTGGGGACTGGTCAGGTCCCTAGGGTGCAGGACCAGAGAGGTCCAACCTGTACAACAATAGCTTTTGTATGCAAAAAACATGCAGATCACCAATTCCTTTTCATTAGATCTGTATGCAAATTGGGCACCCAAAAATCCCTGGTCATTTGGTTAAACCTCAATCAGTGTGTGTCTACATAGCATGTGCATCTGTACATTATTTCAATAGATCCTCTAGCACGGGGCTACTCAACACATGGCCCATGGGCTGCATGCGGCCCACAGCGCATTTGTTTCTGGCCTGCGGCGTGGTTCGGATTTACACGGGGCTCAACACACGGGTGGGAGCCAAACAAAAAAGTAGTCAACATACTGGTCTTCTGTTGATACGTGTTTTAGTAGTTAAATTCCTGGACTGTCATTGCCCATTAAACGTGCTGTCACATGGGTGGAAATCAGGTAAATATTGCATTTTATTAATATCAGCAGAACTGACTTAAATGGGGCCTGCGTGTTGTGTAGTCTTGCCTCAATCTTTGTATTCATGCCTGTCAGTGTGAAAAAAGTTATTTGCATATATATCTGCATAGATATGCACCCACACTTAAGTTGAGGCTCTCGGCATGTGCTGAGAGTATCACTGTGGTCCCCGAGGCTTTCAAAGTTGAATAGCCCTGAGCTAGCACATGAACCTTCTTGTCAGCTTAGTACCTTCATCAGAGCAAAACGTGCAGATTAAACAGAATCTTACTCAACAAACAAGGCATAAGCAACTAGAGGTGGACAACAGAAAACATAAGGCAAACTCAGGGAGGAAGGACTGTACAAGTGACATGGAAGAGGAGAGACTGAGTTACTTCTTCCCCAGTGCCCAAAACACAAAGGAGTGCACAGGAAAACACTTCATCTACCACCAGAACGGAATCAAATTTCCCTCAGAGGAGGAGGAGCAGTGGAGGTAAGAGAGGTTGAAAGGGAACAAACAAAAGAGATAGCATCGCTCTATCTAGCAGCATGCCACCAAATCAAGATCGGATATTAAAGGCACTGGGTGGCAAACTCCAAGACACTGCAAAGTCATAGCCTAGCTGGCAGATGCTTCCTGTCTTGTTTCTATCTCTGACAGAGACCTGAGTCTCTGACCCTGCTACATTCTGGCAATCTTCAAACAGCTCATCACCTCCAGCGAGTATTTTGAATTGCAGATTACAGTGGAGTATGCAGTGCCGCCCTCTCTTCTCCATGCAGCATCCTCACTTTGGACAGCTGTCAAGGTGGCCATGCAGTGAACAAAGTCCAGACAATGGTGGGGAATAAAACGACACCACTTTGTCGAAGCAAAGAATGATCATTCAATGGCTTTCATTATGGCTCAGGCAAGTGAAGCAGCTGGGCTGGCCGCTCCTTGCTCTACAGCCGTTTGTGGAAGCCCTACAGGAGATCCACCCAGATGCCTCCCAAATACTAACACTTGATGTAGCCTGGCCCAAAAGGACACTACAATCCTACATAAACACATCCCCAGGCAATCTCCCTCTGCCTGCCTCCGGGTCTCAGTACGCCTCCTCTGTACTTACACTTTTCTGGAAGGACAGCGCTTGTATAGACATGAACATACACAGTCCTGCCTACTGATAAAGGCTCATCCCAATTTCTGAAAACCTTGGCTGCGTCTAGCTTGGCGTGATTTTCCAGAAATGCTTTTAACAGAAAAGTTTTCCGTTAAATGTATTTTCGGAACATAGCGTCTAGATTGGCATGGATGCTTTTCCGCAAAAGCACTTTTGCAGAAAAGCGTCTGTGCCAATCTAGACGCACTTTTCTGCAAAAAAGCCCCAATCGCCATTTTCGCGATCGGGGCTTTTTTGTGGAAAACAAATCTGAGCTGTCTACACTGGCCCTTTTGCACCAAAGCTTTGCGCAAAAGGGACTTTTGCCTGAACGGGAGCAGAATAGTATTTCCGCAAGAAGCACTGATTTCTTACAGTAGGAAGTCAGTGCTTTTCAGGAAATTCAAGCAGCCAGTGTAGACAGCTGGCAAGTTTTTCCGGAAAAGCGGCTGATTTTCCGGAAAAACTGGCCAGTCTAGACACTTCTGTCTCCGGCATGACGTAACCCACTCCAAGTCCCTTAGGAATAGAACTCAGTTGCAGTAACTGCCCCTCAATCCTTCTAGCCTGAACCACAGAGCTAACAGCTTGGGGTCAAATCTCTAAGAAAGACCTTTTGGATTAGAACGCGATGCCACGTTCTGTTCCTTTGCCTCCACAAGAGGCCATGGCAGGGAGGAATCATCCTAATAGGCTCAAAAGGTGGAATATGGCTCCTGCCACAAACCAACCAGGCGCCTGAATCAGCGAGAAAGGGTTACTTCCTCCTACTTCATCACAGGCCACAAGTCTTTTCAGTGTGTCGAGTCCTGGCCTGGCAGGCCTGGGAACTGCGCACAGCCCTGAAATCCAATCCCTACAGAGAACCGCAAATAGCAATGCCACCAGGAGACTTCAAGAAAGCTTTTACTATTTGCAAAAGGACATACCTCCTCTCAAGCAAATGGTGCCAGTCACAATTCTGGGGAAAAGAGGGAACGGATTGATACGTGTAATTCATGTCACAATGCTTTTTTTATTTGGTCTAAGGTGAAATCTGTGCAATTTCACAGGTTTAATGAAGTTTCGTTACATTCACTGGAGGAGATCATGTTCTCCCTGCTGAGATATCGGCGCATGAAAACAAACCTGAGGCAGTTGTCACATTAAAAGGCAGCCTTTGTTTTGAACTGACTGTCTGACTCAGCACAATTCTAGCTCATAGCACCAAGACCAATAACAGGAGACAAGCAAAGAACAACCATTTTCCACTGCAGACCATGAATCCTTGTGGATTTTTATTGCTAATGCAGTCACAGATAGACAATTCCTAGAGGCATTTCATTCAGAAAATCCTTCTTTATGTCTCAGTCCATCTCCTAGAAAGGGCTGCCTGAAAAATAGCTCCTAAAAGACTGCTAAGGGACAGAACGAGAGAAGAAACAGGAACAAGTGTACCTCTTATTTTCACAGAATCTGGATTAGCTTTTCTTCACCCAGATTCCACGAAAGAAAAAACTGCATCTCCTATGCCAGACAGTTAACACATGACCCAATTTGGCTTCCCAGTCTTTGGAGTAACATCAGCAAGAAAACACAGTAGACATACACACCCCTAATACAGGACAACAAAAAGTTGAGGCTTTGGCTGTGCCATCAACTCACTGGGTGGCCTTGGGCTATTCACTAAGGCTTCTAAATAACTTAAATATCAGGCCCTAGTTCCCACTGATTTCCTAAGGACCAGGGGCCAGATGCGGCCACCAGCTTGCCCAGATCCCACCCCCGAGGTTAGGGCTCCCCTACAGCATTGGGGAGCCCATGCTGGTGCTCCAGCCCCCTTGCCACTCCACTGAAGGGCTGGAGCACACAAAAATCTACTTGCCTGGACTCCCCGTAGGCTCTGGTGTGCGTGGGGAACGCCTTTTTGCTTCTCAGGTAGGGGCCACGTCACTGAGGGGTTCCTCCCCCCTTTTTTCCTTCTCACTTGTATGCAGCCTCCGACTGATTTTTCGGTGGGTCAGCAGCCCCCGACCCAAAAACGGTTCCCCACCCCACTATATATCTTTAAAATCATGGGCCACAGTAACTCTGTCAGAGTTTCCCCCTCTGTCCAGATGGAAATGATAATACTTAGTGGCTACTTGTAATCACTGCCAACTGGCAATGAACTGCACATAAATTATTTTGGGTTCTTCTGCCTGTTTCTATGTTTGCATGTATCATCCACTTTTATGTCTTCCCTTTTACATTCTAAGATCTTGGGGCGTTGGCTGTCAATTTCTCTACAACATCAGAAATGCCACAGTGACTCAGACCAATGATCCATCTAGCCCCACATCCTGTCTCCAACAGTGTCCTATACCACAGCTTCAGAAAGAATGTAAGAACAGGACATTTTTGAAGAGATCCACTTGTCTTCCTCTCTGTTTCTGGCAATAAGAGGTTTAGGGTCATCCCGAGCAAGGGCTTACATCCTGAATCATGTTAATGAACCTAACCTTCATTAAATTATCTAGCTATTTTTTTGAACTCCTGTTCTATTTTTGGTTACCACAGCATCCCTTGGCAATGAGTTCCACAGGTTAATCATGTGAAAAAAGTCTGCCCCTTGTTTGTATTCAACCTGCTGCCTATTAGTTTCACCGGGTGACCCCTGGCTTGTATTGTAGAAAGGGTAAATAACACTTCTCTAATCACTTTCTTCACATCAGTCATGATTTGATAGACCTCTATCATGTCCTCCTTTAAGCTCTTCTCTAAGCTGAACAGCCCTTTTTAGCAGGCCTGGGCAGCATCTGGCCCGACACACCATCGGATCCAATCCGCAGACCACTCTGCCGGGTCCCTCAGGTATGCAGCTGCTGTGGTTTAAAGCACAGTCCCTGCAGCTCTCTGCTCTGCAGGGATGGGGGGAGGCTTTGTGTGATCTCTCTGTCTCCATCCCAATCCTCAGCTCCTATAGGCTGGAAACAACCAGCCAATAGGAGCTGAGAGATTGGCATGGAGTATGGGGGCAGCACAAGCCTCTTTCCCTTCCAGGAGCTGAGAGCCACATGGAGGGAACAAGCCTGCAGTTTAAAGTGATCTGGGGCTACAGCAGGCAGGGAGCCTAGCCAGCCTTGTGGGTGCTACAGGGCTGCTGGCTTAGGTAAATGCCTCCCAGTCAGAGCCTGCCTCTGGCACCCGTGCCCCTCCCGCACCCCAACTTCCTCCCCCAGGTCACCATCCAAATTCTCTGCACTCCCCTGCCCTAGGTCACAATTCCCTCCCAGACCCTGTACTCCCTCCTATACTCCTCCCCCAGGCCAGAATCCTCTCCTGCACCCAAACACCCTCCCAGACCCTGCACCCCAATCCCCTGCACCAGGTCACCATCCAAACCCTCTGCAGTCTGCACCCCCTTTTTCCCTTCTCCCAGGTCACAATTCCTTCCCAGACTTTGCATTCCCTCCTAGAGACTCTCCCCCAGGCCAGAATCTTCTTTTGCACCCACACTCCCTCCCTGACACTACACCCCAATTCCTGACCCAGGTCACAACTCCTCCTTCACCCAACCTCCCTCTCAGACCTCACACCGTCTCCTACACCCCAGTCCCTAACCCCATGTGCCCTTCTGCACCCAACCTCCACCCTAAGCCCTGCATCCCCTCCACAGAAAAGTGTGGCCCATGACCACTTTCCAAAAACTTGGAGTGCCCCCCCCCCCCCCACCAAAAATATTGCCCCTGCTTTTTAGTCGTTGCCCACATGGAAGCTGTCCCATATCCATGCTCTGGCTTTGAGTTCCACTACATCATTTTTGAGATGAGATGACTAAAACTGGAGGCCCATTCAAGGTATGAGGATACCATGGTTATATATAAATGGCATTCAAATATTTTCTGTCCCTTTCCTAACCATTCCTAACATTCTCTTCTCTCTTTTCAACACTGCTGTGCACTTCACTACCTTGAAGAGTTTTGTATCACCCGTAAATGTTGCCGCTTCACAGTTCACTCCCTTTTCCAGAGCGTTTATGAATAAGCTAAACAGCAGAGGTCCCCATAAAGACCCTTGGGAACCTTGCTGCTTGCCCTTTGTTTTCTGTCTCTGCGGCTGGGGCTGTGCCTCCAGCCCTCCAGGGACCAAATAGGCTGCCCACACGCCAGCGTTGGGGGAGGCCGTCTGCCACCCACATTGCCCCAGCAGCCTGTGTTCTCCATGCTCTTTTCACCTAGGCTGTGTCTACACTGCACCCTTTTCCGGAAAAGGGATGCAGATTAGACCAGTCGGAATTGCAAATCCGCGGGGGATTTAAATATCCCCCGCGGCATTTCCATTTACATGGCTGCCGCTTTTTTCCAGCTTGGGGATAAGCCGGAGAAAAGCGCCAGTCTAGACGTGATTGAAAGTAGGAATAAGAGATCCTCCGGAAAAGGGTTTATTTTCTGGAGAATCACGTCTAGACTGGCGCTTTTCTCCGGCTTATCCCCAAGCCGGAAAAAAGCAGCAGCCATGTAAAGACAGAGGCTGGTTCACAGAAGTCTCCCCTGCCCCCACCCTGGCGCTGCTGCCTCTATTGGAACCCTCTGTCATTCCCCTACATTTTGTACCCTTGTATTACCAAGTCCCATTATAATCTTTCCACCAAGCTTCTGAAATGCCTAGAACAATATCCTTTATTAATGGCAGACACTTTAGTTCACTAATCTTGTACTGAGACTTCCAGCATTTGTATATAAGTATTGATACATTTCTTCAATATTCAGTTTCTTGCCTTCATGCATTATTTTTAAATGGGGCTGTTTTATTATTGACTGTTCACTAGCTCCTACCTATACATGACCAACTTCTGTCCTAGGACAGAGTACCCCCTGTAAAACCTCTCCCCTAAGCAAGGTTTCTGCTTAAACCACGTGCTCCTCACACATGTGGGCTCTTTCTTACATGCCAGCAGTCTAGTTTTGTTTTGGTTAAGGCAGACCCCATCGTTCCAATTAAGGATGTTAAATTTCCATTAATTAACTAATCAAATAGTCGATGGGATTTCTATTGACTATTCGATTAGTTGATAAGGACTAGTGCGGCATTCCGCCTTTGAAATGTACAAGAGCCCCAGGAGGGGCTCTTGTACCTTTCAAAGTTGGAACATCGCTGCTGCACCCCTGCCCCCTCCCACAAAGCCAGCTTCCAAGCTGGCTCCCCTCCTCTCCTCCCCCCCCACCCCACTGTCTCTTTGTGATAGAGGCAGCAAGCAGGGGAAGCGACTGGTCGACTAGCATGTAGACTATCTAATAAGCTTTTGCTTATTGGATAGTTGACTAGTCGATTAGTCACTTACATCCCTATTTCCAGTGCAGGCTACTCCTTTCCCATAAGGTTTCCCAGTGCCTAAGTAACCTAAATTCCTCCCCTCTACATCACAACCCTATTCACCCATTGAAGCTCTGCAATTCTGCCTGTTTAACTGGCCCTGCCCGTTAACTGGAAGCATTTCAAAGAATGCTACTATGGAGGTCCTGCACTTTAATCTCTTATCTAAAAGCCAACATTTGGTTTCCAAGACCTCTCTCCCCTTATGTCACTGGTATCTACACGTGAGCTCCTAGGCAACAGCTTCTTCCCAGCACTAGACATCTCATGAGACACTCCCTTTGCACCTGATGGCAGGCACTTTACCATGTGGCTCTCCCGGTAATCACAAACCCAGATAGCTGTATTTCCCATAATTCACTCCCCCACTCCTATTACCTGTCTGTTCCTAATAACTGGGGTCCCTGCCCCTGAGTATGTGAGGGTATCAAGAGCTCATCAGAAAGGTGGATCAATGGGATCACTGATCTCCACTCCAACTTAATGCTCTCCTGCCTCAAGAATTCGTCTTCCTGAACAGAGCAGAGGTCGCGGGACAGAAGATAGACCCACTCTATTATGTTCCTGGAAGTCAGTTCTGTGTGCCTCTCCATCTCCTTTTGCTCCACCGGTATATACAGGAGGCCCTCACCTTACGACGGCCTGAGTTACGACCCCCCGCACTTACGGGGGCAATTTTCCGTAAATGCAGAAGGGCCAAAACCCCCCGACTTATGTCCTCAGCCCCATATTTACGATGGCGTATGACGCCTGTTGTAAATGCAGAATCGAGTTACGATGCCCCCGGCTTGCGACGTGATCTCCAGAACCGATCGCGTCGCAAGTCGGGGGCAGCCTGTACTCAGACTTGGAGGGACACATTGGTACAGCGCTCAGCAGGTTGGATTGAAGGCACTAGAGCCATGTACCGTATTTTCCGGCGTATAAGACGACTGGGCGTATAAGACAACCCCCTAATTTTCCAGTTTTTGGCCTATACTCGCCGTATAAGACTACCCCCCCTTCTGAGGCAACACTATTTAATAACATCAGATTTGATTTAAATCATTTTAATTAAAATGGTTTTGACTTGCAGGTACTTAAAATCCTTCAAAATCCTCATCATGTTCATCCTCTGACATCATAAGTTCATCAATGACATCTTGTGGTACATTTGTAAGACAGTCATCATGTGGATCTAATTCCGAATCGGATGGTGTGGCTTCAGCTTTGGCTTCCCCTTCGTCTTGCCACAAGAAGTCGTCCTCCATACCATCCAAAGAATTTGATATGCCACACTTCTTGAAAGACTTGATTACTGTTTCTGCACCAATATCATTCCAGGCTTTTATGACAAAGTTACACAAAACATCCAATTGTGGCGCACGCATGTTTCCTCCTTTTGTGAATGACTTTTCGCCGCTAACCATCCACTCATTCCACTGTTCTCGAATGCGATCTTTAAATGACTTGTTTAGGCACACATCCAGTGGCTGTACCAATGATGTCAATCCTGCAGGAATAACTGCCGCATCTGTGTTTATTCTTGCCAGCCTTTTCTTTGTGCTGGTAGTTAAATGAGCCCTGAACATATCCCACACCAGTAGGCTACGTTCTTGACGAAGTCCACCTGGTCGCCTACTCCATACATTATCAAGCCATAGCTTTACCCCTTCTTCATCTATCCAGCCTTTTTCATTCACATGCACAAAAACTCCAACAGGGAACTTGATTTTCGGCATTGTTTTTCTTTTAAAAATAATCATTGGTCTTAGTTTGGCGCCATCAGCTGTACATGCTAGTACCACTGTAAAACTGGACTTCTCACGTCCTGTTGTTTTAATTAACACTGTTTTTGTACCTTTTGGATTAACAGTTTTATTTCCAACCATATCAAAATTCATAGGAGTTTCATCCATATTTCCGATCTGACTTAACGCATAGCCATGTTTCTTGCGCTGTTGTATTACATATCGATGGAAAAGACTTACTTTTCCGTCGAGATCTGCAGGTAAATTTTGTGCAATTTTGGTCTTTTGCCTCAGTACCAGATTATGCCTTTCCATGAACCTAGTACACCAGGATACAGTGGCCTTAAATCCTTTGCTGTGATCTGGGTTAGATTTGCCCCACTGAAGTGCAAACATACGTATTTTGTTTCGTGTCACTACATAACCATTTTGACGATGCTCATGCACCATGTCTGCTACGTGCTTTTCAAGTTCTGACCAATGTGGGGTGCCTCTTCTTAATGCACACTTACTACTTGGCATGCTCTTTAATGCATCTTCATTTGCTTTCCAGTCTCGGACCATCTTTTCTGTTACTCCATATTGCCTTGCAGCAGCACAGTTATTATGTTCCTTGGCAAACTTTACAACTTTCAGCTTAAAACTGGCTTCAAATTTCCTTCTTCTTGTTGGAGCCATGATGGGGTCTTTTCTACCCACCCACTTACAGAAGGTTGGAGACCACTGCTTTAGACCTACTGAATAGTTACAGGGCTTCCAATAGGGTTACAGAAAAGCCATATTGTTATAGAGAACCTTTCCAGACCAAGGACAGCAGGATCCAGTAGCACAGACAAAGATAGGTAAATACAACTGCAAATAGACTCAAACCCTCAATCTTTTGATCCAAAGTCACACACCTTGTCTTTTAGGCCATGCAGTCCTCCCCAGGCAAGCGCCGCGCGCCCGGTGCCGGCGCTCCCCACGCCGCGTGCCCGGGACCGGCGCTCCCCAGGCAAGCGCCGGGCGCCCGGGGCCGGCGCTCACCGTGCGCCACGTGCCTGGGGCCAGCCCCAAGCACCGTGTCAGGAACCAGGTACGTATGCGTGGCGCATAACATGACCCCCCCATTTTTGGGGGATTTTTTTAGTGTAAAAGGTCGTGTTATACGCCGGAAAATACGGTAAATGTTAGTATCATTATTTAACTCTCTCAGCAGATGTGTTGGAAGGTTGGGTTAATGTTTGTACAACACTGTCCAAATGTAAATGGTATTATGTCATTAACTACTCTCTGCAGTTATGTTGTGGCTAGATTTTCATTAGACCCCATCTCTTCTCTTTAGCTTCCTAAATGTCACTCAAAGACCAGGGACAATGGTTCCCACTAAGCTGTGTGGCCATGCAGCTACCTAATAAGGGCTGCATCCCCAAAAGCCATGCTCTGTGCCAGAGCTTCCTGGTGGGGGCAGGAGGGAAGGAACCTCTGAGCTGTCATTCCTTCCCCCACGGCTGGAGCCACTTCACTGCAAGCATGGGGAAGCCCTGTCCCCACAGCTCCCATTGGCTGGAAATCACAACCATTGGGAGCTGCGGGGAGCAGTCCCTGCAAGTGAGCATGGGGTAGCACTGAGCCACCTGTTCCCTCCACCACTACATGGGGGCTGCTCCAGTTCAACACCTTGCATCCCAATCCCCTTCCCCAAGGTCCCTCCTGCACCTTATCTCCTGCCCAAATGCTGCACTAGGGATGTCAACATGTAGTCCACTACACAATTATCCGAGAAGCCTGAGCTTATCAGTTAATCCTATTGACACACACACTCCCCCTCTCCTCTCCCCGCTTGCTACCTCTGTATCAGAGGCAGCTGTTAGAGAAAAGAAACTGCTCCCCCAGTAAAAAAGTTTGGCCAGGCGGCTCTTGCTATAGTGGGCTGTAGCACTCCTTGAGAGAAACCGGCTGTACCCTTCCTGCATACCATTGCCTTTAGAAAAAGGGAAGGTGTGAAAAGGGGAAAATAGCCTCAGACTCTCCCACCCTTCACCTTGGCGTGAGAACTGCGGGGCTTACCAGGTCGCATGAAACCTGCACAGTTTCAGCCCAACCCCTGGGACACAGACCCCCCCCACTCCCCACTTGGTGACCGTTGGGCCATATATGATAATATGCAAGCGCAGGAAAGCGATGTGCAGATTTGTGGATAAATACCCATCGCACAGTTCGCTCTAAGAGGTCTTCGCAACACACGTACCACTGTGCGTGTGCCTTCTCGTATACTTCAAAGCGCTGCCAGCCTGATCAACCGACCGGCCACCTCCCCCGACTCTCAGGCGTAACCAAGGCCTTCGCAACCGACCCGATATCTGTGAAATGTTCCATGTGCTGTGTAAGTTGGTATGTATGATTTGATTTTTTCTTGTTGTATAAGCTTAGTCTTGCAGTTGTTTTGGGTAGTACATAGAGTTTGTAGTTATCACTGTTATTTAATTAGTGTAGCTGGATATTTTAAGATTAGAGACTATTCCCCTTGCCATTCCCATCCTTATATCTGACATGTTTAACTAGAAATCATAGAATAAATATAATAAATACTGTAAATTCATTATTAACACGGTCTATTAAAAATCTTAGAATAAATATTATAAATTCACCACTGTCATAAATAAATATTTTTTATTTGATAAAACTGTCCACCTGGTTCTGTCCTTCCCCCCTTGGGTATTCATCATCGGACCTGTGATTCTCGCGACAGCAGCCAGGGTGGGGAGGCAGGAGATGATACACATGGGGACCTGGTTTTTAAGCTGGCTCGCTGCGTATGCAGGCTCCACAGAGCTGCCTGCCCTCCGCTTGCTGCCTCCCACAAAGCACGGCTCCCCACAAGCACCCAGTTCCAACCTGCCCCCGCCCATGAACACATGTAACCCTTAAAATTTCACGTTTACTCAAAATTTCAAATTTCAAGTTTCCTCAAATACCCAATAGATAATATCCCTACTCCGCACTCCCACCTCCTGCCCTCAGCCCGCTTAAACACTCCCAACCCCATTGCCCCAGCCTAAAGCCCCATCCTGCACCTCATTCCCACATACTCAGCCACAGCTCTCAGCCCCCCAATCCTGAGACCCCTCCCACCAAGGATCATCCATATGAATGGTGTTATGTGTACCAATATGGAGGGAAAATTAGAGGGAACAGTCCCTGGGACAACTTTATATCTGCACACCCCTCTGTGAAACACTGGGGGTATGTCTACACTACAGCGCTAATTCGAACTAACGCATCTAGAACTAAAAACTAGTTCGAATTAGCGTTTTGCTAATTCGAACTAGCATGTCCACATTAAGTGGACCCTGAACTGAGGTTAAGGATGGCCGGAAGCAGTGCCAGCAGGGCATCAGATGAGGACTTAGAGCGTGGAGCTGCTGTCTCAGGCTAGCCCAGGGCTGTGCTTAAAGGGACCCGACCCCCACCCCAGACAGACAGTTCTCAGGGGTACCCCGCTTGCAAAGCAGTCCTGGCTTGGAGTGCCCTGAGTGCCCACACTGGGCACATCACAGCACTCGGCCATCAGACCGGCTACACTTGCCGCAGGCTGCCATCTGGGGAGAGGGGCCAATTGGGGGGCTGCAGGAGAGTTTCCACCCCCAGAAGCCCACAGAGCCAGCCCAGTCCTCCCCATCGGGGGCTCGTACCCCATTCCTCCCTCACCTCCTTCCACTTACCCTTCCCTAGCCCCTCTTCCTCATGTACAAAATAAAGAAAACGTGTGATCAAAAATAGAATCTCTCTTTATTGAACAAAACTCGGGGAGACTGGGAAAAGGAGGTGAGAGAGAGGGTGGGAGAGGGGAGGGCAACTAAAATGATCAGAGGTTTGGAAGAGGTCCCATATGAAGAGAGGCTAAAGAGACTGGGACTTTTCAGTTTAGAAAAGAGGAGACTGAGGGGGGATAGGATAGAGGTCTATAAAAGCATGAGTGGGGTGGAGAGGGTGCATACAGAAAAGTTCTTCATTAGTTCCCATAATAGAAGGACTAGAGGACACCAAAGGAAAGGAATGGGTAGCAGGCTTCAAACTAGTAACAGAAAGTTGTTCTTCACAAAGCAAAGAGTCAACCTGTGGAACTCCTTGCTTCAGGAGGCTGTGAAGGCTAGAACTAGAACAGAGTTTAAAGAGAAGTTAGATAAAGTCATGGAGGTTGGGTCCATGGAGTGGTATTAGCCAGGGGGTAGGAGTGGTGTCCCTGCCCAAAGTTTGTGGAATGCTGGAGAGGGATGGCACGAGACAAATGGCTTGGTCACTGTCGTCGGTCCATCTCCTTCAAGGTCCCTAGGGTTGGCCGCTGTCGGCAGACAGGCTACTGGGCTAGATGGACCTTTGGTCTGACCTAGGACGGCCATTGTAAGCTCGGGGCTCAGGGTCGGGGGGTCTCAGTGGACCACCTTGATTTTCATGCACACCTGCTCCTGGGTGGCCAGGCTGGCAGCTCTCCTGCCCTAGACGGCCACTTTCCTGTGCCTAGTGTGGAGGTCGTGGACAAGGTCCACTATGTCCGCACTAGACCAGGCGGGTGCCCGCCTCGTGCGGTCCTGGGCAAGCTCCTGGGAGCCGCCAGCCTGGTCCCGGGAAGAGGGGGAGGGCTGGGGGGCATCGGGTGGCTGGCTCGAGCCGTGCCAGGTGCAGGGTCTGCTGGCTGGGTGCTGGCAGGCTTGCACCTGGCACGGGCATCGTAGCCAGCCCGTGCCCCTTTAAGGGGTCCGGAGCCGGGAGGGGGGCAATAGAGTTTCCCTGGTGTTGGCCAGAGTGGCCACCAGGGAAACCTGGGGAGGGCTAGCCTCCCACTAGTTCGAATTAAGGGGCTACACACCCCTTAATTCGAACTAGTAAGTTCGAACTAGGCTTAGTCCTCGTACAATGAGGTTTACCTAGTTCGAACTAAGCGCTCCGCTAGTTCGAATTAAGTTCGAACTAGCGGAGCGCTAGAGTAGCACCTATCAACGTTAATTCCAACTAACGTCCATTCTAGAACTAACATTCAATGAGGAGTAACGGTAGTTCGAATTAGGAGCTTTAATTCAAACTACCTACTCCGTTCCGCGTGTAGCTGCGGGCACGGAGTTCAGACTAAGGGGGATTTAAAAATGGCGGCGCCTGGGAACATGCAAATGAAGCCCGGGATATTTAAATCCCGGGCTTCATTTGCAACTCCGCTTGCCCTAATTACCCTACCTAGCTCGAACTAATGAGCTAGTATAGATGTACCCTGAGCTCTTTAGGGCAGGTTTCCTTCTATGTATATGTACTGCACTTAACAAAATGTATTGTCTGTATTACTGTAGCCCTTAGCCTTTATTCTGGGTCAGGGCCCCATTCCACCAAAGTGATGTTCCTTATCTCAGCTGAGGCTTCTTGGAGCCACCATATACAAAGAGTAAATGATGATTGAGAGGTACGGTAAAGAAATTAATTAAAGCTAGACTCCAGCAGTGATCCTTGTTAACAGTGAGTAGTCCTGTGGCACCTTAGAGACTAACAAAAATCTATAGTATCATGAGCTTTCATGGGCAAGACCCATTTCACCAGGTGAGTTATTAAACAGGTGCATTATCAGCTACAATAAGCTCTTTCCTCCATATGGGATACTACAATTTACTCTCCCCAGCTCTTCGTTTCCATTCCATAGTAGAGCCTCTTTTCATCCCATGAGCTCTAGACTGCCTGAATTCAGTGTTCAAGTTAAGATTTCACGTTATTAAGCGAGTCTATGAAAAACTCAATACAGTCCGGCCGTGCTCAGACTCTAGACTCTGCTGTTTCATGTTATCCAGGATAAAGATAGAAAAACAGAGCAATCGAGAGGCTTCTTGTGATTTCCATTCTAGAAGTCATCCCTCCTTCCTTCTGTAATGCAGCAAAGTGGTATTGTTAAAATTCCTCCCTCAGAGCTCTACAGCCAGGAAGGAGCTGGATTTCTAGAGGGACTTTGGTACAAACTCAGAAAAGCAAGGCAGGAATAGCAGCCTTGTATTTTGTGGTCTGAATAAAACCATATATTATTGGTCTAGTACAAGATTTATGATTCCAGTTAAATGGCCATGCTTGGACTGAGAGCAGCCATCCTAGAAGCAAAGCACTAGGAGCAAGCTCTGCAAATGTTAATCAAATGTATTTAATACCTATTAAATTGCACCACTGTTGTTTAACACAGAGTCAACATCCTCACATGGTTTTACTGTGTCCGCGGTGTGGTGGGGGGAATTCGGAGGGGCTCAGCAAGGGGAAAGGAAATAGGTCAGTTCCTTTATTTGAAAGCAGACAGATGCTCAACACGATCCTGCTAGACCACTGCATCACAATGAGGCACAAACTACCACACAGCACACGCCAGGGCTAGAAAAGGCTTTGGTTTCACAAAAGTGGGCAGGTTTTGTTTTAAATGGGAGGCACCATGGGGGGAAAAATGTTTCCAGAAAAGGGATCTGTCTCCTCACTTTGCCTCCCGAGTTCCAGGCACTTTTTGGCTGTGGCAAAGCCTCGGAGGAGGGGGAGGGGCTGGAGAGCATGCTGGAGATGCCCCAGATGACATCAGTCAACTGGGTGAAGAAGTGGCTGAAGTGGGGAGGGGCAGGATTGGCTTTCAGGGCTGGGCAGAGAACAAAGCACTCCTCACACAGGGCAGCCTCTCCCCTGCCAGCCCCCGGGGGGCTGCGAGGGATCTGGCAGCCAAAGGAACGAAAGGCTTAATGTGGAGACATCCGCTGAAACATGCCTTCAGTCTGGGGGTGAGGCACTGACTCCTCCATGCATGATGGAGCTGCAGCGTACTCAGGAACACGTTGAGGGAGGGGCATATTGGAAAGAACGGGGGATGGTAAATTAGGGGGCTGGTCCACCAGCCAGGCAAGGAAAGCAAACTCCATGCCCACTCCTTTGTAAGGTCAATTCTTCAGGCACTGTGTATTGGTGATTATAACCCTCGCAAACACGACACATATGAAGTGGCTGTTCCTAATCGCCACAGAAACTGGTACAATAAAAAGATAATTACCTCATCCACCTTGTATCTCTGATATCCTGGGACCCACATGGTTACAGCTACCCTGCATGCTAATTCCCACAAGCACTTCTAGCCTCCAGGAGCCAAAGGATTAGAGGGACTCCTTCTCCCACTGCCTTCTCCCACCGCCCCCTGAACTCAGCTTCCTCTTCCTTACGTATCCGGTCCTGAAGGCGAGCTGTGCACGGCTGGAGAGCCTGTCTCTCTTGCTGACACAAGTTGGTCCAATAAAAGGTACTGGCTCACCCTCCTTGTCTCAGTGAAGTGATAGGTAGAGATTTCTTAACCCTTTCCAGACAGCATCTCTACTAAGTGTACCTACATCTTATGCAAAACTTTTTATTCATAGCTCTCAAAGTGCTTTACAAAGGAGATCTGGATCATTCTCTCAATTTTGTGAATGGGGAAACTGAGGTATGGCAGTATGGAGAGGTGAACTGACTTGCCAAAGGTCACCCAGCAGGCCAGTGGCAAAGCTGAGAAGAACCTAGGTCTCCTGAGCCCCAATCCAGTGCCAGCTCCATCAAACCAGACTCGTGACAGTGATATTTTACATTTGCAAAATGTAGGTTGAATAAACGGTGTCTGTAAATTTACCTGCCTCTCCCTCTCTCTGTTAGTTTCCACACTTCAGAACACATGGGGTTTGGTTTGGTTTGAACTGTGACAATCTTTGGTGACATCCACTGTTTTCACCCCGGTGGGGTTTTGTTTGATGGGGTGACTTTTCATGATGGCTTTGCTGTGAAGACAACACAGTGTGTTTGTTTTCCTCGTAATCTCTCTGGGATGAAGCACCGCAGGCGTTGCTGCGGGCCTTAGCTGAGATCTGGGGACAGCACCCTGCCTCCCCTCTGTACCTCATGCGCTGTGTAGAGGCCCCATGTTCATTTCAGGCAGCATGCCCTCCAGGCACTGTTCCTAAGGTATCTATCTCCCTGCTGAGTTTCTAAGGTCTACAGGGAGGTTTGTTTATCAGGAGATAAAGTAGTGACAGAAGTTGAACTTAAGGGTGAAAAAACAAGCTGGGGAAAAGCAGCAACAACAGCAGAGAAGAGGGCCTAGAGGAACAAAGGAAGAATCTGGGTTCTCTCTGCTCCCTGCCTCCTCTCATGCTTCCTACAGGACCTCCTTTCTGCTCTTCAGCTTCCCCTTTGCCCTCATGCCTTCCCCATTTCCTTCCTCTCTCTGGCTGTGCCTAGACTACATGCCTCTGTCGTCAGAGGCATGTAGATTAGACACATAGGCAAAGTCATATGAAGCGCGCTAGTCTGGACGCTCCCCTGTCGACATCAAAGCCCTTTGTCGGCAGCCTCGTTATTCCTCGTGGGATGAGGTTTACCGGGGCTGCCGACAAAGGGCTTTGATGTCGACAGGGGAGCGTCCAGACTAGCGCGCTGAGCGGACAAACAGCTGATCAGCTGTTTGTCGGCTCAGCGCGGCAGCCATGTAAATTTAAATGAAGCCGCAATCATTTAAATCGCGGCTTCATTTGACTTTGCCAAAACAACAAATCTACATGGCTCCGTCGACGGAGCCATGTAGTTTAGACGTACCCTCAGAGGCTACCAAACGAAGGCCTGCAGCCCCACTGGTTGCTTCCCCAGTGCTGGTTCTCCTCAGCTCCCACTACTTCTTCCCAGGCCAGCCTCTACCAAAGCAGACTGATATAAGGAGGAAGGGTCTCTTCTAGGGGTTGCTACAACAATACAAGAAGGAGAGGAAACAGCAGCTACCATCAAGCTTTGGAGCCAGTAGTACTGCTGAAGCGGCCAGCAGGAGAGGCATCTGCAGAACTCTCTGGGAGGAGGAAATGAAGGAACTGGACACCACATGCAGTGGAGGAGGAAATGAAGCAGCAGAAAATATCAAGCAATAAGTATTCCCGTACAGGGAAGGAGGAAGAGAGGAAAGATCAGTGGCAGAGCAACACCTACCAGGATGTGGAGACTGAGAGGAACACAGCAGATGGGAGGAAGGGGTGAAAATCCCTTGTTCAATAACACATACAGCCTGAGAACTGCCAGGAAGGTGGTGAGCTGCTATTACCGCTCCGCACAGAGTGCATGTGTGTTACATATCTTTCCTACCCTCCACCTGACACACTTGTTCTCATCCACCTGTTAGATCTTGTCTGTAGCTCCTAAGGACAGGGAAGGTCATTTTCTGATTGTACAATATGCGGCATAATGGCGCCCAAGCTGACAGAGGCCAGTAGGCACTGCCACATTGGTAGTTATTTGTCCTACTGCAGCCTTTGAGAGCCCCAGTTGTGGGTCTGGACCCCATCATGCCAAGTGCTGTACAAAAACAGAACCAAACGTTACACCCTGCCCCAGAGAGCTTACTGCTTAGATACTATTATACTTGTGGACTAAGAAGAGCAAAAGGAGATGGAGATCATAACTTTTACCATATCACCACAATAAAGACAGTTAAAATACAGACATTGTAATAATACTTTAACACCCAAGCGCTGCATGCACCCAAAGGGCAGCACTTTCAACAATCGTGAACAGGCAGGTGAGGTCCACTAGACCGACAATCCCCTTATGATGAATGGGGGGGAAGGAGAAATACCCTTTTCTGGTCATTCCAACCATTCAGTTAACTAAGTTCTTTCGCAGTAGTTAACTCTTGGGACCTAGTCCTAACTGTCTTGCCTGTAACGGTCAGACAGTGGGTCCTAAAGAGTCCCCAGGAATGCGAGGTAAGCAGCAGGTGAGTTGGGAGGAGGCCAGGAAAACAGAGTGGATAGAAACAGAGTGGATTTTTGTATCTGAAATCAGTGGCCTTGCTGTTCCTGATGTTGTGTAATCTGAGCAGAGCTGGAAGGACATGTGAGAAGAACAGGGAATGTTTAGTCAGATGTGATCAGATCATTTTATTTTATTTTGAGGTTTGCTGGTCTTCCTCATGTTGAGCACATGTGACTACCCCCTTACACTGTAACATTCCAAACTGAATGCCATGGAAGCAAATGTATGTGTTTTAAGCCGTTTTTATTTTGTTCAGTTGCTCTGACACACCTAGCAGCCAAGTAATGTTTCACAAAGTATGTTTTCTTTGTTTTCTTAATTAAAAAACAAAACAAAAAAAACTCCACACTTTTAAGACCATAATCTGATTCCTTTGTCCTAGAAGGTAGGAGGTTATGAGTGCACATGCCTAAGACTGCAAAGCCAAACACTAAGAAAAATTAGTTTTAAAGTTTGCTCCAGAGGGAAAGTTAAAAGATCTTGATGGTACCCTACAGGATGAAATTCCCAAATGCACCTTCTTGGGTTCTACAATGGAGTTTGCATGTGGGTAGTGGTGAGGGCAGCCATACCAATCTGTAACCTTTTTTTCATCTGAGGAAGTGGGTCTGGCCCACGAAAGCTCATCATCTAATAAACCATCTTGTTAGTCTTTAAAGTGCTACATTGTCCTGCATTTTGCTTCAGCTACCCCAGACTAACACGGCTACATCTCTATCACTATTCTATGTAACCTTGGGGAATTTTAACACAAGCTTTTAGTGACAAGGTATTTTTAAGGTCTCCTGTTTCCCACCTTCTGCACCCCAAGTGCCAGAGTGGGGAACAGCCTTACCAGCCTTTACTAACAGTAGTCGGTGCTTGGAGAGGCTGCGGGAACAGCAGCCCCAGTAAATATGCATCCCTGTGGGCCTTCTAAGAACTGTATCAGCCACTGGGTTACCTTTGCAAGGGCAGGAATAAATGCCCAGATGCCTGCTTTTTAAGAAGGATGGAGGCGGAGAAAATGTGTGAGGGGGGAGCATGTGGAATACAGGGCTTGCTATACAGCACATAGATTTTATTTCCCCAAACTTGTGTTTAATTTAAAAAGCATGCCAGGATTTGAAAGACATTGTCCACCACAAAATAATCATAGGGCAGATACATCACAAATAAACACACATTAGTGTGGCTAGAGCTCAACCCATGACATGCAGTGTGGTTTTCCAAATCATCTACAATAATATTGGAGTGTGGTTATCTGCAAGTGCTGCTTCAGGAAGACCCTGGAATAACAGTCTCCTGAATCTTGGTGGAACTGACAGCCCAGACGCTGCTAATGGGCCTTTCAGCTCACCATGCCAAGTCCTTCTGAAGGTCATTCTCTCCTGGCCAATTAAAGACGGGCACAACAGGAACAAATCCACCAGCATATACGGCAATTTAACCACTCCAACATAATTCTGGAGCATGCACGGAACAGCGTGAAATACGGAGCCTAAAGAATTAGGTGACTGGGAGTGGTCATTGTGCGTCTAAGGTCTGGTGTAATAGAGTTAAAAACAAAGTCTCCATGTTCGTTCAAACGTACGTGCAGTCGGGCATGCTTGCGGGTTAACCCAGGATGAAAAGGGGCTGGATGGATGATTACCTGTTGTGTTCACTTCCTCTGGGGCATCTGGCATTGGCCACAGTCGGAAGACATGATACTCAGCTAGACGGACATTTGGTCTGACCCAGTATGGTGGTTCTTATATAGGGAAGAAAAGACTCCTTCTCTGGGGGGTGCTAACACTACTCAGTTGGTTGTTGCAATTTTTCAAATAATTTTGATCCAGTCAGTCATTGGAAATAGTTAAAAAGCCGGATATAGTTTACTAGATGTCAGGGGACATAAACATAGGAACAATGGGGGTTGTATTCCTCACAGTAAAACCACATATCTGAACAGTTGCAGTTTACAACTAAATAATCCTTCGAAGCCAGGATTTCCCTGCCTTCATAACGGAGCCCCCTATGGTAAAATGAACCAAATCATGACCTCCCTGCATCCCCACCTTGTGTTGTGAAAGGCCTGCATGCCTGATTTTATACAATCCACAAGTGTCCTTCACACCCCACTTCCCTCAAAAAAAAAGGGGGATGTAGATCTTCATAATAGGATGTTTCCTCTCCTTTCTGATGTGCTTTGATGAGCAGAGAGATAGTAAGAAGCAAGGACAATAAAAATACCATTACTGGCATCTGAATTAGCAGCATCCATAAAATGGGCCTGCTCAACACCTCACAGCGATGGTTTCAGGCTCTCTGAAAACTCAGGCAGACACTGCACCCATTAGGGTCAGCGTTTGAAGGGTTTCTTCACCATCATAACAGACTTATTTCATAGAAGAAAAAAAACTCTGAGAGACTGTCTGTGCCCCATGCCCAGCAAGTCCTAAGCAGCAGCCCTTCTTCCCCAGTTTGGGGAACACACCTTCACTAAATAAAACCAAGTCTTGCATATGGGTGCAGCATATAGAAACACATTTACAAACAAATATTGTAGGTATGTTCTTAGAGACAGACCTAGTGCTGAGGGCACTAACAGCTCAGGTAAGGAAGTAGTGAGCCTTACAAATTGTAGCTAATCTTGACTTACATAAACAAGCAAGTTTGATAATATTAGACAAAAGTAGAGCTTTAATGATCGATATCAAGTTCTCCCCAAATGACAGCTGCTTCTTTTTATAGAAAAGTTAGTGAAACAGCATTTAAAGGTTAAAGTTAAGAAAGGATTGTGACTTTTTTGCTTCTAAATAATGCATAAATAAAGCCTGAAATATGTTTTCCCCCCCTACTTGTTTCTTTTTTAGCAGTTCAGGCCTTGTCAAGGTTTGGGAGACTCTTGCGCTGCTGGGGATTAAGTGCTATAATGACATTGCAAAAGACTGAAAGCTGAGCCATTAGGAAGGAAAGGATTTAAATCAGGCTGTTTAAAACCTAGTGATGTGGCAGATTCTCCCATCACTTGGGGTCTTAACATCACAAAGTATCATTAAAAATATTCTATAGTTCAAACGGGAGTTATGCATTTGATGCAGAAACTACTGGAGTATGTTTGCAGGACTGCAGAAGGTCAGATTAGACATGCACAATGGTTCCTTTTGGCACTAAAAGCTGTGAATCTATGAAACACTTTATCTTCTGTGTATTTTTGCTAATAACCTTTTAAGTTAGGTGTCTAGTTAACACAAAGGAAAACCAATGAATAGTCCTGGGGCTCCCTTAGCCTGGTCTATGTGAAGACCTTAGTCCAAAATCACGCTCCCCACAAACTCTGAATTAGTATATGGTGCGTCCACACTACCAAACCTGTTACTTCAGAATAACGGTCCACGGAATTCCAACTTTGCACTCTGGCTTTTTATCAGGAATGATGCTAATTCCAAACTTGTAAGTTTGAAATAACGTTAGTGTGGACGCTTCGATGCCACTAATTCAACCTATTTGGCCTCTGGGCACAGCTCCCCGGAGTGCTTTCTGGGGCTCCAAGTCCAAGGGAATGCATCCACATTAACAGAGCCTGCCTTGGACTAATGTTGATTCTTCCCCATAGTGAGACCATACAAGTTCGAATTTGTAACTTGGGGAGTTCTTAAGTCAAATTTGGTAATTTTGAAATAATTTCCTAGTGTAGATGTGGCCTTAGAGACTCACAAATAGATATAGATATTTGTGAGTCTCTAAGGTGCCACAGGACTACTCAATTTTAAAGTTACATATTAACATGGCTCCCACTCAGATTTTTAAACATACCACAGTTCTGAACATTTATGATAGCTCTACTTATGCCTTTCCTAAGGCTTGCGAGAACTCACAGTACACTCCTCCTGAGATTCCCAAAGAGTCTTCCGGAAAAGCCACGTAACAGAGCACTCAGCATTCCTGATATTCCTCCGGTAAAGTCAAGCAGAAAAAACCCCTCTCACTGAGTTCTTCTCATTTCAAGAGTTCTTTATATTAGGGATGTTAAATATCGGTTAATTGAATAGTTGATTAACCTCATGAATTCTTATCAGTTACTTAACTATTCTATAGTTCCCGGGGATGGGGATGGCAACCAGTGCATTCCAGCCCCACTCACAAGGAGCTCCCTGCCACTCCATGCTGCTGCCTCTGTATCAGAGGCAGCAGTGCAGGGTGCCAGGCGGGAGCTGATCTGCAAGGGGAGCCTGTTTAAAAACCAGCTCCCTTCACGGACCAGCTGCCTGTTGCCCTGCTCTGCTGCCTCTAATACAGAGCCAACAGTGTGGGGTGGCAGCAGCCCCTGCCCAGGGAGGGGTCTCAGCTCCCAGACACAGCACAAGCCAGAACTGAGCTGGTCTGCCTGTCCATCAGGCTCCTAATTAGAGGTGTGAAGGACTAGTCAACTAGTTGCTTCCCTCCCCCCCCCCCCCACTTGCTGCCTCTATCAGAAAGATGCAGCAAGGGGGTGGGGGAGAGGAAGGGGTACTTGAAAGTGGCAGCACTGTTTGAAGCCTGGGGCCAGACCCCGGGGTCTACATGGCACTGCCATTTTGAAAAGCTGCATGCAGCCCGCGGCCAGCTGGGGCATCCGCAAGCTGCACGGGGTGTTTCAAAGCAGCAGTGCCATGCAGAGCCTGGGGTCAGCAGGGGAGTCCCCAGCTGATCGCAGGCTCCACTCAATGCTTTCACTTTTGAAGTGGCGGCCTCCTCCGCACTTCAAAGGCAGGGGCACCCTATCAACTAATCGAATAGTCGATGCAAAATGCATCGACTATTCGATTAGTCAATTACCCAAAACTTAACATCCTTACTCCTAATGCACTTTAAATGCTGAGCCGCAGCAGGTATAGGTCCCAGACCCAGAGCAAGCCGGGACTGAGGAAGGCTACTGGACAGCCTGCTAAAAAAATTACTGGCGGGGGGGGAGGGGGGGAAAATGTGTGTAGTCTTTAGCACTAACCAATACACTTTTTTAAAAAAATCAATTAATCAACTACTCTATTACATCCCTATTTTATATATCATACAGAAGTGTAAAACAAAAAACAGATCTAATTTTCAATAAATGTCTGTCATGAAGGCAAGAATTTCATCCATAACATTCTCCCCAATGGCAATACGAAAGCAAAGATTAAAAAAAAATCCCAGCCAGGTCCTGAAAACCTAGAGCGCTGGATAGTGATATAAAGGAGTAGTCAACTAGTCAACTACCTATAAGCCTATGCTTTCTGGGACTCTGTTCACTGTTTGCTTTGTTATGCTGTATGTGATTCTACTGTCCTGTGCTGCTCTGTAGAGAGAGACAGAGAGAGAGAGAGAGAGAGAGAAAATGTAGCACCCAGTGAGGGATGGGGTCCTTGGGGGAGCCTATGCTTATTGGGTAGTCGAGTCGAGTACTCCTCACATTCCCCCGCTCCTTGCTGCCTCTATATATGAGGCAGCAAGATGGGGGGAGGAGGGAAGCAGGAGCCAGTGCTAAGGGAGCCGGGTTCACCACAGCACCGTCTCTGCAGTGCCACCCCATCCCCCACCCCCAGTGCCTCTATCAGAGGCGGGGAAGGAGGGGCTGCTGCCGTGAAGCACCCCGTCCGCAGCAACCCAGCTGGGCAGGCAGCCGGCTCCGTTCCGGCTTGCGCTGAGTGCAGGACAAAACCCTGCTGCAGCTGTGCAATTTAAAATGCAGTAGGAGGCGGGGGAACAGGCTGCCCAGCTCCTACTACCTTTTAAATTGCACAGCCGCAGTGGGGTTTGGTCCCACACCTGGTGTGAACTAATCCAGTAGCTGTTAAAAATCCTATCAACAACTTAATTAGTTAAATACCCACATTTTAACATCCCTAGTGCAGGAGCAGTAACACTGAAGGGTTCCTCCTGGGAATTGAGGGGTGTTTCAAGCAAGGGCCTGCGAGTCTGCAACCCCTTGGGAACAGCAGGGAGATGGCCGATACCCATCTCCTGAGGAGGGACAGTCGAGCTGTGAAAGGAGAGAAGGATGAAGATCGGAGGGTTCAGCAAGGCCCAGATAATTGCCCAGCTGAAAGAGAATGATTCCCCCATGGAGCTGGATCCAGTCCCAGCTGGGAGAAGCCAGACAGCTCCAGGGTCTGCACAACAACTGCAAGGGCCCAGCGCCAAGCTGCTGAGATAGAGGCTGCTCCTGCAGGACTGTGACATGGGGGGAAGGGGGGTTTGTGTTAAGGACAGAGCCAAGTCCTGACTGATGCTCTGGCACGGAAAGAGGAGCCTGAACTTCCCCAGGCCACTGGCTGAATGACCCTGCTCAGTTCGGTCTTGAAGGGGGGAGAGATGTGACGTAGGGAGGGACCGTGTTCACTGTTTGCTTTGTTCTGCTGTATGTGATTCTACAGTCCTATGATGCTCTGGAGAGAGAGAGACAGAGAGAGACAGAGAGAGAGAGTATTTGCATGCGTGCGCAGTGCCCAGTGAGGGATGGGATCCTTGGGGGAGTACTCCTGAGGGAAGGCACCCTTTACAGAACAGAGTTTGGTCTTATGTCATGCTAGATGTCGCAGAGGTGATGCCTATAGAAAACCTGGCAACTGTTAAGCAGTGGGTGTGCTGAGCCCCTTGCTGTCCAACTATTATTCGTTATGCTACTCCAGCTACCTTGTTGTCTCCCTCCTTATATTTAGATTGTCAACTCTTTGGAACAGGGACTGCCTTTTTGTTGTTTTTCTAATCTAGGATTACAGTACTAGGAGTGGCAACAATACAAATAACAACAGCGACAACAATAATAATAAACAAAGGTCCACTAAAGACACATATGAGAAAGCCTAAAGAAACTGTCCACTAAAAAAAAACCTCATGCCACACTTCTGAACATTTATGATAGCTCTGTTAAAGAAATTACACCTAAAATAATCCTGTTCAACTTATTCATAAATGATCTGGAGAAAGGGGTAAGCAGTGAGGTGGTAAAGTTTGCAGATGATACTAAACTGTTTAGGATAGTCAAGATAGAAGCAGACTGTGAAGAACTTCAAAAAGATCTCACCAGACTGAGTGATTGGGCAACAAAATGGCAAATGAAATTTAATGTGGATAAGTGTAAAGTAATGCACATCGGGAAAAATAACCTCAACTATACGTACAGTATGATGAGGGCTAATTTGGCTACGACAAATCAGGAAAGAGATCTTGGAGTTATCGTGGACAGTTCTCTGAAACTTCCACACAGTGTGCAGCAGCAGTCAAGAAGGCAAATAGGATGTTAGGAATTATTAAGAAAGGGATAGAAAATAAGACACAGAATATCTTACTGCGCTTGTATAAAACTATGGTACGCCCACATCTTGAATACTGTGTACAGATGTGGTCTTCTCACCTCAAAAAAGATATTTTGGCCTTGGAAAGGGTTCCGAAAAGGGCAACTAAAATGATTAGGGGTTTGGAACGGGTCCCATATGAGGAGAGGTTAAAGCGACTGGGACTTTTCATTTTAGAAGAGAGGAGACTAAGGGGGGATATGATAGAGGTATATAAAATCATGAGTGGTGTGGAGAGGGTGAATATAGAAAAGTTATTTATTAGTTCCTATAATAGAAGAACTAGAGGACACAAATGAAATTAATGGGGAGCAGGTTTAAAACTAATAAAAGAAAGTTCTTCTTCACACAGCGTGTAGTCAACCTGTGGAACTCCTTGCCAGAGGAGGCTGTGAAGGCTAGGACTATAATAGGGTATGTCTACACTACCCCGCTAGTTCGAACTAGCGGGGTAATGTATGCATACCGAACTTGCTAATGAAGCCCGGGATTTGAAAGTGGAACGAGGTGTACAGATAGTTCGAACTAGCTAGCTATTCCGAACTATCTAGCCCGTGCCGCGTGTAGCCGCGCGGCACGGGGTTCGCACTAGCCGGCTTTCAAAAATGGCGGCGCCGGCTTTATGCTAATGAAGCCCGGGAAATTCAAATCCCGGGCTTCATTAGCAAGTTCGGTATGCATACATTACCCCGCTAGTTCGAACTAGCGGAGTAGTGTAGACATACCCATAGAGTTTAAAGAAAAGCTAGATAATTTCATGGAGGCTAGGTCCATAAAAGGCTATTAGCCAGGGGATAAAATGGTGTCCCTGGCCTCTGTTTGTCAGAGGCTGTAGAAGGATGGCAGGAGACAAATCGCTTGATCATTGTCTTCGGTCCACCCCCTCTGGGGCACCTGGTGCTGGCCATTGTTGGCAGACAGGCTACTGGACTAGATGAACCTTTGGTCTGACCCAGTACGGCCATTTGTATGTTCTTATGTAAGATAACAAGAAGTGAAAGACTTTATAGAAAAAAATACTACAATGATAGCACCAAGATTGGGGGCTCATTGTTGAAATTACCTATTATTTCTTCAGTTCGGGAATGGCTGCATTGCAGCTGGAAGCATGCCTCCCAGCCCGGGTAAACAGACTTGTGCTAGCAGGGTGACACGGCGCGTTGGGTTTTCCCATTTCCTGCACCCCCATAATGGCACAGACAGACTCCACCGGCCAGTAGAACAGAGGAAGTTTATTGCTTCTCCAGGATACAGCACAGCACAGATGTAATCTGGTTACAGGGCAGGCCTAGGATGCCTCAGCCCCCGTTGAGATGGGGGAGCCTGGGCCCCTAAATCCCAGCCTGTTGCCTAGGCTGCTTCCTCCATGATACCAGCGAGAAACCTAACTCATTTCCAGCCCTGCCCCCAGCCAGGGCTCCACTCCCCTTCTTCCCACTGTTCCGCTCCCTGGGAGATAACTGGTCAGACAGGTTTGAAGCCCCCTTGCATAATGACTCATCCCCTGCCGTGCTGCAGCCAGCAGCCAGTGGAGGTCACTCACAATCCAAGCCTAGCAAACAGCAAGGTACCCACACTATGTCACAGCAGGGCTCCTGTTAAGCATGCTAAAAATGGTTGTGTGTGCCCACTACAGCGGCTGGAGCTAGCTACCTGATTGACCTCAGATGCAGAAGGCAAAGTGGGCTTGATCTCAGGGAGGCTACTAAAGCTTCCTCCAGTGCTGCAATGTTCACACAGCTATTTATAGAGAGCCGGCAGGAGCCCCACTAACACAGGTTTGTCTATCCAGGCTGGGAGACTCACCTCTATCTGCAGTGTAGACATACCCTCTGTTTGTGTGGAGTCAGCTCCTTTTACACATTTTAACCGGTCATTCTTTCTTTCCAAAGCCAGAAGTGAACAGATTATGGACTGACATCTTCCATTGGCCCTTTCCAAAGGACATGGTCCTCTTAATACCTCATCATTTTTTTAAAACATTACTCCGAATAATTCCAGGGACCAGATCCTACATCTGCCCCTAATTTCTTCTGCCAAGGAGCTGTGGTTTTGCAATTATGTTTTTCCTCTCTTTTTTTAAATAAAGCGTTTCTGCATGAAAGACCCACATCAAAAGGTACAGGAGAAACAGACAATGCATGAAAAGCTGCCAAACACACAGAAGAAATTGAAGGAAAGCAGTTGCAACTTCCAGCATGTTCCTGCAATTTAGCCACCTCATGCACTGTTATCCTTATGAGTGGAGGGGGGGCGCGAAGAGAAAGTCAGACTGTCCCTTTAAATGACTTCTCCACGCCCTGTTACACAATCTTTAAAACACATCAGCTGCTAGCCTCAAAACCGAAACAATAGATCGCATTTACCAGGCTTTCAAAGCAAAATGTTTACTGCAGAATTACAACCTTCTTTAAAAAAAATCTAGTCACTTTAGAGGCATTTGATAACTTTCATCACTGCACAGAAGCATACAAAGAATCTCCAAAAGCCTCACAACACAAACCTCCATATTTGACCATAAAGCTTTCAGATGAAGAACTGCTGCAATATTACAGACATAAATTACCAGATTAGTTTCCCCAATCTTCAAACCAGAGAAGAATTTAATCTACCATCTGCCTCCAAGCTCATCAGCTATCTATGCTATTCCATATTTCCCAAAGCGCATACTTCGGTTTATACCCATAGGAGACATGGCCCATTGATTTCTATGGAGCCAGCATTTCACCTATGTTCCTTTCTTATAGTGTTAAGTCAGGCAGACAAATAACACACATGGAAACTTGTTTCTATTTGTAGCATCCAACAGAGTCGCAACATGGAAAAGTTCCCTCTTTCTTTTCCTCTCTCACATACAGACATCAAAGATGGTACTTTAATTGCAACATTGAGACACTTAAACCTAATCCTCTCTTAATAAACACGGGTGCTGTCTTATTGCTTCATTACTCTCAAAGGATACTATGGTCCATGAATCTCTGACTCACTTGCAAGAATTTGCTTCTGGCAAACTGACTTCCACTGCCTCCCTTTGCCAAAAAAACAAGAACACAAGAGTACTAGTTTCCTGTGAGTCAGAAAAGGCTTTCCTCCTCACAGGGACAAACTGTAAAGTGAGGAGCACAAGGGGAAAGAGACCACAAAACAAAAATACGCAAAAGAATGCTTCCAAAACTTTTGGAAGAAAGCAGGAGTCTGATATAGCAAGACCACAAGGTAGGCCCAGGGGATATAGGAATACAGGTACCCACGGAAAGTCACTAAGATGCTTTTGAAAAATCCTCTCCATATATTTTCAAGTGCGGCCACTGTTTTTAGGTGCCCAAACAGAGACACCCTACATCTGTGTTTACAGAAGTCCCAAGCACCCCAGTATTCTCCATTGCAGTCACCCAAACTTTATGTCACCCCCAAAGCAGAAGCCACTTTGGCCTCACTCACAACCTAAATTGAGAAGTACAAACAATAGGAAGGGGGAGTAACAGTTTAAGTTTCTCCGTGGAATACTGAAAGGAAAGAGTACGTGATCGACTGAGCAAGTAGGCAGGAAGTGGGTGTGTAATCAAAGGAAGTTTCATAGCAGTCCGGTGGGAGATCTACAGAGATCTACTGCAGTGACTACTTGTTCCTTTTTCAGCATTGACTACAAGGAATCTCAATAATAAAGAGGAACATAAGAGAAAAGAGAAAAAAGTCATGGCAAAATCATCATAAAAGCCTTAAAAATAAAAAACAAAAACTACCTTTTCATGACACAAGATCTCCCTTCAAACCAGCTCTTAAAAGTGTGTATTCATAGAAAAGGCAAATTATTACAAGCTGGGCATTCAAAGCAACCTTCTAAAACTGCCAGGAAAGTAACTAACCTAGGTATAAAGCAACACACACCTTGAGGATTAAAATGAGACAAAACACGTCATCTGGTTATAAACAGGCGTCCACTATTCACTGCAGATGAGCAGGGGAGTAGAAGTTTTGCAAGGCTGATCAAGTTACAGTCCCCAAATCCAGCAGGTGTCATTCAATAGCACTGATCTATCACAAAAGCACAACTTCTACCATAAGAACTCCAGGATGGGAGTTAAGAGACCTGGGTTCTAGTCTCTGCTCTCTCACCAACCTGCTGCATCACTCTGGGCAAGACACTCCACTTCTGTGCCTCAGTTTCCTAAACTGCAAAATGGGACTAACGATACATTCCTTAGTAAAATGTGTTAGGTTGGTGGGGAAACATTATATGCTTTATGTATGAGCTACATACAATTAATAATTTTTGGAAGACAAAATGACATTGGCTACATCCCTCTAAGACTGGAATTCTGCTACCAGTCAAGTCTGCTTTCAATTTTCATATGTACCTGCCCAAACTGCCACCTGCTTATTAGTGAAAGAACATCTCTAAACACAACATTTAGTAAGAATGTGCACATCGCCGGTTTGGCTTTGAAAGTGGACTACTGCCTGCATACTTGCACATGCAGGCTAGGGATGTAAGCGGCTACTCAAGTACCTGGGTGGCTCTTACTACATTTAAAATGCAGAGCCGCAGCAGACCCGTAGCCAGCGCAAGCCGGCACTGCTCAGTCCCGGCTTACGCTGGCTTTGGGAGCTATACCCTCTGCATCTCTGTATTTTAAATGTAGTAGGAGCCAGGCTGTCTACACTCCCAGTTCCTACGACATTTCAACTGCAGAGCCCCACCAGGGGTAGTGAGCACCTTCCCTTATTGATTAATCATGTAGTCAAATTGTATCGACTAAACAATTAGCAAATTACCTATGTGTTAACATCCTTAATGCAAGCATGTTAGATGCAGAAAGTGCACAGGAAAGCAGGAAATGTAAACACCCAGGCTGTGTCTACACTGGGCCACATATTCCAGAAAATCAGCCGCTTTTCCGGAATAAGCTGCGAGCTGTCTACACTGGCCTGTGAATTTCTGGAAAAGCAACGATGCTCTACTGTACAAAATCAGCCGCTATTCTGGAAAAACTATTCTGCTCCCGCTCGGGCATAAGTCCTTATTCCGGAACACTGTTCCAGAAAAGGGCCAGTGTAGACAGCCCAGTAGTCTTTTCCGGAAAAAAGCCCTGATCGTGAAAATGACGATCGGGGCTCTTTTCCAGAAAAGCACGTCTACATTGGCCACAGACGCTTTTCCAGAAAAAGGGCTTTTCCGGAAAAGCAGCCTGCCAATGTAGACGCTCCTTTTCCGGAAAAACTGAAAACGGAATAGTATTCCGTTTTAAGCATTTCCGGAAATTCATGCCAGTGTAGACACAGCCCCACAGAGAGAAGCAATTGCTTTTTCATACACAGAGACCATTTCACTCAATAGACCTGGCCCATGCAATTAGTAATCAAGTGCTTACTCATACAAGATGAGCCCTTGCACAAGTGGCATAGTGGTGAAGTCTCGCTGAAAATGCTTCATACAAAACCAACCCAATGAGCTCCACTGGTGTTTTATAGTTCAAATACTGTTAAAAGTTACAATCAGCAATGGCCACAACTTACACAGGGATGTGATTATGAAAGCTGATGTCAAACCACACACTTCTTTATGAATTTTCTGTATTTGCTTGGGAAACTTGGACTCCTGCAGTCACTAAGCTTTCCATGCCACATACATGCAATATTTAGACTGAGAGGAATCTAATGTGGAAATGTCTAGTGACGTGTGAGAGGGAAAGCAGAGAATGAGAAAAACAAACACATTTCAGTTGTATGCTGCTTTTCATGGTTGCAGAACTCTAAGCTAGGACTGCTGGAGTGTAGCTCTACTCCCAGTTCTGCCCTGGCCATGCAAGACAACTTGTAAATCCCCAGTTTCTCCATCTGATTAGCAAGAATATAGTCCTTACCAACTGCAGGGCCTGTCTATGCGAAGGAGAAGATCGACGCTCACGTAGACTTGTAAATCAAACACTGAGGGCAGTCCCCAGTGGCATCTGGCACTTCTCATTCTGTGTGGAGTAAGGGAAGCTGACAGGAGCATGTGCTCCCATCAGCCTTCCACTGTGTGGATGCCACCATGACTCAGTTTAAGGTAAGGCAAAATGCGTAGCTGGAGTTGCACGCCTTAAAATCAACTTGCCTGGAGGGGCAAGCTGCTTGCATGAGCCGATATGTGCATGGAGCTGGCTTCCCACATATACCAGTTCCCGCCTCCCCTCCCCCCCATGATACAGAAGCAGCAAGGGGGGAGATGCGTGTAGTCAATTGGATTAACCAATAAGTCCAGGTTTATCGGTTAATGGGGTATTCGACCACACTATGATATCCCTACTGATTATATGAATGAGATATTGCAATCATGTTCAAAACAGAGGACAATGCAGTGCACTTCTATAGAGCATTTCAATGGAGTATCTCAAAGCTCTCTACGCATGCTAACTACCCAAGGCTCTCAATACCCCCGTAAATCAGATGAGGACTGCTTCTCCTACCAATGAAATGCAGGCACCGCTGGACAGCACTACGTGGCAGTTGAAATATTATCAATTTGGAGTGGTGGGAAGGAATTAGTTTTCTGTCTGGAAAAGTAACTTGCCTCCAATAGTTACATGTCCCATCAAAGATTAACATATTTGAAAGAAAACAATGGAAAATCCTATATTCTAATATATTTACTCTGTGTATAGACAAGTTTGCTGTTTCCCTTGCATAGTCAGTTTACTCCTTGCTGGGAAACCACTTATAAACATCAACAAGGGAGAAAAAAGCTCTTGGTATCTTATTTCAGAGAATGTATTTAAAAAAAAAAACACTCAGGACATGCTGAATTAAAGCACTTAAAAAAAATCAGATTAACAGGGTCCCTTTAAAAGAAGAGGAGAAGAATTCCACAGAAACTGCAGGAGGAGTTGAGAGGTAGATTTCAATTATCCAAAGTGGAACTGATTCCTAGGTTAAAACACTCTCACGAATTATAGTTCTTGCAGGAGTAACCACCAAAAATGGACAGGACCTCAGTTTTACCTAGATGACTGCACTCCTCAACAGCACAGCCTCTCACACTATCAGACAGAGCACCCCCTACTCATCAATGACAAGGTTTGCAAGATTACATTCATTTACTGTTGTTGAGAAAATGTTTCTCAAGTAAGATGCTTGGGCCATGAGTTTACACAGAAACCAAACTCTGATGTTTTATTACACATTAAATTCCCAGCTTTCACAATTTCCAAAATAACCTTCCTAACGTAACTGAGGCTGTATTGTGGGGTGTAAACTACCCCCAACACACACACTTCATTTTAATTCATTATTGATTTTGAAACCTAATGAGCATGCATAAATATCAATATTGCTAATCATTTCACTGCGGATCAGCTTAGCAGAAAAAAAAAGATAATGTACTTCAGTAATAGAGATGTAGCCGTGTTAGTCTGGTCTAGCTGAAACAAAAGACAGGACTATGTAGCACTTTAAAGACTAACAAGATGGTTTATTAGGTGATGAGCTTTCGTGGGCCAGACCTACAATTTGATCTGAGGAAGTGGGTCTGGCCCACGAAAGCTCATCACCTAATAAACCATCTTGTTAGTCTTTAAAGTGCTACATAGTCCTGTCTTGTGTTTCATAATGTACTTCAGTCCTTCATTACTGGACTTTAAACATACCTGAATCTACAGTAGGATAGCTAGTCGGCAAGACCGACAGTCAGTCGTGTCAACTTCACTTTGCTCCTGCTTAGGAAGGCAGAGAGCAAGGGCAGGTACTGGAGTTACAAGGGAAGGGCACCCAAAATTAGAGACTGGAGGAGAAAGTTAGATTAGTGGAGACTTGCCCATGCAGCAGCCAGAAGGATGGAAGAAGGTAATGGTAACGGAAACACTCCTCCCCAAAAACTAGGGATGTTAGAAAGTGGTTATTTTAATAATTGTGTAACTACTAAAGAATTCAGTGGTTCCATGATTATTTGATGCCCCGGGGGCAAGGCTGGCAGGCAGTGTGCTCCCAACTTCACTCTCGGGGAGCCCCCTGCTATCTTGTGCTGCTGACTCTGTAATCAGACTCACCGCAGACAGAGGCTGCTCCATTGGATGCTGGAGCAGCCTCTGCCCACAGGGAGCTGATACAGAGGTAGGAGCATGGGGCAGCAGGCAGGCTTCCTGCATGGCCTGCCTCCCCAGGTTGCTGCTTCTGTATCAAAGGCAGCAGCACAGAGTGACAGGCAGCTCCCCTGCATGCTCTTTATTGAAAACTTGGACCCAGCAGGATGGGACTAAGCCAGCCTGCTGGTCCAAGTTTTAAATGAAAAGCACAGAGTGGGGAGGGGGTGTTTTGCGGTTAATCGGAATAGTTAACCGATAAGCAATCGTTTATCGGTTAAACGGTTAGCCGGCTAGCTACTAACATTCCTGTCAACCCCTCCCCCAAATTGTGACAAGACAGATAGAAAGAGAGAGCGCAAGGAAAAGAGCTTGTTTTTCCCTTCCAGCAGTGTGAGCTGAGGAACAGACAGCAAGACAGAGTGCAACGAGATCACAGAACAGCATCTTGCTAGGAAGCCAGCCCCCTTCCTGCAACTGGCAGCGGGACTTAGTACCTTACTGCTGTCCCAGTCCATACTTGGTATCAATCTTCAGCTATAGCTACTACCTGGTACATTGTCAAGCTCTGCTCACCACTTTGTGCAACAACTTATAAATTCCCTACAAGATTCCCATCCAATTGGTGACCAGCCCAACCCTTCTTATCAAATAAACTTCAGTTTCAGGTGCAATAGCTGTGTATTTAACTGCTCTCACAGAGGCCTTACTGAATTCTGACCTTAGCCATATATCCGTGCATGGTCCAAGCAGAGCCAAAGCTGGCCCATGGGAGCTTGCATTCCAACGTAGAGTTTTAAATACAAACACAAGCTGAGTTCGTTCCCTAACGCACACACCATATTAGTACTTCAGCCAAGTGCCGCATGATCAGACCTCTCTACACAAGTTCTACAGAGGGCCTGGGGATATGAAATTCAGTTCATGGCTTCTGCTTCTGGGTCTCTACAGCTGAGATTTTGGATCCGGATGGAACCTTTCACAGTCCTTGGGGGGAGGGGAGGTTAAAAACATACTAATTTGTTTTAGATGACATGTTAAAACTATTTGCAGATGCCTAAAATCACAGTCAGAGCTGAAATCAACCCAATACATCATGCAAGAATCCCTCAGCCTATGTAGTCAAGTATCAGAGGGGTAGCCATGTTAGTCTGAATCTGCAAAAGTGATGAGGAATCCTGTGGCACTTTATAGACTAAGGCTGTGTATAGACTGGCAAGTTTTTCCGCAAAAGCAGTTGCTTTTGCGGAAAACCTTGCCAGCTGTCTACACTGCCCACTTAAATTTCCGCAAGAACACTGACGAACTCATGTAAGAAATCAGTGCTTCTTGCAGAAATACTATGCTGCTCCCATTCGGGCAAAAGTCCTTTTGCGCAAAAGCTTTTGCACAAAAGGGCCAGTGTAGACAGCTCAGATTTGTTTTACGCAAAAAAGCCCCAGTTGTGAAAATGGCGATCGGGGCTTTCTTGCACAAAACCGCGTCTAGATTGGCACGGATGCATTTCCACAAAAAGTGCTTTTGCGGAAAAGCGTCCGTGCCAATCTAGACGCTCTTTTCCGCAAATGCTTTTTCACGGAAAACTTTTCAGTTAAAAGCATTTGCGGAAAATCATGCCAGTCTAGATGTAGCCTAACAGATTTATTGGAGCATAAGCTTCCGTGAGCAAAGACTCACTTCATGCATCTGACGAAGTGGGTCTTTGCCCACGAAAGCTTTTGCTCCAATAAATCTGTTAGGGTATGTCTACACTACCATCCTAGCTCGAACTAGGGTGGTAATGTAGGCAACCGGAGTTGCAAATGAAGCCCGGGATTTGAATTTCACTAGGCTTCCTCGTGAAACGAGGAGTAATGGTAGTTCAGACTAGGCTTCCTAGTCTGAACTACCTAGTCCATGCCGCGTGTAGCCGCGCGGCATGGAGTCCGCACTAGCGGACATTTAAAAATGGCGGCGCCCGGCTTTATGCAAATGAAGCCTGGGAAATTCAAATCCCGGGCTTCATTTGCAACTCCAGTTGCCTACATTACCACCCTAGTTCGAACTAGGGTGGTAGTGTAGACAAACCCTTAGTCTATAAGATGCCAAAGGACTCCTCATCGCTTCAGCCCATGTAGGCTCTTTCCTAGCACTCAGCGACATTCTCAGCTGATGTAAGTGACATAGTCAATGCAGCTACTCGGTAACACCTCCCAAGACACACCACAGTTTTTAAGACCAGAAGGAACCACCAAATCATCTAACCTGCTGCTGCTGCTGCTGCCTTCAAAGCTGGCCTCCCAACCAGCAACCACAACTTTCCGGCTGCCCAGTTACAAAGGGGGAGGGCAACACCGCAGTCCCCACCTCCACAATAGCCTTGTGACACCCTTTTAGGTCAGGATCCCAATCTTGAGACCTACTGACTTACGGGTTTTATGTATTTATATTTTGAAATACATATTCGTGATGTACAACCACACTGTGAAATTTACCATTAAAATATTTGGAACTGTGAAATCCAAGATTTTTAATGTGCTATGATGGTGACATTTACAATAATGGACCGTGAATTAAGTTGGGCCTTACCTATAACCTATTCAAAAAGGCTCAAGTGGGCAAAAGGGAAGGGAGAGTTCCCCTGTATGTCAAAAATTGCATTACCTTGTTCTCAGAGGAAAAAAAGTTCCTGAATGCTTATGGATCAATGTCCTAACAGATAAAGCAAAAGATGGAATATTATTTGGTGTCTGCTACAGCCCAAATCACACTAGAGTATAAAATAACCAACTTCCTTAGCCACCTATCTGTGATGTGTAGGGAAAAAGTGTGTGATCATGGGGGACTTTAAATTGAGCAATATATACTGGAGGTCTCATGCTGCCAGTACAAAAATATCCATGAAATATCTAAACTTTATAGATGACAATTTCCTAAATAAAAAAATGTAGCTGCCAACATGGGGGAATTCTACTCAAGACCTTGTGTTAACAGATAAAAAGGAATTGATCACAGAACTAAAATTTAATGGTAGTGTAGGTACAAGTGATCATGACTTGCTCACATTTGGGCTGTGTCTACACTGGGCCACTTATTCTGGAAAATCAGCCACTTTTCCGGAATAAGCTGCGAGCAGTCTACACTGGCCCTTGAATTTCTGGAAAAGCAACGACTCTCTACTGTACAAAATCAGCCGCTATTCCGGAAAAACTATTCTGCTCCCGCTCGGGCATAAGTCCTTATTCCGGAACACTGTTCCGGAAAAGGGCCAGTGTAGACAGCCCAGTAGTCTTTTCCGGAAAAGCGCGTCTACATTGGCCACAGATGCTTTTCCGGAAAAAGGGCTTTTCCGGAAAAGCAGACTGCCAATGTAGATGCTCCTTTTCCGGAAAAACTGAAAACAGAATAGTATTCTGTTTTAAGCATTTCCGGAAATTCATGCCAGTGTAGACACAGCCTTGTAATGTCCAAACAGATTAAAGTTCAGACTAGTGATATGTAATAATATATACTCACTTTGTGTTTCGATAGTGGCAATTTTACAAAACTGAAACAGTTATGCACCACAACAGCTGGGAGGAAAAATTTAATCAGAAACATGTTAATTATATTTGGAAATAATTTAAGAACACCTTACCAGATGCCTATAAAGCCACAATTCCACAAATGAGGAAGAAGGCTATGCTGATTAAAAAATCAACTGGTTTAGAAGGGAAGTGAATACATCTGTAAAAAATAAAAAACAAGCATAACAAATGGAAGAAAAGGGAAGCTGATAGTAACGAACACAAATCAGAAGTCAACAATTGCAGAAAATTGAGAAAAGGAGCTAAGGGTATGTCTACACTACCCCCCTAGTTCGAACTAGAGGGGGTAATGTAGTCATACAGAGTTGCAAATGAAGCCCAGGATTTGAATTTCCCGGGCTTCATTTGCATAAAGCCAGCCGGAGCCATTTTTAAATGCCGGCTAGTTCGGACCCCGTGCCTCATTTGCTTCATTTGCAATCCCGGGCTTCATTTGCAACTCCGTATGACTACATTACCCCCCCCAGTTCGAACTGGGGAGTAGTGTAGACATACCCTAAGGTACATAAGAAAAAAACTGTATGACTAGCAAACTTAAAAACAATAAGAAGTTTTGGCATTATATTACAAACAAAAAGAATTCTGACAATAGTACTGGCCCATTGCTAGATGAAAATGTTAGAATTATCAATAACTGGAAGATTTACATGGTGTTGCTCAGGTCCTTAACTCAATCATTTTTGTTTTTTTTTCCACTTAAACCATTGCTCCGGGGTGGGGCAGGCAGGGTATGCAGGCTGTCATGGGAAGAGGGGACTACCCCAGCCATCTCTCACAGCAGCAGGTTGAGACCAGGTGAGCAGTTTCAGCAAGCACGGCCAGCAGAGGGGTGCATGACCCCTGGCTAGGGCAGGTCTAGGTTCATCTGCCCCCCATTGTCCTCAGACAGATTGAGGAATGGAGCAAACGGCACTTTCCCCTTGCTGCCTCACAAAGGGGAACAGCCAGCAATACGAAGGGGGGGAGGAGCTGCAGATCCCCACCCTCCCTATGGGATGCTGGGGGGCAGGGAGGCTCGGGATTGAGGGCACCCCAGCCAACACCCTTCACCTGCCTGGTGACTCTGTTTCTTTTCTGCATGGTTTTATGCATTCCCTTATGAATGGGAAGCTGTTCCAATCAAACACTTACCTTGCTTTAAGTTATGGTAAGAGGAAGCTATATACCAAATTTGGTGGTCCTAACTCTCACTGGAACAGACAGAGTCGCTCTCTCACAGACTCTCTCTCTCAAATATATAGTAGATAATGCAGAAAAGGCAGATGTAGTCAATAGATATTTCTGTCTTGTATTGGGGGGGGGAAACAGATGATAAAGTCCCATCATATAGTCAGAACTCTTTTTCCATTCCACTTGTGTCTCTAGAACAGTGATGCACAACCCATGGGTCGGTTGCAGCTGCCTTCCTGGGAGGGTCGCAGTGCTCGGATCCAGCCGGCCATTTTTCCTGGCTTCCCAGCTCAGGGCCTGACGTACACGAGGTGGAGGTGGGGGAGTGGCAGGAGAGCAGCACGACAATTAAAGGAGCTGCTTTCTTTTCTTTTTTTTGCTCAACCAATGGGGGTCGCGAATGAAAAAAGGTTGCGCACCACTGCTCTAGAGGATGTAAACAGAAGATACTAAAATAAGACACTTTAATATGAGCAGGTCCAGATAATGCGCATCCAAGAGCTTTAAGAGAACTGGATTAGGATCTTCCTGGTTCGCCTACAAATGTCTACACTGCATAACTTATTTCGATCTTATTTCAAAATAGCTTATTTCATAATTTGGCATTGTCTAAACAGCATCAAATTTCAAAACAATCCACTATTCCGAAATGCCCCTTAACCTCATTCCACGAGGAGTTTCAGGGATGTTGGAATAGCGAACCCGTTATATTTCGAAATAACGGGATTGCCATGAAGATGTGGGATAGCTATTTCAGGATACTCCGGTATCCTAAAATAGCGTTGAAATGTAAACGTAGTCATAATGTTGATTTTCCAATTCATCTTGAGGCACTGAGCAATCTCCAGAAAGCTGGAAGAAAGCTAATGTTGTGCCAACGTTTAAAAAGTGAAAACAGGATAACCTACGTTATGATAGGCCTGTTAGCCTTACATTGATAGAAGGCAAGATAATGGAGCACTTAACAAGGGACTAACGGGGGATAAAATCATTAATGTAAATCAACATGGGTTTATAGAAGACAGATCATCAAATTAACCTGATACCTTTTTTCTATGAGATTATATGTTTGATTAATAAAAATAATAGACATAATATATTTATACTTCTTTAGGCATTTGACCCAATGCTGCATGATATTTTGAATAAAAAACTGGAATGATATAAAATTAACATCACACACATTACATGGATTAAAAACTAACTGATAGGTCTCAAAATGTAACTGTAAAAAGGAATCATCATTGAGTGGGTCTGTTTCCTGTGGGATCCTACGCTACTGAATAGCTTTATTAATGATCTGTAAGAAAACAAATTAATCACTGATAAAGTTGCTGATAACACAAAAATTGGGCGAGTGGTAAACAATACAAAAAAGACAGATTACTGATTAAACAATCTGGATTGCTCAGCAAATTGGGTGCAAGCAAACAATATGTATTAAGGATTAAATGTAAATGTATGCATTTGGGAACAAAGAATGTAGGCTGGGGGGCTTATTACCTGGGAAGCAGTGACCCAAAGAGATTTGGGGGCTGGGGTGGATAATCATCTGAACATAAACTCTTTGACTGATGATGCTATGGCCTAAACTGCTAATGTGATCCTTGGGTGCATAAATTGGGCAATCTGGAGTAGAGAGGCTATTTTACCTCTGAATTTGGCACTGGTGTGATGCTCCTGGAGTCCTGTGCTCAGTTCTGGTGCCCAAAATTAATTCAACAAGGATGTTGATTAACTGGAGAGAGTTCAGGGGAGAGCCAGGAGAATGAGCAAAGAATTAGAAAAATGCTTTGTAGGACCAGACTGAAGGAGCTCAATCTATTTAGCTAACAGAGAAGATTGAAGAGATACTAGATTTCAGTTTGAAAGTAGAGACATGGGAACAAATCCTTACTAATTGGCTCGTCTGTCAAGCAGAGAAAGGTACAGAATAGAGACCTAACGAACAGAAAAACATTAGCCATGTAACGGATTAAAATACTATCGGTTACACGGTTAAACTTTTTAGGGGATGAAGCAATAAGGAGGGAAAGGTCATCGCCCCTCACAGCGGGCTCCCCTCCTCTCCCAAGGCGGGGTCTCGCTGTGCCCCTATCTGTGCAAATGGAAATAATGCTGTGCAAAGTGCAACCAAAAGTGCAAGTCATTGAGAACCCAAGGGGTTCTTCTTTCCTGCCTCTCCCAGACAGTAGGAAAGACGTTCTTGTACAGAAAGCATGGGACTGGGAGCCAGGGCATTCTGAGCTCTGGGCCAAGTCACCAGTCGTCTGTGCTTCTGCTTCGCCACCCCTAAAAGGCGGAGAATGAGCTGGAGGCCTGCGCAGAGAGCAGTGAGATGGTAGGGAGAGACATGCAGAGTCCTGCTACATTTTATTCTTCTTCCCCAAATCACATCTAGCCTCCCCCCTCGTACAAAGCCAGCACCCTGGAGGCTATAGCTGTTGGGACCCATCTCACCGCAGGCATTCCAGGGTCCTCGGGCAGCACCTCCCTCACCCCCAGCAGGGAGCCGAGGGCTCCGGGGGGGATGCAGGGGCACTCAGTGCCGGGCGGGAGCATCTCCGAAGCAGGGACAGAGGGTGGCAGACAGGAGAGAGCAGGACCCGGCGGTGCAGCTGTACGCGCCTCGCCTCTCACTGCAGCCGCCCACAGCTGCTGTGTCACTTCCCCGGGCCCTTGCGGGGCTGCGGGGCATTTGGCTCCCCCCAGGCTCCAAGTCTCCGGCTCTTGGCAGGGGGGAGCGGGAAGGAGGCGGCAGGCAGGGGGTCCCCCCAGCCACCCAGAAGTGCCAGAACCCAGGCAGCCGGGACCGCGCCCAAATCCGGTTCGGGCGGCGACAGCTCATTCATCCAGGCGCAGGTGGCAAGCACCCTGGGGGCAAGTTGTGCAGCAGGGGCTGGCTGGCTTCACCCCCCTTCTCCAATTCCTACAGCTTAGCCCGGATAACACACGAGGGCCGGGCCGAGAGAGAGGGCTTGGGGCGGGAAGGGGCTGACAAAAAGCCACCGAGGCGGCTCCAAATCCGCACCCAGAATTGCACTGCGTGTGCCGGCAGACTTGCAGCCAGAATTGCACTGCGTTTGCCGGCGGGCGAGCCAGGAACGCGGCGGCTGCGAATTGGGATCCACTTCCGAATCCCAGCGAACGCGCCCACATTCCATGAGGCAGCACTTCGATGTATTCATTCCTAAATAATGTCAGACGCGTAACAAGAGAAAGCCCAATGAGGATCGCTCTGTTCACACGCCGCTTAATTTTACGATACGAATAGGCTCCGAATGGAATGGAGAAAAACGAAGAGCTTTGCAGCACAATCTGAAGTCGCTTAATTCTAGGCACACACACACACACACACACTAAAGCAGTTGTGTGCAAGTGAAAGAGGAAAGGGTTACAATCCCCTCCCCCTCAAAAAAAAAAACACCCAAAAAATCCTATATCAGGAGAGAGACACAAGAACCCGAGGACGCATCATCAAACAACAACAACAAGCTTCTATCAATCAGACACGCTTCTGGAACAAACAGTATTATAGGAAACAATCGCCCCCCCCCATACATTGCTCCCGATTATAGGGGGGGGGGGCTCGTTTATCTAAGCATTCTTTCAATACAGCTCTCACCGCGCTCAAGCTACGTGCCTTCATCCCCCGAGTCTAGTGCCAGACGGATTCTGAGTGATGCCTCAACACAAACACCCCGTCCTGATAGATCCAGGAAGCCCAATTGACCATTCATGCTCCCCTACCCCACCACAGCCCGCAATGGGAGTTCCCCGACAGCGGGGGAAGGGAAGGGGGGAGATCGGTCTAGACAACATGCAATCAACACACATCCACGCAAGGATGCGGGGGGAGGGGGGAGAATCACATGGGAGAGGGATAAAAATGAAAGCAAAGTACATGCCGCTGTGGCCTAGGAAGAAGCAAGGAAACAGGACCCTGACTAATCACAGCGCTGGACACAAAGCCTCCAGTCTGCCCTTTTGAATTCGTAGGGGGGGGGGCGGGGGCGGCAAATTGCAACCAGCTGCACGCTGGCCTCCACTACTGCGACCCAATGCCGCAAAAGGAAGCTTCACAACAAAGGGAAAACACACCCCTCCCTGGAACACAAACATGACAGCGACAACATGGTTTGCAGCCCGCAGCTCTAAGCTCTTCCCTGCCACCAAAACACTGAACTGCCCTTTCGCCTGTGCTCCCAGCCTGAAAAACAGCTTGTCTGGCGCGGGGAAGACAGATGGAAAGAAGAAAAAAAAACAAGCTCCCAGACAGTTGCAATGGTGCGTGTGTTTTACAGTTCCCAGCTATTAGGTGGCTTTTTCCTGGCAATCTGCACAGACACACACAAAACAAGCACAATCCCCATACAAACCAACCACTCCCCAGCTAGAGATGATCTTGATTTACCTTGCTGGCCGTCCAAGGCTAGGGGAGAGCGTGGCCTGGCTGGGGGAAGGGGATCCTGATGTCAGATTCCTGCCTTTAGGTTCATGAGTCCTGCCTTGATGAAGGAGGTTTAACTGCCCAGTACACAGCAGGAGAAAAACCCGGCTCTGACACAGGCAAAGAGAATGCAGGAATGTGACGTCTCAGCTCCTCCTAAAGACCCACGTGTATAGACTTTAAAAGAAAGGGACACGCTCGGCATGCTGGGAAATGTAGTTCCACTCTTTATCCTCTGGTTCTGGACATGGGAGTTGCTCCCCATCTGGGTAGGAAGAGTTTGGTTTGTATCGCTTTCGAGGTCAAAGCCCATTTGAAGTGGAACAAGGAAATTCTCTTGCATTAAGGCTCCCATTCCTCCCCAACACACACACTCCTGAAAACTCCGCAAATAAAGCACTGAAGATCCATATACAAAAGGCAACAAACCTTCACTGGTCAAGAGAAACTGTAGTTAAATGGACTGTTTCAACTGTAGGATTCTTGGGACTGGGATCTAATCTCTTCTTCTTTCTTTGTAAGACATGCAAGCAAATGTGTAATGCAACATGTAATGTATACATAATTATCACTTATATTGTGTTACTGCTTTTGTGCTGTACGCTCATATCTCACTCCAAGAGTGCTTATACTTTGATAGCTTGTAAACTCTTTGAGGATGCCGCAGACCTGCCAAAAGGGTTGGGATGTGGGGGGAGAGAGGGGGTCAAAGGAGGCAGTTGCACTGGGGCCGGGCGATTCAAAGGAGTTTGGGGCTCCCGGCTGCCAGCACTGCTATTGTGGCTGTGGTAGCGGCTGGAGTCATGGGCCCTTTAAATCCCTGCTGGAGTGCCACACTGGGTCTGAGGTGTGTGGGAGGGGAGGGGCAGCATCCTAGTCCGGGCTGTGCTGAGAGTGGCTGCCCAGGCCCTGCCCCTTTCGTCTGAGGTCCCATACTTTCTGAGGGTGCAGAGCTGGGCCCCCCATACACCTTTCCTAGAGTCCTGGGGGACGAAGACTGTTTTTAGAGATTACTAATAATTATAACAGACTGCTTTAGTCTTTCGGGCAGAGACTATCTTACTAAAAGGCCAGCACTTTTTCCATACAATAACAACAGTATAGAACGCAACACTTCCAAAAACACTTTGCATGCCGTGATTGGTGCAGCATGGTGTCACGGCGTGTTGAGGTCTCCCCAACTTCTGCACCCCCGTAGTGGCACGAACAGACTCCGCCAGCCAGTAGAATAGAGGGAGTTTATTGCTTCTCCAGGGTAAAGCACAACATAGATGTAATCTGATCACAGTAACCAGGGCTAGGAGGCCTCAACCTCCCCCCTTGAGATGGGGGGAGACCGGGTCCCCTTCAAATCTAGGCCCCTCCCTAGTCTGTTCTCCTCCTGCTTCCCCAACCCCAACTGCCTCCCTCCCAGGCCCTGCCCCCCAGCCAGGTGTTGGTCTCTGCCTTCCTCCCTTTGTCTCTCTCCCTGGGAGGCTGAGCCTGGGTTCATACACATTTGGGAGAGTCAGTGAGAATCTCACATCACAGCACAGGGGGTGGGGGGAGCACCGGGTTACAGAGCAGACAGCACCCCCACTACGCCACACATGGATACTAAGGGACCTGCCCAAGGTCACAGAAGAAATCAGTGGCAAAGCCAAGCCAGCCCCTCTTTCACAACTTTGCCCTTCAGGTGTAGCGCTGAGTATAGGTAGACCAAACCTGTGATTTTAGGCATTGTTAGAAGTGGAGAGCCAACCCCAGCTGCTGCTGCTTATGGCTAGAGGTCATAGAAGCTCAGCAGAGGAGCTATCTCAAAGTTGTTACCAGCTGGTAGGGAGCCTGCAGTTGCTCAAGTACAGGGCTGGCAGCAGACTTCACTGGTCCTTGAAAAATATGCAGGGGCAGAGTCTTGGCTCTGGGCCCCAAGGAAGGGGCAGAGCCTCAGGAAGAAGTGGGGGTTAGGGACAGCCAGCTCTCAGCACTGTCTGGACTACACTGTGTGGGGTCCAGTGGTAATGTAAAGGGCCCAGAGTTTTGGGTCCTTTTAAATCACTGGGCCCCAGAGCAACCCCTTTAGTCCCCTTCCCCCTGTTGGCAACTCTGCTCAATTGCTACCAGCAGTAGCCTTGGCAATTATGCCTCCTATTGTGAACTTGGTTTGGCCTCCCAAAATGGGTGTGATAGGTAACAGTCAGTACTATAACCTGTCCTGTGGCACAATGGAGAGGTGGTATTCCATCTTTCAGCCAATTGGGGACGCAGCTGATAAGTGGGACAGTTACAGCACAACACAACCCTTTTGACTTCAATTGGGGTCTGTCATTAAGGAATCAATAGCTGGGTCACAGCCTAACTTTTTGTACCTTTATCTCCCATCTTTAAAATATGGCATAACACTACTCCCTTTCTTCCACCTTCTGCCTCTCTTGTCTCTGTAGAGAGCAAGCCCTTTGAGGCAAAGGCCCTCTCCTAGTATATGTTTGGACAGGGCCTAGATAAAAACAGGCCCTGCGTTCAGCTAGGGTTGGTATGCACTGCCCTGATGTAAACAACAGTATTGGCTTACAATAATACATTGGGCAATAGCAACTAAAACATTTTAAAACAAAGTCACTTTATTTTTATTTAATTATAATTAAAATAATTAATATACAAAACATTTTAAATTAAAAAACAGAACTTACGCTTTTTCAGATGTTCAGATGAATTTTACATATTCTTTGGCCCTACTTTAAACAGCTTTGAAATGTTTTCTTAGGCATTCAAATCCATTCTCTTTCTGCCCTCCCTCTGATTTTCTAGATGACTGTTTACCATCTGATTGTTCCTTTCTTAGTTATATTTAAGACACTTTAAACTTTTCTTACTTTGCAGTTCTCTTTAACATGCACCTGAATAAATATATAAAGCTAGCAAACATAAAAGTCTCTTTCAGGAAGAATTGACACCATACATGAACTCATCTAGCTGGCCTTTAAAAATAATAATTTTATTTGAGAGTGAAATTGGATTCAAAAGATTTCTCCCTGCTGTGCTTTATTTTTGACCATATTGTACATAGCCTTTCCTAGGCATGTTGCCATGACAACCTTAGATTCACCGGCGGGTGTCTATAAATCGGCGAAGTCATTGTTAATTTAGTTCTGGATTTTTAGTTTAGTGTTTTAGGCAAGAAGAACTGCTCAGATTTTAATATATTTGTCCAAAATCAGTTTAATTATTAAGCCATCACCAGAAGCATCATTTGGTTGAAAACTGAGTTGGCATTTATCTTGTTAAGAGGGAGCTCATTGAAGTGGACAATGACTGTACCCAAGATCCTATATTCACAGGCCATTATACCGGCTATAGTGGAACACCAACAGACCGTGATTGTCAGCAGCTGGGATCAGACCTGGAACCTCTGTAGCTTAATGCATTAGCCTCTACAGCATGAGCTAAAAGACACATGCCACTGAGACAACACTCTAATGGACTCATTAATCTCTAGCTCAGTGGTTCTCAAACATTTGTATTGGTGACCTCTTTCATACAGCAAGCCTATGAGTTTGACCCTCCCTTTTTTATATTTAGCACTATTTTAAATGCTGTAGGCAAAGCAACGTTTGAGGGTGGAGGCTGACAGCTTGTGACCATCACATAAAAAACCTGGTGACTCCCTAGGGGGTCATGCCTCCCAGTTTGAGAACCTCAGCTAGCTGCCACTAGAGGGGGACAGAGTGCCAAATCAGCTGTTACGGTTATGAGTTACAATAGCATTCATAGCCTTCAGCTCTACAAATCAAACATCAGGAATGGTAACACACGTAAACCTGCAGTGGAACATTTTAACCTACCTGGACATGCAATAATGGATTTGCAAGTAGCTCATGATCCTATATGTTTGTTAGTCCCTACGTGCCACAGGACCATTCGTTGTTTATAAAAATCCAAGAGTAGACAAGGCAAGTGTGTTTTTAACTTGTGTTATCTAGTTGAGGTAAACTCTAGATTGTGGTGGTGGTTGTTACAAATACAACTTTTTTCCTAGTTAAAGACAACGTCTCAACAGCTTCTACTTAGTTACATGCCTAAATGTGGATTTAGGAGTCTTTTTGTAGTCTTCCCATTTTGATAATCATGAGCCACACAAGTAGCTTTATTGGCATGAGCAGTTTTGTTGAGTTCATTGGGACAGTTAGTCACTTGCATGAGTATGTGCAGAGTCAAGACTTAAAGCAGAACCCACGACAGCTAAGATGGCAGAAGGATCCTATGCATACCTCAGCTTTGTAATATTACTGTCTTGACATGGCTAGAACACAATTCAGTCTGGCCTGCACAGGCAAAACCAAACTGTGTCATAACGTGATTTGGGACACAACTGTGTTGTGGATGGGTTCCCTACCATCTAGTGAAATCAAGGCCCTATTCAACATTTATGTGAAATTGCTTGGAGATATCAAAATGCCAGGGGCTACTATACTATACTATAGCTCAACCACATCCATCTCAGAGACTGCTGAATCTTGGCTGTTCCAGTGTCTGAAGGAAATGTACCCGGATGCAAGGAAGCTGATACAAGTTAAACCCAGGGAAGATCATAGAATCATAGAATAATAGGACTGGAAGGGACCTCGAGAGGTCATCGAGTCCAGCCCCCCGCCCTCAAGGCAGGATCAAGCTCCGTCTACACCATCCCTGACAGATGTCTATCTAACCTGTTCTTAAATATCTCCAGAGAGGGAGATTCCACCACCTCCCTTGGCAATTTATTCCAATATTTGACCACCCTGACAGTTAGGAATTTTTTCCTAATGTCCAATCTAAACCTCCCCTGCTGCACTTTAAGCCCATTACTCCTTGTCCTGTCCTCAGAAACCAAGAGGAACAAATTTTCGCCTTCCTCCTTGTGACACCCTTTTAGATATTTGAAAACCGCTATCATGTCCCCCCTTAATCTTCTTTTTTCCAAACTAAACAAGCCCAGTTCATGAAGCCTGGCTTCATAGGTCATGTTCTCTAGACCTTTAATCATTCTTGTCGCTCTTCTCTGTACCCTTTCCAATTTCTCCACATCTTTCTTGAAATGTGGCGCCCAGAACTGGACACAGTACTCCAGCTGAGGCCTAACTAGTGCAGAATAGAGCGGCAGAATGACTTCACGAGTTTTGCTTACAACACACCTGTTGATACAACCTAGAATCATATTTGCTTTTTTTGCAACAGCATCACACTGTTGACTCATATTCAACTTGTGGTCCACTATGACCCCTAGATCCCTTTCCGCCATGCTCCTTCCTAGACAGTCGCTTCCCATCTTGTATGTATGGAACTGATTGTTCCTTCCTAAGTGGAGCACTTTGCATTTCTCTTTATTAAACCTCATCCTGTTTACCTCTGACCATTTCTCTAACTTGCTAAGGTCATTTTGAATTATGTCCCTATCCTCCAAAGAAGTCGCAACCCCACCCAGTTTGGTATCATCTGCAAACTTAATAAGAGTACTCTCTATCCCAATATCTACATCATTGATGAAGATATTGAACAGTACGGGTCCCAAAACAGACCCTTGAGGAACTCCACTTGTTATCCCTTTCCAGCAGGATTTAGAACCGTTAACAACAACTCTCTGACTACGGTTATCCAGCCAATTATGCACCCACCTTATCGTGGCCCTATCTAAGTTATATTTGCCTAGTTTATCAATAAGAATATCATGCGAGACCGTATCAAATGCCTTACTAAAGTCTAGGTATATGACATCCACCGCTTCTCCCTTATCCACAAGGCTCGTTATCTTATCAAAGAAAGCTATCAGATTAGTTTGGCATGACTTGTTCTTCACAAACCCATGCTGGCTATTCCCTATCACTTTATTACTTTCCAAGTGTTTGCATACGATTTCCTTAATTACCTGCTCCATTATCTTCCCTGGGACAGACGTTAAACTGACCGGTCTATAATTTCCTGGGTTGTTCTTATTCCCCTTTTTATAGATGGGCACAATATTTGCCCTTTTCCAGTCTTCTGGAATCTCCCCTGTCTGCCATGATTTTTCAAAGATCATAGCTAAAGGCTCAGATACCTCCTCTATCAGCTCCTTGAGTATCCTGGGATGCATTTCATCAGGACCTGGTGACTTGCTGACATCTAACTTTCCTAAGTGATTTTTAACTTGTTCTTTGTGTATCCTATCTTCTAAACTTACCCTCTCTCTGCTTGTATTCACTACGTTAGGCACACCTCCAGACTTCTCGGTGAAGACCGAAACAAAGAAGTCATTGAGCATCTCCGCCATTTCCAAGTTCCCTGTTACTGCTTCTCCCTCCTCGCTAAGCAGTGGGCCTACCCTGTCCTTGGTCTTCCTCTTGCTTTTAATGTATTTATAAAAGGTCTTCTTGTTTCCCTTTATGCCTGTAGCTAGTTTGATCTCATTTTGTGCCTTTGCCTTTCTAATCTTGCCCCTGCATTCCCGTGTTGCTTGCCTATATTCATCCTTTGTTAGTTGTCCTAGTTTCCATTTTTTATATGACTCCTTTTTTATTTTGAGATCATGCAAGATCTCCTTGTTAAGCCAAGCTGGTCTTTTGCCATATTTTCTATCTTTCCTACACAGCGGAATTGTTTGCTTTTGGGCCCTTAACAACGTCCCTTTGAAATACTTCCAACTCTCCTCAGTTGTTTTTCCCTTCAGACTTGCTTCCCATGGGACCTTACCTACAAGTTCTCTGAGCTTATCAAAATCTGCCTTCCTGAAATCCATAACCTCAATTATGCTGGTCTCCCTTCTACCTTTCCTTAAGATCATGAACTCTATTATTTCGTGATCACTGTCCCCTATACTGTCTTCCACTTTCAAGTTCTCAACTAGTTCCTCCCTATTTGTTAAAACCAAATCCAGAACAGCTTCTCCTCTGGTAGCTTTTTCAACCTTCTGAAACAGAAAGTTGTCTCCAATGCAGTCCAGAAACTTATTGGATAGCCTGTGCCTCGCTGTGTTAGTTTCCCAACATATGTCTGGATAGTTGAAGTCCCCCATCACCACCAAATCTTGGGCTTTGGATAGTTTTGTTAATTGTTTAAAAAAGGCCTCATCCATCTCTTCCACCTGGCTAGGTGGCCTGTAGTAGACTCCTAGCATGATATCACCCTCGTTTTTTACCCCTTTTAGCTTAACCCAGAGACTCTCTACACAGCTATCTCCTACGTTCATCTCCACTTCAGTCCAAGTGTGTACATTTTTAATATACAAGGCAACCCCTCCTCCCTTTTTTTTTTTTTTTTTTTTTTTTTGATGGAGGTTTCTATTCATTATTTACAGTATATAATGCACAATTGTAAGGAACTTCAATTTCCATTAATACCAGTGGAACTACAGTTAAGAAAAGGGGCACCATCTACTTCATAAGACTGGAAAAAAACATACTTGAATAGTCATTTTATCTTGTGCATTTGAAGCTTGCCAGGACTATCTCCTTGGTGATGTTCTTTTCATAGTCGATCCTGGCAGTGGGGAGATGACATCTTTAAAGGAACTGTAAGCTGTTGCTTAGTCTTGTCAGGCCCTTAGCAAGACACAAAGCAACATGTACTTTTGCTGGCTGCTACTGCACTGTCACAACGTTAGGGAGGGGGGAGCTGGAAGATCCCATCATGGTAAACATTATTTGTGAAAAGCAGAACATGGGGAGTTCCTGGTCCTCTTATCTCCATGGAAAAGGGGCCATGGCTGTTTCACATACCATGTGCTGCTGGGTACTAATATGAGCTGACTCCATGCTTGTTTAACTGAAGTGGCTCTTTAGTACAGCAGCTATATACTTGCATTGAGCAGTTAAGTATTATGGTGAAAGATACTATAGAAAAACTTGAAAGCCCAAGAGATCATTAATCCAGTTGGTTTGTAGTTTATTGGAAGCTGTATGGAGGAAATAAAAGATTTCCTGTAAAAAACCAAGACTGGAGACAGAGGACTTCTCTGTTCCTCTTAAACCCCCAACAGAACTTCACCAAGTGGCTCTGCCCTCCTCTTTCCTTCAGTCAGGACTGGTTAGAATACCCATCGTGAGTTTGTTCACATCACGGATTAAGAGAACATTGTGCACATGTGCACAATAGTCCACCTGTCGCTGCCAGTGCAAATCACGAATGGTAAGTTAGCCTTCCGGTGCCAATGATACAGATGGAGGAACTGTGGCATAGAAGGGTGCTGTGACTTGCCCAGGGTTACACAAGAAGTTTCTGGCATGAGAATAGAACCAAGGCCTCTTGCCAAACAGTCTTGAGTGTGACCTTCCATATGATCCCTCTGCACATTAATCAAGCTTCAGAAAGGGCCACTCCCAGGCAAAGACTGAATTACGCTGGTGAGAGGAAATGATGGCACAGCCTCACTTTGGAAATGTGATGCACAGGGGCAGAGCTACATGCTCCATTTTAAATGTATTTTTAGAAGGACATTTGCATCCAGGGTGATGGATGGTGCCAGGACTATTTTCAAGCCAGTACTGGATTCACTGGCACAGGGTCAAAGCCTGAAATAGAGGATGGGTCTGTTCTCCTGAAGAGCCAACTCTCTCCAAGCTGTCATGCTGGCATGATTCTAATTTAATTTCTGATAACGCTGGCTTTTGCAAATCCTCTCTTGCAATTGTTGTCGTCCTCACTCATGAAAATTGAGTATTACACTTATCAGCTTTAGTACTCTTAGCACAAATCCCTGAAGAGAGAGACACTTGATTTCCTTCCACTACAAACTTAGCTGGTCAGTTAAAAGGACTCACTTTGTTCTGCAATAGCATTTGAAGTTTGACACGCACACATCCGTAAGGCTTTTTGCGCTGTGCTTTCCACTGATGCAGAGAGACTAGTTATTGTCTAAATGGGGAGAACTAGTTATTGTCTAAATGGGGAGAATGCTGTCCCCGACGCTGTCCCAGACAATTCGACACGAACCAAGACGAGAACTAGGATACGTCATCCATGGTCAACTGACCGACGGAGGCCAACAACAAGGGGAGAACTAACTGTGTGCTAGGGGATCGCTGCAAGAAGCAGATGATGGAAGGTCACAGGAATTCTACAGTCAATCAGATCAGACCAAAGGCCTAGTTAGGCAAGAATCCTGCAAGCAAAGATATGGCTTCTCTCCTGGGATAAAACAGCTCCATGAGCACATTTCTCATATCCCCATTCAGGTAAAGCTCCCAACAAAATCGCCGAGCATTTAGCTTGAATGAGGACTGCTCCTCTCTTTTAATACGAGTGAGTGACTGTGGACCTGCTTCTGCTCTCCCTCCCACCGAAAGCCCACTGGAACCGACAGCAGTTAGCGACAGGAATGCCAGGAAATGGTATGATGTTCAATCAGCGTGCAGCTGGTGCAAGAGCAGAACGTTGTTGTAAGAATGAAGGCTTCTGCTCTGTTTCACTGTGATTTTGATGGAGGAAACAGGCTGAAAGAGAAGACTACTAAGGCTGTTCCCAATCAGGCAGAAGTGCCAGGGAACTGAAATCATACCAGGTATAAATCAGAGGGCCATAACAGCACTTTAGCTTTCTGAAGCATTACTGTTCCTACGATGCCTGGCACTTGCCATATTCTTTCCTTGCAAGTTTTGAGTATGTTCCGCTTAGCCTAAGCTCTCTGTGCCTAGGCCGAGAGACTACAGCCTACAGCGTTCTCCCAGGCTGTGTCTAGGCTGGCCAGTTTTTCCGGAAAATCAGCCGCTTTTCCGGAAAAACTTGCCAGCTGTCTACACTGGCCGCTTGAATTTCCGCAAAAGCACTGACTTCCTACTGTAAGAAATCAGTGCTCTTTGCGGAAATACTATGCTGCTCCCGTTCGGGCAAAAGTCCCTTTTGCGCAAAAGGGACAGTGTAGACAGCTGAGATTTGTTTTCTGCAAAAATGCCCCGATCGCGAAAATGGCGATTGGGGCTTTTTTGCGGAAAAGCGCGTCTTGATTGGCACGGGCGCTTTTCCGCAAAAAGTGCTTTTGCGGAAAAGCGTCCGTACCAATCTAGACGCGCTTTTCCGAAAATGCTTTTAACGGAAAACTTTTCTGTTAAAAGCATTTCCAGAAAATCATGCCAGTCTAGACGTAGCCCCAGTGTTACTGCTGGCCACTTAACCCCTTTCCTCTCTAGGGTGGGGACTTTAATGTGGTAGTGCCCGTGGGATCATAAAATTTCGTGGGCACAGCCCACTTCTTCAGATGACCAGAGTTTTGGAAGTCTGGAACCAAGATTGAATAAGGGAAAGGGGGAGGGAAGGGGGAAGAAAAAAAAATTGGAAGGGTGGGGGGAAGAGGACATTGGATAGATAAGTTTCAAAGGGATAGCCCAGACAATCTGTAAAAAGAAAAACTCAAAAAACAACAAATAGTCTATTAGCATCTTAAAGACTAAATAGTTAAGAGGCTAATAATAACCATTAGTTTGCACTAGGAAAGGAAGAGTACTAACACCAGATTCTACACAGACATCAAGAACCATTGGCACCTTCATTGTTTGGTTGATTGATAATGTGCGAGCCATCTGATATCCCGATTTAGACCATTTGCACAAGAATTAAACTCGAGAATGAAGTGGAGTTCCAATCCTTCTCTGTGTATTTGGCTTGTGGAATTGGTCTGAAACAAAACAGCAAATTGTAGATCCCTTAATGAGTGTCCAGGCAGGTTAAAGTACGAGGTATTTATATCTCAGTCATTGTTTCATTTCCTGTTCCTCCTTTGACTGAGTTCCATGCCATCAGGATACTATCAAACAGGTAAACTGAGGTGCACATGATGTTCCTAACAAATTCATACAGCTCTCTCCCTTGTAATACCAAGACATTTCATAGCCTGTTCCCTTAGCAGCTAGTTTTGGACAAATGTCAAAGGCCCACACTGCATGCTCGCTTTACTGTACATGGAGTAGACTTTGGAAATGAATAGGAATTGTTTGTTTTTATTTTTAACTCAAGTAACTTGAAACTGGACTTGGCAATGCTGTCTAGAACATAGTGCAGGGAACAATCCTGCATTGGCAGAGGGACAGACTTATGACCAAATCGGTCTCGTGAGTTTTTACAGACTATTCCACATGGTCTTTTCTTTGGACAGACCGTAACTGACAGGCAGGAAGGCTCCACTCTGTTCCTCTGAGGAAGTGGATTTATACATGAAAGCTCATGATACTATATATATTTGTTAGTCTCTAAGGCTACGTCTAGACTGCAAGCCTCTTTCGAAAGAGGCTTTTTCGAAAGATACTTTCGAAAAAGCCTCTTTCAAAAAAGAGCATCTAGACTGAAACCAGTACTTTCGAAAAACCAAGACGCTTTTTCGAAAAAGAGCACCCAGGCAGTCTGGATGCTCTCTTTTGAAAAAGCACAGTTTGCATGACATAGTGCCTTTTTTCGAAAGAGCACTTTCAAAAAAAGGCGTTATTCCTCGTGAAATGAGGAGTACCACCATTGAAAGAAAAGCCACATTCTTTCGATTTAATTTCGAAAGAACGCGGCTGTAGTCTAGACGCAGGTGAAGTTTTTTCGAAAAAAGGCTACTTTTTTCGAAAAAACCCTGCAGTCTAGACACAGCCTAAGGTACTACAGGACTATTCTTTTTTAAAAGTTACAGACTAACACAGCTATCCCTCTGAAAGGCATGGGCTATTGCATCCAATCCCAGTTGTGGCTGTGACACCTCTCCTCGTTATCGTATGGGTGAAATACACAAGTATCCCCTGTCCTAATATTTCACTCATCTTTCATTCCCTCTTCTTTCATTATCTTTTGTTTCCTCTTCCACCGCCACCAACTGCTCTACCACTGAGAAAAGTCAATTAATTCCACGTGCCTGCCACACCTATGTGAGCCCTGTGAGTTCACTGCTATCTCCCACTTGATGTAGGAGCATACAGACTCCCATTCATAGGAAAGTTCTCGGTGCACATTGCCGGGAGAATAGCACCCCTCCTCCTACTGAGGACTGGTTGTTTTTCGAAGCCACTGACACTGAAAATGCAGCAGAGGAATTTGCAGGTTTAAGAGGGCTCCAAATCAAATGCAATGCACAGCAGCAAAAATAGAAATGTGGTTGGCTATTTGTCTCCAGCTCTCCTGCCAGTATGACAAGTGGAGAGAGTTTGTCCTGAACCTCCTTATTTCCCCTGTGGAATAAAATAAATCTCATCCAACCTGAGTGTGAAAATATCTATTTAAAAATGTGTCAGTAGAACCTGCCTTCATCCCTTCAGAAGGGCTGAGATGAAAACAGTTCTGTTGCTATTGGTCTGCTTATTGTACCTACATTCACAATCAGAAACCATTTGAACTGGAAATACAGGGCTTAGTTCCCTGTGCTCCTGCCCCACTGCAAAGTCCCTGGGCCCAATCTTCAGGTGTGTGAACACATGGGGTGCGTCTAGACTGGCAAAATTTTGCGCAAAAGCGTCAACTTTTGCGCAAAAACTTGTCAGCTGTCTACACTGGCCACTTGAATTTGCGCAACAGTACTGACTTTGTAATGTACAAAATCAGTGCTTCTTGCACAAATACTTTCACGCTCTTGCTCGGGAAATAGCCCTCTTGCGCAAGAATACTTGCACAAGAGGGCCAGTGTAGACAGGGAAGAACTGTTTTGCGCAAAAAAGCCCCGATGGCTAAAATGGCGATCGGGGCTTTCTTGCATAAAATCATGTCTAGACTGGCCACAGATTCTTTTGCGCAAAAGCACTTTTTGTGCAAAAGCATCCGTGCCAATCTAGACGCGCTTTTGCGGAAATACCTTTAACAGAAAAACTTTTCCATTAAAAGTATTTCCGCAAAATCATGCCAGTCTAGATGCAGCCCTGTGGTTCCACTGACTTTTCAGTGGAGCTATGCTCATTTACACCTGCTAAGGGTCTGGTTTACTGAGTGTGAAATGCAACCATTGTGAACTTGCAATTCTGTAACAGACTCCTCAAAGTGCAGAGCAGCTGGGAACGGGCCAAATCTTTGGCCCAACTAAGTTTAGGAACTTGCGATTCATGCAGTCATTTCAGCCTTTAAAATGGGGTTTCCAAGCTCAAGCTGAAAAATAAGATTCAATCCAAGCCATTTAATGTCATCACCAATGGAACTATCCCTTTCGGACTGTCCACATGAGCACTTAATGCACACATCAGTCTTTCAAGGACTGGACCGTAATTTTCTATAGTTTCACATTATCCAGCATTTTCTCACTAAACAGCCTGAACACGAAATCACCAAACCCGAGGCGGACATCTTCCAGTTCTGTACTGATCAAAAGTGAAAGCATCATTCTCATCTGCCATGTGCTGCTCAGGGCACATTTCCAGGTTTTCCGGAATCACGATTCCTCTACAGAGTTCTGTCTGCTTTCAGTATTGAACGAGGCAGGAGCAAGATGGAGTACTGACATCTTTGCTAGAGCCACTGACATGACCACACGGGTGTCAGCCCACAAATTCTTACATTCCTGCTATTAGTTGTAGAAGTGTTTCACAACCTATCAATGTGGGGGTAGGGAGGGAGAAATTATTATAGAATCATAGAACCATAGAGCTGGAAGAGACCTCAGAAGGTCATTAAGTCCAGCCCCCTGCTCTAGGCAGGACCAATCCCACTAAATCAACCCGGCCAGGGCTTTGTCAAGCTGAGACTTAAACACCTCTAGGGATGGAGACTCCACTACTTCCCTAGGTAACCCATTCCAGTGCTTCACCACCCTCCTAGTGAAATAGTTCTTCCTAATATCCAATCTGGACCTCTCCCACCGCAACTTGAGCCATTGCTCCTTGTTCTGCCATCTGTCACTACTGAGAACAGCCTCTCTCCATCCTCTTTGGAACCTCCCTTCAGGAAGTTGAAGGCTGCTATCAAATCCCCCCTCACTCTTCGCTTCTGCAGACTAAACAGATCCAAGTCCCTCAGCCTCTCCTCATAAGTCATATGCTCCAGCCCCCTAATCATTTTGGTTGCCCACCACTAGACCCTCTCCAATGCGTCCACATCCTTTTTGTAGTGGGGGGCCCAGAACTGTACACAATACTCCAGATGTGGCCTGACCAGAGCCAAATAAAGGGGAATAATGACATCTCTGGATCTGCTGGCAATGCTCCTCTTAATGCAACCTAATATGCCATTAGCCTTCTTGGCTACAAGGGCACACTGTTGACTCATATCCAGCTTCTCATCCACTGTAACCCCCAGGTCCTCGTTCCACGAGGAGTACAGGTAGTTCGGAATAGGAAGCCTAATCCGAACTACCTAATTCGTGCCGCGTGTAGCCGCAGGCACGGAGTCCGAACTAGCGGACATTTAAAAATGGCGGCGCCCGGCAACATGCAAATGAAGCCCGGGAAATTCAAATCCCAGGCTTCATTTGCAACTCCGGTTGACTACATTAACACCGTAGTTCGAACTAGGGTGGAAGTGTAGACATACCCTTATAGACTAACTGAAGTGTTGGAGCATAAGCTTTCGTGGGCAAAGACCCACTTCGTCAGATGCATGTCAAGCTTTTGCTCCTACACTTCAGTTAATCTATAAGGTGCCACAGGACTCCTCGCTGCTTTTGCAGATTCAGACTAACATGGCTACCCCTCTGATACTTTCAAATAGATAGTAGATTATTATTATGTTATCATTTCAATTGGTTAATAACATAGTAAAAGCATCCTGACTGGTCCATAACTTAGACTAGTTAATAATAAAACACACAGTGACTTATTATCTTGTGTTGCAAAGAGCTTCAGGGCAGGAGACATGCTGAGGAGCAGCTTGTGGCTCTCAGGCCTCAGTCTGTGTATCAGGGCTAGAGACTCAGGCATATTCAAAACACAGGTTGCTAGAGCTGATGGGAAAGCACCCACCGGATGCTAGCTTGGGTGTCAGAGCGGTATTTTAGAACTCCAGTTGTCAGCTCTTTGGGATGGGGATGATCTGTTCTGTGTTTGTACAGCACTTAGCAGAGTGGGCTGCTAGGCCATGATGGCAGCTTTTATGCACGACCACAGCAAACATAAATACTAATGACTCTGTATGCAGGCTGAACCCATGCTACTCCTGTAAAAGATGAAGCCATGTTTGGAATGGAACAACAGTGTTATAGCCAGCAAGGTGGTTATTTTGAGAGCAAGTTAAACCTTGACTGACATTCTTGTTGGAAGCGCAAGCATTCTGAGGTGAGAAAGCTTTGTCGGGTGCTGGTGTGCTCCTGTTCCAGAACAATACAAAGGCCTCTTCCTCTGCTCCCTCACCATCATTATTGTGCTTGCTTTGTAGCAGCAGAACCCTCAATGCTTCTAAATTCTGTTTCTTCTTACCCAGCCTGCCACATGGAGGGGAGGAAGAGGCAGAGCAGAGTCTGAGTGGATCCTACCTGGTCCAATCTCCTTGAGCAAACCCTTGGTGCTCCTTCTTGGGATTCACTGTAAAGAACAGCATGCACTATCTACATTTGTGGTCAACAACCTGTTGATCGTGATCAACTGGTTGATCCGGAGGCCCAACCAGTTGGTCGCGAGGCTTTCGGGGGCCCCCCTCACTGCTGCCCACCCCCAAGATGAATGCTGCGCTGATGCTACCTCCAGGAACAATGGAGGTAGCGCAGGCTTCCTGCGGGGTGGGGGGGAGTTCTACAGCTGGGCACCAGGTCCCAGAAGTGCGTGGGCTGCTCTTCCTCCCTCCCCCCCCTCCCACCAACAGCCGGCGTGGTACCTAAAATGCCGGTCCGTCACGCACTGGGGACTTTGTTCCTCTGCTGTCTTCCTGCATGTGGGGGAGCCGGTGGAGGTCCAGGACAGTGCCAGCTCTGGCTGCTCCATCAGCGCACACTGCCCTGGGGAGCAGACGAGCAAGGCGCACACTGCCCAAGCAGTTGGGGCTAGCACAGTCCAGGTCTCCCCCTCCGTCCCCAGCGCAGGAAGGCAGCAGGGGAATAAAGTCCCCAGTGCACTGGCTCCAGCTGCTTGGGCAGCACGCGCTGCCGTGGGGAGTGAAGGAGCAAGGCGCACGCTACCTGAGTGGTTGGGGCTAGCACCATCCGGGACTCCTCCTGCCCCCATTTCTCTCCCCCCCCCCCCGCACCCTCACCCGCAGGAAGGCATCAGGTGCATGACGGACCAGTGTTTCAGGTACCACACTCCTGTTTGGGGGACAGGGGAACAGCCCACACACTTCCTGGGCTTTGGTGCGCAGCTGCAGGATCCCCAGGTACCGGTCCCTATCTCCTCCCCGCACCCAGACCCCCACAAGTACCCTGCCCCAGCACCCACCGGCACCCTGTCCCTTGCCCTGGCACTCTGCCCCAGCACCCATTGGCACCCTGTCCTCTGCCCAAGCACCCACTGGCACCCTGCCCCAGCACGCATTGGCACCCTGCCCCAATACCCACCGGCACCCTGTCCCCTGCCCCAGGCCTCTGCCTTAGCACCCATTGGCACCCTGTCCCCTGCCCCAGAATCCTGTCCCCTGCCACAGCACCCTGTCCCCTACCCCCACCAGCACAGTTGGGGCCACATTAGTGAAGCTTGAGGAGTTTGGAGGGGTTGTGTTTTTGTATCTCACTTGTGTGGCCCCAACTGACTTTTTTGTGGGTCAGTGACCCCTGTCTCAAAGCAAGTTCCCTGCCCCTCTCATAAATAAAGACAATGCTGAAACCTTTTGTGTTTGACATATTTTATTTAAAAATGAAGCTTGGCCAACAAGCCCCCAATTGGGGCCAAGCCCTCATCTGGCCACAGCATCATAACACTCCTGTACCCTCCACTCCCACCCCAAATCTGAGCCTATTGTACACTGGAACCCCCTTTCCTGAGCCTCTCACATCCCCAAACTCCTGCACCCCCACATCCTCTGTCTTCTGCCACAACACTCAGGCACCATTCACACACTGCAAATCTGTGTCCTGAGCCCATCATACTCACAGCCTCCTTGCCCTGAGCCCCTCACACACCCCAACCCAAACTCCTGCACCCTCACATCCATAAGTCTGTGGCTTGCTCAGCACCCCAACCCTCCACCTGAGCCCAACACTCCCCAGTCTGGAGCCCCCTCCCTGAGCCAGCATCCCCTTCTCCACATCCTCCTGTAGCTAAATTCCCTCTCAGAGCTTGCACCTCTCACCCTTTCCCACTCCTAAATCCCTCATTCCCACCCCAGAGCCTGCACCTCCTGTCTCAACCCAGTGAGGCTAGACTGCAGGAGCTTTTCCGGCAAACACGCTCTTTTGGCAGCCCCTGTATGCCTCGTTCCACGAGGAATGAGGGGGCTTCCAAAAGAAGGGGTTTTTCCAACATTTGACCCAGTCTAGACAGGCCAAATGTCGGAAAAATTTCTTCCAACAGAAGGACTGAAAAAAGCGCAGTGTAGCCGTATCCTGAGAGTGTATAAGGGCTGGGGATAGCAAGTGATGGAGAGAAGGGGAACAGAGAGGGCGGAGCCTCAAGGAAGGGATGGGGTAGATCTTGGCTTGTCCTGACATTTAAAAAGTGATCTTGGGTGTAAAAAGGTTGGAGACCACTGATCTATATCCTGGTGTCTGGAAAGGGGCAACAAAGGGCAGGCAGGTGGAACTGGGTGCAATGCATGGTGGAGGACACATGTCATGGGACCAGAGTCCCTTGGAGTCTGGGTGCTAATAGGGAGGGGAGTTGGCATCCAATGCAGGGGCCTGGCCTTCCCACACTCAGCAGCTGCAATGGGAGAAGCGGAGCTAGGCAGCCCAGCTGGCTCTGCTCCTCTGGCCACATCGCTCCGCAGGCTTCCTCTGAACTCATCAGCAGGAAGTGGAGCAGAGTGAGAGGGGACTGCCTTGTTCTCCTTCCTACGCTGCTGCTGTGAGTTTGGGGGAGCCCTAGTGCTGGACCCCTAGTCCCACTTGTCCTCCTGGCCACATAGCTTGGGGGGGGGAATGGGGGAAAAAGCAGGGTGGAGCAAAGGTGGGGAAGAGGTGGGGGGAGCAGAGGCCTGGGGAGGAGGGAGGTAGTCCCGGCCCTTCCCAGGCTCAGGGAGGTGGTGGTCCCACGGCAGTTGTCCCCCGTGTCTGCCTTCACCAGTCACCCCTGAATGGAGCAATGTCAGCCATGGAATGAAGGAAGTCCCACTGTACTGAGAATGTTTCCCTATCAAGGGAAAAATGGGTGCAGAGACTGGACCCAGCTCTCCCACCAGGAAGGGTTGTTCGTGGGACAAAGGACTGTAGGCTGAGGGTGTGTGCTGCATTGGGTGGAATTACACCAAGACCGGATGTGTTACGTCTAATTGTGAATTATTCCCATGTCCACCCTTCTTCCACAGTGGAAATAAAAGGTTTAATTTAATTTTATTTATAATTTATCCTAATGAAAAGGGGACTAGTAACACAATTAATCAGGCTCTTCAGAGAGTTGCTGCTTCTTTGAAAGAAAACTAATCAGTAAAGACCTGCCTTGGGCCATGATATAATATCATTTCCATCAGATAATCTTTAATTTGTCCATAATAGATCCAGGGTTTGATGTTAGGCTTTGTATTCATGCAGTATAGAGTCTCTGAACTTTGGTTACTAACTTCAAAGTACTGGAGCACAGAATAAGCTTTTCCTTTTGAAAGCCACACTATTTTCCTACACAATCCCCATGTTTCCCACTAAAACGCCCCTATGTTAATTGTCTTTTCCCTGTTCTTCAGCTCTTGCTATGAAAGGCTCTACATTTTTGCTATATAATCTTTAAAAAAACCATTGTATTTTTCACCCCAGCTGTGGTTCCATTTCAATGCAGGGCAAAGTGATTCCTATTATAAGCAGCTATCTCATTCTAGCTAACACTACAAAACTGTTTCCATTTCAAGCCCATTTTTCTGTGAGTTCAAAACTTTCTGGCACATTCACCTGGTTGGTCTTTGCCCAAGAGAGCTTTCTTTTTGCAGAGGAGGGAGAACATTTGAGCAAAGTTTCTTTCACCATTGGGAATACTACAGTATTGCCATCCTCACCGTGTGTTTGAAAATCATGAGACTGGCTTAAATATAAAGGGATTCAAGGAGAGATAATAATACGCGTCTTGGCTTGTGATTCCTGACACTTTAGGATGCAGCGAGATTATAATTTCAAGCTTTTCTCCATGTCAGCAAAGGCTAGAAATGTACATTTGTTATTTAAAGGAAAACAGCATGAGCGCCTCACTCTCTTAATTCCAATAGATGGAGGAGGCTATACGAAAAGAAACCAAGGGTACATCTAGACTACAGGCTTCTGTCGACAAAGAGCGTCTAGACTACATTGAGTTCTGTCGACAAAGCAAGCTGCTTTGTCGACATGGTAGTGTAGACGCAAAGGACAGTTTACATTCAATAACACCTTCTGTCGACAGAAACTCTGTCGACAGAAGGTGTTATGCCTCGTAAAATGAGGTTTACCAGCGTCGACAAAACTGCTGAGTTCTGTCGACGTTATGTCGACAGAACTCAGCGGTAGTGTAGACGCAGGTATAGTTTTGTCGACAAAAGTCCACTTTTGTCGACAAAACTCTGTAGTCTAGACACACCCCAAATGTCCCGAGACTCAGTAAAAATCTCAAGAGTTGGTGAGGACAAATAGAGCATTTTGTCTTATTTTAAAGAAAAGAATTCGGAACCCTTTCCCTTAGTATGGATATTTTTAGTAGGGATGGGAATCTAGAAAGGGCTGCACTTTAACATTTCAGCCACAGAAACAGGCCTCAAAGAGCTGCATGTGCTTTGCTAGGTCTGAAGAAACTGGTTTTGAAGTATAAGGCTGAACAATTGGAAAGGGAATATTCAGGGCCAATGAAATCCCTGCAAGTCTTTCCACTGATTTCAATGGGCTTTGGATCAGGTCTTTAGTATGGAGAGGACAGAGTGTTATGAAAACTGACCACCATTAATGTTAAACCCATGTGCTAAACCCATATGCTAAGCATGAGGGGTATGACTGGTCTGGGCTTCTTTACCTACTCCCACTATAGGAACAATCCCCAAACTGAATTAGTCCATCACACTTGTGCTTTTTGACTTCACAGAGTTTGTTGCCTGGTGGGTCTGTTAAGTGGGGGATGCTGTGTCTCTACTTCTGCTTCTTCTTTGCCCCAACTGCTCAAACCTCCCAATATAAGACCAACCCTGGGAATGCATTCTTCCACGTTCTTCCTTCATTCTGCCATGTTTACCCACACGTTTGTTCTCTGTTGTAGCAAAAGACTGAAGAAGTCTAGCTTTGTGATGCAGACCTAATAAAAGGTTAAAACATGAGTTGGTCACAGTTTACATAGAGAAGAGATTTCTGATAGTAGAGGACTCTAATTATTTTAGCAAAAAAAGACATAATAATATCCAGTGGCTAGAAGGTGAAGCTAGACAAATTTAAACTCAAATTAAGGTGAACATTTTTAACAGAGAGGACAATTAACCATGGGAACAACTTATTTAGAGGTGTTTTGGATTCTCCATCACTTGAAATCTTTAAATCAAGATTGGTATCTTTCTAGTATCTGCAGGTTAACCCTGTAGTGTAGACATAACACTTAGGCAGCATGGGGGGGAAGCAACTAGTTGAGTCACTAGTCAACTATTTGTTTACCTCCCTAGTCTTGACAGAGGCATTATTGTTAATTAAGTACAGGCAGTCCCCGACTTACGCGGATCCGACTTATGTCGGATCCGCACTTACGAACGGGGCTTTCTCGCCCCGGAGGTCAGGGTAGCGGATTGCTACCTGCGAGCTCCGGGGCGAGAAAGCCCCGTTCGTAAGCTGCTCCGGTGCCCCTGGTCTGCTGGAGACCGTCTCCAGCAGACCAGGGGCACCGGGCAGGTTCCCGCGCTTCTGAGGCTTTGCCAGAGCAAAGCCTCAGAAGCGCGGGAACCGCCGCTGCTGCAGCTTGAGACCCGGTGCCTGTGGTCTGCTGGGGACCCGGTGCCTGCTGGGGACCCGGTGCCTGTGGTCTGCTGAAGCCGCAGCCGCGGGGGGGGGGGGGGGGGGGTTCCGCGCCTCTGAGACTTTGCTCTGGCAAAGCCTCAGAAGCGCGGGAACCCGCCCGCTGCTGCCGCTTGAGTCCCGGTGCCTGTGGTCTGCTGGGGACGGTCCCCAGCAGACCACAGGCACCGGGACTGAAGCCGCAGCCGCGGGGGGGGGGGGGGGGGGGGGGTCCCGCGCCTCTGAGACTTTGCCAGAGCAAAGCCTCAGAGGCGCGGCACCCCGCTGCTGCTGCTGCTCTGCTCCCCGTGTCTCTGGTCTGCTGGGGGGGGGGGGGCGCAGCTAGTGTGCCCCCCCCAGCAGACCAGGCTTTTGTTTTGGACCCTGGAGCAGAGCAGCTGGGGCGCTGCGGATTGGTCCTGCAGCACCCGCTCTGGGCACTACTGGACCAACCCGGCAGCACCCCAGCTGCTCTGCCCCAGGTCCTGATTCAGCCGCTGCTGGTCAGTTTCAGCAGTGGCTGAATCAGGACGCCTGGGGCAGAGCAGCTGGGGTGCTGCTGGGTTGGTCCAGTAGCGCCGAGGGGTGCTACTGGAGCAACCCAGCAGCACCCCAGCTGCTCTGCCCCAGGAGTCCCCAAGTCAGCCGCTGCTGAAACTGACCAGCGCTGACTACAGGAAGCCCGAGGCAGAGATGCTCTGCCCCAGGCTTCCTGGAATCAGCGCTCATCAGTTTCAGCAGCAGCTGACTTGGGGAAGCTTGGGGTTCTTAAGTTGAATCTGTATGTAAGTCAGAACTGGCGGTCAGTTTCAGCAGCGGCTGAATCTGGACGCCAGTTCCGACTTACATACAGATTCAACTTAAGAACAAACCTACAGTCCCTATCTTGTACGTAACCCGGGGACTGCCTGTATATTGTAAAATACACAAGGTGTGCATTGAAGCCAAGTCAACATTTCACAAATTTAGCTTCTCTTGCAATGTCTAGCTTTGATTGCGTGATTACATAACCTTTTGCTGTGGGAGCTAAAGTATTTAAAGCAATGTGTATGTACAGTGACAGTTGCTGGGTGAAGGCTGAGGTTGTTTCTTTCCTGTGCCTCTTCTCAGATCTATAGCATTAGATTGCTGCACATCCACGTCTTTACTCTCAGCTGCCTGGCTCTCCTGGGGCTATGGGGTTTGGTAGATGTGATAGCCAGTTACATAAATAAATTACTGCAGGGAAACATGACGTATTTATAAGCTGAAACAAAATACAGGACTATGTAGCACTTTAAAGACTAACAAGATGGTTTATTAGATGATGAGCTTTCGTGGGCCAGACCCACTTCCTCAGATCAAATAGTGGAAGAAAATAGTCACAACCATATATACCAAAGGATACAATTAAAAAAAATGAACACATATGAAAAGGACAAATCACATTTTAGAACAGAAGGGGGATGCGGGGGGGGGGGGGGGGGAAGGAAGGTAAATGTCTGTGAGTTAATGGTATTAGAGGTGATAATTGGGGAAGCTATCTTTGTAATGGGTAAGGTAGTTGGTGTCTTTGTTGAGCCCCCCACGGTGAGTGTCGAATTTTAGCATGAATGACAGTTCAGAGGATTCCCTTTCAAGTGCAGATTTGAAAGTCTTCTGGAGTAGGATACAGGTGATTAGGTCGTTGAGACAGTGTCCTTTCTGGTTGAAATGGCAAGAAACTGTTTTTTCTTTGTGATCCTGTCTAATATCTGTTTTGTGGGCATTGATCCTTTGGCGAAGTGTCTGAGACGTTTGTCCAATGTACATAGCAGACGGACACTTTCGGCACATGATAGCATAAATTGTATCCTTTGGTATATATGGTTGTGACTATTTTCTTCCACTATTTGATCTGAGGAAGTGGGTCTGGCCCACGAAAGCTCATCACCTAATAAACCATCTTGTTAGTCTTTAAAGTGCTACATAGTCCTGTATTTTGTTTCAGCTACACCAGACTAACACGGCTACATTTGTATTTATAAGCCACTTGCCTTTTACAGCCCTGTATACAACTGTAGGGAACAGATAATATTTTTATGCTATTAGATAATGGTGAACATAGACATTTTCTGTTGTCCTTGTGCATGTGGAAAGTAAGAAAAGATCAGCATGGCTAGTGGTGGGACACAACAGGAGTGAATCCACACAGGATGGGCCTTGATCTTGCCTCCCCTGAATACCAGCTACTGTAACAAACCCATGTTGTACAGATATCAGAACACAATCCCAGCTTCACTTGCCCACACTGAGCCAGGCCTGGGGCCTTTGTCCTTGGGCTATAATACAGGCCCCTACCACTTTGGAGTTGTGGGAGAACTCTTCTAGCTAGGAGGCTCTTCACTTAGACTACAGGACAAGGCCATTCACATACAACGGCAGAGGAACAGATTGTGATCCTTCTTCTCATCTTAAGGAGTATCTTACTCCTTGAACATCCCCATGGATGAGTCATCTGGCCCAAGGCAAGTCTATGACATTCAACTAGCACTGAAAAAGGCCTCTCTACAGAGTGTGTAGTGATTCTTGGTACAGCATCGTAGCACTGTAGAAATACCACAGCTCAGTGTGTTCCCTTATCTGTGTCCTCCTCTGAGGCTTCAGTCCCTCTCCCCTGGTCTCAGGCCCCATAGCAGGGCACCAGCCCTTTGAAACCTAGTTCAACTCTTCCTGTTCTCCAATCCCAATGTCATATTCCTTCCAGGCCTGGTAGAAAGACTAAGCACTAGAGGAGCCTGGGACTTCCAGGAGCACAAGGGGACAGGTACCGGGGGGGTCTGTACTACCTCCCCCAGCAGTCTTACGGACTTCTGATCCTATTCCTGGGGCAGCTTCCTATCAGTCTGCTGCAGAGGCAGGGTAGCCCTCAGCTTGTCTGTCAGCCACTCCCTTCTGCCTGGGCTGCAGCCTCTCAGCCCAACTGCTGCTGGTCAACCAACTCGCCGCAGCTGGGAAGGATGTTACTCTGTCCCTTAATGGCTGCGGCAAAGTGGCTCTTACACCCCCCCTCGCATCCCCACAACCAGGCCTGCTACGAGGAGGGGCAAAGAGGATAGTTGCCCCAGGGCCTGGTGAGTCAAAGGAGCCAGGGTGTCCCAGCTGCTGCCCAAGGCTCTTTCCATCAGAGTGCCATGCCACTTACTCTGGGCAGTGCTAAGGGTGCGTGCTGCACTCCAGGCGGTCCTCCCAACTGCCTGGGGCTGGCATGGGGTGCTCTGGGAGGTGCTCAGGGTTGGATGCTGTCATGGCTCCTTCCCCACTCTGGCATGATAAATGCAGAAGTGGGGGCCAGCAAGTGTACCCAAAGGCCTTATCTACCAGGCTTTGGTATAAAACTTCCCCAAAAATCTTAACAACCTAGATCTTGGGAATAAAACTTCCGCTGCCAGCACCCAAATATTGATAAAGAAATCAGGGGGAAGATCATTTGGGAAATCTCACCCATATTATAAAAATCAGGACACTCAAGTAACCAGTGCCAGGTTAATAAAAAGAAAGAACTTGTATTATTACAACAATATTCCTGTTACAAGCATAATGACTAGATAGGAAGGTAACAAAATATACTCATGGAGAAACTCCATGGGCCTAGAACTTAGTTACAAAGAAAAGCCAAAACATCTTTTAAACAGTGCCAGACATCAGATCCCATACCCAACCCTTAAAACAATAAAGCCTAACGAAACTACCTAAACTTTACCCTACTTACAGAAAATGAAGAATGGTGTCTTGGAGAGAGAGAGAGACGTGCTTGTCTCTCTCTGTAGCTGCAGAGAACACACCCAGGCCGTGTCCAGACTCAGGGGTTTTTTCGGGAAAAGTAGCCTTTTCCCGAAAAAACTTCCCCTGCGTCCAGACTCAAGCCGCGTTCTTTCGAAATTATTTCGAAAGAACGCGGCTTTTCTTTCGATGGCGGTAAACCTCAATTTACGAGGAAGAACGCCTTCTTTCGAAAGTTCCTCTTTCGAAAGAAGGCGTTCTTCAATGTAAAGAGGCCGTCTTCGAAAGAGAGCATCCAGACTCGCTGGGTGCTCTCTTTCGAAAAAGCGGATTTCTCTTTCGAAAGATCCGCCTGCAGTCTAGACGCGATCTTTCGAAAGAAGTCTGCAGTCTAGACATAGCCCCAGAGAGACAAAAAGGGAGAAAGGAAAAACCCCAAATTCCTTTGTCCCAGTTTGAAAGTCCCACCTACATTCCTACTGGTCACTCCACCTGGCTAGGTGTAATTAACCCCTTAATCCCCAGGCTGCTGGCTAACCCTCATAATCATGACAGATGCCCCAAGCCCCGCCCCTTCCATCGAGTCCCCGCCCCCACACATTGTCTAGGAACCCATGGAGGCTGTCGGTGCCCCTGCCAACAATCATTGTGTCTCTGGCGATGGCTGTGAGAACAGGGGTGCTCCATGCCTCCCATTCCCAGCCCAGCTGCTGCTACTCACACCATCATGCAAAGGCATTTCAGCCAAGCATACAGTAAGTCCTCCCTTAACGCCATCCTGGTTAACATGTTTCATCGTTACGTTGCTTATCTGTTGAGCACAGGCTGTTCTTGCGCAAAAACTTGCTGGGTGTCTACACTGCACACGTGTTCTTGCGCAAGTAAATTTACAGTCTAGTGTTGGAAAACAGGGCTTCTTCTGGAAGAGTTATTCTTCTCCCCACGAGGAATAAGCCCTTTTGCGCAAGAGCTCTTGCACAAGAGGGCAGTGTAGACAGGCAACATGAATTTCTTGCTCAAGAAACCCCTATGGCTAAAATGGTCTTCAGATCTTTGTTGCGCAAGAGAGCGTCCACACTGCCATAGACGCTCTTGCGCAAAAGCACATCTCTTGCACAAAAGCACATGCCAGTGTAGACACGCTCTTGTAGAAGACTTTTTGCGCAAAAACTCTTCTGCAAAACAGTTCTTGAGCAAGGAGCTGCCAGTGTAGATGTAGCCAGTGTGTGTGAGTGTGTGTCTCTCACCACCACCCACTGGCACTGTGCAGCCATGTACGTACTGTCCCAAGGAGTGGCGCACTCCAGCAGTTTAGCGTGGGCTCGTTATACTCTTCAGTTTCTAAAGGGAAGTGTTTGCAGCCACTACCTTTCCCCACTTCTGCCTTAGTCCATGCTGCCTTGTAGCCTGTGAGGCTACATTAACAGCAATGTGTTAACCCTTGAGGGCTCAGTCAAGTGATAGCTCATCATTTAGTACCAAAGACATTCCCAAGAAATATTGCACCCTCGGACTCCACCAACTCAACCAAGCTTCAGAATCATCATTGCTGTGTACAGTATTAAATTGTTTAAAACGTCTACTCTATTTGTATACACTGGCTTTTGTCTGCTAAAACATTTCCCTGGAACCTAATCTCCCTCCCCTTTAACAATATTTTTTATGGGGAAATTCGATTCCTTTAACATTGTTTTGCTTAACATAGCATTGTTCAGGAAAATAACTACAGTGTAAAATGAGGAGTTACTGTAGTGGAATAGATAAAGGCATTTCTTAGTATATCAGAATAAATATATTTGAGAAAGCTGACAACTATGCAAATTGCTGGAGATAAGTGTTGAAATCACTTTGGTTATTTCTGTAGTCATTAGTGTGGATTGATGAATAGAGGGGCGTAAAGTGTGAAGTTCCATTTTAAAGGGCTCAAACCTACTACAAGTAAATCTGCTATCTGTATTCACCCAAAAATCTGGCGTTTGAGCCGTGCAGATTGAGTAGATGAAAGGGATTCAGCATTAACTTTGTATTGGATTGAGTGTTCACATGCAAATAATATGTCACACAGAAAATGTTTCAAAAACTTCAGCTGAGCTACTCAAAATAGGCTCCCCATAAGGTTGAGGCATTGGTAGTTGTGTCCTCTGGTGTCACTTCCCAGCATTCTCAGAGCATGACACAAAGGCATCAGGACAGCACACAGTCCAGAGCACGGATTAATCCAGCGGGGATTCCACAGAAGCATTTGAAAGAGATAAATCAGTTGTTTGAAGTCGACTGACACAGGACCGCTTTGGCCCAGATGCTCAAAGGTTTCTAGATGTCTTACTCCCAAAGTTACCCCTTTTATAGCTCTACTGAGAGCACCGACTTGTAGAATGCATTCGTTTATACAGGTCTGAACCACACCCCTCCCCTCCCCCAGGGATAAGAGCAGGCTATCATTGCACAGCTGCTTCTCAAAAAGGGACCCGTTAGCCCCCGTGCCTTTGTTCCATAGCCAGACTCACTCCAGTTGTGATGATAAAGGCAATCTGACACCCCGCTGAGACCAGCCTGCTGGAGAACAACAGCCCTTTACTTGGCTTATTCATCTGGAGAAATAAGCAGCAGCATCATTCCAAAATGCCCCTGCTTTAGAGCTGGCAGAACTAAACCCAGGATCCCCACTGGGAACCCAGCAGATGCTGTCTAGTATCCTGCACCCATTTACCCGGCAGAAGAAACATGCTTAGGTAGACAGCCTGAGGATTTCAGAGTGTTCTTACTAAAAGGGGAGAGCCCAGCAATGTCACATCTTTTCCCTCCTTTTCTCCTATCTTCCATCTTCCAATTATCAGAGGAGCTGACAGCCACCCCAGGCCCCTAAGCAAGGTGGAGGGGAGGACCCCAGCTCTGTGCTCCCAGAAGGGGTATGGCCTGAAGCAAAAGGGCAGGGCTGAGGACAGCCAGCCCTTAGCATTACCCGGCCCCTACCCCAGCGCTGCCTGGAGCACACCATGCAGCACCTCCACCTCCTCAGGCAGCCCTAAGAGCTGCCTGGAGCATCACAGCAGCCCTCCAGTGACAATTTAAAGGGCCTGAAGCTTTGGGCACCACCATTGCCGCTTTCTCCTACCCCCATCAGTGTGTCTGCATATTATCATGCCTTTATTGCTCCTTGTCATGACCATGAGGGTTAGCCAGAAGCCTGGGGACTAAGGGGTTAATTATGTCCCTTACCTAAGCCAGGTAGAGTCAGCCAATAGGAATGCAGGTAGGAATTTCAAACTGAGACAAAGGAATTTTTGAGTTTTTTCCTCTTTTGTCCCTGGGCAGTTTTGCTCTCCAACTAGTGAGGGGAACAGACAGAATGTCTCCCTCCAAGAAGAGACTCTTCACTATCTGTAAGTAAGGTAAAATTTAGATAAATCCGTTAGGTTTTATTGTTTTATGGTTTGGGAAATGGGATCTGATGTCTGTGCATTTAAAAAAGTGGGTTTTTGCTCTCTTTTGTAATTAAGTCCTGGCCCATGGTGGGGTTCCCCCCCATGAGTATATTAATTTGTGACTTTTCCATCTAGTCATTATGCTTGCAACAGGAATATCGTGGTGATAATAAAAGTTCTTTCTCTTTTCATTAACCTGGTATTGGTTAATTGTTGTGCCCTGGTTTTTACTTTAGGGGTGAGATTTCCCAAGTGATCTCTCCCTTGATTTTTTCTTATCATTACTTGGGGCGTGGCAGTGGATTTTATCCCTAAAATCTAGGTTTTTAAGATTTTCAGGGGGAAGTTTATACCAAAGCCTGGAAAGATAAGGTTTTGGGGTACTTTTGCGGGCCCCCACTTCTGCATTCATCGTGCCAGAGTGGGGAAGGAGCCATGACACTCCTCCACTTTTCTCTCCATCATTCATGCATCCTGCTTGCAGGACGAGAGAGCTTAATCGTGAATGAGGGAATCAGAGAGGGGTAAGGAGCTGTTTTGATACTCTGCACAGGCCTCCCCCAGCACCAAGGTATCCTCTGTACCAGGAGCTGGAGACAAAGCAGGGAGGACAAAGCTGTGTCAGCAAAGGGGGTGATCAAATTACTTCCCGCCCCCACAAGATCAGCTCAGGGGCCAGTTTGTAACTCCTCAGTGAGTCCAGCTCTTGCAGCTACACACTGCTCTCTGTTTGGGCTGGATTATCAACTTTTGAAGAGGGCCCACTGGCTGGGCTTCTCCCACTTCCTATAACCTAACACAGTTCACCCTTCGGGAGAGGGTCCTGAAGTGCATCTTTTGCCAACCCTTTGTGATCGCCTCTACCTGCCTACACATTTCCTCTCACACGGGCGTTTCCACCTCCAAATGTCCATAGCTGGTTAGAATCCTCTCTTAGCCACCTCAGCCCCCTGTCATTTCTCAGGCTTTTCCTTGAAAGCCCTCCCTTTCATCACGAGCTATCTTGTCACGGGGTCTCCACAGATATCCCGGGTGTGGGGGGGTTGTTCCAGAGTGGTAGTCAGAGGGCACATTGACTTTGGGGAAGCTGCTGCTTTCAGCACCACTCCAACCATCTCAGGGCAGGACTACGCTATGGGGGGGGGGGGAATGTTGGCGTAAGTTACGCAATTCCAGCTCCATAACTAATGTAGCTGGAGTCGACGTACCTTTAGCCGAGCTTAGTGCCGTCCTCATTATGGGAGGCTGATGGGAGGAATGCTCCCGTCAACTTCCCTTACTCCTCATGACAACGAAGGGGGTGCCCTCAGCATCCCCGCCAGGCCCACTAAATTGAACGCTGGAAGATCAATCACTGCAGCGTCAATCCTCCTGCTAAGGTAATACATACATGCCCTGTAGAGGCCAGGGTTTTATAGGCTGCTCCTCTCATGAGGTGTGACTCAGGGCACCGCCCTACTGCTCAACAGAGTTACTCCTCCCACCCTCGCCCGCCACCGACTCCTTACATGGGCTAAGTGCTGGGTTCCTGGCTGTGCCACCTGGTGCCAGCACCCACAGCGACTTTTCTCCATGTCTGGGGCACAGGGGTACTGTCCTTTGGGCACACAATGAATACTCCTCACAGCAGTACACAGGAAACAAACACCAAATGAAATCTACAGTCAAAAGCGATACAGCAAAGGGGAGACAGGAACCAAGCAAGGAAAGGGTGAAGGTTAACTACTAAATACTAAAACCTTCATATAGTAAATTCTCCACCTCCCACTAGTCTCAGCCATTCCATGACCCCGACTCCCTCTCCGGGTGGATGGAACACATAGGGTGAGTCCAAAAATGCATGCAGCACTGCACCAGGATGATGGCTGGCTGGCGTACAGAGAACAAACAGGGTCCTTGTGACATCGTGGGGTGGGCAGTATACTCTTGTAGCCCTGGGTCCACTCTGGTTGCTGTGTTGTGCTGTGGGTGACCCCTACTGGCCTGTGTCTGTAAGCACAGCCCAGCACGGTTGGCGGGGGGGGGGGGTGGTCCCTGTGGGCAGTGCATATAGACCATGACTAGCAACTTCAGACCTGGCCAGGGAAAGGGGTTTAAACAAAGGAAGAGGTGTGGATATCTGGCGGGTTGAGTGTTCTGTGGTTTTCCAAAGGGGCAGTCTGAGCATGGAGAAGCATGGAGGAAGCAGACTAAAACCAGTATAGGGAGCTCAGGGGCCTATTGACTCCTTTCCCCCAAGGGAACTAGGGCTGTCAGCCTATGCCCATATGCCTACATTGAGCATGTATCTCTGAGAAGCAATAAACCCTCTCTATTCTACTGGCTGGTGGAGTCACATCTTGCTGCGGACGGGGTGCAGGGTCTGGGTTCCCCAACGCGCCGTCACAGTCCTTGTGCCACGTTTTTGCTCCTGGCCAGAGTCCTCCCCTAACTCCTTGGCCTGGAGCCCAGTGAACGGCCAGCACTGAGTTGGATCTCTGCAGGGCTGCCATGGTTTGACCTCCTGCTCTACAAACCACCTCCGTTCAAACTTCCCCCTTGTGAGGTGCCGGGAGCTAATCGGACTCCCTAGGCAGGAGCTAAGAGAGAAGCAGAAGAAACACACACAGCCGAAACTGAAACTAAACCGACCCCCATGGGTCCAGTGGGGCAAGTTAGCCAGCATGGTCAGGCACGCTGTACCAGCAAGACATTTACTGTCTGCACATCATACTGGAAAGACACTTTTCAGAACTGCAGAGCTCTCCTGGGAAAGACAATTGTTTAACTTCTAATGGTACTTAAGACCGCCAAGCACATTTGCAATAGTAAAACAAGAGCAAGGGAAATAAGCTCTACAGATAACTCAAATCTAAACCCCAAAGTTTAGAGACATTTTCTTGGGTCTCAGAATCTGAGGCATGATTCAGCAACAAGTCAGAGGGTGTAGCTGCTTAATTGTCCTTGCTGCACAAAACTTTGGGCAAATGCCACACTACCAAGAATGGGAGAGGAGAGAAAATAAGATGGAACATTCTGACATCCAGGCAGGGACTATAGGGAAGTTATCAATATCCAGGAGTAAAGAATTGCTTTACCCTCCAGATCCCCTCCTTCAGTGATTTGTCAGGGGCTGGTACTAACAAACCTTGGCATCTCAGAACCTCTCAGGATCAGATCTATTTTTCAGGGGCTACGTCTACACTGGCATGAATTTCCGAAAATGCTTTTAACGGAAAAGTTTTCCGTTAAAAGCATTTTCGGAAAAGAACGTCTAGTTTGGCAGGATGCTTTTCCGCAAAAGCACTTTTTGCGGAAAAGCATCCATGGCCAATCTAGACACAGTTTTCTGCAAAAAAGCCCCGATCGCCATTTTCGCGATCGGGGCTTTTTTGCGGAAAACAATACTATGCTGTCTACACTGGCCCTTTTGCGCAAAAGTCTTTCGGAAAAAGACTTTTGCCTGAACGGGAGCAGCATAGTATTTCCGGAAAAGCACTGATGATTTTACAGGAGATCGTCAGTGCTCTTCCGGAAATTTAAGCGGCCAGTGTAGACAACTGGCAAGTTATTCTGCAAAATCATCTGATTTTGCGGAAAAACTTGCCAGTCTAGACACAGCCAGGGTGTCTAGACTGCAGAGTTTTTCCAAGAACGCATCTGCTCTTCCAAAATGTTTTTTGGAAGAGGAGATGAATTTTTTTTGGCATCCCTGTAAACCTCATTTTACAAGAAAGAAGTGATGTTCCAAAAAAGTGGTTTTTTCCAACATTTGACCGAGTGTAGATGGCCAAATGTTGGAAAAGCCTCTTCTGGAAAAAGATACGCAAATTGTGAACCGCAGTTTGCCTATCTTTTTCCGCTTCTTTTTTTGGAAGAACTGTGGAGTCTATACCCAGCCTTAGAAACCTAGATGACATGCAAAGCTATTTGGTGTGGGGATAACAGTCTGTTTTTCTACAGCACAACAGAATTTAATCTGTATTTCAGATGGTTCCCTCCCCCCCCCTTCTCTTTGCATAAAAAAAATCAAATCCATGGATTTGAGTGTCTGGATTTGTTGCGTACCTATAGAACCTTAATGACTGTGATGACATTTTAGGCATGCTCTATTGGAAGGAAAGTGAAATCTTTCAGCTCTAGTTTGGAGACCAGGAAAAGAATTTCCCAAGCTACATTTTACAGGCATATCTGGACAGGTTTCAGCTGAAGATTGATCACAGACATGCTTAGGTTGACAGAAATCAGGGGAAGGACTGTGTGCAAAAGTGCCTAGCAAATCACTATGAATAAGCTTTATACTGCAAGGAACTATTTCTTGACCTTGTAATACTTGACCTACGCCTTGCATTTGCATGCCACAGTTGCACCCGTGTTTTAAATTATAAGGGTCAGTTGCAACACCTGAGAGCAAGTCATTAGCACAGATCTGGTGCAAGAGTTTACAGAGGCAGTTCCACCAGTTCTACTGGGTTTAACCCCCACCCCACAATGCTGTGCCTCACATCTGAAAAATACTCTAAAAATCCCTGTATTGAACTGGAAAGAATAGAGCAAGGTTTAAATACCAGCTGCAATCAAAGCAGTGACAGTGGAAACTTTAAAGAAAAAAAAATTAGCCTATAGACATAGGCCCTCTGGGTAAAGCCTCCAAAAGGGTGACGTTGACATAATCATCAGTTTCTGTAACATGTTATTACTCCAATGACGCTGGGTGTAAAAGCTTGGTTTCTTTCAGGGATTATGGCCAGATTGTCCAAACCTGACTCCCATTGAAATTAATGGAAGACAAGAGCCCAAATACTTCTATGGATCTGGGCCTTTCTGCTCTCCACTCTAACCAGAGACATTTAAAAAAAATAAAAGTATAAATAGGAAATTATGTTTCTTTCACTCACTTCAAAGTTTCAGTTTAAGGAACTTGGTTCACATGCTCTAGCTTCCACAAGCACAGAGAGTGGAGTAGGGACTAGATAACCTCCTAAGGTCCCTTCCACCCCCACCTAATTCTATGTAGGGTTGCCAGATAGTTTCACAAAAAATACCAAACATGGCTGAGCAAAATTGGTTGAGCAAAAAAACCCTCAAAACAACCGCACAAAAACAGAGTCACGGTTGCCACGTTTTTTTCACACCCCCTAAGCAACAGAGATCCATGCGTAAGCCTGGCCTAAGTATATGTATAGCACCAAGCACATGGGGGCCCTGCTCTTGGTTGGAACTTCTGGAATGCAGGTTCTATTGCTGCTGTATAAAACACTGAAAACTACACATTCCACAATCTACAAAGTTACAACCCAAATAGACAAATCTAAGTGCAGTGGATGTCAGAGCAAAGCTCTATCATGGTAAGTAAGCCAGATGTGTAAAACAGGTAAAGAAAGTTCCACAGGCTTAATTAGGCTAGTGGAAATCTTTCCAGGTGTTTGTTTTTCCCATTCTGGTGTCAGCTAAGTTAGAGGAAATTGAATAAGACCCAGCTCTAAGAGACTGAATTTTGAAAACACTCCCCCACTACACACAGATTTGAGGGAAATCACCACAAACCTTAAGTCTTGTCTCCATTTACTGGAGGATCAGTGCTCCGCGATTGATCTTCCAGAGTTTGATTTGGTGGGTCTATAAAGACCCATTAAATTGAATGCTGAGGGCACCCCAGTTGACCACAGTACTCCTCACTGTCACGAGGAGTAAAGGAAGTTGACAGGAGTGTTTCTCCCATCTCCCTCCCACTGTAGGGACAAAATTGATGCAAGATACATCAACTTCAGCTACGCAATTCACATAGCTGGAATTGCGTATCTTGCATTTATTTTCTCCGTCAGTGTAGACTTAGCCTTCGTCACCTGATTACTTCCTGAGTCTGGCCTATGTAACAATGACATTGAAATGAGCAATCGCCGCTCCTGTGTAGAGCTGCAGGAGCTAGTCATAGCAAGTCATGGATCCAAAGGATTGGATTTTTTTTTTTCTATTTTCAAATGACCCACAGACAGAGCTTGCTTTTTTACTAGCTTTGTCATTAGCAGAGTTGTCTGAACACTCGGACAAGTTGGTGAAAGTGCCTTCAACTCCCAGTGAAATCAGTGGAAGGTGAGGGGGCTCAGCACCAGACTGGCCGAGGTCCTTAACACAAACAGAATTTAGCCTCTGGTGCATTCCTGAGCTATTCAGCTCATCTGGGAGTTCGCCTACTCACTCTGCCGACTCCGATGGTATTGTTTTTACTGGATGAAGTTTTTAAACAAGTGTGAAGTCAGAACATTTAAGATGGCTGCACAAAAATATGCACTTTCCTGATCTTTTTGCAAACAGACAAAGCAAGTTCTCAGCTTTTTTTTTTTCTCCCTCCCCCAAGCGGTCATCTGTGACAGTTTCTTGCTTGCCCTGATTTATATACAAGGGCAAGGAGTTCTGCTCCTTGTATTCATCACCTGGTTTAAAACATCATACTATGGTCTGATCTCCCTCACTCACATGTACAGCAAAGGCAAACATTGGGGCCTTGCTGCACAGTTGGCAACATACCGTTCCCCTGCCTTACCATATTATCTGCTTCTTATTCCCTGGCTTCCAATGTGACCCTGACAAGCACAGTCCAGCTTGCAAAAGAACTGCAGTGGCAGCTGATAAGAATTAGCCTTTTTCTATTTTGCAAAAGAAGTCTGAGAAATAAGACAACTAAAGAACCACTGAGGGAGGAGGGAACCACACCAGCAATACATCCATAGTTCTACCACAGCACAATGCTGAACATTCCTAGACACGCTGAAGTACTGGCAGTACCATTCTCTTCGAAGGCCTGGTCTATACTATAGGGGAAGGTCGAAGGAAGACACGTAACTCCAGCTATGTACATTATTTAGCTGGAGTTGATGTATCTTAAATCCCCATCCACACAGCAGGAAGTCGATGGCAGCATCGATCTTCTGTGTAGTGTAGACGCGCCCTAAGGGTCTTACTGCATCCTTCTCCTTGTCCACCCCTGCCTTAGTTAAAGTATTGCGACTAGTTTTATCATAGCAGTGCCCCAGTCACATAAATCATTTGTCAAATATATTGGTTACTATTTGCACAGGTCCTACAGCGAGGATATTAGTAAAAAAGGGCTATTAAAAAGCTATCATGAGTAGTTTATTCTACTACTTTCAATTATTTTATTTAACAAATCCAAGCCCATAGCGTTTGTTTCATTTGCTCAGGCGCTGCAGCAAAGCTAATGCCACCAAGCATTTGACTCATCTTCATTAACAGAGGATACAGAATTTAGCTCCCTCAAGCTTGGGAGGAAGTCCGAGGAGAATCCATCAGTAGGGGTACGTCTAAACTACATGGCTCCGTCGACGGAGCCATGTAGATTTGTTTGTTTGGCAAAGGGAAATGAAGCCGCGATTTAAATAATCGTGGCTTCATTTAAATTTACATGGCTGCTGCGCTGAGCCGACAAAGAACTGATCAGCTGTTTGTCGGCTCAGCGCGCTAGTCTGGACGCTCCCCTGCCGACATGAAAGCCTTTATCGACCTCCCTGGTAAACCTCATCCTACCAGGCATAACGGGGAGGTCGATAAAGGGCTTTCAGGTCGGCAGGGGAGCGTCCAGACTAGCACGCTGAGCGGACAAACAGCTGATCAGCTCTTTGTCGGCTCAGCGCGGCAGCCATGTAAATTTAAATGAAGCCGCAATTATTTAAATTGCGGCTTCATTTCCCTTTGCCTACAACCCTCATCTACATGGCTCCGTCGATGGAGCCATGTAGTTTAGACACAGCCTAGATCTGAGCACTGCAGAGTCATAAGCACACAGTTAAAGTAGATGGCAGTGGCACGCCTCGTTGTTGCCATATCCCCTTCACATTGAAAAGTGTGTACATTTCGTTTGCTCCTTTTCCATTTGTAATGCAAACCTCAAGATTAGCAATGATAAGCCTCCGGTCTCAAAACACTATTGTCTTCGCTTGCTTTGGCTGTCAGCTAAGCCGCTCAGCAATAACCTCCCCACATGTCCTGTAAGCAGGTTATTTTCTGCCAGCTGGAACGTTTAATATTTAATGGCCTTATCCTGTTTGAACATTGGGTTAATTGGGATTTGCTCTCCCAGATGTTGGGCTCCTCTGCTCTTTGAGTCACTGCTGATGGATCAAACTCAGCGCTGGTGTAAGCAGATGACTTGAGAGGTTACATTTTGGCAAGGAGTGGGCACTAGTAGCCAGCTCAGCCTCTTTTATTTTATACTAAAAACCAGGTGGTCATCTGTAATGTTATCTGTCAGTTTGTGCTATGGTAGCTCCTAAAGTCTGGTTGACTCCAGTGTACTAGCCACTACGCAAACATTATGGTAAGAGATAGGCCCTGCCCTAGTCAGCTTACAGTCTAGGAAGACTAGACAGACTAAGGGGAGGAAGGGAAACAGAGGCACAGATCTGCTAGGACAGGGGTGGGGAACCTTTTTTGGGTCGGAGGCCACTGACCTACAGAAAAATCAGTCGGAGGCCACACATAAAAAACCCTCACCAATGTGGCACCCAACTGAGAAGGAGAAAGACACTCCCCACATTCCCCTCGCACACCAGAATCTGGGGGTGGGGTGCAGCCCACTAGATTTTGTGTGCTCCAGCCCTGTGGTGGGGCAGCATGGGACTGGAGCCAGTACAGGCTCCCCAATGCAGGGGAGGGCCTAAGCCTCAGGGGTTTGATCCAGGCAAGCGGGGGGCCACCTAGGCCTGAGGTTCCCCACCCCTGCGCTAGGAGAACACAATGACAAGCCAACACAGAGCAGCTCTGTGCTAGCCCAGCACTCAGACTAGCAACTGACAGGCCACAGGAAGGGAGTCCCAGAGCTGGGTGATTTGCAAAAGGTCTGGGATAGCATTTTCTTGGGGGGGGAGAGAAAGTTACTTACTAAGAAAAAAATGCTTCCTTTCTCTCAGACCTGTGTAACACCAGCAAAGCATGGCATGGGACACCAGGAGGATTGGCAGATACGATTAGGGCAGGGGTTCTCAAACTGCGGGTCCCCACTCTCCGGGCGGTCATGAGCAACTTGGGGGAGGGGGGGTCACGGCATCACAAAGTTTGAGAACACCTGGATTAGGGTAGGAAGGAACCTCAGGAGGGTCATCTAGTCCAACCCCCTCAAAGCAGGACCAACCCCCACTACATCATTCCAACCAGGGCTTTTTCAAGCTGGGACTTAAAAGCGTTTAAGGATGGAGATTCCCCCACTTCCCTCGGGAACCCATTCCAGTGCTTCACCACCTTCCTGGTGAAATAGTTTTTCCTAGTTTCCAACCTAGGACCCCCCCCCCCCCACTGCAACTTGAGACCATTGCTCCTCCTTCTGTCACTTGTCACTGCTGAGAACAGCCTCTCTCCATCCTATTTGGAACTCCCCTTTCAGGCAGGCCTGCTGATGGGAGGGCAAAGGATCAACTTCCCCACGGCCTAGCGATTCAAAAGGACCTGGGGCTTCTGACCGCCACCGTTGCTACGACAACAGTGGCTGGAACTCGGGGACCTTTGCATTACTGCTGCAGCCCTGCCCAGCAAGCGGGTGGGGAGCTGCGGCACTGAGGGCTAGTTGTCCTGGCCCAGCCCCTTCCACTCAAGGTCCTTCCCCTTCTAGGACCAGGACCCCTCCCCCCCTTGCCCAGGAGCCCAATGAATCTGTCGGCTTCCCTGGTTGAAGGCTGCTATCAAATCCTCCCCTATTCTGCTCTTCTTTTTGAAGACTAAATAAGCCCAGTTCCCTCAGTCTCTCCTCATGGTTCATGTGTCCCATCCCCCGGATCATTTTCATTGCCTGCTGCCAGGCTCTCTCCAATTTGCCCACATTCTTCCTATAGTGGGGAGCCCAAAACTGGACCCAAAACTCCAGATGTGGCCTCACCAGCGCCAAACAGAGGGAAATGATCACCTCCCTCAATCTGCTGGCAATGCTCCTACTAATGCAGCCCAATGTGCCATTCGCTTTCTTGGCAACAAGGGTGCACTGTTGACTCATACTCAGCTTCTCCTCTCCTGTAATCCCCGTGCATAGCTGGGCATGGTTCAGCTAGCTGGTTCGTCTCCTCTGGCACCAGCTGCTGCGGCCCTGTAGTTGTTTACTTGGGAATCAGCCCTCCAACCAAGTCATGCGTTGTCCCACAAAACAATAGTGCAGTGATTTTATGCCAGGTCTTTTGCCTAGCTATGGGATCAATGGTCCTTACATCCTTTATATCAGGATGATTTTCATGCCATCTTCCTCACTTGTTGGTAGGGAAACCACAGACCCCTTCTCCTGCACTCTGGTAGTAAGTAGCTAAAGTGGCTTCCTCATACTCCTTGCTGGAAATAGGTAAATGCTATTTATTCCTTCTCATAAGAACGAGGGGGGTCACTCCATGAAATTAATAGGCAGCAGGTTTAAAGCAAATAAAAGAAAGTATTGCTTCACAAAACACAGTTAACCTATGGAACTCCCTGTCAGAGGATGTTATAAAGGCCAAGACTGAACAGAGTGCAAACAAGAACTAAATAAACTCACGGTGGATAGGCCCATCAATGGCTTTCAGCCAGGATGGGCAGGAATCGTGTGCTTAGCCTCTGTTTGTCAGAAACTGGGAGCTGAGTGACAGGGAAAGAACCACTAGAATATTACCGTTCTGATCATTACCTCTAGGGCACCTGGCATTGGCCACTGTTGGAAGACAGGATACTGGGCTAGATGGACCTTTAGTGTGACCCAGGATGGCTGGTCTTATACCTCCCTCCACTACTTCTTACCTCAGTCTGTTTCTAGGCCAGTGGTTCTCAAACATTTTGGCCCGCAGCTCACCCCGCTCAATGCAAACCTGTGGACCACCAGCTAACCATCCATGATGACAAAATGCCTTTGTTTATCTCTAAATACCTTATACACTAAATTATTCATATTAGGCTACTGGAGCTATAACATAAGGGGACGTATAGAACTGGTAAGAAAGGAAATAATAATCAAAATAATTAAACAGATTAAGCACTTTAACTTTCTCATGCTATCTTACCAAACTTCCTGTTAAATAAAGTAAAATATTAATGTATGTCCAAAACAAAAGATTCTAATGCTGTCTTTATTTATGACATGGGAGGGGAACCTTTTTCGGGTCAGAGGCCACTGATCCTCAGAAAAATCAGTCAGGGGCCACATAAAAAAGAGCGGCAATCTCCCCCCAAAAGCAAAAAAACAAAACAAAAAAAAAAAACAACCTCACAGATGTGAGGAATGAGACACCTCGCTCCCCTGGTGCTCCAGCCCCACAGGGGAAGAGGGCAGGGAGGACCAAGCTTCAGGGCTTCCTACAGTCCAGATTAACTCTTCTGGGATCCTGTGCTTAGTAGATTGTGACCCCCCCCCCCCCCCAGGCTCTGGGGTGGGACCAAAACTGAGGGGTTCAGTGTGTGGGAGGGGGCTGCCAGGAAGTGGGTGTAAGAGGGGGTGGGGGTTCTGGGTGGGAGGTAGGGTGCTGGAGTGGGTTGAGAGTGGGGGTCTGGCTGGGAATTTGAGTTCAGGAGGAGCTGAGGGTGAAAGGTCTGGCCAGGAGTTTGGGTGCAGAAACAGACTGGGAATAGGGTTTCTGGCCAGGGGAGAGGGTGAAGGAGTAGACTTTGGTAGGATCTCTGGCCAGGAAGGGTGGTGGTGGTGCAGGAGCAAGCTGGGAGTGCAAGGTCTCAGCAGGAGGCTATGTGAGGGGGTCGGGGTGTGAGGTCTACGCATGATGGGGGGTACTTACCTGGCTTCTCGTCCCTGCTGCTTTCAAATGCCACTCCAGGCATTGTGTCCCAGGTGCTGGCTCCTGCTGTTCCCATTGACTATGAGTCTGGCCAATGGTCTCCGTGGGGAAAGCCTCCAGGCAGTGCGTCTGTGCATTGCTGTTCCTCCAGCTGGGGGGAGGGGCTGCATGCAGAGCCACTTGTTCCCCTCGCAATCCAGATCCAGCAGCGAGGCTCGGGGCTTTCTCCCCTACCCGCATCAAGAAGCTGGTGGCAGCACTCCAGCCTCTGGGGGAGGGGAGAGTGCAGAGGCTGGACCGCTAGCATAGGCTAGCCATTGCAGGGGGTGGGCAGATGAGCCTACAGCCATGGCCTACTTGCAAGGTGTCTGTGGACCACTAGTGGTTGACAGATTGCAGTTTGTGAACCACTGCTCTTGGGTTCTCCCCTCCACAGAACTCTTTCCTACATTTACCAGACAACACCTCTCTCCCTGGAGATCCCATCCTTTTCTGTCTCTTCCAGGGTCCCTGTGTCCATCTCTCCCCAAGAACGTGGATATAGGGGCTTTTTGGTACAATAGGAGCTCAGTCCATTCATAGCCTCTCTCCTATTCACCCTTCTCAGGAGCATATTCCCAAGCCTTCTTCCAGCCCCCTACTATCCTTACTTCTCTTCAGTTGTCATTCAGCCACCTGGCTCCTCCCCAGCTGGGTCTAATGCTAAATTGAGCATGACCCACCCTCCAGATGCAAGGAGGAGCCATGATTTGTGCTCTGGCTCCAGTTAATTCTTTCTCTGCAAGGGTAGAGTATACAGAGACATTTTGGGCCAAAGAAATGGTCACCATATTCTAGCTGGCAATATGGAACGTATTCCACAGGCAAAGAGGTGGCAGAATACCTTGCCCAGTGCACACAAGGGAGGTACAAACAGCAAAGCACAATTACATTTTTAATCTGGCAAATTCCCAGGAATATTCGAGGTCCTAGCCCAATGCTGGTGAAAATTCACAGCTTCATCTTGGTCGTGCTCCATGCAATTGTGTGCCTCACCCACATTATCAGTGCTTAGACCCTACAAGATAAGATTTTCAGTGGTGACTTTTGATTTTGAGTGCCCAGCTTGGAACCCCCAGGAACTCAGCATGTCCTGAAAATCAGCTCTTGATACTGCCTTGGGTCAGGCAGCCTCTGAAAATGACACATTCAAAACTACTTGGGACTTTTAACAACTAGGCAGCTGTTGGAGTGCTTTAATAGAATTATCTCTAGCCTAGTCTACATGTGCATTGATTCACACAGATTGTCTTCAATGTGGCACAAACCCAGAGCCTTCAGCATCCACCTTATAAGCCTGGCTCTGCAAGAGTCAGCTGATGGCAGAGTCTCAGGGGCCATAAAAAGGCCTGCTCTTTGGGTGCTATAGCACCAACCTCTGTCCCAGATCAGGACTGCTGTGTATGTCTGCAGCAGTGGTTCCTAAATCCCAGCAATGTGGTGCCTAAATCACCGTGACATTAAAATAAGACCTAAAAGAGTACCTTGCTGCCTCCATGAAGGATGTAGATAGGCAGGAGACACAACTGCTCATTTCAGGCCAAGTATGTGTCCATGTAATTAAACACACAGTAATTTTCTTAACTATGGCCAGCTGACTGATACAACAGATATCCAGCTCAGACTCTTGAATTCCCCTTTGTGCAGTTTGATGCACAGAGCCCACAGCTAAACCAGTGCAGAGATGCCCTCTCGTGGCCACTGTAATGTATTCCCAGCCTCCAAGATCATGTAAAAATGTAGCCGTGCAAGACCATAAATCAGGGTTTGAAGACGAAAAAAAAAGAACAAGTGACTGTTACAGCTTAAACAGCCATGTATGAAAGCAGTGTTTATGAGTGGTAGGTAATTCAAAGGGTAAGCCTACACTTAATGACATCCCAAACCCTAGAAAGTAGGCAACTTTAATGGGAGTTTAACATATTGGCGAGCTGTGATGGATGTCGTGTACATGCATCTGCCTTATACACAGGATGGATGGGGATTTGAGGACCATGCTAAAGTCTGAACTAGCTGACTACTCACTTTCAGACTATCTAGGGCTTGGGATTTATTTGAAGCACAACCTTACTTTGAATTTCCTGGCTCTCTAGTGCCCAGATACCTGGTCAGCTTTGGGCTCCACTGTGCTAGATTCTGTACCACACACAGGAACAGAGGGCCCCTGTTCCAGAGAGTTTATATACCTATGAAAATAAATCTGCTGCCTCGGTTTCCAAAGGTAGAAGTGCTTACCGCAATAGGCTCCATTCCCCATTGGTGGCTTCGGAGAGAAGGGATGGGCTTGTCATTAAAGGGGTAATGTGGGGACTCAGGAGCTCTAGGTTTAGTTCCTTGCTGTACCACGGAGGCCAAGTGATCTTGGCCACCTATAAAGCAAGGATAATACCCCTCGTGTCTATTGGGAAGGGAATGTCTTTTTTCCAAAGTGTTTGTACAGCACCTAGCAACACGGGGCCTCAGTTTTGCTTAGACCCTGAGGGATAGTCAGTTAGTATTTGCTAGGATCCATATTGCTCAGTCAAGATAGAGTCAAGGTCTAGATTTTAAAGAAAAACTGACAATAATAAATAAAAATATTTCGAGGACCATTCAAAATTATTTTGCAGTCGGGTTTTGGCCCGCGGGCTGCCTATTGACTACCCGGATGATGTTGTAGTACATCTAGAAAGGGTTAACATTAACAGTGATGCTTTATTAGGGTTTTGGGTGATGTTCTCTATAATTTTGTATGTCTGTGTGTGGAATGACTTTCAAGATGTGCACCAATGTGGAGGTATTGTATAATTTAACAAAAGTCATTCTGCATAGGGGAAGGGGATGGCACTGAGGAGCTGGGTTGCAAGACGGGGTTCAGGCATGGGGCAGAGTTCTTTGACAGTGCCGGGACTTTTAATTCTTCCCGCTTGTTTCCCACACTTCTTGCGTTCATGTCCAGACACAGAGCTGGATTAAGACCTTTAGAGGCCCTAACCACTGAAAAGATTATGGTGCCCCTGCATAGGTAATTCAAAATAAAAACAATACTATACCATAAAATCTCTTCTTTTTTTTTGGTGCCCCTGCTTTGCTGGTGCCCTAAGCACATGCTTAGTCTGCCTATTGGGTAATCCAGCCCTGACACTTTAGATAACTAGCTAATTGCCCTACTTTCTCAGTATGAATCAAGGGACCTCCTCTGTTGCACCTTCCTCCTTGAGTTTCTTCCCAGTATCCCACTTCCCCAATTACCATAGGGTTTAGGTCACCATCCCTTGATGTACCTAGTTTAAAGCCCTCCTTAGTAGGTTTGCAAGCCTGCCTGCAAAGATGCTCTTCCCTCTCTTCGTTAGGTGAAAACCATCTCTTCCTAGCAAGCCTTGTGTCCAGAACAGCATCTCATGGTTGAAGAATCCAAAGCCCTCTCACTGACTCCATCTGTACAATCATGCACTTATTTCCTAAATTCGATGACCCCTACATGGGCCTTTTTCTTCAAGAGGGAGGATGGATGAGAACCCAGCTTGCACCTCAAATCTGACCCGCTCAAGGTCATTCTTCACAGTTGTCATCAGGCAGGTGTTCCGATGGGTTCCTGACAGGCCTTCTTCTCCGTCAATGATGATAAACTTCCAGCTGCGTGTGTGCGTGTGCTCCTTTGTCTAACATGTTAGCCATGCACAATTAGTCAAGACGACAGACTCTGAGAGCCCCCAGAGACCATAAATCAGATAAGGATCGAAAGTGCCTGGCCAGGTTTATTGCCAAGCAAGGTACAATAGCAGTTGTCGGTGAACAGATTCGCTGTTGTGCCACTCATATGTATGCCATGATAATGGACTAACACCTAATCAATACTATGGATCCAGCATTGCTCCCTCAGTCAGCTGATGAACACCCTTTGGGGTACACTTTTATACACAGGAACAAACAAGTTACATATCACTCAGGGGCTACGTCTACACTGGCCCCTTTTCCGGAAGGGGCATGTAAATTTCATGAGTCGTCGTAGGGAAATCCGCGGGGGATTTAAATATCCCCCGCGGCATTTAAATAAAAATGTCCGCCGCTTTTTTCCGGCTTTTAAAAAAGCCGGAAAAGAGCGTCTAGACTGGCCCCAATCCTCCAGAAAAAGCACCCTTTTCCGGAGGCTCTTATTCCTACTTTGAATGGCGCTTTGAAGTAGGAATAAGAGCCTCCGGAAAAGGGCGCTTTTTCTGGAGGATCGGGGCCAGTCTAGACGCTCTTTTCCGGCTTTTTTAAAAGCCGGAAAAAAGCGGCGGACATTTTTATTTAAATGCCGCGGGGGATATTTAAATCCCCCGCGGATTTCCCTACGACGACTCATGAAATTTACATGCCCCTTCCGGAAAAGGGGCCAGTGTAGACGTAGCCCTAATGTATCAGGTTGCTGCCCTTTGTTGCCTAGTTACCAACCCTTACAAAGAGGGGTTCAATTACTAGCCATCATGCTGTCAATTTAGACCCTGTATTGAATCTGGGTCGGTATGTGTGTTATTTGTGGGGGGGGGGGGTTGTTGGTACCAACATGTTTCTTAACGAGGTGTTCTGTTACGACACCTCTGGAATGTGATTACAGCCTGTGCCTAGCACTTCTTCGGTATGTTGCTGTAATGTCAGCCCTGTCCTTGCTAACTTCTGTGAGCAGGGCCTGCCCCTTGCTCACAGCTGAACTCTGTTTTATATTAGCAAAGTTTTGATCCTTGCTGTCTAGGCCTCAGGCCTCATATCCGCCTTGTGACACACGGGGTTATATTTTCAGGCTCTCATCTTACTACAGCAGGATCATTGTGGAGAAGTAGGAAGGGGTATGATCCGAGGGTGTGATCAGTCTCACTCCAGGCAATCAGTTGCACTTCTCGGGTTTCCCTGTCTGGACAGCAGATGAATGACTCCATCCCTGTAGGAGGGAGACCCCAACTATCACCACCTATCTCCTTCTCTTGGGAGCAATGGCCGTGGCACCCCCATCCCTAAGACTATGCATCCTATTCCTTCGGGTAGATGGGGTCTCCTTCTGATTCCTTCCCCTCAGGGGTCTCTTCCAAAGCATTCTCCACTGTAGTACATGTGCAGAAAGCCTGAGAATTGTTACTCACCTCTATCTGGGTTGGAGATACCTGGGTTGCTTTTCTTTTCCTGGAGGTTGCATGCTGCCAACTCTCTTCCATGTTCTGCACTGCCCTCTCTGGTTCTTCGGCATGCTGTGCCTGCAGAAACATGCGCTGATGTCTATCCAGAAAGACTTTATTATCTCCTGCTCTGTGTGGGCCGGCATCCAGCCAGAGGCGATCCTTGCAGGTGCAGCTGCACTGAGGTGGGTGGGCTTGACTCAGCCTGGCTTGACAGCCCAGTGGGTTGAGAATTGGTCTTGGAAAGCCGGGTGGGGAGGGTAGGTGTCCGTGGAGCCTTGCTGCTGGGGCAACTTTTCAGGCCTGTTGGCCTGCGTGGCTTGTTGGAGGCAGCTTTCCTTTCAGAGGCTGTGCTGTGGCCAAAGGACTAAAAGCCAGCTGCCTCCTTCTAGGAGAGTAGACACTTATCAGAAGTGGGGATCAACTATCATCTAAGCCCGACACTGTAAAAACTCATCCATTCTGGTGAATCCTGAGGGATGCCGGCCCACACTAAAGATGATCAACTTCTTTGGAAGTCTTCATTGAACCCACAGCCTTGATCCTCTCCTCTGAGGGTGGTGGGTGTAGCATCACTTACCTAGTCATGGAGTAACAGGGTAGGTGTCTGCTTTCGTAGCTGAGCCGTTAGAACACTGGTCTTGTAAACCAAGGGTTGTGAGCTTAACTCTCATGGGAGCCTCAACAGCTGTATTTGGCTGTGCTTCTTGTCTCCTTTATATGAGCTTGGCTTCTCCTTAGCTATTTACTAATTTGGGGACAGGGAGACCACTAGCAGTTTACAGAGGCCTGTTTTCTTTTTTTCTTACTTCTGTTTACAACTGCCATTGTTTCTTCCCTGTCCCATGCCTGTACTATGATGTGCCTGGTTTTTCTTCCAAGTGCTGTGCCTGGGATGCGCCTGGTTTTTCTTCCCTGCACTATACCTGGATTATAATGTACCCTGCATGGCTGGTAAAGGAATCCAGGTCCTTCCTCTACACTTGTGCAGGGACCCTCCACCCAGCAAATCTGGGCTTTCTTCTCTTTCCCTGAACTGCTTCCCACAACTCCTGTCTTCACTCCTTGCTCTGGATGTAGTAGCTTCCAAATTCTCATCCCTCTTCCAAGGGAGTGAGTGCCTTTTCCCTGAAAGGGGCCTGTGTAGAAATCCACCTGATGGGGCAGAGATGATTTTGGATGTAAGGGAAACTCGGGGGAGTTGTTTGTGGCTCAAAAGAGCAATGTTTCTTTACAACCCAGGAAAGGTGAATTGCTGCTTAAAGAAGCTTCTAAGGAGGAGAATCCTCCAGGTATTTTTGCTAGCATTTTGGTGTGGCTGGAGGGAGTGAAAGAGATTTGATTTAAGAACAAAGGTCTGCCTGTAAAAGGCAGCAGTTTATTCGATAAGACACTTGTTTCAGTTCCTAACAGCTAACATTTTTCTGTTCAAAATGACTCTACTGACTTGGGTTTAGAAAGTTCCAGTGTGGACATTTTTGAAGAGGTTTCATATGGACTGAAAGATGAAGTGGAAACAGCCAGAGAACGGGAATAGCCCTGGGATGACCCAGTGGCTGTGTCTAAGCAGTTTACTGAGAGGACAGTGTTGTTGGGACAGGAATGCTTCCAGGTTGATTATGGAAGTGGCTAGTGTGTGTCTCAGGTTCAGAAGAAAGATTGGAAAACCAAGTATGCAAAGTAGAAAAGCTGTGTGGTTAATCTCTCTAGAATGCAGGAGATGGCAGGTAAACTCCTATCTCTAGACACTGTACACTTGTAATCTCTCATTGAACTTCACATTTGATTCCATGTGGAAGCAGAAGTTAGTGATGGAAGGAGAAAAAATCTGTAAATCTAGCATGCCAGTGATAGTGAATGGTGTCTCCTTTTGGACAAAGACCAGCCTTGGAATTAGTAGCAATTAAGAAAGCAGAGGAAAATATTAGTGTCTGTGATATTGTTGTTACCTGACTGACTGGGGGTAGAAAGACTCCATCCTCGCTGTGAGCAAAGAGGACATACCCTTCCAGCACATTGACTCTGTTGAGCAAGGGACACCAGGATAGAATCATACATCACTAGAAATGGAAGGGACCTCGAGAGGTCATCGAGTCCAGTCCCCTGCCCTCACGGCAGGACCCAGTACCATCTAGACCATCTTTGATAGATGTCCATCTAATCTACTCTTAAATATCTCCAGAGATGGAGATTCCACAATCTCCTGAGGCAATTTATTCCAGTGTTTAATCACTCTGACAGTTAGGAAGTTTTTCCTAATGTCCAGCCTAAACCTCCCTTGCCTCAGTTTAAGCCCATTGCTTCTTGTCCTATCCTCAGAGGCCAAGGAGAACAATTTTTCTCCCTCCTCTTTGTAACACCCTTTTAGATACCTAAAAACCACTATCATGTCCCCTCTCAGTCTTCTCCTTTCCAAACTAAACAAGCCCAGTTCTTTCAGTCTTCCTTCATAGGTCAGGTTGCTCTTCTCTGGACTTTCTCCAATTTCTCCACATCTTTCTTGAAATGTGGTGCCCAGAACTGGACACAATACTTCAATTGAGGCCTAACCAGTGCAGAGTAGAGTGGAAGAATGACTTCTCATGTCTGGCTCACAACACTTCTGTTAATGTATCCCAGGATCATGTTTGGTTTTTTGCCACAGTGTCACACGGTTGACTCCTGTTTAGCTTGTGGTCCACTATGACCCCTAGATCCCTTTCTGCAGTACGCTTTCCTAGACAGACACGTCCCATTCTGTATGTGTGAAACAGATTGTTCCTTCCCAAGTAGAGTACTTTGCATTTGTCCTGATTAAACTTCATCCTGTTTACCTCAGACCATTTCTCCAGTTTGTCCATATCATTTTGAATTATGACCCTATCCTCCAAAGCACTTGCAACCCCTTTTATCTCCGTATTATCTGCACACTTAATAAGCGTACTCTTTATGCCAATATCTAAATCATTGATGAAGATTTTGAACAGAACCGGTCTCAGTGGAGCCTGGCTGCCGGGACAACTTTTCAGGCTTGTTGGCCTTTGTGTATGGTGGGAAGCAGCTTGTGTTTTAGAGGCTGTGCTGTGGCAAAGAACAGCTGCCTCCTTCCAGGAGAGTAGGCTCTTACCAGAAATGGGGATTGAGCCTATGCAAACAAACACCTACTAAAACTTAAACCCAAGGTTGTTGCTGCTCAGCCATTCTGGCAAACCCAGAAGGCTGAATGCTCTGTCCAGAAGATAATCAACTTCTTTAGAAGTCCTCATTGACTCTGCAGGCTTAATCCTGTGAGGCTGGTGGGTATAGCATTACTTATCTAGGGATGGACTCACAGAATAGAGGCCCATCAACTTGGCTCCATAGCTCAGTGGTTAGAGCATTGGTCTTGTAAACCAAGGGTCGTGAGTTCAAATCTCACTGGGGCCTTGACAGCAGTGGATCTGTGCTTTCCTTTCTGTGAGGTGCTTGGCTTCCCTTTAGGCATTTACTAATTTGAGGACAGGGAGACCACAAGCTGCATGTAAGCACACCAGACCATTTCTGTGAAATAGAAGCAGCAAGCTGCAAACTTCTGCCAGCTGGTCAAAGGGCAGCAGCAGGCAGGCTCCTGCCAGAAGCACTTCAGTCCAGTGTATTTTGGTGAGTACGCCAAAGAGTGCTTCACCGGCTGCACCCAAACAGCCTCCCGCATGTCTTTTGAAGAACTACCCAAGGAAGTGTGCCTCAACAGGTCTCAGAAAATACTTTGCTTGTGTACCACATGCGTTTGGCTAGCTGTGGTGGGAGGTGAAACTGGATCACCTCAGTCAAAGGTTGGGAAAATCTCCAAGCCCAAAGCAAAGACGTGGAATTGTTCTTGCCGCACCTAGTACCCTTCCGGACTTGACAGATTGCCTATTTACCAACAGACGGGAGGATGGGATCCTAGGGTCTCCCAGCCCAAGACCCACAGGTTAGCCTCCAGAGGCTGGCTCCCAAGCCTCATGGTCTCCCACAACTTGATTACTAAGCCTTCCGCCACAGCTTTTCTTGCCAGGAAGCAGCATCTCCACTGAGGTCCAGCTTTAGGGGAGAGCCCGTCTGGCAAGAGGCCACCAGGTCAAGCCATTGGGTGTTATGAGCTGCTTCTCCCATGAGTACGGGGAGACAGCTAGTGAGGGTTGCCCTGCCCGGTCCAATGCCCCTGTGGGCTGCCCAGGGGAAAGCCAACAGAGAAAAGGTGGGAAGAAAGGAGGTATTTGGAGGCTCTTTTTTCCAGGGTCACCATACCCATTGGAATGGGGAGCCATGGAAGGGAACCCAATGCAATCCTGCACTGAGAGCACCTTCGCCATCCCCCCCAAAGCGCTGCTCGGAGCAGAGCCGTTGGAGAAAGAGAGACAGTCTTGGCTCAAGGGCGCAGCTTCCACAGGCGGCATCGAGGCCGCTGATCTGCTACCCACGAAAGGTGACTGAAAGGTGAGACTTTTCCAAAGGCTTCAGAGCCAGCTTCCCCACGAACATGAGGTGTGCTCCGAGTGAGTGGCCTCTCCCTTCCAGCCACGGAGCCCTCCTGACACAAAGGACTGTTCTTGTCCAGTCCAGCCCAGCCAGGTGCTGTGTGAGAAACTGACCGTGCAGGTGATCTTGGGATGGTGAAGGTGGAGGCACAGACTTTGGGAACCTTCTACTTACAGCTGCCTGGCTTTTCTTCCCAGACCTGGGCCTGGATTATGATGTGCTATAATGTGTCCTGAACCATGGTGCGCCTGGCTTTTCTTCCCAGCCTGGGATGCACCTGGTTGTTCTTCCCGGTCCTGTGCCTGGACTATGATGTACACTGGAAAGAAAATCCAGCCCATTGCTCTATTCTGGGATCTGGTGCAGAGACCCTCCACCCAGCAGTTCTGACCTTTCTGTTCCTTCCCCAGACTGCTTCCTACAACTCCTGGTTGCACTCCTTGTTCTGGATGGAGGAGCCTCCGAATCCTCATCCCTCTACCAAGGGAGCATGTGCCTTTTCCCAGCAGCAGCAGCAGCATCCCCTCTGTGTTGCCAGCTTCATGGCATTAGAAGGCCTGTCCATGTCCCAGCTGAGACTGCTCCTTCTCAAGCTCTGATCCCTGGTTCTTCCTCCAGGCACAGACGATGGTGTTCAGAGAACTACCTGGCCACCTGAAGCCTTCTTGCTCTCGGCGACTGCCCAAGCCTCAGGCTCTGCAGCCACCATCAGATGCATAAGGTCATGCCACAAATTTATGGTAGAGAGCTCAGGCTTGTGTGAGGTGCAAGAGCCAACAGGAGAAGTGGCAGGAACTTAAGAGTTCGCAGAGCAGCACACTGGCCGCAGTGATATTCGGAGCCATGCAGGTACGTGGAACGTGAGCCCACTGCCTTCGTTTCTCTCACATACCAGGGCTCCCTGGAAGCTCTCTCAGGGAACCTGGAATCCTTTGGGCCTTCTGAAAGGATCATGCTCAGTGTGGGCCGGCATCTAGTCCTTGCAGATGCAACGGCACTGAGGTGGGTTGGCTCAGCAACTCTGGGGATAGAGAATTGGTCTTAGAAAGCAGGGCCGGGAGGGTAGGTCTCAGTGGAGCCTGGCTGCTGGGGCAACTTTTCAGGCTTGTTGGCTTTTGTGGATTGTTGGAGGCAGCTTGCCTTTTAGAGACTGTGATGTGGCAAAGGACTAAAAGACAGATGCCTCTTCCCAGGAGAATAAGGGCTTGCTAGAAGTAGGGAGTGAACCCACTCAACTATCTGAGTACAAAGCCACCAGCTGAACTGCTCAGCCATCCTGGCAAACACTGAATGGTAAGTTAATCATCCCCACCCAGAAGATGATTGGCTTCTTTGGCAGTCCTCATTGAGCCTGTGAAAGTGCTAGGTGTAGCATCAATTACCTAGGGATGGACAGCCAGAACAGCCACCTATCAGCTTGGCTCCGTAGCTCAGGGGTTAGCACACTGGTCTTATATACCAGGGGTTGTGAGTTCAAATCTCATTAGGGCTGCCACAGCTGTTTATAGATGTATCCCTTCCATGAGGTACTTTTCTTGTCTTTAAGCATTTATTAATTTGGGGACAGGGTGACCACAAGCTGCATGTGAGCATGCCAGATGTCTTTGCTAGATAGAGACAGCAAACTGAAAAGGGCAGCAACAGGGCTAGATAGAGGCAGCAACAGGCTCCTGCTAGAAGTGGCTCAGGCCCTTTGGGACTTCAATCCAGCATGCATTCTGTTGAGTACGACAGAGAGTGCTTCACCCACCACACCCAAAGAGCTTCCAGTGTGCTCTGGCTTTGAAGAGCTACCCAAGGAAATTCATCTCAGGAGGGCTCAGAAAATGCTTTGCTTGTGTACCACGTGTATTTGGCTAGCTGTGGCGTGGCAGGCCAACCTGGGAGCTTAGGGTATGTCTGCACTACATTCCTTTTTCAAGAGAGGAATGCAGATACAGCTGAGTGAAATTGCAAATGAAGCGCAGACTTGAATGTCCCGCGCTTCATCTGCATAATCGCATCCGGACGCTTTTTCAAAACACCCTATTTTGAGATAAAAAACGCCGTGTATTTCGAGAACCAACCCTTCTTTCAAAATAACCCTTACTCCTTATAAAATGAGGTTTAACGGCTATTTCAAAAGAAGGGTTTGTTCTCAAAATAACGGCATCTACACAGCGTTTTTTATCTCGAAATAGGGTATTTCGAAAAAGCAGCCGGACGCGATTATGCAAATGAAGTGCAGGAAATTCAAATCCACGCTTCATTTGCAATTTCACTCAGCTGCATCTGCATTCCTCTCTTGAAAGAGGAATACCCTTAGAGTCAAGGGGAGGCGAAACTGTTCACCTTACTCAGAGTTTGGGGGAAAATCTCAAAGCCCAAAGCAAAGATGTAGAATTGCTCTTGCTGCTCCTAGCACCCTTCCGGGCTTGACACACTGCCTATTTACCAATGGACGGGAGGATGGGATGCTAGGTCCTAGCCCAATGGCCACAAGTTAGCTTCCAGAAGCTATCAAATCTCATGGTCTCCCACAGCTTGATTGTTAAGCTTTCCACTATGGCTCCTCTTGGCAGGGAGCAGCATCTCTACTGGTATCTGCTTTAGAGGAGAGCCTGGCTGGCAAAATTAAGGCCACCTGGTGTGGGTGTGATGGGCCACTCTGCCATGAGTATGGGGAGGCACTTAGCGAGGATCACCAGCTAAGTCCTTAACCGCTCGGCCATTCTGATGAACCCTGAGGGGTGACCGCCTCGCTCCTTGTGATATAACAGGTGGTATGGGTCACTACTGAGAGGGTCAGATCAGGGTGAATTGCTGCGCACCGGGGCTACTTGCAGCACAAGACTGGGGTCTTCCTCTGCAAGGCACCAAACCAGTCACACACAGCACTCCAGCTGCGACTCTGTCCAACAAGAAGTTGCACAAGCAAATCCCCTTAGACACTCCAGCTTTTCCTGTGCCATAGCCAGCACCACACCTTACACAGAGGAGAGGTTATGAAAACCAATCTCATCAACTCTGGACAGGTTCTCGTAGTCCCAAAGGACTAGCCAGAGTCCCAGGTCAGTTTACACCTCAGATCTTACCCAAAAGGGCACACTGGGCCAGTCCTTTAGAATCTCAAAGCTAAAGGTTTATTAATAAAAGAAAGAAAAAGTTGAGAGTAGAAATGATAAAGCAAGCACATTACACTTACCAATCACAAAGTTCTTAATGCAGACGCTTAGCAGAGTTGTAACAAACTGCTAGATTACAATTCTCTTGAGTACATCATATGTTATCCTTCCGGGATCTCTGTCCTTAACAAAGGTGCTTCTGGAGCAGACAGCAAGAGTGAAGACAAAAGACAGGGGCACCCCCAGGATACATTTACAATCTTGCCCATGCAGAAGGAAATCCATGATTCTCCTGAGTGATGGTACCTCCCCAAAATGGAACTGATCACATGATCACCAAACCAGCCTGGCTACGTCTAGTCTGCCGCTTTTTATCGGAAAAAGGTTTGCAAATTGTGCTCCGCAATTTGTGTACCTTTTTCCGATAGTTTTGTTGGAAGAGCCTTTTCCGAAATTTGGGCCGTCTACACTGGGCCAAATTTCGGAAAAACCTCCTCTTTCAGAAGAGCCCTTCTTCCTTGTGGCACGAGGAAGACAGGGCTTCCAAAGAGCACATCTGCTCTTCTGCAAAAAATGTCGGAAGAGCAGACATGTTCCCTGGAGTTTTTGACACAGTGCCTGGACTCCATAGTCTAGACATAGCCTGGAAGTCCTTGCTGAGCCTGCAGCCTTGAGCCTGTGTGGATGGTGGGCATCACTTACCTAGGGATAGAGAGATGGTAGCAAAGTGCACCCCCATAGCTCAGGGGTTAGAGTATTGGCCTTGTAAACCAACAGTCATGCATTCAAATCTCACAGGGGTCTCAACAACTGTTTGCAGATGTGGCTTCGGTCTCCTTTCTGTGAGGTGCTTGGCTTCCCTTGAAGCACTTACTAATTTGGGGACAGGGAAACCACAAGCAGCTTGTCAGCACACCAGATGTCTTTGCTAAATAGAAGCAGGGAGCTGCAGGCTTGTGCCAGCTGGTCAAAGGGCAGCAGCAGGGAGCAACATCTGCTTTAGGGGAGAACCTGGCTGGCAGAATTCTGAGGGGGCTTCATTCCTGTGCACTATCCCCCAGCCTATTTTGGTGAGTATGCGAAAAAGTGCTTCATCTGAAACAGCCTCCAGTGTGCTCTGGCTTTCAGGGCTGACATAATTTATTACTCAGCACCAGCTAATGTGATTACAGGCAGCAAAAAATACCACCCCGTCTGCTGAATAGCTAGCAAATCTAAGCACAGCAGGAGCAAACTGTATTTAGATAGACACACCCAGGGTCTCTCCCCTCTTCCAGCTAGCTACCAGGGCAGAGCCTGCTTACACTTACATTGAAGTCAGTGACAAAACTGCCATTGACTTCAAGGGAAAGATGACATTGTGCCAGGTGGGAAGCAGGGAGGGCGGGTAAGAGGGAGATCAGGTAAGCGCTGCCTGCACTGCACAGTTGACACATTTTATAAAGAGGGCCTGAGAGTGCATGTCATGGCTGGAGGGACTCTAGATGGGGTGGGCTTCAGAGGTGAAGTTTGCATGGCACCCTGGATCAGAGAGGCCGCTCTGGGCTTGGGAGAAAACACAAGAGTGCTTCTTGGGGGATCCAGACGGGGTTTGAAGGAACATGGGTTAGCAGGACCCAGAGTCTGAGCAACGGGGAGTTACAAGATACACGCAGGGGTTGAGCTCCAAAACTGTGACCCTAAATGTCAACCCTCTGCTGCTAATGGCCAAGGCACCTCTCTTCCCACAGGTGCTGTCTGCATTCCGTAGTTTAAAAATACCCCAGGAGGATTTCTTCAAAACCCCCAGGTTGCGTATCAAATGATTTTGATTGTTCATATATAAATAAGTTCAAGATACAGGCACTGCCTTGTGACCAGAGCATCTGGCAACCCACTGCCCAGTGTACCTGAGCCATTTTGTTCTCTTAAAGACCTGAACCCGAAAGCCGTGTACACTCAGAATTCAAGGGAACCAGGCCCTCCACTGCTGGGAGGCTGTCACACCAGCTATGTACATTTATACCAGTTGAGGATTAGACCAAGTGCATGGAAGGATCTCTCATGTATTTCTACGGCTATGGTTACACTAGGAAATTATTTTGTTTAAAAAAAATATCTCCCAAAGTAACTATGTTGAAATAGCACTATACCGCTTCACAAGCAAGAGTTATTATTTCAAAATAACAAGCCCTTTATTTCAAAATAACAGGCTTGATAGTGTGAATACTCGCCTTATTATTTCGAAACTAGCCAATTAGCCCGTCATAAAATGGGATTTTCAGGTCTTCTTTCCTGAGTACTCTCGCTCCGTCTCTCTCTCTCTCTCTCTCCTCCTACTGCCTACCCCCTCTCTCTCAGCTCTCCTCCACCTCCTGCCTCTCTCTCCGTCTCTTTCTTTCTTTTCTCTCCCTCCTGCCTCTCACTCTCCCTTTCTCTTCTCCTCCTTCTCCTGACTCTCTCTTCCCTCCATCTCTCCCCGCCCCCCTTCCTCTTCCCCTTCTCTCCCGCCGTGGCGCTTGGCTGAGTGCTGCCTGCTCAGCCGGGCTGCTGCAAGAGAGGGGGGTGGGGCAGTGACGTACACAGCCGGGGGCGGGGCCGTGTACATCACCGCCCTCTCTTCCCCTCCCACCGCGGGGGAGCCCAAACAGCCCCCTGTGCTGCTGGCTCCCCCGGCGGCCCAGCTGAGGGGCGCAGCACTCAGCTGAGTGCCACAGCGGGAGGGGAAGGGGGCGGTGACGTACACGGCCCTGCCCCCTGTCTGTGTACGTCCTGCCCCACCTCCTTCCCCTCCCTCCTTGGCAGCTTGGCTGAGTCTTGCACACTCAGCCAGGCCGCCACGGAGGGAGGGGAAGGGGGGGGGTGGTGACGTACATGGCCAGGGGGTGGGGCTGTCTACGTCACCGCGCCCCCTTCCCCTCTCCCGCGGTGGCCCGGCTGAGGGGCGCATCACTTAGCGCCACGGCGGGAGGAGGAAGGGGGGGCGGTGATGTACAGGACCCTGCCTTCTGGCCGTGTACGTCACCACCCCGCCCCCCTTCCCGTCCCACCAGGGCTCAGTTGAGCAGTGCAACGCCGGGGCTAGGGTTGCCAGGTGTCCAGTTTTCTACTGGACAGTCTGGTATTTGCACCGTCTGTCCAGTAGAAAAATGCAGAAAATACCGGAGACGTGCAATGTCTGGTATTTTGTGAATTTTTGGCTGGGCGCCAGAGGGAAGCCTGGTGGGGGCGGGGGAGCAACCGGGAGGCAGAGCGCGATTGGCTTTGGGAGCCCTGTGGTTGCATGCAAAAGCCGGGTGGGGCGGGGGCCGAGACTTCCATCCACCCCACCCCCCGTCAGACCCGCCCAGCTTTTGCACGGGACCGTCCCCAGCAGACCACAGGCACCCGGACTGAAGCCGCAGCCGCAGCGGGGTCCCGCGCCTCTGAGGCTTTGCTAGAGCAAAGCCTCAGAGTCGCGGCACCCTGCTGCCGCTGCGGCTCTGCTCCCCGTGTCCCTGGTCTGCTGGGGGGGGGGGGGGCGCAGCTAGTGTGCTCCCCCCCCCCAGCAGACCAGGCTTTTGTTTTGGACTCTGGGGCAGAGCAGCTGGGGCGCTGCCGATTGGTCCTGTAGCGCCGCTCTGGGCACTACTGGACCAACCCGGCAGCACCCCAGCTGCTCTGCCCCAGGTCCTGATTCAGCCGCTGCTGGTCAGTTTCAGCAGCGGCTGAATCAGGACGCCTGGGGCAGAGCAGATGGGGTGCTGCCGGGTTGGTCCAGTAGCACCGAGGAGCGGCGCTACTGGAGCAACCCAGCAGCACCCCAGCTGCTCTGCCCCAGGCGTCCCCAAGTCAGCTTCTGCTGAAACTGACCAGCGCTGACTACAGGAAGCCCCAGGCAGAGTTGCTCTGCCCCGGGCTTCCTGGAATCAGCTGCTGATCAGTTTCAGCAGCAGCTGACTTGGGGACGCCTGGGGTTCTTAAGTTGATTCTGTATGTAAGTCAGAACTGGCGGTCAGTTTCAGCAGTGTCTGAATCTGGACGCCAGTTCCGACTTACATACAGATTCAACTTAAGAACAAACCTACAGTCCCTATCTTGTACGTAACCTGGGGACTGCCTGTAGTTCACACTGGATGCCTTGCTCAGTGCAATCACAATAGCCTGAGTCCCACATTGAGGGAAGCCTGTAGGATCTCACTGAAAAAAATAAGTCAAGCAGGGCTTCAGAAACAGGCCAAGCTAAGAAGCTCCCCAATTTCTGAATGTTATTTAGGACCTGACTAATAACCCTTCAGATGTCTCAGATGTCTCATTATTTCCACCAGATTAAAGCGGATTGTCAGTTCTCAGCTATTATTAAGGAAGGTTATTATTATAGACCCTGGGGATGTTCCATTCTGCAGCTCAGGCAAGATTATTATTTGTACTGTAGGGGTGCCTCGGAGGCCCAGTTTGGAGCAGTAGCCCATTGTGCTAAGTGCGGTACAAGTAGCGAACAAAAAGACTGCCCATGCCTCAGGAGTTTAGGGTATGTCTGTACAGCGGTGCTATTTCAGGGTACATCTGGTATCCCCAAATAGTGTTTTCCGCATCTTAACAGCGCACCAGTTATTTCAAAATGCAGTCAAAATAATGTGCTTGCTATTCCGATGTTCCAGTAAACCTCGTTCCATGAGGATTAAGAAACTTGTCAGAATAGCAGTCTATTTCGAAATTTGGTGCTGTGTAGCTCAAATAGCGTAGCTTATTTCCAGCTAGTGGTGCTGTATAGACATACCCTTAATATATAACAAGAGACAACAGATAGAGACACACAGATGGGATAGTGCAACTAAACAGTGACTCAGTACTGATCAGCATGGCAGGCAGTGGTCCTAGCAAACAGCAGCTTAAGCCTTGTCAAGTTTTTGTAGCAAAAGGGGAGTTCTGAGGAAGGCTGCAGGAGGGCAGTTAGTTTGGTGGATATTTACTGGGAATACTTTCAAAGCATATGGGGCATCACAGCAGGAAACACAAATGAGTTCAGCAGGGTGTGACGTGTTTGGGGGCTATTTTGTAATAATTCCTGGATGACAGAAATTGGCTATTAGGGTGGACTGTACAAGTTTAACTAAGTTGGAGTCTGTGTGGAAAGACTGACAAGCAGGAAAGGAATGAAAGCCACCCCTTGGCAAATACTTCAGAGCTGGTAAGGGTTAGTGGCACTCCTCTACAAACACGTCAGAGCTAGTAAGGGACAATGCCAGAAAGCTTAGCTTACATTCTGCCTACATCTCCAGCCAACTTACAAAACTGGCTTTGACCAGGACAGAACTTGACCTGTGACCACTAGAACTAGCAGGGTTTAAAAGGACACTGGAGCAAGTTCTTTTGGGAGACCCAGACGGAGACAGACACTGGGGATGGAGGAGGTAGACCTGCCTACACCACCATTGTAGGAGGACAAGCCTTTAGACTCTGTTCAGACTGTTCTTTTAAAATCCTTTTTTTCCTCAATAAGCTTGGTTCTTGCTGTTAAAACAAACAGCTCTTTGGCTGCAGAAGACTGTGCGGTCATTGCACACCACCTGTCGCCTGCATCTGTCCACAAGGGTGCTGCCTCTTCCACCTAGGGTTACCAGATAGACCCCCCCAAAAAAACTGGACACACTGGCTGGCCGGGAGGAAGGGGAATGGGTGGGAAGCAGAGCTGGGGGGAGGGTTGGAGGTCAGGGGCCACAAGGCTATCCGGGAGGAAAGGGGCCTGGAGGAAAAGTGGGTAGGAAGCAGAGCTGGCGGGGGAGAGGGAGCAGTGCAGCAGCACTGGCCGGGGGAGATCAGGAAGAGGAACGGGCAGGCGGGAAGCAGAGCAGGGGGCGGTGCAAAGGGGCTGGCTGAGGGAGATCAGGAGGAGAAGTGGGGGAGAACCGGCTGGCTGGGAAGGGAGGGGGGTGTGAGCAAATCGGCCAGCGCAGAGTGGGACTGACCCGGGTACTTGCAGATCCCGGGGCGCTGCCTGTCCTGTGCAGGCTCCCGGCGACTCACGAGTGAGGAGGAGGCTTCCCCTCCTCCTCACACTCAACCAACTGAGGGCTCCCAGCAGCAATCGTGGCCCCGCCTCCCAGCTGGGACTCCCAGCCACTCCCGCCGCCTACGTCAGGCTTCCATCCGGTGCGCAGCCGGAAAAATCAGAAAATACTGGACATTGCACGTGTCTGGTATTGTCTGATTTTTTTTTACCGGACAGAGAGCACAAATACCGGACTGTCCGGTACAATACCAGACACCTGGCAACCCTACTTGCACCCCTGGCCAGGGGTTTAGAGCTGGCTGCCAGTGTGTTTGCTGCTGTGGAGGGCTCAGGGGGAGCACTGGGGTCTGCTATGGCAGCAGGGAAGGCCGGGCAGAGTGCTAGTGTGTAGCAAGGTGTGAACTGGGCCTGCATCGTGCCACAAGCACTTTCCCTTCTGCCTGCAGCTTTACAGGCTGCAGGGGAAGGGAAACTATAGAGTTGTGAGGGGTGTGGACAGAGTGGCCACCAGGGCAGCTGTGAGACGTCCTGGAGGCCAATTATTTTGAAATAAGCACAGCTGCACTGTTCACACACACCCTATTTCAAAACAGCGATTGCAAAATAGGCGTTATTCCTTGTGAAATGAGGGTTTATTATTTCGGAATAAGAAGCCTGTTATTTTGAAACAGTTTCAAAATACTGGGCTTGCTGTGTGGACACTCACCTTGTTATTTTGAAATCAATCTGTAGAAATATTGATGATTAGCACTGATACTCTATTAAGACGAATAGGGCACTTTGCACCTCTCAAAGTTACATTTTAAGCTGCCTGCAGATTCAGACAACAGTGCATCAGTTTAACACAGAGTTTAGACTATGGGCTTGTCCACTGCAGCTGTGCTGTAGACACCACTCATTCAATGGCCTAGGTAATTTGCCTCCCTGAGAGGCAGTAGATAGGTCACAATTAGGATTCTTCTGTCAACCTAGCATTGTCTACACTTGGGTAGGTCGGCTTAATTATGTTGCTCAGGGGTGTGGAGTGATCACATAGCGAGGCTAATGTCAATTCCAAGTGCAGAACAGTCCTGTGTCTATAGGGCCACTGTTGGAAAGGGAACTGACTACATTAACACAAAGTATATGTTAGTTTATACCAGCAACATCCACATGGGGGAGTTACAGCACAGCATGTTGTGTATGCTGCAGAGCACATCCCCTACTCTGACCTGCGAGGCTATGGAGACAAGCCCCTATGATGCTGCAGCACAGTTCTGTGGTGAGGTGTGGATTCTGCAGCAAATTCCATAGCTGTGGATTTGGACTCCAGAAAACCTTTTCAGTATTTATACACTTCCTACAGTTTTGCATATTTCCTAGCACTAACATTCATCCACAACTTGCAAGAAGGAAAAGCACTGGGCAAACCCCTGTAAAAATGTGGGGATGAGAGACACGGATTATGAACCTCCATTTCCCTACAACCGTCCCACTCCAACCTGCCCCCCTTCCCACTCTGCTGCCTTCTCTCTCAGCTACCAAAAGAAAGAGAAAAAACTGTAATAGGCTCCAACGGGGCTGCTCCCTTTTGGCTATATGAAAGCACGGGGGAAAAACCAGTCTCATAGCTGACAGCTGAAACAGACTCAAGCTGCATGTAGCTATTTGGGAGCCTATGTAATATGCAAATCCCCTTGCATCAAAATAACAGCACCTCAGAACCTCATTAATCATTTTGTTATCAAACCCTGGGTCCGCTGATTGGAGGGGGAGAGGGAGAGCCAAAGGGGGTAACTGTCTCTAGGCTGGCATTTCAAAGTGGCTTGGGGCTCCTGGCCGCCACTTATGGTACTGTAGCAGTGGGGTGCCCTGAGTCCCAGGTCCTTTAACTCACCACCCGAGCCCTGTACTGGAGAGCCCCAAGCAGCACGCACGGGACACTCTGAGGTGGTGGTTGGGAAGCACAGTCCCAGCAATGCTGAGGGCTAGCCCCACCCCTTCCAGCCAACGCCCCGCTCCTTCCATCCAAGCACAGAGTGGGGCCACCCACAACTTGCTCAGGGGCCCCACAAGTCTGTCGGCTTGCCTGGGCTACTCAGAGGTTGCCAGCACAACAGCTAAGGGAAGGTTCCAAAAGGGGGGGTTGATATTGCTAAGGAAGAAAATGGTGCATCATGGGCACCTGCCTTCTGCGATCTGTCTGAGGTGCTTACGTGGCCTCCATTACTATAGTAACGTATTATTTTCCCTCCCAAGAACCCTGTGAGTTAGGAAAGTGCAGTTATCCCCATTTTACAGGTGTGGAACCGAGGGACAGAGAGGCTAGGGCACAGATCCTCAATGGTTCTTACCTTCCACTGGATTCAGTGGAAATTAGGAGCCTAAATACCTCTGAGGATCTGGGCTCAAGTGACTTGCCCAAGGTCACACAGGAAATCTGTGGCACAGCAGAGAATTTAAGTCTGGTCTCCTCAGTTCCAGGCTAGACCTGGACCAGTTTTACTCTTCTGGCAGGCATTTAAACACGAGGAAAAGAAAGGTGAAACAGTCCTCGTATCAGTGGTCCCAAGCCCTCCATGGTTTATTTCAAACGATACATAAGGCTACATCTAGATTGCATCCCTTTTTCGTAAAAGGGATGCAAATTAGACGTATCGCAATTGCTAATGAAGCGGGGATTTAAATCTCCCCCGCTTCATTAGCATAAAAATGGCTGCCGCTTTTTTTCGGCGCGGAGCTTTGCCAGAAAAAAGCGCCAGTCTAGACACGGAACTTTCAGAAAATAAAGCCTTTTCCGAAAGATCCCTTATCCCTTATTTTAAGAGGGATAAGGGATCTTTCAGAAAAGGCTTTATTTTCCGAAAGATCTGCATCTAGACTGGCGCTTTTTTCCGGCAAAGCTCCGTGCCAAAAAAAAGCGGCAGCCATTTTTATGCTAATGAAGCGGGAGAGATTTAAATCTCCGCTTCATTAGCAATTGCGATACGTCTAATTTGCATCCCTTTTACGAAAAAGGGATGCAATCTAGACGTAGCCAAATGTGTGCAAGAAACACAATGGGTACAGCTTTCAAAAGAACCTACATGACTTAGGAGTCCAAAGCCCAACGATTCTCAATAAAACTTAAGCTCCTAAGTTACTACTTCTCTTTCAGAAAATTTTACCCACTGGTGAGGTTTTGCTCAGTCCTACAGGAAATGAATATGACTGTGGTTGCAGAGGATTGCATAAGATACTTTCTACGCCACAAAAGAAAATTTTAGGGACTTTTTTTGTATGCATTAATGTAATGCTGAGGAAAGATATCAGATACTGTCTGGACTACTCACTGCTTTCTGCTCTGCATTTAATGATTTGTGAAAGATGCTTAGATACTAGTATGAGGAGCGCTATAAATGTGTACACACACAGCTCCAAGAGTGAAATCCTCCATTTATACACACAACAGGTACAAAAGTGAGCAGCAGCAATGCAAACTTACCCACAAAGTCCTCCAACCAATGTATGCCAAGCCCGACCTGGAGGAAATAAGTCTCCACGTCCGTTCCGTCACTGCTATTGCTGCTTATAACCAGCTGGGGCAGCCAATACTGGCTTTTATGATATGGACACGAGTCCATTTGGAAGCAGACTCACATCACCAAGACCATCTATCAGATGATAAATTTCAGTCAGTACTGCACTGGATTTAAAGCAGAAACCTAAATGTTCTTTGTCCCATTAAAAAAAGGCCATCCAGATCCTGTTATGTCCAAATTACATTAACTAGCGGGGGCTGTCATCCACTCAAGTTGTTTGGCTTTAGCTGCCGGTTGCCTCTTGTCATTCACTGATACTATAAGTTGATTGGAGCTGGGACTGTCTTTTTACTTTCTTCTATGCAGCAGCTGCCACAGCAGAACCTTAATTCCTGACAGACCTCTGGGCTCTGCAGTGATGCATAAACACATAAACGTAGTGAAGCAGTAAGTGCAAGGAGATATTGTACAATAATAGGTTTTGTGGGTACCACTGAGAGGGTCAAATCAGGGCAAATTGCTTAGAAACAGGGCTACTTACAGCCCAAGACTGGGGCTCCTCCTCTATAAGGCACCAAACCAGTCACAAAGAACACTTCAGCTGCCACACTGGCCAGCAACAAGTCACACAAGCAACCCCTTTAGACACTCCAACTTTACCCGTGCCTCAATCAGTACCACACCTTACACAGAGGAGAGGTTATGAAAACCAGTCTCCACAAATCTGAACGGGTTATTCCCATCACAAGGATCAGCCACATTTCCAGGTCCATTTATACCTTAGATCTTACTCAAAAAAGCACGCTGTGACAATCCTTTAGAATCTAAAATCTAAAGGTTTATTAAAAGCAAGAAAGAAAAGGTTGAGAGTAGAATTGTTAAAGAAATTACATTACATACACCAATCCCAAAGTTCCTGGTGCCAGTTTGTAGCAAATAATAATGATGTAATAAACTGGTATTTTAAAAGTCTCTGGAATACATCCTTTGTTAGGATGGGTCAACAAACCTTCTGGGCCCTTTGTTCATAGCAAAGATGCGTCTGAAGTGATGAGTTGGAATGAAGACAAATGGAGGAGCTTCTACGGTCCTTTTTATGACCTTGCCCATGTGGAAGGAAATCCATTGTTCTCGCTGTGTGAAGGTACCTCCCAAAATGGAGTTTGTCACATTATCAAGTCACCTGTCCATGCATAATTCAATCCGTTTTATGCAAGCGGTCATGGCGTACCTGCTTGACTGCAGGTTTGCAGCAGAATTGCTCAGATGACTATTAGCCACACTTGAGGCCCATTGTCAGAGGAGTAATGCGATTCACTCTGTTGTCACCCTTCACAATAGGTGAGCGATGCCTGTTGCAGTCTCTCAGAAGCAAACATGTGAAATACCAGTACAGAGCCCACACTCATAATGTCACATACAAAAATCACACAGGTATATGAATGGTATAAACAGAATTAGCAAAGCATAAGCATTCAATTAACATCTCGCTTTGCACAGAAATTGGGGCAAACACACAACAGGGCATGCAACAATGATCCACATGTTCATATTAAAATCTAGTAACATCACAGATATAAAAAACAATGTCTTTTAGAAGTATTCAGCAAGGAGTAAAGTGTGCACAGGAGACAGGGTTCCCTATGGAGCTGAACAATAGCAGACATGTTTTGCTACATTTCAGAGATAATTATTGTTGTGACATGTGCACATTTATGAAGCGCAAAAACAATACTTTCACTTTGCAAATATGAAGACACATCTCTTTTCTAGAAAAAAAAAAGCCCAATGAAATCAGAACTCAAGACAATGAGTCCATCTCATTGCAAAGGATGAGAGCACTTTAAAAAAAAATCAAAGAAAAGCTGCAGAAATCTTCCCAGTATAAACTCCTGCTCTATGTATTGATCCATAGGAAGAGAGGGCGGCCCTGATATAGTCTCGTTCTAACCAAGGTAGAATTAGTATAATTAAGGTACTGCTGTGGTAGGGAAAATGTTGACCATGTTACATTGGGGAGGGAGAGCAAATGCCCTGGAGGTGTTAACAGACTAGCAAGCCTAGTGGCAGCTGCAAGTTGCTGGTCTCCACCAAGCCCAGTTTCATAACAAATGGGGACTTATTCTGGGGTGACCTGGATGAAACAAGTTGACCTGGCTCTGGTTTTAGTGGGCTGTTGTCCAGCCAACTAATTGCACAGCTTGGCTTCTACATTGGTGAAGAAGTGACTGAGGGCACATCTACGCAGCAGGGCTAAAGCCAAAATAAGCTACACAATTTGAGCTACGTCAATTGCATAACTTAAGTCGAAATAGCTTATTTTGGCTTTTGGCGCTGTCTACACAGCAGGAAGTCCAAGAGAGAGAGCACTCTTCCTTCTACTTCCCTTACTCCTTGTACAATGAGGATTACAGGAGTCGGAGTAAGTCCTCCAGCTCGACATTATGTCGACATTATGTTGAAGTAATGGCTGGCTGTGTAGATGTGGACTATGTTATTTCGGAATAATGGCAGTTATTCCAAAGTAACACTGCTGTGTAGACGTACCCTGAGTGCTTTAGAAGCGTTCCCGGAATGCTCACAGTTCAGGGCAGCTGCTCCTAAATTCCTCCTCCATCATCCACCAAAGGCAATCACTGTAAAAGCTCTTTGCTCCTCAGCCTTCACTTCTCTTGGGTGGAGACCCATCTCTCTTTGCCAGGCTGTGTAGTTCCCTGCCTACATCCTAATATTCCTTGTAAGCCAGACTGCCTAGATAGGCCAGTCCCTGCCGTTGGCTTTCACTATGAAGGCTGTGAGCAATGTAATTGCCAGCAGTTATTAGATACCACACAGCTCTTTGTAAGCAAGCACATTTATTCTTAAACAGAAAGCATTACATAAAAGACATGTTAAAAACAACACAGAAACCCTACACACATGCAAATAAGCCTGCCAGAGCTCACCCATAAATTCCAACAAAAGGTCTGGGATGAATCAGTCCTTCAAACCTAACAAAGGGATTTTTCTGTGGCTACAAGTTCAGAACAGTCCTGCACAGAACAGTGACTTCCCTGAATAGTTCAGTTTTAACTTCTACATCTGGGGCCAGGGCTGGCCTTAAGCCGATTCGGCCGAATTGGGCCCTGCGCCTAAGGGGGCTCCGCACCCCGGAACCGCCAACTAGTTACAGAACCGGGGGCCCTGCTCCAGCAATATGTGGAGCTGGGTCTCTCCCCCAGCTCTGTCTGGAGCAGGCCCCGGACCCTCCCTGCCAGCCCCCCTGCGCGTCCTCCCTCAGCCCTGGACCGTCCCTGCCGTGTGCGGCTCAGTGCGGCTCCCCCTCGCCGGCTGCTACTGCTGCCGCCATGCGCATTGCAGATGGGTAGGGAGGACGCCTGGACAAGACGTGACGTCACGGCCCGGGATTTTAAAACTCCTTGGAGGCACGTTGCGGGGCTGCCTCCGGGTTCGGCCTCCGGGACCTGAGTGCAGACTCTGGCCCCGCAACGTGGAAGGCAGAAGGTAGGGCGGGGGCGGGGGCAGAGGGGAAGGGGCTTGGGCGGAGGAAGGGGTGGAACGGGCTTGGGCGGAAGGGGAGGGAGCAGGGAAGGTGCTTGGGCGAAGGAGTTTGGGGGGAGGGGGAAGAAAGGGGAAGGCATCAAGAGACAGGGTGGAGGAGAGACAAATGGCAAGGGGCCAAGTGAAGATAATGAGGGAAAGGGCAGGAGGGGAGGTGTCAGTGGGAGGGGGGACAGGGTGATGCTGGGAGAGGAGAGGAGAGGAGAGGGGAAGGGCATTGGGGGATAGAGGGGAAGGGGGAGGGGAGGTGCTGGGAGAAGGCTTGAAAGAAAGGGTGGGCATGAGAAAAGTGGGGATGGAGCAAGTCATGTGTGAGGGCACAGAAGGGTAGGAGGGGAATGGAGCAGAGAGTGGTGAGGGGGTGGGCATCAGGGAAAAAGAGGGCAAAGGGGACAGGGGCAGTAAGGGAAGGAGGAGGCACCAGGAGGGTGCAGGGCTAAGGGAAGGTGCAGGTCCCAGGGGATTCTGGGGTGAAGCAGAAGGGCAGACACCTGCAGGGAAGGGACCAGCACCAGAGGAGAGAGGCAGGGCAGGTGTGTAGAGGGAGGTGTTAGAAGAGGGGTAGCTCACATGATCAGAGTGGAGCTACTGGGGGAGTGGACACAGGGGGGAGAGAAGGGCTGGTGGAGGGGGGCAAGTCACAGGAGGGCTGAGGGCAGTGAGAAGGGCAGGAGTCAGGGCAGCAGAGAAGGGCGAGGAGTTGGGGCACAGCAAGCACCAGGGGAGATGATGGAGCAAGGAGAGGAGACATGGCAGCAGAGAGAAAAGATAAAGTTTTATAAAATATTTATTAATAACTTGATATGCTGCCCACGGCCAGTTTGTTTGCGCCCCGTGGTGCAGTTTGGGTTTATGTGGGGATCAACACATGACTGGCGAGTGGGAGCCAAAACAAAAAAGTAGTCAGTGTAATGATCTTCTGTTGATATGTGTTTTCGTAGTTAAATTCTTGGACTGTCATTGCTCATGAAAAGTGCTGTCACATGGGTAGAAATCGGGTAAATATTGCATTTTATTAATATCAGCAGAACTGACTTAAATGGGGCCTGTGTGTTGTGTAGTCTTGCCTTAATCTTTGTATTCATGCCTGTCAGTGTGAGAGAAGCTATTTGTATATATTTGCTTGCATATGCAACCACACTTAAGTTGGGGCCCTCAGCATGTTCTGTAAGTATCAGTGTGGCCCCTGGGGCTTCCAAAGTTGAGTTGCCCTAGCTCATCCCTGACAGGTGTCTGTCTAACCTGGTCTTAATTATCTCCAGTGATGGAGATTCCACAATCTCACTAGGCAATTTATTCCAGTGTTTAACCACCCTGACAGGCAGGAAGTTTTTCCTAATGTCCAATCTAACCCCCCCCCCTTGCTGCAATTTAAGCCCATTGCTTCTTGTCCTAACCTCAGAGGTCAAGCAGAACATTTTTTTCCTCTTCCTTATGATATTCTTTTAGATACTTGAAAGCTGCTCTCATGTCCCTTTTTGGTCTTCTCTTTTCCAAGGTAAACAAGGACAATTTCTTTAGCCTTGCCTCATATCTCATGTTCTCTAGACCTTTCATCATTTGTGTTGATCTTCTCTGGACTTTCTCCAGTTTCCCCACATTTCCAGAAATGTGGTGCCCAGAACTGGCCATGATACTCCAGCTGGGGCCTAATGTAGATGGCTCATTTCCTGCCTACGGGACGTGAGACTGGTGAGTTAATTTCCAATCCTTCTGTTTATTCTTTTCCTAAGCCAGGAGGACACAGTAGTTCTGATGGGGGCTCTGCAAGAAGGTAGCCCGCACTGCCCCCTGCCTGAAATCCTGTGCAGTTGTTAAACAGCTGTCCAGCCCACCCTAGAGGCAACTGCATTTCAGCGTGCCTGAAGCAACACTGCACCAGAATTCACTTAAGAGTTGGAGAATGAAATGTTGTTATCCATATTGTATGATTAAAAGGTAAAAGACCTGAACTTAATATGACCTGGCTTAGGGTCTACCATAACTTGAACACTAAGCAGAGGATAGTGAGTCACATCTAACTGAAAGTCACAGAAGATGGAAACTGGTTTTATTTCTGGTGGTGTAGAGTCTATTTGGGAGTCCTCAATTATATCTGACACTTTACATCCAGTGTTTAAAGGCAGAGCTGACTAGAATCAATTGAGAGTCCTTGTCTTGTCTCAGTGATCGCTTGAGCAAAAATCATTGATAAAATCTTGTGTAGACTGACCTTGGACTCAACATGCAGGCAGTGTGTTGAAGGGCAGTGCAAGGAGGCAATGGTGGTGAGATACCATCTTACCTAGTGTAATCAGTGGTGCTGAAATCACTAAGGACTGGAATTTGACTACAGAACTGACACTTTCTTAACAAAGACTCCATTTTTGCTATTTAAAAAGTAAATCAATGTAACAGAAAACTGCAACGTTCTCTGGTAACTTTTTAAAAATCAAACTTTAAACTTTATTGAAAAGATTGGATAGTTTGCAATTGAAAATATTTGACCTACACTTAAGGCAACTGATTTAATTTTGTGTAAAATATTGCATAATAAAGGATGGCATTTTTTTGGAAAATGTTCAACTATATTGATATACATTTTGATCAGATCTACTTCTGATGTGATATTTGTGAGTGGTTGTGGTTTTTTTTGTGGGGGTGCTTTTTTAATTTTTGCTCAACAAAAAATCCTGCGTGGCAGGGCCCCACCAAAACGGTTTGAATTGGGCCCCGCACTTCGTAAAGCTGGCCCTGTCTGGGGCCTTGCATTTTCAGATTCTCGGCCCACAATGGGCTCCTCCTTCAAGGCATAGCTTCAACTTTTGCATTCACCTCACCATACAGATCCCAGGAAAAGCACTCAACACTGTTTGCCCCCTCCCGCCAAAGTCCATTCTTGTTTGGCCTATTGTTGAATGCCATTCTTGGACATTCACAATGATTCCTAGGGTTCCCATCCCATCTGCCACCTAGAGAAGTTACATATAATCCCAGCACACATTACTTCCTATACAATGAACTCCAAAGATATTTGAACTAAGTTAATTAAGGTTTTCCAAGAATATTGCAGAAAATTGCCACAGATGTCCAAAAAGCCAGCTCTCATGTTGGATGTGGCCTGTGAAGAAATGGACACTTTCTGGGACTGACAGGACAGTACCTTTCACCAGCACTAAATTATTACACAGATGCATTGACATCAAACAGTTGCCTAGAAAAGCCACAGCAGTTAGCATAAAGGACATAACCTGGAAGAGGGGACAGGGTTGGAGCACCTTGAGCCCCAGAGATTCCCAGCAGCCAAAATTTCCCCTTCTGGCTATCGCCCACCTGTGTAGCTGACAGAAGTTTCTCAGTGGCTCTTTATTTATGTAAAGGGTGGAGCCAGCCCAAGACTGGGGTGTGCGCAAAAAGTGTGTCTACTCCAGCTTGACTTGCCCTGAGAGTGCCTTGGCCAAGACAGCAAATCAAGGCAGTTCAGATTCCCAGCCCCTCACCACACACCAAATAAGGGGAAAAGGTTTTGTCAGAGCCCTTTCTTAAAATACTGGTAGTATCCAACTGTGACAGCTGTGCGCATTTAGGGAAGGCAAGTCACGCAGGATTGGGTCCCCTACATATTTCTGCCATTGTCTTTTTTTCCTTTTAACCAACTCTTCACCCCTCTGGCTTCCTGCATATCCTAGGACCAGCATCTGCTTCCACTAACATCAATATCAGTGCTCTAATGGGAGCAGGAGCAAGGTCCCAATGGGTAGACAGCTCTGCTGCTCCTAGTGTTTTGTTCGCATTTGTGGGAACAGAAGTGGGGGGAAGCCCTGCCTGCATAGCTGTGTTTTCTTCCCTGTCCCACACCTGTCTGTGTTCTTTGTTTTTACTTATGTCTTCTTATTTTTTTAACCTAATGAATAGGGCTGAATGAGTCTTTCCGTTGTAAGACACTTGCTTGAGGCCACAAGAAAAGAACCACAACACTTTCAAGTAAGGATGCTTTTAGTTTTCATGACCGCTTTTCTAACAATGAGCTATGCGTGCTCTGATCAAGATCAATTAATGAAACACGAGAACAAAGGTTCGATAAACACACCACAATATGCTGGCAGGCAGCACAGAAACATATCCACTCACCTGAAGGTCATACTGCAGCCAGGGCTACACTGTGTTTGTAATAAGGGCAAACCTACAAATGAGCAATCTTCTCTGTGCTTTGGGAAATGCTCCTGAAGCTCAGAGTTGAATAAACCCTCCCCAGAGGCATGGTCCAAAGCCTACTGAAGTCAATGAGAGACTTTCTATCAACTTGAGTGGGATTTAACAACCAGGATCCAAGGTTGTTACTAAGCAGCAGCACAGAGGCACTTAGGGTATGTCTAGACTACATGACTCCGTCGACGGAGCCATGTAAACTAGTTTACCCGACATAGTCAATGAAGCGGGGATTTAAATAATCCCCGCTTCATTAAAATAAAAATGGCCACCACGCTGTGCCAACAATCAGCTGGTCCGGCACAGCGTGGCAGTCAAGATGCGGATCGGTCGACAAGGGAAGCCTTTGTCAACCGCTCCGGTAAACCTCGTTTCACGAAGCATAACGGAGCGGTAGACAAAGGCTTCCCTTGTCGACCAATCCGTGTCTAGACTGCCAGATCAGCTGATTGTCGGCACAGCGCGATGGCCATTTTTATTTTAATGAAGCGGGGATTATTTAAAGCCCCGCTTTATTGAGTATGTTGGGTAAACTAGTTTACATGGCTCTATCGATGGAGCCATGTAGTCTAGACATACCCCTAGGCAATGGTAGCACAGCATCTGCAGAAGACACGCTGCCAAAGGCAGGGAGGGACATAAGAATGAGACCAAAGGTCCATTTAGCCCAGTATCCTATCTGCCGATAGTGGCCAATGCCAGGTGCTTCAGAGGGAATGAACAGAACAGGTAACGATCAAGTGATCCATTCCCACTCGCCCATTCACAGCCCTGACAAAACAGAGACTAAGGGCCCATCCTTGCCCATCCTGGCTAATAGTCCTTGATGACCTATCCCCCATGAATGTATCTAGCTCATGTTTGAACTCCTCTTATAGTCGTGACCTTCATAACATCCTCTGGAAAGGAGTTCCAGGGGTGGACTCTGAGTTGTACTTCCTTTTGTTTGTTTAAAACCTGCTGCCTATTAGTTTCATTGGGTACCTCCTAGTCCTTGTGTTATGAGGAGTACATATTAATTCCTTATTTACTTTCTCCACACCACTCCTTGATTTTATAAACCTTTATCACATCTGTTCTTAGTGATCTCTTTTCCAAGCTGAAAAGACTGACTTTTATTAATCCCTTCTCCTATGGAAGCCACTCCATACCCTAATCATTTTTGTTGCCCTTTTCTGAACCTTTTCCAATCCCAATACGTTTTTTGACACGGGGCAACCAGATCTGCATGCAGTATTCAAGATGTGGGCATACCGTGAATTTCTATGGAGGCAATATGATATTTTCTCTCATTAACTACCCCTTTCCAATGATTCTCAACATTCTGGTTGCTTTTTTGACAAGTAGAGATGTGTGCTAATAACATGGATGTGGGTACTTATGGCTCTTACCTAATGGTCGGGGGGCAGCAAAGCCTTCCTCTGGTTTCACCTGCTGTACTTCAGTACCAAAGTGACAGGTGCCTTCGAGATGCCTAAAATTGGTAAGAAGACATAGCACTAGGATTATTTTATATAGTATTCATCTATTTATGAAATGCCATAGTAATAACCTTGTACAGGCTGAACAACAGAATCGCAAAACTAACATTTCTTTAAAATTGCAACTGGGTCTCCTTACAGATATTTTGGAAATGCCAGAACTGTTCACTGGAGCTTTTAAAGAGGTCTTATAAGATGAACAACAAAATATGCTGAAAGGTTACCCTCAAAATAGCTAAGGACCTTGATCATCTGTATGAGATGTGCAGCCCTTGCTTCAATGGCAGATTTTCTGTGCAGCTCTCCTATGGCTTATGTAAAAGGCAGTGTTCCAAAAGGTCAGAAAGGTAATTAAAGAGACAAAAGACCAACTCTTCCCAACATAAAAGCAGGCACTCGGTCTAAACATTTGTCTGTCAGATTGTATCTCCTTAGGCTTATTAAAAATTAAGCTTTTTTTTTAAGGTCTCAATCACAAAGAGTGCAAAGTGCAAGTACAATAAGAATTACTTAGAAAACTATTCTATTTTAGTGATAAAAAACTTTGAAAAGCAAACTGCTTTGTTACAATACTGTTGTAGTAAAAGACCTTAGACCAGATTCTCCAGCAATGTTAACCAATTTTAACGGGCTATTTTACAAGTTTATAGCTGCTGTGCATGACGGGAGCAATGCCAAAGTGGCCAGAAGAAACTAATGAATCTGGCTCACTATGTATAGTATCCAGGGGAGGGAAAGGATATGACCTGTGCATGCTGTGATAGGGGAAGAGGAGAGAGAGAGAGCAAGAGCAGGGGAGGCAGACTGAGCACAGCTGCTTCAGCAGTGTTACTAAGTATGGTCAGCACAAACCAAACACCAAAAGAAGAGAAGGGGGAACCAACCGCATCCGCCCTCTCCCAACCAGTTTTCCCTCTAAGATTTTCCATCCTTGGGGAGGAATGGAATTTCTTTTGGGTGGGTTGAAATTACTTATGTGCAACACCAATATGGAGGTAGTGTGTGGATGTGCACTCACCAGTACAAATACAAACCATAGGTATAAATATATATTTTAAATAGTCCATTGGTGTGAAAGAAAACATATTAAAACAAGGGATAATTAACAAAGAGAAGTGCTTATTATTATTTAATATGAAATCAAATAAAAAGAAAATTAACACTACCCTTAGTTGAAGAAGTGGGTTGCGCCCACAGAAGTTCATGATACTATTTATATATTTTTGTTAGCTTAAGATGCTACAGGACCATTGTTGGTTTTTTAGTTACAGACTAACACGGCTACTCCTCTGAGACGTTGGAGTCCATGTATCTTCATCCTTTCTAACAGATAGATACATGTTTTAAAGATCTTGCAAATAAGGTTTCATCCTACAAAATAGCTAGCATCCCACCTAGTACTTATGACCTCTGACACATAAAAGCCAGAACTTTACCAGATAGCAAATATCTGGCCTTAACGCAATACAGTTTACCATGTATTAATCAGGGCATGTCTAAACTACATTCCTCTTCCGAAAGAGGAATGTAAATGAGCTCAATCGAAAATGCAAATGAAGCGTGTATTTATAAATCTTGCGCTTCGTTTGCATAATCATGAGAGCGCTTTTTTGAAAAAGGGTTTTTTGAAAAAGAAACTGCCATCTAGACGGGGTTCTATAAAAAAACCCACCCTTTTTTGAAAGAACCTGTACTACTGAAAAAAAATGAGGTGTATGGGTTCTTTCGAAAAAGGGCTTTTTTTCCCCCGAAAGAACCCCGTCTAGACTGCAGCTTCTTTTTCAAAAAACCCTTTTTTGAAAAAGCGCTCTCATGCTATTCTGCAAATGAAGTGCGAAATTTGTAAATCCACGCTTCATCTGCATTTTCGATCAGGCTCATTTACATTCCTCTTTGGGAAGAGGAATGTAGTTTAGACATAGCCTTAGTAACACAGGATTTTAAAAAATCATTAAGATCAGAGTTTTAGATATCTGCAACTCTCAAAAAAATTCTGTTAAAAAAATCTTTGTCTTTCTTATCTTAAGCCATTAACATAGGGGTGGGCAATAATTTTTGATGTGGGGGGTGGCACTTTGGTAAGTGGTCAAGGTCTGCACTCTTCCGTTATATTAATGGAGGAGGTGCAGGGGTTTGGGATAGACGTTGGGTGCAGAAGGGAGATTGGGATATGGGATTGGTGTGTAGGATCTGGGAGGGAGTTTGGGTGAAGTAGGGGATCATGACCTGGAGCAATGGACTGCGGTGAGGAGGGGGTGCAGGGCCTGGGAGGGAGTGACCTGGGGCAGGAGTGCAGGGATTTGGGCTGTGAGCAGGGATAGCAGATTGGGGTGCAAGGTCTGAGAGGGGATTGTGACCTGAGGAGGAGTGTAAGAGGGGATGCAGTGTCTGGGAAGGTGTATGAGGCCTGGAGCAGGGGTGCAGAAGGTTTGGGTTACATGGGGTAGGAGGGCAGAAGGGGGATAGGGGGTAAAGGAGGGGGAGGCTGGAGGTTACCTGGCCCCCAGCCAGCAGCCCATCAGGTTCCTTAGCCAAGGTCCCTGCCTTCCAGCCCCTGTACATGCTCAGGGGAGCTGTAGGAGCCATGTTTATTGTTCTGAACTGAATGCTGTGAGCCATGGGGATGAGGGAGGAAGGACGCATTTCATCCTGCCTGTCCTGCAAACAGGCAGCTGCTAGTGGTTGAAACTGGCCAATGTGAGCTATTGGGGGCAGGGGCAGCATGAGAAGCCTGTCTCCCCTCCTTCCAGGGACTCAGCATTCACAAACACACACATGGCCCTGCATCTGGCTTTCCGGAATGCCAAGCTGGTGCAGGGCAGGCAGGGAGCTGGCTGAGGCTTTCACAGCCAGATCAGACAGCAGCAGCTTCTGCTCCTCTGAGAAGGTGAATGCACCTTCTCCCCTTCCCAGCCAATCAGCTGAGCTCCCTGCCTACGTGGGGAGCTCTGAACCTCTGTAGGGCTCAGAAAAGGGCTGTGTGCCCACGCGGGCACACAGCTTACAGGGAACCTTGCCTCCCCCCCCCCCACATCTCTATCGAAGGTCTACCACAGCACTGGAAAACTCTGCTGGTTTTGGCAGACAACTTAACAGTTAGCTGATAAGAGCACTGTATCTAATTCCTATATAAAAGAAAGAAAATTAAATAAATATATTAGACTCACTCAGCTCTAAAATTAACATGTTCTGACATCTTGTGGACAGTCACTTAAGGGACACTAGTTAGCCTTAAAATGTTAATGTCTAGTCTTACTATGTTACTAACTCTGGGAAGAAGGAGACCCTGTCAGGACTCCTGGGCATGCTCTCAGCTCTGGAAGGAAAGTGGGGTCTATAGAGTTAGAGCAAGGGGGCATGTACATTTCAGCTCTATACAAAAACATCAGAATGCCATATTGGGTCAGATCAAAGGTCCTTCTAGACCTGTATCCTATCTTCCAACACTGGCCAATGCCAGGTGCTTCAGAAGGAATAAACAGAACATGCAATTATCATGATCCATCCTGTCACTCATTCCCAGCTTCTGGAAAACAGAAGCTAGGAACACCATTCCTGCTCATTCTGGCTAGTTGTCATTGATGGACCCAGCCTCCTTGAACTTATTTTGTTTTTATTGGAATCCTGTTATAGTGTGGCATTTCCACCATCTCCTGGCAAAGAGTTCCACAAGTTGACCATGAAAAAAATAATGCATTCTGTTTGTTTTAAATCTGCTGCCTATACATTTAATTGGTCAGCTTCTTGTGTTATGTTAGTGAAGGAATGAATAACATTTCCTTATTCTATTTTTCCTCACCATTCATGATTTTCTAGACCTCCGACATATCCCTCCACCCTTTAATCATTTTTTTTCAAGATGAAAAGTTTTAGTCTTGTTAATCTCTCCTCATATGGAAACTGTTCCTTACCCCTAATCATTTCCATTGCCCTTTCTGTACCTTTTCCAAATTCAATATATCTTTTTTTAGATGGAGTGACCAGCTCTGTATACAGTATTCAAGATGTGGCACACAATGATTTTATATAGCGGCAATATGGTATTTTGTCTTATCTATTCCTTTCCTAATGATTCCCAATATTCTGTTAGCTTCTTAGTTTTTAGATTGCGACTGCATGTTGAGTAGATGTTTTCAGGAAACTACCCACAAAGATTCCAAGATCTCTTTCTTGAGTGATAACAGGTATTTTAGACACCATCACTTTTTTCTCTATAGTTAGGATTATATTCTTCCATGTGCATTACTTTGCACTTATTAACACTGAATTCCATATGCCTTTGTATTGCCCTGTCACCCAGCTTTGTGAGATCTCTTTGTAACTCTTTCCAGTCAGCTTTGGATTAGTCATTGTTCACCCCTTTTTCAAGAGCATTTAAGAGAAGTTTAACAGAAGAGATCCAAATGCAGATTCCTGCAGCACAACACTCATTCCTACACTTTCCCCCGTATTTTTTAAGTGGGGTACCCAGCAATGTTTTCATGATGATTTAATGATCCTTCAATTACCTGAATAACTCACCTTTTGTTATTCTTAATCACCCTGCCCCTCCCACTTTTTATAACAAATTCCCTGCCCCAAAGGCAAAGCTGCAAGCAACCCAAACTGTTGCATTTAAGAACTGCCTCTGGAGTCAGGGCCAGGGCTGGATTAAGCGGGGGGGGGGGGGGAGGAGGGGGCTAGCAGAGAAGCTGCCCAGGGCGCCAACCTATGGGGGGTGCCTGATTGAAGTGGTAAGGGGTGCCGCACGCCCAGGGATGTGGCGCCCCTTACCATGTTAATCAGGCGCTGCGTGCCTCGGGGCAGGGCCGCACATGCGCCGCGCGCCCGCTGCCCGGGGCGCAAATATGGATCGGTCCGGCACTGGTCAGGGCATGCAGCTTTAAGCAGACCTCAACATGAAATCCAGGGATTCAAACTCAGGAGGAGGGGGTTACTGCCCTCCAAGCTCCTATAAATGGTGCCCCTGCATGTATCAAATAAGAAATGGGAATGCCTGATTTGTGTTCCAGGGTGACAGACTGACAATGGGGGAGGGATTCTCTGTTGTGCTAGACAGGCTGGAAAACAGATGGATCTGGCCAGCTGAGAAGTCTCCCGGCATGATGAAGGAACTCCCATCTAGTTCAAAACCAGCCTATCTGGTTCCGGCAGCACCTGCCAGCTGGTCCCGAAATAGCAGATGTATCCAGAGCTGGGACAGAAGTGCACTGCACTCTGGCTATGATCAGCTGTTGCACAGTGCCTGAGAAAACTTGGCCCTGTGGAGAATCTTGGCTTGTGTTTGTGACCAGACACAGTGTCATCCTCCACCCCATCCTTCCTCCTCCCCATTAACCATATTCTATTGGATCAACCCACACTATTAATTCGCAAGAACAAATCTGGGTCTCTAGTCTTAGCTGCTTCCTCTCCCCTCCCTACATATCCTCCATGGTATTTGATTGTGCCTGCTGACTGTAGTTGTCACATACTTTCCCTCACATCCAGGAAGGCAGATGAGTAATAAGACCATCCATGGAACTGTGCCAGTTCCTTTCTGTGCATGAGCTGACGAGGGACTCTCTGGACTGTTGTGCTACACTCCTTTTCTCCTGGAGGCTCATCCTCATTCATGTCACAGGACAGCCAATCTTTCCTGGCCCAGAGTCAGGAGTCTGTTCCAAGCTCAGACTTCCTTGGTAGCCTGCTGACTTGGGGATATTGTTCGTTATCATTTCCCTCAAAGCCAGGTCACGTCCATTCCTACACTAGATGGTTGGAGCCCTTTTGGCAGCTACGTTAAATGTCAGTCATCAAAGAGAATGATCCTTGTGTCAATGCCAGAGAGTTTCAGATGCTGTTTCCTCTGGAATCTCAATTGCCAGGAAATTGCTACATTCCCAGGGCTAGATTCTCAGCTGGTGTAATTCAGTGGACCTCCATGCTACTGATTTGCACCAGTTGAAAATCTGGCTCTTTTTCTGCGTGAACTGAGAATGAATTCAGCTGCCATGTCAGCTCAGGGAAGTTATTGTGGGAAATCCATTATGTGTGCGTGAATCTATGTAGGTTCTTCTAAGGTGGCCATGGGCATCCTCTCAGCTGGTGCTGCTCCACTGACTTCAGCTGTTACTATGCAGATTTACACAGGTCTAGGATATGGCTCCATGACGATAGCATCTAGTCACCTCACCTGCATAACACTCGACAAGGCAGGGAACGGTAACAGATTTAGTAACTGAGGGTATGTCTACACTAGAAAGTTAGTTCGAACTAACGGACGTTAGTTCGAACTAACTTTCCTATGCGCTACACTAGCGCTCCGCTAGTTCGAATTTGAATCGAACTAGCGGAGCGCTTAGTTCGAACTAGGAAAACCTCATTTTACGAGGACTAACGCCTAGTTCGAACTAGCTAGTTCGAACTAAGGGCTGTGTAGCCCTTTAGTTCGAACTAGTGGGAGGCTAGCCCTCCCCAGGTTTCCCTGGTGGCCACTCTGGCCAACACCAGGGAAACTCTATGCCCCCCTCCCGGCCCCGGACCCCTTAAAGGGGCACGGGCTGGCTACGGTGCCCGTGCCAGGTGCAAGCCTGCCAGCACCCAGCTAGCAGACCCTGCACCTGGCACGGCACAGAGCCACCCACCCGATGCCTCCCAGCCCACCCCCTCTTGCCGGGACCAGGCTGGCGGCTCCCGGGAGCTTGCCCTGGACCGCAAGAGGCGGGCACCTTCCTGGGCTAGTGCGGACATCGTGGACCTCGTCCACGATCTCCGCACTAGGCACAGGAAAGTGGCCGTCTAGGGCAGGAGAGCTGCCAGCCTGGCCACCCAGGAGCAGGTGTGCATGAAAATCAAGGGGGTCCACTGAGACCCCCGACCCTGAGCCCTGAGCTTACAATGGCCGTCCTGGGTCAGACCAAGGGTCCATCTAGCCCAGTAGCCTGTCTGCCGACAGCGGCCAACCCTAGGGACCCTGGAGGGGATGGACCGAAGACAATGACCAAGCCATTTGTCTCGTGCCATCCCTCTCCAGCCTTCCACAAACTTTGGGCAGGGACACCACTCCTACCCTCTGGCTAATAGGACTCCATGGACCCAACCTCCATCACTTGATCTCACTTCCCTTTAAACTCTGTTCTAGTTCTAGCCTTCACAGCCTCCTGCAGCAAGGAGTTCCACAGGTTAACTATTTGCTTTGGGAAGAAGAACAACTTTCTCTTACTAGTTTGAAGCCTGCTACCCATTCCTTTCCTTTGGTGTCCTCTAGTCCTTCTTTATGGGAACTCATGAAGAACTTTTCTGAATGCACCCTCTCCACCCAACCCCTGCTTTTAGAGACCTCTATCCTGTCCCCCCTCCGTCTCCTCTTTTCTAAGCTGAACAGTCCCAGTCTCTGTAGCCTCTCTTCATCTGGGACCTGTTCCCAACCCCTGATCATGTTAGTTGCCCTCCCCTCTCCCAGCCTTTCTCTTCCCCTCTCCCACCTCCTTTTCCCAGTCTCCCCCAGTTTTTTTCAATAAAGACAGAGTCAATGTTGGAAGAAACATTAGCTTTATTTTGTACATCAATAAGAAGGGGGGCTAGGGAAGGGCAAGTGGAAGAAGGTGAGGGAGGAATGGGGCACGAGCCCCCGATGGGGAGGACTGGGCTGGCTCTGCGGGCTTCTGGGGGTGGAAGCTCTCCTGCAGCCCCCCAATTACTCCCTCTCCCCAGATGGCAGCCTGCGGCAAGTGCAGCCGGGCTGATGGCCGAGTGGTGTGATGTGCCCAGTGTGGGCACTCAGGGCACTCCAAGCCAGAACTTCTTTGCAAGCGGGGCACCCCTTAGAACTGTGTGTCCGGGGTGGGGGTCGGGACCCTTTAAGCGCAGCCCTCGGCTAGCCTGAGACAGTATCTCCACGCTCTAAGTCCTCCTTTTATGCCCTGCCGGCACTGCTTCCGGCCATCCTTAAGCCCTGTTCAGAGTCCACTCAATGTGGACTTACTAGTTCGAACTAGCAAAACGCTAGTTCGAACTAGTTTTTAGTTCTAGATGCGTTAGTTCGAACTAGCTTAGTTCGAATTAACTAATTCGAACTAAGTTAGTTCGAACTAGCGCTGTAGTGTAGACGTACCCTGACTTTGCTCAGGTCAGTAGGTGTTTCTTGGCTTATCTCAGACATCCCCTAAATAATGGGGCTTGCTCGCAGATGGGAACAAGCCCTATTTCAATTATAACAGAGGAAGTTCGGAATGTTTATGTGCTTTCTGCCTCTGGGAGAAAGGGAAGTTGTTTTTAAAAGAGCAGCAGCAAGAAGACAGATGCCTCTGTACTTTCTGGATGCCTTTCTGTTTATTCAACTCGTACGGCCTCGGCCTGCTTGGGGTAACCCATCCAGAAGCACACTGTCAGGTCATGTGATGGAAGTACTATCCCCATAACACGGTGTGGCTCACCACGGCAACGCCTCCTGCTGGTCATTCAGTGCGGGAGCCCCCCCTTCCAGCCGGTGTCTCACCTACTGTTACCTGCATATGTGTTAATGGTTCAGCCTCTGACATTAGGACCTGTGTGCCACCCTCCCCTCTGGATATTGCCCTGCTGCAGTGCCCCCACACTCTGGAGTTCTCCTCAGAGACTCTCCAAGCCCCAATATCCACGTTGCCTCACTGCCAGCTGTCATCTAGTCCCATTTCAGGACAGACATCCCATCATAATCCCCATTTTACATCTGGGGAAACTGAGGCACAGAGCGATTGCAGTTAGAATTTTTGAAAGCTTACATCTTCTGTGCTCTCCAAAAAGGGCTCACTGAGGAGTCAGAAGATTTTCGAAACAGCTTCTTAGCTGTGCCCAAGATCCACGAGAGAGCTGGGGGCTGACTGCCAGACGGTAAAGGTATTTAGGCACCTTAAGACATAAGTCCCTGGTGTGATTTTTCAGAAGCACCTAGACCTTTTTGAAAATACCCCTTGGTCCCCATGGGCATTTTCAAGCACTTAAATGCCTTTAAAATCTATTTGGAAAATTTAATTCCATGATTTTTTATAATTAAAATTGAAAACTTTTTTTTAATAAATTTGTATATTTTTACTATAATTTTTACTTTTTTTTTTATTGCAGGTCAATAGTAGTAGCACATTGCTGGACATCCTCATGTTAGCCTAGAATCATTTTTCAACAGCAGGATAGACAAACATCTGCTCCTCTAATTAGCATAAGAAGTGTCTGCTCAAACTGTCAAAGAGCTAAATTGTTTCATAATGTTACAAAGAGATAACACAGAGCCCTACCTATAATATGGCATGTCAGCAGTACATAACATGGCATGTCTTGGCATCTCAGTGTATCTTGCTACTACTGATACATCATGTGACTAAGTAATATAAAAATGAAAAAATAAAGTTAATGTAAAAAATGAAAATTGCTTCAAAATGAATTTTAAAAAAAATTAAACTCTTCGGAAACAAAAAACATTTGGAATTTCTTTTTCACATGAAGTCTTGAAAATATTTGGATTTGTTGCCATTCAGAATAAGAACATTTAAGTTCCACGCAAAATGAAAATTTGGGGTTTTGACACACCCTTCCCTCTGCCCCTTCCTCTGCCCCCGTACTCGGGTAGGTACTGCTGCTCTAGTCATGTAAAGATCATGACTAGACAAGGGGGCACAAGACCTGTTATGCAGGACCTGGTCACTTACTGGCTGCTCTGCGTCACCCACTCCAAACTGATTGCCAGCAGCCCCCAATCTTTATCCCTTGAGAGAGGGTAAAGGAGAAACTGAATTAATCTGACAAAGAGCAAAGAGTTTTTTCAAAGTGATTTTGGGCTAGACGAGGCCATGGAGGTAACATTAGACTCCCCAGAGACAGGACAGAGTGGAAGGGAGGAGAGATGGAATGGGAGGATTCAGACTAGAGCAGGGTTGGAATGGGAGGATTCAGACTAGAGCCATCACAAACCCATAGTCATAGACTTTAAGGCTACAAGGGACCATTGTTGTTATCTAGTCTTACCTTCTGCACATCACAGGCCACAGACCCTCCCCAACCCTCCTATAATAGACCCATAATTTCTGGCTGAGTTACTGAAGCCCTGAAATAATGATTTAAAGTAGCGATGAGCCACCATGAGAGGCCCTCCTTCATCTCCGTGGGCCACAGCTGTCTTCAGCCCACCTGTGGCCACGGACACCCCGTCTGCCCCCCTACTCTATGCACCAGGGCACTGAAGCCCTGCACTTCCTACACCCCGCTCCCTTCCCTCACTTTTGGAAGGAATTGGGATACCAGAGGTATCTCAAAAAAACTCCGAATCCAGGGAACGCATTTGCTCTTCCACTTTTTTTTGCAGAAGAGCAAACACGCTCTTTCAGAAGCAACTGCGTTCCTCGTTCCACGAGGAAAAAGGGGACTTCCAAAAAAGAGAGATTTTTTTCCAAAATTTGGCCCAGTCTAGATGGGCCAAATTTTGGAAAAGCCTCTTCCAACAAAAGTATCAGAAAAAGATATGCAAAATACGGAGTGCGTTTTGCGTATTTTTTTCCAATAGAACCTCGCAGTCTAGCTGTACCCTCAGTCTTGGAGGATGCTTTTGGCCCCACTATTCCCTTTGGATGGCTGTTCCTGAACTTCATTCCTCCTGGCTAGAAACCTTTGCTCAATTTCAACGAAAACTTGTCAATGGCCAGTTTATCATCACTGGTGTTTAACTTAAATAACTCCTCTCCTTTGTTGGTATTTATTTCTCTGATATATTTATAGCGAGCAATCAGATCTCCCCCAGCTTAGTTTGGTTGGACTAAACAAACTAAGCATCTTGAGTCTCCTCTTGTAGGTAAGTTTTGCATTTGTCTGATCATCCTAGCAGTCATCTGCACCTGCTCCAGTTTGAATTCATTTCTTTTAAAACACTGGAGACCAAAACTGCACCAGTATTCCAGATGAGATCTCACCAGTGCTTTATATAATGGTAATAACACTTCCTATTTCTAATGGCAATGCCTCATGTAATGCAGCCTAAGGCTGCATTAGCCTTTTTAATGTCTCATCACAGTAGTGGCTCAGTCACACTGTGATAGGCCAATACATTTCAGGTCTTTCTCCTTCTCCTGCTGCGTCCAGCTATACATCTCCACCCAACAGCAAAAATTCTTGTTATTAGTCCAGAAGTGCATGACCTTGTACTTTACACCATTAATTTCATCTCATTTCTATTACTCCAGTTTTCATGATCATTCAGATCTTCTTCTACGATATTCTGCAAAAGCGGTGAGGAGACCTGTGGCACCTTATAGACTAACTGAAGTGGTCTTTGCCCACGAAAGCTTATGCTCCAACACTTCAGTTAGTCTATAAGGTGTCACAGGACTCCTCGCCGCTTTTGCAGATTCAGACTAACACGGCTACCCCTCTGATATGATATTCTGGTCCTCTTCCATACTAGAAATTCCTCCCAAATTTGTGTCATCTGCAAATTTTATTAGCACATTCCCACTTTTGTGCGAGGCCTATTGATGAAAATATTAAATACTACTGGTTCCAAGACCAATCACTGAGGAATTCTACTAGTAACCTTTCTCCAGCATTTCAGTATGACTTGTACTCTCCTCTTTAACCAGTTCCTAATCTACTTTTAAATTCTCATATTAATCCCTGTTTTATCCAATTTAGCTAACAATTACTCATGTGGAACTGTATCGAATGACTCACTGAAATCCATGTAGATTAGATGTACATTTCCTTTGTCTAAAAATCAGTTATCTTCTCAACGAAAGAAATCAGACTGGTCTGGCACTGTCAAATTTTTATAAAACCATGTTGTATTTTATCCTAATGTCTATATCCTTAACAACTTTCTCTTTCAAAATGTGTTCAAAGAGCTTACATACAATTGAGGTCAAACTAATAGGCCAGTAGTTTCCTGGATCACTCCCTCTCCTCCCCCCCAACACACTTCCTAAAAACAAGCATTATATTAGCAATTCTCCAGTCCTAGGATATAGCCCCCGAGCTTATGGAGTCTTTAAAAATCTATGGGCCAGTTCCTTTAATATTCTTGGATATTATTATTTTTTAATATTCCTTTAATATAATTGGAGATTATCAGGGCCTGCAGAGACAGAGGAGAAGCCAGTACATGCCATATAAAGTCTGTGAACCAAGGAGGATTTAAAAAAAAATACCTTGTTTCATCTCTGGTGTAAATCTGTCAAAGACAATGAACATAGGGACATCCATACTGAATCAGACTTGGTTCAACTGTCCAGTATCCTGTCTCCAATAGTGGCCAACACCCACTATAGGGTAATCTGTCCCAAGCAAAGATCTCATTCTAATCCCTAATAGCAAGAGATTGGATTTAGCCCCGAAACATGAAGTTTTATCCCCCTCCTTTTGCTAGCATTAACTGTTACTATAAAAATACCATTAAAAGAATGTTAAGGTTGTAAAATCAGTAGTGGTCCTGTTGAAAAAAATTAGTATGCGATCATGTAATTAAAGACTGTATCATAATGCATATGCACAAGGGGGTTCAAATTAAATATACACAAGCAACATTCATTCTGGCATTTACTAGTTTTTTTACTGCTTGACTTGCAACATTAACATTCTTTTAATGTAATTTTAATGCAATTTCCTAAATATTAAAAAAAACAAAAATTCCATTATGTAGAATCATATTGATCCCTAGTTCAGACCTTTAGGGCCATACTACAGAGCTCTACAATATGAGTTAATTTAGTAAGTGGCAGCTGTAGTAGACTGCCATCCGCTATGGGGACCAGTCCTAGAGGAATGGGACAACATGGTCATGAATAATGACCAGTACTGTGGAATAGCTGATAAAGAAGTTGGATGAGTACTGTGATTCCAGACAGAGGTGACCACAGAATCATTTGTTTCTTAGTTTCAGATGAAAAAAAGTAAGCAGGAACAGATACTTATGTGACAGAGCTGAGAACTCTGCCATCCACACACAACTTTGGAGACATTCATGATTCCATAATTAAAGACCGGAAAGGATTCCTACCTGGCTTGCACCAAAAAATCCTCTCAGGGATTAGACAATAGCTTCCTATGAGGAGCAGTCTGCTGCAGTCCTGCAGAGGAACAATGGACCACACATACAAACAGTTAGGAGATGCCAAACTAAGCATGTAGCCCTCAACAACAAAGGAGCTAGGGACTTGAGGGTAGCAGGGTAGCAGGTCTGGGTCCAACCATCAAATTGCCAAACAGAACAATGACACAAGGCTACAGTCCAAACAGCAGCAGGATAAGGTGGCCATCAAGGTGTCTCAAGAATAGAGAACAGTTGCATTTAGTCCATAGTGATTTTTTAAACTAAATGTAGTGCTAATAACCACATCTATAAAGACTACCAAAACATTGAAAGCTTACTCACAATTCTGAGAGAGACTATTGTTGATATTTATGTCTTTTTCTAGCATCATTCAGAATTTTTTGTTTCCCAGGAAATGAAAGCACATGTCTTTGCATTCTTCTGAAAAATTAATGCAGGACTAGAGCTTTGCTTTTACCCTGTTCACCTCCAGTCTGTTCCTCACATTGCTCCAAGCGGTGGTCATCCTTGAAAAAACCTATTCTGTGTGAGCATTACTGCATGGTAATGAGAATATGTAGGAGCTAATTATCGTCATGGTCTTGAAGGGTATTTGGGTTTGCTGAAAAGTTTCTAATACCTCTTCTCACTCATCTGGCAGTCTTTCATTTCAAGAGAGCATATAACACATTCCACAATGGCAAATTCGTCATACAGCATATCTATGTAAATCTCTTTAGGACTTGCAAGCCTGGCCTGTATCACAAAATTCTTCAAAGGGCACAGCATTTGCAAGGTCTAATTTGGACACTTTACTATGAAATCTGTTTTCAGAGAAGTCATATCTGACACTTAAGCATATTTCGGCTCTTTCATAAACATTTAGAAAATCACTCTCACGTTTCTTAGCCACAACTTGTATTAATTGCTTTAGTCTGATATTCACAGCAAACCCAAAAACCGTGTCTTGAATACTTCTCCCATGTTGCTCATAGATTTCAGTCATTAGCTCATACACTGGGATGACACTGAATGACTTGGCCTCTAAAGCTTCAGTACAGTCTGTGAATAATTTCATAGCGTGAATGAGAAAGTAAAACTCAGCCAATTCACTGGCATTTTCCTCATCGCTGAAACATTTCCACAGTTTTTTGGGGGCACTCATCCTCACATAAACTCTGAAAGTAACTTGACATAACTTTCCAGTGTTTCAACAACCGGTCAACTGGCCCCAAGCTCTGCATTTAAAATGTAGTAAAAGTGGGGTGCGCAGGCAGCCTGGCTCAGTCACGGCTCATGCCAGTCGGGGTCCAAACCTGGCTGTAGCTCTGCAGTTTAAAATGCAGTAGGAACCAAGGCAACTTGATTAATACCCGCCTCTTAACATCCCTGTCCCAAGCTGGAGCTCTCCCATTTATACGGGCGCTAGGGCCCTGAACCTGCAAAGAAGATTCTTGTCAATGTTGAAGACAAGGAGATATCTGTGCCGAGTTAATTGCAGGATCAGGGCCAATATGGCTATTTAATAGCCTGATGTAGGCTTCATGGAAATTCTGACCTCCATGTAGTCAATGACAAAACTGCTGACATTAATGGGCTCAGGATTTCACCCCACAATTCCTAACTTATGCACCCATCTTTGAACTATGGGCCTACAATGTGTTTGAGTCATTAGCTTAATTAGATAATGGCATTATAGTGCCTTACACTTAAGAAGGAATACACCTATTAGGTGTATAGGATTTTACAACAAAACCATACTCACAACCAGATTTAAATCATTACATATGAAACAGATGCCTAATTCACTAACCACACAGCTTTAGCAGCATCGAGGAATCTGCTGGAGTTAAATTAGCCACCAGAGGGAGATCACAGTATTCCATGAAGGCAAGAGAAACACGGGAAGCTACCAAGCAAACATCAGAGCTGCAAAATTCATAGCCCATTAAGGGAGAAAGATTTAACCAACGCCATAAACTGACATGCAGCTGATATGCTGAGTGAAGAGCTTTCCTCCAGCACTAATTCTGTTTGTAGTGTGGTCTTGAGCAAGTCTATTTGCATTTGAACCACTGGAAAATCCAGAGTATACCCTGGTGCCACGTATTACATGCATTTTATTTAACAACATGCACGTATATCAGCCAAAACTTGAGGTCCTCACTCATGCAAAACCCTCACAAGTTTCTGTGGGACCTGAGGACTTAGCCCTATATTCTTGTCTAGGGGTATTCGTTATTTAGCTATGGTCCAAACCATGCCCATCATTCTAGGATATCATGTATCACTCTGACCACTCAGATCAGCAGATATAGGTTTAGAACACATCTGGTTGTGCCAGGGGTGGCAGTTTTGCAACCATTTTGGCGGTGCCCAGGAAGCCCAGCACTCACACCCCTCCCCCACTCAAACTCTCCCACCACCACCACCACCACCACCACCACCCGCTGCCTAAGGCTCTGAGAAGAAATTTGGGTGGGGGACAGGTGTGGGCTCTGGGAGGAAGTTTGGGTGCTGGGTGCAGGCTCTGGACTGAAGCAGGGAATTGGGGGGCAGGCTCTGGGAGGGAGTTTGGATACAGGAAATACAAGGGGTGGAGCTCTGGAGCCTTTGGGTGCAGGTGGGGGTCCAGTGTGCCAGGAATGTGGGTGCAGAGCAGGGTGAGAAGTGCAGGCTCTGAGATGGAATCTGGGTGCTGGCTCTGGTCTGGGACAGGGAGTGGGGGTGCTGGGTGCAGGCACCACAAGGAAGTTTGGGGGCTAGAGGGCGAGGGAGGTTGAGGACAGGGGCATGAGGGGTGAAGGCTCTAGAAGGAGTGAGGAGCACAAGAGGGACAGCGGGGTGATTGGGGGTGCCACACTTATCTGGGAACACCTCCCTTTAGCAACACCTCCTGGGGGGGTAGGAGTCTCCAGAGGCTGCTGCCCCTGCACATTTCCCCCCTTCTGTCCCGTGTGTTCCCCTCTGCCACCCCCTGTATCCCCTCCTGCACATCCCTATTAGTAGAGGGGTCTGTTCCATCCACACTTGCCTACAGCATTATGACTAGTAATGGCAATTGTTGCTTTTGGTACAATCCACAGTGCTTTTAACTAGCTAGCAGACGCTCCCCATTGGCCATCTTTATTATTTTCTCTTAAGCATACGTCCTCAGGCCCAGGAATCTGCTAAATTTATCCTCTGTGCTATGCCTGAACTGAAATGCACAGGGTAAGCAGGGGTATTTTTAATTGTAGGTAAACCTCATCTACAAACAACCTCTCATTTCATGACTATAGATGGTACATTTTCCAGGCCAGCTGAAATCAAAACCCGTGCTTTCCTTCCGCAAGCCCCAAACGACTGTTTTCTCCTGATTCTTTTGGTGCCTGTGTAAGTAGGATGTCACTTGGCAAGGAAATTAACTGCACAGGAGACCTGGGGAAGGACGTGGCCCATAGCTTCAAGCATTTTGCTCACGCTGGAGATAAAGCCAGGGAGGTTTATATGCCTAAAGCTACATGGCTCATGCAAATGCCAGAGTCACAGGAAGTGCGAGGCTCTAAGGACAAATAAAATGTCAAAAAGCTAAGCTATTTTTCTGCTAGGTTCACAAAACCACATGGCATACAAATGAAAACGAGCCATCTGGTCAATCTTTCTGAGATCTTAAATTAAGCATCTGGAGTCAGCTATACCAATGCAACCCAACTGGCACTATTCATAGGCAAAACACACATACATGCTATCAGCAGCAGAGATGTGGCTGTTATGAAATAAGCTTCAGTAATTCTGGGCCCATATACACTCTCAGGCATGTCTACACTAGGAAATTATTTTGAAATAACTTATTTCAAAATAATAACTCCTGAAATAACGATTTCGAAATAGCATGTCTACACTACAGGGAAGCCTCAAAACTAGTCCGAGGCAGGGTCCCTTAGAGCACATCTACACAGCAGGGCTAAAGACGAAATAAGCTATGCAATGTGAGCTACGTCAATTGCATAACGTAAGTCGAAATAGCTTATTTCGGCGTTTGGCGCTGTCTACACAACACGAAATCTGAGGAAGAGCACTCTTCCTCCAACTTCCCTTACTCCTTGTAAAATAAGGGTTACAGAAGTCGGAGTAAGTAGTCCTCCAGCTCGACATTATTTTGACATTATGTTGAAATAACTGCTTGTAGTGGAGACATGGACTGTGTTATTTTGGAATATCGTTAGTTATTCTGAAATAACACTGCTGTGTAGACGTGTCCTTAATGTGGATGTGCTACCTCGACTTAGACCCCAAGAGGACTTGGGGAGTAATTACTTTGCATGACTGGGGAATAGTTATTTCAAAATAGCAGTAGTGAAGTGTCCACACTACCGCTATTTCGAAATAACTATTTTGAAAGAAGTATTATTCCTTGTGGAAAGCAGGAGTTATTAGTTTGGTAGAACCAGCTCCTTATTTTGAAATAAAGGGCTTGGTAGTGTGGACACTCCACTTGTTATTTCAAAATAAGGGGAGTTATTTTGCAATCAGTCCCTAGTGTAGACTAGGGCTCCGTGAGGTGTTCTACTGTTTAATTCACATCACCCCACCCCTCTGGTCAGGTAGTTTCAGAACTGAGATCCTGTCCATTCTCTTCTATTTATGTTTTTGTATTATAACCACCAGCATACGTGCCGCACTGCATCTGTCTGAACTCTCTGAATAAATACTTGGCTCTACTGAAGTTAATGGGAGTTTTGTCATTAGCTTCAGGGCAGCCAGGATTTTATCCCTGGTTTTCCTGGTTCTTTCATCCTGTCTAAGGACATGCTGCCATTATTATTAATGTATTAATGTGCCTGTGACAGGGCACGCGCTCTGCACTGGCCCTGTAAGGGCAAAATCCAGGCCTGCAGCAGGGGGTGGAAGTAAAGACCCAGCTGAGGCTGTTCTAGCTAATGAGGGCCCAACTGGGGGCTATATAAAGGGGAGTAGTCTCTCACCTGGGGGGAAAGCAGCAAGGGGCTGGCAGCTGAGGAAGCAGGAGGCTCTCAGGAGCTAGAGCAATGCTGGGGCAGCAAGGCAGGGCTAGGGTTGCTCTAGCCAAGCGAGCTCCCAGGCTGTAGGGCCTGGAGCAAGGCCCGAGGCTAGGAGGGCTGTAGCGAGGCAGTCCTGGTAAGTGGGGGTGGTAGGTCCACATCCCGTCGCCGGTGATGAGCGGTCCTTACAGACTGCAGTTTGCCCTGAGACGGGCTAGATGAAGACTGGTAGTGGGTCACTGAAGCAGCCCCCCAACAGTGCCATATGAAGACCCAGATGGAATTGGGGCCAACAGTGCTGAATCCCGTGCCCAGAAGTTTACAATATAAACAGACAAGACAAAGGGAGCATTATTATTCCATGGCATGGAAGAGGATTTGAGGCACAGAAAGTTTAAGTGACTTGCTCAAGGTCACATGCAGAATCGATGGCAAACAGAGAGATTGAAGACACATCTTCTAAATCACAACCCAGTGATTTAACCACAAGCCCATCCTTCTGCTGTGCTTTTTCTCTCTCCCCTAATTTTCCAATAGCCAGGTGTCTATCCCCCCTCCTCGAGGGCCTGATTCTAACCTCTCTTGCACTCCAGTAAATCAGGAGTAATTCCACTGATGTCAGGTAAGGGAGAAAAGAATATAAGTTATCAATGGAGAGTTCTTCATGATTTACCGATACATACATAAATAAATACATAAAAATCAGTTTTGTTCCTTGTTGAACTGTCATATCCAGAGCAAAATCAATTACTGGGCTCTTTGAGTAAAGCAAATAATGTTATAATGGAAAGGGAAAGGCCATTAGATTTCTTGGCAGAATCCCACATTTGAACTGTGAGCGCTTAAACTGGCAGCATACCATGTTTAGAAAGGCAGACATTTTAGGAACAGCGATCTGTGTCTGTAGTGGAGATAGCTATACAAATTCAGGGGTCATCCTCTTCCTCCTGCTTGGGTAGGAAGCAATGATTACAAATGTAAATCTAGATTCATAGCCAGCACATTGTCAGTGCAGTGAGGTGGTGAATATCCTTCAGGTCCCTGGCGAAGTAATGAAGGGGACACGGATGTGATGTGTTCCATCGTTTATGCATGTTGATCACAGTTGCATACAGGCATTTGCGTCATTTTCCATTTAAAGGGAGTTTGTCCACCTCTTCCAGGGGCTGTCCTGATGCGATTCAGTCTCCACCGGACTTTCCTTGTCAGGATCAATGACAAGCAGTATCGATGCTCCACGTGGTGCTCCATTAAATCTTGGCATCAAAGGTGAGAGTAAAGGTCCCATCTCAGCCCCACAGAGGGTTGCGGGATTTTAATCTGGTCTTTGGTGGGTTCTGTAGCTCACCATGCAACGCGAGACTCATGTTGGCATTGACGTGGTTGAGAAAGCGAGATCTCTGAGCAGCTCTTCTAGTCTTGTGGTCACTGCTGGTTGGTTGAGTTCAACTGAGTCAATCCTGGGGAACTCCCAGTCGATTGCAATCGGCACTCGGCAGGCTCCCTGCTTGTCCCAGCCCCATGCCACCAGCCCTTTCCTGGGAGTGGCCAGCTTGGCTCCATTACCCTGTGTGTGTGGAGAGGGAGACAGGGGGGCTGCTAGCAAGCACTGCTCCCATTGGCTGGAAACAGGGAACTCTGGCCAATGGGAGCAGATAGGCACAGTGCTGGCAGAAAGGGGAAGAGTGTGGAGCCATGTGGCCTCCATCGCCATTCCCAGGGCTATAGGGGCATGTTGGCCCCTTGTGGGAAGTGACGTGGGGCCAGGGCAGGCAGGCAGCTTGCCTCTGCCTCACTCCGTCATCAACTGGGAGCCACTAGTGGTACATGCCACCCAGCAGGAGGCTGCGCACCAACCCGCACACCCCTCTTGGGGCCAGCACCCTATACCTGCTCCAGCATCCCAAACCCCAGCCCTGCCCCCTCCCAGAGCCAGACCCTGCAGCCCCTCCTGCAACCCAAGCCCTAGCCCTGAGCTCCAAGCCACCTCCTAGAGCCAGAACTAAAAAACACCCCAACCTTGATCACCCTCTCAGAGCCCCATATCCCCTCCTGAACCTTTTCCTGTGCCTCAATTTGCTGGCTCAAACCTGACCCCTCCCCAGATCCAACACCCACATTCCCTCCCAAACCCCATCTCCATGACCCAGCCTGGTAAAAGTGAGTGAGGATGAGCAAGCTATGGGGAGCGGGGGATGGAGTGAGTGGGGCAGGGCTTCGTGGAACCCTCAGGTAAGAGGGAGGATAAATCTAGGGTTGCCCTAGTGACCCTGAGCATCAAAAAGTTGGGGACCACTGCTCTCATCTATGAAGCCTGTGTAATACATGAAATAGTACCAGGAGCCAGGGGAGTTGATTTGAGCATCCCTACCTGGTACTCATCATGTTATTGATAGGGATGTGAAAGTGTAAACGTGTAAATGGTTAATCTTCACGGTTATACCCCCCCCTCCCCCACACACACACTGTCTTTGTATCAGAGGCAGTAGTGGGGAGGTTGAAGGCGGGAGCCACTGCTTGCAGGAAGCTGGCTTTTAAGTGCCGGTCCCCACTCATGCTGCTGGTTCTGATACAGAGGCAGCTAGGGGAGAGGACAGGCAGTTCCGTGGGATCCACCTGCTCTCCACATGTAAACATGTAACATGTTTACCTAAAAACCTGAATTTTAACATCCCTAGTTATTGAGTCGTCTATCAAGGAGTTTAGAATAACTTCTGCGAGACTACACAGGTGCATGGTATTCTGCTGCAGAATATACCAATGCAACTGCTGTGGTTCATCAGCTCTGTGGACTGCAGCCCCTTAATGTTCTGGCCAATTTCCTGATAAGTGCAACATGAGACCTGACCTTATCGTGGGTGTTCTTGTCAAAAGGTGAAACTCTGATCCAGTGTAATGCAAAGACAATTTGGGGTTAGCCTTGTGGATGATTACTGCAGAACTGAGTTTGGTATTAGCCATTTCAATGATCAGACGGGAAGTAGTCACCATGTGTGTTTTTTTCTCCGATTAAGCTTAAGTTTCCAGCATTGGAAATAATCAGCCATTGTGCTAAGACTTTGGGTTAGCGTGCAGCTGATAGTCTGGAGGCTTGTACGCTGAACAACTAGGGCAACGTCATCCACATACTCCAGACATGCATCTGACAAAGTGGGTCTTTGCCCACGAAAGCTTATGCTCCAATACATCTGTTAGTCTGTAAGGTGCCACAGGACTCCTTGTCACTCACACATATTCCATATGTGAATTTCCTTGTCTCCATGACTGAGTATCTCCAGTGTACTGATTAAAAAGCATCAGGGTCAGGATGGAGCCCTGAGGAATGCCTGAGCTAAGAGTTCTTAGTCTACTGACCTGGCCATGAAGGGGTACCTGAAATCAGGGTCCCTGGTCATTGCCACCATGAGGCTTATAATTTGCTGGCAGTGAGTGGCATGGTATATGTAGGGGGGGAGAGGCACTGTCTCCAGTCTGTGTTGTCGATTTGTCCTCAGTATACAAGGGTGATCCCTGTGTTCAATTTATATTGGAAACCTATCTCAGTGGAATCAGGGTATGCCTACACTGCAGCGTTTTCCTGGAAATATGGCCGTTTTTCCGGAAAACGCAATTCTTACGTCCAAACTGCCATTGTGTGCTTTCGACAGAATATTCTGCCAGTCAAACGGGTGTCCTGTGCATGCACTTGTTATGGTGAAAATCATCAGGGCCAAAGGTGGGAACTAGTGAGCAGGGTAGCTAGCAAAGCTTCTCCAGCAGGGCTTGAAGAAACCTCCCCACGAGGCTTGCAGAGGAGCGGCATCACAACCAGCGCTCCCTCTCCATGGAGGAAACTGGCTGGTGAATCATCACAGCCGAAGATCCCATGGGAAGCAAGACTAAGAGGAAAAACAACTGAAGAGAGTTGGCAGTTTTTCAAATGGACATTATTAAGGACCCCAAGCAAACTATTCCGCTGCGTAGGAAAAATAGAAAATATGGCAAAAGACCTCCTTGGCTTAACCAGGAGATCTTGCATGATCTAAAAATCAAAGAGGAGTCGTATAAAAAGTGGGAACTAGGTCAAATTACAAGCAAACATCGCAAGAATGCAGGCGCAAGAATAGAAAGGCGAAGGCACAGACCGAGATCAATCTAGTTAGAGACATAAAGGGTAACAAGAAGATAATCTACAAATATATTAGAAACAAGAGGAAGACCAAGGACAGAGTAGGCACATTGCTCAGTGAAGAGCAAGGAACAAAAACAGGAAACTTGGAAATGGCAGAGATGCGTAATAACTTCTTTGTTTCGGTTTTTGCCTAGAAGACAAGGGTGACGGGATGCCTAACATAGTGAATGCTAGTGGAAATGGGGTAGTTTTAGGAGTTAAAATAAAAAAAACAAGTTAAAAATTACTTAGAAAAGTTAGATTTCTTCAAGTCACCAGAACCTGATGAAATGCATACTAGAATATTCAAGGAGGTGATAAAGGAGGAATCTGAGGCTATGTCTAGACTGCAAGCCTCTTTCAAAAGAGGCTCTTTCGAAAGATACTTTCGAAAGAGCCTCTTTCGAAAGAGAGCGTCTAGACTGCACGTGGAACTTTCGAAAGAGCAAGCCGCTTTTTCGAAAGAAAGCACCCAGTGAGTCTGGATGCTCTCTTTCGAAGAAGCCCTATTTACATTCAAGAACGCCTTCTTTCGAAAGAAGCACTTTCGAAAGAAGGCGTTCTTCCTCGTGAAATGAGGTTTACTGCCGTCGAAAGAAAAGCCGCGTTCTTTCGATTTAATTTCGAAAGAACGCGGCTGCAGTCTAGACGCAGGTGAAGTTTTTTCGGAAAAAGGCTACTTTTCCCGAAAAACCCCCTGAGTCTGGACACAGCCTGAGCCTTTAACTATCATCTTTGAAAAGTCATGGAAGGCGGGAGAGATTCCAGAAGACTGGAAAATGGCAAATATAATGCCCATCTAGAAAAAGGAAAATAAGAACAACCCAGGAAACTACAGACCAGTCAGTTTAACTTCTGTGCCAAGGAAGATAATGGTAAGAGTAATTAAGGAAGTCATCTGCAAACAACTGGAAGATAAGAAGGTGAACAGCCAGCATGAATCTGTAAAGAACCAATCATGTCAAACCAGTCTGATAACTTTCTTTGATAGGATAACAAATCTTGTGGACAAGGGAAAAGCGGCGGATGTGGTATACTTAGACTTTAATAAGGCATTTGATATGATCTTGCATGATCTTCTTATCTATAAACTAGGATATACAACATAGATGGGGCTACTATAAATGGGTGCATAACTGGCTGGATAACCATTCTTAGAGAGTATCAGAGGGGTAGCCGTGTTAGTCTGAATCTGCAAAAGCAACGAGGAGTCCTGTGGCACCTTATAGACTAACTGAAGTGTAGGAGCATAAGCTTTCGTGGGCAAAGACCCACTTCGTCAGATGCATGTAGTGGAAATTTCCAGAGGCAGGAATAAATATGCAGGCCAGGATCAGGCTGGAGATGACCAGGTGGATCCAATCAAGGAGGATGAGGCCCACTTCTAGCAGCTGATCTAGATTCTATCCACTAGTCCTGTCTCCCAATCCTTGAGACTCAGGGGACACTGGCAGAACAGATATTCATGACGTATAGAATTGGTGGTGTCCCCAAATCCTTCGGGCACTCTTCTGCACTAGCGGAAGAGACTCAGGATTTGACCCTCCAGTTCTTTCCAATGGGAAACCCAATATCTCAATCCCAGGATCCATTCCTATACTATTTATATATGGAAGCTTTCCATTTAAATCAGTGGGAGTTTTGCCCAGGTGAGGCATGCAGGATCAGATCCCTAGATGAGATAATTAAATGATTGATATTACCAGTACTGCAGTAGTACCCAAAGCCACAGACAGGATTAGGGCCCCACTGTGGTAGGTGCAGAAGATGTACTCTCGAGAAAAACTACTAAAAAACAGTGATACTAAATTTCACTGTAAAATATGAGGGAATCTTGTTTTCTGACCCAATAGTGCTGGAAAATATCTTGGAAACTTCCTGGATTTTGATTTAGGCATGAAAAAACCCCACAGCAATTGTTGATATGAAGGATGGAGTAAGTAGCAACTGCTTACTGTTAAAGTTCAGGGCACTTTTGTATGATTCATCATGTGCTTACTTCTCTCTCAAAGTGTGGGGTGGGGAGGAAGAGAGCAGAAAAGAGCGGAAGAGAAGGAAGAGGAAGGGAGGAAATTGATGACATTCAGAGTTACCAGATGAAAGGCAATGTAGGTTACCTTCTGACTGTGATTTGGCTACATTTCAAATGAAAAACAAACAAACAGACAAAACTGCTGTCAGATGCTCACTACTTCTTCCCCTTGCAGGAGAAACAAATGAGAACAGGTTGAACTTCTGTAGTCCGGCACCATCTGTGCCAAACCAGAGAATTTGCCAAATCACAGGAGGTCACTATTGTCTAGCAGTATTACCAACTTTTCCACTGCTTACTGGGCTCTTAGAAGACATTTAGGGGTAAATTAGAGCTAAATAACAAACACAGAACACTGAGAACCAGGACTGGTAGCTGTAAACAAATTGAATGGAACTGCAGAAAACTTGGCCACACCCATAAGTGGACATCTGGTGAACTAAAAACATGCCGGACCATGGATGTTGCCAGACTACAGAGTTCTGGATTAGAGAGGTTCAACCTGTACTTGAACCTGGTTCAACAAGAGGAGGGACAGTATTGATTTATCACTATTCTCTTTTTAAAGAATAAACAGGATTTATTTTATTTATCTATTTTCTGAGAGCCTCCCCTGCAGGAAGTTGAAGAGCAGCCCAGGAATTCTGCAAGAGTTATCTCATTGAGGCTTCAGGGGTGCCATTAACATCTGCGAAGGATGCAGGAAGTGTATCCTCCCGCTCTTAAGGTCCATGGAAAAGGACATGCCTGGCTCCCATGGAAGATATTTTTCTCCATGCAGCTGTTCTGGCTCTCTGAACCTCCTTTGCCAGCACAATAAAGAATCCTCACGCCAGGGAGCAGGAGCTGCAAAAGAAACTCTGCGGGAACTCATGCTGCTCAAACACTCCTAATACCCAATGAGATTTCACAGCAAAAATCCATAAGGTCAGCAGGGGATAATGCGGATTCCCTTGCTCTGCAACTTTGCATATCATTCTAGATCTACATGCATAGAGCTAATTGAGGAGAATCCCTGAGAGTCACCTGCTGACAAAGAGATAATGTTACTATAGTGCAGTGGCTCCCCTGCCAGCAGGGACCTGGGGTATTTCATGGTCTTCTACGTGTTTGAAGGCGTCTTTACGGGCAGTGCAGCTTGTCCATCTTTCAGGGTAGTGAAACGCACAGCTCATTACTCACGGTGAAATTCAACACAGCTAGCTGACCAGAGAATGGAAATGGACTAGAAACCTTTGTGTTTGCAGCAGTTTGGGACACTAAACCAAGAAACCCAGGAAACCCTTACAGAAATTGTGTCAGAAAAAGTTAGTTGGGTAGAGGGTGATAATACGGTCAAACATATTTTGGGGCGGGGGACATGGAAGGGAGGAGAATGATTTACACTAAAGAACAATACCAACCCAATAACAAATGGGTATAAACTGGCCATGAAGAAATTCAGGCTGGAATTTAGTACATTTCTAAATATCAGCGGTAAGGGTGTGCACAGGAATGAAGACGGAGGTGTAGACGGAGCTTGGTCCTGCCTTGAGGGCGGGGGGCTGGACTTGATGACCTCTTGAGGTCCCTTCCAGTCCTATTATTCTATGATTCTATGAATATTCTAATATTTTATGAATATTTTGCCACTTTTGGAAAGATGGATGAGCTGCATCCTTCCCCCAAAGTATGACTGCCTCTTCTGGCATATGGAGGAACTGACTCTTTCTCCTCCTCCACACCAGGTGGAGGAACTGCCTTCCATCATATCCCCCCAGCAGGGCCAACAGACTCACCAGGCCACTGGGAAAGTAAGGGGCCCCTGCTCTGCACCCCTGGAAGGAGCGGAGCCTCAGGAGAAAAGGGCGGGACTGGGGCTAGGCAGTCCTCAGCACTTCCTGGGAAGCACCTTATCTGTGCCGCTCCTGGACAGCCCTTAGTGTTGCTCAGAACGCACAGCTCAGTCCTCCAGCAGTGATTTAAAGGGACCGGGGCTCTGGCTGCCACTGCTGCCATAGTTGAGGCTGCCGGGAGCTCTGGGCCCTTTTTTATTGCTGGGTTCTGGGGCAGTTGCCCCCTTTCTCCCCATCCCCTCACCCAGATTGATGGAGCTGGGTCTCCCTCCTTCCCCACAAAGCCCCTGGACCATGGAGCTGGTTCTCCTGCCATGGCCCTGGGTCTTGGCCAGAGGAACTTGCTTCCTCTGCTCTGACCCCAGAGGAGTTTTGTGCCTCTGCTGTTTGGGGACATTTCCCTGCTTGACCCCCTTGCCCGGAGCAAGAGGAGTGATGTTCTGGTGCAACCTTCCCTTAGGAGGCATGAGGGCAAACAAGCTAACAAGTTTTAAGATACAGCTTGGTAAATGTGTGTGGGGGATTACATGGCAGGATTGCCAACCACAGCAAGGAACTGAATGCAAAGACCCAGAAGGGCTCTTCCAGGCCAACATGTCTATGCACCTAACCAAAAGACAGCAATGTGCTACTATGTTCACTCATCCCTATCTTTGGCACAGGTGTTGTGGAACAGAAGGGGTCTTATGTGGAGCCTAAGTCTTCTCCCAGTACTGGTAGCACCCCTCTCAACATGGCTACATTCATATAATTTTCATTCCTAGGCTCTTTCCTCCTCACTTTTATGTTTCCGTTTCTATTCTCTCTGCCTCTCTTCCCTGCCATCTGTTTAGTGAACTTACTCCTGGCATAGTATCCAGCTGCCCCACTGTGCCCAGGCAAAATTCCCACTTGAGCATTCCTGGAGTGAAAATCGTAAGGTCAATTTTCTTATTGTCTAACACTTACATTGCAGTGAATCCTGGAAATCACAAGCAAATCAGTTTCATTGTGCTAGGCGCTGTACAAACATACTGTCAATGGCAGAGCACACCTCAAAGAACTTACAGGCTGAAAAGAAAAGACAACAGGAGGATGAGAGAAACAAGTGAGAGGGGAGAGGTGAAGAAGAGTGGCCAGGAGAACAGCTTTGTTCTTGCACAGTTTACATGCACAAATCTTAGTCTCTCAGTTCCAGCCAATCCCAACGTTGTCACCTGCAAATCCATTACCAGAGACTATTTCCCTGTGCACTATGGCAAAGCGATTAGAAGGAGAATAACATGATGGCTTTACAGATGCTGGCAGGCAGTTTTTCCCCAGGCAGAAAGGGCAGCATAGAATCATAGAATAGTAGAACTCGAAGGGACCTTGAGAGGTCATCAAGTCCAGTCTCCTGCAGTCATGGCAGGACCAAGCACCATCTAGATCCGTGGTGTTCAACAGGTTAACCACTAATCACAAGTGGCTATCTGGCCAGTTGAGTGTGGCTAGTTCACTAGCTTCAGAACTGGTTGGACACCATGGATCTAGATCATCCCTGACCAGGCCTGCTGACAGGGGGTGGGGGAGCAAAATGGGCAGTTGTCTGGGGCCAGCGATTCAAAGGGGTCCGGGGCTCCTGGCGACTGTGGCCTTGGCAGTGGCTGTAGCCCTGGACTCTTTAAATTGCCATCAGAGAACTGCACTGGACACTCCATGTGGCTGAGGTGGGGTGGGCATGCTGTTGTCTGGGTGGTACTGAGGGTTAGCAGTCCTTGGCCCTGCTCCTTCCAGCCACTCCAGGGCACGAAGCTGCCCTCCCTACTCCCCACCTTGCCCGGATCCCTGGTTGCTGGTGGTCCTGCTGTCCCAGACAATGTTTAGTTAACCTGTTCTTAAAAATCTCCAGGGGTGGAGATACCACAACCTCCTTAGGCAATTTAGTCCAGTGCTTAACCACCCTGACAGGAAGACTTTCCTAATGTCCAACCTAAACCTCCCTTGCTGCAATTTAAGCCCAATGCTTCTTGTCTTATCCTCAGACGTAAAGGAGAATAATTTTTCTCCCTCTTCCTCATAACACTCTTTTAGGTACTTGAAAACTGCTATTATGCTCAGTCTTCTCTTTCCCAGACTAAACAAACCCAGCAACCCCACTGAACCAGTTCTTTCAATCTTCCCTCATACCTCATGTTTTCTAGACCTTAAATCATTTTTGTTGCTCTTCTCTGGACCGTCATTAATTCGTCTACATCTTTCCTGAAACATGATGCCCTGCACTGGACAAAATACTCCAGCTGAGGCCTGAGCAATTCAGAATAGAGGGGAAGAATGATGTCTCCTCTCTTGCTTATAACACTCTTGTAAACACATCCCAGAGTGATGTTTGCTTTTTTGGCACACCATTGACTCCTATTTAGCTTGTGGGCCATGATGACCCCTAGATCCTTTTCTGCAGTGCTCCTTCCCAAACAGTCACTTCCTATTTTCTTTGTGTCTAGACTACAGAGTTTTTTCGAAAAAAGTCGCCATTTTTAAAAAAAAACTTCCCCTGCATCTAGACTGCTGCCGCAGTCTTTTGAAATTAAATCAAAAGAATGCGGCAGCTTTTTCGACCGCGGAAAACCATACTTTATGAGGAAGAATGCCTTTTTTCGAAAGTGCTCTTTCCTATTTGATCTGAGGAAGTGGGTCTGGCCCACGAAAGCTCATCACCTAATAAACCATCTTCTTAGTCTTTAAAGTGCTACATAGTCCAGTTTTTTCTTTCAAAAAAAGACGTTCTTGAATGCAAACAGGGCTATTTTGAAACAGAGCATCCAGACTGTCTGGGTGCTCTCTTTTGAAAAAGTGGCTTGCTTTTTCGAAAGTACTGGTTGTAGTGGACGCTCTTTTTTGAAAGAGGCTTTTTCAAAAGTATCTTTCGAAAAAAGCCTCTTTCGAAAGAGGATTGCAGTCTAGTTGCATGGAACTGATTGGTCCTTCCTCGGGGGCGCAGTTTGCAATTATCCTTACTTTAAGGGCTAAGCCCCACTACTAGGTACAGCAACAAAGCAGCGAGGAGTTCAGGAATTTGAACCCAGACTTGTTCACCTCTAAGCATGAGCCATGCCCTCCACCAATAAAGCACGGGGGGAAGAAGCCGGCAAGCCTGGGTGGGAGAAGGAAGACGGGAGCCAGCTATGACAGAGCAGCAAGGACAGAGAGAGGGAGGCTAAGCTGGGAAGGGCTTTGAAGGTCAGGACTAGATAAGAAACTTGTGCTTGATACGTGGGAAGGCTCCAAGCCCCCAGGGTTACCCACCTCGGTCTGGCTCTGTGCAGGCCGCGCTGGCTGCAAGGGGACCCCGGTGCGCGGCTGGTTTGCAGCAGACTGGAGACCAGCGGCTGGGCGCACGGCGGCTCCCCCCGGGGCACTGCCAGGCCAGCCACTCATTCATCTTGGCTCCGCCTTCGCTTTCTCCCACGCTTGGCCCCCATCCGCGGCCCCTGATTGGCTCCTTCCCGCGTCAGTCGGCCGGAGTTTATTTGGTCGCGTGGACCTGTCAAGTCCGGCTGAGGCGGGGAGGCTGGATGTGGCTTGACCGGCCCTCCCTGCTCCCACGTGGCAGGCGGGCTGGCACCGGCAGGCAGCGCCTCCCAGGCCAGGTCTCCCGCAGCTTGCGAGCCGGGCTGGGGCAGCGGAAAGCCTGAATCAGCGCAGCCCAGGGATCCATCCCGCGGCGCTGGGCGCTGAACTAGGAAGCTCCTGCTGCTTGGCCTGAATCAGTGGGGATTTCCCCTGTGCTGCTCCCTGCATGGGGAGCAAACGGGGCCTCCCTCCCGCTGGGCGGGGAAGCCCTCGGTTTGAAATGCCTGGGGAGCCTCCCCTTGTTGATATCAATCAGCGGTGCAATGCTTGGGAGAGTCTCCCCCACTACTGCCCTTCCCCGTGGAATGCAATGCACGGGGCGCAGGTTCCTAAACGAAATGCAAGGGGACCCCTCCCCTCGTTGCCATCAATTAGCAGTGCAATCCTTGGGAGAGCCCCCACCTCCCGTGCAGGAACCCAGGCTCCCAAAAGAAACCTTGCGTAGCGCGCATCACAGCGAGGATTAAGGGAACCCCAGGCGCGCAGCGACTCAAAGGGACCCTCGTCACTACGCAGTGGTTGAGGGAGGTTCCCTCGCCACCCGCCCAGCGGGCAGTGGAAACATGGGAGCCCCTGCCAAGTGTGTGCCCGGGGCTACGGGACTCCCCCGGCTCTGCTGGTTGTTTCCTGCCTTGACAGTGCGGCTGGCACACGTTCCACCAAACCTTCCACGGGGCAAAGGCGGCGCCGGGCAAACTTTTGGAACGCAGCCCAGCCGGTGGGCGTGCGCCCCGCCTGGGACCCGGGCTTGGCAGAGCGGCACCCCCAGGCTGTGGCGTGCCCCAATCTGGCGCGCCTGGGAGGAGGGGGAAGGAGAAGAAGCACCCAGCCTCCTCCGGGCCTGGAAGGGGCAGGGGTGGACGGCGCCTCCCCGTCCAATCTCTCCCAGCAACAGTTTGAATCGAGCCATATAAAGGGAAGAGTGTGCCGAGGAGACACGCCGAGTGCATGTGTGAGAGGGGGGAGGAAGAGCGGGGGGGAGGGAGGGAGCAGGCTACAGACATCCGGGCCCTTTGCACATTCCAGTCCCACAGCCCTGTGCAGCCACCACCTCCGGGAGCCGCTGCCAGCCGCCAGCAGAGCGAGCCCGGCACGGCTCGAGCCCCGCGGTGCAGCAGCTGCTCGACGCTGCCAGCCCGGCCGGAGCTGCAGCTGGTGCCGGCTGCGCGGCGGGGAGACGCTGACAGCTGAGCCGGTGCCGCCTCCAGGAGACGCTGACAGCCGCGGCAGCTGGGCGCCAAGTGAGGCGGGGGCGCTGCGCCCGCAGCTGGGCAGCGGGCGGAGGAGCCTTCAACCCCCCCGCCACTCCTGCCAGGTTTGTTCCCCGGCTGCGCTCTGCGCGCTGCGCGCGTTCCCCAAACCACCTGCCCGCCGCTCTGTCCCGCCCGCGGGTGCGGAGCTGCTGCCCGCCAGGGGGATGCTGCCATGCGGGAGGAGGCTGGCGTGGTGATTTCAGGTCCTTGGGGGAGGGCGCTGGGCTGGCATTAGCGGAGAGGAACGGGAGGCAGGAGCTTGCTGCTGGGAGCAGGGGAGATGCAGGGTGGGTGGGTGGATGGGGGAGCCTTTGCAGAGCAATCAGACAGGTGGTTTCATTGGGAAGTTTTCCTGTAGTTTGCGTGGAAACCCCAGTTTCCCTAAGTCTGCCTGGCATTCGAAGGCGATTTCCTGCCCTGTCCTATTGGCGTTTATTTATTTAGCGAGGCTGTGGCCGAAGCTATGGTGCTTGCCCGCAGCTGGGCAGTGGCACAGCAGCGCCTTGGGCTGATGATGGCTAGTGGGAAGGTGGGGATGAAGTGCTGAGGAAGGGAGAGAGGACAAAGCGTTCAGCACGTCCGTGGGGTCCAAGGCACCCAACAGGCTGTAAACATTGGCAACTTATTACATTTTACAGCACAAGTTTAGAATTTGATCCATACTTGTTTTCAGTGCAGACGCCTTGATGGACACTTAAAATGTGTAGTGGCTGGTTAAGTGAAAAAAATACAGAACTAAGGAATTGCTTTAACCAGTCTCTCAGCTTAAACACCACACACTAAAGCAAATCCCACCTGCCCTTACCTATGCTGTTAATAACATCATCAATTTTAAAATCTGACTGGCTATTACTTTTTTAGTTAGTTCTACTTGTAGGAGCTTATGTTCTAGCATAGTCCTGTAATGTTTTGGTAGCAAACACTGGGAAAGAGGTGTGTGTATGTATGTTTAAACCGTATTTATACTGGGGTGTTTTTAAAAACATGGAAATATTTCTGTTGCTCTTAGCTTCTGTAAATTCTTGTTTTTACAAAACCTAATTTTTTTGCCAGATTTTGATCTTGTCACTTACTGTGTATCTTTAAAGCATCCACAATATTGATGCCACAGTTAGGACTAAAATGAAAAGATACATATTTTCTTTCTCTGCTTTGCTCCATAAGTTGATGTGAATGTTAAAAGAAACCCATCAAAACTTTGCTAATGCAATGTGCTTTTGTACTTACAACAAATGGAACAGGCTCTGACTGTAAATTCGTATCCAGGAGGGAAAAGCTGGGCTTGTGGTTAAGACACTGAATGTGACTCAGGAGGCTTAGGTTTAGTTCCCTGCTCTTCCTGTGTGACCTTGGACTTGCTTCATTTTCAGTGCCTCAGTTCCTTCTCTGAAAATGGGTTTAATAAATATTTCCTTACCTCTTGGGCATGCTGCAAAGATAAATCTATTATTTGTGAGGCACTCTGAGGAGGTTGTGTAATTAGATACAACTGAAACTGCATTTCCCTCTTATCCTTTATAGACAAAGAAATGTCATGGAATGGAAATCTTCCTAGGGAACTATAAGAGACCGTTGAAGTCTTTACATTCTTGTTTTGTTTGGGATCAAACTTGCAGTCATTGTTCATGGAGGTTAAGAACTTCTAGGTCAGTGATGAGAGCTGCCTTGAGACCTTCTGGAACAGAATACTGTGTCTGGGGAGTAGGGAGAAACTTGACACCTAGACTTTACTGTGCAAAAATTTACTCCTAAGCAAAGCCCTTTAGAAGGAAGTCTTGCCGTTTCAGTACTCCAGCGGGGATTGAGGAATGTGTCAGCCTCATGGATTTGTTTATTATTGGCACTGATGTTAACTCCAAAGTTTTGGACACCTTTCCGGATTCCTTTTTGCAGTAGTTTAGAAACTTGCAAATGAAGAAAGATGGGGTTACCCTTTCCCAGGGCTATTGTAGCTATAGCTTACGTTGTAGCTAACAACATGAAAATATAAAAGAATAATAATCCAACACATAAGTAAAACAACAGGAAACATTATTCTCACCTAAAGATTATCAAACTACATTGCAGACCCTGAATCACAGATAACAGAGAAGGCAGAGGACTCTTAGGATGTTATGGTGTCAATCTCCCAGCTGCCTGAAAGTACACCTTGCAGTATTCTTGAGTATTTTCCTGGGGATTCAGACAGCAAGGAAGGAAGCCAAAGACTGGATTCAAGCCAACTAGCTAGAAGATGCACCTTTTTTTAGCAGTGCAGGTAACTAACCATTGGAAGCAGGTTGTCAGAGCATGTGGTGTGTTCTGGATTTCTTGGGATCATTAAATCAAGACTGGAAGTCTTTCTGAAAGATACATTCTAGTTCAAGTAGACCTTATAGGCTAGATGCATAACATAGGCTGTGGAATTTCACCCAGTGATTCTTGTAAGTGGTCAGGTTAGATGATCACAGTGGTCCCTTGTAGCTTTAACTCTATGATGTTCTCTTCCTTCTCCCTCCCCCACCCCCAGCTCAATTTGCAGTCTTTATTGAGATGATACTCCTGCTGAAGCTGCTGGTAAGACTACTTAATTTAATAGCTCTTATGCTCAAGTAAATATAACGCTGAATGAGAATGTCTGTATCAGTTAATATAGCTTCCTATGAGCATCCTGTAACTTACAACATGTTCTTTTACTACTTGCAAATGACACTGTCTTCCTATTTTATGCCCTCCAATTTTGTGTTTATGGGGAGGTATCTCTCTTGCAGCAGATTGCTGCCATGAATTATCTATCACATTTCTCTTACTCATCCTCTCAGCACTAATTTCACAAACTCTCTTTGCAGTGGAGAGGGCCCAATCCTTCTCCCACTGAAACCCACTGCAAGAATACCTTGACTTCAGTGGGAACAGGACGGGTACCTCGTTTTGTTTATTGGTGGCTTCTCAAATTCTCTGCAGGCACAGCGGACTCATGGTAGAACTCCAGAGGTGCACCGCCCCTTAGTGCCCTGCCAAAATTATATTTTCTAAATGGGGTGCTCCTTCATTCCCCCTCTCTGCCCCTCTAGCTGGCCATCCCTGCATCCCCTTCCCTTGCAGGCACCAGTAACTTATGCCTGCAGGCCAAATGCTTTCTTCTGGTTGTGAGAGGGGAGGCTGAATCCATAGATCTGAATTGGGAGGCAGAGGGAGGGAGCAAAAGCTGCAGGATATTCCCCCTGAATAAGGACAAGCCTCTTTGTGGGAGCTTATGGGGCTCCAGCCAAATGGGTAAGGTGGGGACTAGGGATGTAAAAACCTGTTTAATCAGTTAACCTGTTAACCATTATGTTTAACCAATTAACTGACTAAGTGAGCTCCTGAGGACCCAGTAAGTCTGATGCATTCACATTCCTAGTGGAGACTGGCTGGAGCAAAAAGGAATAGGGATGTTAAATATCGGTTAATTGAATAGTCAAGTAATCTCATGAATTCTTATTGGTTACTCGACTATTCTATAGTCCCTGGGTGTGTGGCTAACAGCCAGTGCACTCCGGCCTCACTCCTGAAGAGCCCTCTGCCAATCCATGGGGTGCCAGATGGGAGCTGGTCCGTGAGGGGAGCCAGTTTAAAAACCAGCTCCCCTTGCAGATTGGCTACCTGTCACTCAGTGCTGCTGCCTCTTTATCAGAGGCAGCAGTACGGGGTGGCAGCAGCCCCTATCGAAGAGATGCCTGAGTGCCCAGACCTGGTCCGAGCCGGTACTGAGCTGGGCTGCTGTCCGTGCAGCTCCTAATACACTTCAAATGCAGAGCCACAGCAGGGGTAGGGCCTGGCCCCAGCATGAGCTAGGACTGAGAAGGGCTGCCTGCCTGTCTGCTAAAAAATTTACTGGTGGGGGGAGGGAAATGCACGTAGTCTATAGCATTAACCTATAAGCTTTTGCTTATCAGTTAATCAAGTACACTATTATATCCCTAAAAAGGAATAGAGGGGCAACTGCATGCCACTCTATTCTTCTCCCTCTTCAAGCTCCCAGGCCACACCTGGTGCTTGGTACAGGTACTAATGCAGTGGCTTACCTGAGATCTGCATGGGTCTAATTGCATTACCCACCAACTCAGACTGTCAGCAGGTGGGATTGAACCTGGGACCTTAGGGGCTAACACCATGAGCCTCTGCTGCATGAGCCGAAAGCCTCTTAGCAAATAGCATAGAGCAGCCTTTGCTTTCCCTGGCAGGTTCAGTGCCTGTGGGTTACATAATTAAGATTGCTGCCAGAACATCTTCTGCAGGGGACTGTCCTGGTGTCCATGGGGAAGTAAGGGAAGCTCCAACTGAGCCAAAGTCCATAGCTACATTTACCCAGGATGTTTAATGGAAAGTGCTCCTAGGCTATAAAATATTAAGTGACTAGAGCAGGGATACAGCTGTGGCTCATTACATGGCAGGACCCAGGATACAAACTTATTAGTTCCCTCTTGACCTGTAATTGGATCCATATGGGTGGAACGGCCAGAGGAGTGCTGCAGGGGCACCAGGGCCCTCCTGTTTAGATGTGAGTGCTGGATTGCGGACATGAATGGCAAATTCTTTGGGGCAGTAACTTTAGGTGACATCCTGGATTCACTGAAGTCAAAGAGAGTTTTGCTACTGACTTCAGTAAGGCCAGGATTTCACTCCTTGTCTCAGGTACTGGGTATACGTACAGCATCTAGCATCATGAGGCCCCTAATGGAATCTTTGAGCACTAGTGTAATACCAGTATCACTGTTTTACTAAAAAGAGGAAAGGATTGGCTGGGAAGTGAGGAAAAGACTGGAGTGGACTCCCGTTGGACAGTGAATGCACAGCCCTACTCTACCCTGGAAAGGAGTGGGGAATTTGGTGGGCAGTTTCCAGGGCTGCTGAGGAGGGACCTGGCCTTTGACAGGCCTGGTTGTGTTAGCAATGACCAGGATGGACAGGCAATGGTTAAAATAGATTGGAACAGGAGTGGGAACTCTTAGGCTGCATCTAGACTGGCATGATTTCGCTCAAATACTTTTGCGCAAAAGCATCCGTGCCAGTGTAGACGCTCTCTTGCACAAGAAAGCTCCAATGGCCATTTTAGCCATCAGGCTTTCTTGCGCAAGAAATTAACTTGCTTGTCTACACTGGCCCTCTTGCGCAAGAATACTTGTGCAAGAGGGCTTATCCCTGAGCGGGAGCATCAAAGTATTTGCACAAGAACCACTGATTTTGTACAGTACAAAGTCAGTATTCTTGTGCAAATACTTGCGGCCAGTGTAGGCAGGCAGCAACTGCTTTTGCACAAAATCTTGCCAGTCTAGACGCACCCTTAGTGCACCAGCCACTCAACTGGGGGAGCTGGGCAGAAGTTCAGCCTACACATGCCTGATGTTACCCCCAGGGGCAGATTTGCTCCCTTCTGGCATGCCGATGGGGGTGAGGGGAGGGCAAAGAGTGCAGCTACCCTAGGGCCCAGTGATTCTAAAGGACCTGGGGCTCCCGTTGGTGCCCAGAGCCCCAGGCTTTTTAAACTGCCGCTGAAGCGGCATGCTCTGACCAGCTCTACGGGCTATTGGTGGGAGTGCACCACACCCTGGGTAGTGCTGAGGCTGTGGGGGGTGGCTAGTACAGTGCACTTGCTGCCCCAGCTTCACCTCTTTTGCCCGACGGCCCGTCCTTCCAGGAGCTCATAGCTGCCCCTCCTTATATAGCGGCCTGGTTTCCCCCTTGCTCCCCGCTCGATTCCCCTTACTTTAACCTGCTGTATACTAAGAAATATTATTCTTTACTTTTGGCTTTACTATTAAGCCTGAAGAAAGAGGGGTTTTTTTTTAATGTAAATATTACAGGCCATACTATGCCATTGATTTTTTTTTTAAGTCAAACTCCCCACTGAAATCATTAAAGCTTAAAAATTGATGGTACAATATGGTCTTTTATTAGCAACATAACTTTTAATCAACACGAAAGGACAGAGTCTAAGCTCAGATTTGTGTTCCACATCTCTGCAATGCTCAGACAATGCCCCCTCCTCCGCACAGCTGCTCCATCTACCTGTCAACACTGCTTTACCAGGCTATTCTTTACGAAAACATAAAGAAGAGAATCAATTCTGTGAGGTTCCCTTTTCTAGTCTCCTCTTTGAAGGCCCTAGAATGTGGAGAAAGGGGTCTATGTATTGTTTTAAACCAAAAATAGTTAACGTTCACTGTAGTGGTGAGTTATTCGTTATGGCTCTCGCTGCTTGTGCAGAGACAGTTTCTGGAATGAACGAGCTTGCTATTTTAGTAACAGTAGCATTTTCCTCAAGGGAATCCCTCAGGGTTGGCCATTATCGTGTGGTACTGTAACTTGGAAAAACGATGGCTTAGTTTACCCTTAACAGGTAGATACAGGCAGTCCCCGGGTTACGTACAAGATAGGGACTGTAGGTTTGTTCTTAAGTTGAATCTGTATGTAAGTCGGAACTGGCGTCCAGATTCAGCCGCTGCTGAAACTGATCAGTTTCAACAGTGGCTGAATCTGGACGCCAGTTCTGACTTACATACAGATTCAACTTAAGAACCCCAGGCATCCCCAAGTCAGCTGCTGCTGAAACTGATCAGCGGCTGATTCCAGGAAGCCCGGGGCAGGGGCTTCCTGTAGTCAGCCACTGGTCATTTTCAGCAGCTGCTGACTAGGGGACACCTGGGGCAGAGCAGCTGGGGTGCTGCTGGGTTGGTCCAGTGGCACCCAGAGCGGCGCTACGGGACCAACCGGCAGCGCCCCAGCTGCTGTACCACAGGCGTCCGGAGCAAAGCCGCGGAGCACGGGGGCAGCGGGACAGCCCAGACGCGCTGTGGCTATCCTGCTGCCCTCGGGCTCCGTGGCTTTGCTCTGCTTTGCTCCCCGTCCCCCTGGTCTGCAGACCAGGGGGACGGGGAGCAAAGCGGCGGAACACGCGGGCAGCGGGACAGGCCAGACGCGCCGTGGCTATCCTGCTGCCCTCGGGCTCTGTGGCTTTGCTCTGCTCTGCTCCCCGTCCCCCAGGTCTGCAGACCAGGGGGAGGGGGAGCAGAGTAGAGCAGAGCGGCGGAACGCGCGGCCAGCTGACAGCCCAGACGCATCTGGGCTGTCAGCTGGCCGCGTGCTCCGCTCTGCCCCCCCCCCTGCAGATCAGGGGGAGGGGGAGCAGAGCGGAGCACAGCAGAGCGGCGGAACGCGCTGCCAGCTGACAGCCCAGACGCTTCTGGGCTGTCAGCTGGCCGCGTGCTCCGCTCTGCTCCCCCTCCCCCTGGTCTGCAGACCAGGGGGAGGGGGAGCGGAGCAGAGCGGAGCAGAGCAGAGCAGACGCGTCTGGGCTGTCAGCTGGCCTCGCGTTCCGCCCCGCCGCTTTGCTTCCTCTCCCTGGTCTGCTCGAGACCAGGGAGAGGAAGTGCCCCGTTCGTAACTGCGGATCCGACGTAAGTCGGATCCGCGTAACTCGGGGACTGCCTGTATATATTAGTGCCACTTCTCAGCTGAGATCATGAAGGTTGAGTGTTGTGAACTATTGTGATTTATTGAGTGCTGTGAGCCTGAAATGTATTTTTTTCTAATCTCATAATTTCTGAGGTGGAGAGATTGTAATCCTGAGAGTCACATAGCTGGTGGGTGACAGAGTGGGGATTAGAAATCATGAAGACCAGGTACTAATTTGCTGTGTGGCCTTGGCCAAGTCATTGCTACTTGCTGTCTCAGTTTCTTTAGCTGCAGAAAGTGTGTGTTGTTCATAGAATTGAGTTCCTGGCCCCCAGTGCTACAGTTACATTAGTGCTGCACAGTTTTCTTGTCCTACCACCTGAGATGGCTCATGAACCCCACTGTTTTCAGGGTTCCTATTCTTCTACCAAGGGGAGTGGTAGTGGAATACCTGCACCTTCAAATTTCTTACAGCTTCCTGCCCATCCCTGGTCTCCCCTAGCGGGCATAACAAAATCCACCCTCTTGAAGCAGCCATTCTCTCAAACCAGGGATTGCACGAGGGACTTGATCTCCCCACTTGGACAGAAGCGCTAGTTCCAGGCCTAACCTGCAGCTGGGGAAAATCTTGCTCCTCCCGGTGGACCATGGATGTGCTGCTGGAGCACTCGTCCCAAAGGAGAGTGCTGTTACTCTGAAGATAGCTGTTTCCAGGCTAGCCTCTGGGCTGTTTGGAACTGAAGATCACTAGTAGGACTAGATCATGCTCAGCACCCTTAACTCTCTCTCTTGTTGGTGGGAGCTGAGAGGGCTCAGCACTTCTCAGGATGAGAGTCTCGGTTTGCCATCTCTACAGAATTCCTGTCAATTCTTGTCCCTTTATTAGCATTTAGCCCTGAGCACAGGGGCTGATAATAACCAGTGTTCCCTCTCTTCTTTTTTCCATCCATGTGCAAAATAAATTTTGTTTTGTGCACTGAGTCATGTGTGGCTGTGCATCACCAGTAGAAACACATGCTGCTGGCCATGGGTGTTCTGCTAATCAGCTGGTAGGCATTTGAATCTCTCCTGGGTGGCCACCTGAGTGTTCAGTTTACAGGGAACACTGCTGATAATTCTGATCTGCCTGAGCCAAGCAGGACAACATGAGGTAAAGCATAATGGCTTTATGCACTGACTGTCAGCCAGAGGCCAGCTTGGCTCCTGGTGCTGCTTAAAGCAGAGGTTGCTTAGGAAGAATGTGGTGCCAATAAAGTAAATCTTGCTTACTCCTGTGAGTAACCCTTACTCATAATGGCTATGTCTACACTGCAGGCTTCTTGTGCAAGAACTTTTTGCACAATCCAAGAGCGCGTCCACACTGCCATGTGGTTTTTGCGCAAGAGCATCCATGGCAGTGTGGATGCGCTCTTGAGCAAGAAAGCTCTCATAGCCATTTTAGACATAGGGGTTTCTTGTTCAAGAAACCTCTGTTCCCGTCCACACTAGCCTTTTTGCGCAAGAGGTCTTGCGCAAAATGGCTTATTCCTTGTGGGGAGAGGAATAACAGTTGCACAAAAAGCCCTCTCTTCTGACGATCTACTGTAAACTTTCTTGCTCAAGAGCGGGCTTGTCATGCGGATGCTCTGCAAGTTTTTGCGCAAGAACGGCTGTTGTTGTGCAAGAAGCCTGCAGTATAGACTTAGCCAGAAAGGGGTCTGGGACTGCTTGGGGGAATAAGTATCTTTTCACAAGGCTAAGGCTTTCAGGATTGGGACCTATGTGAGAAATTCCTCCTTCAGAATGGACGAATGCACACAGCATAAAATCCGGGGGCTATTTCATTGGGGATAGTTACATGGCCTGACAATCTGTAATTATAGGAGAATACATCAAAGTGGGAAATAAGGTGTGACAATGAGGGTAATTAACCACTGGAAGAACTTACCAAGGGCAGCAGTGGATTCTCCAGCACTGTCAATTTTAAAATAAAAATTCGAGAAACAGGGATTGTATTGGGGGAGATCTCTGGTCTGTGTTTTGCAGGAGGTCAGGCTAGATCAGGATGGGCAATAATTTTCGTAAGGCGGCTGTTTAATGAATTTTGGTACCTGGTCGTGGGCCAGCTCCACCCTCCACCCCGGAAGGGGTAGAACCTGGGAAAGAGGGGGCAGGACTGGGGACTAGCCTCCCCCCAGTGTTGTCTGGGGCCCAAGGCTTTGAAGTAAAAACACAGTAAAGGGCTCACGACTACCGGCCTCACTGCTACCGCGTTGTCTGGCTGCTATTTAAAGGGCTTGCAGCTTCAGCCCCTGACAGAGTAGTGCCACAACCTTGAGCCATTTAAATAGGATCCTTCTGCCTGAGGCGCTGCCTGGAAATTTGGTGTTAATGGACAGCAGGATATAAACAGAAAGTGGCCAGATGCAGTCTGCCAGCCAGATCAAAGTGTTAGGCAGGCGGGATCCAGGCCTGGGCTAGATGATCACATTGCTCCTATTTGATCTTGGAATCTGAATCACACTCTTGTTACTGATGTAACCCCTCCTGTTGGCTAGCCCAGTGGGAGGTTATTCAGCATAGGGGAAGCTTGTGACTTCTTACACCACTGTGGGGGGAGGGCTAGGCCTGAGGCTGCTTGGTGTGCTCTGCGTTGTGTGTGTGTGTGTGTGAGTGCACCTCAGACCAGACCCACTCCAACAAATCACCAGGAACAGGCTTTATTCTGTAAAAAACATAGAACAGGAAAACAGTTCAGCAGCCCCCTTCTCTCAGCATGCAGCCTGTGTGCTGCTTCTAACACCGTCCTTGCTGAGACCCTGCTGGGGGCAGAGAGCACATCCTGGAAGGAACCAGGAAGTTCTCCCAACATGCCGCAGTTTGTAGTCCACAACTTGTAGTTCCCAGGGCTGCTGCTGAAACACACTGGACCTTGGGCTACACTGAAAATGGCAAAGCCATAAAGCAAAAATGGGTCTTGCATAAGCTAGGCCGTCTAGAAAACGAATGAAAAGTAGGGAGATGGCTTAATTGGAGTGACTGTCTCTTATCTGGGTGGTAGGTAAATCTCTTAATAGTGTTCCTGCACATTTTACAAACAGTAAGAAATACAAAATAAAGGTCCTGAAGTTGAGATTTTTTTTTATCATGACATATTTAGGACTGCTAGTTCTATAGCCATAGCACCGGGGTGAGTGACAAAGGAGTGATTAACTTTACAGGCCTGCAAACACACATCTTTATTCACTAATCAGCATGGAAAGAGGTCAGAAAGAGATTTTCAAAAAAACATAACATAAGAACGGCCATACGGGGTCAGATCAAAGGTGCATCTAGCCCAGAATCCTGTCTGCCAACAGTGGCCAATGCCAGATGTCTCAGAGGGAGTGAACAGAACAGGTCATCATCAATGGATCCCAGTCCTGTTGTCCATTTCCAGCCTTGGAAACAGCGGCTAGGGACGCCATTCCTACCCAGCCTGGCTAATAGCCATTGATCGACCTAACTTCCATGAATATATATTGACTTTGAATGGGAGATGGGCACTTAAATTCTTTAGGTGACCATGGAAATCGGATTCTGTCATAAGGAAATGACAGAATGAATTCTCCAAGCACTTGTCACTGCTCTGTACCCGGAAAGTTACATGATTTCCTGCCCACTCTTCAGATTCTTGCTGCAAACAAAGTTTCTTAGCTGTAGTTATAATAAGCCAGAGATTTTACATGTCTTGTCTAAAATCTGCTGACAAAGGAACATTTGAAGATAAAGCGAAACTGAGAATTTTAGAAATGAGGCCGAAGACCATAATCACTTTCAGCTACTTTTAAAGTTTCAACGCCCACATTTGAAAACATGGCTGCCTACAGTTAAGCACCTAAATCCAGATTCAGGCTTCTAAATAAAAGTGGCCTGATTTCTTTTCCTAGGTGCTAAGCACTCCCAGCTCCTAAGGAACCCAGTGAGAACGGTGGGTGCTCACACCTTTGAAAATCAGGCCATTTACATTTAGGTGCCTACACGTGGCTTTCAAAGCCTAAAGTTAAGCACCTACATTTGATATTTTTGTTTCGTGTATCCTCTTTTCCTGCCAGACCTTTGTCACATTCGCAGTGTCACCATTCTCCAGCACCTGTCATTTAGATGAGGTTCACCGGTACAGACGTTTAGTGATGTACCAGGTGCATTCAACTAGAAGCACCTACAGCCATTGTTTTATTCTGTGGTTGCACAGCGGCTGGCACAACTGAATCCTGACCCATGACTGTAGCTCCCAGGTGCTAGGGTAATACAACAATCAATAATAATAATACTTTATTGCAGTAAAATGGTCAGCTCTACTCTAGCTTACTTCACATGGGTTCTATGAGCCTTCATTAGTCATTGTGAAGTATTTGGGATGCTCAGGTATACCATGCTATGTGCATGAAAAATATTATGGAAATAATCCAGGAAGAAAGCAAAGCCTTTTAAAGGCCTGGTCCAAGACCCACTGAAATCCATGGAAGGATACCTATTGCCTTTGGTAGGTGTTGGATTACTTTGGATGTTTACACTGTAAAACCCAACCCCCTTAAAAAAATACTTGTGGCAAAGAGTCTCAGAACCTGGGCCTGTGGACTTGGGCTTTCAGGGTTTGTTGTTATGGTGCTAAAAATAGTTGTGTAGCTCTTGCTGCTCCAGCTGGAGCATGGGCTCTGAAACCTGTCAAGGAGGGTGGGTCTCAGATCTTGAACTCTAGCCCAAGAGGGAATCTCTCTCTCTTTGCCGCTGTATTTAGCAGGCACAGCATGAGCCTCAATCTGTTGACCAGGCCCTGAGACTCACTCTCACAGGTATGGTGGGGTTTGTCTGGTTTTGGTTTTGCAGTGTAGATGTGTCTTACCTTCAATGTGAACATTACCAGGCAATGGGAAGGAGGAAAACCCTTTGATCATTAGGAAGTTACAGCATTATGGACTGGCATGTGTGATTCCATGACAGAGTGCTAGGCAAAAGCATCTGAACCAGCACTCTACTCACTACAGCTAAATTAGTTACTCCAGAGCCGACCTTGTTATGAAGAGCTGTGCCTAATTGATAGGCTGGGAGAGCTAAAAAGACCTTTAGGGGATGATATAAAAGGCATAGGAAGGAAATGGGATGGGAGAAAACTGAGAGATTACTCATCTCTGCTTACTTCAGGAGTGAAAGACTTCCTAGCTATGCTGGGTCCCTGGACAAGGGGTGTGGGTAGCTCTGGGGTCCTGGAAGGGGCGGGGCAGAGCCAGGGTAGCCAGCCCTGACTGAGGCGCATTGCCCTGCCCCCCAGCCCTTAGAGCCACCATAGTGGTGGTGGTGGCAGCGGCCGGAGCCCCAGACCCTTTAGAATTGCTGGCCCTGGGGGCTAATGCTCCCTTTGCACCCTTTTGTTGGCAGGCCTAGGTGTACGGCTGTAAGTATAAGGCTGCATAGTGTACAAGGGTTCTGGAAACCAGTGTAGTCAAATAAATTGCACAGGGTGTTTTACCAGCAAAAAGGTCTCTGAGGTGCTTGTGAACACGAGCAGGGGCAGGAGCGAGCAGGCCCTGCCACACGCTGCTATAATGCATTGTTTGTTTTTTCATTGATTTGTTTTAAATTAAATCACACTAACTCTCCTAACAAAATAAAGAATTGGCCTTAGCCTGCATTCTTTCCATAAATGCCACTCCTACTGAAGGCGCTGGGAATTCAGCATGCTTTTGGACAACAAGACCCAGTCAGTGTATTTCAGTTCTTTGTACTGTACTTCCACAGTGCTTACTATTTGAGAATCTCAAAGTGCTTTGCAAGCATTAGGTATCGAGCCAGATCTCCTGATTTATCCTGAGTCTTGCAACATTTTCTGGGTTTTCATATTAATGGGAATATGAAAATTTCAGCTTTTTTTTTTTTTAAATTTTGTATCCTATAAAGAAAATCTTGAAAACATCACCCTAATGCATCTCAAAGGTATACAAAATACAAGGTGGAAAGATCATATCCTATTAACATTTCTTAGTTTTCTTAAGTTAATTTCATTATTGTTGGATGCTTGCGTTTAGCAATACTGCATTAGTAAACTGCAATCATAACTCTTTCAGGCATTATGATAGCCATTTTATAGACTGGGAAGACCTGGATACAATGGTGTTAAAAGGGCTTCATTTAGTGAGGTGCTGAATGTCCTCAACATCTCACTTAGGGTAGAAAATCTTAGTACTTGAATTTAAATGCCTAAATATGGATTTAGACACCTAAATACAAGTGGCTAGAGTCTCAAAACTACTTATGTGTAGGTACCAAAATGTGGATGTAGGAGTCTAACTTCTGGCTCATGTATTTTTTAAATTTTCCCTGAAGTGATTTGCCTAGGCAGGGTATCGAAGAGCTAGAAATGGAAGCCACACCACAGGACACCCCAGCCTATGTTTTTACCACTAGACCACTCTTTGCCAGTTAGAACTTGTCTGCATTTTAAATGATACAACAGCACAGCTTTGCTGCTGCAATGCATCATTTTAGATACTGCCTATGCCAAAAGCAGGGATTCTCTTGTCATTCATTGTAGGGGTAATCTACCTTCCTGAGAGGCAGAAGCTAGTTTGATGGGAGAATTCTTCTATCAGCTAAGCACAATCTATATGGGACTTAGGTTGGTTTATCTACACCACTCAGGGGTGGGTTTTTTTCACACCCTCCAGTGACATAACTATGCCAATCCAATATTCTAAAGGAGACCAGGCCTGAATGAAGAGTTGCTGTTCTCCTCTCCCATAAACACAAATGAAGACCAACCTCACACATATTATTTTCTCCAGGAAAGATTCTTGTAAGCTACTATTTTAGGTACCTTGTTTGTTTGTTTGTTTGTTTGTTTTTCAAACGAGATAAGTTTTCATTGTGTTTGTAAAGCTCTGGGGTTTCCTTTCGCCTCCCCGTCCTGGATGGCCACAGACTCTGGCTATAAAAAAGGGAAGGTTCCATCCAGGAAGTATTAGAATATAAAAGGAAATATTTCAGTTCTCTAATGAATGAAGCTTGGCAAGTTTAGAGAGGATATGGAGAGAAAGGGGAGGGAGGAGTGGCAGGTGTGTTTGGAGGGAAGGGCGTGCCATCAAATGTATTTTAAGCTCTGGAAGTTGAGTGCCACTGATTTTACCGCACTTTGCAGAAAAAAGATTTGGTTGTTTTATTTTTTTTTAATCTCCTTGTGACACACTTTAAGAAACACTAGTCATTCTTTTAACTTGTATCAACTCATTACATTAATTAGAGCTTAGTTTGTCTCTTGTGCTTTTTCAAGGGCGAGGCCCAAGATTTATGGAACAAAGGGCTCTTGCCTTAGAGAACACAAGTTTGCATTTTTGTAGGCAGTAGTGTTTGTGGGAAATACGCTAATTTGTAAAGCTGCCCGCTTCCTCTGCTGGATCATGGGGAAGTGGCTACAAAAGACCTACAAAGGGAGACTTCAAAGAGCAAGATGAAATGTGGAGCTCAGCTGGAGAGGGGAGGTTTGGGGTTCAGGAACTGCTGCTAGTGAAGATGATGAGAAAACTCCAAGGGAGCAGGATTTTGACCCGACCGCTTTTGTTAAAGAAAAACTGTATAGAGGAAGCCAAATGGAGTTCAGGATGCTCAGCACCTTGCAAACCCAGGCCCAAAGAAATAGGGAACCAGCCTGTTTTTTCTTGGAGTAGGAGAATTGCTTCAGGTGTTTAACTCTTTAATGTTCCAGATCTGCAATGAGGCACTTTGATGCCCATCTAAACAGACAAAAACCGAACCCGAAGGGGGGATGTGGCCAATATGGAAATAAGCAGGACTTTGGGGAGAGATTCTCTAGTGTGCAGAAAGCAATTCTCCGCATGGGTATATAGCAGGAGAGCCTCTTTTTCAGTGACCAGGTTTGCAGAGCATCTTACAGAAGGTGGACTTATATTCTTGTATTGTGCTTGTCATGATGCTGGAGCTGTTACAACACACACTTTCTGTGTGCTGGTACAATGACGAAGTACAAACATCCCAATGTTACAAGACTTTGGGGCAGTCTGACTCACCACTCAACCAGTGGTACAAGTATCCTTAGGGGTACTCGAGAGAAGTATGTCAACACAACTGAAATTTGGAGACAACTGAATTTTTACAGCACTTTATCATTTTTTCATTTTTTACACCCAAAAATTTCGTCACCTGCCCAGCTACGATTAAGTTGTTTACAAAAATGTGTTGTAATGGTAGAAAAAAATTGTGCCTGAAAACTCTAGGTACTGGGGATACTTATTTTTTTTTTTTTTTTTGAAAAAGCGGTACTTTATATAAAAAAAAAAAGAGGTTGAGAAACACTGTACTAGTGGACACAGCACTGATTTTATGAATCATCTGAAAGTTTTCACCTTCTGCAGCATAGTGACCCCTGCAGGGGCATTGGCTTTCTGGGAGCCTGTGTGGACTGGTGCTGTATTATGTATGGGGTAGTGTCATTTGGTACTGAATCATAGGGTAAAATGCTGCCTTCTGAACTGCCATCACCACTTCCTGCAACTCTTGGGGTTTCCCCATACAGCTGCACATCTGATTTACCTCTGCTTAGCTTGTGCAGCACTCTTGCAGCCTCCATAGTATGTCTGATTAGTTGTCTTGTAAACAGGGCAACTGTGCAGTTTGAAACAGCCCTTAGCAGCCAGTCTAACCTACATACAGTATGTGGGAGGGTATGTGATTGTATTTAATGCCCGGTTCACTTAGGGCAAGTCTATACTAGAAACACTACAGCACCACTGTGGAACTGTAATGTAGACACACAGTGGTGGAAGGAGGTTCTTCCATCACTGTAGTAAATCCACCTCTCTAAGGGTATGTCTAGACTACAGGCTTTTGTCGACAGAAGTTTTGTTGACAGATACTGTCAGTAAAGCTTCTGTTAACAAAGAGCGTCTAGACTACATCCAGTTCTGTCAACAAAGCAAGCCCCTTTGTCGACATGACAGTGTAGACGCAAAGGACAGTGTATATGCAATAATGCCTTCTGCCGACAGACCTCTGTCGACAAAAGGCGTTATTCCTCGTAGAATGAGGTTTACAGCAGTCGACAAAACTGTTGAGTTCTGTCAATGTTATGTCAACAGAACTCAGCGGCAGTGTAGACGCAGGCATAGTTTTGTCGACAAAAGTCCACTTTTGTTGACAAAACCCTGTAGTCTAGACACACCCTAAGAGGCAATAGCTATGTTGATGGGGAAATGTGACTGGTTTCTGCACTGGGGTGTAGGTTGGCTTAATTATATTTTATATGGTGCGAAAATGTTCACCTTAAATTTGCATTTCCTTTTTTATGGCTATTTGATTGTAGTATTTTCTAGCCCAATGTATTAATTTTTATTTTACACTTGCACTTCGATATGGAGGGAAGGGAGACAGCTAAGTGTGAATGCATAACTTCTGGGGTTAAACATTAACGGTGTTCTACTCTAGAAGCAGTTGTAGGAATATTGGGTGGATTCTTGTTCTGTAAACCATTCATAGTGTGATTTGGGATCTCTTGCTGTATAAGTCCAAATTACTTGGTTCTGCTTTCAAATACAAGCTGCTGCGTAATCACATAAGGAAGTAGTGATTCTCCCCCCATTATGTTATAATAGCCTCATAAAGATACAGACAGACTTGATGGTATTAATGGGGATCATGTGATCAGTTGCATATCCTTACAGAGAAGGTTAAAAGAGTTAATTTATAACTCTTATAAAACAACCTGATCAAAAAGGCCAGGAAAGAGAAGACTATTTTGTGTGGGTTTTTTTCATTGTATATTTTTTTTACATGGGCTGGCTTGATGATAAACACAAGATTAAAATGAAAACCCCAAAGTAAAAATAAACAAGGGTGGGCAGGAACACAGTGACCTCAAATAGACCATAAATGGGCTTGAGGTTAAAGTCCCAAAGGGCCTGAGACACGAAAGTCTGTAACTGTTTACAGTTTCAGGATTATATTTCCTCTCTTGGCTTCCAGAAGCCAGTCTCTGTGACATAAAGAAAAAACATTCTGTATATTCATTGTCACTTTTAAACATGCTGATTGTCAATGAAATAGAGAAGAAGAGAAACATGACTGATGATAGTCACTTAAGTTGCTCAGTAGGGATTTGTAGCTGTGTTGGCATTATTACTGCAGTGTTGTCTGCCAGCATGCTGTAGTTGCGAGCTGTCAGCCTTTCCATTATAAATCGCTGTTTTCAGATGTTCAGAACCCGATGGCAAATTTTCTCTCCAGGCTGAAATCTCGTAGAGGAGGCCTCAGTCTGCTATCAGATTTCAAATAAAAAAGGATGGGTCATTTTTAAGTTATATAAATACAAAAGTCAAAGGACTTCGTACATCCTGCTAGTATTTCTCAAGTGAATTGACTCAGATCAGTGGTGACTAGTGAACAGGATTTAAACCAGTGTCATGGATTTTGCTGCTCTTGGTTTTTTATACTTCTTTTAAATGAAACTTTTCAGGCAGGCAACCCCTTCTCAGCAAATGCATTGAAAAGTAGTGAGCTGTGAGATGGTACTTAATTTTCATTCCATTTTCATTCCTCATTTTAACTAGTAACTCCATTTCTTTAGAGATTTTTTTTACTATCATATTTCAAATTTTGGGTCTGTAACTTGTATGTAGAAACCAGATTTTGAATGCTGTTTAAATAATTATTAGCAAAAATGATCAGGAATGCAGTTACCTTAAGAATCAAAGCCAGTAACCATTTAGGCCATCAGAGGAGAGAAATCACATGCAAACTCAATCGTCCCCATCCCCAGAGCTGCCAGATTATGCATAATCTAGCAAATAAAAATCTTTAAAGGATTTCTCAGAGGAAGAAGCATTTAGATCCTCTTTCAGATTTTCAACAGCAACTACCTTAAGCTTCTACAATTTTTCTAGTGTTCTTATCTTAAGTAAACAAAACAAAAAATAAACCCCAAATCCACCCCTCAAACAGTCTAAAATAACCCAGGGGTATGTCTACGCTACAAGATAAGGTTGAATTAAGATACACAACTTCAGCTACGTTAATTACTGCAGGAAGTAACACTGCAGGAAGCTGAAGGGAGAACAGTCTCCCTTTAATTTCCCTTATTCCTTGTGGAAGCAGAACTACTGGCATCAGTCGGAATGCTCCTCGCAGTTCAGATTAGTGTGTCTTCACTAGACCTGATCATTCAAACCCTGGAAGATCAACAGTGGCAGTTTTGATCTTCTATGTAATACAGACATACCCCAAGAGATTAAATGTGAGAAAGTATGTTCTTGTGATAAGTGACTGGGCTGGGAGATGTAGGTTCAAACTGCAACTCTGCCAGAGTTTCCATATGTGATTTGGGCAAGTTATTTAGGGTAACATGTTCAAAATGTCTACATGATTTAGAAACCACAAAACTTTAACCCTTAATTTTTATGGGTCTCAATTCCTCATCTGCAAAGTGGGGATAATCTTATTTCCTCTCTTATACCCTTTGTCTGTCTTTCTAATTCATATTTTAAGCTCTTTGGGGCAGAGACCCTATCCATATGTATGCAGAATTCCCAGCACAATGGGGCCCTCTGCTCATTTGTGAAATACTGTATGGGTATGTCTACACTGCATCCCTAGTTCGGACTAGGGATGCAAATGGAGACGACCGAAGTAGTTAACGAAGTGGGGATTTAAATATCCCGTGCTCCATTAACATGATCTCACCGGCGCGCTAGTTCGAATCACGGCTGATTCGAACCAGGAAGTGCGTGCCGGGACGCGTTAGTTCGGACTAAAGCCCTTAGTCCGAACTAATGTTACTCCTCGTTTTTTGACGTACCCTATGCTACAGTGATATTGTTAATAGCAATAGTAATAGCTGGGGAAAATATGCTTCTTAAGCCCCAATCTTAGAGAATTCTACTTGAAAAAAAATGTAATGGTCTTGACTTGTTGCTTCGGTGAGATCCAGGTGGAAATGTGTATGTCTTCCCTAGTAAAATACCAGTTTTTTTATTCTACTACTGCTGTCAACAAAAGGAAAAGTAGAGAAATTAAATCCAAATCTCCGCAGAATATTTTTCATTCATATCCATTTGAGGGAACCAAAGGGTTATATTCTTTGTAACCTCATGAATGGTTCAACTTTAAAATCAAGTAGCAGCCTCCGTGCATTTCATCTGGAGTTTCTTCAGAGCCCCATGCTCAGTATAAATACCTGATCCTGCAGTTTCTATGAAAAACAGCCATTGAATATAGTGGGAGTTTGAGCAAGGGCCACAGATAAGGACACTGCATTTGCATCATATATTCTTTTGTTCTTTTAGTTAGAACCACGCTATTGTAACTGGGTACAAACAACAGCATTTTACACATGTAGGCCCTGATCCTGCTATCTGATCTGCCTTCACAGACCCCATGTCCCTGCCTGCTCAGAGACCTACTGAACTGAGTGGGACTCTCTTGGGGTCAGCTCTCAGGAGTGTGGCTATAGGTACTTGATTTTAGTGTGCTACTGCAAAATACATAGGGCCAGAGTCTCTGCTGGTGTAAATTGATGTAGCTCTGTTGACTTCAGAAGAGTTATGCAAATTTACACCAGCTAAGGATTCTAGCCCACAAATACTGTCATTTGCAGTAATAATTAATTTTGGATGCAAGTATTTGTGGGAGCAGAACTGTGCCGGCAAGAGAGAGAGCTGAGCTTTTGGAGCCAGACTGTCAAGGCTTCACCAATCACAGTTGGCACTAGATCTTCCCAAAGTGCTCAGCAGCTTTGCAACACTAATATTCAGTTTTCTAAACAGCTGTGCACTCCACATCTGGATCTCTTTTGACAATCTGGCCATTTCCAGCAGTGCCTAAAAGGGAGCCGAGCTCTTCTGAAAATCTGGTCACTTGGAGCGCAGCAGCAAAGGCCTAGCTACCAACTGCTGCTTCAGCTGCGTGCATAATGATTTTTGCTAACTCAGGCGTTTAATTCCTCGCAACCAAAACAGCCCAACAAATGTATGGTGTTGAAAACCATACCCGCTTCCTCTAGGCAATCTCATAATTGAGTACATTGGGTTGCTTTCTTTCCTTAAGCCATACCCGTGGCAGTTAACGTGATAGGAATGGTGTTTATCATATTACCCCCACTTGAAGTGGAGGCGTTGCTGTGAAACAAGACGGAACCTTAAACAACGTTTGCATTAATGGTTTTCATCCTCGTAACCAAGCTGAACTGAGGTCTGGTTGGCATTGGGGACTTCTGCTATTTTAAAGCAATGCATAAAGCTTGTGCTGAGCACCATGCAGTATCATTCGTTATTTCTTCCTTCCCTTGTGCATGCCATTCAATGGGCAACTGCAGAATGTTACCAGAATAGCCAGACCATATGTTCAGATGTCGCTTTCCTTGGCTATTACCAGGCAGTTTGGATGAAGAATTTGTTCCTGGGAGTTGTGGCCCAATGGCAAAAGCACATATTTATTTAAAAGAAAAAGCAGAGAAGGAAGTTAAAGTAACCTTCCAGTCTTGAACTAGTTTCCTGTGTTATGCGTTTTTTTGAAAGAATTGGCAGAGCACGCCAGGGGAAATCTGCTGTAACTTTCCATTCTTGTTGCCCATTGTCCTGCCCGTGGATACAAGATAAAGGGAACTTGGGATGAGGTAGGGGTTAGGGTGGGGAACTGTTGGTAGAAATATGGGGAGATAATACTTCTATTAACCCCCTGAGGCTTATCCTACAACACTGTCCAGTTATGGGCAGGTATATCTCATGTGTGTCACACACACCATTTGTTTTTCAGGTTTGTACATTTTTAAATGAGGATTATTTAGGTTGAAATTAATTCATTTGCCTTCTCAAGACATCGTACTCCCATGAGCAGCAGGGAGCCTAATACCATGGTGCTCCATGAAGGAGATACGAAACTGAGAAGAGATGGCTACTATGACCTTCATTGTATGCACCAAACAAACCACAACCCTTCCTTTCCTTCCTTTCTCCTAGGCCAGAGAACCTTTGTGGCAAGCAGAGGTGACTCCTCTAGCTGGCCAGGATATGAAATAACTTACCTCTTTGGGAGTCACTTGCTGACCTTGGGCCACATGTTATGTCTCTTCTGGGCTTTCCCTCATGGGGCTTTGGCAATGGCAGGCACTTTGTCTGCCTGCACCTACTGATGTCCTGAGATCCGGCTGGAATTTTGAGCTCCTACAAGGAGAGGAACATCCATCTCTACATAGCTCCCTTGGCTCTTCCCTGCCTCCTTGGGAATGATGGAACCATGCAGGGAGCAGTAACTTGTAGGCCAGTTTTCACTTAGAGCTGTTTACACCTGAGAAGAGTGTACCACAAAAGAACAGTTGTTTCATGTCTCTTTCCCGTACTCTCTAACGGTATGTCTACACTACCACCCTAGTTCGGACTAGGATGGTTAACGTAGGCATTTGAACTTGCAAATGAAGCCCAGGATTTGAATTTCCTTGGCTTCTTGCAAATGAAGCCCAGGATTTGAATTTCCCGGGCTTCATTTGCATGTTGCCGGGCGCCACCATTTTTAAATGTCCGCTAGTTCAGACTCCGTGACCGCGGCTACACGCGGCACGAACTAGATAGTTCGGATTAGGCTTCCTATTCTGAACTACCGTTACTCCTCGTGGAACTTGAAGGAATAAGGGATCTTCCGGAAAAGGGTTTATTTTCCGCAAGATCCCGTCTAGACTGGCACTTTTCTCCGGCAAAACCCCGAGCCGGAAAAAAGTGGCAGCCATGTTCATGAAAATGCCGCGGGGGATATTTAAATCCCCCGCAGCATTTGCAATTCTGAAGTGTCTCATTAGCATCCCTTTTCCGGAAAAGGGTGCCAATGTAGACACAGCCATGGAGTCTGTGGGGGGCTTTTTCTGAGGCCAGGTTTACACTGCACCTGGAAGGTTGAGGTAAGGAACGCAGTTCCAGCTACGTAAAATACATAGCTGGAGTCAGCTTACCTTAAGCCAAACTTGGCACCGTCTCCACAGAGAATGATCAACTGGAGCAAATGCTTCCCTTATTCCTCACCATTGTGAGGAATACCTGCACCGACTGGAACTGCCCTCAGTGTTTAATTTAGCGGATCTTAACTAGACCCACTAAATCGAATGCCAGAAAACCGATATCCAGTGCAGTAAGTATAGACATGGACTGAGTAAGGGCTGTAAAATCAGGGCTAGAGAGGGAAGTAAGAACAAGGTTGCTACCTGTCCAGAGTCAATGGGGATGTTGTGTCTGTTTCTGACAATGATGGAGCACACAAATACACTCACTATAAACAAGTACATAAGAACATAAGAATGGCTGTTCTGGGTCAGACCAAAGGTCCATCTAGCTCAGTAGCCTATCTGCCGACAGTGGCCAATGCCAGGTGCCCCGTAGGGGGTGGACCGAAGACAATGATCAAGCGATTTGTCTCGTGCCATCCATCTCCTGCCTCTTACAAACAGAGGCCAGGGACACCATTCCTACCCCCTACCTAACCTCCATGAATTTATCTAGCTTCTTTTTAAACTCTCTTATAGTTCTAGCCTTCACAGCCTCCTCTGGCAAGGAGTTCCACAATAGTTCCACAGTTATTGCAAGGAGTAGCAATAACTCTTTGCATTTCTAGAGCATCATTCAGTTGAGTGTTCCTAAACTCTTCCCAAATATCCGTTAAGTCTGCTGGAACAGTTTACCAAGGGATGTGGTGGAGCCTTCATCATATGATCTCTTTTAAATCAAAATCACATTTTTCTAAAAAAAATACAACTAGCTCAGTGACAAGATATCGGCTCAATGCAGGAATCACTACATGAAGTTCTCTGGCATATATTCTGTACCCTATGAAACAGAAAAATATGTGTTGCCCATCTTACAGATGAAAACCAGGACACAGAGGGCATGGGATTTTTCCAAGGCTACAAAGTGGTCAGGTCTTCAGGCTAGGAACAGAACCTAGAAATAATTCCTTAATCAAACCAATCAAATAATTTATCTTAATAAAAATAATCTTTCCTTGACAGTCATGGGTTTGAATTTACTGAAAATGCATGCCTGTATTAGCCAACTGCATGCCCATTCATAATAACTGCATATGCAGATTAGGTGCCCAATTTGCATTTATTCTGCATATGCATTGCACGATTTATCCTGATACATACAAACACTCTGTGATATCAGCAGTCACCAAAAAAGAGGAAAAAAATGGTTCTCCTGAATTCTGAAACATGTTGACCTACTGAAACACACAGGGATGAAAATGAGCCCATTTCTCCATAGGATTTGCACAGCCATTCACTTCCTCCCCATGGAGTAACTCATATATAACTGATGACCCGTAGGGAGAACTGTGACACTCATGAGAGATCCCCAAATGTTTCTCATTATTTAGGGAATGCTGGTCATCTTGTATTACGATATATAAAAGGGAGTCTGGAGGGAGAACAGAAGAGGCTCCTCTGAGTCTGTTAAGTGGTCACTAGCTCTTTTAATTTATGCTCAGAATAAGCACTGGAAACGGCATAGGTCATGCATGGTTCATCCTGGCCTTTTTTGTTTGTCCAAAGGAGCAGCAGTTATGCAAGTTTTACTTTTTATATGCTCCAGGACTCTTAGTTATTGATTTACTCTTGAGAGTTTACACTAGGTGTAGACTATAATTCTCTGTTATCATTTGCAGATCGTTGCATTCTGAGGCTTTTCTTTTGTAGGAGTCAGGGCTGCTCAAATGGGCTTTAAAATATTCCCCTGCCTTCTAAGTACCTACTGCACTTCCATTTGTATGGAATAATGGACGGGGTAGTGCTCAACAGTGATGTTTTGACTGGGCCACGGTTGGGTTGTGCAGGTTGTCCCAAACAACGCCATTAAACCCTTTCTGCCAGCTCTGAGCCATCATATACAATGGGCGTGCCACCAACTTTACAGAGAACATTTTAGAAATTTGTCAGTGTATTTGGATGTCTTATTGGTTCAGTTTCCCCGAGAAGGCCAAAAGTCTTTGTGGAATGAGTCTAACTGTACAGGCTTGGAAGGAAAGGGAAATTATACATTCTAAACTCAGTTAAAAAGAGCTAAAATGCCTAAAATAGCTTTTCTGTATATAATGATGTTGTGGTTTTTAGGTCAAATATTTGGAACCTACTATGGCTGGAAGAGGCGGGGCAGGAGTGGGGCCTGAGATGAAGGCAGCGGGGAGGGGACGGGATGGACAATTCCAGGCCCTGCATCCCCCTAAGAATGACCCTGCTTAGGGGTGTGAGGCATAATGACCTTACCCCCGGTGAAGTCAGCACAATGTCGATGGGAGGACTTTCCCCATCAACATAACTACTGCCTTTCACAGAGGTGGATTAACTACAGCATCAAGAAAAGCTCTCCTGTCGGCGGAGTAGCTGCACAGCAGTGTTTTAATTTAAGTGTAGACTTGCGCGTAGGCTCCTGAGCTATCTTTGAAATTTTACCCAGGGTAGAAACTCTCTGAGGCTCTGTGCTCCATGTATAGAATCATAGAACACTAGAACTGGAAGGGACCTTGAGAGAACATCAAGTCCAGTCCCCTGCCCTCACGGCAGGACCAAGCACTGTCTAGATCATCCCTGATAGATGTCTGTCCAACCTGCTCTTAACTATCTCGTGATGGAGATTCCCCAACCTCCCTAGGCAATTTATTCCAGTTGTTAACCACCCTGACAGGAAGTTTTTCCTAATGTTCAACCTAAACCTCCCTTTCTGCAACTTAAGCCCATTGCTACTTGTCCTATCATCAGAAGCCAAGGGGAACAATTTTTGTCCTTCCTCCTTGTAACACCCTTTGAGATACTTGATCATGTGGATAATAGAGGGGTGGAGACAGTGGCGGCCCATGAGGCTAGGCAAACTAGGCAGTTGCCTAGGGCGCCGCTGGCCCGGGCGCCTGATGATGACGTCACGGGGTGCCGGGGCGCCCCGTGATTACATCACAGCTATTGACGGCCGTGCAGGCAGGGGCGCCGATCGCGCCTTCTGCCTGGGGCACCAGCTGCTGCAGCCGGCCTCAGGCCATTCCTGGGTGGAGAAAATAAACACACTGAAGATTGTGAGGTGCTCAGACACTCCAATAATGGGAGCCATAGATGGACAGATAAATAGATACTTGGTGCAGATCTTGATTCCATTTACTTCTTCCAGTGAGGGCTGCAGTCCATTCAGGAAGCAGCAGGGATGGGCTGCACGACCTGCTGCAGGACAGAATGGTTGTGGGCCTTTGTTGGGTCCACCTCTGCCATGCCACAGACTTCAGTGGAGCTGGTTCAGTCCAGTTGAGGGCTGGGCTCAGCTGACACCCTGGTCTGTGGAATGCAGTGCAGGATCTGTGCTGTCACACCACAGAGCCAGTGAGGGGATGTGGGGGATCTGTCATGATTTCTGTGTTACAGGAAGTTGTGTCTAATTCAGGCTCATACTCAGACTGAACACAGGTGCTTGGTTAAGTCTCTGGAAAGGTTTCAAGTCTGAGTGTTGTCACGTGTGAGCAGTTGGAGTGAGGGGCGGTGGAGAAAGCATGACAGCTATAACTGGGAGCAACCACAGGATTCTTGGGTCAGTTGTGGAGTGTCACAGCAATACTGAATAGGCAACCCAGTTTCGTAGCCCTCACTCATACGCATGGTCCCATTGATTGGACTGTGATGACTCGTAAGAGCAGGAGCTAAAGGATCAGGCCTTTTGATAAGGGCATTATTTATCTCTGCTAGGGTGAAGTGCAACTTCAGGTTGTTGTGGCCTGTTGTGATTCATTCCCAGAGAAAGCCAGGAGGTGTTTTCAGTGCTGTGCTTCCTTGAAGGGTCACACTGGGTGAGGGCAGCTTTATGATCTATCCCATGGGATCCTGGCTGTTGGTGACTGCAGCAGAAAGATGCACTAATTGGGGGCATTTCCACCTATTTTTGCAGGGCCGCTACCCCTGCCAGTGACCCCAGAAGTTGGAGGTGTTTGCAGATAAGCCTTTTTGAATCTCAGCACCCACTGTCTACTGTGGGCCTGGCACACCTGCACAAACACTAGAATGAATTTGGGTCAAGTCAAGATTGGATGTTTTTCTAACTAGTGTGAACAGGAGTTAATTCAGGGAGGTCCTATGGTCCTATGGAGGAGGTCCTATGGCCTTTCTTATACAGGTCAGAATAGATGGTCACAACGGTCCATTCTGGATTTACAATCTATAAATCTGTATATATGCTGATGACTACTGAGTTTTTTGAACCAGGATTTTTGAGATTAAGTGTGATCAGCACAGGCTCTGCTGATGATGTTCCCTTGTCTGGTTAAAACCTTTTCACTTTGTTTCCCACTCCCAAATCCGCTGTTAGCAGATGAAGAACATAGGATTGTGTGCCTTTATCTTTTTCAAAAAATGATTCAGTGTCTTTGCTTGAGATTCTCAGCCACAAACAAAGTATCTGTGGGCTGCTTAAAAAAAAAAGGCACCTCTCTTGCTTGATAAGGCACCTCTCTTGCTTGATATGAAAGAAGTGGGGGAGGGGGAACCACACAGCAATTCAATGTCAGCGGCGAAGGCCCAGAAGTGCCTGACATCAGCTCTAGTTTCAGTGCCCATCACTCCCACTGTCTAGAGGAAGCAAGTGACATTTCCTGTATTTAAGCTTTCAGACCAAATAATTGCAGAATCGTGTTTTTGGAACTCAGATGCAGAGCACAACCCCTGCCGGGTGTAAGTCTTGGTGGAATCATACCAGGGGTGAATTTGGCCCACGAAATTGTCATGTCGTTTTCGTGAGCTAAAATTCATCTCCTTGTGTAATCTCTTTTGAATTGCCTTTCTGATGAAGCAGGAGATGCTTGGAATTCGTCTGTGAACAGTTGTTTAGTTTTGGTTCCTATGGGGTCTTGTTTTTAATAACATGTGCCTTCCCACAGTAATGGGGATTCCAGCTCTCTGCATCTCACAGTGGGAATGAATTTCTGCTCTTTCTCCTGCCAGCCCTATGACTTTGACTTATAAGTAAACTAGAAGATTTACCTGGCATTGCTCGGGTCCTTTAGGGCAGGGGGCGCTGCGAGGGGGTGGTGGGTGCAGGAGTCAGGGCAGGGACTTAGAGATGTGGGGGGCTCAGGACAAAGGGTGATAGTACAGGAGTCAGGGGAGAGGTGGAGGGCTCAGGGTAGGGGACGGGAGGTGTGGGAGGATTCAGAGCAGGGGGTGCAGGAGTCATGCCAGTGGAACTTTAGCCAGGGGGTTGGAAGGTTTATTGGGGCCACCAGTGATGATGAGGATGGCGCTGCTTCTGTGGCAGGCTTCCCTGCTCAGCTTCCCACAGCAGCACCTCACATGAAGGAGGGAGCTGGGGCAAGCCTGCCTGGCCCCCCAGTGGCTCCTTGCTGGGGGAGGGGGCTGGGCCTGGGCTGCCCAGCACCTCTTCACGGGGAGAATGGGAGAGATGGGGCTGTGCTGCCTGGCCCACCCGTAACTCCTCGGGGGGTAGGCCAGGCTGCTGGCTGCCAGGGCTCTTTCCCATCCAGCACTAAGGCTGAGGGCCAGGAGGGAGGAGTTTGGAGACGGGGGGGGGCACTTACCTGGGCTGGTGGCTGACATTATGGAGAGCCCTAGCTTCAGCTGACCACTCTCTTCCTGGTGTGGCCATCCCTCTGTGGTCACTGCAGTATAACTGTCCCCCACACTCCCTGCTCTCCATGGTCCTTGGGGATAGTCCCTCCTATCAGCCCCTCCCTTTCCATATTATGGAAAATAATCGCATTCCAAGCACATTCTATTTTCCTGGCACAACCAAACCCTGACCTTGCTTTGAGTTAGGATAAAAGGAAGCTGCACACCAAATTTGGTGGTCCTAGCTCTTGCCTTTTAGGGGGAGACCTTGAAGAAATGGACTCGCAACAGAGGGATGGACTCGTGAACAGGCAGACCAACAAACTCTCTAAAATAGATACGATTACACCTACATCTAACTCCTGCTTATTATCACTGTTACAATGAGGCCAGAAGGAAAAAGGCTGTGGTAATGAAAGAGAGAGGTGACCAAGACAGGGAATAGCATTATAGCAGTGGGGGTAGTAAGGGCAGGGTGAGATTTTGCTCTATAAAGAAAATGTGGCAGGCTGGTAGGAGGACAGGAAATGAAAGAGTGAGGTCAAAGGAACAGGAGATGGGGGAGAACAAGGGAATGGTAAAGGGAGGTGACAAAGGAGAATTGGGAAGAAGAATATGAAGTTTTGTTTTGGGGGAGGTTAGAGCAAGGTATCATGTGAGAGACAGCTGAGGGTGCGGGACTGGGCAGAGGGGTGGCAGCTGGGAGAGGAGAGCTGATCATGAGAATCATCTGTGTAGAAGAGACAGCTGAAACCATGGAGGAAGAGCAGACTGCAAAGAGAGAGAGAGAGCAGAAGAAGAGGATGATGCTGAAGACACATGCCTTAGGGGAAGAGGAACAGCTACCACTGGGGATGCTGATGGAGCCATCGCCAAGGTGAGAGTAGAATCTGGAGAGCATAGGACCAGGGAAGCCAAGGGGAGTGGGAGTATACTGCAACTGCTGTGTCTAGGGCAACCGAGAGACCAGAACCAGTGAGAATAGAGAAGAGCTCAGTTGCCTCAGCTAGGAAGAGAGTACTGGAGACTCTGGAGGGAGGAGGAGAGGAGCCAGGCTGCAGGGGAGTGAACCAGGAGATGCTGTGGGAGCAGACACACATTTTAGGATGGTGGCAGCGACAGGAAGTGGGGAATAGGATAGCACTGGGAGACTGAAGGAAGCAAGGTTGTGGCTAGAGGGTAAAGGAGCCAAGCGGATGCAGCGAGACAGATAATAAAGGAGAGATGGAGCAAAGGAAGTGCAGAAGGGGGAGGATTAGAGCTCTGAAGACAGGCTGTGCAGGGAAATGCAGAGGGTAGTTAGAGGACTTAGGGTCTGAGATGGAGAGAGGGTGGGACTGAGGTCAAAGGTCAGGGAGGGGAGGTCAAGGAGATTTCCTAATGTTTTGCTCTGTAATAAGATAGGCAAGATCTGGGGGAAGGAGGGGTGTGGAGGAGTAGCTTGGCTGGGAGGAAGGTTTCAGAGAGGACAAGAGGATGCTGCCCAAAGAATAGAGCTGCAGTGACAAACCCCAGAGAGATGGGTGGGGGGCAACCCTGTGCACTCACAGTATTGGTGAAACATGCCTCGGTGAGCTTCTGCCGTATTTGTGATCCAAGGAGAGATGCGATTGGCTTGTGTGGCTGCTGGGCACAGTTACATGCTTCTACTTCCTAGTGCACCCGTCAGCACAGAGGAGTCCCTCTGCATCAGCCATCAGCTCTTGCCAGCTGTGCATCAGGGAGTAGCCAGGGTATAGCTGCAGGTGTGACCCCGCTATGAGCTAGCAAGCAGGAGGAAGGAAACTGGATGTCAGGGAGCTCAGGAAGGCAGGATCCACCCCAGAATTTCCTCTGCTCCTCAAGCTCACACAGCTGAGCCTGATGCTCTACCACCCACCGTATAGATTCACAAACGAGTCAGGTCCCTCTCCCCAGACACTGTAATATGGGCTTAAAAATCATAAGGTTTAAAATAAGGATGTTGAAAAGAGGGTAACTGATTAATTGTGCAGTCGATACAATTTGTATCGAGTACGTGATTAGTCAATAAAGGGCTCTGCTGCCACTCTGCAGTTTAAATATAGTAGAAGCCGGACACGCAGTCAGACTGGCTCCTACTACATTTAAACGGTAGATCCTCAGAGGGGGTAGGTCAGGACTTGGCATGAGCTAGGACTGAGCAGTCCTGGTTCCCGCCAGGTCCCGGACCACTGCACCTCTGCCTCCCCTGCCCCGTCCCCCACACCGAGGAGACGGTGCTGGGGGGAACCTGCTTCTCCCCCCTGTACTGCAGAGGCGGGGGAAGGAGGAGTGAGTAGTTGAGTAGTGACTTGACTAATCGCTTACATCCCTAGTTTAAAACTAACAACTCTTGTCTCCTTTTCATTTTCTTTTTGACTTTGGGGCTTTTCTGGGTCACATTTTTAGAACCCTTCAAATTTGCAGACATCTCCTTTACACTCGTGGATATCTGCATCTGTGGATGTTAATGTGGATATCCGCACCTTATTTTGCAGGTGCAGAGGTGGATACAAATTTTGTATCTAGAACCTTGCAAATTTGTGGATATCCGCTTTATATCCCTGGGTATATCAATGGATATCAGTGCAGATACCTGCAGTTCATTTTTGCAGCTAAGATGAGGATGCGGATACAAATTTTGTATCCGTGCAGGACTCTACACATTTTAAAGTCTTTCTGTGCAATTAGAAGGGCTGGAGACTTTTTTTTAATGGAAGATGCAATTCCTTCATCATCCCCGGACTCCAGGAGCTGGGGCTTTAAGAAAGACACTAAATGTTGCAAGACTCAGCAGCCCTGCCAATGTTCATTGCCTCAGCACCAGGAGACCCTCTTCTTAGTGCAGAGCTGCTTCAATGCATGGAGATCCCAGCTCCTAGTAGAGCAAGGTCAGCTGTATTGGGCCCAGCTTATTTGCTTTTGATGAAGTGTGAAGGGCTCACTTGGCTTGGCTTCTGTGCAGCTGCCACAGCTTTTGGCACTGTGAAATGCTGTGGAGCTGGAGACATGTATTGGTCAATAATATAATGGATGTTTAATGTACAAATAGAAGAATCAGTTACAGAGAGTTCTCAGGGATGATTTCTAACAAACGGCAAAGAAGCAGCAGCACTCTCCTATGGAGGCCAGAGCGGGTGGAGGATGGCTGTAAAATTATATAACCAGACCCTTGTGCAAACATGAAACTAGTGGCACATATTGACTGGTATCCCTCCATCCTCGTATGCAGGAGGCAGCTGCACACAGAACACTGAGCCAGAATAATCCATGTGGGGTTTTGTTTTTCTGGACCCTTGTAATCTTACCGTTGACAAAAGCAGGCTAGTGCGGTAAGTCATTTCCTTTCCAGCAAGCATTCAGCGTGCCACCCCTGGGCTCTGCCTCCCCCACCCCCACCCCCACGCCCTTTTGCACAGATTGCTCCTTGTTCCATGTTCTGTACCACCCAGGGCTTCCTTTCCAAGTTTTCTCACACCCTGCTATATTTGTGTAGAAGAAAGTTTTAAAGTCACAAAGCCTGGTAGCTGAGCACACGAGAGGGTCCTCTTGAAAACAAGCTTGATTCTCCACGGAGCTCAGGCATGGTGTGTGTGTATGTGGGGGGGATGATGGGGCATTTAGTGTTTCTGCTATTTTGTGGTCTTCTCCTGTTCTATACATTTAATTTCTTAACTTTTACCATCTCATCTTTATGTGTGAGAAGGGTGTCAGAATCAGAGCACAGAAGACCTCAGACCTTTGCATATCCCCAGAACAGATGTGATGCAAACTTCCTCACTCTGTACAACAGGAGCAACCTGATATGCAGATGAGGATCATTCAGTTTCCATGGTCCTGTCTGATTTTGGTCTGTTTTCTAACATTGCCAGGTATAGTGGTGCTATTGCCCAATCACAATCACCGAGAAATCTGAATTCAGATCCAGGTCCTGATTTGACCCCCATTTGCTCTCTCTCCCATTTGGGTTTTTAGATCCAGAGTTTGGCATGGGCAGAACTCCAGTGAGAGCAGATTTTAAGTCACCAACTCATTTCACTAAGGTCATCATTGAATATCTCTTGTTCATTACTGACTGAGCCTGGAATTAAATGTGTGGACGACTTTTTGATTGAATTCTGTATCTAACGTGTAATACAATGTAGACTGTTCCAGTGTCTGTCTGAGTTCGTACTATTCATATATGGCACTACTGTTATTACTCTTTCTTACTCTTTTACTCTTAGTCACTCTTTAAGTTGTGTATTGTATAGATGAAAAGGCACAAGATAATTTCTTCACATCCGATAAAGGCTTATTGCAAAACTCCTGTGTTGGAATATCAGTGGCCTATACTCTGAATTTCCACTAAAGTGGTAGACAGTGTTATTGGTTACTGAATTATTTAGCTGCACAGCTACCTTTACCAGTAACAAAAATGAACATTTAACTTGCAATTGTCTCAGCTGGGAAACAAATATAGGGCACTGCAAACCCAGTGAAATACAGTAGTGAAATAATTCTTCAGAGTCTATATTTTAAAAGGGCTCATAGTTATTTTGTGAATGGAGAAATCATGCAGCGGAAGGCATATACTAGCAATCTATTAATTGCTGCCTTTAGAATTTGTAGTTAGACAGCCTGAAATTTGTACCCTTTTAGAAAGAGATAAAATAAATCAATTCTGGCTTCCAGACAACTAAAGCCTGATCATGCTCCTTTGGAAATCAGTGAACATCTCTTCAATGCAGAGTTAACTCGAGTTTTAACTCAAGTATATCCCCTAACTCAAGTCCCATTCTCAAAATCCATAACTCAAGTGCAGAGGGTGCTTTTCACTCGAGTTGGGTGTTCTGAGAGGGGGCATAGGCCACAGCTGACCATCATCATCATTATTATTATTATTAGTCCTCTTCACTCCTGATGGAGCATAAGGTGCCAACGAATCTTCTCCAGTCTTCACAGTCCTGAGAAAGCCAGCTGACTTTTTCCCAGGTTGTGCCCTTCCTTTTCATGTCCTCCGCCACAGTCGTCCTCCAGGTGGCCAATGGCCTCCCTGTTTTACGCTTTCCAGGTGGAGTCCATCTGAGTGCCATATGAGGGAGTCTTGTTTCGCTCATCCGAAGGACTTGTCCCAGCCATCTCCAACATCTCTGCTTGATCTCGTCCACAACATTGTTGATGCCAGAGCGTTGGCTTATCTCCTTGTTGGTAACATGCTGTTCCCAGCGGACTCTGAGGACATGATGAAGGCACCATCCTTCAAAGCCTCTGAGTCTGCTCTCAATTTTCTTGTTAGTCCTCCAAGTCTCTACGGCATACAGCAGGACTGAGCGCACATTCGACCTATAGATCTTCAGTTTAGTCCTGGTCTGCAACAGTGATGACTTCCAAATGTTGTTAAGCTTTTGGAAGGCTTGCGCTGCCAGGGCAATTCTAGTGGAGATCTCTTTGTCGATGTTGCTGTCCGCCGAGATGTAACTGCCGAGATACCTGAAGTCATTTACTTCCTCTAACTCTTCACCCATGACGGTGGTTTTATCGGTATTAGTTGTCCTCAGTTTCATTACTTTGGTCTTGCCAGGGTGAATTCTGAGCCCAACGCTTCTGGCTGTCTGGTCAACAACATCGGTCTTTTCTTGGATGTCCTGCTGATCATGCGCAAGAAGCGCCAGGTCATCTGCGAAGTCGCAGTCCTCAAGCCGAGCAGTCGGTCCCCATAGCATTCCCCTTGATCTGCCCTCAGTGGCTCTGCGCATCACCCAGTCGATGACCACAAGGAAGATAACAGGTGAGATTACACAGCCCTGTCTGACCCCTGTCTTCACGTGAAACCAGTCACTCTGCTGTCCTTCATGTCGCACACAGCATTGATTCTCAGCGTACAGGTCCTTCAGGATGTTAATGACCTTCTCAGGGAACCCATATGCTTGTAGAATCCTCCAGAGTGAGGGGTGGTGGATGCTATCAAATGCCTTCTCAAAATCAATGAATATCTTTGACCATCATAGATTTATAAAATTGTAGGACTACAAGGGACCTTGAAAGCCATCTGGTCCAGTCCCCTGCACTCATGGCAGGACCAACTGCCTTCTAGACCATCCCTGACAGTTGTCTAAGCTGTTCTTAAAAATCCCCAGTGATGGAGATTTCACAAACTCTGTAGGCAATTTATTCCAATGCTTAACCACTCTGACAGTTAGGAAGCTTTTCCTAATAATGTCCAACCTAACCCTCTCTTGCTGCCCGTTGCTTCTTATCCTATCATCAGAAGTTAAAGAGAACAAATTTTCTCCCTTCTCCTTATAACAACCTGATATAGACTTGAAAACTCTTACCTTTTCTCCTCTCAGTCTTTGTAACTCCAGAATAAACAAACTGAATTTTTTCAAACTCCCCTCATAGCTCTTGTTTTCTAGACCTTTAATCTATTTTGTTGCTTTTTTCTGGACTTTCTCTAACTTGTTCTCATCGTTCCTAAAATGCGGTGCCCAGAATTGGACACAGTACCCCAGCTGAGGCCTAACTAGCATGGAGTAGAGTGGAAAAATTATTCATTGTGTCTTGTTCACAACACGCCTGTTAATGCATCCCAGAATCACATTTGCTTTCTTTGCAACAGGTTCACACTGTTGACTCATATTCAGCTTATGGTCCACTATGACCCCTAGATCCCTTTCTGTAGTACTCCATCTTAGACAGACGCTTCCCATTCTGTATGTGTGCTTCCCATTCTGTATGTGTGAAACAGATTGTTCCTTCCTAAGTGGAGTACTTTGCATTTGTCCTTGTTGAATTTCATCCCATTTACCTCAGACCATTTCTCTACTTTGTCCAGATCATCTTGAATTATGACCCTATCCTCGAAAGCACTTGCGTCCTCTCCCAGTATTGAGAGAAGTTTTCTTGTTGTTGACAACTAACATTAACTCAGCAATGAGCCAGAACTGTCATTCATCTCAAGCAGTTTCAATCCTACCCTGCTATGCAGCTTCTTCTGTCCTTTCAGTGTCTCTGTGTGCAGAACTACAGTGTGGGGTTTGCTCTGAATTGGACTAAGAAATTTTCTCCTCCAGCTGCCGACATTGGTGCTCATGTGGCACGAGGGCAGTATATGAAGTGGCTGCACCTCTCAAACAATTCTGCACTGTGCTGTTGACCCTATTCTCTTTTAATTAAAATGTGAAGATAAATAACTTTTGCTCAGGCATGTGGGGGGAAAAGGAAATGAAGGTCATTTGTACATTGGGCTGCTGTCAGCCTCAAGTTAGACTCCTTCAAGAGTCATTTGTTCTGGATGTTAACTTACTTCCAGCTACAGTACACATGGCAATCACCTTGAGACAAAAGAGCTTTTTCCATTTTTAGTCTTTTGTTTGTGTGAGACAGATAAATCTACACTCAACTCAGGATGTGTTGTCCACAGACTGAGAGAGGAGGTGTGGGGAGGCTTGGAGGAAGATATTAAGAGCTGTTTTAGCCATGTTGGGTTTGAGCTGACCCCTGGACATCCAGAAGGAGATGTAATTATAATGTTAATACGTAGGTAGCTGCAGAGCCCCAGGCTTGGGGGAATGAATCCAGGGGCATACACTTCCTGTGGTATCTGACTGCAACATGCCCAGACCCAGGGTGTGGAAAGGATGAAGCCCAATCTAGCCCTCAGTAAAGACACTGAAAACTAAATTAATGTTAAGTGGAAAGCAGTCTGGTAGTGTTTAATTTCTAGCATTGTCAGTGCTATTTTGCTTTGGTCCCACCCAAACGCTATGTGCTGGCAAAGTGAGATTTACTACAGTTCTTTTTCTGAAATAAAGCAAGCCCATTTTTGCTGCCAGTTACTCTGCTGTAACTCCATTGACTTCAGATTTATGTGGGTGTAATTAAGAGCAGACTCTGACCCCATGTTGCAGAACTTTCCATTTACACCTCTTGGGTAAAATTACTCTTCCTGTGTGGCGTTAGGCCGATGGCTGGTGTGGTTATAAAATGTATTTATCTCTTAATGCTGAATAAATGTGAGCTTTCAAATAAACTGCCACGACCTAGAGCATTCATGACATCCTGAATGAGTGATATATAAAAACAATCACAATTAACTTCAAAGCACAGACGAGTTAATTAGTTTTAAATCACTCTTCACTGACACCTGGGATCAGAAGCTACTGCTTTTCTTCGTATCAAGTCAGCTGCGACTTTTAATAATAATGATATTTTTAATCCTAACTTGTGACATGTAAATTACAACAGAGATCAAATCTGCATGTATTGCAAGGTAGAAGGCCCAAAAGAATCACCTATTCCAGGGCATTCTTTTTATTAAACCAAGCAAAGTATACCAAAAGAGCAAATTGCTTGGCACTGTTCCTGTTTCTATCACCTGCACTTTTGTGGCACTGTCATAACATGAATGCTCTTAGGTCATCAATACCACAATGAAAAGGAATCTTATCCTGGCAGATTTCTGGGGCTGTAAAGGCCGGTGGCATGACACACAGGCTGGCTTAATTAATTCCACTCTGATTGCCTTAGCTTTGCATTTTCACCCACTGAGCCCTATTCTGAAATGTATGTTGTGTGGATGCACCTATTCTGCAGCAGGCCTGAAAAGAACCGACATTTCCACATGATCATTTCTATATGCATAATGGATACAGACAGCAGGGATGTTAATGTTAGGTTAGAGCAGTTCCCCACCTGCCCCCATGCAGGAAGGGGGCTGCTCCAGCCCCGCAGGGCCCACTGCAGGCAGGGGCTGCTCTAGCTTTCCAGTTGGAGCAGACCCTGTCCATGGTGGGCACAGCCTCCGCTCCCTCCCTCTCCCCCGGCACTGCAGATTACATGCTGGCTCCCCAGGAGTGGAAGTAGGCAACAGGAAGGTTTAGCCCTTGGACAAGAACAGTAATATTACCTAGTTCTTGTGTAGCGCTTCTCATCAGTAGGTCATGTTGCTGAGGTTATGTGGGAGATTTGGTGCAGCTAGCCCAGGTGGGCAGATAAGAGGCAAAAAACCCCAAGAACATTAGAGTTTGGGTTCAAGCTGGGATTCAGGGATGAGCAAAAAGGAGATCACAGGAGCAGGATTGTAGGATTTCAAAATGCCAAGGTGAGCTGGGCTGAGACAAAAAGGATCATGGAAATATGGCATTCGCCTTTAAAAAAATAAACAGAACACATCAGCCTGCCCTGTTTGCTTAGTACTGCTTTTCTTTCCATATTAGTATGTTGAGTAATAATAATGAGGGTTGCTTACCTTCCAGGATTGTCCTGGAGTCTCTAGGAATTGAAGATTGATCTTTAATTAAAGTTTATGTCATGTAACGAAATGACCAGGAATGCCTGCAAGCAAAACTGGTGCCCTTAAGCATAACAGTAATGCAGCCTTACCGTCTCACCCTCCACAAGGGGCTTGTTTTGTTGGGCAGCCATTGTGGCAGAAGGTAGGGGAGTAGGTTCTGTGCCTCGACTGCTGGTAGATTTTCATGGCTGTCACAAGAGCAATGCTGTGATCAATGGGAACTTGACGTGAGTTGCTGAGTTGCCTGGGGGACAAGAAGCAACAAGAAGGCAGTGATGGGAGAAAATGGAATGAAGGAATGAAACGGCACGTGTAAGGGGAGGAGAATGGATGAAGAGAATTAGGATATTTTAGATTAAAAGGTGAATGCTTTGGGCCAGCTCCTGGTCGCAGCTGAGGCTCACTTGCACTGAGGCTCACTGAGATTCCCCTGCCATATGGGAATTCCTGGGCAGTACAGGAATGGTATAATGATGCATGCCCATTGAGTATGAGATTTGGCAAAGGAAAAGGGCATATGACCATTGTGCCTTGCTTATTCCTAGATGCTGGAAGAACCCCACCTGGTCTACTGACAGCTGGTGTAAGACCGGTCAGTCCTGAGTCTGCTCTGTCTTGTATTGGAGACGAGGGCACCTGCTTATACTTGTCATCGAGTTGGGGAGTGATCAAGGTGGTTTAGTGTATCATGGACCTGTCTTGAACACACCCAGTTTAGGGATTGGGTACGGAGTGGGCCTTTTTCTTTAAATCTTACTGGTGACATAACACAGTAAAACCCAGCGTGATTAAAATCCAGTCATCTGGGTGACTCAATGGTTTTTGATAATGTGTGAAAAACCTTAAACCACATTTTGGTTATTCTTCCTGCAGAGCTAACTCAGGGTATGTCTACACTACAAAGTTAATTCGAACTAATGGACGTTAGTTCGAATTAACTTTGATAGGCGCTACACTAGCGCTCCGCTAGTTCGAACTTAATTCGAACTAGCGGAGTGCTTAGTTCGAACTAGGTAAACCTCATTGTACGAGGACTAAGCCTAGTTCGAACTTACTAGTTCGAATTAAGGGGTGTGTAGCCCCTTAATTCGAACTAGTGGGAGGTTAGCCCTCCCCAGCTTTCCCTGGTGGCCACTCTGGCCAACACCAGGGAAACTCTATTGCCCCCCTCCCGGCCCCGGATCCCTTAAAGGGGCATGGGCTGGCTATGATGCCCGTGCCAGGTACAAGCCTGCCAGCACCCAGCCAGCAGATCCTGCACCTGGCACGGCTCGAGCCAGCCACCCGATGCCCCCTAGCCCTCCCCCTCTTCCCGGGACCAGGCTGGCGGCTCCCGGGAGCTTGCCCAGGACCGCAAGAGGCGGGCACCCGCCTGGTCCAGTGCAGACATCGTGGACCTCGTCCACGACCTCCACACTAAGCACAGGAAAGCGGCCGTTTAGGGCAGGAGAGCTGCCAGCCTGGCCACCCAGGAGCAGGTTTGCATGAAAATCAAGGTGGTCCACTGAGACCCCCGACCCTGAGTCCTGAGCTTACAATGGCCGTACTGGGTCAGACCAAAGGTCCATCTATCCCAGTAGCCTGTCTGCCGACAGCAGCCAACCCTAGGGACCCTGGAGGGGATGGACCAAAGACAGTGACCAAGCCATTTGTCTTGTGCCATCCCTCTCCAGCCTTCCACAAACTTCGGGCAGGGACACCACTCCTACCCCCTGGCTAATACCACTCCATGGACCCAACCTCCATGAATTGATCTCACTTCTCTTTAAACTCTGTTCTAGTTCTAGCCTTCACAGCCTCCTGCAGCAAGGAGTTCCACAGGTTGACTCTTTGCTTTGTGAAGAAGAACTTTCTGTTACTAGTTTGAAGCCTGCTACCCATTCCTTTCCTTTGGTGTCCTCTAGTCCTTCTATTATGGGAACTAATGAAGAACTTTTCTGTATGCACCCTCTCCACCCCACTCGTGCTTTTATAGACCTCTATCATATCCCTCCTCCATCTCCTCTTTTCTAAGCTGAAAAGTCCCAGTCTCTTTAGCCTCTCTTCATATGGGACCTGTTCCAAACCCCTGATCATTGTAGTTGCCCTCCCGTTTCGCACCCTCTCTCTTCCCCTCTCCCACCTCCTTTCCCCTGTCTCCCAAGAGGTTAATCCCCCCCCCCAGTTTTGTTCAATAAAGAGAGTTTCTATTTTTCAACACACGTGTCCTTTATTTTGTACATCAGGAAGGGGGGCAAGGGAGGGGTACGTGGAAGGAGGAGAGGGAGGAATGGGGTATGATCCCCCGATGGGGAGGACTGGGGTGGCTCTGCAGACTCCTCGGGGTTGAAGCTCTCCTGCAGCCCCCCAATTGACCCCCCCCCCCCGGATGGCAGCCTGCAGCAAGTGCAGCCGTGCTGATGGCCGAGTGCTGTGATGTGCCCAGTGTGGGTACTCAGGGCACTCCAAGCCAGGACTGCTTTGCAAGCGGGGAACCCCTGAGAACTATCTGTCTGGGGATGGGGGTCGGGTCCCTTTAAGCACAGCCCTTGGCTAGCCTGAGGCAGCAGCTCCACACTCTAAGTCCTACTCTGATGCCCTGCTGGCGCTGCTTCCGGCCATCCTTAACCTCGGTTCAGGGTCCACTCAGGGTGTGTCTAGACTACATGCCTCCTTCGACGGAGGCATGTAGATTAGCCAGATCGGAAGAGGGAAATGAAGCCGCGATTAAAATAATCGCGGCTTCATTTAAATTTAAATGGCTGCCCCGATCTGCCGATCAGCTGTTTGTCGGCAGATCGGGGGAGTCTGGACGCGATGCCCCGACAAAGAAGCCTTTCTTCATCGACACAGGTAAGCCTGGTTTCACGAGGCTTACCTGTGTCGATGAAGAAAGGCTTCTTTGTCGGGGCATCGCGTCCAGACTCCCCCGATCTGCCGACAAACAGCTGATCGGCAGATCGGGGCAGCCATTTAAATTTAAATGAAGCCGCGATTATTTTAATCGCGGCTTCATTTCCCTCTTCCGATCTGGCTAATCTACATGCCTCCGTCGAAGGAGGCATGTAGTCTAGACACACCCCTAGTGTGGACATGCTAGTTCAAATTAGCAAAACGCTAATTCGAACTAGTTTTTAAGTATGGATGTGCTAATTCGAATTAGCTTAGTTCGAATTAGTGCTGTAGTGTAGACATACCCTCGGGGATCAGCGCCGGGGTCTGAGCACCCAGGTTAGCCCAGGTGTGAGCAGCCTGCAAAGTCCCCTACTGGAGTTACAGTGCCCTCACTGGCACTGTGCTCACCCATGTATTGCTGGGACTTCTGAGGGCACATCTCATGGTTCTTGGCCCTGAGGTGAGGTGAGGTGAGGTGCTCTCTTAATCTTTCCCGGTTAATTGGGGGGAAGACTGTCTGTCCTTCTCAGCACACTGCGGAATTGTGGGAAAGCACTGGAGGACTACCAGAATGCAAATGCTTTAGCCTGCATCCTCACTGCAAGTGGGTCAGTTACCAGCCTGCCTCATTTGGTCTTTAATTTACATTCCCTTCTGGGCCAGCTAGTCTGGATATACAGTACCGACATGCTTTGGGTTAGAGAGTTTTTTGTGTGTGGACAGTATGTGGGTGAGGGTAACACTTGAGTATTAGCCAAAGTTAACTCTGCAATGAAATCATTTTATACACTTGCTTCCAGGCAAGTCACCTTAAACTCACAAGCCTCAACAGGAACCAGGCCAGGTTCCTTACTGTGCATCTCTTGGCACTAGACTCCTGTCTTAATAACTGTAAAAATCAGGGTTGCCAAGGTCTTTCTGTTGCTATAGTGAGATTAGATAGCACAGGGCTTCTGAATTCTGCCTTCCCCTATGCTGACGAAAAACACAATCAGTTTGCTTTGCTTCGCCAATAAGATTTTCCCAAATAGTGACTCCTAACTGCACCTGAAATACATACTACATGCCTTTGTCTTTCTTAGTATTTTAAAAAATTCTTATAGAGGAATTTTCCCCTTGAATCAATTTAAGATTCTCTCTCAGGCTGTAATGAGTTTACAGGTACAAATTGTGAAGTTAGAGTATTTACGGATATTCGTCTTTATATATACGTCAAGCCAGCAAAATGCTTCCTTCCTCTCTGGGTAAATTAGAGAGCTCTGCGTTAGTCCAATCAGCAGGCTGCACTTGAACACAGCTTTGCCTTTCACGTAGGGGCGTGGTGCGGAGATGATTGATGAAATGAACTGGAGTGCTCTGAATCTGGTGAGACTGCAGGATTGTGGGGAGGGAGGATGCTATTGAAATCAAGAGCTGAAGGGCTTTCAGGGAGAAGATCTAGGCACAGTTCTTATTGTATGACATTACCAGCTGTTTGTTGTCTAATGCACATCATCAATAATAGGTTATGGCATCTGATCCCAGGATCAGCCAAGCGTAAGACACAATTTTATTTTAATTTTCGTGGTGGATCTGACACACAAAATGGAAAGTTATTTAATAGTAACTCAGGTGAGATTCCTGCAATGCAGGATGATAGTGAATAAGAGCCAGAGGTATTTTTCCTGTTGGTGCTGGAGATGTTCTTCACAAAGGTTCGAGATTGAACCATGTATGACTCTGGTACTAACTGGAGTGAGACAAATAATCTACCCCAACTTCTGTGACTGCAGAGGACCTACTGTCATTCTGCTGTGTGTGTGCATGGAGAGTACTGCATGATTTCTATGCTCAGTGCGGTGCTTGGGTTCAGTGCATTCCGTGCAGTCCTCACAGGGATCCCAACTCTCTACAGGGATATCCTTGCATCTTTGTTTAGGGTGGTTTGGGGGAAGAACAAGCACTGGAGTTGTGCATGTGGTCACTATTGCTCCCCAAGGAGAAGAGAAACACTGGGGGCTCCTCAGGGCTGCACTAGTGTCTTCAGGCTGGCTCTATTTCAGCTTTGTGACTCAAAGAAAAAGGTCTCCTTGCCCCAGGCCTTATGGAGGATCCCCTTATTCAAAGTCCCTCTAGTCAGGTTTGGAAAAGGGGGCATGGGAGGATTTGCCTGGAAGATATAGGTCTCCGGTTCCAACGAGAAGCATTGCTTTGAGTTTGACAGTCTCCCCATGTCTTGGGGCACAGAAATGGACTGACGGAGATGCCCATTCTTGCAGCGTTCACTTGAGGTTTGGGATGCGGTTCTAAGGACTTAATTTTCTGACCGGGATGGAAGGAGTCGATGTTTAAGTCATACAAAAATGTTCTGTGCTTACTAAGTGGAGGGAGACACTGTTGGTGAGGGATGAGCTAAACACAGTGGGCTGGAGACATCTCAGTAATTTAAGAAAGAGGTTCTCAATGTTTCCAGATTATTGTGCCCCTTTCATAAATCTGATTTGTCTTAAATACCTCAAATTTCACTTCACTTAATCTGCAGCCAAGGAGACTTAGGTAGATATTAGGGAAACGTTTCTAACAATATGTGTAGTTAAGCACTGCAGTAGGCTTCCAAGGGAGGTTTATAGAGATGGGTTGGACAAACACCTGTCAGGAATTGTATAGGTTTATTTGATTCTGCCTCAACACAGGGGCTGGATTTTAATGACCTCTTGAGTGCCATCCAGCCCTGTATTTTTATGATTCTGTTATTTCCAAATAAAATTGTATCTGTTTTTAAGAAATGGTTTCTTCAACAACAAAAATTAAAAATGTCAATGCAAAGCATATTCTCTACACGAACCAAAACCCCTTAGTTGAAAACTCCATTTTCCATCAAAAAACATTTTTGACAGAAGTTTTCCAACCATCCCTATTTATTCTGTGTCTGACACATCTCACCTGTGTAACCATATTTAATCTCTTTGCCTCGGTAACCCCATTTGTAAAATGGGCCTGTACTTCTGCCATCTGCCTTTACTTTTGTTGATGCATGAGATTATCATGGATTTTTTTTTTTTCATGCACTGAAAGGGTTTTATTGCAGCCAGTTGCACAGGCTTCAGGACCACTGAATCCAGATAAACACAGATCCCAACCTTAGCATGGATCGCACCACTGTTTTTCTCAGTGCTTCCCTTCCTGACTCATAGTGGTGCTCTAAACACACTGGGTTAACATATTTTTTGTTAGAACTGTCATGACTTAATCTTATCATCATTCGGTGGCAGTGACTAAATGGCTCTAAGTAGGTTAAACCGTAATCGCTCGCATGAGCTCTGTTAAAAGGTTACGTCCTGTTGGTAAATGTCATGCCCATGAAGTCCAATTAAGGCTGATATTTATGCGATTGCACTCTCTCATCCCAAATGATTATTGCTTTTAGAAGTGACCGAGGGCTTGTTCCTGCTCCCACTGAAATCCAGCTATTTTGGAAGCTGCAAGATTAGGCCCCAGACATATCATCTTTTCAGATTTCTGGGCATTTTATGAGCTGCTTTGCTGTCCTTTTTTCTATAGCTGGTTTCTACCGTTTTCTCTTGCATTGCAGCTGTCACAACAAACTTACTTGGATTAAGAGAACATGGAACTTTTGAGGAAGCAGTTTTCACTTACAAACAGTTAAGTCCAAAGAGAGAAGCTTAGCTAAATATTCCCTTGGAGAAGACACATGATCTAAGACCTATCCTGGCATCTGAGCCCCTTGTAGCCATAAATGAACTCTTTCCTCACAACCAGCACCCCACTGGGGAGGGAAATATTAGCCTTGCTTTGAGTGAGGAGCTGCTGAAGCATCATGTACAATAAGAGCAACACTTTCAAAAGTGCCTACATCCCTTTTGGGAAAGTGACAAAGAGCCAGATTTGGGATTTGGGTGCCTAAAGAGGTAGATAGGCCCCTAATAGTAGTCACAAGAGTGCCTAAATCCCCTTGGTTTCAATGGGAGATTGATGCCTAACCTACTTAGGCTCTTCTGTAAATCACAGTAGCCTGAATATCTTTGATCATCTGGCCCTAAGTAGCCAGAACCTCATTGACAGTCAAGGGGTCTTAGTGGCATAACTGTCTCAGTTACTTTTCAATAGGGCTACGTCTAGACTGCAAGCAGTACTTTCAAAAAAGCAAGCCTCTTTTTCGAAAGAGAGCACCTAGGCAGTCTGGATGCTCTCTTTCGAAAAAGCCCTGTTTGCATTCAAGAACACCTTTTTTCGAAAGAGCACTTTCGAAAAAAGGCGTTCTTCCTCGTGAAATGAGGCTTTCCGCCGTCGAAAGAAAAGCCGTGTTCTTTCGATTTAATTTCGAAAGAACGCGGCTGTAGTCTAGACGCAGGGAAGTTTTTTCGAAAAAAGGCTACTTTTTTCAAAAAAAACCTCGAGTCTGGACACAGCCTAGAGGACTGAGGCACTTTTGAAAACATTCTCCTAAATCATCCAAGAAGTTTGTAGCCAGGTATAGAACCCAGACTCCCAGCACCCTAACTACTAGCCAACCCTTCTTAGTGCAGCTGGACCCCGGTGGGCACTATACTCCTGGTACCCGGCATGGCGTGCTCCCAAAGGTGGGCTGAGGTTGTGAAATATGGGTAAGGAAAACTAGGCTGTGATAAATATGGCCTAGAGAAGAAATAGGAATCTCTCTACCCTGGGAAGATTTTATCCTGCTCCCCTCTGTAGCATCCATGGATTATGTACAGAAACAGGCAACAATGGGAAATCGACCAGGGACCTTCAGTGCAGAACCCCCAGGCCCCTAGCACTGAGCCAAGGCAGACAGCAGGCTGTGGGGAGATAATATTCTGTTGTAGTCACAGGGACCAACCATTCCATGGGGCTGTGATCATGTGCTCTAGGGGTTCAATCCAATGCCCACTAAAGTCAATGGACAGATTCCCATTGATGTTAATGGATGCTGGATTGGGCTCTAAGCCAGTATATTAAGCAAAGTCACATTAAAACTGTCCTGGATGTATTAATAATTAGACGTAAGATGCCCTGACTTCCCTGAAGTCAGATATTTGAATGATTCTCTTTTGTTCAGTCTCTGAAATGCTGGTAGAAAAATATAAACTATGACTGCTCTGTCCTGTGTCGCATGTTTCCCGCAAACAATTTCCTGAGTCGCAGTTGGCAGAGTTAGAGGATTCATGGCAGCTTGTGATGGCCTGTTCACTCCGCACCACTCCTGAAGAGGTTAAGGTGGCTCAGAAGAGACTAATTAATGTAGTGGGCTGCACCTGGGGGAGTCTTAGGCTTGACTGACAAGCACTAATTGAAGATGGAACCCATCTTGAGCAAGAGTGGGGGGGGGGGGGTTGTGTAGAGCAAAGAGGTGAGATCAGAAGGGGCTGTAAGTCAGATATCTGCAATCATTTTCTGGGCCCAGGGAGGAGAGAAAGGGGAGGTACTGGGATCCTAACCCTACAGCAAAGCTGTACCCAGAGGGTGGAGAGGAAAGCTTCAGGTGCCAGGAGTAGGAAGAGTCCCAGTGCACTGGTAGCAAGCAAGGGCTGGTATCCTGCAGATTTTGACGTGGATTGTTTGGTTAGTGGGCTGGAACCTGGAATGGTATGTGGGCCTGAGATCCTCTGCTGGCCACTGGGAAAGTGGCTGGGTTTTGAAAGGGAAGACAGCCAGCAATGGGACTCGAACAGCTGGCCGGGTGAGAGACTCTGGAAGAGGAAAACTGTATAGTGACCTGGCCAATGGGCCTCACTATGAAGAGAAATCACTGTGACTAGCAGAGAGCAATGAAGAGAAATCACTGTGACTAGCAGAGAGCAAGAGGAGCTGTAGCACCAGTGACCAAAGGAAGGGGGCATCTGACTGGATAGAGCTAATCCCTAGATGCAGCCACAGAGGGCTGCTCTCCCCCCCCCCCCAGTAATTGAACCCCAACACACCGAGGGAGTGAGAAACTGAGGAGCAGAAGGTAGGTGAGAAGGTAGGTGCTCTCAGGTGAGGTCTAGTTGTATGGCCACCCAGACCTTTTATGTTAAGAGAGCTTATGTGCTTTGTGGATGAGTTGGAGAGAGTGGCGGGGGTGAAGCCTCTCCCACCAGAAGTGATGGGAAAGAATGTGACGGGGAGGCCAGTACGAGATACCCAGTGGGAAGGAGAGTAGAGCGAGATGGGATACAAGTCCACACAGTGGTGCAATCCTGTGGATTTTTCAAAGCAAGTAGAACTGGCTTGTGAAATGAATGAGCAAGTGAGCCTTTGGATTGTAGCAGGAATCAGCCTAGCAGTCCTTAATCTTGTTTACAATTGATAAACTACTCTAATCTACTAAATATGAGTATGGTAACTCCTGCATTCTTCTTAATGTTATGGAGAGGAGCATTGACTTATGGTGTTTACATGCAAATTTTCTTTGACTTGTTAATTCCTTAGAGTTTCATTTAAGTTATCTTTTTTTTAAAAGCCTTCCATTATCACTCTGGCCTGATGGAGTTGTTTCTTACGCAGCTCACAGAGCACTGCAAACAGTCGGAGCACTTCTTGATTGTTCAAATGTTATGAACCACATCCTACAACATGTCAAGCTTATTCTTCTGGCTGTTAAACCTAATGTTATACCGCCTAACGAGCACTCATACCAGGAGGCATACATTATGCATGCCCACAACATGTTCACCCTGTTAGTTTGGTACATAGAAAAGTCATTGATGGAGACTTAGGGGGCCAGTAGCATTCCTGGAATCTTGAGGTGAAGAACTGAATTTGTTTTTTTGTTTTTTTGTAAACTTCTAAGTTTAGAACCTGAGCAGTAAAACGTCATCTCTGTGCATCTAGACTAGCCAAACCCCAGATTTCATAAAAGAGTTATATCTTAAAATTGACATTTGCTTATATATTTTTAATCCTTCAAGATTTTGAGCAGGGCATGATACATTACTACTTCCTGTGAGTCAGAGTTTAACTAGCCTTTGTGTGCTTTAATCTGTTCTAGTTGCCTAAAGGAAGTATAGAACAATTTCTGAGTTTAGTTTTCTGTGCTAAACCCGACTTTGAGCTGAGTGCTTCTCTGATTAATTGAACTTTAAGATCCCAGAAATTCCAGACTCTGCGTGTGAATCTGTGTGTATTTAACAGAGTTGTAAGAGAAGTGATCACACCCTTGTTAGCTGTGATCCAGACACACAGATTGTAGCACAAATGCGGTGAGCTGGGGGCGGGGGTAAGATCAGCAGCTATAAATTGTCACACTCTCTCAGCGTACACCATCTGAGAATCTAATCTGGAATATCAGTGCAAATATGGAACTCTGCACTAAGTTTATACTGAACCTTAAATTGCGGTGCTAGCAGAATTTGGGTCAATGACTATCAGCACCATCACGATACAAAATTAAACCCTTTCAAGCGAGGATGTGTGGCAGCACCTCCAGCACCTATGACAGCGATGGGCAATAACCTGTGGGCCAAATGCAGTTCTTCAGGACTAGCCCCTGGCAGGCTGCCTCTGCTGTATTTATCTGCGCCTCTGCAGGTATGGGATTTTGTAGCTCCCTGGCCATGGATCCATTCCAGGCCAACGGGAGATGCAGGAAGCAGTGTCCAGGACCACACCACTTTCTGCAGCTCCCATTGGTCGAGAATGGTGATCCACTGCCAATGGGAATTGCAATCTTCCATACCTGCAGAAGCAGAGCTGCAGGTAAAGAAACCAGCAGCCACCCGCTAAGGGCTAACCCTGGTGAACCATCTCCATTTTATTGCCCACCCTGACTTCTGATCTTAGAAACTATTGTTTTGAGAACACTAAAAAGACCTACACATAGTTAAAACTACCTCCATTTCATTAGCTGATGAATTGTTTGTCTAATTTAGAGTGAAGCTCAGATGGATATCTGTGTTAGTCTGTATCTGTAAAAACAACGAGGAGTCTTGTGGCACCTTAGGCCATGTCTACGCTACGTGGAAGATCAACACTGCTGCAGTTGATCTGGGATTCGATGTAATGGGTCTAATGAAGACCCGCTAAATCAAACTCAGAGGGCGACCCCGTTGGTGCCAGTACTCCTGCTCCTCACAAGGAGTAAGGGAAGCCTCTAGGAGCGTTTACTCCCGTCGGCCTCCTGCTGTGGAAACTCAGTTTAAGTTATATCAACTCCAGCTACATTAGTTATATCGCTGGAGTTGCATATCTTAATTCAACCTTCCACTGTAGTGTAGACCAGGCCTTAGAGACTAACAGATTAATTTGGGCAGAAGCTTTCATGGGCCAAAACCACTTTGTCAGATGCAGCACATAACCCTCATACACATTCATTTTTTAAATTTAGAACGTAAACTCCTTGGTTCGAGGACCATGTCTTTCTTTTTTGTACAGGACCAAGTAAGCTGATGATGCTCAGCGAATAGTGATAATTTGATGAGGCAAAATTCTGCTTAGGCAAATCTGTGAACAGCCATGTCTACAATATGACAACAGCAGCAAATCAGATTAGTGCAGGTGTGTGTAGAGATACTGTTAAAATGTAGAAAGGACATAATGATGTCAGAATTAACCTGTTACAGAGTCACCACAAAACTGTGTTGGCACAGCTTTTGGGAAACAGAAGAACATTGTAGCACCGGGATGGGGAAGAGGTGTGGCCTCAAATGGAAGAGGGGGCCAGGATGCTTCCAGACTTCCACACCCCTAGATCATAATTGGTCTGGGGGTGGGGGAGCCCCTTTGTCCCTCCTTCCCACTAAGCACCCATGCCCCTGGCGGTGGGAGGACATTTCCCGTGCTCTCCCATCCCCAGGCCAATCAGGGCTTGGGGGCGGAGGGAGCACACGAAGCTTCCTCTGCCTTGCAAGGAGCATGTGGCATCAGGCCTGGGGGCGGGAGGAGTGTGTAAAGCTTCCTCCGCCCTGCAAGGAGCATGTGGCGCCAGGCCTGGGGTCGGGAGGAGCGTGCAAAGCTTCCTATGCCCTGCAAGGAGCATGCGGCACCAGGCCTGGGGGCAGGAGGAGCACGTGAAGTTTCCTCTGTCCTACCCCTGCCCTGCAAGGAGCATGTGGCACTTAGAAGTGCCACGTGCTTCTTGCAGGGCAGAGGAGGCTTTGAGCGCTGCCCCCTGCTCCCAGACAATAATTGGCCTGGGGTCAGGGGAAGAGGCAGGGCCTCCCCTGGCTGGATCAACCCACTTGCAGGCCAGATCCGGCCCATGGAGGCCCTTTTGCCCATCCCTGTTGTAGCATCTGATGCAAAACAGAGTCAAAATTCTCATACTGCAATGAAACAATCCTCTTCCCTTCCCCCAGCAAAAAAACCCTCATACACACCATATTTCCATCATTCTATATTGAAGGCATAAATACGGAATAGCAACAACATTTCACAGCCCACTAGTAAATGGTAAATCCTAGTGGGATACATTCATTATGGAAGGAGCTAGAAACAAATGGTTTTATGTGCTCCTCTACAATATAATTTTGATCCTGCTTACTGCTATAAACAACCCCAGGGATGGGCAATATTTGCTCTGGCTCATCTTATTGTAGCAGTTTTAAAATGTAACTTAATGTAGTGGGCCTGTACTTTATTCCCCAACACTAATCTGTGTGGCTGTGCTGAATGCATACTTGACAATTTAGTTTGCACAAGGGTAATCCCATCAGTGCAGGACCTAGTGCCATATTATTTTGCATTTGCATTTATTTAGGTGGTGATTTAGCTTCAAATTTTCAGATTCTTATTTATTGTAAATGTAATATTCTAGAAAATAGTGAACAATATATTTCTTATTTAATCATGGAATCATAGAATGCTAGAACTGGAAGGGACCTCGAGAGATCAAGTCCAGTCCCCTGCCCTCACAGCAGGACCAAGCATCGTCTAGATCATCCCTGACAGATGTCTGTCTAACCTGCTCTTAAATATCTCCATGATGGAGATTTCACAACCTCCCTAGGCAATTTATTCCAATGTTTAACCACCCTGACAGTTAAGAAGTTTTTCCTAATGTCCAGCCTAAATTTCCCTTGCTGCAATTTAAGCCCATTGCTTCTTGTCCTGTCACTAGAGGTCAAGGAGAATAATTTTTGTCCCTTCTCTTTGACATGCTTTAGGTACTTGAAAGCTGCTATCATGTCCCCTTTCAGTCTTCTCCTTTCCAAACCAAACAAGCCCACTTCTTTCAGTCTTCCCTCAGCTCATGTTCTCTAGACCTTGAATCATTCTTGTTGCTCTTCTCTGACCCTCCCCAGTTTCTCCACATCTTTCTTGAAATGTGGTGCCCAGAACTGGACACAGTACTCCAACAGCACAGAGTAGAGTGGAAGAATTATTTCTCATGTCTTCCTTGCAACACTCCTGTTAATGCGTCCCAGAATCATGTTCCCTGGTTTTGCAACAGTGTCACACTGACTCAAATTTAGCTTGTGGTCCTCCTAGATCCCTTTCCACACTATTCCTTCCTAGGCAGTCATTTCCCAATTTTGGTGTGTATTTAATGGATTGTTTCTTCCTAAGTGGAGCACTTTGCATTTGTCCTTATAAAACTTCATCCTGTTTACCTCTGACCATTTCTCCAGTTTGTCCAGATCATTTTGAATTATGACCCTATCCTCCAAAACACTTGCAACCCCTCCCACCTTGGTATCATCATTAATAAATCATTAGTTTTGCTTATGATTTATGTCACACTTCAATAGGATGGTAACTGGAATTTAAACATACAACAACATATACATTTTATTTTTATTAAACTAAACAAGCCCTTAATGCAGCATGTGTCCCATTGTGCCATATTTATGAAGTTTTGACCTCAAAAATGAAATTTTCTTTTTCTCCCAATTCTTTCATTACCTGTAATACAGCCTTTAACTCAGGTTTTTTATAGAAGCTCAGGTATTCAGTATATTTATTATTTTAAAGACCATATGATAAATTTCGGCTTTAACTTATTTCATATTTAAATTTAGATTTCATTTTAAGCAAGTTTATTTTTAAACATTAAATTAATTGTAACTTAAATAACAAAACAAAAAACCAGCTTTTTTAAAAATCACTTTTCATCCTTCCTGCTTCAGTAGGGGCTCTGCATTTATTTTTCTGGCTCTGCTAAATGGAAGACCTATTAAAATAGTTTTTTGGAAAATTCATAGGGTGGGGAATCAAAACGCTATGAAAATTTGACTGGTGTAAATGTTCTTCAGTATGAACATTTCCAGGCTACATCTACATGCAGCACTATTTCAGGATACTGGAGGTAACCCGAAATAACTATTCTGCATCTTTTGAGCACACCCGTTATTTCAAAATGTAACGGGCTCTCTATTCTGACGTCCTAGTAAACCTTATTCCATATAGAGTAAGGCACGTTTCGGAATAGGATTGATTTAAAAATAAGTGCTGTGTAGACCGCACCAAATTTTGAAATTGACTCGAAATAAGTTACGCAATGTGGAGCTACGGGTGCAGTGTAGATGCATCCCCAGAGAGTAATTATCAGTTGTTTAGAGTCAAGCTGGAAGGGCATAAGGAGTAGAGTTCCACAGAGGTCAGTTCTGGGTCTGGTTCTGTTCCATGACTTCATCAATTATTTAGATATTGGCCTAGAGAGTACACTGGTAAAGCTTGATGATACCACCAAGCTGGGAAGGGTTGCAAGTGTTTTGGAGGATAGGATGAAAATTCAAAATGATCTGGACAAACTGGAGAAATGGTCTGAAGTAAATAATGGTCTGAAATCCAATAATGACAAATACAAAGTACTCCACGTAGGAAGAAACAATCCATTAAATACACACCAACATTGGGAAATGACTGCCTAGGAATGAATAGTGTGAAAGGGATCTAAGGGTCATAGTGGACCACAAGGTAAATATGAATTAATAGTGTAACACTATTGCAAAAAAATCCAAACACACACACACACACACACCATTTTGGGATGCATTAACAGGAATGTTGTAAGCAAGACTTGAGAGGCAATTCTTCTGCTGTACTACACACTGATTAGGCCAAAACTGGAGTATTGTGTCCAGTTCTGGGTGCCACATTTCAGGAAAGATGTGGACCAAATTGGAGAAAGTTCAGAGAAGAACAACAAAAATGATTAAAGGTGTAGAAAACCTGAGCTGTGAGAGAAATAACTGAAATATTTGATTTGTTTAGTCTAGAAAAGACAAGATTTAGTGGGAACATGAGAAGTATAAGAACTATCTTTAATTACATGTTCATACTGTGCACACCACAAGGGAGCCCCGGTACTGGTTGGGCTGCTGGTATTACAAACAATTAAGAATGTGTTTCCGTAGAGTCCAACTAATCCCCAAACCGATAGGACACTTTTTATTGTTTTGCAAAAATTCTGTACCACTTGAAAGATTTAAACATCTGGAAGCTTCCTCCTGACATATAAGCCTTCATCATCCACGCTCAGCCCACCCAGTGTGCACTTCCCATTCAAACTCCAACATTTCCTCTGAAGAACCTTGGCAAAAATATATGCAAAGGGCAAAATAACAAACGGCTGGAGTTTTATCATCGTCTTGTCCTTAGTCAAAGGATCATAGAAGGTTGTTGTTTTGACCTTTGCATGTATTTTTGCAAATTTTATTGAGAGTTAATGAGAAATTTGGCTGGGTTATGTAAATCAGATGGAATGAAATAAAGTGCTGAGGGACTATATGTAGGCTTGGGAGAACTCAATTTGTGTTTGTTTTTATCATTTTGACTGATTAACAACATTTTAAGCATTTTTTTCCCCAACTTTTTCAATTTAAATGATCATAGCCTGCAAAGTTATAGAGGGCCAGACAATTATTTAATGAAATAGATTTTGAGATACAAATCAGCATCACATAACGAAGCATATGAAGTAGAGAACCTTAAGTCAAACTTAAGTTATCAGCAGCGTTTTTCTTACTTTACCTCTGTGTAGCTTTAACTTATTATTGATGAAAATACTTTTTCATCCCCTTGTATGTGTACAGTGAAATCAACATTAATTAAAAACCTAATCTTTCCAACTCTAATTATATCACAATCAGGGACTAGTTGGCTCTTTTATTGTAGCAGGCAAGCAGTGTCCTCCTATGAGTGTGAACCATTGTCAAGTGGTGTTGATTGTGCAGGGAGAAGTTAATATGATCCTGCTATGACTCGCTGGTATAGGAGGCTTGTAATTCTGCCTGGATAAAAAGGAGATGGGAATGGTGCTTTACAGAACAAGAGGGATCTAAGGTGTGAGGTGAGCAGTCATGAGGGGGGAGCTCTCAGAGCAGCTAAGTCTAGGGAAAAGCTTGAGCTGAATTTAGTTAATTTCTGTTAAGTGGGGCAAAATACCATGAAGGGGGTGACTTTTGAGTGCTTAGTAGATGAACTATGTTTAAAGGAGTGGTGGAAAAGGCTCAGATTCTGAAAGGGGGATGATTTTTCTCCTTATTAAACTTAATACTGATATTGCTAGCAGTAGTTTTCTGAATCTGCAACTTTTTTGGGAGGTGGTAATGAGGGTGGTCTTGTGATTAAGATGCTGAACTGGGACTTAAAGTGTGTCTTCAGTTCATCACTCTGGTACAAACTCTTTTTTGATCTTGTTACTTAGGCCCTAGCCCTGCAAGCTCTTGGGCACATGCCCGACTTGAAGCACATGAATACCCCCATACGGGACAGCTTAGGTGCCTAAAGTAAAGTATGTGCACAAACATTTGCAGAACTGGTGTCTTAGTCTCTTTGCTCTCAATTCCTATCTGTAAAATGGGGAAAGCATTTCCTTTGTCTGTTGTGTTTATTTAGATTGTAAACTTGTTGGGGGCAGGGATTATCAATACTATGTTTGTACAGCACCTAGCATGATAGGACCTCCAATAATAACAAATTAATAGTAACTGTGACAAATCATAACATTAACCTCCACCCATTCACTGTGTTCTTGCTTAGTTGTTCTTATTGGGATATGACTTTGTAAATTATTAATTTCAGACTTTGCCATTTCCATAGCCAGAAACATTCACAACCCAAAGAAAGTCAGAGAGCTCACACTACCGGGCTTTGATAAAGAGCAATGGAGGAATGATCAAACAGAGGTAGGGAAGGACAAGGTGCATTTGAACAAGCTAATAGCAACAATGGTCTAAGGAGCCAAAAGTGGATTTCAAAAAACGAAAAGATAATTCTTCTAACTCAAAAGTATGTGGGAACCGCTGGCATGGGGTGCATCTGGAAAGGGAACAAAGAAACCTACATACCCTGTGTCAGGGCCGTTTCCCCACTCTGACACTTGAGTGCAGAAGGTGGGGGCCCGCAAAAAACCTTAAATACCCTGCCTCTGTAGGCTCTGTTTACAAAAAAAAAAAAAAAAAAAAAAAAATCCCCAAATGCACGGGCTCTGGAAACCAGGCTGCCACGATCAAGTAATTTAGACCCTGAAAAAACCAGGAAGGAATAGTTGAATTTCTTCCCCACGGGTACCCCAAGCTCTTTTGCTCTAAAAGAGCTTGAAAAAAGCACAGAAAGCAAACTATTTCTGACAGCTGACCTGTCAGGCTAGGCAGACACACATACAGACCTCCCGTTACCTTCCAGGACACAGGAATCAAATCATTGCTTTAAAAGGGGGGATTTTATTAACAAAACAAAAATATATACTTGATAAAGCCTACTTGATTGCTAGGTGTTATAGAACTAAGAAAAGAACAGATCAAAACACAAAGAACAGTCTCTTTGGGCTATAGCACAAATATGGTGAGTGGGGAAGGGGAGGCACATGGAATTCACACTGAGAAGTTTAACCAAACAACCGAAACAAAGAAAAATACCCTGATTGCAACTAAGTATACATTTTCCCTTTATTTACTCATGATCTCTTCATGGTTCAGTCTACTTCCATGCCCTGAATTCCTTGGTGGCATGGTAGTCCTGCCTGGGATTAAGTCATTCTGTCTCCTAACTTCTGGCTTTAACTCACATACAAAGAGAGCAGACAAGGTATCTACAGGCGGCCCCCAACATACGACTGCCCGAGTTCCGACCCCCTCCCCCTCACTTACAACCATTTTTGTAAGCATGGAAGGGGTCGGAAACCCCCGACTTATGTCCTCGGCCCACATTTATGATGGCACTTGTCGTAAATGTGGGTTCAAGTTATGACGCCCCCGATTTGCAACGCTTTCCCTGGAACCAATCATGTCGCAAGTCGGGTGCCTCCTGTATATACAATTCAAATTACAGCACGGTTGATAATTGGTATATCCCAGAAGAAGATATACCATTGGTTCTTCTGGTCCCCTGACAACACCTTTAACTACCTGAGTTTAACCCTTTAGTCACCAAGAGCTGTCCAGCACTCCTCCTATCCATCAGGTCTGAAACAGTCCTCACCTGGTCCTCTGCCCAGCAGAACACACACACCTGTGATTAACTATGTGAGTAGTCCTAGTGGTTTCATCTGGATCTGGGCCATGAATCAGGTCCTTGATGAATCACCATGGTAGCGAAGCACCAGTGTTCTGTATAGTGGCTAGAAATGTCAAGAAGGCACAAGAGTCTTTTTTTTTTAGACAGTTGCTTATTTTAAATTTTAATAAAGAAATGTATTCTTTTGAAAGAACAAACCAGAACTACTCTTCCCCCACACCCTTTCCATTTCTTCCCCTCCTTTCCGTTTCCGCCTCACATCTCCTCCTGTTTCCTCCTTCCCATCAGAATCCACTCCCTATTAAATAACTCACCCTATTCCATTTTTAGGGACATGTGTATATATTTGTGCATATTTAATATTAGTACGGATCCAAGAAATTAGTATGGATCCATTTAAAAAGTTTACAGTATTGAAAATATGAATTAAAGCAACTGATATTACTAGCACTGTAAACTGGCTGGAGTTATAGGGAAGGGAACATAAGCAGCAACATGCAGAAGGACAGCCATGAGGCACTCCTTGTTAAAACTTTGTTATACAGCTGAAATGTAGATTGGAGTTGTTTTCATGCCGCTGATATATTTCCCCAATCCCTGCCTTCTCCTTCCATGCATTTTTACAGCTGGGACATGGGATTTGTCACTTACTAAGGGGAAGGTTGGGTTGTTTTGTTTTGTTTGTGTTTTTGTTTTTTTGAAGTAGCCTGTTAAAATGCTGGCAGCACATCTCTTGGTGTTAATTACTCTTAAAAGTTAGTGATTCAAATTCTACTGTCAATTACAAGGGAACAACGCCCATTGACTTCAACAGGAGTGTTACTCATTTATGGTAACAGAGGGATTTTTATCTCCTATTCCAAGCATAATTCCTAGCTTGTCTCATGTCCAAAACTTTGAAACAAGATATTTACAATCCATCCTTCCTTCTGGTAGATTATGATTTTTAGTAAATAACAGCGTACATAGATCTCTCTCATATCTCACCTCGCCACCGTATGGGTGTGTCTACATTGTACCCATCGCTCGAAATAAGCTACGTAATTTGAGCTACACAAATTGCATAGCTTATTGGAGTTAATTTTGAAATAGTGCTGTGTTTACACAGTGCCAAATTTTGAAATAGAGCACTATTCTGAAACATACCTTCGTCCTTGTGAAATGAGGTTTACAGGGGTGTTGGAATAGTGAGCCCATTATATTTCAAAGTAACGGATTTGCTCAGAAGACGCAGAATAGCTATTTCGGGATACTGGAAATATCCCGAAATAGTTCCGCAGTGTAGACATGGTAGACTTCAGGATCCTGACCAAAGGAAGAAAAGAGAGTAGTAAAATACACACCTTGAACTTCAGAAAAGCAGATTTCGACTCCCTTGGGCAGGGGGCTAGACTTGATGACCTTCTGAGGTCTCTTCCAGCTCTATGGTTCTATGATTCTATGACATAGCCTGTGATGGCCATGTTTTGTGCACATAGTCCACGGTAGAGAAAAGAAATGCCAAGTGAGCTAAAAGCTGACTGTTATCCTGAACAGCTAGTTCCCACAGAAACAAGTCAGCTGGCCAATTTTCAGCAATAACCGAAGACATCAAAAAAACAACACTTGGAAATTTGGCTTTGCATATATACCCTATGCCTTTCACATGCAGCACAGAGTTGTGTTGCAATGTATGGGTCTCTCTTTAGGACAGTGCAAACTGTATACAAATGACAAGAACCTGCCAGCCAGTGGAGGAAATACTGCTTCTCAAGAGACTTGAGTTGTACACTGTGGCTTATAAGTCATAGTACGTACTGGCCTGTAAGCATTTTGTCTGTGTGAAACCATATCACAGCTTAGAAATAGTAAGGGCAGGTATAATATAGTCAGAGGAGAAAGGAAATGGAAACACCTTGTGTTCTTTGTTATATACATGTGTACACATGCTAGAGTTACTTGGTGAATGGGGGAAAATAATTGTTTAATCAGGAGATCTATGAAGCCAGCACCGTCCTCTGTTTTTTTTTGTTTTGTTTTTTGTACAGGACCTTGCACAATGGGGTCCTGATCCTGCTTGGAGATTTGGGGAGCTGCTGTAATATAAATACATTATAGTCGTTAGCTATAGGCTTGTGCAAGTATTTCCCTGTAGAATTCCTTAGTTTAAATTTTTGACTGTGAAACTAGTCTGTGAAACTAGTCCAGAGAGAGAATAATGGGTTAGGGCTAAGTTCTGATATCCATTGACCCAATGCATTTGAAATAATGCCTTCAAAGTCAGTGCTGAATTGTTATTAATTGGAGTTACAGAATTGCAAGAGAGACTCAGTTCTGAGATCTCAGCAGCTCCATGGCAGTCACTGGCGATCTCCATAGCATGTAATGAGGATCCGGATCTGGCCCAAAGGGTGGCAAATGCCTCTAAGTCTACTTGTCTCTCAAACAGCCAGCTCTCTTCCCCTTTGTAATAAATCAGACCCAGCCTCTGAGATCATTCTTGAAGAATTGCATAGCAGTTGTTTGATATATGGACAGTAAGTTGTAAGCAGTTCCCAGTATTCTGTGAAATACAGGGTACATGTACATGAATGAAATATTTGGCTGGCGAAAAGTAATTTTAACTGTCCTGTTTTCTGCTTGTCTGTTAAGTGAGTAGAGTGCCATCCAATGTTAGCATGGATACAAGGTTCCAGGACGAGATTTACTCCTGGTGAACAAGAAACTGACTCTATTGTCCTCGGGAAAGGTTGTAAGAGTGGAGGAAGCATGCCATTGCTGTGCTCCCCATCTTTCTGTGTCCCTTCTGCATGCTAACTTAGTTTGCTTCCAGATAGCAAACACTATCTCTAGAGGAAAACTTTGTTTCCTGTTTGTCTTCTGCAGAAATGTTCCACCAGTTGACAATCAGTCAACATCTGTAGATGGGGCCAGAATGCAAACTATTGAGAACCCTCAATTCCTACTGCTTGCAATGGGAGGAACTCGTAGAGGCAGGCTCTTAAAATGGGTTCAGTTAGGCAGCGCCTCATGATGTAGTATATTCACTATTCAATGATTTATATTTGGTGAAGCCAGCGCTCAGATGAGCTGGAAAATTTGCACTGAGGGAAGGAGATTCTATCTGCAAAAGAACAAACATTTTGCACAGTTTCTCACATTTCCCTCTAGCCTTCGTTTCTGAGTGTGCATGTGTGATTAGAAAGATTCCCTCTTCCTTTCACTCTGGCTGTTGGCCCCATGACAATACATTTGCAAGTGTTCCTCCCATGGCTGTGATCGACTTCCCAACCAGCTGCAGTCATCAGAAGCAAGCATACACCATGACTCCTGTGCCATAGCATGTGCAGTTTTACTCTCCTGCAAGGCAATGTTTGTCATGATGAGTGGCAGGTGCCTTCTTAATTTGTCATCTAGTTTCTCTGGGCAGGCTTACACTGCAACTAGACATCCGTGGCTGTCCTGTGTCGGCCAATTCAGGTTCGGACTAAGGTGCTGTTTAATTGTGGTGTAGACATTCAGGCTCATACTGCATCTTGAGCTTTGTGACCCTCACCTCTCAGGGTCCTAGCACCTGGTCTTTGCCAGATGCTACAAATAAGCTACAGGTTCCCAGCCAATGAGTGCAAATGACAGCTGGGTTGCACTCCTAGCTCTAGTAGACCCCAAGACTGGAGTTCTGTCCCTGGACTGCCCATGTGGTCCCTTATCACCCCACTACATCGGGTCTATAACTTTAAAGCAAAGCCCCATATCAGTTGCACTGACTCTTTTTCTACCTCAAGATTAGCTAGACTGTGAGTCCTGCATGTGTGGCCTTCCCTATAATCAAAATAACAGTGTATAGATACATGTGATAGCAATGGACCATAATTAAAATAACTGCCAGAAAAATACAAAGGTAAAGTGCATAGGGCCTAATCCATCTCTTTTTAAAACACACCAAAAAAATGGATGGGCCCCTAAAAAAAAAAAAAAAAATCCTTGGAGACTCTTTTTTTGTAACTTGTAGCTCATTTTCAAGGCAGGATACTGTGTGAGTAACATCTTTAAGTCCTTTTCTTTCCTTCTTTTACAGGGTAGGGACTTAGAGGGTATGTCTACAGTGAATGCTTATTTTGAAATAAGTTATTCTGAAATAGCTTATTTCGAAATAGCACATCTACACTGCAGGGAAGCCTTGAAATTGGTCTGAGGCAGGTTTCCCTAATGTAGACGTGTTATCTTGATTTAGAACCCCAGGAGGCACGGTGGAGGAATAACTTAGAATGGTCCTGGTGAGGGTCTATTTCTAAATAGCAGCAGGGGAACATGCGTTATTTCGAAATAGCTATTTTGGAATAGGCGTTATTCCTCGTAGAATGAGGTTTACAGATTTCAGAATAAGCTGTCTATTTTGAAATAATTTCAAAATAATGGAATGGCTGTATAGATATTCACATTATTTCGAAATAATGGTGCAGTGTAGACATACCCAGAGTCACAAAAGAGGGATAGTCCAGTGGTTATGGCACTAGCTTAAGACTTGGGGAAACCTAAATTTAAGTCCCTGCTCCACAATACATTTCCTGTGTGACCTTAGCAGATTGCTGAGTATTTCTATGCCTTAGTTCCTAATTTGTAAAATAGGGATCCTAGCACACCTCTACCTCATAATGGGTGCCACGTAAGAGACAAAGACAGGTAAAGCTATCATAGAGAGAATGAACTAAAACAAATCTGTATCCATCCCAGAGCCATGTGCTTTTGCTATGCAATTTGAACAACCTAACATCATTTGAGAGGAATTTTCCTTCCTATCATGTTGAGGAGATGGAAGGAGCAGGGAGATACACTACATTCCTTTCAGTGCAGTAGGGAATGCAGACATTTATTTTATTTTTGATATTAAAGACATATTTTAAAGAAGTGTCAACCTGGGAGTTGTCAATTTTATGATAAAAAAAAAAGTCGTTTTTGCTTCCATCCACTCCCAAGGGTGGTTTAAAGAGCAGCAAAGAAGAATTCGTCATGGGTTAGCAACCGAGTGTTTAATTTGATTATTTGGAAAGAGATGTGCTCTGTGCTCTGTTATTTAATGGTCAGTCTCTAAATTCCCACTAGATTGAGATCTGTGCTTTTGGCAGTGTCATTGTGTATTATTGCTGGAAAACATTGTTTGGTTTACTCTTTCCAGTAGATTTAGTTTCCAATTGATACAAGAAGCAGGAAACACTAAGGCTACATCTAGACTGGCAAGATTTAGTGCAAATACTCTAAATGCAAGAGTTTTTGCGTGAGAGTATTTGAGCAAGAGAGCATCTATACTGGCATGTGCCTTTGCGCAAAAGATTTTCTTTTGCGCAAAAGCATCCGTGCCAGTGTAGACACTATTGCGCAAGAAAGCTCCGATGGCCATTTTAGCCATCGGGCTTTCTTGCGCAAGTAATTGATGTTACCTGTCTACACTGGCCTCTTGCGCAAGAACACTTGCACAAGAGGACTTATCCCTGAGCGGGAGCGTCAGAGTATTTACACAAGAAGCACTGATTTCATACAGTAGAACGTCAGTGTTCTTGCGCAAATACTCGCGGCCAGTGTAGACAGGCGGCAAGATTTTGTGCAAAAGCGGCCGCGTTTGCACTAAATCTTGCCAATGTAGACACCGCCTAAGGGCAAAATTCTCCCTAAGGCTATGTCTAGACTGCAAGCCTCTTTCGAAAGAGGTTTTTTCGAAAGATACTTTCGAAAAAGCCTCTTTCGAAAGAGAGCGTCTAGACTGCACACGGAACTTTCGAAAAAGCAAGCCGCTTTTTCGAAAGAAAGCAGCAAGTGAGTCTGGATGCTCTCTTTCTAAAAAGCCCTGTTTGCTTTCAAGAACGCCTTTTTTTGAAAGAGCACTTTTGAAAAAAGGCGTTCTTCCTCGTGGAATTAGGTTTACTGCCGTCGAAAGAAAAGCCGCATTCTTTCGATTTAATTTCGAAAGAACGCGGCTGCAGTCTAGACGCAGGTGACGTTTTTTCGAAAAAAAGCTACTTTTTTCGAAAAAACCCCTCAGTCTGGACACAGCCTAAGTAATCTGTGCACCTCTGAGATTTCTAATGAATATTCTGCACTCCTTCCCCAGGTGAGCTGTGTAGGGACTGCGTGGCACATTCCATGTCCAAAATCAGACACCACATGCACTTTAGCCCATGCTTAAATCCCATTGAAATCCAAGTTCAGCTTAATCCTGTGCCCACATGGTTTGCTGAATCAGAGCTTGGAAGAGGTTTTGTTAAATTATCAAGAATCACAAGAGACTTTTCATCCAAAAGTGAAGAGATCAGAACTGTGCCTGGCACAGAGCGAGAGAGACCATGTTGTATTGCGTAGTGTTTCGCTGCCAAATCAGGAATGGATCAAACCCCAAATGTGTAGGGGTAGATCCTAAGTTTGTGCAAGCTGTCACTGCTCTTTCAATGAGCTTTGGTTTACAGCAACTGAAGATCTGATGTACTTCCTAGTGCTATCCAGCGTGCATTGTACTTACCTCTGACACATGCAGGTTTAGGGGAACAGGGTGGCGTGTCCCTTTCTTACACTTTGGCAACACTTGTGTAGTGTTTGGTGACAGGGAAGCTGAATTAAATAGTGTATGGGATATACCATAAAGAGCTGCACTAGGAATCTAAAAGAATATTTTTAAAAAAATTAACCACGTAACAGATAAAAACTCCTATCAGTTACATGGTTAACCATGGGGTTTAGTTGCCAGCTGCCAGCCCCATAGGGAGGTGCAGTGGGCATGGCTGGACTGGAGCAGCCCTCCCCACCTCCCTCCTGCAGTGTACTGGGGTGCGGGTTGCTCTGGCCGGACCAGGTGCCAGTTAACCCAGTTACCAGTAAGCATCACCCGGCATGCATCATCCCTAATCTGCACCATAATTCCAAGAAGGGAAATCTTGGAACTTTGTCATATGAAGAGTATAGTGAATTTGGGACCCAACTCAGTGCAGCCCAATTCTTTATTTTTTGCATTCTGGCAGTGCCCATCGTGTAGCTTCGGGCCCCATGATGCTTGGTACTGTACAAGCAAAGAATAAAAGGTAGTCCCTGCTTTGGATAGTTTACCTTGTAAACAGTCTGACAGATGAACAGCGAAAAAGCAAATTGATACAACCCTTTCCGGTTTTCCCTTTCTCTTAAAAAAACAAGAACATTTTCTCTAGGCCTTTCTGGAGGTCAAACGTCTTCATAGCCCTTGCTCAGCTGCACCTGGATTCATTCCCATTTCTGCAGTGATTAATTGGATCCTTTTATTTTCCTTCTTTTCATTCAACTCTTATTCTCCTTTAAAAAAAAAAAAAAAAAGTACTGCTGTATTATCAGATTACCCCCCTCTCCAGGTGTGTTCCTTAGTAGAGTTCTGTGGGACTGATCCTGTGAGGTGCTGAGTGCCTTCAGCTTCAGTTGCCTTCAATAAAAACGGAGTGGTCAGCATCCCACAAGAGGTACTCCAGATCACATGGAACCAGGCCTTTGCATTGCTTTTTTTTCCGGACTTCCAAATTCTTTCAATTTGTGATAGAAATGAAGAATTGAATGGAATGAAAGAGGTGCTAGAGTTCAAGATATTATATGCCAGGGCTCAAGCAATTTTTTATTTTTTATTTTTTTACTTTCATAACTGAAGTGGCAAGCCTAGGCACAAACTGAGCCCTGGATCCACCAATAATCCCCACATCCTTTTCAGGCTATTCCTTAACCCTGTTATCCAATAGCTGCTTACGAGCTGATTAATAATTTGTTCCAGTTTTAAAGTATAGCCTGATCTATACTTCCTGGAGTCCTTTTTGTTCCCTTTATTAAAGATGGATACATGTTTGCCAGTTCCCAGTCCTCTCAGACCTCCACCTATCCTCTGAAGTCTCAAGATAATAGCTAATGGCACCAAAATTGCTTCAGCTATTTCCTTGAGTACCATAGGTTGAATTTCATCAGGCCTTGCTAATTTGAATAATCTAATTACCTTAAATATTCTTGTTCTTTCCCTATCTTTGGCTTGCATTCCTTCCCCCTTGTCGTTAATATTAATTTGCACTGAGTATCTGGTTACCACTAATCTTTTTAGAGAAGGTTAAGCAAACTGAGGTGTTGAATCCCTATATTTCTTTATGTCATCCATGGGCTACTTTTGGAGGGGGAGTTTCTGAGTATATCTCATGTAGATTCTGGGACAGGTGAGAAGGCTGTATGTGGAGTCCAGGGAGACTACTGAGGAAGCTGGGTAGCACTTGGGGCCCAGGAAAAGCTTCTTCCAGATGAGCGACTAGATCCTGAGGCAGACTTTTCTGGCAGCTTGCTAGACACTGTGTGGCTGCAGCTGGTCCATAAGTCCTCTGGACAGGTGGGAGAAAAGAGGCTGCAGCTAACCTGGGACTCCTCAGGTCAGGTGGCAGGGTCTCAGAGCTCCAGCTGCAGGGGAGAAAGGTTAGGGGTCTCAGGGCTTCAGCACAGGTGAGGAAAGGAGGTCTCTAGGCTTCAGCTATGGGAGCATGTGTGGATGGAAGGGGCAGAGCCAGGGGGAACTCCACCCACCACACATGATATCATCAGTTATGAACTCTCCTTCCATGCTAAGTAGAGGACTATGGCTTTCTTCACCTCACTTCTAATGTATTTACAGAACCTCTTTTTGGTGCCTTTTATGTCCCTTGGTAGGTGCAACTCACTTTGTGCCTTAGTCTCTCTTTGTCCCCAGATGGTTGTGCTGCTCTTTCTCCTTCTTAGCAACGTGTCCATGTTTCCACTTTAGGGAGGATTTCTCTCTGATTTCTCTCTGATTTTCAGGGTCATTAAAGAGCTCCTGATGAAGTCATGTGGGCTTCTTACTAGTGTTCCTATCCTTCCTTCATATCAGGATGGTTTCCATTTGTGCCATTAATGTCATCTCATTGAGAAAACTGACAGCCCTCCTAAATACCATTTTTCCTTAGATTTTCTTCAATTTCTGCCTGTTGGTCAGAATCAAGTCTAAAATGGCTGTCTCCTATGGTTACTTTTTCCACTTTCTGGAACTAAAAGCTGTCCCTACATATTCCAAGAACGGATTGGAAATTTTTTTAGTTTTGCGGTATTATTTTTCCCAGCTGATATCTCGATAGTTACAACCCCTATTAGTACCAGGTCTTGGATGCTTCTGTTATGCCTGTTTTTCCTAGACATGATATGCCCCTCTGTACCAATATTCCAGTCATCAGTCTTATCCCACCAAGTCTTATTTAATCTTTTTATTACTGACCTGGGCACCAAAAGTGGGAGTGTGCTAATAAAGTTTGTGGGTGACACAAAGTTGGAAGGTATTGCTAATTCAGTAAAGGATCAGGATATCATACAAGAAGATCTAGATGATCTTGTAAATTGGAGTAATATCAATAGGATGAAATTTAATAGTGAGAAGTGTAAGATTATGCATTTAGGGTATGTCTACACTACAGCGCTAATTCGAACTAACTTAGCGTTAATTCGAACACTACAGCGTTAATTCGAACTAAGCTAATTCGAACTAATGCATCTAGAACTAAAAACTAGTTCGAATTAGCATTTTGCTAATTCGAACTAGCATGTCCACATTAAGTGGACCCTGAACCGGGGTTAAGGATGGCCGGAAGCAGCGCCGGCAGGGCATCAGATGAGGACTTAGAGCGTGGAGCTGCTGTCTCAGGCTAGCCGAGGGCTGTGCTTAAAGGGACCCGACCCCCACCTTGGACAGACAGTTCTCAGGGGTGCCCTGCTTGCAAAGCAGTCCTGGCTTGGAGTGCCCTGAGTGCCCACACTGGGCACATCACAGCACTTGGCCATCAGACCGGCTGCACTTGCCGCAGGCTGCCATCTGGGGAGAGGGAGCAATTGGGGGGCTGCAGGAGAGCTTCCACCCCCAGAAGCCCGCAGAGCCAGCCCAGTCCTCCCCATCGGGGGCTCGTACCCTATTCCTCCCTCACCTCCTTCCACTTACCCTTCCATAGCCCCCCTTCCTGATGTACAAAATAAAGAAAATGTGTGGTCAAAAATAGAATCTCTCTTTATTGACCAAAACTCGGGGAGGCTGGGAAAAGGAGGTGGGAGAGGGGAAGAGAGAGGCTGGGAGAGGGGAGGGCAACTAACATGATCAGAGGTTTGGAACAGGTCCCATATGAAGAGAGGCTAAAGAGACTGGGACTTTTCAGTTTAGAAAAGAGGAGACGGAGGGGGGACAGGATAGAGGTCTATAAAAGCACAAGTGGAGTGGAGAGGGTGCATACAGAAAAGTTCTTCATTAGTTCCCATAATAGAAGGACTAGAGGACACCAAAGGAAAGGAATGGGTAGCAGGCTTCAAACTAGTAACAGAAAGTTCTTCTTCACAAAGCAGAGTCAACCTGTGGAATTCCTTGCTGCAGGAGGCTGTGAAGGCTAGAACTAGAACAGAGTTTAAAGAGAAGTGAGATAAAGTGATGGAGGTTGGGTCCATGGAATGGTATTAGCCAGGTGGTAGGAGTGGTGTCCCTGCCCAAAGTTTGTGGAAGGCTGGAGAGGGATGGCACGAGACAAATGGCTTGGTCACTGTCTTCGGTCCATCCCCTCCAGGGTCCCTAGGGTTGGCCGCTGTCGGCAGACAGGCTACTGGGCTAGATGGACCTTTGGTCTGACCCAGTATGGCCATTGTAAGCTCAGGACTCAGGGTGGGGGTCTCAGTGGACCACCTTGATTTTCATGCACACCTGCTCCTGGGTGGCCAGGCTGGCAGCTCTCCTACCCTAGACGGCTACTTTCCTGTGCCTAGTGCGGAGGTCGTGGACAAGGTCCCCGATGTCCACACTAGACCAGGTGGGTGCCCGCCTCTTGCGGTCCCGGGCAAGCTCCCGGGAGCCGCCAGCCTTGTCCTGGGAAGAGGGAGAGGGCTGGGGGGCATCGGGTGGCTGGCTCAAGCCGTGCCAGGTGCAGGGTCTGCTAGCTGGGTGCTGGTAGGCTTGCACCTGGCATGGGCATCATAGCCAGCCCATGCCCCTTTAAGGGGTCCAGGGCCGGGAGGGGGCAATAGAGTTTCCCTGGTGTTGGCTGGGGAGGGCTAGCCTCCCACTAGTTCGAATTAAGGGGCCATACACCCCTTAATTCGAACTAGTAAGTTCGAACTAGGCTTAGTCCTCGTAGAATGAGGTTTACCTAGTTTGAACTAAGTGCTCTGCTAGTTCGAATTAAGTTCGAACTAGCGGAGCGCTAGTGTAGCGCCTATCAAAGTTAATTCGAACTAACGTCTGTTAGTTCGAATTAATTTTGTAGTGTAGACATACCCTTTGGGATTAATAACAAGAATTTTAATTATAAGCTGGGGACACATCAGTTGGAAGTGACAGTAGAGGAGAAGGACATAGGAGTCCTGGTTGACCACAGGATGACTGAGCTGCCAATGTGACATGGCCGTGAAAAAGGCTAATATGGTCTTGGGATGCATTAGGCGAGGTATTTCCAGTAGAGATAAGGAGGTGTTAGTGCCGTTATACAAGGCATTGGTGAGACCCCATTTGGAATACTGTGTGCAGTTCTGGTCTCCCATGTTTTAGAAGGATGAATTCAAACAGGAACAGGTACAAAGAAGGGCCACTAGGATGATTCGAGGAATGGAAAACCTGTCTTATGAAAGGAGACTCAGGGAGCTTGGCTTGTTTACCTGGGCCAAAAGAAGGTTGAGGGGAGACATGATTGCTCTCTTTAAATCAGAGAGTTGTTGTTAACGGTGCTAAATCCTGCTGGAAAGGGATAACAAGTGGAGTTCCGCAAGGGTCTGTTTTGGGACCTGTACTGTTCAATATCTTCATCAATGATGTAGATATTGGGATAGAGAGTACGCTTATTAAGTTTGCAGATGATACCAAACTGGGTGGGGTTGCAACTTCTTTGGAGGATAGGGACATAATTCAAAATGACCTTAGCAAGTTAGAGAAATGCTCAGAGGTAAACAGGATGAGGTTTAATAAAGAGAAATGCAAAGTGCTCCACTTAGGAAGGAACAATCAGTTCCATACATACAAGATGGGAAGCGACTGTCTAGGAAGGAGCATGGCGGAAAGGGATCTAGAGGTCATAGTGGACCACAAGTTGAATATGAATCAACAGTGTGATGCTGCTGCAAAAAAACCAAATATGATTCTAGGCTGTATCAACAGGTGTGTTGTAAGCAAATCTCGTGAAGTCATTCTGCCCCTCTACTCTGCACTAGTTAGGCCTCAGCTGGAGTACTGTGTCCAGTTCTGGGCGCCACATTTCAAGAAAGATGTGGAGAAATTAGAGAAGGGTCCAGAGAAGAGCAACAAGAATGATTAAAGGTCTAGAGAACATGACCTATGAAGCCAGGCTTCATGAACTGGGCTTGTTTAGTTTGGAAAAAAGAAAATTAAGGGGGGACATGATAGCGGTTTTCAAATATCTAAAAGGGTGTCACAAGGAGGAAGGAGAAAATTTGTTCCTCTTGGTTTCTGAGGACAGGACAAGGAGTAATGGGCTTAAAGTGCAGCAAGGGAGGTTTAGATTGGACATTAGGAAAAAATTCCTAACAGTCAGGGTGGTCAAATATTGGAATAAATTGCCAAGGGAGGTGGTGGAATCTCCCTCTCTGGAGATATTTAAGAACAGGTTAGATAGACATCTGTCAGGGATGGTGTAGACAGAGCTTGGTCCTGCCTTGAGGGCGGGGGGCTGGACTCGATGACCTCTCGAGGTCCCTTCCAGTCCTATGATTCTATGAAATATATTAGGGTACGTCTAGACTACCGCTTTTTGTCGACGGAAGTTTTGTCGACAGATACTGTCGACAAAACTTCCGTCGACAAAGAGCGTCCAGACACATTGAGTTCTGTCGACAAAGCAAGATGCTTTGTCGACAGAACTCCGTAGTCTGGACGCAATGTTACAGGCAATAACACCTTCTGTCGACAGAGTTCTGTCGACAGAAGGTGTTATGCTTCGTAAAATGAGGTATACCAGCGTCGACAAAACTGCTGAGTTCTGTCGACGTTATGTCGACAGAACTCAGCAGTTTTGTCGACGCTGGTATAGTTTTGTCGACAAAAGTCCACTTTTGTCGACAAAACTAGGTAGTCTAGACACACCCTTAGAGGGGTAAATACTAGGGAGGTGGAGGAATTATTTAAGCTCAATATCAATGTGGACATAAGAACAAATGGATATAAACTGGCTACCAGGAAGTTTAGACTCAAAATTAGATGGAGGTTTTTAACCATTAGAGGAGTGAAGTTCTGGAACAGCCTTCCAATGGAAGTAGTGGGGGCAAAAGACCTATCTGGCTTCAAGATTAAGCTAGATGGGTTTATGAAGAGGATGGTTTGATGGGATAACATGATCTTGGCAACTAATTGACCTTTCATTATCAGTGGTAAATAGGCCAATGGTGGTATAATAGGAGTTACTATAAAGAACTTTTCCTGGGTGTCTGGCTGATGAGTCTTGCCCACATTCTCAGGGTTTAGCTGATCTCCATATTTAGAGTTGGGAAGGAATTTTCCTCCAGGGTAGATTGGCAGAGGCCCTGGAGGTTTTTTGCCTTCCTCTATAGCATGGGGCACGGATCACTTGCTGGAGGATTCTCTGTATCTTGGGGTCTTTAAACCATCATTTGAAGACTTCAATATCTGAGATATAGGTGAGAGGATTATTCCAGGAGTAGGTGGGTGAGATTCTGTGGCCTGCATTGTGCAGGAGGTCAGACTAGACGATCATGGTGGTCCCTTCTGACCTTCAAGTTTATAAGTCTATGAGTAAGTCCGACACCAATTAAGTCATAATTTAGCTTGTGTTCTGATACTTCCAGTTCTTCCTGTTTATTTCCCATACTTCTTCTATAAACACCTACGATATTAAGCATATTTCCTTTGGCTGCTCTTATGATGATATTGTAATTTTTCATGTCTTCCCATTTCTCCCTCAATATTTAGCCTTCTGTTAAGATCACCTTTTTGGTGTTTACCTGTGAGCTTTTGTCACCTGTGGGCTCATGACACAAATATCCCTAATTTTCAGTTTCAGAATGGAAACCCATTCTGATCCCTGGCAGATGTTTTAGGAAATAAACAGGGAAACACTCCACGACATGGAAACGTAATGTGCTTTCTGTTACATTTTATGGTTCTCTCCTTTCTGATAGAGGAAGTTCAGCATTGCTTGGAGGAAGAAATACAATTAAATCCTTGTGCTAGTTCCCATTATGCATAAGATACATTCATTTTGGTGCAGATTACTTGCTGAACTTCCATTGATGCTATGAGGAGGAAAAGGAATTTCATGTGTTTTTTACACCAGTACCACAGTGTAGCTACAGAGTGAATAAAAATACTAATGCAAATGGCAAATACCCTATTAGAGCCCACTGATATGCTATTAAGGCCTGGGGCCATTTTTTCTTTAGATGAAATCTTAACAGGTCTCATTAAGTAATACTAGTGATGTCATACATTTATAGCACCTTTAATTTCAAAGTGCTTTACAAACTGCATCAGGAATCTCTTCATTCACCACCTAAAATAGTCACTTTAGGGAGCATAGCAGGTTGACTCTTTAAATCGTTCCTCGTGGAAATAGTCCCGTTGAAGTCAGTAATATTACTTATATGAATGAGGACTGAGTAAAGATTTATTGCATGTAGTCCGCACAGTACAGGAAGTGCAGGATAATACTCCATTCAACTGAAATTATGAGGGGAATGATACCTAAGCAGAATACCTACCCAAATTAAAATCTGTGCAAGATGTCAGGATTAGTACCTGATCTCTTGCTAAGAGCCATGGAACTGTCATTACCACAAGGGGACATGATTTCCTTTTTTACATCTTACCCTTAAAAGGCAGTACCTCCATCAGAGCATAGCCTACTTGGATGCCAGCCTGGTGCATTAGTATCTCAACTCATGCATGTTGATTCAGTGCTGTCATTTCCTGCACTACATTGAGTTTTCTGTTGGAGACACTTGGCTGAGAACTGCCCGGGTCTGACCCTCTACAGCTAGAAAAACCTCGTGAGTTCTGTGGCATCACTGACCAGACAAGATCAGCAGTTGTACCCAAAAAGTATTCCATTCCTGGGGACTGTGTGTCTTCGACTAGCTCCTTATTTTATGCAGACATTAATTCTTAACTAGTTTAATGGCCAACTTAGCTTTGTAGACATTTTGTTTAACTGTAGGAGTAGATTTCACCTGTCCTCCCACAGTATTGACCAGGAACTAAGGCTTGGCGGTTATCTATCAGTGGAAGGGCATTGGCCAAAGACTGAAAATATTTGAGGAGGAGAGATTCAAAGGGAAGAAATCTATTCTCTGTCTCCACCATCCAAAAAGAAGCTGTAGAGAGATCCAAAAGAAAGAAAAGAGGAAGACAGGAGAGAGAAAGCAGACCTACATCTACACTCTGTAAAGATTCAATTGCATAAATTATTCTTCATTGCCAACTCCTAAAAGCACTGTTGCCATGTTGCATTATGCCTGACTCATTCCGCTCCAGAGGTAGCTGCACTTAAATGGTGGATGATACAATTAGTGCAGACATTGGGGCAAATTCTGAACTGACCTGCATCTAGTGTGGCCCCAGGAAACAGGGATCACAGGACGAGGAGTAAATCAGAAAAGAATGGACCCCCCAGCCTGTGGAGCACCTTGCTGTAAAAGCTGCTACATAAACATGGACGTTACTCTTAGTGCTTGGCTCAGTGCACAACCTTTAGTGGCACAATTTGGAGTGGGGAGAAGAGATGTCTCAATGTGTCAGATCTCTGCAAGCTTGATCAAAAGCCTCATTGCAAGAAGCAGGCCTGTTTTCTTATTGTCTCAGACCCTTACTTAGAAAACTGGGTGAAGGGACGTGCCTGTGGCTGGAATGTCCATTGTTCCCATTTTCATCACTGGTGCAATGGGCTTTCAGTCAAGGAAAATTACAGTATTAAGTAGAGTTGTTGACTCGAGTCCCACAACTTGAACTCGAGTCCGACTTAAGTCGCCCAGGTGACTCGACTTGAGACTCGACTCGGGTTCATTGTTTGTGACTTGAGACTTGACTTGAGACTTGCTAATTTTGTTAAATCAACTTGGTGAAAAAATGGTCCGAAAATGCCAATATTGATGGCTTGTACAAAAGTAACTTGACATTTTTTAAATTAAGACTTGAGACTCGACTTGGGACTTGACTCAAAAGTGACTTTAGGGACTCAACTTGAACTGTAGTGACTTGAGACTCGACTTGGACTTGACAATGACGACTTGAAGACAACACTGGTATTAAGAAACACTTAGGGTACGTCTAGACTACAGGGTTTTGTCGACAGAAGTTTTGTCGACAGTATCTGTCGACAAAACTTCTGTCGACAAAGAGCGTCTAGACACATTCAGTTCTGTTGACAAAGCAAGCTACTTTGTCGACAAAACCCTGTAGTCTAGACACAACCCTATATGCAATAATACCTTCTGTAGACAGAACTCTGTCGACAGAAGGTGTTATGCCTCGTAAAATGAGGTTTTCCAGCGTCGACGTTATGTCGACAGAACTCAGCAGTAGTGTTGACAAAACTCTGTAGTCTAGACACACCCTTAGTGCTATCACAGCGAGGCCAAAATGGGGAATGGACATTGAGATTAGGGCTCGCCATTTAGATCTCCTGCAGTGAGGGAAGAGTTAGGATTTTGGAGTAAGTCTTTGGGCCAGATTCTAATACCCATAACTCATAGTCTGTAGCCCCACTGAAATCAAGCCAACAGGGTGGAACGCAGAAGCCCCACCCTGCAAATCTTCTAGTCTGTTCCCAACCTGTCACATGGTGTTTGGGTACTGACTGAGATCACAGACAGAGGTTGCTAAATAATAGCCTTCATTGCCATTGCTGGACTGTTCCCATCACTCAAAAACCTTCAAAATTAGTCAGGGGTCGGTGTATGGGGCGGCGTGGGGGAGGAGGAATTATTGAAAAACTATAGATATCATATATGATTGCTAGCAAACAAAGAAGCTTCTGACTTCCTCTGCTGTGCAAATGCTGAGACAGTTTTTTTTATTTTCCCTGTGCCTTCAAATCTGGTGATTAATATTACAATTATTTCCCACCAATGACAGTAGTGTATTATGAGTGAGCCTCATGTCAAAATAAATTGAGAGGTTATTTTCAGGTCATAGGCCTCTTCCCTTTCTATATAAATATCTTTTCACAGGGTGGAACTATTTGCAAAGCTGAGACGTTTCCAATGTTTGGGGTTTAAGGGCATGGACAGAGACAGATCAATTACAAGCACACAGAGGATTTACAAAATGGGTTCTCAGCCTGGATATCGTGGCTACCCCTAATGTGCCCTTCCAGTATTGCTAGATGGGAAGGGGATCCAAGGTAAGTAAGGAACTGGTTGAGAGCCACAATTTAAAACATAGCAGGGTGCAGGAGTGGGGTAATCCAACATAACCCTATGAAGTGTGAAGTTCCTAAAAGTAAGATTTCATGGAAAGGAGATGCATCTAATCTACTTTTAGCTTTAGTATGTTTCTGCTTCTTCCAGTGACCAGGGCTGTAAGGTAGAGATCATAGACTTGACCCTCCATGGGGCAGGGTATTGCATGTATCAGTGCAAGGTGAAATTTGATGAGCAGCAGGAACTTAATCCTATATTAATGAGATGTGCAGTTGCCAAGTTACTCCCATCTAGTAGCAGGAAGGTCAGGAAAGTAACATGTAGCTAAATCCCTCTTGCATGCCGAGGGCTGCATTTGAGTCCAGACATGCCTGTTCTTTTCACACACCCTACTGTTATTCTCTATGCACAAACTTATGAGTATGGGAGAGGGTCCATATAAAGCTTGAGACTCACTCCTGTGTAGAGTAGAGGATAATTCATAAGTTTCCACATGCACTTCCAGCTGTGCCTTCCACAGTAACTTGCAGAAACTAGGCGTACAAATTGAGCCACCTTTTTACCAAAGTGGTTTTAAGCCCCAAAATGGAGGGCTTTGGGGCAAAATTGGAACATTTTAAAAAAGCTTCAACTTTTGGCAAAAAGACATTGTTTTGATAAAGCTAAAATGTCCCGTTTCAACATTTTCAGAACTGAATGTTTCAATTTTTTGTTTCAAAATGACATTGAGGCAATTTGAATATAAAGTTGAAATTGGAGCAAACTGTTTCCATTTTATCAAAATGAAACAGTTCAGTTGACCCAAAATTATTTTAATTCTTTTTGTGGGAAACTTTCTTTGTTCTGTTGTGGAACAGAAAATGTTTTTAAATTACAGAAATTTCCCACAAAATGGAAAACCTGGTTCCTTGATAACTAATTAAAAGGAAGGCCTAAATATGTGACTGAAGCAGAATTCAGTCCTTTGAAAGGGTCCATCTTGAGTCAGGAAATCTTAAATAATATGCTGAAATACTGAACTTTTCCCTTTTGTACTTATATGGCCTCATAAAGTGGACCCTTCAAGGTGCCCCCTGGTGGCCACAGGGCAGCCATGAACACAGTCATTCACCTCAGTTTCCTTTCATGGATCCCCAAACAAACTCCACATTGGGTTGTTTTTTTCTGTCCCATCACAGCAACCCTGCTTGTGGGAATGATATAGTAACTTAAAGGTCATAACTAAACACAAGATTTCCCTTCAGCACAGCCCAAACTCCCCTGGTACAGTCCGGGTTCCTTAGAAAGCTTCTGCCAGCCTATCCTAGCTGGAGCCAGTTTCTGGGTCTTCACAGCAAGAACCTCACTAGTTTCACTACAGCCTCCTGAGCTTCCCCCTCACAGCAGCCACTTCCTGTTCTTTATAGGAAATAGCCTGATTCCCCTCAGGCGGGGTGCATTCCCCTCAAGCCACCGTGTTACAGATCCTCAGTGTCAGTGCTTGGACCTTGCAGTCTTGAAAGTATTTATCCTCTCAGTGTTCCTGTGAGGTGGCTGTTATCTCTTTTCAGAAAAAGGAGAGACTTGGTCACTTGCCCTGGTCACATAAGGAGTCTGTGGCAATGAAAGGAACCTGAACCTTAGCCTAGTGCCCTAACCACTGTGCAATGCTTCCTTTCAATCCCAAGGCTTCCCAGATGTCTGGGAGAGTCCTTCTCCTCTGTTTATCAGCTCAGTCTGTTTGCATTAATTCCTCTTGATGTCTATTCACGGAGACCTTTGAAGGAGCAAGACTTTAAAGTGGGCTGACGGGACGGCCAGGTCGTAGGAAGAGGTTGATCACTACACAGGCAGAATGCCTGTCAGTAGAAGACACCAAGCCAGGATGGGGGAGAGCTGCTACACTAGACTTGGCCACAAGGTGGTGCAACCAGTTGAGTCAACCCCTTCACACCTTCCCACATGCTTCAAGAATGATTGTAAACAATTCACACTCCTTCCTGTGGATCGAGTTCAGGGGACTGCTAAATAAAATGAAACTCATCAAGTGCTAGTCTGTGGCAAACCTTAATTATCTCATGTAGTTTAGGGCCTGATCCAGCTTCTCTTTGAATTCTCACTGATGTTATTGAGAGATGGTCGGGTCACTAGTTACTGCCTTTAGAGAGAAATGCTTGATTTGTTTTTTCCATAGCTTCTGGGCTACAGGATGCTTACGCTGGAAGCCTGGAGTTCAAAATAGTAATAGAGATGGGAAAGACCTATCGATCTTTGAGCGTTTTCCCCACACCCTGCCTCCTTGGCTAGTCTTATTCAGTATGTTTCCTGGCACTTTGTCTAGCATCATTTTAAACAGCTAAGTGATGGGATATGCATGACTTCCCTTGGAAGAATATTCCACTATCTAATAGAGCAGGCTCGGACATTTCCCCTCCATATTCAGCCTAAATTTTACTCTGGTTATTCTCATCTGAGTTTTCCCTGTTATGCCCCTGAGCTTGAGATGGGAGAAGTCAGGATCCAGAATCTAAACTATGGCTCATAAGTGTTCTCTTATGGAAAAAGCCTATAAAATGCAATGGGAGAAACCAACCCACTCATAGAGAAAGGTACTAGGGTTCTACAGAATGACTCTTTTAGGATCCATGCTCTGTTAAAGAAATTCTTTCTGTTGTGTATTTTTTATAACTATCTTTTGGAATTCTACTACTGGAATATAATTCTATAGGATGGTCCAAAAACTTGTAGAAAAGTCATCATGCTCCATGGAATTCTATAGGGCTTTTCCCCAGAGGTGGCTGCAACATGTGCATCAGCATATGGAGTTGCAGAACAAGCATGCTTGGGCAAAAGAGAAGAGAGGTCTGTAACTTGTTCACTTTGTCTTAATTTAAGAGGCAAGCTGCAAAACCTCATCCAAACGTGAATCAGAGTAGGATAGTACCAGAGGTGGCTAGACAGGGAAGTGCACTAGTGATGTAGTCTAAACACCAGATTTCTGGTGCCTCCGGGCAATTTTAGAATGGCATCAGGAACCTCTGGATGAATATTCTTCACAGCTTGAGGCATCAGCTTTCAGCTAAAGCAGAGGTTTGAGAACAGCCATCTGTGGAGGTGGCATCCGATTGCTATTTGCTTCTTTAATTGCTAAGAGCTCAGTTGCACCATTTTAGGCACAGCCTTGAGTAGGTAACAGCAGCCGGGTCAAAATATTTAACCTCCTTGCCTTGGTTTCCTCCTCCATCAGATGGAGGCAACAGTACCTCCCAGGGCCCTTGTGAGTACTAACTCAGTAGGGGAGCTCTCCTTTGCTCCCATTGAATCCAGTGATGGATCTCTCCTTGATACCAGTGGTGTTCAGAGAGAGCCCAGTGCTTAATGCTCTGGAGTGCGAAGGTGTCACATATTGGGGGTTCAGTTCAGGCTAGTAAGGGGTTGTCACTATCTGCCTTGTAAACCTGGGAGCTTTAAATGCTCTGCTGCTTTGTGTCACGACTCTGACACCAGCAGACAAGCATGCAATTCCCTGAGTGTCCAGGTGTTGTATTCTGCCCACAGCAGCCTGCCTACAACACAACAGTCCCATTGTGGCCTCCACTGGCCTTGGTTACTACCCCACGTGCACCCTCAGTCCCAAATGTCCTGAACACCATCTGCCCTGTAACATCCATCCCGCTGCTGGAACATTCAGGGGAATAATAAGGTCTGTTGCTCCTTTTAAAGAGATAAGAGCGCAGCAGCTGGTTACTTTAACTGGAGTTAACAATCTCTTCCATTCCAAACCAGTGCAGGGTTAGTTCAGATTAAAAGTAAAACAAATGTATTAACAAAGAGGTTAATACAATACACTTTCTAATGGCTACGACTTTGCTCAATAAGATACAGCCTTGGTTCAAGAGAAATTTCTTACCAAACACTTTTTTCCAACCATGGCTGAATTTCTCTCAGCCAGGACCTTCCGCAGAAGTACAAGATTCTAGTTTTCCTTGTCTTCCTTTGGGAAAAGATTTTTCCTAATCAGATTTCTCACCTATATGCAGTTCCAGAGAATTCAACCTCCTTGGTTGAAGGATCTCTTTTTTTGAGCTTGCAAGAGCTCTGTATCTCTCCAGTGATGGAGGCCAAGGTAGCTTCTTCTCTCTTCCCTTGCAGCTTCCCCATCTCACTGTTTCCCCCCCCTCCCCAAACTCAGAGTGGCCTCATGCTGCTCTTCACATCTGGTGGTTGTACTTCCCAGCTCCTTGCTGATGTCTAAGTAAATAAGGCCTCCATTGTTTTTGGTCACACTTTAGTATAATTTCATTGGCAACAGATAGGTAGCTGCTCTCCCTCCTGTCTAGGTGAGTACTTGTTTCTCCCTTCATTTGGTCACAGACTTTAAACCATAATAGCAGTGAGTTTTCATAACTCCTGATGTAGAGCTAATACTTACATTCACAATGATATTTATTACCCAAGTATCATTAGCTTTCATAACAGACGCTCTTTGGTGCTCTGTTATAATGCAGCAATATTGTACAGTCAGTTGATTAAATTATGTATCATTTGAGATTCAGACTCCCTGTCTTTATAGCCCAGTAAGCCATTGAAATCTCTTCTCAGATGAAGATGCTTTTCTCCTGGGAAGAGATGTCATGTGTTCTGGTGAAGATTCATGCTGGGTTCCTCCCCTACTGATGATGATTGAGTCATTACCTCCTCCCCTTGTTAGCTGGATGGCTTTGTTTTACCTTTTATGTAAATGAACCTTCATTGTCTCAATGTGATGACCAGGTTGGTCAGGCATGCAAACACATTCCCTTGTGTAGGGGCAGATTGGCTTTATGCATTGCTTGCCAAGCACATAATTCTATCATATACACAACTCCTTGTCTGAACCTTGTGCATATATCACACAAGAATATTCGTGATCAATGACATATATTACAGGGTGTGTATATATAATGACAACAGTGTGTTAGTATAGTAAGTATGTCAGGCCTGACAAGAGTTGCTGACACAGACTAGTAAACCACAAATGGGCTTCTGTGTTGAGAAAGTGTGATTTATTTCCCCCTTCCCAAGAGTTCTTCATGTTGTGCTACCTCTGCTTCCACTCAGCTGAATGAGAGTTTTGTCAGTGACTTCAGTGGGAGCAGAGCTAGCCCAATGTTGGGGGCCTTTGAAAATTCTGCCTGGTAAATGTTAATGGAATGCTAGCTTACTGCGAGTGAGAATACTGAAAGCAGGTGCCAAGAAGATATCGAGCCAGGTCTGCTCAAATGACGTCAGTCTCACATGGGCTTTATAAAAAAAAAGGTCTACGTTCAAATAAATAAGGCAAAACTGAAACAAAGGCCAAGGATACGTGAGTTGGGCGTTTCTCTTCACCTCGCATTTTTGGCTGACTTGCTTTTATTTTTCCAGCCGACTCCTGAGCATTTATGTACTCTCCAGCTAGATTTAACAAGCACAAAATCAGGACTTTTAAAAACCCAGTTGCTTATCACACGTATCTGCTTCTAAAGAGGCTTTCATGACTAGAAGTTATGCAAAAGTGTGGCTGCTTTTCAAAGAAGACTTAAGGCTAAGTTCTTTCACTTTCCCAGTTCACTCAATAAGGCCTTAATTCTGCACACTCTTAAGCATGTGCTTAACTTGCTCATCATGTAAATATTCACATTGACTTCTCGTTTGCTTAAGGTTAAGTACATGCCAAAGAGTTTGGGGGAATCTGGATCTAACTTTCCAAACTTCTGATTTAGCAAGGCACTTAAGCATGTGCTTAACTTTTTAAGTGGAAGAATACACCACTGATGTCAGCGAAGCAACTCGTGCTTAAATTTAAGCACGTGCTTAGCTGTATTTAAAGGCTAACTGTGGAGGACAGAATTTTCTATATAAAATGACTGTATAATTGTGACCTTTTGAGCATTCTCCTAATTTATACTTTCCAGATATAGCAATACAGTATTTGTCCTGAATGAGTGCTAGCTTGTTTAGCTGAAAAAAATCACTTGTGTCTATTTTGAGTGCTTGTGATTCTTTTTTTCTTTATACAGTGCAGATGGTGTGTGCCATTTAACAGTACGACTCAGGAAAGTGCCACCAAACATTTGCTTGGTTATTCCTACATGTTGGCACAGCAGAACTTTCAGAAGCTTGCCCGTATGTGGGGAAACAAGCTTTCTGTTTCTCGTCCGCAGGGACTGTACACTGTAAACAGTCTCACTTTTTTTTTTTTTTTTTTTTTTAAAGTGACTTGCCTTTCTGGGCTGCTGGATGTATCCAGGACTTGATCCAAAGCTCGTTCATGTCAGTGGTGAAACTCCCAACCTGTGCCTACACAAACCTATGGATCAAGCCTCTTAACACAGGTGGAGAGATCTGCACTAGAAAAATAGCTTCTGAAGCTTAGGGAAGGGGGTGGGTTTCAGAGCCTGAACTCCCGAATGAGCTGCATGTTCAAAGGGCCATCTCTCTGCACAGCGATTTTTGGCATGCTAGCCTGAGCCCCACTAGCTTGAATCTGACCTGAACTTGACGGTCTGCTTCCCTCCCTACAAAGTGCTGTGTAGATAAAACTGACTTTAGTGGGCTTTGGATCAGGTCCATATTTAATGAAATGCTCTGTAATCCTTGGGGATAAATTGTACTATGTAGGATACTTACAAATAACTAATATTTGTAACTAATATTAATATTCTGTTAATGCAGAATAGTATTTAGCCCATAATAAATCATATCTTGTATTCCTAAAGCGCCATTTATCCTGACATGTCCCAAAGCACTTCATAAATTGCATCCATGCAAATCACCCTTTCAATTTCCAGCTGTTGAGCTTAGTCCTATAATAGTATTTTCGTTGGGTGTCTTTTTGTAGCTCCTAAGAGCCCTAGTTTGGAGTAGGAGAGCTTGCACTCTAAGTACAATTGCTGGGGCCAATACATACGTAACCCAGTGGTTAGTACGTGCTGTATGACAGGGGCATGGCTCTTCAGCTCAAGCAGTAGCAGCTCATACTTCTAACTCTAGAAGCTCACAGTTCAGTCTCTGGTGAACCACATGCTCATCTCCTCCCACTGTCTCCTCCATGGTTGGTGCAAACCCCCAGCAATGGCCTTTGCTCAGAGGACCTACCACCCAGCAGCTGAGGCGGTGAAGTAGCAACTAGTGCCCTTGGCATGACTCGTGTCCATGTTTAAGCCTGTAGAACTGGTCAGTAACATGTTCCCTGGCTTCTTCCTTTCCCTGCCCTAGCCCATGCTGCTTCCTTCTCGCCTGCAGAGGGGATGACTGGAGAGGAACACTGCACCATACTGTGACATTTCCATTTATTAACACTGGGCCAGATTCTCTCCCCCTGTTCCGGTCTTCACTGCCCAGCTTTTTTTCAGTCTGTGCAGCTGCCATAAAAAAGCTGAACCAGCCCAAAAGAGATGGTACATGAGGAACAGGAAAGGATTTGCCAGGATCAGGTGCGCCCCACTATTGCTCAAAGGCTGTCGTGTCCCTTGGATACCGTGTTAAGTGGTACAAGCAAGAGCAGCCCCTGTGCTCCTCTAAGACATGCTGGGCTTGGAACATCTTGAGAATCAGCATCCATGACCTGTTCCCTGATTGCCCTCCCTTGCACTATGCTGCTTAGAGCACAGGAAGGAATCTGGGCCACCGAGTCTCATTCTGACATCACAAACCGAGTCCTGTAGGAGCAGAGTGAGGGGACAATTTAGCCCATGGTTTCTTCAGCTGGGCAAAAAGCTGTTTGGAACTAAAATCTTCAGCAATGCACAAGAATCCCCTTCGACTGTATTGTCCGTGCAACTCTGGCTCACTGAGCAACCCAGCAACACCCAGAGCAAAGCGAGAATGAGGCAGGGTATAAAAATGCTGTTCAGGTTCAGCTATAAATTAGCCTCTGCATTCTGCCTTTCAGCCTGGAGTGATTTCCAGATTCATAATGTACCTCGCCAGGAAGCGTGGAGCCCAGAGGTGTTTTAACCTTCATTTTGGAATGACCAATCTGGCAGCTTCAGTCGCTCTCAAGTGGCAACCTTAGGCTCCTGTAGAGATAACGGCTCAGGTAATCACACAGGTCCGAAACTGTGCGCCACCTTATGTCATCAGGGCAATTTGAAAATCAATTTGATGTCTGTCAGGGAGGCGGCAGGGCTCCCACAGGACCAGAGTGACATGCTGGGTCCACTCATTAGAATTCAGGGGGCAGCATTTTGTGCAAGCCAGAGGCTGGTGCAGTGTCTTTCTGGGAAAGTCATAAAAATAAAGCATTACAATCATCTCCCCTAATTAAAGGCAACAGTAACAGGGACCGCAGCCCCAGCCTGTTACACAGCTGGATTCTGGTAAAGAGAAGTGCTAGCCACAGAAGTGCTGTGATGAGCAAATAAGATAAGCAGATGCTGCTGCCCCCTCATTTCTAACACTGGCGTGGGGAGGGGGGCTCTTTGAACAGTGGTTTAGTCAAGCACTTAGAAGATTTGAGGTCAAAGTCTGACATGGCTAGTGATGAATTTGAAGGCAATGGAGGAAGAGCAGCAAACGTTATGAGTAGGCTGCATGGTTTGACTCATGAGGAAAGATTAAAAAGGGTAAATGCCTCTGTTGTGGATAAGTGACAGTAACAGGGGCGTAATTGCAGACTATGGATACTGGAGGTATAAGAACCAAAGATAAAGAGAGGTTGATTAGAGTGGGGGAGAGGAGAAATATGAGGAGTAAGGGGATGAATTTAAGCAAAAGAAAGTACAAGCTCAGCTTCTGAATGGAGATCAGTGGTTTGTACTCATTAGGCCACTTCTACATCACTAGCTCTCACGTCCTCCCCATTTATCACCCTCTGTTTTCAGTATACCAATTACCTAAGAAAGGACTGTATTTTCTTCTCATGGATACTGGGCAATTACAGAATAACTCCATTAATTGCGAAGAAATTGTAGTGTAACTGACATCAGAATTGGATTCCCCCAGGACCAAATCTTTTGGAAAAAACAGGCCTGTCTTTTGTAACACTTAGGCTACGTCTACACTGGCACCCTTTTCCGGAAATGCTTAAAACGGAACAGTTTTCCGTTATAAGTATTTCCGGAAAAAGCGCGTCTACATTGGCAGGATGCTTTTCTAGAAAAGCACTTTTTCCAGAAAAGCGTCCATGGCCAATCTAGACGCGCTTTTCCGCAAAAAAGCCCCGATCATCATTTTCGCAATCAGGGCTTTTTTGCGGAAAACACTATTGTGCTGTCTACACTGGCCCTTTTCCGGAACGGGAGCAGCATAGTTTTCCCAGAAAAGCACTGATGATTTTACAGTAGATCGTCAGTGCTTTTCCGGAAATTCAAGGGGCCAGTGTAGATAGCTGGCAAGTTATTCTGGAAAAACGGCTGATTTTCCGGAATAAGTGGCCAGTGTAGACACAGCCTTATTGTAAAGGAGGGTGTGAAACATATGTTCCATATATTCATATTCAGGATAGTCAAATCTCAGTCAGTACATTTCTAGTCTTGTGGGTTGGAAGAGTTAACCTTACAAATGTGAGTGCTGTTGATGCAGTGTCATCTTCCTGAGTCTGCAGGCAGCCTGAGATGATATGGAAAGTGTGAACTCACCTGCCCCCTCTTGGTCTTATTGGGATGCCAGTGCTTTAACTCCCTTTTATATCATTAACTCTTTCCACACTAGTATTTGTAGCAGGGGAAAGAGTGGCTGAATTTTTTATAGCTCTATTAATTTTGCATGGCTCACTCTCAGGGGGTACGTCTAGACTACAGGACAAAGTTGAGTTAAGATATGCAACTTCCGCTATGTTGATTGTGTAGCTGAAGTTGAAGTAGCTTAAATTGGCTTTTGGCACTGTCTACACTGTAGAAAGTTGAAGAGAGAACACTCTTCCTTCGACTGCCCTTACTCCTGTAAAAGCAGAGTTATGGGCATCGATTGGAGTGCCCTCTCACTTCAAATTAGCGTGTCTTCACTAGACCACTAATTCGAACCCTGGAAGATCGTCAGCAGCAGCTTCGATCTTCCTCTGTAGTGTAGATGTACCCTGAGTTCTCAGCATGAGACAGAGGCATCTGATTTTGAGAGCTGCTTGCCAGTTGCAGCTCATGGTGATTTCAGATAGAGTAGGGGGTAATCAGTACCCCTGGAAATCAGCTCCTTAAAAGTGTTTCCATATCACACACAGCATATGTTACATCAACCTAGGGCAGGTTACGCAAAGGTTTTTTGCACTGGTTTAAACTGAATACTTAAAATAGTCTAAGCCACATCTAAACTAGGTTAGCATAATCCAGTAATTTCCTGAATTCAACTAACCAAGTATAAGTACTGCATTTTTAGGAGTTTGAAATCAATATAAAATTGATTTAGTTGCACTAGTGCAAATTTTCTAATAAAGCCCTGAGACCACCTTGCACACATGTTCCAAAATGAAACTTACACAGCATTACACATTGCTCCTGGATATGACCCGTTTGACCCAACACTGAAATTAGATCCTCACTTTTATGAAAAATAAAATAAAAGGAGCTGCGCTGTTTCCTGCTGCACTTTCATTTTCTTCTTGGTGCTGTCGAAGCAATGTTTGCTAGGGCCCCTGCCCACTTTTATTTCAGTTCATAACGTGTAATTGTGTTCAGGGCCAAATATAGGGAATGGAATTCTAGGGTGGGCTCTCTGCCTGTCACACAACAAAGCCTCAGAAAGGGTGTTGCCTCCTTTCAACATCCTCCTCCATAACCACTTGATCTGGTTGCGTGGTAACCCAGTGATCGTGCACAATTTACCTTCCCCACCCTCCTCCCTTTCAACCCCCAGTCACCGCAACTGGCCTGATTTAGCCGCTGAGGCTCTCTGGTTAATGTCAGATCAGCAAATGATGTTTGTTGCGTTCTGTGTTTCCTGGTCGAGTTTGGGGGGGAGGAGGGGCAAAAGGAAAAAGTGTTCAGAAATATGGAACAATCTACTTGCTTCATGATTGCACTCACTTCTCTGCTGATGTGTAGCGGTATGTGGGACTAGAGAAGAGACCGTGCTAATGTTCTGCAAGTTCAGAATGCAGGGAACGCCTTTGGAAAGGCAAGCAGTGAGTTAGGAGTTTAATAACTGCTGTGTTGACACAGAAAGTCATTCTCTCTGCAGAAGCAAACTGACTCTGAGGCAGAATGCATGTGGCAATGCTATTCCGTTCTCATTTCTAAAGTGCCCTTTACCATAGTTTGTAAGGACCTGATCCTGTACATATGCATGCTACTAATCTTATCTCTGTAGCCATCCTGTGGTTTTTGAGGGAGTAAAGTTACTCATGTGCATGTTGACACTCACTCAGGGCCCAGTGCTATGTAACTACACTCACAGGCGTACCCACAGCTATGTATGTACTCAACAGCTCAGCTAGGAGAATAATCCTATACACGTGCCCAAGTAATTCTGGGATTTGGGGCTGGCATTTCAAAGGGCCTGAGCATGTTAAGTGCCCAACTCCCACTGAAAGCCAATGAGAATTGGGCACCTAATCCTTTCCTAGATCCCTTTGAAAATCCCTGTCTTGATAGCGAAAGCTGCTCCAACAACTTATTGTAGGTGTAAGGAAGAAAGCTGGGTTTCATTCATGTACCAGAGCAGAGAGGCACTAACTCCATGGGTGCTCCAGGCCTCAAGTACCCACAAAGAAAGGGGGGCTGCTGAGCACCCACACAGCTGGATGAATCTTTTGTGGATTCTGGCACCCCCCATTTCGCTCTGTCTTGAGGCTCCACCCCTGCTTGGCCTCTTCCCATTGAGGCCGTGCCCCTACTCAGTCTCTGTTCCACAAGGTCCCACCCTTTGCTCATCCAGGAGAGGAAGGGTGGAGAGGAGCATGCACCAGTAAAAACAAAAAGCAGCTCCTGTGCCAGAGGACGCGGTTCTGGAAATTGTGTGGATAACAAGTGTACAGCGTGCAAAATAGAGCCGGGATCTACCATCTCAGAGCAGGGAATGAGCAATCCGGGTTCCATTCCAGGCCATGCCACGCATTTGCTCTGTGATCTCTTGACCATTAACTGAATTTCTCTGCACCTCAGTTTTCCCCTTTGGAAAAATGGGAATAATAATACCCACGGCACAGGGCTGTAACAGGCCGTGGCTCATTACTGTTTGTAAAGGTGCCGGAGGGAATAAATAGATAGTTCATTATTAATGATTAGATGATATTACTGTTTATTGGTGTTAAGATTTGCCGGGAGCAAAATTTTTCCCCCAGCGTGTTGTGTTACTCATAGTGATTGCCGATGGGAATTGTTTGAATAACAAGAGCAGACAAGGAGCCTGCAAAGTGTTTAAAGCCGGGGGGGAAATAAGACAAAATTGTACCAAACCTGGCAAAGCAGCGTTAATGACATTCTACAGCAGGCAGTGGTAGGACACCTCGACAGTCAGCAATATGAACGTGGGCGCTTAAGACAGCAGTGTCCTTCTGTGGGGGGGGCAACTGGAAGTCTTGAGGTAGGGGCACTATCCAAGTTTGAAGCTTCAAATGTGTTGGTAGGTGTGGGAGAGGGGGAGGGAGGGAAGAGATTCCTCATAGGCTTGTGATGTTGCTGTGATAACCACAACTTTCCACTGTCAAGCAGAGTGACCAGCAAGTCTGTCGGCTACTCAAAGGAAACCTATATCTAGGGCTGCACGGAGAGTGTGAGAGCCCCCAGCCTCCTTTAATGGAGGTTAGCTCACTGGCCCTGCCCCCCTCATGCACTGAAGGGCTCCCCCCACACAGCGGCAGGAGGAGCCCTGGCTGAACCACCCTGACCCCCCAGGCCACTGGCTGCCCTGAACACCAGCCCATCCCCTGGTCCATGGCCCGGCCTAAGTCCTGCTGTGACCCCTAGGCTGCCAGCCCAACCTGAGCCCCAACCAGCGTCAGGGAAGACAGGGAGCAAGGCCAGACCCTCAGAGCAGAGTGTGGGCGGGGCCTAACCCTGGATTTGGGGAGGCTGAGTCTCACCTGGCCTATTCTACCCACCACCCATGCTAGGAGTGGTGAGACTCTCCACTTGGAAACATATTCTCGGGAGAGCTGCTGCTCCAGTTGGGAAACCTCTGTGCCTCGTGTGTGCCGTGGGGCGTCGTTACACATGCTGGTGAGAGAACTGTGCGATGGATACCGTGCTATCTGCAGTAGTGCCCTTCTGCCCCATGGCTTGGGGCCCCTATTCCTCCATCTGTTTATCCTCACATTTCTGAGGTGCCTGAAATGTTAGCCTCCTGGCTGCTGCTCAACTGGCCTCATTTTTCCTGTGCCTTTTCTGGCTGCTTGGCCTTCTTTCTCCTGCATAGAGGCTGACTGTTCGCCATTTCTTAGTGCTGTCCCCTTGCATCCTCTGAGGTTCCTACTTATTCCCTGCTTCTGTTTGCCCACCTACCTGGCCAACCCCAGCGCTCCCTGAGTTCTGCAAGTAGCAGAGGTACTCTACCTCTGGGCTTGGAGGAAGCTTGCCGTTTTTCATTGTAGTTTTTTTCAGTCTGTTACAGACCAAGGACTCGAGCTGCAAAATTCAGATTCAGGTTTCAAAAGCCTCAAAGTTCCAGGGTATGTGGATCTAGGGTTTTGGTTCAGGCCTAGATTCAAGTACACAATGACACTTGATGTTCCTTCCCTGGACCTCAGTAGGAAGCAAAGCCTCAGAACTAGAACTATGCAAAATGTCTGCCTTACAGGCCGGGAACCCACAGAAGTCATGGGGCTCTGGGTTTGCTGGCAAGTCATTCAGATCAGCTTTGTAGGACAGTGCAGGATCTCTACCTGAACAGCGAGGGGTTCTGAAATCTGGGTCTGTCTATGGTTTCCTGTTTAGATTCAAAACCAGGTGAACTGTTCTAGTTTAATTAATTTTGCTTTGAGTTTTCAGATTCCATCAAACAAGACTCAGAGATAAATTTGAGGGATGAAGAGGTGCATGCGTGGACACTAGCCCCCATGGATGGAACCTGAGTTGGGCATAGCCTATCCCCTTAGGAGGTAGAACTGCTGTGATTTGCACAGCTGTGCTCAGAATCCCTCAATGAGTGACAGCAGGATCCCCTCCTCTCTATGCCCCAAACCCCCAAATCAGCATGAGTCAGACCCCACTCCCTCCTATGGTCAGATGCCTTTCTGATTAAGGGGATCCTTGTTGCACAAAGGTGCTGTATATTCTGATAAAGATGCTATGTATTCTGCTACTCCTCTTTATTCCCTTACGTTCCAAAGGCTACATGACTGGCAATTCCATAAAACTCCATTGGAATCCTTCAGCTGATCTTTGGGAGTTCTAACTGGCTGACCAGTAATCCCCTAACCTGGAGCCAAACACACCCATCCAATGATCTGTCCCCAAACCTAGCTGTTACGTGGAGGCAGTTGAAAATGTTCAGCTAGAATTTCCCCTAGCTTGGCTCTGCTTCTTGGTTTTTGTGCTAGAAGCCTTTTGTGGAAGAGTTCTTGCACAAAAACTTCTTGTGCAAAAGTGCATCCAGACCTCAAAGCTCATTGCAAAAGTGATGTGCTTTTGCACAAGAGAACATCCACACTGCATGGACACTCTTGCACAAGAAAGCTCTGATGGCCATTCGCAGAATGGCCATCAGAACACCTGTGCTTTTTTCAATAGGAGTTTCTTCCGCAAAAACCCCTCCGGAGAGTCCACACCTGCCTTTTTCCACAAGAGCTGTAGCGTAAAAAGGAGTTATTCCTCGTGGGGAGAGGAATAACTCTACTGGCAAAAGCCCTCTGTTTTGCCAATTTTCTTGTGCAAAAATGCGCTTGAGGTGTGGACGCTCTGCCGGTTTTTGCACCAAAACCTTGTAGTGGAGACAGAGCCAGAAACTCCACCCTCTTGTGTCCATCAGAGCCACTCTGCAGAATGAATCATGGATGTGGAAGTCACTGCTTCTCCTTCGCATTGTGGTGAGCATGCTCCGTCCCAGGGCCTGTCTATTGGGTGTTTTTGACATTTGCCTCTCCCTACAGGAGCATATTGGTGGTGCCGGGGCAGTCTCTTGCACAGCAGTGGGGAGGTGTAATTCACAGATCTGGATAGACAGAGATGTGCTAATTCTGCTTGAATGAGCACCTAACAGTAGTAGTGTGACTGTTATAGCACAGGCCGCTGCTCAGGTCAGCCACCTAGTATATTCTTTCCCATCCCTTGTCTACGTACTTGGGGACTAGCCCAAACTGCCACCTGTGGTGCTGTGGCACTAACTTGAGCCGAGCTTGTGTGTGTGTGTGTCCATCTCCCCCGCTGGAAATCACATCCCTTAGTTCCTGTGCAGATGGTTTCCGCTTGATAATTGAGGTTTAGGATTCCTAGTCTCAGACTTTTCTCCCATCTTCAAGTCCAGCTCACCAGCTGGCACTACTTGCCCTATGCTCTGGTTTTTAATGTCTCCTGTGAGGTGTAGTTGGTGTGGGTACTCAGTACCTCCTGTCTCCTATTCTGCATAGTAAACTGGATGCCATGCCGGTAGGGGAAGCTGAACACAAGCTTCCCCTAATAAAAATATCAAGTCCTAAAGAGTCTCTTTGCTGATACCCAGTGTTCAGGGCTGGAATAGATCCCTTCACTTTCAGACCGGGGGGGTTGTTGATTAAGTTGGTTCCCCAACTGCCAATTAGTGGGATTTTCAGACACACTCAGCACTGCCTTAGCTAATACAGAAACAGAGGGAGTCCTAAAAAACGTGGAACCCTATGATGACATTTTAAAACCATCCCTTTCTGGAATAGAATCAACTTACACAGGGCTGAATACAAGGCACTTGTCACCATTGAGTAAGGAGGGTAAGATCTCTGGGAAGGCTGATCAATTAGGGTTGTCCCCTCTCTTCTCCATTTCCCCCTCAGCAAAGGCTTTGTCCCATTGGACCTACACCTAGGTGTGGGGGGAGGACAGTGAGTGAAGACAAAGGTTAGTTGGGTTCAGAGATTCTTACCACTCTGAGCCATGTGGCGATGCTACAGCTCCCACTCTCCACCAGCACTCATGGAGCTAGAATACTGCCCAGTTATGGATCTTGTTTCCATCAGAAGAGGTGCAACTGCAGGGCCTTGTTGGCCAGTTGCTGCCATCTTTGGGCCACTGCAGAGAAAACCAAGGAGAGGGGAGACTGAAAGGAAAAGGAAACCCAGAGGACATTTTAATAAAACAATTGGCCATAGAGTTTCTATTGCCAGGAATAAATCAGCAGTAGGTAGTTCAGAGGGAGGCAAAGTCTCACCTGGCAGGTGAACCTTAGGCTGCCCGGCCTCAGTAAGTGCATTGCTTGTCAGTGAAAACAGAAACACCAAAAATTGACTGGCAGGGAATGACAGTAAAAAAATGCACATGTCACAAAAAAGGGCTAGATCAGCTGGAAATTTAGCGTTGTCTTTCCTTCTCAAGAGCCTCTGGGTTACAGGAGCACTTCTATTAGAGCAGTAGTTCTCAGTAGTTCTCAACATTTTTGTTTTGTTTTGGTTTTTTTGTTTTTTCACGGATCACTTCGAAATTGCTGAGGGTCTTGGTGGACAACTTAATATCTTTCCAAATGTTGTTTGTACCATTCGCTAACTATGGTAAAGTGCTTTGAATCAAAGTGCTATATAAAATAATAATTAACTGAATAATAATTAACTATCCCTCTTGCATGCATATTATCGGCACACATAGCTCAGCTTTAAGGTGCTAAACCAGTGGCCAAGTTTCCTGTGGTCCCATAAAGCTGTTTACAGCCTCCAGTCCTGGCTTTGTGTTCTGTGCTGTTAGTTTGCTCTCATTTACCCCTAAAGGTCTTCTAAGAGTCCAGTAAGCAGTGACAGTGTTGGTACCGTAATTTAGTGAATATAACCCGCGGGTTATATTCGTTTTTACAAACCCCGCACCCCAACTACAGGGTATACTTGAGTGCCGGGTATACAACACTTTTTTTTTTACACACCAGCTCACCGCCCGGTTCCTGTGCAGCCTCCAGCCTCCAAGCAATGAGCGCTCCCCCTCCTGGTTCCTGCACAGCCTCCAGCCTCCGGGCAGGGAAGTGCTCACCACCCGATTCCTCCGCAGCCATAGGAAGGGGCAGGGGGAGCGCTCATCCGGCTGTGCAGGAACCAGGCAGTGAGTGCTCCCCTGCCTGGAGGCTGACGGCTGCACAGGAACCGGGTAGTGAGTGGCTGGCTAATTTCCCCCCTCCTTCCCCCCTACACCATAAATATACCCCTGGCATCCCACGGGTTATACTCGTGTGCAGGGTATACAAGATTTTTTTAACTCAAAGCAAAAACCGTGGGGTATATTCGGGTGCGGGGAATATTCGCTAAAAGACGGTAATGCTGCTAGACATTTCTCTGGTTTGACACTGGTCAGCTCCTGAGGGTGCTGGACCAGAGAGGTTCAACCTGTAGTTTGTTATGGATATTTTAAATGAGTGTTTACCCAGGCTGTTCAAATGCAACACAGCCCTGTAGAAACAGGCAAAGTTCTCTTGTTTTCACATTGTGCATGTCCCCATCTCAAAAACTCACAGTGGATTCTTGAGAATTTCAGTAGGAATCTGCAGACGCTACTTGAAAAGTTTAAAGAATGTCAAAGTGAATGATCACTGTGCCATGGGTTTTTGAACCATCCTATTCTTTTTCTCTCTCAAATTCTATAAGAAGATTAAAAACACCTAGGCCGTGTCCACACTCAGTACCCTTTTTTCGAAAGAACTTCTCCTGCATCCAGACTCAAGCCGCGTTCTTTCGAAATTATTTCGAAAGAACGCGGCTTTTCTTTCAATGGCGGTAAACCTCGTTTCACGAGGAAGAACGCCTTCCTTCGAAAGTTCCTCTTTCGAAGGAAGGCGTTCTTCAATGTAAAGAGGCCGTCTTCGAAAGAGAGCATCCAGACTCGCTGGGTGCTCTCTTTCGAAAAAGCGGATTTCCTCTATCGAAAGATCCGCCTGCAGTCTAGACACAGCCCTAGAGAGTGGTGCCATCTTCTATGAAGTTCTATATTTTCACATAAAGTTTTCACTTACAGATGGTATCACTGAGAACCCGATTGTGTGGCTGCCTCTACAGTGGCAGAATTGACTCACCACCAGAGCACAGCTAAACGCCAAAGTGTTAAAAATACCTGTGTACTATCTACACCACAGTTGCCCTGGTAGCCACCACTAGCGCAGCTGCATAAGTGGTGAATTACCCGAGGTAGATTCAGACTTCTCATATCTATAAACTGTAATACAATCTACAGCCCGTGGCATATTGCATGTGTTATTGACTTGCAATACAATAGGAGATGGTCTAGTGGTGAGGGCATTGAATTAGGATTCTGGACCCGTCCCTGTAGTGTGACCTCACTCAAGTCAATTCACCTCTTTGTGGCTCTCTTTTTTCTCTATCCTTTGTCCACTAGACTGTAAGCTATTTGGGACAGGGCTTGTCTCTCACTATGTGCACATGAATGGCCCAGCCCGGCGGTCTCTGATTTCCATTGAGCCTCTAGGTGTTGCTATAACCCAGACAATAAATAACAAAATTAAGTCAGAATATCTCTGATTTTGAAGATTTAAGATGACCCCTAGGTATTGTCTGAATATTTAGGGGCACAATTTAAGTGGGATACTGCTTTCCCCCCTCCAGCTAGATTTAAATGAGACCACTTCCAGAGCATTGATAGCTCAGGATTGTAGGGGACCTGTGCTGATTATTTTAAAAGTTTGTAGGACTCTCCGATCCATCCTATTCCTTCCAGCTCCTAAATTGCTGCTAAAAAGGCAGAACTGGCCAAACAGCAGTAGCTTTCTATATTTTGATCTTGTAGTTTTGATGTGATTTCATAGAAAATAAATGCTGTGTCCTTAAGGATTGGTCGGCAGCTAAGTATAAGGGTATGTAACTCCACCCTGCAGTTTTGTTAGAACTGAGGCTTTTTTGGGGAGGAGGCGGGAGTGGTGGATTGCCTCCCTCCCCTTCATCTCAACCATGAAATAACCAAAGTTTTAAAATAATGGTCTTTTATCATGCAGGCAGAGTTATTCTACCTACTTGTCACCCACAGAAAGCTAAAAGAGCAGGACCTAGCGGAAATCAAATCTCACCTTCATCTGTGTATTGTGCTCCCTTATCTGTCCCTTATGCAGCTATTGTTATAAAAGAGTTTACCAGAATATGTTGCTGTACTTAAAAACATCTCTCAGAATATTACAGACTGTTATCACTCAACTGTGCTGACGATAGGTAAAGCAGGTATATCGGTTCTCGGCTTGCCGGTGAATTATCTCTGAGCAGCTAGCTCTACGGTAGAGACAGACACTTTAAACTAGAATTGTGTATATTGGTAAAAGGTGTGGAGCTGGTGTCAGTGTATTTTCAAACAGTGTGCTTAATGGTTTAGTCAATTCAATCATCTATCGTTTTGTTATTGAAAGAGCTATTAATTCCCCCTTCTGTTCCATTCTTCTTCAGTAAGAATCTGTTTGCCGATTTATCAGCTGTCTTTTAAAAGTCTCAGAGGTGTAGCCTCAATGCATCTAATGAAGTGGGTTCCAGACCATGAAAGCTTATGCCCAAATAAATCTGTTATAGTCTTTATTGTGCCATAGGACTCCTTCCTGTTTTATTTTTTAAAGTGATGTTTGCTCTGATGTTCACTCACCTGCTTTTTAATTTTGCTCATTTTGTACAGAGTGGATTTCTCTTGATTAAACAAAAAGGTACTGCGGGACTAGAGACTAGAAAGGGCAACCTCCTGCCATTTCCCCTCTCCCCCCACCCCCCAGTACTATTTTGGTAACAGCAAATTATGCATTCTACAAATTACCCATTGGTAATTTTGTATCTTATGTATCTGTCTGTTACCATATAACAGTGTTCTGCCTTCAGATGGCCACTAATATATTTAAACTTACACTTCACAGATTGTTAGGCATCTTATTAGAAAGGACTTGGGGCTTAGGTTGGTTCTTGAATAGCTGGCAACTTAGAGAGAGAGAAAAATGGGGGGGGGCTATCTATTTCGTCTGTAAAGAAACTTCTTCTACTAGACTAGAAAAACAGGTTAAAACTGAGTATCTACAGACTATCTACAGACAGTGAGGCATTTCATCTGAATACCTTGATATACACATTAAATTACATTTGAGAATTTACTGCACTAAAATTCTAATTGACTCTAGCATTTTAATGCTTAAGAGGTTTTCAGCCAAAAGTAATAAAAAGTAATAATTTTCATTTTTTTATTTTGGTTTCAGAAGCTAGAAAAACCCAAGATACATTATTTCACTTGCATGCATGCTCTCACTCACACACATGCAGTAACATAACAGATCCATTTCAGTAAATTTTCGAAGTTGTAATATCTAGATGACTTCAAATAGCAAATGTCTAAATTGGGCTTCAAAGAACATAGGAATTGCCCTTCCTCTCTCCTCCCTCCCCCTCCAACCTTTCTCAGTACAATACAGACTGGAAGCTCATCTCCACCCCACCTGTACCCCACCAGTCCATTTAGCTTGGTTCTCTATTTCCCACGATCCATCACCACATGATCAGTGGTCATCCAGATTGGTACCTTGCCCTCATCTCTCTCTCCTGTCAGACCAATGGTCCATCTAGGCTGATACCCTGTCTTCAACAGAGACAAGTACAAGATGCTTTAGACAAACATACGCCTAGGTTTTGTTGTGAGACATGAGGCTGAATGTTAAGGCCTACGTTTTCCAGAAAGACTACTCATCTTAGGTGCTTCCATTTCTGGGTGTTAAACTTGTGACCTGATTTCCAGAGTCACCAAGCAGCTCCCATCAAGTTCACATAGAGCTGTGGCTATTCAGCACTGTTGAGAATCAGGCCCAACCTGTGTCAAGTGTCAAACTCAAAAATGGAGACTCTGGGAATGAAATTGTAGCCTTATATTAAAGCTGGGTGGGGAAAAAATGAAATTTCAAAAGATCTTCCTTTGCCAAATTGGGACAAAGGAAAATTTCAAGAATTTTCAAACTCTGAATCTGAAGAAAAAATCAGTTCTGGTCGAACAGAATGTTTTGTTTTGACTTTGACCCTTTTTATTTATTTTTTTATAGTAAATGAAAAATTTGGAAGTGAAAAAACAGAACTTTTCATTTAAAAATGTGACATTTCATTGATAACTTCAAAACAATTGTATTCCATTTTTTTTTTCACCTTTTCCTGAAAAAAAATTGGTTTCAAAGAATCAACATTGTTTCTGATGGAAAAAAAATAGTAAGTTGAATAACTCTGTTCCCGCTGCACTGTAAATGGCGTCATATACCTCTGGACTTAGCTTACTCCTTACCATATATCTTTGCTTTTATAAACAACAAGGGGGTAGGTAGAACTATGGTAATATGGTTACTAAATCCTGAGCCAAGTGACCATGCTCTTCAGAGCCAGACTTCCACTCCTATGAACTTCATTTAATTGATTTAAATTTATATTGATGCAGATAAAAGATTCTCCCAGTTTCTAGGCACTTCTCCTAGTTTCTAGGCACTCTTGCCATCAGAAGATGATACAGTCATCACTTCAGATTCAAGCTGTTTGGACTATGGAAATGGGATGTCTCTTGAAACCATCCTGAGAGGTGTTACAAGCATACCAGCTATGAGTCTCCAGAACAGATGTCGTCTTGTTCCACTTTCACACCACCTGTGGTTTCCTTTCCAGCTTCCCCCGATCCACCTTCACAGACCACATCACATTTTTAAAAGGAAAACCACATACGCTTTGCAGGCACAAGAGAGAACAGGAGAGAAGGGGTTGTTTTTTCCCCTGTCATTTTCGTTCACATTATAGGCACCTTTTGCCTTGGTGTTTCTATGTTCAAGAAAATGTCTCGTTGTTGTTTCCCTAGTGCTCTCCCCCTCATCATGTCTGGGCTTTTTACTTTCCCTCATCTTCTCTCTTTTAGCAGTTATCTGTGCTTACCAGAGAGGTCAGCCATTTTACTAACTGTTTTGGGAGAAACCAATACTGTGGTCTCGTGCCATGCTGAGCACCCACATGGTGATCTAGGCATGGCTCTGCATTTACAAACTGTATTAAGGCTGAATTCAAAGGCAAGGAGAATCCTAGGTCCCTACCTTTTGTTCAATAAAATCAATGATCCTTCAGTCATCAGGACTTGCTCAGAAGATGTTATTTACATGGCTTCTTCTGATTTTAAAACTCATGTGCTCACAAGATTATTGGCTATGGGATTGGTCTGTGGGATTTGGATACTAAATCCAAAAACAATCCCCAAAATTATAACAGTGCTTGGAGAAAGCACTTACCTATTTTTTGTGTCTTTCTTACTGGTTCCCGCAGAGTTTGGCAATCTCTTTAGAGTGCTGTTATTTCTTCCAGTGGTTAACATAAATGCTCTGAAAATGGTTAATGGCTGCTGTGCTTCACAAGGATTTTGAAGCATTTGGAGACCCTCCAGGTGGTCTCTCTATCACACCCATCACCATAACATCCTCATCCATTTTTTATTATGACGAACATTTCTATTGCGGCAGCACCTAGAGGACAAAACGTCATCTGCACAGGGCCCCATTGTGGTAGTCATTTCCTGCCCCCAAAGGTCTTACAGGCTAGAAGAAAAGATGTAACAGGTAGATTTGAGACAAGCATGTTGTGGATGGGGGGTATATAGGTTGGTGACGCTCAGGTATTACTCTTATTCCATTTAGAAACGTGAATTTTTTTTTACATGTCTGATGCATCTTTTCAATACTCACGAATAAACTACAGCTAGATCCTGCAGGGCAGACCAGACCCAGTGTTAGCAAATCTAGCCTCAGGGACTCTCTCCTGCTCAGGGGAGTCAGTGGTGGAGCTGAGCTGGTGCAGTGGCTCCTAAGCCCCCCTTATTCCTGTGGCAGTGGTGTTTTTGCTCAGGGTCTGGCAAGGGAATCCTTGGCTGCTGCAATGGCCTCTTGAGACTCATGAAATTGAAAGCAACTCTCAGGCATGTGCTGGAGAACCAGCCCAGTGACCAATAGGCCTGGGATTAGAAAGGTCCAGAGGAGATATAAACTCACTGTGGTGGGAGGAATCTTGCCTCCTAGCAGATGGGCATGGTGCTACTGATCTCACAAAGTGGGTTTCCGATGGCTCCACCCTTCAGCCACAGGTTCAAGTCCCATGGATAGAGGGAAGAGAACACCAGCTCACTCGCAGCTGCTCCTGACACGTAGGCTGGCAGGATCTACTCAGAACAGCCTTTTCAAGACCACATCGAGCAAAGTCCTGGGGGCAACGGTCCCATGCCTGAGTGTGGCAAACAGGGATGCTATATTCAGCAGCTAAGGAGATGGCGTGGCACATACTAGGCACTGTGATAGACCTACCACTAAGGCTGCGTAAGGGCCTGCTTTGCCATGGGAGCCACAGCAAAGAGACAGAATTCTCCATTGCCGTGTGTTGGTTTGGCAAGGGTAGATCCATCGGAGCTGCGCTTGTGGTAGCCAGCCAGCCAAGAAATGAAAGCCTGGAGGAGGGGCTGCCACATCAAACGACCCAAGGCAATTTGGGGCTTGCATCAGGAATCTGCAGCCTGTTGGAGAAAATGTTGGCGGGGACTCTGCAAGGATTCCTGGGGCCAGAGTATCAGCTGGTATAAAGTGGGCTAGTTCTGTGACAGTAGTGGAAGGACGCTGCTTGACACCAGACCGGGATCCGGCCCGCACCGGGGTTGATATTTAGAATTTATCACTCTGTCCATCATTGTCAGAAAACAATGAAGAGCGGAATCAGCTTCTACCAGGCTTCTACCAGGCTGGTCGGGTTGGTTGGCACAGGGAAATCTAAACCAGGTTTCCTAGTGCATGGAGTGCATGCAGACAGCCATACCACGGCTGAGGGTGGCTGTGTGTTTGCCCCACCCGTGCCCTGCCGGTGGAGGTGACTTCCATACAATCCAAGCAGCTGCATGAGGGGAATGTGCTACTACATGAGGGCAGTGAATCACACCCAGTATTCCTCTTAAAATCAGGAATAAGGGATCTTCCGGAAAAGGATTTAAAAGCCCCGAGCCGGAAAAAAGTGGCAGCCATGTTCATGCAAATACCGCGGGGGGGTATTTAAATCCCCCACGGCATTTGCAATTCCGACTTGTCTCATTAGCATCCCTTTTCCAGAAAAGGGTGCCAATGTAGACGCAGCCTAGGTGTGTGGGTTATATGCGCACGCACGTGTGCCTTGGGCTGGGAGGATGTGCCTGTGCGAGTGAGAATGTGTGACTGGGAATGGCAGAACTCATTTAGAAACTCAAGTAAGCCCCACTGTTCCCTGGTGACTCAGAATGAAATTAACTTGGCTCTGTCCTGCCCATTGTTCCTAGCCATCATGTTAAGTGCTGTGAAGCCCCTTATATCGGCTTCTGTCTGTTCCCAATTAATAATCCCAGGAGCATGAGCTGGTTCAATTGTACAGCGTTTGCTCTAACAGCTATCAGCATTCACTGAGCTGTGGAGCAGCCACTTTGCAGAACAATAGGACAATCAGCACCGCTGCAGTCTCAAGTGCTCATATCCTGGCCTTGAAGTGGCAGAAGAAGAATTAACAGGGATAATAGTTTGACCGGTTAGGTTAATTGATTCCAGGAGAAAGCCTTGATGTAAGATCAGGGCTACAGGGGTGGGAACCAGGGAAACAGAGATGACCCCAGCTTGCAGAATTGGGATGTAGATTTTAATTGCCTCGGAGTAGGGGCCTATTCACAGCAGGGGTTTTGGTTGCACGCATTATTCTGGAGACGGGGAGCAGCAGAGACAGTCAGAGCCAGACGTGGGTTTGAATTCTGTGCCCTATCAAAGTCTGGGAGGGTATGTCTACACTACCGCCCTAGTTCAAACTAGTGGGGTAATGTAGGCATACCACACTTGCAAATGAAGCCCGGGATTTGAATTTGCCGGGCTTCATTTGCATAAGCCGGCCGGCGCCATTTTTAAATGCCGGCTCGTTCGAACCCCGTGCCGCGCGGCTACATGCGGCACGGGCTAGATAGTTCGAACTAGCAAGCCATTCCGCACTATCTGTACGCCTCGTGGAACGTTCCACGAGGCGTACAGATAGTGCGGAATGGCTTGCTAGTTCGAACTATCTGTACGCCTCGTGGAACGTGGAACGAGGCGTACAGATAGTGCGGAATGGCTTGCTAGTTCGAACTATCTGTACGCCTCGTGGAACGTGGAACGAGGCGTACAGATAGTGCGGAATGGCTTGCTAGTTCGAACTATCTAGCCCGTGCCGCATGTAGCCGCGCGGCACGGGGTTCGAACGAGCCGGCGTTTAAAAATGGCGCCGGCCGGCTTATGCAAATGAAGCCCGGGAAATTCAAATCCCAGGCTTCATTTGCAAGTGCGGTATGCCTACATTACCACCCTAGTTCGAACTAGCGGGGTAGTGTAGACATACCCGGAGAGTTTGGCTGCCAGGGCACATCTCCAGAGCAGTGGTTCTCTAGCTGTGGATCAGGACCCAACATGGGTCGCAGCTCCATTTTAATGGGGTAGCCAGGGCTGGCTTAGAGGCCCACAGCCAAAGACAATACTCCAGCCCCTCTGCCTTCAGCAGAAGCCTGAGGGTTTCAGCTCCGTGTGTTGGGACTCGGGTTCCTCACGCAGCCTTTGTGCTGGGTCGATGAGCCAGCACCAATCCAGTGCGGAACGCTGATTGGTGAGAGCACGGCCAGGTTCATGGCAGCAGGGTGTGAATCATGAGGTAGCTTGACTGTCAGGGGTGTAGGCCCTAGAATATGACTTTGAACAAAGGCCAGTCATTATGAGTCAGATTGTTGCTAGTCCGTGTAGGGGAGCACATCTGGGGGGAGCCTTCCTCCTTCTTCATAGTCTTTGCGAGAGCCATCCTCACGCTCGGCCATTGGAGATGCAAGGGGGCTGCTCTTTTCATGAGTCAGTTGGGGATGGGTCTATTCCCTCTGCATCTTGGGACAACTGGAGAGCAATTCACATGTAATAAGGATGAAGTTTCAATGAGCAATGTCCTGGGGGATTCCCAGGGCTAGAAGTCAGTGTGTGTCTGGAAAACAACTTTTTCCAGTCAGATAACACTCCTCTGTGTAGCCCTGAGATACAACCCTTTTTCCTGGTGTAGGAGGGACTATTACCCATCCTGTACCTCTGGCCAGTTGTGAGGGACCATAGATCTCAACCATGGGCCCACACATCAAGCAATCGCCTCCAACTAGTGCAAAGATGGGCAATAATTTTAGACTGGCGGCTACTTCACTAATTTTTGAAGTGGCCCCGGGCTGCCCTGGAAGGGGTGGGGCCTCTGGTGGAAGGGGTGGGGTCAGGATACTTCCTATTCCCCCTCCCACAGACCCTGATTGGCCTGGCGGTGGGGGAGCAGGTGAAGTCTCTGCCCCTGCCCCTGCCCCTGCCCTCCCACACCTAGGGAGAACTGCCAGCTGTCAACTGGGGGTGGGGGCAGGAGGAGACTTCGTGAGCTGCCCCCACCCCCAGTCCAATCAGAGCCTGGGGGAAGGAGAAGCACACAAAGTGTCTCGCTCCCTACTTCCGCCTGCAAGGGGCATGCGGCCCTTGCAGGGTGGGGGCAGGGAGCAAGAGACTTTGCACGCTTTTCCCTCCCCCCACGCCCTGATTGGCCTGGGAGCAGGGGAGAGGCAGGGCATCCATGAGTCAGATACACCCACTTGGTGGTCCAGATCCAGCCCACGGGGGGCTCTTAGCCCACCCCTGACCTAGTGGCTCACCCATACAACTGGAGAAGAGGGCTAGCCAAGCTTTAGCTCAGAAAGAGCCCTGTCCACAAAGCTCCTGATTGGGGGAGCTATCCCCACCGATTGGCTGGGATGTACTACTTAACCAGTAAGAGGTACAGGAGCTACTATGGACCCTACCCTCTTGCCAGACTCCAGAGCCCTCCTTTCTTTCTAATCCCAGACCCCTGTCTACCCTGGCTCCTGCTTTGTAGCCTCACTTCAGATCCCTGCTTTTACGCCCTGACTCTGGCTCTGACCTATAGCTTGGCACCTGCCTCTTGACGCCTGCTCCTGACTCTAACCATTAGGCATAGATGTCCATGCCCCCGAGTCCCCGCACCGGGTTAGTTTTGTGGGAAAACAATTTGTGGCTGAAAAGAAGCTATTTATTTATAAGTGTAATACATAATATTGAGCCTAACAATGGCTTTGAAGTGGCCATTCTGGTTTCTTAGTCTCCTTTCCACCGTGTTGCCCTCCCCTGTTCTGTGATGACAGCATGGGCTTAGCTCTTCTGAGAGTTCATCCTTTGGGCTACTAGGCCAGTCCCCACTTAATTTAATTAAGACTCTGCCCCAGGCCCCAGTGACACCATTGATCAAATATAAGGTCCTTTGCTCTTCCTCCTCTGGTCCCAATTCCAGCCTCAGATGTGTTTCCCCTTCCCTCTGCTCTTCCAATCCTCTTAATGAAACTGCATGACACTTACAAGTCCCTGTGGTGCTTATGTTACTTGCTTCAGCCTTTCCCTATCAATCCTCTACTCCGCCCTGTTTTCTGAGTCACATGCCATTCTGCCTTCAAAGTTCCCATTGTCTGTTGGCTGGCTGGAGCCAAGAGCATCCAGAAGCTACCCAAATGATGCTGTACTGTGTGTGGTGGCAGTCTCTGCAGTTTATTAAAACTCTGAAGCTTTTGTGATTCGGGTCAAAATGGGGAAGGAAAATTCGATTTACTTGAATGGAAAAGCAGAAGGTGTCGTACCACGAAGGCTTGAAGCTGCTGGCTTCTGCCTGTGGAAAAGTAAGTGTTAGAGGCTACGTCTAGACTGCAAGCCTCTTTTGAAAGAGGCTTTTTCGAAAGATACTTTTGAAAAAGCCTCTTTCAAAAAAGAGCGTCTAGACTACAAATGGTGCTTTCGACAAAGCAAGCCACTTTTTCGAAAGAGAGCACTCAGGCAGTCTGGATGAAGTGTGGGATAATTTAAACAGGAATCATCCAGCAGGGTATGTCTACACTAGCCTCCTCGTTCGAACTAGGGAGGCTAATGAGGGCGACCGAAATTGCAAATGAAGCGTGGGATTTAAATATCCCGCGCTTCATTAGCATGTTCCCGGGTGATCGCCATTTTGGAAATTGACTAGCCCGGAAGAACTGCCCGTGTCTACACGCAGCAGTGAAACAGGAGTTCACAGTAAGCCCTTAACTCGAATTAGCTGTTACTCCTCCTGTAATGAGGTTTACCAGCTAATTCGAGTTAAGTGGTTACTTCGAACTCCCATTTCACTGCCATGTGTAGACGTGGGCAGTTACTCCGGGCTAGTTAATTTCCCAAATGGCGACCGCCCGGGAACATGCTAATGAAGCGCGGGATATTTAAATCCCATGCTTCATTTGCAATTTCGGTCGCCCTCATTAGCCTCCCTAGTTCGAACGAGGGGGCTAGTGTAGACATACCCTGCTGGATGATTCCTGTTTAATGCTCCAGAAGAAGGTGAAGAAACCCACCTGAGATTTGCACCAAAGGGCACAGTCCTTCTTGCCACAGCTCTGTGGGCACAGATTGCCCCGTAGCCTGGAGAGGACATTCTGCTGTCCAGGAATCATGGTAAGATAGACCATGGCGCTCTGCTTTGCTCGAACACGACGGGGTCCAGGGTGGTCAGCGAGGCTGCAGCTGCACCGATCCCAGGCCAAACCTTTCTCTGTGCAGGCACTCCACAGCAGTGGCTGGTACAGAGTAGTCTTCAAGGGAAAATATGAGCTGTCTTCCCCATAGTCTGTGTCCTCAGGCTCAAAGCAGGGAGCAGGACTGAGCCCAATGAATGGGAAATTCCTTCACCCTCCCCCCATTTGATTCATCCTGTGCATGTGAGCCGGTATCACAATGGTTAAGTATTTAGCTCTGTTGTTATCCTAAGAGAATAAAGTTTCTCTCTCCTATGTGTTTATTGTGCTTGTTAGAAAATCATCGCCTCTTAAGTATCCTTTAGTGCTCTTGCCAAGATGCCGGCTAAAGTGTAAAAACATCCCGAGAAGTCAGCCCATTGCTATGGGAACTATTGGTTAACATTGTAAAGTACATACTGAACAAAGAGTAACAGCTTTTATTTATTGGCAGTTCTCTTTTAAAATAGATTCAGGTTTTAATTTTAACTTCCCATTATTCATTTAGAAGCTGGTTTCTTCGGACCACAGGACAGACTATAGCAAATTGGACTAGATCAGGAGTGTGAAACTTAAGACCTGGGGGCTTGCCTGGATCCGGCCCCCGAGGCTCGGGGCTCCCACCTCAGCATTGGTGAGCCCACACAGTCCAGAATAATGTGTCTGCTAGTGACCCCATACTGGATGCTGCAGAGGAAGGTGCAAGAAACCCCATAAGAGAGAGCTGTGTAATTACCAAAGCGGAAGTTTTCTTCTTATCCCCATAATTTGCTGGTTGGTTATGTCCTGAAGCTCATATTCTATTTTTTAAAAAATTCTGTCCAATGTAGCTATTAGAGATGTCCAGGGAACCAAACTATACTTCTGCAGAAAATGTCAAGGTTTTGGAACAGTTTTCATTGTGAAAGGGAATAACCCCCCCAAAACTCCTTATTTTCCATGGTAGTGATATTCTGCAGTGTTTTATTTTGGAAATGCCAAAACATGCCCACAAGTATGAAATATGATCTGGTGTTTCCCAGAATGAAATGTGCTCCTCAGGATCCTGGAAGCTCTGGAATCCACTGCTCCAGAGGAAACCCAAGTCTGAATTCTATCAGGAATGTTGTGGAAAACTACACGTTTCCATTAATGTTTCAATTTTGAGGAATCATTTTCTGAGGGAGAAATGTGTAATCAGAAACTTTCCTACTAGCTGCAATGCCTATGAATATTCTCATGTAATACTATAATATTCTCCTGAGCCATGCTTGTTATGAAAACTTCTAAGCTCTTAGCTTCAACATCTTGTGGCAGTGAGTTTCACTGGTTATTAATATGCATTGTGGTTTTTTTTAAGTATTTCCTTTTATCAGGTTTCGCTTTGTTGCCTTTTAGTTCCACAGGATAGTCTCTTTGTTCTTGTCCTTAGAATTGCCTGATTTACCTTTTCTAGACTGCTAATTATTTTAGATACCCTCTCATTTGTCACCTGTCTAAACTAAACTGTCTCTTCCTGACCCTGCCCATTTTTCTTACTCTCTCATGAACTCCTCTATATCTACTGTATCTTTTTTTGAGAAGGGGCCACCAGGATTGTATGCTCAGTTCCAGGTGCAGCTGTGGCATTGATGTATATAAGGACACTAGCAGTGTTTTCTGTCTCATTCCCTAATTATTTGCTCTTTTGACTGCATTGAGCTGGGAGTTTTAACTGTACTGTCTGCTGTGGTATTTTTTTTCTTTTTTCTGAGTGGTTGCAGATAATTTAGAAAGCAGCAGTGTGTAGGCGGGGTTCAAAGGATCCGTTCCCCTGGGAATTGCCTGGCCTTGGTCAACATTAAATTTAATCGGCCATCATGCTGCCTAGTTGCTTAGCATTGCTGGGTCCCTCTGGAGCTGTTCGCAGCTTTCCCTAACCTTGAAGACTGGAACATTATTAAACACTGCTAGGCACCAGTTTCAGTTAAGGATAGAAGAAGAAAGATAGCATGCAAAGGATCTGTTTGTTTAAACTGCTTTTCTTTAGGGGGAATGGTCACCTTGTCGGCACCCAGAAATAAGTCTTGGCCAAATCACTGCATCCCCTAGAAAAGTCCATGGGGTGGGATCAGAGGGAGGAAGAATCTTCAAAGTGCTCTTCATTGCTAGGTCGTTCTATCTAGGGGTGAGGTTTGCCCCCTGTGGAATAAGGTTCATGCCCCACAACCTACAACAACCTGTGAATCTCAAGAGATCTGTCTGGCTCTTCTGTGTCTCTCACGGGCACCAGGATCCCCTATCCACTGTTGGCCTTCCTGGCAGCATGACTCCACTGGAGTTGTGCTATCAGGGAATGTCCCACTACTCTGAGACAACAGGTCCAGTGGATTCACGCTACACATGGGCAGAGCTGGTCTTAGAGGCGGGCAATCCGTGTGGTCACCTGGAGCCACCATTTTCAAGGGGCTGCTGACAGAGCCCGAGGGAAGCCCGTTCGGGACATGTGGCAGTTAAAGGGGCTGCAATCGCATTTTGGCTCCTTTTTTGCTTGACAAATTTTGACCGGCAGTCGCTTGGGGCTGCCAGTTGGTTTGGACTGGCCCTGACCATGGGACGTGGGTGGGATAAAATGATTCAGCCGTGTAGCGGGAGTCACTTAAAAGCTAATAGAGTCTCCAGCAGTATCAGCTGTCTCTCCTGGAATCCCTGTGAGGTTGGCTGGGATCAAAGTGGGTCCCACTAGCTCCATTCCCTTTTCCCTTCCCCCATGTGAGTTTCAGCCCAGGCAGCTCTTGTTCATGGGAAGGGTGATGTGGTGGAGCTGGCTAAGATCCCCCCAATGCACTGCACTCTCTGTTCAGAAACAGGATGATCACTGTGTGAAATTTCTCCTTTGCGCGTGGATCATGGGGATGTTGTCTAGGCCATTATAAATAATTAATACGACTATGAGGAATGTAGATTGGATCAGAAAGGCAACAATTTGCCCTCTTGGTAACTAAGAAATAAATGTTTCCTTGCCCATTTCATCATTTCCTGTTTGACAAGAGTTCCCTTCCTTATGTTTCCTTTGGGACACAAAACAAGTCCCTCATTCACTTGCTTATGTGTCAAATAGGACATGGGCAAAGAGGTCAGTGTGAAAAGGTTGGGAGATAATTTGTGCTTCCTTTGATGGCTGGGGTACTAGGTCCATGGAAGTGTACACAAAATAGGTCCTACAAAAAGAGTGACTGGGTTTTTTTCTCTCTCTCTGAAAGAATAAATAAATATTTAGGGCAAAGTTTTTGAAAGTAACTAGTGATTTTTGGGTGGCCAGCTAGAAGGGCCCTGATTTTTCAGAGGACAGGTTTTTAAGCCCACTCTGGAAACCAGGCCCTTTTCAGGTCCTTGGGTAGATGTTCCCAAAACTGAGGCACCTAGAATCACTAGTCCCTTTTGAAAATCTTAGATGCTGGAGTAGTAACATGGTTATCAAGACGTTAACTCAGTATAATGGGTTGGAGCTATGGCCCACTTTTCCCTTTGGGTATGTCTACACTGTAAGCATTCGAACTTGCAAATGAAGCCCGGGATATTGAAATTCCAGGCTTTATTTGCATGTTCCTGGGCGCCGCCATTTTTAAATGCCCCATAGTTCGAACTACCTGCCCAGGGCTACACGCGGCATGGACTAGGTAGTTCCAATTAAAGCTCCTAATTCGAACTACCATTATTCCTCCTGCAAGGTAACGGTAAACAAAATGTCTTGTGGGGCCACACATATAACCCTGATGGGCCATTTGCAGCCCATGGGCTGCAGGTTGCCCATGACTGGTTTAACCTTCACTTCAGTTGTGAGCTCTTTGGGGCAGGGACTGCCTCTGTGTTCTGTGTCTGTACAGGACCTGGCACACACGAGTCCTGGTCCAAGACTGGCAGTCCTAGGTGCTCTTGCAATACAAATAATGAATCTCACTAATTAATAATGCTGTTGATTTCAAGGGGGGAGGCGCAGCACCATCAATACTAAGAGCTTTGGATAAATCCTGTTCTGTGTCTCTCTTTAAAATTTGTGAAATATAAAATGCCTGGTAGTCACCTTGTATGACCCTGGTGTCACCAGCTCTTCTGGTATTGTCATGAGTCTTGAAAGATTTGGTTTTTTTCTTAAAGTCCCAATTCTTGGAGTCATGTGCAAACCCAAATCTTGGCCTCTTTTATTTATTTTTTATTTATTTATTTTTACTTTCTTTATTTTATTGATTGATTTATTTTATTTCTACTTTCTAGCCCTCAAACTTGTTGTTGAAAAATTGGAAGTTGGATACCTCTCCTGACACGCACCGTACCGTTATGAACTGCTGATGGTATTTAAGCCAATCTCATGATTTTTTGGAGGAAAGGAGATTTTTGAACACTTGTGGGTTGGCCTGGACATACCACAACTCAGCCCATTGATTCCTACCCCTTTCCTCAGCTCAGCTTGACATTTTGAGCCTTGTTTTGGCCTTATGGCTGACAAGCAGCTCAAGTCAGTGCAGGGAGATCATTCACCCTTCAGTTTTCTACCTAGGCAGGGCAGATGGATTGTTTTTCTGCAATGACATTTTTATATTGAGAAATTGAATGTTTCCTTCAGGTGCCTGGGTTGGGGAGCCCTGAAAAGCAGAGCGTGTGATGGTTCTAATTACAGTCGTGGAGAGGCTAAGTGCTGCAGACAGTCAGGAATTTCTACCTTTTCAGATATACTTGAAAAGAAATAGCCTTCTTCATGCATTCAAAGCAGAAGCCCCGCCAGCCAGACGCTCTTTAGATCTCTGCTTAAGTTAATACTTCATCTTTGAAAATGTCCAGAATTCAGCAAATTAGCCAGAATGTCTTAAATTGGGGGTCCAACAAATTGTGGGTGTGCCCCTGCTGTGCTTGCCAATTCCCCTTTCCTAGGCTGGATGTATGCAAACTAGCGCTAACACTATCAGTGGCATGCATAATAGTAGGAATCATATACACTTTATAGCAGTGTGCAGAGGCTCCAATAGGGTCTCATAATGAGGAAGGATGGGCTTGTGGGTAAACCAAGGGGTTGGGACTCAAGCTATTTGGGTTCAGTTCCCTGTTCTGTCACAGACTCGCTGGGTACATCTACACATCCAGAAGTAAAAAGCCCTCTGGCAGTGAGTCTCAGAGCCCCATCAGTAGATTTGGGCATCTGTTGTGTAGACAGAGCTAGGGGAGGAGGATGGAATTCAGATCCCAAGGTGCAATCCAAGTCGAAACAGCTAAATCAGGGGTGAGCAAGAGAGCTTCTGCAGGCCAGATCTGGGCCACCAAGAGGGTTGATCTGGCCCGCAGACACCCTGCTGCTCCCCTGCCCCCAGGCCAATGAAGGCCTCCACCGCCGCCAGGGTCACGTGGAACTTAGAGTGAACCGCTAATGCACACTCCTTGCAGGGCAGGAGCTGGGACCAAGAGACTTCGTACGCTCTCCCACCCCCTGGCCCTGATTCACCTGATTCAAAGTCTTCTCCTGCCTCCAGGGGGTAGGTTCCTAGAAGGAATGGCTGGGAGTTCTCTCTAGGAGGGGGCAAGGCGCTCCCTCACCCCCAGGCCAATCAGGGTCTGTGGGCAGGAGAGCACGGATGTGTCCTGGCTCCGCCACTTCCAAGGCTACTGCACACACGGTAGATATATCTGCAGATGGTGCACATGCGATGGTAATCTGGCCCCATTAAGCTATATTGTGTGATAATCTCATTTCTTAGGGCATGTCCACACAGCAGAGCTAAAGCCGAAATAGGCTGCATAACTTCAGCTACGTCAATTGTGTAGCTTAGATAAAAATAGCTTATTTTGGCTTTTGGCACTGTCTACACAGCAGGAAGTCCGAGGAACAGCACTCTTCCTCTGACTTCCTTTACTCCTCTACTCCTTGTACAATGAGGGTTACAGGAGTCGGAGTCAGAAATCTTCTAGACAGGTATTTCCCTACACCCTCATACCCCCATGAATTTCCTCAACACTCCCCCCCCCCTTTTGTGAAGTAGTTACATGCCAATTTAGTGATTGTTTGGAAATTTGAATTGAAATTGAAACATTAATACACATTTTAAAAGCATCTACAGTGTATGATAAGATATAGAAAAAAGTATACTAGGTTTGAAAAGTATGAGCACAGACTAGCTTCCTTATACAGCTGTTGTTTTTTATGACAATGTCAGTGCATTCATTTTGGTGATGTTGGCCAACCTCATAATTTCAAATTATGATTTGTAAGCAAAGTCAAAATGAGCTCTTCCTGACAACTAGTGATGAGCTGGGGGATGGGGGGAAAGGCTTCAGGACCAGATTGTATTTACATTCACACCTAATCTACCTAGGTATCCAGCAAACAGAGCTGTGTTGCCCAAGTGATAGATTTTGGCTGGGGTTGGGTTACAAATCACTTGAATGCAGAGGGGGGTGGGGTGGAAATGAAATGTTGTTGTTCTTATTGTATGAGTAAAGGGCAGTGGAACTGTACTTAACCTGTACTGATTGAGGGCATCAAGAGAGAGGGTGGGGACAGGTGTTTTGCTTGATGGTCTGTCTGAGTCACAAGTACTGTTTGACCTGCCCCTATCCACTGTTTAAAGACAGAGCTGATTAGGCTCCATCTATAGTCTTTTGTTTTGTTAAGTGACCACTACAGCTGAAATCTCTGATAATCAGATCTAAGTGCTTAGTCCTGCTGTGGGGACAGTGTTTCTGTGGGTACAGTGTTTTTGTGTAAGAGACAGCTCAGACTGCACTAGCAGGGAGGTTCCCCCACTGAGAGCTCAGCTGAAATCACTTGAGGTGGAACCTCAAGAGCCCAACTCACAGAGGTCACAGTGGCAGGTGGCAGCAGAAGATGACAGCGCAGGAGTGAACAGAGCGATGGAGTGAACGGTGGCACAACGAACAACAGTGGCCAGAGCGAACAGTGAGCAGCTGGAGGAACAAGCAAGGTGCCTTCTTGCCCCCCAGCTGGGAGGTGTACTCACGTGAAAGCACCTCTGAACTCTGAGTCTCCACTGACCAAGGACAACACCGGTGAGTGGGGTGAGGTGGAAGGAAAAATGAGGGGCATGTTAAATGAACATTTGTTTGTTGGACTCTATTTTAGTGACTTTGCTCCAGAATGCTAAATTTGTGACTGGGAATGGAAACTTATATAAATGTGTTTCCTAGTAGGCCAAGATTTTTAAAATGTATCATTTGCCAACGTTGTCATCTCACATCGTTGCTATCTTGAGAGGTCATTATGTTGGGGAGTTTCTGTACTAATCATTTTTATTATGTTATAATTAATTTTTACATAAGAATGGTCATACTGGGTCAGACCAGTGGTCCATATAGCCCGGTATCCTGTCTTCCGACAGTGGTCAAGGCCAGGTGCTTCAGAGGGAATGAACAGAACAGGTAATCAAGTGATCCATCCCCTGTTGCCCATTCCCAGCTTCTGGTAACAGGCTAAGGACACTCAGAGCATGGTATTGCATCCCTCCCCATCCTGACTAATAGCCACTGATGGACCTATTCTCCAGGAATTTATCTAGTTATTTTTTTAATCCTGTTATAGTTTTGGTCTTCACAGCATCCCCTGGCACAGAGTTCCACGGGTTGATTTTATGTTGTGTGAAGAAGTACTTCCTTTTGTTTTTTTAAAACCTGCTGCCTATTAATTTCATTGGGTGACTGCTAGTTCTTGTGTTATGTGAAGGATTAAATAACATTTCCTTATTCACTTTCTTCACACCAGTCAAGATTTTATAGACCCCTTATCATAATCCCCCTTAGTCATCTCTTTTCTAAGCTGAAAATTCCCAGTCATTTTAATCTCTCCTCTTGTTTCATACCCCTAATCATTTTCGTTGCCCATCTCTGTACCTTTTCCAATTCCAATATAACTTTTTAGGGATGGGCTGACCAGATCTGCACACAGTATTCAAGGTGTGCATGTACCATGGATTTATATAGAGGCAATATGATATTTTCTATTATGTGTTTTGGTGTATTTTGCATTATCCTTATGTAAAATTTGCATTGTCCTAACAAAACATTTAATTTATTCATATCTCTTTTATATGTTTCAGGTCAAAGTGAAAATGAAAAGACAAAAAAAATACAACAATTTTTCCACTCAAAGGCCTTAAAAACTAACCAAGGTGAAGAACACATCAAGAACCAAGAATATATCAGCATGTCATCGGAAGGGTCAAGTGGTGTATCTACATGCGACCAGCCCGAAGCACAAATACAGCTACCTACTGAAGAAACAGTGTCTCCAAAACCTAAAGGCAATTCCTGATGTTTGTTGATCAAAGTGTTCCCATTTATTGAAGTTACAAAAGATGGCTACTGGTGCACGAAGGCCTACTGGTGCACGAAAAAAGCCTACGAAGAAGGAAAGCTTTCCAATGCTATAACTGGTAAAAGTGGGGGAGCTTGGTTTGTCAGACCGATCAGCAAAGCCAATGCTGACCAACTATGTGAAAAGGCCGCAAAACACCAGGCCTCTGGACTGCATCAACATGCAGAAAGCTTTATAAGCCCACTTTCAAAGCCAATTTTAGAAGTACTTAATGAGTCTGTTAAGAATGCTGGAGACACAACACAATTTATGCGAACAAACATGGCTGTGGCATCATACTTTCTATTTAATCAAGAGATACCACACACTACAAGCTGGAGGCCAATGTTAAGTGCATTGTCACTTGTTCATCCTGAAGTTGAACACTGGTTCCGAACAAAACCAGCAAATGCTCACTATCTGAAACTCAACTGACTGGCTAGAAGCATGCAATGCAACAGTGAAAGACTCAACAGTTGAAAAAGTGAAGGACTCTCTTACCACATTCAAAAAATTTGCATACATGGCTGATGAATTCACCGATGCAAATAGGCATCAAGTATTAAGTCATTGTGTATGTTATCTTGATGTCAGTGGTAGGCCAGTAGATGCATTTCTAGATGTCCAAGTTATAGCAAACACATCGGCTGCCTCTGTGACAACCCACACCTTAGAGTTGAATGCTTGTCATTTGGACCCCAAACAGATGGTTGCTTGTGCATCTGATGGAGCTGCAAACTTATCTGGAGGACATGGTGCAGTACAAGCTTTGCTCAGAGAAAAGTGTAACCCTAATCTCTCCTATAGAATCATAGAATAATAGGACTGGAAGGGACCTCGAGAGGTCATCGAGTCCAGCCCCCCGCCCTCAAGGCAGGATCAAGCTCCGTCTACACCATCCCTGACAGATGTCTATCTAACCTGTTCTTAAATATCTCCAGAGAGGGAGATTCCACCACCTCCCTTGGCAATTTATTCCAATATTTGACCACCCTGACAGTTAGGAATTTTTTCCTAATGTCCAATCTAAACCTCCCCTGCTGCACTTTAAGCCCATTACTCCTTGTCCTGTCCTCAGAAACCAAGAGGAACAAATTTTCTCCTTCCTCCTTGTGACACCCTTTTAGATATTTGAAAACCGCTATCATGTCCCCCCTTAATCTTCTTTTTTCCAAACTAAACAAGCCCAGTTCATGAAGCCTGGCTTCATAGGTCATGTTCTCTAAACCTTTAATCATTCTTGTCGCTCTTCTCTGTACCCTTTCCAATTTCTCCACATCTTTCTTGAAATGTGGCGCCCAGAACTGGACACAGTACTCCAGCTGAGGCCTAACTAGTGCAGAGTAGAGTGGCAGAATGACTTCACGAGTTTTGCTTACAACACACCTGTTGATACAACCTAGAATCATATTTGCTTTTTTTGCAACAGCATCACACTGTTGGCTCATATTCAACTTGTGGTCCACTATGACCCCTAGATCCCTTTCCGCCATGCTCCTTCCTAGACAGTCGCTTCCCATCTTGTATGTATGGAACTGATTGTTCCTTCCTAAGTGGAGCACTTTGCATTTCTCTTTATTAAACCTCATCCTGTTTACCTCTGACCATTTCTCTAACTTGCTAAGGTCATTTTGAATTATGTCCCTATCCTCCAAAGAAGTTGCAACCCCACCCAGTTTGGTATCATCTGCAAACTTAATAAGCGTACTCTCTATCCCAATATCTACATCATTGATGAAGATATTGAACAGTACGGGTCCCAAAACAGACCCTTGAGGAACTCCACTTGTTATCCCTTTCCAGCAGGATTTAGAACCATTAACAACAACTCTCTGACTACGGTTATCCAGCCAATTATGCACCCACCTTATCGTGGCCCTATCTAAGTTATATTTGCCTAGTTTATCAATAAGAATATCATGCGAGACCGTATCAAATGCCTTACTAAAGTCTAGGTATATGACATCCACCGCTTCTCCCTTATCCACAAGGCTCGTTATCTTATCAAAGAAAGCTATCAGATTAGTTTGGCATGACTTGTTCTTCACAAACCCATGCTGGCTATTCCCTATCACTTTATTACCTTCCAAGTGTTTGCATAGGATTTCCTTAATTACCTGCTCCATTATCTTCCCTGGGACAGACGTTAAACTGACCGGTCTGTAGTTTCCTGGGTTGTTCTTATTCCCCTTTTTATAGATGGGCACAATATTTGCCCTTTTCCAGTCTTCTGGAATCTCCCCTGTCTGCCATGATTTTTCAAAGATCATAGCTAAAGGCTCAGATACCTCCTCTATCAGCTCCTTGAGTATCCTGGGATGCATTTCATCAGGACCTGGTGACTTGCTGACATCTAACTTTCCTACGTGATTTTTAACTTATTCTTTGTGTATCCTATCTTCTAAACTTACCCTCTCTCTGCTTGTATTCACTACGTTAGGCACACCTCCAGACTTCTCGGTGAAGACCGAAACAAAGAAGTCATTGAGCATCTCCGCCATTTCCAAGTTCCCTGTTACTGCTTCTCCCTCCTCACTAAGTAGTGGGCCTACCCTGTCCTTGGTCTTCCTCTTGCTTTTAATGTATTTATAAAAGGTCTTCTTGTTTCCCTTTATGCCTGTAGCTAGTTTGATCTCATTTTGTGCCTTTGCCTTTCTAATCTTGCCCCTGCATTCCCGTGTTGCTTGCCTATATTCCTCCTTTGTTAGTTGTCCTAGTTTCCATTTTTTATATGACTCCTTTTTTATTTTGAGATCGTGCAAGATCTCCTTGTTAAGCCAAGCTGGTCTTTTGCCATATTTTCTATCTTTCCTACACAGCGGAATTGTTTGCTTTTGGGCCCTTAACAACGTCCCTTTGAAATACTTCCAACTCTCCTCAGTTGTTTTTCCCTTCAGTCTTGCTTCCCATGGGACCTTACCTACAAGTTCTCTGAGCTTATCAAAATCTGCCTTCCTGAAATCCATTACCTCAATTGTGCTGGTCTCCCTTCTACCTTTCCTTAAGATCATGAACTCTATTATTTCGTGATCACTGTCCCCTATACTGTCTTCCACTTTCAAGTTCTCAACTAGTTCCTCCCTATTTGTTAAAACCAAATCCAGAACAGCTTCTCCTCTGGTAGCTTTTTCAACCTTCTGAAACAGAAAGTTGTCTCCAATGCAGTCCAGAAACTTATTGGATAGCCTGTGCCTCGCTGTGTTAGTTTCCCAACATACGTCTGGATAGTTGAAGTCCCCCATCACCACCAAATCTTGGGCTTTGGATAGTTTTGTTAATTGTTTAAAAAAGGCCTCATCCACCTCTTCCACCTGGCTAGGTGGCCTGTAGTAGACTCCTAGCATGATATCACCCTCGTTTTTTACCCCTTTTAGCTTAACCCAGAGACTCTCTACACAGCTATCTCCTACATTCATCTCCACTTCAGTCCAAGTGTGTACATTTTTAATATACAAGGCAACCCCTCCTCCCTTTTTTCCCTGTCTGTCCTTCCTGAGCAAGCCGTACCCTTCCATACCAACATTCCAATCATGCGTCCCATCCCACCAGGTTTCTGTAATACCAATGATATCATAGTTGTATTTATTGGTTAGCAATTCCACTGCAGAGGCCATCTACTCCAACTAGCATTAGTACGAACTGCAGAATCTTCAAAAGACATTTAAAAAGCTATACATTTAATGTCTTCATTATATTCTTTTTTCAGTAAGAGTCCAAAAAGACGGAATATCTTGGAAAATATAGAAGATACACTGGGACTGAATTTCAAATTAGTCCATCCTGGGAAAACCTGCTGGTTTTCTCATAAGTGATCCTTGACTGTTGTCTTAAAACTACTCCCGCCGTTATTACTGGCTTTGGAAAGTATCTACCAAGATGGGATGGATCTAAGTAGTGAGGCTGGTGGATTACTTTTGCTACTACGTTCAGAGAAGACTATTGCAATTCTCTCTCGTAAATCTACTGTTGAAACCATTTGGGTCATTAAACAATGCCATCGAGGCATCTGCTACAACAGTAGTAGATCTTTGTCCAGCAATAGAAGCTACATTTGGATTAATCAGAGATCTATCCATTGAAAAAGTACTGGAAGAAGCAAAGATTTCAGTCTAGAAGTTGACTAATGAAGGCATTTATATTGAATCCTTAAGTGACAAGGATAAGAAGTGTTGAAGACAACTGAAAAAGTACACAGACTTGATTCTTAAAAATGTACCACAATGACTTCTAGGTTCTACTCAACCTCTGTGTAGCTTTTACAGATGCCTGTCCTATAAAACACCGACAGTTGAGTGGAGTGAGGCACTACCAGCAATGCGGCTGCCATTTGTACAGAACAGAATAGAGAATTTGAACACAGAGTGGAATATCATACGACGAACGAATGAAGATTTGACTTCAACTTCTTTTTTATCATCACTAGTGGCTTGACCAGATCTTTGTGCTATGTTTCCTGGGATGAAAGAAATAGGAATTCATCTCTTGCTCCTCCCAGTCACAATAGCTACAGCTGAGCATTCTTTTTCATCATTGAATAGAATTTTGTGTTCTGAAAGAAGTCACCTTCTGCCTGATCATGTGAATGAACTAATGAGCATATCAACTGAAGGAATGGAAGTGCTGGACACACAAGAAGTCACCAAAGATGAACGCATTGCATTTGAGAAGTTCATTAACAGAGTTGTGCAAAATTATAACAAGAAACTAAGAAAGATGTAGATGTAGTGATTCAAAGAAGGCTTGTATAGCCAACTTCAATTTGTGTGATTTTAAAACATGAGTTAAATCTAATAAAATGGTCATGAAACATTTGTCAGTTTTTACTATTGTGCCATTCAGCCCACCTTCACCCTCACTGTTTCACCCCTCATCGGCACTGACCACTCTGCGTAAATTCGAACCCCCCCCCATTTCAATTCCTGGGGAAAACACTGCTTCCAGCTCGACATTATTTTGATATTATGTCAAAATACCTGCTTGTAGTGTGGATGTGGACTATGTTGTTTCGGAATAATGCAGTTATTCAGAAATAACGCTGTTGTTTACATGTACCCATAGGCTATGTCTACGCTGCAGGCATCTTGCACAGGAGATGTGCTTTTGCGCATGAGTGTCCATGGGAGTGGAGCAGGCCGGAGCTGGGTCACTCAGCTTCCTGTTGCTGCCAGTGAGTTGGGGGAGGAGGGTAACTCCTACTGCTGACACCAGGCTCCTGCTAATCCTGAAATGTCCCAGGGTGGTGGGTCAAACTGTCCATAAAAAAGGACAGCTCTGGCCATTGGCTACTGGCCACTTGCCCCTCCCCCCATGACATTGGGGGCCACGGCACCCTTCATGCTCCCCCCCTCATTGCCCTGCACCACTGGAATAATCATTGGGTGTTTAAAGGGATTCTCCTAGGAGTCTAGGGCTATGTCTACACAGCAGAGTTATTTCGGGATCATTGACATTTTTCAGAAATAGAATAGTGTGTGTCTACACTGCAAGCCTTTATTTTGAAATACTGTCGAGCTGGAGGACTTCTTACTCTGACACATGGTAACCCTCATTTCTAGAGGAGTAAAGGGAAGTCAAAGGAAGAGTGTTCTTCCTTCGACTTCCTGCTGTGTAGACAGCGCCAAAAGTTGAATTAAGCTATTTTGACTTCAGCTACGCAATTGACGTAGCTGAAGTTATGAAGCTTAATTCAAGTTTAGCCCTGCTGAGTGTGTAGTCATACCCTGGGAGTCTTTGCAACCACTGAACTCTTCAGAAAGGCTGGCTTTTCTGTCACACAGGGCATATGGTAGTCACATTGCTTCCTGCTCTAGTGGAAGGTGCTAAGATACCATGGTGATGAGGGCAACATAAGAATCCAAGCAGAAGAGAAGAGAATAGCCGGGGAAGGAACTCTGACACATTCACTGTGAGTGTGCAGTATCAGAGGGGTAGCCGTGTTAGTCTGAATCTGCAAAAGCGGCGAGGAGTCCTGTGGCACCTTATAGACTAACTGAAGTATACACTTCAGTTAGTCTATAAGGTGCCACAGGACTCCTCGCCGCTTTTGTGAGTGTGCAGTATACCGTGTGCAATTCGCAATGTGTAAATCCCATTCCAGTGCACAAAAGTGCCCATGGGCCCTGGATAATAACATACTCTTGTTTCCTAACATCTTGTAAGCTGCAAAATGTGTATGGGGATTGCTGTTTGGATTGCAGTATCATCCTTGGTATTATGGCCCCTTTATGCTAGGTGCTGTACAAACCTATAACAAGGAGATAATCCCTGCCCCAGGGGATTTACACTCCAAGACAAAGGAGAACAGCTGGAGACAACAAACTGACGTAGCACAAAGAAACAATGACACCAAACAAGTCAGAATGAAAAGCTGTGATCATGGAGCAAACACATGGTAATATATAGTACTGCAAGGCAAGCTACTGTATATTTAAGCGTGGTAAGGAAAAATGCACAATATTCAATTGTTTTATTGTAAATAGTGTAAAATCATGTAAGTAAGGGGCTAAGGGATACACCCTAGGGAAGAGTTAACATTGCTCATAAGCAACCTTATCTCTGAGATTTCCTAACTCAGAAAGGCTCCATCATGCAATTTTAATGTTGTTCTAATGGTGTTTTTTATGGATATATTGTAGTAATTGCCAATAATTGATCATTTAAAATATATTTTATATTCTAAATCCCAGAAGAGTGAAAACTGAACTTTGCACAATCACTGTGTTCTGTTTTTCATCCGTCATCAACATGTTGTCTGTGTGTTTGATTTCTCAGTCCTAAGAGTGCTATAAGGCAATATTGTTTGCATGGAAAAAATAGCACTGTGTGTCCGCCACTTGAGTTATGTTTTCTTAGTCCAATCAAGGGTGAAAACATCTTTAATAGCCACCAGTGAGAAGTAGCTTACAGCTCCTCAGCTGTATAGATCAAGGAGTAGTGCCGAACTACCTTTTTCAGAGGATTAAGTGGTGGATTAATGAGAATGGGGAAGAGTTGGTATAGTCAATATTTTGATTTGAAGGACAGCTTAAAAGCACAGACTTGCTCACAGTTAACATTCAAGATGTAGGTATTTTAGGGAGGCTGTGAAAGGTTGTGATCTAAGGGCTGAATATTTTACTGTAATAACCAGGTTTATCTGAGTTTTTCTTAGCTGTAACTGTGGACGAGCATCTCAACATTTTGGCATCGAGAGGATTTCATTCAGCACACATGAACCCTACGCATAGGGGTGTTATGTGACAGCAGTAAGAGCAGAAATGGTTTTACTAGAATGTATGGTTTATTGAAATTTAGCCTAGGGGAGGAATAGAAATACCTCCTGGGCCAAATCCTGTTCTCGTGTCACTCCAAGGACTATGTAAGGGATGCATTTGGCCCATGACATGGATTAGGGTAGGTCATGCTTTGCTCGGGGGTTGGACTCAATGACCTCTTGAGGTCTCTTCCAGCCCTATGATTCTATGACACTAAGGCTTTGTCTACACTGCAGGGTTTTTGCGCAAGAAGCTTTTAGCAGAAGAGATCTTCCACAAAAACTTCTTGAGCAAAAGCACATCCACACCTCAAAAGCACATTGCAAAACCAATGTGCTTTTGTGCAGGAGAGCATCCACACTGCATGGATGCTCTTGCGCAAGAAAGCTCTGATTGACATTAGCAGAATGGCCATCAGAGCACCAGTGCTTTTTCTGATAGGCTCTTTTTGTGCAAGAAGCCCCTGCAGAGCATCCACACATGCCTTCTTGTGCAAGAGCTGTAGTGCAAAAAGGAGTTATTCCTCGTGGGCAGAGGAATAACTCTACCAGCAAAAGCCCTCTGTCCTGTCAATTTACTGTTTTTTTTTTAGGGGGGGAGTGTTTGCACAAAAACGCGCTTGAAGTGTGGATGCTCCACTGGTTTTTTGCGCAAAAACCTTGTAGTATATACATACATAGCCTAAGAGCTAAGGCTGGGATTTCCAAAGGAGCCAAAGGGAAGTGGGTACACAATTCCTGTAAAATTTCAATGTGTGTGGTTACCTAATTTCCTTAGGGTCCTTTGAAAATTCCAGGCTAAATCTTGTCTCTGTACATGGGACATGTTGGCTACGTCTACACTGGCCCCTTTTCCGAAAGGGGCATGCTAATTTTACAGGTCGTAATAGGGAAATCTGCGGGGGATTTAAATATCCCCCGCGGCATTTAAATAAAAATGTCCGCCGCTTTTTCCCGGCTTTTAGAAAAGCCGGAAAAGAGCGTCTACACTGGCCCCGATCCTCCGGAAAAAAGCCCTTTGAAGTAGGAATAAGAGATCCTCCGGAAAAGGGCTTTTTTCTGGAGGATCAGGGCCAGTGTAGACGCTCTTTTCTGGCTTTTCTAAAAGCCGGAAAAAAGCGGCGGACATTTTTATTTAAATGCTGCAGGGGATATTTAAATCCCCCGCGGATTTCCCTATTACGACCTGTAAAATTAGCATGCCCCTTTCGGAAAAGGGGCCAGTGTAGACGTAGCCCTTGTGTGTCCTGACAGCCAGGCTTCCCTGGGATCATTCTGGGACAAAGAAATTCTCAGACTGTGCTGGGCAGCCACTATGCCTGGCCAATGCAAGGGGCGAGTAAGCTGCCAAAGGGATCCACCTAGCAGCTGATCCACCATGCAGTTCTTTGTTCCCTATTCCATGATAAGGATAGCATGGGTATCCCCCACAGGACAGAGCTCTGAGTGCTTAACCCAGTCAGGTTCCTCAAACTCTGCCCTCTGCTCACAGCATTGCCTTTGTTCCTGTTGTATCTTGCTAGTTGCAGATATCTCCCCTGGTTTGTTTTGGTAGGTTTGTTCTTAACTGGTTCCTATAGCAGAGAGTCCAGGAACTGCAATTCCCAGGATGCACCAGAAGGGAGAAGCCAGAGAGGACAAGGAAAGGATAAATGGGAGCTCTGGGAAAGACTGAGGGGAATTAACTTCACTTTTGAATCTTCCTTAGAGGGGTTCAAGGGCAACACGAATGCACAAGTGTAAAACTCTCCAGCCTTAGGCAGCTTGCTGAGGAGAGCAATTTAAAGGGGCAATTCCTGTTTTTTTCCATAATACTCCTTTTCCCCACCTGGCACGTTCCTCTGCCATTCTGAGTACCCCAGTTTGCTTCTACACCTATTATCATGATACAAGGCCCACCTCCACCGTTCTTCATGTCTACCTCAGAAGATCCTTCGTTCCCATAGGAACCATGGAAGTCTTTACTTCTCTTACTATATGCTTGTTATAGATCCTTCTGCTCACACTCCAGAAGAATGGAATGCCCAACTGCTTCATTGCTTTGGTCTTGAAGGGCAATGAATCTTCAAGCATCTCCTTCCTGTTAAGCCTTGCTACGCAAGATGTGACTTTGTATTATACTCCTCTGAGCCCCAGATGATCATTTTCAGGGCTTGACAAATGGTGGCGACACCTACTTGCCAGCCCCGCACTGCTCATGCACAAGACCTGCATGGCGCATGCACACGCCGCCAGTGAACGGGGCGACCGGCTGAAATCTGCTTGCCACAGGAGAGTAGATTCAGTGATTTGTCAAGCCCTGATCATTTTAATCATTTGATAAATGTTGCCAACCCCTTCAAGTTCTGTTCTTGGCTAGAGAGGCCTCATGCTGAGCCCACTGAGCACGATGCAGCTGCATTAGGCTGAGTGCAGCCTATGAATTTGAAATGAATAGGGGTCTAATTGTCATAAAAACAACCAGTTCCAAGATTTGCGAAGGACTCTTCATGAGGAAAGGCCGTGCCATAGAGACAATCATAGCAACCATCCTTCGAGTTGTAAATGTCATCCACTGTGCTAAGTCACTTTCCACAACATCAGCCTGTGCAGATTAATGCAAACCAATACAAGACAGCAACCCACAAAACTCATACGCCTACACACTCGGTGCCTCAACTTTCCTATGCGTCACATTGCTCCAGTGCTACACCTGTGGTGACAGAAGGCAGACTTTCCAAGGGTGTCCTTCTAAGAAATCAGTATGCAAGAAGGGCAACAGAAAAGGACAGGTTGCCATCTGTGGTGTATCTGGAGCTCTCACAGATGAGGATGGTGGCCAACTGGATCCTGAGGGTGTTCTGAATGTGACAAGAAATCACTGAGCACTCCATGCTGCCAAGTGCACGTCAGCAGCCATGAGATGAGGATCTTAGCAGATTTTGTTTCATCTTGCACTGTAATTCTTAACCAGCTCTACTCTGTGCTCCCAATCTATGGTGCATCCTCCAGAGTTATACCCCAGAGGTATAGGCACCAAATTACTAAGATTCTACGGGGTGCTCGAACCCCACACCACGCCCCTCTCCAAGCTTCTGCTTTTTCCTGTCCCCTTTGCCCTCCCCCAGCACCAGATCCAGTGAAAGTCATTAGTGACATACCAGAGCATGACAATAAAGACACATTTTGATCCTTTCTCGGATTGTGCAAATACAATTCTAAATTTGTACAGCAATATGCTATGAGAGTAATTCATTTGTGTCACCTCCAGAAAAGGATGTGAGGTTTGAATGGGATAAAGCATGGAAACACAGCTTCAACGAGAAGAAATATGCATTTTCCATCAGCGCAGCTCTTACCAGCTTGATTTTTGAGAAGCATATGGTTGTCAGAGCAGATGCTCATGAATGTGACCTTAGTGCTGTCTTGATCCAGCTAAAAAGTAGATGAGCAGTCACCATTACATTCACCCCCAGAACTCTGACTAATCCATCAAAATATTGTGTTGCTAAGAAAGACGCTCTAGCATGTTTCTAAGCAGTAAGATGTTTCATAACCTACCTGGGTTAGGAGATTTATCTGAATATCTGTTCACAAACCTTTTCTGCTCTATTCACCACATGAGGTTCTGGAGAAGCAATACTAATAATTGCCAAATGGACCACCAAACTAATTAACTGAGTCTGGAAATCAATGTATCTTCCATGTGCCAAGAACATCACTCTAGATTGTCCCTCTCACCTGCCCATGCCTTATCATGAGGGTGCAATCAAGATCAAGAAGAGATTATCATTGCACGGAGCTTTGCTACAACTCAAGGATACCAAAATACATACATCCATATATACACACATCATATGAGCTGCCCTTTGTAAATTACTGGATTTTGAGAATTGACCATTTTGTTATGTGTACACTTCTGGGACAATTATTTATGCACCTGCACATGAAAAACATCTGGGACAAGACTTCTTGTGGCTAAGGATGGACAAGTACAAATGAAGAAATAAGAATTTCATGGCTTGTGCTAGTAATACTAAGTCAGAAAATACCTTTAGCATCCCTCTCACACCAGTAAACTAGTCCAACTGTGCATGGAAGAAACTGACCCTTGGCATAATGGGACCATTTAAAGAGCAGCCTGTTCCACAAAGGTTTGCCATAGTTACTTATGGTAGACTATCAAAAGTGTCCAGAAGTTACATTCCTTAGAAAGGTTACCTCTGAAATCATGATTAAGTTCATGTGTAAACCTTCCCTTGGGAAGGATTTCCTAAGGAGTTGGTATCAGACAATGAAATGCAACAGACATATGCTGAAAATGTAACACTACCTTAGTAGCAAAGTATCAAACACAAAACTGTTTCTTTATACCATCTGGGAGTTAATGGTCTAGTTGAGAGAGTAAACAGGTTACTAAAAGAAAGTTTGCAACTTACTAGGTTGCAAATGAGACCACGGAAAGCACCTTTACTTGGAACACTGCTTGCTAATAGGACCACTTACCACTCAACAACAGGAGTATCACCCTTTGAACTGCTAAGAAGATTCAACACCAATATATGACTTACAACCTGTCAAGGGGTTATATGTTCTCCTTTTTAAACCAAACCTTCTGATGGCATTATTTGTGAATATGTTGAGAACAAGCATGAGAAATACAGATAGTGTGTAGATTGTAAGAAAGGTGATAAACCTCAAGTTTCGAATTGGAGATTTTGTTTATGTGAAGCTGTCACACAGAGTCCCATTGTTTTACCTTATCGATAAGGCAGGATTTTGAGAACAGTTTTGTGTAACTGGTAGTTTCCCAGGCCAGCATCCTTGCTCCACCAAGGGTCCCTGAATGCTTCCTATGGTCCACAGGATTAGCCATTTTGAGAGCCAGGCCATGGAGGGATAGAGAAGAGAGAGGGACAGGAAAGACTGAAGGACAGAGAGGAGAGATGTGGAAGTGGAGAAGAGAGATGATTCCATGAGCCAATTTCTTTCAGTTATCCACTGAATGTAAACCTTGGATGACCTTGGGTGTAATTTATTCCTTTGTGTGGAGAAGATCTTAAGTGTGGTAAATCCATTGATTTTAACATCTGATGATCTGTCGATCTGTCTTATTATTTTAGGAGGGGTTTTTATGTTCATATAATCATATCCATACATGTAAGTGGTATATTTTGAAGCTATAGGGACAAGCTGGTTCTCAAATTAAATTATTTCTATATCTGAAGAAATGCTGTTGACTTCAGTGGCGTTACATGGGATTGATGCACCTGTTTCATTTTTCCATTGATGTTAAATTGCTAATCACTGTTGATTAACCTGTGGAAGAAAACAATGTCCTAACTTAGTGTTGGTGAGCAACAAGCCCAGAGGCAGTTTAGTACGAGCAATTGCATGGGAAGGGTCTGCAGTCTAGGCAGATCTTCAAAAAACAAAACAATTAAAGCCAATATATATACTTTCCCGTTGCATATAATAACAATAAACAATTATTTTCCTTTCCATAATAATTTCCTTCAGACGCCACCTTATCTCGGGATTCTCACTAGAGTCCGCATTTCATTCTTATCTTTTAGTGCGAAGCAGAGAAGCGTTTCTTTAGAAATTTCACTCTTGCATTGTCAGGCCTAAACGTGAACCTGACTTTGCTCAAACTGAGCCTGACTCTTGCTTTGCTACTGACCAACCTAAGATGACTACACACAAGTCCCTTATCCTCTTTCCCTGCTTCCACAAACCTTTTGAACACTACAGCCCAGGTTTTCAACTGGTGTAAATCAGCACAGTTCAAAGGAGCTTTGCCAGTTCACACCAGGCCACGATCAGGGCCTACAACTCTATCGTACTCATGACCTTCCTTTTTGTCAAATGTCCATCATGACTTAGCGCATCTATCACAGTTGGTATGGACCCCCAAGTTAGTGCAAGATCTGTACACTGCAATCTGTGGGTCACCCAAAGAGATTAATTAAATGAGGAGCCATTCCTGATCAGCAGTTCAGCCGGTACAACTTTTTAAAAAGTCAATTACATTAGTTTGGAATCAATAACTTTACTAAAAAAATAAAATAAAACTATTCTAATACCCCAGCACATAACATATATTCACAGTGGGAATATGCAGGATTTTTACTCTCTCTCTCTCTCTCTCTCTCTCTCTTTTAAAAATTACTTTTGTGATTTTTTTTTTAATAAAGCTAGTAGTGGTGAAATTTCTCATAGTGGAGTTGGAAAAACACCATGGCAACCATTAAAAACTCATCAGCCTTACTGAAGATAAATAGATTTAGGACACCTCATTATCTGTAGTATCCCTTTGTACTCTTCTACACTTAGCCTTGCAAATACCTTACATATTACAAATCCTGAGGTTTACTACTGTAATTATATACTCAGTTATCTAAGCCAATTGGGCAAGTTTTAAAGGCTATCCTTATACCTTTTGGGTAAGTTTTTTTTTTAAAAACATCCTAGCTCTCTGCATTATAAATGAAAGCTCCTGTGTTAATTCTAATACCAATAAACCTTCCATGTTTGCCCGTATAAAAATGCTACTGCATTAATTCCTAGCAGGTTACTCCAGAGAACTGAGCTATCACTTTGAAATGGTGCATTTTTCTCTAAATTAAAAAAATAATGTAAAGAAAGTTTTTGGAAATTGGAAAGCAGTAAGAATGAAGAGATTTGCTAGGCTTCTATTTCGAGCAGTAGCACAACAGCTAGCAATTGTACTAACCAGTCAAGGGGGGGGGGAGAGGGAGATATCTGCCCCCAAATAGGTACTAAATGTCCATTTCTATATTCACACCTATAGCATGATGGCACCTTTCTCTGCACAAATCCCACCATGGGCCTGATTCTATTTTCTTGTGGTTGTTGGTGCCAGTGGGATTAGCCCCAATCTGCACTAGCAGAAGAGGGAATAGAATTAGGCTCTGGATCTCTGGGGAGGGGAAGGCCATTCAGGAACTGGTTTTGGTATAGGCACTGTAAGTAGTAAAACCAGGGTTGCAATCATAGTTGGGTGGCTGCCCAAGCACAGATTCAGATTGCGGTTCCCCACCCTCTCCGCGCAAGTAGTGCTGCGTTGTCATGGTTCCCTTTCCATGCCCTTCCTTTTATGTCACCCTCCCAAAATGCCATCCTCATTATGTCACTCCTTACTGCACCCTGGTGACATGCCACCCGCCTAACCCCGTCACTCCCCACACTGGAGGTGACTCCTTCCCCTATCCTTTCCCCACCTCTGCCTGTGGCTGTCTTCACGCCTCACCTCCCACTCCTTCCACTCCCTTGCTTACCATATATGTTACTGACGTTGTGATTGCTGGCCAGTGACCTGGGTGAGGGTGGTCCTTGGAAGAAGCTCAGACAATGCTCCTTAGACTGACTCACAGCTCTCCCTTTCACTCGGAGAGGTTTGGGAGTGGGAGAAATTCCAGGGGAAAGTCAATGAAAAAAGAACTGTATGTGCTGCTTCCACTCCTGTACACCTAACCCCACCTTTTCGCTGGGGGGCAGGTAGCAGCTTGATCTGGAAAGTTATGGCTCTGATTCTAGGATGCTCTCATGATGAGAATTTTCCTTTGCTGTCCCGTGTAATCCATGAGTATCCTAACACTTGTTGCAACTTGTACTTGGTACCTGGCCAGAGGCAGAGATGTAAAGTGGGAGAAGGAGTAGAGTTTAGTCCTTTACTTCACCAAGAATCCAGGTGGCACAAGAGGTCCTTGACTGCTTTCTTCACATCGGGAATGGAAAGGGAGGGAGTGGGGGCATTCACTTTTCTAGGGTATGTCTACACTGCCACCCTAGTTCGAACTAGGGTGGCTAATGTAGGCATTCGAAGTTGCAAATGAAGCCCGGGATTTAAATATCCCGGGCTTCATTTGCATCTTGCCGGGGGCCGCCATTTTTAAATCCCCGTTAGTGCGGACTCCATGCCTGCGGCTACACGCAGCACGCAGTAGGTAGTTCGAATTAGGCTCTCTAATTCGAACTACCGGTACACCTCGTTCCACGAGGAGTAACATACCCCTATTAAGACTCAGAGGGGTAGCCATGTTAGTCTGTAAGGGTATGTCTACACTACAGGGCTAATTCGAACTAACTTAGTTCGAATTAGTTAATTCGAACTAAGCTAATTCGAATTAACGCATCCAGACTAAAAAACTAGTTCGAATTAGCATTTTGCTAATTTGAACTAGCATGTCCACACAGAGTGGACCTTGAACCGGGGTTAAGGATGGCCGGAAGCAGTGCCGGCAGGGCATCAGATGAGGACTTAAAGCGTGGAGCTGCTGCCTCAGGCTAGCCGAGGGCTGTGCTTAAAGGGACCCGACCCCCACCCTGGACAGACAGTTCTCAGGGGTGCCCCGCTTGCAAAGCAGTCCTGGCTTGGATTGCCCGGAGTACCCACACTGGGCACATCACAGCACTCGGCCATCAGCCTGGCTGCACTTTCCGCAGGCTGCCATCTGGGGAGAGGGGTCAATTGGGGGGCTGCAGGAGAGCTTCCACCCCCAGAAGCCCGCAGAGCCAGCCCAGTCCTCCCCATCGGGGGCTCGTGCCCCAATCCTCCCTCACCTCCTTCCACTTACCCCTCCCTAGCCCCCCTTCCTGATGTACAAAATAAAGGACAATTGTGTTCAAAAATAGAATCTCTCTTTATTGAACAAAACTGGGGGAGACTGGGAAAAGGAGGAGGGAGAGGGGAAGAGAGAGGCTGGGAGAGGGGAGGGCAACTACAATGATGAGGGGTTTGGAACAGGTCCCATATGAAGAGAGGCTAAAGAGACTGGGACTTTTCAGCTTAGAAAAGAGGAGACGGAGAGGGAGTATGATAGAGGTCTATAAAAGCATGAGTGAGGTGGAGAGGGTGCATACAGAAAAGTTCTTCATTAGTTCCCATAATAGAAGGACTAGAGGACACCAAAGGATAGGAATGGGTAGCAGGCTTCAAACTAATAACAGAAAGTTGTTCTTCACAAAGTAAATAGTCAACCTGTGGAACTCCTTGCTGCAGGAGGCTGTGAAGGCTAGAACTAGAACAGAGTTTAAAGGGAAGTGAGATCAAGTCATGGAGGTTGGGTCCATGGAGTGGTATTAGCCAGGGGGTAGGAATGGTGTCCCTGCCCGAAGTTTGTGGAAGGCTGGAGAGGGATGGCACGAGAAAAATGGCTTGGTCACTGTCTTCGGTCTATCCCCTCCAGAGTTTCTAGGGTTGGCTGCTGTCGGCAGACAGGCTACTGGGCTAGATGGACCTTTGGTCTGACCCAGTATGGTCATTGTAAGGTCAGGGCTCAGGGTCGGGGGTCTCAGTGGACCCCCTTGATTTTCATGCAAACCTGCTCCTGGGTGGCCAGGCTGGCAGCTCTCCTGCCCTAGACGGCCACTTTCCTGTGCCTAGTGCGGCGGTCGTGGACGAGGTCCACGATGTCTGCACTGGACCAGGCGGGTGCCCGCCTCTTGCGGTCCAGGGCAAGCTTCTGGGAGCCGCCAGCCTGGTCCCAGGAAGAGGGGGAGGGCTGGGGGGCATCGGATGGCTGGCTCGAGCCGTGCCAGGTGCAGGGTCTGCTGGCTGGGTGCTGGCAGGCTTGCACCTGGCACGGGCATCATAGCCAGCCCGTGCCCCTTTAAGGGGTCCGTGGCCGGGAGGGGGGCAATACAGTTTCCCTGGTGTTGGCTACACACCCCTTAATTTGAACTAGTAAGGTCGAACTAGGCTTAATCCTCGTGGAATGAGGTTTACCTAGTTCGAACTAAGCGCTCCGCTAGTTCGAATTAAGTTCGAACTAGCGGAGCGCTAGTGTAGCGCCTATCAAAGTTAATTCGAACTAACGTCCGTTAGTTCGAATTAACTTTGTAGTGTAGACATATCCTAACTTTAAAACAGCGAGTAGTCCTGTGGCACCTGAGGGTATGTCTACACTACCCTCCTAGTTCGAACTAGGAGGGTAATGTATGCATACCGCACTTGCTAATGAAGCCCGGGATTTGAATTTCCCGGGCTTCATTAGCATAAGCGGGGAGCCGCCATTTTTAAATCCCCGCTGCTTCGAACCCCGTGTAGCGCGGCTACACGGGGCTCGAACTAGGTAGTTCGGACTAGGGTGCCTATTCCGAACTACCGGTACTCCTCGTTTCACGAGGAGTAACGGTAGTTCGGAATAGGACCCTAGTCCGAACTACCTAGTTCGAGCCCCGTGTAGCCGCGCTACACGGGGTTCGAAGCAGCGGGGATTTAAAAATGGCGGCTCCCCGCTTATGCTAATGAAGCCCGGGAAATTCAAATCCCGGGCTTCATTAGCAAGTGCGGTATGCATACATTACCCCGCTAGTTCGAACTAGCGGGGTAGTGTAGACATACCCTCTGAGACTAACAAAAATATGTACAATCACAAGCTTTCAAGGGCAAACCCCACTTCTTCAGATGAGCTGGAGTGGAAAAATGGGAAACCCTGAATTCATAACAGAAAAAGAAAGGAGAGAGAAAAATACCTGTCGATTGTATTACCTATGCTAACGAGGCTAATTGAGTGGGCTGGAAGCGTCCCATACTTAGCTTTTGATGTAAATGAGGTGTTAAATGTATGGAAATCTGGCTTTATAATGGCACATAAAGTTAATGTCTTTGTTCAAGACCAAGGAAACAGTGTCACATTTGCATAGGAAGGTCAATTCTGCACTCTCTGTAATTGGCTTGTGAAATTCCTTTGTAAAAGAATGGCTACTTTTAGATCCATGATTGAGTGCCCTTATGCCTGGGTGAGATAGATTGATGTTTGCCCTGCATATGGAGGTGAACATTTCTGTAACAGGGTCCAGGTATGCAAACCCATGTCACATTGATCGCTGCCAGTTTAGCTAACCTGCCTTTTCACTGCTCTGAAGCAGAGGGATTAGCCCACCGCAAAGGTTCAGAGGACCAGCCTTTGTGCACTCATCATCGGTGTAGGACGTTAATGCCCATGTATTGTACTGTTCTGTGTGGCAAAGAGACATGGAGACAATCCAAACCTGTGTTGCTCGAGCAGGAAGTGGAATAGAGGAAAACAGGATGTGGCAATCTGGTGAGCTCAGTGTTCCTCTGAATGCTGCGACTGCGCAGATATAAGGACAGTGCCAGGTTACACATCCTAGGTTAAAAAAGCATTGTGTCTGATCACCACCACCCTTCTGTGGAAATACCTGGGGCAGGAAGCCTGTGGAGAGGGAGGGAATCACCAGCGTATTCTTCTTGCAGCGCTTCTTTCAAGTCCTTCCAGGGGTGGAAGTGGGGGGAAGAGCAGACTGTTTGCTTCTCAAATCCCTTCCCCTTGGAAAATAAGAAGGGGGACTGGCTACTCAGAATGCTGGGGATCTCCATCCATGCAGAAGCACCAGCGCAATACTCCCCTTTCTGTCAAGTGTACTGGGCTTCCCTAAGCATGATGCTTCCCTTCAGTGATGCTTCACTAACTAAGTCTCCTATCTGGGTAAGATAGGAAGGGCACCACCCCTCATCCAAGACAGGCCCTGACCCCACAGCCTCCCCACTGGCCACAGTTCTCCATCACTGATCAATGGGAGCTGCAGGAGCAGGGTCTGCAGGCAAGGAGACAGCACATGGAGACCCCCTGTGCTGACCCTCCCAGGAGCCGCAGGGACATGCCAGCCACCTCCAAGACCACAACCACCATCAGGACAATTACTCCGGACGTATGACCCCATCACCACAGGATCTGAGGGCTTGACAACCTTCACCGGATTTCTCCGCATCACACCCCAGGCAAGGCTGTTATTGCCGGAGGACAGCTGGGGAGCTCAAGGCACAGCGAGATGGAGTGACTTCCACTAAGTCACACAAGCAGTATGACGGAGCAGAGAACTGAATCCAGGTTCTATGCCCTAGCCACTTCCTCTCATGGCCTCTCTGAAGGGGAGACAAAGGAAGGTTCCTGAGCTTCTTTTATAGAAACTCAGGCACAGTCTGTACTGAGTAATTTTCTTTCATATTCTTTGTGGAACAGCCACAGACCTTTGACTCTGTTAGTTCCTGTGCAAATAAAACATCCCTGGATTAGTGTTATTTATATAGTATGAATTCAGCATTCACAAAAGGTGCCTGCTTAGCAGCTCTGAAGACAGACAATAGCATCTGTACAGTCTCGGTAGTTGCATGGAAGTTTTCCTTATGTTGTCTCTCTCCGCTATTTCTCGAATGCCAGAATGGGTCTCAACCCTGAGCCAGAGAGACCACCTTACGACTAAGAAACGTCTTTAATCTCTTTGGCCTATTTGATTGTAGGCCTCTCTTCTCAAGTGGCCAGTGAAGGAGCCAACTGATGTAGCTGTTAATGTGTGTTTTATCATCACTTCTCTGTTAGTAGGGCAAATTCATGGCTTATTTTGGTCAATTTCACAGTCATAGGATTTTAGGAGCCATACATATTCATGATTTCAGCTATTTAAATCTGAAATGTCAGTGTTGTAATTGTAGGGGTCCTGACCAAAAAAGGAGTGGGGGAAAGGAGATCTCAAGGTTACTGTAGGTGAAATTGCAGTATTGCTACCCTTACTTCTGCAAAGCTGGCTGGGAGCCCAACTCTGAAGGCAGAGCCACCAGCAGCAGCAGCACAGAACTAAGGGTGGCATGGTATAGTACTGCCACCCTTCTGTACTGCTGCTGGCAACTGGGTGCCTGGCCAACAGCTGTGCTCCTTGACTGCCTAGCTCTGAAGGCCAGCAGCACAGAAGTAAGGGTGGCAATACTATGACCCGCCCCCCCCTTAAAATAATCCTGGGACCTCCCTGCAATTCCTGTTTTGATCAGGGCCCCCAATTTGAGAAATGTTGATCTCTGAGCAATCTGTATACTGTAGTCTCAAATCACACAAAAGCACCAGATTTTATGGGGCGGGGGGGAGACCAGATGTCATGGTCCACGCTGTATTTTTCATGGCCATGAATTTGGTAGGGCCCTATCTATTAGGGACTGAACTAAGACCACCAGTTTGCTTTGCCTGAAAGCTAATTCTGCAAATTGTTGAGTCTTTCCAGAGATACTAATATCAGTGGAAACTGAGAGCTCTGAACCCCATGTAGGAGGCACTTAGCATGTCTCAGGATCAGATCCTCAGTAGGATTCTATTCTATTCTATTCTATTCTATTCTATTCTATTTATTAATTATTGGGTGGAATCCTATGCTGTGTTATGCAAGAAATCAGATTAGATGATCATGGTAGTCCATTCTAACTTTAAAACCTGTGAATCTATTCTATTTAGGTTCAAATCGTCCAACCAGCACTAAGTAAATTAGTGCCTCAGTTACTACTGACTTCAGCTGTTTCACACCTATTGACCCATACGTGAAAAGCTCCAGAATTCATCCTACCAGGACTCTGAAACAGCTGCTTCATGGCATAAGAAATTTTGCACTAGTGGTTGGCTCAAAGGGCTGGATCCTGATTCTGAGTTCACTCACTGTGTTATTCCGTATAACAAATCTTCTGCCCACTAATTCACCTGGAAATTGGTTAAGCTTAGGTTGACTCTAAAAATCAGATGCAGTCCATGAATGGAACTTTCCCAGCTAACTGCATTCCATTTCTCAATGCTGTCACACTGTAGATCAGTGATTTGATGTTTAATGTTCCCAGTTACAACCTCAACACCATCCAAAAGAATAAAATTAATCCTTTAGGGTATGTCTACACTACCACCCTAGTTCGAAGTAGGGTGGTTAATGTAGTCATACGGAGTTGCAAATGAAGCCGGGGATTTGAATTTCCCGGGCTTCATTTGCATAAAGCCGGACGCCGCCATTTTTAAATGTCCGCTAGTGCAGACTCCTCCGTGAAACGAGGAGTAATGGTAGTTCAGACTAGGAAGCCTAGTCCGAACTACCTAGTCCGTGCTGCGTGTAGCCGCGCGGCACGGAGTCCGCACTAGCGGACATTTAAAAATGGCGGCGCCCGGCTTTATGCAAATGAAGCCCGGGAAATTCAAATCCCCAGCTTCATTTGCAACTCCGTATGACTACATTAACCACCTTAGTTCGAACTAGGGCGGTAGTGTAGACATACCCTTACTTCCAGAGTGGGAATTTCTTGATCACCATTCTGGCAGTGTTCCCATGCATCCTGTTTAGCAAAGAGCACTTAACTTTGAGAAAGCTGTAAAAACATGTTTTTAAAAATTATTTTACGCCATCAAAAACCATCCAAGGCTCAGTGTGTTAGCTGTCTCTGCAGAGGAACCCTGTGAGATTCTGCATATTCAGAAGAGTGCGGGACCCACAATTAGAGGCCAGATTTTCAGAATATGATTGGAAGAGGAGACTAAAGGGGTTCTATGATAGAGATTTATAAAATCATGACTGATGTGGAAAAAGTGAATAAAGAAAAGTTAGTTATTTATTCCCGCAATATAAGAACTAGGGGTCACCAAATGAAATTAATAGGCAGCAGGTTTAAAAGAAACAAAAGGAAGTTTTTCTTCACTCAGGCTATATCTACACTGTGGGTTTTTTGTGGAAGAGGACATGCAAATAGCAAGCTCATTTGCATATCTTTTACCAATTCTTTTTGAGGAAGAAGTTTTGCTGCTAAAAAGCCCCCTGTAGACGGGGCCATTTGTCAGTAAAAAACCCTTTTTTGCACGATCCTGTATACCTCGTTTTTTGATAGTAAGGGATCTTGTGGAAAAAGGCTTTTTTCCCGACAAATGGTCGTCTACACGGGGCTTTTTAGCAGCAAAACCTCTTCCACAAAAAAGAATCGGAAGAAGATATGCAAATGAGCACACCATGCAAACCCGCAATGTAGACACAGCCTCAGTGGACAGTCAACCTGTGGAACTCCTTGCCAGAGGATGTTGTGAAGACTATAACTTTAACAGGGTTCAAACAATAGCTAAATAGATTCATGGAGGTTAGGTCCATCAATGGCTATTAGCCAGGAGAGGTAGGAATGGTATCCCTAGCCTCTGTTTGTCTAGAAATGGATAACAGGAGAGGGATCATATGAGGATTACCTGTTGTGTTCCCTCTCTCCAGGGCATCTGGTATTGGCCACTCTCGGCAGACAAGATACCGAGCTAGATGGACTGTTGGTCTGACCCAGTGTGGCCGTTCTTATATTCTTATGGTAGAGGCAGTCTTCTTGGCAAAAGGCACTGTGATGACATCACCAGTTGTATGGATTCCTCCCAGTATCAGAAACAGGAAATGATCTCATTTAGGCACCACAACGTGGCTAGATCCTTAAAAGGGGTCTGTAGGCTGGTCATGTGGTAAGCAAAGACAAAGTTTTGCCAGTAAGGGAGAGGGAGAGTCATGTGACCTCTTTATGTGATGTTCCCTCCTCCCCCCACATGACTCTACTTCGTCCCCAACCCAGGACCCGCATGCTCTTCCCTTCCCCATCCCATCCCACCCCACGTTACCTGGAGGAGGAGGTGCTCAGGGCAGTATGGTAGATGGAAAGGAGACAGTGGAGAAAGGATCAGAACCTCCCAACTCTGCACAGAGATGCTGCACCTGTGTACGGGGCAGGGAAAAGACAGAGCAAAACTCCCAGCGGCCACTGCTGCCCTTCTGCAGAGCTGCCGTGTCTAAGGGCTGGGGGAGGGGAAGCTGGTGGTTCTTCTCCCTTCCCTGTTGGGAGGGGCAGCCCCTTCAGGTGGGGAAAGGAGCAGATCCCCCCGCCCCCCTGCCCATAGACACAGCAGATCCATAGAAGGGTAGAGGACCGACAGCCATGCCTGAAAGGAGATGCGGGGGAGAGGGACAGCTGGCTCCTCCTCCTGTTTTATTCTGGTACTCATCATACCAGCTAAAATAGCTTGGTGGTATGGCATACCAGAGTGTAGCATCTTACTTGCAATACGGGGGGTGAGCCTATGTTTGGGTGCCTAAATGGGAGCTGAGTTATCTAGCCCGGACTCTCACTCACCCTGATTTTTTCTTAAAAATCTCTTAGGTGCACAGATGGACATGAGAATATAGAGGGGCCAGTTCCACCTTGCTTTGCACCCTGTACATCTCCACTAATACCAGATTACTCCAGCGGGAATTCTGCATCAAAAAATTACTAAATTTGCAAGCTTATATTTTAAAATTCTGCAAAATTCTGCATATTTCATTTGTCAGAATAACACAATGTAATCGTTCCAGCTTCAATTATTTTGGCAATTTATTTCAAAGTAGCTGTCAGCAAATAAATCTGTAGCAATACAGACAACAAAAAAGATCCAGGAAATGTTTTTTGACAGATTCCTTACTAGGCATATTATTACAAAACTCGGTATAATGATTCATTTAAACAACAGTACAAAACTGTAGTTCCCACACCCCTCAGAGGCAATGCAGACGCTTGGGGGAAGTCAAGGGTAAGGGAGGAGCTGAGGGAGAGGGAAGTAATTACTGGGAACAAGTGAGCATGTGGACTTGGAGAGTTGTTTGGCATAGGTGGGAGAAGTATGGAATAGGTATTTTGTGGGTGAGGAGGGATTGTTATGCAACCTCCCCCATACAGACCCTGGCTGACCCCTAGCCTATCTCATTGTCAGGCACATCTGTCTCTGCCCCCATGTGTCCCTGCATCCTGTCTCCCCATTTCCATGTGCCCCTGCATGCACACTTTCATTCACCCCTACTCCAGTCTGTCCCCCCACTAGCCCTTCTGAACCCCAGTCTGTGATCCCCAGCAGCCTCATGTACCCCATGCTGTTGGTCCCCCCCCCCTCCATGTACCTCATGCCTCCTATCCTAGCCTCACTATGAGAAGGCAGCCCCTTTTCTTCATCTGAAGTTGGGGCTACTCCTTCTAGGGAATGGCTGTTTTGGTGCCACAATGGCCCCTGGTGGGTGAAAGGAGTAACCACAGCATCTTGTCAGCAGAATGTATTATCTGCTGGGAAAAAAAATTCTGCATGGCATGTGAATTCTGCACATGCATAGTGGCACAAAATTCCCCCAAAAGGATTATCATTTGGGCTGCCTGGGTTATGTGCATAGACAGAATTTGGTCCAGAGTTCTTTCCCCTTGGTGGTCTAGATTCTGCCTTACACCTCAGTGACCCCAAAGTAAAAAAGTCCACTGTAAACTGAAGCTAACTCTAAGGGCCTGATTCTGAAAAGTGCTGACCCTTTATGCAAAAATCCAATTGAATTTAATAGGATTGGTACTAACAGGGTGCTACAGAAATTGCTCTGAAACCCAACTGAATTTAAGAGAGAATGAAGTTCTTTCTGTAGGGTATTTAGGTTTCAAACATCCAATAGAATTGTATAGCAGGTGAATCTGCCTCTATTAAATTCCATATGATGGTTAACTTTAAAAGTCTGTAGAAGGCTATCATATCTATTATATTCTGGGGTGGGGAGAGGTTTCCATAAGAGGAAGATTAATTAAAGCAACTTCCCATTACCTTCGGTGGAAATTGTAGGTGTTCAGCATGTATCAGGATGAGCCCTTATTTTAGGAGACAAGAAGAAATACTGTCACAACTGGATGAAATGGGTAATGTATAACCTTGGTACTGGCTTCACAATCCTAGACTGGCATCCATCAGTACCACAAGACTGGTCCTATTCCAGCACAACAATGTACAGGCAGTCCCCGGGTTACGTACAAGATAGGGATTGTAGGTTTGTTCTTAAGTTGAATTTGTATGTAAGTCGGAACTGGTACATATTGTAGGGGAAACTCTAGCCAAACATTTCTCCAGAGCTCAGTTTTATTCTCCCACACCTTACTTCCCTCAGTCCTTTATTCTCAAGCTGAGGTGTCTGCTGAGAAAAGCCGCTCCGCGTCTCCCTGGTCTGCTGGGGGGGGGGGGGGGGGCGCTAGCTTCGCGTCTCCCTGGTCTGCTGGGGGGAAGCAGCTAGTGCGGGGTTGCCTCACCCCATTTGTAAGTAGGGATCCGATGTAAGGATGTAGGGATCCAGGGACTGCCTGTATAGTGACATTTCCAGGATCAGGGGTTGAGGGTTTTGACTGGGCTGTGTCCTGTTTTGGCAGTCCTTTTGCTACAGATGCTACGCACTATGCTGTTTATAAAAAAAGAAACGACAGCTCACTCCCTTGGTAAATCATAGTGGGGACCGGGGTGTGAGGACGTAGCTTCCTTCATAGGAGCCTTGCTACAGTTTCCCGTGTGAAGAGAAGAGATTAATTTACATTGAAAAGGACCAAGCAGGGAAAGAGGAGGGGTCGAGAAGGAAGAAAGGGCGTGAGTCTTTATTAAGCAGCAGCATTGCAATTAGCTATTCCTTTACATCCCCTTTTGGTCTTGGGATTTTTCTTGAATTAAACAAGCAACTAAATTCATTCTCTCTGTGTTTTTAATGCAGCTCTCAAAGCTTTGAACATAATTGACACAAAGATGTCGGAGGTCAGATGGTGGTTTTCCAGTTGCCTGCTTTATTAGGATGTTGCAACACAAGTCTCCTAGAAGAGAGAATAAACCTCTGAACATCTCCTCCCCCTGTGCATGCACAGACTGTTGATCTGCATTCGGTTAGGGAAAGCCCCTGCAAGGAGTAGTTTATGCACCATTTGAACATCGAATTAAGCTCTAGGGCACTCTTAATTCAAAATGAGTGGCCACATGAAAGGTTTGCACCAATATAACTAAATCGGTTTCTCATCCAGTTTTGTTCAAAAGGTGCAACTTTGTAGCCCTCAGTGAGATCAGAACTAGGCCCCATATATACAGGATGAAGGGTTAAGAAAATCAGTTTGATATTGAGATAGCATGTGCGCATCTCCAATTCTTATCTCATTTACATGGTCAGAAATCTGGAGTATATACACCCCTATAAAAGTGATCAGAATTGGCTCCTTTTACTGGAAATGGGTTCTTATGACTCACTGTTCCTTAGTTATAAGCCTCAGCTGGAATACACCGGCCACAGCTCCATGGACAAGGTTAGGAGCTGGCCCTGTGTTTCCAGCACTGCTGAAACAAGCAGAAATGATGCCAATTCAATGAGAACTCATTTGGGCCTCAGCTCTGCACTGTGGGGTAGGTGTGGAGGTGCACAACTCCTGTGGGAACGCTAGGAGGCACAATATCTCCAGGAGATTTTGGCTGGGTAATACCTGCTGCTTACTGCTACACTCCTTAGGTTGGTACAGTGTGCATTCCTCCTCACAGTTGGCCATGGTCCCTCCCTTTTCAGTGCTAGCCTGGGTTAATACCAGAGTGAGGGTTTAATTGAAGGAAACACCCGAGAAGAGAGTGGAAAGAGAGAGAATCAACTTGTACCTTCTCCTGCACTGGCAAAAGACTAGACCACACCCTTCTCCTCATTTATTTATGAAAGCAAAAGTGACTACATGTTGCACAGTGTTAGCAGAGTGAGGGGCTAGCCTCACATTGATTCATGTACCTTCAGGGCTTTTAATGAGCTGTGCGACGTGACAAGACATTCAAAATTCTCCTGCTGAGTGGAAACCGAATAGAGGGCATTAGTCAACCTTTTCCTACCCTCACACATGGAGCAAGCATTCTGAGAGATCCACAGTAACTGGACCTCCAACTCTGCGTCTCAGAATCCTTCATGAATTGTCTTTGAGATTTCAACACAGCTGATTATTCCTCAATTTGTTATAACCTGAAAATAAAGACAGATAAAGGCAAAATGTTCTGGGAAGAATGCCAAGCCAAAGGCATTAAATTATTAAGTGATCTGTATCTGGATAATAGATTTACGCCCCTTAACTACTTTTAGGGGAAAATATATAATGTTTTCAAGACCAGTTTGGGAATTTCTTTAAAAACAGAGCCATCCCTTCCTTTTTATTTTATTGCTATAATAATAATAAAAAAACTTAATGAAACCATATAGGAGAATATAGTCTGTAGATTTCTATATAGGAATTGGAAATTAACAATGTGAAATGATCAACATATTTTTTAAAGGCACTTTACAAGTCACTGTATATTGGAAAAGGTACAACTATCCATCAAAGCAAGGCTAGGGATAAAATAATTAGAAATCACACAACCATAACAAGGGAAGATTAGTGCTAAAATTAGAAGCCGTAAAGTTGGTTTTGGATTATATTGGAATCTGAGCAGAGAGTTTAATTATATGGCATTATTTAAGAGAAGGCAGAGCATGAGGTATGAATTGTCCAGTTTTTGGTTGTGTTAGGATAAAAGTGCTATTGACTCTTTTGTTTGAGATGATCTGAGGCAATACTGTTTGAAATCCTGTATTGCAATCTAAGGGCTTGTCTTCACTTACCAGGAGATTGACGCAGTGCAGATTGATCTCTCCATGTTTGATTTAGCGGGTCTAGAAAAGACCCGCTAAATCAGTTGTCACCAACCAGTAGATTGGGATTTATGGTGATCCTGACTGGTTTGGCCAGGAAGCTATCAAGCGCTGGCACTTCAGTTGCCTCTCAACCCACTGTCATGCTGCTTCTGCCCTCTGCCTTGGAGCTGCAAACTTGGGAGCCTCCTGCTTGCTGTGCAGGGTGTGGGAGGTAGGGGGGGGGGCGGGGGTTTGGGCTGATGTTAAGGTGTGCCTCCTCTCCCCACTTCTCAATGCAAATCTCTGACACACTCACATACTGTCTCTGTCATTCTCACAAACACACACTGTCCTTCACTCCTCTTTCCTGACCCAACACATGTTACTTCTTTTACTCTTTTACTGCTTGCAAAGTGGGTTGGTTTTGGTTTTTCACTGGTCTGTGCATTTCATCATTTTCATTTCTCCCTTTTCTTAAATTTAATTCTTTGAGTAGCGAGTTCTAAAATGCCTACCTGAAGTAATTATCCCTGTGGCAATTGCTGCTCCTGGAAGTGGCTGGCATGTCCCTGCAGCCCCCGAGAAAGGCAGAGTGGGGGTCTCCACATGCTCTCCTTGCCTGCAGACACCGCTCCTGCAGCTCCCATTGTTCAATAATGGGGAACTATGGCCAGTAGAAGATGTGGGCTCCATGCCTGTAGGTGAGGGGCAGCACATGGCGCCATGGAGCCACTGCTGTACATGCCAGCTGCTCTCAGGAGTGGTGCAAGGCCAGGGCAGGAGTAAGCCTGCCTTAACCCCACTGCTTCACCACCCGGAAACTCTCTCAGGCTATGTCTAAACTACTCTTCCAAAAGAGGAATGTAAATGAGCCTGATCGAAAATGTAAATGAAGCGCGTGAGAGCACTTTTTCGAAAAAGAAACCGCAGTCTTTTTCGAAAGAACCCATACACCTCATTTTTTCAAGAGTATGTGTTCTTGACTCCAATGTATGTTGTGTTGACTCCAGCTATGCTATTTTTGTAACTGGAGTTACATATCTGAGGTCAACTTTCTCCCCTAGGCCGTGTCCAGACTCAGGGGTTTTTTCGGGAAAAGTAGCCTTTTCCTGAAAAAACTTCCCCTGCGTCCAGACTCAAGCCGCGTTCTTTCGAAATTATTTCGAAAGAACGCAGCTTTTCTTTCGATGGCGGTAAACCTCATTTCACGAGGAAGAACGCCTTCTTTCGAAAGTTCCTCTTTCGAAAGAAGGCGTTCTTCAATGTAAAGAGGCCGTCTTCGAAAGAGAGCATCCAGACTCGCTGGGTGCTCTCTTTCGAAAAAGCGGATTTCTCTTTCGAAAGATCCGCCTGCAGTCTAGACGCGATCTTTCGAAAGAGGCTCTTTCGAAAGATGCTTTCGAAAGAGCCTCTTTCGAAAGAAGCCTGCAGTCTAGACATAGCCCTAGTATAGACCTGACCTCATAGTTTTCCAACATTTGGGTTTGAAGGGAGGTAGAATGGTCTTTCTTGGCCTCAGGAGGGCTAGGGTCAATGTGTGGCTCTGCCATAAATTTCCTGTGTAACCTTGGGCAAGTCACTTACTCGCTTTGTGCTAACGTTTCCTCTCTGTGAAGGGTGATGATGGTAATACACTCTCTCTCCCACCTATTGTGTACCTTTGAGCAGGAACTGCCTCTTATGTTTGAACAGTGTTTAACACAGCTATGTCCCGGAAGCCAGTTGTGGTTTCTGGATGCTAATGTAAATGCTGCTACTAGTAATGAGGCAACTTCCACTTACGTTGGTTTTATACTCATGACGTAAGTGAAGCTATATCTGATTTACATGAGTGCCAGTGGGTTTAGGAGGAGGCCTATTGACTGGTCTCATTGGGTGTGTCTAGACTACATGCCTCCTTCGACGGAGGCATGTAGATTAGCCAGATCGGAAGAGGGAAATGAAGCCGCGATTAAAATAATCGCGGCTTCATTTAAATTTAAATGGCTGCCCCGATCTGCCGATCAGCTGTTTGTCGGCAGATCGGGGCAGTCTGGACGCGACGCGCCGACAAAGAAGCCTTTCTTCATCGGCACAGGTAAACCTGGTTTCACGAGGCTTACCTGTGCCAATGAAGAAAGGCTTCTTTGTCGGCGCGTCGCGTCCAGACTGCCCCGATCTGCCGACAAACAGCTGATCGGCAGATCGGGGCAGCCATTTAAATTTAAATGAAGCCGCGATTATTTTAATCGCGGCTTCATTTCCCTCTTCCGATCTGGCTAATCTACATGCCTCCGTCGAAGGAGGCATGTAGTCTAGACACACCCATAGAGAGCTCTACAGAATGTTTCCTGTTTCAGAGAGTTTCCTGCTTCTCCCAGCTGAATCCTGTAGGAGGAGTGTGATGTAGTGTCAGTACGTTGCTGGGCGCTATGCTTGGGCTGTGGATGACCCCTAGTGGCCTCTGTAAGCATGGCCCAGCAGGGGGCACCTTGAGGTGACAGTGACAGAACTGGTCCAACTGGTAAAGGGAAGGGACGGAACAAAGGAAGTGAGTGTTGGGGGAAGGGCCAGTGCTGGGCTGGAACCATGCAGGAGACAGACTAAGGAGGGGGCTGGGAGTCTAGGGGCACAGGCACCCCATCTCAAGGGGTCTGAGGCATCCTGGCCCTGACTCCTGTAGCCACACCACGTCTATGCTGGGCTGTATCCTGGAGATGCAATAAACCCTCTCTATTCTACTGGCTGGTGGAGTCTGTTCTTGCTGCTATGGGGCTGTAGGATCGGAGGAACCCCGACTTGCCGTCACAAGGAACCTTTATTTTTTGAGTAATACAAAACATTTCATAGACTGTAGATGAAGCCAGAAGGAAATATAGTGATCATCCTCAAAACACCGGGCATGGAACTTCCCCCAAAACAATTCCTCAGGCAGATCTTTTAGAATAAAAAACTCCACGGTTGATTTTAAAGGTGCCAGTGAGAGCAAATGCACTATGCCTCTGGGTAAGTTATTCCAATGGTTAATGACTCTCATCCTCAAAAATGTATAGCCTGCTTCCAGTCTGACTTTGCCTAGCTTTGGCTGGGAAATTAGGTATACATTTTAACAGGAGGATAGGCACCCTGCTCTGGGATTTGTATTTCAATGTGTCTTTGCTATTTAAGATCATGTCAGGTAAAGATCACAGAATTCAAAGTAGCTATAAGGTGAAAAGTCCCTCTTCATTGCTTCCGGTGTAATTTCTTTTAATCTTTATACCCTTGTACCTCTCCTTGTTTATACACTGGGCAGTGGCACTAATTTTCTAGCACTGGGAGGGGAAGATAGATTGGGAGGGGTGCAAGGAAGTAAGGAAAAGCTGCCAACTGGCATGATGCAGAAGCTAAAATCATAGCCTCCCAGTTCCAAAGTTAAATAAAAATCAGCAAAGAAATGCATGAAATTTGAATCTCCAGCAACTGTTACTCATGGCTTGTTTTTCAGAGTGCCGAGTCTCTCTCTCTCTCACACACACACACACACGCATGCACGCACGCACGCACGTGCTTGCTTTGCATGCGCAGTTATTGCAACTGCCTGTGCGGTCTAGGCATTTGAACATACAACTGAGGATGGTGGACCCATCTAGGAATGTCAGTGGCTGCTTTGCAATCCTAGTCCTCATTCATAAGCATATAAATTTGAAGTAGGTGAATACTCCCACTAATTTCAGAATTCACCAAAACCGCTAAGTAGATTTATTATTCATTGGCTTCAATGGGATGGCTCACTTGCCGTATCTTCATGCTTTGCTAGGTCAGATCCTTATGCTCTAAAAGGTGGACACATAGGCTGTGTCTAGACTACACCTGTCTGTCAACAAAGAGATGTAGATTAGGCACGTCAAAATTGCTAATGAAGCAGGGATTTAAATATCCCGCACTTCATTAGCATAAACATGGCCGTTGCTATTTTTTCAAAACGGAGCTTTTTCGAAAAAAAACCCGGCAGTCTAGATGCGGATCTGTTGAAAATAAACCCTTTTTCGACAGATCCTATATTCTTCAAAAAATGAGGTGTACAGGATCTGTTGAAAAAGGGTTTATTTATTTCTAGCCATAGCGGACAGGGTACAATTGGGAAAACTGGAGATGGGGAAGAATTAATAGAATAGTTTTGAGGTGAGAGAATTTTTTTTTAAATAAAAGTGAGCATCTAACACTACTCTGAGCTAGTGTAACTCAGGGGAGTAGAATCAGATTACTCCTGATTTACACCAGCACAGGTGAGAGGAGAACTGCCCCAATAATCTGACTTCTTAGGGGCCCTGTGGAAATTGTGAGTGCACAGCTGGCTTGCCCAAGATCTGAGTCAGAGCACAAGGCACACTATTACCGAGCACCAACAGCATGCTTGGCACTGAGCAAATAGACAGGGGGAGCGAGAGCCATTCCGTCAGGCTTTCAGAGCCTGACCACACAGTTCAGGCCCAGGACCTGTGTAAAGCATTGTATAATGGAGTTTTGCAGAGGTGGCGGTTGAAAAGACTTGCGTGAAACATCTTGTTTTTGAATAAAACCGCTGAGGCTCAACTCCAGCCAGTGGGTCAGCTGTAGATTTCAGGGAGTTCAGCATGTGAGCATCTGAGGGTCCACATGGGATTTAAACATTGTTCTGAAAGTCAGAATGAGTTAGCGCCGGGCCTGCTCCTGTATTACCCATGCACTATAATAATAATAAATAATAATTAGTCATTGCTATTGACCCTGAGTCTCCATTGCCCTGCACCTTGTGTAGTCATTTACACTAGTGCAGTATAAGTGTAAAACAGGGATAAAGTGATGCCATTGTTACACCCACTTTGCACTGCAGTAAAACAATTAAAAATCAAGCTCATTGTGGTTAGTGGCTAATTATAGCCACACTGCAGGATTGAGGCCATTGTTACCTTCTGTCTTAGTGTAGTTTCCATTATTGTGTGTGACTCATTAGTGTACACGCTGGATGTACGTTTGTAGGTAAAATGGAGCACGGATAAGTGCCCATGCTCTATTGCACAGTGAATAAGCCACTGACCTGATGCTAACTGCCACGGCAGAGGACGTGTTTTTTGTTTTGTGCATCATCTTTAATGGGGAGGGAGGGCAGGGGAACATATTAGCTACATGGTCGCTAAGCACGAAGCAGTTGCTCTTGGCAAGGGGATGATAAAATGAGATCCAAAACACAGACTGGTTTGGAACAAGGGCGTGTGTAATGCATGTCTGCTGGCCTGCGAGGTTGTTAGAGAAACAGAAGGGGAGTTCCTGCGTCAGTGGGGAGGAGAGTAGGGCTTTGTCCGGTCTGGCTGTGGTAAAGCCTTCTACACCAGCGTTGTGATTTATTTATTTGTTCTGGTTCACGAGAACTTGCCTTTCTCCAGGACTGGCCCTCGGACTGTATGTTTCTGATGAGAAAATCGTCTGTTTCCAAATGGAGAGCGATAGCTGCCGCCAAACCTCCCCAAGCCAGCTCCCCTCTCCGCACTAATAGCTTACCCACGTTCAGTCTCTACAAGCTACCCACTAAGCAAAAGCCTTGCGAAACCTGGAAAGTCAACAAACTCAGGTCCTGCTGGGCCATGGCAGAGACACAAGGCCCAGAATCTAGGCTCTCTACTGGCTATGCCTTTAGAGCTGCCTCCTCCCATTTAAAACAGGTGATAGTTAACTGGAGCATAACAGTTTGATCCAGTGACCCAGGAGGACAGAAGTAGTGCTCACTGTAAGGTACCCAGGACCCAGCATTCTTAGGGTGCTTTCCATTAAAACCATTGAATTGCAATGGACTGGACACCTGTGCAGAATTTGAGATGCTGATGTGATGTGTGCCATGGGAGATACCATGAGAAGCTAGAGGCACTGCGCACCAGCTACAATCCGCATGTGGTGGTGGCAACACACCGCTGTGAGTGTTATTTGTTGGGTCTGCACTGACTGTCTTGATGTGTGGGTCTTGGGTGAAGCTCTGCAGTGTGCTTGGAGGTCATCATGCTCCAGCCCTCTCTACCTGTTGGCTTACTGTCATCAGCTGTAAGTGGGGCACCTTGAAGCCCAGCTCAGATAGAAGACTCCACGCTGGGGCCCTGATTGTTGGAACAGCAGAGATGCTGACCAGCCTGCTCTCTTTATTAAAGCTAGAAGGAGGCTCCGCCCTGCTTCAGACTGCTCACCCGGTGCCACCTGGTGCTGTCTCCTAACCCTGACTTTCTGGTTGGTCTCTGACTTGGTCTCTTCCTGGGATCTCACTCTTGGTTCCTGAGTTCAGCTCCTGGTTCTGATCCATGGCAGCCTTGCATGAGCCATTAGGCCCAGCCACCTGTCTCCTGGCCCTGACACTGACCAGGAGCTGTGTCCAAGACGCATGCATCGAGACAGTCAGTGCAGGCCCAACAAATGGTCTTTCTGTGGGACATGGCTCTAATGATGGCCCCTGTTGTGGACGGGCTAGATGGTGGCTGTCCCCTAAGCAAATCTACAAGGAGAAGGACACTCTTCCCCTGCTCTCTTGCACCCTCCAGCAGAACTCAGCTATTGAGTTACACAGAAGAATCAGGGCCTATCTGATAGCAACACTAGACCATGTAAAACCATGGACATTTGTTTTCATGAGTTCTGGATGCAGTCACATACTTTTCAAGCGGCTTACCATCATGCAGGCACAGCAACAAGTGACGGTACAAGCAATCTCCCTCGTGCTCTTTAACCCATCCTGCTTTGCTCTGAGTGCACATTCAGAGGTGATGGTCCTCGCTGTAAACCGATCAACTTTTCCCTTGGGTGGAAGAGAGGAGAAGGTGCTAAGCACAGAGCCCAAGTATATACTGACAACCATTAGGAAGAGATGGACAATTCAGATTATGGTTAAGCTACAGATGAGGTGATAGAGTCATGGTCATCTGCATCCTAAATCTTGTAAGGGCACTTGCTAGCTCACAATATAGACTGGATCAAAATAGAACTGGAAAATAGTCACATTCCAGCTGTAGATCATAGTCATCAAAGCCCAAGATATGTGTGTCAAGTGGTGACTTTAATTTGCTGTATAAGTACCGTCACAACGAAAAAACATGAGATAGTAAAAGGCTCTTTAATGTACTAGAGAAAGGTGAAATAGGAGTCAATGGGTGCCAGTTTAAAGCCAGATAAATTCAAACTGGAAACGGCAAATTTTTTTAACACTGTGGGGGTATGTCTACACTACCCTCCTAGTTCGAACTAGGAACTCATTTCACGAGGAGTAACAGTAGTTCGAACTAGGAAGCCTAGTTCGAACTACCTAGTTTGTGCCCTTTGTAGCCGCGCTGCACGGGGTTCAAACCAGCGGGGTTTTAAAAATGGCGGCTCCCCGCTTATGCAAATGAAGCCCGGGAAATTCAAATCCCGGGCTTCATTTGCAAGTGCGGTATGCCTACATTACCCCGCTAGTTCGAACTAGCGGGGTAGTGTAGACATACCCAGAGTGATTAAACAGTGGAGCATGTATCAAGGGAAGGAGTACTTTCTCCATCTTCAAGTCAAGACGGGATGCCTTTCTGGAAGATGCACTTTATCCAAACACAAATTATGGGGCTTAACACAGGAGTAACTGGGTGATATTACTGGTTGTCGCTGATATACAGGAAGTCAGATTAGATGACCTAATGATCCCTTTTAGCCTTAAAGTCTAAGGGTATGTCTACACTACAATGTTAGTTCGAACTAACGGACGTTAGTTCGAACTAACATTCATAGCCGCTACACTAGTGCTCTGCTAGTTTGAATTTGAATCGAACTAACGGAGCGCTTAGTTCGAACTAGGTAATCCTCATTTTATGGGGATTAAGCCTAGTTCGAACTAGCTAGTTCGAATTAAGGGGTGTGTAGCCCCTTCATTCGAACTAGTGGGAGGCTAGCCCTCCCCAGGTTTCCCTGGTGGCCACTCTGGCCAACACCAGGGAAACTCTATGCCCCCCTCCTGGCCCCGGACCTCTTAAAGGGGCACGGGCTGGCTACGGTGCCCGTGCCAGGTGCAAGCCTGCCAGCACCCAGCCAGCAGACCCTGCACCTGGCATGGATCGAGCCACCCACCCGATGTCCCCCAGCCCACCCCCTCTTCCCGGGACCAGGCTGGCGGCTCCCGGGAGCTTGCCCTGGACCGCAAGAGGCGGGCACCTTCCTGGGCTAGTGCGGACATCGTGGACCTCGTCCACAATCTCCGCACTAGGCACAGGAAAGTGGCCGTCTAGGCCAGGAGAGCTGCCAGCCTGGCCACCCAGGAGCAGGTGTGCATGAAAATCAAGGGGGTCCACTGAGACCCCCGACCCTGAGCCCTGAGCTTACAATGGCCGTCCTGGGTCAGACCAAAGGTCCATCTAGCCCAGTAGCCTGTCTGCCGACAGCGGCCAACCCTAGGGACCCTGGAGGGAATGGACCGAAGACACTGACCAAGCCATTTGTCTCGTGCCATCCCTCTCCAGCCTTCCACAAACCTTGGGCAGGGACACCACTCCTACCCCCTGGCTAATACCACTCCATGGACCCAACCTCCATGACTTGATCTCACTTCCCTTTCAACTCTGTTCTAGTTGTAGCCTTCACAGCCTCCTGCAGCAAGGAGTTCCACAGGTTAACTCTTTGCTTTGTCAAGAACAACTTTCTCTTACTAGTTTGAAGCCTGTTACCCATTCCTTTCCTTTGGTGTCCTCTAGTCCTTCTTTATGGGAACTCATGAAGAACTTTTATGAATGCACCCTCTCCACCCAACCCCTGCTTTTAGAGACCTCTATCCTGTCCCCGCTCCATCTCCTCTTTTCTAAGCTGAACAGTCCAAGTCTCTGTAGCCTCTCTTCATCTGGGACCTGTTCCCAACCCGTGATCATGTTAGTTGCCCTCCCCTCTCCCAGCCTTTCTCTTCCCCTCTCCCACCTCCTTTTCCCAGTCTCCCCCAGTTTTGTTCAATAAAGACAGAGTCAATGTTGGAAGAAACGTTATCTTTATTTTGTACATCAATAAGAAGGGGGGCTAGAGAAGGGTAAGTGGAAGGAGGTGAGGGAGGAATGGGGTACGAGCCCCCGATGGGGAGGACTGGGCTGGCTCTGCGGGCTTCTGGGGGTGGAAGCTCTCCTGCAGCCCCCCGATTGCCCCCTCTCCCCAGATGGCAGCCTGCGGCAAGTGCAGCCGGTCTGATGGCCGAGTGCTGTGATGTGCCCAGTGTGGGTAGTCCGGGCAATCCAAGCCAGGACTGCTTTGCAAGCGGGGCACCCCTTAGAACTGTCTGTCCGGGGTGGGGGTCGGGACCCTTTAAGCGTAGCCCTCGGCTAGCCTGAGACAGCATCTCCACGCTCTAAGTCCTCCTCTGATGCCCTGCCGGCACTGCTTCCGGTCATTCTTAAGCCCTGTTCAGAGTCCACTCAATGTGGACTTGCTAGTTCGAATTAGCAAAACGCTAATTCGAACTAGTTTTTAGTTCTAGACGCGTTAGTTCGAATTAGCTTAGTTCGAATTAACTAATTCGAACTAAGTTAGTTCGAATTAGCGCTCTAGTGTAGACGTACCCTCAGTATCTATGAATATGCATGTGCACTCCCATTTTGCCATAGCGTGGCTCTTTTATACACTTGCATTATAGAGTTAAGTTTGAAATACACTTGAAAGAGTGTTTCTGCTAAGTGATGCCAAAACTACTCCAATGAAATATTTGTGGCTTTTCAAAAAGGGGTATGGCAAAACTTTGCTAATTCAAACTAATGACTCCCTGCAGAATACTGAATTTTGGGAACCACTGTATACCATCACGAGATACAGACAAAAGATGCATGACAAAACACACCGTATTGTAATATCAAACAGAGCAGAACTTGATCTTATGGAACACCTTTCATATTCAGAGTATTTCAAAGCACTTTACAAAGTAATGAGCTGAATACTGACTGTGTGGCCAAATGGAGCATTCATTATGTGCTTAACAATAGCTCACACACATCCCTTTAGAGGAAAACCTGTTTCACAGAGAGGGAATATTGGACATGGCAGTTATCCAGAACACCTTATTTTAAAAAAAATACCATTAGCTCATGCATTGGACAGTCATCAGAGATGGTCAGAATGGGCCTCAATGTAATGCATGCCCTCACTGCTATACATGGGTATCTCTATGCCTGCATACCACTGAACACAAATGGATCATTGTAAACATCCTGGTGTGAGGGGCTTAGCTGTGACTGTTACAAAGTTGCATTGTGTCTATAACAGGGTTGGGATGAAGGTAAAGAGTTTTTGCTAGAGTGGATGTGTCTGAGAGACTGTAGTTGATGCATGTAATATCAATATTTAAATAGGCAGATGAGATGCTGGGAATGGACAACTGAGGATAGTTGGATCACTCGATGGTTTAAATTGCAGCAAGAAAGGTTTAGGTTGGACAGTAGAAAAAAATCCCAACTACCAAGGTAATTAAACACTGAATAAATTGCCTCTGGTGGTTGTAGAATCTCCATCATTGGAGATTTTTAAGAGCAGGTTATACGGCCAGCTGTCAGGGATGGGCTAGATGGTGCTTGATCCTTCAATGAGTGTAGGGGACTTGACTTAATGACCTCGCAAGGATCCTTCCTGTTCTGTGATTCCCTGTTCTGTTCATTCTCTATGAAGCACTTGCCCACAGCTCAGAGAGAAGGCTGATTAGAACACCTGCTGCCAGTTAAGGCCTATAGGCCCACTGTAAAAACCCTTCCCTCAGGCAAAGCAGGGGAGGAAGAAAAGGGACGGACCAGAGGAGAGAGACTGAGTGGAAGACAAACCCAGAAGGCAGCATGTTAACCGGGCCTGTTACAATCAAGACACCAGGAAAGAGGTACCCAGGGAGTGGTTGGGGAGGTGGCTTAGGAGGGGCCTCTATTCAGTGGGGCAAGGGCCAAGCCTCAGAGCCCCACTCGGGGCTACCTCATAGGGCCCTGGGCTGGAACCCAGAGCAAGTAGGTGGGACAAGGTTCCCCCCAACCCTCTTCCTGGTTGGTGGGCTGCCAGTAAGGAGCGGGGGTACCCTTGCCTTCTCAGCAGTGGTAGGGACACAGCGAGCCACTGAGGCACATATAAAGACCCTGCCAGGAAGCACAGGATCCGGGGGGGTTAGCCCAGACTTGCCACACAATGCACAAATGCATGCCTTCCTCCTTTTATTCCCATGCAGGTTTGCACAACAGCTTCTTTGGCTTAACTCATAGGTGTATTCATCATCTGTGCTCATTTATCAGTAGCCTTGCAAACCAGAGCCTGGTACTGGAGTTCAATGGTGCAGCTCAGCCCTCAAAGGGAGGGACATTAGCTCTGCAAGCTTATTTTGGAACAAGCTATAGCATCCACACCACAGGGAAGTCTCAAATTAGTCCGAGGCAGGCTTCCCTATGTGGACATGCTATCTTGATTTAGAGCCCCAGGAGGCAGGGGGAGGAATAACTTAGAATGGCCCTGGCGAGGAGCTATTTCAACATAGCAGCAGTGGAGTGTCCATGTACACCCTCTTCTAAAAGAGCTTTTTCGGAAGAGGCGTTATTCCTTGTGGAATGAGGTTTATCAACGTCGGAAAAAGCCTTCCACTATTTCAATTTTCTTTCGAAATAATACAATGGCTGTGTAGGTGTTAGTATTGTTTTTCTGGAATAACGGCTGTTTTTCTGGAATAATGGTGCCATGCCACGCACCCTTGGAGACTAACAAAAATACGCAGAATAATGAGCTTTTGTGGGAAAAACCTACTTCCTCAGATGAATTGGAGTGGAAAGAGCAGAAACCAAGATAGATATAGATGTAACAGCAAGAAGTACCTGTCAATTGCAGGATGTAATTGTTAATTGCATCTGTTCATCTACACAGCTTCTTCCTAGAACCCTGGTGTGACCGGAAGCCCAGGGACCTCACAGCTTCATTGCTGGGATGGATTAGCATTGTGCTCACTCTGTGACAAATCTCCAAGCAGGAAGAGATGCAGGAACCAGACAAACTGGTCCAAAGTCTGCATTTCCATCACTGCTCAGTCTCCATTTTCAGGCAGCCGGTGCTCACCGAGAGGCGGGGATAAGAGTGTGCCCTGTAGCCAAAGCTGTCTGCTGTGCTGTCATCCTGGAGCAGGGGATTTCCAGGGAACTTAGTGCTGGAGAGACGTCTGGTAGTACCTCTCCAGTGGAGCCATGCTGCCAAGGAGCTCTGTGGGGTGTGGTATCTCTAAGAAATGGTGAAGCTACCTCCTATGAGATGCTACACAAACTCAGCTTCCATTGACAAGTTAAAAATTACTTAGAAAAGTTAGATGTCTTCAAGTCAGCAGGGCCTGATGAAATGCATCCTAGGAAACTCAAGGAGCTGATAGCTAAAGGCTCAGATACCTCCTCTATCTCATTTGAAAAGTCATGGAAGTCAGAAGAGATTCCAGAAGGCAAATACCAGTGCCCTTCTATAAAAAGGGATATAAGAACAAACCAGGAAACTACAGACCAGTCAGTTTAACTTCTGTGCTAGGAAAGATAATGGAGCAAGTAATTAAGGAATTAATTTGCAAACACCTGGAAGATAATAAGGCGATAGGTAACAGCCAGCATGGATTTGTAAAGAACAAATCATGCCAAACCAACCTGATAGCTTTCTTTGATAGGATAATGAGTCTTGTGGATCCAGGAGAAGCGATGGATGTGGTATACCTAGACTTTAGTAAGGCATTTGATACAGACTCGCATAACTTTCTTATCAATAAACTAGGCAAATATAACCTAGATGGGGCTAATATAAGGTGGGTGCATAACTGGCTGCATAACTGTTCTCGGAGAATAATTATTAACGGTTCACAATCACGCTGGAAGGGCATAACAAGAGGGATTATGCAGGTGTCTGTTTTGGGACCAGTTCTGTTGAATATCTTCAACGATTTAGATGATGGCATAGAGAGTACGCTTATTAAGTTTGCAGATGATACCAAGCTGGGAGGGGTTGCAACTGCTTTGTAGGATAGGATCATAATTCAAAGTGATCTGGAGAAAGGATCTGAGATAAATAGGATGAAGTTTAATAAGGACATTAGGAAAAGCTTCCTCACGGTCAGTGTGGTTAAACACGGGAATAAATTGCCCAGGGAGGTTGTGGAATCTCCATCACTGGAGATATTTAAGAGCAAGTTGGACAGACATCTATTAGGGATGATATAGACCGTGATTGGCCCTGCCATGAGGGCAGGGGATTGGACTTGATGACCTCTCGAGGTCCCTTCCAGTTCTAGTGTTGTACAATTCTATGACTAATTGGCAATTTGGGGGCAGGGGCAGAGGGGAGACACAGGACTGGGTCTCAAATGTAGTTCTGGGACGTGGAACTGCAGCGGGTTGGTAGAATGCATACCTTGCTCTGTCATGACTGCTCGCAGTGCTGGGCAAAATCAGGCGGTGTAAAGGCCTCCTTCTGGAAGGAGGGCAGGCACTAGTCAAATCAACCAGAAAGGTTTTGGATGTGGGGAAATGCACATTAATGCAGCAACCAAAAGCTGCCCATCAGGGAACAAGAGGGAAATAGAAATGTACACGGGGGTCACACAGATGTGTCTGCATCCTGCAGAGAACTTTGCCCAAGACTGCAGCACCTTGGACAGGCCTGCACTGTCTGCCTTGCCATCGAGGGGTACATCTCCTGTGGCGTGAATACACCTGTGGGTAACCTGCCCTGTACTTCTCCACAGTCTAGAGAAGGAGACTGTCACCATGAAATCTTCACACTGTTGAAGTAATAACAATGACATTCATATCACCGACAAGCTTCCCCACACCCTTGTGTTGGAATCATTATTCCTCTGCCTGCCCTCTGACAGGGGAGTACAAAGGGGGCAATTACTCCAGGTCCCAGCAATTCAAAGGGGCTGGGACTCCCTGCTGCTGCCACCCCAGGCCTTTTAAATCACTGCTAGAGCTCCATGCGGTGTGTTCCATGTGGCTCTTAGGGCTGCCTGGGGAAGTGGAGGCACCACGTGCTCTGGGAGTCTGTGAGGGCTGGAAAGGATGGCACTCAGGGCTGGCTGCCCCTCTTCCTTCTAAGGCCCTGCCCCTTCCGGGAGCATGAAATTGGGCCCACCCACGCTTTGCCCAGGGGCCCACAGAGCCGGTCGTCTCCCCTGTTCCTTGGGCTGCAAGAAAAATGGGGGGCTGCAGTTTTCTTGTGAAATACAGCTTTTTCCACATGCCGCAACTTTTTATAGTTGCCACAAATTTGAGTGAGTTGCCTTCCAACCTGATGTTCGGGGTCACAAGGCCATAGGGATTTGGTCCAGCCATCCCTACATCTTGCTCGTCTTCAAGGGCCGTGTGGAACACTCAGTGTTTCTTCTGTGTTGCTGCCCTTAGGTGGGTGTGAGTGTGTACCCAGGGTTGGCATTCCTTGTAGGAGCACCTGGAGTAGTTTCCTGTTTTCAGCAGGAAGCGGGTAATGGTCCATGAACCTATATAACAACAGAAAGAGTGAAAAGGATCTGCTGTCTACACAGTATTTTCTTACCGTTTCCATTGTATATACATGAATCATGTGTATTTGTTTTGGATTTTTTATGGAACTGGAACTGACCTCACCAAAACCACAACGTCAACAAATAGTGGCCACAACTTGCTCACAGCCTTAATTGTTCCTTTTTTACAGGTCAGGAGGGGAAACACAGAAAGATAAAGTGATTTGGCCAATGTCACCTAGTGGGTCGGGGGCAGAGTGGAGACTAAACCCTGTTCATTACTGGCTCCTAGTTCCCTTCTTCCCACCACTGTCCAGCACTCCAGAGAGACTAAAACAGTGGGCTCCAACCTTTTTAACCACAAGATCACTTTTCAATTAAAGTGCAATGTAAGATCTACCTCAATCCAAATACCTTGCACTGCTTCCTTCCCACCCCTCTTTGAGGCCCTGCCCCTGCTCAGAGGCCTCACCCTGCTCACTGCATCCCACTTCATCCCTCATCCTCACTTCCTTCATCAGGCTGGGTTAGAGGTGGGGTGCAGGCTCTGGTCTTGCGCCAATGAGTTTGGAGTGTGAGAGGGGCTCTGGGCTTAGCCCAGGGTGGGGATTCAAGGTGCAGGCTCTGGGAATTTGTGTGCAGGGGGACTCACATCTGGGGCAGGAGGTTGGGTGCAGGAGGAGGTTCAGGGCTGGGACGGGTTCAGAAAGCAGGCTCTGGCTGGGCATCATTTAACTGAGACAGCTTCCAGTTGGTGGAGCAGTGGGGTTAAGGCAGGCTTACTCCTGCCCTGGCCCTGCACCACTCCTGCGAGCAGCTGGCATGTACAGCAGTGGCTCCATGGCACCATGTGCTGCCCCTCACCTACAGGCACTGAGCCCGCTGCTTCTACTGTCCACGGTTCCCCGTTACTCATCAATGAGAGCTGCAGGCAAAGAGAGCATGTGGGGACCCCCTGCTCTGCCTCTCTCAGGGGCTGCAGGGACATGCCAGCTAAATCCAGGAGTAGCAATTACCACAGGGATAATGACTCCAGCCACTTCAGGTTCGGCATTTTAGAACTCGCTACTCAAGGAATTAAATGGAAGTGTAAGAGAGAAATGAAAATGATGAAATGCACTGGTCAAAACCCAAAACTAACCCACTTTCAAGCAGTAACAGAAGTAACCACAACCCCCCATGTACGTGTTGGGTCGGGAGAGGAGGACAATGTGTGTTTGTGAGAATGACAGAGTGACAGAGATTTTGCATTGCTAAGCTCCCTCCATCCTCTTCTCTCTGGGTATGTCTACACTACCACCCTAGTTCGAACTCTACCCTAGTTCCACGAGGCATACAGATAGTTCGGAATGGCTTGCTAGTTCGAACTATCTAGCCCGTGCCGCGTGTAGCCGCGCGGCACGGGGTTCAAACAAGCCGGCATTTAAAAATGGCGCCGGCCGGCTTATGCAAATGAAGCCCGGGAAATTCAAATCCCGGGTTCATTTGCAAGTGCGGTATGCCTACATTACCCCGCTAGTTCGAACTAGCGGGGTAGTGTAGACATACCCTCTGTGTGGAGACAGGGTATAGGAGTTGGGGGAGGGAAGCAGAGCCTGTAGGGCTACCGCTTGGGGCGCCCCATTGTAGGGGGCGGTGCGCGGGGCTGCCGGGCTGGGCGGGAGCGGCACTGCACATGCTCCGCGTGCCCAGGGTGCTGCCACACATGCGCCGCGTGCCCAGAGGCGGGGCCACGCATGCGCCCCACTCTGGGGGCAGTGCCACGCATGCCCTGGGTGCCCGGGGGCGAGGAACACCGCACACCCGGGGGCGGAGCCACGCATGTGTCGCGCTCCCAGGAGTGGCGCCGCGCTCCTGGGGCGCGCGAATGCCTCGTGCCAGCCATGGAGGGAAGACACCCCAACCTCAGTGCCTCCTCTTTTCTCACTCCCACACCCTGCACAGCAAGCAGGAGGCTTCTGGGTGGGGGTGGGAGGGCACAGCTCCAAGGCAGGAGCAGCATGACAGTGGGTGGAGGGGCAACTGTAGTGCCAGCGCTTCATAGTTTCCAAACCAGTCAGGATCACCTATCAGAGGCGATGAGATCTACCAGTGGATCCTGATCTACTGGTTGGTGACCACTGGACTAAAACATAATGGGAAGCAGTCAGCCAAAGTATTAATGATGCATATGCAAGATTCTATGGAAATGACCTTTTTCAGCAGCATACTGAACAGCTGCAGCATGGGATCCTTTGAACATGTGCAAGAGGAGATAGAGCACCAGATCTTTGTCACTAGGGTCTCAGAAGGAATGCATTATTGGGCCGGCTCCTCATCTGGTATAAATCTATGTCCCTTGATATTAGTGATGCTACATCCCCCGTTCTCACTGCTGAGAACCTCAGACCATATTGGAACCTCCTGCTAATCATTACTTAGGTTATGTAGTACCTTGAGATGAGCCTTCTCATTAGAAGGCAGGGGCGGCCCGTCCATATAGACGAACTAGGTGGTCGCCTAGGGCGCCAAGTTAAATGGGGTGCCAAATGGTGGTGCAATATCATTGAGGGATTTGGAGGTGGGGGCGCCGATTGCATGGTTCTCCTAGGGTGCCAGTTGCTGGCAGCTAATCTAGGGCCACCACTGTTAGGAAGCACACCACAAACTGTTTTCCATGAGACTTTAGCAATGTATTTCCTTATGTACGAACTGAAATTACTTATGTCTCTAATTCTTTACAGCTAATTTAATTCTTCTTCCTCCACTCACTCTCTGCAGTATCTGAAGTGGAGAAATACTTTTTTCAACTGGATTTGGTTCAGTTACATTTTCCTGTGTATGAAGGGTTTCTTAGGGTCCTGATAGCTGTTTCTGTTCTGTAAGTTGTCACTGACAGGTACCTTTTTCCTATGGACTGACTTCCATCCTGCTGTGTTTCCTAACATCCCACAAACATATGGCTTCCTTGAGAGCCTTACTATGACAGGTCCACAACTGATTATTAGATGAGACTTTTCTGATTGTTCCCTATGTAAGGAATATGTATCTGTCTATCGGAAGATAGAACAAGCTAAAGGGAGCATAAGGAATGGTTTAGATTTGATAGATTTATCTTCACGAGTGACAAGAGAGATAACTCACCTGTAATTATGTCACTCATAAATTATCCTTCTGGTGTCTCTTCAAGAGTGAAGGTTAATGCTATGCCATTGCTGACCCGCATTTTATCTTTAGAATTTATATAACTTCTCATGCCTCTTTGGCAATGCTTTTTAATTGCTGGATAAGGGGTATTTATCTATTTTCTTGTGATGAACAGCTGCCCAGTTGTTGTCCATCTATCACCTGTGATCGGCTCCTGTTTTGTTTACTTTAAAACCAGAAATGAAGAATTATTCTATGAAATGTTGGAAGGGGGCGGTGTTTTACTCTCACCTGTCACTGCGGTATCTGAACACCTTCCATGGAAAATGGATTGGCAGGAATGAGATCCCTAGTGGGATTCATGGGATCTCTAACTCTTCTCCCTGTTCAGAGTATAAAATCAGTGCTTGGGGTGCAGTTGGTTTGTTTCTTAAAGTCTGTAAAGGCCCTTGAAGGCTCCTGCACAGTGCAAGTGGCAGCCAAAGTGCCTGGGACCTGACAGATACATGGGAGAAGCCAGTGCAGAGAAAATATCCTCAGATCGCAACATGTAGAAGCATTGGGCAGCTAGAAAGCAAAACTAACCTCAGCCCAGGCTTCCAGAAAATCTACCCAACAAACATAACTCGAATGGAAGAGAGGGAGTGAATCTGAAAGCAAAATCACTAATAGCAAAAAAAAAAAAAAAAAAATCAATAAATCTCACATTTGAAAATAAAAGGCAACTAACAGAAGGGACAATTATACAGTATCAGATAGCGACACAACCTGAATTCCAGCAGGATAGGAAATATGGAGCAAAAACCACTCAGGTGCTTCTAGATACAGATAAGGAAAGCAATTCCCATTTACCCGCAGAAATAAAGAAGAGGTCCTGATAAAACACTCCATGCCTGGATTGGATTAGGATTCTTGCTGTGAAAATTCATTACCAGCATGCAAAAGAATGAATATCTTGCAGCAGAGCTAAACTGACTACAAAACAACATTCATCTGGGGAAGAGCTGATTTGTTCAGAATAAATAGATTTCTTTCAAAAGGAGTGGGGGGAGTGCATCCATGGAAAACCTGTATCTCTGCCCTGACATTTATTATGCAAACAAGTGCACACCTCTCCAAAACCCGAAAGATTAGGACACTTCCAAATAGTGAATATAGCTGCTCAAAGTAACTTTGGGGCCAGGTTGTGATATGACTCACGGTGCTTTATTCCACAAGTAATTATCGACTTTAGTGGGACTTCTCGTGGGGTGAGATACTATTCAACATGAACAGGTGTATTGCAAGCTGACCCTTTATACTGCAAGTTCCTTTAAAACAGATCCAGAACAGCAGCAGGCTAGAATGTTCATGTGTGTGTGTATATGTGTGTGTGCGTGCGCGCATGCGCACACATATATAAGCTTATTTTTTGGTAATCTTTTGGGGCAACATAACCTACTTTTTATAACTTTGGCCCAGATTTTTAAAGGTATTTTGGTGCCTACCCAGGCACATAGGCTCCTCTGAAAATACTAGCTGTCTGTCTACCTAAAAAAAATCTGGCCCTTAGCCCTTACTAAGGCAAATTTACCACTGAATGGGGTAAATTTGAATGGGGAATTTTACTTCAGTAAGAGCTTTTCCCACAGTCCATGCCAGGGGGGAGCAAAGGAGCAGTTGCCCTGGGGCCCAGTGAATCAAAGGGGCCCAGGGTTCCTGGCAGCTGCCACTGATACAGCCCTGGGCCTTTTAAATTGCTGCTGGAGCACCATGTGGCTCTAAAGGCTGGGGGGAAGGGCTGGGTGCCTATGGCCCTCCTCCTTCTACATGAGGCCCCGCCCCTTCCAGGGTGCAGAGCCGGACATCTTGCCCAGGGGCTCACTCCCCACAGTGGTGGGATGTAACCTTTAATCTCCTTTTCCTGCTCAGCACTGGGGACTACGGAACTGATCTTGTACTCTTGATGTACTTCAGCAGACACCTGTGACTGCATAAAGCCCCGTTGAAGACAATAGGCATCTGCCCACTGCATCAAATTGCAGGACTGTCTTTTATGGTGTTCCAGGCATAATAATGAGAGGCGGGCAGAGTGTATGAACAGCTCATAGTGATTACCGTGGGATAAGCTGTCGGGGGGATAAAGGGGAAATGGGATATGCATGTAAATAAAATGGGTCTGGACATCTTAAACTCAAAACTCTGGTCATCTGAAGAAGTGGGCTGTGCCCATGAAAGCTCATGATCCCATCTACATGTTTTGTTAGTCTATAAAGTGCTACCAGACTATTTGTTGTTTTTTAAGTTTATCCTGTACAGACTAACTCGGCTACCCCTCTGAAGCTTATTTTACTTTATTTATCCATTTGCATGAACAAAAGTTCTGGCCCCACTGAAACCCCCATTGACTTCCGTGGGCCAAGACTGCACTGAAGATTTTGAGCAGAAAGCTTGGGACAAACAAGCTTTCCCTACCCTTCTGACCCCCACACACAAAAAAATCAGCTTTGTGCATGCCGTGAGGTCACCTGTGTCACCAAATGGAACAGTTTGCATACATAACAACTCGCATGTTGTGCATCTTCTTCACCTTCAAGAGCTAAACACAGAGGAAACGTCACTAGTCTCTGGCCACAACTTGGCTGTTCTTTTTATTTATTAATTGTGTTTATTATGGTAATGACTAAGGCCCAGTCAAGATGGCACCCCGTTGTGCTAGGTGCTGTACAGACACATAGTAATAGGCGGTCTCTGCCCCCAAAGAGCTTAGAAAGCTTGTCTCACTTCGCCCTTCCAGTCCTTATCACAGGACTGCACAAACCTCTTCAGATCATAAAGTGGAAGAATAGGACTGAAGTCTCTTGAACAATGAGGACTGTGAATGTCAGAGGCTGGTTACAGGCCGTGGGAAGGAAAAAGCCTTGCACATTCTTTTTTGGCTAACAGAGGAGCCTCTCGGATTGGTTTGGGACTGCTGGTTTTTGTTTTCCATCTGCTGTGTTTAGTCAGTGCACGGGGCCTACATTGCTCCCCAGCATGGGTTCCCTCTTGTACTTCTCCAACACTGCTCTGCTAATGGGATCTGACTTGATGGCTTTGAATGTTTAAATGAATTAAATACAGCTGCTAGGAAAATATAAGTAACCTGACGGCACTGTGGCTCCTTAGTCGACATTATAATTACAGCAGCACTTGCCTGAGAATGCCGTGCTCGCTGGCTTGTTTTTAAAATCACTCCAAACCTGCCCTTTGATCAATTGCTTCATCCCCTTTTCTCCCTTCTCCTCTTCCTCATTCAGTGTCTAACTCTTCTCCCTTCCTCACTCCTCTGTCTCCTCACTGCTCCTTAACCAGGTACCTAGGTGGGTGGGTTAGCTACCCTGATTGGTCACAAAGAGTGAAACATGGCAAATCTCCTCTCACAATCTGGGGCTGAACGGATACCCTGGATCTCCTCCATTAGTGCTGAGTGTGTTGCCCTCTAGTTTAAATAACAATAATAACAATACCTGTCTCTTCGACAGCACTTTCCATCAGTAGATCTCAAAGCCCATCACAGTCTTTCATGTATTTATCCTCACTTCACTATCCTGTGAAGTAGAGAAGTGCTATTATCAGCATCTTCTTCCTCTATATTGTACATACGGTAGTTTGAAGCTGACAGCAATCCCATTGAGAATTGAAGAATTAAGTATACACTCCACAAAGCCAAATCCCATACAGTTTTGCATCTGTCATGGAAACTGGACTGCTAGAGAGAATTATCTGAAAGTATGCTGCTCCTCCTACCATTTCAGCCCAAATCACTTCACACTAGTTCACAGTTTTACATGATTCCTTTTGAAACATTTACACAGGAAGCATTTACACAGGAAGCAACACTAGCAGCTTAATGATCTTCCCTAGTCAGTCACTGTGTTGCATCCCCGTTTAAAAGAATGGACAATGCCCACTAAGAATCATAGAACACTAGAACGGAAGGAACCTCGAGAAACCAAGTCCAATCCCCTACCCTCAAGGCAGGACCAAGCAATGTCTATATCATTCCTGATAGATGTCTGTCCAACTTGCTCTTAAATATCTCCAGAGATGGAGATTACACAGTCTTCCTAGGCAACTTATTCCAGTGTTTAACCACCCTGACAGTTAGAAAGTTTTTCCTAATGTCCAAAATAAATCTCCCTTTCTGCAGTTTAAGCCCATTGCTTCTTATCCTATCCTCAGAGGCCAAAGAGAACAATTTTTCCCCCTCCTCCCTGTGACACCCTTTTAGATACCTGAAAACTGCTATCATATCCCCTCTCAGTCTTCCCTTTCCAAACTAAACAAGTTAAGATCCTTCAGCTTTGCCTCATAGCTCATGTTTTCTAGATTTTTAATCATTCTTGTTGCTCTTTTCTGGAACTTCTCTAATTTCGCCACATCTTTCTTGAAATGTGGTGCCTAGAACTAGACACAATACTCTAGTCGAGGCCTAATCAGTGCAGAATAGAGCGGAAGAATGACTTCTCGTGTCTTGCTCATAACACTCTTCTTAATGCATCCCAGAATCATGTTTGCTTTTTTTGCAACAGTGTCACACTGTTGACTCATATTTAGCTTGTGGTGCACTATGACCCCTGGATTCCTGTCAGCAGTACTCCTTCCTAGACAGTCGCTGCCCATTCTGTATGTGTGAAACTGACCGTTCCTAAATGGACTACTTTGTCCTAATTAAACTTCATCCTATTTACCTCAGACCATTTCTCGTAAGGGTCAGACAGAGGAGTTACATTTCCACAAGAACCACAGAAGATGTTTGCAATCAAGCCCCAGGTCAAGAAACTCATGGCTGGTTTCTTGTATATGATTCACTGAAAGATCTATTAAAATGTGAACTTTTGGAGCAGATTTTCACTCAGTGAGACGAATTAGGGTTGCATATCAGAACCCAGAGTGGAGTTCAAGCTGGAGAATTTCAAACACTCTACAACTAGGGCTGTGGAGTGGGGGTGTTTGGCAGGATTTTTATTCAGCTCCACCCCCAATGTGAAGTTTCAATACAAAGGGATTAAGTGTGTGCTTATCTTCCCTAGTTACATCCCCTTTGGCATCTTAGACTGGTGCTTGAGGCCTGCTAGACAGGTAATCTGGAACATAGTTCTGACTTAATGGACTGCAGGAGCCGTGGCTGATTAATAGTGTGGATGTGCTTGTCCAATTCTAAGGATGCTTCTAGTCTACTATATATTTGAGAGTGTTTATCTGTGTCGGAGTGAATGAGTAAATGAGTCTGTGTGTCTATTAGTTTGTTCAAGAACCCCTCCTACACAGTAAGAACCAGGGTCACCAAATTTGGTATGAATTTTCATCTTATCACAACTTACAGTAATTTGGTTGTGCCAGGATAATGGGATGTGCTTGGGATGTGATTGTTTCTCATAATATGGAAAGGAGGGATCTGCTAGCAGGGATAGTTGTACTGTATAATGACCACAGGGGCAGCAAGGGGCCAGCGATGGGGACCAGGACAGCAGAAACTCCATTGGGGCAGTAGGGGACAGTGGTGGAGAAGGGAACAGCTGTCTATTATATATTTGAGAGAGTTTGTGTGTCAGTCCCCCAGCTGGGGAACATGCACTTCTCCCCAGGCTGTGCCTCCTGTAGCTGCAGGGGCTATGGAGAGGCACTTCTCACCTGGCTCAAGATGCTACAGTGAGAGAGGGCTGTCCCCAGGGCTCTGTCCCCAGGGCAGCCTGCCTTCTGAACCGCTCATCCCCTAGCCCCACCAGAGCAATGATTCAAATTAAGAAAAACAAAAATTAAATGAGTTAAGGACCCGAGCAATTCCAGGTAAATCTTCTAGTATACAGATAAGTATCATTACACTTGTGCGGGTGGTGATTGCAATGAGCAGACTTCTGGTTGTAATGATCAGATCTCTGCTCCCATACATTGTCTGCAGCATCAATCTCTGCTTATATTTGATCTGTTGACATATATCTGCCTTGAGTTGTTAAAAAATTGTCTATGCACTCAGTCTGAAGCACTGAACTGAGTGCGTATGATTGGAGCTGTAAACTTTATGAGATCTGCAGATTATGGTAAAATTTAAATTGGCTTGCCAATTGGGCTACTTTTATAAAAGAGAGTCATTCTGATGTCTTGCAGAATGCAACATGGTAATTTTCACTATTATGTCGATGCTATCCACATTAAGGAACAAAGCAGGTGCTCCTTGCAAGACTGGTTTTAATGCATTCAATTTTTATAGTTCATACACTATTATCTAGTGACTTTTCCTATTGGCTGTCCCTTTCCTTGAATTATGATTGTTTGCTTATTTCTGCGGTGGGAGTGCTGAGACATTCTGTTCGGTTTAGGGCTTTGTTGTTCTAAGCATCATATAAAAACACAGGAAGAAATTATCTCTAACAACCCATGGCTCCAATCCTGCAATCGATAGCAGACTGCTATGCCTGTCTGAACCCCTATCACTTCAGCTGGGCTCCACTTAGATGTAGTAGTTGTAGGAACAAAGCCTAAGAAATAAATCAGTAATAAATTCCCATAAATGTCTGGGGTAAAATGCAGAGATCTGTTAGAAAGATAAAGAATAATACCTAAGGTATTATAAATAAATGACCAAATAACAGTGCATATTAGAATTAATTTTCAGAACTATTTTTGAAGTTGGATTTTGAGAAGGTTACTTAGGGTTCAGCATCCAACCTGTACCTTAAACTGTGTCACTGCACTGTCTGGATGATGACTTCCTGTTTTATTGCTAATTATTATTCATTGCTGCCAGTCCTTCACTATTCATAACTCTGATAATAAGACTCTCGATTTCCATTGCAAAGAGTAACCCTGCGTTGGCAGAGGGCTGGTGAATATGACATAGTCGGTCTTTTACAGTCCGTATGCAGCAGCAATCAAAAAAGCTAACAGAATGTTAGGAACCATTTGGAAAGGGACAGATAATAAGACAAGTAAATATCATAATGCCACTATATAAATCTGTGGTTTACACCTACGCCTGGAATGCAGAGTGCAGTTCTGGTCACCCCATCTCAAAAAAAGATATATTAGAAATGGAAAAGATATAGAGGAAGGGCAGCAAAAATGATGAGGGGTATCGAACAGCTTCCAGATGAGGAGAGATTAATAAGAAAGGGGACCGTTCAGCTTGGAAATGGGATGACTAAAGGGGGATATGATAGAGGTCTATAAAATTGTGAATGATGTAAAGAAAAGGAATAAGGAACTATTATTTACCCCTTCACATAACGCCAGGCCAATCCTGGAGAGCTGGCAACCAATGTTCCCTTTAAGCATTTCCATGCATGTTGAGAATAAATTTGTATGTGCACCAAGACAGGTGCAAATGTGCACCACCAATAGAAACACAAAACCTAGCTGTGCTAATAGGCTGAGCGGCATTTGAAGCTCTTCTGAGTGGCCACACAAGCACAGCTTACAGGGAACACTGCTGGCAAACTTAGACACAACCCTATGCTCTGGGTGTCCCTCAGCTCTGACCGCAGATGCTGGGACTGAAGGATAAAAGATAGATCACTTGGTAATTCCCTCTGAAGCATTTGAAATTGGTCATTGTCAGAAAACAGGATACTGGGCTAGATAGACCATTGGTCTGTCCCAGTATGGCCGTTCTTATGTTTTTAGGATGCTCATCACAGTAGTAGCTGAATGGCAATTCTGAACATGAACTCTTTATCCTAAAGAGAATAATTGGGCTTTTCTTTGGCCACATCTACATGGAAGTTCAAATTAAGATATATATCTCCAGTTACATTAATCGCGTCACTGGAGTTGACATACCTTAATTTGAACTTTGGCGCCATCTCCCCAGCAGGAAGTTGACGGGATTAAACTAGACCCACTAAATCAAACGCCAGAAGATCAACCACCACAGTTGGATCTCTGTGTAAGCATAGACACGGCCTTATTGTTTCACTTGGGCCAGGATTTTACCCCCGTGGCAACTTTCTTTCTGTAAAAGTCTTGTTGTGTTTGCCTTTAACTCCCTACATTGCTAGCAGGTGCGAAGTTTGCTGGGACATGGTTAAGTGGGTTCTGCTGATTCACTAGTGATGGTGACTCCTTCTGTCATCTGGCTAGCAGTGACTTTACAGAGAGCATGGATATGGGACATAGGGAAAGCAGGGCTGAGGAAAGGACCCCAGGGACAAGCTGTGCCTGAGGGGAAAGTTTGAGCTGAATTCTGTCACCGTGGAGATTTCTTGGCTAATGAAGCCAAACCCCAAGAAAGTGCCTTTGTGTTTGTTGGCTTTAAGACAGCAATTCCCATAACTGGCAATGTCAGGGAAGATGAAAAAAAATGATTTTAAAAGTGTTGAGCAACTAAAATGAGTAGATGGTTGTAACGGTAATGAGCAGAATGGAGACACTCTTAGCCAGCCTGTACCAGCATCTGCTTTCCAGTTCAACAAAAGGTGTTAATCCAATAGCTGTTCAGTAATGCTGTCTAGCCAGGAGAGGTTTATTTAACAGATAGGAAAAATATCTCTGTCAGGGAGTGATTTGCGTGGTTTCTCTGGGTGGAAGTAAGTCCTCCAGTTTCTCATTATCAGAGTAGCTCTTGAATTATAACATTAGCCAATGCACCCACACATATTGCAATAATGCTCCATGTGTTTGTGTATGCATGCTGTTGTCCTTTGCTAGATTAAATCAGCATTGTTCAGTTGTGTGTCAGGCCTTTTACTGCAAATACCTGACGAAGATCCTCCTTTAAATCAAGTAGGGGTCTTTGTATCTGGAGCAGGAGAATCTGAATTTTATTCCTTCTGGTGCCAGGAGACTCCAGATTACCCACATCCTGCAGCATAGCAACAGGCATGACACCTACACAGCTGTAAACTTTTTTGTGTATTGAAACAGAGCCTCTCCTCTACTTCCCAGTTCTTAAATTAATGACTTAAAGTTCCATGTCTTAATATACTCATCAGCCGGAGATGGTCAGATAGAGATAGATAGAGAGCCCCCTTGTCTTTTGCAGGTTTTTGCAGTGGCAGCTCCTTCCAGCTATTCACGTCAGGTGGGGCATGGATCCATGGGCCAGTGCTCTTGAAAAGTCTCTGAGAAGAACCCTTGAGTGTGCCAACCCGTTAGGGTTACGCTCTCTCATTAAGGTAAGGCACTTGATTTTACCACCCTGGGAGTGCGTCTAGACTACACCTCTCTGTCGACAGAGGGATGCAAATCAAGCACATCGAAATTGCTAATGAAGCCAGGATTTAAATATTCCTGGCTTCATTAGCATAAACATGGCCACCGTTTTTTTTTAAACAGATTTAAAAAAAAAAAAAAGCAGTCTAGGCACGGATCTGTCGAAAATAAACCCTTTTTGACAGATCCTGTAGTCCTCAAAAAATGAGGTTTACAGGATCTGTTGAAAAAGGCTTTATTTTTGACAGATCTGCGCCTAACCTTTTTTTTCCCGAAAAAACTCCATTTTGATGTGCTTGATTTATGCCGTATTTATGCCAGTGAGGTGTGGGATATTTAAATCCCAGCTTCATTAGCAATTTTGACAAGCTTGATTTGCATCCCTCTGTCGACAGAGGGATGCAGTCTAGACATAGCCTGGGAGTGGTGTCATGGACCTTGAGTGACCCTGCTTCACATTGTAAGCTTCCTTCAATGAGTCCACTTGAGTTGGACACCTGAGAGTGACTTGTACACCCAAAAGGGAACCCTGCACCCCCACCTGCCCCAAACTGCAGTAACTCCTAGCCAGCATGGCGAAAGCTGCAGGGTTCATTAGCTCCTGGTGCACAGAATAGAAAGTCCTTGGTTGGCACAAAGAACAAAATGTTACAGTGTGGTCCATCTCAGCTAGGGTTGCCAGGTGTCTGGTATTCACCCGGACTGTCTGGTATTTTCGCCTCCTGTCCGGTAAAAATATTCAGAGAATATCAGACACCTAAAATGTCCGGTATTTTCTGATTTTTTCCCCTCCGGCCAACAGGTGAAAATGCCGGGCACCTGGCAACCCTACAAACGCTCATCGCCTGGCCTCCCCCCACCCTCAAGTCCCCTCCTGGCTCCCAACACCCCCAGCCCCCGACCTCAGCCCCCATGCTTACCTGGTTCTGTAAGGCTGCTGCATAAAATGGCAGCTGACCAAGGGGAAGCAATGCTTCCCCTGGGTCTTAGTGCTCAACTTTTCCCCTGTTCCTATCCCTGCACTCACTTTTAAAGGGGACATGCTGTTTTATTTAATTTTTTTTTTTTTTGCTTAAGTCTTTTTTTGCTCAACAATTTTGGTCTCCCCCCCCCCCCTTTTTTTTCCTTCAACAGAATTTTTTCCCAGTGTTTTTTTTGTTTTGGGGGGGGAGGGTATTCGGTATTTTTGTTTCAACCATCTGGCAACCCTAATCTCAGCCCAGAGCTCAGCGCCCTCTGGTCCCTTATTCCCCAGACCAGGAGAGTCTTTCCCCCCTTCCAATACCTCCACACTCACTGCACCCCACTGCCCCTGTCCTTTGTTCTTGTTCCCTGACAAACACAGTCACGTGGCCCTCCTTCTCAGCCCTTTGTTCTCCAGCTGGTCAAACATGGCTGCCTTCTTACGGCAGGATAGGTGATCCATGGCTGTTAGCTGCTAAGTGCCAAATGTCCTGGCACTTGCAGTGGCATTGTCTGCTTTGTCAGACTCCCCCATGGACATGGGGCCAAGGCCTCAGATAGGCAGGCATCAGTCGCACCTGGGTAAACAACCTTTCCCCACCACCTACTTAGCCGTGCATAGGGGAAACTGAGGCATAGACAATATTCATGCAAAATATTGCAGATGATTCCCGGTCTGGCACACCAGGCGGAAGGGCACAGAGCTCAGCGTGCTAATGAGAGGCAAAGTCTTCCCTTATAGCAATTCTGTGCTAGGAAGCATAAATTCATGGGACATCTGCCGTGACATGTTAATGAGGCATTCAGAGTCAAAAGAGGTTAATTAGAAACCTGACTCTATGTCCAGTAGGAGGTGTTTGGTTCATCCAGAATTCAGCCCAGCTAGCTAAAAGGGAAACTTGTGGCTACAAGAAAAGCCACAATACAGCCCAGTTGTTAGGCCTTATCATCTCTTTCAGACTCTGGGGAATACAAGAAGAGAACACGTTTCTGGATTGGCTCAAAGCAAATGGCCTCCCATTCTGGAAGGACAGCAGGAAGCAGTGCCTCTTTTGTTCTGCTGGCTGTGCTCTAGTCTGGTAGTTATGCGGAGAGGGTGATGATTTGTTTGCTGTCTTCAGAAAATGTCCCGATCTGCTCTTGAAACGCAGGTCGCTTATCACGCCTATTTAGAATGGAACCATCATGCACCACAGCCTCTTGTGTAGCCCAGCACATTATGTTGACTCTCCTAGGAGGCTCCTTCTGGACTACAATTGGTGACCCTGGACTTTGTTGCAAACCATGTTGTCTGAGGGGACTGTATCTGGGACCTTCATCAGCAAATATAGAGGTCCCCATCTCCAAAATAGAAAGGAGAATTCTATTGGGGTGTTATCGTTGCTGTTGTCAGCCACTAGAGGAAAACCTGACTTTGATCAAACCAATGGGAATTTTCAGTCAGGCTAGGATTTCACCCAATGATCTCATACGCCAAACCAGTCCGTTGCAGGTACCCACTGACTTCAGTGGGAGATTTGCCTGACTAGGGACTGCAGGGATAAGACCTGTGGTTATGTTGACAATGGACCACATTAAGCTTTTTGCCCCTTTGTTGTTGACTTTCTGCTATTTAGCACCAAATGAGCCATTTAGTCCAGAGCAGAGTGGTTACTCATCAGCTAATGATCTGAACTGGGGCTGGGGCTAGGAAAGGAGGTCAGGCTTTAAGTGCACAAGGTCAGAAGAGCTCCAGAGTCTCAAAAGCAAACAGCATCATTAGTGACAGAAAAGGCTCGCTTTTGCTGTGCGATTATACCACTGGCTTTGCAGTCTGTACTGTGAGATCACTGAACACAGTGCAGCCAAGGGGATGTTGCACAAACCTCTGTGCAATATAAAAGTTACCTGTGACTGCAGGCATTGCTTACTGTGTAAATAAATGTCATTATTTAAGACCTGAGCTGTGTGACAAAGGCAAATACAGCACACTGAAGGGGTTCTGTTCCCTTTTCACTACTTGAACTTGTGTAAACTATAATTATTGCACACATTTAATATTTTTTTAAAATACTTGAAGCCCCTTATTTGTTTATTTGGGTACATTAGCCTACTTGTAGATTTGAAGAGAAAATGGAATTGGCACCATTTCATAACACAATGTCCCATAGAGGCTGGTTCAGGATTCCAATAGAAGAGGAAGGAGGAAACCAACCAGGAAATGCACATAAGCAGTCTCAGGCTACATCTAGATTTCTAGATCTTCCAGAAAAGCTTATTTCGAAAGAGAGCGTCCACGCAGCAAAAGCACAATGAAAAAGAGATCTGCTTTTTCGAAAGATAGCATCCCCATTGATCGGACGTTATCTCGCATTTAAGTTGTGATTAGTATGGACGGAGTGGCCACCAGGGCCCCCGTATTATTTCCTGGAGTCTTCTTCTTTCGAAAGAACTCCCTCTTCTGCATCCACACATGATTTTTTTCCGAGAAAGCTTTTTTGGAAAAAGGCTTCTTCCTCATAGAAAGAAGTTTACTGCTGTCGGAAAAACCTCTCCATTCTTTCGACTTTCTATTAAAAGAACTCAATGGCAGTCTGGACGCAAGTATTGTTTTTCTGGAAAAGCAGCTGTTTTTCCAGAGAAATGCTGTAGTGTAGATTCACCCAGTAGTTTGTTGTCTCCACCGTTGACTGAGACTCCAGCTGTAAATGACTACTTAGAGCCATCATCTTTTATGTTCTGTTGGCATCTTCTAATTTAAAATTTAGCAAATATGAAAAAATCAAATTTTATCTGCCTATGTCAAATGTAAACAACTAGATTAAGCACAGTGCATGACTATTTTCTGTTATTTGAATGACTCCAACTCTGCCGCATTCTGCTAGATCCTAGAGAAACACCAATTGTGTTGTATCTTCGTTGACTGTTGAAAATCCACTGTTTAAAAAAAATATATCTTCCTGTTCAAATCCAAATTTCAGGCCATGTTAAGCTGAAGACTTAAGCCTATCTGGATTCTTCATCCATTTCTAGTTTCTAATCAGTTTTGCTTTCACTGCTGCCACAGTGTTGCTAGGTTTGAGTTCCACAAAACAGTGTACTGTAGCAAGTAGTAAACTCAAAAGATTTTTCCATGAGAAAAAATTATTTGGTTTGTTTTAGTGAAGATGTTTGTGTTCTGACCAGGCCAGATATTGAAAAGGTGATTAAAAAAATGTGCTTTCAGAAGTGCACCTATGGTTGTGCATGCAAATCAGGTAAATGCACATGCAATGTGCCAATTAGGCAAAACACTGAAGCTCTGATTCAGGGAAACACTGACACATATGAAAGCAGTGGGATATCAGCACATATTTCAAATGAAGATAATACAGTTACCCACTCTGTTCCAAATACTATGTGGTTGGCTCATTCCAGTGCTACATTTCTATGACTTCCACTTCAGCACAACTACCGTCCACTTAGAATCCCTTGAATTAAAGTGTGCCACATTTTAGACTCTGTATATTCCATTAGTTAATCTAGCATCTTAGATACCTGTCTAATCTGATCTAATTACCCTGTCTCTGTGGCATGTAGGTGCTTTGTTCTCTGTTTTGAAATAGACAGTCAATATCTTGATAATGTAGGAGTGCAATGTTTGCAAGTTATTGCTGCACTGTTAGCTGCTATTGAACCATGTTTTGCTTTTTCTTATCTTCACTATGGTATTATTAAAACAAAGGCAATCATGAACGTAAACTACCTGGCTTATACCCACACAATGGCAGATATAGTCACTGATGAAATACTACATTTAAATAATGGTAAGCAACATTTTGTTTAGCAAACCAGAGTATTCAAAATTAAACAAGATGTAAGTGGTGGCTTGACCATTTGCTAATGTGTCCGACTGGTGAATATGTTCAAAAGCTTCAGCGGGTAGCCAAGTTAGTCTGTACAGGATACACTTAAAAAACAACACATAGTCTGGTAGCACTTTAAAGACTAACAAAACATGTAGATGGTACCATGAGCTTTCGTGGGCACAGCCCACTTCTTCAGATGACTGTGCCCATGAAAGCTCATGATACCATCTACATGTTTTGTTAGTCTTCAAAGTGCTACCAGACTGTTTGTTGTTGGTGAATAAGTGTTACAGATTCTCTTGTGTGGCTGATCTGTGCCGTACAGGAGTCTATTACAGCCCCAGACAGGCTAGATGAATGTATAGCAGCTTAGCTGAGAGCCAGTTGGCTTTTAGCTCATGTGGTAAAGGCTCATACACTAATGTCCAGAGGTCCTCAGTTTGATTCCGTCTGCAGATGACTGGAGTCTGTTGACGTTACAAGTGGGGGCTCACTGAGGCTACGACTAGACTGCAGTGTTAAATTGGAAAAAGAAATGCAATTTGTGGTATACAAATTGGATATCTTTTTCTAATTTACTTTTGAAAGAGGCTTTTCCAAAATTTGGCGGGTCTACATGGCTCCAAATTTTGGAAAAAAGTGCTCTTTCAACACATCCCTTATGCCTCATAGAACCAGATTTCTAGGGATGGTGAAAGAGGGTGTCCGCTTCGACGGTGTTGCTTTTCCGGGATACCAGAAGTCTAGACGTAGCCTGGGAGAATGAGTCTGCTCTACAGCCCTAGCTGAGAGCCAACCGGCTTTTAGCTCATGCAGTAGAGGCTCATGCACTAAGCTCCAGAGGTCCCAGGTTGGGGCTGTGTGTATATGTTACTCTGTGGTTTGCTGGTATTTCATATACACAAAGTCCCATACAGTTCAGAATCCATAAGGCCCTTACATGCAACACAGCCTTCACATTGAAGTGAACATAGTTCCAAGTGTGTGAGTGTATTTGCACACTTTGATATTCTCTGACCCCAGACTATTAGGGTGCAGCTAATGTTCCAGGAGATGCCAGACCAGTTTAGGCAGCACCTCTGAGTCCATTGTGTGGTTCTGCTAAGTAATTTCATGCTACAGAACAACAGGTATAGTAGTGGAACACAAAGAAGGGTAAGATGCAGGGGAATCAGCTGATCTGGACATTGTAAGCATGATCCATGAGGCAATGGATATGAAATTGTGCTATACCTTTACAGTAAAAAAGTGAGTTCATGAAGCTGGGGTATGTGTTGAGAGGGTCTCAGGCCTGGTTCTGGTTGTCAGTCCCAATATGCTGGTGTAAATCAGCCAGTAGAGCTAAACCAGTTTACATCATAATCAGGCCTTCATCCTTAGCCAGATTCCCAGGCTACTTGCAGAGTGAAGTGCTACTCAAGGGAACCAAGGAAAGGCAGGTTGTGGCCATCAGGCTGAGATCTTCAACTGGTCTGATTTTTTCCCCCTCTTTTAATTTTTCAGGAGATGGTCCAGGGTGCACAGGGAACATCTGTCTGAGATTTGAAACGGAGACAAGAGGAATTGTGAGTATAAATTCCTGCTACTCTGAGGTTGTTTACCTGCAAGAAGAGTTAGGGGATTTAGGAAACAGGGTTTACCAGAAAAATGTTACTGTTCTGACTTTTTAGCCTTTCTTGGGGCCTGATCTTGCAAGGCACGAAGCATCTCCTCTGAAATGCTGAGCACCATCAGCCACTATGGGCCTCAGTAAGACTCGAGGGTGTGCAGCGACTGCCAGTCTGGGAAACTGATGAGTCAGTAGAAGCCTAAACCCCTCCAAAAAAGAACAAAATATTTTTTTAAAAATGTATGGTGACGGAACTGCAACATGTTGCTTTCCATCAGTCTGTTGAGAAGATTATCGTGCTTTATAGATGCCTGTATTTCCTTTTATGTTGTCACCCTATCTGTAAGAAGCAGAAACAGATATTTTACCATCTATCTAGATCTATGTTATGCCAAAGGATTTCTGCTTAACACTTTGATGAATGACTCGCAATTTCCTCATGCCTGGCTCCCTAATGCAGACCTGCCTGGTGACAGAGAACCCAACATTCACTGACAGAACAAAAGGACCTCAGGGCTACGTCTACACTGGCCCCTTTTCCGAAAGGGGCATGCTAATTTTAAACTTCAGAATAGGGAAATCCACGGGGGATTTAAATATCCCCCGCGGGATTTAAATAAAGATGTCCACCGCTTTTTTCCGGCTTGTAGATAAGCCGGAAAAAAGCGTCTAGACTGGCCCGATCCTCCGGAATAAAGCCCTATTCCGGAGGATCTCTTATTCCTACTTTGTAGGACGCTTTTTTCCGGCTTATCTAGACGCTTTTTTCCGGCTTATCTACAAGCCGGAAAAAAGCAGCGGACATCTTTATTTAAATCCCGCGGGGGATATTTAAATCCCCCGTGGATTTCCCTATTCTGAAGTTTAAAATTAGCATGCCCCTTTCGGAAAAGGGGCCAGTGTAGACGTAGCCCAGATGTTTATGATTTAAATGAGCTGAAGAGTATGGGGGAGATCCCCCAGTGATGTAAGTTGGTTCCAATCCATTGATCTGAGCTACTCTGATTTGTATCAGCTACTGCTCAGACTTTGTGTCATCACACAGCCGGGTTGCTGACTCTGTTGCTTGTATGGGATGAATCCTGAGAAGTACTGAGCCCTCTCTGAGCACCTTGATAACAATTGGCCAGGTCCTATTGTCCTTTGTTCAGGCCTCATTCTGCCAGTGTTACACATGTTGTGAAATGCCTTCATTCCTGGAGTAGTCCCACGGGGTTAGATTGGTTCCTATACCACATGGCTGCCCAGGGGCATAAGAGAGAGTAAGAACTCCCCTTGCATACCTGCAGGAGCTGCTTGCACCTGGGGTCTGGGTGTGGACAAGTAAGTGAGTGCTGTTTAGAAATGACAGTGCCTTGAACTGCCCCTCCATCCAAGCACAAGTAGGCAGGAGAGGTATGGAATGGTGTCAGGGCTGCAGCGAGCTGGTGCAGAGGGCTTACTGGTATATAGGCCAAAAGCAAATTCCTACCTACCCACCTCCTCTCCTCTGAGTAATCTCTGGGATGTTCCTTGGCAGTGCAGGAAGGTGGGTGTGGCATAACCTAGCCCAGTAAATAAAGAATTAATGGTCATGAGTAAGGGAGGGGGCAAAACTGGGCCCTGGGCTTTTCTTCAAGCAATCTCCATACTGAAGAAAATGGGAGTGGGTCTAATGCCAAGAGCCCCGCAGGTCCCATCTGCGGAAATACCTATGAGGAGTGTCTTGGGCGGGGGGTAGAGGAGGAAGAAGCTTTGCCAGGATCTTGTTCTGGGTTTTTCTGGATTGTGCCAACCAGGGCGGAGTTTTCCAGTTTGCTTCAGATTGGATAGAGGTCTTGCCCTTAGCCTCACGGATCCCCTCGGACCCGATCCACAAGTGCCTTGGGCCATCCATGAGGGAGAGCTCAGGATCTGGCTGAGAGACATAGCAAGAGTTGTGGAGGATGCTCAGAACCTGTCAGGATTTGGCCTGGTTTGTCCTCTGTTGCACATACTCGAGTCAGGTCTCTAGACCTTTTCTGCATTTTTCCTTTCTCCTCCTGCGTGTGCTCAGCTCTTCCCCAGTTGCCTTATGATGTGTGACGAGCTGGTTACTCCCTCTCCTGTATTGCTAATGACAATACTAAAATAAGTTTTAACTCACATTCTTGCACTGTCCCCACCATTGCACACCTCCCAGTAGTTTGGTACAGGATGTTCATCCTGACCCTTCACTCCAAGTGCTCCCGCCTCCATTCAAAGCCACGCCGACTAGTATGAACTCTGAGCTATGTTTTGTGAAGGACTAGGCCGAACGATTTAATAAAATCCAAAGAGGTCCATCTACCACTTGCCCTTCCTCCGCAACATGACAGTTTTTACTAAAAGGAGGCAGACCTGAAGCTTGCCTGGCAAGCTCTGTTCTTTAACTCCACTTCTTCTGTTGTTGGTGGCTATAGAGGGGGATGCCCGTCTCCCATTTCCACCTATTATGGCTGCTTTGGAGCTAAGAAGTTGGATAACGCCATCCACCTCTTGGTGCACGTCCTCTCACGAATCTGAGCCCTGCCCTGCTGTATCAAAATCCTGGCGTTGGAAGGTCCTGAATTCTTACAGACAAGGAAGAAAGTAGCAGGGCCTGGTTTGTCTCTTCTGACACCAGCATATCATTCTGAAACTAGTGTCACCCTGCTGCCAAGCAGTAGCCAATGGTGTCCACCACCTTGGAAGTTGGCTTCCCAGGATGGAGAAAACAGTGACTTGGAGTCTGGGTAACTAAGGGTATGTCTAGACTACATGCCTCTGGCAACAGAGGCATGTAAATTAGACTACCCAACGTAGTCAATGAAGCCGGGATTTAAATATCCCCGGCTTCATTAAAATAAAAATGGCCACCGCGCTGTGATCATCGGCACAGCATGCAAGTTAAGACACGGATCAGTTGACAAAGGAAGCTTTTGTTGACCACTCCTGTAAACCTTGTTTTACGAGGCATAAGGGAGCGGTCGACAAAGGCTTCCCTTGTCGACCAATCCGCGTCTTGACTCTCGTGCTGTGCCGACAATCAGCTGAGCCGGCACAGCACGGCGGCCATTTTTATTTTAATGAAGCCAGGGATATTTAAATCCAGGCTTCACTGACTATGTCTGGTAGTCTATTTTACATGCCTCTGTCACCAGAGGCATGTCGTCTAGACATACCCTAAGGCTGTGTCTAGACTGGCAAGTTTTTCCGCAAAATCATCCGCTTTTGCGGAAAAACTTGCCAGCTGTCTACACTGGCCGCTTGAATTTCCGGAAAGCACTGACGATCTCATGTAAGATCGTCAGTGCTTTTCCGGAAATACTATGCTGCTCCCGTTTGGGCAAAAGTCTTTTTCTGAAAGACTTTTGCGCAAAAGGGCCAGTGTAGACAGCACAGTACTGTTTTCCACAAAAAAGCCCCGATCGCGAAAATGGCGAATGGGGCTTTTTTGCGGAAAACCATGTCTAGATTGGCCATGGACGCTTTTCCGCAAAAAGTGCTTTTTTGGAAAAGCATCCTGCCAATCTTGACTCGCTTTTCCGAAAATGCTTTAACGGAAAACTTTTCTGTTAAAAGCATTTCCGGAAAATCATGCCAGTGTAGACGTAGCCTGAGGGTACGTCTAGACTACATGCCTCTGGCGACAGAGGCATGTAGATTAGGCTACCCGACAGAGTAAAATGAAGCGGCGATTTAAATAATCGCCGCTTCATTTAAATTTACATGGCTGCCGCGTTGAGCCGACAAACAGCTGATCAGCTGTTTGTCGGCTCAGCGCGATAGTCTGGACGCTCCCCTGCCGACATCAAAGTGAGTTGTCGACAACTCCCTTTGATGTCGGCAGGGGAGCATCCAGACTATCGCGCTGAGCCGACAAACAGCTGATCAGCTGTTTGTCAGCTCAACGCGGCAGCCATGTAAATTTAAATGAAGCGGCGATTATTTAAATCGCCGCTTCATTTTACTCTGTCGGGTAGCCTAATCTACATGCCTCTGTCGCCAGAGGCATGTAGTCTAGACGTACCCTAAGAGTCTAAGTGTAATTTGCTTTATGCCACAGCAAAAAAAGGGCTGTGGCACAATCTAGCCTATGGACAGTACCAATGCTGCCCATGGAGTAAAGAACTGATCATCGCAAGGGTGGACTGAGAGGTCCAACAGCATGCTTAGCAATCTCAGCCTGTCTCCAGGACTGACTCCAGTCAGAGGCCAAGCCAGAGACGCAAATTCTCCTGGGGCTCACACAGCTCCCTTTCTCCCACAGCTGTCTCCACATAACCCAAAGCACAACCCAAAATTAATAACAACATAGTGTATATTCCCAAGTGCCACAACTTGCTCACACGCTAAGCAAAGGAACTCAGAAGAGTGTGTGTAACAGTGTCACCTGCCATAACAATAGTGCGTGCACCCTTGGGATCTGTGCACCACAAGGAGCTTTGGTGCAGAGACCCCTCCTTCCACTGTGAGTTTAGCGCTTCCCAGGATCAGGCTGTATTAATCTCTCTGAGCCTCAGCCCCTCTCTTTAAGGTGGGTGTGGTGATGCTTCCCAGGTAGGCCCTCTGACGGGGTCAAAAAAGGGCAGTTGCCCCTGGGCCTGGCGATTCAAAAGGGCCCAATGCTCCTGATGGCTGCTGGCCCAGGCCCTTTAAGTCATTGGTGGGGCCAGGGCTGGATTAACGGGTGGGATAGCCAGGCAGCTGCCCGGGGTGCCAACCTATGGCAGCTGGCTGCGCGGCGTCCTTTAGAGTTGTGCGCCTGATTGCAGCTGGAAGGTGCGCCGCGCACCGGGGGCGGGGCCGCGCATGCGCCGTGCACCCAGGGCGAAGCTGCGCATGTGTCGCGCGCCCGCTGCCCTGGGCGCAGGAATGCCGTGAGCCGGCCCTGGGTGGGGCCCACATAGCACACTTCCGGTAGCTCTGAGGGAGAGCTGAGAGAAGAGAGGGGCAATTCCGAGTGCTCTGGGCAGTGCTGAGCAATAGCTGGTCTCAGCCTCAGCCCTTCTGGGAGTGCAGAGCCTGCTTCCGCCCCTTCGCCCAGGGGCCCGGGAAGCCTGCCAGCTCCCACCCCGGTCCCAGACATGTGAAGGTAAATGAATTAATAGACGTGAGGCTCATATACCACAATTTGAGACCTTATATGAGAACCTAGATAGAGAGGCAAGAGCCTCAGAGGGACGAAGCTGATTTATGCCAGTTGAGGCCCTGTCCCTTAGCTGAAATCGGCAACCAGAAATCATAAAATCCTGAGCGTGGGTTCATCCTATTAAACATACATTTATACTGTAGTTAGTGTTAAATTAATGGCATTCGTTGGCATATTTGACTTGGATACTGTTTAATGATTTACTGAACTATCCACCAGTCTTTATAATCATCTCATGAGCCTTTCTTGAGTTTCCATGTGTTTACTTTGCCTGGGGTCTGCAAATCTCCCCAACTAGATTTTTTTTCTCCTGCAACCTTGTTCATATTCCCCCCTCCCTCCCCCCCCGCCTTCTCAAAAGGAGCCATTTTAGTCTCCTTACAATTTACACAGACATTTCAGTAAGCTGTGACACAATCTTTCTGCTGATGGGTATGTGATCTGGCCTGTCTCAGCTCCTGCTATTATTTTTTTGGTGGAGTCCCCATGAGAAGTAAAACTCTAATTTGCTGCAAAGAAATAGAATCGTTATCTAGACTGAAATAATTTCTTTTTCCAAGCCCACAAACTGATAAAACATCAAATTGGTGGAGTTTTCTTATCAGCTCATAGAATTTGTAGGACACAAAATAATGACCTGTCAGCTTGCCTCGAGCGGGCCTGTTCTGTAGCTCTGCACCAGTCACGCAGACCCTACACAAAATGTAGGACAAAATCTAGCGCTGTCTTGATGGTATTTTAATAAGGGTATTTAAGAGGACTTCTGATAAGCCTCACAACTAGATGGGTAATGTGAGAGCTGAGATTTTATTACAGCCCCTTATTATGTTGGTACCTTTAGGCTACTGTATTTACACTAGAATCTGCACTTATGCTAAGTTTAAGGTAGCCGTATATCTTGGGTGTTCAGGACTTGCTAACTAGAGAGAAATATGCTGGCTTGAGTTACTAAAGCTGTTACTTTTCAATTTGGTTACAGACTGGCAGCTCATAACCCAGTTTCAGGTTTGACCACTATTAGCACCCGATCCTGCAAACTTCCAGTCCAAACTTTTGTCCACTCATTTAGACTATATTCGTTTTGGGGAGCCCAACATCAAGGGCCTAATTTTTATGGGTGCAGATGGACACACAACTTCGTTTGAAGTTAATAGATGCTCCAAATGTTCGGCCAAATCCAGAGAGAATCAGGTTTAAAACTGAAGTCTCTTAAATTAACAGATGTAATTGAACCATTGCTCATTAACTGGCCTGTATAGAAGTCAGTCTTCCATGAGTGAGGACCATACACTCAAGAGAGAGTTTGCAGGATCAGGCCCTCCTGATGTGTGTTTGGATCTGATACCATTGTGAAAGACAGGCTTGGCTACTGATCATTGATACGCTGGTGCAAAACAGCTCATCCCCTTTTACACAGATCTGTTTGAAAGGGGACTACATTAACGTGACCTAGTAACATTTCATTTGCACTCGCACGGTCTCCACTGTTGAGTTACATGGCAACACTTCAGTGCATGCTGCAGCTCACTCTTCCATCATCCGTGTTGCAGGGTTATATAGACATGCCTAAAGGAATCATCTCCTTGGCAAAACAGCTGGCAATGGTTTCAAGACATCCGATCTCATTTGTATCAATCTAGGCATGTCTGAGATGGATGTACATACCCACACTAGCTTGTCCTGAGCTAGCATGACTAAAAATATCACTAGTGATAGAAATGTAGCCGTGTTAGTCTGGTGTAGCTGAAACAAAATACAGGACTATGTAGCACTTTAAAGACTAACAAGATAGTTTATTAGATGATGAGCTTTCGTGGACCAGACCCACTTCCTCAGATCAAATAGTGGAAGAAAATAGTCACAACCATATATACCAAAGGATACAATTAAAAAAAAAGAACACATATGAAAAGGACAAATGAAATTTCAGAACAGAAGGGGTATGTGGGGGTGGGGGGAGAAGGTAAATGTCTGTGAGCTAATGGTCGACACTCTACGCGTAGGTCTCAACAAAGACCCCAGTTATCTTACCCATTACAAAGATAGCTTCCCCAATTATCACCTCTAATACCATTAGCTCACAGACATTTACCTCCCCTCCCCCCCCCCGCATCCTCCTTCTGTTCTGAAATTTGATTTGTCCTTTTCATATGTGTTCTTTTTTTTTTAATTGTATCCTTTGGTATATATGGTTGTGACAATTTTCTTCCACTATTTGATCTGAGGAAGTGGGTCTGGCCCACGAAAGCTCATCATCTAATAAACCATCATGTTAGTCTTTAAAGTGCTACATAGTAAAAGTATCACTGTAGTTGTGGTGCCACTGGCTTCGTTGCAAGCTATACAAGCACAGCAGAGACCTTAGGAATGGACGCATATTGCTAGCCTGCACTGAGCCCGTACAACTGGGTTCCACTGTTCTTTTTAGCCTTGTTAGTACAGCTAAAGCTATGCCTACCTGTCCTGCAATGGACCTCAGATAGCAGTGCAAGGCATACCAGGGAAGGTGAGATCCTACATAGGGAAGCTCAAGGCGAGTGGTATCACGCAGTGGTACATGTCGATGGGGGCGGTTCTGGAATATGCACTTGATGTAGACTCCCGGGGAATTCTAGAGCCACCAGATAGCACTTTCTGCATAAAGCCTGGGGGCCAATGTCAGTAGGAGAGAAGCCCTCTCTCCAATCCTCACCATCCTGCAGGGTCAGTCCCTAACAGAAAGGCTCCCCTCTAATTAGACTCCTTTATCCAGCTGAGACATGCTGCGTTGGGCTGGAATTTCACCCCTATACTTCAAGATTATTTTAAGAAAAGTGCCTAGCCCTGATCTGCAAATATCTTAACCTCCCCCCCCCCTTTAAGTTGACAGTCAGATACGTTTTCTGAATTTCCCTTGAAGTACTTGTTGTTTCCTGGTGGCATATAGAGCCCCATCATGCTGAGCACTGTATATTGCATAGTGGGAGACAACCCCTGCCCTAGTAAGCTTGCAGAGTAAACAGACAAGACTGGGGAAGTATTATTGTCCTTATTTCACAGATAGAGGCACTCAGGGTACATCTGTACTGCTGTGCCATTGAGTCTCAGGGCTGGCTCTACTGACTTGGGCCCACGGCATTGCAGACAAGCTTAGAAAGGCAGTGTAGACAAGCCTACTCAGGCTCTGAAATCCAGTGAGAGGGGAAGGTCTCAGAGCCCAAGTGGGACCCTCTATGCTGCTGTTTTTAGTACCGTAGCAAAAGTCCTGCAAGACCCCCCTAGGTAATACTGTTGATCGGTTGAGTGCGCTCTGAGACTTACTTCAGTGAGTTTGTTTTTGTTGACTATGTAAATGTTCCCTTAGCCAAAGAGAGATCAAGTAACTTTCCACACATCAGAGGCCTTCTCCTGTCCCAGGTCCTCTAAGTCCCAGGCTTGTGCCTTAACCACAAGGCCATCCTACCTCTTGCACTGCTCCGTCTGAGATTAAGGATGTGGCCTAGCATTGAATATGATGGCAGAACTTCCTTTGACCTCCATGATTATGCCCTCACGTAGGGAGGGCAACGTGCAAAAATCTAGTTAACAAAAGAAAACAAATTTAGGTTGGACAGGCCTTTGCCTCCCGCTGTGAATTACTCCAACCCCGAACCTAGGCAAAAGCACTAGGCAAAGCAAAAAAGAAAAGCAACTCTGGAAAGGGTCAGTTCTTGCTGCTCGGTTGGTCAGCTGTCTATAGATCCAATTTCTGCAGTTTTCTGTGGCATGGCAGGCCCTAGGTAACACCTGACCGAATAGAACTGTAAGTGTTTAAACTGTATTGATGGACACGGATGTTTTATCCTATGTGCCTGAGATTTCAGCCTGTCAGACATGAAGCAGGTCAAGATTCTTATGTCATTGTGTGTATTACAGAGAAGAGAACAGAATACGCTTGATAAAAGTGCAGACTTAAAAGAGACTCTTCTTTAGGCATGAAACTTTCAAGTCGCACAATGCATCAAAGAGCCTTAGTCTGTACATTGAAAGGGGCAAAAGACATTGCCTAATATTTTGATAGAATGACTAATAAGCACTTAGAGTGTCTGGAAGCTAATTTAGAAGTACAGATTGCACTGTGTGCTCCAGTCTGAACCTCTCCCCAAAAGAGTCCCTTGCGAAAGAAAATGCATTTGGAGACCAAGTTTTCTCCCTTTAAATGCCCCCCTTTTTGAATGTCTCCTGGTAAGAGTTACTTATGAAAAGATTAAATAAAGTCTGTGCTAGAAGCAGCGTGTTTCAAAAGAAACTCTAGCGCCAGTAGGGATTCCACTTCATTTCCTTTCTCCACCCATTTTTGTTCCTTAAATATTGAAAGTATTGCATGCAATGTACAGTAATAGGGTCCTTAGGATGCAGAGGCATATATTAGCATGCAGGGGCGGGGGCAGGTTCTTATTTGTCTTAGACATTTCATTCTTAGGGAATGGGGAGGTGTCTTGGGGGGTGAAGGGGAGGGAATCACTCTTTCTGCATGGTCTTAGCTTTTGTTCCAGAGGAGGCGCCATTGTTTTGTTCAGACATGGTACAGGATAACCTGTTGCTCTTTGCAGCAGGAGTTGAAAATCTTGCACAAAGCTGAAGGTACCAATTATGTTGCAGGTGTTGCTGTCGTGCAGAAAATGTCTTTTAAACAAGAAACTGTTCCAAGGATCCTTACTAGGGGAAGCATTCTGCACCTGTGGTACCCAGCAATATAATGGCATGGTAGGTGAGGCTGGCCCTTCTGCAACAGCCCATACAATCCAGAGGGGCTGAGTGGAGCCTGAGTGGGGTTTGTGTAGGCCTGAATTTCACCTTATGTCAGGAGACTTAGGGCCCAATCCAGCATCACTGAAGTCAATGGGAGTCTCCGCACTGACATCAGTGGGATTTGGATTGAGCCTTAACACACCGGAGCTTGAAGTCATTGAGCCTTTTTTTTCAGTGGCACTGAAGGAGGCAGAATCTGGACCTTAAAATGAGGGGGGGGGGGTAGAGCCCTTCTTTCCCGAACCCTTAAAAATAGCTCACTTCAGGTTGGGTGTCACATCCCTGAGAGCCAAATCCCATGAGATGCTGAATTTCCTGATCGCCCATAATAGTATAAAACTGGGAGCGCCATGCCTCTCCAGGGTCACCAGGCCTCACAGGGTCAATGCTTGAGAGACGCACGGATGGAATCTCCAGTATCACCAACTAGAATGTTGTGTTAATGTCGAGACGTGAGCTAGGTGACCCGGTGGGTGGGTTAAGGCAGGGGTGGGCAATAATGTTTGATGGGGGGCCACTCCAAGCATTTGGAAAGTGGTTGAGGGCCGCACTCTTTCATGATATTAATGGAGGAAGTGCAGGGTCTGGGATAGGGTTGGGTGCAGAAGGGAGCTTGGGGTAAAGGAGAGAGTTTGGGTAAAGAAGGCGGTTATGACCTGGGGCACTGAACTGCGGTGCAGGGGTTGTGGATTGTGACCTAGGGCAGGGAATTGGGGTACACCAGGGGGTACAGGGATTTGGGTTGTGATCTGGGGCAGCAGATTGGGGTGCCGGATATGGGAGGGATATGGGTACAGGAGGCAGAGGATTTGGGTATGTGGAGTAGGGGGCAGGAGTGGGGGGCAGCGGACTGGAGACATGAGGGGCTGGGGTGCCAGAGGCAGAGTTTGGCCAGGAGAATTACCAGCCAGCAGCCCGTTCCTGAATCAGCCTCTCTGCCAGCCAGTGTTGCCTCTTAGCTGCATGGCAGCACAGCTTCACAGGTAATTAATCAGCCCCACTCAGTCAGCTCAGTGCCCTGAGCCTCTGACTGGGTGGAGCTGATTAATCACCTGTGAAGCTGTGCTGCCCTGCAGCTTAGAGGGAACATTACTGCCTGCCCTGCCCCCACACAGGCAACAGCCATGTGCTCTGGAGCCCCTTGTGCTTCATGGCTGCCTGTTATTGAAACAGGCAGCTCCCATTGTCCAGTTTCTAGCCAGAAACAGGCCAATGGGATTGTGCTGGGAGCAGGAGCAGCTCCTAAAGCTTTCCCCTACCCCCTCCAGCATTTTTAAAGAAAAAATTCCCTGTAGCCACATTTCTGAGTGGTGTATGGGTGGGGTGAAGCAAGCCTGAGGCTCCCATAGCGTCCGTAGGCTGGATCCGGTGGCTTCGCAGGCCGGATCTGGCCCACAGGCCTTATTTTGCCCAGGCCTGGGTTAAGGGCTGGCTGAGGGCATTAAGGAGATTATCATGTTGGGGCTGCCCATTGGAAATTGGATGAGATTGGTAATGAGGGGAAGCCGCTAGTAAACATAAGAACTAGGGATTACCAAATGAAATTAATAGGTTGCAGGTTTAAGACAAAAAAAAGGAAGTATTTCTTCACCCAATGCACAGTCAACCTGTGGAACTCCTTGCCAGAGGAAGTTGTGAAGGCCATGGATTTAACAGAGTTCAGAAAATAACTAGATAGATTCATGGAGGACTGGTCCATCGATGGCTATTAGCCAGGATGGGCAGGAATGGTGCCCCTAGCTTCTGTTGTCATAAGCTGGGAATAGGTGACAGGAGAGGGATTACTTGATGACTCTCTGTTCTGTTCATTCCCTCTGGGGCACCTGGCAGTGGTCTCTGCCGGCAGACAGGATACTGGGCTAGATGGACCTGTGGCCTGACCCCAGTCTGGCTGTCCGTATGCTACCCAAAGGCTCTGTTGGCCCCTGGGAAGTAGGCTACTGCCGGCCTTCCTCCACATTCCACTGGACGTGACAAAACCACCCCAAGTGCCCCAGCCTGGTTGACAGCAGGGAGACGCGGCGTGAACTAACCTCTCACCTCGGCGGGTGGGAGTTGAGATGCATTCGGGCTGCCCCAGGGGAGAAGCTCGCGTTCCTGCTGGGGGAGCGCAGGGCATCCATCTCCCAGATTGTCAGTGAGGCCTCTTCCACGAGCCTTTGCAAATATATCATGAAAAGTGTCTAGGGAAGAGGAGCAGAACAAAAAGGACAAGCACGGCAGGCAGGCTTCCTATCTCCCCATCAGCAAACAGGCAGGGCAAAGAGGCTGCATAATTGTCCCACCCGGGCAAGCCACAAAAATATCAAGGAAAAGTGGAAAGTCGGTTAGCTGGGTTTCTGTCCCCCCCTTTGCCTTGCAGAACAAGGGGCTGCTCCGAGCCAGCTCCATTTCCTGCTGCCCTCACTTGTCACATCAAACTTTATTTTTACCATCTGTGGAGACATAGTTAAATTTTAGTGCTCACTTATCTCCTTCTCCCCCAGGCCACAATTAATTGAGGCCAGGAGGCAGGCAGGGCTGCTCAGGCAATATTTACAAGAAGAAGGGAATATTAATGGGTCACTTGTGGATGGGGGGAGCTGCTGCAGGTGGGAGGTGACAGTTGGCAAGGGAGGAAATCTTTGGAACCTTGCACAGACCCCACCGAGTGATTAAAATCTCTGAGAAGGAGGCTTTTTATAGTAAGGAATTAAAACCTGCTCCCCACATGAAAATCCTAGGGCTGGGTCTCTTGTTTCTCTGGGACTCTTTCAGTGGCTGGGTGTAGCCGCAAGCCTGTGATGTGAAAGAACACAGAGCCCGTGGGGGTGAATGGCAAAGAAGCTAGAGGGGACTTTCAGAGTTATAAACTCCTCCGATGCTGCAAAACTTGAACTTAGGAGCTCAGGAGGAAATGACAGCTGCTCCTCTCTCTGCTCAACCTGGCAGCAGTGTTCAGCTGATTATTATTATTTAAAGAGACAAGATGGGGGAAGTAATAGCTTGTATTGGACCAACTTCTGCTGGGGTGAGAGAGAAGCTTTTTGAGTCACAGAGAGCTCTTCTGAGACAGGTACTTAGAGTGACAGGGCTAAATACAGGGAGTTAATACATGTTGCAAGGGGCCATTCAAAATGAAGTGGACTATTAACACCCTTGCAGTCAGAGGAAAAGGAGGGTTAGTGGTTTACAGACTGTTGTGATGAGACATAAAACCAGGATCTCTACTGAGGCCATGAATTTTAGTGTCTAGCGAAGTTACGAACTTATGCTTCCAGCTGCATCTTTTGAGGATGAGGACAGAAGTGTCCAATGTGGAGTGATCATTTTGTGAAAAGTGTTTGTGCTCCCTCTCCCTCCCCCATGATTGGGTGGCTCTGCCTTTTGTTATTCCTTTGCATGAGTTCAGCTGAAAGTGGAGGGGTGGTGTTGTTTCACCCACACTGCTCTTACTCAAAAAACAGGACTATGTAGCACTTTAAAGACTAACAAGATGGTTAATTAGGTGATGAGATTTCGTGGGACAGACCCACTTCCTCAGATCAAATAGTGGAATTGGGTCTGGCCCACGAAAGCTCATCACCTAATAAACCATCTTGTTAGTCTTTAAAGTGCTTCATAGTCCTGTTTTTTGTTTCAGCTACACCAGACTAACACGGCTACATTTCTATCACTGCTCTTACTCAGGCATTCAATGCGCTGGAGGAGGCACGCCACATCTTGTGATACAGCATGCATAGAACCCACAGACCTTGAAGGATGTTGATCATCAGAGCAGTGGAGGTTTTGCACCTCATGTTTAGCGGTGTCTGGGGCTACTTTGAGTTAATGTGCTCTGGTCTGTGAGTAGCTTGCTTTGGGTGATGTCTTTGGTGAGGGGGGAGAGGGTATTTAAAGGCCAGAAGATGGGGGTCAGAGAAGATTTCTTTTAGGATGAGATCCTCATCAAGTAAAGATTGCAATTATTTGATGATACCTGGATATGGCTTCCAGTGCTGAGTCTTTCCAGTAGTTTGTGTTTTTGCATAGCTCTAAAACAGCGGTGGGCAAACTGCGGCTCACCGGCCACATGTAGTCCATCAAGGTTCTATCTGTGGGCCGTGAGACATTTTGTTCACGGTTGCCCACGCATAGGCTTGCCTGATTGTGCTGGTTTCTGGCCTCATAATTTTTTCCCACCGGTGTTACTAAAGTGACACGCGTGTAAATCCAAGTCACATGCAGTGAGGTGCGTGCTGATGGCACGCAACATTGACGGTGAGAGTCATGCGCTCGTCTGCATCCAATCAAAGCACGGCTGTGGTTCAATTGGCACATCCCGCAACTTCTAGGTACGCAAGCGCAGTCAGCAAAATTACTCTCTCCCGGGAGATTGCCTTAGTTATGACAATCTTGTGGCCCACTGAGATGGAAGGCCATTCCTGCAGCTCATTCACTAGACTGGCTTACCCATCACTGCTCTAGAATATAATGTCCCGCAAAAGCAAGTGAAGGGATGGGGGTTAATTTCTGCAGATGTACTGAGAATCATTTCCTTTCCACACTGTCAGGTCCCAGGGCTGATCACATTCTTTAATAAGACATTTGTGGCAAGTCCTTGCAAAACTACATATGTCCTGTCTTTCTGAACCAGAATTAATCCATAGGTCCTGGAATCTAGCATTGGTCTGGGTATTTTGTTTCAAATGTTGTATTCAGGGCCCGCTCCAAAGCTCACGGAAGTCAGTGGAGAAGTGAAACAAAACCTACATCTCACTGTTTATTGTTGACGACAAGTGAATCTTACTGTCTGAACTTTCAGACACCAGGGCTGAGCAGGGGTGCCGTTTCCCTCTCAGGCTGGCCAGTGGCACAATTGTCAATACCAGGGTTAGGTATGTTATGAAGAGGAATCCTTACTTACGTACACTAGGGAGATTAGTGCTAGCGCCAAAGGTTGGTAAACACTGTCAGCTCCTGTTTGGGGCTGGAGCGCTGAAGGAAGATCCTGCTAAGAGGATCACAGTGAAGGAAGCTGGGGTCTGAAGTAATTGTGTTTTATAGAATCGTAGAGTCCTAGGGCTGGAAGAGACCTTAGGAGGTCATCGAGTCCAGCCCCCTGCCCAAAGCAGGACCAATCCCAACTAATTGATTCTGTAATGGTTTTCCGGGTTGGACAACTCAGTTAGGATTGTATTCTTCAAAAGCTCTTTTGATCACTCAGTATTTAGCGCAGGGTGAGAAAGAGCAGCCTCCAGGAAAGACCTGCAACATTGGGGGGATGATTACAGGTCTGGTAGCCACATTAACGTGTCTAGTGCCCGTACTGGCTTTGTGGGCAGGAGTGCAGTTTATTACCTCTGTTTGTCCAGGGTGAAGAGGAGTTTGATTAGCCTGCTGGTGACCACAGAAATCAGTCTTCTAATGTTCCCAGCTGGGAAAGGGGACCTTGTGGCAAAGGGGAAGGGCCACCAGGAAACAATGTACAGAGGCCTATCTATTACCAGTAGGCATAGTCCAAGGACATTTAAGCTAAGGCTGGAGTTCGAGGCTGATTTGCATGCAATGACTTGAATATCAGCACTGCTGAGTGCCTGTTGAACCCAGCTGCAGGGGCTCAGCATTTTCTCATCTCAGGCCAATCTGATCTATTGGCGCTTTACAATCCAGCCTGAGTAGCTGGGCTGACTGGGATGCAGGGGAGGTTCTGAATTGTGACTCAATCACAGTTCAAGTTCTGGCTTTTCCATCTGTGCCCACTCAGCTGTGTCACTGGTGCGCCGGGGATTGGACTCTAGACTCTACCCATTTCCCACCCCTATCTGCTCACAGCCAGACTGCTTGTGCATATTTCTCTTATTTTCCTGGATAATCACACTGTCGTGTGGTTTGATTTATTTTAGATCCAAGGGAAACCAGGACACTCCAGGGAAACTTAACCACTTTCTTATTTATTGCAAGCTTTAAGCAGTTAATACAGTTGTTTGTTTTACAAGCCTTAAAAACAATTACTATACAATTTAAACCTTAAACACTATAAATTCTAAAGCAATTAATACAGCACAAAGCAATGCAAAAGCAATTAATAGAAGAACTACTATAATACAATAATAAAGCCTAATTCACTAAGGGTACGTCTACACTTGCTCCCTAGTTCGAGCTAGGGATGCAAATGTAGCCGACCGAAATTGCTAATGAAGCAGGGATTTACATATCCCATCCTTCATTAGCATAATCTTGCCCACGCGCTATTCCGATTGCTATCTGATTCGAACCAGGAAATGTGCCACGTTAGTTCGAATCAAACCTCACAGAATGAGGAGTAACGTTGGCTTGAACCAAGAGGTTTGATTCGAACTAACGCATCCCAGAGCGCACTTCCTGGTTCGAATCAGCTGTTAAGCGGAGTAACGCAGGGGCGAGATTATGCTAATGATGCGTGGGATATTTAAATCCCCACTTCATTAGCAATTTCGGTCAGCTGCATTTGCATCCCTAGCTCAAACTAGGGAGCAAGTGTAGACGTACCCTTACACTTCACCCATATGCTACCTACGGTTCCAGGCAGGAGGTAGTGGTTCCTTTTCTCCCCCTGCAACAGAATGCCATGCACTGGGTCACCAGTGTGAAGGGCCTACCGTATATTCCGGCGTACAAGATGACTTTTGATGTTAAAAAACATCCCCCAAAAATCGGGGGTCATCTTGTACGCCGGGTATACATCCCAGGCGCGCCTGGGCTCCCCCCCCCCCCCCCCCCCCCCCCCCCCCCCCCGCCGGCTTCCCCCGAGACTTTGCAAAGCTGCTGCGGCTTTGCTCCCGGTGCCTCTGGTCTGCTGGGGACCGTCTCCAACAGACCAGGGACACCGGGAGCAAAGGAGGCGGAGGGGCGCTGGGGTATAAGATGAAACCCTATCTTTTAATTAAAAAATTAGGGGGTCATCTTATACGCCCAGTCGCCCTATACGCCGGAAAATACGGTATTTACTTCTAGTTACATTGAGCAGGATCTATGGTCAATCTTGCCCTTTCCCTCACATCGATATAGCAAAGTGAGACTTGGTCGTTCTAATAATATTTACCAATTGATTCTGTATTGTGTAGGATACCTAAAATGCCAATGCCCCTATTTGGAGTACATCCTGCACAGGATGTTCTGCTTGGCGCGTAGTTGACAGTTGTATGGCTGCATCTGTAATTTTTGCTTCAGTACAAGGTTGCTTGTCTTGTGTTCTTGATCCAGTTCTATGATTCTATGATAAGGGGATGGGCTGATGAGAGAATATGATCTTGGTAACTAATTGACCATTCATTTTCAGTGGGAAATATGTCAATGGAGGGATGATAGGAGTTACTAGAGAGAATTTCTGGGTGTCTGGCTGGTGAGTCTTGCCCACATGCTCAGGGTTTAGCTGATCACCATATTTTGGGTTGGGAAGGAATTTTCCTCCAGGGTAGATTGGCAGAGACCCTGGAGGTTTTTCGCCTTCCTCTGTAGCATGGGGCGCAGATCACAGCTGGAGGACTCTCTGCATCTTGGGACCCTGCATCTTGGGACCTTCAAAGTATTTGAAGGCGTCAATATCGGAGATATAGGTGAGAGGATTATTCTAAGAGGGGTGGGTGAGATTCTGTGGCCTGCACTGTGCAGGGGGTCAGACTAGATGATCATAATGGTCCCTTCTGACCTTAAAGCCTATGAATCTATGAATCTATGTGGTCTTACATACCATGCTTAATCTGCATTGTTATTCAAAACATTCCTGCCTCTCACAGCTTCTCCCTCCCAAACCATGCCTGTGTGCTTATGTGCACCAGACTTGAGACAGGCCTGGGTTTTGCTTTTTAGAGATCCGCACTGTAGACAAGGCAGACATCACTGTTTATTGTCAAGGCAGGGTAGTCCAGGCTCCCCTACATAACACAAAAGGAATCTCTGTATCTGTGTGAGCCTGCATCTGTCCATCATTCTCTAGTCTATCTTGTGATCCGACGTCTACCAATGTAACTCACCAAGCTTCTATTGACTTTCATAGGTCAGAATCAAGCCCCATGTGTATGCCTATTACATTCTTTTTATTTAAAATGTTGCTAACTCAATAGCAGAACTGATCAAAGTTTCTTCATTCAAATAGTTTTTCTCTCACGAAAAATGCTTCCAAACTAAAATGAAAGTTTTCCCCCCAAAATGGTCAAAATGGGGGGGGGGGGGGGGGGGGGGGGGAATTGACATTAAAAAAGGCTGGGTTTTTTTCAGTGTTCAATAAAATATTTCAAGTTCTTGATATTTAACTTTTGCAATTAGCACTTTTTTTTAAACTGAAAACTGATTTTCTGTTTGTTACTGAAAATGTTGTTCAGAAATCAGACACTATTGTGGTTTGGGTTTTTCATTGATATTTTTGCCCATGCCCTACCTGTGGAAAACCCTGTGTCAGGAATAATTTGGAAATATGGTGTTCATCTAGGCAATCTGTGTAGGTTGTGCCTTTATATATCTTGTGATGATCCAGTGATGGCAACGCATGCCTTGTGACCTTGACAGTTACTGTAATTCTTTCTTTGCTGGGTTATCACAGATGATGATCCATTTACAGCTCATGCAGAATGTGGCTTCATGACCACTCTTCGTCCTTTATGCGTTCTTTAAGCTGGCTGCCTGTTCAGTGGCAGATTCAGTTTTAATTGGCCTGACTGGTTTATAAAGGTCTGAATATGACTGACTCCAGTTATATCTGAGACCTCCTCCTTGACCCTTCATTTGGTATACTCATATACCACTTAAATACTACCTGGTATTTAGAGGCACCACCATCGTATTGGAAGTCAGAGATAATCAAGCATCTGCTACAACAGGGTGGACAGCAAGGAACTCCTCAAACTCAACTCATTCCATATCTCCCCTCTTTCATTAAACTCTTAAAACCTTTTTTTTTTTCCAAGGGGAGTTTTGAAATGGCAACTGCTGTTGCTGTGTTATCGTTTGGGGTGGGGACTGATTTGTTTATCCAACTTGTTTGTAATTTGGTAATGTGTTTGCATTAATTAATGAGAAATTGTTTTATGCTTGCTATTCAGTACCTGGGGTGCCTCTGTTGAGTGGAAGTGGTGCTTCTAATTATTATTATTATTATTATTATTATTTCTACAATGATTTTTTAAAACCCTGTGAAAAACAAGTGGCCTTCTTTGATCAGCTTTGCTCTTTAGGCTTTTATTTGGTGAGGTTTGATTATTCCAGAATAAATATAGACTTTGAGAGCTCCAATCTCCATTTTCCTGCACATTGGAAGAAGCTCCATTTCAAAATGGGAGGAGAATATCCTCTTATACTTAAAAAAAATAATTAATTTTGACCAATTATGAAAGGTATTCATGTCCTGGTGCAAATGCTAGTAATTATCTTGTGGGTTTTACAATCCCATGCTTGATTTGTCTTGGTGCTGCAGAAGATGTAAATATCCCTATATTATTGCCTATTATAAGTGAGTTTTGGAAGATGGTTTCAGTCGCATAGTCCATCTAAAACAGTGGGTAAATGCTATTTGAAACACTGTTAAAATACAATTGCTCACTGATTTACACACTGAAGGAAGTGTCCTTTTGCTAGGAGCTGTGAGCTGAATAAAAAGCTTTTCAAGTGGTGCTTTTACTAAATAGATAATGGAATGGCATTTTATTTTCTGCTTTAATCCATTATGTCAGTGTACGGCAACATATCCAGCTGATAGATTTTAAGATACCAGAGCCAAACAGTCAAACCACTTCCTTTTTTATTTCTCTAAAGCAAATTTTGGTTTGGGACAGGCCCCAGGAAACACAAATTGTCAGCAGCAGAAGGGTGAGATCATGTGCAACTCTGAATTGCAGTGTAGTGGGGGGCTCCTATCCTCCTTTCGGAGGGGCCTCAGCTCATCGGGAAAGAGCAGTTTGCACCATGTGACCCATTCAGTCTCTGTTCTCTCTACAGTCATGGCCAATGAAGGGGCCAACTGTGATCTCTCTATCATGGAACTTTGGGCTGAGAACCTCCTGCTCGTGTCATGGTAGAGCTTGTTGATGTCTCTTAAGCCCTGATCTAGCCGCATACTTAACATTATGTGAGTATTTTAGTCCTCGGCTGGCCTTTTAGCCTCTCTATGCCTGAGTTCCCCACCTATAAAGTGGGGATGCTACTCAACTACCTCCCAGGGATGCTGCGAGAATAATTTCCATCACGATGTTGCACTGCTCAGTTACTATGGTAATGGGGCCTGGAACGCAGATAGGCAGATGCTAGTCAGCCATCACAAACCTCTTTTGGATTTGAACTGGTGAGAAAAGGCTTCTATATGTATTTACCAATCCCCCGAGCCACTTGCTCTCCCACTTTTGTTCTATAACATCTGTTATTTTTAGCTCCAGGCATTATCATCACTGGTTGCTGCGAATTGCATATCACGCTTAGCACGGGTCACCAAGGCCATAAGTGTGATGTACCTAGGCACTGCATTTCTGACCGCCCACCCCCAAGCGAGTTTTTGTTGCAGAAGCAAGGTTGTGCAGGTAGCTTCTAACGCACAGTAATGAGGTTAGGCGCATTCTCCTGTGTTAGTGTTGCAGCTTTTCCCAGAAACTCTAAACTATGGAGAACAGAGAGAATGATCTTTTCTAAGTGCCATTCTGGATCGCCTGTAATTGTAAGCAGTGTCTCTGCTCAGAGGAGTCCAGAGAACAGTTGGCTGCTGGGTCTGGAAAGAAACAAGAAACTTTGGGAAAAGGGGCATTAATCCTTTTGAAGCTCATCCTTACTAATTCATTGTTTCCATCAAAAAACCCACCACATAGCTGCTTTCTGAATGAACCCAGTGTCTGTGCCTCTGAAAAAAACTTGGTCCAGTGAAAAATAAGAGCTGCTCCTGTCTCGTGTCTAGTCTGAAATGCTTTTTTTCTTTAACTTGCATCTGTGACCCAGCTGTACTGTAATATCTTATTTGTATGTATATATACACATATGCTTATAATCCCTGTTAAACACAATTGTCCAAGGGCCTGATCCTGCAGCCCTCAGGACTATTGAAGTCATATGAACTGATCATGTAAGAAAAGGCGACTTAGTGTATATGTTTTTCAGGATCAGGCCCAGAGAGCTCTACACAGAGAGCTGATCACAAGCCAAAGAGAACAGGAAAGTTTTGAGGAGAGATTTAAAGAGGGGAAGTGACTCAGTAGCTTGGCGGGAAGTGAAGATGGAGGAAGGGAGGGTGGAGGAAAAAAGTTCCAGATAGACGGGGGTGGCAGGGATGGGAGGGCAGCCTGAATAAAAGATGGCCCCTCCCATTGCTGCAGGGTTTGGGGGGGACAGATTGAAAGATCAGTGTGTGTGAGAAGTGGGGGAGAAGACTGTGACGTTGAGGAGGCTCCCCATAACGATCCTTTTCATAGCGTGGGTGGACCCCATCTTAATAGGGAGAGTGCCTCCTCCTCCATTCACAGTCACATAACATCCTCGGGCCAGCCTCAGCCATCGCTTGGACGGAAAAGCAGTTTTAGAAAAGCACTTAATGTATTTGAGCTGTCTTCTAATGCAGTTAAGCAGCTGGAAATGAGGAGAACTGGCACCATGTCAGTAACCATCTCTGCAAGGACTGTCCGCAGATGAAGGGCAACGAGAATAATTATGGGCCTGGAAAAACTCGCATGGAAAAAAAAAACTGAAAAGATTGGGGTTGTTTACCTTAGAAAGGAAACAAGTAAGTGCGTATAAAATAAAAAATGGTCTAGAGAAGGTTGGTTGGGAGCTTCTGTTCTTCCTGTCTCATACCGTAGGAACAAGGGGACCTTTGATGAAATGGAAAGGCAGCAAATTCAATGCTCATCACAGAAAGTACTTCTTCACTCACCATGTAATCAGAATGGGGAACTCACTGCCACAAGATGCCATTAAATCCAAGAATTTAGTATGATTGAAATAGGGTTTGGATGTTTATAAATCAACGATCCAGAGTTGTTAATGACTGCAAAGAGAGTTTTGGAAGGGGTACTAACTCGTGCTTCAGGGTTTACACTGATTTCTAAGTGTTAAGGATTAGGACGAGAACTTCATGGGATAAATTATCCCACATCCACTGAGGCATTTCTTGCACCTTTCCCTAAAGCACGTGGTGTTGGCAAAAATGCCAGATTAGATGGACTAATGGTCTGATGCAGTATTTCCTATAAGCTGAGTGCTTAGTCAGGTGACCAGGAGAGATTCCCGTGCTGTCCATATGATTAGCAGAGCACCTACAACCAGCAGCATGTGTTTCTATTAGTGGTGCACATCTGCACGTGCTGCGGTGCATATAATAAAATTTATCCCACACACAATGGGAAAAAAAATAGAGGGAACACTGGTCTGATACATGTATTGCAATTCCTATTTTTCCTCACTGTGCAGGCTCCAAGCTGCCTGCAGATGTGAATGAGAGAACCTCAGCTGCCAAGAATTCTGAAAATCAGGAAGGTAGTTTTGAAGTGGACAGTTTTGAAGTGGACTCTGGGATGGATAGGAAGCCAACAAAAAGGAACAGAGATAACTCCTGCACTGAGAGAGTAATCTGGCCAAAGCAGTTGGGACACACTGAAGATTAGACAAGATAAAATGTACAACAGAAAGGCCACATAATGAGGAACTGTAGTAATCAAGGTGAAAGAAGATTAAAGCACGAGTAATGTTGCAGCAGAGACAGGCTCAAGGGAAAGAGAAAGTCTGGCAGCGCTCCAGAGGTGATAATAGGCAGATTAACTGACCAAAGAGAGGTGGGAGAATAAAATAAAATAATTTTGGAGGTCAGGAACGACTTCAACAGTTTGGGCTTTGAAGCAAAGTTAAAATCTGAACTAATGAGGTAGGGACGTGGGAAAAAAATGTGATTTGTATTAAATATAGAGATTTTTAAAAGTATTTAAAATGTTACATTTGAAACCCCCCAAATCTGGAGCTGAGATCTACAGGTTGCACAGTGGCTGGTATGGTTGGGGTATTTTTTATTTAGAGATAAGCTTGGACCAAAAACCAGTCATCTGAACTTTGGGACCATTCTGAGCCAGATCTGAATTGTGCAACTGTATGAGGGACCTGAACCAGAACCTGGAACCCATGATGTGCCAATCCATATGCAAAAGTTGTGACTGGGACTGATCTCTAGGGCTACGTCTAGACTACACCTCTCTGTCGACAGAGAGATGTAGATTAGGCACGTGGAACTTGCTAATGAAGCAGGGATTTAAATATCCCGTGCTTCATTAGCATAAACATGGCCGCCGCTTTTATTTGAAACGGAGCTTTTTGGGGAAAAAAAGGCAGTTTAGATGCGGATCTCTTGAGAAATAAAGCCTTTTTCGAAAGATCCTGTAAACCTCATTTTTTTTGAGGAATACAGGATCTTTCGAAAAAGGCTTTATTTTTTGTTAGATCCACATCTAGATTGCCATTTTTTTGAAAAAGCTCCATTTTGAAAAAAAGCGGTGGCCATGTTTATGCTAATGAAGCACGGGATATTTAAATCCCTGCTTCATTAGCAATTTTGACGTGCCTAATCTATATCGCTCTGTCGACAGAGAGGTGTACTCTAGAGACAGCCAAGGTCTCCTAGTTAGCAGAGAAGACACTTCAGACCATTACTCACTTGTGTCTGGGGGATAGTTTGGGAGATTTTTTTTTCTTTCTTTTTTCTTACTGCCACTAGAGTGTAGTGGGGCAGCTGTCCAGCTCTGTGCCTGGCAAACAGTGTGTTGCCTAGAACAGCATGAGGGCCTGATCTGAGGAAACAGATGTGCCCGCTGCAAGGCAAAGTGATGCAGTAGGAACAAAGTGAGGTTGGGTAGAAGGCAGCAGTCACTGAGAGCCCGATGACATGATGATACATGCGGGCTGTAGGCTTGATCAACTTCTATCAGAAGTGCTTGGAATGAAGAAAAAGGCTGTTTTATTTTAAGATGTACAGGGATTTACTTTCTCCAGCTTAAATGTAGATCTTTCTTCTCTTATTGGCAACCCCTTTTGGGAATAGATTTTGCCAGAAAGAGATGGAAGATCGAGACACTAAGATTTAGGAGACCTTCACACTAATGGTTGCTTTGCTACAGATTTCCTTTGTTATCTTGGGCAAGTTCCTTAACATTTGTAATGCTTTCCTACCTCACAGAAGTGCTGTAAGGATGAACTATGTTGTGAAGTGCTTAGATCCTGTGGTAATGAGCCATATATGTATCTTGATAGATTTGGTAGCCTTATTCCAAATGCTACGAACTGACCCTATCAAGGCCCAGATGCCCCTTAAACAGCTGGTCTTCTTCCCAGACTGGCTCCTTCTGTCCTGGTGATTGTTAAAAAAAAAAAAAAAAAAAAAAACCTCTCCCTCTATCTGCATCCAAAATGCAGTTGCAAAGGTTAACAGAATGACAGAAGAAAGTAGCTCCCTTTAATGAGACTCCTTAGGCTACTGTAATTTTGAAATAGCAAACTGATCCAGCACACTTGATTCCAATAGCTGCAGGTTAAAAAGGTGGATGCAGATTTGATCCAAATATAGTCTCTGCCTGCTGGGGGCTCTTTTATTGTGAAATGTTAGCCCCTTGTGGACCTTATAATTAAAAATCCAATCAGTGGTTCAGAGTGCTGACATCTTAGGATTTGATCAGACCATTGGCCATCAAACTTGGTATTCTACTTATAGAAGCTGACAACTCCTAATGTTACAGAAGCAACTGACACACTTCTCCTGCCGTTCCTGCTTCATGCTCCTTACCAACACTGTGATAGATAGGTTAAGAAAAAGATTCACTCACGAACTGACTCATGAAAGTGGCTCCCCCTTATTTAGTCTCCATACGTATAAACGTTATTGGTCATAAAATGGGCCAATCCTTTGGGAAATCTAAAATCCGCAATATTGGTGAGTAGTTCTTTGGTGAAGAATCATTTCTGTGTATTTGTTGTTATTAGTTTAATCCAGTAACCGCTTAGGGTATGTCTACACTACAAAGTTAGTTCGAACTAACTTTCATAGGCGCTACACTAGCGCTCCGTAAGTTCGAATTTAATTTGAACTAACGGAGCGCTTAGTTCGAACTAGGTAATCCTCATTCCACAAGGATTAAGCCTAGTTCGAACTAGCTAGTTCGAATTAAGGGCTGTGTAGACCCTTAATTCGAACTAGTGGGAGGCTAGCCCTCCCCAGGTTTCCCTGGTGGCCACTATGGCCAACACCAGGGAAACTCTACTGCCCCTCTCCCGGCCACGGACCCCTTAAAGAGGCACAGGCTGGCTACGGTGCCCGTGCCAGGTGCAAGCCTGCCAGCACCCAGCCAGCAGACCCTGCACCTGGCACGGCTTGAGCCAGCCACCCGATGCCCCCCAGCCCTCCCCCTCTTCCCGGGACCAGGCTGGCGGTTCCCGGGAGCTTGCCCGGGACCGCAAGAGGCGGGCACCCGCCTGGGCTAGTGCGGACATCGTGGACCTTGTCCACGATCTCCGCACTAGGCACAGGAAAGTGGTCAGCTAGGGCAGGAGAGCTGCCAGCCTGGCCACCCAGGAGCAGGTGTGCATGAAAATCAAGGGGGTCCACTGAGACCCCCGACCCTGAGCCCTGAGCTTACAATGGCCGTCCTGGGTCAGACCAAAGGTCCATCTAGCCCAGTAGCCTGTCTGCTGACAGCGGCCAACCCTAGGGACCCTGGAGGGGATGGACTGAAGACAGTGACCAAGCCATTTGTCTCGTGCCATCCCTCTCCAGCCTTCCACAAACCTTGGGCAGGGACACCACTCCTACCCCCTGGCTAATAGCACTCCATGGACCCAACCTCCATGACTTGATCTCACTTCCCTTTAAACTCTGTTCTAGTTGTAGCCTTCACAGCCTCCTGCAGCAAGGAGTTCCACAGGTTGACTCTTTGCTTTGTGAAGAACAACTTTCTGTTAATAGTTTGAAGCCTGCTACCCATTCCTTTCCTTTGGTGTCCTCTAGTCCTTCTTTATGGGAACTAATGAAGAACTTTTCTGTATGCACCCTCTCCACCCCACTCATGCTTTTATAGACCTCTATCATACCCCCTCTCCGTCTCCTCTTTTCTAAGCTGAAAAGTCCCAGTCTCTTTAGCCTCTCTTCATATGGGACCTGTTCCCAACCCCTGATCATTGTAGTTGCCCTCCCCTCTCCCAGCCTCTCTCTTCCCCTCTCCCACCTCCTTTTCCCAGTCTCCCCCAGTTTTGTTCAATAAAGACAGATTCCATTTTGGAAGACACGTTATCTTTATTTTGTACATCAAGAAGAGGGGCTAGGGAAGGGTAAGTGGAAGGAGGTGAGGGAGGAATGGGGCACGAGCCCCCGATGGGGAGGACTGGGCTGGCTCTGCGGGCTTTTGGGGGTGGAAGCTCTCCTGCAGCCCCCCAATTGACCCCTCTCCCCAGATGGCAGCCTGCGGCAAGTGCAGCCGGGCTGATGGCCGAGTGCTGTGATGTGCCCAGTGTGGGCACTCAGGGCACTCCAAGCCAGGACTGCTTTGCAAGCGGGGCACCCCTGAGAACTATCTGTCCGGGGTGGGGATCGGGACCCTTTAAGCACAGCCCTCTGCTAGCCTGAGACAGCATCGCCACGCTCTAAGTCCTCCTCTGATGCCCTGCTGGCACTGCTTCCGGCCATCCTTAACCCCGCTTCAGGGTCCACTTAATGTGGACGCGCTAGTTCGAATTAGCAAAACGCTAATTCGAACTAGTTTTTAGTTCTAGCTCCGTTAGTTCGAATTAGCTTAGTTCGAATTAACTAATTCAAACTAAGTTAGTTCGAATTAGCGCTGTAGTGTAGACATAGTCTGACTCTTTTGATAGCCATGCCAGGCTCTTGGGCAAAGTGTGTGTGGGGGGCCACCACTGTGCTCCCCGATGGGGTAGGCCCTTGGGTGGAAGGGGCAGGGTAGGCCAGAGTGTGCTCTGCCAGCCCCTCTCAGTCCTTAGAGCCGCCTGGAGTGCAGCGTGTGGCACTCTGGCGGCAATTTAAAGAATCTTTAGTTCTCTTCTCTGAACGTTTTCAGGCCTTGATGTCGCTTTCTTAAGAGTAGACAGAACTGGGTAGAAGGTTCCAGATGAGGGCGTGGCTGGCTGCACTGTCATCATAATCCTCCTTCTTTAAATGGCTTCTCTTTATTACAGTTTTCTTCAAAGCATTACAGGCTATTTAATTTTGGTAATACCCGGCACTTGCATGCAGCTTCATGGGTTCAAACACTGTACATCCAACTGTCAACAAAGCAGTGACCTCCAGCTCTCAGACCCATATACTATCTTAGCTCCTCATAATTTTTAACCAGTTCATCCTTCCAACACCCTTGCAAGGTAGGTTGCTTTTACCACCATTTTACAGAGAAGGAACAAAGAAACAAGTAAGGCCCTGAAAATAATGGGAGTTAGGCACCTAAATAGTTTTGAAAATCTGGGTCTACATGACTTGTCCAAGGTCACACAAGAAGTCTGTAGTAGAGCAAGGAACTGGTTTCCCAGAGTCCCATGGAAACACGCTAACCACTGGACAATCCTTCCTCCTTGTTTCACAGATGGAAAAAAAAAACCCTGCGCACAGAAATTAAGGGGTTTGCTCATGTTCACACAGTGAGCAAGGGACAGAGTCAGAAATAGATTCTAAACTGAGCCCCCTACTGTATCTACTAGACTCTGCTGTTTCTCACTGTGAAGGGCGAGACGTTCTTCAGCAATTCCATAGTAATGCTACTTTATCTTGTCACTTTTTTCATCTAAGGATCTCAATTCTCTTTACAAACATAATGAACTTAACTTCCAAACATATCTCTGCAGTACATTGTAAATAAGTATTATTCTAATATGAAGGGTGGGAACAGGGAAACGGAGGCACAACAGTGTAAGAGATTTGCCCAAGGCCACATTGTGAGTTATTGGTGGCATCATCCAGATGTCCTCACTTCCTCTGTGCCTTACTCACAGGACCTTCCTTTGTCTCTCTCTCTGGTAGATTTGATTCATGGCACCAAACTGCTTTTTCTAAAGCTCACGGCTAGGCCCGCTGATGAAGCGAGGGCAGCAAAGGGGGCAGCTGCCCTGGGTTCCAGTGATTCTAAAGGGCCCAGGGCTCCCGGCCACTGCTGCTACTCCGGCAGAGATGGCGGCCAAAGCCCCAGGCCCTTTAAATCCCTTCCAGAGCCTGGAGCACTGTGTGGCGTGTTCCAGGAAGCTCTAAGGCAATGTTTCCCAATTGGTGCTCCACGGAACACTGGGGTTGGAAAGGAAGAGTTCCGTGAAGAGCCGGCACGCCCCCGGTCCCTCTTAAAGAGACGGTAGGGGCTTTTTTTTTTTGCTTGCCGAAACTTGGCATGGGCCTAGGGACTCCGTGGCCAAATAAAATTGGGAAACACTGTTCTAAGGGGTGGAGGGCACTGGCTTAGTGTGCTCTGGTGTTTTCCTTTCCAGGAGCACGGAGCCACCTTCTTCCTTCCCCCTTCCCTCCCCACACACACACACTTTGCTCAGGGGCCTGTCATGGCTGTCAGCTCCCCTGCTGCAGGCAATAACAAGAGATGTGTCATTGTAGTGGAACCGGGGCAAAAAACTCTGATCACTTCTCGGAAAGTGGAACGGGACATTTGAAAGAATCCTCCCTCCAATAGACTGGCTGGAGTGAGAGAGCCAAACCTCTGCTGTGGTTACAGTGCTGAGTATTTGCCGAATCTGGACTCCTGTCAAAATAGAGAAAACCCCAGATCAGTTATGTGTGGTGTAAAGTAATTGACAAGAGATAGAGCCTATTCCTCCCTCTGATGGTCAGGTATTAGAATGAACTCCTGTGTGGTTTGTAAGATCTTGACCCAAAGACATCTCACAACAGTGGGGGAAACAGATGAGAAATGTAGCAGTAACGTGCATCAAGCATGCATCCAATTGTCCTTTAGTTTCTCTCCTTGCCATTGCTGTGTCCAGTATCTCACAAGTGGAGGAGTTTTTGAATAAGTTAGTTTGGAGCAGCGGGGTAAGATGATAAGAGCCGGCATATGTACAGCACGATACTGTTACCTTCTACTGCATATGCCAGGAAAGGAATGGGGGCTGCTGCTTCTTTGAATAAAAATGGCAAATTGGGAATTTAAAAATCAAATTAGAGCACAGAGGAGCTCAATAAATTGTTGGGGCTATAGACAAGCGCAGGAGTGAAATGGATTCATTAAAATACAAATTATTTAAGAGACCCTCCTGGAATGCTATTATGCAGCATGTCAGTGACTCATTTTCATTTCACTGAGACGAGGCTACAGTTTTGCACACACATGATGAATGAGCACTTTTTGCTGCTTTTTTTGAAACGTGGCACAATATATGCAGTTAGCACGGTAGTGTCTTTCATGCTGTTAAAATCAGCCCTCAAGGAGCAATCAGAGTGAAATCTTGAGGGAGCACCTCACATGGACAACAAAGTCAAGTGTAGGAAGAAAGTAACTACCGTCTAGTTCCCCAGAGATTGTTAGGTCCTCAGCTGTCGTCTGCCTCGCTACTATGCAGTCAAGGTGGAACCGACAGACTTGTTGGATCCCTGAGCAAGATCAGGGGAGGCGGGCCCAGCTCTGCGTTCCCAGAAGGGGTGGGGCGGGGACAGCCAGGACCTCAGCACTGCCTGGAGCACACTGTGCTGCCCCCTCCCACCGTGCCTGGAGAGTGCCACGTGGTGCTCTGGCGGTGATTTAAAGAGCCCAGGGATTGCTGCTACCGCCACTCCTGCGGTAGCAGCAGTAGCTGAGAGCCTTGGGCCCTTTAGATTCGCCAGTCTCTGGGGCAACTGCCCTCTTCCTGCCCACCCTCCGTTGGAGGGCCTGTATACAGTAGGTTTCCATCGCTTTCAAGCAATGCAGCGTTGCTTCCTTGCACCCCGCTCTGGCTTCCCCCTGTGTCGGATTCCCCTGAAGTGAGGGTTATGCTTTGTGGGCCAGATTCTGCACTCAGTGACAACTGCGTATATCCAGCCATTCCACAGAAGTCAACAGATTTATCTCAGAATTAGGCCCTGCGTAAACAGGTGCCTACCCTTAATCTCATAAAACTAGGGGCACCACTCCTAGGCTTTAAAGCAGCGGTTCTCAAACTTTTTGGGCTCTGGAGCCGTTTACATGAGTAAAAATTTATGCGGAGCCCCAGCAGTCCACGGATGGTATGTGTTGTACCTATCGATGTTTCCAGTTTGACCACCTTGCGGCGCCCCTGGAGATGTCTTGCGGAGCCCTGAGGCTCTGCGGAGCACAGTTTGAGAAACACTGCTTTAAAGGAAGGCGTCTGCTTCAGTATCTAAAATATACTTTAGTCAAACAGGATATTGGGTTCAGCACAGAAGTACTGATGCTGTTCTGTGATCTGTACCACACTGGAGGTCAGACCACATGATTTAATGGCCTGTGAATCGACTGTGCTGAATTGGAGCCTTCCACAGCAGCTTCTGATTGTAATATAAATCCTGTACTCTTTAGGCCTCATACTCCAGTCTGCGGGTATGTTGCCAGAGTAAGGACAGTAAGATAAGAGGCCCTTGTCTCCTTTATATTGTTTGCTCTAGTTCAGTAGTCCAATCCCTGCCTAGAACAGAGGGGAAAATGTTCCGTCTCCTAAAGCGTTAATTGCAGCTGAATGAAGTTGCAGCTGGCTCTCCTGCACCGCGGCCGGTGGAGAGATTGGAGCTTTAGCTGTGTGAAAATGTGTAGGAGAGGCTAAGAAAAACATTCCGGCCTAAGCAGAGATTGGGGTGGGGGTGCAGGCTGGGTTGGAGGGGGAGAGCACAAGAAAAAAGTTGAGGTAATATCTTTTTTAGTGTTTGTGGTTACATCACATTCCTGAATCTTCCTTCTCATGAATTAGGCTATGGGGACTGGCACAGAAAGAAGAGGTGGGGTAAGCCAGTCCAAACCGGCCTGGCAGCAAAAGGGGCGTTTTCTTGGCATGGCTTTCACCAAGCATCCTGGCACTGTGAACCCTCTCAGAACCTCATATAAAACTCAAGTATTTAAAGGGACACCATAAAGTTAATGTCAAAGATCTTTTTTAAAAAATCCTGAAAAACCAACAAATTATTTTTCTATTTCTTTAATTGGGGAGGGCAACCATTTTTAAAATTAATTTAGATTTGCAGTGTTTACAAACAATCCTACAGTGGTGCGTGAGGACCAGCAAAAGGTGAAACAGACTTGTTTATTCTCCTTGGCTAAAGCGGAGAGAAAAGCGCAGTGGGATTTTAACCTGATTTTCAATGGCAAGAATATTTAAGGAGCAGAGCATTTTTCCACCAGCACATCTCAAAAGGCTAGATTTTTGCTACCATAATGCAGGCTGACTCATAACTCATCCCGTTGGAACCCACGAGACCAGTCCTGAAATTAGCCACTGCTCAGCCTGTGTTTGGATATTGTAGTGGGGCCCAGTGGGTTTCACAGCAGTGGGAAAGCATGATCACCCTCACTTTGTGGGCGGGGAAATGGAAGTACAGAGAGGTTCAGGCCACAATTTTCAGAAGTAGCAACTGATTTTTGGGTGTCTCAGTTTGGGGGGCTTTTAACTTGGAGGGAGCATCCAAAACAAGAGAAAACCAACATCAGCAGCCACTTTAAAGATGTCTTCATGGCTTGCTCAAGGCCAGAGGGAGTTTCGCGACAGGCAGGCCTGTTCATGGGGAAAGGAGAGGAGGGCGGGGCAAAGAGGACGATTGCCCTGGGGCCCAGTGATTCTAAAGGGCCGAGGGCTCCATCTGTCATAGTGGCAGCAACTGGCAGTCTTAGGGCCTTTAAAAAAGCCACCAGAGTGCCGCACATTCCAGAGCCCCACACCACACGCTTTGGGCAGCTCTGAGGGCCGGCGGGAGAGGCAGTGCCACACTGGGCAGGGCTGAAGGGGCTGGCTGCCCCAGCCCTGTCCCTTGTAGCCGAGGTCCCACCCTTTCTGTCAGTTCTCCTGGGGATAGGATGATGAAATGTGTGGCAGGATGAAGTCAAAAGGGACTTCTTTCCTCTGAGGATGAGATGGGCTCCCTGTAATGTCTTGTCATCAGATGAGAGTTTGATTTAATGCCTTGTCTTCTCCTGAATTCAGCGCTGACAATACATTCCAATGCTGTGCTCCAGCGTGGGGTGTAGATGGGGCCTCTTTGGGTTAAACATCCGGGAGCTGAATGTCCCTCCAAGTAGCCCTAGAGTCAGATTTTCAACAGAGAGTTTTTAGCGATTGCTTAGCAGCAAAGTCCCATGTACAGGCAAGGAGATGCTCTTAGCCAGAGTTCATATCCGGAGCATCAGAAAGTTGCACGGAGCCCTTGGTGAACTCATAATGCTTGAGGACACGGCTCAGAAGGCACATAGAATTCTGAACAGCCCTTAAAAATGCCAGCGCATGAAAAATACATTTGAGGCCAATTCACCTCTGGTGTAACTTCATTGGCTTCAGTGGAAGAACAGGAGTGATGAATGAACATAGGAATAATTAATGGTTTGAATTTCTGCAGAGCTTTTCTCCAAGGCCTTTGCTAGCATCAGCTAATTAAGTGACACCGCCTGAGCTGGGCAAACCTGCAGAGTTCAGTTTGTGAGCCAAGCCTTACTCGCTGGCATACAGAGGTGGCAAGTGAGTCCACCCCTATCCTGAGTCCTCCATGAGAACATCCCATCCACCTTCCTCCTCTCCTCTGGCACATACTAGGTCTGTAATAGCTGTTATTGGCCACTGTCAGAAGTCAGGACACTGGGCTAGATGGTCCTTTGGTCAGACCCAGTAGAGCCATTCTTATGTTCTTGACACCCCCTCCCTTCCAATGAACCTGGGCACAGTAGCCCTCATTAAATAGAGAGGGTACCATTTGGCTGCTTTCTGTCTTAGTGGTGGGAGGATTCAGAGCTGGGGCCACTCTCTATGCACACATACAAACATCCCCCCCGCCCTTCTCTCTCTCTCTGGGTATGTCTACACTACCCTCCTAGTTCGAACTAGGAGGGTAATGTATGCATACCGCACTTGCTAATGAAGCCCGGGATTTGAATTTCCCGGGCTTCATTAGCATAAGCGGGGAGCCGCCATTTTTAAATCCCCGCTGCTTCGAACCCCGTGTAGCGCGGCTACACGGGGCTCGAACTAGGTAGTTCGGACTAGGGTGCCTATTCCGAACTACCGGTACACCTCGTTTCACGAGGAGTAACGGTAGTTCGGAATAGGACCCTAGTCTGAACTACCTAGTTCGAGCCCCGTGTAGCCGCGCTACACGGGGTTCGAAGCAGCGGGGATTTAAAAATGGCGGCTCCCCGCTTATGCTAATGAAGCCTGGGAAATTCAAATCCCGGGCTTCATTAGCAAGTGCGGTATGCATACATTACCCCGCTAGTTCGAACTAGCGGGGTAGTGTAGACATACCCTCTCTCTTTCTCTTTGCCTCCAAGGGTCTTCTGGGGACATGAACTTAACTTGCACCTCCATCTCCCACTGCAGCGGTGCAGTCCTGAGCACCAGGGACAGGACATGTTTCATGGGGATTTATTGAGGGAGCTGAGGAACCATCAAGAGTTGAGAAAAGAAGATTGGGGGAGGGGCTTAAGTCTTCAAATATGTACAAGGTGTTCAAAAGTGGCCAGTGATCAATTGGTCTCCATGTCCACCAAGTATAGGACAAGAAGGAATCTGCTTAGTTTGCACCAAGGAAGATTTAAGTTAGGTAGTAGGGAAAGCTTTCTAACTATAAAGATAGCTAAGCAGTGCAACAGTTACCAGGCAAGGTTATGGGATCCTGGCCATTGGAAGTTTGAAGAATAGGCTAGGACAGACACCTGTCTGGGATGCTTTTGGTATACTAAAGCTATGCCTACACTACAAGCTAAGGGTGATTCCCCCTGCTCGTGTGCACATGCTCGTGCTAGCTCCCATCAATTTAGCATGAGTTATAATAGCGGTGTCTGCCCAAGTAGCCTTTCCTTTCCTTGGTAGGTGGGGATTGTTAGCTACTGGAGATTGGAGGTGAGGGAATTTGGTCCATGTGGGGAGTAAGCAGGATGGAGCCCTGTATCCTCATGGTTAAAAAGAAAGACACCTCAAGAACTAGATTTGAACTCTCCATTGACATAGTCTGCCAAACTCAATCTAATGGCCTGTGTATCATCACCTTGCGTTAGAGAGAAAATGTCCAAGCAAGTGGAACATGTGTCGGCAACAGACATGTTTTGCCTCCGTCTTCAGAACCTGCCTACCATTGGTTTGGCGCTGCCTTTGGTCTATTACCAGTGCTTTCACTCAAAAGATAGAGGCTCATACTGATAGGGTTCATGCATGTAGGGTTGTTTATATTTAGATCCCTGCCACCCTCCTGCCGCAGGAGTCCTGCGGCAGGCGGGTTGCCTGGCAGCTTGTTCCTTTGAGGCCGAATACTTGGTTTCTGTTTTCAAGGCTGTCTTAGCAAGAGAAGGAGCTCCGAACTTAACTGTTTAGGAAACTGAACTATTCCTTCTCTTTAGAGCAGTGGTTCCCAACTGCTGGTCCGTGAACCCCTGTCTGCCGGATCATGGCACATTGCCAGGCCACGCCCCCTGCGTTCATTTAGTTCCACCCCTGGGATTCCCAGGGAATTCCCTTCCTGCTCACTTCAGCATGCAGCAACAGGGTGGCTACGTCTACATTGGCCCCTTTTCCGGAAGGAGCATGTTAATTTCAGAGATCGTAATAGGGAAATCCGCGGGGGATTTAAATATCCCCCGCGGCATTTAAATAAAAATGTCCGCCGCTTTTTTCCGGCTTTTAGAAAAGCCGGAAAAGAGCGTCTACACTGGCCCTGATCCTCCGGAAAAAGCGCCCTATTCCGGAGGATCTTATTCCTACTTCAAAGTAGGAATAAGAGCCTCCGGAAAAGGGCGCTTTTTCTGGAGGATCGGGGCCAGTGTAGACGCTCTTTTCCGGCTTTTCTAAAAGCCGGAAAAAAGCGGCGGACATTTTTATTTAAATGCCGCGGGGGATATTTAAATCCCCCGCGGATTTCCCTACTACGATAGTTGAAATTAACATGCCCCTTCCGGAAAAGGGGCCAGTGTAGACGAGCCCGGTGAGTGGAGCAGCTGGTAGCTAGGTGTGCTGTGGCTGGAGCCCTACTGGGGCCGCCTCACTGTGGCCCCAATTCCAGCTCCAGCAACTGCTACATGGCCAGGCTGGTGGGGCCAAGCGCTGGGTGAAGGGCAGCTCATCTTGCAACCTCATTCTCCTCCCTCCCCGCTCAGCAGGAGCCTGCCCCTGACCTCCAGCTGCTCCCAGCCAGCAGGTGCTCACATTATTACCATGCATTATTAAGTGCATAGGAAAATATGAATGTGCAGAATATGTTAGTACTGCCTCTGTAATTCTGGTGCAATTGAGGCAAAGGTTTGAACTGGAGAATACTCTTTAACAAGTATTAGCAACTATTTTATTGTTTTTTTTTAAAATTTATGTGTGTGCAGCAGTTTTTCAAATTCTTGTTAACCATCATGTCTCCCTCCTTTGATTTGCCTGAGATTCCATGGACTAAAATCACTATAATGAATATGCAAACATGGAATAAGCTAATTACCATCACAAATATGCAAATATTTCAGTGCCGGTCTAATGACAGTTTTGAATGAGTTTTCTGGTCCGCAGTATAAAAAAGGTTGGGAAGTACTGCTTTAGAGGGTCTGTGGGCACTGGCTTCATGAGCCCCAAAAGATGATCTGGGCACAATATAAGTCATAAATCATAATCCAGTGAAATGATCTGCCCATGAGATGTCATTCAGAAAGCAAAGAAGTGAACGTAAAGTCTTTTGTAGTGTCTCTGAGCCTGCAGGAACTGGGCTGGATTTCTCCAGGAGCAATTGCATTTTAATTGCATTTTGACTTTCCAGCTTGCTCCCTTTTAATCACCACGGTACAGTTCAGTGGCTCCCACCCATCCCGGGAAGGTGAAACTAGCAAGATTGGAGGTACTGTCTGAACGAAGTCACCCAAAGGGCTGGCTGCCAGGGTGGTTGTCCAAGATTTAGACTGCACTTTTAAATTATGGACTCTGAGCACCAGAACTTAACCATGCCTTAAATGTGATGGAGCAGGCATAGCCCATAGGAAACTATATTCTAAGAGCTAGTCTAAACCCAGGGATAAAGATTAACTAAATGATCGGTGTTTATACTATATATAGTGTACACTTCATGCAAGCTGTGCTAATATGACATCCAGACAGTATTCTCATATTTCCATCCATTGCCAAACCATGCTGGGAGAAATGTTAAGACTTGACATAATTTTGTTAGCAACTCTTCATAATGCATTACATTAAAATGAGGATCTGAAAAACTCACCTTATAGTGGGAAAGTAAAGAAGCTCAAACAATATCATTTACCTAAGAGAAGGTTAAGAGGTGACTTGATCATGGTCTACAAGAGCCTATATGGAGAAGAGAGCTAGTTGGCAAAGGCACAATGAGATCTTGTGGCTGGAAGCTGAAGCTAGAGAAATTCAAACTGGAAATAAGATGCAAATATCGAGGGCCATGTCTACACTAGGGAAGTATTTCGAAATTACTAAATTTGACTTAATAACTCCCAATTTAACAAATTTGAAAGAGTGTGCCCACACTAGAGACAAGCCTCGAAATTAGTCTGAGGCAGGCTCCATTAAGGTGGACACACTACCTCAGACTTAGAGCCCCAGGAAGCATTGGGGAGTAATTAGTTCAAATTACTCTGGGGAGAAATTATTTTGAAATAGCGGCATCAGGGCATCTACACTACTATTATTTCAAAATAACTATTTCAGAATTAGCGTTACTCCTGATGAAAAGCAGGAATACAGATTTCTAATTCCGCAGCCTGTTCTTTTGAAACAATGGGCTTGATAGTGTGGACGCTTCGCTTATAAATTTGACCTTGGAGGGATTGTTTGGAAATAAAGTCCTAGTGTAGATCAGGGCTAGGAGTGAGGGTCATTAACCATTAAAGCAATTTATCATTCGCCATCATCTAAATTCTTTACATCTACATGGGATTATTATTATTTATTTGTATTATTGCAGCATTAAGGAGCCCCAGTCATGGATCAGGTCCCCACTGTGCTGGACAAACATGGGACAGGAGGATTATATGTTTCTGAAAGAGATGCTCTTGTTCAAGCAGAAGTTGTGAGCTGGATGCAAAAATTACTGGGTGAGGTTCTTGGGCTGTATTATACAGGAAGGAGTGGCTGAAGCCAGCTGCGGCAGCTGGCACCCTAGGTGGAAGGCGCGATCGGCGCCCCCGCCTGCATGGCCGTCAATGGCCATGACATCATCATTGGGCACCCGGGCAGGTGGCACCCTAGGCAACTGCTTAGTTTGCCTAGGCTCACGGGCCACCCTATACAGGAGGTCAGATTAGATGATCATCATGGAACCTTCTGACTTTAAAATCTGTGTCTCCATGAGTAAAATAAGTCTGTGTTTTATATAGAAGATTTCCTGCAAACTGAATCCCAAATCACTGTCAAAAGTTAACTAATAATACAAGTTAAATATTTAAATACTGAATAACACAGGGGCATTAAGACCTATCGACAAGGGAGGAAAGATATTTTCAGATGACATTTGAAAAGATGTGAAGGGTTTTTGAGGCAAAGGAAAGTAAAGATTGAAGAGGAGAATGTTCTTGCAACAACAGAAGGAAAATTGTGGCTATATTGAATATTGGTAGGCTTTGAAGGATTAGATTTGTATCTGTAATTATTGGTAAATGATTTCATTGCACATACACAAACCAACAAAAATTTCCATTGATGATGATGAATTTTACAGATAGGCAATGTCAGAAAAAATGCTGCTTGAGAATTTATTTGAGTTAGGATATTTGCTTTGTATATTTTGACATGAGAGGTGGACCATTTGTGTTTTAATGGTTATAAAGCTTTACATTTCTGAATCTCTAAATGGCATTCACAGTCATTAAATAATGATTGTCTGCCTCCCTGTTTTCTGAGCCCCCTTATAATCTCCCACGTGTGTGAAAATTAAAATTGATACACACAAAAATTAAAAATCCCTAAAGCCCATAATTTGGTGCAACTCTGAAAATCTAAACGGATAAAAATAAAAAAGCCTAAAAACAAGCATTGATACTAGCCACTGAAATTATAAAAGAATAAAAATAGGACAGCTATTCCGATTATATAATGCTGTTGGAAAAAGAGGAGATAAAAGTCTGGATCTTTCCAAGGGAAAAAGAAATGACCCAAGATGTCAATTTCAGCTGAAAGCACATACAAGTTCAACATTTTCATTTTTCACATTGTATGTTCTAGCAGTTTGCCGGGCAGTTCGTCAGGGTCAGGGAACAGATAATGAATCTGCAGAAATGCAGCTATTTGTATAGCTGAGCCCATTAGAGCTAAGAATCTGTCAGCTTTTCCATATGAAAGGGCATTTTTCACAGGGTTGTGGCTGGGACATAAATAGTTTCATTTCAGATAGCAACACAGTAAGTTCTCAGCCTCTGAGCACTTTTTAAACATGATATTGAGAAGGAAATCACATCGATCATATTTTTAATATAGGAGAAGCAAATGACACGTTTGCCTCTAGCCATTAACATGAAATTCTGCAGACATCTGTGGCCTAATCCAAAGCTCATGCAGGTCAGTGGGAGTCTTTCCATTTATTTCAGCAAGTTTGGATCAGGTCCTTTTTTTCCATAATAGGGAATAGCTGCTGCTTGTGTACTGAGTCACACCGTCTGGGCCTGAGCATAGGAGTTGTAGCTAGAGACTCCGGAGCTCTTATTTGAAATCTGATACTGATTCCCCTTGGGAAAGTCACTTAAAGTTGGATTGTCCTTGCATGGAGAGGGTGGAGTGGGGAGAAAAAGCAAGGACCTACCCTCTGTAAGGGAGTTGGGATTCATGCACTATGCCATATTTCAGAGGTGCATATAACAGTTCACTGGGAACAGGAGGGCTCAGGGGCCCTTATAGAAGCTGCAATATTGTTCAGTCCATTGACAGGAAGGAAGATCTTTTGGCTAAGGCACTAGCCGTGGGATTTAGGAGACGGGAGATCAATTTCTGGTGCTCCTGTAGCTTTACTAGTCTAGCTGATCATAATATATGAAGAGGGGAGGAATTTCCCCCCAGGTCAGATTGGCAGAGACCTGAGGGCAGAATGTGGCGAGGGTCACTTGCCAGGATTATCCGGCTATATCTCTTTTAATCAGAGCTGGTGCTAAGTATCAGCAGGCTGAGCAATTGCTTAGGGCCCCAGGCAGCTCAGGGGGGGCCCATATTAATTATTAATATGTGTTGGGACCCGATATTCCATTGTAGGGCCCCGAGTGGGTTAGTATTGGCACTGCCCTTGTGGCAGGAGCCCAGGGCAGCAGTGTACCTCTCCACTTGCTATTCTTGGCCTGGGGCACATGATAGTTTAGTCTCCTGTGGGTCTGTATTATGCAGGAGGTCAGATTAGATGATCACCATGGTACCTTCTGAGCTGAAAATCTCTGTCTCCGTGAATAAAATAACCCTGTGGTGTATAGAGAAGATTTCCTGCCAACTGAACTGTAATACTGCGGTGTAAATTCACTTGCTGGGTTTGCTGTGCGGGTGCTGGGTAGTGCTATACAGGAGGTCAGAGAAGAGCAGTGGTTTTCAAAGTACAGACTAAGAGTGTTGGGTCGCGGAATGTCAGGTACTAGGTCACTTTGCTGTAGGGTAACCAGGTGACCAGCAGGGGTGCTAATGCAGGTCTCCCACCTTTTCTGGCCAATGGGAGGTTGGGGGTGGTGCCTATATAACCCACACACCTGGGCTATGCCTACACTCGTGGCTTCTTGTGTGAGAAGTACGCAAATGAGGCTAAGCATGGAATATCGCCGAGCCTCATTTGCATACCTAATGAGCCGCAATTTTTGCAGAAGAGGCTCTTGCGCCAGAAGGAGCTGTCTATACTGCCCCTTCTCGCGCAAGAAAACCCCGGTAGTCCTAGCGCCCACCGGATCTAGCCCTGCCGCCCGGGAGCATGCTCAGCAGAGACGCTGCGGCGGCGGACTCTCTGCAAGAATTTTTCTGAGGACCGGTAATTTTTTTTTAAGGACCGGTACCAGGCCGCGGACCACACTTTGGGAAACGCTGCTCTAAAAAAAGAGAAAAAATACTTTAAGCTTTAAAAACAAGCAGAAAGAATTTACTGCTGCCTTAAGGAACTGATAATCTTGCATATAATTAAGCAATTTATCCAGTATTTATATATGTCTTCATTTAAGCAGCTATGTGTGCATTGGTTTGATTTGTTGGGAGCAGCAGTTGTCACCACCTTTCTCTGAGATACAGAGCTCACACTGTTATCCCAATGCTTTTTGAGCTCTAATTGCAACTCCACGCAATGACATGAGCACATTACGCAATGCAGGGATTCACCACGGCTTCACATGTGCTGGGTCATTTGTGGAGAGGGGAAAGAGGTGTAGCTTAAGGATTAATTTAATTTGTGGTGCACAGACTTTGCAATGTATCAATGCCCAGAGTTCCTCGTGCTGCCACGTTGGGCATCCTGAAGTGTGCAACACATAACTTGGCTGTGGAATAATGACTGTGCGTCAGGGCCCTTGTAAAGGGGGATGTGCTGACCTCAGGCTGTGCACTCTGACCCCAATTTGGGAAAGCACTTAAGCTCATATTTAACTTTGAAATGAACGAGGTTTACAGGGACGTCAGAATAGCGCACCCATTATTTCGAAATAACTTTCGAAATAATAGGAGCGCGGTCAAGACACAGAAAACACTATTTCGAGATACTGGAAGTATCTCGAAATAGCGCCACTGTCTAGATGCACTCTAAATGACCACAGTTCCAGTGACCACAGTGGAGTTTTATTCATCTACACCTGAGATTCTGGTATTCAAGAAAAAGTACTTTGAGATCCCTTAGGATAAATCTGGTTTACGTCTATTACAACTTGGAATAATACCCCCTTTAAAATCTTTTAAACTCCAGCTAGGTTATTTAATAAGCACTTAATTGCCTTAAAAAGGATTTTTGCTCGTTTGTTATAGTCCTTGTTTTTTGGTTGAGAATGGTTTAGCAGCAGGTGACTCAGATTCTGCATATAAATCTCATATGGATGCCACAGAGAATAATCTTCTATGACTCAGAATAGATAGCTTCTAATTCTGGAACTTGTTGGAAATGGCTCTTGATACTGCAAAACATATGGTTATTATGAAAAACTGGTCCTTAAGACCTACCTCTTCTCCAGTGCCCACAAAAAGGGAACCAATAATAAAGTTTTTTTAAAATATAAGACAAAAATCAGCCACTGTCAATTGAATTGCCAGTATATGGACATGCCAAACTGTGTGACTAAATGAACACTCTTTTATTGGCTTTGTCCATTCTCTTCTCCACATCTCCTCCCTCCTGTGGCTTCTTTTCACTTGTTGTATCCCATCTAAAATTAGGCTCAGCTCCTTCAAGCACTTGCATATCTGCTTGACTTTATTACCAAGAATAATCCCAATGAAATTGCAATGGAATAACTCATAGTATTGAAACTGAGTATGTGCATAAAGTGTTCACAGATCACTGACTTAGAGTTCACAGATTTTGGGAAAGGGAGCTTCTATTTCCATTTCAGTAGAAATTTCAATAGCATTTTTTATTTAAAAAGTCACCAAAATTAGTGAAAAAATGAAATGAAATTAAAAAGTTCATCAGAATTTCACTCAAACATATAGTTACATTTTGAACAAATTACATTTTTCTTTGAAAAATTTCAATCAGCTGTGGAAAAGTGTTACTTTTAAAATTGAAAGCATTACTTTCTCTCTTAAAGTAATACTTGCAATACTTTCAATACTTCGTTACTGTTTTCTAGCTGTCAAAAGATAGAGATTATTCAGAAAGTGGGGAAAACCCTTGAATTGTCAAATAAAAAGTTATAACAATTAAAATAATCCCTAGTTGAAAAGCTTGGGAGACTTTTTTATCTTTTTTTTTCACAACAAATTATTTCCAAAAACAAATTTAACAAAACAACATCAAACAAAATTGTGGAAAACCAAAAATTTCAGAAAGCAGTTTTTTCAGGTTCTCCTTTCCCCTTACAAATTTTTTATTTTGAACAATTCAAGAAAAAATGTTTTTGAAAAAAGCATTTCCACAAAAAGATTTTAATTTTTGGCAAAACCCAATTTTTCAATTAAACGCAGCTTCCTTACGTAATTTTCAGTCAAATGTAATCTGCTGCTGATGTGCATGGGGATGCAAATAAACTTCAATTCTAGGACTGCACTGACATTACTGAGAATTTCAGCCTTTTATATTACTTCTCTAGTTTTAGTAGACTATATTACTTTCCTAAGTGCTATTTCTTATGCGAACGAACCACCTGTAGATAGAGTCTGGCAGTGCACTTTGCTTCTTCCTTCTACTACTGTATTCCCTGCCATGTTAGAAGTAGTTAAGTATCGTGTAAAAGTCCTTTATAGATTGGAAGACTGGTTCATTCTAAGTAGGGCTGCTTGTAAAAATGAGAAATCAATTTTCTGAAAAAAATCCAAGTTTCCATTTTTCAGGATTCAAAATTGACCCATTTTCTCTACTATGTGCTATTTTTGCAGTATCTTTTATCATAATCGCTTTAGAGATTTTTCATTTGCCAGCCCCTCTGTTTTCAGGAAGAAATGCAAATGAAACATTTTGGAAGTGATTTTGATAAAAATATTGGTAAGCACATTGATAAAAATATCAATTAAAACATAATGTAAAATGTCATGGAAAACAGAGAAAATTTCAGTAAAATAACGTTTTATTAACAGGTCAGAGGAAAAGGCCATTTATGACAAAAAAGTTTTTTGTGCAAAAAACATTGACCAGCTCTAATTTGGAGCATACCTACTCTGACTCCCCATCTCAAACCTGACTTCTCACTTTTGTCTAGCAAATGACCCCTATTCTAGGGATGTATAACCCTGTTTAATCAGTTAACTGGTTAAATGTTATGTTTAACAGGTTAACTGCTTAACTGGGATCCCTACCCCAGTCTAGCTGACTTTGGCCACAGCTGCCAGTACTTAAGAGGAAGGTGAGACTAGCTTCCTCTTCATTCTGCTTTTGTCTGTCCAAAGTAGAACAGACAACACAGTGCATATAAGGGGTCACATTCTCCACTCTTGTAACTCCACTGGGATTGTGCCAGGAGGGAAGTTGGTTCAGTGAGCTTGACCCTGCATTGTTTGCACACCCCACACTCTCATTAGAAATCAGTGTGGATATGGAGTGTACAAGAGGGTGTTTGGCTTTGGTGAGCAGGTGCTGGGTGGTGGTGGCTTGTGATACAGGCAGGTCAGACTAGAGGATGTGATGGTCCCTTCTGGTCTAAAAATCTAAGCTTTATTACCCTGCAGGAAAAACAGTGGTTGGCAATTTCTGTTCCTCTCCATTGCAAGGCTGGCATTTACTGGATAATGCCCAAGATTTGCTTTTGCCTTATCTGGGGCCACACGTATTGTTAGCACTGACTTCACTTATTAATTTACCAGTCACTCCCTAGAAACCCGGTAGTCAGAGAAATTGCAGATAGTGGTTTGGGTGTGGGGATGGAAGCTGTCTCATTTTTTCTCTAAATACAGAGGGCATACAGTAAGTACTTCAAACATCAAATTGTTCTAAGTAGCAGCCTCCTCAAATCAGTGCTTTGAAAGTAGCTGTGTTGCCATCTGGCAATTTGACACTTGGTTTCACCTCTTATATTAGAAGACTCGCCCTGTATGACATTTTTAATTAGACTAAGACTGTGATTTGGTGGCGGGAAATTATATAATTTTATAGTGAAAACCAGCATGAAGTAGTGTATATTGGTACTCCTGTGTTTTAAAAATATCTTCCAAAGAAAAGCAGTATCTCCTTGTCATCATAATACTTTGGGATAGAGGGAAAAGTTTGATTTTCCCCGGTAAGTCTAACATCAGTACCAGATAAATTAGTTGAAACTATAGTAAAGAATAAAATTGTCTGACACATAGATGAACATAATTTGTTGGGGGAAAGTCAGCATGGTTTCTGTAAAGGGAAATCATGCCTTACTAATCTGTTAGAGTTCTTTGAGGGGTTCGACAAACATGTGGACAAGGAGGATCCAGTGGATCCAGTATACCTAGATTTCCAGAAAGCCTTTGACAAGGTCCCTCACCAAAGGCTCTTAAGTAAAGTAAATTGTCATGGGATAAGAGGGAAGGTCCTTTCATGGATTTATAACTGGTTAAAGGACAGGAAACAAAGCATAGGAATAAATGGTAAGTTTTCAGAGTAAATAGAGGTAACAAGGAGGGTCCCCCAAGGGTCTGTTCTGGGACCAATCCTATTCAACTTATTTATAAATGATCTAGAGAAAGATGTATAAAATGAGGTGGCAAAATTTGCAGCTGATACCAAACTGTTCAAGATAGTTAAGACCAAAGCAGACTGTGAAGAGCTTCAAAAAGATCTCACAAAACTAAGTGATTGGGCAACAAAATGGCAAATGAAATTTAATGTTGATAAACGTAAAGTAATGCACATTGGAAAAAATAATCCCAACTATACATACAATATGACGGGGACTAATTTAACTACTACCAAGAGAGAGATCTTGGAGTCATTGTGGATAGTTACATAAGAATGGCCATACTAGGTCAGACCAAAGGTCCATCTAGCCCACTACCCTGTCTGCCGACAGTGGCCAATACCAGATATTCCAGAGGGAGGGATCACGACAGGTAATCCTAAGGTAATCAACAGGTGATCCCTCCCCTGTCATCCACCTCCAGAGAAACAAAGACTAGGGATACCATTCCTACCCATCCTGGTTAATAGCCATTGATGGACCTAACCTCCATGAATGTAATTATTCAGATGTTCTCTGAAAACATCCACTCAGTGTGCAGCAGCAGTAAGAAAAAAAATAGTATATTAGGAATCATTAAAAAAGGGGATAGAGAATAAGACAGAGAATCTTATTGCCTCTGGATAAAACCATGATACGCCCACATCTTGAATACTGCATACAGATGTGGTTGCTTCATCTCAAAAAAGATATATTGGCATTGGAAAAGGTTCAGAAAAGGGCAATGAAATGATTAGGGGTGTAGAAGGCACCCCATATAAAGAGAGATTAAAAAGACTTGGACTTTTCATCTTAGAAAAGAGGAGACTAAGGGGGGATATGATAGAGGTCTCTAAAATAAAGACTGATATAGAAAAAGTGAATAAGAAAAAGTAATTTACTTATTCCCACAATGTAAGAACTAGGGGTCACCAAATGAAATTAATAGGCAGCAGGTTTAAAACAAACAAAAGGAAGTTTTTCCTCACTGAGGGTACATCTAGACTACATGCCTCCAGCGACAGAGGCATGTAGATTAGGCTACCCGGCATAGGAAAATGAAGAGGCGATTTAAATAATCACCGCTTCATTTAAATTTAAAGGGCTGCCGCGTTGAGCTGATCAGCTGTTTGTCAGCTCAGCGCGGTAGTCTGGACGCTCCGCGGTCAACATCAAAGGCATTTGTCGACCTCCCAAGTAAACCTCATCCCATGACCCCTGGCTGCGTGCCAGCGGCTGTAGCTGGGTCGCGCATGCGCCATGCGCCGCAGGGGTGGGCCTGCGCACCCTAGGGGGGTGGGCCCGCTCCCCACAGGTGGGCCTGCGCATGCGCCGTGTGCCCGGGGGTGGCACCACGTGCCCACGCCCGGGGTGCCAGAATACCTCGGGCCAGCCCTGGCACTTGGCATTGGGCATTGTCAGAATACTGTGCTACATGGACCTTTCTCGGTAGTGACAGATGACAAGGGTTCCATCCTGAAAAGCCTTGCACAGGTGAACAGCAAATAGATCCTTTCTAGATACCAGAGGCAATGTGGCCTAGTGGCTAAGGTACTGGCTGGAGAGTCAGAAGATAAGATTAAAGATTTATTCCTGACTCTGTCACTGATCTGTTGTGTGCCTTTGTGAAAGCTGCTTCACCTCATTTTACCTTTGCTTTCCTCCCTCTTTGTCTATCTTGTTTATTTAGATTGTAAGCCATCCAGTGCAGACCTGTCTCTTATTATGCATTTGTTCTATTGGGTCTAGTCTCAGCTGAGGCCTGTAGGTGATACTGTGTGTTGGGTTTAGTACGCAGGGGCTAACTGCCTCTGATGTACAGGTGGTCAGGCCAGATGTAGGGTTGCCAGGTGTCTGGTTTTGAACTGGACAGTCCAGTATTTGAGCTTTCTTTTCGGGGAAAAAAATTGAGAAAATATAAATGAGAAAATATAAATGTCCGGTATTTTCTAAATAAGATGTAATATAGATTGTGATGTAATGTCAAGTGTATCCAGTATTTTTGTTGAAACCATCTGGCAACCCTGCCCAGATGGTCTCTTTTATCCTTAAATCCTATGAAGCTGTGATACAAATAAATAATAATAACGGAGCAGGTTCTCCTCTCACATGGGTGTAAATCAGGAGTGATTCTTGTGAGAAGGAAGGCAGACTCTAGGGTTGCCAACATTGTATTTCAAAATAAAGGGCTGTTTTCTTAGTGCGTCCACCCCACCCCGCCTCCCACTATTATTACCATTATTATTTTCATCATCGCTGTTACTAATACAATAATAATTAATATGCACTAAGTACCTACATTTGCCAAGGGTATTTCTCGCTGCTTTTTGCAGCACTCGGCAACTTCTGATCTTGTTGTATAGAGATGGAAAAAATAAGCGAGGTCCAATGGGCCTGCTCACATAAGTCTACATCACCTGAGCAAAACCATTCCGGGTGGGTGCCTAATTCATCAGAACAGAGCTGATGCAGGACAGCCCTTGGCATGAATGAATATTATTCTGTGGTGGCTTTTGAACCCTGGACACAAATGTGGATTTCTGATTGTCTGTTGGTGATACACTCCTTCGTGAATAGTGCCCTGAAAATGCGTATGTCTAATTGTTTCTCTCTCTCTCTTTCTGTCTTTCACTTGACTATAAATAAATTCCCTTAATGGCTCAGAGAAACTCCAGGCTGTGCACGTGGAGGGGATTACTGTATCTACTGGTGGGTAAAGTCTTGTAGTCTCCCACGTTGTGCCTTACCCATCGCCTGACTTGTGAGATAATCACCCTGACCAGTACTGCCTGTTGGGTTTTATTAACTAAATAAAACTTCATTTGTGTGCTTCTTGCCTTTGTTTTCTTTCCTATTCTGCAAATTAATGCACAGTACTTGATGCTTTAAGTGATATCCAGATCCTTCTAAAAAGAGGTGAAAACATTGACTCCTAACAGTTTTGCTTCATTTCAGCAAGTTTCACCATTGAAAATGGACCAAACAAAACAAAAACCAGAAACCCCATCCAGAGAACTCTGATCTTAGATTCTGAACTGGTGTAAATGAGTTAACTCCTTGGAGCCATATCAGATTAAAATAGGGGAGGATCTGTCCCAAAGAGTGTCTGTCATTAATGGTATGCTACATCTTTAAACATCAAGCTTTTTAAAACAGAGACTGTTTCAAAGGAACTTAATTTACTTGTTTTGAAACTGAAGCATGAAAAGCTACGGGTAAAATTGGTACATGTCCCACACGCTGGTTAGACCTTAATAGTACAGGTGGACAGCGAAGGCTCATTGCCAAATACTTTTGGTTTAGAGGGAGTGGTGGGAGTGAATTCTCATAACCGCTCCTTGCAAGGCTTAACTTTCCTCACACAAATCAATGACAATCTCCACTCTGCTGCAGACACCCTCGGAGCAACGTTACCAGTTTCCCATTAAAAGCAAGCGGCGAGTTTTATGAGAGACTACACAAGGTGGGGGGAAAGGGAGAATACACGAGGAGAAAAAGGTGGGTTGGACACTGTTACCTTTCCACACTGTGGCGGGTTTCCAACCAAAAGATCTGATTTTCCTTGCAGTGTTTGTGGTTTATTTAATCAAGGGAAAGCAGCCTGAATTTCATGTGCTCCGGCTTATCTAGTTTGTTTCAAAAAGATCTCCAGTGTGCCTAGAGCTCTGTAGCATGTTTCGGTTGCTGTCCTCTGTTATGATCTATCACTGCTTACAAGGATTTTAATTAGTATTCAAACCAGAACCTGCAATTCTCTTTGTGATTTACTTGTGCAGCTCCTTGACTCTTTACCAGGCGTGGAAATCTTGGCTCCACATAAAGACAGATATAATGCAGAGTGTCTCAATTTGTGTGGCTTTAACAAGTCTGGTTCAGATTTTTTTTATCAGTGTTAAAAGGAATCTTTTTGCTTCTCCTGTTGGTTAGGCAGGTGGGTTCTGAGCACAGGAAAAATGTGTAAAATAATTGACATTCTTATTTTGTTTGTATTAATTTTTGTAGCAACTTTTGCTTGTTTGACATTACTGAGGGAAAAAATCCTATAAAATCTTTGAAATGTCTTAGTAAACTGAATAGTTATAGAATAATTGTCAAGTGCTTATTCGGAATGTAATCATTATACAACTGGTTGGTACAGTTTTAGTGAGGTTCAAACTGATCTGCTTTCTGTTGTTTGTGCAGAAAGCAGTAATTGTGTGTGGGAAACAAGAAGTACTTTATCCTAAAACCTTGAGTCATCCCTATTTGGAAACTCAGGTTAAAAAGCTGGTGAGTGTCTGTGTGGATCTTTTTGCTTCTTTTTCAACTAGTCCAATGCTTATATGCCTCCAATGTGGTGTTACAGAGTCAACTTTTTTGTTGTTGTTTATTTTGTAAGTGCAAGTGAAAGTGCTGTTTTGATGGTTCAAAATTCCTCCTAAATCCTAGTAACAGGAATAGCTATACCAGACTTTGTGATGAGAGTAATTCCAATAGCTAAGAGATACCTAACGTTCTATATGTCTGCATGATTTCTTGCTTATTATATTTGAGATGGTCTTATTTAAAGCAGGACTTGGCTATTTAAAGGTTTTATTTGCACTACTCATTGATCTTTGAGTTCTTTTGTCTCTTTCATATGGTCTGTGCTTTTAAAGACACAAACCAGTTCAGAAATGTCTTAGTTATATGATTGTGCAGAGAAATAGAATTTGTTCTGCTTCTGTATAAGCACAATACTGCTATAGTCTAATCCCTCTAGTTATACTATTACAGGGGAATGCAAATGGTTGTGATAATTTTTTTTTCTTTATTGGATTATGGGGCTATTAGTGACTTGTACCATGGTAACGGGGCAATTATATATTTTGTCTGTGCCAGTACACCTCAGCGATTACAGATCTTTTCTAAGCAGAGCTACCAGTGTGTGGTTTTGTGAAGTGAATGAATGCCCATTAGGGTATAGTTATGAAACTGACTTTGATGGTATAAATTTTACCAAGTCAAATTTGAATCCAGGTCCCTGGAAATGAAGATTTCAATAATGATGAAATTCCCTGTTGAAAAAATCGTTCTTGAGTTCTGATCCCAGACTCATTACACCATGAGAAAATCCTCAACTGGGATAAATTGGCATAATTCAATATGCTCCCTATGAGAATTTACCCCAGCTGAAAATCTGCCACAGACCGTTGTGGGCAAGTCATTCTTCTATGTGCATCAGTTTCCCCTTCTGTGAGATGTAGATAATAATAAGTACTGACCTATTTCACAGGGACATTAAGAGGATAAATAAGATAGTCAATGTAAGAGTGCAGCGTTACTATTGAAAAACTGGTGCTTTTGGGACATCTGGCTCCGTCCCCACATGGGGGTTGCTTACTTGCCCAGCAGTGACTTATCATGAGTTGAACTGTGCATATCCAAACACCTGGTATAGACTTACTTACTACAAGAGGCAGCAGCCATGAGAGTCCTAGAATATACAAATCAGCTCATATAATTAGATTTGTGTATTAGCTAATGCAGTTCAGATTGAGCAGGTCAGTTTTCCCAGTTGTCCTGGGCCTCAACCATATCAATTCCAACCTCTAATTAGATGCAGTTGGTGTAGTTCAAAGCAGAATTGCTCATTACCTTTGTACCCGTGTTACAAATACGCATGTCATTTGGGGACACATGAAACAATACTAGCACTTAGTGTTCCGTGCCTGAGCTTCCAAACTCTTTTTCATATAAACAGTCTTTGCCAATGAAAATAGTCTCCATGAAATAAATGGGACTAAGCCCCTTGCGCTGGGGACCATCTTTTGTGTTTGTACAGTACAATAAAGTTCTGGTCCATGACGGGCTCATAGGTGCTGCAGTAATACAGGTAATAGCAACAATAATATTCACTGCTCCTGTGAAGAAGGGTTTGCAAGATCAGGCCTTTATCTTTTGCTTTCCATGCCTATTTCTTTTCTTAGGGCAAGTCAACACTACAAAGCTAAGTTCACTTAAGTTACATCTATGTACAGCCACTGCAGTAATTGCATCACTTTTGTACATCCACACGATTCTCCTTGTGTCAGCACTGGCAGTGCATGTCCTCACCAGGAGTGCTTGGACCGATGGCATTGGCAGTCAGGGGGTTATGGGATGGCTTCTGAAAGGCAGCAACAGTCCGTGTCAGCAACTCAGGGCACGTCTACACTACACGGAATATCAACGCTGCTGTGGTTGAACTTCCAGCTTTTGTTTTAGTGGGTGTAGTATAGACCTGCTAGATTAAACTCAAAGGGCACCCCCATCGGCTTCTCAGGAGGAATAAGGGAAGCAGACAAGAGCTTTTGCTCCCATTGGCCTCCTGCTGCATGGATGGTGCAGAAATGTGATGTAAGATATGTCAACTCTAGTTAATTTACACATGAAAAGCAAGAGTTGTGTATCTTACTTGGACTTTCCCATGTAGTGTAGACCAGGCCTCGTTATCTGACATTGACATTGTGTCGACCTAACTCCGTAGACTTAAGAACTACGCCTCTCGCAGTGGTGGGGTTATTAAGTCAGTGTAGTTGGCGAGAGCTACATTTTAGAGTCTACGCCTGCTGAGAGAGGTTGATGTAAGCTGACTTATGTGGACCTAATTCTGCAAGGTAGTGGTGGAAATGGCTAATCAAGGTGCCAGGCAGTGAAGATTTGGCCCTACATGTTTAAGCACTTTATGAATATTTAATCATGTAAGGGTACAATTTTCCATGGACTCCTACGGGAGTCTAACTCCCTTTGAAAATCCTACCCTACAAACAGATATAAATGATCATTTGCATTCATATATATATGTATATAAAACTAGAAAATTTACTGGGTGTTGCTCGGGTCCTTAACTCAATTTTTGTTTTTTGGAAAATGAAATGAACATGTACATGCTTAATTTAAATCATTGCTCTGGGGTGGCACTGAGGGGTTCAGGATGCAGGCTGCCTCCCGAGAGAGGACAACCCCAGCCCACCCTCATTGCAGCAGCTTGGGGCCAGGTGAGAAGCGCCTCTCCATAGCTGCTGCAGCTCCAGAGGCCACAGCCGGTAGAGGAGTGCCTGTCCCCTAGTTGGGGCAGGTCCAGGTTTGTCTGCGACCTGCACTCCCCAGCCAGAGTGAGGAATGCAGCAAACTGTGCACTTTCCCCTCACTCCCTGACAAAGAGGAACAGCCAGCAATGTTCCTGAATGAACTGGGGGAGGGGAGCTTCAGTCCCCTCCCACTCTGCCTAAAGGGAGCCTGGGGGTGGGAGGCTGGGAACTGGGGCAGTTAGGGTTGCCAAATGGTTTTAACAAAAATACCGGGCACACTTGACATTACATCACAATCTACATTACATTTTATTTAGAAAATACTGGACATTTATATTTTCTCAATTTGTTTCCCGAATAGAAAGCTAAAATTCTGGATTTCCAGTTCAAAACTGGACACCTGGAAACCCTAAGGGCAGTCCCAAAGCGGGGTGCCCACAGTCATCCCCTTTCACCTACCTAGTGATTCTCTTTTCTGTGTGGTTTTATGAGAAGCAATCCTATTCTAATCACATCCCATTTTCCTGGCACAACCAAACCCGACCTTGCTTTTAAGTTATGATAAGAAGAAGCTGTATACTGAATTTGGTGGTCCTAGATCTTATGTTTAGGAGGAGTTCTAGAACAAGAGGCAAAACCACAGACACACAGAAAAACAGACAAACTCTCTCAAATATATATATAGTAGATGTAATAAATGGGAAGGCATTGAACTCTTTTTAAAGCAAAGAAGGTCCTCTTTGAGATTTCGTAGTCACTGTACTATTCCAAAAACATGTCACCAGTGTAAAGGCTTTCAGAATGCAAGAGTCTCACAAATCAACTAACAGATAACATTAAAGATAACAGAGGGTTATAGACTAGGTCTAGCCTTAAAAACCTAGATGTGTGATGATTTTAGCAAACATTGTTAAGTCTGATGTACTGAAATCTCTTGATATTGTAACCCAGTGTTTCTCAATCTTTTTTTTATATATATATAAAGTATCCCTTTAAAAAAAAGTAAGTATCCCCAGTACCTACAGTTTTCAGACACACAATTTTTTTCTACCGTTGCAACACATTTGTTTAAATAACTTAATCATAGCCGGGCAGGCGATGAAATTTTTGGGTGTAAAAAGTACAAAAATAATAAAATACTGTAAAACTTAAAACAAAAATTCAGTTTTCTCCAAATTTCAGTTATGTTGACATACGCGCCAGACTTCTATCGAGTACTCCTAAGGGTACTCGTACCACTGATTGAGAAACACTGTTCTAACCTGTCCCTGTTTTGCTGGGTTCTCAGTTCCATTCTAGCACAGGGAACTCTGAGTGATTTTAAAAATTATTGGCAATAAATATTTTGGGTTGTTTTGCTTGAGAGCCATCCTTTAGAATTACTGAGCATTTTACATGTTTCACTGAATCTGTCCCTAAAATGAATTGAAGTAGCAGAGTGGTAAATTTTGGCTTTAATTTGAAAGGTCTAATCCTGTAAGACTAATTCAAGAGAGAAACTCCATTCGCTCAGCTGAGTAAGGATCATTCAAGTGACTAAGTTACAGAATGCAGCCTTAATGCTGTTAATAAACATGGGCTTTATTTTGCATGGACAACCCAACTCCTGTTACACGGGTAATTTTAGCCAGCACATTGGCTGTCGGTAGATCAGGTGCACTTCATTATAAATTCAATGATGGCAAGAAAGTTTGATTTTTCCCCCTTTCCTTTTAAATATAAAGATTAATACAGGGAAAAGGTGAGTCAACATATAGCAGGGACCCTTCTGTGTATACAGTAATTACACAGGTGTATAATTGTACAGAAATGCTTGCTGTGTTTGTTCTGATCCAGCTACGCAACAATGCAGGTTTAGGCAGTGAGATAGCTGGATGGTTTATTTTCTTTTGGCAGTGAGCTTTAGAGATGAATAGAGGGAGGGGATCTGGTGATGGCTATTTCTGCCCAGAGCAATTGGGAGGCTCTTTCAGATTAGTCAGCGCTCTTTTTATTTCTTCCTCTGTACTCCATAGTAACTTTCACTTTAAAAAAATATCACTCCAGTGCACAACTTACCTAACAATGTATTTCGCTCCTCATCTCTGATTGGTTCCTGACAACTGTAAGCTCTTTCCAGAGCAAGCCCCTCTCCCGTGTGTGAGAGGATAAAGGGTCCTGTGCCCTCAGCTCAGCTCTGTGAGCCAGAGACTAGAAATGTGTCAGGGCTGCAGGGTTTGGTTCAGATGGGGGTTTGAAAGGGCAGAGAACAAACAGTGAAGCTCTATTGGGTGGGTCAAGTTGTGAGAACTCCAGTCCCTACCTCACTCCTTGGTTTACCTCCAGCTGCATCCCGGGCACCAACACTCTTGTTGGGATCCTGATTGCTGCTGCCTGTTGTGTTGGGGGCATTCCCTTTCCTGCTGCTTCCTGCTTGGCAGTGCTTGGATGGCAGGGGGCGTTTCTCTGCAGTCCCCCCAGCTGCCACGCTACCCATAATTTACGGCTCCTTCAAACTGTCAGAGCTGTAAAAAGTCAGACTGCTGCTTCTGTCCTAGTGCTTGCCAGGTGCTGAAGAAAAGAGGGCACGTTTGACTTTGGGGGGGCTCTGAACAGGGTGCCTGTGTGTATGGGTAGAGGATCAGACTTCACCCCAACATGCTTTAAAAGTTCCACAGGCCAGCAGTGCCGTGGCAACTGGTTTTCTGTTTATTAAAACCAGGGCCAGTGTCAGAGGGTAACAAGCTGGGCGATTGCCTAGGACCCCCAGGAAGCTACATTGCTCAGACTTTGGCTACAGTCCCACAGGGCATGTTTCAGGTCCCCAGGCTCCTGCTCCATGCAGTGCGGCATCAGATTTCTGCCCCCCCCCCCCCCCCCCAGCTACTCTAGTGTTGGCCCTGCTTGGCAGCTCCCCTAAAATCTGGCTCACGGTCCCCCAGAGAGTCCCAGGCCCCTGCTTGAGAACCACTGTTCTAGACTTCTCAGGAGACTCTGAGAATTTGGCCAGGAGTCAAAGGCTCTCTCTGATGGACTGTCCTCCTTTCCCTCCCTACTCCCACCCTCAAAATATACACGTTTGGGGAGTTGCCACCTATTGCCCATTGACGACCCCACCCTAGGAGGTGGAGGAGACCACAGGGTTGGCCCAAAGACAATAAGCATAGAAATCCTGACTCTTACTGGGAGGAGACAGGGTGGAGGGATGGAGGTTTGCCAGCTTTCCAGCTATGCAAACAGTCCACACCCACGTTAGCTGAACTTTCTGTTTATCCTCCCAAAAGCCCATCCCCATGGTATCTGGGCACCTGTTGCAAAAGTGGGTTGAGGTTCTGTGAGTATGTCCCACCTGCATCCTAGACTTGGTTTGAATGGGGCGTTTAGCTCTGCTAGGAGCTCCTGAGTTCTAATCTTGACTCTGACATTGCCCTTGTGGCATAGGAGAAGTCACTTAAGCCTCCCTTCCTTCAAGTCCTGACAAGAGCTAGGTAGAGCATATGCTGCGAAAGCCGCTTAATATGGTAATTCTAATCATCTCGCTGCAGTGTGAATAAAAACTGATGATTTGGAAGGGGGAATTAAAATGGATTTTTAATATTTAAATTGCTTTCTTACTTAAATTGGATTTTTAATGTTGTTTAACTTAAAATGTTTTTCTTTTTAAAAATAAACTGGTTTGAAATGAAATCTGAATGTAATACAATATACGTTAAGGTGAAAAATGTGTTGTAATCTCTTAAAATGCTTAAATAAAAAATAAAGGTGACGAATCTACAGATCTCTTTCAAAAATGTGTAGTTAAAGGCTTGTTTTCTGTACAAAGAAAGCATGGGGGGGGGGCTGTCAAATTCTTAAGGGCAAGCTTTATAAATATGGCACAATAAGTCACTTATTGTATTCATGGCTTGGTCCTGTGGGTGACCTAAGGTCTGTGCTCCTGGGTACAGGAGACTTGCAAAGTCATACAGGCAGGGTAACTTGGCCTCTCATTTGAGGAGCTGCCACCTTGTGTACCTCAGCAGGATCCACCATTGAGGCCATCTGGGTGGTCTCACTCCTATTTTATAGCTTCTCCCTACCTGAGCTCTGATTGGCTTGCTTCTCAACTGATGAATATTTATGACTCCTCATACACCATGAAAAGTTACTTTCTAGTTCATGGGAAAACACTGATCTGCTTTACCTTGCTTCTGCATGGTAAAGAAAGTAAATAAAGAAGTGTTATTTACTTCTTTGCATAACACAAATCTAGTGGTCACCAAATGAAATTAATAGGCAACAGATTTAAAACAAGCAAAAGGAAGCATTTCTTCACACAACACACAGTCAACCTGTGGAACTCCTTGCCAAAGGATGTTGTGAAGGCCAGGATTATAACAGGGTTCAAAAAAGAACTAGATACATTCATGGAGGATAAGGCCATCAATGGTTATTAGACAGCATGGGTAGGGAGAGTGTCCATAGCCTCTTTTTGCCAGGGGCTGGGAGTGGCTGGCAGGGAATGGATCACTTGTGGATTTCCTGGCACTGGCCGCTTTTGGAAAACAGAACACTGGGTTAGATGGACCTTTGGTCTTACCCGATATGGCTAGTAAATGGACTTACTCTGGCTCCTTGCATGCACAGAGGACAGAAAGACAGAAATCCATGAGTTTTTGAATTGCCTTTCTCTGTCTCTAAATAAATATAATACTGCTGTACAAAAGGCATGTCGGTTACACAAGCAGAAATCTTGGACTGTTGCTAGTTCTTTTGTTTTCTTGGGGTGGGACGGGGGATTTATGTAACAAGGGAAAATGAGCCATATGTGCAACGCTGGTGTCAAAGCAGGACACGGTGGGAAGAAGAAGCAGAATTCTTCAAGGTGCTGCCTTTAATCTTGATTTCAACACCTGGAAACTGAAGGAAGAAACCCTGCCATGGCTGCAGGTCATAAAAAAGACCCTATGTAGGAATATTTTCAACAAATTCCTGTACCTCTGGGTAAAAAGAAACCTGTGCCAAATATCATAGTGCAACAAAGAAATGGAAGATCTGGTTGTAAGAATGAAACAACATTATTAAAAATGCTGCTCAGAAAGCAATAGCTTTGAAGAAGATGAAATGGACAAGCATGAACAACCTGGATCAATGGGTTAGTAAACTTATTTTTGCACCATTTTTATGGACTGCCTGCTATGTCTTCCTATCCTAGTAAATTATCATTTTGATTATGGTCACATATTTGTGTTTGAAGTAGGTGACTTACCTATGAATTTCAAAATGATTGTGTTACAATATAATTGGTATGTTAGTTGTTGAAGTATTTATCAAATCATTTTTACTGCTGGACTTCTGAGATGATTTTTTATTGCTCAATATAATCAAACATCCTAACTTAACATTTCCTGTTTAAAAGTAAAGTTCTGTTAGGCAATTATGAATTTTAACTTTTTTTGGTTAAATTTCAAATTGCTTAGTGTGTTCCTAGAAAGGAAGTTTTAAATATGTTTTAGTTATTCCCTGTGATTTATCATTTTCCCTAGAAAACTGGCTTTAGAATAAATTGTGTAATTCAAACAGAGGCACAAACAGCTGCAGTAGAAGGAATCTTTCATTTACCATCTCTTTTCTTACAGCAAAGTTTACTGAGTAATATTTTGTGAGTGAAAGTGACCTCTTTTACCATTTTGTTTCAAGTGCCAGTGTAGACATACAGGTTTCTGAATATCCATTATCTATAGTGTCCGCTCTCACTGCTGCAACTAAACATATTTTGTATAGTAAATTATCTGTATTTTTTTAAAACAATTTCTTCATCGCCCAATAAAATCATAGATGCGTTTGTAATGAAAACCAGCAAATTCCAGCAAGACTCCATAGATGAAAAAAGATTTCACAATTCACTTATGCAACAAATTCTCCTTTTTGTCTTGTTAGGAACAAACCATTTCATTGACATGGTTCAATTGTTACAACTTTACACTCCCCCCAGCAGAGCAGATACTGCTGAAAGGTTGCTGGATAAAGTGTCTGAGATGGAAATTGAACTGCGTGCAAAAGACACTGATGGAAAATTCAGTAATCTGAGTCTTGATGAGTGGACCAATATACACAACAATCCAGTAATATATGCTGGTATGATAGTAGAAAATGGGGTTGGCTACATTATGGAAAAGATACATCAGGAGAGGCCCATGTGCCTGAATGCTAAAAAGAAGTCGCAATAAAAGCTATAACAATTTGTGAGCAAAATTCCAAGTATATAAGGTGCAGTAAGCTTTGTCGCAGACAATGCTAGAAATGAACACAGATGAAAAAAGTCTAAAAGATAATGAAGGGAACCTGAAACTTATAATATATGGGTATGCTGCATCTTTTACCCAAAGACTTAAGTGCAACTCTAGGAATAAAGGAAAATATTGTTGGAATTGCAAAATACTTCTGTAAGAAGCACTTTGCTTCCCATTCACTGAAAACAGCAGGAGGACACAAACTAATTCTTCCCCCAAGATGTATGGTGGAATTCAGTGGTAGACTGCTTTGAGCTGTTTATTAAGAACCTGCCTATTCTGATGAAAATACATGAAGAAAATTGTGACAAAATAGACAGAACTATCACAGCCAAAGTAGTCAACATCAGGCTAAAGAGAACTGTAGAAAATACATTGAATACACTGAAATCTATTTCCATGGCCTCAGACAAATAGAAAGGTTGCTGCTGGAGTGCTGATGCGGTTGAAATGTGGAAAGAACTTCAAGAGACAGTAAAGAAAGAAATACCCAACAACAAAGTTAAGTTGCAGGCAGTAAAGAAGTGGATGGATCAAACATTTATTCCACCTAATTTTCTTGCCAATATTCTCAACCCAAAGTACCAGTGTAGATGCCTAACCGCTGAAGAACAATATGCTTCTATGACACGGGGATCTAATAATCACCCATCAATCATGCCATGCCTAATAAATTGCAATGCTGAAGATGAGCCATCCAAGTAGTACATGTTTGCTGATCCTGGTTCCACAGGACTGATGGACGTCACTAGCTGAGCATACTGGAACCATAGTTGATGAAGTGCTAAACCAGTGTTTCTCAGCAGTAGTGTCTTCTACTGCAGGCACAAAAGATGTGCAAAGTTGAGAAAGTCAGTCGGGAGTTGAAAAAGTAGAATCACTTGTTTTTCTCCTCCATTAATGAATACAAGTGAGGATGGAGGGGATGAGCTTGAGTAGATTTATAAATCTGAAGGACAGCCTGGGTAATGTAGGAGACCATTGTCTCATTTTCAAGAGACTTATGCACGTAGGAACTTAAGCTCTGGTCACTATCCCTTTAGGCATATTTGAAATTTTTGCCTGACTGATCTGAAATATCAGTTTAATTCAGTGAGTACGGTTAATCTCTTGGTTCTTTCAATAAATCATTTAGTTGTAAATGTGATACATTTATGTATCTGAAATATTTAATGCGGTTTTGTTTAATAAAAATAAATGTTACCTGCTTAGTGTGTTTAATTGAATTCCTGTTACCATCCTAATGCAGCTTGACACAAATCATGAGCAGTAAGCTAATTATCTAGTAAACCAGCAAATGTATCAGTCAGCATTTTTGACTATATAAAAATGTACATGGAATAAGAATCGGAAAACACTAAGCTATATAATTGCTTAAATAAACCTATATAGTTATAGCGCACCCTCCTAGGCAACAAAAAGATGTACCAGATCTAATGTACAGGTTATAAATCAATATGTCACTCTGTTTATATTAGTCAATTTAGAAAATAATTGAAGTATAGCCAGAAAAGTTGATCAAAACTGATGATTTAAGTCAAGCTTTGTACATGGTGATTTAAATCACTGATTTAAATTGCTTTGATTTAAATTAGTCCACCCGTCCTCACTGCCACCTTGGGCGCCCCACAGCTGTTTGCCAAATCCACCTGTTGTTTCTTGTCTCACATTTCAATCAGAAGCTTGTTGAAGGAGGAACTGTCTTTTCCTTGTGTATTTGCACAGTGTGTGGCTCAATGGGAACTCTGAGTGCTAGCACAATACAAAGATTTATTCTGATTAATAATGTTGTTAACTGAAATCTGGCCTCTTTTAGGGACAGATGAAACTCAATGTCGGGACGTACAAAGTAATGCACGTTGGACAAAATAATCCTAACTATATGTACAAAATGATGGGGTCTAAATTAGCTTCTTCTCAAGAAAGAGACCTTGAAGTCATAGTGGTTAAGTCTCTGAAAACATCTATTCTATGTACAGTTGCAGTCAACAAATCAAACAGAAAGTTAGGAATCATTAGGAAAGGGGTAGAAAATAAGACAACATCACAATGCCACTATCTATGTCCATGGTGTGCTCACAGCTTGCATACAAAAAAGTTATAGGAGAATTGGAAAAGGTGCAGAGAGGGGCAATGAAAATGATAAGGACTACAGAACAGTTTCCATACAAGAAGAGATTAAAAGGCTGGTACTGTTTATTTTAGCAAAGAGACAATTAAGGGATTATATAATGAGGCCTATACAGTTATGAGTGGTGTGAAGAAAGTGGATAGGGAAGTATTATTTATCCATTCTCATAAGACAAAATCCAGGAGTCACTCAATGAAATAGACAGTCAATATGTGGAACTCCTTGCCAGGGGATGTTGTGAAAACAAAAGTATAACTGGATGCAAAAGAGGATTAAACAAGTTTGTGAAAGATAGGTCCATCAATGGCTATTAGCCAAGAAGGTCAGGGATGCAACTCCATGTTCAGGGTGTCCCTAAATCACTGACTGCCTGTAGCTGGCACTGAATGATAGGGGATGGATTACTTAGAATTGCCCTTTTCTGTTCATTCCCTCTGAAACATCTGGCACTGGCCACTGTTGGATGATCCGATACTGGTCTAGATGGAGCCAGTGTTGCCTATTTTATGTTCTGATGAGGGTTAATTAGTCTGTGTCTGCACCATGCTTTGGCGGTGAAGAGCACCCTAAATACTAAATATCATTACTGGTAAGTGAACCTGTGGCAAAAGCTTTGCAACCTGTTGTATGTTAGATGCCCAAAGCCACATCAAGGCAAGTTTATAGCTAACAGTTGCTTCTCTTCTGTCTCACTTGGCTGATTGAGGGTGTCATCTGATGTATGACTGGAGAGTGAGAACCATGCCACGCAATTGAGCAACAGCGGCACATCCAGAACATGCGAGGCTATGTGCTTGATCACCCAAGAGATACAGACGCCATTGATTTCTCCGACAGGACATTTTCCTGTGTGATTGGCCTTTACCTTTCTCTCCAGCCACTCTCGAAAAATGCCATTGTCCTGTGATTGAAGGCCTGAAAGGGCAAAGGAGTGGCAAGTGGCACACTATAGCTAAAGTAATAGAAATGTAGCCTATAGCTAAAGGGCAGGCCTAGAAGCCAGGAGACACAGGGTTCATTTCTGGCTCTCTCAGATTTTCCCTCTGTGACTTTGGCCAGGTCCTGAAATCTCCCCATGCCAGGAGACAGAGTCCCATGCTGAATTTCGTGTTGCAAATAGCACCTTGAGAGAAAGTCCACAGGGCATGGCCAGAACCTAGAATTTAGACTTGGGTTCCAGTCTGTGCTGGACACTTGCCCTCTTGGTTCCCAAAGTGTAACACGGGGCATTTTCCTACATCACGGAACAGTTGTGAGGATAAATTCACTGCAGATTGTGAGGTGCTCAAATAGTTCAGTTACGGGAGCCATCCAAGGGCCTTTGATGGATAGTGTTTGTGACTCATGACCAAACTCCTGATTTCTGGGAAGGGGTTTGTAATTCATAGGTTCTCACCTCAAAATTTGACTGAACATGTTTTCAGCATATTGGGTTTTCTGTTGTGTTGTTTTTATTTGCTTTTTTGTTTTTATGATCAGAGTGTCAAAAAATGAGAGAACTTTTGTGAGTGAATATTTTTGTGGAAAAATGTGTCCCTTTTTTTCTCAATAGATTTCTAAATTAGATATTTCCTAGCGCCTCTATTTGCCAACGGCTCCCCTCACAGTAGAGATGACCAGTTTGTGTAGTCTGGCCTGTATATCACAGGCTACCAAGTGCACCCAGCACCCTCGCAGAAATATCATCCTCAGAACCTGATTGCTGTGGGTTTCACCGTGTAAAGGGGACAGTCTGGGTTAGTGTAATTCCTCTGGATTTTCAGCCATGTAACTGAAAGCAGAATCTGACCCAATACAGTGACAGTGTTGAGTCACAAATCACTTGCAAGTAAACCATGAGGTTTTGGAAGCCCTATTCTACAGATCTCTGGTAGCTGAAATTTTGTTCTGGCTTCTGGATTTGAAATTCACTTCTAAACAACATTCATTTTTTCAGAACCCTGATTTTATAGCGAGATCCCTGGAAACCTTAATAGCATTAAGTTTACTTGCATGGAAAAAATATGCCTGAATAGTTCTTTTTCCTCAGATTGCTGTTAGCATCTCAGGTGTTAAGAGCTAATTTAGTTTCTGTAATTACCATAAATATTTTCAGTGGCCTACGGTCATATCTGTTCCCAGTGGACACCTGCTCCCAGTTGACAAATAGTGAAACTCCACCTCATCTGGCACAAACGGAGAGTCACAACAGAGGGCCCAAGGACTGGATGGACATAGAGACCTGACGATCCCCCTGACCTTTTGAATTGGTCCCTCTGATTTGTCTGTGTGGTTCATTGCCTCAGGGGCGGATGAAGGTTTTGTGGGGCCCAGGGCAGCACAATTTCATGGGCCCCCCCCCTTTGACACGGTGCATGCGCAGGGCCTCTTGAAGTGCGGGGCCTGGGGCAGCCTCCCCGCTCGCCCTGCCCTATATCCTGCCTGCCAGTCCTTCTGGAGGAGCTGAAATTGCCCAGAACCTTGCAGGAGGTGCTCAGGACCTTGCATGAGTGGATCCAAAGAGTCCTAGAATGACATGTGAAGCAGCCAGTTGGGAGCAGTTTGAATGGATTTCTTTCAACAGAGCTCAATTATAAACATTCCCCTCCCACCCTGAGCTTTATCAAAAATGCTTTGAACTGTGGTTTTTGTTCTGCCACCCTCACTCCGCCTTATTGTGGGAATAGTAGCAGATTAAAGCACTTCTCAGCATGACTCAGAACTTGGGCCCTATCTTTAGTGATACCAGAGGGCAGTGTAGTCCAGCGATTAGCATTTGAAATCTTAAGAGTCTGTTCCCAGCTCGGCTACTGACCTATTGCTTGGCCTTGGGCAAGCTTGTAGATTTTAAGGTCATTGTGACCACCTGGTCTGCTGGCCTACACAGCAGAGTCAATAGAATTTTGCCCGGTGGTTCCTGCATCATGCCCATCATATCTGGCAGAGCTGTAAGAAGGAGAACATCTCATTTTGATTTAAAAACGTCAAGTGGTGGACAAGCCATCCAACTCTTTGGTAGTTAGTTCCAATGATTAATTATCCTCATTGTAAAAAAAAAAAAAAAAGTCCCTTTTTTCTAGTCTTAATATGCCTAGAGCCCTCTTCTAAATAAAAAAAATATCTCATTGAGACTTGGTTTACCTTGCCTATAAAGTCAGTCTAATATCTACCTTTTGAGGATGTTGTACAGCTGGAAAGGGGCTTTGAGATCCTTTTGAAGAAAAGTGGTAAAGCAAATGCCCAGTGTGATGATATTAAAAAAGAGCTGTACATTTCTGGCAGATTTTTTTTTACATTTATTGTAGCAGAGAAGCAGGATCGTTTGTAATATTCTAACCTTTCATCTGCACGCAGGCACTTTCAAAACACTTTTGTTGCAATTAATTATAGTGTAATTAAACCAGAGTGATGATGCTAACTGGGGGCAAAATCTTGTGAAACAAAATAGTGCTTGGGTTGATTTTGTAATTGCTCTGGGTTCCCCAGATACAAATTAGAGTGTCAGGATTTTTAATTTATGGGAGAAGCATATACACAAATAATTTAGGGTGAGGCTGCTGCTCGATCTGTGTGCCTCTGCAAGGAAGCAATGAATGAAGAGCTCCTCCTTTCCCCTTCCCTCCCTGCACAAGCTACCCATGTTGGTCCTATGCTGCTAGGTTACTGCTCTTTCTGTGCAAATCAGGAGGGCGCAGGTGGCAGGGGGACAGGAAATGACCAAGATTTAACTCCATCCTCCCAGCCCACAATGCATTGAACAGTGCAGCCGAACCAGCACAGAGTGGGAGGTAATCCACTCCTAGTCACAAATTACTCCTCTGCCCATGAAGCAAGAGGGAGCTGGGCACTGAATTGGGACTCTGTGTTGCATTTGGATCCCTCGTCTGTTTCTCCGTGGCACTGTTCCTACCTACGCTGCAGGCAGTGCAGCTATGCATTCTTGCTTACACAGGGCAGGTAGCACTGTTTAAGCCTCAGAAAATATCTTCTCTTACTGCAGGGTGGATAAAATACGACCCACAAGCCAGGTCACTCTAACTTTTCTCTCCAACCTGCTATGACTCCCAGCAATTGAGGAAACTATTGGAACAGGGTTCAGCAACCTGTGGCTCCAAAGTTGCATGTGGCTCTTTGGCTGCCCCCTCATGAGCTCCAGGTTGCTAAAAGTTCCACCGCGCAGCAGGGCGCTTCTGGCCCCACACTGGCTGCTACTGGCATGTTTCTGCACGCCCCAGGCTGAGAGGTGGGAAGAGATGGCTCCATGCTGTGCCCCCACCCTCAGCACCATCCTCACATCTCCCATTGGCCGGAAACTGGTCAATGGGAGCTGTTTGTGGGCACAGGCAGAGAATTGATGTCTCCACCCCACAATGGGTATGCAGAGACATACCAGCAGCAGCCGGCTGCTTCCAGGTACATTGTGGGGCCATGGCATACAGGTGCCCTACCTGAGTCCTACACCGCCAGCTGGGAGTTGCCTGTGGTAAGTGCCTCCCAGCCAGAGCCTGCACCTCCCACTCCCTCCCACATCCCAACCTCCCCATCCTGCACCAAACTCTCTCCCAGAGCCCGCTGTCTTCACCTTCTCCTGCACCCCAATCTCCTATCCCAGTCGGGAGCTCTTGCTGCACCCAAACTCCCAGAGCCTGCACCCCTTCATCAAAATAGTAGAAATGTGTGGCCAGTGACAACTTACCAACATTCGTGGAATCCCTTCCCCCCCCCAAAAGTTATTGCCCATCCCTTCAAAAAGTTCCCCGGTGACGCACCAGCAGAGGTTCAGCTAAAATGGTTTACTACTCCTTCAAGTGGATGACTGCACTTAATTTGTATCCATCTATGGGGTGGAGCAGTGATAAAGCAGAGCTGTGGCGCACTGAGTCATCAATTACAGGTGATCTGCCAAGGGAATAAAAAGAGGTAGTTCCCTTTTTTGCTTCTTTAAGGAGGACTGAGAGCTTTATTTTAAAGGATCTTTCCCTCTTGGCTATAGAATCTTTTACCATATATCAGGTTTTGTCTTCCCTGGTTTTGACGGGGGTCTCCTTGGAGGCTTAGCGAAATAGAGTGGGCACTTTCTCAGCTTTAATTAAAAGGCCTGGAGTTTTGACTTTTGAACTAGGAGATATTTCCTCCCAACTGTTAATAAGACATTTGAGTTAGATAAGTTGTAACGAAAGCAAACAAGACACAGAGTTTACAGGATTGCCAGCTTTAAGTGTTTCAAAATTATGAGTCACATCCTTAGAAATCATGAGATTTGTTTAAAAGCCATGAGATTTAACAAATAATACTTTATGGGCTCTTTTTATTTGCCTTTGAGCATTGGAACATTCAAGGTTTATATTTTCAAGCTTTTCTTTTCACTCTTGAAGGCTAAAAACCTACTTTTTTTTTTTTTGCTGAAAGCTGAAATTTTCAGGTAAAAATGTGATTCTGGCAGCTGAGGTCTCAAAAAACACCAAATATCATGTGATTCACAATTACACTGCGAGAACCAGGGACACTGAGTTTAAATCAGTGAACGTAAAAATAACTTCCCATTTCAGTTGCTCAGGTTTTACTTCCTTTGCCCCAATGATGTCAGAATGTTGCTGGTTCTGCAGTCATCTGTAGAGTCTCCCCAGGGGAAAAACACCTGACATTTTTGATTAAGCGGACAAAGAAGAACACAAGTGTATGTCCCCCTTTGTGGAAATAATCTTTTGTCGAGGAAAAGGGATAAAGCAATCCAGGCATTTGGTAATGGGTCTCCAAAACCTTTCACTTCCAGGCCACCAATTCCAGTGTAAACTAGGTCAGCTGTGATTAAAACCTATTGCTGGCTAGTGACTGGAAGATGTTCATGATCTTCGTCCTATTGTAGGTGACCACAGCACTGAGTTCCCTCTACCCCCATGATTAATACTGAGTCATAGACGCAGCTTGGCAAAGAGTCCTAGGTCTGAATGAACTCAGAGGCTGACCTCACCACTCACCCTAGAGGTGTTAGCGAGGCAGTGGGAAGATGCTTATAGTGCCTGTGTCTGCATTGTACTCACTCTGTGTGCAAATGGAGACCCTGAGTCTCCAGGGCTGACAACCTGGCACCTGTTCTGAATACTAAATCTACGACACGAATATAAAGCCCTTACACTGATTAATGTGAGCCCGTGATGCTCTTATCCTGGTTTCAAAGTAATTGTCTCTCTTGTCCACAATTTTCTCTCCTTACATTTCACTGCATATTTACTAGGCTTTGTGAGGCTATCTGTAGCCACATTAAACCAATTTACTCCTTGAAATGTCTGACCTTTGATCTGCCAGCCGGCTCCTTTCAGAGCCAGTAGAAGAGCCTTTAATAATGTGCCACATGAAAGGCTGGCTGTGGATTCTGTCAATTTCAAAACCGGGTCTGGTTAGTAAGTATTGGATGAATCATGCATTTCCTAGCAATCATCCCCAGTGTTTTTGTGCTACGAGGGTATTTTCCATCTCTTTCTGGTAACTTAAAGCCCCTTGTGATCTCATGTAACATAAAACGAATAACCAGTCCAAATGCTGGTGCATGTCTGCCTATATACAATATATATCATTCAAGCAGTTTGCTAATCATAGAATCATAGGGGGTCATCAAGTCCAGCCCCCTGCCCAAAGCAGGACCAATCCCAACTAAATCAACCCATCCAGGGTTTTGTCAAGCTGAGACGTAAAAACGTCTAGGGATGAAGATTCCACCACCTCCCTAGGTAACTCATTCTGGTACTTCAGCATCCCTAGTGAAATAGTTTTTCTTAATATCCAGCCTAGACCTCCCCCACTGTAACTTGAGACCATTGCTCCTTGTTCTGCCATCTGTCACCACTGAGAACAGCCTCTCTCCATCCTCTTTGGAACCTCCCTTCAGTAAGTTGAAGGCTGCTATCAAATCCCTTCAGCTAGTTCCAGTTGTAACATAAAGGGACCCTTTCAGAGGAGGTCGAGGAGCATGGTGCATTGTTCTTTAATGGTTAAGTGTGTGGCATGGTCACGTTGCATTTAAGACTATTTCCTCAGCATAAGTTCTGGGAGACCTTGGTCACTGCCCCATCCCGTTAGACCCTGCAGCCAGCTGCAGTTCTTAGCCTGCCCAGCAATGCTGGGAAATGCAGAAGAGGGATGAGGCTGTGGCAAATGATGGTACCATAATAACCATTGGTAGAGCTCAGAGCACTTTACAAAGGAGGTAAGTACCATTATTCCCATCTGTAGGGTGGGCACAGGGCCTTGTGTGACTTGCTGAAGATCGTACATCAAGCCAGGGGAAGAGCCAGGCATATAATTAATGCCTCCTGAGCTTCAGGCCACTTCTCTATCCACTACATCACACTGCCTCCTCATGACCATTCAGAATCCTTGGGTTTCTAAGGGCAACAGTGTGCTACAGGGGGCAGGCCTGCCAATAGGGGTTGGGGGGGGGGGCGGACGGAGAGAGCAAAGTGAGCAACTGTCCCAGGGCCCAGTGATTCAAAAGGGCCCGGGGTTCCCCCTTCTGCCTGAGGCCCCACCCCTCTCAGGAGTGCAGAGCCATCTCCCCCCTCCTTGTCCAGGAGCCCGGCAAGTCTGTCGTCCCCCCCCCAAAGGGGGCATAAAAGGGAAGGGGCTCTTTGTAACCACTCCTTCCCTTGGGAAGAGTCAAGGGGCATTATTTAGAGATTCATATTTGTATAACTCAGGCCATAAAACATCCTCGAAGTAATTCCTTGAACAGATTTTTTAGCAAAACATCCCATCTTGACATAAACATTGTCAGTAATGGAGACTTCACCAGAACCCCGGTAAAGTGTTCCAATGATGCATTACCCTCCCTGTCTAAAACTTACGGCTTCCTTCCAGCTGTGGATTTGTCTAGCCTCAGTGTCTAGCAGCTGGACCGTGTTCTACCTTTCGCTGCTAGATTGGCCTCAACTCTTTGGAGTAGGGACTGTAAGCCCGCGTTTCTGTCATCCTGCACCTTTTGCAGTCATTCACGTCCCTGCAGATTGGGGTAAAAGACCATTCCATAGCAAGGATGGCTTCTGGTGCTCATTTTGCACTGGTTTGAACCGTGGGGGTGACAGGCTTGCTGGGCCCATAGGCAAGGTGAGAGAGCCTGTTCTGGGCCCCTAGAAGAGGTGGGGCCTCAGGTGGAAGGGGTGGGGCTAGTCTTAGGCAGCCTTCTGGGCTGCCTGGGGTTTGCCGTCTGGTGCTCCGACAGTGATTTAAAGGGCTCAGGGGGCTGCCACTGTAGCAGCAGGAGTGGCTGGAAGGTCCAGGCCCTTGTGTCTCACTAGATTCTGGGGCAGTTGCCCCACTTGCCTCCCCTCCCTACCCTACAGCAGCAGTCCTGATTTGAATGACTACACAATATGTAGGGCAATGGAGACTCAGCCCCCCCCAGTCTTATATATTTGTACAGCACCTAGCACAAAGGGAGCCAGCTTCTCACTGGGGCTTCTGGGTGTAACCTCAATGCAAATACATGATAAATGGCAACAGGAGGAGACGGCAACACGGAAGGGATGGGGACGGGGTAGGAAGAAGGGAAGGACTATAAGATCATTGTATCAGTGTCACAGATCTACAGCCTATTGAAAGGGTTAATATTAAGGACTAAATGTTCAGCTGTGCCAACCAGAACTCCCTGCAGTCCTGGGGGCAGCTGAGTGCCAGTTCGGCTCCTGGCGAAAACTACAGCAGCCACAGAGCCTTAGGGCTACTCTGACTTGCATAAGCTCAGGGACTGTTTTGCACACAGACAGTGCATCTAGGATCCAGCTTTCGTTGTCTTGATTTGATTGGAGCTAGAAGATCACAAGCTTGTTTTCACCCCTGCTGCTGCGGGACAGAAACAGTCCCAGCTCACCATTTTCTCTGCATGGAGGTGGGTATAATAGGCCAAGGACAGCTCTTTCTTCCCTGTCTGCAGCTGCTGCTATGGGGTACTGGGCTGGGGCTGCTCCAGCCCCGGGCCTGACCACGTGGTTGGGGGTATGTGACAGGGTACAGTCACAGAAGGCCCCTTGGGGTGCTTCCCGGGGTGCTGACAGAGCCGCTGCCATTCACCTTCCCGTTCTCTGGGATTTCTCACCACCCTGTTCTGCTGGGCTGGCTCCCTGGTCTCCATCAGCCAAGGCACAGAGCTGAGATCACCACCCCCCAGAGGAGCCATACAGACACTGAAACTCTTCAGGTCTAAGGAAAATGCAGTTTGGGCCCAGCTTCCTGGGATACTTCTCCCAAATGGGATCAGAACCCCAATGAATTATTTAGGTAAGCCCCCTTTAACTATCAAGGGAGGGTGTACACACTGATTTTTCTCCCAGGTAACAATCATTTACACTGGGCTTGATAGTAAATAAAAATGATTGTATTAAGCACAAGCAATAGGATTTAAGTGGTTATAAGTGAGAACAGGCAGAGCAAAGCAGATTACACATTTAAAATAAGAGAAAATGCTCAGCTGCTTTTAACACTAAAACCTCAGTACAAACTTATTACAAACTCACCTGAAAAGTGTTCCTATTCCAGCTAAGCCTCCAAACCAGGAAGTCTTCTTTTCCCTGAGGTCTTTAGTTATTCTTTGGGGTGTGCCATGCCAGCCAAGGACAAAGAAACTCCTATTGTTTTATAGATACCACTTTTCCATGAATAATTACTTGTTCCACCCCTACCAGTTTGGGTGGACATTTGACTTCCTAAGACCAACCACTGCTAAGATTTACAGAATAAAAGAGGGTGTTTACAGTTGGTCATCTAGACAGAGGGCATGTCTAAACTACATCCCTCTTTCAAAAGAGAGATGTAAATTAGACATATTGAAATTGCAAATGAAGCCGGGATTTGAATTTCCCATGCTTCATTTGCATAATGGTGGCCGCACGTTCTTTTGAAAATGGGTATTTCGAAAGTGAAACTACCATCTAGATGCGGTTCTTTTGCAAGAAAAACCCTTTTTTGAAAAATCTTGTAAACCTCATTTTTCGAGGCATACAGGATCTTTTGAAAAAGGGTTTTTCTTTCGAAAGAACCGTGTCTAGATGGCGGTTTCACTTTCAAAATACCCATTTTCAAAAGAACGCGCGGCGGCTATTATGCAACTGAAGCATGAGAAATTCAAACCACAGCTTCATTTGCAATTTTGATGTGTCTAATTTACGTCCCTCTTTCGAAAGAGGGCTGTAGTCTAGACATAGCCTGGGGGTAACACTCTTGATGGCTTTCATTTGCACATTTAAAAGCATAAACCATTCCATATTCCATATAGCTAACTTTACACATAGTAATGATACATACACAATAAGATATACAGACCAAGCGGATTAAGACATTAAGATTGATACGTTGCATGAGGCAATTTATCCCACTCATCTTTGAGTTATGTATATTTATGTCCATAAGTCCATTTCATCAAGCATGGGGGGAGGGAGAACGGTGTCGGCCTGCTGGAGCCAGCCCAAGGCTCTTCTGGAAGTGTGGAGGGATCAGGCTAGGGGTGGGGCCTTGTGTGGAAGGGGCAGAGCCCTGGCGCTAGCCTCCCAGAGAAGGGGGTCCACCCGCCACCCATAGCTCCCTGGAACTTTTATCTCCCAGAGTGGAACATGGCTATGTGTTTGCTTGCAAAGACATTTGTGAGTTTGCATGGCAGTTGGGTATGCTTGGAACCAATGAAGATTCTTAGGACCATACACTCCAGCCTGCATCTATGGCTTCCTTGTGTCTAAAGGTGGAGAGACCACCAAAAAAAAAAAACCACCCTTTCCTTTGAAATGCACAGTGGGTCCCATTCTGCTCTTGAACTCCACTTGGCCTCAGCAGGGTGTTTCTTTCAATGGTCAGTCACACCTATCATTATGGCATATTTATGAAAGAGAGGGGAGCAGCATCTGCAGCTTTTCTTCACACACCCTCAGCTTCCTGCACCAGTGACTGAAAAATCCTTGTCTGGTGTCAATCCACCCCGCCCTCGTCACTACCACTTCCTGGTGTGCTATGTGGAGAGTGCTGATTAGCTTTGGTCCTCTAAGGCTGGCACTGTGTTTTTTCCTTGGCTCTGGAACTTTTGATTGCAGCCTGGTCAGTGGTTTTGATCACGCTTTGAAAGGATGTCTCTGAAGCACCCACGTTCTGTTACATAAAAAGGAGATCAATATTGATCCTGTGGAAATCAGCTGTGAAACTGGTTCAATTTCAGCAAGTGCAGGAAGGAGCTAGGAAGTTTAATCCCAGCTGTTAAGGTTTCTAACACCTGCTTGGACCTCCCGTACAACACACTATGTGACAACAAATTGTACAGCAACTCCATTTCACTCCATGTGGTGCCACATAACAGGTGGTCATTTGAAAGTGAACTTGGGGGAGGGCAAATATATCTCAGAAGTGGCCTTGTCCTGCCTTTGACATACTTTGACATTTATTTTTCACTTCTGCTTGTCATCTCTTCCATGGGACCGTAGCTGTGATTTGCTTTTACAACATGATGGCAAAGCTCTGATCAATTCAAAATGCATTTGAATGCGGGAGTCTCCTCGGTCTCATTTCATCTTACAGCCATGGCTTCTTGCATTCCATATGGGGAGGGACTTACCCCTGCCATCTCTAACTAGCAGAATACCACAGCATCGGAGCAGAAGAGACATACCGTGTTTCAGGGGGAGGGAGCCATCTGGACAGTTTCTAGCACATCTGTGCTGACCGATGTCATTCTGCCAGGGCCTGATTTCCCATCCTCTAGGATGCAAGTTAAGAAATTATGGTAATGTCTGCAATCAACATAGGAAGTGGAAGGGAGGGGGAATGAAAAGCAAGCGAGCTTGGAAATCCTGGAAAGAGGCTAATTCCCTCACCTAGGCATGCTTTTAGAAATGTGTGAGTTCTAATCCTAAAATGGTTAATTTGGGAGGCCATGTCCTCAGTTTGTTTGTCAGCATCTAGCCTAGGAAATGAACAGAATATTGATGGCAAATTACTAAGTAGACTGCACATGCACATGCACTTGAAATAAATGGGGGTAGGCTGTTCAAGACGGATTGGAGAGGGGCCCAAGCTGCCGAATCCAGCTAGACCCGGATCTGAATTTTCTAAGCTTAGAGGGCTCTTTGGATCCAGGGTGCTTGTTCGGGCCCACTACAGCTTGAGACTGAGCTCTCTTTTGTGTTTATAGAGCGCCACATGGTCCAGAAGCCAGACCACTGGGGCCAGAGCTGACAGGGAGGCACAGAGTTTATACTCTGATGGTTCTGCTTCCTGACATATCTCTGGTAACTGTATGGAGATTCAGACAGGTTGTGGGCATGACCTGTGACATGTTCTGCATGGGGAGCAAACCACAAAACAAGACACGAGAAAACCATAGACACAAGACATGAGAAGTCTTTCTTCTGCTCTATTCTGCGCTGGTTAGGCCTCAATTGGAGTATTGTGTCCAGTTCTGGGCACCACATTTCAAGAAAGATGTGGAGAAATTGGAGACGGTCCAGAGAAGAGCAACAAGAATGATTAAAGGTCTAGAGAACATGACCTATGAAGCCAGGCTTCATGAACTGGGCTTGTTTAGTTTGGAAAGGAGAAGACTGAGAGGGGACATGACAGTGGTTTTTAGGTATCTAAAAGGGCGTCACAAGGAGACGGGAGACAAATTGTTCTCCTTGGCATCTGAGGATAGGACAAGAAGCAATGGGCTTAAACTGTAGCAAGGGAGGTTTAGGTTGGATATTAGGAAAAACTTCCTAACTATCAGGGTGGTCAAACACTGGAATAAATTGCCTAGGGAGGTTGTGGAATCTCCATCTCTGGAGATATTTAAGAGCAGGTTAGATAGACATCTATCAGGGATGGTCTAGATGGTGCTGGGTCCTGCCATGAGGGACTGGACTCGATGACCTCTTGAGATCTCTTCCAGTTCTAGTGTTCTATGATGCTATGATTCTATTCTCCCACCCGAAACAGATGTAAGGGAGGAACTCTATGAGGGGTTCCTCACGCAAATGTTGTCCGGTGTTAAAGACATCTATCAGGGATGGTCTAGATGGTGCTGGGTCCTGCCATGAGGGACTGGACTCGATGACCTCTTGAGATCTCTTCCAGTTCTAGTGTTCTATGATGCTATGATTCTATTCTCCCACCCGAAACAGATGTAAGGGAGGAACTCTATGAGGGGTTCCTCACGCAAATGTTGTCCGGTGTTAAAGTCTGATTTACTTTCCCATTTTAATGCTGACCATTTACTTCCTGTGTTCGTCTCAGCTTGGTCAATGGAAACAAACTGATCACTGTGATTGGTGAGTCTGCTCAGTTTCAAGTCGATTTTACTCTCAGCTTTCATAAAGTTTAAGGCCAGAAGGGATCACTTGATCATCTAGTTGGACCTTCTGTACATCATGGGTGGATATATTTCACCCACTTACCTCCGTATTGAGCCCAGTGATGTGTACCAAGCTTTTCTTGTTCTAACCCAGTGTTTGGGTTGCAAACACACACAGCAGGGAAGGTTTGACTAAACAAAACGCTCAGGCTGCATCTAGACTAGCATGATTTTGCGCAAAATCTTGCCACCTGTCTACACTGGCCACGAGTATTTGTGCAAGAATACTGACTTTGTAATGTACAAAATCAGTGGTTCTTGCGCAAATACTCTGACGCTCCTGCTCAGGGATAAACCCTCTTGCGCAAGTATTCTTGCGCAAGAGGGCCAGTGTAGACAGCTACGTTAAGTTCTTGCGCAAGAAAGCCCGATGGCTAAAATGGCCATCGGAGCTTTCTTGCGCAAGAGAGCGTCTACACTGGCACGGATGCTTTTGCGCAAAAGCACATCTTTTCTGCAAAGGTACATGCCAGTATAGACGCTCTCTTGTGCAAATACTTTTAACGGAAAAACTTTTCCGTTAAAAGTATTTGCGCAAAATCATGCCAGTCTAGACGTAGCCTCATTGTTGCGATGTCTCACAATCTGCCCCATATCAAGGGACATATCATTCGGTCTTACAGTTTGTAAAAGTTGCTTTGTACAAAAGCCTAGGTTTTGGGACAGATTTTGTCTTTGACCATCTTCTGTAGCAATCTGCGCATTTGTTTACATCCAGCTTTTCCTGAAGTGATGCCCTACTATTGCTTTAGTTCTTTTCATTTATATTTGAGGTCAAGGTGGCTCTGAACTGTCATCCTGGACCTGAACTCTGGGTTTGATTCTCTACTCGCTTACACTGGTGTAAAGCACAAGTGACTCCACTGAAGCCAATTGCAAAGCAGGTGGAAAATGCTCCCACATTAGAATTCTCCACTCACCCTGGTAGTAGAATTTTAGCTTTCACTCTGCACAGTTAAAAGGCAACAGAAGGGGGAAGGTGTTGGAGAATGAGGCCCAGTGGGTGCTATACCAGTGTGGGAGGAGAATGAGACCCTTAGACTCTTGCTGCCCCTCTGTCAAATGGAGTTAATGCTTACGTTGCGAGCACATTATAAGGATGAGATAGGTAATAGGCCAAATCCTGCTAGCCTTGTTTCCTCAAGCAGTTGCAGTCTTGCTGATTCTGATCTCACTTGCACTTGTTTTAACCTAGTGTTAGTCCTGCTGCCTCCCAGAATGTGGCCCCTGATTTACAGCGGTGTATGCAAGGAGGAGAATCAGATCCACTTGCGTGAATCAGGGACCCACGATTAGGTCCAGGGTGTATGAGTAAGACACACAGAATTGTGTGGGAGTAAGGGACACAGGATTGGGCCCCAGACATGGGAGTAAGAGATGCGGTATTGAGACTTGATTCTCTTACCTAACCATAAAAAGACTCATCCTATGTAATGGAAAAAATGTCATCTGTATACACAGAAGAAGGGTATGTCTACACTACCCTCCTAGTTCGAACTAGCGGGGTAATGTAGGCATACCGCACTTGCAAATGAAGCCCGGGATTTGAATTTCCCGGGCTTCATTTGCATAAGCGGGGAGCCACCATTTTTAAAACCCCGCTGGTTCGAACCCCGTGCAGCGCGGCTACACACGGCACGAACTAGGTAGTTCGAACTAGGCTTCCTAGTTCGAACTACCGTTACTCCTCATTTCATTGAGCAAGCATATTTCATGAGGAGTAACGGTAGTTCGAACTAGGAAGCCTAGTTCGAACTACCTAGTTCGAGCCCCGTGTAGCCGCGCTGCACGGGGTTCGAACCAGCGGGGTTTTAAAAATGGTGGCTCCCCGCTATGCAAATGAAGCCCGGGAAATTCAAACCCCGGGCTTCATTTGCAAGTGCGGTATGCCTACATTACCCCGCTAGTTCGAACTAGGAGGGTAGTGTAGACATACCCTAAAAGACAAAGGAAGAGGAACTTTGCCTACATTTTTCTTTGTTATCCATTCAGGGTCTGATTCAAAGATGAATGGGGTCCAGGTCAAAAGTTTTGCCACTCACCTCAGCAGTCTTTGGATCATAACCTTAGGACTTGGACATTTAATTCCCGTAGGCGCCCCAGAGAATGCGAGCCTCAAAGGACAGACTGCAGACTGGGCTCCAAACAACCTCGGGCTCCACTCAGCTGCCTACAAAGTCTGCAGGAGTTTGGCCATTGATTTCAGTGGCAGCAGCAGGGCACCCCAAAGTCATAGCCAGAGTCAGTCCTTGCAGCGGCAAAGTGCAGAGGGTTTTGTGAGCACAGCAGCGATATTTCTCCGGCGCCACGGATGCTCGGTCACAGCGCCTCAGCTGAAATGAGCATCATCTCACGCCTTGCCAGGCCGCCTCTGCAAAGGTAGATTTGGTTTCTGTTGGTGAAAGGTTAATAGCACAGTGAACCTAGCAGAAAGAGGCCCACAGCTAATTACAGTTGTCTTTGGGGTGAGAGCGGCAGTGGCCGTACAATTATCTCCCCCTGGAGGCAGTCACAGCGGAGCTGAGTGCCACAACGCTTTATTCTTAGCTCCAGAGTAACTGGCAGGGGGCTTCCTTCTGCTTTTCTCCCTGTGCCTGAAAGACACAAAAATCTAAAGAATGGGCCACAGGGCCCCCTCACTGCACAACATGTGGGTGCTGGGAAGCCAAGAGGAGAAGACTAATGGAGCACCCCTCCACAGCAGCAGAGAACCCTTGGACAAAGCCACCTTGTGGTTGTGGCTCTGCAGCTGTGGGCAGGAGCCAGGAAGCTGCCTTTTAGCAGAGGAGACTTGTAGATGACCTATACTCCACTCAGAGTACAGGGGTTTAAGAAGTAAGAAGCAGCTTTTCTAGCAGCAGAATTGACATGGGAGTTAATCCCCTGCCTGGACCGGCATTATCTTTCCCACATAAGCATCTGTCTGTCTGCACCCACTGGAGGGGGAGGTTGCAGGTATGGCAGAGGGCGCTAACGGCATCAGTCAATCATGCTGTGAGGAAAGATGAGGCTGTGGGCACTGGGGAGGCAGGGCTTGGAACCCACAGATGTGCACTCCAGTTTCCCCATGGGTCCTTGAGCTAGGCACAGCTTGAGGGACACGGAACTGGCCCCCTTCTGTGAGGCTGCAAATCCCCTCCCTTCTAAGCACAAGGTGCAGCGGCAAAAGCCAGCACCAGCGTTCTCAGGCTGTAGCAAGCACAGTCGTTGGCTGGTTTCTCCCGACGGGGAGGCATGTGGCCCAGCGACATTGCCTCCATTTTCTAAAGGGATTAGGAGAGTTAATTAACATTAATTAACTGACGTGCCCGGCCCTACCATCAAAATAAAACAAGAGCATCTTGCGACTCTAGCAGCTGTTTGTAGCTCTTAACCTGATTGAAACGTCATGGGCTGCAGTAAGCCAAGAGCGGTGAGACCTATGAAATGACGTCTGTCAGGAACAACATGCTGGGTGGTTAGATTAGCAAGGCTAAGCTGGGAACAGCAGTTTAGTCAAGAGCAGAGCCTCTTCTGGTGAGGCAATGAGATTGCCAAATGCATGTGTAATGCTAACAGGCGGAACTGAACCTGGGACCTCTGGAGCGTGGTGCATGAGCCTCTACAGCTTGAGTTAAAAGCCAGCTGATTCTCAGCTAAGGCTGTAGAGCGAACGCATTTTTTGGCTCTGTAAGTGGTCTAAGTACCACTACATGGAGCAGTACACCACACCCCGTTGGTATGTTGGTTACACATGGTCTGAGTTCAGTGTGGCAGTTTCCCACCACCACTCTGTGGCAGAAGGGAGAATGGCAGGAGATGAATTGTTTTCCGTAGGAATTTACTGAGAAGAGCTGCAGTAATAATAAAGGAATATTTACTGTGCGGCAATGCATGACCTAGGTTAATGAGTGGGCCAACTGAATGGCCCTTCTTCATCTCAGTGGGCCTAAGACTATTAGCAAGACAGTCTCCTGAGATAGGGCGGTTTTGCTAACTGCACTTGCGTACCTAGAATTTGCAGCGTGAGCCAATTGAATCGTAGTGACGGTTTGATTGGCTACAGGGCGAGCGCACGGCAGCACGGTCAGTGTTGTGTGCAGTCAGCACGCAGCTCACCTCACGTACATGTCTCTTTAGAAATATCAGTATGATAAAAACTACCTGGACAGAAACTAGCGAAATCAGACAACCCTGCACATGGTCAACCGTAAACAAATGTCCCGCAGGCCACACACACAACCCTGATAGGACGTATGCAGCCCAAAGGCCCCAGCTTGTCCACTGGTGAGCCATGTAGTCTAGACATACCCCCTGTGTCCTCATACCCATTACTCTTAAAGCTGGATTCACGTCACTCGGCCTACCTTCTGTCTGTAGTAAGGACATCTACCCTTTGCAAAGGCAATTAAGGCTTCACTCAGTGTTTCACCAGAAATCCCAAAATACTGAATCACATTTGTCCCTGGTGAAACATGTTGGTGGGTGAGGTGGCGCTGGGGAAAATTGCCTTTTCGGCAGAGCAGAGTTCAGGGAGTGGGAAGCTGATGGTGGAGGGATTCTCACTCTCGCCTCTTTCTGGGGACCTCTAATCCCCCTTGCCTACTCCAGGGAGCAGTGGTTGTTCCTTGGGCATGTGCCTAAGAATGCTGAGTGCTTCTGGAATAGGCCCAGGGGAGGCCCTGGCCAGCCTCGTAGGGTATGTCTACTCTGCACACTAAGACCAGGTTCTGGCTCAGGTTTGTGCCAAGGCCCCATTCTGTGCACACACAGATCAGTTTGACTCAGGTCAGCAAGCTCTCCAGACCCAGGCCTTGTCTACACTGTGGGTACGTCTAGACTACAGGGTTTTGTCGACAGAAGTTTTGTCGACAGATACTGTTGACAAAGCTTCTGTCGACAAAGAGCGTCTACACTACATTCAGTTCTGTCGACAAAGCAAGCTGCTTTGTCGACATGGCAGTGTAGACGCACGGACAGTTTACATGCAATAACACCTTCTGTCGACAGAACTCTGTCGACAGAAGGCGTTATGCCTTGTAAAATGAGGTTTACCAGTGTCGACAAAACTGCTGAGTTCTGTCGACATTATGTCGACAGAACTCAGCAGTAGTGTAGACGCAGGTATAGTTTTGTTGACAAAAGTCCACTTTTGTCGACAAAACTCTGTAGTCTAGACACACCCTGTGTGACAGATCACCACTGAAGGAATTGATCCACTGGCCATCAATTTATTGTGCTCTCCGAACGCACTCCCATCGACAATGGTATTTCACCAACATGAACACAGTAGCTGGCACTGATGGGAGAGCAGCTCCTGCCGAACGTATCAGACACAAGGCTCCATAATGAGTATGTCAACTTGAGTTACACTGTTTCTATAGCTGAAGTAGATTGATGGCGTCGGTAAGTATAGACAAGGTCCTAGATTTTAGGAGCCTGCTGGAGAAGTGGGGGACCAGACCCCAAGTCCCACTGTGACTTAGTTCCAAGCTCTGTCATTTCACAGTATAGATGCGTTCAAGCCACAGATCCGAGTCAGACAGTCTCCGTTGCATTCGCCACCTCTGAGACCCAGGTCCAACCATGGTAAACTTAGGCTTACATCAGCCATGGACATAGAGCCACCAAGTCTACAAGTCCGGGTCCCACAGACACAGGTTTACAATTGAGCGTGGGCATATCCCTAGTGCTTCAGGATCAAGAAAAAATGCAAGTGATGCAAATCTGCTCTGGGTTTGATCGGGGAAGGAGCGGAGAAGGGGAGTAAAGCATTTCCCACCCCTAAAATAGGACCCAAGCACTGCTTCATACTGCTGCAGCTTTGATCCATGCTAGCAGTGATGCTTCTTCTGGTTGTCTCTGTGCATCTCCTGAGACTATTTTTTACTGCACCTACTCCTCCCTCCCCACCTCCCTTTGGCTGATGCCTTCAAAGATTCTTCTACCATAATCCTTCTGAGCTGTTCAGCATGACCTCTGTTCTACCATAATCCTCCTATTCAGCATGACCTCTGTTCAACATAGTGGACCAGATTCAGAAGTGAAGCGCTAACAAGTCAATTAGAGCAGCTGGGTGTCCACATTGAGTGCCACCCCCCAAATCAGTAGATAGGTGTAGAAAGATCTAAGTGAGCCTGAGGTGGAAGACAGCTGGTGTTTTTCAGTGCACAATGACAGCACAAAACAGTTTATGAGAGGAAGTCAAGCAGAATCTCACATCCAATCAAAACTTCCAGTGGATTTGGGTCGGCAGAATATAATTATAGTACTGGAATGTGGCCAGTCCAGCTGCCGATATAAAATTCCTTTTATTGTCTTTCATGCAGATAATGGACCAGATCTTCCATTGGTGTAAATCACTACGTCTGAAGTCAATAGATGCCAGTTAAACCCAGCTGGCGTCTGGCCAGTGTGCTTAATGTCCTCCAGCTACAGTGGTCACTAGTTAGCTATGTAAGAGCACGGAAGGGAGGATGGGTCATGTGGTTAGATCTTGGGAGACCAGGTTTTATGCCCTGCTTCCTTTAGGATCTTGGGCGAGTCAGTTAGCCTCTCTGTGCCTCAGTTCCCGATCTGTAAAATGGGGATAATATAACCCTCCTATCTCACTGGGGGGTGGTGAGAATAAATACATTAAAGGGTATGAGATGCTCAAGATGCTATGGTCATGAGACCAATATAAAGACTTTTGAAAGACAGGTGACCTCTGTTAACTCTATGTAAATCTCCTATAACAAAAATATGCTTTCCAAGACTGATTCCATTGAATTGGTTATAGGTCATCTACAAGGGCCTATTCTTTATTTTGAAAAATACCATTGCAGCTATTTCCTCAGGATGTGGGATTCACCTTGTGTTTGTAATGCAAGACAGAGTCATTTTAACTTTCTGTATTGGTTTGTCAGCATTGTTTGTGAAGATATGAATAAAATTAGTAGAAAGAGAAAATGCTTTCCTAGGATACTAAAATGGGTTATAGAACTTAACCAAATAACTGTAACAAATACTATTTCAGCCCCCACTCAGCAAAGCACTAAACCACAGGCTTAACTTAAGTATGTGAGTTTAATTTACTTCAGTGAGACTATTTAGATACTTACATTTAAGCATGTTCTTAAGTGCTTTGCTGAATCAGGGCTTTTGCACAGACCTGATGAGGCCAGGAGAAAAATATTTGGGTGTTGCTTTCAATATGTTAGCCACGCAGGTTCATGAATGGAAACATGCATGAATGTGAGTGCAGTCAGGGCATTTGCACACTCATTGGGAATGACTGTGCACTGCCCATATATCCACAGTGCTCCCTTGGGTGTGCAAATTGCCAGTTGCACTGGTAATGTTGATGAGTGGAATGTGTGCATATTAGGTGTGCAATACGTGTGGGTCGCATGCTTAACCAATGGAAAATGAGGCCCTCAGGGACTGCGTTATGATGTTGCTCTGCACATGTGCTATTGCCACTTTCCTGACTTTCATGGCGATTGATCATTTGTAGACACGATACAAGAAAAATATTTGGGAAGGGTAAAAATAATGCTTTATGGACAGGAGCAAACCCTTTCTCTGAGGAGACCAGATCTAACTTATGTGGTTTCAAATTAAGTTGACATAGGAATCCTAAAAGCTGCAGCCTATACTTCACCCATTTCTCTCCTCACTATCATTAAAACTGAAGCGTCTTGCCTGGATCTAGCATTTTGCCTTTCCTTAAGAGCAACTAATCTTTTAGAACCATTTTCTGTTGCTATCTTGAGACGATCTAAAGCCTTCTCCTCTGTGCAGTGAAATACAATGCCTGTCTGAAGCAGCTCCACAGCCGCTTCATTTTCCACAAAGACAGAAGGAAAATAACAGCTTAACAAATCTGCCCTGTCTGAATTTCCCTGACTCCAATTCGCTGCTATCATTTTGAGTGCGCCACTTTTCTTCCTAGCTACCCGCCTATTGCAGGGAGATGGCAAGAAGCCTTTATTGTTTGCGGAACAATTCCCTGCAATCTGCTGTTTGCTATTTATTTTGGGCTCCTTCAGTCCTTTTTACTTGCCGCTACTTATTTTTACTTCTCTCCCAAGCTCTGGTCTTTTCAGACTGGTTTTGTTTTTTTTGTTGTTATGCTACTTTTTGCTGTACATTCTTACTATCCTCCCTCCTCCACTGAGGCTGTAAAAGGGATGACTTTCAGTTGCAAGCCTCTTCACCTTTTCCCCCTTTCCTGAAGCCAATCTCCACGGGCTGTCTGGGATTCCCTGGTAGTTTATTGCTTTCCTCCCTAAAGTCAAAAATGGTTTGATTTCATGAAAATTCAAAACTCCCAGTGATGTCAATGGATACCATGAAGTTTCTGCTTGTGTTTGTTGCTTATCCATATTCTGGCAAAATCCCATTGACTTCACTGAATTCTAGAAATTTATCAGTGAACGGTCTACAGAACTGGACCTGTTGTTTTTGGTCTTGCTCTGGTCTATGCAGAGGCCCAGCAGAAGATGATCTTATAGTTAACACAGTGAATTGTGACTCTGATGTAATTTCATTTCCTGGCACTATTTGAACACGGGGAGTGGGCGAGCATAAGCCTACCCACTTCTAAAGCCTCTCCCCCAGCCTAGTGGAAGGGACAGTTAGACCCAGGCCCAACTGATTTTGGGGGACAAATGATGAAAAAAGGTTAGGGTGTGTGAGTCTACCTCTAGCTTGGACAATTTGTGTATCTCTCTGTGCTTCCGTTCCTCATCTGTACAATGGAGATAGTATTGTCTGCCCTTTGTCTGTCATGTTTATTTAGATTGTAAGTTCCTAGGAGCATAGATTATTTTCTGTTGTGGGTTTTGTATTTCTACACTGTCCAGCACAATGAGGCCCATCCTAATTTGTTTCCTTTAGGTTCTACAGCAATATACACGCTACTTAAAGCTACCTTTATTCCTACTACTAAGGTTGTGTCTAGCTCCTGTTATCTTAATCAATCGCTGTAGAATTAAAATCCTCCCCTCCCCGACCATAATCCAGATTCTGGGAATTCTTGCAAGATGCTCTCATCTGTGCACACATTTCCTGATCTCTTTGTGTTAACTGTCCTGAAGGGATTTTCTGACTGCCCCCATTGTTCTGAACTTCTCTCCGAATTATCCCTGCTGCACCAGCCACAAACATGATTGAATTTGTTTCTGCAGACTCCATCTGCCTTGCTAAAAAGGCGACACGCGCACCTCTTGTTTTGCGTTGGTCAGCTTTGACTCTTGGTATTTTCAGCCTTCAATTATTTTCCTTGACCATGTCTGCTGTTCCAATAATATCCTTCTGAGATTTGGAAACATAGAACTACAGTTCAGCAGCCTTTCGTTACCTGTGCTGATTGGAATGTACACCACCAGCCCTTTCTCCTCTGCTTTACCCAGGCACGGAGGGCCTCCAGTATCAGACCTACTGCCTCCTACATAATTAAACTGGAATTTGGACAGATCCTCTGTCAACTCCTCTTTTTCCTCATCGCTAGATGTTACTTTTCATCTTCGGGTGAATTCATATTTAAGCAGCAAATCTGGGTTTTTTTACCATCCATGGATGATTTAGAATCCTAGACATGAAAATATTCTATTGAGGATTTTTTTCCTCCTTCTAAGACATATTTTCTGCTGCAGGTATAATCCTGGAGCTGCCAGTTTAATTAGTGTTTTCGTGAGCATCACTTTGTAATTACATTGTATTTTAGGGGGAAAATATCAAGATCTTTCTTAATATTAAACTGATCCTTTTCCCATTATCTTCTAATAACAAAGAGATTCTCCTCTCTTTATCTCTTAATAACAAACAGATTCTGCTTCTATTCCCCCTTCATGCTAAATGGGATTGTGCCTCTATTATTCCTGAATAGCAAATTCTGCTCCCACTGATGTAAGTGGAGATAGATTTAGGCCTAAACAACATATGATATTGGGGCTGGGATCTTGTCTGGATGTCTGCAAAGTGTACTACAAGTGTGTGGTGCTGTATATAATCATAATAAAAAATAAATTGTAAATTATTTTTCCATACTTTTAGTTTTGCAAATGATGAAAATATTGCCTCTCAGATTCATAGAAATGTCAGGCTGGAAGGGACCAGTTAGTCCATCTCCCCTGTGGAGCGAGGACTAAGAATACCTAGACCATCCCTAACAAACGTTTGTCTAATCTGTTCTGAAAAAACCTCCAGTGATAGGGATGCTGCAACCTCCCTTGGTAATCTGATTATCTATCCTTCTAATTGGAATGTTTTCTAAATCTCCTTCATGGCCAGGCCCACTGACGGGAGGCAAAGGAAGCAATTGCCCAGGGCCCAGCAATTCAAAGAGGCATGGGGCTCCAGACGCCACAACCGCTGCTGCTGCCAAAATACTGCACCTGGCACCCACGCGGCTCCAAAGACCGGGATGAGGGGGCATGCCACGCTCCAGTCACCACTGAGGACTGACTGCTCCACCCCATCCACCCAAGGGCCTGCCCCATCCAGGTGCACAGAGCCACTGCACTGTCTTGCCCGGGGGCCCTTGGTCGCTGTCAACCCCACCGCTCACCACAGACTAAGCTCAATTCTTCTTGTTCTATCTTAAGTGGACATGAAGGACAGGACAATGGATCCCTCTCCTCTATATAACAGCCACTGGCATATTTGAAGACAGGTATCAAGTCCCTCCTCAGTCTTTTTTCTCAAGACTAAATATATACCTGGGTCACTTTTTCCTCATAGATCAGGTTTTCTAAATCCTTTGTTATTTTAGTTTCTTTCCTCCAGATTCTCTGCAATTTGACTGGATAAAGTACTTTCGTTGAGCCCTCATCAGTGCCTAGTAGAGCAGAACAATGTCTAAACAGCCCTTTGTTCCCAAAACATAATTAGGCTTCCTTCATGGAATAAAAAAATTGCATAAAATACTGAAATTGTTTAGATTTGATCCAAAGTAGGTTCAAATTAAGACACATCTTCAGAGTTTTTTAAATGCATCTGAAAATGTTGATGTTGTCTGGGCTTAGGCAAAGTCTTTGTTGGTTCTTAAACGGGGCTAGATTTTCATTGTAGTAGGAGATTTTGGGTGTATGCTGATCATTTTAGAATGCCCACTCCCTGAGGCTTGAGGTGTGACGTTGTCAATTGCCTCACAGTGCAGTTATGGGTGTGTTATTACATTATAGCTGGACACCAATGTTCCTTTCAATGTTTTTCATCCATGTGCAGAATAAATGTTGTTATGTGCATTGAGACATGTGTGGATGTGCACCACCCGTAGAAACACACGCTGCAGGCTGTGGGCACTATGGGCACTCTGCTAATCATCTGGGTAGCATCTGAATCTTCTGGGTGGCCTTCCAAGCATTCAGCTTACAGAGAACACTGGCTGGACACCTTGCCATGTCTCACTATATTTTATGAAAGATGGGCCTGGACCAAAATTCCCATTCCACACAGCCCTAAAGTTTTGAGGAATCCAGATCTGCACCCAATTGAGCAACTCAGATGTATCTCTGCTTTTATATGGAATCTCTGTTGCAAACACCACACACAAAAGCCTCACATATTCTACCATAGAGGAAAATCAAGTACATCTCTACCCCATAGTGGGAGCTGAAGGTGCCTTATTACATCTCCCCTGTGAAGCAAGGAGTTGGTTCCATCTAAAATGCTTCTTGGGGAGTTGGATTCCCTACAGCAATGGGAGAACCTCTCCCATGGCTGCCGTAAGCATCTACATTGAAGCACTGCAGTGGGATTTTAAGTGCAGACACAGCCTAAGTAACCTCAGAGGTGTCTTTTTGAGAAAAGAATCCACAATGTCCATTAGGAACTTAGCTGGCGCTGTTGATTTTAAGCGAAGGGCATTTAGATGACCAAGCCTAGCAGGGTGGTTTCTATCATTACGTGGAAAACTAGCAATGGGAGCCTTATTCTCAGGACTTGAGTTGGACTTGCAACGTGCACAGTCTTTGTGCTGGCTTTCTGCATGGGGGTGAATTTCACTTCGATTGAGACATCTCTGACACTGTCTCATTGTGTGGCCTTAAGTAAGTTACCTACCCTGCCTACCTCATTTTCCTTGCCTTTAAAGTGGGGATAATGATACTTACCTATCTGTCTCATTAAAATATTGTGAGCATTTATTACTTGTGCTTGCAAAGTGCTTTGAACCTGTCAGGCGCTGTGCCAGTGCTGTGTGGTATTAATGAATTGAAGGACTATCAGTTGAATAGGGACTGTTCCTGCAAAATATGCCTTGGGGCTTGTGTCTGACCTGAAACTGGGGCCAGAAGAGACCACAGAGATCATCCAGTTTGACTTCTTGCATGAGTACACATTACTTCATTGCCACTAAGGTCTCATGCATCATTGTCTTAAAATTCTACTGAGATGAGATCTCAACCATCCTTGCTAACAGAGGCGGATATAGGGCAGGGCGAGCGGGGCGGCCGCCCCGGACCCCACGCTTCAAGAAGCCCCGCGCATGCGCCGTGGCGCCACCACGCATGTGCCATGGCAAAGGGGGGCCCCGCGAAATTGTGCTGCCCTGGGCCCCGCAAAATGGTCATCTGCCCCTGCTTGCTAATCCATTCCTATATCTGGTTGCCCTCCAAGAGATACTTTTTAATGTCCAGACTCTTTCTTCTTTACTGCTTACCACCCAATTCTGACTCTGCAGATGATTTTATTAGACTAATTTTTAAGCCGTGTGCGGGAATGTATTTAAATGAAATGCATCCAAGGCAAATTTATGGAAAAGTCTTCACCTTCTCTGTGCACATGATTGAATGGGGGGGGCTAGAGAAGCAACCCCCTTATTAAAATTATATCATTTCTCTCTCAGATAGGAACCAGGGATGTTTTAATGACTGGGCTCGTTAGACGACTTTCCACTTAAAGTGTCTGTCTGGCAATTAAGGCTGAAAAAAGTATGACTGATGACCACACCTACGGTGACTTAATGGGGAGTCTGAAGGCTGATCTTATTATCACACTGATACAGTCTGTGATAAAAAAGAATTTAAGATACTCTCCTGAGATTTATTCTCCCATTAAGAAGTAGCCAGTAGAAGGTTAAGAGTACTTGTAAGGTCAAAACTGAGCAGAGTACAATAATAAATACTTGGGAGCAGTAGGGTCTGTTGGATGGTCCATGGGACAAGGATTTGTGAGACTTGGCTCCTATTTACTCACTGGCTGTGCTGGGTGCCCTTGGGCAAATCATTTCCTTTCTATTTTGCCTCCCTCCACCTGTCTAATCTAATAGACCAGTGTTTCTTAAACTGTGTTCTGTGGCACACCAGTGTGCCACGAGGCAGTCAGAGGTGTGCCAAGGAGAACAACAGAATTCAAATTCAAAATGGCCACCCTTAAAGGGGCAAGTGACTTTTTTTTTTTTTTTTTTCTTCTCAAGAAAAAATTCTTGGTGTTCCTTGTTAAAAAAAAATGATTGTTTGGTGTTCCTCAGTCTTAAAAAGTTTAAATAACACTGTAATAGATGATAAGCTGTTTGAGGCAAAGGTTCTGTTTGAGTGCCTCGCACAATGGAGCCCTGATCTCACTACTATAATATAAAGAATGTCAGCAAGTGCTCACAGAGTGAAAAGTGCAGCACTCAGAGTCCTGGCCAGGCAGGATTCCAGGTAAAGAATTTTGCATGTGTACCTGTTGCTCCACTGGCAGGAATTGCTGTGCAGAATACATACAAAAGCTCCCCACCTGTCATAAATCCATCCGGATAGCTCTGTTAACATCAGGTTGATTGGCACCATGTGAGGATGAAGCCTGAGAGTTTTGTTTTGCCTCATGGGCAGAGCCTGAAAGAATCTAGTTTGATGTGAATTGTTACAGATTGTCCTGTGTTGACCCTTCTAAAGGCCACATGACTAGCATGGTCAAGGAAGGAGGAAATCTGTTTATTACCTTTGTGTCTTTATATGGATCTTTTTTTTTTTTTTAAAGGTTGCCAAACTTTACATATGTAAAAAATATGCAACCACTGCTAAATGGAACTGATAGGATTTGCCCAGAAAACTACTTATTTGCATTCAAAGAAAGGAAAAGGGTTTGAATTGTATGAAAAACCTTCCTCATTGAGCAAATTTTTAATGGTCAGAGTCAGTTCCCTTTAATTTTTCCATCTATGTTTAAAATAAATTTTGTTATGTGCACCAAAGCATGTGTGGATGTGCCACCAATAGAAACACTTGGTGCTGGCTGTGGGTGGGTGTGGGTGCTCTGCTAATCACCTGGGTGGCACGTGAATCTCTCCTTGGTGGCTGCCCAAGTGCTCAGCTTACACTGGTCAGAATGGAGAGGGGTGGCTGGAATTCAAACCAGGGCCATTTGCAGAGAGGAAGGAATGAAATAGTAAAGTAGCAGCATTCCCCTCTTAATACCGTTTTCTGGGTCCCTCAGCCATTCCCCTGCCAGCCACACCCTCTTGAAGTTCTGAGCAATGAACTCCCTCCTAAAGTTCCTGTTTTCCCTTTAGTTCCTTCTTTCCGCCCACAAGATTTTTCCAGTACAGTTCTCCACCTAGCTCAGTAGGGAAGACCGTGACTTCCTCAGGATCCTCAACCTCACTTGGCCAAAGGTATCTCTTCCGTGCATTGATCTGGTCCACCACTCTCAGCACCTTCGTCTCTTGCCAGCCATTGCGCAAAAGGCTTGGGGGTCAACTGTTCAGAATCACCCAAGGCACGTTGAAGCCTCAGCCTCATTGAAAGGCAGTGGGATCTAGTTGCCGGAGTGCCTACGTCTCATCTGAGTATGGGAGTTAGGCTACTAAACCACTTAAGAACTTCTGAAAATTTGAAGGGAGACCCTTTGTAAGGTAGCACACTTGGGTGTGTTATTATTCCATATTCCAGAAACAGACACTGAAGAAGAGGGTTAAAGGCTAAATTATTTAAGTGCCATTGGCTATAATGCCAATTACCATTGGGCAGAACTGATCAAAGAAAGCTAGAACCCTCTGATGGATCCAGGATATGGTTGTGAAAATGAATTTTAGACAGTGTCTGTTCCTCCCAAAAAACCAAACCCTGCCCACTCCAGCCAAGATGGGGACTACAAGTTGACCCAGCAGGAAATTTTGGGAGTTCTTCTGTTAAAACCCAGCTCCCAATAGCAAAACTTCCATCAACTTCAGTGGGGGCATATTGTCATTTGAATCATAGATTCATAGATTCCAAGGCCAGAAAGAACCATTGTGATCATGGCATCTGAGCTCCTGGATAGCATGAGCCATCGAACTTCCTCACAATAATTCCTAAAGTAGATTTTTGAGGAAAACCAGCCAGTGTTGATTTTAAAAGTGCCAGGGATGAAAAATTGCCAGCGATGGAGACTCCAATGGAAAAATGTGCTCCATTTATGGGTGAGATTAGCAGAAAAGGAAAAGTTGCTAGACTGACTGTACCAGGCAAGTGCACTCTCAGGATGACAAAGTCAGTGCCCCGTAGTCAACATCCATGCAAGGACTTTGCCTGCTTGTCTGATGATCTGCCTTCTCTGTGATCTAGAAGAAAAATAGCTTATATGGTCCCACTGAGAGGGTTAACCCGAGAGTTAGTTTTCATGTCAGAGATATTTGTTCCTGAAGGCCAGGATGGGAGTAAGACTGCCAAAGTCATTGTACATTGGCTGGTAGGTCTTGGAGGACATCCCATTGTAGCAATTTTAACACATTCCTGGGCAGTGTCCAATTTAAACCAGTGACACAGTGTTGGATGTTTTATTTCCCTGAGACAAACAAAATCCAAAGACCATTCCAAAAGGCTGGAGCCTGATGCACTGAAGCTCTGTGTACGCATCATCACACAGGTGTCCCACCTTGGGGTGGTTGCCACATGGCTGTCAATGATTTTAAAACCATATTGGTGGTCGTTTGAATGGCCCAGGGGGCTGGGCCGGGCCAGGCCTACCCTTTGGGCTTAGTAGCTCATGGTTCCAATCCATTCCAGAGCTAAATGAAGGAAGCCGGATCGTTTCTCTGCACCTCTCCACCTCAGCTTTCTTTGTGCCAAATTAGGATTGGGAATGTATGAAAATGGACAACACAAAACTTTCTACAAACATTAAATAATCAGACCTGGAAGTGTCGGGTTTGTGTCTTTTGTGGCATCTATGTGAAGCTGACTGTCTTCACCTTTGAGGCGCTGCATATTTCCCCTCTGTTCTCACATCTTTTTCCTTGATCCTTACACACTTCTAATCTCATTTTACTGCCCCCTTCATTTTTCCCACCCTGCTCTTGGTCTTCATTTATGCTGTGTTTGAAACAGTCATTTCTTATCCACTGGGCAGCTTCTCTGGGTACATCTACACTAGGTCTAGTGAAGACACACAAATTCGAACTGAGAGCGGCCCGCCGGTTGATGGCAGTAGTCCTGCTTTCACGAGGAGTAAGGGAAGTAGAAGGGAAAGTGTTCTCCCTTCAACTTCCTCCAGTGTGGACAGCGCCAATAGTCGAGTTAAGGTACTTCGACTTCAGCTACGCAATTAACATAGCTGAAGTTGTATCTCTTAATTCGACCTTATCCCATCCTGTAGACATACCCCCTCTCCTCCTGGCAACTCTTCCTTAGGAAACAACTCTTCTAGAAAGTCTTCCTATGGTTTTCTTCACCAAGCTCTTTACCTGAACTCCTTCCTACCTTGTATCTCTCTACATCTTAATTGTCTCCCATCTCTCTTTGACTGTTCTTGTCTCTGGAAGATCTTCAGGGCAAGGAACACATCTTACTCTCTGATGGTAATGTGCCATATTTGCACTTACAACATTGTGTGAGTTGGTGTCTCCTCCCACTCAAGTCAACAGAAGCTGGACTGAGTTATAATTAACAACTGTATTACCTGTCTGTTAATGATAGGGCTTGAGAACTATTTGTGGCCTGACTGGTGATAAGGACTAACATATGTCTGTCCTCCCCCACTATAGCTTCACCTTCTCTTATGCCTGTTTACCCAAGCCTGCTCTTCCTTTTTCTTTAGGCTATATCTACGCTACACCGTTTTCAGAAAAAGCTACGCAAATTGAAAAATGCAATTTGCGTAGCTTTTTCCGCTTCTTTTTTCGGAGGAGACTTTTCCGACATTTGGCCCGTCTACACTGGGCCAAATGTTGGGAAAAAATCCTTTTCCAGAACATCCCTTCTTCCTCGTAAAACAAGGTTTACAGGGATACCAAAAAAGTGCATCTGCTCTTCTGAAAAAAATTTCGGAAGAGCAGACGCATTCCCTGGATGCGGCAGAGTTTTTCCGGGATACTGGATGTATCCTGGAAAAACTCTGTAGTGTAGACATAGCCTCAGACTGTAACATCTTTAAAGCAGGAAATGCCTTTTTTCTGTGTTTGTACAGCACCCAGCAGACCATGAGGCCCTGACTAGGCATTATTGCAGTATACATAATAAATGGCAGTAATCATAGCTAAATGGACATTTCAGGAAGCCTTGGGTTGAATTACTGGCTCAGCCACGGACACCTTGTGTGCCCTTGGCCAAATTCCTTAATCCACCCTGTATCCGAGTTCCCTGTCTGCAATATGGGAATAATACTGTTCTGCTTCACAGTATTGATTGTGAGGCAATGCTGGCCAGATAAGTATATGGACTGGTGAGTACTATAGAAAACCCTCAGATAAACTGCAGCACCCTACTTCCCTCAGTAGTGTGTGGGGGCTGTCATTACACATGGTGTAAATGTAAATAGAAGATTTCTGTTCTCCGCATTGTCAGTCCATCACCTTTCACAAGCTCTGAACACAAAAGCAGTAACAAGAAAATAAAAGAAACACTGTAGCCTAGAAAGCTATTCTGTGTATTTCACAATTATATAAATTATACCCTTCCCTTCCCTTTTAATCACTGGGCATGTAAAATGAGCTTGCAGCAGAATCAGATCTTCTCCATTAAAGTTTGAGAGCAGAAATACACGCCCCGTCTGCCTGTTTAGCAAGCAGCACAGTATAACAGCATTTTTCTAAAAATCTACAGCAAGATTTTTCTCTTTCAGGGCTGGTCATGCCTTTTATTTTCCATCAAAGGGAAAAAATGTATTTTCACAATTGGCCTTACCTTTATTACCTCAGCAATCACTGAAAACATTTACTTGGTGCTTCCAGACTCTGTGTGGATGCTCTGATATGCCCATGTGCACTAGATAAAGCTGGAAAGAGAAGACAGTAAAAACTGAGTTAGGGCTCCATTGTGGCTGCTGGAGGTGCCAGGTCTCTGAATTTGGAGAGAGGCATAGGCACTAGCTGGCAGGAATTTATTATTCTTGTTGTATATTATTTATTTGTATTACAGTTGCATCTCAGGATTCACGAATGCTAACCTACGGCATCTCCCATCCAGGCTAAACAAAACATTTGTTCTTCCTCTGCACCTACCAGGTGTGTTACCTTTTTTCTCATCTTTGTCTGTCTGGTATTTGTAAATTCTTTGGGACTAGGATTGGCTTTCTCGGCATTAGATACAGAAATTTATATGCTATTGGCATCTGACACATTCTACGTTTTCTATGGTTGCTCATATTGCTGCTAATGAAAATTGTAACCCGCTGCTGAGTAGGTGTTACCAATCCCCATCTGTGCTGATCTGCATAGGCCAGGAGTCTGAAACCATTGAGTCTTTAGCCGAAACTGTGGCAGCTCATGCTTTTAGCTTTGGAAGTCTCTCGTTCAGCTCTCAGTGGGGTGGCTACTCATGCATTCCTAGCACACAGGACATCCCAGACCTTCCAGGATTAGGTTCACCTCCTGCAGTGCGACCCCACTGTCCCCAGATGTGCCCTGGCATGCACAGTACGTACATGGTCACGCTGCATGGAGGACACTGTAGTGCGTATCTTTCTATCCCCACTGGCATGACTGCACATGAGCATCGTGCTTGTTCTTCAAAATGGCATTCCCCTGTTTATATGGACAAAATCTTATCCTGGGTTATTCAGTACTGGAAAGAGCACAAAACACCCCAAAAAAAGACTTTCCGTGGTCTAAAGGCGTGCTCATCCTTAGTATACTGACTCAGGATATGTCTACACTACAGAGTTTTGTTGGAAAAACGGCCACACTGCAATTGCGTTCTTCGACAAGAACATTGAAAGAACAGAGGGGTTTTTCTGGCATAAGTAATCCTCATTCTATGAGGAAGAAGCCTTTTTGCAAAAGAGCTCTTCCACAAAAAGGCGTGTGTGGATGAGGAAGAGGGAGTTCTTTCGGAAGAAGAGGAAATGGCCTGGTGGCCATTCTGTCCATAGCAATCATAGCTTACATGTGAGAGTGTCCATTCAATCTGAACGCTCTTTTTCAGTGTGGACACTCTTTTTCGGAAGAAGTGTTTTCGGAAGATCTCTTCCGAAAAATTATTCTTCTGAAGGAAGCCTGTAGTCTAGTCTTAGCCTCAGATGGTGGCCTTACAGAATTAATAGTTCATCTGTGGCAGTTCAGGACGCAGGATGCTCTGCTTAGGGGTGTGATAGAGATGTAGCCGTGTTAGTCTGGTGTAGCTGAAACAAAATACAGGACTATGTAGGGGTGGACTGCTTAGGGGTGAGCATTCAAGTTTCTTTTAAAGAACTCAAACTCCATTTTTACAGGAATTTTTTTGAGATCAGGATCAACTTAATTCAAGTTTTGAATGGACAAGTATGATGAGTCAGCAGTTGTGTATATAATCACTGAATTTGTGGAGACAGTTTGCATGACTGATTATACCTTCCAATGCACAGAGGTGCACAAGTTACTTCATGGGTTAAGGGTACAAATGTGAAGATTGAATGTACAAAGGGGAGGTTGTGGTACACACCCATTTTTCCCTATGGTAAGATAGCCTGCACTAATTCAGATTTAGCCCCAAAGAGCTTTCCCATGTCTTTCTTTCTCATTGGTCACTTGATAACGAGTAGGATGTCTTCCTGTCACCCTCTATTTGTGGATTCGTTGATGGCTGACCAGCCTGATTCTGGAGCCGCAGGTCTTATCACAGAAGGGGCAGGTGCTGGTGGCTATTGGATTTCCGCATCAGTGTCAACTTTGGCGGAGAGATGACTTCCAAGGTACGGGAAATGCTCCATGTTTTCCAGCAGTTCTCTGCTGACTTTAATAGATGGTACATGAGATTGTCCCGTTGGCGAGGGTTGATGGAGCACCTTGGTCTTTTTGATGTTCAGTGTGAGGCTGAGATTCTCATATGCTTCAGTAAAGGCGCTTAAGATGGTGAAAGACCAGCAACTATATTGTCATCCACGTACTGGAGCTCCATGATCGAAGTCGTGGAGGTCTTGCTTTTGGCCTTCAATCTCCTGAGGTTGAAAAGCTTCCCATTCATGCATTCTTCACACCATCTGGAAGCTTGCTGTCAATGAGATGGAGGGTCATGGCAATGAAGATGCAGAACAGCACTGGGCAATGATGCAGTCTTGTTTGACTCCCATTTTGACCTCAACGGGGTTGCTTCGGGATCTGTTGTTACTCAGCACTGTGGCAGCCATATTGTCATGAAGCAGCCTCAGGATGCTGACGGATGGTCCACAGGGTGCTACGATTGATTGAATTGAATGCCTTGGTCAGGTCGATGAAACTCACGTATAAAGCTTCATTTTGTTCACAACATTTTTCTTGCAATTGCCGAGCGGTGAAGATCATGTCCACTATTCCTCAGAATGGTCCGACTGTGAGGCATCCCAAAAAATGGTCGGTTTCCCATATCTATTTTCCATAGGTCTGTGTATTATTGTGGAATGATGTAAGACTTGTGCAAAGTAGTAGTTTTCTTATCTTCTGCAGATAGGAGTGTCTGTCCTCCTTTTTAAAATAAGTAGAGCACTACGTGGATATGTATCTGCATCCATATTTGTAAATGCAAAAATGAGCTGTGGATATCTGCATTGACATCCGTGGATGTGGATACCTGTGGATAAAAGCAGATATGCACAGATTTGCAGGGTTCTAGATACAAAATTTGTATCCGCATCCATATTCGCAAAACAGAACTGGATATCTGCATCCCCATCTGCAGATGCAGATACATGAATATAAAGTGGGTATCCACAGATTTGCAGGGCTCTAAAATAGGAACTCATTCAATGGTATTCAAAGCAGAAGGAATGTAAAGGGTCAGGCCTGTATGTTTTTATCTACAGGCACAGAGATTTACACATGCACTCCCACTGCCGTTAAAGTGCCCAGCTGGAAGTGTAAATCAGATTCCACTATATTAGACTCCATATATTCCAGAGTGCTCAAGTGAGACACCAAAAAAGATACACTAATGGTTTTGCTTTGGCTTTTAAAGGCTGAATTTGGTCAAATAAAAAGTTTAGTTACCCTTCCAATGCTTCAATATAGAAGAGGCTTTTTTATCACCTGGAGCAAGAAGCTATTTGGTTTGATGTAGATTCAACTTTTATTTTTAAGTATAACATGAAAATACAGCAGAGGAAACCACCTTAAAATACACCGAGAAATGCAGTGGTGAATAAAGCATTCAGTCTTGTGTGCAGTCTGCATTCAGGGCACACAAAATAGACACACAAGCGCAGCACTGAGGAATGTATGTGTATTTAACTACACTATGTATTTTCATATATCAGCTGCTTTTAAAAAGCTGGGGAAAGACCTGAAGTCATGCAGCCAAGATAACTTGCCAGCAACTGTGTTCATTTCCTACTCAACCTTTTCATTTGGGAGGTGGGTTGGAAAGCAGCCTTACCTGATGACCTGACAAAACCTATGCAAATAAGCCTTCCAAAGATCCTGCTACTTCAGGAAATGGTGGGGAACCATACCCAATGAAATATCTCCTGCTTCTCTGGAGCTGGATGGGCAGTTTCCTCTCCCAGTCCCTCTAAAAATACTGCTCTAGACAGAGGAGGCTACTGTGAAAAGACCTGATTCAGTACTCATTGTCCCAAGTGGTCATTGCATTGGGCCTTTTATCCCTAATTGAGTGGGCCCCAAGGATTGGGGTTGGCCTGCCCGCCCTTAACCCCTGCCGCTGCTTTTTAGTCAGTGTCCAGAAATGCCTGTTAGAGACAAACATCACAACACTGCTCTTGGTCACACTTTTGCAACCTCATTAGTGATGTACAGGTGCAGGTGAGAGCAGAACTTGACCAACAGCTTACCTAAGGCCATGTCTCCTCTTGCCGGAGGATCATAAGAACATAAGAACGGCCATACTGGGTCAGACCAAAGGTCCATCTAGCCCAGTAGCCTGTCTGCCAACAATGGCCAGCACCAAGTGCCCCAGAGAGGGTGGACCAAAGACAATGATCAAGCGATTTGTCTCCTGCCATCCTTCTCCAGCCTCTGACAAACAGAGGCCAGGGACACCATTTCTATCCCCTGGCTAATAGCCATTTAGGGACCTAACCTCCATGAAATTATCTGGCTTCTCTTTAAACTCTGTTATAGTCCTAGCCTTCACAGCCTCCTCTGGCAAGGAGTTCCACAGGTTGACTACACGCTGTGTGAAGAAGAACTTTCTTTTATAAACCTGCTACCCATTAATTTCATTTGGTGTCCTCTAGTTCTTCTATTTAGGGAACTAATAAATAACTTTTCTTTATCTGCCCTCTCCACACCACTTATGATTTTATATACCTCTATCATACCCCTCCCTCAGTCTCCTCTTTTCTAAACTGAAAAGTCCCAGTCGCTTTAACCTCTCCTCATATGGGACCCGTTCCAAACCACTAATCATTTTAGTTGCCCTTTTCTGAACCCTTTCCAAGGCCAAAATATCTTTTTTGAGGTGAGGATACCACATCTGTATACAGTATTCAAGTACCATAGTTTTCTACAGGGGCAGTAAGATATTCTGTGTCTTATTTTCTATCCCTTTTTTTTTATCGACACTCTGGCGATCAATCCTCCGGGGTAGTGGGCCTAGTAAACACCTGCTAAATCAAACACTGAGGGCATTGGCACCGGTACTCCTTGCTGTTGCAAGGAATAAGGGAAGTTAACATGAGCATTTCTCCCATTGGCCTTCCATTGTGAGGCATCCCAAAAAAAACCCCGGTGTAATTCACGTATCTGGAGTTGAGTATCTTGCATCAATTTTCTCTGCCTGTGTAGATCTGGCCTATAAGAGTCTTCTAAGCCACTGAGGCCGTGTCCACCTGCCTCGGCCCGGCACTGGAGCTCCCCTTCTGTGGCCCAGCTCCAGAGCCCCCGGCCTTGGCTTGGCCCCAGAGCCCCCCTTGCTGCAGCCAGAGCAGCCTGGCCCCAGAGCCCCTGCTCACAGCCCAACATCTCACCCTCTGCCCCAGCCCCACACCAGAGCCCTTGCAACCCAACTCTCTGTCCCATCTCTGAGCCCCTCAACCCCAGCCCCACCTACAGCCTGCGCCCCAGCCGGAGCCCTCACGCTCCAGCACCCCAACACTCCGCCCCAGGTCTGAGCCCCTTCCCGCACTCAGAACCCCTGGAACCCACCCCCACCACATGAATGTTGTTATGTGCACCAATAGGACTTGCTTGGTCCTGCCGTGAGTAAAGGAGACTGGACTTGATGATCTCTCAAGGTCCCTTCCAGTTCTATGATTCTATGACTATGAAGGTGATATGTTCCACATCACCACCATATTGGTGCACATAACAAAATTCATTCCACAAAGGGGTGGGAAATATTAGACGGAACGCTGCTCAGAGGTCAGGTTGAAACTATACACTTAGCCCAGACTGACAGTAGGGTGTTATTTTGAAATAACCCCCTCTTAGGTCGAATTTATAAGCCAAGAGTCCACACTTCGAAGCCCGTTATTGCTGTTTATGTTGAAATCCGTACTCCTGTTTTCCTTGGGGAATAAAGCTAATTTCGAAATAGTTATTTCGAAATAGTGTGAATATGGACATTCCAGTGCCACTATTTCGAAATAGCTCATCTCCAGAATAATTTGAAGAAGTTACTCCCCAGTGCTTCCTGGGGCTCAAAGTCCAAGGTAGTGCATCCACATTAACAGAGCCTGCCTCAGACTAATTTTGAGGCTTCCCTGGAGTGGGGACACTGTTTCGATTTTATAGAATCAGGAATTATTAAGTTGAATTTAGTCATTTTGAAATAATTTCCCAGTGTAGACATGCCCTTACTGTGGTAAAATGCACACCCTAGAGTGATTTAGTTATACTGAATCTAACTCACCAACATAGCTACCACGTTGTGCAGAGGTAGACTTACTAAGCCAATGGGAGATCCCTCTCCCATCGGCTTAGCACATCTTCACAAGATGTAAATTTCTGGTGAAGACCCACCCTGGACGGATGTCACAGCTAAATGCAAGGTGGAACAGATTGCTTAGTATGTATAGTTAACACCTATTTCAAGGAGCCTTTCAAGCGAGTGGGGAGAAAGGTGGCTGGGGAGGAGTGGGTTAGTGAGCTGTAGATTGTTGTAATAAGCCATAAGTCCGGTGTTTCTGTTCTATGATTTTTAGTTTCTAGCAAAGGCTCGTATTTTACAGATATTATGCAGATTTCTTACAAGGACTGAGAGGCCAGAGACAGAATGATATCTTTGAGGAAAGTATTCACACACAGCCGAAAGGGAATCCTCTGAACTGTCATTCATGTTAAAATTCGACACTTGCCAACAAGGACTTAACAAGACTTTGAACTTTCTCACCCATTACCAAGACAGTTTCCCCAATTATCACCTGTAATACCATTAACTCACAAACATCCCACTCTCCCTACCTTTAATATCAGCAATTCACAGACACTTACCTTCCTTCCTCCCCCTTCCCACCCCCCCCCCCCCCGCATCCCCCTTCTGTTCTGCAATGTGATTTGTCCTTTTCATATTTGTTCATTTTTTTAAATTGTATCCTTTGGTATATATGGTTGTGACTACTTTCTTCCACTATTTGATCTGAGGAAGTGGGTCTGGCCCACGAAAGCTCATCATCTAATAAACCATCTTGTTAGTCTTTAAAGTGCTACATTGTCCTGCATTTTGCTTCAGCCGATAGGGTGTTTTGGTCTTTTATCATTTTTCTGTGCGAGTTCATTTGAGAGGGTAGTGATTTTGTCTGGTTTCAGCCAGATGGCTGTTATGGGGGCATGTGGCACACTGGGGGTGTGTCTAAACTACATGGCTATGTCGACAGAGCCATGTAAAGTAGCTTACTCGACATAGTCAATGAAGTGGAGATTTAAATAATCCCCGCTTTATTAAAATAAAAATGGCTGCTGCGCTGTGCCAACAATCAGCTGATGCGGCAGTCTAGATGCAGCGCAGTCGACAAGGGAAGCCTTTGTCGACCGCTCCGGTAAACCTGGGAGCCATGTAGTCTAGACACATCCTGGGTGAGGTACACCACATGTGGTAGCTGTGTGTAGGAATCTGGAAAAGCGTGTTAGGTGTGAGTGTGGGTGTAATCATTGTCGCAGTGGACGTACATCTGCAGGTTTTGCATCTGGCAGTGTCTGGTGCTTGTTTGAGTTAGTGTCTCCTGGTCTGTGGGGAACTTATTTCTCATGATGAGCTTGAAGAGGTTGGGCTTGTTTGAAGCTCAGAAGAGGAAGGGACAAGGAAGATTTCTCTCAGGATGTAGTGCCCATCAAGGATGGGTTGCCACTGTTTGGTTTTACCCCCATATGGGATCCAGTGTGAGGTGGTAGGCGACTATTAGCGGTGTGCAAGCAGAGGACACTTTATGCTTGTGCTGAAGCAGGTTCGAGGTATTTGGGTGGTTCATGCGATGATCCGAAATACTTCTCTGGTAGAGAGTCCTTGCTTGCTGAAAACTGTTTTAAGAGATTTACACATGTACTTCCACTGCCATTAAAGTTGCCTGCTGGCCATGAAAATCAGATTCCACTATATTACACTCAGTATATTCCAAAGCGCTCATCTGTGACATCAAAAAAGATACACTGACGGTTTTGCTTTGGCTAAGTTGTATATCCTGGACTTTCTCCTCACAGCTCATTCAGTAGTTTCTAAGTGTCTGGTTGTGGATCACAGATTTCCTGGTGGGTTTTGCATGCTTACTGGGTTGTGAAGGTCTGTATGGTTATGTATGGTTTTTTTTGTATATAGTTATCTGTAAATTCCAATTGCTGAAACTGATTGTGATGTCTAGGCAATTGATGCTAGGGTGGAAGTGTTACAGGGAGAGTTTAATGGATGGGTGATGGCTGTTGAAATTATGATGGAATCTGAGTTTTGCACATGTATATATATATATGTATATAATGGTATGTGTATATACATATAATCAAATACCCACACACATTACATATAAATATACTGTACCCATAGAACAATTCTCTAATAGTTGTTATTTGTTCTATAAACATACACCCAGAATTGCACTCTGCACTATTAGGAAGCATTGAAAGAATTCAGGACTTTTTTCAGGGTACATTAAGTAAGGTTTATGGCTAGTGCATGTATTTGTAGCACGCAGCCTGTCCTCAGATATATGGATATCACTCCCATTGATAGACCTCACATGAATCAAAGGGTAGGGTTTGCATATTTATACAGGATGGACCTTCCTGGTCCAGGACTCTTGGGACCTGACTGGTTCTGAACAAGGGGATTTGCCAGACCAGGGGAGATTCCCTGTCATTAGCCTCCTAGCCCCCTGCCCCTCCCTACTGACAGCTGTTTACAGCCTGCGCCTGGCCCCACTAGCCCCCTGCTGCTGGTCTGGCCTGGCCAGGGTTCCCTGGAGCAGGAGTTCTCTGCTGTGCGGCTGGGGCTGCTCCCCACTGGGCTGCCAGCTGCTTCTGGAGCCAGGTGGGGTGAATGGGGCCAGCGGGGGATTCAAGCTTATCAGATAGTCGACTAGTCACTTATTTCCCTATAGGTGTCCCAGAGAGATGACATCTCAGGTGCCAGCAACCTAGAGTGGGTGCCCTCACCAGATCATAGATAGAGAATACAGCAGTTGCCAAGAACTGTGACAGGTATAACTTCCGTATGTTCAGTTACACTGGTGTAAACGCAGAGGGTATGTCTACACTACCCCGCTAGTGCGAACTAGCGGGGTAATGTATGCATACCGAACGTGCAAATGAAGCCCGGGATTTGAATTTCCCGGGCTTCATTTGCATAAGCCGGCCGGCGCCATTTTTAAATGCCGGCTTGTTCGAACCCCGTGCCGCGCGGCTACACGCGGCACGGGCTAGATAGTTCGAACTAGCAAGCCATTCCGAACTATCTGTACGCCTCGAGTTTACAGATAGTTCGGAATGGCTTGCTAGTTCGAACTATCTAGCCCGTGCCGCGTGTAGCCGCGCGGCACGGGGTTCGAACAAGCCGGCATTTAAAAATGGCGCCGGCCGGCTTATGCAAATGAAGCCCGGGAAATTCAAATCCCGGGCTTCATTTGCACGTTCGGTATGCATACATTACCCCGCTAGTTCGCACTAGCGGGGTAGTGTAGACATACCCAGAGCGACTTCATTTAAAGCACTCACTCCATATTTGCACCACAGTAACTGAAAACAAAATTGAGCCAGAAGAAAGTGCATATTACATCAGTTTAAATGCCTTTAGACTGGCTGGGTCAGATTCTGACCATCATTCGTGTAAATCTGGAGTGCCTCCATTGATCGCAAGACTCACTTGCCCATCCCCTCTGAATCTGGCCTGAAGACACCCAAGCAATTCCCACTTCCCCCTATAACCTCTTATTGTAAAGTCCTTTGTGAGCCATTCAAATTGATTTTGTGTGTATATTTATGTTGTGGTGTTGCACATGTGATTTCATCTGACATTGTAGTGACAGTGTGGTGAGTTCCAAATGTAGCGGTTAATAGAACTGATAGGGGGAAAAATAAAAAAGCCTTTATCTTCGCTGGCTCTGTGTGTCATGGGAAGAATCCAGAGAATATTCAGACACCATCAGCAGTTCGAGGGTTCCATCTGGAAACTGCCTGGGATTCAATATATGTCAAAATAAATCAACCAAGCTGTCTCTGGGCTCTACACAGTCAGGCAGCTCTTTTATCTGTAAGGGTGGATTCTTCTAAAATACCGAGAGCATGTTTCTTGCTTTCTTGCACTCAAGAACCGTGGTGTGAAGGGCCCATGGTGATCTTCTCTCTGCTTATAGCATGGACTGGAAGGAAGGACTGCAAGTTAAATACAAACTTCAGCCAAGTTAATTTTTTTATGCCACTGGTTTACAATCCCATATTTAAGGATCATTTGCCAATTCCATTATAAGCCTCATTTACAGCTCAGCTGTTCTAAATCGAATTGAGCTGAAAGTTGGCATATGCTAGTTGTCAGCTGGGGTGCAGACTGGCCGGCTTTTAAAAATGGTTTGAATGGCTTAGGGGCCTGATCCTGCAGTACCCTACTCACGTAAGTAATCCTTCCTCATGTGAGTAATCCTACTGATTTTCAATTTCTTGTTTGAGTCAGGGATGCAAGATCAGGGCCTTAGATTTATTTCCCCTTCCTCCCCCACCCACTTCACAATCAGTTCTAGATTAACTAAAAATAATTCTCAGGGTGCGTTTTCTTCTTGATGGTCAATAGTTGTGTGTCTAGTGCTATCCACACTTTGTGGTGTGAGTAATCCTCACTTACATGAGTAGTCTCGTTGAATGAAAGGAACTGCTCCAATTGCAGAACTGGGGCTAAAAGAACAGCTCTGCTACACTTTTGGCCTTCTGTGTCTAGGCATCCAAATCGGAGCTTTCCTCAAAGGAGCGGTCAAGACAGAACTGAGATAAAAACTGACCGATTATCGTTAGAAACAACGAGCAGTCCTGTGGCACCTTAGAGACTCACAGAGATATTAGGACATGAGCTTTCACGAATATAGCACTGTCAGTCTGGGAATGGATTAACGTTTGCCCCTTAAGAGAGGGACTTGTCCGTTGGGCCTTCATCCACTATACAGGCAGTCCCCGGGTTACGTACAAGATAGGGACTGTAGGTTTGTTCTTAAGCTGAATTTGTATGTAAGTTGGAACTGGTACATATTGTAGGGGAAACTCTAGCCAAACATTTCTCCAGAGCTCAGTTTTATTCTCCCACACCTCACTTCCCTCAGTCCTTTATTCTCAAGCTGAGGTGTCTGCTGAGAAAAGCCGCTCCGCGTCTCCCTGGCCTGCTGGGGGGGTGGCACTAGCTTCGTGTCTCCCTGGTCTGCTGGGAGGAAGCAGCTAGTGCGGGGTTGCCTCACCCCGTTTGTAAGTAGGGATCCGATGTAAGTTGGATCCATGTAACCCGGGGACTGCCTGTATGTGATTACAAGAAAATATTGCATCTACCAATAGACAGGCCAGGATCTGCAAGTTGGTGGCCCGCAGAGAGCTCATTGTTTGGTCTATTGTGGCAATGGCAGCAGCCAGTGGTGGTGCTGGGTGGTGCTAACGGGCTGGCAAGGGGAAGCTAGCCCCACCCCTTCTCCTGAGGCCCTGCCCCTTCTGGGAGCACAGAGCTACCCTCCCCACCTTGCCCAGGAGTCTGGCAATTCTTTTGGCACCCCGATCTGTGTATATACAAATTATAAAGAATAGTGACACCATCCCCAGGCTGTGGGTGGTTATGGGGATCTGTCAGCATTTCCATTAGAAACCCCACGTGCAAGGGGGTTATAAGCATTGTGCTCCTCACTGACATTTGGCAGATGAGGTGTGATTCTGGGATCCCATTGCTTGGCTGGAAAATGGCCTGGATTGTTGTTCCTATTAAAAGTGGGTGGAAAATAGATGTTAACACATTATTACCAATGACTCTCTATCCTGGATTTGTATAGCATCCGTACTGCATCCTGTGAATTGTCAGCAGGACTACTTGCATGTGGAAGGATACTCATATGACTATAAAAGTTTTTTGTATCAGGTCCAGTGTGGATTTCTCCTCCATGCCTGTGAATAATTCACATGAGTTTCATGAGTTAATTGCATTTTAAATGAAAAAAAAACAAACAAAAAACTAGAGAACCTGTGACAGGGAGATTTAAACTACAGAGGACCCAGAATGAAAGCCCTATTTCCATACATCCCCAGCCATGGAAGCCGTTTTGCATCCATCTCTTGCTGCAAATAGACCTGTTCCAGGTCTAAACTGTGTTTAACATTGCAATGTGCTGCAACAAAACCCTGAGCTAAGATATCCCCAAACTTTGGGGATCTTCAAATCCAGATGCAAAAGTTGTGCCTGACTGCAGTTTTCAGGATGATTCTAAGTGTGTCAAACCTGTTATCTCCTTTACATAATGCCCATGCAAGTCCAGAGGGCTGCTGTTCTGATCTAAAATGCTGACTTTCATACACATAGGCTTTGTCTGCATGGGAAAACTGGCATAGCTATTGCAGAATAAATCATCCTGCTGTAGCTATTCCAGAGTACTGCCGGCATGGATACTTTATTCTGAAATAAAAGTCACTTTATTTCAAAATAGAGTGCCCTCATGGGATGCTTATCTCGATTACATCTGCTATAACTAAGCTAGTCAATTTCCCATATAAACAAGGCCTGAGATGACATTCAAAAAAAAAAAAAAAAGAAACAACTGAACAAAATCCAAAGGGAACCAAGCAGAAAAAATGTTGTTTTGTGGCAACAGAGGGACACGGTGAACTCTGCAAACAGAGTTAGCGTTTTGACCCGCATTAGTGCCCATGTGTCTTTAAAACCTAAAATCAAAAATGTAATGAAGTCACACAAGCAACTGAGTATATAGTGAGAGGTAAGAGTCCTGAGCTAGGCTGCAATATCAATCTTGGATCACTAGTCTCAGCTGTGAATGCCCTGGCTTCTGTGAATTTCAAACAGCACCTCACAGGAGTGAGCTAGTTATCTTCCTTTTGCAGATCGATTAACTGAGGCACAAAGAAGCATCATAAAGATCATAGAACCATAGGCTTGGAAGAGACATCAGGAGGTCATCAAGTCCAACCCCTTGCTCAGAGCAGGACCAACCCCAACTCAATCATCTCAACCAGGGCTTTGTCAAGCCTGGTTTTAAAAAATTCTGAGGATGCAGAGTCGCCATACCCCGGAGAACCTAATTTAAAGCCTTCCTCACTAAGTTAGCAAGCCTGCCTGTGAAGAGGCTCTTTCCTCTTTTCATTAGGTGGTTCCCATCACTTGCTAGCTACTCTTCTTCCTGGAACAACATCTCAAGGTCGAAGAATCCAAAACCCTCTCTCCGACACCACCTGTGCAACCACGCATGTATCTCCATAATTTGATGGCCTCTACCTGGGCCTTTTTGGTGTAGGCAGGACCATCACATGTGACTGTGAATCAACGGCAGAATGGTTGGTAAAACCCAGGTATCCAAATACTTCCTCGGGCAGTGCCTCTGCAGCCCATCTCATCCCTCTTTATGAGCACCACATGGATCAGATACCCTGTAAGCATGAAGATTTTGAGAGCTAGAAGTTCCAGCATTTCATCCTCTCCCCTGTCTTCAGTGGTGCAAATGGCCCAACAGCAAGGCTACAAAGCTAGGCTCTGAGGTTCCCCCCTGCTTGGCGTGTGTTCTGTGTCCCCAATCCACAAAGGCTGAGAGTCTGTCACAGCCTTTAGCTCAAGCTGGAGTGGTTCATGCTTGATGGAGATCTCTAGTATAAGCCTCAGTGTGCTGGCCATGGGAATGGGAGTGACCATCCCACCTACATCCCCCTTGTGAAGCCAAACAGACACCAGCTTGTATAGGACCTGGTTCCACTCTTACGTATAGCGTTACAAATTAGAAGTGACTCCTTGAGGTCACGTGGGTGTGAGATTAGAATCAGACCGTTGCTACTTTTAAAGGGGAGTCGCCCATCACTGGGTGGGAAGGAAGAATTGTCGGGGAAGGCTGAGTAGGAATAATGGGATGAAAAGAAGCAAGTGAAAACAACGGGAAAACTTTCCTGACAGTACGATCAAAAAGATTTCCCTTCCGAGGAAAGTGTGGGGGTCCCTAAAGCTGGACTTGTTCAGATGCTTGAAAGAGGAAAGGTCTGCAGGGGATTACGTATCGGGGGTGACGTGGATGCATCTTTAAATTCCATGATTAAGGAGCTGCATTTCTCCTTCTTGCCTGTCTCTATCTGCCCTTGGTCCCATATTAAGCCTGAGTAAACAGTGCACAGCTTTCTGTTTGCATTGGTTCCTGCCCCCCACACCCAGCACCTCCTCCTTCTTGGTGACTCAGGCTGACGGACTGTGAGCAGCCGCCATGACGCAAACCCATCTGTTTCTGATTTAATGTGTTAACACTCCGATCCTTTTATTTTTGCTCCTGGAGACCTTCGCTGAGCATCTTTCTCTCCTAAGATTTTTTTCCTTTCCTTTTTCTTTGGCCCAGGCGTTATTTTAGAATGGAGTTTTTATGAAGCCTGGTGACACGCTGGCCCGGCAAGCTGTCCACATTCCCTTGGTCCTGTCCATTCTGGAGGGATGTGAGCCAAACCAGTTTTCCATGGTTACACTGGGCACATCCTGTAATGTTTTCTGTCAGGAAGTAAAGCTACCCAGTGCATGCTGCTAAATAGGATATTTGTGTTATTATTATTCCATTTCCTCTTTTTTGGCTCTGAAGAGAGAAAAAGCCAGGGAGAGAGAGAGAGCCCTCCTTTCACACAGTTCTGAAATCAAACTGGACTTTGAAGGCACGGGGCAGCTTGATGTGAGCAAAACCCAGTTTTTACCCCTGTGTGCCTGCTCCACAGAGGGTTTGAGTGTGTTACTGACCTTTCCTAAAGAGCCTGGAAGTTTAGTCAAGCTAAACGACTGATGCTATCTGCAAAGGCTCCTGATTCTGTCTGGTAGTGACACAAACATGCCTTTCCCCACCATATGCAGCTGGTCACTAGGGGCACATCTACACAGCAGGGCCAAAGTCGAATTAAGCTACACAACTTCAGCTACGTCAATTGCGTAACTGAAGTCTAAATAGTTTAACTCGGCTTTTGGCACTGTCTGCACAGCAGGAGCTTGAAGGAAGAACACTCATCCTTCGACTTTCCTTACCCCTTGTGAAATGAGGATTACAGGAGTTGGAGTAAGAAGTCCTCCAGCTCGACATTATTTCGAAATAATGGCTTGCTGTGGAGACATGCATTTTGTTCTTTCGAAATAATGCTGCTGTGTACACGTACCCGAGGACAGCTAGCACATCCCCTACTGCTCACCCTGTGCGCAGAGCTTCTCTAGAGTTCTGCTGAGAGACATGCAGCCTGGCCCTTTTGCCCACTGGCCCCATTTCTGCTGTATTAGCAGCTTTGTGAACCTGCCCTCAGATCTTCCCGACTTTGATCTCGCTTGTGTCCTTTCAAATCCGCAATCATTTAATTGGAGACACCGGTCTCTCTCCAGCATGGATGAAATAAGGGTAAGGGGTGACCAGTCTACTGAGGGGCAGGTACAGTGGTCAGGTAAGCAGGGGGTCAGGTATTGTGAAAACGTACCACCCGTTGTTTCAAGGCCTACCTTGTGGTTTTGTGCATTTTCAGATACTTGAGGAACAAACCTGGACCATGAATTGGGACAGTTCATTTTTTCTAAAAATGTAACTCCCTGGTCAAGTAGCTGAGGATTTTCTCTCTTCCCCCACCCCACCCTCCACAGACTATTACACGGGAGGAGACATGCATCACATAGCATGTGAGTTAGGGATGTAAGCGACTAGTCAACTATCTGATAAGCAAGTGCTTATCACATATTCAACTAGTGACTTGACTAGTCGCTTTGCCCCCTCCCCCTGGCTGCCTTTATCAAAGAGAGGTAGCAAGTTGGGGGGAGCAGGATCTGGTGCTGTGGGGAGCCGGCTTAAAAGCTGGCTCCCCCCAGCACTGTCTCCGTGGGGAGAAGTGGCAGGGGCATAGCGGGGAACTGGCAGCGCTTCCACCTTCGAAATGTGGCAAGAGCAGGGCTCTTGTTACACTTCAAAAGCAGAACCTTTGCGGGGAGCCTGGAGTGAGCTGGGGAGCACGGGTCCCCCACTGGCCGTCCTCCCCGCAGCGCTTCTGCCTTTGAAACGTAGCAAGAGCCGCCAGGGCTCTTGCCACATTTCAAAGGCAGAGGTGCCCTTATCGACTAATAGCCCTAATCGACTAATCGATTACATTGACTATTCGATTAGTTGTTTAATCTAAATTTAACATCCTTAGTGTGAGTTTTCATGAATGTGGATGCTCTGAATAAATGGAAGCTCAGTTACACAGTGCATGACGTACACCCTCTCCCAGAGGATTTTGTATGTCATCAACTGCTGTGCTTTCATTATGCAAGCATGGGCTTTCTATCCGTACAGATTTTGTGGTGCTGTTTGACTCATTTAAGGTTTAAACTACTTTTGGGTATGTCTACACTACAAAATTAGTTCGAACTAACGGACGTTAGTTCGAACTAACTTTCATAGGCGCTACACTAGCACTCCGCTAGTTCGAACTTAATTTGAACTAGCGGAGCGCTTAGTTCGAACTAGGAAAACCTCATTTTACCAGGATTAAGCCTAGTTTGAACTAGCTAGTTCGAATTAAGGGGTGTGTAGCCCCTTAATTTGAACTAGTGGGAGGCTAGCCCTCCCCAGGTTTCCCTGGTGGCCACTCTGGCCAACACCAGGGAAACTCTATGCCCCCCTCCCGGCCCCGGACCCCTTAAAGGGGCATGGGCTGGCTACGGTGCCCGTGCCAGGTGCAAGCCTGCCAGCACCCAGCCAGCAGACCCTGCACCTGGCACGGATCGAGCCACCCACCTGATGTCCCCCAGCCCTCTCCCTCTTCCTGGGACCAAGCTGGCGGCTCCCAGGAGCTTGCCTGGGACCGCAAGAGGCGGGCACCTCATCCACGACCTCCGCACTAGGCACAGGAAAGTGGCCGGCTAGGGCAGGAGAGCTGCCAGCCTGGCCACCCAGGAGCAGGTGTGCATGAAAATCAAGGTGGTCCACTGAGACCCCCGACCCTGAGCCCTGAGCTTACAATGGCCGTCCTGGGTCAGACCAAAGGTCCATCTAGCCCAGTAGCCTGTCTGCCGACAGCGGCCAACCCTAGGGACCCTGGAGGGGATGGACCGAAGACAGTGACCAAGCCATTTGTCTCGTGCCATCCCTCTCCAGCCTTCCACAAACCTTGGGCAGGGACACCACTCCTACCCCCTGGCTAATAGCACTCCATGGACCCAACCTCCATGACTTGATCTCACTTCCCTTTAAACTCTGTTCTAGTTGTAGCCTTCACAGCCTCCTGCAGCAAGGAGTTCCACAGGTTGACTCTTTGCTTTGTGAGGAACAACTTTCTGTTACTAGTTTGAAGCCTGCTACCCATTCCTTTCCTTTGGTGTCCTCTAGTCCTTCTTTATGGGAACTAAGGAAGAACTTTTCTGTATGCACCCTCTCCACCCAACTCCTGCTTTTAGAGACCTCTATCCTGTCCCCCCTCCGTCTCCTCTTTTCTAAGCTGAAAAGTCCCAGTCTCTTTAGCCTCTCTTCATATGGGACCTGTTCCCAACCCCTGAGCATTGTAGTTGCCCTCCCTTCTCCCACCCTCTCTCTTCCCCTCTCCCACCTCCTTTTCCCAGTCTCCCCCAGTTTTGTTCAATAAAGACAGATTCCATTTTTGAACACAATTGTCCTTTATTTTGTACATCAAGAAGAGGGGCTAGGGAAGGGTAAGTGGAAGGAGGTGAGGGAGGAATGGGGTATGCGCCCCCGATGGGGAGGATTGGGCTGGCTCTGCTGGCTTCTGGGGGTGGAAGCTCTCCTGCAGCCCCCCAATTTCCCCCTCTCCCCAGATGGCAGCCTGCGGCAAGTGCAGCTGGTCTGATGGCCGAGTGCTGTGATGTGCCCAGTGTGGGTACTCCGGGCAATCCAAGCCAGGACTGCTTTGCAAGCGGGACACCCCTGAGAACTGTCTGTCTGGGGTGGGGGTCGGGACCCTTTAAGCACAGCCCTCGGCTAGCCTGAGACAGCATCTCCACGCTCTAAGTCCTCCTCTGATGCCCTGCCGGCACTGCTTCCGGCCATCCTTAAGCCTGGTTCAGGGTCCACTTAATGTGGACATGCTAGTTCGAATTAGCAAAACGCTAGTCTGGATCCGTTAGTTCGAATTAGCTTAACTAATTCGAACTAAGTTAGTTCGAATTAACGTTGTAGTGTAGACGTACCCTTTGACTCTATGCTTTCTTTCAAATATAATGCCACTCCCCTATCAGCACAACCAATTCTGCCTTTCTCGCATATTTTATGCCTTGGTATCGCCATGTCCCGTTGATTATCATCCTTTCCCAAGTTGTGCTGCCTTTCATATCAATATCTTCATTTAATTGAAGTTCCCTCATCTTAGCATTCAGACTTTTAGCACTGGCATGTAACCCCTTATACTATTTGCCAGTATTTAGTTGTGTGCCTTTGTGTCATTTTTGCTAATATTTTTGAATGGGATCTTTTACATTTAACCCTTCCTCTTCAGTTACTGCCTTCATCAACATCTGTCTTCTCATTACTAGGATATAGAGTATCCCCTTTAATAAATCCTCCACTGAGAGATTTCTTTGTCCTGACTGGGTGCTCTTCTACACCTGGGCCACTTCCCCCAGCCTTTGGTTAAAAACTCTTCTATGACTTTTTTAATTTTACATGCCAGAAATCTGGTTCCATTGCAATTTGGGTGGAGCCCATCTTTCCTGTAGAAGCTCCTTCTTTCTCCAAAAGACTCCCCAGTTCCTACTCAACTTAAATCCCTCCTCCCTTCACCATTGTGTCATTAAAATGTTGAGACTCTGCAGTTCTGCCTCGGGGAGTTGACTTTGGCTATTGGCAGAAAAAGCCCTTTGGATGGATGTGACTATGACCAGCAAATGCTGAATCCAGTCATCACTGACCCTGACTCCTCCAATTGGGATTTATTAATTTTATGCCTTTTCTTGTGAGTAGATGCAGCCTCTGAAGCGCTATGTGGAATCTGACTGTAATATCCCTGTATCTCCATTAATTGTTCCTCTTTTCCTGTGTATGCTTGGTACCATTTATCTGCCTGACCGCCCTTTGCCAAAACATTGTTTAGCACTTTCAGTGTCCCTTGCAAAGCAGATCTCGGATGCCATCCAGCTGTGTAATGCAAGTGACCCACAGGCAGTGATTTCAGAGATGTATATAAACTCAGAAACTAGCAAGAGAGCGGGGTAATGGAAGCAAACCTGTAGGATGGAGCCAACTCGAAAAAATAAACCTTCAATTATGGAAGGCATTGAAGTGTACAGGATTGCGGCTGGATTATCTCAGCCTTGCATTCTTCCAGTGGAACTTCTGAGTAAGAGGGAGAGCCAAGGAACTAGGTCCTGGAGTCTGGCAAAGCTACGCTCAGCACAGGGCAGGCGGCCTTGTGGCACCTTTATGCTACTCATGGGGTCGTAACTTAGGGCAACCTTAGTTTGCCCAATAACAACATAAGTAGAGCAGCTTTAATTGTTCCAGCTTGTAACAGCCCCCAGCGTACTGCTGCAGACATACTGTCTAGTATTAAGCCAGCTTGTTACCACCTACGGATTTCCCCATGTAAGGCAATATTCCCTCTAATTGTTTTCCATCCATGTGTAGCATAAGTAATCTTATGTGCACCAAGGAATGTGCAGATGTGCACCACCAGTAGAAACACATGCTACCAGCTGTGGGTACTGTGGACATCCTGCTAATCAGCTGGGCGGCATTTGAATCTCTCCTGGGTGGCCGCCAAAGTGCTCAGCTAACAGGGAACATTGATGGAAGGTGAATCCCCAGTTAGCTGTTTAAAATATGCCTCTGGACTGATGAAAAGGAGATGGGGACAGAGCAGGTGATCTGACCCGAAATAGTCATAACATCCACTCCAACTTTATTATATATTGATTCCCTTTGGTTGTAATGATTGTTCATGAAAAATTTAGGTAAAGGCAAAGGTACGCCGTCATGGGTGCCTGCAAGATTTTCAGACAATAGTCTGAAAGTGAGAGGCACACTAGACGAATGCTAATTGGAATTGAACATATAAATCTCCATGCACGGACGAAGGAACAGACATCAATAAAAATAAATAGAAACGTAAGTCACTTTTGCAAAATGCATGACCTTTACTCAAATAAACTCAACTCGGGGCCAGGTCCTGTTGGTTGCTAAGCGCCTCCTAAATCTGGCTGCAGCCAATGGCGACTGGGGCCCTCGGAACTCTTCAAGGCCAGACCAGCCTCTTGCAAAATCAGGCCCTTTTTGGGTGAGTTGAGCAGATCTGGGCTCATAATTTGCTGTTCTCCTGATTTTATCTTCAGATAACCTATGGCCTTAATGGTTGCAAAGAAACACATTGATGGCATATACTGTGTGCGCTTCTATATCACACCAGCTCATTTGCAGGTGAGAGTCATTTGTATGTAATGTTGTTTCATCATCACTTTAACTAGCCTTTAAGGATTCCAAAAGATGAATTTATGAAGGACATAGCAGATATATTTGTCTCCGTGCCTTAGTGGATGAATGAGTGGCATTTGTAATCACTATTTGTCTTCTTTAACAAATAGTTCTCCTAATACTTCCAAGGTGCTGTTATAATAGAAAATCTAGATCTTCTTCAATATTGACATGCCTTTTGCCTTCTCTACATGTATAATTTTTCTATGAAGTTAGAAAACTGTATTGAATCATAGGCATTAAAACTGAAAAGCAATTAACAATGTCATCCTTTGGATGAGAGATACAGTCAAAGCTCTGACCAACTGCGTTCATTGGAGGTCACCCGTGCTTTTCAAACTCACATGCTCACCCCTCTGTCCTATTCTAATTCCAGTTTGGGTAATTACATTCTGCATATCTACATTTCTCCGTGGAATTATAGATAAGCAGGCTACCTTTCTTCATTTCCTGTCCTAAACTGCAATGCATTGCTGTTGTGCATGGTAAAAAAGCTGCATACTCTGCTGCAGAGGTGGCTGCATTTCAGTGGCAGGATGAAAACATAAGGCAGTCTTATAAATAGCATATACTTATGTTGGGTTATATGATCAGAGTTGCTTACAGTAGATAGCAAATATTGCTTCTCAGTGTTTACTTCTTAACATGTCCTGACTTTTAAATGCCTGATTCTATAACCTTAATAACGATGTTCTTTTAACATAGCTTTTGTATGTATATATGCTTTTGGGTGGAGTGTGTGCATGTGTGTAATAGTAAAGTGAGGTTCTACTCTGTAAAGTGACCATGTTAAAACAGTACCGTGGGCATCCATGTTGTTTGTATGTCAGTTATTTCCATATCAAATATGTGTTTTTGAATGCACTGCCTGGCAACTCTAGCTAGTCTATGACGGTCCATGTAGGTTCATCCCTGGGTGCATCATCACCTATGGTAAAAGTCAAGCAGGCTAAATGATGCCTTCAGTGATAACAGTACAAGCTTTGTACTTTCACTGTATTTGCAGAGCTGTCACTGGACCATAGCAAGCCATTCTGTTGATGGTGCACAGAAACAGTGTGCACAATGATGATGATGTGCAAGAACCAATTCACCATTGCAATAACTTGCCTAGGAACATGGTGGATTCTCCATTGCTTGCAATCATTGAGTGAACAGGAAAGCATAAAAAAGATATACAGTAGCTTAAACTGAATTGATGGGCTTGATGCAGGAGTTACTGAGTAAACTTTTGTGATCTGTATTATGTAGGAGGACAGCTGAGATGTCCATAATGGCCCCTTCTGCCCATAAAATTGACCAATCTGTGACAGAAAGAATCAAATCCAGCTTGCTTGCTGTCTCTCTCTCAGTCATGTTGGCTCTGTGGGGCTAACAGGATTAAAATATAATACACGTTATTTTAGTCTTAATGTCTCTAAGTTGGATTCTGAAGAGAGGCATGAAGAAGCAAGGGTTGAGGGAGACAGTGCCAGATTTCCATAGTAACTTTTTAGAGTTGACTTTAAAACCCTGTACTCTAGCTATGCTGGGCGTTCCTATCTGGTGAATACCTAGCCTTCCTGTAAAGTGAATTTAAAGCTTAGGAGAAAGGCCAGGCAGAAGGCATTTGAAAGTGAAGGAGAGGTCTGACATAGACAGACACAGTATAATCTCATCCACACAGCTCTACCAATATGCTTAACCCTAACATCTCCCTGAGCCGCTCAAAGCAATGGTGCTAATTAACGATGGAAGTTTTTGTGAGGTGACCACGCCTATTAATTATTATGATTATTGCATCAGTGTCCATCGGTCCCAGTCACATAGGAAAACAGCATTCCACCCCAAAGAGTTACCAGATATGGCTACACACTTGACTCTGTGTGGTTGGACCCACATACAGTGGGGCTGTGTATGGGTACAGAGGGCAGCTGTGAGATATTGGTCACAGGACTGAGACTTCAGCAACTACCCTTTGGCGGCCAGACGCATTCTATACCTGCAATGGGGAAAGTTCTCAATCTGTTTCTCACCTTCTACAGATATAGAATGTGTCCGGTAGTCAAAGACTAGGTGCTGAAGTCTGAAGGTTAAGAAAAAGAAAATGGAGACAACCACCTCATCAGCTGACCCGATGTTTTCTCTTCCTTTCCTTCAAAGGCATCATTTCATATATCTTCATTTCCTCTTCTCCACCCACCCCGTCGGTAAAGGCTCTGAGCCAAACACTAAAATTCATTTTGTTTGACCTAAATAATCGGGTGGATGAGCCATGAGTTTATTACATCCTACGTAGGGGGAAAAAAAGATGAACTGGTCTTTGAGGGGGAGGCTGGACTATATTATTACAGTTTCTTTAGTCTGCTCTCTTCCTACCCAGCAATAAAACTTTGTGGTAGCATATCTAGCAATGTGCTGATTTAAATGCAGCCTCCCTCAGCCCCTCCCCCCCATCTCTGTATTTTTGATCAATCCCTTTAAAAATCTGATTCTTATGCTGTGAGGGAGACGATGTTTTATCCCATTTCTTTTCTTTGTCAGCGGGTAAGCGAAAAACATGCAGGTAGCGCTTTCTGCACCACCTTCTTGCCTTAAGGGAAAACCAGTAGGAATTAGGGTGGGTGGTTTTAATAATAGGTTATCCTAGAGACAAGATGTTCAGAAGAGAGGTGTGCTCAAGGAAATATTTGCCGTTTGGGGGGATTTTTTGAATAACTTCTGAATATCTTTCATGGTGTGTGTTTTAAAATTCCAAGATACTTTTCTGTAAGGCAAGAGATGCATTTTGGGAGGGTGTAGAAAGCAAAGAGCAGAGGGAGCTTTGTCATTTTAGCTTTTGAAGGGCAGAGGGCCAGCTTTACCTCTGGTGTCGATCAGTGTTGCTCCATGCCGTGACACCTGTTTATACCCAGTGACAATCTGGCCCACATTTATGAAAACTGTCATCCAAAGATCGTTCATATCACTTCAGTGGCAACTGTTTTCATAGTGTTATAATAATTATCCAAAGCAATGCACCTTTGTACTTGTGTTTAGCCTTATTTGTTCAGAGGGGCAAACTGAGGCAGGAGAGGTGAACTGACTTGCCTAAGGGCACCCAGCAAATCACTGGCAGAACAAGGAATAGATCTCCAGAATTCTATTTCCCGCCATCCTGGACAACAGCATAGCTAATCTAAAAGTGATGACCAGGAATTATTAAGCTGCAGTCAACATATCTCTTAGGCCAGATCTGCAGTATACCTGGAAGGTTGGGTTAAGGTACAGAATTCCAGCTACGTAAAGTATGTAGCTAGAATCAGTTTACCTTAAGCCACCTTGGTGCTGTCTTCATAGAGGGAGGTGCTTCCCTTCACGAGGAGTACAAGCACTGACCAGAGTTGCCCTCAGCATTCCATTTAGCAGGTCTTAACTAGGCCCACTAAATCAAACACTGGAAGATCAATCCCCAGCATGGCAAGTGGAGACATAGCCTTAGAAAGTGACTGTTGCAGTTTGACAGATTAGCCTACTCTTGCATTCATGTCTTAATTGCCTCATTACCACAATGAACAAATACAAAATCATACCTTTGTAGGCTGATAGGTGTAACAGGGAGTGAAGCAAAGGGACAGGCCAAGTAGAGAAACAACCTAGTCTGCTCAGAGAACAACAGAAGGAGAAGCATTCAGAAAGTCCATCCACTTCTGCATCTAGCAGTCAGTTTCAACGCTGGAGGAAAGGCTTTGGAATGAGAGGCAGAGCTAGGGCGACTGAACTGCTGCTATTATTATTTATGAGGCACAACCAGTGTCCACAACATTGCACAGTGAAGGAAGATGAACTTAGAGCAGCTTCCTACCCCTAGGAGCTAGGAAGACAGCAGCAGCAGCATGCAAGCTAAAGCCAGGGTGAGGAAGGTACATTCTAAGCCTAGTGCTTTGCCAGATTGGTGGGATTCAGGTTTGTTTGTTTGTTTGTTTGTTTTGGTTTTTAAAACCATGTGTCTATATCTGGGGTTTTAGACCTGCAACTTGCTGAGGCCGTATTTCTAATTCTTACTCACTGAGAATGATTGATGGTGTATAGGACAGTGGCATGACTCAGCAGCAGAAACCCTAGTCAGCAATGTTTTCTCCTCAGGAGAGGTTATTTAATGAGGAAAGCAAAGGAAGTGAATATGAGCAAACAAAAAAGAAACTCCCCCTCTGAAGTTGGGGATTCATTCCAGATCTCTGACTTCTGGGTCTGGCCCATAATCTTTCCTCTGGAATTCTCACCACTGTCTCTCCCAAGCAGCCAAGGGATAACCCTTCCCTTTAGCACTGGCATATGGAGCGGCTGCAAGGTAGCTGAGTTTATCCCTGTGGTGAACAATGTGCAGCGCAAGGGCCTTATGCAGCTCATTGGGATTCTATGTGGGGCCCATGAGACATTTTGTTTACCGTGGCCCACACAAAGGTTGCCAATTTTGCTCGTTTCTGTCCACGTAGGTTTGGGTTTTTTTCCTACCGGCATTACTAAAGTGATAGGCACTTAAAGCAAGGGCGTGTGAAGTGAGGTGCGTGCTGATTGCTCATAACTCTGACGGTGAGAGCCCTGTGCTCCCTCTGCATCCAATGAAAGCACTGCTCTGGTTCAGCTGGAGATTCTAAGTACACAAGCACAGTTAGCAAAGCTACCATATCCTGGGAGACCATCTTGGTTACAACAATCTTGCGGCCCACTGAGATGGAGGGCCACTCACGTAGCCCACTCACTAGCCTAGGTTGCCTCTCCCTGGTTTATCTCTTTGTTCTGTCAGGACCATACAGAGTCAGGCTGCATCTAGACTGGCATGATTTTGCGCAAATACTTTTAACAGAAGGGTTTTTCCGTTAAAAGTATTTGCGCAAGAGAATGTCTATACTGGCATGTGCCTTTGCGTAAAAGATTTGCTTTTGCGCAAAAGCATCCGTGCCAGTGTAGACGCTCTGTTGCGCAAGAAAGCTCCGATGGCCATTTTAGCCATCGGGCTTTCTTGCGCAAGAAATTGATGTACCTCTCTACACTGGCCTCTTGCGCAAAAACACTCGCGCAAGAGGACTTATCCCCGAGCGGGAGCGTCAGAATATTTGCGCAAGAAGCACTGATTTTGTATATTACAACATCAGTGTTCTTGCGCAAATACTCGTGGCCAGTGTAGACAGGCGGCAAGATTTTGCGCAAAAGCAACTGCTTTTGCGCAAAATCTTGCCAATGTAGACACAGCCCCAGTGTGACAAGGATTGGGTGGAATTTAGGTCCAAAATGACCGGTCATTTGCTTCCACTGAAAAATGATTTGTTCTTATATTTGGAGAAAGTTTTGATGCTTTTGACTTAGCAATACATGGTGGAGAAGGTCAGAGGTGGGAAGAAATCACAGAAAACTTTCATTTTTGCCAGGAAATGTCATTTTGACACTTCTCACAGATACTGTCAGACTCTTTAATATGCTGAACAGCATTCAGAATGAGTGTGTGTTGTGGCCAGTGGCTAACATCTCACTCTGCTGGTGGTTTTGCTTTGCTGCACAGAATGTATTCCGTAGAATGTGGTCTCCTGGAGGAATAGTCACTGGCGGAAGAACGTCTCATGACAAACTGGTTTCCATCTAATTGCCATTTTCTCAATAAAAAATGCTCCCCGAATGAAACAGCTGTCAGCACTCACAGGATCTGAGGGGTAAAATTATAGCAAACAAGAAGACAGGAAATATAAATTTGGAAAAGGGAATTCTTGGACAATTTGCTTGCAAAAAAAAATGTTCTGAATTATAATAATATTACATGCAAACATGCTATTAAGTTTGAAAATTGCAAACTTCCGGCAAAGGATCATGCCGTTAGAATTTTAACCATTGTGTACTTAAAGAGGCAGCATTGAGATTCAGTTTTGATCCTGCCTTGCCTAGACAGGATGGATGGTAGAGAAGCAGAATTTGGGCAGGTATGAAGATAGAGAAAAAAGAAAAATTCCCCAGTCTCAGGTATTTTGAGGATGAACTCAACGGGATGCTGTGTGATGTTTTTATACCTTGCCTATTCTTTGGGTTGGAGCAGACGGGCAAAATGGAAAGAAGCAGGACTCACCACCCATGGTACGCTGATGAGAAGTCTTATATACTGCCTGTCAGCTTTGACAGTGCTCCTGAGCCAAGGAAAGCCATTGCTGCAGCTTTTAGCTGCTAACCGGTGCTGTGCATTGTATTTGAATTGCTCCTGGTAGCCTTTTATCTCTGCCTCATTTCTGGCTTTCTAGGATGTATACCCTGGAGATGGTGAAGATGAGGAAGAAGATAACAAAGGAGAATGCTGAGGTGGTGCTGTTTCGCCTTGTGCTGCTCACAGGGAGTTAGTTACACATAGCTGCTTCTAGTCATCCCACAGATTAGCCCAAACCAACTCAGCACTGAACTTTGAGGAACAACCCTCAGCCCTGCTTGTCAAAACCCCAAGCTTTGCGAAAATTCAGAGCCAGGTTTGAAATCTGACAGAGCAGAACAAGCCAACAGCTATAGATTCATAGATTCATAGACTTTAAGGTCAGAAGGGACCATTATGATCATCTAGTCTGACCCCCTGCACAGTGCAGGCCACAGAATCTCACCACCCCTCTTAGAATAATCCTCTCACCTATATCAAAGATATTGAAGCATTCAAATACTTTGAAGGACCCAACCTGGGACTTTTGCACATCAGGGTACTCTGAACCTCTAGGTAATACCTAGAATAGAACTCATATCCTCCTTTTTCTAATACAGCCCCTTGTCACTTGACCTCAATGGGACCTCAGTCATAAGAACGGCCAAACTGGGTCAGACCAAAGGTCCATCTAGACCAGTATCCTGTCTGCCGGCAGTAGCCAGCACCAGATGCCCCAGAGGGAGGGATCACAACAGGTAATCCCCATGTGATCCTCCCCTGTCACCCACCTCCAAAGAAATAGAGGCTAGGGATACCATTCCTACCTCTCCTATCTAATAGCCATTGATGGACCTAACCTGCATGAATCTATATAGCTCTGTTTTGAATCCTGTTAAAGTTCTAGCCTTCACCACAACCTCTGGCAAGGAGTTCCACAGGTTGACTGTGCTGAGTGAGGAAAAACTTCCTTTTGTTTGTTTTAAACCTGCTGCCTATTAATTTGATTTGGTGACCCTTAGTTCTTATATTGTGGGAATAAATAACGTTTCCTTATTCACTTTTTCCATACCAGTCATTATTTTATAGACCTCTATCATATCCCCTCCTTAGTCTCCTCTTTTCTAAACTGAAAAAAGTCTTTTTAATCTCTCTGCATATGGGACCTGTTCCAAACCCCTAATCATTTTGTTGCCTTTTTCTGAACCTTTTCCGATGCCAATATATCTTTTTTTGAGATGAGGCGACCACATCTGTACACAGTATTCAATATGTGGGCGTACCATGGTTTTATATAGAGGCAATAAGATATTTTCTGTCTTATTATCTATCCCTTTTTTAATGACTCCTAACATTTTATTTGCTTTTTTCACTGCCGCTGCACACTGAGTGGATGTTTTCAGAGAACTATCCACAATGACTCCAAGATCTCTCTCTTGAGTAGTTGTAGCCAAATTAGACCCATCATATTGTATATATAGTTGAGATTATGTTTTCCAATGTGCATTACTTTACATTTATCAACATTAAATTTAATTTGCCATTTTGTTGCCCAATCACTTAGTTTGGTAAGATCTTTTTGAAGCTCTTCACAGTCTGCTTTGGTCTTAACTATCTTGAGCAGTTTGGTACCATCTGCAAATTTTGACACCTTACTGTTTACCCCTTTCTCTAGATCATTTATAAATAAGTTGAATAGGATGGGTCCCAGGACAGACCATTGTGGGACTGCACTAGTTACTAGTTACTCTGTCCACTCAGAAAATTTACCATTTATTCCTACTCTTTGTTTCCTGTCTTTTAACTAGCTATCAATCCACGAAATGACCTTCCCTCTTATCCCATGACAACTTACTTTACTTTAAGAGCCTTTGGTGAAGGACCTTGTCAAAGGGCTTTCTGGAAATCTAAGTATACTATTTCTGGAAATCTAAGTATACTATATCCATTGGATTCCCCCTTGTCCACATATTTGTTGATTCCCTCATAGAACTCTAGGGATATGTCTACACTAGCCCCCTAGTTCGGTCAAAGGAGGCTAATGAGGGCGACCGAAATTGCAAATGAAGCATGGGATTTAAATATCCCACGCTTCATTAGCATGTTCCCAGCCGGTCGCCATTTTAGAAATTGACTAGCCCTAAATCCATTTAACTGTTAAACCTCATTGTAGGAGGAATAACAGCTAATTAGATTTAGGGCTTTAATTCGGAATCCCATTTCACTGCCACGTGTAGACGCGGGCAGTTACTTTGGGCTAGTCAATTTCTAAAATGGCGACCGGCCAGGAACATGCTAATGAAGCGTGGGATATTTAAATCCCGTGCTTCATTTGCAATTTCGGTTGCCCTCATTAGCCTCCCTAGATCAAACTAGGGGGCTAGTGTAGACATATCCTGGCCTAGCAGATTAATAAGTCATGATTTCCCTTTACATAAACCATGTTGACTTTCTCCCAACAAATTATATTCATCTATCTGTCGTTACTTTAGTTTCAACTAATTTGCCCGGTACTGACATTAGACTTACCGATCTGTAGTGGCCAGGATCACCTCTAGAGCCCTTTTTAAATATTGGCGTCACATTAGTATCTTCCAATCACTAGGTATAGAAGCTGATTTAAAGGGTAGGTTACAAATCACAGTTAATAGTTCTGCAATTTTCCATTTGAGTTCTTTCAGAATGCCATCCAGTCCCAGTGACTTGGTACTGTTAAGTTTATCAATTTGTTCTAAAACCTCTTCTAAAGACACCTCAATCTGGGACAATTCCTCAGCTTTGTCACCTAAAAGGAATGGCTCAGATTTGGGAATCTCCCAATATCCTCAGCCATGAAGACTGAAGCAAAGAATTTATTTAGCTTCTCCACTACGACTTTATCATCTTTGAGGGCTCCTTTAGCATCTCAATCGTCCAAAGGCCCCACTGGTTATTTAGCCGGCTTCCTGCTTCTGATGTACTTAAAAAATATTTTACTATTACTTTTTGAGTTTTTGGCTAGCTGTTCTTCAAACTCCTTTTTGGATTTTCTTATTATATTTTTACACTTAATTTGACAAAGTTTATGGTCCTTTCTATTTTCCTCACTAGGATTTGACTTTCACTTTTTAAAGTTATCTTTTTATCTATCATTGCTTCTTTTACCTGGTTGTTAAGCCACAGTGACACTTTTTTGGTTCTCTTATTGACTTTTTTAATTTGTGGTATACATTTAAGTTGGGCCTCTATTATGGTGTCTTTGAAAAGTTTCCAAACATCTTGCAGAGATTTTACTTTTGTCACTGTACCTTTTAATTTCTGTTTAACTAAGTTCCTCATTTTTGTGTAGTTCCCCTTTCTGAAATTAAATGCCACAGTGTTGTACTGCTGAGGTGTTTTTCCCATCACAGGGATGTTAAATTGTATTACATTATGGTCACTATTTCCAAGTGGTCCAGTTATATTTATCTCTTGAACCAGATCCTGCACTTCACTTAGGAGTAAATCAGGACTAGCCTCTCCCTTTGTGGGTTCCAGAACCAGCTGCTCCAAGAAGCAGTCATTTAACATATCAAGCAATTTTATCTCTGCATCCTGTCCTGAGGTGACGTGTACCCAGTCATTATGGGGATAGTTGAAATCCCCCACTATTATTGAATTTTTAAATTTGATAGCCTCTCTAATCTCCCTTAGCATTTCATAGTCACTATGGGTATATCTACACTAGACCCATAGTTCGAACTAGGGAAGCTAATGTAGGCATTCGAAGTTGCAAATAAAGCCCGGGATATTTAAATCCCAGGCTTCATTTGCAACTTTGAATGCCTACATTAGCCTCCCTAGTTCGAACTAGGGGGTTAGTGTAGACATACCCTATGACTGTCCTTATCAGGTGGTCAATAGTATATCCCTACAGCTATATTCTTATTACTGGAGTATGGAATTACTATCTATAGTGATTCTATGGAACATTTTGGCTCATTTAAGATTTTTACTTCAGAAAAAATCATGGGATTGGCTGCGCTTTCACAAATATAGTTTCTAGGGTGTGGCTGGGGTAGGTTTAAAATCATCGGCTTGGCTGGAGTCCTGCCGGCTGAAAGGAGAGACAATCATTAAATTTTACAGCCAGCACTGCTTGTGTTTGTGTGGCAGGGTGTGTGGGTGCAGGGTGGGAGGAGTTTGACTTCTACTGCTGTAAAGGTGGTACAACAGTCCCTTTGTTGTTTTGTTTGCTGTACAGGGATATGAGACATGGCTGATCAATGCCGATTTGATTCATTAGAGGGCAGCAGACTCAAACACACTAGCCAGTTCATTCTTCAGCCTCCTTGAAACAAAAGTGATAGTATAAATTTTCTTAACATAAGTAAGGTAACGGACCAGTTCCAAGTGCCCTTTTACAACACTCAGCAATTTAGTCATCTGTGATTTACCAGGCACCATTAACAATGAATGTACAGTCTTGCAGAACACAAGCGGGATATCTCATAATCACCTATTAAGCAAACTCTGCAGAATAACCCAGACTTCCATTTCACCTCACAGAGTCTAGACCATTTCTACCATTACTACTTTGGCAGGGAAGAAACGTTCCTGTTGTCTAATATTAACATTAGTAAATGTTGATGTTTTTTGTATTATTTCTTTTTAAATAATCCAAATGCTAAGACGACATTTCTCTCTCTTTCTCTCTGGGGTCTCCTTTTTGTGCACTGTTGTTTTTTTAATAGAATACTTTGCGGTGGAGAGTCAAAAGTTAATAGGAGGAGGGGGAAGCAAGCAATCAAAAGAAAATCTTCTAGAGTGCAGATTGCAACGCTATGATTGTCAGTGCCAAGACATGGGCTTGGCTGCGCTTTCACAAATATAGTTTCTAGGGTGTGGCTGGGGTAGGTTTACAATCATTGGCTTGGCCGGAGTTCTGCCTGCTGAAAGGAGAGACAATCGCTAGATTTCACCGCCAGCACTGCCTGTGTTTGTGTGGCAGGGTGGGTGGGTGCGGGGTGGGGGGAGGTTGACTTCTACTACTGTAAAAGTGATACAAGAGGATCCCAAGCCAAAGCACGCCTCATTTGGAAAACTTTGGAACCTAAGGGCAGATTAATGGCCTATGGGCTTTCCCATGGCAGGCTTGAATTTCAGACCTAAGCCAGATCAAACTGACCCGAAATGATTTCCAACCTGACAGCAGCAGTTTCACAGATGGCTCAGGTAGTCTCCACCCAGCTACCTCTTAAATCTGAATTTTAAAATCCCCCAAGCCATTATGAATGCTAGGCTCTGAGGCAGCAGACTTTGATTTTGGAGAGGCCCAGAATGTAGAGCAGATGTGGCGAAAGGTACTTTGACAGCCAGGGAAGATTGAAGGTCTGCCTGGCATTCAGCGTCCTGCCCATGAGAGTATTACTGCCGACCTTGCTTGGAGATGAAGCCTCTTTGCACCACTCCTAATGCCCACGGACACCTTTAGAACAGTAAAGCACAGAGTAACACAAATGCAGTTAACCACAGGAGATGAGATGGCTCCTGCTAAGGCGCCTTTACAAACTCTGGATCCAGTATAAAATAAATACTGCCGTGCACTTGTTTAGCACCTTCCAGCTTGAGGCTCATAGTGTGTGTTACAAAGATGGAGAGGTATCCTTAGGGAAATTTGTGTAACAGGGGCACAGAGAGTAAGGACCCTCTTTTCAGACTTGGCTATGCTTTTGATCTACAAGGCATCTATATAAGTGGACTAATTTTCAGAGCTTCTACAACTACCATCACATTGGCCACCTTTGTCCTAAGGCTCAGATCCTCATAGGCAGGGTTGTCAACTGAAAGAGCGGGGAGCGGCTGCCCTAGGGCCCAGTGATTTAAAAGGGCCTGGGCTCCTGCTGCAGCAGCTGGAGCCCTGGGCCCTTGAAATCATCACCAGAGCCCCACATGGCATGCTGCGGGTTGGGGGGCCAGGTGTCCGGAATTCACCCGAACAGTCTGGTATTTTCACCTCCTGTTCGGTAAAAAAACTTCAGAGAATACCGGACACTTGAGATGTCCAGTATTTTCTGATTTTTCCCCCGGCCAGGAAGCGAAAATGCTGGGCACCTGGCAACCCTACAAACACTCAGCGCCCAGCCTCCCCCTCGCTCCGAACCTCCCCTGGCCCCCAGCACCTCCAGCCCCCATGCTTACCTGGTTCCGCAAGGCTGCCGACATAAAATGGCTGCCGGCAAAAAGACCTAGGAGAAGCAATGCTTCTCCTGGGTCTTAGTGCTCAATGGCTCTCCTGTTCCTATCCCTGCACTCACGCTTTAAAGGGGACATGCTGTTTTAATGATGTTTTATTTTAATTTTTTTTTCCTCTTAATAAGTCTTAAAATCCTTTTTTTCCCTCAACTGCTCTGGTCTCCCCTGCCTTTTTTTTCCCCCTTCAACAGAATTTTTTCCCAGTGGTTTGTTTTTTGGGGGCCGGGGGGCGCATGTTCAGTAGTTTTGTTTCAACCATCTGGCAACCCTAGCTCCAGGCACTCCTAAAGAACTGGCTGGCAGAGGCTACTCCCAGCACTGTTACTTCTTCAGGGACAGCCAGGCCCCCTCCTACATTGTGCAAGAATCCAGCATATCTCTCCACAGCCCTGCCTTAGGTGCCTAACTCCCATGGGAGGATTGGGGCCTAAGTGACTTCCCAAGGTCACACAGAAAGTTGGTGGTAGAATGGAGAATGGAGACCAGGTCTCCTGGGTCCCAATGCACTAACCACGCTGCCAGGTAGCAAAGTGATGCTGGGTGTCTGAAACTGTGGCCAGTAGCAGCAGCTGCTACCTGCACTCGCTTAGCTCCCTTTAATCCGAGTCACTTGCATTCTTGCAGGAGTCAGCCAGAAATCAGTTTTGTGAAGCACCTCAAGGTGCTAAGAGGAGCCTTGCTCTAGCTAGGCAAAGAATATATTTTTACTTTTGAGATTCGGGGATGGTAGACCCCAAACCTTGCTCATATGAATGGCCCCAATGGGGTTTGGCCCTTTTTACTACAAGCCATTCTTCAGGGCCTAGGGATCCCTTGATGGCAATGCACCTGTTTACCAGGGAGAAAATGTAATTCTGTGACACATAATCATTATAGAATTATGCTTTTAGAAGCTGAGCTTTTGTTGTAATAAAATGATGAATGAGTATTGAGCACTCTTGTAAATAGAGTATTTGGAGATACCAGTTAGAGCTTAATTGGAATGCAGTTATTTTAAGCAGTCAACTCACTATTTTTACAATGCTATAATTTTCTATTATAAAATGTATTTTTCTGTTAAACTCCACGTAATCAGTTTTTGGTCTTTCTCTCCCACTTCCTTTGTGTGTGCACTTTCATTTCTTTAAAGGGGTGACATTCATAGTTTGGAATATATGCTGAGGCTGCTGATTCTATTTTTGGATCTGTTATTCTTGGAGAAAACACCCTTTAATTGGGGTGGGGGTGTGTGAAAGAGACAGGAATAGGAGGGGAGCTCTAGGAAGGAAAGCGTTTCACTGAAAGCATCAACTTCAGACCCTTCCAGCTTCTGTCAGTTCCCCCTGGAGCATGAGACTCTTAAGGTCATTTCTAGGATTGGTGTTCTGTATAACAGTGCAGAGTTGCAAAACTGTCGAACTACCAGGCTGGATTAGAGAGCTATTTCTACAAACGTTATACATTTATTTTTTTTTTAAATTATGTGGCTCCCCTTCTACTCTCCCAGGATCCTAAAGTGTTATCAGCATTCCTACATGCTTTCAGTAAAGCAGAAATGGAATGAAGCTTGAGAGAAATGCAATGTTAAAATAAATGAAATCTAGTCTCTTTCCTAAAAAGCGAGTTATAACAAGTTTCAGGTACAACATCTGTCTCTCCTTCCCCCTGCTAACTTTTATAGTTTTGCAATTACATTTTCTCTATCCTTTAATTGTTTTTTTTTTCTCTCTCTCTCTCTCTCTCTCTCTCTCTCTCTCTCTCTCTCTGCTACATAAAAGACCTGCACAAATAGGGAAAACTGATGGATTGTCCAGGAAAAACAGTGAGACTTACTACACACAGTGTCTTGAAATAAACCGAGTAAACAAGCTGAAATAGGTTTTTCCAATTTCTTTCAGCTACAGTAATCTTAGTGGTTACCAGTTGTAGGTGAAAAAAAATTAGACAAGTGTGATTTTTTTAAGATGATGGTGTCTCTTTAAAGCAAAACTTTAAAATGTAATGGGGCAAAAGAAATTTCATTACCTGTAATTGTTATTAGCATGCAAATTCCTGAGAAGGAAGCCATATCTTCACAACCTTCTTAAAAACTATAATTATCATACACCTGTTTGAATAACTTGGCAGATTCACTTTTGTTTAATGGCAATTTTGTAGCATGTCATATAGGCTCTATTATTGGGTTAATTATGAGGAAAGTTAATTAGCTGAACATGGCTACAAACAGAACTGTGTAACAAAGCAATTTCTTACAAAAAACAGCCATGGATCTGTCTGGATCATACAAACATCATGGAATTTCAGACAAGAACCCTTATTTTTCAGATGTACAACACGAGCCTCTGTCATTTGAGCTAACGAGCCCTCTTGTAGCACTTGATGATATTAACTCCTGTTTTCTCTTTTTGCCCAGCCTCTTCAGAGCAAAATCACTTATTCACTCATACATATGATATGCCAGTGTGTTGCAAGCATCACTTTCATCCTTTAAATCAAGATTGGAGATCCTTCTAAAAGAGTAGCTCTAGCTCAAACAGAAGTTATGGGGCTGATACAGAAATTCGTTTGTGAGATTCTATGGCCTGGGTGACACAGAAGGTCAGATTACAAGATCATAATTGTCCCATTTGGCCTTAAAAACTATTAACCAGAAAGCAGGGCACCTAGATTTTATTTCCGGCTCTGACAAGTTGCTGTATGATCTTGGGCGTCACCCTCACTGTTCTTCAGTTTCCCTGTTTGTAAAACTGGGACAAGGGTAGCAGCGTTGTGTGTCTCATGCCACTGATGCTTTTAAAGGCTTTTGGGATTCCAGGAGAGAAGATGTGTCAGCACTGCACAGTTCCTGGCTGGTGCAGAGGTAACTTACATACCTACTGGGTATAGTTCACTGTCCCACGCACGGGCACTTAGACCACTTACAGAGAGAGAGCGCGAGTGAATGAATGAATGAATTTACTTTATAGCCTTAGCTGAGAGCCCGCTGGCTTTTAGCTCAAACATTAGAGGCTCATGCACTAAGTTCCAGAGGCCCCGGGTTTGGTTCCATCTGTTGGCGTTACACTGGTGCACCCCTCCCTGCGACTCATGTCATCAGTGCTGTTTTGCTAACTAGCAAAAGAGCTTTTCCTGTAGCTGAAGGGCAGGGGCTTGTGCTCTTTGAGACAGATGGAACTCAAGTCTATCCCCACTGCTGCCAAGAGGCTTCATTTGGCCACAGCTTGGTGACAACAGTGAAGTGCTCTGAGGTTACAGATTTTGCAGTGAGAGTTTAGCACTCTCCCAACAGTGCTTTCCTATGGGCTGGCCGTTTTTGGCAATGGCTTTTCTTTCATGGACAAAGAACAGCCCCGCATATAAACAAGAGTTTGGGAGGATGTGAGGGATTTGCCTGCTCCAAAACAGGCCTTGGAGAGCAGGCTGGCTGGCACTAGGAAGGAACTGAGGGCTGGAGGTGGTCCAGAGGCAGCTGTTGTGTGCTTAGCAGTGGTGTCATCATTTTCTCAAGGCCTTGGCTTGCCTGCTCCCACATAGTAACCACCAAACACTGGCTTGGGCCTGGGGCTGGACAAAGAGGGGAGAGATAACCACAAGGTCTCACTGGTTATTGATCCCCCCTGGGTGGGAGGAGGAAAGCAGCATTGCATGAGAATTCCCCTCCTTAGGGGAAGACACGCTGGGAGTCTGATCCCTGGGTTCACATCCCAAAAAGCAATGTTTGGTCAAGGTTACGGGTGGCCGGATCCAGCTGTCCTTCCTCAGGCAAAGCCAACAGTTTTGGCTGGGCCACAGCTGCCCAGGCTTTTGCTAACCAATTTAAGCCAACGTGAGGAGAAGGCAGAAGGCCCAGCAGCTTCTTTGATTGCCGAGTGCTCCCCTCTGCCCTCCCAGCCTCAGCCTCACCCTCTCAGCTGTGTAGCGCTAGGAGCACAAGGTGCTGTGCTGAGTTGGAGTGACAGCCAGCAGGGACCCTAGTGCTCCACAGGGCAGCTGAAGAGGCGGTCAACCTAGCAGAGAGCTAAGGGGGAAACACTAATGAGGATGGAACAGGGTGGTGATAGAAAGCAGGGAGGGAAGAAGAGGAATTTCAAGGCTGGCTGGCTGGAGGTGGAAGAAGAGACAAGGAGGTAAGGAACAGGTTGCGAGAGAAATCCAGTGACAGAGCAGTCAGTGCAGGCAGGATGGGAAAAGTGCCTGGAGGAAACCTCCAATTCACCCGCATTTCTACAGCTGTCCAGCAACAAGGGAGTGGGACAGCAGTTCCCCAGATTGTCTTCCCCTGCCTGTGGTTGGAAATATTGCCTGAGTGACTGAAAGGTTGGGGCCTTGGGAATGAAGGAGCATTAACTCTCTCTCTGTTTCTCAAGTTTCTAAAGGGTTAATAGCATCAAAGTGATTCTGGTTGTTTTATACATCTTTTCTGCATGTGACAGTGTTACTATATCTTGAGCCCGCTGGAGGAAGTGTCTCCTATTTTCTAGGATAGTGCAAGTCCAGGCTCTATTGGAACCATTTGAAAGAGGAAATCTCTGACAGATAACACTCTGAGGAACCTATTCATATCAGGTTTTCAGTTTGGCGTGTAGGTTTTTTCTCCCAAATGCCCTTTTGAAACACAAGCTGCATAGGGGGAGGTGACAAAGGCCTTGGAACAGTAGCAGAGAGGCTTTGATAACACTCTGGGAGAGAGATGTGGCCATCACTCCAAATAGAAAAGCTTTATCCCCATTGATGCTGCAACTCTGATCTGAGTTCCTTGATTCTAAGTTGGTTCTAAGCAGGGTGCATGCCCACAAGCCACTTAGCTAACCCTCAGTTACTATCGAGGGCAACTAATCATGCTGCACCTTTGCCAGTGGGCAAAGCAGGTGCATGGATGTTCACCTGTATACACTGTAGGTGATGGGATTGCTTAACTGGGTTTGCTGCTTAGCCAGTTGGTCAGTCCTCCTCTCTCCCAGCTATTTGTTCGGTAGGACATCCCAAATGTGTGTCTGTTTGCTCTCCTTGTGTAGTCCATTGGATTGTCTATCCCATGCCTGGGCAGTATGGGATAGCTGACTGTGCAGGCTCAGTAATGGTGAGTGTTACAGTGCTAATAACACTGCATGTGAGGAAGAAAACTGGTGACACCATGCTGGTCATTGCATCCCGGGCATGCTTTTGTTATTCCTATTTATTCAGATAGCTACATAAATAGTCATATTGCTTAGCAAAACACAAAGAGCTTAGCATGTAATTCAGGCAACACAAACACAGGCAAGAAATTGGGACTGGGAGGGTGTGGGAGACATCGCTGGGGAGAAATCAGTGGGAAAGGATTGGAAGTGGAGGAGGAGAGGGGAAACAAAGGGAGAGAGGACTGGGAGAAGGAAGTGGCGAGTACAGGGGGAAGTGGAAACCAGATCATGGAGGGCTGTGAAGATCCTGACTCTCAGATACCAGGTAGGGAGCAGTGGAAGCAGATGATTTTGTGAGCAGCCTTTTGGAGAGAGGAGAAGTGAGAAGTGGGGAAGCAAGAGAGAAGAAGAGGTGACTATGGCATAGTCAGCTTTACAGACACTAAGATATCTGCTCCCTAATTCCTTGCTGTCTGTATTTTGTTTTAGGGCTCTAAATGAGAATATGGCCAATGGCATTGAAGATCTTATTGGGATCCCATTCCCAAACCACAGCAGTGAAGTTCTTTGCGGATTAAATGAACAGCGGCACGATGGTCTACTCTGCGACGTCATCCTCATTGTCCAGGACCAGGAGTACAGGACCCACCGGTCTGTCCTTGCAGCCTGCAGCAAGTACTTTAAAAAACTCTTCACTACTGGCACTTTAACAGACCAGCCCTGTGTTTATGAGATTGACTTTGTCAAGCCTGAAGCACTTTCCGCTATCCTAGAGTTTGCCTACACGTCAACCCTCACCATCACCGCCTCGAACGTCAAGCACATCCTCAATGCGGCCAAGATGCTGGAAATCCAGTGCATTATCAATGTATGCCTAGAAATCATGGAGCCCGACAGAGAAGCCGAAGAGGAAGATGATAAAGAGGAGGAAGATGAGGATGATGACGACGATGAGGATGATGAGGAAGAGGAGGAGGAGGAGGAAGAAGTGGAAGATTTTGTGAATCGGGAGAACCTACCAGATGTCCAAGAAGTACGCTGTCACCAAAGCCCTTCAAAGTCAGACCTTACTGAGGAAGCCTACACAGAAACACCTACAGACTTCCCAAACCATTACCCAGCCAATAGCTCTGCCAGCCACTTGGGCATGATACGAGACTTTTCCATCGAGTCCTTACTAAGGGAAAATTTGTACCCTAAAACAAACATTCCAGAAAGGAGGCCAGCCCTATCTCCCTTCCCACCAGGCTTCTTTCCCCACCTGTGGCATGGAAATTTCAGTTCCTTTTCCCCGCTAGAAGAGCAGCAAGTGGACAATGGCCCTTTGGACCTGGTGATCAAAAAGAGGAAGATTAAAGAGGAAGAGAAGGAGGAGCTCCCTCCAGCCCCTTTCCCTAATGACTTCTTCAAGGACATGTTTGCGGGCACTCCGGGAGGTCATTTAGAGCACATTAAGGCGGAGAACGACTACAGTGCTTATCTCAACTTTCTAAGTGCCACCCACCTGGGAGGAATGTTTCCTCCATGGCCCCTGGAAGAAGAAAGGAAGATAAAGCCTAAGGCATCTCAGCAGTGTCCCATCTGTAACAAAGTCATCATGGGAGCAGGGAAGTTGCCACGGCACATGAGAACCCACACGGGAGAAAAGCCATACATGTGCACTATCTGTGAAGTTCGCTTTACCAGGTGTGCAGCGGGTAGTATTGCTGGATTTCGCAATGCGGCAATAAAAGGGGGCCAACACCCTAATAAAGCGCTGGTGGATTTATCGAATCCAGCCCTACAGGTTGTTAGTCATAAATGCTATTTACAGCAGCTGCTTCCTGCGTGTGAGCCTATGGCACGCTAGGGCCTTAAGCAGAAGAGGAGAAAGATCTCAGCAAAGCAGCTCCATAGAAACACAGGCATTTAAGGCATGTTGCCTTTGATTACAGAATAAAGTGAATATCAAGGAAACAGGGCTGTCACAAATCCCGCTGATGTCAATGGAAAGACTCCCATTGATCTTAATGGGTTTGGGATCTGCCTCTGGTTATCTATAGGGGTTTGTCTAGACTACAGGGTTTTGTCGACAAAAGTGGACTTTTGTCGACAAAACTATACCTGCGTCTACGCTACCGCCGAGTTCTGTTGACATAACGTCAATAGAACTCAACAGTGGTAAACCTCATTCTACAAGGAATAATGCCTTTTGTCGACAGAGTTCTGTCGATAGAAGGCGTTATTGCATCTACACTGTCCTTTGCGTCTACACCCATGTTGACAAAGCGGCTTGCTTTGTCAACAGAACTGGATGTAGTCTAGATGCTCTTTGTCGACAGAAGCTTTGTTGACAGTATCTGTTGACAAAGCCTCTGTCGACAAAAGCCTGTAGTCTAGACGTACCCCAAGATAGCTACTAACTAGTCAAGAGTGTAAATAACAGCATATAACATTTTCCCGCCAGGTTATTGTTTGCTGATGTGGAATCTACTGGGGAAGCACTGCAGAAACAAGTGTGTGACCAAGGTCGCTGAAACAAATCAATGGATGTTTCTGGCTAAAAGGTTTTTGGCTATCTGGATAATCTAGAAACTGATCCAAAACTTACTGAAATCAATGGGAGTCTTTGTGTTGATTTAGTGGAGTTTGGATCAGGACCCTATTTTCTTGTACTTCCCCAGGAAGCCTTGTTTATACATTATGTCAGAAAGCATGCTAATTGGAACCAGATTAAACATGATTATGGCTTGGGTGTGGACCACAGCCAGCTACCACATGTTCAAACACGACTGTCCTTGTCCATACGAAGGCTGAAATTATGCTGATTGTAACATTGTTTGCTGTGATGTTGTGGCTGTGATGGTCGTAGGAAAGAAAGAAGGTAGGTGAGGTAATATCTTTTATTGGACTAACTTTCTGTTTGGGGGAGAGATAAGCTTTTGAGCTTACATAGACGGACTTCTTCCTAAACCTGAAGAAGAGCTGTGTGTAGCTAGAAAGCTTGTCTCTTTCGCCAACAGAAGTTGGTCCAATAAAAGATATTATCCCACCCACCTTCTCTCTCTAATTATAACATGTTACTTACCAGGTTTTCTAACAGGGTGCATGTTTCCAGTGGAGAAAAGGATGAAATCAGCAAAGACTGGGTGCACACCCTTTGCACCTTGACGTCAACAAGTCCCTAGGAAGATATAAATGAATGGGGAGTGGGGAATAAGGCCCTTTGTGCTCTAAGTCGGTGACACAGAATTGATGCTGCACCATGCAGCTCTTCTCTGAAAAGCTTCGCAAATTAAATCCATGAGCAGAGGAAATACATTCCTGGATCTGTTCTTGCTGGGCATAATTAATATCTCACAAGTAGAATCTTTACCATAATAACGCTTTCTGACAAGAGGATGGTATTTCAGCTTCTGGCTGTGAGGGAGAGAAATCTCTGTTAGGCTCTGGCAAGTGTGCTGTTTGAAAATAACATGAACAGTCAAAAGAGCAGAGTGCCTGACAATGGGCAGATACCTGGTGTGCATCAACACTCAGCCTGCCTTTCCTTCCTTTGTCCCTGTGCTAATATTCAAATGCAGGCTATCAGAGGGGAAGGTAAGGCTGTGCTCCCTGGTGCTTTGCTTGGCTAAGAACCGGCTGCGCTCCGGCAAGAGCTGGCTGGGGCACTCTGCTTGTAAAGGAGCTGGCTGGGGGCGCTGTAGGGGACGCATGTGCACTCCCAGCCAGGTTTGTGAGAAGGGCTGGTGGCGGCAGCTGCCCCCATCTGGTTGTGGCGACCTGGCTCCGGCCTCCACCTGACAGCCGCAGTCTATCCCCAGCCACCATGCTCCTGGGGCAGACCCTGCAGCTGGCCCCAGTGACCCTGCCCTGGTAGCCCAGCTCGGGCTCCAGCTCCAGCTCCTGCCCGGCAGCCCAGCCCTGGCATTGGTGGCCCACCTCAGGTTTCGGCGGCGGTAGCACAGTTCTGGCCATGGTAGCCTAGCCAACAAGGCCTCAATCAGGGCTCGGCTCCTATCTGGCTGCAGTGACCACTCCCTGGCCCCAATCCTGAAGCAGGCCCTGTGATCCGGCCCCCATCTGGCTGCAGGAACAGCTGGCGGCAAACTGCCCTTTTCCCGCTGCAGTGGGGCGTAGACGGGGAGGCCACGATCCATCCGTGGCAATCCTGGCCTGGCCTCTCTTTCAGCAGCCCCATCCCAGCCAAGTAAAGTAACCCTGCCCCAGGGCTCTCACACATAAATACTTCCCACTTCCAGCCCCCTGCCCTAGCTCTGGAACCCCCCCACACCCTAGCCCCTTGCCCTGAGTCCCTCAAACACCCCAGCCCTGACTTCTGAACCCCCCACATCCCCAGCCCCCTGCCTTGAGTACCTCATATACCCCGACCCTGACTCCTGTACCCCTACATCCCCAGTCCTCTTCCCTAACACTCCTGAATCCCCCATACCCCAACCCTGTGCCCTGAACCCCTCATACACCCCAGCCCTGACTCCTGAACCACTGCACACCCCAACCTCCTGCCCTGAGCCCTTTATACATCTGACCCCCCCGCCCTGAGCCCCTCATACACTCCAACCCTGACTCCTGCACCCCCCATGTCCCTAGCCCCCCATCTCCCCCGTACCTAATCCCCTGCCCTGAGCCCCCATACACTCCAACCCTGAATCCTGCACCCCCCATGTCCCCAGCCCCCCACCTCCCCCATACCTAATCCCCTGCCCTGAGCCCCTCATACATTCCAACCCTGATTCCTGTACCCCCATGTCCCCAGCCCCCCCATACCTAATCCCCTGCCCTGAGCCCCTCATACACTCCAACCCTGATTCCTGCACCCCCCATGTCCCCAGCCCCCCCACATCCCCCATACGTAATCCCTTGCCCTGAGCCCCCTGCTCTTCACCCCACACTTAAATTTCTTACAGGTATTGTTGTATCGCAATCCCCACCCCTACCCCCGGTATAAGGCCCCCCTCCAAGGGGGGCAGGTTGTGATGGAATAGTACCTGTAAGAAATTTAAGTTACGTTCACCCCTGAAAATAAATGCCCATGCCATGCTGCATTTACACAGCTGATACTGCACTCAGCTGGGTTGCACATTGCCCCTCTGGCCAGTGTTGGCAACATGGTCTGGCTAACCCTGACATTTAAAGGGAAGGCTGATTGCCTGTGTTAATTGATGAGTCCGGGTCATTGTTCCTGCTGTTGGTGTCACCCCATCCCTATTTACATGTCAGTGCTACTGAACAATGTTGAATTAGCACTGGACACATACCGCTTCCATTTAGCTACAAAATAGGGAGCAATAATGCGAACTTCCCCAATGTGCTCTACAAATATGCCACACCCCTGTCTTGCCAGGACTGTTTACATTTTCAGGCCCAGTGTTTGGCCAGGCTCTTGTTTAGACCACTATCACTAATGCCACTTGCTACCAGGTGTGGTTGCACTGGTGCTGTGGATAGCTAAGACCTCAGACACACCTCACATGCACCATCCGACATAACTTGCTCTTGTATAGCATTAACTCATGATCCTATATATTTTTGTTAATCTCTAAAGTTCCACAGGACTACTCGTTGCTTTCATCTCTATTATTTATGGTACCATAGCATGTGGGAGCCCCAGTCATGGACCAGCACTGTGCAAGGTGCTGTACCAACCATAAATCTCAAAGCACTTTACAAAGGTGGTCAGGATTGTTGTCCCCATTTTACAGATGGGGAAACAGAGGTGAAGTGGCTTGCCCAAGGTCACCTCACAGGCCTGCAGCTGAGTAGGGAATAGAAGCTATGGATTCTGCATCCCAGTTATAGTGCTCTGACCACTAGTTGGGTGGAACCGACAGCCAGCCATGAAGAAGCTCCATATTGCTTCCCCTTCCACACCTCTCCCCAAACTCGCACCTGTCTGCAGCCAACTGTAAGAGTCTCAGTGACAATTGATCCTAACTGGTATGCTGTAGCTTGCGGCAGCTTATGTGCCATCCCGGGCGCTTTGTTCATGGAGAAGATACTACCTTAGAAAAACATTCTGGGACAAATTCTGATCTGGGATGCTCTTGCGGTTCTCCCTTGATGCCAGTGGGAGCTAAGCATACAGACGAGACAGAATTTGTCCCTTCAGTGAGCAATTCCCGTAAAATGAGACATGACACTTAATGGTCTCTTTATTGTTATTAATCATTTATAGTGTGGTAGCAATTAGAGGGCTCAGCCAAGTCCAGGTCCCAGCATGCTGCATGCACTTAAATATGGATGTAGCTTTTCCAGAAGTTGTGGGGTGAGATTTTCAAAAGTGCTTAGCATTGATCTGACTTTGCTCTCATAGAAGACCAGGATTGCCGGGGCATGGGGGGGGGGGGATTTAAATTGCTGCCAGGACATGCTGAGGGCTGGCTGGGGGAGGCCTGGCATGGTCTGGGTGGTGCTGAGGACTGGCTGCCCCTAGGCCTGTCCCTTCTGCCCAAGACTCCGCCCCTTCCCAGGTAGGGTTGCCAGGTGTCCAGTATTGACCCAGACAGTCCGGTATTTTCACCTCCTGTCCATTAAAAAAATTCAGAAAATACTGGATATCTAAAATGTCTGATATTTTCTGATTTTTTCCCCAGCCAAGAGGCGAAAATCCCGGGTGCTTACCTGGTTCCGCAGGGGAGCTGTCCGGCCCAGAGCAGAAAGACAAGATGGCGGACAGCTGTGAACAGCTTGTTAGGGCCAAAAAGCCTCTAAAGCATTTCTTAAAGGGGCCACATATTTTTTTAATTTTTAATTTTTTTAGCTTAATAACTCTCGGGGTCCTTTGTTTTTGCTCAACAGCGTTGGTCTCCCCCTTTTTTCCTCAACAGAATGTTTTCCCCAGTGATTTCTTTTTTTGGGAAGGAGGATGTTCGGTATTTTTGGTTAAACCATCTGGCAACCCTATTCCCAGGGCCCAGAGCCAAGGCCTCACACACGCATATTGCCCAGGCCCCTGCTATGTCTGTCACCAGCCCTGTGGAAGACAATGGGAGCTTTTCCATTGATAACAGAAGGTACATCTACACTAGCCCCCAGTTCGATCTAGGGAGACTAATGTGGGCAACCAAAATTGCAAATGAAGTGCGGGATTTAAATATCCAGTGCTTCATTAGTAAGTTCATGGCTGGTCGCCATTTTAGAAATTGACTAGCCCAAAGTAACTGCCCGCGTCTACATGCGGCAGTGAAACGGGATTCCAAATTAAAGCCCTAAATCGAATTAGCTGTGAAACCTCATTCCAGGAGGAATAACAGCTAATTCGATTTAGGGCTTTAATTCGGAATCCCGCTTCACTGCCGCGTGTAGACGCGGGCAGTTACTTCGGGCTAGTAAATTTCTAAAATGACGACCGGCCGGGAACATACTAATGAAGCGCAGGATATTTAAATCTTGCACTTCGTTTGCAATTTCAGTCGCCCTCATTAGCCTCCCTAGATCGAACTAGGGGGCTAGTGAGACATACGCAGAGAGAGTTAGGTCAATGCAGGGTGTTTTCCACCAACTGCAGTGGGCAGAGGATTAGGCCAGGACTGAGTGCTTTTGCAAATCTCACCTGTCCTTTTAAAGGTGAAAGGTAGATTTCAATTTGGACCTGATTCTGAACACCCTCTGAATGTATGACTCTCATTGAACTCAGGACTTGGGCCCTAACTGTTTTCTTATGTTGTACTCTGCACACTAATACAGACAAGTTCAGAAGATATTAAATCCAGACATACTGAGACTGCTTTGGTTTTGTACAACTGATCCAGAACCCGGTTATCCCAACTTCATAGTTCAAAGGGGCTTGGATGAATGGTTCTGATTCTGTACCACTGCAGCATAAGAGTTCTGTATTACACATTCTGCTTTCACACACAGATTTTCTCTATTACATGGCTTCTAAATTAATATCCAAGAAGCAGAAAGTAACTAAAGGAGTAACAAAGAAAGTCCAGCAAAACTAAAGCCCCGATCCTACCTAGAATTATGCTGGCATGTAAATTTACCGCACTTTGATTGCTGTTCATATGAATTAAGTTCACAGGCCTAAATTTTTGCAGGATCTGCCCCAAGATCATACTATCTAATCACAACACTAAAGGCTTCCCCTCCCACTCTGATTCACTAAATAAAGCGGGTATTTAAAAGCCTTGAGATATTTGTAAAGAATTTTAAAACAGCTTTAACTCATGCAGGTGGTTTGTTTTTTTTTTGGTTTTTTTTTGGTCTGTTACAAAGAAAGCAAGGTATGTTTTCAGTGGAATATTGGCTTAATGTTGACCGATTGTAATGACTTTTTAAACCTAGATTACAGTGGGTGTGATGCCCACGAATGATTCTTGCGATTCCTAACAGACATCTGCCACCTGGTGCTGTAGAATTCAGGGAACACTGCAGAACTCAGAGACTCTCCTCCAGCTAAAGAATAGATTAAGCTCCCGATTCTACAGCTGGATCTACGACCCCTTGTTCCTGTGTAAATCTGATTGCAAGGAACAGGGCTAATTAATAGGACATTTGTTGTTTAAAAGGAAGATCGCCTAGTCTCTAGTCTGGTTTTTTAAGGTTTGAAGGTGGGGAGAAAACTGCCAAAGTGTTAGCTGTCCCATTTGCAGAATTATTGTAGCCATGTTGCTCCCAGCAAGGCACACGGTTTTCAAGGACAGACTTTTCAAGCCAGAAAAACCCCTGTTTTAATCTGTTGTTATTAATGGTGGTGTGGCAGCAAACAAGGCCCTACTGTGCGAGGTGCTGTATACACAACCAGGTAGACACGTTTCTGTCCCAGAGAATTTATGTAACTTAAGCCCGCAGTTCTTCAAAGACTCATGCTTAACTTTACATACTGAGTATTCCCATTGACTTCAAAGGGTACTATTCACAGGCAAACCCTTCTATAAGTCTGTGCAGGACTGGGGCCTCTTTTAAACAAGGGTGCACCCAGCGAGTGTGACAAACCAAAGAGGGAGAAGCTTCAGGGGGTAGCGGAGTTAGTCTATACAGGAAAAACAACAAATGGTCTGCTAGCACTTTATAGACTAACAAAACCATCTACATGTTTTGTTAGTCTATAAAGTGCTAGCAGACCAAAAAGGGAGAGGGTGTCTAAGAAAGGTAAGATCATGGGGTTCCATAAGTTACGTTTGTGCATCTCTTAATGCTTCCAAATCATCTGAAAGTGCTTTAAAAAAAAAAGAAGTTGATAATTTTTGTTAAAAAATAGAAAAAGAAGCCTGTAAACCCCCCGTACTGTATAAAACTCTGGCTTCTATTCAAAGCTGTTAGGGTATCAGTTTTGGTTGGATGTAGTCCTGTAGATTATTCACATGACAGTCTTGCATTAAAGATTAATCTTTAATTCCTGGAGACTCCAGGCCAATCCTGGAGGGTTGGCAACCATAACAGCTGTCCATAACATTCTCCTGTAATTGTAGAGCTGTTAAATGTTTCACAATCACATTGTGTTAAATGATCCAGATTGTGTCTTGCAGAAAGTTGTTCATAATGTTCTGAATCAATTGTGCCTGTATCTATATTATGCAATTATAGCATCCAAGAAAAGGGTTAGAGTTAGGGTTAGCCTATAAAATTATATATTTTTTAAAGTGTATTGTTTTAAAATTATATTGTGTTGTAGGAGTATCGATGACATTTGAACCAAATTGATATGTGGTTGTTTGTTACTGTTGCCTGATACTTCCCAAAATAGGACCCCATTTTCAATTGTTTATAACTTTGCACAACTTTAAACACTCGAGGTGAAGTTTTCCATGCTGGAAGTCTGCCTCAGGCAGCTTTGAAAAAATGTCAGCCGAATGATCCAGCCATTTCTGAGAATGAGGCTAGGGAAAAATACATTTTTTTGCTCTTTTAAGAAATTCCGATGACCTTTTCTTTGCAAAGCTCTAGTGTCCCTGGGCTTTGGAGGAGGGATTTGAAATTTGGCATTTTTGTCAGGGATGTGCGTTTTGCCTTCCCCATGAAAATCTACCCCAATTTGGCCAAGCTACGAGCCTCTGAAAAATAGAAATGTATATGTGATCGGTAGCTAAATTTCCCGAAAGATACCATCCACCAGGGCGCAACAGGACTGTGAAGGGCTGAGCATCTGAACTGAAAACAGGGAGCTTTTCTCTCCTGTGCTCTCAGTGACCCTCTCTGCTAGGCAGAGGAGGAAGTTGCCTGATTCAAATGCAAATGAGACAAGAGTTGGCCCTGCAGGAGAGCTGAGGGACAGATTGGGAGAGCCCTGCAAATCTGTGGATATCCGCTTTATATCCATGGGTATCCACATCTGCAGATGTCAGTACAGCTATCCGCAGCTCATTTTTGTAGATACTGATGCGGATGAGGATAAAAATTTTGTATCCGTGTAGAGTTCTATAGATTGGGACAAGAAGCTGGAAGTAGAGGAGACACTGGAGGCTGGTGGGAGTGTGGAAGAGAGGGAAACAGACAGGGAGTTGGGAGGGAGGGGACTGGAACTGTGGTCAAGGAGATTGGGGCTGAGATGGTGAATGTGGGAGACAGAGAGACAGATCAGATGAGGGACAGTGAGGGGAAGACTGAGACTATCTGGGCACAGGAGCTGTGAAGGTGGGAGGAGCTGGGAATGGCTTGGCAAGGAGACTGGGAGTAGGGTGAGATAAAAAATCCAGAGCGGTGAGACTAGCCTGGCTGGGCACGGAGAATGGGGCCAGGATGAGAAGCCTGAGGGCGGAGACTGCGACTGGCTAGGACAAGGAGCTGAGGTAGAGGGTGAACAGGACTAGCACAGGGACTTGTTGGAGGGAACTGGGCAGAAGGGGTCACCCTTAGTGGGGAAAGGGCAGAAGAGTTTGTGACCGCTGGAACGCACTGCCCTCCAGAGACTGCACGGGAACCTAAGATTCCCCTGCAGTCAGCAAAAATCTGTGAAACCCAGGCAAAGAAGCCCATAGCTCTGTAGTGCCGGTCCATGCGAGGATGATAACTGACTACCAGGGGCCTCACTTGCAAGGGACAAAAAGAGCAACTACCCTTCCAACTTTGGTTTGCCCCTGATTTTCCATAGGTCTATATGCTCTTATTTTGTGCCCCCTCACATCTGATAATATAGTCACATACATGTTCTATATACATAAGTTTGACCCCCTCCCTCTCTCTGAGAATTTTTCTGAAATGACGCCCCTGCCAATTACGGCTCTCAATTACTCTGTTAGCTCAGCCAACCTTAATTCTGGCATTTCCTAATTTTCTGGGTGCTTGACTTTGCAGCCTTAATAATGTTCTTTTAATGTCATGTTTTTGTTTGAATATATAAATATAATTTAATCTTCATCACGTTACACACATTTTAGATAAATAAAAGCAAAAGGATTTCAGAAATCAGATTTACTTTCTACTCCTATGCAGTTTGTTTACTTTCTGCCTTTCTCTCCCTTTGGCCAATTTAAATGGGCTACACAGCTTCCCCTTCTAGGATCTTAAGTTATGCTGCAAACATTGCAGGAGAATTATTCATTTTTTAAAAATCAATGGAATTTTTTAAAAATCATGGAAATGTTTCTGTTGGTCTTAGATTTTTTCAAAGGATATATTTTTCTTTTAACAAATAAATGTCATTTGGATAATACATCCAATAGGCACTTTTAAAAATCTTCTCTGAATTCTAACTTTGGAGCTGCACAATATCCATTTAATTTAAATCATGTATATGACAAATTGTAAATCCTTGTGCAAGCACCTGGAATATCACTGTAAACAGCTAGTGCTAAATGTAAATATCCTATTGTACAACAATCTCAGAATCTTAAACTGAATCATATTAAAAAGCAAGCTCATGAGACACCTAGTGGTCATTAGGAGTATAACAGGAAGGGATGATTTAGCACCAAATTATATTTTACCAAGATGCATTAATTAGCAATGCCAGTCTCACCAAGGTCAGTTTTAGCCATGTTGGTCCCAGGATAATGGACAGACCAGCAGGGTGAGATTATATTTTTACTGGGCCAATTTCTGTTAGTGAGAAAGACATGCTTTTGAGAGTAGCTCGAAAACTTGTCTCTCAACAATGGAGGTTGTTCCAGTAAAAGATAAACTATCTTTGATTATAGGAAAGGATTTTTTTTTTGTTTTAATCAAACAATTTATTTTGAAGGTGTAGGGACCGGATGCAGGACCTGAAAGTAGAAGGATGTGATTGTGGGGCTGTAGCAGAACATGCAATACTTAGAAAACATTAAGTGCAAAGTACATTTTGGAACAACACAAGAAAGGCAGAATTTCATAGACAGAGTTGATGGTAACAGGGTAGAGTCAAACCTTTCATCTGTTGCATGTGCCATGCTAGAGAGCCCGGGGGGACTGAACCTGGGACTGTGGGGTTTTAAAGCCTCTACTCCTTGAACTAAAAGACTCTGTAAGCTAAAGTTGCAGTAGGTGCATCAATATGTAGCCCAACCACTGCTAGAAGGGGAGACAGCATTGCATCCTTTAAAAGGATGCAGGTACTATACTGCAAGCTTAGCCAGCCCTGCTAGCCACAGCAGAGGAGCTTGGGTCATGCATCTGATGAAGTGTTTTTACCTACAAAAGTTTATGCCTAAATAAATCTGTTAGTCTTTAAAGTGCCACAGGATTCCTTGTTGTTTTTGCAGTTACAGACTAACATGGATAACCCTCTGAGACCAAAAAAAAAAAAAAAAAAGTTAAAGCTGGGGCTTAGAGTAACAGCACCTTTAAGCATTTATGCTCAAGTGACAACAGGTGACTTTGACTTTTGTTTTGTAGGCAGGACAAGCTAAAAATCCACATGCGGAAACATACAGGAGAAAGGCCATACCTCTGCATCCACTGCAACGCCAAATTCGTGCACAACTATGACCTGAAGAACCACATGCGCATTCACACGGGCGTCCGACCTTACCAGTGCGAATTCTGCTACAAGAGTTTCACTCGCTCCGACCACCTCCACCGCCACATCAAGCGACAGAGCTGTCGAATATCCAGGCCCAGGAGAGGGCGCAAGCCTGCAGCCTGGAGGGCGGCCAGCTTACTGTTTGCACAGAACGGCCAGTCAAATGAGAAAGGTTTCATGATGCCTCCGACTCTGGAGGAGATGAGCAGCCATCTCGGCACCACAGCCGTGTGCCTTCCAGGCCCCAGCCACAAGCACTTCATGAGTGGGGCCAAGAACTCGCTAAACTTGCAAGATCTAGAGAGCCAGTTTGAAGAAACCCAAATGAAGCTGTTTGGGAGGACACACTTGGACATGGAAAGGAACGGGGGCATCTTTACCTTTGCCCTGGGCCATAACGAGACCATCTCAGCACGGCCATACTTCCCTCTCCCGGACCCCTGGAGCACAGGGTTCAATGGATTGCCTGGACTAAACCATGTAGCCCCAATTTCTGAGGCTAGCAATTAAACCAATTCAACCCATCCATTGGGTGTGGTACATTCTGTACCATTCTTATAGAGTGAATGACTCCCTCTGATTCCTGCCTGCTGTCTCCCATCATCTCACGCCAAATAAATGATTGGTTGCCCATGTGAATCTAGACTGTGCTGCAGCGCTACACCCAAACAAACAACGGACGTTATTCCGAGAGAAGTGCTGCTGTTGATATTAGTCTGTGACTGATGCTTACACTAGGAAATGGGGTTTGAGTGCATCAGTGGCTCCACCAGCAACAGTCTGCTGTCGGTGTCCCTTTAGACCATTTGTACAGCGCTTGGCATATCAGCTGACAAGCTTGTCACCTCCCAACACTAGAGCTTCCCCTTAACTCTCGGAATCCAATTTTGAGGGAGTGGGAAGGGTCAAGCTTCAGGCTGCAGGCTGCTGGTCTTTTGAATGCTTCTGAAAGCCATGGGCCTTAGTGTGGAGGCCACGACAGCACTTCAGAAGGAGATTTCCATGACTTTCCAGATGGTCAGCTTGAACATCAGTGAAGATGGGAAACCATTTTTTTTTTTTGTCACTTCTAAATTCCTTGGTGCTTTTGGGTATAAGAATTGTGTTTTTAACCCCGTAATCAAATGACAAAAACAGTCTGAAAGAGCCAGATTCTTAGCTGGTGCAAATGAATGCCGCACTGTGCAGCTATGGTGATTTACTGCAGCTGAAGGTCTGGTCTCGGGTCTTTCACAATTACTAGCAAATGTCTCTTGACTGAGTTCTGCGCATACAAAGACCCTGCTGTACAGGATCACCTGGGAAAAGGATTCGGATATTGCTCCGAGGATCCTGATTGAAAATGATTATTCTAGAGAGTCCCCAATACAAGACTGTCACTGCATGCTAGTAGAAATCATGTTTCAGCATTTGTCAGCTCAGAAATACAGAGCTTATAACAATGCGCTTCTTATTTCACCTTTTACACAGTGGTGATAACTTCATATTAAGAGTCTGCTGCTGTTAGTTTGATGCTAATACAGAGACTGGTTTAAGTTTAACCAAGGTTTGAAAATGTAAATTTTAAAAACTAGGGTGTGTTCTCTCTTCTTTTTATTGTTATCTTTTGGGTTTAGCAGAATCAAAGGGAAGCAGAGGACCACCTTTTTTTTTTAAATTTCAGTTCATTCATCAAAGGTGCTGCTCTTCAGTCACAATTCAATGAGGGGGTCTCTCTACTGGAGCACTGACATTGCTACATCCAGAGGACAAAATGAGTAGCCTTTTCGGAGTCATTCTCACATATGATTCCCTTTGTCAAGAAGCACTTCAAGCCTAAATAGTTCCTCTCTGCTTTGAGAACACATTTTAAAAAATTACTCTGATGAACTGCCTGACAGGAGTTTTCCCCCTTCCCTTCCCCCCAAAAATAAATTCAGAGATTCTCTGTGAAATGAACAGGGGGACTGGAAAGAAAACTTTTTAAAACTGCATCAGACTTTTTTTTGTATATGTACCGACTTCTTATACAAACTACATTTTGCAGACAACTGGTTATTTCAGGTGTTTTTGTCTACGATTTGGAGTCTTGTAAAGTATCCAAAGATGCTGAGTACTGTATAATCTACAAGAACTTGAAGCAAGGTGTGGTTTTGTTTTTAATTTTGTTGTTTTTGTTTTTTTGTTTTTATTTTTTTTCCTGTTTGTCTGTGGGGCAAAAACCTTTGGAAGTTTTCTATTTATAACTATTTTTATGTGATTGCTTTATGTACAAAAAGAGAAAGGGAAAAAAAAGATTCACAAACAAGTTTGCCTTAGTTAATCATGGGACAATCATCCTTAACTTTTGTTGACCCTATAGATTTTTTAAAAAGACAAGCTACTTTTGCATATTTATTAAACAGTATTAATTGAGTCTCTTAAATTATGAGCAGGACTTGGTTCTTGTGTGTGTGTGGAAAACATTGGAAAGATAAGTCCCAGAAGTTCAACCAATGGCAAGTATTTACAGCAACATTTAAATGCCAGTTTGTTTGCAGAATTATACAAATTTGGCTGTGTCCAAAGGCTTTTTGTAAGATAGTCACTCCTTATTTAATTGTCTAACTACAATGTTTATGGTTAGCAGAAACCATTGCTCTTATTATTTACAATAAGTAAGAAGTTAAGGTTGATTTTCCCCGAATGAGCTCATTTTGGTTATATGTAGCTGGCTGAGATCATTTCATGGTGGGAGGAATATAACAGACTCTATCTCTGCCTTGCAGTTTCTTTACATTTCAATGTTGTGCAGTGATGTCAGGCCACAGGTATATATATACAGGTGGAGGGAAACATTAGAGTGAGCAACTCACTGTGCGTTCCCCATGACTTTTCCATAACTCTGCACTGCTCTCCTAATCATGAACTGCATGTCAATTGTGTCTGTCAATTAAATTCTTTTCAGCTGTTTCTGGAGAGTCAGAGGCTGATGGCATTTATAGCAGTGTGATTCTGTTAGTTGCAATAAAGTCCCTTCTGATTTCAACTGGTGTGAGATCTGAATCCAGCCCTTTGCCTGGACAGGAAATAGGTTTGAGGACATTCTCTCTGAACTATTGATGAGGTGTAGAGTGACCAGATAGCAAGTGTCAAAAAGTGGGACCTTTATTCAGGGATCGGGGGAAAGGCAATATAGTTGCGTATCTAAGAAAAAAATCCCTAATGTCAGAATGGTCCCAATAATATTGGGATGTCTGGTCATGCTAGTGAGGTAGCATCTTCTTCCACTTCTCACCATTGTTATTATGGCCCAGATAATAAAGGTACTTAAGCATATGCCTAACTTTACACATGTAGTATAGTCTTGTTGACTTCATGGCCTATCATTCTTGTCACAGCTAAAAAACGATATAGCTCTCAATTTTTTAGAAAAAGCCAGAAACCTGAAAAATGGGACTAAGACATTAAAAGTCTAAAACCAACAGAGTGTTTGACATTCCTCATAAGAGCAGTGACTAGAAATCATACAGAAAACCACATATAACTCTGTCCAACTGGTAGAGCCCCAGTTGAATCACCTTGAGACACCAGATGTTTGAGTAGCCGGATATTCAGTTAATAAGGTGAAAGGATAAGTGCTAAGTGCTGGTCAAATTTCCCAGTTGGCCACAAACTCCTAAAAAAAGCATGCAGTAATTTCATTCAGGCAGCCATCCTCCTCAGTACCAGAAAGATATCGATAAACTGGTTGATAAGTCATACACACAAAACATATTAGCACTATAGTTACACAATATAATGGGACAGATCATTCTAGCATAATATGTCTACACTGCCGCTGGGATTGTGTTTCCCAGCCCGGGTAGACAGATATGCTCTACTTGAGCTACTGCTCAGAAAGTAGCAGCATAGAAATTGTGTCACAGACTAGCCACCCGAATCCAAGTCTGCTCAGCTCCCCAGGTCTATACTGAGTCTGTGCTGAAAGGCCCAGGCTATTTTTAGCACATTAGCTCATGCAGAGCTAGCGCATGTCTGTCTCCCCGAGCTGGGAGTCACGCTTCCGGCAGCAGTATAAACATACCCATCCCAACCTTAAAGTCTATGAGTCTCGTGAGGCCGCGGTTTTTAAAAGCAGGTGCTGCAAAGAGAGAGAGAGCCAGTTCTGCCAACTTCTGAGCACTCTCCACTACTTTTGTAAGCCTGATAATGGTAATGTCATCATATTTCTTTTGTCTCTGTGAAAAGGCAAAAGAGAGAACTTACCTGCAGAATGTTTCATTCTGTACAGACAGGAGTTTCTCATGAGCCCCCACAAATGGGCAGGGACAGTTGGAGAGTGAGAGCAACTCTGCCACCAGGCCACTTCCCCGTTGGCTGGGTAGAATAGTTGGCCGGGTGCATGAAGGTAGAGAGCTACTGCACAGACAATGGTGAAGGAACCAATGTTTCCAACGCTCATTCTTTTATCATGTGTCTCAAGATAGTTGGTGTTTTACTTGAAGCCCCAGCTCCTGGAGTCAGGTGATTGCAGGAGTCTCTCGGCTTGCATCAAAACCGCAAGTTTGTAGTGTTCAGGCTTGCAGAGAAAAGTGTCAAAATGTCCTTGCCTACAAGGCTCAGAAACCAGAGAGTAAAAGTCCCCACCTTCTAGCATTCTTTGAAAATCCTGTGCTTTTTAAACCAAATTTGTGATTTTGGGGGCTGGTGGAGGAGGCTGATGGAAAGGTTCAAAAATGTAATTCAGGCTAAGCTTAAATATGCTTACTGTGTGCTTTCCCACGCTCTCTTCCCCTTGAAAAATGTGACCTCCTTACAGCGCAGTGTATAATACCTGTGGCCTGGAAATGCCTTTTTAATTGTTTTTTTTATGTGTTGAACCAATGTTTTACTTGACTTGCACTAATTGCTGTAGAGCAGTATATTGTTAGATTTCTTAGGTCTGATTTATTTTTGGTTGTAACCCTATTGGCTAATGAGGTGGCAGTCCTACAAACATACCTGTTGCACATTTTACACCCCTGGACAAAATAAAATATAACCTGAAACACCCAGTATCCTAGATAAGTCTGAATATAGCCACATTGCATCCCAATACCCCAGTCAGCACCATGGAACATTCCGCTTCCTTTTGCAGAGCAACTCAGCACCCAGCAATACCTAGGGCTTGAGCTTGCAAGTCCTTACTTAGGGTACAGCCTCCCATGAAGGTGCAATAGATGCTCCTATGTGGGCTTCAATAGCCTTAAGGGTTAAGCTAAGTCCTCTACATTGAGGGTTTGTCTACGCTTAAAATACTGCAGCCATGCTGCTGTTGTGCTTCAGCAAAGATGCTACCTATGCTGACAGGAGAGTTTCACCCATTGGCATAGGTAATCTCTATCCATCTTCCTGAGAGGCTGTAGTTTTGACTTAGCATGGTCTGCACTGGCAGATAGGTCGGTATAACTGCGTTGCTTAGTGGTATGGATTTTCCACCCCCTGACTGATGTAACTGTATCAACATAAGTTGCTAGGGTAAGACCAGACCTCACTAGGGGTATGTCTAGAATACATGCCTCTGCCCACAGAGAAATGTAAAATAGGCTACCCGACATAGTCAGTGAAGCGGGGATTTAAATATCCCCGGCTTCATTAAAATAAAAATGGCCGCCGCGCTGTGCCGGCTCAGCTGATCGTCGGCACAGCGCGCGAGTCAAGATGCGGATCAGTCAACAAGGGAAGCCTTTGTCGACCGCTCCTGTAAACCTAGGAGGATGGTGAAGCACTGGAATGGGTAGTTTTGAGAGTTGGTTAGAGGTTTTTAAGAAGAGGCTTGACAAAGCTCCAGCTGGAATGATTTAGTTGGGGTTGATCCTGCTTTGAGCGGGAGTTTCAATTAGGTGACCTCCTGAGGTCTCTTCCAACCCTAATCTTCTATGACTCTATGATCATAAATCCCAAACTCCCTGCAGATCCAAGCCCCTATTCAGAAAACAAACCTTATTCTGCAAAGCATCGAAGCATGCACTGAATGGAAGTCCCACTCCCATCCTCATGTGTACAGGACACAAAAGGTTTGGGTGGAGGCAAGAACTGGTGTTTCTGAGAGAACTTAAGCACCAGCCTCATGTTCCTCAGGCACTCAGACTTCAGTTTTGTAACAGCTAGGCGTTGCAACGAGAGCGACACAAGATTTTGCAGACAAAACTTTTTTTTCACAAACAAATGCAATTTAGGATCAACTAAAACATTTCAGGCAGTCATACTGAATTCGCCGAATTGGTGCAATAAAAAAAAATCAGTAAATTTTTAAAAAATTGAAACATTTTGTTTCTACATTGTCTAAAGGAAAAGCTTCCAATTTTCCGTATCAGTGATTTTCTGGTCAAATTTTACTTCAATTTTATTTTGTAAAGGTTAAAACAAATCTAGAAAAGTAAAAGAAACACATTTTTCCCTCCTTTTTCAGTTTGCCTAAACCATTGAAAAACATTCATCTTTAAATCCAACAAACTCTGCATCTTGGCAGGGGTTAGATTGTGTGAAGTCCCATCTAAGCCACATTATGATGTCAGGGATTTTTGGTTTTGAATGTTTCAATTTTTTCAGAGCAAAGCGCCAGTCTCTAGGACTTGGATGCCAGAGCAACTTTGGCTCCAAAGTGCATAAGTTGCTTTTGAAAATGACTTAGGATAGGCTCCCAAGTCTGAATGGCACAATACCTAAATACCTTTAAAAATCTAGGCCAACGCTCCTTGCTACCTCTTGAGGCTGATGCCTCTTGCTACTAGGCAGGAGAAATTTGGCAGTTGCCTAGCAGTGCTCTCATGAATGCAGGCTCAGAATGCCCTGCATTCCATCTTCAGCACAACACTGTTTACTATGCTCTTCTGCTCCCAACATACTGCCCCCCGCCCCCACCCATGCTGCACAGGATCAAGCTCTTACTGAAGTCCTGGGTCTGTTTTAACGACGGTTTAAGGTTGGTCTACACTTGTGGCAATGTGGGGGTTCTCAAGCCTTATTTTTTCTGAGGTAGGGTTGCCAAGGGTCCAGTTTTGGACTGGAACACCTGGTTGAAAAGGGATCCTGGCAGCTCCGGTCAGCACTGCTGACCAAGCCATTAAAAGTCTGGTCAGTGGCGCGAAGACAGGCTTCCTGCCTGCGCTGGCTCCGTGTGGCTCCTGTAAGTGGCTGGAATTTCCCTCCAGCTCCTAGGTGGAGCATGGCCATGAGGACTCTGAATGCTGCCCCTCAAGGGCCGGCTCTGCAGCTCCCATTGGCTGGGAACCCCAACCCATGGGAGCTGTGAGGGTAGTGCCTGCAGATGGGGCAGCGTGGGAGTCAGAGGGAAAAGCCAGACACTTCTGGGAGCTGCCTGAGGTAAGTGCCATCTGCAACCTGCACCCCTTGCCCCCTCCTGCCCCTCAACCCCCTGCCTGAGTTCCATCCTGCATTCAAACTCCCGGAGTCTGTACCTCTCACCTCCTGCCACATCGAAATCCCTGCCTCAGCCCTGAACTTCCCTCATCACTCAAACTCCCTCCCAGAACCCACATTCCCTCTGAGACGCCAAACTCCTCAGTCCCAGCCCAGGGCCCACACCATGCACCCTTTCATTCCCTGCCCCACCTCAAAGCTTGCACCCTTAGTGGAACCTTTACCCTCTCTCAATGCCCTACTGGAGTCCAGAGGCCCTATTGCACCCTGAACCCTTCATTTCTGGCCCAACCCCAGAGCCCACCCTCCTAGCTCAGAGTCCATACCTCTTAGAATCATAGAATCATAGAATACTAGGACTGGAAGGGACCTCGAGAGGTCATCGAGTCTAGTCCTCGGCCCTCATGGCAGGACCAAATACTGTCTAGACCATCCCTGATAAACATTTATCTAACGTACTCTTAAATATCTCCACTGATGGAGATTCCACAACCTCCCTGGGAAATGTATTCCAGTGTTTGACCACCCTGACAGTTAGGAACTTTTTCCTAATGTCCAACCTAAACCTCTCTTGCTGCACTTTAAGCCCATTGCTTCTTGTCCTATCCTCAGAGGCCAAGATGAACAAGTTTTCTCCGTCCTCCTTACGACAGCCTTTTAGATACCTGAAAACGGCTATCATGTCCCCCCTCAGTCTTCTCTTTTCCAAACTAAACAAACCCAATTCTTTCAGCCTTCCCTCATAGGTCATGTTCTCTAGACCTTCAATCATTCTTGTTGTTCTTCTCTGGACCCTCTCCAATTTCTCCACATCTTTCTTGAAATGTGGTGCCCAGAACTGGACACAATACTCCAACTGAGGCCTAACTAGCGCAGAGTAGAGCGGAAGAATGACTTCTCGTGTCTTGCTCACAACACACCTGTTAATGCATACATGGTATACCCACACCCTCACCACAGGCATAAATAGCAGAGTATCCAGGGAGGCACTGCTCATGCCAGAACCTGACCGGATGTTCCCTTCATGTCTCTCTGCATCCTGCAAGCAGCACCTCCCCTGTCTATGCTGCTCTTTTAAGCCATGTAATGTCCTGTCGCTTCCTCGCTGCCTCCTCTCCGCCACAGCCTTTCCCGCGTGGATGCAGCATACCTTTTCCTAGGGCATCACTGTATGTAGCCACACAGACATACCCAACATGCTACCACCAGCCCATAGATGAGGTTGCAGTCCTCACTAACCCAGTGTGGCTCTTTATCCGATTTCCAGAAGAACAGAGTTATTGAAAAGCAAACAGAATTCCCCCTAGGGATTCAGCCCATTTTTGTTTGGATCTAAAATGTCGACATAGGTGCAGTTTTGTTTCCTCCCCTCCTCCTTTTCTTAAAAGAAGTGAAATTTCCTTGGGCGACAAAGTGACGTTACCCTTTGATTTGTACTTTCTAGGGCAGTTTTTGTGCGCACAACAGAGGCTAAGCCTGCAAGGGCTATTCTGCCACATTCCCACCTGCTGAGTAGGACCTGGCACTTGCAGAAGTGCTTTTGAAATCAGTAGGGCTATTTGTGGACTCCAGCCCTACTCACATCTGGAAGGGAGGCCGGGTTTGCGGTATGAGGAGCTGGAATTCAGAACAAACTCAGAACTTCGGCCTGCTAGGCTCAAACATTCCAGGAAAAATTCTACCCTGGCATGAAAACATGAGTGACATTGCAAATGGTTTTGAACGCTGGATTCCATCACACGTATGAAAAAGCTAGCCTGTCACCATAGAAAAGAGAATGCCACAGTACAAGCAGGGACAGGTATCATGGTGGATCGAGCTATTTACAGTCTATTCCCAGGAACCCTGATCAGGTGCTGTGCAAACACAACTGAAGAGACAACACTTGCTAAGCTATCTCCAACGTGACAGGTAGTGTTGCCTAATGACAGCATAGTCCAGGCCACTCCGGCTCCTGCCACTGTGGAGAATGTCGTGGGTACGACCCCTGCTGCCTCCGTGCTAGGCCTCCCATAAACCCCAGGCCACATTGCTTAGGGATGGGGACGGAGTCAGGGTAGGGGCTGGGCATGGGGGTAGATCGATGGCAAGGGGGAGTTGCCCCCAACCCTACGCCTCTGGGTTGGGGGGGACAGGCTAAGGACCTGTGCTGTCCTTGAGATAACCCTGCTGTCCAGTCAGTCAGTGGCAAAAAGGTTGCCTGCAGCACTGACTTTTGGAAGTGCAAAATGCCAGTCAACAGCTGAGATGAGGTGGCTGAGTGGTTAAGGCAATGGATTACTAATCAGGTGTGTTCTGCAGGCATTGGTTCTGCAGGTGTGTTCTTCATTGTGTGCTTTGGCCGCTCTGTCCTGGAGAGCTCAGCTTAGTGAGTCCTCCCTGCTCATGTGGGGGCAATACAGCTCCTTTTCCACCTGCTGGCCAGGGTATGGAGCAGGGATATGTCTGGCCATGCTCAGTGCTTTGCAGATTTGGCCTCTTCTCTTACACCTTCTCCTCCTTTCCAGCTGCCACTTTCCCATAGTGACCCCTGGCTGGATTTGTTCCCTCTCCTCAGGGCTGTCTTGTGCATTCCCTGACATTGTCTTGCTTCTCCAGCCTGTTCACAGTAAAAGCAAGGTCCAAAACAACATTATGAGTCTCTACCCTATTTACTTCACATTCTGCTAACAATGGCCAGTCTATAGCCATTGTTCTTGTCTCCACATTGTCACTTTGCCCATATCATTATTACTGTGACACAAGAGGAACCTGTAGCTTCAAAGATTGTCACAAAGCTTTGCCTTTCCAATTCCTACCTTAGGCCCGAGCGTGGTACAAAGCAGACAAGAAGAGGCAGCTTCCCCTGGTTACCAGCTCTCCCAGGCACTAGCCAAATGACTCACGCTTTGTTCTCTAGCATGGAGAGGCTTGGAGAGCTAGAGGCCGCCTGTCAGCTGGGAGCACACACAGGGTGGCAGAGAGACTGGAAACTGGGGAGGGGCTGCTACAACCCAAGCTGAGGTGGCATCAGGCCCATCCCTCCCCCTCAGACCAGGAAATCGAACAAACATGACCAGAAGCGCAACCCTGAGCTCAGACAGCTCCTTTCCCAGGACTCCGCGGGCTTGTTCCTGACAACACAGAGGCCTTTCCTGTGCCAGGCCTGAGGCTCTGCTTGGGGGAAGGGAAGGTGCTGGCCATGGCCCCATGCTGTCCTCCAGATGGCCCTGCTGTCTAGCCAACTAGTGGCAAAAAGAGTCCCTGCAGCACTGGCTTTTGGAAGCGTGAAATAGCCTCCACTCAATGAGATGAAATAGCTGAGTGGTTAAAGTGATGGGTTCCTAATCCCATGTGTTCTGCCTGTGTGGGTTTGAATCCCATCCTCACTGCAATGTTTAGAGGTGCCGTCCTGGACAGGTGAGTGCCCCCTGCTGCTTAGTTCACACAAATCCTTGCTTGTGATACAGCTCCCTTTGGCTGCTGACAAATTCATACTTTCCCCCCCATAAGCCAGACCAGTCAAATCCCAGCCTGAGGGTAACTCTATCTCAGGTGTCTGGGAAAGGTTGAAATAGTGTATAACAGATATGCTTTTAGCTGCAGCTCACCAGCAATCATTTCCACGTCTGACCTGTCTCTGAAGTATCCTCAAAGAAAACAACGGGGTTGTGGGTTCTGCAGAATACTACTGTCTCCCCATCTCTCCCCTCCCCCCCCCACTCACAATGGATGGGAGGCAGGGAGAAAAAATCCTTGTTCATCAGTGTTTCCCTATATAAATCATAGACACGATCTTGGCTAACAAGTGAGCTTGTTACTTGGCACACAGGGAGTTAAAACAGCAGCTGGCAAGCTGCTCCCTGGGCTTCAGAACGGACAGCTCTCCGTTCATGCCCAACAAAAAACTCATGAGCACAAATATGAATCTGTCCCTAACCTTTAAACATGCCTTCCCAATTAGGCTGCTAGGCAGCAGACCCGGCACTCTGTGCACAGCTGCTGCAGATTAACTCTGGGATGATGGCTGAAGCTGCTAATCAAAACTTCAGAGGGGAATGGATTTTTTCCACCTTAGCTTTTTGACTCATCTCCACGTATTGTTCTCTCTACCTTTGTGGCTTGTTTTAATGTCTCCACCAGTAAACTGTCCGAAAAGATTTCATTCTTCTCTTTACTCGGTACTAGTGCATGGTCCTTAGGGAAGGCCTCAGGACAGCTGTGTGCATGAGTAGGCGGCGGCGGGAAGGGGAGGTGCAAAGTCCCCTCCCCTTCCCAGATTCATACCAGGACTGCTTGCTCTTCCCCTTCCTGTCAGGGAGGGAGAGCAAAATGCACAGCTCATCTGCCCTCTGCAACTCCCCAACCAGAATGAGGCATGCAGCAAACTGTGTACTTTCACCTCGCTCCCTGCAATGTACCTGTTGGAACCTGGGGAGGTGAGCTTCAGCCCCCCTAATTGTCCTTAAGGGCACCGGGGGGGAGAGAGGAGGGTGGAAGGCTTGGGCAGTCCCACATGGAGAGGGGAGGGTGTACCCCAGCCACCGTCTGCCTGGTGATTCTGTCTCTTTATGAAAAGCAATCCCATTCCAGGCACATCCCATTTTCCTGGCACAATTAAACCCTGCCCTTGCTTTAAGTAATGACAGGAGGAAGCTGTATGCCAAGGTTGGTGATCCTAGTTCTTACTGTTTTGGAAGATTTCTTGAACAAATAGACAGACGCTCTCTCAAACATATAGTACCGGGTTTGGCAACCTATGGCTCATGAGCCATAGATGGCTCACTTAGGAGCCAAATATGGCTCACGGCTCAAGCTCAGCCCCCCTCAATTCCCACCTCAATGGGGAGCCCACGCTGGCGCTACATCTTTGTGCACTTTGCAAGATTTTAGCCAGTGCCGGCTTCCTGCGGGGGTGGAGAAAGCCCGAAGCCTCACTGTGTGATCAGGGAAAAAGCTGGAGCACACGCTCCCCCTCCCCCAGCTGGAGGAACAAAGCAGTGCACAGACTTGCTGCCTGCAGGCTTTTCCCGCTGCTCCATTGGCCAGACTCCAGCCAATGGAGCAGCAGGAAGCCATGTCTGGGACAGGGAGCCTGAGAGCCACATGGGAGGCAAAGGCAGACCTGGCCGTCATCTTGCCCACAAGGACTTGCTACTGCCAAGGCTGAGTCCCCACTGCGCACTTGCATTCGCCAGAGAGCCCCGTGGGGCCACTGGAGTCCGTCATCGGTGTGAGCACCCTCTTCCTGGTGCCGGCGGGCTGGACTCCCTGCGCTCCTTGTGAGGCGCGGCCTCCAGTCCACACTCATCTCTTGGGCTGCTAACTTATTCCGTGACCTCTGTGGAGCAATGGATGGCTGCCATGTGAGAGTAACTGTTACAGTGAATAAACCCTGTAACAGACAATGGGAAAAAAATAAATGCTAGCCAGGCACTGCACCATCCCCCCTTCCTCCCCAGCTGAGATCCTTCACCCATCTGTGTCGAGATCCTGCACCCCTAGTTTGCTCCTGCCCCCTGCCTCTGGCCAGACACCCACCCCCACCCTCTTCTGCCCATCCTCCCTGGCCAAACACCCACAGCCTGTTCCTGCACCTACCTCCCACTCAGATCCTGCACCCCTGTCCCTATCCCACTCGCTAACCACTCTGTCCTGCACACTGGATCCCTTATTTTTGGCCCCACCCCAGAGTCTAGGGAGGGCCCGCAAAATCCACTAACTCTGGAACCCCAGCAGAGTTAATCTGGCCTGAGGCCTTGAACCTCAGTCCTCCCTGTCCTTTCCCTTCCCACATGGGCCTGAAGCACTAGGGGAGTGAGGTGTCTCAGTTGGGGGCCACATCAGTGAAGGTTGGGGGGTTGGCCTAGGTTCATTAATTAACCGTGTACAAGAGTACACCGTTCACATCCCTATTGTTAACAGGAAGCCAGCTGTCCATAGGTCAATCTCGTTATTCAAATGTTGTCCACACCATGATGAAGTTTGGAAAGCATGTGCACAAATGCTTTTCCATAATATTAGTGACTGTGAATCCACTGTTCAAGTGTTTAGTGGAAAGTTATTTCGGCTTAGTACACAAAAACATGACTAACCAAATTATTTGCTGGCCAAAGGCATGACCCTTGCTGGCAGTGGCAGAGAAAGATTACAAGCCCTGAAGATGCTGGTTGGTAGGGAAATAGAACAAATAAAATAAACCAGCAAAACTAAACAACCCAATAAATCACATATCAGAATCATCATGAATGAAACCTTGACAACGGGGGGTAAACAACTTCCACTTAATACAGTAAAAGACCAGTGAAGGAGAAGAGTGATGTGGCAAGAACAGATGATGACTGAAGAAGTGGCCCTGCAGGGAGGCAAAATGAGGTGTGAGGAAACCTGGAGAGAAGATGTTAGTGATAGTCAAGGGGAGAGCAGGCTAAATGGATAGATCAGGGTTTATTAGCAGGGATGAAAGTGACGGAATGGATTTTTAGCAACAGAGGAAGTCAGAATTCTTCCGTCATGAATAGCAGTGGAAGAGGGGGAGTATGCATGTGACTTGCAATCCGGGAGAAGAAATAAACAGCACAAAGCCAGTGGGCCTGATTCTCCCATATTTTCCACCTGGTTTAGTTATGTATTTTGGAGAAAAGTTGTTATACATTCACTACAAACTCAGAACGGAAACATGTCACTGTCCCGTTTTGTTGTTTGTGGATAACAACACAACTGTAAGGCGGGGGAAAACATCTTGTTAGTCTTTAAAGTGCTACATAGTCCTGTATTTTGTTTCATAGTCAAATGAGTTTATCTTCATCTCTTCTTAATGTTGTCCTCGGAGGAGTTTTTCCTATAACCAAGAACTCCAGTTGCCACCAAGAAGGTGTATAATGGAGGTCAAGAGGAGAGAAAAGGGAAAGAGCAGCTCAGATGCTTGATACTGATCAACCCAGTGAGAAGCAAAGTCACAGTGCACTCAAAAGGATTTTGCAAGGATTGTGTGCAGAGGAAAGAGGCATGTCGGAAGGTAGTGCAACAGTCTTGGGAAATAATCTAAATACCTACATGAAAGTGCTAAGTGAGGTACTTTGCACTCGTCTTTTTTGAATTTCATCTTGTTGATTTCAGACCAGTTCTCCAATTGTCAATTGTCAAGGTTATTTTGAATTCTAATCCTGTCCTCCAAAGTCCTCAAAACCTCACCTATCTTAAGGCCATCCACAAAAATGCATAAACATACTCTTCTCTCTCCATTATACAAGACATCAATACAAATATTGAATAGTACTGTAGTCTTTTCTACACATCCTCCCAGTTTGACAGTAAACCATTGATAACTATTCTTTCAACCAGTTGTGTATCCATTTTATAGTAATTTCATCTAGACCACATTTCCTCCTTTATGAAAATCTCAAGTGGGACCCTGTGAAATACCTTTCCATCTGTTAGGCCAGTAAACCTGTGGAAAAAGGAAATTAGATTGATTTGGCATGATTATTTCTTGATAAATTCCTGTTGTCTATTACTTAACACCCTATTATCCTCTAAGCACTTACAAATTGATTGATAAATTATGCCAGTATTTTTTTCCCAGGTCCTCTTTTAAAAGATGAGCACTATGTTTGCCCTTCTCTAGTCCTCTGGAATCTCACCTCTCTTCCATTTCTTGCAGACAGTAGCTAACAGTTCCCAGACTTTTTCAGCTAATACCTTAAATATGCTATGGCATGGTGTCAACTCCATGGGTGCTCCAGGGCTGGTGCACACGGAAAGAAAAATTATCAGGTGCTCAGCAACCATCAGCAGCCAAGTTTCCTTCCCCACCTCCAGAACCCAGCACCTTTTCACCAGCCTGCAGGCCTGCAAATCTATTTCACCCCTCCCTCCCAGAGCTTCCCACCTGCTAAATAGCTGTTTTGCAGAATTCAGGATGCTCCAGGAAGGAGCGGGAGGAGCAGGGATCCAGTGCACTCAGATGAGGTACAGGAAGAAGCAGAGCGGGGGCTTGAGGAAGGAGTGGATTGGGGCAGAGTGGGGGCTTGGAGGAAGGAGTGGGGACAGGTATTTGGGGGATGAGGTGGAGGTGAAACATGGCCTGGAACACAGAGGGAAGGTGTCAAGCACCACTAGAGTAGAGAGGAAGTTGGTGCCTATGACATAGGGTGAAATTTGTGAGGCCCTGGTGACTAATATTTTATCTAAATAGATTTTAGTCTGATCAACTTTGCCTTCTTGTACTCTGAAATGAAACAGGAACAAACTAATAGGCATGTATTTGTGTCTGTCAGCTGATCCTTTATTTCACAAAAGGAAAAAACATAATGGAAGTAAGACACCATAGCTTCAAAGCCAAGCTGGGATGGCAATAGGTGCTAACCTTTGAAGAGTATTACAGGGGAGGTGTTTTCAATGATCTAAAAAGGTAAAACATTTGGTTTTGCCTGAACAGAAAAATCCGTTAGTAACTCTTTTCTAAACAAAATGAGGACAGTGAGTGGGGGACATAAGAATTCATAGTGGAAAGTATCTGCATCCCTGAAGGAATAAAAACCCCTTTATTTTGGCTGATTAAGGGAATCCTATTTTGGGGAGCTATTATTAAGTGAAGTTAAGTGTTTCAGAGATATGCCCTTAAAATGCAAGGCCAGTATTTCTAGCTGGTCAGAATATTTCTGACCAAATGGTTTTCCATCTGAAAATGATGATTCGTTAAAACGTAAATGTTTTGCAGAAACATATAGCCTGCTATAAAATTTTTCTTGACAGAAGCAGGAGAGGGGACACAATAACTATAGAACAGTGTTTCTCAACCTTTTTTTTTTTATAAAGTATCCCTTTTAAAAAAAATTATAAGTATCCCATTTACCTACAGTTTTCAGCCACACAAAATTTTTTTCTACCGTTGCAAAGCATTTTTTTAAACAACTTAATCATAGCCGGGCAGGCTATGAAATTTTTGGGTGTAAAAAGTACAAAATAATAAAACGCTGTAAAACTTTAAACAAAAATTCAGTTTTCTCCAAATTTCAGTTGTGTTGACGTACCCCCCAGACTTCTCTTGAGTACCAACGGTACTCGTACCACTGATTGAGAAACAGTGCTCTAGAACAGCTCATTCAAATAAGATCAGAATGGAATGTTTTGACTTTTCTATTTTAAAATGTGTTGGTCTCAATTTAAAAAAATACATTATATTTTTAACATTTCAAAACTGAAACGCTTGGATCAGAAACTTCTTTCTGACTTTTATTTTGGGGGAAAATTTGATTTTTTTTGTTCCCTTTTGGAATGGAATTGTTAAATATTCAACAAAATGGAAAATCTGGTTCCTGTCCAGTTCTGGTCAGCATTATTATCCTCATTCTGTGGATGGAAAAACTAAAGGAGAGAGCTTAATGATTTGCCCAGCTACCAAGGGTATTAGAATGCCTAAGAGGTGGAATTTTTACAAGTATGTGGCCTAACTCTGCTCCCAGGGAAGCCAATGGTGCTCTTGAAAATCCCACTTAATTTAGTGCAGTTTATAACGTTATAGATATGGGGGAAAAAACAGGTTAGAACAACACTGCCTGAGAGATCTTCACAAGTTATGCAATTTGTATTTGGAACTGTTCAGGCACCCTTTTATAACATGTTATTCAGATATTTATGCCATGCGGCCTAAGGATTTATGGGGTGGGAATTTTGGGTACATTTACACGTTAATTGTGTAGCTGAAGTTGAAGTAGTTTAACTCGGCTTTTGGTGCTGTCTACACTGCAGGAAGTCAAGGAAGAATACGCTTCCTTTGCCTTCCCTTACTCCTTGTGAAAGCAGGGTTGCCGATATTAACCGGAGTGCCTCTCTCACTTAGAATTAGCTGTCTTAGATAGACCGCTAATTTGAACCCTGGAGGATTGACAGTGGCAGCTTCCATCTCCTCTGTAGTGTAGACGTACCTTTCTGCTCCCATCTGTGGGCGAACAGGGTTAAGAATGGCTACAGAAATCTTCATTTGCATAAGCTTTCTACCCAGGATTTATCCAGTGAAACTTTGACAGTCACAATAACCTACTCAGAATTGGTAGAGTAGTAGGACTGAAAAATAGAGGGTGAAAAGTGCACCCTTACAGTAAGGCATGTATCCCTAGTCACTGGTTCCCTTCCAGTGAGACTCTTGTCTAGAAATTTACTTGGAGGACTTCTTTAAAAAATTGCAGAAAATAACAGCAGAGAAGCTGAGTGTACTTTGAGGTCCTGTTGTATGGATATTAGTTTCAGAGGCCAAAAGAATAAAAGGTGTTTATAAATTTTTATAGCTGTTTCATGCTAAATAATGAAAGTAGACTTGGAGTTATTTAAACATAGGCTTTGGTTTTACTCAATTATTTGACAAACACTTTAAAAAACCATTTAAATTAGAAGTTTATTCACAAGAAAGAATAAGATATCTGAACGGACATTTATATTGAAACTGGGGAAATGAGTATGCAAAACAAAGAGTCAAAATTTTTACAGCTTTTGTCCTTTTGGAGACAAAATATCTGTTTCTCATTTTCAGAACAATCTTTGATAAAAAGGAAAGGGTTAATTTTTCTCTTATTCCTGATGCATAGAGAGCATTTAATTATTCTGTTGTTGATAAATTGACAGACACAAGGTAGAAGAGAGGCAGGATAGCAACAGTGGATGAAATACAGCTTTTTTTGGAACACTGGATCGCTGGTTAGTTACAAGTGGATGATTTTGGTTGGCCAATCAACCATGACATCTGTTGCTTAGATCCTGGTTACAGTCTGATTAGGGATGTCACCTAATCTGCCTTGTTTAAGGAGAAAAGAGCCAGCTTGGATGAATACAGCATAACTGACTTCAGCATTTAGTGACAAGCCAAGAAAGTGTGAGAGAGGATAGAATGGGGAGGGGCAGAAAATAGCACAAGAAGAAAAGGGAAACCAGTGCAGGACGTGCATCTGCAGTGGTGGTCATTAGAAATTCCCTGTGATGGCTGAATACTAAAGGTCACGATAAATGTTGTGATTTTCAGCACGTGGTGGTGAAAACAAAGTTCTTTGAAAAAAAAGACATTGTGAGTTCTTCTCACTCTCTCATTTCTGATTCTATCCCATCTCCCAAACTAGCAGTACAGCAATTCGTTGGCAGGATGTTTTGTTGAGAGGAAAGTCAGCTGGCCTTAAACTCACTCAAAGTATCTTTTTAATGAACCCAAAGGGGGGAAAAGTGGGCATCACAATTAATTGTCCTTCTTATTTTGTCCACCAATTAGGCCCAATATCCATAAGGTCAATTTTAGTCTATTAACTTCCAGTTCCATATCTTTTGTTTGGACGAAGTATAATTTCAACAGTCCTTGGATTATATCAGAGTAGCTTTTTTGGTTTAGACTAATCCAGCTTCTTTGTCTGGTTTTCTGTACTTGCTACAACATTCAACAGCATTAACAACTCAACCTATATTTTCATGGTTATCGTAACATCTTATGAATGTTTACATACTATTTAACATTGGAGTTCACAAGAACGGGGGATGCTTTGTTGCCTCAATAGTCACAACAGTCCCTCCTGACTGGCCAATAAAGCTGAAATCACCAGTGCGTGGCTAATAGTTGGAGCCTCAGGACTGGATTAGGCAACCCTTTCCAAGTAATTGGAAACTGGCCTGCCTGAGGACTCTGGGGCTGATATCCATTGACCCCACATTGGCATGGGGATTAGTAGAAGGGAAAGAGGAAAGTGACAAACTAAAGGAACATTTGCCTATTGGATAAGGGCCAAGGTAATGGGCTACTCCCAAAGTTACTCTGAGGGCAGGCAGTATCTCATTTGTCATTCATTGCTACTGTGTTCTTGTTTCCTCTCACAAAGCCTTTTCTCCTTTCATACACAGACTCAGGGCTGGCCTACACTACAGATGCAAGGCTGAGTCAGGCTGCTGCTGCTGAAGTGCTGTCATTTAGATGTTTCCTACGCTGACAGAAATGGTTTTCCCATAGATATAGTTAATTCATCCCTCAGAGGCAGTGTCACAATTCAGAGCAACTGTATCTGTATTTCCTCTCAATGGTCAAGCAAGGACAACCACTCTCAGGTATCCAGGTGCTGCTTCTCTTAGGCTGAAACCCACAGCTGACTGCCTCTTGACCAGGAAGTGTCCTGGCTGAAGAGTTAACTGTTTTCACTGTGTTACTCCCAGCAAAGACAGTCTATTAAACACACCTGCTTCGCAGACCGACAACACTCATTGCTACAGATCTACGTTATCACATGGTTGGTTCTTTCTAAATCAGGGATGGGGAACGAAAGGCCTGAGGGCCAGATGCAGCCCCTGACTTGCCTGCATCTGGCTCCTGAGGCTCAGGGATCCCCCATCCCAGCACTGGGTCTCCCTCTCCAGACCCACCACCACCCTATTGCAGGACTGGAGCACACAAAAATCTACTAACCTGGGCCCCCCTAGGCTCTGGTATATGAGGGGAATGTGAGGAGTGTCTTCCTTCTTCTCATTTGGGGTCCTCGGGGGCCACATAATTGAGGGTTTGTTTGGGTTTTACTGCCACTTGTGTGCAGCCCCCGATTGATTTTTCTCTGGGTCAGTGGCCTCCAGCCCAGAAAAGGTTCCCCACCCCGTTCTAAACTTATTCTTAGGTCACAAACCATTACAGAGAAAATAGATACCCATGCTAATAAGCTTACCAGAGTTTGTTCCTGCTCCCGAGACATTGGCTGAAGAAGTCTGTCAGCTCTCCACTCTGGGGGTTCCTGGTGGTTACAAGTTCATCACAGTTGCAGCTCAGACCGAACATCCAGTCTTACAGGGCCTCCGTAGGCCAAGGTCTTCCAATCATTCCCGAAGGACTGGAGCGCTCTGTGGCCCAGAGATTCTGTCTATTGGCTGGATCAAGAAAAAGACCTCATTGATCGTGGTAACTCCTAATCACCTTTCTTACAGAAACCTTCAGTTTAGTTGAAACCTCATCAGCATGTCCCCTTTTCTCTGAACTCCCCAAACATTCTCCTACATGCTTCTGGGATCAGTTTATAACAATCATAATCTTCACCGTTCTGTCTTCCCATAAAGGGTGAAAATTTCAGGCCTTCATCCCAGACAACGGGGAAGCCAGGTATTTTACCATGTATTTTACCGTCATACCCTATTTCAAAAGCATATCCATGTCATCTCCGTCCCTAAAAGAAGGAGGTAATCTGGAGCCTGCAACACTTTGTGGAGCAAATACCTAAGGACTAGTTTCACCTACTGATCAATGATTCTGCTGGTGCTGTTTCTCCATCTGATAGGCTTTGTCTACACTGCGGGGGTTTTGCGCAAAAAGCTTTTTGCAGAAGAGATGTTCCGCAAAAACTTTTTGCACAAAAGTGCGTCCACACCTCAAAAGCGCATCGCAAAAGCGATGTGCTTTTGTGCAAGAGAGCGTCCACACGGCGTGGACACTCTTGCACAAGAAAGCTTTGATGGCCATTCACAGAATGGCCATCAGAGCGCCTGTGCTTTTTCTGATAGGCTCTTTTTGTGCAAGAAACCCCTGTTGGGTGTCCACCCACACCTTTTTGTGCAAGAACTCTTGCTCCAAAAGGAGTTATTCCTGTTAGAAAGAGGTATACTTGCACTGCAAAAATCCCTCTGTTCTGCCATTTTACTGTAAATTTTCTTGTGCAAAAACGCGTTTGAAGTGTGGACGCTTCGCAGGTTTTTGCACAAAAATGGCTGGTTTTGCACAAAAACCCTGTAATGCAGACATAGCCATATTGATGCTCCCTGTCCCTTACTCCCTCTTCATGCTAACGCTGCTCCTCTTTCTTTCCTCTTGCATTCTGATACTGCTGGCAGGGGCGGCCTGTGCCTATAGGCAAACTAGGCAGCCACGTAGGGTGCCAAGTTGCACGGGGTGCCAAATTCCAAACCCTTCCCCTTCCATTTCCCATTCCCTTTCTGGTGCCTTACCTGGAGCACGGCTTCCCTGTGCCCAGGAGGGGGGTAAGTCCCGGGGGAGGAGGAACGCAGGGGGGGGGGGGGAGGAGGGACGCCGATTGCATGGTTTGCCTAGGGCACCAGTTGCTGGCACCTAGTCTAGGGCCGCCCCTGACTGCTGGTTCCAATCTGTAAGATGCTGGATTTCCAGAAACAGGATCCCTCTCCAGCTGCAGCTCTTCCTGCTTCAGCTGTCGAGCTGTCCCCCACTAATGTTGCAGTCGAGTGTATGGTCTGGTTGGAACCTAGTTACTGCATCTGTCAGCCTCTTCCCTCTTTCTTTCCAGGGCATTAGCTCCAAGACTCACCCCTCAGCCAATAACCCAATCCGCAGGACTCGCTGCCAGCAGGTTTGAGGTTCTTTACAAACCAGGACCGTCATTCCTCAACAGGTCATTAAAATACAGCAAATTTACTAGCTGCGATTTCATCCCGTCCTCAGCATTAATCTGCCTTTCTCTGCGTAACTAAGACAGATGCTTTTTCTTCAGCTGTTCATTATGTACTTTCCCATTGTTTCACTATTCCTTTCCTGAAAAGACTATGGCGAACTTTGTGCTTTTCCTTCTGGAGTCCTTACTTTCAAGGTTTCTCAGCACACATGCAATTCAAACAGTTACAGATTCCACACACACTGCAACCAGAGAGTAGCTAGGCTGACAGAAGAATTCTTTTGTTGACATAGCCATGTCTTGACTGAGTGGTTCGGAGGGAGAGAGGCTGACCTAAATACGGTGCTCAGTGGTGTATAGAATTGTACAACCATAGAATACTAGAACTGGAAGGGATCTCGAGAGGTCATCAAGTTCAGTCCCCTGCCTCATATTTTCTAATATCTAATTTTTCAATATAGACCCATGCTTAGCCTTTATAAGCGGGGGATAGGGTTGCCAGATGGTTTCAACAAAAATACTGGATACGCTTGACATTACATCACAATCAACATTACATCTTATTTAGAAAATACAGGCAGTCCCCGAGTTACGCGGATCCGCACTTACGAACGGGGCTTTCTCGCCCCAGAGCTCGCAGGCAGCGGGACCGCCCAGAGCACAGCGGTCCCGCCACCTTGACCTCCGGGGCGAGAAAAGCTGCTCCGGGTGCCCCTGGTCTGCCGGGGAGACGGAGGGGTCCCGCACCTCTGAGGCTTTGCTCTGGCAAAGCCTCAGAGGCACGTGACTCCGCCGCCGCTGCGGCTTTGCTCCCGGTGTCCCTGGTCTGCTGGAGACGGTCCCCAGCAGACCAGAGGCACCGGGAGCAAAGCCGGGGAGGCAGAGGGGTCTCGTGCCTCTGAGGCGCGGCACCCTGCCGCCGCTGCCGCTTTGCTCCCGGTGCCCCTGGTCTGCTGGGGACCGTCTCCAGCAGACCAGGGACACCTGGAGCAAAGCCGGGGAGGCGGAGGGGTCCCGCGCCTCTGAGGCTTTGCCAGAGCAAAGCCTCAGAGGCGCGGCACCACGCCGCCGCTGCGGCTTTGCTCCCCGTGTCCCTGGTCTGCTGGGGGGGGGGAGCGCAGCTAGTGCGCCCCCCCCCCCCAGCAGACCAGGTTTTTGTTGTGGACCCTGGGGGGTAGAGCAGCTGGGGTGCTGCCGGGTTGGTCCTGCAGGGACCTACCTGGCAGCCCAGCTGTTCTGTCCCAGGCTCGAGATTCAGCCGCTGTTGGAACTGATCAGTGGCTGATTCCAGGAAGCTGGGGGCAGAGCAATTCTGCCTCCAGCTTCCTGTAGTCAGCCAGCCCCTGGTCAGTTTCAGCAGTAGCGGCTGAATCTGGAGCCAGTTCCGACTTACACACAAATTCAACTTAAGAACAAACCTATAGTCCCTATCTTGTACGTAACCCGGGGACTGCCTGTACTGGACATTTATATTTTCTCAGTTATAGTTTCTCAATTTGTTTCCTGAACAGAAAGCTGAAATACTGGACTGTCCGGTTTAAAACCGGACACTTGGCAAACCTAGAGGGGGAGTGTCATCAATTAAGGGTGTCTTGGGAAAGGGGATAGTGATCACAAAAATTCTGGGTGGGATCTTGAGCCAGTGGTGTCTGTTAGCCTTAAAAGGGACACCTCGCCCCCCCCCCCCCCCCCCGTAAGAACGTGGCCTTTGTTATTGCTGGCAGAAGGATTGCAAAAGCATTAGGGGCCAGTCTTTGAAGAAAGTAGAATCTTGCAATGCCACATCCTTGCCACACAAAGGCAGTGTTTTCAGCACCCAAGAAGTAAGCCTATATACTGTAGTAGGCAGCTTTCAAAGGGAAAAAACAGGGTTGTGCCATTTTCCCCGCTTCGTGATCAAATATTTTAAAAAGTTGTGCTTTTTTTTTTTTATTGTTTTATTTTACTCGTTCAGATCTGAGCTGGGGACTGGTTTTGATTCAGACTCTTTGGGGTCTGTTGAACCCTTGTGAATTGAAATACTAGGGTGAAAGAGGAGCCTCAGAGACATTCTCCAGTGGGCATTGGTCCCAGTCACAGCCACTTGTCAAGCTGCATGAGTGGCCAAAGTCTAGACCATGTAGACGCTAAACTTTTGCTGGTATAGTATGGAGGGTGAGGGAAGTGATTCTTGATTTCTGTTTACTTACAGTATTTCTGGACCAACAAAAGCCCCAGTGTGGATGTATTTATACTAGCTTAAAAGTGCAGATGAGGAAGCAGTGGGACCTGTAAGCCAGTATTAACAGGTTTATATTAGGAATGTTTGCTGGTATCATTCTACAGGTTTAGCTATACTGGCAACCTTGTTATAGGATACATCAGAAAAGGCACAATTTTTGTAGTCAGGACAAGCTCCACCAGGGAAAATTGCCGCTTTCCCAGTCTACACTTGGGGTTGGCACTGGCACAGCTATGTTCAAAAGCTAACTGCTGTATAAGACAAGTCCTCAGATTCAACAGGCTTTGACTGTGGTGTGCGGGGAGCTCCCAATCCACATTGCTGAAGCGCCCAGCAGAATCAGGAATAAATCTTCACATTCCGGACATAGCTAACTACCAAAAGGGGCGGAAAAAAATCCGACCCCATTTTTAAAAACAATTACAAAACAGTTTGGGTCTGTTTTGCCCATCACGTGATCTCTTCTTTTTCTTCTTCTTCTTCTTCTTCATCCAAGTCCTCTGGTTTGGCCAACTTGCACTTGGCAGAAGTGGTTGAATGCTGTCACTGCGCTCTCCTTTCCTCTGCGGTATCATCAGAACGGCGCTACAGCTGCTCTGACTTGTGCAGGAAGGTAAAAGCTTTCATGGTTATGATACTGCTCAGAGATTGCTGGAATGCACCATCTTTCCATTGGAATCCCCTCCCTGGAAGCTGACAGACTCTCTGGGCCACTAGGCAAGGTGGGGGGAGGGGAGACACCTTCACGCCCCAGAAGGGCTTCAGGCAGAAGGAGCGGGGCTGGGGCTAGCCTCTCCCAGGCAGCCCTTAGCACTGCCCGGAGCACACCACCTGGGGCTCCAGCCGTTGCCGTTGTAGCAGTGGCGGCAGCTGAGAGCACAAGGCCCTTTTGAAACCTTAGGTCCCAGGGTAGTTGCTTCCTTTGTTCTCCTCTCCTCCCCCCCCCCATTGGAGGACCTCGCGGTGACTATGGCAGCTGGGCATTTTCCCTCCCACACACACCATGGGAGGGAACTGGGCAGCTGCATGGAATAAAGAGTCTTGAACTTGTGTCAGGACCTGACCTCCAAACTCACTCCCTGTGGGGCTCCCAAACCCTTTGTCCCATTTCCTTCCACTTCCCGGGTCTCCTTTCCTGACTCTCTCTTCCCTCAGAGACTTTAAGTCCCAATTAGTGAACTCTTTAAGCACAACAATTTTCCTGTCCTTGAATACCTGTGTAAGCTAACAACATGCCCAGGAGACGTTGACCCTAATTAGAAAAGAATAGGTCATGGATTTGTTGACAGAGAAATTGCAGTTGGACAGTAAGATTGAATAGGGTCAAGACATGAAGCTGTTCCCCTCCCAGTTAGCCTCCCAGGCTGAGATAGAGATAAGTCACAACGTTCTGATCTTGTGCAAAGTTTGGGAATGTTCAGACTGGAGAACCTGGTGCTCAGACACATGTATGAGCACAGGCAGATATGCTAGCAGCTGTAGTACTGCTTGCCTGAGCCATCACTAAGCATACAAAGACCTTCACGCTCGCAGAAAGGAGAGCATTCTTACCTATGCTGTGGCTAGTTTCAATGGCAGGCACCTTCCTGAGCAAGGGGGATATAATTGCATGAGCTGCGCTAACCCAAAAGCAGTCACAGGAAGCATTATGCCATGGGCACACTCTCATGTTTGCTCCTGGGCTAATTTTCTGCTTTCATACACTGACCTTAAATTACTATCCCCCATTGGGGTGGTTTCCATGCTCTGACTCAACCTCATTTACTTGCTGGCCAACGTTTCACGCATTGACCACCTCACCTGCTTAGAAGGGGGATAAGCAGTTGAATAGTTCCAGTGACTCAAATGCCCCAGGTTCTGGTTTCCACTGGTATCTTCTTTGATTAGAATCATAGAATAGAGTCATAGAATTCTAGAACTCGAAGGGACCTCGAGAGGTCATCAAGTCCAGTCCCCTGACCTCATGGCAGGAACAAGCATCATCTAGATCAGTGGTCACCAACCTTTGGAGCCTTTGGAAGGTGATCCTGACTGGTTTGGCCGGGAGGCTATCAAATGCCAGCACTTCGTCTGCTCCTCTAAGCACTGCTGTGCTGCTCCTGCCCTCTGCCTTGAAGATGCCCCATACCCCCTGGAGCCTCCTGTTTGCTGTGCAGGGCACAAGAAGAAGAGGAAGAGGGGTGCTGATGTCAGGGTGTCCCTCCCTCCACACTGTACTACATCTCCACAGAGCAAAGGGGGGCAGAGATGGAGGGAGTTTGCTGGCTGCTTTTGGGAGTGGTGCAGGGCCAGGGTAGGCTGAGCCTGCCTTATCCACCTGCACCACCAGCCAGAAGCCACCTGTGGTAAGTGGTGCTTAGATGGAGCCCACATTCCAAACCCCATCCCCAGTCCTGAATCCCTCCTGCATCCCAAACCACTGCCCCCAGCCTACAAAAGTGAGTGAGGATTGGGGAGGGAGGATGGAGTGGGCAGGGGCGGGGCCTTGGAGAAGGGGCGGGAAGGAGGCGGGAAAGAGTGTTTGGGTTTGAGGTAGATCCTGGATTGCACTTAAATTCAAAAAGTGATCTCATGCTTAAAAAGGTTGGAGACCACTGATCTAGATTATCCACGACTGATTGGTCTCATACTCAAAGTCAGAATCTAGCCGGGAAAGAGAAGGTGTGAAAATAAATTTGGGAAGTAAGGTATTGCTTAATGTAGCAGTAGCAGAATTGAGCCATTCATGTGTTTAAAGCTCTTCGAAGAATTCAGCTCTTTGGGGAGCAGGGACTGCCTTTTGATGTGGGTTTGTACAGCATATAGCACAATGGGGCCCTGATCCATGACTGAGGCCTTCACAATACCAATGATTAACAGCTCTAATCTATTTGCTAGATATTATTTTTTTAAAAGACTTTTCTTGATAAGCAGAACCATAGTACAAACAAATTTGTTACACTTCTAAAATGATAGAATAGGGAAAAAATTAAATGTCCATCTGAGCTGACAGCTTCAGCGTCAAGTGTCAGACTTCAGCAACTTGAAAAGGCCAAGATATTAAATCCACAAATCAGGGTCGGAAAGATGAGTACAGGTTTGGGTTATATTAGAACCACTCCACATAGTGAGGTTTACAATATCCAATGTCAAAGGTTAATGTAAATTTTTCTTTTAATCAGCAAGGATGAGAGATTGCTAAATTTAAACAGTTAAAATTGTCACAATTTAAAATAATGTTCCAAGGAAAGGCAGTGAAAAATAAATCTATCCTGAATGGCAGAGAGAGAAAAATAAAGTAATCACTTATCCAAATCATAATTTCATTCATCGTTATTAGATGGCTTTAAATTGCTTGCTCACTCGGGATTAGTGGCTTGATGTAAATGACTAAAATCCTCTTTACAATCCTGAATCGTTAAATCCTTGGCTATTTCTCCATTATTATGCTTTGTTACTGATCCATCTCTATGTTCAGGACTTAATCTCAATTCTTTTGCAAATGAATTCTTCTTTTCACTTAAACACAATTGAATTCTTTTTTTCTCTTAGACACAATTGCATACTTTCTGGTTACACTACACAGACATTCCTTTCACTTAAAAACAAAACAAAAACATCTCAGAGGCAAACACTTATGCACACTTCATGTTTACTCACTTGATTAGCAAGGATAAGAGATGGATGGTATTTTGATGAGTCTACTATTATGAAAAAAGCAGGTCCTTAGGTGTTTACAGTCTTGAGGCCAAACCAATTGATGCCATAAATGATATTCTTGCATGTTCTCCATTCATTTCAGCTGTGTTGTCAACAATGGTACATAGCAAAAGAATGGAACTAGGAGGAGGAAATCATTAGTCCTCACTTAAGCACATTCTTAATCCTTTGCTAAACTGGCTCCCTAGGTTCTGATCCTGAAGGGAAAGGCATCTATTGACTTCAGTGTTGCGCCATCTTAGATATTTAAAATTCTTTCATGCAGTATAATCACAATTTTCATTGATGTTGCTGTTTGCCCTATCGATTCTCAGAAGTAGAGCCCAGGTCTGCAGAGCCTAGGATAGCTAACATGCCCATGTACCAGGAAGCCACATAACATAGCTCCAAGGAGCTCTGTGGATATTAGGTGCCACAGGACATACCAAATGGTTCAGAGCGACAGAACCTTGTGACCTTCTGATTGGCCCACACTCACTCTTTAGCTCTGCAGGGTGGCTAGGATTGCCAGGTGTCTGGTTTTTTACCAGAACACACATTCAAAAAGGGATCCTGGTGGTCCTGGACAGCACTAGTGACAAGCCATTCAAAGTCTGGTTGGTGGCACAGCAGGGCTAAGGCAGGCTCCCTTGCCTGCCCTGGGTCCTCATGGCTCCCAGGAAGCAACCAGCATGTCCTGCAGCCCAGAGGTGGAGGAGTGATCAGGGAAGTGCAGTGTTCTGCCCCAGCCCTCAGTGCCTTCTCTACAGCTCCCATTGTCTCTTCAGGAACCATGGCCAATGGGAGCTGCAAGCATGGGCAGTGCGTAGAGCCCTAGGAGCTGAATATGTAGTCACTTCCAGGAGCCTGCCTTAGCTCCACTATGCTGTTGACCAAGAGCCACCTGAGGTAAGCGCCACCCAGTTGGAGCCTGTGTCCCAATCCCCCTCCCTCACTCCAGCCTCCTACCCAAGCCCAGTAAAATTGAGTGCGGGTGGGGGAAAGCAAGAGATGATGGGGGTGTGTGTGGAAGGGGCAGAGTAGAGCCTTGGAGAAAGGGTAGGACAGGAGTGTTTGGTCTACTTCCCTCCCACTGACCAGGCCAGGGTGAGACTAGTGGCCTGTTTTCAAGCTGGAGAAGTGCTGGATTGGCCCCTCACCTCACTGGAGCAGGACAGCTTGGTGTTAATTAAGACTATGAATCAGTCATGGGTATTTCTAGCAAAAGTCATGGGCCAGTCAGGGGCTATAAACAAAAATTCATGGCCCCTGGCCTATCCATGACGCTTACTAAAAATACCCATGATTAAATCGTAGTCCTAATTAACAGCAAGATTTACACTGTAAATATGCCTGACTAAATCTTGGGAGGGGGACTTTTGGGTAAGGCCCCACAGAGGCTACTGCATGGAGTGTGGGGCAGGGCCAGAAGCACCAGCTGCTAGGGGCTGCTGAGTGGCAGCTGCTCCAGCCATCCCCCAGGACAGATACTCAGGCAGTCCCTGGGACTAGCTGCACCAGCCACTGCTCAGGTGATTCCCGGGGCCAGCTGTGCCAGCTGCTGCTTGAGCAATCCCCAGGGTCAGCTTCTCTAGCAGAAGCCGCTGCAGTTGGCTGCAGAACCATCTGACCTGCTGGTTGCAGAGCCACTCCAGGAGTGGCCAAGGTGTCTGTCTCCAGCCCTGGGGTCAGCTGCGCCGGCCGCTGCAGAAGTCACAGAGATTGTGGAAAGTCACAGAATCTGTGACTTCTGCGACCTCCATGACAGTCACGGAGTCCTAGTTTTAATCAACTCCTGCAAACATTTTCTGCAATTTGCTCAGCAGACGCTGCACTATGAAGACCCCTTTCCTGGTCTGTCCAATAGTCACCCCTAGTCATCCTGGTCCAGGGCATGAGTATAATCCATGCTATCCTCCACTTTAAACTGAAGAGGGGAAATCTGTATTACTGAATAGATCGGGGCTTTGTTTCTGAAGAGTGATCCTGGGAGACTGTTTCCCATAGCCATGGCTGTCCTGGTAAAAACAGTTTCCTCGGGACAAACCAGACCTAGTGCCAGTCCTGAGGAATGGTGCTTCTGAAGGTAAGGAGTAATGTAAGGATCCACAGGACATGAACTGGAGCACTTGTAATTAACGTTCTCACAGCATCACAAGGAGGTCATGCAGCACCTTCTACAAGGAACATGGTGGACAGTGGGCACCACAGGAAGTACTAATCAAAGTATCCAGAGTGACAGCACCCTGTGGCCTTTTGTTTGGCCCGTGCTCACTATTTAACCCCGAGGGGTGGCCCAGGAAATTCTCTGGACGCCCATGTAAGCTTCTGACTTCTGGTGACAGATCTTGCCTCATTCATTGATTTCCCCAGTCTGACCCTGTCTTTCTAGTGATTACTCTGATCCCTTCATGCTGGCTACCACCTCATGAACATCCTTGACTTGGTAAAACCACCCCAGCTGTGATATAGGACAAACTGCTTGTGTCCCAGACCCTTATGCTTGTGCTCTTAGCATTGGCCATGCAAATAAACAGGTGAGCTTTGCTTATTTTTTTAAATGCCTGGATTCTAATAATTTTTGCTTTCTATTTCTTGTGCCCTAGAATTGTAATTTAATGCTACATGTACAAACTGTGAAGAGAACTGTTTTTAAAGACTACTTCTGGAATAAAAACAACCATGAAAAGACTTTAAAAAAAACTAAATTTGGACCAATTGTGACTTGACAGCTCTCCATTTAATAGCTTGAATAGTACCACCTTAACCCAGCTCTGCCACATTGTCTCTGGCTAATAGAGAGCTTTGCTTGTTGTCAGACTGAGGGATGTATGAAGAAAAGGGAAGGAACAAGGGGAATGCCTGCATTCCATGGAATGTCTAGTCAGGGATACCAGGCCAAATCCAAAGATGCTTAATCTGGCCTACCACCATTAAGCTAATGGAGCTATATATGCTGACATACAGCAGCGAAGGAGCTAGCCTTTACTGGGATGGGCGTTAACTTTAAATATGGCTGGGGAAATACAGTGCCTAAAAAAATCTGCATACAACATTTTAAAATTCTTCATATTTTATTTCTTAAAATAATACAATATAATCACACCAGTTTCAATTATTTTGGTAATTTATTTCAAAATACAGGTCAGTGAGTATGTCTGTGACCACAGGAAAAAGGAGCCAGGGAATGGTTTGGACAAATAGATTCCTGCTAGTCATTAATGCAGAATTTTGAATAATAATTCATGTAAATGTTTCTGCCTAGTGTAGAAATGTTTCTTGCACTTTTCAGAAGCAGTCTGAAGGCTTGGGAGAGTAAGGGAAGCAGGGACGTAACAATGAGCCTGAAGGGTTCTTGGGAGAAGTTGGAGAGTTTCCCCCATGCAGTCTTCCCCATTCAGTCAGGCACATTTACCCCATCCCCATGTGTTCCTGCACCCCACTCAGCCAGCACCATCTTTTCCAGCCCGCAAAAGCCCCATGATTCCCCCCATCCACATGTGACTCTACATTCCCACTCCCATTCAGCTGTTGCCTCAGTGCTGTCACCCCTCTAGTGCCTGTGCTTCTGCTGCCCAGTCTGTCCTCCTCACTAGCCCTTTTGAACCCCAATGTGTATCACTCCCCAACAATCCTATCTGCTATATCCCATACCTCCTGACCTGGTCATGTGGCACTGTGAGGAGCTGGCAGTTCTTAAAGGAGGTAATTCTAGAGGCTCAGCATCACCTCTATCCTGATGCAAAGGAAAGATGAGAAGTGCCACCGGAGGCCAATGTGGCTGCACAAGGAGCTTGTTAGCTATCTAAAACCCAAAAGGGATACATACAGAAAATGGAAGGAAGGGCATGTCACCAAGTAAATATACATGGGAATGGTATAAGCGTAAAGGGACAAAGCATAAGAACATAAGGCAAAGAATGAGTTATTGGTGGTAATGAGTTAGAGACTCCAAAAGGATGGTCTTCAAATATGTGAGACAAAAAAGAAAGATCAGGGATGATAAAGGAAGATGACACGATGCAGAGCTGCTTATTGTCTACTTTGCTTCAGTCTTCTCACAAAAAATAAGTGATTAGATGGCTAGCAAAGTTACTGTAGGCAATAAAGGAGTAGAGATTCAGCTTGGGATAAGTCAAGAATATGTCAGATCTTCTGACCAGTTTGAATTAATTCAAATCAGCAGGGCCAAATGCTAGCCACCTGCTGGTACTAAAGGAATTAACTGAAGAAATTACAGAGCCACTGGCAATAATATCTGCAAACTTATACATGACAGGAGAGGTCATGGAAGGCTGGAGAAGAGCTAACTTGGGAGCATGTCTACACAGCAGGGCAAAAGTAGAATTAAGCTACGCAACTTCAGCGACATCAATTGCGTAGATGAAGTTACAATAGTACTCCAGCTCTCCATTATTTTGAAATAATGGCTTGCTGTGTGGACACACTTTTGTTATTTTGGAATAACATCAGTTATTCCAAAATAATGCTGCTGTGTGCCCATCTTTTAAAAAGGAGGAAAGACGAGGCTGGGGAATGGTAGACTAGATAGCCTATCAATCACTAGGAAGCTACTAGGGCAATGTATAAAATACTCAATTTGTGAATACCCGGAGAATGAAGAGATGATCACTAATAGCTAACATGGATTTACCAAGAGCAAATAATGCTTGATTTGCTTCTTTGCCTGGATAACTGATTTGGTGGATGGGGGAACAGGGGGAGCATAATATACCTGGACTTCCACAAGGCTTTTGACATAATCCCACATGACATTCTGTTAAGTAAACTAGAGAAATGTGAGCTTGACAAAACTACCATGAAGTAGATAAATAATTTGGTTAAACAGTCACAGCGTAACTATTAATGGAATGATGTTGCATTCCTCAGGGATCTGTTTTTGGTCCAGTATTATTCAACATCTTTATTAATGATCAGGATGTAGTTAGAGAGAGCATACTGATCAAGTTTGCAGATGATACAAAGCTAGAGGGGGGTGCCAATACTCTGGAGCAAAAAAATAAAATTCAGAGGGATCTGTATAAATAGGAGAACTGGGCTATAGAAAACAAAACAAAATTCAGGATGGTCAAATGTAAGGAATTACACGTAGAGAAGAAAAACCAAATGCACATATACAGAATGGGGGAAAACTGGCTTGACAGCAACACTGCTGAGAAGGATCTAGCAGTTGTAGTGGATCACAACCTGAATAGGAGTCAGCCATGAGATGCTATTGCAAACAAAGCAAATGCAATTTTAGGTTGCATTAACAGAGGCATAGCATGCAAGTTTGAGGATGTATAGTACTACTCTACTCAGTGCTGATTAACACTCAGCTGGAGCCTATGTCCAATTTTGGTCACTGTTACATAGAAAAGGATATAGAGAAACTGGGAAGGACCCAGAGGTGAGCAACAGAGATGATCAAAGGGATGAGATTTGTACCAACTGAGGGAAAGCTAAAGGAAAAGAGGAGATTAAGTGTGTGTGGGGGGGGGAGGGGGTATTGGATAGCAGTTTCAGAAACTTGAAAAGCTGCCATAATAAAGATGGAGAAAAGTTGTTCTCTTTTGCCACAGAGCAGGACAGGAGGCAATTGGTTCAAACTTCAGCATATCAAATTTAGATTAAATCTCAGGAAAAACTTCCTAACTCTGAGAATAGTGGAACAATGGAACAGATGCCTCCGGAAGCTTCTTCGCTGGAGGTGTTCAAAAGGAGGTTGGATAGCCATCTGTCTTGGATGGTTTAGACACAATACATCCTGCATCTGGGCAGAGAGTTAAACTAGATGACCCTTTTGGTCATTACTAACCCTATGATTCTAAAAAATAGCCCAGTGAGAGAGAAGGGGAGCATATAATGAGTTTATTCCTAGAAAACAAGTGTGCTAGAAAATGGTTAGCTGTTTCAATGGTCAACTTAAAAAGAGACTCACTTGGCATTCCTCCTTAGAACTCCTATGAACAGCGGCTATCATTTTTACAAATCTTTTCTGTCATGACTGGATTTCCAGCTATTGCCTCATTTCACTGAAATGTTCTTTACTCAATTGGCATTTTGTGCTTGTGGAATATGTTTGGTCAGATTTCCCTACCCATGCAGAAATAAGGCTAGTTAGGTAAAGACAAGTGATTAAGCCGTAAGTGGGCTTTAATCCTCCTTAATCACATTTAAAGCACTGGTGGTTGGATATAAGATTAGAACGATTAACAGGCGGACACTAGAGCATATAATTTCTTTAGCTAACAAACACTGCTGTTTTTATTTAAATGTGGACTCCTAGGGTGTGTCTACACTACAGGATTTTGTCGACAAAAGTTGGCTTTTGTCGACAAAACTATACCTGCATCTACACTACCACCACATTCTGTCAACAATGAGTCAACAGAACGCAGCAGTTTTGTCGACAGTGGTAAACCTCATTTTATGAGGAATAACGCCTTTTTTCGAAAGTACTCTAGAAAAAAGGCGCTATTGCATGGAAACTGTGCTTTTTCGAAAGAGAGTGTCTAGACTCTCTTTTGAAAAAGTGGCGTGCTTTTTCGACAATACTGATCATAGTCTAGATGCTCTTTTTCAACAGAGGCTTTGTCGACAGTATCTGTCGACAAAGCCTCGATCGACAAAGGCATGCAGTCTAGATGTACCCTTACTGCGTAGAAACTAAATACAGACTAGAGTGATAATCCACTCCACCATCCTACCTCAACTCAAACATCCTGGGGTGTTGTAGGCAGTGGAAACTCCCTTCCACTCAGGGAACGCCAACGGCAACATTCTGACTGGTGCCCGGTTGAAGGAGAGGAAGATTTCCTGGAGAACTCTCACTTCAGTGCTCTCACGGATGGGCAGTTGTAATATGGCCTTAGGTTGATGGAAAAATTCACAATCTGTGTAAGTCAAAGAATTTTATTCAGGACGTTTCATCCTGCAGGATCACAGAACACTTCATTAACTGAACAGCATTACGGAAAGGCAGGCAGCTTTGAGGTGGAGGGCAGGAAACAGGTGGATAACTGGCACATAGGATGTTACATAAGCATGACAGGAAAGGAGACTTTGGCTAGAGGTTCTTGGCCAAATGCCTATAAAGAGTGCCACAATGTTTTATGGGGACACATGACCACCTTTTAGAAAGTCTTATACAGGAGACTCAATCAACTTCCTGGTATTCAGCAGAACTGGTTGGAATATCTTTTTTGCCTAAATTTTTCAAGTTTAACACTCAATTACTTGTTATAGAGGGGATGAGGGATTGAATTAAGCCACTAGGATTTTAACTTGTGATTCTAGGGAATGTAATATATATGCTTAGTGTAACACAGATCAGCAGAATTAACCTGGAACCTCTGGAGTTTAGTGTATGAATCTCTACCACATGAGCTCAAAGCCAGTTAAGGTTAGTTAAGGTTGCAGAGCAGACTCATTATACTCTCTGTAAGTGATCTCCGTGCCACTATACCAGTGGTCCCCAACACGGTGCCTGCAGGTGCCATGGCGCCCGCGGGGGCATTTGTGTGCGCCCACCAAGTGCTCGGGGCTGGCCTGGCCCTGGGCACGTGGCGCATCCATGGTGCTGGAGCCAGCTCCGGGCACATGGCTGGCTGCGGGTGCGCAGCGCTTGGGGGGGGAGAGTGCCGGCCCCGGGCGCGTGGCACTTGCAGGGGGCGCTGGCCCCGGGCGCACGGCGCTTAGAGGGGGTGCCAGCCCCGGGCACGTGGTGCTTGGGGGGGGGCACTGGCCCCGGGCACGCGGCTATGGGGGGGGCCCTGCCCCCAGGCGCATGGCTATGTGGGGGGCCCTGCCCCCGGGTATGCGGCTATGGGGGGTCCCGCCCCCGGGTGCGCAAGGGGGAGCCCCGCCCCCAGGCCCGCAAGTGTCCCCGCCCTCTGACACCCGGCAGCCTCAAATTGTTGAGGACCACTGCACTATACCATGGGAAAGTACACCACACCCAGGAGGAGCATGCGTTCCATCATTTCATGATGAGTAAGGGATGTTGGGGAAAGCATGTTCCATTTCGAAATAACTGTTGTGTAGACAGCACCAAAAGTTGAAATAGGCTAATTCAACTTAAGCTACACAATCAGTATAGCTCAAGTTGCGTATCGTATTTTGAGTTTAGCCCTCCTGAGTTGACGTGCCCTAGTAAACCTTTCCAAAGGACCTTGGATTACTTACAAAAGAGAGATGAATTATAGGATACTAGGAGAGGAATCAGGGGAGTTGTTTACTTAAGCCTAAATCTGAAAATTCCAGTCGATTCTGGTAAGGATTCCAAAATATCCTGTGAGAAAAATCACTGAGGGTACATCTACACTAGCCCCCTAGTTCGAACTAGGGAGGCTAATGAGGGCGACCGAAATTGCTAATGAAGTGTGGGATTTAAATATCCCGTGCTTGATTAGCATATTCCTGGCCTGTCACCATTTTGGAAACTGACTAGCCCGAAGTAACTGCCCGCGTCTATATGAGGCAGAGAAGCGGGATTCCGAGATAAACCCCTTAGTTCGAATTAACTGTTACTCCTCGTGGAAGCTAGGGGGCAGAATATTTTAAATGGGATATTTGTCTAGAATGTTGTGTGGTTAGATTGAAAAAAGTTTGGGAAGTTGGGAGTGGAGCACAATGATTCACAAGGTTAGTGTCTTAAACTGGAATGAACAAAATGTATGGCTGCATTCCTTTGGTATAGCTATTCCATACAAGTTATAATAGAAAGTAAAATAAATCCAGAAATTTTTTTTATGCCTAGAGAAGGGCTAACTCTGGCCTTTGCCATGGAGGCTGCCTCTAGTTCCCCTGATCTTCCATATCCACAGGTTTGTACACTCTCTCAGGCAATGGCTCTTTAATGTAGTTCCTATAACTTAAAGCCCAGAAACCTTTCTGGTGATTCCTTTTATGGTCTTGAAAAAATAAGCTTCCCTGATTTTGTTCCATCTGCGACTCCAATCAGGCATGTCACTGTTCATGATTTTTAGCTATGTCAGTCACTGCTGTATTACTGTACTCATTAAAGGGCAATAAAAAGGCAGATATAGGGGGACAGCCTTTTCCTTATTGAATGTTAAATAATTTTTGAAACTTTTCTGGCAGTTCAAGCCTCTACTTCCTTCTCCCCTTCTCTGATGACAGAGACCCTTTGAAGATATTGTAGAGCTGAGGAAGAAACCAATGACCTGTTTCATAGGTGACTTGCGATAGCACTTGTGAAGTGCACCACCCCACTGTGTCCCCTGCCAAAATGTTAATGGCTAAATGGGGTCCCCCTCCTCATGCCCCCTCCTCTGGGTGCACATCCCCTCCCCCCCCCCAAAAAAAAGCAGTTGCCTAGGAGCTGTTTCAAAACAGCTGTTTCTCCAAGCAACTAAACTTCATTTCCAGATCAGAGGGAGTGTAAAATACCTTAACTCTGCCTCTGAATTTATCTAGCAGCAGGAGGCCATTATCTACTGACATTATCTGTTAAATAACTGCAAAATACTTGTTCATACCCACAAAACATGCAGTCTTAGAATCTTCTGCAAGTCTGAGCTTTTTCCCTAGATGGACATAAGAAAACAACCCAAAACATCTTAAAGGGACTGAATGAAGTCACTACCAACTGAAAACATTGTCCCCACCACTATCACAAGTAAACTTTGAGAAGATGACTGGAAGAGATTAGAGAAAAATAGTTTTCTGTTTTGCATGTTGTTCCCTTCGTGCATTTCACAGGACTTCATTGTGCCTAGACAATTCCAGAGTTTAGCTGATGAGCAGTTGTTTTGCTTTCCTGAATGCTTCCTGCAACAATTACATATAGGCTGTGTCTACATTGGCATGATCTGTCTGTCTACACTGGCCGTGAGTTCTTGCACAAGAACACTGACGTTCTAATGTATGAAATCAGTGTGCAAGAACTCTGATGCTTCCGCTCAGGAATAAGCCCTTTTGCACAACTGTTCTTATGCAAGAGGCCAGTGTAGACAGGCAACATGAATTACTTGCACAAGAAAGCCCTATGGTTAAAATGGCCATCAGAGCTTTCTTGCGCAAGAGAGCGTCTATACTGGCATGGATGCTCTTGCGCAAAAGCACATGCCAATGTAGATGCTCTCTTCTGGAAGAGTTTTTGCACAAAAACTCTTGCGCTAAAGAGTTTTTGTGCAAGATCATGCCAGTGTAGACGTAGCCATACTGTTCTGCAGATTCTGCAAGACATGTTAATCAGTAAAAGAGATAGCACGACTGAAAAGAATCAGCAGGCAACATCTCTGTTCAGCGGGAAAGGAGATACCCCCACCACATCTGTTGGTATTGCTGCTGGACCTGCCCAGTAGCCAGAGTAAAGACAATTCCATACTAAAAAGCTTGGGCGGTGAAAAACCTGCACATCTGAGCGACATAGTTAAGTTGATCTAATTCAGTATTTCTCAACCAGAGGTCTGAGTACCCTTAGGGGTATTCGAGAGAAGTCTGGGGGGTACGTCAACACAACTGAAATTTGGAGAAAATGGAATTTTGTTTTAAGTTTTACAGCGTTTTATTATTTTTGTACGTTTTACACCCAAAAATTTCATTGCCCGATGAAGTTGTTTAAAAAAATGTGTTGCAATGGTAGAAAAAAAAATGTTGTGTCTGAAAACTGTAGGTACTGGAGGTACTTATATACAGGGCTCGCTAAGTGGCGGTGAGCCCCGCTTGCCAACTGCGTGGTTTCGCGCCGTTCTGCGCTCTGCGCATGCGCAGATCGCTTTGCGCCAGCTCTTCCGGGTCGTAATCTACTCGCCATGGTGAGTAGATTACATTATTTGTTGAGCCCTGCTTATATATATATATTTTAAAGGGGGTACTTTATAAAAAAAAGGTTGAGAAACACTGGTCTAATCCATGGCATAGAAGGCCCTAGTTTGACTGAAGAGTTCTTCATGCTCTGTCTATCCTCCAAAATTATGTCGACCTAACTTATACTGATATACAGCCAGCACAGTTTGATATACAGCCATCACAACTAGTACGTTTCTTGTGTGTGTGCACACTTGTATTGATTTTAGTCTCTGTGTGGAGCATTGTGGGATGGCGCCTGAAAGCCAGTAACAGTCGATGCAAGCAATGCAGTATCTATCGGCTGGTGTTACTAAATCAGTGCAGAGCAGTGGTGTAGCTAGGAGAGGAAAAATGAGTGAGCCCAGTTTTCAGGTGGGTGGGCAATGATGGGGGGGAGAGGAATGGAGGGCCCTGGGGGGACAGGAAGGATCAAGTATTTAGGAGGGATCCAGTGTCCTGGGGAGGTGAGGGATCTGGTGTTCTGGGGTGAGGGTGCAGAAGGGATCTGGGGCCCTGGCAAAAGGGGGCAGGAGAAATGGGGGGGGCCTGCCTCCCCCCCACCAGGAGCACACAGGCTGCAGGGTGCACCATGAGGCAGAGGGGCACCCCACAGGCTCTTGAACTTCACCCAATCCCAGCTCAATGTCCACACTCCTGCCAGCATGCTGTGTGCTGCGGTCCCAGTTTCCAGGCCCAGTGCTAGCCCTGGCCAGACCCATGAGGCATGCCTCCCATGGCAAGAGGGGCCAGGATGAATGGGGGAGAGGGGCAGGAAGGGGGAGGGGTGCAGAGGAGACTGTGGGCTCTGAGGAGAGGGACAGAAAGGGGAGAGGGTGCAGAAGGAATCTGGGGCCCAAGCAAGAGTAATGGGGGACCTGCTTCCCTACAACCCTCTTATTGCTCAGCAAACAGCCCTGACACATCACTCTCCTGCCAGGGTACTGCACGCTGCTACCCCAGTTTCCAGCCCCAGCACTAGACGTGCCCAGATCTTCCCCATCATGAGGCACAGACCCTACAGAGGGGCTCACCGCCACTTGGCGAGCCCTGATGATACCAACTACAAGTTTTGTTAGTTTATAAAGTGCTACCAGACCATTTGTTTTTCAAGTGTACTCTGTACAGACTAACTTGGCTACTCCCTGAAGCTTCTTCATTAGAGGTCATTGCTCTGTATCGTCTTTAAGTCTGTTTCTCTTTGCTTTGTGTGAAGTGTACATCTTCCAACTATTGAAATGCTTCCAACATTTATAGCTGTTTCTTTGTTTGCTGGTCTAGCATCTATTAATGACTTGATTTAGTCTAATTCTGATTGCTGCATGCAATGTAGTTGTAGTGGTATTGGTCCCAGGATAATAGGCAGGATGGATGAAGTGCTATATTTCAGATGGGTAGCAGAGTCACTCTGTAATCACAAAAACAATGAAGAGTCCTGTGGCACCTCATTGTTTTTCTTTTATTGGACACTTTTCACAGAGTGGTCATTGTATATCTGACTTCTTAGTTCTCATCTTCATCAGAAATCTGTACAACAGTTGTAAGTAGACGAGCCTGGGAGCTTAAATTGATAACTCTGCTAGCCACTAAAAATCATTGACTGAATGGAGTCACTGGATTTATCACATAACAATCCATATAACTCACTAACTGCAGAGGTGTTAATGGGCCAGTCTGCCTTGAATGATCTCTTAGAATATGTGCTAACTACCTATGCTAAACAATTTGTTCTACCTTGCATTTAGCTCTGAATACCTGGCTGTGTGGCTCAAATGCTTGTCTCTCTCACCATCAGAAGCTGATCCAATAAAAGACCTTACCTCACCCACCTTGTCTCTGATTGTTGCAGCAGATATGTTCTTGGCTTCATTATCTTTGGTGCCTAAAACTATATAATCTGTAATAAGTCTGTCTGCAAGTCTGCCAAATTTGCATGAGGAGGCTAACTAGCATGGATTGGGTGTGCACGGGTCTATAGTTTCAGTTTGGAAAATACACTTATAATCTTATATCAGCAAAGGACTGAATGCACAAAAAAGTTAAGCATTCAAGTCCCTATATGCGCAAAAGAAGTTAGGCACCTGGTCTCCTATATATGTTGCCTTTTTGGCTCTCCAGCAATGCACAAAACTCCTGCCCAATCTCTATATGTACCTAAACTTACTTAGCAGCTAAACTTTCAAGGTAAAAATTCATTGGGTACAGGGCTGGCTAGTGCCTGTGTGGGAGGGGGTGCAGGGAAGGCCACCCAGAGGGGTAGGAGGATGTGGGGATACCCCATTTAGCAATTAAAATTTTGGATGGTGCACCTAGTGAGTGCTACTATGAGTCACATATGCCTGAGTGCTTATGTTTCCATATCTGGGCATAAACATTGCTGCTTCCCTGTGGCATTTATATACCTATCTTTGCCTAACTCCCAGAGTGTATCATGGAGCAGGGGAATATAGGCCTTCAGCCACCTAACACGCAGGGCCTGATCTGGTAGGAGTGCTCAGACAATTTATCCATAGTAGAAGGATAAATTCATAAAGTCACAGGGCCAGAAAGACAATACTCTGTAATACAGGGAATAGGGGTCCCTGATGGGAGGTGCCTAAACAGGGGTGAAAATAGCTTCAATTTCTTACAGATACTGTATTATCACAACCTGCTCCATCTTGGGGGGGGGGGGGACACTCAAAGGTGGAGAGAAGGTTGTGATACCACAGTACCTGTAAGAAATGTAAGTGTGGGGTAAAGTGAGGGGGGTTGAGGGCAGCAGGTTAGGGTGTGAGGGGTGCAAGAAACAGGACTGAGGGCTGGGGATGTATGGGAGTGCAGGAGTCAGAGTTGGGGTGTATTAGGGGCTTAGGGCAGGAGCTTGGGGGGTGCAGGAGACAGGTGTGTAGAGGGAGAATGTGTGTATGGAGACTTAACTTACTTGGCCCAAACCAGGCCATTGCCTCCAGTCCCTCCTGTGGCATATGCAGAACAGACTGTGGGGCCTAGCCCAGGGCTGGAACTGGTCCACTGGAGGTGGACAGGGGCTGATTCTGTGCCCTACCCCCAAGAAGGAGTGAGGCTGGGCCTGGGCCACCATGGTAGGAGTGGGGCAGCAGCCACATGGGGGTAAGACCGTGGGGCCTGACCGATGATCAGGGATGGGGTCGGGCTGTCGCAGGCCAAGTCCACCTCTTTCCCCTCCCACCACTTGCAGAAGTGAGGCCATGACCCGGCTGCTGCAGCAGGAGCTGGGCCGCCGCCAGCCCCTCCTGCAGCAGAGCGGGGCCAGGGCCTTGCTGCCATAGCCATGGCCCGGCCAGACCAGAGTCAATTCCATGCCCCACCCCTCAGCAGGAACAGGGCCAGGCACCGTGGCCAGGTGAGAACTGCTGCCAGCCCCTCCCAGTAGCCCAGCTGGAAGCGTGCACGCATCCTCCAGAGTGCGCCCCCAGCCGGTCCCTTTAAATTACCTGCGTGCATCCTGTAGAGCAGCACACCCCAACTGGCTCTTGCTGGAGTGCTGGCTGCTCTTACTGGACCTGTGGACCAGGGCGCGCCTTCTTACTTTCACCTCTGTGCCTAACTGAAAAGAGTGTTCCTGGCTGAGAGTCACTATGCTAACCTAGCTACAGGGAAACTGCTGACCGGAGGGGCTGATTGGAAATTGTGGGCCACTTCTTGGAGGCCAGAATCTGTGACAAAATGCTTTGAGGTGTTCACACTGCGTGTTTGTTGACAACATGGGGAGGGGAAAAGAAAAAAAGTCCTTTGAGGTTTTTTTATCAGTGAAAACACCCATTTTTCACAACAAAATTCACATTGCAGTGTGCACGCTCATGCACTTTTGTCAACAAAAGGCACTTTTCCTTGACAAACTTGCCAGTGTAGACAAGCCCTGGGTGCGCATAGACTGGCAAGATTTTGCACAAAAGCACCCGCTTTTGCTCAAAAACTTGCCAGCTGTCTACACTGGCTGCTTGAACTTGCGCAAATACTTTCACGCTCCCGCTTAGGGAAAAAGCCCTCTTGCGCAAGAATACTTGCTCAAGAGGGCCAGTGTAGACAGCGAAGAACTATTTTGCACAAAAAAGCCCCAATGGCTAAAATGGTGATCGGGGCTTTCTTGCGCAAAATTGCGTCTAGACTGGCCACGGACGCTTTTGTGCAAAAGCACTTTTTTCTGTTAAAAGTATTTCCGCAAACTCATGCCAGTCTAGACGCAGCCCCTGAGTTTATATCAGAGAAAGTTAAGAGGTGACTCGTTCATGGTCAACAAGTACTCGCGTGCGGAAAACTCTTGAATCTAGCAGAAAAAGACATGCTCCAATGGTTCAGTGCAGAAGCTAGATGAATTCTTCACAGAAATAAGGTGCACATTTTTAATGGTGTGGTTAATTAACCATTGGAACAACTTACCAGAGGGAAATGGTACACTTTCTATCACATGAAGTCTTTACATTAAGATAGAAGAACTAACAGCATCTAGCTGGGGCTGTAATATGCTCAAATAATGCAGGGAAGATATTTTTGTGGGTCTTTGAATTCTCACTGGATGGTCTCCAGATCTTGTGCCCAGGTCCACACGGTGTTTTAAATGACACTGTTTAAGTGATCATTCTAAGCAATGTATTCTTGGAAATTGCTGGTGTTTGAAAAATAAACAAACACAAAAGCTGCAACTAAAGTTTTGTATACTACTAATAATATAAAAGAAACAGCACAAAGAATTCTAAACACTTCACAAACTATGTACAGTACACAAAAATCAATTCCATCCACCTCAACTACCAGTCTGTCCCAGATGGTATAGAAAATTGGGGTAAATCTAATTACGACTAATCCATAAAAACATATGCTTAATTAGCATAGTTTATTTTACACACTATAAAATAGAAATAGAGTATATTGCAATAACTGACTGATCACAGCATAAATTGGATTATTCTGATCCTTCCGACTGAGGCAGAAGCTATTCCTTTATCATATAGACTTAATTGTAACTATTAATTAATTTCAAGTCACTGAAGGGAGCAATAGAAAAGTAATAAAGATGTGATAAAGATTAATCAAGCTGAAACTCCGATCATGCCAAGATTGATGCATATGCTTAATTTTGTGCAGTGGGTAGTCACACTGACTTCAGCAGAACTAGTTATGCATGTGCGTTAAACATGCATAATTATTTGCAGTATTGAGGCCTAATATTATTTCACAAGAGATGCTATTTGTCCCATAGGCCCTAGCTACACACAAATTTGTACTGATTTATTTAGATTTAGGAAAACCAGTGCAACCCCCTATGTAGAGTGAAATGTTTAACAGTGGTTTTATGTTGGTTTAGCTTTAGCAGAAACCAGTTCCTTGCTGACTTAAGCTAAATCAAAATAAATTGTTTAAATTGATTTAAAGTGTCCACACATACTGTTGCATTGGTTTCACAAAATACGGTTGAATTACCTTTAGTTAATCCAGTATAAATGTGTGTGTAGATGTGGTCTTAGGAACTAAGTTATCTACATATCTTAAATTGGTCATGTTAATTTACCCATGAGAATTTTACAGTAAGAATGGTAAAGGTGAATAAATATACAGATTTTTTAAAAGATATATTATGTATTTCTTTTAATGGATGCCATCTTTTACAGATATTGTATAACTGTTAGTCTAATAACTTGATAGTCACCACTTTTTTTAGGGCTTATTGTGCATTGTTAGGCTCTGGCTGGTTTATATTTCAGAACTTTAATAAAGTAAGTCTGTCTTCTAAATACATAAAATAATCATGATGCAATTATTTAAATTAAAAAATTTATTTGTTATTAATACATTATTATATTGTGCTATTTATGTGTATGTAGTGCATTATAGATAAGTGAAAGGCATGCTTTTTTAATCTCAGGGTGCAATCCTGCCAAAATGTATACAGGTATGTAACATTACATCTTTCTACTATATATTTGAGACTAGTTGGACTTACTTGGCGTTGCTTGGGAAACCGGAGGAACAAAATTTAGAAAATTTAGGAAAGGAGGGGACCTTGAGCCAGGGGACCCCCAAAGCCACAGACCCTGGAGGCTGATGGCTCCTGGCCCACACCTGACCCTCTGAGAGCAGCAGGAACCTCCTCCCCCTAGGACCAAGCAGCCAGCCCCCAGGAGAACAGTACACAGTCATGCGGCCAGTAGCAAGGGGACTTTTCTTTGCAAGGTGGGCTCAGGGATCCACCCATGCACCGCACTCCCGGGACTGGCACCGCAACTGGCGCCCATGTCCCATGCGCCCAGGAGTGGGGCTATTACCGCCCATGCGCTGCATGCCTGGAGCTGGCGCCTGTGCCACGCACCCAGGAGCTGACAGCGCCCATGCACCGCACACCTGATGGTGGGGCCGCCCATGTGCTGTACGCCCGGGACCAGCCCCGCCCCTATGCTGCACGCCCAGGTCGGTGCCGCCCATACGCTGCAAGCCCGGGGCCGGCACAGCCCTCGCACTGCTCACCCGGGGGCGGAGCTGCCCATGTGCTGTGCGCCCGGGGCTAGCACCGCCCCTATGCCGTGTGTCCGGGTCGGCGCCGCCCATACTCTGCAAGCCCGGGGCCGGCACAGCCCTTGCGCCACGTACCCGGGGGTGGGGCTACCTAAGCGCCGCACACCTGGGGCCAGCGCCGCCCTTGCGCCCAGGGGCCGGCTCCGATCACTTGGCGGACGCACAGAAATGGCCCAGCGGGCGCCCTGGTGCCCATGGGCACCGTGTTGGGGACCACTGGTGTACTGCATAACATATGTGAGGCAAAGTGGGGGAAGCAGTTACCAGAATAGAGGTGGAGCAGCACTATCTGAATTTGAGCAGCTAGACATCAGGGCTGTTGCAAGAGCCTAGGGAAAAGCTATGCATTTGAAAGAAGTTTCAAAGGTTTGTTTACACCAGTCCTGGGCAAAATATGGCCCGTTAAGCCACCAGATCTGGCCTGTGGACACTGTGGGGAGCCCCAGGCAGACTCCCTGCTTGCTGTACCCCAGCTGCACGCTGCTCAGAAAAGCAGCTGCCAGGAGTTTCCCTTTTAAAACTGTGAGCCTCGATGGGAAGGGGGAAGGCTTCTGGTGCTGTCCCCTCCTCCAGCACAATCCCGTTGGCCAGTTTTTGGCCAGAAACTGGCCAATGGGAACTGCCTGTTTGAATAACAGGCTGCACATGAAGCACCATGCTCCCTTTCCCAGCTCATAGTTATTCACATATGCACATGGCCCTGCAGCCTGTGTGAGGGCAGGGCAGGGCAGGCTTCCTTCCTGCCTGATAAATGTGATGGCCAGGAGTCACCAAGGTAAGTCTCGTGCCAGAGCCTGTCTCTGGCACCCCAGCCTCTCCCTTTTCCAACTGTCTGCCCCCAACTCTTGCCCCCCTACTCCACATACCCAAACCCTCTGCCCTCCTCTTTTATCCATATATGCAAGCTCTCAGTGGTCAGCCCCTTATTTGTCCACTCAGCCACTTCTCTGAATTAAAGTTACTTTAAATCATCTAATGAGTATTGGCCAGTCCAGTGCCCCAGGTCACAACCACCTCCTTCACCCAAACTCCCTCCCAGACCGCACTCTCCCTTCTGTACCCCAATCCCTTATCCCAAGCTCCCCTCTGCACCCAACCTCCATCCCAGACTCCGCACTTTCATTAATATAATCAAAGAGTGTGGCCTTCAACCACTTTCCAAAATATTGGAGTGGCCCCCAATCAAAAATTATTGCCCACCTCTGGTTTACAGTCAGCCACAGTCATGTTCTGCCATGAGGTATATTCTGTCATGTGTTCCGTAAATTATGTACTATTTGATTTTTTTGCCATGAGTATCTATTCTGTTGTGCCTGCTGGAAGTTATAAACACTGCCGGGCCCAGAGCTTTGTCTGCCACTATGAATTCTGTGGTGCTTGCAGTACACTTATAAATATGACTGGGAGTTTTTCAGAGGCTATGAAATTTCTCAAAAGATAAGTTCATTGAGAGGAAAAATTAGTGCACAAAATCAAAGTGCAAACACACATACGATGGCTTTGGCACCTCAGGAAAAAGAGTGGCCTGGTCCCTCTATCAGACTAGGGGAAAACAGGAAGCAGGAGAGGATAGAGTGTAGGTGAGGCCACACTTTGTTGTTCAGGGAGGCTCAGCCCACCATGGCCTGTGTCTGAAGAGAATGTTGCCTATGTCTGAAGTTGTCTGAAGATGCTAGAGGGGTCTGTGATGGACTCCCCCACTCCCATGCTTTATGAACTGGACTCATGGACAGGAATATACATATCTCAAAAGTGTTTTGAGCAAATCATTTTGTGTAACCCATCAATCTTTATGTCACGATCCACTGGTTCTCTTTATCTTACTCTGTTGTATGTATCATTTGTGTGTGTAAAATTAGACACAGGGAGTGGGGAATAATTGGTGAGTTTCAAATGTATGAATGAGAGACATGGAAGGGGTTACCCTTAACTGTTAAACTATCTCTTTTGTCCTTCAGCCTGAGCAGTGGTTGGTAGGGAGGGGCCTCAATCCTTTAACAAAAAGAATAGGAAAGGAGAGGCCTTGGTCTTTTTTGCTGAGCTGCACCTGGAGGAAGGAGCCGGAGACCCCAGGGTGGGGAAGAGAGCCCTGGTTTAGAGTGGCAGCTGGAAAAGAGGTTTTAGGGTGAGTTTAAGTTTGCACTGAGGTTTCAGTGGAGAATTAGCCAAGCGGTTTTGTTTCTTTTGATTTGTAACCTACTTTGCTCTGCCTACTTTCACTTATTACTACTTAAATCCTACTGCTTCAACTTAATAAAACCATTTTTATTTTCTCTCAAACCCAGTATAAGCGATTGTTATCGGGGGGGGGGGGCGGGGGGAGTCAACCAGTGTGCGCATTCCCCCTTTCATTGCTAAAGGGGGCTTACCTAATTCTTTGGGGTTTGATCCCTTCTGGGGAGTGATATCCCAGGTGGCTGGGCCCTAACCTGCATTCTCCTTGGACCTGAAGTGGTTCAGTGTCTGTACTGCTTTTCGGTGGGGCAGGGACCTCACCTCGGGGCCTTGGCTGGGGGAGTCCAGCGGAGCTGGCACAGCAGGACATGGTGGTGAGGAGCCCCAGAGAGCAGGAAGGCGAGTGGCAGTGGCTGTGTCAGCACCCCAGAAGGCACCCCCGAGGGGTCATCTGTGACCGCACCCCATCACAGGATCACTGCCAAGTATGGCATGCAGCTCACTGTAAAAACAGCAGGTATGCTGGTAGCAACAAACTTGCTCTCCTTCACCTTGTGGTATGCCATGCAAAGTTCTTTTGCTTTCATGCAGCACTGCTGATGAACCCTGTTATTCCCCTTTGCCAGCACCCCTTGTGCAATCTATTTGCACAAGTCTATATTTCTATTGTTCTTCTCTCCACAGTGCCAGAAGACCTAACATTTCTTCCCTGCTTCAGGCAGAACTGCATCTTGTACCACTGCCATTGTTATGGCACTATAGCGATGCTAATACAGTTTCCATCTGGTAGATATACCTTTAACATTTAGAGCAAACTACCTGTGTCACTCAGGGATTTGGAAAATTCACACCACCAGTTGCTATAGTTAAGCTGACCCAATGCAAGTGTAACTAGGTCAGTGGAAGAATCCTTTTGTGAATCCATACAATCACGTCACCTTGGTGAAGACCTGCCCTTAGTCTTTGAGAAGGAACATGCCAAATTAACTGCGTCTAAAGCAGGGGTGGGCAAAAGGGCCTCCACAGGCTGGATCCAGTCTGCGGAGGCCCTGCTGCTCCCTCGCCCCCAGGTGAATTAGGGTCTTGGGGTGGGGGAGCACCTGAAGCCTTCTCTGCTCTGTCCCTGCCCTGCAAGCAGCACATGGCGATTCAAAGCGCTGCACGCTGCTCGCAGGGCAGAAGCAGAGCAGAGAAGCCTTTGTGTGCTCCCCCCCCTCCGCCCCCAGGCCTTAATTGGCTTGGGTGCGGGGGGAGAGGGGGTGCATGAAGCCTCCTCCCACCCTGCCAGCAGCATGTGGTGCTTTGAAGCGCTGCGCGCTGCACGCTGCTCGCGGTGGAGGGAGGAGGCTTCTTGCGCTCCCTGGCCCCCAGGCCAATCAGGGCCTGGGGAACCGTGTGAAGCTTCCTTTCCCCTGCCCTGGCCCTAAGAGGAGCCCACGGCACCTTGCAGGGTGAGAGGAGGCTTACCTGCGCTCCCTTGCCCCCAGGCCCTGATTGGCCTCGGGGTGGGGCAGCATGCCAAGCCTCTTCCAGGACATGGGAGCATAGTGGGAAGGGGGGGCAAAGGGGCTCCCTGACCCCCCAGACCAATTTTGGTCTGGGGGTGGGTAGACCCAGCCCTTCCTGTTTAAGCTCTGCCCCTTCTGGGGGCCCGGGGCTACTTCAAAAATTTTTGAAGTGGCCCCTGGGCAAAAATTATTGCCCACACCTGGGCTGTGTCTAGACTGGCCAGTTTTTCCGAAAAATCAGCCGCTTTTCCGGAAAAACTTGCCAGCTGTCTACACTGGCCGCTTGAATTTCCGCAAAAGCACTGACTTCCTACTGTAAGAAATCAGTGTTTTCTGCGGAAATACTATGCTACTCCCGTTCGGGCAAAAGTCCCTTTTGCGCAAAACTCCCTTTTGCGCAAAACTTTTGCACAAAAGGGCCAGTGTAGACAGCTGAGATTTGTTTTGTGCAAAAAAGCCCCAATCATGAAAATGGCGATCGGGGCTTTTTTGCGCAAAAGCTCATCTAGATTGGCCACGGACGCTTTTCTGCAAAAAAGTGCTTTTGTGGAAAAGTGTCCATGCCAATCCAGACGCTCTTTTCTAAAAATGCTTTTAACGAAAAACTTTTCCGTTAAAAGCATTTCAGGAAAAGCATGCCAGTCTAGATGTAGCCCTGGTGTAGAGCTTCAGAGGAATAGCCTAGTTAGTCTGTAATTGGAAAAACTTAAAAAACAACAAATAGCCTAGTAGCACCATAAAGACTAATAAACCATAGATGGTATCATGCGCTTTCGTGGGCACAACCCACTTCCTCAGATGAACCACTTCTAGTATGGCTCTGCATGACATTCAAGCAGTTGCATCACGTATAGAAGTTTGTGACACTGACATTGCTTTGTAAAAGAGCTGGTTCTTTACCTCAAATAGTAGAGACTCTTTATATCTCTACATACCAAGTTCATCCTCACATATGACCCATACAGGGATGTTTCTACATTTTAGCTATGCTGTTTGTAATCATTAGATCACAATCTGCTCCCAGTGCCAGGAATGGAAACAGTAACAGCATGCTTTCCTTCCACCCCCAAGTCAGTTCCTCCCAGAGCTGAAATAGCAGACTCTGTGGGGGATCTATAGGTGTGAATTTAAATGCCAAACACATGATTAGAGATTAAATGCCAAACACATCATTAGGGCAAATTTGTTTCCTGTCCAAATATATTTTTGAACTTTCAAGTTTTCCCATTCTGCACTGGGACAAAACTGAAATTTTGATGTATAAAAATATACGTTAGACAGAGAACCCAAAGTATTCACTAGCATAATGGTTATGGCCCTCATCTCATAAAACCAAGGTTGACATCTCTGATTTATGGATTTACCTGAGATATCCAAGATCTGAGTGCAGGTGCCTTAATCTCCTGGCTATTAGCTATTCAGGGGTGGGTCTGTTTCAGTCTCTTCTGTTTGAGCTGTTCCAGTTTGTACAAGCAATTACATATTGAGGATGTAGCCAGAGCAATTGACTTTATAGCCTCATGGTGAGGGTACTCCCATAAGTGTAGGAGAATTAGGTTCCCTCCACTGGTTCAATGAATAGTAGTAGTCACTGTGGATTATCGTACTATGATCTCACTTTGGTTGTTTGATTGGCATGCTGGTATTGGTGGCTTATGCTATACAGGAGCGGGCCTTGACTTTAATATTTAGCTTTTGTAGTTGGTTAATGAGAGCTCTCTTTAAGAGCAGGGTGTACCAGACTTTGAGAGCAGTCTGTGGGAGACTTTGCCTGTTTGTCCAGCGTCAGACCCTCCCTGTGTATGCAAGCTTACAAAAGGTCAAAATTTAAATTAATACATTTATCTTTCAAGACAGAAAGGTTCATTCATGAAGGCATTGCATTTGGGTTTATGGGGGGAGAGACCATACACATTCAGGCATTATTAATTAGTTGTAGAGCCTTTCACCTGTAGCTTCCTAATGTAAATCTTGTCCAACATACATTATATTATTTAATGTAATTTAAACCAGATTCAGAAAGGGGTGCACTCCCTTCTGGATATCAAGAATAGCCACGATTATCCTACTCAGAGGGTTAACCGTGTTAGTCGTTTTTCAAGATTATCATATTTAATGACAAATAGAGGGATGTTAAACCTCACGTTGTGGGGGCTGTACCAGTCTTAAATGGAGAGTAAGATGAGGAAGAGGGCAGATTATTGCACTCTGCCAAGAGTGGGAGATTTACACCTCCAGCATCTGGCTGCGTGCAGCAGCAGAGACGAGATGGATCGGGCATAGCAATGCCCGCGCTCCGAGGTGGTCCCTAGCTGAGTGGAGTTGGCTGAATCCTGATTCCATCTCCTGCAGGGCGCTTGCATGTCCCCGTGGGACCGCCCGTGGGTGATGCATTTGCACGCTCGCCACCTCGCGGGGCGCTGGATGGGACGCTGGAGGGCTGCCTGCGGAGGGGCCATGTAGCTGCCAGCGTGGTGGGCTCCCGGAGCGTGGGCAGGGGCCACGAGGATGGGCACTTGCCACAGGTCTGTGAGGTGCTGTGGCCCTGGTACCACAGGTGTGTGTGGAGGGGGGGGGGAGATTGTAAAGCAGAAGAGAGCCCCCCCCACTGCACTGAATCTGGGGGGGTGCTTGGGGGAGGCTTTTAACCCGTGCATGGTCCCTCATTTAACCCTTGGCCGGGTCATGCTGCAGGGGGAGGCGTGTGGGATGGGAGGTGGTTGGACTAGTGACGGGGAAGGACGGGACTATTTCTCGCTGCTGGAATCCGCTGCCGCGCGGAAGGCGACTACTTTCTTAAGCGAACTCAGCGGCCGCTTGGCGGAAGGATCGGCGCTCTCCCCCCTGCCTTTTTTTTTTTTTTTATTCGCTCGCCTTCCTGCGCCACCTCCCCCGGCGGGGAGCGACACAAGTGTCGGCCAATCAACGAGTGCCGTGGCCCTCGCGCGGATCACGCTCTCCGTCGCGAGGACTCCACCACGGCGTTTCTCGCCGATTGGGTGGCAGGCGCGCCAATCGCTTGGCTGGGCGGGACGTAGCCTTCGTTTAGCCATTCGCCGCCCGCTCTCCTCACAACTGACCCAAGGCAGAGCCAATCAGGGGGGGGCTCGCGGCGTGCGCCGCCTCGCCTTCGTTAACCAATGGCGGGCGGAGTGGGCGGCGGCAAAGAGGAAGCCAGCGAGAGGGAGAGGAGGAGGAGGTGGTAGCGGCGTAGCTAGGCGAAGAGGTTGGTCTCTGGGCGGCTTTGGCATCGGCCGGGCCGGCCAGTCCCGGCGGGTGCTGCCTGTGTGTGGGGGGAGGGATACGCGCCGGCCTAGGCAGCGCCCCCCCCCCCTTTGTTGTGGGAGGCGGTGGCTGTGGGGGAGGCTCGCGTGAGGGGGGGCGAGGTTTGGGGCGGAGGCTCAGGCCGGCGGGGAGTGGGGGGTTGGTGCTGGGCCCGAGTCTCTCGCCTCTTCCCTAGTGGGGTGAGCGGCCGGGTCAGGGCTGCTCACCCTCCCGGCTTGGCCGGGAGTCTCCCGGAATCAGCACCAGTCTCCCGGGGACGGGGGGGAAAGCGACCCTGGAGGCTGTGATGGGGCGTTCCACGACAGTGGCGTGACATCCCCTTTTTGGGGGTGCGGGGGGGGGGGGTCGCCTGGAATAGCTTCAGTGGGGTTGGCAGTCCTAGGCTGGGCCCTGCTCTCAGGATATCAATAGGAGGGGTGGCTGGGTGGGCCCGTGGCAGCTTCTCTCTGGGGACCGATGTGGGGTTAGAGGTGGGCGTATTACTACTTCGCTGCCCACCCCACCCTCCTTTGGAAAAACTCGATCTTAGACTTTCCCGAAGAGCTTCACACAGATTAAAAGTGGAAAACTACTGCCTGAGAGAGAGCCAGTATTGTCTAAAATTGTGAGCTGAAAATAGGGGGAGGGAAAGTGATTCAGCCTTAACTTCAGTGAGTGTTCCTAGGGGGTTAACCCTCCCTCACCTGTTGGCAGCCAGTGACTGCTCATCCTCTTCATTCTCCTGTAACTGAACTGTATGGATGTAAGCAAGCATCATACCCAGTGGGTGCTATAATTGATGCACTGTAATGACTGCAAATAGCGATTGTTTTAGCAATTTTGCAAAACTTTCACTTGTAGTGCTGTGTGTAGCATATGTGTGAGGAAAAACAGCTGAGTGAATTCATTAGTTCATAGTCTGTAGGACGGTTGTTTGAGATCCAGTTTCAAATGTAGAATACCTTGTTTTCAGTTCATGTTGGCTTGTGAAGCAGGAGAGTACCATGGTTGTAGCTTTTAGAAAAGAGTTAACAGTTAAGAGCTGCTTTTAACTGCAGCCAAATTCTGTTTCTGTTCTGTGGATGACTGGAAACTCTTAAACTCCCCTCAGTGAGTGCTGAGATGTACATATCACTCATGCAATTTATTTCAGATTATAGTAAGCAGTTCCTGAGTATACAAATAATGAAGATATATTTTGTATCAAAAAGCTTACAGTAAGATAAGCCAGTTAGATTTTTGCATTTGTTTAGTGTATCTTTAAAATCTTAAACTTCTGCCTTCTTAACAAAATAGGCTGCAGTGAGGACAGCTTGATTATACTGCCAACTGTTTAAAATTGACAGACTGTTAATTGTGGGGTGGTTATAGTAGCAAATTTAGCAAAATGCACGTTTTTTTGCTTTGCACGTGTAAAGTAAAAATGAGAAACTTTCCATCCAATAAGATTCCAGTTTGTAATGATTTGTAGGCTTTCCTTCACATATTTTTGTTTCTCCTCTCAAGTTGTATTTAGCTCTTTAGCTTTTCAGTGTATCTTAACATGTTACTTTCACAAAATTATCTGCCTTTAAGTATCAAGGGAGGTAAAAAAATCAGTTGGAGACATTACTCTGCTTATCTTAAACTGTGAAGCTTGCTATCTTGGTGTTAACTTCATCATGAGGTTACCTCCAGTGGCTCTGCAATTTAAAAATGCAGTGGGGTCAGGGGATAGGCTGCCTGGCTCTTACTGCCTTTTAAAGTTGCTGTGGGGTTTGGTCCTAGTGAGAGCCTGGACTGAGCGGGGCTGCCTTTTCCTGGCTGGCTTCTACTGAATTCGGCAGGCAACCCTGCTTAGTCGCTGCTAGTCCAGGATCTGGGAGTAACCCGCTGCGGATGTCAATGGTTAACTGGTGGACATCACGCTTATTGGGCGATGCTTATCAGTTACCAGTTAACCAGTGGCCCAGCAAGGCCAGAGCAGCTCCTGCCTGTCCAGAGCAGCCCGTTTAAGTGATTAACCAGTTAAATGGTATGTTTCACTGATTAAATGCTGTTTTACATCCCTACTTGGAAGTGCAGATCAAAAATGGTGTGCTGAAATTTAAACTGAGTTGTCTTGTCCTCTCTATCAAGAATTAAAGATGTTGTATGTCAAATTTATAGTAGGAATAATCAATTCTAGCAAAGTTTATAAGGTCATAGGGTAATTGAAAAGCTTACATTTGTAAGAGTTCAGTTCTGTCTAAATTGACGTCTTTCTTTTCTTTCTAACTCCAACCTCCCCAACACCCGCTTTGTTGATTTAATTTGCTCATACAAAGAGAATTTCCAAAGTAAAGGCCCTGCTGGATCTTTTTCAATCCTCTTATGTCAGCTCGATCTTTCCAAAGTGCTGAGCACCTGTAGTTACCATTGAATTTAATTGGAGCTTACAAATGTTCAGTATTGCTGAAAGTTTGAGAGATGTAAACTTTTCTCATCTCTTATCAAAAGAAAGGCTTGAACAAACCTTGCAACATGTCTGAAGGGTGATGAGTTTGAGCGCTGTACCAGAGGGAGAAGAGATTTCCAAATTCTTTCTAAAAACAGTACAGGATAAAACTTGAGTTATTGTACAAATATTTTAGGTTTTCAGATGTATTAACACTGTCTTAATGGGCTGTATATGTAAATTCTCTAATTGAAAGCATCCATTTATAGGACTGAGTTGCTAAGTGAGTTGTAAATTCTGCTTTTCTGATTGGATGTAATGACTTGTCAACTGTGCTTAGAGGCAAACAATACCTAAGCTTACTTTGCCAAAATATTTGTAACTGTTAATTTGTTAAACAGAATTGCTGCAGGTCATGTGATGGGATTAGCGTGTGGTGGTGGGTTTTTTTTTTTCAGTAGTACCAAGAGTACAGACAGTCCTGTGTTCAGTACTCCTTGCTAGAAGAAACTGAGTAAGCATAGGTAGTAATTCTGAAAGTTGAAAAGCGCTGCTTTCTTTGACACATCCCTGGAAAAAGTACCCTACATAAGCTAAGGTTTTATTCCTTTTTGATGTTTTACTATGGTTTATTGATAACTGACAGTAACACTGATTATACTGTGTCCTACAACAGCTGGCAATTAAGGGATTTTTTTTCTTGCTATCTGAACAGGTTCAGCTTAACCTGGAACATAACACTCTAATGGCTGAAGACTTAAGTTTAGGGTAGTGTGTGTTGGTGGGGAGGACTTTTTCTCTTTTATAAGATAAATCATAAACTTCATTACTTTCTCTGTATCCTGTAACTAGATGTTAGAACGTGTCTTGCATGTTCACTTGATTACTCCTGAAATTTTTCATTGGTTACACTCGAGCATGTAGGCATGACTATGCTTTCACATCTGTAATAGCTGCTTGCGTTTCTAATATATTTAGAATGAAGATATCAAGTGTTACAAGAATTTGGCTCATAGAATGGGTGATAAGGAAAACAAGCTGTCTTGATTTTCAAAGAAACAGTAACAAGACAGGGATGTCTTGAACCCCACATAGAGTGGAGAGTTTAACTCAGGGATGGGCAATAATTTTTGGTGGGGACCACTCCAAGACTTTGGTAAATGGTTAAGGACTGCATTTTTCTGTGGAGAGGGTGTGGCGTATAGGATGGAGGCTGGGTACAGAAGGGCACAGGGAGTAAGGGACAGGGGTGCAGTGGATAGTGTGGGGTCTGAAAGGCTGTTTGGGTGAAGGAGGGGATTGTGACCTGGTGCAGGGTCTGGTAGGGTGCTTGGGTGCAAGAGAGGATTCTGGCCTGGGGGAGGGGTGTAGGATGGGCTACTGCATCTGGGAAGGAGTTGTGACTTGGTGCACAGGGCTTGGATGGTCACCTGGGGGAGGGTGTTGAAGTGTGGGAGGGGCAGGGATTGCCAGGGGCAGGCTCTGGCTGGGAGGCACTTAGCTAAGCATCTTCCAACCTGCAGCACCCCCAAGGCATGCCAGGCTCACTGACTGTTGCACCCTCAGGCAGCTTGAAAATACAGGCTGTTCCCCAATCCAGAGTTGACAGCTACCTGGATGGAAGAGGCTTATGCTGCACCCTCTTCTCTTCCCCTGTTCCCCCCCCCCCCAAGACGCGCCCCCCTTCCCCCGCGCCTCCAGGCCAATCTCTCATCTCCGATTGGCTGGCTGTTTCCAGCCAATAGGAGCAGAGAGTGGCTGATGTCAGTTTTTTATTGGCCGGCTCTTTCTGGCTAATAGGTGCTGAGGATTGGGCTGGGGGTGAGGAAATCACTGGAAGCTTCCCCCATCCTGCAGAGCAGAGAAACATAGGGACTGCACTTCAAACTGCAGCAGCTATATGCCAGAGGATCCTGGCAGGGTGGTCCTTGGCCCAGATCCAGCCCTTGGGCTGTATTTTGCCCAGCCCTTGCTTAACTTTGACACTTTTTAAGGCTTTAGAGGCATGTACGTATTACATAAGTTTGCAGCATGTCAGGAAGATCAAGATATTAATGAAGAATGTCTTTGAAGAGATATAGTAGGGTTGAGATTGACTTGCCACAGTAGTTTCCTGAGGCACCAATTAGAGCTGCAACCCACAATGTGCCAGGAGATCTGGCACAGGAGTATTTGCTTTGGGTCCTTGGTCAAGTCACTTAAGCCAAAAGTATAGTTGGACCATCTCTTAACAGGAAATGCAGAATGTGCTTCGAGACTTTCACAGGAGTTACAGAAGTCCAATGTTTCTAATAATAAACAAGTTTTTGGGAGGTATAGTTAATGCTCCATTGTATAAGAATTAGGGATGTAATAGTGTATCCAGTTAAATGAATAATACTCCTGTCTACATGTATACTCCCCCTCCCAGATGCTTCTCTCTCCCCTCTCCCAGCTCTGCAAGAGAATTTTTTTTCGTGGGCTGGCTAGCTGGGACTGAGCCAGCCTACCTGCCTGCCTACTCCTTAGGTACTTTCAGGCAGAGCCACTTGCATCCCTACCCAGTAAGTGAGTAGTTGACTACCCGATAAACATAGGCTTATTGGGTAGTCAAGTGGCTACTCAATTAGTTGCTTCTCCCAGTATGCAGCAAGGGGGTGGGCAAGCAGCAGGAGCCAGCTTGCCAGTTCTCCCCAGCACAGTGTGGGTGCGTCTAGACTGGCAAGATTTGCACAAAAGCGCCTGCTTTTGCACAAAAACTTGCCAGCTGTCTACATTGGCTGCTGGCTTGAATTTGCGCAAGAGCACTGACGTTCTACTGTAAGTATTCAGTGCTTCTTGCGCAAATACTTGGACGCTCTGGCTCAGAGATAAGCCCTCTTGTGCAAGAATACTTGCACAATAGGGCCAGCGTAGACAGGCACCTTAATTTTTTGCGCAAGAAAGCCCGATGGCTAAAATGGCCATTGAAGCTTTCCTGCGCAAAAGCACGTCTATACTGGGCACAGATGCTTTTGCGCAAAAGCATCCGTGCCAATCTAGATGCTGTTTTGCAGAAATACTTTTAACGGAAAAGTTTTTCCGTTAAAAGTATTTCTGCAAAATCATGCCAGTCTAGATGCAGCCCCTTTGTGGTGCTGGGTAGAGATGTTAAGAATTGGTTACTTAACTAATTGAGCAGCCAATGGAAATTTCATCTGCTAGTTGATGGGGTGGGGGAGGAGAGATTGCTCCTGCTGTGGCTCTGCACTTTAGCCTTGTTTCTTTTTTCTTGGCCCTTCCAGTCTGGGAGCACTGTTAAACAATAAAGGAGCAGCTGAATAAGTAGGGAGGGCTGGCTGCTTACTCGGCTCCCCAGACCTCAGTCGCCAGCCCTGTCCATTTCCCCTTTACCTTGCAAGCTCTGTGGGGAAAAAATCCCTATTGAGAGAACCAGGCAGAGAAGCGACAAGGAGTCCTGTGGCACCTTATAGACTAACTGAAGTGTAGGAGCATAAGCTTTCGTGGGCAAAGACCCACTTCGTCAGATGCATGTCAGGTCTTGCCCACGAAGTGGGTCTTTGCCCACGAAAGCTTATGCTCCTACACTTCAGTTAGTCTATAAGGTGCCACAGGACTCCTCGTCACTTTTGCAGATTCAGACTAACACGGCTACCCCTCTGATACTAGGCAGAGAAGAAAGATTCGAGCTACTGTGGGCTGGGGCAGGTTGGCTCCCTTTGCCTGTTCCTCTTTTGTCACGCTGTTCCCTTCCCTCCCTGTGCTTCTCCTGGCAGGTACAAACCCAGCATCCCTGATCAGTCTTGGTGGTGGTGGTGGTGAGATACTGACCCACTGGACTTGCAAATCTGCCACTCATGGCTTGCTTGCTGCCTGTAACTTCTGAACTGTAACCACCTACTTCTGTGCAAACTTTGCTGTGAGCAAGCCTGGGGGAGCAAACAGTGGGGGGGTCGGCTTGTTTCCAACACGGGCAAACAAACTGACCTGTGTGGATTTGGTTATCCAGGTGCAGTCAGTAACTGAAAAATTGCAGCAAGTGTGAGGAACCGAAGAAAGCCCTTCACTTGCCAGACTGAGGGGGAAGATCAGGCTATTCATTCTGAGGATGTAGGTTTCCTCGGGATGCCCAGGCCTGGCTTCTAATTCAGTTCATTCTAATTTGCATTATGATATTCTGCATGCATGTTTAAAATAGAGCAACTTTGGGAAACTGATGCTGGGGCCACTTTGCATGACAATCTGCTTCTCCCCACCAAGCCTGTGGGAGCTGGAAGGAAAGTTGGGCACTGTTCAATGCAGCCATTAATAAAAACTACATGGGGGTGGCAGAGGCAGGAGGAGACAGCCCTCTGAGAGCAGCCAGACACCTGAGAGCTAGCCAGGTGCTAGAGAAGGGGAAGGATGCAGAGGGGAAGATGATGGGTGAGAGAATGCCTGGGGTGGAGTGCTTTGGGGTGCCTAGCTAGGGTGCAGGGACCAAACCTGCATTGCATGGTCCCCTCCATGCTGTGTGGCTAGCTGCACGGGTGCAAAGATGTGGGCAGCATAGAGCTTGTAACCTCACTCCTGGTGTAACTTATATTGAGCCTGTGCTTATTGACTGGCATGCCTTCTCCCCACTGCAGTTATGCTGCCTGAACCTGGGGAATAAACATCCTGGGGACATGGGGCGGCAGCACCACAGAGACTGTGCTGGGGGGAACTGGCTTTTAAGCTGTCTTTTCCAGCACTGGCTCCTGCTTTTCTCCCTTTTGCTGCCTCTGATCTAGGAAGGAAGACAGCAAGGGGGGAAGGGAAGTGAGTAGTTGACTTGAGTATTGATAAACCTAAACACTTGACTACTTGCTTGCATCCCTAGTGTGAGGTGGAGAGGGGCAGAGAAGGCATAGAAGCAGTGGTGCCAGGTGTGGCACAAGCTGGGGCTGAATCCCACTGTGGCTCTGCATGTCCAATGTAGTAAGAGCATGGCAGGCTCTTATTACATTTGAAGTGCAGCACTGCAGTGGAAGTGCCCCCATGGACTACATTGCATTGGCTACTTGATTAGTTAATTAACCAAGACTTAACATCCCTGTTACTGGGTAATCAAGGAAAAGTGTCATCTACATGGTTAGTGAATTACACAATATAATATCCCTAATAGGAATGCAAAATTCACACTTAAACATGGGCAGTTGCAAGTGCCACCAAAACAGAATCATTCCTTTAAGGTTAACTGTAAGTAAAACTGCCTTCAGAGCTGGAGGGGACCCTGCCTTAACCTTCATCAGCTGATGTAAAAGCTGAGCAGGGTTCTGGGGCTGTGCCCATTAACTATCCAGATGGTGCTGCTAACCAGATGGTGCTTGTTGGGAGGAGAGCAGCTTTAGGGACACTCCCCATTGCTGACCTAATTGGCTCAAGAGCTGAACTGGGGCTGGAACTAAGAGGGGAGGATGTGAAGCTGTTACACCTGCCCAGAATGTGAGGACAGGGGGAGGGAGCTGAAGTTTTTGCTTAGAACATCAGTCTGTCCTTGCATGTGTAGTTGCTGTTCAAAACCTATTTAGCCAGGCTGAGCTTTTCCTGATGCCATGAATTAGTGTTGTATTGGCTCATGCTCACTTCACCTCTCCTTTATTGCATATGTGAACTAGGGATTTAAAAAGGTGTTTAATTAGGTAACTGTGTAATAGGAATGTTGAAATGTGTGTAACTGTGCAACTCAGCAGTAATGTAGTTACATGCGGGGCGGCATTCAGCTCCTGCTTGTCCCCCTGTGCTGCTGCCTCTGTATCAGAGATAGTAGCATAGGACAGCAGGCAGCTTCCCAAGAGCCAGTGTGGGCCAGGAGCTGACTTATGTGCGGGAAGCCAGCTCAAACCAGGAGCCTGTGTATAACCATAAATGTTAACCAGTGTGCTCAGGCTCATTGGTTAACCATGTACATGTTTACACTTTCACATCCTTACTGTTTAACCGCTAAGATTTTTTTTAGTGGTTACATTTGCTGCAGCCTCTGCCGTATAAAATCCAATTCTCCATGTGCACCAGCCACCTTTGTGCTTCTGCCTCTGATACAGAGGCAGGGAGTGGGCAGAGCAGACTTCTGCCCTTTGTGTAACCACTGAAATTTTCAGCAATTACATGGTTACTTAATTACAGGCATTTTAACATCTCTCCCTCGAATGTTGCATTATCTAGTAGTGCTTCTCTCACTGACAGTTACTACAGATCTTGAGGCCAGAGTAGCTGAATTGATTTAGACTTGGTTACATTAGAATAGTTCTCAGCCTTTTCAGACTACTGTATCCCTTTCAGAGGTCTAATTTGTATTGTATACCCAACCTTAAGTGAGTTGAAACTACTTGCTTACAAAATCAGACAGAAGAACACAAGTGTCAGAGCACTATTACTCAAGTTGTTTACTTTCTCACTTTTTACCACAAAACTTACCATTACATGGTAAAAATGAGGTAATTTTATTAATAAACACTTTCTAGACATTCAGGTATTTACAGCCATTGTCCTAAAGGTCTTTTGCATGTCAGCTATAGGTGTCCCTCTTCATCTTCTGTGATTGGTTGTTGCCAGGTCCTTGACTTTAACACCTGTATAATTATACATCCGCACAACAGAATAAACTGAAGTTTAGAATAGCAGACTTGACTTCAAACTTGTGATATAGAAGTACCACAGTTAGCAGCTTTTAGTCTGCACTGTTAATTCATGTACACATTAGAAAGCTGCTAGATAAAACTAGCTTGAACACTACTTTCAAGATGGATAATTTACCTCGAGTAGGCAAACTCCTGGTAACTTGGTTTTACAGCAGATAGCCTTGAGGAATGCTTGTTACTGCGGAAGCATGCAGAGTGTTTCTAGGTCTTGCCTATGCAGGAACATGGTCTTTTATCCTTACATTGTAATTTCCTGGCTGTCTACACTGCAAAGGAATACTCAGACTCAACAACGACCCTGAGTCATTTGAGTTGGGCTCACAGCGCTTGGGCACTGGAGCTAAAAATGACAGTGTAAATGGTATCCGAGGCAGGGGCCAATGCTCACATAAAAGCTGTCTCCTCGTGTGCACCAGCACCTGTGGAGCCACCTTCCCTCACCCTCTGGGCATGCAAAATTGTACCCACTGAAATTTTCAGCCGGTACATGTTTACCAAAACAAATGTTAACATCCCTAGTTAAAAATAGCTCTGTCTTCTAAGGCTGAAGCATGAGCTCTGAAACACATCAAGGGGGAAGTATCTCAGCACCTGGACTGCAGTATTATGCAGGTCATTAGTTGCATTTTTCAATCAACTGTGAAATGGTTGAGTTTTAGATGTGTGGACATAAGTGAGATTCTTTGGAGAGAAGCTTTATGAAATTTTCTTGGAGGTGGGGAACCTTCATTGTTTTGAACTGCTGACCCTCAGAAAAATCAGATGGGGGGGGGGGAAGCATATGTAAGAAAAACAAATAAAATAAAGTAACCTGACCTGAAGCGGTCCCTGACCGAGGAGAGACATTTCCCTCACATGCCAGAGTCTTGAGGAGCCCATGCTAGTAGATTTTTTTTTTTTTTGTGCTCCAGTCCTGTGGGGGGCAAAGGGGGGGAGGTTTGCTGGAGCACCAGTGCAGGCCCCCTAATGCTGGGGAGAGCCCTAAGCCTCAGGGGCTGGATCTGGCCCTCAGGCCTTAGGTTCCCCGCCCAGGCTTAGGGTGGTAGTTGGAGCATTGCACTTCGAGGTGGGGTGAGTAGTTGAAAGTGATGCCTAGATCATGAGCAAATGACAGACTGACATCAACAGTGACTGTATAGAATGAGACTGCATTAAAAGGAAATATCAGACCTTCTATTTTAAATCATATTTAAGATGACAACAGGACTTCAAGGAGAGAGAGTGCTGACAAGGGATTGGCAGTGGATTGGCATATAGCACGCAGGGCAATATCTGGGGAGGTGATGCAGGGCCTGAGAACCCTCAACCTTTTCCTGCTCCTGATCCCTTGTTTCCGGAGTGACACCAGGAGCCAGCAGAGTGCGGCTGGTTATGCTGCCACTGATCCCAGGTCCCCCTGAAGCACAAGGCACCCCAATGCATTGGACCCGGGGATCTCCCCGAAGCATCCAGTGGACAGGATGGTGGGGGTAGTAGACTTGAATAATTAGCATAATAAACATTATTATGTATGTGGCTTGATGAGAGTACTCAGCAGGGTGAATTGTGAAGTGGCAGTGATCTAGAACAGAGCCCTATGGATTCCACGTGAACCAATGTAAAAGGGAACAGAATAAAACTTATAGTTGAGTTTTTGCCAGAATAATCATCAGCACAGTATGGGATCTGCATCCATATTGTTACTTTTATTTGCATCGGTTTTCCAGACACAGTTGTGCAATTCTTTACTTGTGGCTTCTTGCTTGGAATGTGAGTGAGTGATCCAAATAGGAATTAAACGTAACTTTTGGAGAATGACATATAAGATATCTGGATCAGAATTTGATGGCTCTATTCCAGAATTTGCAGAACTTTTGTCGATAACCATACTTCGAATTCCTTTGAACATTTTAACATATCAGAAGGGGAATTTCTGAAAGCTTGGTCTCAGCCAAAAGATGACTTTTTTATTTTTAAATTTGCAGACTTTCAGCCATTTTGATGGTAGTAAATATACTTCCCCCCCCCCCCCTTTACTGCAAGTTCCTTGTTTGCATCCCTCCTATCAGAGTTGAGTTCTGTGATGTAAGACTTCATGTGTTGACCTCTGCTTTGTGGTGTATTTGCTGAATTTGAGGGAGAGTATAACTTTAAAGATGTTGGTTGAGTATATTAAAAATGATTTTAAATCAGGATCTGTTTTAATGCTCATGCCCTACTTTTGTCACACTTCTGTGCTTTGTATAAAAAACAAGGCAGGTCACAGATGGAATAACTTGCAAGTAGGGATGTGAAAGTGGTGTAACTGTTGTACATGGTTAACTGATGAGCCTGGGCACTCATGTGCATGATTACACGTAGCCCCCTGATCCCTGTATCAGCATTTGGGGGGGGGGGGAAGGTGTGGGGAGGCAGGAGCCAACTTGAATGCTGGCTCCCTGCATGTACGGGCTCCCAAGAAGATAACTCCACGCACACGCTAAATGCATTAACATGCCTACTTACAAGTAGACAAACTGTTTTACTGAAACACCAGGAGGCTGCATCCCTGCTCACTGCACTCATCAACATCCCCTGTTGGAGGGTGGAGGGGAGAATAGGCAATCCTGGCTCCCTGGACACCTCCCCCCCCCCCCCCCCCCCCCCCCCCCGCCCAGTACTTTCTCCCAATGCAGGTTCCACCGCTGGCACAATAGATCAGCTGTTTTAAAACACCAGCAGTGCCCGCCATGTGGTGTCTGCTGAAGCTTCATCAAGCCTCTGTGCAGTGGCTTAGGAGGCTGGGATTGTGACGAAATGGGGGTGCTGTCTGCTCTGTGACCCAGGGTCCCCCTGAACTGTGGGAGATTCTCACTGACTCTCCCAAATGTGTATTAACCCAGGCTCAGCCTCCCAGGGAGGGAGACAAAGGAAGGAGGGTGGAGACCAACACCTGGCTGGGGGACAGGGCTGTAAGAGGGTTTTTAGTTTTCTGTCTGGTATCATGGAGGAAGCAGCCTAAGCAATGATCTGAGATTTTAGGGGCCCAGTCTCCCCTATCTCAAGGGGGGCTGAGGCATCCTAGGCCTGCCCTGTAACCAGATGACACCTATGCTGTGCTGTATCCTGGAGAAGCAATAAACTCCCTTCATTCTACTGGCTGGCAGAGTCTGTGCCACTACGGGGGTGCAGGAGCCGGGGGAACCCTGATGTGCTGCCACAGGGGTGTACCCCAGCCCTCCTGCCCCCCTGTATGGGTCCTGCCACGGCACCTCCCCCATGTGAATCCCACTTGCAGGCACCCCAATCAGCTGTTTTTTAAAATGGCAGCTGCCCTCCCATGTGGTGGCTGCTGGAGCTTCAGTCAACCACTGTACAGTTGTTCAGAGGGCCAGGGTGTACCCCAGTACCCACCCTGATCATGGGCTTCACCGCCACCTGCCCACTCACCATGTGGTCCTTCCCCCTTTCCACACAAGCCCAGCAGCAGCTTACTTGTAAAGTGTAAGGAAGGTGAGGGCTTCTGTTGAGGCATTAGCCATATTTATATCTCTTTTGAGCTTATGGCTCATGAGCCATAGGTTGCCGACCCCATTATGGGGTTAGTAGCAGGGAGGAAGGAGGCTCGGTGGCTGAGAGGGGAAGGGCTGTGGGACACAGTGATGTGCTGACATCACTCTGTCTTCCTGCAGGGAAGAACTTTTTTATAGGTCTAGTAAGACAACTGAGCTCTGACCTAATACAGTTTCTTGATCCTGTGATAGCATTGCTCTACAAATGATATATCTTGATGGCAAACACTGCGGTAATGGTTACCCATTTCAAAAAGGATGTTTCAAAGTTGGGGAAAGCTTCCTAGAAGAGCAACAAGAATGATTAGGGACCTGGAAAACTTTTTATGAAGAGATGGAACATACTGGGTTTGTTGCCTTATGGGCCCATAAGAGCATGTAGATAGTGAACAAACTACCTACCTTCAATTCAGTCCTGTTATGTAACATAAGAACAAGGGGACATTTGAGTGACCTTGAAAGGGAGGTACATTGGTTTAAATCAAAGCAATAAAAATTGATTTTGATTTAAATCTGCAAGCAAGAAACCTTGATGAAAATTGTTGATTTCAGTCTCATTTTGCATGTGTACTATTGTATTTTCCCTAAAGCGTGGTATTGATTTGCAGCTGAATACAGCCATCATGCTTAAGGAGAGAGAGTATTGGGTAATGGGGACAATACACACATAGATTTAACTTATTTTTTTCAGATTATTAACTTTTTAAATAAATAGTGAATGGTTTGTTTTTTTTATTGTGGCTTGTCAGGCTCTACTTCTGTGGTGTCCAATCAGTTCTGAAGCAAACTAACCACACTCAACCAGCCAAATCAAAATGCTAGCCACGTGTCTGATAACAGTAACGCTCAAATATATGGAAAAAACCCTTAAACATTATTTAATGTAGCATATTAAAGTTTATCAAAGCTATGGTTTGCATAGCTAGCTAACTGGCATAACAAGAGATGTAGCTAGTGAATTGAACAGATGGTTTATGGTGGTCATGTTCTAGTTAATCTTACCATCACACCAATTTTTATGCATATGTTGGAGGGGGAAAACAAGATTTCCTGTCTTTTTAAGATCCCTATTGGCTTCTTAACTTTGAACAAATTAGTCATTGAATTGAACCAGTTGAATAAACTGAAATGAAGAGTTTCTCCTAGCACCTTCAGTAGAATCTATACTTGGCAAAAAAGCTATATTAGTACTTCCACAAGCTTTAGTTCCTGGTGCTTAGCCTGTAACTCCCAGCAATTCAGTGGTTTTACTTCAGCAGTGAACATGTTCAATATTATCTGTCTAGTACATTCAGGCATCAACTTGAATTGTCAGCAGTATTCCCTCTAAGCTGCCTGACAGCACAGCTTTAATCAGCCCCACCTAGTCAGCTCTGTGCTCTGGAGTCCTGTGCTTCTGAGTGGGTGGGGCTGGCTAATCACCTGTAAAGCTGTGCTGCCCTGTGGCTTAGAGGGAACACAGTTTCCTTTGTTTAATGGGTTTTAAAAAGTCTGTATTTAGTTCAAACACAGGTCATTTGTACCATATACTCTTACTCAAGCTGCTGAAAGATGGTAAATTTAAAAATGTTCAAAGGAAATTTCATAAAATTTGTAAATACACTGGAACTCCCTACTGATTGGAGCCATATTTGAATGTCAGTTAGATACGTCTTGAAATGAATATAATACCTCATGCTTCAAAGTTTAACACTATTAAGTGTTTAGAATGTGACCATCATGGGAGTCAGATGATCCATTATGGTTCGACACATCATTATGGACAACCTGAATATTGCCCACTCTGCTGCCACAGCCATCCAGGAGCTCATGCATCCACAATCTTTCTCTGACCACTTCATAGATAGGGGGTGGTAGCCATACCTCCCCACTTTTCCTTCCATGGCTCAGCAGTCTGAACATGAGGAAGGTAAATTATCTGAAATGGAAGAGCAGCCACCAGATAATTCACCGACTGATAACTCTTCGTTATCGCCTGTGAAGCAGTTATCCCTGGTGATCAATCTCCCCCAGATGACTTGAAGCAGTTTCAGGATCTGTTTCTCCTGACTAGCAGCTACTCTTACAGTTAACTGAGGTGCAAGAAAAACATTGACTTCTTAAAAACCTTCAGCCCTCACAGCAGGCTGCTGATGAGATTTGGCAGACCCCAGCATCAGTGCCTCCAACCAACCAGCATGCAGATGAAGTACTTTGTCCCTCCAAAGGGAATTGACTTTGTTTTCCCATCCACGACCTAACTCGTTAGAGATAGACCCTGCTCAACAAAGATCCAAGCTTCCACACTATAAAACACCACTGTGGATAAGGAGAACAAGCGCATGGATCTCTTCAGCAGAAAACTTTACTCTTCGTCGACCCTGCTTCTCTGTATAGCTAACTATGCAGTGCTGCTGTCAAACAACAATTTTGATAATTATACCAAGCTCACTACCTGCTAGACTCAGAGGCCAATACTGAAATTCATTATACAAGAAGGGTAGGCTTTGTCAAGGATGGCCCTTCAAATAGCTTTGGATATGGTCAATATAGCAGCTCAAGCTATGGCAACATGGCTAGTTATGAGAGCCTACAATCCGCCGGGATCCCTCACAAGCTATAAACGAAAGTGGAGGATCTCCTTTTAGTAAGCAAAAGCTGTTTGCTGAAAAGACCGATGAGGTCTTGCATTCGAGTAAAGGCTTGAATGACCTCCACAGCTTTCCTTCAGGGAATCCCCCTCAGAGACATTTGCCAAGTGGCTATATGTTCCACCAATGACACCTTTATGACACATTACGCTATCTCTCAGGCTCAAGTTAAGGAAACTACTGTGGCTTCTACTGTGATCAAGTCATGAGTCTGAGGTTCAACTTCTATGTGCTCTTGAGTACTGCTACAGTCACCAACAGTGGAGCACCCTCTGGCACATTACTCAGAGGAGAGAGTTACTCACCTGTGCAGTAACGACTGTTCTTAGACATGTGTGCCTGTGGGTGTTCCGCAACCCACCCTCCTCCCCACTTCGAAGCTTGTTGTTGTATCTTTCAGATATCCAGGTGGACTCGAGGTACTGGCAGGGCTGGACCCCACACATGAAGGTGCGAACGGCACGAGGCGTGAGCTGCACATGTATGGTCCAGCTGACTTCTGCTGATGACTCTAATCTGCAGTGCTGGGATGTCCCGATACCAACAGTGGAGCACCCATGGGGACACACATCTTGAACAGTTGTTACTGCACAGGTGAGCAACTTCCTCTTCCCACCTCTGATGGGCATGCCCAGTGTATTTGTTATTTGGGGCAAGATCATTCTCCAAAGAGCGGTTAACATTGTAAGAAGCTCTCTGCAAGGTTTTTGAAAGCAAAAGCGCTGCAGTTACAACACCTCACAATGGAGAAGGTCGAGAGGCCAGCCTTGGAACCAGTATCCCAGGCCTCTCTAACCCATACCCCACCAACACAGCTTCTGACCAAGTGTCATGTGCACCAAGGGATCCTCCTGCCAAGAAAACAGCTAAGAGAAAGCATACCTCACCCTCTACAGACAGGCCACCCAAAATGTTGTTCTCCTCAGCTGAAGTCTTCCTCAACCCCCAAGGTACAGGGTTTAGGGGATGTTCAGGCACCAGGGAAGTCTAGTACAGACAAACCCCAAGGGGCAGTGTCCTCAAGATATACAACCTGCGGTTTCAGTACTGAAGCCAAAGACAGCCCCTGCGCGGTGGGTACCAGCTGAGACCATCAGTATCCAAATCACCACATCAGGCTAAGGGCCGACTGGAACCACTGGTACAGATGTCGATCAAGTCAGTTCTGGCACTGATCACATTGAAGGCACAGGGTGATACGGCACTGCAATGAATTCAGCCTTCCACACTAGTGGCACTGGTCTTGCCTCCTCCAAGGCCATTTACCACTCGAGCTGACGTTCGTGTGGGTACTAATGCTACACCTACTCTGGGGGGCCCAGGCAAACTGGATACATCATCAAGCTTGGCCCCTCTCTTCTCCACTGATAATGAGGATGAGGAAGAAATCTCCTTTTCCCCACGACAGTTGTTCCTGAAGCCATCCTCACAGTTGCAGCAACAGCAGAGCCGACCCTGATTCCCTCCCTCCCCACTTCCATCCCTGACAAGGTTGTGGGATCCCTGGAGCTCCCTGAAAGCTCAAACACCAGCACCTCAATTGACAGCAGTAGCAAGACCTCAGGCAGTGTCTCCTAAGCCATCTGCATCCACCAGATCCAACATTACACAGGAGGTGATAGAAGATCTGGAGGGGACACAAGAGGAAGACACCTTGCCTTCTCCACATATATCATTGTCTTCTGACAAGTCAATAATGCTGCCACTGCCAACAGTGGGCAACAAGTCTTTTCAAGAGTGGCTGATTCCCTCAACATGTCCCTGGTTGAGGTTTGAGGTTCAGCGCAAGTTGATGGACATTTTACAGGTTTCCCCATAGTCTACAATAGCCTTGCTGGTCAACGATGCCATGCTGGACCCTTCAAAGATTTTGTAGCAAACACCAGTCTTATTTCCCCACCCTGAAAAAGGACTGACAGGTAGTAGTACTATGTTCCTTTCCTAGAGGCTGAATTATTGTTTACAAACTCTCTCATGGATGCAGCCCATACCAAGGGCAAGCAGACCCAATATAAATCCACTCCTTATGACAAAGAATGGAAGAAACTAGACATTTTTGGGTAGGAAATGATACTCCTCAGCATCTCTCCAGATCAGGTTAGCGAATTATTCAGCATTACTAGCAAAACACACATACCACCATTTTGAGGAGACTAAAACCTTTATTGCTCAGTTAGCTGCCTGAGGACTAAAATCTTCATTCAAGTTTAGCATAGATGGAGTTCTCATAGGAAAAACAACACTGCAAGCATGATCTGCTCCCCAAGATCTTTGGCCACATCAGTCGTCATGTGTTGGGTCTCCTGGCTGCACCTCTCTGGATTCCTGAGGGACGTGCAGAACACTGAGGACCTACCCTTCGAGGGACAGAAGCTTTGTTTCTGCCACCATAGACACTTCACTGCATTTGCTCAAGGACTCGCATGCTACATGCCCAAGGTTTTTAATGTATGTTCCTCAGCCCGAAAAGAAATTGAACTGCCTCTACACACCGCATAGCAGAGCATCATCGTACTCCTCCCAGAATAGTTATGACATCAGCAGAGGCAACAGAAGTGGAGGCAGCCTCAGGAGCAACCCGCCACGTCCCAGGCTATGTCTACACTGCGGATTTGTTGCACAAGAAGCTTTTTGTGGAAGAGATCTTCTGCAAAAACGTCTTAAGCAAAAGCTCGTCCACACTACAAAAGCGATGCACTTTTGTGCAAGAGTGGCCACACTCCATGGGTGCTCTTGTATAAGAAAACTCTGATTGCCATTAACAGAATGGTCAGCAGGGCACCTGTCTTTTTTCTGGCAGGCTCTTTTTGTGAAAGACACCCCTGTTGAGTGTTCACTCTCACCTTTTAGCACAAGAACTCTTGTGCACAAAAGTTATTCCTCATAGAAAGAGGTATACCTATGCCGCAAAAAACCCTATGTTCTTCTGTTCTACTGTAAACTCTTGCACAAAAACACTTGATGTGTGGCTGCTGCATGGGGTTTTATGCAAAAACCCTGTAGTGTGGACATAGCCTCAGTCCTCCAGCTGTAGGGAGATGTTTTGAACATCTGGTCGAGGGTTCAACATCATTTCCATCAGTACTGGTTCAACCTTTCTACCATGCATGGTCCAGGATTACAACAGATGGACCTTAGCAGTCATAGCAAAAGGCCTCATGCTTCCCTGCCTTACTTTTTCTCCACTCCAAACCCCTTATGCGTCCCTCTTCAGGGACCCCTCTCACAAGTCTCTGCTCCCAACAGGAGATTCACAAACTACTCCAGATGGGGGAAATAGAGCTCATACCAGCACTTCAGAGACGAAAGGGCTTTTACTTCAGGTATTTTTCTCACTCTAAAAAAGTCAAGGGGTTGGAGACCCATCCTGGACTTACACAGGCTGAACAGGTACTTAAAGGCAACAATTCAGCATAGTAACCCTAGCAAAGATAATTCTGGCTCTGGAAAAAGGCAAGTGGATGTTATGTCTCAACCTACAGGATGCTTATTTTCATACAGAAAACTTCTGACTCTCTAAAGGATCAACAATATCCATACAGAGTCCTACTCTTTGGCCTATCCTCAGTTCTCCAAGATCCTCACTCTGGCAGGAGCTCATCTAAGAATCAGGAATAGTCATTTTCCCTTACCTAGATAACTGCCTGATAGAAGTAGCTCCTACGGAACACACGGCCATTCAGTACACCGCAGAATCAATTCATTTGTTCAGCACTCAGGGCCTTCAGATGAACATGCACACTTCACACTTTACCCCATCTCACAAATTGGAGTTCATAGGCACCGTATTGGATTGTGTACAAGCTCAGGCACAACTACCTATACTAGGGTTCCACGCGTTGGCCATACTAGCAGACGGTTATGGATAGCCCTGCAGTATCTGCCAGACAGTGCCTGCAACTTCTTGGTCATATGTCTGCACATGCCATGCCTGCAGGAATGGCTTCACACATGCTTTCGGCCTCACAATCACCCTTTATGCAAACTGCTGAGTCCTAACAAGGTCAGGGAATCCCTCAAATGGTGGTTGCAGTCCAACAATCTCTGCTCGGGAGTCCCCTTTCAACAAACATCCCCATCTATGCATAACTACAGATGCTTCCCTAGAGGTTGGGATGCATGCATCAATGGCTCCAGCACCTAGGGAAGATGGACCCCTTCAGAATCAGGCTTCCGCTTCCGCATCCACATCCTAGAACCCCTGTGGTAAGATGAGCATGCAAGTACTTCTCTTAATTCAGGGAAAGTCCATGAGAGTTCTCACAGATAACACCTCTTGCATGTTTTACATAAATTGGCAAGGGTGAGGGGGGGGAAACGGGTCGTACGATCTTGGCAAGGAAGCCACAGCGCTGCAGCAGTGGAGCATTGTCAGATCAGCATATCTCCCAGGCAATCAAAAGGTCACTGCAGACCAACTGAACTGTATATTTCATCAAAAGTATGAGAGGAGATAGCGTGCGCTCCCCCCCCCCCCCCAATCTCTACATACTGTACTCCAGAGAGGGTCTTTGCAGAAATAGACTTATTCACCATATCCCACAATACCAAATGCCCCAGGTATTGCTCCAGAGCGGGGTTGGGCGAGAGTTCCATGGGAGATGCCATGATGATCAGCTGGTCTTACAATCTCCTATCCACCTCCCAACCCATGCCCCTCCTCAGAAAAGTTATACAAAAAAGAAAACTAGCCAGTGCCAGAGTAGTCACAATAGCACCTGCATGGCCCAGGAAAACCTGGTTCCCTTACCTGTCCCAACTGTCTGTCTGCTCCTCTAATTCCTCTTCCACAATGGTCAGACCTCCTATCTCAGGACTGGGTTTTCCATCCTGATGTCTAGTAGTTACATCTCAAGGCCTGGCTCCTCCAAGGCTCCTTATGCAGGACCTCACCTGTTCGGAGAATGCCATATTGTATTCTCCTTGTAACAGTTCATGAGAAGAAGAAAGGCCATTTGCAGAAATGGCACCATTTCTCTTAAGTGGGACACCCACAGAGCTCTTCAGCTTCAGACATAGCTGGTGATGGTCTTGGAGTACCTTCTTTCATTAAAGAAACAGAACCTTTCAAATTCATTGATAAAAGTCCACTTATGCTCACTAGAAATAGCCGCTGACAACATTTTTTTTTTTTTCACGGAATTTTTAAAGGGACTCTAAGATCTTTCCACCCATAAGACTGATGTTGAAATTCAAGATGGCACTCTTGTCCTTAACACCTTGACCTGCTCTGTTTGAGTGGATGGTGACATGCTCCTTGTCACCTTTCTATGAAAGTGGCTTTCTTGCTCGCTATCACGACAGCCAGAAGGGTCAGTGAGTTTGCTGCGTTTGTGGTGGATCTGCCATTCACAAACTACAAAGACAAGGTCATGCTAAGACCACACCCTAAATTTTTCTCAAAGGTAGTGTTGCAGTTCCACCTCAACGTACCTATATACTTACCTGTTTTCCACCAAAAGCCTTATCCTGATGCTAATTGAGGCACAACTCCACTCTTTGGATGTTTGGGAGATTTGTTCTATCTAGGTAAAAACAAACAGTTTAGATGCTTCTCCCTGTTTCCATAGCAGATTGCTACAAAGGGCACACGATCTTGAAACAGGCTTTCAGAATTGATAACAAATTGTATTAAAGCTTGCTATGACATCTGTAAGGTGGCACTACTGATTCATTTGCAAGCACGCTCCATGGCCTTCCTCTGTAAAATGCCCATTGTGGACGTTTGTAGGGCTGCAACATGGGCTTCTGCGCATAAGTTTACAAAACACTCTACAGTAGATACTTACACTGTGAAGCATATCAGGTTTGGGGTGGCAGTTCTCTCTGACACCCACTGGTCAGGCCCAAAGCCTATCCTTCCAGATTCTTACAGTACTGCTCTAGAGTCACCTCTAATGGAGTGTACATGGGTGTTTCTTGAAGAAAAGAGAGGCTACTCACCTTGTGCAGTAGCTGGTGTTCTTCGAGATGGGGTATTGGAGCACCCACAGGGACACCTCCCTCCCATCTCCTCTCTGCTTTGGAGTTCACATCTCTCTGTGGTAAAGAAGGAACTGAGGGACAGCTGACGGCTTGCGCACGTGTCGGCACATTTACTGCAGCATGGGTGGTGCCGCGTGTGTGTGGTGGCACCTGGGGGAAATGCTGCTAAAAAGTTCCCTTATACGCGCAAGAGCGCTAAGACACCTACAGTGGAGCACCCACAGGGACACCCCTCTCAAACTCCAGTTACTGCATAATGTGAGGAACCTCTTTTCTTAGTTTGGCCTTCTTTATTCTGCACCTAAGTGCCCAGTTCTATGGAATTTTTTTTAATGTCAAATGAGTTCAGTCTTCATTGGAGCTAGATTTCCAGTTGAATGGCTTTATCATAATCCAGGAAGGAGGTAGTTTTGCAAAATTAGTGCTATCATTTCAGATCAAGACTAGACTAATAAAGAACATTTTTCCTCTATTCTCCTAGTTTCATATACAGCCGGTCCCTGAGTTGCGAATGGTTAATTTACGACCATTCACAGTTATTACCAAAGCTGTCGTAAATGGTGGACCCAGAGTTACGAATGTGATCTGTGCTTACTAACAGCACGGTTGTGTGTAACTCTACGGGGTTCGACTTACGAACGAACTGAGTTATGACCGATTGCTTGGTCCATAACTGGTTCGTAAGTCGGGAAGAGTCTGTATACTTTTCATACAGAGTTCAGTGTGTACAAGCCAAAGTTTGAAGACCGAGTTCTCTTCAAATACATTTGTTTAACCCAGTGATGTCAGCAAAACTAGTCAATGATACTTGTGTAATTCAAATAAATTAGAAAATTATAATCTTAAGTGTTGGGAAATTGCTTTTAGTGAATATTCACTGGGTTAGAATTGTGAACAATGTTACATTTAAAAACCATGCATATTCAGTGAAAGCAACAGTTCTCCATATCTTCATAAAGTTTTTTTTCTAAATTTGAGATGTGAAGCTCTCATGTTTGAAGCATAAGAAATCAAATAATGGTAGCTCACATGGTACAAATCTTGTTTTTAAGTAAAATCAGTCTTCCCTTCTAGGGAGAGGGTGTGCATGCAAGTGCTGGTTGAGGCTAGGGATGTAAGCAACTACTCATGCTCTCTCCCCACCTGTATCAGAGGCAGAAAGGTGGGAGGGAGCAGGAGCTGGTGCTGGGGGAAGTCGGCTTAAGCTGGTTCCCCCCCCCCAGCATTCTCTCCAGGGTGGGGGCAAGAGAGGCAGAGCTGCAGCAATCCAAGTCACGCAAACCAGGAAGGCTCAGTCCCAGCTTGTGTTACCCTGTTAGCTGCATCTCTGCACTTTAAATGTAGTAAGAACCCAGCGGCTTTTGCTACATTTAAAATGCTGAGCTACAGTGGCAGTAGCGAGTGCTTCCTCTTATTTACTGAGTAGTTGATGGATATTCCATCAAGTACTTGATTAGCTAATTAACAGTTAATCTACATCCCCCCCCAACTAAGGATATAGATGATCTTAAATCAGTTCACTAAGTCAGAGGTTTTTTTGGTGGGGAGGAGCCAGGAGGAAATGCTGAAGTCTCAAAGGTCTCTGAAATAAGTAAACATGGTTGAAGGATTTGAGGCTTGGCAGTGGTGAAGTGGTTTGCTGAAGTTCAAACAGGTCCCTACTGAGAACACAATTAGAAACCTGCTTCTGACTCTCTTCAGTCCTGTGGTTTATTCACAAGACCGCTGTCCTTAAAGTCACACTGGCCAGTGTTTTCCCCCAAACTGAAGTTGGTTCTGTGTTTATATGGGGTTGTCCAAAATTTTTGTATTTGTTACAGTTAGTTAAGAATTATTTACAATGGTTAAGACTCTGAAACGTATGCCTGGCTTAAATACCCTGCCTGATGCTGTTTGATGATTTTGTATTGGCACTTCCAGTCTTGCAGCTATATAAACCCACAGACATCCTGTTGACTTCTTTCTGAACGGATAGTGGATATCAGATGAAAGACCATATGATGCAAAAATAAATCTAACTACTTGTGTTGCAAACTCCAGTGGACAAAAGATTCGATTACATGCAAATAAGGTTCTTGGTATCCTTACTGAATTTTGAAAGACACCATTGCCATATTTAGACACTTCAGATAGCTCTGGTTTTCTGCAAGCTATATTTCCCCCTTATAAAGCAGTCTTAAAAAAGACTTCAAATTGACAACATCTCTTGTGCAGATAAACCAGGGTGGAACCAGACTGCTGGCACTAAACATTAAAAAGGCCGTAGAGCAGTTTTTAAACTAAGAGATGGGGGAAAGCCGATTGATGCGGAGATGCACGTAATTCAGAGGGAGACTTCTCTTAGAGGAGAATCCATTGATAGAGATTCTCTAAGTGGTAGTCAGAAAGAGAAGAGGGGAGAGGGCAAACCATGGGCCAGAGCAGACAAACAACCGCATACAAAGGAATCCAATGCATCAGGGAAGGGCAGACAAATAAGCAGTGGCAAACTTTTAAAGTTCTTCTACACAAATGCTAGGAGTCTGACTAATAAGATGGGTGAACTAGAGTACCTTGTATTAAATGAGGAGATTGACATAATAGGCATCACTGAAACCTGGTGGAATGAGGAAAATCTGTGGGACACAATCATACCGGGATATAAAATATATAGAAAGGATAGAGCAGGCCGGGTGGGTGGCGGAGTGGTACTGTATGTGAAAGATAATGTAGAATCAAATGAAATAAAAATATTAAGTGAATCAACATGTTCAATAGAATCGCTATGGATAGTAATTCCATGCTCCAATAATAAGAAATTAGCAGTAGGGATATATTACCGACCACCTGACCAGGACAGCGATACTGACATTGAAATGATAAGGGAGATTAGAGAGGCTACCAAAATAAAGAACTCTATAATAATGGGGGATTTTAATTACCCCCACATTGACTGGATACATGTCACCTCAGGAAGAGAAGCAGAGATAAAATTTCTCAATGGCTTAAATGACTGCTTCTTGGAGCACTTGGTGCAGGAACCCACAAGGGGAGAGGCAATTCTCGATTTAGTCCTGAGTGGAGTGCAGGATCAGGTCCAGGATATAACCGTTACAGGACCACTTGGGAATAGTGACCATAATAGAATAACATTCAACATTCCTGTGGTGGGAAGAACACCAGCAGTCCAGCACCCTGGCATTTAATTTCAAAAAGGGGAATTACACAAATATGAGGAGGTTAGTTAAACAGAAATTAAAAGGCACAGTGACTAGAGCCAAATCCCTGAAAGCTGCATGGAAACTTTTTAAAGACACCATAATAGAGGCCCAACTTAAATGTATGCCCCAAATTAAAAAACATAGCAAGAGACCTAAAAAAGAATCACCGTGGCTTAACCACCATGTAAAAGAAGTAGTGAGGGACAAAAAGGTATCTTTTAAGAAGTGGAAGTCCAATCCTAGTGAGATAGATAGGAACATAAACACTCAAATCAAGTGTAAAACTGTAATAAGAAAAGCAAAAAAAGATTTTGAGGGACAGCTAGCCAAAAACTCAAAAAGAAATAACAAAATGTTTAAGTACATTAGAAGCAGGAAGCCTGCTAAAAAACCTGTGGGTCCCCTAGATGATCGAGCTATAAAAGGAGCAATCAAGGACGATAAAGCCATTGCGGAGAAACTAAAAGATTTCTTTGCTTCAGTCTTCACGGCTGAGGACGTTGGGGAGATTCCTGAATCTGCACCGTCCTTTGTGGGTGATGAATCTGAGGAACTGTCCCAGATTGAAGTGTCATTAGAGGAGGTTTTGGAACAAATAAAAAAACTTAATGTTAACAAATCTCCGGGACCGGATGGCATTCATCCAAGGGTTCTAAAAACTTAAATGGGAAATTGCTGAGCTATTATCTGTGGTTTGTAACCTAGCCTTTAAATCGGCTTCCGTACCTAATGACTGGAAGGCAGCCAACGTGACACCAATATTTAAAAAGGGCTCTAGAGGTGATCCTGGCAATTACAGACCGGTAAGTCTAACTCCAGTACCGGGCAAATTAGTCGAAACAATAGTAAAGAATAAAATTGTGAAGCATGTAGAAGAACATAATTTGTTGGACAAAAGTCAACATGGTTTCTGTAAAGGGAAATCCTGTCTTACTAATCTATTAGAGTTCTTTGAAGGGGTTAAACATGCGGACAAGGGGGATCCAGTAGATATAGTCTACTTGGATTTTCAGAAAGCCTTTGACAAGGTCCCTCACCAAAGGCTATTGTGTAAATTACATGGCCATGGGATAAGAGGGAAGGTCCTTTCTTGGATTGAGAACTGGTTAAAAGACAGGAAACAAAGGGTAGGAATAAATGGTAAATTTTCAGATTGGAGAGGGGTAACTAGTGGTGTCCCCCAAGGGTCAGTCCTGGGACCAATCCTTTTCAACTTATTCATAAATGATCTGGAGAAAAGGGTAAGCAGTGAGGTGGTAAAGTTTGCAGTTGATACAAAACTGTTTAGGAAAGTCAAGACAGACGCAGACTGTGAGGGACTCCAAGAAGATCTCACCAAACTGAGTGATTGGGCAACAAAATGGCAAATGAAATTTAATGTGGATAAGTGTAAAGTAATGCACATCGGGAAAAATAACCTCAACTATACGTACAGTATGATGGGGGCTAATTTGGCTACGACAGATCAGGAAAGAGTTCTTGGAGGTATAGTGAACAGTTCTTGGAAAACTTCCACACAGTGTGCAGCAGCGGTCAAAAAGGCAAATAGGATGCTAGGAATTATTAAGAAAGGGATAGAAAATAAGACACAGAATATATTACTGCCCCTGTATAAAACTATGGTACGCCCACATCTTGAATACTGTGTACAGATGTGGTCTCCTCACCTCAAAGATATTTTGGCCTTGGAAAGGGTTCAGAAAAGGGCAACTAAAATGATTAGGGGTTTGGAACGGGTCCCATATGAGGATAGGTTAAAGCGACTGGGACTTTTCAGTTTAGAAAAGAGGAGACTGAGGGGGGGGTTTTGATAGAGGTCTATAAAATCGTGAGTGGTGTGGAGAGGGCCGATAAAGAAAATTTATTTATTAGTTCCCTAAATAGAAGAACTAGAAGACATCAAATGAAATTAATGGGTAGCAGGTTTAAAACTAGTAAAAGTTCTTCTTCACACAGCGTGTAATCAAGCTATGGAACTCCTTGCCAGAGGAGGCTGTGAAGGCTAGGACTATAACAGAGTTTAAAGAGAAGCTAGATAACTTCATGGAGGTTAGGTCCATAAAAGGCTATTAGCCAGGGCATAAAATGGTGTCCTTGGCCTCTGTCTGACAGAGGCTGGAGAGGGATGGCAGGAGACAAATTGCTTGATCATTGTCTTCGGTCCACCCTCTCTGGGGCACCTGGTAGACAGGATACTGGGCTAGATGGACCTTTGGTCTGACCCAGTACGGCCGTTCTTATGTTATGTTCTTAAATGTGGTAGCTATTTAAATACTCTGGTATGGCAGCCATAGCCAGCTAAAGAGTTGGCAGACTTCTTCCTGCAACAGTGATCCAGTGACATGTCCAAGTCTATGAATTAAACTAGTTATGTCTTACTCCAAGGTATACAAAATGTGCAAAATTGCTGTCAAACTTATCAACACTTAAAGTATAATCAGTTAATTGAGTTTGTATAACTTACTCTGTTTCAGAGGATTATTTTAGTAGAATTTAGATGAGTCTCACCTTTTAAACTCACTGTATTTGCTAGGGATGTCCATGTTCAACCTGTGGCAGCTGGAGCAGCCCCCTGTCTTATGGTGGGCCCCGACTACTCTGGCCTCCAGAGCAGCCTCTGTCCATGGCAGACCCCCTTCCCCCCCGCCCGTGGAAGACACTGCTCAGAGAGAATAGCAGCTTCAACCTCCTTATCTTCCCTTTAATCGGTTAACTGGTGAAACAGGATTTTACATCTCTAGTATTTACCTTTAAAATAAATGGCTTAACTTTGTTTTAAAAAGTGATCAACAAGCAGTATCACAAGTGGGAAACTATAGATCTGATGCAAAACCAAACTGATTGCTGCACTAATCAGACTGTTACAGAACTGACACTTCTCTGTTAAACTCATGCCTTTTTTAAATTGCTTAGGTTTAGAACTCTTACAATGCAGTGTAAAAATGCCATACATTGTGTGGGTTTGAAGGGAGAGTATGGGTGAGATGCTACCACTTGCATATTGGAAGAAGGGAAACTTGTTACCTGGCTGGAATCTAGTCTGTGAAGCTAACAAAGTTAATGCTGCCATCTAGTTAAGAAAACTGAAATGTTTTTTGTTCTTTAGGGACCTTCTAGAATGCCTTGTAAGTTCTGCTGCATCAGGAAGTAAAGAGTTTTACCAGTCACCTACCCTGCTAAACTAATTGCTAATGTATCCTTCTTCATTTCCCTAGATTGGACACAGCAGCTAACTAATTGGACACAGTGTGCTGTATCTGAGAACATGTCCTCCATATTGCCATTCACACCACCAGTAGTGAAGAGACTGCTGGGGTGGAAGAAGTCAGCTGGTGGTTCTGGAGGGGCTGGTGGTGGTGAGCAGAATGGCCAAGAGGAAAAATGGTGTGAGAAGGCCGTGAAAAGCTTAGTCAAGAAACTCAAGAAAACAGGACAACTAGATGAGCTTGAGAAAGCAATCACCACTCAGAACTGCAATACAAAATGTGTTACAATACCAAGGTAAGTGCTGTCTGGTTTGAAATTATTTCAAATGGTTTAACAAATGACTGATCAAACACCTATTTTAAGTCGTACCTATAGGAAGTATTAACTGTTTAAATAACATGCTTCAAAATATTTAACTTTGAAATCTAGTGGCTTAACTTGGTCTCTCAGTACTTATTTTAAAACTTAGTTGAACAATGTTCTTCATAAAGTCTCTAGATCTTCAATAGGACAAATATTTTAAAACATGCCAATTACAATTACTGTCTTGATTCCCATTTTTGCAGAATGGTACAGTGAACTGTTGGTAGCATTTTCTTTCTGATTCAGTTAACAGCCCTGGAGGGCTCTACAGAACCTGTACTTCCAGTGTAAAATCGTATGTTTTTCCTTGGTCAACACTTCAGTCAGCTACTTACTTATGTGTAAAGGTCATCTTTAAATATATGGTAAACTCATATCAGCCTGCAGCCCTCCATCCTTCCTTGGATGGGAAATCTTATGTCCTGAAGCATTTTGCTATGAGAATAACTTACTGTATACTTTATTCTTTGTTAGCTGTTAAGGAAAGCAGTTATTAACTTGACATACATATCTGTGCTTTATATTGCTGTATAGGTGAAATGACTTGCATTTCCTCCCTTTTGAGTTTCTCAGCTTTGCTTACAGCAGTTGCTGCATGAAAGGATCACATTTTGTTGTAGATATTACTCTGGCCTACTATAGATCTATATTATGCATAATACCACTGAGGCATGTGCATTGTTTTCATTAAACTCTTTATTGAAACTTAAATATGGGAACGTTCACAGATATCTTGTTTTTCTTGCTCTGAAAAACTTACTACAGATTATTATGAAATGGGAAGTCTGTAGGCACATAAGCTATTTTAAGACCAAGCTGCTAAAGCAAGTGTGTTGCTCCTGTTTAAGTGTTGAATTCTGTTCAATTAGGGTTCATGCAGTAGATATAAACTTAAAATTGTGTAACACCATAATGCACAGCAGAACTCTGCCTGTTAATACAAGGCTTTCAAATTTCAAGCATAGATTATAGCTATTAATATAGAATACCTTTTATATCCCTTGTTGCATATGGCAAACCTTTTGGGAAAGATACTCCCCTTTTTTTAGTACTACTGTTACTTTTCTTCCCTGCATCAGCTCACTTCTGTGGACTTGATTTCCACCCCCTTCATCATGCACTCTAGTCGAAATGAAATTAAATATGTATTGTAGTCACAAAGTGGTGTTTTTTGGCTTTAATAGATGTGGATAGAATTCACACCAGGGTTCTTGTAGGATGTCTGTTTGCAAACTGGGGATTTGCTAATACTTGGGGAAACTTCCTCTTGAACTAGCTTGCATTTTCTAGCAGTGGCTTTATGTACTTTTGTGCAAGATGACAATTATAAATAGCATATCAACTTTATCACTGCATTGCTTAGGTTGTGTTTATTCCCCATTCTCTTGTCTTCCCCAACAGGGTGCATAGGGTAGTAACTGAAATTAATTTGTTCAGCCGTGCAAGTCTGCTGATATCCACTTTGTATTCATGGTATCAGCATGCATAGATGTGGCTGCAGATATCCGCAGCTCATTCTTGTAGATACCAATTTTGTATCTGCATAGGGTTCTATTAATCAGTGCTTATTGAAATTCCATAGTAACACTGTGTAAAATATATAGGCAGGGGCCAGCAACCTTTCTGAAGTGGCGTGCCAAGATTTAACCCTCCTGCCCTGGGCCATGCTGCCCTCCCAGGAGGGCAAGGAGACGGGTGGGGGGGAGAGGGGAGCTGTCCACGGCATGTCCCATGGACCACCTGGGTCAATGCAAACCTTTCCACAGTTTGCCAGTTGCTAATGGAAACTCACTGTTAATTACATAATTATGCCCATACTATTTTGCTAGTGCTGCAGCTGGGGAGAACAGTTTAATTTAAATTATTAAATAGATTAACATTAAATTATTAAATGTAATTATTTAATAAATATTTGTAAAGAGAGCTAGCTAGATTCATGGAGGTTAGGTCCATCAATGGCTATCAGCCAGGAGGGTAGGAATCAGGTCCCTAGCTTCTGTTTGTCTGGAAATGGGTGATAGGGGAGGGATCATATGAGGATTACCTGTTGTGTTCCCTCCCTCCGGGGCATCTGGTATTGGCCACTGTAGGCAGACAGGATACTGGGCTGGATGGACTGTTGGTCTGCTCCAGTATGGCCATTCTTAAGTTCTTCTTAAACTAACATGAGAAAATTAAAATACTTATCAAAATTCATTTTAAATAAAGTAAAATTATGTCAAACACACAAGGTTTCACTGTTTTCTTTATGGTGGAGTGGGGAACCTCTTTTGGGTCAGGGGTCACTGACCTACAGAAAATCAGTTGAAGACCACACAAGTGAGAAGCAGAAAAAACTCCCCCAACCCTCACTGATGAGACCCTCAACTGAAACACCTCACGGGTCTGGCACTCCAGTCCTCCCTGGCCCTTTCCTTCCCTCACCCTGTGGGGGCTGAAGTTCAGGGCTTTCCAATAGGCCAGATTCACTTTTTTGGGGTTCCAGAGTTAATGGATTTTGTGAGCCCACCTCAGAGCCTAAGGGGAAACAAATGAGGGAGTTTGATGTGCAGAACAGGTTGGGAATGCTTGACGGGGTGAGGAGGGCAGGGTCTGGAAGGGAGTTTGGCAGTAGGAGAGGATGTGGGGTGGGGGTATGAGAGGGAGTTTGGTGGGAAGGAGTCGGGGAGAGTAGTGAGAGGGTGAGTGCTGCCAAATAGCTAGTGGAGAGGAGGCAAAGGTGTGGGGAGTAAAAGGAAAGTGTATCTTCTGCAAAGTAAAACTTTAACCCCCTCACATCTGCCCTCTGCTCTATCCTCGCTCCTCTCAGCCCCATTATTTTCCCCAGCCTGATCCTCTGCATTGCCCCATGCCCCTCAGTGCAGCCTCTTTCCCCTCCCATCCTGCCCCCATATCCCTGTGGGGAAGGGGAAAGTCTCTTCCTTGCCTGGACCAACCCTTTGCCTGCATGCTGTGACTCCAGGGCTGGAGCAGGAAGAGACCAGGTGCAGATGGGTGCTGGGGAAGGGGCTCCCTGACGCAGCACACATCCTGTGGGGAGCAGCCCTGTGTACCATTGTGTATTGGCTGCCCAGCCCTGTGCCCTCCCTGTAGCCAGGAAGAGGAGGAGTTAATCCCTATAGCTCCTGGGAGCTGCACTTCTCTCCTCTTCCCCCCCCCCCAAACCCCTCCAAGCAGGAAGCCAGCTCTAGCCTGCAGCTGCATGGCTGCGGCTGAAGCTGCAGCACAAGTTCCTGGCTGCAGGGGAGAGGGGTGGGGCTGAGCTTCTGCCCTTTGTGCCATGGGAAATAGGCTCGCGTGCCAGGGGTTGCTTACCCCTGTATACAGGTATAGCAAAATACACTCTGCTGGTAGGGAGTAGCATTATACTATATTTGACCATTATTGGGTGTTCTGTTTTTGTAGCCTCTCTAATCTCTGGGAACACTTGAGACACCTTCAGGGTCAGGTGATCACTAGAATATTCCTACTGCTATACTAGTGTGTGCATGTGACTTCTAAATAGAGATTTTGGCACAGTTTGATTCATTTAAGATTAACTGAAAAAAAATGTGGGATTTCAGTACAGGCAGTCCCCGGGTTACGTACAAGATAGGGACAGTAGGTTTGTTCTTAAGTTGAATTTGTATGTAAGTCGGAACTGGTACATATTATAGGGGAAACTCTCTAGCCAAACATTTCTCCAGAGCTCAGTTTTATTCTCCCACACCTTACTTCCCTCAGTCCTTTATTCTCAAGCTGAGGTGTCTGCTGAGAAAAGCCGCTCCGCGTCTCCCTGGTCTGCTGGGGGGAAGCAGCTAGCGCGGGGTTGCCTCACCCCGTTTGTAAGTAGGGATCCGATGTAAGTCGGATCCATGTAACCCCGGGGACTGCCTGTATTCCCTTATTGACCATGTAAATATCACCTTAGGTCAGGATGCAGTAAAGACCATTAATGACTTGGCACAGCTAGTCCTGGAACCCAGAAGAGGACTAAACTGAGAATTGCTCTCCTAAGTGGAGCCTGGGGTCTGGGTCAAGAGATGAAGATAGTTGTTATTACTGAATTGTGCAGCTATATTGTAATTACAGGCAGTCCCCGGGTTACGTACAAGATAGGGACTGTGGGTTTGTTCTTAAGTTGAATTTGTATGCAAGTCGGAACTGGCTTCCAGATTCAGCCACTGCTGAAACTGACCAGCGGCTGACTACAGGAAGCCCGAGGCAGAGTTGCTGTGCCCCGGGCTTCCTGGAATCAGCCGCCGATCTGTTTCAACAGCAGCTGAATCTGGACGCCTAGGACAGAGCAGTTGGGGTGCTGCCGGGTAGGTCCCCGCAGGGGTGGCGCTGCGGGGACCAACCGGGCAGCACCCCAGCTGCTCTGCTCCAGGTGTCCCCAAGTCAGCCGCTGCTGAAACTGATGAGCGGCTGGTTCCAGGAAGCCTGGGGCAGAGCAACTCTGCCTCGGGCTTCCTGTAGTCAGCCGCTGGTCAGTTTAAGCAGCGGCTGACTTGGGGACACCTGGAGCAGAGCAGCTGGGGTGCTGCCCGGTTGGTCCAGTAGCGCCGAGAAGCGGCGCTGCAGGACCAACCAGTAGCCCCAGCTGCTCTACCCCAGGCGAGAAAAGTCTGGTCTGCTGGGGGGCGCACTAGCTGCGCCCCCCAGCAGACCAGGGAAACCCGGACGGCGGGACTGTGGAGATGCGCCGCGGTCCCACCCGCATCCTCCCCAGCTTTGCTCCGTGTCTCCCTGGTCTACTGGGGGGTCTCCAGGAAGACGAGGAGCAAAGCTGCGGAGGGGCTCGGGCAGCGGGGCAGCCCAGGCGCGCCTGGGCTGCCTGGCTGCCCGAGCCCCTCCGCGGCTTTGCAAAGCCTCGGGGGAAGCTTTGCTCCGTGTCTTCCTGGTCTGCAGACCAGGGAGATGCGGAGCAGCTTTTCTCGGCCCGGAGTACACGGGCGGCGGGACCACGAGGTCCCGCAGTCCGTGTCCTCCGGGGTGAGAAAAGCCCCGTTCGTAAATGCGGATCCGCGTAAGTCGGGGACTGCCTGTAAACATCCTTGGAGGAGAAGATTTAGCACAAAAAGGGAACTGCCAAAAATGAGGATTTTAGTTGAATAGAAATTAAAGTAAAATGTCTGAACTGCATGAAAATGTCTTAAGAATCATTTAATAGAGATTCAAACTATATAGCTTTTTTTTTTTTTTAAATTTAGAGTAAAAGGTGGCTGGAAGCAAAGACATCCTTTAAAAATTGGACCCCAAATCCTACTGAGGAAAATAGAAAGGAACGTGAACTCTGGCACTTCAAGTGTGAAGGCATAAGTAGGCAGGCAAAAAGTAATTTGAAGAGCAGCTAGCAAGAGACACAACTACCGGCAATTTTTTTTCCTAAGCATATCAGAAGCAAGAAGACTGCTGAACAGTGAGTGGGGCACTACACAATTGAGGTGCTCAAGGAAGACAAGACCTTTATAGAGAAACAGAATGAATTTTTTCCATCAATTTTCACAGCAGAATATGTAGGAAAGATTCTTCCTCCCCAACCCCTGAGCCACTTTTTAGGTGACAAATCTGAGGAGCAGTCCCAGATTGAAGTGTTGACTAGATGAGATTTTGGAACAAATTAAAGTAATAAAGCACTAAGATCAGATGATTTTTTTCACCCAAGAGTTCTGAAGGAATTCAAATATGAAATTGCGGTACTGACAATGCTGGTACGTAACCTATTTAAATCAGCTTAGGTACCAGCTGATTTGAGAATAACTAATCTGATTTATTAAAGTTCAAGATGATCCTGGCAATTAAAAGCCAGTAGGCTTCACTTCATCACCTGGCAGATCAGTGGAAACTGATAAAGCAGAATTATCAGACGCACACATGACCACAATATGTTAGAAGGGTTGGCGTTGCTCTCGTTCCTGGGCGTCATGCTTCACCAATCTTAAAAGGGTGATCCAACGGGTATCGTGGACTTTGGTTTTCAGAAGACCTTGATAAAAGGCTCTTCACCAAAGGTTCTTAACCAAAGTAAGCAGTCATGGGATAAGAGGGGAAGGATTTATCATGGTTTGGAAACAAAGGATAGGAATGTCCATTCTCAGAATGTAGAGAGGTAAATAGCAAGGGTACCCTGAGGATCTGTACTGGGGCCAATGCTGTGAAACATATCGATAAATGATCTGGAAAAGAGGATGAACTTTGAGGTGGGGAAGTTTGCAGATACAAAATTACTTGTTACAAAGGGATCCCAAAACTGGGTGACAAAACAGTGGATGAAATTCAGAGTTGGTATATGCAAAATAGTGAACTATGGCAAATATAAACCCAGCTATAAATGCATAATGGTCTAAATTTGCTGTTACTACTCAAAGAGATCCTGGCGTCATTATGGATGTTTCTATGAAAGCATCTATGAAAGCATCTGGTTAATATGCAGCATCAATCAAAGAAGCTAACAATGTTAGGAACCATTAGGAAAGGGATAGGTAAGACAAATATAAATGTATGGGATGAACACATTTTGAATACTGCATGCAGTTGTGATTGCCCCTTATCAAAAACATATTAAAATTGGAGAATGGTGAAGAGAAGGAAAACCAAAATCATGAGGGGTATAGAAAATCTTCTCCAAGGAAAGATTAAAAATACTGCTAATGGAGCTAATCTTGGAAAAGATAATTAAGGGCAGGTATGATGGGGGAAGTGTCTACAAAATGATTGAATGGTGTGAAGATAGGGAAGTGGTATTTACTTCACATAACTAGGGCTTACTCAACGAAATTAATAGGCAACAGAGTTAAAATAAAGAAATCTTCCCACAACACTGTCAACCTGTGGAACTCATTGACCGGGAATGTTGTGAAAGCTGAAACTATACCTAGTTTCAAAAAAGAATTGAGTTCATGGAAGATCGGTCAGTCTGTGGCTTAGCCAAGATGGTCTGAAATGCAACCTCGTGCTCTGAGAGTCCCTAAACCTCTAACTGCCAGAAGTTGGGACAGGATAACAGGGTATGGATCACCTGATGATTGCCCTTTGTATCTAGCACTGGCTAGTGCTAGAAAAGAGGGAACTGGGTTAGATAGACGGTGTTCTGACCCAGTGTGTCTATTCCGATGTTCTTCAATCTGTTCCCTTATGCAGTTGTCAAGTCAAACTGAAGTGCAATTTCTGTATTGCTGTTCACCTAGCATATTCGGAAAGTCCCAGATCTGTTCTTGACTATACTGCTTCTGTGCTGCTGACTTGCCCTAGCACATCAACTCAGAACATGCAGTGCACTCAGACTGTTATTTGCTTGTCTCTATTTAAAAAAAAAAAAAAAAGACTGATGCCAATAAGTGCTTGATCCCTTCCGATTATCTTAAGAGTCAGAATCTAGAACCCAGACAGCGCTTTTAGTCTTCTCTATTTCTGTGTAGTTTTCTAAAACCTAGCTCTGAGAGATACTTTTGGCCTCTTCATTTCTGGCCCTAGAAAATTGCAGGCTCCTTTTCCTGATGTCTTTGACTATCTTTTAAGCCTCCAAAAAAGGACTACCCCTCAGTTTCATCAGTTAATCTCATGGCAGTTACGCTTTCCATGATAAACTGCATACCTCCATTTTCACTCACCTTGCTGTGGAATTCTTCCAAAACTTCTCTCCAGAGAAACACACCTGCTCCCCTCAAGGAATATGGGCATAGTCATTCAGAGCCTTATGGAAAATCCCTTTGAACTTCTAGCCACCTGTTCCCTTTCTACACATTCCTTGTGACTGTCACATTGGCAAGGTGAAATTTGTACTAATGGCTTGCCCTCTGTTTACTATAGTCTCCAAAGACAAGGTCACTGATACCGCATTCTAAATTCCTGTTAAAGGTGATCTCCTCTTTCCACCTCAACAAGCCTTTATGCCTTCCTACATTTTATTCCGAACCCTACAAAAGCCCATTAGAGGCTAAGCTCCATACTCTTGACATGAGACATTATCCTTGAAAAGAACTAAAATTTCCTGCAAACTTCCAAGACTTTCCTATCCATTACAAACTAATACAAAGGTATGGCTGTTTCAAAGCCATGCTGATACAGGTGAATATCAAACTGCATGAGGTCCTGCCATTGAGCCTAGGATCTCAAAGTCCCTGAGGGCATCTGGGTTCACTGTATGCACGTCCGCAAGGTACCTATGGCGGACATATGCAAAAAAGTTACATGAGCATGTCATCCTACATTTGCCAAACATTATGCAGTTTGTCGCAGATACCACAATATTTGCTTTACTGTCTACTGCTACCAGTGACTCCACTCCAAAGTCCCCCGAGCCATAGATGCACTGTTTGCCAGTCAGCTAGATAACCTTCAGGGACATCACTTACTGCACAAGGTGAGTAACCTTCTCTTCAACAGGTTATTTGAGAGGTGTTTCCCTGTGGGTGCTTCACTACCTGCCCTTTCCCCCTTTGACTTATGGAGCTCTATAGTAGAGAAGGAAATGATGGAGTCAGGAGTTCCACATCCCAAACTGATTTTGGGCAATACGGAGAGACACTTCTAATACCAAAAGTGTCAATTTGGGTACCATGAGTACAAGTTCTCCAAACACCATAGGTAGTAACTGGGGTAGTTGTTCACACCTCCTGTTGTGATCTTGTTAATGTTATTTCAGAAACTAATGTGACCAGCCAAGTCAAAGCAGTCATCAGTCCTGTCCTCTCACTCAGACAGCTGACAGATTCATAACACGATTGTAAAAAATGTTTGAAGACCGCAATTCAGGACATCTAGTGGTTCTCCTTACGACTGGATGAAACTACAAATGCACACCTTCTGCCCAACTTAAGATTTGTTGAGTTGGAAAGTTTTGATGTCGGAGGAGTTCATTGCTGTCCACTAACAGGATGCGTTTCAGGAAGGAAACTGGAGCCTTCCAAAAATGTGTTCTTGCAGTTAGACTAGACCGGTGTTGCCAACTAATAAGCCTTAGTTTTTTAAAACCATAAGACTTTCTTGAGGAATTCAGTGTGTTTGTTTTTTTAAAAACTTATGTTTTTGTGCAAACTTTACCACCTCACTGCTTGCCCCTTTCTCCAGATCGCTTACGAATAAGTTGAACAGGATTGGTCCCAGGACTGACCTTTGGGGGATACCACTAGTTATCCCTCTCCAATCTGAAAATGTACCATGTATTCCTATCCTTTGTTTCCAGTCTTAACCAGTTCTCAATCCAAGAAAGGACCTTCCCTCTTATCCTATGGCCATGTAATTTACACAATAGCCTTTGGTGAGGGACCTTGTCAAAGGCTTTCTGAAAATCCAAGTAGACTATATCTACTGGATCCCCCTTGTCCGCATGTTTAACCCCTTCAAAGAACTCTAATAGATTAGTAAGACAGGATTTCCCTTTACAGAAACCATGTTGACTTTTGTCCAACAAATTATGTTCTTCTACATGCTTCACAATTTTATTCTTTACTATTGTTTCGACTAATTTGCCCGGTACTGAAGTTAGACATACCGGACTGTAATTGCCAGGATCGCCTCTAGAGCCCTTTTTAAATATTGGTGTCACGTTGGCTACCTTCTAGTCATTAGGTACGGCAGCCGATTTAAAGGCTAGGTTACAAACCACAGATAATAGCTCAGCAATTTCCCATTTAAGTTCTTTTAGAACCCTTGGATGAATGCCATCTGGTCCCGGAGATTTGTTAACATTAAGTTTTTCTATTTGTTCCAAAACCTCCTCTAATGACACTTCAATCCAGGACAGTTCTTCAGATTCATCACCCACAAAGGATGGTGCAGATTCAGGAATCTCTCCAACGTCCTCAGCCGTGAAGACTGAAGCAAAGAAATAATTTAGTTTCTCCGCAATGGCTTTATCGTCCTTGATTTGCTCCTTTTATAGCTCGATCATCTAGGGGACCCACAGATCTTTTAGCAGGCTTCCTGCTTCTAATGTACTTAAACATTTTTATTTCTTTTTGAGTTTTTGGCTAGCTGTTCCTCAATCTTTTTTTGCTTTTCTTATTACATGTTTACACTTGATTTGACAGTGTTTATGTTCCTTTCTATTTATCTCACTAGGATTGGACTTCCACTTTTTAAAAGATACCTTTTTGTCCCTCACTGCTTCTTTTACATGGTGGTTAAGCCACGGTGACACTTTTTGAGGTCTCTTGCTATGTTTTTTAATTTGGGGTATACATTTAAGTTGGGCCTCTATTATGGTGTCTTTAAAAAGTTTCCATGCAGCTTTCGGGGATTTGGCTCTAGTCACTGTGCCTTTCAATTTGTTTAACTAACCTCCTCATTTTTGTGTAATTCCCCTTTTTGAAATTGAATGCCAGGGTGCTGGACTGCTGGTGTTCTTCCCACCACAGGAATGTTGAATGTTATTCTATTATGGTCACTATTCCCAAGCGGTCCTGTAACGGTTATATCCTGGACCTGATCCTGCACTCCACTCAGGACTAAATCGAGAATTGCCTCTCCCCTTGTGGGTTCCTGCACTAGCTGCTCCAAGAAGCAGTCATTTAAGCCATTGAGAAATTTTATCTCTGCTTCTGTTCCTGAAGTGACATGTGTCCAGTCAATATGGGGGTAATTAAAATCCCCCATTATTATAGAGTTCTTTATTTTGGTAGCCTCTCTAATCTCCCTCAGCATTTCTATGTTAGTATCGCTGTCCTGGTCAGGTGGTCGGTAATATATCCCTACTGCTAATTTCTTATTATTGGAGCATGGAATTTCTATCCATAGCGATTCTATGGAACATGTTGATTCACTTAATACTTTTATTTCATTTGATTCTACATTATCTTTCACATACAGTGCCACTCCGCCACCCACCCGGCCTGCTCTATCCTTTCTATATATTTTATATCCCGGTATGATTGTGTCCCACAGATTTTCCTCATTCCACCAGGTTTCAGTGATGCCTATCTCCTCATTTAATACGAGGTACTCTAGTTCACCCATCTTATTAGTCAGACTCCTAGCATTTGTGTACAAGCACTTTAAAAATTTGCCACTGCTTATTTGTCTGCCCTTCCCTGATGCATTGGATTCCTTTGTATGCGGTTGTTTGTCAGCTCTGGCCCATGGTTTGCAGCCTCTCCCCTCCTCTCTTTCCGATTACAGCTTAGAGAATCTCTATCAATGGATTCTCCTCTAAGAGAAGTCTCTCTCCGATTTACGTGCATCTCCGCACCAATCGGCTTTCCCCCATCTCTTAGTTTAAAAACTGCTCTACGGCCTTATTAATGTTTAGTGCCAGCAGTCTGGTTCCACCCTGGTTTAGGTGGAGCCCATCCTTCCTGTATAGGCTCCCCCTGTCCCAAAAGTGTCCCCAGTTCCTAATAAATCTAAACCCCTCTTCCCTACACCATCGTCTCATCCACGCATTGAGACTCTGAAGCTTAGCCTGCCTACCTGGCCCTGCGTGTGGAACTGGAAGCATTTCCGAAAATGCCACCATAGAGGTCCTGGATTTCAGTCTCTTTCCTAGCAGCCTGAATTTGGCCTCCAGGACATCTCTCCTACCCTTCCCTACGTCATTGGTACCTACATGTACCATGACCACCCGCTCCTCCCCAGCACTACACATAAGTCTATCTAGATGCCTTGAGAGATCCGCAACCTTCGCACCAGGCAGGCAAGTGACCATATGGTTCTCCCGGTCATCACAAACCCAACTATCTATGTTTCTAACGATCAAATCACCCACTACTAACACCTGCCTCTTCCTAACTGGCATTCCCTCCCCATCAGAGGTATCCTCAGTGCGAGAGGATACCGCAACATCCTCTGGGAGGAGGGTCCCAACTACGGGATGGTTTCCCTCTGCTCCCATTAAATACTCTGTTCCCTTGAGACTTTCATCCTCCTTAAGAGCACTGGGGCTCTCAGACTGGAGGTGGGATAGTACTACAGTGTCCCGGAAAGTCTCATCAACATAGCTCTCTACCTCCCTTAGCTCCTCCAGTTCAGCCACCCTGTCCTCCAAAGCCCGAACTCGGTCTGATGGTCAGGAGCTCCTTGCAACGGGTGCACACATACGCCACCCGCCCACAGGGCAGGTAATCATACATGTTACACTCGACGCAATAAACAGGATAGCCCCCATTCTGCTGCCGGGCTTCTGTCTCCATGTTTGTAATGAATAAGTGTAAGTACAAACTGGGATTCTTTTTAAACTTCTGGAGTATAGATTATTCTAAGAGTTAGGTTTTAAAGAAGGACACAAAGTCACTAGTGCCCTCTCCAAACTCTCTCTAAACTCCCTCCAAACTCTCCTGTTACTGGTTGCGCTCTCCCTGGTCGCTGAGTCACAGGCTTCAAAGTAATGGAGATTGCCTATCTCCTAGAGCTGGAAGGTCATTGAGTCCAGTCCCCTGCCTTCACAGCAGGACCAACTACCATCCCTGACAAATATTTGCCCCAAATGGCCTCCACAAGGATTGAACTCACAACCCTGGGTTTAGCATGCCAATGCTCAAACCACTGAGCTATCCCTCCCCCGAAGCTCCTTGGGGGAAATTGAATGAATTATTACACATTTGTGGGTTGGGGTGGGGGTGTGTGTGATATGGCAGATTCCATTGCTGTAAAATTACATAGGCCACAGGGCTTTGACATGAATAGAGTACTTGACACCTCTCTGGACCTGTTTCTGGCTTTTTTTTCTGGTGTGTGGAAAAAACATTGCGTTGGTTTACAATCAGTTGATGTCTATAGCCCTTCTAGTAGTAAAGAGAACTTCAAATCTTTTCCCTTTAAATTTAAGCATAAGAAAGGGAGCAGGTTGCTCATTCCCCAATGTGATGAAGTGGGGATTGTATTCACTGTTATGTTGCATGTGAGTTCTTCTGTCCTACAATAACCATGTGCATGTGCCTCAGTTTCCTGGGCCACTGCACTAATACCTGTATGGTGAGGATTTTGGGGGTAATTCTTTCACTGAGGGAGGTGACCCTTAGACTAGGGGTCAGCAACCTTTCCAAAGTGGCATGCTAAGAGTTAATGTTCCTGGCCTGGGCAATACTGCTCTCCTGGGAGAGAGTCTCTCCACCATGCATCCTGTAGACCACCTGGGTTAATGCAAACTTTTCTGTGGACTACCAGTTGCTAATGGAAATTCTCTGTTAATTACATAATTACACCTGAGGCATTTTGCTAGTGCTACAGCTGGGGAAAATGGTTTAATTTGAATTATTAAACAGATTAAGTGTTAACTCATGTTTATCATACTTCATTTTAAATAAAGTATTATGTCCAACACACAAGGTTTCAATGTTTTTCTTTATGGCAGGGGTGGGAAACCTTTTTTTTTTGGTTGGGGTGAGGGAGGTAAGTATGTTAAATTTAGATTAATTAGTTAATTGAATAGCTGATGCAATTTGAGTATCATGAGCATCAGTACGTAGTTGTGTACTGCCTGGCTGGTAGACATGCTCACATTGCGTGAGCGTGTCTATCAGCCAGGCAGTACACAACAATGCAGTAGAGAGAAGGGGGGCGGGGCAGGACGGAATGGAATCCGAGGGGCCAGATTTGCCTGTGTGCCCCTCTGGAAGTGTGCACGGGACAGGCAGCACCGTGGGATCTGCATGTACCCGGGTCAGCCCTGCTCTCTACTGGCCAGTTTCCCCCTGCCCGGCCAGCCCTGCTTCATGCCAGCTGGGCTCCCCCAGTAGGCCTTGCTCCCCTCCTGGCCAGTCTCTCCCTCCCCACCCCCCAAAAGTTCTGAGATCCATGTGTCCGATATTTTTTGAAACCCTTCTGGTTACACTAGCCAGAGTGAGATGAGTATGCTGGAGGCCACAGCTATACACAGACACTTGGAATGTGACCAGTGTGTTCAGTGGCTGTTTGAGCAGTCCAGGTTTAGAGTTACAGCAGCAAAGCAGTGAGAGTTACCCCAGGTTACAGGACAGATGACACAACCTCTCTCTGGTTTGGATTGCACCCCGAATGTGACAACATCTACAAGTGTGGAGTGGACCTCAGGTAGGAACACTATGCAATCTTTTATGTGAGGTTTTGCCTTCTATAATTGCCGGGAAGCTTAAATTCTGAACTTGTGTCCATTATAGATCCAGGACCTTGCAAAGTGTGTGTGAGTGGGAGGTGGAGTGGGGAGGCATCGTAGAGCCTAGACTCCTGCATGAGCTCAAATGGTTACACTGCCTTTAAAACAACCCCTTAGCCTTAGTCCTGCAAACCTGAGCTGGTTGGTCATTGCCAGATAAGTGTCTATGTATACATTGCAGTGTTCCTCACAGTAAACTTCCACTTCAGTAGCACCCTTTTCTCAATGGAGACTAGGGACATTAAAATGTGTTTGTAAATGTGTATTTCCTGAAACTTTCAGTGGTAACATGTTTATATGCTGGGGGAGAGAGAGGTGGGAGCCCGTTGCCTAAAAGCACAGGCTCATTGGTTAACTGTGTTCTCAACTACATTGGCACATCCTTAGTTGAAACCTGCCCCATATCATTCCAGAAGCCTAGACCTTGTGACGAAGAGTGCTTCCATTTTGTATAGACAACACTATATGGTTTCACTACATGCTGGAATTTCAGTCTAAGGCAGAAGTCAAAAGACAGAAGAGAAAGCAGACTGCTTACAATCAAAGTGGAGTTTGTAGTCCTTTTATATAGGTACTGTGGATGTAAATGCTTATCTGGTAAGCATAATGCTTACTTGATAGACAACCAGTGAACCAGGCTCAGTGGCAGGAACCTGAACAAGTAGGCTGGGGCAGGGAGGCCCCGAATGGGTTATGGGTAGGGAGCGCTCCAGCCCGGCTAAGCCTACCACACTGTTTCATTTAACCAGTTAACTGATTAACTGCAATTTTAAGTCTTAATAGGTACATAGGATTTTGCTTATTAAAAAACTAAGTTGTACATAGTCCCTCCCCCCTCTCCCCCGTCATCACGTCCATCTATTGCAGAGGTTCCTAGTATTCAGTCAGCTTTCCCTGTGTTATCCTGCAGGAAGGATAGACTTTACTCTAACAGCCTCTGACAAGAAGTCAGAAATTGTAAAGGAAAAGAACAGGAGGCATAATGAGTAGATACCACTAAATGTCAAAGTTCAAAACTGCATCTGGAGGGATGATAGGAGTTGACTTGAAGAAATTCATGGTGTCAGTATCTTCAGTTTGCTCTGCCTTCTGCACTTGTGCTATAGTTTTGTTTTCAAGCTCAGTCTTGGTTGACCCTCAGGAGGGGGCGAGGATGTGTTGTGTCCAAGGTTCACTGTGTGGGAACGCCTAGTGTTAAATTTTGTTTTAAAAAATTTTTTGTTTTGTGTGTGTGTGTGTGTGTGTAATATATATATATATATATATATATATATTAAATTTTTTTTTTAATATATAGCAGCGGGGCACTGCTGGCATTTGATGGCATAGATCAAATTACTGGATGTACAGTCAAATGACCCTTTGATTTTGTGGCTTATGTTTGCTCCAGTGACGAATTCGTCAGTGTAGATATGTGGGCAGAGTTGGCATCTTTTTTGGTTGCAGGGCTGGGTTCCTGGAGGTTTATGTTGTGGCTGTTTGGCATGGTTATCAGAATACATTTCAGGATAGGGGGTTTCTGTAAGCAAGAATAAGCTTTTCTCCCTAAGGCCTCAGAGTGAGGGATCATTTTCCAAGATGGGTTGTAGATCGTGTTTTAATATGTTGGAGGGGTCTCCCCAAATTCAATTCACATGCAAATGGACTCAATTGTGATATGGGCTGGTGGGAACTCTACCTACTTAATAACCACTGAAGGTGCTAACAGCTCCCAGGGTGGTAACCTTCCTGTTTTAGGTATCTATCTATTGACTGATTTTTATCTGCTTAGGTTTAAGTACCTATTCTCCAGATACTTAATGATGCTCTGTCTCCCGCTCCCCTCCCTTTTTCTTTCTCTCCCCTCTCCTATTTATTTTGAGTTTCCATATCCCCAACTCATAACTCTAATCATCTGAAGAAGTGGGTTGTGCCCACGAAATCTCATGATACCATCTACATGTTTTGTTAGTCTATAAAGTGCTACCAGACCATTTGTTGTTTTTTCTGTAACAGGCTAACTCAGCTACCCCCTGAAATTACAGTTTAAAGTTAAAGCTTCATGTGACATCACTGTTGAGGTAATCCTGCCCCCCCCCCCCCCCCCCCCATGTTAGTGTTAAACTATCAGGCTGAAATCTGCCCATTTTAAGATTCTGGTATCTAGGAAGTCATGTGATCTAACCACAGCATCTGCTGCTGAGTAATAGACTTTCCAAGGCCAGAAAAAGCCAGTGTGGTTACCTAGTCCAGTGTACTGTACCCCATTAAGGAGTCTGATTTTCATCTTGCGTATCCCTGAGTTTCACTTCATTTAAACTACTTACTTAAAATCAGACACAAGTACAAAAGTGTCACAGCACACTATACCTGAAATTGCTTGCTTTCTCATTTTCTCATAATTATAGAATTAGAATATAAATATAAATATTGTATTTCAGTTAAGTAAGACTTCACTAGTGCCTTTTAGTTAGCCTATTCTAAAACTAGGAAAATATCTAGCTGAGTTGATAGTACTCCTGGAAGACCTCTGCAAACCAAGAGGAATGTTACTTTGGTTGAGAGCCATTGATTTAGTCTGACCTCCTTTGTAATGCAGATGAGCGATTTCTCAAGCTGGTGTACCAAATGAACGAAAAGACATTTGCAATGAAGTTTAATTGATATGCCAATATATTGTAAATCTGAGTTAGCATTTAGCTGTCTTACCTTGCACTGTTCATATAAAAGAACTTTGTCAGAGGAAGCAAGGGTCTGATATTTCATAGTGAAAGGTTAGGCCAGAGGTGGACAATAACTTTTGACTGGGGCCACTTCAGAAATTTTTTGAAGCGGCCGTGGGTTGCCCTGGAAGGCGCAGGGCCTCAGGCAGAAAGGCCAGGGCCAGGACACTTCCGGGCTTCCCCACCGACAGACACGGATTGGTCAGGGGGTGGGGGAAGCGCACAAAGACTTTGCCACTCTTCTTCTCTCCCCCTCCCTCCCAGCTGGAGGTTACCTATAGGTACCCATGCCTGTGGCAATGGGAGACTTTGCATGCTTCCCGCTTCTGTCCCCAGGTCAGTTGGGGCCTGGGGAGGGAGAGCATGTGAAGTCTCTTGTTCCCTGTCCCCACCCTGCAAGGGAGCGCCATGCTTAGTCAGCTGCCAGCTGAGCAGCAGCTGGTACAGGCAGTCCCCGACTTAAGTGGGTCCGACAACTTACGAACGGGGCTTTTCTCGCCCTGGAGCTTGCGGGCGGCGGGACTGCCCAGAGCGCAGCGGTCCCGCCACCGCGTCCTCTGGGGTGAGAAAAGCTGCTCCGGGTCTTCCTGGTGTGCTGGGGGGGACTCCCCAGCACAGCAGGGAGACCCGAGCAAAGCCGCACAGGCCGCGGGACCCCGCTGCCCATGCGGCTTTGCTCCTTTGCCCCGGAGCAAAGCCGCACAGGCCGCGGGGTCCCCCGCCTCTGTGGCTTTGCTCCTGTCTCCCTGCTGTGCACAGCAGGGAGACAGGAGCAAAGCTGCAGAGGCGGGGGACCCCGCCGCCTGTGTGGCTTTGCTCCGGTCTCCCTGCTGTGCTGGGGGGGACTCCCCCAGCACAGCAGGGAGACGGGAGCAGAGCCGCAGAGGCGGCAGGACCTCTGCGCCTCCATGGCTTTGCTCGGGTCTCCCTGGTCTGCTGGGGGGGGGGGGAAAGGGACACAGCTAGTGCGCGCCCCCCCCCCCCCCCCAGCAGACCAGGCTTTTGTTGCGGAACGCCTGGGGTAGAGCAGCTGGGGTGCTGCCGGGTTGGTCCTGCGGGGATCTACCCGGCAGTGCCCCAGCTGTTCTGTCCCAGGAGTCCAGATTCAGCCGCTGTTGAAACTGATCAGCGGCTGATTCCAGGAAGCCCGGGGGCAGAGCAACTCTGCCTAGGGCTTCCTGTAGTCAGCAGCTGATCAGTTTCAGCAGCGGCTGAATCTGGAGCCAGTTCCGACTTACATACAAATTCAACTTAAGAACAAACCTACAGTCCCTATCTTGTACGTAACCCGGGGACTGCCTGTAGTTGACTTTGTGCTGAGCCCCTTGCCGGGGGGAGGGGGGGAGGGGGGAAGGGAATTCACACGCTTGCCCCTTACCCCAGGCCAATCAGGGCTTGGGGATGGGAGGAAGCACGCAAAGTCTTCTCCCTCCCTGCCTCCACCCTGCAAGGAGCGTGTGATGCTTAGAAGCTCTGATTGGCCTGGGGGCGGGGGGGAGTGGCAGGCCCTTTGCAGTCCACTTGGATGGACAGTATAGAGGCCCTTTTGCCCACCTCTGGATTAGGCCATTCTTTTGCCTCAAAGGCAAAATACCAGTTACTGTTTAAGAGGCTTCAGAGTATTATTGCTGCTTCTGCCTCCCATGACTTGGAGTTGCTTGTAAAGGGAGCACTCTCCTATTTGAAGAACCCAAAACTTTCCCCCCAACTTAGAATTTTATCTGGAGAGATGAGAATAGACAGTGTTTTCACATTACTAAGGCTTTGTCAACACATTTAAAGCACAGCCACGGCGGCCCTTGAAACTAAGCACAAGCACAGAGAGATCGCCCAGTGCTCTATATAAATCACTTTCACAAGGGGAGCAGCTAACAGCACTAGGAACACAGTTCCTATCATGGTGGCCTGGTTCACACTGATGCTTTACAGGTCTGTAAATTTCTGTGCTCACTGATTTTTTTCACTCCCCTAAGCCAGAAAGTTACAGCGCTCTTAAGTGCCAGTATAAACTTAGCCTCCAAAAGGGTGGTCAGACAGGAGAAACAACACTTGACTGACAAGATGGCCTACTGGAAAATATAAAAATTCATGTCTTTCAGTACAGATAAATGCTTGGAAGTGTCTAGGTCAGTGGTCACCAACCAGTAGATTGGGATCTACTGGTAGATCTTGGAGCCTCTGAGAGGTAATCTTGACTAGTTTGGCCAAGAAACTATTAAGTGCTGGCACTTCAGCTGCCCTCCCCCCCTCCCCCCACACACTGCCTCGCAACTCCTTACCTTTGCCTTGGAGCTGCCTCCCACACCCCTAGGAGCCTCCTGCTTTCTGGGCAGGGCAGGGAAGGGAGGAGAGAGGCACACCTCTCCCACCCGGTATCCTTATCACTACAGAGCAGAGAGGGGGCATATTGGGTCTTGGGATGAAGAATGCTGGCTGCTTTGGGGAGTGGTGCAGGGCCAGGACAGGGAGCCTGCCCTAGCCTCACTGCACCATCACCCAGCAGCCACCTGAGGTAAGCAGGACCCAGTCGGAGCCCACATCCTGAAACCCTATCCCAGTCATGAACCCCCTCTTACATCCCAGGCTCCTGCCCCAGCCCCAAGCACCCCTGCACCCAAACACCCTCCCAGAGCCTGCACCTAGAACCCCCTCCTACATCCCAACTGTCAGCCCCAAGGTCAGGTCAGAGCCCCTCTCGCACTCCAAATCCCTTAATCCAAGACCACAGCCCACACCCCAACTCATTGCTGCTGCCTGGTGAAAGGGAGGGAGGTTGGGGGAGGGAGGGAGAATGGAGTGAGCAGGGGCGGGGTCTCGGAGAAGGGGTATAAAGGAGGCGGGGCAATGGTATTTGGGTTTGAGGTAGCTCTTGGATTGCGCTTAAATTAAAAAAGTGATCTCATGCTTAAAAAGGTTGGAGACCACTGGCTAGGTATACGAAAACAAATCACTTGTGATGCCATTAGTGACAAGTGTCTTCCTAACACATGCTAGTGGAGGGAGTTGTACTCTAGCTAGGAAGAAGTGTAAGTGCAGCTTCAAACTGTGACCAATGTAAGGTCAATTTTTCACTCAGAAGTTGGCTGTCAAATTGTGCTTTAAAAACCATACAGGAGCTCCAAATTAACTCATAAATAACTTTATTTTGTTGTAGTTTAGGGTTAGATCTTTATATTCAATGTGTATCTACACTAAATTAGTACCTGTATCATAGGCCAAGTGAATGGTTGAGGCTGATACGAAGACATTTGTGTATACAGGATTCTAGTGTTCACACTACTGCCATGAAAACTAGCTGCTCAAATTGTCATGATACCATGACACGAACTCTTAAGCATTAACTATGCTAATGCATTTGCTTTTGCTTGTATGGTTGCTAGGGATCTTAGAGGTGGGTAATTGGCTAATCATGGAGTTGATACAATTTGTTGATACAAATTGTTGATACAATTTGTATCAACTCCACAATTAGTCAATAAGGAAATATACTCTGTCCTGGCTTGCACCAATCCAGGAGCTACTCCTGCTGCAGCTCTGCAGTTTATATGTAGTAAGACAGTGGTCTCCAACCTTTTTACACTCACGATCACTTTTTAAATGACCGACCAAGCCAAGATCTACTGCCCCGCCCCTTCCTTGAAGCTCCGCCCTCTCTCTGCTCCTCCTCTCCATCACTTGCTATTCCCAATCCCCTTATACTGCTACTTTAAAAAAAAAAATCCCACCATTCCTTGCAGCTACTCACCTGTGCAGTTGCTTGGTGAGTAGCTGCTCCTCAAATGAGGAAATTTAATGTAAATGTACTGCGCAGGTGTGCAGTTCAGAGAGGGCTCAAGAGCTACTCTTAGAGCCTCCGAGATCTACCAGTAGATCGCGATCTGCTGGTTGGTGACCACGGTAGTAAGAGCTGGGGGCACAGGCAGCTTGACTCTTACTACTTTCAAAATCAGACACACAGCGGGGATAGTACACAGACCCGGTACGAACTGGAATCAGGGAGTCCTGGCTCATGCTGTATCCAGGACCACTGCAGCTCTGTATTTTAAATGTAGTAAGAACTGCTCCTGGGGTTGGGAGCTTGCTCTGGGGCTGCGCCACAGACAGGGTCTGCTGCTGGAGCAGCCTTTGTGTGAGGTGAGCCTCTGGCTGCCTCAGGTAGAAGCTGCTTCGTGGCAGTCTTCCCTCCCCCCACTACCTCTGCTGCCTCTGGTAGAGGCAACAGTGAAGGAGGGAGAGCACCTTGGAGATGGTACTGGAGAAAACTAGCTTTTAAGCAGTCTCTCTCTCTTGCCACCCCCCCCCCCCATTGCTGCCTCTTGATAGAGGCAGCAAGGGTTGGGGGGAGGGAGTAGTCGAGTACTCCACTCAATGCCTGATAAGCCTATGCTTTTTCGGGTAATTGTGTATTTGAGTGCTCAACGACTCACTCACATCCCTAGAGGATGCATTGAAAAATGTTAGTGTTTTATAATATCTTCCCAACTCTGTAGCTCCACGAATGTGAGAGCTAGTCCAGGGCTGGGCAAAATGCAGCCCACGATCTGGATCTCCTAACACTTTGATCTGGCCCATGGAATACATCTAGCCGTTTCTTTCAGTATCCTGCTGCCCATGCCACTGAATTTACAGGTGATGGCTCTGGCAGCAGGATCCTGTTTAAATGGCTCATGGTCATGGCGCTTCCCTGGCAGGGGCTGGAGCAACAAGCCTTTTAAATAGCTGCAGCAACCCTGAGTGGCTGTCAGGCAACATGGTAGAGGCAAAGCCAGGAGCCATTTGCTATGTTTTTAATTCAAAGCCTCTAGCCACAGAACTCTTGAGGGAGGCTAGTTGCCAGCCCCTGCCCTTCCAGAAAGAGGGAAACTGGCCCATGACCACATAACACAATTAAGTGGCCCCCTTGCAAAAATTATTGCCCACCCCAGGACTAGCCTATACTAGAAGTGCTGTCAGGGAGCAGCACCTATGCAGCTGCACCACTGCAACACCTCAGAGAAAGACCTGCTGATGGGAAAGAGCTCTCCCATTGGCACAATAAATCTGCCTCCCCGAGGAGGGAATGCACTGGCAGGAGAGCGTCTCCTGCCAACTTTACTGTTGTCCACACTGGTGCATAAGTTGATGTAACTTGTGTTTGAGGAGGGTGGCTTATTCACATCCCTGGATGATGTAAGTGGTAGTGTAGACCTGGCCTCAGGCTAAAAGCAGTTGTAATGTAAAAAAGGCACTGATACTTGCAATACTGATATTGTAAAGGCACCAATGATTCAGGCTTGTAAAATCTATGCTTTTAAAAATTATCTCCACTATCTAATTTTGTTTATAGCAAACTTTGAGTAAGTCTACACTAGGGATGTAAGTGACTAGTCAGCTGTTCTGGGGGAATGGGGGGCATCTGGGAACTGGCAGTGCTTCCACCTTTGAAATCTAGCATGAGGAGAGCTCTTGCTACATTTCAAAAGCAGAAGTGCCACGGGAGCAGGGGGTGAGCAGGAGACTCAAGCAGTCCCCTGCTGGCCTCCTGCTCCTCCCTCCCCCCACGCTTCCACCTTCGAAATATAGCAAGAGCTGGTAGGGCTCTTGCTACATTTCAGTAGTGGAAGTGCCCTTATTGACTGACTAAATAGTCAATGCAAATTGCATTGACTATTGGATTAGTTGATTAATCTAAATGTAACATCTTTAGTCTACATTGCCACTTAGCCAAAAAGTTAGAGCATAGTTCAGGGAGTATGGAACCCTCCTTCCTGACTGCAGCAAATTATAGCAGTATAAATCACCACTGTAAATGGGCTCTCAGCACTGGGTCGCGCTCCCAGTCCTATTAGCTACTCGCCTCATGGAGGTGATCATGCTGTGGCCATACTTGCACTTTAAAGTGTGGTGTTAGAAGTGTATTCAAAAGTATTAGAATACTGACTGCATTTAAAAAAAACAAACAAAAAAAAAAACCTGTGTTCACTGGACTGTTACTTGCTACCACTGCAATATCCACTGATGGAAAACTTGAAAGTTCATTGAACGCCTATTATCTTGAAAGACTTAAATCTGTTTTCCTGTCATTTAGCATTGTGTGAAAGAGGTCAGCAGGATATAAAAGAACAATTATGAGCGGCTATGTGTCCGCAGCTCATTGTATCTTTCTAAGTAGTATAAGAACAATCAGGTTGGGGAAATACTGCTTGAAAGAATGCAGCATAGTAATGTGAATTCAGAGTTCACACAGAAGCCAATCCAGAAAGTTTGTGTAGGTGTTTCTGTTTATATTCTTCAGCACCAATTTAAGAACTAAAAGTTGTTACTGGTTTAGGTTTTGTGTTTAAGTATTTCCCTTTAATTGTAGAAAAAGAAAATTAGGGCACTTCATTGTTAACCAGTGAGGGGCAGTCCTGTGGATAGTGCCACCCCCCAATCAATATCTCCTTGTCTTCCTTGCCTCCTGGCAACGGTGGAGGTGGGGAGCTGAAGCCTAGGAGGGCAAGTCTGCTCTTTTTGTGGGTGGTACCATGAAGTGGGCAGCCACGATGCTCCCCCTGATCTTTTGCTGGTGCCAGCACTTGGAGCTCATTTGGGCTGCTCATGCAGTTAGACCCCTCACTGCATACCCTAGATTTCTCTTATGTGCACCCTGAGCAATTTTTTCCCCATCTTTCTGAACTGAGGTTACTCCTTTTGTATGATGATTTTGGTTACATCCTTCCCCTCCAGATAAGCTGGGTAGCCTGCTGAGTTAGGGAGTGGAAGAGCCACTCCCTTCCCAGGCCTTGCTATATGGAGCTTCACCAGGCCCTACCCTTCCCCCATAAGTCAAACTACAACTATGCCCAAACCCAAGAGCCCTCTGGGACAGAAGTCTGGAACCTCCAGTGGCTGAAGCCCAGAGTTCTGAGAGGGGACCCATCTTCTAGGCCCTGGAGTTTTAAGTTGTGGGGGTGGTGCTCAAAAGAAAAAGGATAGCTGTCTGTTAGGAAATAGATTTAAAGTTACCTGAAAAGTAGTACTTAGTTTGAGCTAAGTGCTAATGCAGGGGTTTTCATTAGTTTGGTTAAAAGCCACAGGTATTCTAGGACTGTCATTGATCTGAGAAGTAACTATATTTCCTCTTCCTGTTGGTTTGAAGTGCTCTCCCACCTCCTAAATTTAGTCTAAATGAACTAATTTATAATCAGTGACACAGGCTTTTAATTCTTCTATACAGGGAGAAGGTTCACCAAATGACATTTGGAATCTTTGTTCAATGGCTGATGGCCTCCCACTAAAATACAAAAGCCCAGTCCCATAACCACCTGGTGATATGCTGAAAAGGCAATACCTACTTTGGAAGTTTAGCAAGGACTCAGTTGAGCAGATGACTAAGATGCCACTTCTAAAAGGACTCTAAATGCATTTCCAAAAAAGTACAAATTGTGGATGCTATTTTAAGCATTTAGGTAGTCCTCATCACTATAATTCTGTGATATTCAGACAGGAATGTAGTCTACTCCAACCTTGTGAGATAGGAACGTATTACCCTCACTTCTAGAGATACAGAATTTGAGGACTAAACTAATTGACTTGGCTAAGGCTACCAAGGATGTCTGTGGCAGAACAAGAATTGAATCTAGATCTCTGAAATCCAGCTCATGACCTTAGCCTCAATGCCATCCTTCCTACCCTGTCTTAGTATAGCTGGGGAGAGGGGATCAAAGTTCCTTTGTTTCTAGGAGTATCTGGTGGTTAGAAATAAAGTAAAGTAGCTCTCTGACTTGATCTTTCACTAGCTACTAGGAACTCGATAGGAGCTGTCCCGACTGTTGGGATCAGAGCACAGAAAATGTCCCTAGCAAATGGAAAATGGCATTAGGTATGGTGTCTCTTGTAGCAGTTCTATGCTACATGAAGTTCACTTATACTTGTAAATAAAATGTTTATAACCTCTAGATAGGAAAAATAGGTAAGAACATGAATTAAATTTATACTATCTGGCATTTTGGGGCACGGTGGCATTTTTTTGTATTGTGGAAACTGATCTAACTAGTGTTCCATTTTCTTACAACTCCCATGTCAATAACACACGTGTTTTCAAAGGTACGGGTATTCCTTTGAGCAAGGCTGAAGCCATGTGTAACTGTCTTTTGTAATGGCAATTATAAGGGAAGTTGATAACTCAGGGGACATTTTATCACACAGTACATCGCTCATTGTTTAAGGCAGGAGTGAGAAACGTAAGGTCTAGGGGACAGATGCGGTCCCCAGCTTGCCTGGATCTGCCCCCTGGGGTTCAGGGCTCTTCCACCCCAGCATTGGAGAGCCCATGCTGGCAGTCCAGCCCCTGCTGCCTCACACCTGACCCCCTCCCCACTCATGTGGGTTAGCGGCTCTGACCCAAAAAGGCCCCCTACCTCTTGTTTAAGGCAATCTTTCTCTGCTTTACTTTCTAGATGGCACAAACTTCATTTGGGTACAAATATGTCCCATAAAGATTAATTGCATGCTTTTTTCAGAGATTGACTTCTTCAGGTTGTCTGACATTCATTGTTTTCTGGAACAAAAAAATATGAAGACACATGCAGATGCTGGTGGTCTTTATGGGAAACTAGAAGCACCATACCCAGTCCCACAAACTCATTTTGAATACTTTCTCATATGATGAGGTGGCTGAGCTTTTACTTGGAGCAACAAGCAGATTCAACACGATACGGTTGGAACAATGACAGTAGTTCTAGCTTGGCAGGAAAGGTGATTGCTGGACTCTGTTTAGGATTCTCTCTTTAAGAACATAAGAATGGCCATACTGGGTCAGACCAAAGGTCCATCTAGACCAGTAGTCTATCTGCCGACAGTGGCCAGTGCCAGGTGCCCCGGAGGGGGTGGATCGAAGACCATGATCAAGTGACTTGTCTCATGCCATCCATCTCCAGCCTCTGACAAACAGAGGCCAAGGACACCATTTTATCCCCTGGCTAATAGCCTTTTATGGACCTAACCTCCATGAAATTATCTAGCTTCTCTTTAAACTCTGTTATAGTCTTAGCCTTCACAGCCTCCTCTGGCAAGGAGTTCCACAGGTTGACTACACGCTGTGTGAAGAAGAACTTTCTTTTATTAGTTTTAAACCTGCTACCCATTAATTTCATTTGGTGTCCTCTAGTTCTTCTATTTAGGGAACTAATAAATAACTTTTCTTTATTCACCCTCTCCACACCACTTATGATTTTATATACCTCTCTCATATCCGCCTCCACTCTCCTCTCTTCCAAACTGAAAAGTCCCAGTCACTTTAGCCTCTCCATGTGTGACCCATTCCAAACCCCTGATCATTTTAGTTGTCCTTTTTTGAACCCTTTCCAAGGCCAAAATATCTTTTTTGAGGTGAGGAGACCACATCTGTATACAGTATTCAAGATGTGGGCGTACCATAGTTTTATACAGGGGCAGTAAGATATTCTGTGTCTTATTTTCTATCCCTTTCTTAATTCCTAGCATATTTGCCTTTTTGACTGTGCTGCACACTGTGTGGAAATTTTCAGAGCATTATCCACGATACCTCCAAGATCTTTCCTGATTTGTCATAGCCAAATTAGCCCCCATCATACTGTACGTATATTATAGTTTGGGTTTTTTCCAATGTGCATTATTTACACTTATCCACATTAAATTTCATTTGCCATTTTGTTGCCCAATCAGTGAGATCTTTTTGAAGTTCTTCAGTCTTCTTCTGTCTTGACTATTTTAAACCGCTTAGTATCATCTGCAAACTTTACCACCTCACTGCTTGCCCCTTTCTCTAGATCGCTTACGAATAAGTTGAAAAGGATTGGTCCCAGGACTGACCCTTGGGGGATACCACTAGTTACCCCTCTCCATTCTGAAAATGTACCATTTATTCCTACCCTTTGTTTCCAGTCTTAACCAGTTCTCAATCCAAGAAAGGACCTTCCCTCTTATCCCATGGCCATGTAATTTACACAAGAGCCTTTGGTGAGGGACCTTGTCAAAGGCTTTCTGAAAATCTAAGTATACTATATCTACTGGATCCCCCTTGTCTGCATGTTTAACCCCTTCAAGGAACTCTAATAGATTAGTAGACATGATTTCCCTTTATAGAAATTTGTCCAACAAATTGTTCTTCTACGTGCCTGACAATTTTATTCTTTACTATTGTTTCAACTAATTTTCCCATTACTGAAGTTAGGCTTACCGCTCTGTAATTGCCAGGATCGCCTCTAGAGCCCTTTTAAAATATTGGTGTCACGTTAACTATCTTCCAGTCATTAGGTACAGAAGCCAATTTTAAAGGATAGGTTACAAACCACGGATAATAGTTGAGCAATTTCCCATTTAAGTTCTTTTAGAACCCTTGGATGAATGCCATCCGGTCCCGGTGATTTGTTAACGTTGTTTTTTTTTCTTCTGTTTGTTCCAAAACCTCCTCTAATGACACTTCAGTCCAGAACAGTTCCTCAGATTCATCACCCACAAAGGACGGTACAGATTTGGGAATCTCCCCAACATCCTCAGCCGTGAAGACTGAAGCAAAGAAATCATTTAGTTTCTCCGCAATGGCTTCATCATCCTTGATTGTTCCTTTTGTATCTCGATAGTCTAGGGGACCCACTGGTTTTTTAGCAGGCTTCCTGCTTCTAATGTACTTAAAAAACATTTTGCTATTGTTTTTTGAGTGTTTGGCTAGCTGTTCCTCAATCTTTTTTGCTTTTCTTATTACATTTTAACATGTGATTTGACAGTGTTTATGTTCCTTTCTATTTATCTCACTAGGATTGGACTTCTACTTCTTGAAAGATGCCTTTTTGTGTGTCTGCTTCTTTTACATTGTGGTTAAGCCATGACTACCTTTTTTTTTTTTTTTTTTTTTTAAAGGTCTCTTACTATGTTTTTTAATTTGGGATATGCATTTAAGTTGGGCCTCTATTATGGTGTCTTTAAAAAGTTTCCATGCAGCTTGCAGGGATTTGGCTGTAGTCACTGTGCCTTTTAATTTCTGTTTACACAAAAATAAGGTGGTTAGTTAATTCCCCTTTTTGAAATTGAATGCCAGAGTTCTTGACTGGAATGTTAAATGTTATTCTATTATGGTCACTATTCCCAAGCGGTCCTGTAATAGTTATCTCCTGGACCTGATCCTGCGCTCCACTCAGGACTAAATCGAGAATTGCCTCTCCCCTTGTGGGTTCCTGTACCAGCTGCTCCAAGAAGCACCTAGCGGCGCTCTTGGATAGAGTGGAAGCACCATGTAGAAAGTGACAATTGACTGGGAGAATGTTGATAGTGCACTGAGTGGACCAGTGGGTTAGAAGAGGAAGCAGAAGATACTAGGCATTGTATGAGGATATCTACTATCAGATAGCAAGAAGTGAGAGGGTGGTCCAGCTGTGTTTTTGGAAGGAGTTCAGATAGTTGGTTCTACACTCTGCATATGCAGCCTTTTATTTAAGTGGGCTGATTTTGCACCGTGTTTTTGGAGTAGTCCATTCTGGAGTTCTTTTGCTCTCCAGTAGCTTCTTCAGTTCGTAATATTCTTTCTCCATCTCTCTCTCTCACATCAGGCATCTACCAAACTCCTTGTTCCATTCAGTCTTTCCCCCTTCCCCCTCCACGCTTGGCATACCCCATGGTGACCTCCCTTTCAGCTGGATGGGTTGCTGAGCAATGACTAATTTAAAAAAAAAATTATAAAGGTATATTGAGATAAAGGTAGGGATTTATACCTAGTAACAATTTTGTTTTCTTGCTATATGCTTGATTTCTTTTTAAAAAAATACACTGAGTACTATGGATGAAGTATTCATTGTATATCCTTTAACCGATATGAGGAACCAGGAAATATAATTACTATTAGGGATGTAAAAGGTTAACCGGTAAGGGATAAAGCAGCTCCCCGCCTGCTCTGTGCAGGGGCGCGCTCCAGCCCTGCCTGGACTGTTGGAGTAGCCTGTCTCCTCTCTCCTTCCCCTGCAGGTTACATGCCCGCACCCTGGGAGCGGGCCAGCAGTAGCTGCTGTCCTGGGGAGCTGACTGCAGGACCCACAGTGAAGTCTCCTCCCTGGGAGCAGGACTGGAAGAAGCCCTGGCCCACTACTGGGGAGGCAGATTTGCTACAGCTCTGCAGTATCCTGCTCTCTGGGAGTGGACCTGGCAGGGGCTACTGGCCCCACTCCTGGGGAGCTAGCTGTCATCTGCAGCCTGCAGCAAAGCCTCCTTGGTGTGGGCTGGTCCCACATCCAGGGAGGCTTTGCTGCGGGAGCTGCAGTATAACTTGTAACAGTTATAGTTCAGAGCCTGCAGTGGTGTGTAAGCATGTAACAGCTAGGAATTTTAGTGGTTACATGGCTACGTTTTTACACTGCTCTTGGCATCTATCTGTTCTTTGTGGAATTAAATTTTATTATCTTACTATTTAATGTATGAAAATAGGCCTGAACAGACTTTCCATGCAAGAGATGTTGTTGTCTGTGACTCAGGGATTTATAAATCTTGTGGGACACCAGTTGGTTATGGTTACTGTCTTCTCAGCTCTTCGGAGTTTTATAACAAACTCAAATCAAATTCTCCAGCATTGCAATCAAATTTTGGAGCAGTGAAGTGATAGAGTAAATACAGCAAACTAATCAGCTTTTCCATTTCTGACAGATGTCTTCTCCCATGCCTCACATTGATCTCCTCCGCAAAGTTCTGTGTGGCTGTTTGCTTACAGCTAGTAACTGTTAATTGAAATAAAGTGATAGCTACAAGCCTTCTTTATTCTACTACTGGAGTAATATAGGACTTCCATGTCCCAACTCATTATAGAGAGTGTGAATTCTAATGTCCTTACCATCTCTGGCCAGTGAGGACCCTTCAGAGAAGAGTGGAATGAGAACTTTAACAAGCTGTTGTTTTTCAATTCTGTCTCTACTATTTAAAAGGAGAGAGAGGGTACTACTGGGTTAACTGTTAACTTATTTTTATTTTCATTGCTGCTCCAACACTATAGATGCAGATGTGTGGACAAGCAGACTAGACTCACGCTGGTGGAGAGGCATGAATATAATGTTTGGGAAAAGTCAGAGCCTGCAAAAACTATTCTTGATTACATGGGATGTAAAAGACTAGTCGACAATCAGATAAGCATTTGCTTATCGGATAGTCTTTTGACCACTCAATATCCCTGCCCTTGCTACCTGTATATGAGAGGCAGCAAAGGAGGCGGGGGGGGGGGGGGAGAAAGGGGGGGATACTTCAAAGTGGCAGTGCCGCACAGTGGTGCTGCCACTTTGAAACCCAAGGCGGCCGCTGCACAGCTGATACGTGGATCAGCTGTGCGGCGGGCTGCCCCTTTAAATGCAAATTCAATTTAAAGGGGCAGCCCTGGAGCCTGGACTCCCCAGCTGGTTCTGGGGAAATGCCGCAGGGAACCCAGGATCAGCTGGCAAGTCCCTAACTGGCCCCAGGCTCCAGGGCTGCCCCTTTGAATTGGGCAGAGGTGGCATTATAATGGGGTGGCTCACTGCATAGCTGATCCATAGATCAGCTGTGTGGCGGCTGCCCCTCCAAAATGCTGCCTCTGTGCATTTAAAAGGGACAGCTCCTGTGGAGCCTGGGGTTAGCTGAGGATGCCTCTGGTGATCCCAGGCTCCCCGTGGTGGTTGCCTAGAACCCGGGATCAGCTGGGGACTCCTAGTGGCAGGCAGCATAGCATGGAGCTCTGGGTCAAGGGGGGGACTGAGTCCCCTGCTGACCCCGGGCTCCATGGCTTTGAAATGCACAAGATCCCCTGCTGGGGCTTTTGTATATTTTGAAGGAGGCATGTGGAAGTGCCTATCAACTAGTCAGTTAACCACATTTTAACATCCTTATTCTTGAGACGTTTACTGAATGTATAGGTTCAGGATGAACAAAAGGGTCACCTTTAAAGTAGTGATTTAAATGAATAGTCAGCTACCTGGTAAGCCTAGCCTTATTGGGTAGTCAAGTCAACTACTTGTTGTTGTTCTCTGCTCCCTCTCCCCCCCCCCCCTTCAGCCTCTATCAGTCAGTGAGGCGGGGGGCGCAGGAGCCAGTTTTGGGGAGCTGTCTTAAAGGAGTAGGTGTAGTAGAGGCAAGGTAGGCTGCCATCAAGCAGCGTCTGCCTGTGGCAGACCAAGGCTTTCCCCAAGCAGAGGCTGTCGCATGTCCTGCTGCCTGCATGCTCAGCTCCTCCTACATTCTAAACTACCGAGCCACAGCAGGGGTTGCTCCTGGACCCAGTGCAAGCCAGGACAGCATGCCTTTCTTTATCGACTAATTGTGTAAGCTATTGCCCGCCTCTTAACACCCCTTCTTCAAAGGATACAACAAGCTCAGGCATGATAGTAAATTATGCAGGATTGTTCTAGGTAGAAAAGAAATAAAATGGACACCTCTGTTCTGAAATGAGATTTAACAAATTAGCAATCTGGGTAACAAGCATGCTGGGAAACAAATGACTATAGTTAACCCATTTAACAAATAGAGCCAAAACAGCAACAGAAATAATGCAAAGAGCCACACCAGAATTCTCAAGTGCAAAAAAAGCCCCCAGAACAGATTTGTGGAGCCAAAACAAACAAAAAAAAATTAAAAGGAGGCTACCCCTTTAAGATGGCCACCATCTTGGGCGCTATTTTTAAAATCCTGCAGCTCTGACCTGGTAAGCACAGGGCCTGGGGGATCTGGCAGGGGGCGGTGGCCACTGCGGGGGCGGGTGGGGGGGGGGGTCTAAGAGCGGCTTCACAAACTACACTTTTGCGAGGCAAGAGCCGCATGCGACTCACGAACTGTGGGTTGGCCATGGCTGGACTGTAGGAATACCAATGGCCTATGTCTGTCCTACTCAATACTTCCACTTCAGCTAAAGAGATCTAGTCCATTGAAGTGTACTTAATTTGCTTGGTATGGTAGCTGTCTTTTAACTTCATATACATATATATGACACTTATAGAAAAGAGGCGTTTATAGCTTTACCTAAAGTTTGTGCTCTGTTCTAATGCCAAAACCACCTCATTCTTGCACCTCTAGCGAATCATGACTAAAGCATAAGATACAGAAATGCTTAAAACCATCAAGTCAAATGCTGCCACCATATCAATCTAGTGATGGCATGTTAATGTTGATTTGGATTGTCGCTTCTGACAGTTTACCCTAGGTTCTTACAGATTTGATATACTGTAAGTGATATTTATGTAATGCCCAAGGACAAATCTGTTAAACTACATGATCACAATCATTGCCTCCCCCAGTACTTTGCCATCGCTTTGGGTGTGTACAAAACATGTCAACGCTATGTTGACTGCAGGCTCTTTTAAAAGTAATAGCAAGATCCAACATCTTTTCTGTCCAGTTATGTGCAGGAAAGTCCTGTGTGCTCACTCCATAATTTGTAGTCTGGAATTGATGTTAAAGTTGTTTCTTAGTAGTCATAGTCTCCTAAATCCCTGCAGGATGGTGGCATGTTCATCACAATTTTTGCATGGTTACTATTGATATGCTAGGAATTACTTCAGCTTTTTTGATCCTACTAATTGCTTTCCCATATTCTCTTTTCCTTCCTTCCTTATTTCTGTTTGTTGCATTCTGTTGGTTATTTCTTCAGCTGGCTTTCAGTCCTGAAGGACTCCTGTTTAAATGGCAAGACATTAGAAAATTGTTTCTACAACCACCTCCCCTTCTAAATTGTATGATCACAACACCAAACACTAGCATGAGCCTTCTCTCAGGATACTTACTAGTTATTACTCATGCGCCTGTGTTTATAGCCAGTATATATGCAGATACTTCTGAAAGTACCTGTAATGTTCTGTTGAGCCTTTCAAATGAAAGGCAATATATATAATCTCTCAGCTCTGCACTTGATCACTTTTTTTCCTGGTACAGAGGCAGGTAGGGTATGGCCCTACTAGAATATTTGGATTATGACCTGGTTTTGGAGCCAGATCTACATATGGTCTGTTCATTCCAAAACTTGTATTGGAGTCTGTGGACTCTTGGGTAAGAGCTACTTTTCCACCTCATACTAATTAGGGATGTCATAGTGTAGTCGATTAACTGATCAGAAAAAGCTTAATGCTATAGACTACATGCTCTCTTACCACCCCCCTCCCCCCCCGCCCCCCAGCAGACTGGCCCAGCAGCCCAGCTCAGTTCTGGCTCGTGCCAGGTCTGGGACCTTCCTCACTGTGGCTCTGCATTTAAATCAGTGTTTCTTGAACTGTGTTCCAGGGAACACCGGAGTGCCACGAGGCAGTTGGAGGTGTGCTGTGTAGAACCATTAAAAATGGCCGCCCTTAAAGGGACAGGTGACTTTTTTGCTCAATTACTTCCCTCTGACTTTTTGTGTGTTCCTCATTTAAAAAAAAAATTGTTTGGTGTTCCTCGGTTTTAAAAAGTTTGAGACACTGACTTAAAGTATATTAAGAGCAAGGTGGGCAGGCAGCTTGGCTCAGTTCTGACTTGTGCTGAATCTAGGAGCTCAGACCCTTACCCCAAACGGGCTCCTGCCACCCTGCACTGCTGCCTGTATCAGAGGCAGCAGCATAGGGCGACAGGCAGCCTGTCTGCAAAGGGAGCTTGTTTTTAAACTGGCTCCCCTCACAGGCCAGCTCCCACCTTGCACTGTTGCCTCTCTGGTAGAGAGGCAGCAGCATGGAGTGGCAGGCGGCTACTCAGGAGTGGGGCCGGAGAACACTGGCTACCGGCCCCATTCCTGGGGACTATAGAATATTTGAGTAACCAATAAGAATTCATGAGGTTAATTGACTATTGATATTTAACATCCCTAATACTAATCCCACCTTCCTATACAATTTATATCCGGTAATGCAAAATGGATTTTTTTAAATATGATGTAGGGCTGTACACCTGCCCACCTCATTAAATGAGAGGAGGCAACTTTTCCCACCTTACCATTATAGGTCAAATCATAACACTCCCCTCTCTTATTTGGTGCTAAATCATTCATGGTATTCAAGCCCAAAATGATTCTCTTCCATCCGTTGCTCTCCTACAAGCTGCAGATTGCAATCTCTTTTGACATGATTTGTTCCACTGATGCAGACTAATGGTAGTTTCCCCGTGTCGGAATTTTGCCAATTAGAAGCTTTTCTTTCTTTTCTAGTTACGTTCTTCTGTTACCAGTTCCTCTTGCATTACATTGCAGTGTACCTTTCTCTCTGAAAGAAGCGGGTTTAGCATTCTGTTTCAAATTTATGGAAGATTTGTTGCAATTGTTGGCTTATTTTGGACAATTTCTTGGCCAGAATAACTTTATTTGGAACTCTGATGTCCACTTAGGAGGAAATGAGGAAGTGGAAAGGCTGAAAGTGGTAATAGAAAGGTGGACACATTTAAAAAAAAAAATCTCACTGCACTGACCACTGTTATTTTTCGTAGTCAGAGGAAGAGGCAGCTTGCAGCTTTTGTAACTCTGGGGAAAGATTCTGATATACAGATATCCTCAAGTGAAAAGTGTATTGGTTTCTGAGTTAAAGAATGGAGATCTTGAGGTGAAGAGGTGTAACAATTATCAACCACATCTGTTCTCTGCTCAGTTTGGTGGTTTGAGTATAAAGGATCAGATTGTCCATAGTGTGGTTAACCAGATGTTAGACAGGGTAATGTCCCAGGCTGTCCCATGAATTTTGGGTAATGGGATAATTTATCTTAATATGAGGAATATGCTAACCTCTGAGGATGTACTTTCCCTTGCTCCTACTCCAGAATCCTTGGAATTTAAGAGATGTCATGCAATTCAATTTGGCTTCCCTCTCTCCATGATGGAGAGTCTCAATTACATGCAGAAGAAGCAGTCCCAGTTTCTTCAAGGAGGACTTTCCATGAAGACTAAAAGATACACTTGGCAAATCTCTAAAATACGGTCAATTTAAAAGCCATGAGGAAACCAGCTCAGCTTCTGCCTGCTTATAGCTACATTTCTGACCAAGGATGACCATGAGGCCTTATCAAAATATTCGTGAGCAGTTATAACATTATATTTAGCCCCCTAGGTGGATATTTTTATTAAGGTACAAGTATGCCTTTTTGTTTTAATTTAAATTCCTTTCCAGGAGATGCATCTGCCTGGATTCTGGTGCTATATTAATTTAAATTTATGCCTCAGATTATAAATAGAGAAGTCCTTCAGTAACTGTAAAGAGAAGATTGGCGTTGACATTGGGGCAATCAGTTTACATAACAGAACTTTAGAAAAACATGGTTCTTAAAGAGGCATCCCCCTGTACCACATGTGATAGCAATTATGGCATTATGACTAACTTGTATCTCTAATCTTATGGGGATGGTGAAGGTGGAGATGGAACCACCATATACCAAAAAGTGAGACCATTCAAATCAAATTAAGTGGCCTAACAAATATGGATCACTAAAGCAGTGCAATGTTTGGCCACAGCTCCTTTGAAACCTTTTAAAACCAAACCAAGACATTATTATAGATGACACCCATAACAAGCTTTATATAATTGGTGTTTAGAATGTTTTATGCCTTCTACAGGAACAACTGTCTTGCAGTCTCCAGTAGTAAAGTAGATTTTGTGGACCAAACCCTGTTCACCAAGACTATAAGCAGTTTTTCATCCAAAAAGTTGAGAGCACTGACACCATAAAAACACTGGGCTGTTCCAGTCTAATCCTGTTTTATTTGTGGGATTGGTTCAACTTTATGGTATTGGAACCAAGAAGGCTAGCAGTTTGGATTATCTTAGATTTTTATTTATCAAGGCTTACTTCAGAATGGTCTTATTTTTAAACCTCTGTTCCAATTAAGAAGATTTTTTATTGTTAATTTATCTAGGTTAAGAGTGAACATTTTAGAATCTTACTGTTTGTTGGAGTGGTGTTTTTTGGTACACCATCTGTTCTGAAATCACTTGGTGGAGCACAAAAAGGGGAAGTCCTCTGGACGCAACTTTGGTGGTATATCAGTATAGGTTTGCTACAGTGAACAGTAATAGATGTGGTAACAATGATCCACTGTATTGATCATACAGGTTGTTTTCAAGCAGGCTCCATCCTTGTAAGCCATGGGTTTCCTTGATTATATTTGATTGTTGGGGCTTTACCCAGTAGTGCTTGGGTCTTTATGTCAATTTTTGTTTTTCTTCATTTTATATCATTGCTGTGAGGTAAGCTGGGGATGAAGAGTTCAATATGTAGGCTGCCCCAAGGAGAGGACAACCCCAGATCTCTCTCTGCAGCAGCTTGGGGCCAGCTGAGAAGCACCTCTCCATGGCTGCTGCAGTTCTAGCAGGCACAACTGGGGGAGAGGTACATATCAGAGTTTGTGTGTCTGTCTTGGGGACAGACTCTCTCCAGTATATAGTAGATAGCTCTCCTGGTCCCTATCTCTGGCCCCTTGCTGCTCCCCCATGGTCATTACACTATAGCTGTCCCTGCTACCTGAGCCCTCCCTTTCTGTTTTATGAGAATCATTTGCATTCCAGACACATCCCATTATCTTGGCCCAAACTCTTTCCTTGCTTTAAATCAGCAGTTCCCAACCTTTTCTAGATGGGGACCCATTTTGACAATTCAGGAAGACTTGGTGACCCAAGGCAATTCAAAAACACAGGGAGGAGGGAGGGCAGAGCCACCTGGGGAGACACTTGGTGACTATTTTGAAATATAATGGCGACCCATATTTGGGTCCCGACTCATAGGTTGGGAAACCCTGCTTTAAATTAAGAGCAAGCTAAATATCAAATTTGGTGGTCCTAGGTCTTACCATTTAGGAGAAGCTCAATAGACCATGAGACCTACTCTCTCAAATATATAGTACATTTGTACTAGAACATCTACATTAGTGGCTTATCCATATATTGTTGGAGTTGGGATGAAAACCCAGTATATCTAAAGCTCACACTGGCATTACCTCGGATCTAAGCCACTGTGTGTCCTGGATCCTGAGTGACATACTCCCTGCATTCTGGATCTGTTGGAAAGATGAAAAACTTGATAACCTTTGATTAAGTATTCTCACTTTTTTTTAAATAAAAGCATCCTTCCCTTCTAGGATGGTGTCTCAGGATTCATTGCAAAATAGAGACCCATATGTGATCAAACTGGAGTGGTGTTTGCCTGACATTAGTTGATGAACACTGTTTTCTGAGCCACTTGAGATGAGCTAATAACTTGATATTCCAAATACTTTTACAGACCAGTCTAAATGGGTACAGAGACTAAAGTTCTGCTTGCATTTATCTGCTCTAAGTAATCCAGTGTAAAGTTTGAAATATTACTGCTGAATTTGAAGGAGCCATATCTCAAAGATGACCAACACCAATTATAAAACCATAAAGACGTCATATGTCACTTAATACCTAGTATGTACTCATAAGTCTTTAGACCCAGGCATCTTGGCCAATCTTTAAAGCAGCAGTGATGCATATTAAAGGTAATGATTTCGCCTGAAAACTGCAGTATTTCATTAGTAGAGTAAGTGATCACAAAATGAAACATGGTTCACTCAAGTTCCTCATCTTGTTGTTTTTTTTCTGTTACCTAGATAATAAAATTTCAATAAATTGAATTAGTTGGTTGTAAAAGGCATGTATGTGAATGATAGCTGTTTGAGTTTATGCAAAATAGAGAACTCCTATACAAACCACTTGTGTAAAAATGCAGCAATTTTATTTTTAAATTGTTTATTAGCACTTACCTTTGACTTAGTATAGAATGTCACACTAATTTTAAGTTACAAGCACAAGCTTTGATACTTAAGGGTTTGGAAATATTGGATTTCTCATGTATGGTAATATTTAAGGGGCATTAACGTCAAAACTACAGCAAACAAACTTCAGACTGTCTTTATAACTGGTGCTTGGCATTTCAAAGCAGTGTGTCCAAACACTGACATTCTCTTTAAGTTTGAGGTGCAAGGTTATTCTGTTTTTATAGATGGGAAAGTAAAATTTTTTAATTCCAAAGGCTGTAGAGCGAATCTGATAGAGCTGGAAGACGGAATAGTTCATTCCCAGAACTATGCTGTCCAGTCTACAACAGCACACTGTCTTCTCTTCACTTAAAACTCTTGTAATTATTATTACACTGGTATGGATCCATCCATTGAAGTCTCAGAACTGATTTAATAAAAAATACTGTCTTTCACAGAATGGTAAGGAAAGGTATTTTCCCCCACCCCTCTACCCAATTTATTTATTGTTTGCGGTCATTAGTTACATTTTAACCCTGAGATGGGCTACTTTGAAGCTATTTTGTCATACTGTTTTTCTTGTCTACACTGGTAGCAGGAAACGTTATTTTGATATATGCTTTACTTAAGATTACTCACCATTTTCTGTAATTGTCCTAACAAGAAGACAGGTGCTTCTCTGAAACAAGCTGAAGTTTTCTAACTTAGAAAAAGCAGTAAGCTAGCAGATGAGCAGCAATATTAGATTGGTACTGACATGGTGATGTCTAAAAGTTGTTTTCCTTATGCTGTGGCAATTCAAATTAAGATGCACATGGCCTTTCTTTGAATTCCTTAAATAGGTTTATTTAAAAATTGGTTTTAAAGTAAATCTTGTTTCCAGCCAGGTTGAAGTTTTGCGTGTTTTAAGGGACATTACAGCTATGCTGACTACTTCAAGCCAGAGAAATTGTTCACCTTTTAAAAACATTATCATTTACCTTGAGTCACATGTTCCATTTTATTGACCTCCTTCATATAGAAAATAGAGCATTTGTGTTAGGTTTAACTGATATCTAATGCTGTATCTTCTATGTGAAAGGAAGTATTATGTACATTTTTCCATGTTCTACATCATGGTATTTTGAATAACCATGTTTCCATATTCACATCAATTTTTTTGTTTTGTTTTCAATTTATGCACAGCACTTGCTCTGAAATTTGGGGACTGAGTACACCAAATACGATAGATCAGTGGGATACAACAGGCCTTTACAGCTTCTCTGAACAAACCAGGTGAATATGTTGCCCTCTGTCTCATCATAGAGATCTTGTGGGAGGGATTGGCTTTGGAGGGACTGTACAGGGATGCTTTTGCTGTAAATTATACTAAAATGCTTCCTAATTGTCATACGGTATAGCATTCTAAAACAATTGCTTGCCACTATTTCTTTTAAAAGTTCTCAGCTGATGTTTTGACCAATGAAAATTCTAATTCTGGAACATTCTCCTTCCACATGAATGCCATTGAAAGAATGGGAAGAATTGGAAAATGCAAGCGCTAATGTGTTTTGGTGTTTTATAATAGGTAGCACACGTAACTCTTTAGGCCTAACCTTACAAAGTTTTTAAATTGCTTTGTGTGCTAGATATATATTTGAACTAGAAGCACATTGGCTGATCAGTTAGCAAGATTTAAAGAATTATTGTTTAAATTAAATAGGCTTCCATTTTTTCATGTCACCTTTACTTTTTGTATTGAGGTTTGTCTCTCCCATCCCATAACAATCATAAACATCTGCATTTGTGTAAGCTTATGCAGTCTGTCTTAAAACTAGCAAAACACTTTCAACTGGTAGCAAGGTACATGAATACTCAAGAACATAATTAAATTGTACACGTTTACAAGATGTGTTTTGATGCTTTTCGCATTACCGTTGTACTGCCATGTGGATCACCTGAGCAGCTGACTGCTTTGTTCATTTGCAGTCTTCTGGAAAGTACTCTGCTTAAAGCATCCATGCTGTAGCATAGCCCTAAGGAGGGAAGATATTAAGGGAGTGTTAAAGATGTGCATGTCTTGTATGTGTCAAATACACATGAAGTATTCATCTTATGTGCTTAGAGCTGTAATGGCTTTTAATGAACCCCAAACTCATAGGTACTAACTTATTCTAGAGCTTCTCAAGCTACTTTAAAAGTATTACTATTTGAAGTTCTCTAGCAACAGCAGATCAAATATTGTAATCCTATTGTTTTCTCGTGGGGGAGAAAACATTCTTGAAACATTTCCCCCCCCCCCCCATTACCCAACCTTTTGATTATGATGATTAAGACACAATCTGTAAACATTTTTGAACATCTTCCCTATATAGGTCTCTCGATGGCCGCCTACAAGTATCTCATCGTAAAGGATTACCACATGTTATTTACTGCCGCTTGTGGCGTTGGCCAGATCTTCACAGTCACCATGAACTTAAGGCAATTGAAAACTGTGAATATGCTTTTAATCTTAAAAAGGATGAAGTATGTGTAAACCCATACCACTACCAGAGAGTGGAGACACCAGGTAGGAAGATTTGTCTTAGACTTCTTAAAGATGCTTCACCACAATATTTACTCAGAAAACTCTTAATAGATTAGTTGGAGTCTGTTAGTAATATTTAAGGTGGAAAAAGTCAGCAGAATTGGGTTGTCCATGCTGCGTTGCCAGGAGTGACAAGATTTGAATGAAAACGTAGCATAGATCTTGCAAACTTGAGTAATTTGACTTTTAGGCAACTTTTCAGCCATTGTAATACAGCCGGTGCCCTAGTTACGAACACATCGACTTACGATCGTTTGTATTTATGACTAACCTCCTATATAGCCGGTCCCCGAGTTAAGATCAAAATCCACACTTATGAACAGCGCAGCTGTACGTACGTGAATGTAATCTGACTTACGAACAGATCGAGTTATGACCTAGTGTTTGGTACGTAATTCATTCGTAAGTCAGAGACTGGCTGTATAGTAAATCTTGTAAAAAATCTTTCTTGGATGAGGATGTTAAGTAACGCATAAATAACTAATAGTGTACTCAATATAATGTATATCAAGTACATGGTTAGTTAAGTGGCTGCTGTGGCTCTGCAGTTCAAATGTAGTAGGAGCCAGATCCCATGCTGCACCTCTACTGTTTAAATGTAGTAAGAACCAGGTGGCTCTTACTACATTTAAAAGTCAGAGCTGAAGCACTACTGCACCTCTGCTGCCCTGTCTCCACCGCGGAGACGGTGCTGGGGGGGGGGGGGAGGGAAGGGGACACAGCTTTTAAGTTGGTGCTCCCCTGTCCTCTTGCGCCTCTGATATAGAGGCAGCGGGAGTGGGGGGGATGTGAGTAGTCGAATCAACAAGGTGCGAGGGCAACTACCCGATAAGCCTCGGCTTAAAGACTACTTTTTTACATCCCTAGAATTGGATTGTTTCAAGCTGGTAACCCCCAGTTCATCATGAAAATGTCTGCAATTAGTGTAGTGAAATCACCTGCCTTTACTAAAAACATAAATGACCATGTTCCAACTTGGTTTTTCATAGATCAGTATTATACAGGCGTTTTGCAAATCTGATGCTTCTGATAACTGATTTAGAACTGCTCTGTAATTTGCCTGAGATTTTCAAAACAGCTCAGCCTATCTGAAGATCTGGTGCACATAGCACAGAGAAGTAAAATGGTTTTTACAGGATCTCACTAATATTTTATGTTCTTTCCCAGTTTTGCCTCCTGTACTAGTGCCACGACATACTGAGATTCTAACAGAACTTCCACCTCTTGACGACTATACTCATTCCATTCCTGAAAACACTAACTTTCCAGCTGGAATTGAACCACAGAGCAATTATATACCAGGTAGGATTTTTTAAAGATATTCGGCTTATCTAAGTGTTCAGATAAAAGAACATATCCATATCTTTCTAGTAAACTTCAAAGTGCAGCTTTTTGAAGCTATATATTAACTCTAGTGGAAATATTTATAAATATGCTTTTAGTAAACTAAGCCAGTTTTGTCAATGCAGATAGGACAGCGTATATGTATTATTGGACTGCATGTCTAGGATTTGAGATGCTATTGAGGACAATGGTCTGATTTGATAAATGATCTGGAAAAGGGGCATGATGAACAGTGAAATGTCCAAGTTTGCAGATGATACAAATTTAATATAGTTAGGTCCAAAGTTGAGCGCTAAGAATTATAAAGCAATCTAATACTGCTGGGTGACAAAATGGCAGATGAAATTCATTTTTGCTATGTGCAAAGTAATGCATGTTGGAAAACATAATCCCGCCTGTACATTCAAGGTGACGGTGTCTGAATTGGCTGCTACCACTTAAGAGGCTTAGAGTCACTGTGGATAGTTGTGTGAAAACCACTTTTCATTGAGCGGCTGCCACAACTGCAGATAGTTCTAGTTGCTCTACCTCAATGATATTTTTAGAATTAGAAAAGGTACACAAGGGAAACTCAAATGATTATGGGTATAAAACTGGAAGTAAGGAGAAACTGAAGACTGGGATTGTTGAAGTAAAAAATAGATGACTAGGGATCAAAGGAGAAAAGGACTTGGAGATAAGGTAGAAGTCTATAAACTCATGAATTGTGTGAAGAAAGTAACTAGGGGAAGTGTGGTATGTGCAGGGGTAGATAACAAGAGCGAATATTTACCAAATTAAAGTAATAGGCAGTAGGTTCTTTCACCCAGCACACTGTCAACCAGTGGATCTCATTTGCTAAGGGATATTGTGGAAGCCAGAATTATAACTGTGTTCATAACAGAATTAAGTAAGTTCATGGTTGGAAGATTCAACCCCATGCTGTGGATGTTCCTAAATCTGACTGACACATGGTAGAGCTGGATCATGTGGGCTGTGTGATCAGTCATAGGTGCATGTATTCTAAAATGACTGCATGTGCAAAGACTTCATCTTTCACACTCGGACTAGTAATAAGGATCTTCAATACCAAACTTAAGTTGGCTGTTTTGGACCACTTGGGTGCTAGGTAGAATCTGTGTTCTAAGGCAAAGACCAGGTATAGAATATTTGAATGACAAAAGTTGAAGGTTAGCAACGCAAAATAGGAAAAATGTTTCTTAAAGGGGGGCAGGCCTTTTATTTTGCTTGATGACAACTCTTCCCCCCCCCCCCCCCCACCCACCTCTTTCCCTCCCCTGGCTCTTTGAGCTATATTCACAACTATTTTGGCTCTTTGTCTGTAATGGGTTGGCCACCCCTGACTGCTAACCTTGTAAATATTGCTAGTGATCTGATGTAGTAATGATAGTACAGTTCAGAAAATAGATACCTTGGGTACTTTATTGTGTGCAAGTAGAATCTTTGTTTCTGATATCTACAACTGTGGTCCCATAGAAATAAGAATGTGAGATTTCTAGGATGCATGTTAGCAGTTTATGACTTCACTGTAAATGTAGTTAGTATTTGTCAAAATTTAATTTCAGACTTAGTCTTGTTCGATTCCTTTGATTTCTCCCAAGTGCAATCATAACTAATTCAAGACTTTGAAATCTTTTTTGCAATGCTTATTAAAAAAAGTAGAACTTAACTTTTTACTATTCATTTAATTACAGTTAGGGGTGTTACACATTTAGCAAATGTTTATTTTTGTAACCACTGAAATTCAGTAGTTGCCCCCCTTCCTTACATGTAAATGTGTAAGTGGGAGCTGATGTTCATGGGAAGCCGCTTTTAAGCTGGATCCCTGTAAGCACTGGCTCCCTCCCCCTTCTCACTCTCTCACCCCCCCCCCCCCCCATACAGAGATGAGGGTGGGGAGGGGGAGAAGAGAGCTCCTCGGAGCCAGTAGGGAGCCCTGGCTTATCAGTTAATTGTGTAAATTACAGCTAACATTCCTAATTACAATGTTAAACATCTCTCCACTACCTCAGTAATGCATCTATTTTTAACAATCAAATACAAATACAATGATTTAAGGTTCATTTTAAGGATGTTAAATTGCGTTTAATCAACTAATCGAATAGTCAATGGAAATTCCTTCAGCTGCTTGATTAGTCGATAAGAGGGGAACTTCAGAGCTGCAGTGGGGTTAGCACCCCAGATGCTAACCCTACTGCAGTTCTGCATTTTTAAATGTAGTAAGAACCGGGCAGCTTTTTCTACCTTTAAAAAGGCAAAAGCGCAGCAGGGGACCTTGCACAAGCTGGGACTCAGCTGTCCTGGCTTATGCCTGGTCCCCCACTGTCTGCCTCCCCCACCCCCAAGGAGATGGTACTGGGGGAACCCTCAGCACTGGCTCCTGTACATCTCCTCCACGCCCCCCCCCCCCCCCACTGCCTCTGATAGGTGCGGCAGGGAGAGAAGCAACTAGTTGAGTAGTGACTCAACTAGTTGCTTTGAAATTTTTTTTTTTTCTTCTTCTTTCGTTTGTAGACCTTAAAAAGGGAAAGGCATCAGTAGGTACCTTGATAGCAGAAGGCTTGCCCAACTCAAGGATTTCACATAGAAAATGACTGCCTGAAGTGTGGGAGATAATTCTTTCACAGCAGTATAGAAAACATATTGCCAGCCATAGTCGCATGTGGTTTTTTAACTCTTTCCACTCTGAAATTTTAAACCTTGTTTCAGGTATCAAACCCCCTCTACATTTTAAGATGTTACATAAAGAAAAAAAGTTAATTTTTTTTAAGAACTTCAAAGGAAGATAATAAGCATAAGAATTTTGTGGTGTTTTGAAAACAAGTTGGAATTGCTTAGAATCTTACAAAGGAACTGGCATAGATGGGATTGTCAATTGGAAGGTATAGTAGGAGGGAAACAAAAGCTTCTTTTGGATGTTAGAGAGATGAGTGAAACTGTACTGTTGTGGGGAGGCTTGGGGTTCTGTAATGTAAAAAATTCTAACACGGGATTTGGGTATCTTTATGGCTACCTTTTTATATGAAGGTGTTTAGCCTCCTGGATGAACTCACCACAGGGCTTCTCACTCATAATTCTAGTAAATATGAAAGTCGCTGATCAATAGTGCAAAATTTTGCAGCTGGCTGAAATGCAAGCATGCTGTAATGTGCTACAAACAAGAGTTGCATATGATGTTATATATACACTTATGCATTGAACACTTGATCTGTGTAAGAAATTATACATAGACAAGATTACACACATTTCACATGAAACACATCCTTAAGGCTAGAAGGTGTTCCAAATGCTGCAGTGACGCACAACACCCACCAATATGAAATCCTAAGTCACTACTCAGAAAATGTATGGCACAGACAGTCTAGGATAAAAATCCTAAACTCAATCTTCGAAGTATTCAATGGGTTAACGCACATAATATTGATAGAACTTGTTTGCTTTTGGTAGAAACACCACCACCAGGATACATCAGTGAAGATGGAGAAACAAGTGACCAGCAGTTGAACCAAAGCATGGATACAGGTAAAAAAATGTTCATCTCTTCCTTATGTGTTCAGAGCGAGGATTTCTAGGTGTGATCATCTAACACAATGGAATGAATTCTTTCAACCATGGTTGTAATGGAGGTCTGACAAGTAGGGTTTCCAGATGGCTGAAACAAAAATACCAACCCCCCCCCCAAAAAAAAACCCACTGGGGAGAAAAATTGGTTGAAAGGAAAAAAAAGGGGGGGGGGGGGAAGACCAAAGTTGTTGAGCGCAACAAAAAAAAAAAAAAAAAAACCATGACACGCTTCATGGGTGGGTGGTGGGGGGGAAGGACCGGCCAGAAAGGGAGCAGTGTTGGCTAGGAGAGGGGGGCAATGGGGCTGGCCATGGGATATCGGGGGAGGGGGGACCGGCCGGGAGTGGGTGGTGCTGTCCCGGGAGTGGGGGGGGGGGGGAAGCACAGCTGGGGGGGATTGGGTGGTCAGGGGGAGGGGGGCGGGAAGCAGAGCTGGGGGGGAGGGGGGCATGCGGCGGCACTGGCCGGGGAGATCAGGAAGAGGAACGGGCCAGCGGAAAGCAGAGCTGGGCGGGGGGGGGGCGGCAGCAGCGCTGGCTGAGAGGAAGGGGGGGCGGGAAGCAGAGCTGGCAGGGGCCGGGAGAGGTGCAGCGGCGCTGGCTGTGGGAGATCAGGAAGAGGAATGGGCTTGCGGAAAGCAGAGCTGGGGGTGAGGGGGTGCAGGGGGGCTCGACGGGGAAGTGAGGAAGGGGAAGTGGGGGGAACTGGCCTGGGAGTGGGGTGAGCAAATTGGCTGGCAGGGAGCGGGACTGACCCAGGCACTTGCTGCCTGTCCTGTGCAGGCTCCTGGCGATGCACGAACAAGGAGGAGGCTTCCCCTCCTTCTCACACAACCGACTGAGAGCTCCTGGCAGCAATCGCAGCCCCGCCTCCCATCTGGGACTCCCAGCCTCTCTGGTATTTTCTGTTTTTTACTGGACAGAGCATGCAAATACCGGACTGTCCGGTACAATACCAGACACCTGGCAACCCGACTGGCAGGCCTACTTTAATTGTAAGCCTAATTGGAAAGTGGGTATAGGTTAATGATTTGTTAGTGAACTTAATTTAAAAATAAATGGCTTTCTAATGCCACTCAAGGATTGTTTCAGAGTCTGACATACATGAGGAGTAGAAGTAATGGACTAAAATACATATTTCAAAAATTAGACTTAATGTGGCAAAATGAGAATAAACCATTCTTCCCTTCATCTTTTTCTGGAGCCCCTTTAAAAAGAAGCAAGGGGACAGGCGACTTTACCGTCACTGTCGCAGTAGGAAAAGGATTATTGAGACACCCGACCGTAATACTGTGGGGGAACACTTGACTATCATCACTGGAGGACTCAGCTTGATACTTGTGAAATCCTGCTGTCTTGCCGCCCCCCCCCCCCCCCCCCATTTGTCCTTTTCCATTTTCTATCTTTTGCCTGTCCTATATCTTACTCTCTTGACTTTTCATCGGATTGTAAAATTAACTGTGCTGCTTGACACCAGCTTGCTGAGATGGGGTGTTCCAGCTAACTCTGCTTGGCTTGAAAAGGACCAATGAAGAAAAGGGATCTGACTAGACCACCCAGCTGATACTCCTGACTAGGGATGTGAGTTGTGGCCAATCTGCCAATCAAAAACATCTGTTTGAATGAGTAGCTAATTGTCCTGTATCCTGCCCTACATCTACTAAAGCTTTATTCTCTCCTCTCCCCATTTATACTTTCCAGTTTCCTGTCTTGTCTGTTTGTCAAAAGCAGGAAAGGGATGATCATTTGGAATTCAGATTTGTACAACAGAATTTACTTTCTCCTCCCCCATTAAGGAGGTCTTTGGCAGAATGAAAGACTAACAACTATTTTCTTCCACCCTCTTTTTTTTTTTAAAAAAAAAAGGCATTGGTAGATTGACTGCTTATTTTGTATCACTGCTCAATATCAGTTTCAATTTGTTTTGCCTTGATTTAAATCTTTTGAATTTATATGTTAATCATTACATTTTTCAGTCTTACAGAATAAATTTTACTCTATTTGCTAGGGTACAAAGCAAGCTGTGGTCTACACCAGCCAAATCCTTTAGCCTTGTTTTAAAACTGTTCATCCTTGGACAGTTTCAGGATCATGTTGACACATTTGCTGTTTTGGGTCCTTTATTCCATTTTCATTAAAGAACCACCTTTTCAACAGAAATCATTATGGCGTTCTCATGGTATATACAAGCATGCTGGTACAGTCTCTTTGGACTGCTGAAATTTCCATACCAGTTCTCTCTCCCACTCATTCAAGTACATTTACAGTATTTACAAATGAACATTAGACTATTCCAAGTAGTTTCAGGGATGAATCACTGCAGCATACTTACCAATATCCAGACCATCCTGAAAAGAGCATCTTTGTAGATAATTTTGTTTTAGTTGAAGGAGTTGACACATCCTGCTTTTGTTTCCAGAAGGTTGGGGGGCTGCCTGATTTGCTGCTTTTTTCCTGTTGTGCTCATCACCCCAGTGTGACAGCCTCAGCAATGAATGTCTTCACAAATACCTCTGATTTAGAGAAGTATTCCCATTAAATAGGGAACTGAGGCAGATATTAAGTGAATTTGGCCAATGTGTCGTGGGAAGACTGGGTAGAACTGAGAGAGAGAGAGAGACTCTGATCTCCCTGGTCCAAGTACATTGCCTTAACTGTAAGATTCCTTGACTGGCTGTTAGACCTCTCCTTAACTTTGTATGATTAGTGCTTGATGCTACCAGTGCTGGTGACAGAATATTTGAAAAATCAATCACTAATCTCATTTGGCCAGTAACAAAGGGCATAAAGCTAATCCAGTCTTGCTCTTGTGCTGAGTGGGAGAGAAGAGAATTCTGCATACAGTATTTTAAATCTTAGCGTATTTTATCAAAATAACATAAGATTGCATTTCTCAGTTATTTTGGTAATTTATTTCAAAATACCTTTCAACAATTATGTATTTAGCAATACAGACACCTTTTCCCCTGGGGTTAGCATGTAAAGAAAGCCCTATAATCAGGGCTCAACAAACCGCTGAATCTACTCGCCTGTGGTGAGTAGACTTTAGCCGGTGGCTCCGTGAGCCCTGTTCACCGGCGCTTCGCACATGAGCAGTGCTGGTCTGGTACATGCGTAGTGCAGGGCCGGTGAGTGGCTCTCGCCGGGGTTTGTCAAGCCCTGCCTATAATCTTTCTGGTGCTGTGCCCCCCCCCCCCCCCCACCCCAACAGCTTCGCTGTAGAACAACTCTTAATTCAAGCATGCACACTGCCTATTCCCCTAGAGATCAGGGATCCAGAGTAGGGATGTAAAAGAGTACTTGGCTTCTTGCACCCCCTCTCCCTCCCCCCCATCATCACCTTGCTGCCTCTATATCAGAGGGCGTGGGGAGCGGGAGCTGGTGCTGAGGGAAGCTAGCTTAAAATCCGGTTCGCTCCTCCTTACCCCCCACCCCACCCCCTCCTGTGCTGCTTGCATGATCCCCTCCCCCACCCCCTTGCTGCTGCCTCTGTCAGAGGTGGAGGTGGGGGATAGCAGGGGAGGCTGCTCTGGCAGCAGCCTCTGTCTGGGCTACCTGCACACCCAGCTCTTACTATATTTAAACTGCAAAGCTGCAGCAGGGGCAGCTCCATCTGAGCACCTTCCTTTATTTACTAATCGTGTCATTGAGACAAATTGTATGAAGGACACGATTACCCAACTATCTGCCTCTTTACATCCTTAATCTAGAGCAAGAAATAGCCTGAACTAAGTGCTAAATTTGTTTGGAGCTTCCTGCTTGCTGCCTTTTTCCTTTAGGGTATGACGGGAATGGTAGCTGACAGGAACCCTACCCTCCACTTCCCCTCCTAAACCCACAGCCCCTGTCTTTCCAATTTGTGAGTATGGCAGCTGGGCTCGGGGGAGGGGGGCAGTCAAGCAGCTGCTAGTGGTGACCAGCAGCTCTTGCAGTACCTTCTGTAGGAGAGTAGGGATGGTAATATGGCACAGCACAGAACATTAATTCTCTGCAAATTTTGCATTGCACAATGGTTGCACAAATGCAGATTTCCTTCAGGAATAATTGTGGCCTAGGATATGATGAAATAGCCAACTTCTACAGGCTGGTCCCTTGTGCCTTCTGCTGAAGACTGTCAAGGAAGCTTTTGGTCCACTGAGAATCACTAATCTTCCTCCTTTAATGGCACTTGGTGTCAGTGACACTATTGCTTCAGAACCATCCCATAATCTGAATAACCTTGTCAGTTGTTGCCCTGTGTCTAACCTTTGAATTATATAGAGTTTATTGTTTAAGTAAGCTACTGAAGACTGTCTAGGTCTAAACATTTTTCTACACAGTCTTTCTTGTTTCCTCTTGGACAATATGCACTCAGCACTATTACCTATAAACGAGCAGCTCCATGATAGTAGACTATCATGGTAGGTTGTCTCTCTAAAGTTGGAAGCCTTTCCACTTAAATGGGACTTCAACTGTTCTAGTCTGGGTACAGACTGTAGTGCCTCATCAGTCCAAGCTTGATGCCTTAGGATACAGGTGAGTAAGATGGGGTCTGTAGGCTGTATCCGGCCTGTCAAGCTGTTTCCTCTAGCCTGCAGCCCCCTGTCGCTCCCTCATATCAGGCCAGTTGAGACCTGGGACGGGGGAGTGTGCGAAGTTTCCTCCTGCCCCCAGGGGCGTGCAGCATCTAAAAGGAACCATCTGCTGTTCAAAATGCTATGTGCCCCTGGCAGTGTGGGGGCAGGGGACAAGAGATTTTGCATGCTCTCCCCATCCCCAGACCAATCATGGTCTGAGTGGGGTAGCATGCAAAGTCTCCTCTCCCTGCCAGGGTGGGCTACACCTATAGAGATCCAGCCCCCTTTTGCCCAAGGCCCTACCCTTTCGGAGCTGGCCTGCAGCCACTTTCAAATTTTGTGAAGTGGCCCCTGTCAAATTATTGCCCACTCCTGCTTTAGGGGAAGGCCAACCTGCTAGAAGTTGAAGTTATCTTGTTTTTTTGTCTTTGCCTCTTCCTCTAATTTTGCTTCAGTCCATAGCAGACTGTACAGGAGAGTTCATGTTTCTTTTCTCCATCCTTCTGCATTGGAGGCAGCAGCGCAGGACAGGCAGCCAGTCTGCACGGAGAGCTAGTTTTTAAACTGGCTCCTCTCTTGGACCTGCTCCCACCTGGCACTCTTGCTGCTGCCTATAATACATGTCTCCCTGGGAGTAGGGCTGGATTGCACTGATAGTTTTGTTGTATTAACAAAGCAAAAGTAGAGTCTAAAATGCATATAGACTGTAGTTGGGCAATTATGTCTGTTATTTTAGGCTGGTCCATTTTAGTCTAGAAAACTGGTTGCAAGATATCAGAAGTGTTTGTAGTTCATTGCAAAGAGTAATAGCCTGATATAATGCTAGAGTATGGAAAAGAATGGTCTTCTGTAATGTAAATGAAACACTCAAAATTTTTATCTGAATTATTTCTACAGGATCTCCAGCAGAGTTATCTCCTAGTACACTCTCCCCAGTTAATCATAGTCTGGGTAAGCTAGAAATACTTCACTTTTAATTGCTTTCCTAAATTGTGTGCTTCCTATATGTATTAGTGTAAGACCATGTAAGTCTTCCTTTTCTTTTTGATGTGGGGGAGGAGGGTGAAGGATGGAATCTGTGGCAGAAGTGCTGTCATGGTCCGTTTTCATTAATGGTGTTTTAGCCAAAACTCAAGTTTAATTGCAAAGATGTTAAATATAAATAACTGTGGTACTTTGTTCCCTTGTAACTGCTGGGATCTTCGCAAAGGGAAACAATAGACTGGCTGAGAGTATGCAAGAATGGTGGGAACAAGAAGGGGATTTTACTTACAAGGATACATTATTTCAAGGTGTCGGTAGCTGAAATGTTTCCATATAGGTATAGCTGCCAGGTAATAGGGTCTGCCAGAAATATCTCCAACATTGTGCTAGCTGCCTAGACATGACTGTTATCATACTGCTACTTTGTTAGTACACCTGCACAATAGTGTCGCCTTTGGCCACAAGGGTATATTTCCTCCCACCACCACTGCGTTAAGGAGGATCATCATCTCTCAGCTGTATAGCCGTTCGGAAGAATTGCAGAGTGTATCAGACTTTTGCTTGGCCAGACGTGGGAAGAGGCATGTGGCAGGAAAATAAAAAAGCTGTATTGGGAAGAGCAACCCCATAATATGGAAATAAGAGAAAATAACTGTGGGAGATGATTTGTGAGGTACAAGCAGGGGCAGATGACTGTTTTGCAGGGCCCCGGGCAGCATAACTCCGCGGCCCCCCCCCCCCTTTGCCACCGCGCATGCGCCGTGACACCATGCACATGCGCGGTGGCGCCATGGCACATGTGCGGGGCTTTTTTAAGCGCGGGGCCCGGGGCGGCCGCCCCGTTCGCCCTGCCCTATATCCGCCCCTGGGTACAAGGGAAGATTTGGATCCTGAAGAATAGGATAGAAAGGGAAAACTAGTGAAAAGCAAAGGTTTCTCCAGAAGACCCTTGTAGCCCTGTACTCGGGATAGAATTGTAAACTAATACTCTACTGGATTAAAATTTTACCCCAGTGTTTATTTCCTTTATTATAAAAAAATTGCTCAACTCTATTGAGTAAGCATTGTTCCCTCACCTGGAGTAGTAGAGGGTTCAGAAAAGTGAGACATTAAATATGAGTCTGAAGAGATTGATGGGACTGGGCCTATTCTTGAAGATACACACTATATGTGATAAAAGGATTTGGGTGTTTTTTTGCATGGAATCTATATTGGGAGGGTCTATTATCTCCTCATAATACAAGGGAAAGAGGATATTTAAACTGAAATAAGTTTTTAAATCAGTAAGGTATTACCCAATCGCATGGATAACCGGATTAGCCAATGATAGCTACTTCTCATACTTGAAAATCATAGTCGTAGTGAAGGGCTACTAAAAGCACTTGCTTCAGGACATAACCACCAATAGTTTGAGGCTGGTTTAAGAGGAAACTGTTTGGTTTTTTGTTTGTGGACAGGCTATCCTATACCTAATTTTGTAACGTTTGTTTCTTGTCCCTCAGTGACAGGATACTGGACTCGATAGACAGTGGTCTGATCAGTATAAATTTTTATGTTCCTGTGCAGAACATGATCTATGGAAAATGAAAACTTAGTTACTGATTAATTATAGCTCATGAGCTACAGCCAAGACTAATCAGTTAGAATCAATAAAGATAGATTTTTTTTTTTTTAAACATTGGTTTCATTATCACAGGAATGCTCATTCTATCTCTTTTTTTCAGACTTGCAGCCAGTTACTTATTCAGAGCCTGCATTTTGGTGTTCAATAGCATATTATGAACTGAATCAGAGAGTGGGAGAAACCTTCCACGCGTCACAGCCTTCACTGACAGTAGATGGTTTCACAGATCCATCAAATTCAGAAAGATTTTGTTTAGGTTTGCTCTCCAACGTTAACAGAAATGCCACAGTGGAAATGACAAGGCGACACATAGGTATGTTTTCAAATCTTATAATTAATTCTTTAAGAGTAATGACACTTAGCAATAATCACCCAGATTTATTCAGTTAAATTTTGACACAACTTGCATTGAATCAACATAGGAATGGGAAAATATAAAAGCACAACACTAAAGCAGTATTTAAAGTAATACTAGCAGTATTGAACTGTATTGTATTCTTGCCTAGTTTTGGAATGTAAAATGATTATTTACTACTTTCAAATAAAACTGAAACTAGTCTTAACTGTGCTAATTTGACATGATTGTTAGATTTCACAGGAACAATTATTGAAGTGTACAGCATATACCATCTTGATTGTGGTCTTCCTTTTGATAGTTGTACCTTGGCGGGAGGAGGAAAGACTTGCAAAACTAAAACTTCCATTTTGCTGGATTCCAGTGTGGATTTTTTGTGAAATTCTTCATGTTGAATCAAAAAGCAATTGTTTAAAAGTTAGTTGTTTTCGAAAACTTTGGATTTTTGGGAACCACCAACATACAATGTAACTGCTCAAGCAAAATGATCACTCGAAAAAAATCCAATTGGGGTTCCCTAGAAAAGTGATTCTCAAACTTGTGTTGGTGACCCCTTTCATACAGCAAGCCTTTGTGTGTGACCCCTGCCTTATGAATTAAAACCACTTACTATATTTAATGCTATTATGAATCCTGGAGGATAAGTAGAGTTTGGGGTGGAGGCAGACAGCTCATGACCCCCCTCCATGTAAAAAAACCTCACGATTGAGCCCCTTGTGGGTCATGACCCCTAGTTTCAGAACTCCTACCCTAGAACAATAAATTAACTATTTACTTGCAATTCCATTTTCCAAAAAAAATAAAATCAGTTTTTCATAGTGAGTCTCCTCACTGAATGAGCTATTACATTCGAAATTTGTATTTTGGTTCATACTAAAATTCAGATCTTTTTTTTTCCTAGACAGGAGGGCTAGTTTATATGTAAGTACAAGCAGGAAGGGGCTGTCTTTTTGTAAGACAAATGAACTCCTTTGGTAAATTTGCCAAAGAGCAAGGGTACATTGGGGTAGGATGGGCCAAGAGTCAGTGCAGCGTGAGGAGGGCCCTGGAAGTGTAAGTAGCAGATGATTCATGAGCCTTGTCTTCAGAGTACTTTGCTATGTGCTACTTCAGCTACCACACTCATATTTATGCTAAAATGAACAGAATTAACTTTCTTATTAGATCTGATCTTTTAATTGCAATTGTTGTTTCGAGAAAGCAATCAGAATCCAAACCACTGTCTCAAAGTACTAAATAGATAGAAGGAAGAAAGTCTGTCTTGTTCTTAACAAAGAAATTCTTCTCATTCTAACCAGCATATTCTGGGGTTAGGGGTGGAGGAATTATTCTTAAACCACATCCTGCTCTTGCTACAGGTGTCACCTGGCAATGTAGCCACACTGCAAGGGAAATCTGTTAAGCTGGCATTGCTGAGGAAGAAAAAGTTGGCCCTCCGTGAAATAAAGCAGACTTCTAATATGTTAACCAGTTCAGGTCATGTCCCAAGTGAAGCTTCTATTAATCTTGTTTCAGGAAGGGGAGTGCGTCTGTATTACATTGGTGGGGAAGTTTTTGCCGAGTGCCTAAGTGATAGTGCAATCTTTGTTCAAAGCCCCAATTGTAATCAAAGATATGGCTGGCATCCTGCAACAGTGTGCAAAATTCCACCAGGTAAGAGCGCAAGTACAAGGCATACTAATCAAGAAAGACAGTAAATTGAAATGCATTTTTTGTCTTTTTAACATCTAAAAGTTGGTTCTTCACATTGCCCTTATAGTAAATCCTGCAAATACATATAGGCTGTAGTCTAAACTTGTTTTCTCTTCATAGGATGCAACCTGAAGATCTTTAACAACCAGGAATTTGCTGCTCTTCTGGCTCAATCTGTGAATCAGGGTTTCGAAGCAGTGTATCAACTAACTAGAATGTGTACCATAAGAATGAGTTTTGTTAAAGGATGGGGGGCTGAATACAGGTATGAAACATTAATTGTTACTTTTAAACATTAATCCCCATCTTGAAAGGCAGATTACACTGCCATCAATTATAAGAATACACTGTAAGCAGATAAAAAAGAGAATACAGTTGTTTATATGAGTGTTCTAAAGCCCTTATGGAACAATGCTAATTTGTCTCAAAAGCGGCGAGGAGTCCTGTGACACCTTATAGACTAACTGAAGTATAGGAGCATAAGCTTTCGTGGGCAAAGACCCACTTCGTCAGATGCCCACGAAAGCTTATGCTCCTACACTTCAGTTAGTCTATAAGGTGCCACAGGACTCCTCGCCACTTTTGCCGATTCAGACTAACACGGCTACCCCTCTGAATTTCTCAAGTAGCTGGAAACCAACTGTTCTGCCAAAAGTGTGATGCTCTGTATATTAGAGTTTACTACTTACATTTGATCGTGTGTACCAAGGTGGTGGAAAGAGTGGTTCCTGCTAGTGACTTTGGAGATTGTTCTGCGATTACTTGCTTTTTTGTGAGATCTACATAAAGCTATTGTCTAGTGCTGCTCTATATGGAATGTGATGAGCTGCTTAGATGTAATCCTGAATTCAAATGGTGGTAATCAGAGATAGGAAAGAGTTTGAAAGTCATTCCAAATTTATTCCCTAACTGTTTTATTCTTTATAATACACTTATTGAAAGTCATTGTGGAAAGCACAACTGTTATGATATGAATGATAACTTTGTGTGTTTGTAGTTAAACTGAACCGTTTTACAAATGGGGAAAGGTTTTTTTTTTAATTTGAATTTATAGAGGAGAGGGGTTTTTATAAAGTACAATATCGGAATTCAAAAGGAATAGTATCTGACATGTATGAGGTAAGAAGCTATAATGGAAAATGGGTGACTGTTTTAAAAAAAACACCTCAAATGTCTATTGAAATTGTCCGTAGAAAAGAATAGGGAATTGATATATCACACATCTCTGAAGTGTAATTACTGTAAAATGGAATTATTTCAGGCTTAGGCGTATATTTAATGCTGCATAGGTTATACTGATATTTTGTTCCCGTTTGGGTTATTGTGTACATGATACATTGGGTTGGACTAGATGACCTCCTGAGACCCCTTCCAATCCTCTGCTCAGAGCAGGACTAGTCCAATCCAATCATCCCAGCCAGGTCTTTGGGAAGCCAGACCTTAAAACCTCCCAAGGATGGAGATTCTACCATCTCCCTAGGTGCTTCACCACCCTCCTACTGAAATAGTTTTTCCTAATATCCAACCTAGACCTCCCTCACTGCAACTTCAGCCCGTTGCTTCTTGTTCTGCCATACCTCCATATCCGTACAGGTAGCTGAAGTCTGCTGTCAAATCCCCCCTCCAGTCATCTTTTCTGAAGACTACAAAAGCCCAGTTCCCTCTAGGGAGGTGAAGGGTTATCTGTTAAGCATTTGCCTTGCTGTTATGCTTACCTGGGTAACAGGTTAACCAGCGTGGGACTGTTATGGCTTGGCCTGGCTGGAGCAGCCACCCCAACTGCTGCACGGTTTGTATGGGGGGTGGGGGGAGAGAAGAGGGGGAATGCTCTAGCCTGGCTGGGCCAACTGTGCCGCAGGCAGGGGACTGCTCCAGCCCACCCAGAGCAGCTCCCTGCCCATGGCACACCACGGCAGGCCCAGCCAGAGTAGCCCCTCGCCCACAGGATCATGGTTAAGTGTTTAAACATTCTATTTTATCCAGTTAACTTTTTAATTGGGTTTTAGATCCCTAGTTCCGTCTGCCACTCCTTATAAGTCATGCACCTCAGCTCCCTAATCATTTTTGTTCTCCTCTACTGGATTCTTTATTTATCCACATCCTTACTATGGCAAGAGGGGCTAAAATTGGATGCAGTACTCAAGATGTGGCCTCACCAGTGGTGAAAGAGCGGAATAATCATTTCCTTCTGTCTTCTGCCAATGCTCCCACTAACGCAGCCCGTTAGCCTTCTTGGCAACAAGGGCACACTGATTCCATATCCAGCATCTTGTCCACTGTAATCCCCAAGTCCTCTTCTGCAGAACTGCCACTTAGCTAGCTGGTCCCCAGTATTTAGCAGTGTATGGGATTCTTTTGTCTTAAGTGCAGCACTTTTTCTTCTTGAACGCCATCAGATTTCTTTTGGCCCAATCCCTCCAATTTGTCTAGGTCACTCTGGACCCTATCCCTACCCTCCAGTGTAACTACCTCTACTTCCAGCTTAGTGTCATCAGCAAACTTTCTGAGGGTGCAACCCAACCCATGATCCAGATCATTAATGAAGATGTTGAACAAAATCAGCCTCAGGACTGACCCATGAGGTACTCTGCTTGATACCGGCTGCCAGCTAGACATTGAGCACCACCCACTGAGTCTGATCTAACTAGCTTTCTGTCCACCTTATAGACTGTTCATCTGATCCATTCTTTTTTTTAACCTTGATGACAAGCATACTGTGGGAGAAGGTGAAGCTTTGCCAAAGTCAAAGCAAATCACACCCACTGCTTTCCCATATCCAGTCCAAGGATGTTAAGAGGCAGGTAATTGACTAATTGTGTAATCGATACGATTTGTATCGACTATATGATTAGTCAGTAAGGGAAGGTGCTTGGCTCTTAATATATTTGGAATTCAGAGCCGCAGCAATCTCGGACTGGTGCAAGCTGGGACTGATCGGTCCCAGCTCACACCACGTCTAGCAGCCCCTGTTTTGTGGTGGGCTGGCCACAGGCAGAACCTGCTCTAGTAGTAGCCCCTGTCCATGGTGGCTGGAGCTGGCTGTGGATACTACCATAGCGGCCTCTGCCTGTGGTGAGCCTTGGCCTACTGTGGGCAGAGACTGCTTTGTGGCAGCCTCCCTCAACACCCCACCTGCCCCCCACCTCGCTGCCTCTGATAGACACAGAAGTATGGAGAGGGAGGGAGCTAGGGGAGTTGGTCTAAAGGCCTGTGTATACTTAAGCAAAATAAAATACAACATAAAAATCAGTATAGATAAGACTATTTTAGAGGTCAAGCTACAGAGAGTCAAAACTTGAAGCATACAGAACTTGATAGAGAGAAGGGTGTTCATAAGGTTGCTGTGGTGTGTGGGGTTTTTTTTTTTTTTAAAGGGTGTGTGTTGAACTTTAGATGCTAATAAACTTTAGGTCTATGTGATCCAGTAGAGTTATTGGGAGAATGGCTTACTGGAAAGGATTCCAGTTTAGTTTCTCTGCATCTGTATATTTGACAGAGAATGTTAAATTCTTGGTGGCATGTGGATAATAAATATGAAGGGGAAGATACCAAGATTATTGAAATACTTCTAGGCAAGATAACTGACTCAGGCCACATCTATACTTACCATGCTGGGGATTGATCTTTTGGCATTCAGTTTAGTGGGGGACCTACTAAATTGAACGCTGAGGGCACCCTCAGTCGACACAGTACTCCTTGATTTGTGAGTAAGGAAAGTCGACTGGACTGCCCCCTGTGGAGAAGCCACCAAGCTTGGCTTAAGGTACATCAATTCTGGCCTATGTTATTTATGTCGGTGTTGTGTATCGTAAGCTGACCTTCGAGGTCTAGAACAGATCTAGCCTTTAATCCCTGTTTAGTAGCAAATTAAGCCATTTCCAGTTTATGGACTAGTTAACTATTTGGGACTATTTGTAAGTAAAAGGAAAAACAGGATTTAATGTGAGTTATTTGCCTTGGAGAAGTCTTTTGGGGTTTTCTGTAATTCTTCAGTAATGGAACTAGGGATGTGAAGGAATAGTCGACTATCTGATAGTTGCCAAACTTGTTGACTAGTTGCTTCCCACCTGCTGCCTCCCTCAGGAAGAGGCAACAGGTGGAGAAGGAAGTACTTCAAAGTGGCAGCACCACGTGGAGCCTGGGGCCAGACCCCGGGCTCCACATGATGCTGCTGCTTTGAAATGCTGCCATGGGAGCCTAGTGCCAGGTTCCTGCAGCAGCAATTCAAAGTTGATGAGGCATCTCCACTGATTCTGGGCTCCATGTGGCACTTTTGCCTTGAAAGTGTAGCAACAGCTCTAGGGCTGTTTGTACACTTCAAAGGTGGAGACACCGTATCAATTAGTCAAATAGTTGATGCTAATCGATTAGTCAGTTACCTGCAATTTAACATCCCTAAATGAAATTGAAGTGGTATGGTTAAGGCAGGAGAATATTTACAGCTATACAGTGTAATCAATGGATCTAATCCTGTAGTCCTAGGTCAGGAAAACTTAGATCTCATGGAGACTGGCCTCCATCCACTTGAGCCTGAGACCTATGAAGTGAAATAAATAAATGCTTCTCTCAGGCAGTGTTCCCTCTAATTTTTACCATCCGTGTGCAGATATTGTCCATCCATATTGGAAATTAATGTCTGGGTACCGAGACATGTTTGAATGTGCAGCATCAGTTGAAACACAGTCAGCTGACTGGCATTTGAATCTCTTGAGTGGCCACATAAGCTCACAGCTTACAGGGAGCATTGTTTCACGTATAAGTACATCCAGTACTATGATACCACTGTTTTTCTCGTACAGAATTTCTTGAGAACATATCTTTGGAATAGCAGGTATCTAAAATAGGAGTGGTGAGGTTTGAGAGATGACAACTTTTAAAGTAAACGAAGCAATGGCAGCATTTCTTTTTTACAGATTTACACATTTAAAAAAAAAAAGCTTGCCATGTGGAAATGTATACTTTTAGTAAACTAGGATAATGTAATTTCTTCAAGCAACTTGAAAATTTTACACAATACATTACAGACAAGCTACAGGAAATCAGCACAGATGATGTTTGGTGTTTCTGTAAGATAACATTTGCCCTCTTTAACCACACGCTCAGTTATGATGCGCTTGTTTCTGACAAAATCTAGCACAGCTTCCTTAAATTTTTCTCTGAAGCAACTTTTATAATCATCAGAGCTTACTCTTCTTTTGAGGACAGTATTACTATTACTTAAAACCAGAGAGCTAATATAGCTATTCTTTGTGGATAAAATAATAAAAGTTTGTCAAGTTCTAGTCACATACCTGTGCAAACCTTTTGAAAACAAGGGGATTACTTAAGTTTTTCCGTGTGTGCTTAATGTCCCCTGCAAGACTCTTTAATATTAGTGAGTCTGAGAAGTTAAATATCAGCTTGACTCAAATGTGGTTATCAGGTTGCGTTTGTAGGGTGGACAGTTTTGTTTAAAAAAAAAAAAAAATCTCTAAGTAAAGCTGATCACTTGCACCCATATTAAACTGGCTTTGTGGCTTTTGCTCCTGTTGTCACATGAGAGCATCATATTAATCTCCTTTTCAGTTAAAGATGTATATTGTACATATTTGCAAAGACTCAGCAAGAAGTTTTGTTGTTGTCCTGCTTGAGGGAGTGTGTTTTTTTTGTTTTGTTTTTGTTTTGGACGGTTTCTTTTGGGTGGGGGAAGGAAGGGAGAGGGAACACACCCTTAGTGGCCTCTCAAATCTCTTGGTAACTCCTTTTTTCTTCTTCCCCAGACGGCAAACAGTAACAAGCACTCCTTGCTGGATTGAACTGCATCTGAATGGACCTCTACAATGGTTGGACAAAGTATTGACTCAAATGGGCTCTCCTTCAGTACGCTGCTCCAGCATGTCGTAAAATACCTTCCTTCGTTGCCAGTGGGCTAAATATCAAGTCCATTCAACAGACTTAATATAACAGCTCGTCTGTCTTAGTATTTGTGTGTGGTTCCCATGAACTGTTTACTATTCAAAAAGTTTTTTTTAAAAAAAACAGCACTTGAGGTCTCATCAGTTAAAGCACCTTGTGGATTCTGTTTCCTGTACTCTGAAACTAGATGAAAATTTAGTGTGTAAAAACACCTTCTGAAGGAGGAAGGGACAGTTCTAAAGACTCTTAATGGTGTTTTCATTGGGTGTATAATTGAGTGTCCTAAAGGTTTATCAATAACATGAATAGTTACGTATATGTACAGGTAATGTATCATGATCTCCAATATCACAGTATTGTGCTGTTCTAAATTTTTAGTTCCCTTAAACAGATGTGTGCTCTTTTTAGTTTTGGGCAAACGTCTGATAAAATTGCAAGTTCTCTCTAATCCTATATTCTTTTTATATTTTTTTATATATGCAGGTTTTAAAGTTGTCCTTTAAAAAAAGAAAAGAAAAAAAAGCCGACTTTCCTTGTAGAAAAAAGCTTAACTTTTTGCTGCCTTCTTGAAAAATCCCTCTGTTGAAAGGGGAAAGAAATGCCTAAGTTTCATCTCTGAAATCTTAAACACTTTGTATGCTTAATGGGGCCCAAATTGAATTTATATTTATAAATTCTGAGTCTACCTATCACACTAGGAGCCTACTTCTCACTCTCCCCATCCAAAGTAATGCATCTGTTGCTGGCAATGGATGCATTGACACAGCCAGCACTGAGGCGTTTGAATTTTTATTTTGTACTTCAAATCATTGAGAGCAAATACTTTCATGAAATGAAAATTTATAATAGCATTGAATGGACTTATGTAAATCTACAGGCTATTGGCTTACCTCTTACACCTATATTTTAAATATCACTTAAATATTGAGTTTAATTTTGGACCCAAATAACTTTTAAACAGCTTTCCCATGGTCAAACTAGACTTTCCATGTTGGTTTTAAATAGATGCAGCTTTTTAAAATATTTAGTGATGGAATGTAAAATTCTCTGATCTGAGTGACTTTGTAGTTACATACCAGATCATATGCATTCATGAGCCTTGTAAAAGTAGGTGCTTCTGCAAAATCTATAGGATAGTGGTTGCTGAGGTATGACCAGCAAAGGAGGATTTTTAGGTTCTTCAATGCAGTGCATGTTATTGTGAACCCTTGGACACTACATCTGCACCATACTAAAAATATTCTGAATTATATTCTACAAATAAGTCTGGGTTGGGGAAGGGTTGGGAAACTGTATAGAAGGGTTACTCTGACTTGAAAAATATACATCTTACTAACAATCTTATGATCTAGCTGTCTGTCATTCTTTTGTTATTGTGGCAGTAGCAGGATTGCCTTTTGTCTGTTTTTCTCCCCCCCGTTTTCTTTCATTACACTAGTACTGTACTTTGTAAGTACAGCTAGTGATAACTTAGCTTTGAGAACAAAATGTGGCCAGTGTTACAGCTTTTAATCAGTTCATTCTATGAAGATAGTGATGGATATTTTTATGCCAGAATGAACAGGGCATATAAGCAATACCAAAAATTAAGCCTTGAAAAAAGTGGGGCAGGCAATTAAAAAAAAAAAATTGGAAATGCATTTACCAGTTTGTGGTAGTTTTACCAGTAGACTAATGTATTGGTAGAACATGTGAACCTAAGAAAATAAGCTTCATGCGTGTTGCATTTGCCTAATATGTGAATACACTAATAAAAATTCTAATTCTCATGATGGTGTTTTTTATTAATGTTTGACAACAGCCACCTCCTTCATCTGCTTTACTTACTGTATTATCTTATGGAAGAGAACTCATTGAGTCTCAACATACACACTGGCCCAGACTTGCTGTAATTCATGACCTTTCTCCTTCTGGGAGGAAATGAAGTAATGCAGCATTCAAAATGAGTTCAAAAGCAAAATTGCTATCTTATATATTGTGCTGGGCGAGGACTAAATATAAGGTAACCTGAATAAATGGCAGGGGAATTCTCACTGTGACACCAGCTGGATGTTTTAGACAGCTTAAGGTAAATTTTAGGATACTATCTCATTGAACAAGCTGTCATACTTACTCAGATTTTTGTCATCCACTTAGAATTTCTGGATTTCTTTTTAGTCTGCATTTAATGATAAAAGCTTTCCAAGCTGTGAATAAAAGGGAAACTTAGTTACCTTGTGCCAAATACAAATTAGATTAAAATATCTCTTGAAAAAGACAAGTACTAGATCAGAAGTAGCTAAAGAAGAATGACTTTCTGGGTGAAAGACTAAAATTGCACTTAGGGAGCGGTCTGGAACTTGGATAAGCTATGTGACCTGATGCTAAGGTCATTTGCTGTTTGTTTGTATTTTTGTTCCTTCAGCTTTTGTTTATACAACTATTGCTCAATTCATTTTGAACTGCATTATAGGAACACTGATTAGTCTTTTTTTTGTGGGGGGGAGGGTGACATGCTCCCATCCAATGTACAAGGAATTTATCAGTGGACCTAGGAAGCGGAAATGAAAGCTTAGACTCTCATGTACTCACATGTTTCCAGTAGTTGCAGCTGGCGTTTCAAGGAAAAACATCAAATATCCTGAGAGTCTCAATTTAATTTGTAAGCACCAGCAACACAGCTTTATCTTTGTGCCCTCCCTTTGTATATGCTACATGTATATTGTAAACTTTTCAGCAGGGATTCTCACTGTAGCTTTCTGTAGTGCCTTGCTCAAAGGGGGGGAGAAGAGGGATCTGCTGTCCTTATTGGAACTTCCAGGGGTACATCAATCTAGCCAGTGGATAGCGAGCCTGACAGCATGAGATGACTGGCTTTTGCTCTAAAAATACCCATATAGACAATGCTTTGTAGTTGCAGCTCAGGTTGGGGATTGGGCTTCAGAGCCTGAGAAGCAGCCCAAGCTGCAGCTTCAAATCCCTGTTTACACTGGTATGTGTTGGACCTCCCTGGTCTGGCACCCTTGGGGCTTGATTGGTCCTGGATGAGGAATTTTGCCTGACCCTGGGAGGTCATTTTTGTTCCCCACCACCAGCATCCTCAGCCGTGGCTTGGCTGCCAGCCTTCTGTCCAGCTCCTCCTGCTGCCAGCCCCTCCACACACAGGGCTCTTGGACCTCTAGGACATCCCCACTGCCTCCTGCTCCCTGGGTGGCAGCCTCATGGCCAGGATTCAGCTGTGCTGCTAGGCAGCAGTCCTGCTGCTGGACTCAAGCCCCGCCAGGCAGCAGCAGGAGTGCTCCCACCCCCACCACTGAGCAGCTTAGCTGTTGACCTCCTGGCCCTGATGCTTCCCAGTCCTGCCACCTCCCAGTCCCACTGGGTAGTTGCACCACCCAGTGGCAGCCCAGCTGTTGGGCTCCAGTTCTGCTGGCGGATGAGAGGGGGGGCTGCTGGTCTTGTGGTTGTGCTGCCAGGCGGCAGCCCCACTGCTAGGCTCCTTGCTCTGCTGTCAGCTCCCAGTTAAAATGTTCTTGTTCATATAACCAATGCTGGTATTGTACTACTTACCTTTATCTTGTCTGTCTTCAGATTGTGATTTCCACAAGGTAGGGATGTGCCTTCTGTTTGGAAAGCACCCAGGCTATTGTAGAAGTTACTGGAAAAATCACTGGATCTACAAAAAATGGACCTTGGACTTCAAAACCGAAAACCGTTTTCGATGTTATGTGGTGGTCACATTCAGAATTCCGGACCTGGCATAGGCAATTGCAATAAGAAGGGAGGTTGATAGCCTCTTGGTCATACCACAGTGCTCTTTCTAGTCCATTACAGGATCTTTTGACCTCCTTAGGAGTCTTGAAGTAGCTAGCAAAGAACCGGATTGGCTCCAATTGCTGTTTTCAAACAAATGCCAGCGTGGTGAGGGACAGCTGCTTTTAAAAAGACTGGAATCACACAAGGGTCAGTCTTGTTCCTTCTTTCAATATGCAGCCCTTCTTGAGGTGTGGGTGTGCTTCCAGGTATGTTTCCCTAAAGCCATAAGAAAAGAGCACAGCCAGCAGCTGTGGAGACACCTCCCCCTGCACCAGAGGAGCCAGAAGCAGGAAGTTTTCAGGAAGAGGAGAAACTCTTTTTTGCTTAGAACCTGCCTACGACTTCACATTGGAGGCATCACTGGTGAATTGCTGTCAGAGGTATAACACTGATTTTGCTAGGATGATTCCTGCTCCTTGATAATGAAATAGGGTGCGTTTAGACCAGCATTTCTTAGTGTGTTCTGCCGCAGCACACCAGAGGAAGTCAGAGGTGTGCCACAGAGAACAGAAAAAATTCTGCTCCCCCGCCACCTGCAGAGACTGTAGACCGCTCCTGATGCAGATGCCCCCATCTCCTCCAGCCTGCAGGATGGCCCCTGTCCCATGGGGCCTCTGGTGCTGTGCAGCCTCCTCCCTCTCCACATGTGCAGGTGGCACTTCTATAGTGGCCGCTGCTGCTGGGAGGGGGCGGTGTGACCAGAGCAACTGAAAAGTGAAAGCCACACTCAGAAGGAACTTGAACAATTTGCCAGCCACCCTTATCCCTGGCAGTTGTGTATGCACAAGAGTTGCAATGTCCTGGCTAAATGATCTGAAGGCCATCAGGAATAAAGATCTTCCAGATTTCTGTTCTATGCTAAGAAAATTGACCTAGCGACAGACCTTTGGGGCAGATGCTACAATGGATGCAATGAGATTTCCAATCACGGCCATAGCCTCCTACTTTGCAGCCAGAAACCATCCGGCTTTGCTCTGGAAGGTCAGTCCTCTGGAAAGTACAAATAGACCATTTTTAACAGACTTGTGGGACATGCTATTAGCAGAATTGTAAGTTTCTTACCTGATTATTTTATTTCTCCTTGAGCCCCAGCTCCAGGTGTCCAAGGGGAGGAAAATCACAGCTAGTGATTAGCAAGGTGCATGGCAGAACTGGTGGGGGAGAGAACACCTTCATAATGAGGTAAGAACATGTGCCCGGACTCAGAGGCACTATGAAGCATAGAATATGAAGGTGGGGGGTGAACCAGGTTGGAAACTGGAAAGGGCTAACAGAATTGTCAAAGAGGAGGGATGGGGTTGAAAGAAAGCAGAGGAGAAGGTGGCATAGTTGCTGAAGGAAGCTGAATGGAGTTTTTCTTGCAGCAAGTCTGTGCATTTACCACTTCTGCTCTAGGTTAATCAAATCAGAGCACCTTTTCCAGTACCTGAGCACCTTTTTAACTGGCATGTACTAGTTACAGAATTAACAAAACTTGTCTCTTCAGTGCTAGCAACAGGAATATAGTTCACAAAACAATAACAAACTGAAGCAAATGGAAAACAAATTTACATTTTTCTCACTGGCATACCCAGTCCTGTCTGGGAATGAAAAACCGAAGATACTAGTACAGAAATGGGTAAGTACAGTGAAACTCCAGTGGTCTGGCACTCCTGATGGTCTGGCACCATCTGGAACCCGGAAGTGCTCCGGGCAGCCAGACAATTGGAGCTGCTCTGCCCCCGGCTTCCCCGATTCAGCTGCTGCTGAAACTGACCAGCAGCTGACTCCGGGAAGCCAGGGGAAGAGTAGCTGCTGGTCAGTTTCAGCAGCAGCTGACTTGAGGATGCCTGGGGCAGAGCAGCTGGGGTGCTGCCTGGTTGTTCTCGCAGCACCGAGGGGCGCATCCCCCCACACTCCACCCCAGCCCCTTCATAGCCCCCCTTCCGATAGTATGGCATATCTGATAATTCGGCACCCCCTGGGTCCTAAAGGTGCCGGATTATCGGAAGTTTACTGTATAGTATCTTAAAAACAACTTACACTAATTAAAGAACGTTAAAATAAGTGCAATTGTAATTTGCGAGGGGAGTATAACTTGTTAATGGAAAGGATCTGTGCTCCCCATCCTAAGCAGAGGATTTTCACAAAGCATCCATCCCCAGTAGAGCCCAGTGTGAGGAGAGATCTGGTTACAATCCTGTAGGACCACCGGTCCTGAAGAACAGAATTTTGCTGTTGTTTCTGCTCACCAGAGAGTGCTCAAAACAATACCAGTTCTCAGAATACTTGTCCAAATGAGACTTTTCTCAAGTGTTTCTCTTAACACGAGGTCATCATAGAAATGTAGGACTGAAGGAACCTCAAGATGTTATCTATTCCTGTCTGCTGCATTCAGAAGAAGGCTATGTAATAACTAGACCATTCCTTTCAGGTGTTGTCTAACTATCACATCTTCCCTAGGTAGTTTGTTCCAGTGCTTGCCTACCCTGACACAGGAAGTTTATGCCTAATGTCCAACCTAAATCTTCCTTGCTGCAACTTAAACCCATTGCTGCTTGTTCTGTCCTCAAAGACTAATGAGAGCAATTTTTCTTCCTCCTTTCATATACTTAAAATTTGTTTATCGTGTCCTCCCTCAGTCTTTCCAGACTAAACAAACCCAGTTTTTGTAATCCTCTTGTACAGGTCATGTTTTCTAGATCATTTTTGTTGCTCTCTTCTAGACTTTCTCCAATTGTTCTACATCTTTCCTGAGATGTGGTGTACAGTATTCCATTCGAGGAATTCTCAGTGTGGAGTAGAGTGGGAGAATTACTACTTGTCTTGCTTCTGGCACTCCTAATATAAACCTTGTTCTGGGATTTAGTTTTGCAGCAGAGTTAAGCTAATGAGTTTAATAGTGTGTGATCCACTGTGACCTTCAGATCCCTTTCCACATTACTCCTCCTCCTGCAGCCATTTCCCATTTTTTGTGTGTTCAACTCTTTGTTCCTTCCTAAGTGGTGTACTTTGCATTTCAACTTACTGAATTTCATCCTATATACTTCAGACCGTTTCTCCAGTTTGTTTAGATCAGTGTTTCCCAATTTTATTTGCCACGGAACCCCTAGGGTTGCCTAAAAAAAAAACAACCCCTCCCCGGTGTGATTTGTCAAGCACACAAAAAAAAAAAAAAAAAAAAAAACCCTGCCGCCGCTTTTTTGTCAGGTGTGGGGGAACCCTGCTGCCGCTTTTTCAAAAGCAAAAAAGATTCCCGACGCAAAAAAGCTCAGTCTCTTTTTTGCTTGATGAAAGCGGGGGTGGGGTTCCTTGTGGAACCCTTACTTTAGAGTCACCAATTGGGAAACACTGGTTTAGATCATGGCAGGCATGGGCATAGTTTGATTCTTGTTTTGCAGGACCAGGCCCGGGGAGGTGACCTCCACCCTGACTCATCTCAGCAGGCCACCCAACCTATCTGGGTTGGGGGGAGGGGTGCAAACAAATTATAATTCAAGGAAAGGGCTCAGCTCAAAGTTTGAAACCACTCAGGGTACAGGGAGGGCATAGTTTGGGTCTGTGCATTGGGAGGCCCTCTTGTGGTTGCAGCTCCCGAGAGCTTAGCTGCCTGGGAAGCAGGTTCCTTCTGCCTGAGTGGCTCTTGCTGTCTGAGCAGTCAAATGGGGTGGGAGCTGAAGAGCAGCTACAATCTTGGGCATCAGGAACATGTTTGTTTTTTACTAGAGTTAAAGAAATATTTCAGGAAAATTTGTCAGAATGCAGTCTTGATGCCACCAAAAAATTTCTCATGACCTAGCTGCTACTCCTGCTGGAACCACTACACTGTATTTGCTGTCTTGTAGACAAGACTGTACAAGGCTCCCTTATCAGAATCTATCTATCCCAATCAGTTGGAGGCCAATGGATAGTTTTGTTCAGTGGCTCTTTGTTCTCACCTCTCCCTCTCTTTCTGTAACTGTTTTGAGATTCCTGATCAGAAAATTGTGCCCTTCTTAACCTTAAGGTATGTAGGCAATGAAGTAAGCATCTACCTACCACACCTAGGTTACATCTAAACTATAATCCTCTAGCGGAAGAGCAAATGCAAATGGAGCGCTCATTTGCATTTCTTTTCCCTTTTGCGCGAGGTTTTTGTGCAAAATCGCTGTGTAGACGGCTCCATTTTTTTGTGCAAAAGTCGCCTTTTGCACAAGAGCTGTTCTTGTCTCTGATAATCTAATTCCTTTCTCTGCAGAAAGTGTGAGCCAGTGATTAGAGCAGGAGGCTGGCAATCAAATTGTCTGTTCTGTTCCTGGCTCTATTTGCTCACTTGGGGACTTTGAACAAATTACTTACCTTGATTGTGCTTCACTTTCTCCATTTTTTTTTTTAAACATGGCATGCACAAAGGCGATGTGAGATTGACTTGAAGAATATGAATGTGGACTGCTTTGGGAGATACTCTGGCACTGCAGAGCACTGTTTGTAAGTTCTTACAATGATCGCCAACAGAATGTTTCCCTTTGCCCATGTAACAGAAAGATGGAGGTCATTCCATTTAACAGTAACTCTAGAGGGGGAAAAAACAGGAAAAGGTTTTGTATTTTTAAAGGAGGAAGTACTAGAGGCCACCACCATTCCCATAGCGCACAGGGATTTTCAGGAAACAATCCCATACAACAAAAAAGCCCCAAACTAGCATTAGGCTGTACTTCATTTACTTATTGTGGACTTGGCTTTTCCTATTTATATTTAGTTTGAAGAAAAAATGGCAGTAGCTCCAGCTCATGAAAATTTGGAATGAATTTTTTTTTTTTCAAAAGGGGAAAAACACGTGTAGTTTTTCATTGGCTTTTGCATTGCATCTGTATTTCACGAAGCATGTGCCCTGAAACTTTACAAACATGAAAGGAAGTGTTCATAAGTAAGCTAATACTTACTGGAAGAGGAAGATTTTTCTCTCTGCCACTGTGGTACAGCCTGAACAATACCCTTTGATGCTGTTGGCTAGGAGCTGCTATTATGTCAAACAATTTTTTGATTGTATTTCAACAATTCATTCCAGCACTCAAAGGTCTGATCCGGGCCTATGTAAAAATTGACTTGGCTCAGCCAAAGTTAATGAAGCTGCACCAGCTGAGAACCTGGCCCAAAGTGTTCATAGCTCTTTTTCCCCATTAACATGTATATCTAGTGTAATGCAGTGCTGTTTCTCATTGCATGTGGAAGGGTAAAGTAAATATGCTGAAGGTTTCCTGGGAAATTTACTACACTGCAGAATTATGAAGCCTTGAAATGCACAAATGTTATCAGTGCAGTGTTATAGAAGGGAGAAGCCGTCAAAAGCAGCTCAATGTTAGTCAGGAGAGGTGATTTTAAAAATTCTTGTCAGCTGGGACAAAGTTATGTCTAGGCTTTCAACAGCCTTGACAAGTAGCAACAGCCTGCAGTGAAATTTACATGTGGCAATAGCACATAAAAACGTACTAGCTTTGATGGCAGTAAATTAAAGGAACAGGTTTGATCATAAAGCTCCTGGAAAATAGGAGGCTATCAAAGCAGGCGGGATAATTAGCATAATTACATCACAGCAAATGCAAAGCAGATCATATTAAGGGATATTGTATTGCAGGAGCTCTGCTTCAGCTGGTCGTACGTGTTGAACGAAGGGCTAATAGACTGCTTCAGGGAATAGAGCAGTAAAATCTTGTTATGAATTTGTTTATCAAGAATGCAGAGATAGGAAGGAACAATGAGGGCAGTTAACGGGCTGAATTATTGCTTTTTTAACCTTGCTTTCCCCTGATATTCTTGTCAGTGCTTCAGTAGCCTATTTGATTAGGGGCAAAGGAATAGCAAAAGCCAAGAGAAAAATATATGACCCATCATATAGTCTTCATATAGGTGTAATTCACCCATCATATAGGTGTAATTTATACTCTTAGAAGCTAGGACTCTGCTTATATTGGTGCAACTCCCCTGCTCTTTAAGCTGCCACCTTAATGTTAATGATTTCAACCATCTCTGTACATCCTTACCCTGTTGTGCATAGAAAGCTAATTCCGCCAGCTTATATTCCCCTCCTCTGTTCTGCTTTCTGGGTTGAGCTGTGCTTGTCTCACAAGATGAACTGAGAAGGATCAAACTAGGTCAGATGGGAGAAATCTGAAGGCAATGACAGGATTCTGTACACGACACTGTTCTCTTTGAGTCTTATTGAGCCTGGGACATTTTGCTGCTCGGAGGGGCTCTCTTTCAATGAGATGTAGAACTGAGGCCTTGACAACATGAGATTGCTCAAACAATCTATTTTGAGCAAGCAAAGATGGTTACCCTGTATCAGTGATGGGCAACCTGCGGCCAATAGGCCGCATATGGCTCATTAGGGTGAGCCACGGGCAGGCCCCCAGATAAGCAGTATACCTTGTGTACACAGGTACGGCTACCTGCAGTTCCCGTTGGCTGGGAATGCTGAGCCATGGCCGGGGGGAGTTGCAGGCGGCCATGCCTGCAAACACAAGATAGATAACATGTCTGTGGTGGCCTGCCAGTGGCTTACCCTGATGAGTCATGTGCAGCCTGTGGGCCACAAATTGTCTACCACTGCCTTATGTGCCTTGACCAGTTGTGTATAATGATGCCATTCTGTAGATCTAAAAAAAAAAAAGCCTGTTGGAGTATTAAGGAGATGTATTTTCTTTCACTTCCTGTCACAGTTGCTGCCTTCCTTCCTGCAGGTGGCTGCATTTTGATGGTGGGTCAAGTGAAATGTCTAGAGTTTTGTAAACCAGCAGTGTGTTCTAGGGATGTTATACAAACATTTAATAAATGACCTTTCCCCCAAGAGCTTAGTCTTTTAACTCCTATGTTCATAAATCATGCCGTATCTTAAACTTGCTGGCTACGTCTACACTGGCATGATTTTCCAGAAATGCTTTTAACGGAAAAGGTTTTCCGTTAAAAGTATTTCCGGAAACGCGTATCTAGATTGGCAGGACGCTTTTCCGGAAAAGCACTTTTCCTGGAAAAGCGTCCGTGGCCAATCTAGATGTGCTTTTCCGCAAAAAAGCCCCGATCGTCATTTTCATGATCGGGGCTTTTTTGCGGAAAACACTGCTGTGCTGTCTACACTGGCCCTTTTCCGGAACAGTTTTCCGGAAAAAGACATTTGCCCGAACGGGAGCAGCATAGTTTTTCTGGAAAAGCACTGATGATTTTACATTAGATTGTCAGTGCTTTTCCGGAAATTCAAGCAGCCAGTGTAGACAGCTGGCAAGTTTTTCCGGAAAAGCGGCTGATTTTCCGGAATAACTTGCCAGTGTAGACACAGCCGCTTTGTTCATGGGAAAGCAAACCCAGAGCCAAGGTCAAAGTAATCCACCTCTCCTACCTGAAAGGGTTAAAATCTACAGATATGGGAGGGAAATGGTGGGAATTTAAAAAATAAATGTCTGTAGCTTTCACCTGAGTGAAATGAAATAGCCACATGGTGGCAGCAGAGAATAAGGAATGAAAAGTTCTTTGGTTTTACAATGGACTGGCCCGACATTGGGGCACAAGAAGACCAATGGTTACGTACACACACCTACATTTTTCTTAAATAAAAATAATCCCAGACCTGTGACTTTTACTTCTAATTCTTCCTTGCCTGAAAAGTGAATGGGCTTCGTGAATTGGCTGAGCTCACAATGAGCAGTGGAAACACCACACACAGGATCTCGTCTTGCCAGTAGAGAGAAATAGCTGACTTGGACTACAGCTGTTAAAAGCAGTGGCTGGTAGGTGTTCTTCATATTTTCAGATCTCTCAACAAATCTGCAGCCACCTTAAGGGCTTCACAGTTGTCTGTCCCACGGTGACGGCTCAGAACTTCCAGGTGGCAGTGTGAGTAAAACTCTGCTCCAACAGCATGAGCTCAGAGCAGTTCTGCTCCTGTCCAGCAGAAGGCATTGGTACACATATATGCCAGTCCACTACAATGTAGTGAACATAGCAAGGGTGACTTAAGAGCACACTTGAGGATTTGTTGGGATGCATTAGGCCCATATGGTATAAATTGGGCTCCCCAGCTTTTTAATGCCTTCTAGTGAGAGACTGGAAGAAGTTCATTCTGTTTAGTTGATCAAAAAGACAGAGTTGACGCAATTAGTATCTTAGCACAGTGTTTTCAACCTTTTTGATTCCAAGAATCAGGCTTGCTGCTGCCTTAAACTTTGTCAGGGCAAACTCAGGGACTGGTGCTTGTCCAAGAACCAATCATTGGGAAACTATCTTAAAACACATACTTGAGAGAGAGAACCAAATGGCTTTTAAAAATGTATAACAAGCACCAATGGCTGGCAGCTCAAACTAGATCCAAAGAGTTGCTTGCTCATTGAGTAGAGACCTTGCAGACAAAACCTTGAAAGCCAAGGTTATGTCTGCACATAAAAGATCGCATGTCCGTTTTGTACAGTTCTTAGCCAACATTCCTCCTCCTCAGTTCTTCATTTTTCAGCGAGTGCCAGTATCAATTCATCTTTCCTTTCTCTCAGATGGGAGGGATGCATGATATTCTTTCCAGCAGCTCGTTTCGTCGGTGCCTCTCCCTGCACAAATGAACTGACATAATGTGTGAGTGGCATGTTACACATACTTCCCTTTTGGAGGCCGAGGGCATGTTATACATACTTCCCATTTGGAGGCCTGATTCTCCCCTTGGTTATGCAGCTTTGACCTCAGTGGCAGCAAACCTATGTAGTGGGAGGGAGAATTGGACCCTCAAGATGGCCATTACAGCTTTTGCCGGCCAGCTTGTGGATTCACACCCTCTGCTGGAAATGGAGCACAAGGGCTCAGTAATAATGAAGCCCAGTTTTCTAGCAGCTGGGCAAATGCCAGCCTCAAAGTTATATCTTCACACTGGACTGCCATGTGGTGGGAACAAGACTTTGCCACCCAAGTAAGCTTTTCTGCTCCTTCACTGCATCTATTACTTTCTTCTTGATTATAACTTGTCTGTTTTCTTGTAACGGGGTGGGGAACATCAGGCCTGGGTGCCGAATGTGGCCCCTGAGGCTCAGAGCTCCCTGTCCTAGTATTGGGTAGCCTGCCTTAATGCTCCAGCCCCCTCTCTCCTGGGGCTGGAGCGCACACAATCTACTAGCCTGAGGCCCCCTAGACTCTGGTGTGCTAGGGGAATATGGGCAGTGTCTTTCTTTCTTCTCAATTTGGAGGCCACATCCGTGAGGGGTTGTTTTGGGTTTTCATGCTTCTCACTTGTGTGCGGCCCCTGACCCAAAAAAGGTTCCCCGTCCCTGTTGTAACAAAATACTTGCCTGTTTATAAATAGATGCATAGCTAGAAATGGGCCTGGATTCTGGAGTAACTATACACCTTTGGGGTGCGTTTACACTGCACATTATGTCTGGAGTCTGACTCGGGTTTGAAATCACACCCTTCTTCCACCCACACACAAATCAGTCTCACTCCAGTCAGCAAACATTCAGAATTTATGTTCTAGGACAGTGGTGGGCAACCTGCAGCCCAAGGGTCGCCTGCAGTCCATTGATGTTCTGTGGCCTTTGAGATGTTTTGGTTACTGTTGCCCATGCACAGGCTTGTCAGACTTCGCTGGTTTTCATCTGCCTAGTTTTTTTTTCCTATTGATCTTACAAAAGTGACACACACTTAAAGGAAGAGTGCGTGAAGTGAGATGCATGCTGATTGCAGACAATATTGCGAGAGGCAGGTGCTCCCTCTGCATGCAATCAAAGCGCTGTTCTGGTTCAATCGGCACACCCCAGAGGTTCTAAGTACGCAAGCACAGTTAGCAAAACTACCCTATCCTGTGAGACCGTCTTGGTTACGACAATCTTGCAGACCACTCACTAGCTTAGGTTGCCCATTGATGTTCTAGAACCAACCAGGGGACTAGGTCAGCGATCAAGCCCTCCTGAGACTCTGGTTCAGGCCTTGTCATTTGGCAGTATGGATGCAGCTCAAACCCCTGACTTGAATCAGGCAGCCTGTATAGCGCTGTATGAACTTATTCGCATAGCTGTGAGACCGGAGTCCAGCAGCTGTAAAGCCAGCTTTACAATGGGCAGAAACAGATCCCTGGGTTTTTTCCTTCTTTACAATGGAGGCACTCTTTATGGTCATGTCTACACTGCACTGGAAATCTGGATTATAGATGTGGACTCAGGGCTTGGCTGTAGTGCTAAAAATAGCAGTATAGATGTTCCTGCTCAGGCTTTGAGAACCGCCCCCTCACAAGGTCTCGGAGTCTAAGCTCCAGCCCAAGCAGGAATGTCACCAGCTGTGCCTGCTTGTTTTTCCCTTTAATATTTTTATTCCCTCTGCTCCTTGTTTCCCACTCCCTTCTCTTTTTCCTCCTCCCTTCTCCCCTATTTATTTTGGGTCTGCATATCCTAAACTCATAACTCCGATCATCTGAAGTGGGCTGTGCCATAAAAGCTCATGATACCGTCGACTTGTTTTGTTTAGTCTATAAAGTGCTACCAGACCTTTTATTATTCTTGTCAGTGCACGAGTGTGCGATTTGTAAGCCTGAGTCTGTAGACCAAGGCTCGGAGACTCACGATTGGGAGGGGGGAGGGGGCAGGAGTAGTGTAGACATACACTTAGTGGGCTGGGCGCTCTGCCCCCTCCACCTGGCAACAAAACATCCCTTGCCACAATGTGGATCATAGCTCAGAAATTATATGTGGGCTACTCTTAGCTTCCTGTGGATGTTACTGTAGGACTGGACCAGAGGGCCTTTCCACCATAGTGGCTGGCTGTTTGTTGAAAGAATACAAAGAGTTCTTGCTAATCTAGGAGTAAAAGCTTTTTCTGCCAACCATGGCACTGTCTGTACCCCTAACTTCCAGGTGAGTTTTTAAACCCTTCAGACAAATCTTTTTGATGGAAACCTACATGTTGGCCTCTGAGTCCTGATTATGTCCTAACTTCACATGTGCTCACTGGGGCACTTATCTAATGTCTCTTAACTTGGGACAGCTTCTGTTTGCTGTTAGGCACACTTGCCAGGATTGAACGTGCTGTGAACAGGGCCTCTGGAGCGAGAGGAAACCTACTGCTTGTGGTTATAGCACTTGGAAGGTTAGAACTGGAGTATACTAGCCCCCTGTGGCCTGTTTCTGGCTGTGGTTCTAGTTGGCCCCTCGGTAGATCTTTTGGGCCATTAGGAAATGCTTGAAAAAGAAGCTGAGTGTGTGTGTGGGGGGGGGGGGGGGTTGGGGGTAGGAATGGAGGAAGCAATCTAACTACCACAAAGATCTATAACAACCAGCAAGGGACCTCCTAGCGGTAGGAGATAAGGGGAGTTCAGGTAGCACTGAAGAGTCTTTCCCCTTGATCAGAACGATGTCTGAAGCTGGATTGGTATCTTCATAAGGAACCTTTCCTCTGGCTGCTGCTTCAAGTTTACCTTGAAAAAGTCCCCCCCCCCCCTTATTCTCTTTTTAATATTTGCTTTATTGTAACTGGCACTAATAGCCAGGTACATGTGCTGAATAAATGCTCGTGGGAAAGTTGAAATCTCTAATGGGGGGGGGGGGGCACGTTAAACCTTTCAGAAACTATGGGGCAAGCAGGCACTTTCATGCTACTGTCTGGGCCTAGAAGGACCTCCTCTCTTGAGGCAAGCAGGGCTACTTGTGGGGGCTCTTATGTAGTTCTAAAGAATGCCACTAGGTGGTGCTCCCTCTATTCTAGGAGAGGTACTGCTCCCTTTTGTTTTCCTGACACCAGCCATATTCCACATCGTGTTAGTGCATTATAGAAATAAAGTGGGGCACAGCAAATAATGACAGTGAATGTCAAAAAGGCTTAGTCTGCAGCAGCTCCAGCAAGACAAGCAGGGAATGAAAACTTACAATGTCCATCCTCTCCTTACACATACAACTGATGTATTTCAGAGTATAAAAGCAATTTTGGTCATTTACAGGCATCTGATCACTGATGATTAGCCCGCGTCTAAGCACAGCACCATTCTGAATGCTCCCAAGGTTCGTTACAGCGCTGTTCCTCCAAATTCCCTTCTTAATCATACAGAGCTAGGCTGCACAATTCTTTTTTATGCAGACAACGGCTGACTTACTTTCAATGGGATAGCTGAACCAACTCCAGTAAGAGTGCTGCAGTCTAGCCTAGGGAGAGAGAACTGTCCATAGTTCTCCAGCACATCTGGAATATTTCAATATGGAGTTTCAGCTCACACATCTATTATTAATTCGTTATTCAGCACCCTAAGGTGTGCTAGGCCCTGTACAAACAGATACCATGATGATTAGTGGGAATGAATAGAACAAACAAGGGTAGGAGTGTTTACAATCTGGCAGTATAAAAACTTGCTACTCTCAGAATGCTGTTTTCACCTTTGCCTGATGCAGGAAGCAAAGGGTGTAATTTCTTCATCAATATCTTCATCAATGGGTGTGAGATTTTTCTTGGTGCAGGCCCAATTTTGTTACTGTTGCTTATATGGAATAGTCTCTTTTACTCTGAGTTTAGTGTGGTTACTTGCTCACTTAAGGCCTTGTCTACATTCCACTGGGGATTGATACTGTAGCAATCGATCCATTGGCCATCGATTTATCATGTCTGCCGTAGATGGGATAAATTGATCTGCAAGAGCTCTCCCATCAACACTGAAACTCCACCAAGACAAGAGTAACCAGTGTTTATGGGAGAGCAGCCCCCGCCGACCTTACTGCATGCAAGCTGCCATGGTGAGTGTGTCAGCTTCAGCTATGCTATTTGCGTGACTTTGAATGGAAAGGGCCAAATTTTCATAGTCCCAGTGAAGCCCCACAAAATGTGTGCACACAAATAGGACCAAAAATGGCAGTCGGGTATTTTGTGTGTATGCACACATGCCAATATGTACACCCAGAAATTGAATTCTCATTTTGGAAGCAGCGCAGTTGTAGTGGTCTCTCTAATATTTTTGGGAGTCTTTGAAAACTAGAGGCAGCATAGATGGTCCAGTGGTTATGGCGCTAAGCTTGGACTTGAGAGATCTTGGTTCCTGCTCTGCCACAACTTCCTGTATGACCTTGGGCAAGACACTTGGTCTCCCTGCGCCTCAGTTCCCTGTCTGTAAAATGGGGATAATAGCAGTGCCCTGCCTCACATGTATGCTGTGTTGATAAATATACACACTAAAGTGTCTGAGGGGTTCAGATATGATGGTGATGGGTGAGTAGCTAGAGGACTAAACATGGGACTGGGAGGTCAGGAATACCTGAGTTCTGCTGCTGACGTGCTGTTTCATGCTGGGCAAATAATTTAGGCCAAAGAATGTGTATGAGAGAAGGAAGTCAACGCTTTCAAACTTGGCTACCCAAAGAAGACATCTAAAGATTGAGGTACTTAATTGAAAGTGGTACAGACTATCAGCGACTTCCATTAATTACTAAGATCAGGCCACTTCTATCTGTGTCTAAGGTAGTGCATGTAGATACCTTATTTCAGATGTGTAAGTAGGCCTTAATTCCTCCCTCCCTCATATTCCCCATCTGCAGCCAAAGATGATATTCATACTTAGCCCGTAGGGGTGTTGGGAATTCAATTCCTAGCATTTGGAAAGTTCTTTGAGAGCCTTCTATGGAAGGTGGGTTAGAGGACTGATGTATTCACAGAAATGTTAAACAGCACCAATCTTTCTTGGGACTATTTACTTTTGTCTTTCAATGCATTGTAAGTAGTGGCACATGAGAGTAAATTGAACACAATGGATGAAGTGGTGGCCCGAGTGATGTCATTAGCAAAACGCTGGTTGACCTCAAAAGTGAGGGGATTTAACCCAGTGGGAAATTTAAGGGAAAGATCCCTTCCAAATTATCCATCAGATCTCCCTTAATCAAGGCTGAATTGATTAAAAAGGGAACAAAGGGGTTTGGGAGGCAGGAAAACTGTTAACACAGCAAAATATAGGCACAATTTCTGCTCATGATTATACTATGGTAAACCTAGAGCAAATTCACGGATATTAGAGTGGCTCTGGATTTACATGGGTATATTTAACAGTATTTTCTCTGGCATTTCAATGGGTAATTCACATAAGTAGAAATGAATGCAATTTTGTCCAAAATGCTAACTTACTGCTTTGGTTTTTATTTTTTTCAATGACGCAGATATGCATGGCATTTTTAAGGCAATCCAGTACATGCAGAGGGCTTGGAATTGCAGATTTCAGTTTCTAATATTCATTTTCATTACTTATTTGGGCTACTTTAAAGTGTTGCAACTTTCTAGAAAGATTGTTTTATGTAGGGTTATTGAAGTTGTGACCAAATAAAGCTGAGCAGAACTAGTTTTATATTAACAGTAAAGCACAATAGGTTAAAAAAAATGCCCTAAGCCCTTTTAAATAAGTTTAAATTATTATTTGCATCCTTTGTTTCTACATTGGGAGCAAGCACATAAGTGATGCTTGCCCTATTGCTGCAGATGGCTTGTGAGTTAACCAGGGGTGTATGTATAGAAAAAGCAATATGTGCTGTAACTTTCAGAGGATAAGAATCCCACTGAAAGTTCCTTTAATGGAATTTTGCCATTTTCTCTTAATTTTTTTGACAATGTGATACATTATTACCATTAGTGTAATTTCATTGTTTTCAGCTTTAAAACTAAATCAATCGCAGACACCTAAGGGTTATGAAACCTCAAATGTCTATCCCAAACAATCCTGTTGTTGGTTGGGTTGAGGAAGAAATGACACTGTATGGGCAGGTTACATCATCATTGACCACTAGAGGGTCTCTTGTTCTTTCCTCCGAAGTAAAGCTGGTTGGAAATTTTTTTTATTTTTTTTTAATTGAAAAATGTTGATTTGTGGAAACAATCTGTTATGGGGAAACTAGATCAGGTTTAGTGAATTTCCTGACCTAAAGAAATGTCAGAGCAATTCATAAAATTGTCATTTTGACATGTTCATTACAAAATGCTGGTTTTCTGGTTTAAAACTTTTTCTGTCAGAATAAAAATGCTCCCAATCCAACTAGTTTATAAAGTCTAAATTAGGTTAAAGCACATTTGAAATCATTGAAACACAATTTTGACCCAAAATAACAAACCAAAAAACATTTTTCTAATATTTTTGAGGTTTTGACTATTTGGTCCAATTTGAGGTGGTGGAAAAACCTTTCCTAGTTGCCTTGCCTCAGAGACATCTGCTAGTGACAGGACCCTTGACTAGATGGATCCCCTGGTTTGATCTGGTTTGGTAATTCCTGTCTTCTGTGTGTAGCTAAGACAATGCCAGAGTGGGATACTAGGGAGACAGAACAATGGAAGACCAATATTAGAGGTGCTCATGAAGGTGATGGGCATGGTCTAAGCTCCAAGGGAAATAGATGGTAAAATGAGTAGGATGTGATTTCCCCTCCCCCCCAGGAGAAATACCTATACCTAAGTCTCAGAACTGGAAGGGACCTTGAAAGGTCATTGAGTCCAGTCCCCTGCATTCACAGCAGGACCAAATACCATCCCTGACAGATTTGCCCCAGATCCCTGAATAGCCCCCTTGAGGATTGAACTCACAACTGTGGGTTTTGCAGGCTCTCTCCCCCAGAAAGTATTATAGCAGAATACAGAAAGGAGAAGGCTTTATTTATTTATTTTTGTCCTTGTTACTTCCCCAAAAGGTGGTATAGCAGAATACCTAAGGGACTGAATGAGAGAGGACTGACCTGCACATAGTTGGTATTCTCAAGAGAACCAGAGGAAACGACACTCATGTTCGCAACGTACAAATACACAGGGAAGTATTTTCCTATGTATCATGAAGGGCTGAATTCAGCCCCCAAATTATATGCTGGGCATTGATTTCACAGGGGATATGTTGTGCATTTTAAATCAGGTAGAGTTTAGACCCAGGTATGACCAATGTTTTTTCCCTGAGGGCACATCTGATCCCAGCAGGACTGGATAAACCATGTACTTTGCTTATGGGGGAACACCACCACACACACATCACCAATGTAGGTTTAAGAGGAGGTGGGCCATCGTGGTTTGTGGTGGGAGACTCACACTTGCACATTAAATTAAATTAAAATTAGGGGAGATTGCCTATCTCCTAGAACTGGAAGGGATGGTCATCAAGTCTAGTCCCCTGCCTTCACAGCAGGACCAAGTACCATCCCTGACAAATTTTTGCCCCATCTCCCTAAATGGCCTCCACAGGGATTGAACTCACAACCCTGGGTTTAGCAGGCCAGTGCTCAAACCACTGAGCTATCCTTCCCCCTCACATTATTAGAATGGACTGAAGTGGAGAACTGCACCAGCCCTTTGGAACAGGAGCTTTTGAGAGGTAGGTTGGCTTTCCAGTCCCCACATCTGGCGTCTCCCTCCCCCTGAGGGCAGGACTTGTTGGGACAGAGGGAGGTTGGAGGGGGGCAATTTTCATTGTGGACAGGGCTTCAAAATTCTCTCATCTGGCACTAAATGCCAGTGACTGAGGACTGACTGGTTGGGAGCAGTGTGACGAGCTGGTGAGGACTCTGGCTGGAAAGACAATGTGCTGCTGACAGGAACATTGTATAATGCCGGTCTGAGCTTCCTCATGGATGAGCTGATTCATACTAGGGATGTTAGCAAGCAGTCGATAAGCATAAACTTATCTGGGTAGTTGACTGGACCCAGTGCTGGGGGGGAGCCATCTTAAAAATCAGTTTCCCTCCAGCACCGTTTCCTCTATCAGAGGTAGCGCTGGGGGGGGCGGCTGCTGGTCTCGGCGCGAGCCGGGACTGAGCAGTCTCAGCTCGTGTTCGTCCGGGATGCTACGTCTCTGCATTTTAAATGTAGTGAGAGCCTAGCAGCAGTGGGTGGTTCCCTGAGCTGGCACAAGCCAGGCTCCTGGAGCTCTGCATAGCGGTCCTTATCGACTAATCATGTAATCGATACAAATTGTATCGACTACATGATTAGCGCAGAGCCTCAATTTAACATCCTTAATTCATATCCTCCTCCATTCAGGCATTGACACTTGAACCAGGTTTTGGCTGCATCTGAATCTGTCCTCTGGCTGAATGGTCAAAACAAACATAAAGTGTCTTGCATACCTGGGCCACCTGGATTTAAGGGAAGGATCAGGCCCATTTAGTTAACATCTCGTGCTCAGATGTTTGTTTGTAGCACGACGATTCTAAATTGTTGCACCTACTTGCATTCTCGGACACTGTAGGAGAATTTGAATAGTGCCCCGAACACACAGTATTAATGATAACCCTCACGCAGGGATGGCCTCTTTGTTCTATGTTTTACAAAGCACTTACCACACTGGAGTGCTGATCCAAGACTCCGTTTACCAGTTCAAAGGTAAAACTTGCTTGGGTTTTGCATTGCTTAATATCTCAAATTTCTTGCATGTCAGAGAGATTTGTGAGGATTTAATTAATCGTTGGGGGCTGAAATCATTTTTAGAATCCCCAAATGAGGCCTAATTCAGAATCTAAATTGCAGGCTGGTTTCTGAATCCAACTCCTTGACTCTGAATTTAGTTGGATTAGAATCCAAGAACCAGACTAAGATTTTGATTCATGTAGTGCTAGAATGCAAACCTCATGCTGGACTGCATTCTAGATTTGAGGCTAGATTAGGCCAGTCTCCACTTTCTTACACTAGCATTTGGCTCTCTGGACCTAGTCTGTCTAGCCTGGCCAGTTACAGGCAAAGTAATTCAGACTCCAGCTGAATTTAAAAAAGAAAATGCTGGTTATTGCTACTAATCTTAGCTTTAAAGATTACACTGAACTTTTGTCCAGGTAGCACTGAGCCATTTATCAGAATAATCTGATTGAAAATGGTATTCCTGTTTATAAGTGCCTGCTCAGTGACCAAGTGATCAGAGTGACAGCACAGTAATGATTCAGTTTCCGATGAAATGTTGACATCAGTAAGTCAGAGCTCAGATAACTTAGAAGTAAAGGCCTTAAGGGCAATGTTGTTTGAAGACCAGAGAAAGCAGAACAAGCTGATTTAAAAGATAAGGTTATTCTGCATTCAAAATAAACCTTTAGCTAATAATACTAAATGGCAACAAAGGAGAACCTGGTCATTTACGGGTAATAAACTATTAATTAGAGCTTGGTCGTAAACTATTCCCGACCTCTGAGTCAAGACAATAACCAATCTTGAATCCTTTGTTTCTTTCTCATAACTCCAGCAGTGTCAAATGTTGGATACAGGTGAGTTGAGTTCTTTTCTCCCTTCGGGAAAGGTGAAGCCAGGTAACTTGAGGATATTCACCAACTTAAAACTAATTAGTTTAAATTAAATTTTCCACTCTGCCAGACCAAGCACAATAAGAGGGATCTTAAGACACAAGAGGCCTTTGGAAAGGGGGAGGGGGTAAGGAAGGAAATAAAAGAATCAGCATGCACTACAGACCTACGCTAGGACTAATTATCTATCGGCCAGATCCTCAGGTAGTGTGAAATCCAGCTGATTCCAATGGAGCAAAGCCCATTTACACCAGCAGAGAATCTAGTCCCTCTTTTTCTTTTTCCCCCTCCTTACCTCTCTTAGCAAATGTCAGCCAAAGGAAAAATAACACTGCTGATCTTTCTATTCGGTGTCAGTCGCATGAAACGCACGGAGGCCAGCAACTCAGCTGTCTACCTATAACAAAAGAGAGCTCAAAGTTGCCTCTTGGTATTTTATGTATCTGGCTTTGGAACCTTCCCGATGAATGAATAAATTAGGAGAGAAGAAATCTACTACTAGACTTCATTCCACTTGCCCTTCATAACCCTACCCGTTCTTCCTTCTTCTCCACATCCTTTGGTCCCCTATCCCTTTACCACTCTGTTCTTCCTTTGACTAACCCTGTCCCACTTTTGCCCCTCTCTGCCCTTGCTCTGTATACTCTTAATGTACCTAGCCAGATGAGCCCTAGAGCACATGGTGATTGTTGAACACGAAAGAAACTATAACTCTTCATAAGCAATAGTTGTACTTCCCAAAGTACAGTATTTGTTTAATGGCTCATTAAACCAAGATAAATAACCCTGAAGTATACATGAAAGGATTTAAACATAATTACACATTCTCCTCTCATTTATGCACGAGTATGTAAGGAGTAATGCCACTGAAGTAAGTACAATTGCATGGAAATAAAACCCAGGTGAGCCTTGGACTCATTGTTCGACAATATGTCCTTTCTGTGTATTGGAATAATTCTAGGCCAGATTCTCAATTTATTTAAGTGGAATAACTCCAATGATATCACTAGAGTTACTTAACTTTACATGGATGTAAGTGGAAATGAGTCTACCCCCCCCCCCCTTTTTTTTAACTGTCTCAGGAGCTGCTTTAAGTTCACTTAATTCAGATTTGGAATGTCTGAGTTAAGTTTTGTGTTTCTCTTTTTTACATGCAGTCCCTGTTCTGTTTGGCGTTTGTGCATTTCAAGATCTAAAATAACCCCTTGTGATCTTGTACTCTAGCTACCTGAGACAGGCTGTAGGATTTTAGTTAGGGATTCCTGAGTTGACTTATGGTGGATTCTCCAACACTTGAAGTCCTTGTCCTTTGCTAACTAGTCCCAATGGTTAATTAACCTCCATTCTACCCCCTGTTGCAATTATGCAATGCAATTGAAATCTGTGTGGTATTGCAGGGCAGAATTTGCCCCTAAGACTCCAGAGGAGGACTTGGAAAAAAATCAAATTAATCACCTTAAGACCACACTTCTCAAACTGGGGTCCCGACCTCCCGGGGGGTTGCAGCAACTTAGAGGGGGGTTGCAGTATCGCAAAGTTTGAGAACCCCTGCCTTAAGAGATTTATTTCTCCTAAGCCAGGGGTTCTCAAACGTCATTAAACTGCAATCCCCTTTTGACGACAAAATTACTACATGACCCCAGAGGAGAGGGGGCTGGAGCCAGTGTCCCACTGCCCTGGCTGGGGGCAGTGAATGAGGCTGGAGCCCAAGTCTAATGCTGGTCCTATTAAAAGGAGGATGGGATCCACTTTAGGGTCCCAACCCACAACTTCAGAACCACTGACCCAAGGTGAGTGAATTGGAGAGGGGGGAATTCCAGACATGCCTACCAAGTTTTCATCAGGAGGATATTAAGTTTATGCTGTCAGAAAATAATCTGTTAAGCTAATCGTGCTTTGGGTTTGAGACTGTTTCCTAGCATCATCCGAAAGTTCCTGGTTTTACAAATTAAGCAGCCCCTTCCCTTGGAACAGCTGACCAAGACGCATACCTTCACCTGAGTTTGCAGAAAGTCTGAAACAATTGTTCTTAGATGTGTACTGCTGCATTTGTAGCAACACTTGTTAATGCAGATGCAAATGATGTCCCTCTAAACGTCAACATTGATAAGTATTTCACTGTTTATCCAAATGCTTTAAAAAAGAAGAAAATAAGTTCTTAAAGAAGAAAATAAAAATAAACTAACATCAGTGAAAGTTAGTTTACTCACTTTCTTTTCTTTACTTAAATGTGCCAATGGAAAAAAGTCAATTAATGGCATTCTGTAATCAATGTTTTGTGATTATATCATCATTTATTTTAAAGTCCAAAATAAAGTAGTTGTCACTGCTGTATAACGCAGCATTGTAGACAGGCTTCTAGAACTGATGCTAATCTTGATCTTATTTTCAGCTGAATCTTAATGGAAAATGCATATTTTTGTATGTTGTGGCTCTTCTTACCCTTTTAATCAACTATTCAAATTGTCATAAGCTCTCACTAGTCCAGCAAGGTTTGCTTGTGCATTGCTGAGATATTGGTCTTAATGTCCAGTACTAAATTTTTCTTAGGGGATTCTTTGTTTACAAAGAAACTGACTGGGCTAAATTTCTAACCAACCATCACAATTTTTTAAAACATGCAGTGGAAACAGTTCTCCATTCTGTGGCAGTTCTCATTGTCTATTTTTTTGTTTAGGGAAGGACACAAAATAGAACCCTTCCGGCAAATTATTCAATTCAGTGGGACGACCTGGCTGTGTCTCTGATGCTACAGTATCCTAGTGGTGAGAGAGAGAGAGAAGACTTGCTCAGTCAGGTTTTGTTCCTATGCTCACTGAAGTCATTGACTTCAAGGTGCCTTCAATGAGTCCTGCCCATGTATCAGGGTGGGGAATCTTTTTTGTGTTGGGGGCTGCTGACCCATAGAAAAATCACTCTGGGCCACACACAAGAGTGAGAAGAAAAATACATGCATACAAAAAAGGCTACACTGACATGGCTCCCGACTAGGGCCGACCCGAGCCATTTGTGCGCCCCCGGGCACCTGGTGCATGCGTGGCCTGGTCAGCCTGTAGCTTGGACTGGCTTTGCCCCCAACTGAGAAGGAAAAAGACACTCCCCACCAGAGCCTGGGGACCCCAGACTAGTAGATTTTATGTTGTGCAGCCCCACAGGAGGGTGGTGGGGACTAGAGTGCCAGGATGGGCTCCCCAATGCTGGAGGGGTGGCCGGGGGAGAAAGCCCTGAGCCCCAGGGGCCAGACTTAGGCAAGCCAGCAACCGCAACTAGCCCCCAGGCCTTAGGTTTCCCACTCCTGCCATATACTCTACAGGTAAAAGCTGAGATTGGATGCTGAAATGGTGCTGTGCTTGCAGATGTGAGCTGGCTCTGGATGCCTTCTGTAACCCAAACTCCTACTGAATTGAGTGTCTCTGGAAAGCACGAACACATTCTAGTTTAATACGTAGATCCTAGACACGTTTGACAATCTTCCCCCAAGTCAGAGGTAGGATATAAACATGGTAGATAGACATATGACAAAGCTATTCAGAAGTTGTCATATCTTCTAACTAGAGAGCTTTTAGAAGGGCCAGGAACTCAAAGGCATGCATCTCCATCCTCTAAGATCCAGCTGTCCAGATCGCAAGTCATTTTTTCTGAATTTCTCGTCCACTTGTCTGTTGGTCTCTCATGTGAGAGATGAAAAGTTCAGAGCTCACCAATGTAATGAGTTACCATTTCCTGCTAATCCAATTGTGCCTCAAAGACCCTTATATGGTCCCCATATAAGTGCACCTCATAATCTGTAATGTACCAGTAGGTAGGGCAGTACTATTAGTCCCATTTGAAGGATGAAGTACAAAGAGTGGTCATGCAGGAAGCTCATGGGCAGAGCTGAAAATTGACCCCAGGACCCCTGCCTATGGCAGTGTCTCCCGTCCTGCAGGACTGAGCATGGCTCCCCGCTCCGCGTGTTGTGACCAGTGCTGTGTGCATGGCATTCCAGTGTCAGGCACATTCTTGTGACGAAAGGGCAGCTTGGCCACATTGGAGGCTGGTGCACAGGATCACAGGTTGGGCCCCCTTGCTTTTATTCTTTCTGTGGATGCAACTGAATCCAGGGATGCGCACTAAAGCCAACCCTGATATTAGGTACATATATAAGGAACTGGATTTTCAAGCGGCAGGTCCCACTGGAGTTCATCTCAACTTCTTTTTAGACACAGATGTGCATATTTAGCTAGGAAATGTAGCAATGATGTTATCAACTTCTTGCTTGCTTGCTTGCTTGGCTGGAAATTTGCTAATGTGAATCATGCAGTCCCATGACCCATCTTTTCTTAAAGTCAGTTGTTTGGACACTGGAGGGTCTCTCTCCGTCCTCTTCAGGATGAGGCGACTTTTTCCCGTGGACCTCAAGAGGGCAGCAGAGAAAAGAAAAGCTGACTTGGCGAGTAGCTACTGTATGTAGTAGGAGCAGCTGCGTTTCCGTATCCAAACACACTTCTCTGTTAGGAGGGTAATTTAGAGCAATTACACCGATTATTATTGCTTTTCTAATTAGTGCTTTTCCTACAGAATTAGCTGAGTGTTTATTAGGAGCCGCTTGTTGCCAATAGCTTAACTGCTTCAGCACCAGTTTTTATCAAACGTTAGTGGGTTTTTATTTTTTTTCTATGGGACTGTTTTTCTTATCTGGTTTCACATAAAAGCACCGATTAAATATTCATTTTGCTTTGTTACATATAGTATTAAATTTTTATGAGCTGTATGTTCTCCTTGAAGTCTGTCTTGGCGTAGATAGCCAAAGACGACCTTAAACTGGAATGCTTTCTGTTTGTTTGCTTGGGTAATATGGTTCCTGCAGGTACTGAAATTTGGGATTGCAAGGAGCCATTGTCAAGGACTGCTGAGTCTGCCTTCAACTCTGGCAGGTTGAATCGCTGCCCCTGCTCATACCCTCTTGCGTGTAGGCTGTGCAGCACAGCGCTGTGAGATGGAGATGGCCTCTCTGCATAAGGTGTTGGATTGGGACTTGCAAGAGCCTAGGCTCGATTCCCGGCTCTGCTACAGGTTTCCTATGTGCCCTTGGGCAAGTTTCTTGGTCTGTTTATCTCAGTAATTCTTCTTTTGTCTATTTTGATTGCAAGCTGTCCAGGGAAGAGATTCTTTCTTACTGTGTGAGTGGACAGTGCCTAGCACAAGGGGACCCCAGTCTTGGTTGGGACAGTACAAATGTAATAGAAATAACAGCTATGACGACAAACTCTGTGAAATGCCCCCTACAGACCCTGGCAAATGTAATGAGTTAATGAGCTTCTTGCGATTCATGTCCATGGTATATGAAAGTTGCACTCCCATGGATAGGCTCCAGACTGTCAGAATTTCCCCTCCCCCAGGGTTGTAATCCAATCTGTATCCCCTAGGCCAAACAGCAAGTGTGAAAAATTGGGGCAAGCAGTGAGGGGTAATAGGTAGGGCACTGGGGCAAAGTGTGTGTGTGTGTGTGTGTGTGTGGGAGGGGGGAGCGGGTGGGCAGGGAAGAGGGGAGGCAGCTCTATGCTCCCAGAAAGGGCAGGGCCTAGGCCAGAAGGGTGCACCTCCACCCCCGTTAGCATTGTCTAGAACGTGTGGTGCATCGTTACCATGGCAATTTAAAGGGCCTATGGCTCTGGCCACCACTGCCGCCCATTGGTTGGCATGGTAACAGGTGCCTATATAAGAGAGCCCTGAAAATCTGAACATCCTATTTCTGGTGCTTCTACTATGGCCTTGCCTTCACTGGGTTTTACCTCACGTTACCTTGAGCTGAGAACACACTTTTTTCCTCTAGCGAAAGGCCTAACAGGGCAGCTGCAGTTCTTTGGGCTCCGTAAGTTGGTGGAGGCTGCTGGGTGATGAACTGAAAAAGTGCATTGCCTGCTTATCCTGGCTCCCTCCCTCCCTGGCCAGCCGTGCCCGTTTTCTGCGTTTGACCAGCTCCAGGCTCGCTGGTAGAGGGGAAGATTTTGGTAACTGGCATCATGGCTCCACATGAGCTCTGTTCTGCTGGCTCTGCTGGAGGGATGGATTTGGGCCCTGGTGTGTGCACCAACTCTGAATTTCCTGGCTGCTGTGTGGTGGAGCGTAAACGCAGGGACCTGGAACAGGACAGGAGGGCGCTAATCAGAAACAAACTATTGCTCAGGTGTTGGGTGAGAATGCAGGGGCCAGTATAGTGCAGGGATTCACTTAATTCATCGGACAACATCCTATGCTGCTTTCTGGCATCCGTGAGTGGGAGCCAGTCAGAGGCCAGACCTCTCCAAGTGGGAGCTTGCTCTATGGTGAGTTAGGGTTCGCTAGCCTAAGTGTTCTCAACAAATTTTTTGGTAGCCTCAGCTTGTGGTTACCAACTCTTGCTGGTAGCCACACTGATGGCTGAACTTCAACTTTTTCCTAAAATATTTTGGGTTAATTAATAGCACGTCCATGTCATTGTAATTGATTCCTGCTGGTTCTTTCAGACTCAATAATACAAATGTTACTGTGAATATTTGTATGTTTGTTAATATCAGCGAGTCCCATGGCACATTAAGCCCGGTGTGGAGAGGGGGAGCATAGTGGGATGGGTGTGGGTTGGGGGGGATGTGAGGCCAGGAAGGCAGTGAGGTCCAGGGTGATGCTCAGGGCCAGTTACTGCTGCCAGGCTCAGTGGCTAGTTCCCGTGACTGGCAACTGCCACCAGGGAGCATGTCTCAGGGCCAGCACCACATAGCCAGAATTGGGGATTGGACTCTGCTGCCACATGGCCAAGGGTTGAAGCCTGAACTGAAGCCCTGGGGCCAAAGACTGGGGCCATGTATCCCGAGCTGGGGGGCAGTGCCCGAAACCTTGCAGCCAGAGCCTAGCGCTGACACCTGAAGCCCCTTGGCTGGAGCCTTGGTCTGTGAGGCACGGTCCTTAAGTCCCACTGCTGGAGTCTCCTTCCCAACCACCCCAAATCTCATTGCCCCCTGACTTCCAGGTAGAGAACTCACGATGCTCCTGCAGCATTGTGCCCTACATGTCTCCATTCAAGGCTGTGCATCTAGGAGGATCAGAGAGGAAGAAGGGGCCAATGCTCCCCTTTCCCCCCCCAATCATCTCAGGAAGCTGATGTGGCTGCAGGAAACCCCCCTCAGTGGCCACATTTGAGAAACATGGCACTAGCCCACGCGGCCTGCTGGTACCAGCAAGCTGAGGGGTAGTGAGTAACTGCAGTCCGAGGACTGTTTGTGATCCATGATCCTCACTTCAGCAACTAAACAGAGTATTTACTGTTGGATCAAATGCATTTAGGGTCACTGCATTAGAGCAGCACAAGTATCCAAGGCAAGCACGTGGTCTGTGTTTCTAACGTTTTTATTTTTGTAAGGTTTCTGTTTTTCATTTTTTCCTCTAAGATATCGGGGCTTGTAGAATAACTACCTTGCAAAACATTGAACAGAACATAAAATCCACAAGACTGCATCCTACTTTGGGTTTCCAAAAGCTAGCTTTACAATAAATTCCCAGGGATAAGTAGGATAGGAAATACACAAGCTAATATGTGTGTCCACACATAGTAAGCAAAGCTGTTCCCCATATAGTTTAAATAGAGGAAGGTGGAAAGATAAATGAAATTCATAGTCAACAGATCATTTCTTATCTCCCTCATCCCCCTCTTGGGGCAAAGGGTTCAGCGTTTCTGTAGGAAGGAAGCAATGTCTGTGAAGGGGTGGCTGGATGTGAGAATAACCGAAGGACTGTGTGATATTCCACTATGACTATCCAGGATGCATTTTAAAACGTGTGTGGAGCTTAGTGTTTCTGGAACTGGACACATGTTAAATTCATAACTGACATTCTTGGACACACTTTATTGCACTCACTATTTTGGGGAGGGGGGATTCTGTTTGCCTTCCTTTTATGCTGAAGGCTACTGTAAAAAAGGAAGGTGCTGCCAAAGAGAAATCATAGGTTTGTTATTACAGAATCCTAGACATTCGCTATGGAAGGATCTCACAGGCTGTATGGTTTGGTCCATGGGATCAGAGCAGGGTTCTGCCCTCCCATGGTCTATTTCCTCACCTGCTCCTGGGAGAGGGTAAGCAGGCATGTTGGACCCAATCACTTCAGGTGGTTGGACCCAATCAGTCCAGGTGGCTTGGGTGCAGAAGTACAGGAGAGTGTTATTCCCTTGAAAGATGTATAACCCAAATTAGTTTATCTCTGAGGCCCATGAACTGAGGGTTGAACACGTGGAAGCTTTCTCACAAATATAGCATGTATCCTGTACATTTTATTGCCATTTCCCCCACACTGAGCCAAAATGCTATTAAATTATCATGCAATAGCCCAAATACTCCCTCTACAAAGTATTTACCCATCTTTTCTAATAGAAGGCCAGAAATTGTGGCTTTCATGACGAGCTGTCCCCCGGAGTCCTGGACCAGTCCTGTGTGCTGCCTCTGCTCTGTATATGACTATGACTCTTGAAGTGCTGTTGTGGCTGAGTTGGTGCCCAGATATTAGCAAGACCTGGGAGAAATAATATCGTATATAGAACCTACTTCTGTTGGTGAAAGAGACGAGCTTTTGATCCCCGCAGAGCGCTTCTTCAGGTCAGAAAGACGTGCAGCTCGAAAGTTTATTTTTTTCACCAACAGAAGCTAGTCTGATAAGACATTACCTCACCCACCTTGTTTCTGTGTCTGACAGTTCAAGACAATAACCATAGCCAAAGAACATTTTTATTTGGGGGAGGGAGGATTAACAGTTTCACTTCTTCCAACAAAAATGTCATGCCTTATTTTTCATTTTTAGGAGAAACTCTGGGTGAAAAACATGAAATGGTCTTTGGCCTACAAAAAATGTTTTGATTTAGAAAAATTGAATAAAATTTTGAAAAATGAGGCAGTTGAGAACATTTTCATTTCAAACCCCTTCCTTCCGCACCTCCCAAAGACTCTGAGGTAGCTGAATTTTAGTGGTTTGTATACTGGGTTGACTTAGCAAAATGGTTCACTTGGAGAGTTGTTTGACAGTTTTTCTCCTGGGGATGAGTGAGGCTTCTCACTAGACTTTACTTGAGCTGAGTGTGACCGTACTTCTCTGTGTGCTGGTAACATCAGATGTAGTGATCAGCTCTGCATTGAAACGCACCTCCCAGTTCCTAAGGCATCCCCTTCCCCCTGGAGTGTAAACCTAATATTATGCCATCTTGCTCTGCACAGCATCTGTAAATTTGTGCAGCATAAACTCATGAAATTCACCGTCTCAGTCAGTGTGAAGGGATGTACAAAAGCTTTTTGTCCCAAGTTATAACTGCCACACACTTTTTAGACCAAATTAAACAAGTTTATTAACTACAAAAAGATGCATTTTAAGTGATAAGGGATAGTTAATGGATCAAAGTAGATTTCTGAGCAAATACGTAAAAATGCAATTGAAATACATCATAGTTGTACTGTAATCCTATAATAATTCTATGAAGAATATGGGAAGCAATGTTAGAGTTAATTGTAAAATATTACCCTGATCCTGCTCCCTCCGTTCTCTCAAAACAATCAGCTGATTCTCAGGCCTGGATTCTGCTTTTCTCCTCATGCTTTAGCCTCCTATAAAACTTCACCTGCTTGTTGTATTTTATCCTTCCTGCATTCTATGGGAGTACATGTGGGAGGATGGTGTGTTGGCAGAGGGAATTAGACAACAGAGCAGCTAAAGGCAGGGAATACTTGGCCAACATTTTTCAAAGTTTTAAAATGTGGGGGAATGGTGGAAGCTTAAACTTGCTGGCATTTCTCAGACCTGGATCTACCTATTTTTTTTTCATAGTAAGCTGTTTGCTGTAATTTCCCAGCATCTAATTTATAGACACATACTTCTACTCCTGTGTATTTTTCTCTACTGTAGAATAACTACACTGCAAGACACTTACATAAAATCTGTGGACTTCCAACACTCCAGTCATCTGAAGAAGTGGGTTATGCCCATGAAAGCTCATGATACCATCTACATGTTTTGTTTAGTCTTTAAGGTGCTACTAGATTATTTGCTGTATTATAATTATGGGTTTCCAAAAGCTAGCTTTTGGAATAAATTCACACAGGTAAGTCGGAGAGGAAATACTCTGGCTAATATGTGTACATGCACACAGTGAGTGAAGCCATTGTCTGAGCATGTGGAAGATAGTAAGAGAACTGAATTTTTATGGCTTCTTGCAGGTCCTATTTTCTACAGGAAAAAGTGGCTGGTTAAAGATGTGAGATGGTGGGGGTTCATTTCAAGGCTGCAGTTTTGAAATGGCTCCATTGGATTTGTATAGTACAGTACAGAATCTGGTAGGGGATTCAGATTTCTGTGATGTCTGGGACCCTTTCGGAATGCTTCTCTGGGACTGGAACCCAGGTTAACATGAGGAAGAGAGAGCATGCGGGCATCACAGACTGTTTTTGAAGGCCATAATATTCTGATTAAAAGGGCATTAGAAGCTTAATGCAGGAACCACTAGGTGAGGTGCTTTGGCGTATGTTATACAGGAGCTCCGACTTGATGCTCACAATGGTCTCTGCTGGTCGTGAAATCTCTGAATGCTGTAGCCTGTTGAACACACATTCTGGGCAGTATCTATTGGTTTGACTTCAGTGTGATAACCCATGAGGCTATTTTGACACTGGAGACTGAGGGCCTGGTGCTGATCTCACTTGCATTGCTTCAATTCCATTCACTTCAGCAGATTCATTCCTGATTTGCACTGACGGAGCTGAGGGCAGAAGCCAACCCTCCAATGCTGCAGTGGGATTTTCAAAAGTGCTAAGGGAATTTGGATGCTGAGTTTGGGAGGCACTTGGACCCAGAAGGCACCTAAATACCTGTGAGGATCTGGGCCATAAGCACTTTGGACAATATCACCCCAACTCCCAAATTCTGCTTTGACATTGTTTCCAAAGGAAGGAGGATTGCAACCCATTGGTTAGCCCCCTTTTTAAGCATGTGATCATTGCACTAGACACAGGAGAACCTATCCCTGGGATGGGTGTTCTTTCCATAACACGTGTAAATCCCATTAGAAATCAGGGGACTGCGTGGTACAGTCTCTGTAAGAGGCCAATCTTAGCCTATAAAATCCCCAGACTCTGCCACATGTACTGCAGAGTGCTAGTCCACACTAATAATAATAAACTCTGCACTTCTATACCATGTATCTCCTCCTTTGCAAATAAGACAGTAGTATGATGTCTAGGGACTGTCTCCTTATGTTTGTATAGAGCCTAGCCCAGTGGTGTCCTTGCCTCTACCACTGCTGTAGTACAAGTAAGAATCAATGGTGGGTAAGTAGCATTCTCCCCATTTTACACAGGATGCAGCCATGGACAGATTGTAACTGGTCAATGTGCCCATGACAGAGTTGAGACTTAGAAGTCTTGGTTTTAACTTTCAGCATCTCGCTCCAGTGCCTGACAGCTCTTGTCATTTTTTTCCTTTCCCTGGGATAAGTGCAATGGAATCCCCCATTTAGAATAGTTTTTCATTCATAAGGATTCCAAATGTTCTGGGTCAAATTTAGCACGGGAGTAGAGTGCAGCTCCAGGTGAGTCCAGTGGAAGCTGGACATGCTTGCTCCAGTGACTGCCAGCTGAATGGGATCCATATCTACACTTACCCAAGAATCACTCCTCCAGCAGAAATGAAACCATCTCTTAGGAAGAACCTCAAGACCTGTTTTGCTATGCAGGGTGATTGCATGGGTCAGAAGAGGAAGTAAAGAATACCTTCTTCACTGGAAGCGGTAGAAGGGAATCGGAGGAAAAATACAATTTTCCGAGTTGGAATTTGGCCAGGACAACACAGTTAACACCAGGAAAACAAGTGTTAAGAGATCTCTAATAGCCAGCATGGAACAAGGTGTTGATGTTTTGAAGACCAGGACTTTAGTTTTTTCTAACCCTGTTAGATAAATTCATGGAGGTTAGGTCAATACTTATCAGCCAGGCAGGGTAGGAATGGTGTCCCTAGCCTCTGTTTGACAAGGGCTGGAAATGGATGACAGGAGAGGGATCACTTGATTCCCTGTTTCTGTTCACTCCCTCTGCAGCATCTGGCACTGGCTGCTCTTGGAAGACGGGATACTGGGCTAGATGGACCTTTGGTCTGACCCAGTATGGCTGTTATGTCCTTAAGATGCATGTTTTCTATCTTCTGTTAACCACACAATTCTTATCAAGCAGACTCTCTCACTGCATGACAAAAATCCAGGTGAGTGCAAAATAAATGCACTCATGGGAACTGCATTTCATCGCTTCACTGTCGGAAAGCTGTGAAAATCAGACTGGATCCCAGCAGGGTTTGGGCCATTTATAGGAAACAGACAGGCTTTCTGGCGTGTGTCTTGTGGCTTCATGACATAGAAACAGAAACGCCCCAGCAGATTAAGAACATCCTCTTTTCCCTAAAAGATAATGGGGCGAGGGGTGAATCAAGGAAAATAAAGAGCACAGTCCTTGAATAATTGATGAGCTGCAGACCAATCAATGCTACAGCAGAACAGGGCTAATTAAAGGTTTCTAAGGAATCCCTGTAGTAATTTACTCAAATGTAAGAAGTTCATTCTCTCTTTTTTTCTTCTGTTCTTAGGAATTCCAGTTTTAGGCTTCGACAGTCTCTAACCACTGTTCACTGTCCCCTCCAGGGGGGTGTTTGCTATGGAAATATGCAATTAATATTGCAGTGAGCATAATTGCTAATTATTAAAACAATGTTACCCCCCTTTTTTGTGGCCTACTTTCACGTTTAAAACCATTTAAATAACAGGGAAAAAAAGTTAGGTGCCAGCTGAGTGACAAGACGGTAGAAGTGTAATCCAAATATGCAAAGCCCAAAAGCCTGTTACCCTTTGCTCTGATACGATCCTACTGCATCAGCCTTAAAAGCCAATATTGCACATTTTGGATACAGGATGCTTCTTGGAATAACCTTGCCACATGCTGAGGAAATGGTTTAAGACACCAGGAATAATTGGGGCCCTGGAACAACTTGTATAATGGGTGGTGGTGTGAGCCATTTTACCAAGCCGTAAATCCCTGTATATAATGGAAACCACTTGAAGCAAAGGGTGCTATATTATCCCCTACATCCCTGTTTCCAGCACCTCTGGGAGAAATCCTAACCTATTTACGGATTAGAATATGTGGAAAGACAGTTGGCCTACATACCTAAATCACCCATCACTGGTATCAAGGTGTTAGTTGTTTTGTATAAAAATATGAATGGCCAGTGATGAGAAACTAACAAGCAGAAGTATATGCTATCATGGGAAACATGAATCAGGCCAGGCTAGATTCTCAGCTGGAGTAATCTGGCATAGCTCCTTTGGACAATGCTGATTTATACCAGCTAAAGATCTGACTGTAGCATTAATCCAGCTCAGTAGATGTGGCTGGTTAATTTACATTTGGTTCTGTCCTATAGAGCTAATGCTCTGGTCTCAATTAGACTCGTAGGTTGCCCAGATTGAAGAGCTGGTGGTGACTTTCCCTGAGATCATCTGGCTGAAGGGAATGGTAGAAACTAGTTTCCCCAATGTCAGTGGACTGAAGTGGAACATTTTTGCTGTCTTCCTCAAGGCCAGCTGGCAAAGGGAGAAGAGGTTGCATTCCAGCGGGCCTCAAGGACAGTGCAAGGTCACTGGCTCCAGCTCAAGAACGGTTTTTCAAGAGTGTGGTAGCTGGCTGGGGCCACCACATGTATACAAGGCAACAAGGAGTAGACAGGCTGCTGCTTGCATTTCCTGTTGGAATTAAAATTCCAGCAGGCATAGCTGGATGTCGCTGGGGATGTGTCTAGACTACTGTACAGGTTTTTTTTTGAAAAAAGTAGCCTTTTTTCGAAAAAACCGCCCCTGCGTTTAGACTGCTGTTGCGTTCTTTCGAAAGTAAATCGATAGAATGCGGCAGTTTTTTTTACCTCTGAAAACCTTGTTTTACGAGGAAGAATGCCTTTTTTCGAAAGCGTTCTTTTGAAAAAAGCGCAATGTAATGCAAACTGATTTTTTTTTTCAAAAGAGAGCATCCAGACTGCATGGGTGCTCCCTTTCGAAAAAGCGGCTTGCTTTTGTGAAAGTACTGGTTGTTGATGCTCTTTCGAAAGAGGCTTGAAGCCTGGAAGAAGGCTGGCCCTAGGTGTGGCAGAAAGGAAGGATAATTAGCCCCATTTTACAGCTAAGAAAGTGATTCATCGAGGGATTGTAATATGTCCAACATCACACTAAACAGTCTGAGACTGAGCTGGGAATCGAACCTACAGCTCCTGCATCCACATCCAGTGCCTCAGCTGCAAAACCAAGATGTTGTCCTACTCCCTACATCTCTCTTTAGCTGACTACTGCTACTGCACCGCTTAGCCTTACAGGCTGTGGTGACAACACTTCCTCAACTTTTGAATTTCTGCAGCATCTAAAAATCCTTTCATGGACTGTCATGATCATGGGGGTTAGCCAGCAGCCTGGGAACTAAGGGGTTAACCTTACTGAAGTCAAGTAGATTGAGCCAATAGGAATGTAGGCAGGAATTTCAAACTGGGACAAAGGAATTTTTGGTTTTTCCCTCCTTTGTCCTGGGCAGTTTCTCTCCAGCTACTGAGGGAGTCAGACAGAATGTCTGCCTCCAAGAATAGACTCTTCAGTCTTCTGTAAGCAGGGTAAAGTTTAGATAAATCCATTAGGTTTTATTGTTTTATGGTTTGGGAAATGGGATCTGATCTCTGTGCATTTAAAAATGGGCTTTGCTCTCCTTTGGAACTAAGCTCCTGGCCCATGGTGGAGTTTCCCCGCCAGTATTACTTCGTGACTTTTCCCTCTAGTCATGATGCTTGCAACAGGAATATTGTGGTGATAAAAAAGTTCTCGTTTCTTTTATTAACCTGGTATTGGTTAATTTTTGTGTCCTGGTTTTTACTTTAGGGGTGAGGTTTCCCAAGTGATCTCTCCCCTGGTTTTCTTATCATTACTTGGGTGGTGGCAGTGAAGCTTTTATCCTCAAAATTTAGGTTAAGATTTTGGGGGGAAGATTTTTTACCAAAGCCTGGAAAGATAAGGTTTTGGGGTACTTTTGCAGGCCCCCCACTTCTGCATTCATCGTGCCAGAGTGGGGAAGGAGCATTGACATGGACCATCAGCCCCACGGTGTAATTAAAGTACAATTCTCCAAGCAGGACGGATAACTGTCATAGGGGAAATGTAGCCTGTGACCTGCTAGTGTGACTCAGGGCCATGGTTGGGATCTTGAAGAAGGGGCTATGGTTGTCAGGTCAGATATTGTGTGTATGGCAAGACTATTGGTAGTCTGGGACCCTATGTGGCTGTATTGATTCCATTGACAAAGCTGTGATTTCATTTGACCTGGTTTCCTGGTGCACTGCATTATTCTACAGCTATTAGGTTGGGAGAAAGTTTGTAGCTAATTCTTGGAGGGCCCTGCTCATGAATGTCTTATTCCTGACCTTTTTCTAGTCTTTCATTACATTCATTGGAATCCTCCTGAAAGCTGGATTTTGGGAAGATGTACATAATACTTAAAATACTTCCAGAGAGATGAACAACACTAACATTATTTCTTTCATCACTATATAGTAACAAGAGCGGGAGGATTGAACTTCACCTCTGAACATGCTGGAAGTGTATTCCTCCGATGTCTGTATGTGCTAAACATCAAACCATAGAACAGTGAGTATCCTTTTCCCTGAAGCAAGCCTGGTGCATGTATAAAGAAGGTTAAAAATGGCCCTCGTGAGTTGGTGAGAGAAAAGCACCCATTTTCTTCCACGCATAAATGAAAGCAAAAATCAACAGACTTATAACAAAACATGAAAGGCTTGTGTGTAAGCTGGGCAGCCAGGCTTTGAATGGGTTTCAGGTGGTCTCAGGTGGTTGAAGGTATATCTATAATACAGAAAGCAATTAAAAACCGGTTTTCTATTAACTGGCTTTCTTTGCTCACTGCTTTGATGAAACTGACCTTTCCTTGCCCCGATACTGGAGAAGGCAACAGGTGTTAGGCAGACAAACCCTCACACACAGATTCAGTGTGGACATTGATTCTCCATCTCTTAGCTTATCTCACTGGCAAAGAATGATACTGCAACCTTTTTTTTCTTTTTGGCTCTAATTATTGTGCTCAGAAGATCCCTTTGAAAGCGTAAAACAGAGTAGATATGGCCCAAAGAACAATAGGCCAAATTTTATTCATAATTCACAGGTACACATTCCATTCATATAACTGCTACAGAAAGCAAAAGTTGGTCCATTTTTAGGAGGTTTAGGCAAATTAATAGCCTCTGTTTCTCTATGAGCCATATTTTACCCTTAAAATTCCCAGAGATGTCAATGTGAGTTTTGCAGCAATATCAAGGATGCACTATGGATCATGGGTCTTTGCTTACCTTTTGCCATTCCCACTTACAGCAGAGTAACTGAGCCTCTGGTAATTTGGAAGAGGGCACTGGTTTCCTTATGAAAAGAGCTGGGAAACGTTCATGTTCAGGCAGGTCAGAAATTACTTCTGTTTTTGAACGTCTTCATTGAATGATTTTCCCCACCCAATTAAATTAATGCACTTACTTTAGAAGGCTGAGTGGCCCGGCCAACGTTTGAATTTGTTGTTTATTAAATAGATGTGGTTGCTCAAACCTTTGTTATTTTCATCCTGGCTGCTTTTAACATCAACAGCAGCAAGAGACAGAGACCAGCTGTGGCATACTACTTTGTATTCCTCTGAGCCACAGTGACTGCTCAATCAGTGGCTCAAACATCCCAATAAGAGGATCATCTCCTCTAGGTAAGAAGGATCCTATCCAGGTGGCTTCTTTGTACTTTGGAAACTAGAAGGCTGGAACTTGGAATGGAACCTCTTATATAAGAACGGCTGTACTGGGTCAGACCGAAGGTCCATCCAACCCGGCACCCTGTCTGCTGACAGTGGCCAATGCCAGTTGTCCCAGAGGGAGTGAACCGAACAGGTAATGATCAAGCCATCTCTCTCCTTGTCAGACTCCTCTACAATGCCCTCTGAATAGTTGCCATTTACATGAGAAGTGTATGAGACATTCCCCGGGATACAATCTGGCCTGATGGAGAGGTGTCCCTATAATTCTCCTTCTTGCACGGTCTCTTACACAGCATTGCTGTGTGAACTACCACAGCTGGTCTATTTGTACACAGCCTTTAGAATGCAAAATTACAAGTGCTTCTAGCTAGCCACTCCTGAACTATATTAGAGTGATACTTGCAAACTCTCAGTCCCAGACTTGTCCCCAGAAATGTGTGTTTTGTACCACCAAACAACTTCCTGGCCAATACAAACTCATAAAAGGTCTGTCATTTTGTTGTTAGAAAACAATATGCATAAACCCTATTACCTCAAATGCAGATTCCTCAACACTCCAGTCCAAATACACTGCTTAGATAATAAACTTGCTTAACTATTTTAACTTGTCATGGGGTTGCACATCCTGTGTAAGTCTGGCCCAGCAGCCCACTCTATACTGTCCCCTGTCTGGGGTAGATATGGCCCAATGGCTGAGTCTACAAATCCCCCTGCCTGGGGCAAATATGGCCCAGTGGCCAAGTCCATAATGCACAAGAATGGCTCCCCTCTCTGGGATGCAAGGGTGGGTGAGGGAGCTTAGGGGGACCCAGGCCCTCCCTCTCCACTGGGTCCTAGCAGCAGATAGTAGTTCCCACCACTGGCTTGGCAGGGAGTTGCCCCCGAAGCACACCGAGCTCTCTGGAATACCTCCTGCCCTGGGCTGCTTCCAACCCCCGTCCGCTGGCTGGCCCCGTCCCTACCTGGGTTGGCGAATACTGCTGTGCTGTCAGCTGCGGTTGGCATGGCTGCTGTAGGTGGCGTGGCAGTGGCGATCAGTGTTGCAGCAGTGGCATTGGACCAGGGCTGGCGCAGTGGCTCTGGCTGATGTGGCAGTGGCTGTTGTGGCCCTAGCTGGTGCAGCTGTGGTTCCCCCTGGTCCAGCAGGGGCAGGAGAGCCTTCCCTTTTGGTGGTCAGCCCTGACTGAGCTGCTCTACCAGTCTTTATACTGACCCAGCAACTGGAGCATGCCCAGTAGGGCCTGGGGGAGGGGCCTTTTCAGCCCAGCAAATCTGATTAACCCCTCCACTGCTAGTGCAGGTTTAGTACACCCTGTCACATAACTACAAAAAGACAGATTTGAAGCAATTTCAAGTAATAAGGTACGAAAGCCAGAATTGGCTACAAGGAAATAAAAGGGAAAACTCAAACTAATACCCACCTTAACAAATTAAATTTAATTTAAAGCAAAAAAAACCCTTTCTCACCAGGATGCCTCCCCCAGTCCAATGCTGCTGCTTTTGTCTTTCCAAACGTTGATGCTATGAGTAGAGATGAAGGGAGACAGGTGATTTAGGGCCTCCGTTCCTCATTTTATCTTTTCCTCCTCTTTGACACTCAGATGCAGCTGGAGTTCAGGCACCAGCCAGTCTATTTACAGGGAAATCCCCAGCAGTTCCAGTGCCAATATGTAAAGTTTTTGCTCATTTCCTTCTTCCTGCCCAAAAAATGACCACTGAACCAGATGATAGTCTGCTTGATTTTGTTGGCACATGGCTGAGATGTTGTCTCTGGGGAAGTGGTCTGAAGCTATTTTTCTAATCTCAGAACATCTCAGCCACATCGTATAGTAGAATCTTATAACTTTACCTACAGTGTTGACACATGTTACCAGGACAATGATATTCAGCAGGTTGTGTTTTCTAATTTTACAAGGCATACTTTGCACAGAATTTATCACATTCTTGTAAAAAGAATGAAAATAGGAGTGTAGACGGCCATAATAGGCTGTTAGCTCAAGTCTTTGAGATGACCTCAACTGTCAGGGTAAGACCTATAGAAAGAGATTATCCCTTTAATGGCAAGGGCCTCTGTCATTTAGGGCTCTGAAACTCTACAAACATCTTCTGGAAGTCAACCAGTAGCCAATATGTGTGATATGCTTTCTAGATGAGAAATTGCAAGAGTAAAGGATGCAATTTAGTTGCCAAAGGTGGGTAAGAAGTTGTGCTCTTGACAAACCACTGTTACCTGGGAATCCAGAAGCAGCTGCAGATTCTACCCCCTCAAAATTGAGAACCTTAGAAACATGGAAGTATTAATTATTAACAACTATGATTTGTATGGTGGTAGTGGCTAGAAGCCAGCACCCCATTGTACTTGATGTTGAAAACATAACAAAAAGATGGCCAAGCCCAGAAAAACTTTCAATGTAAGAAAATGATAGGCTATGCTCCACTAGCAGGGATGTGGATACTCGTTACAGTGCCTCTGTTTGCTTCTTCTGTGCTACAAGTGGTTTTCTCATTCGTGTCTGGACTGACCCTCAACCCAATGTCTATGAGAAACTGACAAATGTTACACCTTCAGCAGAGTCATCAATATGCAGAAGAGACTCTCACCTAGACTTTGGCTATTGGACAGTATAGGCAGGAACGGTGTCCCTAACCCCCATTTGCTGGAAGGTGGGAAGGGTGACAGGGTTTGGAGCATCTGATGATTACCTGCTTTGTTCATTTCCTCTGGGACACTTGACATTAGTGACTGTTACTGGGATACTGGGCTATATATGGACCATGTTCTTATGTCTTCCTTGTTAGTATCCCCTAATAGCCCAAATGCAATTTGAGCAGGAGAAGGAACAAGGAGTAGCACAAAGCTCTGACTGGTTTCCATTGCTCAGCATTTGCATTAAGCAACTGATTGGTTACACAAGGATCTCTCGTGCATGGCTACCATTTGAAATATATGGCAAACAAGAATGGCCAAATCAGTTTTTCCTCTTCTACAAAACCTTTTTTTAAATAGATGAATGATAGAAAAAAATAAGAGAACTCCGTTAGCTACAGCCATTTGACCAGCAATGGCCATTTATTTTGGCTAATGTGTTCTCTGATCCTATCTCCATTGTCTGAAGGCTTGGCTCCTTTTGGCCCTTACAAACCTCTGTATCATTACACCTGTCCTATCATGGAGTCCTCCTGTCAGCACTCACAATCCTGAGCTGACTTATATGCCACAGCTGCTCTTAAACTTGTCCCTCTACCATATTTCCAGAACTTGTTTTGTTTGACTAGCTGAGCTGACCGAACTTCTAGCTGGTCCCTTTACCCTCAGGGAGGCTCTTTATTTGCTCCTGCAGCTCCCTGGACTCCTTTATAGTCTGCTTTCGTTCTGAGTCGCAAGATAAATAAGTGGCTTCCCTACCGTTCTGGCAGCTGTTGGCTTAGTCATGTGTGAGGATACCCCTCAGGACAGACATTGAGCCCAGAAACCAGTCCACTGTTAATTTTGTAGTGGATAAACAACTGGGGAGATGGCTTTTGGTCATGGGCATGAGAGATGAGGACACTCCTTTTGTGATGGTCTGCCCACCCCCTTCTCCACCTTGTCATCAGGACTTCCCTAAAATTCCTAGTCCTGGGATCTACCCATGGAAAGTGCCCAGTGAGATAGGTCAAGTAAGAACCTTGGGGTTTGGTCCATTAACTCTCACAGAAGTATTTTCCAAGTACAGTAAACATCCAGGGTTTGGCTCTGATGAAATACTTATAGAATCAGAGAGCTGGAAGAAACCTAAGGAGGGCATCAAGTCCAGCCCCCTGCCCACGGTAGGACTAATCCCAACTAAATCAACCCAACTAGTGCTTTGTCAAGCCAAGACTTAAAAACCTCTTATCCGTATATTCTCCTGGGTTTTACAAATCCAAAAGTCCGAGCGAGACTTTGCCAAGCCTACAGCCCACTTGTGTTGAGTCTGCTTGCATTACTCAAACAATGCTCTGCAAATACAGCATGTCTAATGATATAACAAATAATTGGTTCAGTTGTTTGTTGAATAAATTATTTGCACATGCATATTTCCACTATCCGACCCACTCCAGAGAAAACAGAATAGTATTTGACAAATAAACTACCTGATTTTTTAAATTAGCAAATAGTGGGTGAAGACGTTTAGCTAAAGATGGGGCAATTCCTAGGAACGGTTTGGAAGGGTGAGATGTTAGGGGCTGGTTGGTGTTTGTTTTTATTTTATTTTATTTTATTTTATTTTATTTTATTTTATTTTATTTTATTTTATTTTATTTTATTTTATTTTATTTTATTTTATTTTGCTGCTGCTGCTGCTGTTGGACAAAGCTCCTTCAAAATGTGCTCCCATATCACACTAACTCCATTCCCCATGCCCTTTTTGCACATCTTCCTTGTATGGAACCCTCCAATGGCAAAACCGCAAATTTCCCCATTCCCGTCTCAGGAGGGCTTATAATCAATCTAGTCAACTGACTTCTTTAGAACACATTCTGGTAGAGATGGACACACAACAAAATCTTGAATTTGAACACTTCCCTCCAAAACAATGAGGCAACCTGTGGCACCTTAAAGACTAATAGATTTATTTAGGCATAAGCTTTCATGGGCAAAGACCCACTTCATCAGTGGTCTTTGCCCATGAAAGCTTATTTCCAATAAATCTGTTGTTCTCTAGCATAGGCCTATCCTAAGTTTGAAGTAAGATACGCAACTCGAGCTACATAAATTGTGTAGTTTAAGTCGAAGTATCTTAAATTGAATTTTGGCACATGCTCTCCCTTCGACTTCCCTTACTCATGGAAGCAGGACTATTGGCATCGACGAGAGTGCTCTCTCAGTTCGAATTAGTGTGTCTTCACTAGATCTGCTAATTCGAACCCCAGAAGATTGATTGGCACCTTTGATCTTGTCTGTAGTATAGACATGGCCTTAGTCTTTAAGGTGCCACAGGACTCCTCGTGGCCTGGTACAGACACCCCTCTGATGTTTCCCCCCAAATTTTGTGAAAGGATTCAAATCCAGAAGAGAACTAGGAACCATTGTTGCTGGCCCCATCATAGTTTGAACCAAATGCCTGGGTCCAAAACACCCATGGATTTGTGGGGGGGTGAGGGTGGGGGTGGGAGGGAGGTGGTCAGGCCCATTGGTTCTTTTCAGGAATTAATCCCAGTATTGCAGAGACCTAGAACTTACCAGGCGTCTCATGCAGAATACAGTGCTGACAGGACTGAAAATGCTAGGAACCGACTATGTTCCTGAAGAGTGGCAGATGGTCTAGCAAACTAGACCGTTAATCCAGCCAAATTATGGCAACAGATGTTTGAAGATGTTTGCATTCAAATTCAAACTGTTAGCCCTCTTGGATGAACCATACAGAATGAGGACGTTCACTCTCCTTATTAATTAACAGCAAAAAAAGAAAAAAACCCACAAAGAAAACATTGGTGATTGTGCCAAATTGCTAGAGCATTTTTCACCTGCTGTAATTGAATGCTTGCTTTTCCCCTTCAGGTGCACGGGAGATCTTGCACTGAAGAAGGCCGAGAATCACACCAGTCTCTTTCTCTGCCAGGACGGACATTTTTAAAGGCCACAAAACAGTTAAAACCCATGCTCCTATGTAACAGCAGGCTCCGCTGGAAGAACTGTGAAAGATTGGCGGGTTGTAATGATGTGCACTTGCTCTGTGGAAATGCCCACCAGCCATCTGCAGTGTCCTCTCTGCTACACATAAGGGGGGGTGCAGCATCACCAGGAAGAGGGAGCATTATTGATGCTTTTGCCTCGGGGAGGGAAGCCGATAATGGATGTGGGATATAGGCCGTGCTTTGTCATCAAACGAGGGGCCTGAAAGATGGTGCACTGGAATATTATCAGTCATTCCTTGATCAAGATGTAATACTATCAAGGTCCTTCTCTCTCTCTCTCTCTCTGTCTGCACTGCTGAGTGCTTTCATATTGGAGGCTGCTGTAGACTTTGACCTTTTGGAGCTAGGATGCTAGGTCCTCCAATTCACTCCCTCTTTTAAGCAATGACCCCCCCCCCCCCCAAATCTGAAAGCGATGATGTGAACTTCATTTGATCACACATTCCTGATCTATAAGGACTCATCTTGAAAAGATCATAACAATAAAACACAACCCTCGGACTTCCTCCACACACAAGACTCCTATCCTCTCTGCAGCTTTATTTATTATGCGTGTGCATGCACGTGCGTAAATGTTATCTGTACAGTGCTGTTGGCAGGCAAATAAAAAGGGCAGTCTTTGCCTAGAGATTGCCATAGCACAGCCAGAGAGTGCAATCATGGAGTTTTATCACTTCTCACCTGTATTTAGGCAGATCAAATAATTACATTTTTACAGCACTGGGTAATGGCGTGATGCTGCCAAATGAGACCTCCCTCCCAGGGAGCTTAAGCGGCATATTAGCTTTATCACTAGATGACCCATAAAATGGTTGTGCGCCCTTTAGTGATTACCTGGCTTGCTCGACACATCTCTGCGGGGAGGCTATATAAATGTTTGCATTATCTGTTTAATAATGGAAAGGCCCTTTTCATCTGCTTGTGAAATGCAGTGGCTTACCTATTTGTATACCCATTGTACAGAGGAAGGAGTAAATGGAGGTGCAGAGGTATGAATTGTCCTGCCTATGGTTTCTCAGTGAGTGTCAGAGGTGATACTAGAATCCAGAGCATCTTGACTTTGAAAATCTCAGGCACCCTGTTGATTTAGATGCTGTTTCTAGAATGGTAAGCACTCAGAGTTATTTGTTCCATGGTAACCTTCGTGGCGTATGAGCAGTTCGTTGCACTGCAAATGAAGTTACTCAGATCCTTGTTTCTGTGAAATGAGTGGAGACTGGTTAGGATGGAGATGGAGGAACAGAAGAATGGCCATTCTCGGTCAGACCAGTGGTCCATCTCGCTCGACAAGATACTGGGCTTCCTACAGGGGCCAGTGCCAGATGTTTCAGAGGGAACGAACAGAACAGGATAATGATATCCCCTGTTGTTCAGTTCTAGCTTGGACAGTCACAAATTTAGGAACACCCAGAACCTGGGGTTGCATCCCTAACTACTTTGGCTAATGGCCATTGATGAGCCTATGAACGTACTCAGTTATTTTTTGAACCTGCTTATAATTTTGGCCTTCACAGTATCTGCTGACAATGAGTTCCACAAGCTGACTGTGTGCTAGGTGAAGTACCTCCTTATGTCCATTGTAAACCCACTGCCTATTAATTTCATTGGATGACAGTTGGTGCTTGTGTCATGTGAAGAGACAAATAACACTTCCCTATTCACTCTCTCCACACCATGCATGATCTTATTATAGACCTCCATCATATTCTCCCTTAGTCATCTCTTTTCAAAAATGAACAGTCCCAGTATTATTAACCTCTTTTCATATATGGAAGCTGAACCCCTCATCATTTTTGTTTTCCTTCTCTGTACCTTTTCTAATTCTAATACCTTTTTGAGATGAGGCAACTAGAACTGCATGTAGTATTCAAGATGTGGGTATACAATGGCTTTATATAGTGGCATGATATTTTCCTGACTTAATCTATCCTAATGGTTCTTACCATTCCAATGGCTCTTTAGAGTGCTGCTGAACTTCGAACAAGTGTTTTTGGAGAACTATCCACAATGATGTTCCTTCCTGAGTGGGAACAATTAATTTAGACCTCAGCATTTTGTATGTATATTTGGAATTATGTTTTCTAATGTGTGTTACATTGCACTTGCTAACACCCAATTTTGTTGCCTAGTCACCCAGTTTTGTGAGATCCACTTGTGACTCTTGGCAGTTAGCTTTGGACATAACTATCTCAAGTAGTTTTGTATTCACCGCAAAATTTACCACCCGTTTCCCATATCATTTATGAGTATGTTGAACAGCATTGGTCCCAGGACAAATCCTTGGGGGACTTCACTATTTACTGCTGTTCATTGTGAAAATTGACCGTTTAGTCTGACCCTTTGGGGTTTTTTTTGTCTTTTTTACCTCAGTTGCTTACCTGTGATAGGACTGTCCCTCCTTACACTGTAATTGCTTACATTGCTTCAGAGCCTTTGTTGAGGGACCTTGTCAAAGGCTTCCTGAAAGTTCCTATACACTATACAAACTGAATCATGCCGGTCCACATGCTTGATGACACCCTCAAAGAATTCTAATAGACTGGTGAGGCACAATTTCCCTTTATAAAAGCTATGTTGACTTTTTCCCCTAACATACTGTGTTCATTTTTGTGTCTGATAATTCTGTTCTAGGGCTCCAAAAGTTTAGGCATCCAAAAATCACTAGCCACTCCTGGAAAATGTGACCTTTATTTTGACAATTATTTCACTCCCCTAACTATGGAATGGTGACAAGGGCTGTCATTGAGCCTGGTGATAAGTAACCATAAATTAGCGTATATAACCCGCACCCGTGTATAACTCACACCCGTACATCACCTGCGGTTTTTCCTAAATGTGTGTGTGTGGTTTTTTTTAAAAGGCTAAATTAACCTGCGCACTTGTGTAGTCCGCGGGTTATATACTCTACTTTAAGGTACCTGGTAATTGCTGGCCGGCTTGCAGGGGGGGAGCCACACTTGTGTCCGGGTTCCATGCAGCTACAGCCAGGTGCAACCCACCCTCCTCCGCTAATAATGAAAAATATTATTTAGGAACAATGAACGGAGGTTACTATTGTTCCCACTTCTGCATTTTTTTTCTTATTTTGCAACTGCTGGTGTTTTCTCCGCTCCATTTCATACAACGTTCTTAAGATTTTGTGCTTGTCTTCTCAGGAGTGTGTAAATTCCTTCCATGTCAAATAGATTGGCAACAGAAGTTGGTAATTGGCTTCTTTTATCTGGGTCTTCCACCAATTGTATTCTAGGGCATCTCTGCTTGTAATGAAACAGAGGAGGCAAAAACCAAGCTTTGATATTCTAAAAGCTGGTTTAGGTTATGGCAAAAAAGTATATAAACATATTTAAAGTTTTTATACTTACATATTCTATAGTTGTAACTTCTTTACAAATGTGTATATATGCACACATATCTCTATGTAATCTGTAACTTTTTCTTTTGCTTCATTCACCCAGGTCTGATCAATACCGTAGGGCTGCAATTTGCTTAGATATTTGCAAGAAGCAAATTGCAGAAGGGAAAATAATTTTCACCCCATCTGCAGACTTCATGATGGCTTTTAAGATTAGGGTTATAATCCCTGAGGAAAACCGACAGGTTTCTCCAATTGCAGGTGAAGTGGTCATGTAAAACAGGCATATAGTAGGATAAAAAAGGAGGAAGCACTCATTTTGGTTTAAAATTTACCAGCTACCTGGGTGAACTTGTCAATACTCTGTGGCCCAAATTCTCCGTATGTGATAGTCAGCAGCTGTGTAGCCCAGAGGATCAGGTATGGGAGTGGGTGGCAGGAGACCTGGATTCTGTTCCCAGCTGTGTCACCAACCTGCTCTGGGACCTTGGATCGATCACCTCTCTTTTACCTGGGTTTGTGGTCGGTCTAAGCTCTCTGGGCATAAGGGCTCTGTCTACAGTGCATCGGGTAACAAGCCTCTAGCCAGCACTGTTGGAGGCTTGGGATAACCATGCTGCTGTCTGGGTCCATGTTGCCTTCTGGGTCTGCGCTGAGGCAGCTAGCCCAGAACTCTGCTGGTGCTGCACTATTAACATAACTCTTTTACACATGATAGTATAAATCTGTCTAATCAGGGTGGGCCACTTGCTCCCAGACATACCCAAAGAGGCCCTTGGGTGGAAAAGGAATACAAATGAGTAACAATAGCTAGTCACTGGAGAAACTCTTGATTTACACCAGGGCAAATAAGATAATCTGTCCATAACTGAGAGTTTTAAAGAAGTACCAATAAATACTTAGAGTTGACTGTATAATGGATCCTTACTCATATTAGTTACCTTGGTGGCAGGTGTTCCAGGGCATGGATTTGAAGACTAAATCAGTCTTTCCATGAGGAGATTTATTGCAAGGGTTCTGGTTGAAGCCAAATGAACACCAGTGTTGTAGAAGCTCTTGAAGCTCCATGCAGCTTTATGAACACAATGTGTATAGGTGGCTCCTACATTTCCCTCCCCTCTCCATCTCTCCGCTTCCTTGCTGTGCTTCTCTCATCACCCCTTGAGAAAAACATGTCCTCTGTCTGTGGTGCTAGACTTCAGCGGGCTCAGCTGCATGTCATTTGCTCTGGACTTGGAGCACTTCCCTGAACTTCCTTCATCCTGATGGGAAATCAGCCCCAAAAGCAGCAAGTCAATGTGTGGCTTGGAAGAGCCTCATCCTAGGGCCAGCACAGTGGTGGCCAGCTCATGCAGCTGAACTTTGGGGCTCTCTCCAGGAAGCGCCAAAAGAGCAAGGCACCTTGTGACACCAGGAAACCACTCTCAAGAGCCACTTGGAGCTCTATTAATGGATGCGCCAAGAGCCCCACGGCAGCTAGGTTTTTTATTTTTAACTAATTCTGAAATATCCCTCGTTTCAATCTGCTTCTCTCTTATAAATCACAGTGACATTTCCATTCTCTCTGTGGGGGTGTAATAAGCAGATGCTATGAAGAGTTTACATGGCACTGCAATATATCATCTATCACAACGGATGAACACTGAGCGGATCAAGAGTGAGATTTACTCCCGGGAGCACCCCCCGGAGAGAGATCTCAGGGCTTAGTTAAAGATCATTGTCTCTATTCATCATCTCATCACTGATTTCGGCATCTCTAATCTATATATGATTCCATAGGGAGGGCAGTCTAATAATTAGAGGAACCAGGATTCCTGGGTTCGACTCCCTGCCTTTGGCCACTGATTGGCTGAGTGACCTTGAGCAGGTCCCTTAATGCCCATTGGGGGCTAGCTTAGAGGGTCTGGGAATTGTCTAGGCTGGTGTTTGGCCAAGCCTAAGTTGTCTGAGCGCCTAGTGGCTGGAGTATCCAAGGGGATGGGGTGAGGTGTGTCCTGGTGGAACTGGTACTCTAGCGGGTTCATGACTCACCAGCCTACTGCTGGTCCCACCAGGAATTAGCTCTGACAATTGAGCGTGTTGCCTTCTGGCTGGTGTGTCTCTCCACTCTCCACTCCATTGTCTCTCCGCAGGCCCACGCCACTCCCGGGCCCACCACTTAATTTGTGCCCCCTTCCCGGGGTGTCAGCAGCCCTCAGTCTCACACCAGCCACTGTGGCCAATGGCAGCCAGGGTCTAGCCCCTCACCTCAGGCGCTATAAAGGCCGTGCTCTGTGGTGGCTAGATGTGGCGCAAGAGGGAGGGATGGGGTACCCACGCCGTCTCACTCCTATGGGTCATAACCAAGGGGCCCTCTGGTGGCAGCCTTGTCCTGCTCTTCTCCTCTCCCGCTTTGCTCCCATTCTCTGGGCCACTTCCCCATGACCGTTGCAACTTCTTGTCCCTTGCATCAAGGCCACATCCTGGCAGGGATCAGGCTGGAGCCTACTTTCCTGCTCCACCTAAGGTGCTTCTCCCAGGGAACCAGTCCTGCCCCCTCCCTGGTCAGGAATCAACTGCCCACTGCTTTGCCGAGCAGCTCCTTATAAACAGGGCTGCCCCAGCAAGCTGCCCTCTGCTTTCTTATGAGACTCTTTCTGATTGGCTGGAGCTATGTGCCACCCCCCCCTCCCCTCCTCCAGCTTGTTTTAACCCTCTCCCTGCTGGAATAGCAAAGGAATCATTTCAGAAAAGCCCAAGGAGTTCAAGGGCTGCTCCAGCTATTCGGTGGCATGACTAAGCCAGGTTACGATGCTTAGAGCAGCAGCCCTACGCTGTAAGGAGTATATTCTGACACAGTTAGTACAGAGGAAGGGTTTTTCCCCCACACATGTTGAGAGAGCGAGAGAGACAGATGGGCAGGATTTACCAAACATTTATGGGATTAGTGTGGGGAGGAGGAAAGTTGGAATTAGGGTAAGAGCTAGGAGCACTGACAGGAGGAGGTGGAGAGGCTATTAGAGAAAAGGGAGACAGCACTGTGGATAGGCTGCATTGCAGTACCTGATCGTTTGGGGGCCATATGCTGTGAGAGCTTTTGGAAGAGAGGGTGAGGTTCAGGGGAAGGGAGTTTCCTTTATCTTCTTAATAGGAGACCCATGCAGGGCCTTCCTTAACGTTATAGGTCATAGCGAGGCACAGCCCTTCAGCACCTCTGTGCAAAACTGAATGGGCAGCTAGAGAGGCCATGCTAGTGGAGAGTTGTGTCTTCTCCATCCACACCGGGGTTTGATGTGTACTCAGCATCCTGGCTGCTTTTCAAAGGGCCACCAGCAAGACAGCTCGTACCCCTATCCCTCTCTGTGGACCAAGGAGGAGCAGTGCAGTTGACAGAAGTAGAAAACTTACTATTTCCATGTCCACAATATGGTTATATGTAATGCAAACATGGTGTTAATGGCTCCCAGGGACCAATGAATCCAAGGGAAAGTTTGGATCCAGATCCAAACTTTGCATCTCATAGAAGATAAGGCCAGAAAGGACCACCATGATCAGACCATCATGAGTCTGATCTCCTGCCCATCATAGGTCACAGAAATGTGCCCACCCAGTCCTGTAATAAAGTTACAACTTCTGGCTTGGTTACTAAAGTCCTGAAATCTTGGTTTAAAGATTTCAAGTGGCAGAATTCATCTCAAGCCTATCTCTAATAGAAAGTGCTTGCCACAAAAGAGAGCCGCCCCGGTAGTGAAATACAGCCTGTTTAACTGCATGCTAAAACACGACACAACAGTGGGTGACTGGGAGGTTAGAACCTCCTGGCTATGAGATACCTACTGTCCATCACTTTGGCCTTCCCCAGAAAGTGAAGGCTTGAAGCTAGGTGACAGTCACTGGCAGTGTGGGATGGGTAAATTGCAATGGTGCTTTACCCGCTTGAGAAAATGTGTGGATTAAAGTTATGTTCTTAAACGTAAGTTTTGTTGTTGTCAAGTGCCATTAGTTTGTCTTTCAATGGCTCTGTGACCTAGTGATGAATTAGCAGTGGTCCCCAAAGCAGTGCCCGTGGGCGCCATAGCATTTATGTCTGCCCGCTGAGTGACCGGGGCCAGCCCAAGCCATTCTTGAGTCCTGGGCACGCGGCGCATGAGTGGCTCTGCCCCTGGCCACGCAGTGTATGAGCAGCCCCGTCCCCGGGCGCGTGATGCATGCACGGCCCCGCTCCCTGGCGCCCGGCAGCCCCGAAAGGTTGGAGACCACTGAATTCAGGCATTTGGGGACCAAATTTACTTCTTAATGACATGCTTGCAAATGCTACTTTACTCAGTAGCTGTATGCGTGTGTAATGCCGACAGGTGGAACAGAACCTGGTACCTCTGGAGCTTAGTGTAAGAGCCTCTACTGCTTGAGCTAAAAGATGGCTTTCAGTGGGGCAGTTGGCTTTCAGCTAAGGTTGTAGAGCAGACCTGTTATTACCTCTCTGTAAGTGGTCTAAGTGCAACTAGACCTAGTAGCTGTGTGGGTTACACGTGCATAACTAAGGCCAGATCTACACTGGCCTTTACCTACAGCTCGCCTTAAGGTACACAACTCCAGCTATGTAGAATATGTAACTTGAATTGGCTTACTTTAAGCCGAGATTGGTGGCATCACAGCAGGAAGCCAACAGGACCAAATGCTCTGTCAGCTTCACTTACACCTGTGAAGAGCAGGAGTACCAGCCACTGGCGGGATGCCCTCTGAGTTTGATTTAGCGAGTCTTAAGTAGACTCACTAAATAGAACTCTGGAAGATTGATCATGGCAGTGGTGGTCTTCCGTGGTGTGAAGACTTGTCCCAAGGATAAATTTGGGTTATGGTTTTAAATTGAAGGGATGGTTATCTGCTTACTTTTGTGGTTTAAACAGCCTATGAAATTTCCTTAGGATTGCTAATTTAGAAGGTTTTTAGAAATCATGTTTTGACTCTGTTCACTAACCTGACTTGGAAGCAAGCAGTTTTTGCACTTCTAATCTAATCCTGATCTATCAATCTGTACCTTAAACATTCATCCTGCTTTGTGGGATGACTTCTATTGTATAACCCTGAATTGTGGTGGTAAAGTTCCTTCCTTCCTGTGAGAGAGAAAGAATTTTAAAGGACTAGGACACTATTTGTGTATCTACCTTTCTAATATGACCATCCCCATATATATTACATTCTCTCATAGCTCCTAATTTTTCAATTTGCTTTTGTATTTCAAAATTATAGACTTTAAGAGAAATGTCTTTTTAAACGCTATTGTCTCAGTCTTCAGAATACAGGTTGAACCTCTAAAATCTGGGACTCTCTGGTCCAGCAACATCCATGGTCTGGCAGGACCAGAGAGCCCCTGCTGGCCAGGATCAGAAGCACAGCACAGTCTGGGCTGGCAGTGGAGAACGCAGCTCCAGTAGGGTGGCACAGTAAGGAGCATAGCCCTGGCCAGGACTAACAGGCAGGAGCATGGCCCCAGCCGGGGCTAGAAGGTGTGGGGTCAGTGGCCAGGAACGCAGGGAACACAGCCCCAGTCAGGGCTAGCGCTGTACAGAGGGTGCAGCCCCAATTGGGGCTGAAGGTAGCATGGCTGGCAGCTAGAAACTTGGCCCCAGTCAGTGCTGGAATTAACAGAGCCAGCACCTGGGCGCTGTGGCAGGAGCAGCCCAAGGATGGGGCTCGAGGCAGCAGGGCAGCCCCTGTCTGGGGCCGGTGCAGTGTAGGGGAAGGGGTGGCTAGAAGCAGCAGGACAGGCAGTACAGAGCACAGCCCCAGCTGAGAGCAGAACCCTACACCCGGGTAGGGATCCTTGACCACCTCTTGTCCGGCAAAATCTGTGGTTCGGGACCATGCAGGTCCCGAGGGAGCTGGACAAGGGAGGTGAGACCTGTACAACTCTGCCCAAATGCTGCTTAAATCAGAATTCCGGTTTGGCTTTGACAGTTCTCTTGTAACTTCTAACATATGTTGAGAATAATGCATGAAAGCTGTGAAGATCTACCGGAGATGTTAGTGCATGGAATACATTCCTAACTATTTTAGTAATTAAATCCTATATGACTTAAAGTGCTTTTCTCACTGTTAGCACACTGTCATTTTAGGATATTGTCATCATTTTTAACTACCTGTACCAAATACGCAGACTGGTATGTTCTGTGGAACCTGCTAATAGTGAAAGTTTGTTTACATTGAAGTGGAATGAATGACTTCAATGCATATCAAAACGTTAACTGCAATTTTGGATATAGTAAAGCCTTCAAGTACAGTGAAACTGTCCTACCTACTAATCATATTGACCTACAATTCAGCTTGATTTCTAATGATTTGCTGTGCATGGTAAAGTGGACTCAAGTTGTCCAGTCTCAGAGCATAATATCCTTTTTTCTCCCCTGTAGTGGCTTTATTGTAATTGCAATAGAAGGTAAGAGCCAGAAGATATTTCTTTGTAGACGAGACAGTGGTTGTGTTGTTATGGTATATTATGTTACTTTCCATTAGACCAAAAACTTTTCATCTCTAACCCTAGGAGGTGACCTATAGTAAATACAGTGTCTTATTTAGCTTTTGTAAATAGCTCAGCTCTCATGAATGTTTTATAGTGGGGGTAAATATCACATTCCCTTCACTTATTTACATCCGCACAGCATCACAGAAGACTTGTTGGTATTAAATATTAATCGGTAGCTTCAGTGAATCTATGCTTTAGTCAAAAGTGCATTAGGCCACACATCTTTTTAGGCCTCACACATCCAGAAACCACATGATCTTCTGAAGAAGGAGCTGGAAGTGCATTACCAGTGTCTTACCAAAGTGTCTCTCAAGGTGGATGGTCACAGTTTCCACTGGTTGATCACTATGGATGCATCTACCCTGCACCATTATTTCAAGATAACTAGCGTTATTTCGGAATAACAATGTGAGTGTCTACACAGCCATTCCATTATTTCAAAATAATTTCAAAATAACAGACGGCTTGTTCTGGAATCTGTATATCTCATTCTATGATGAAGAACGCCTATTCTGAAATAGGTGTTTTGGAATAAGGCATGTGTAAATGCTCCACTTCTGCTATTTCGAAATAGCCTCTCACCAGGACCATTCTAAGTTATTCCTCCCCATTGCCTCCTGAGGCTCTAAATTGAGATAACACGTCTACGTTAGGGAAGCCTGCCTCGGACTAATTTTGAGGCTTTCCTGCAGTGTAGATATGTTATTTTGAAATAAGCTATTTTGGAATAACTGTTCCAGAATAGCTTATTTCGAAATGGGTACATCTACACTGCACGGCTATGATGCAACAGAAGGATGGGGGAAAAATGCCACAAGCCCTTCACTGTGCCATTTGAGAGGTGAGTGGTGTAAATGCACATGTCCAGTGCATTGGCTTGATCCTGAATTTCTTACACCTCCCAACCCCACCCTCTGTGTAAGGATTTCATAGGTTCATAAAGGCCAAAAACATCCATTAGAGCAGCTAGTCTGGCTTCTGGTCAGTGTTCCCTGTAAGCTATGCACTTGTGTGGCTGCTCAGGAGACAGGTCATGTTTGCCTTCTACCTGAATCAGTGTTAAATTAAAGCACAGGCAAAAAGAGCATTCGTTTTTCCTTTTAAGTACCTGAAGGATAAGATTTTCCATTAGTGATTTTTGGGGTGTTTCCATTTGCAGGGAGCTAAACCTTAAAGGGGACTGCTTGTTAGAGGATGCATGCTTAGCACTTTCTGAAAATCAAGTGCCTTGAAGCTGTCTCAGGTTGCACACCCCAGATCATTAGCTGCCTTTTTTTGTATTGATTTTGACCATTTCTGTTTTAAAAAAAATACTGTTCTGAGATAAGCTTCATATGTGAAACAAGGTGGTGTGTTTTGAACCTGAAAAGTGGAATTTTTCATTTTGAAAAGGTCAGAACAAACTGCCTTGACAATTTCTAAACTTTTTTTTAAATCATTTTTTTAGGTAGAAAAATTTGTAAAAACTGACCCTTTTGCCATGAAAAGTTTTAGTTTTGGATGAACTGGCATTTTCTGATCCAAAACAGTTTTTTCAAAGCTCCTAGTCAACTCTGCTGAAGTAGCCAGGTCCAAATTTAAATATGGGTGACATTTTTAAAAAAATACTCATTGTTAGTCTAGCTTTGGTCTGATGACAGCACCATTAAAAACACTGATCACTGTTGAGAATTCTGTTTTATGATGTTCTTCCCTATGACATGGGATCTCATGGGCTGATCCAACTTCTATTCCAGTCACCAGAATGACTCCCATTGATTGTAGGGAAGCTGGATCGAGATTTTAGGGATTAATTGATTGAACCAAGTGATTCCTACCCCAAATCACAGCACACACGTCCAGGGAGCATGAGTTCACCAGATTTCTGAGTCATCTTCAGGGCTAACCTATGTATATGCAGATAGCTGGATGTGGACCTCAAGGAATAATTTATAATTAACTAGCTGGAGTTACCCGGCATTGCTTGGCAAAGTTGATATAACTGAGGTGAGGAGCCTGAGGGGAGGGAGGGGGAAGGGAGCCACGCGCCTGCCGCCAGCGCCCGAATCCACCCTCCGCTGGCCTTAGTGAGCGACTGTCCCAGTCGCTTCTCCCCGCACAGCCAAGCTCCATGCGGTCCTGGGGAGAAGTGTCAGTCTCTCATCTCTTCCCTCCCACATTACCTTAAAACCTTCTCCTGGATGAAAGGTTATCCCATGCAAAGTTTGGTTGCGGTAGCTCTTATAGTGTCCAAGTTATTAAAGCACAAACATTCTCCTTTATATATTATGGATATCTGCAGTGTGGTAACTTCTTATGGAATGTAGTTGTTTATCCCAACCTTTCCATCGTTTTTTTTTTTTTTTTCAAAACCATTCTATAGAATTGAATAGAAAATCATATACTTGCTATAGAATTCTATAGTATGGGTGAAAAGCAACAATAGAAAGGATCTCATTGGATCTCATTATCTAGTAATGTAGATCAATATCTGTGGAACCATATTAAATTTTACAGAACCCTCTTGGTTTTATCCTATTAAATTCTCTTGCATAAGGGTTTACTTGATGAATTTTGTTGCTTCTTTTTTTTCCCCCTGCTCATGCTTTGTCCATGATCATTGAAATCTAGGGAAAAAGCATGTTCAGGAGGGTTGTTTTGTTTTGGGGGGAGCTTTTGGAGTAAGAAATGCTCAAGATTAGATACGTTAGACACACCGAAGAGGTTTGCACTGAGATCTTGATTCAGCAATGTACTTAAGCTTACATGCAATTTCCAGCACATGGGCTGCAGTGGCTCTTTTCAGGAGCTTGCTGTTACTGCTCTCAATGACACCAGGTTTCCAGAGATTTCATTGTTGTTGCTTGTGAGTCCTATGGGTGTGAGTGAGTGGAACAGGTCTGCTGAGTGGGGGCAGAGGAAGGGGCAAAGAGAGCAGTTGCTCCAGGGCCCGGTGACTCAAACAGGGCCAGAGCTCCCGGCCACCACCACTGCTGTGGCTGGAGCCTCAGGCCTTTTAAATTGCTGCCAGAGTGCCATGCTTAAGCACAGAGGACAGGCAGTGGAATGGCTTCTTAAGGCATTGATTTTACCTGGAAGATGCATTCTGCCCTAATAAACCCATGAATACCTTGTTTAAGTGGTCTGTGTATAATTTGTATGGGCTGTTCCTCCATCCATCCAACCAGAAGACCAAGCAGATTAAAAATATACAATACAAGAGAAAGTCTTCTCCTTTTAACAATTATGATTTTCTATTGTGGGGCCAGCTCCATTGACTTCAATGGCCAATATTTGGCCAGAAAAACCATCACTACCCTCAAATGATTGCCAAACTCTGAGTGAATTGTGATATAGACATGAGTTTGTCAGTAGTCCAGAGACGCAATATAGTTATTTTAAAGCAACTAACAAGTTTCGCAACATCCATTATGCTCTAGAATAGGCCATTACCAAGGACAAACCTACAAAACAACTAAACTGCATTATAGACCCTTTAAGCCCTTTAAAATTTCCTAACCTCTAAAATCTCCTCTTAGGATCCAGTTATGGCATCACAATGTGAAGCGCTTAATCTCTCCATTAAACCTTTTCACCTATTTCCTCAGCTGCACACAATGTATGTATTTAGACAAAAACAGCAGCTTTTGGAGCCATTAAAGGCTCAGGCCAAAAGTAAAGATGATTTTCTTATGGCTGAAAATGTCTGGCAGCCATGGTGGGAAAAATGCGACATTCTTTTGCTGACCTTTATTTAAGATAACCTGTGAGTGTTGGGATTACAATGTTGTGGCTAAGATTACTGTGGTATTTAAATATTATGCTATTAGCCAAATGCTGGCATACCATAAACCTGTGATAATTGTCCCTCAGTATATGCTGTCTATGCGCTGGTTTTATCTGTCAGATTCAGCTCACAGCTGGTTCTTTAAAATATCCTCTGCCTTGCTTGTAAACAGTTATTTGTATTTACAGTATTGAACAAAATCTTTCTGTTTTTTCTTTTGTGACCTCTACACACTTTACTTTAAATGTACGGATCAGTGAAATACCTTCCTATTTAAACCAAATGTATTCTGTTTTCATGAGTGATGTTGAATCTTCATCCAGCCTTTCTAGGGTGCTTCCACGTTCAACAGAAATATATTTCAATGTCTGTGATTTTATTCCATCGTGATTTTTAACGACACAGATCCAAGAACTGGTTTTTTTTTCTTCCCAGGGTCCATTAACAAGAATAAAAAATAAGGCTCTCACATTTCTGTCTTAAGCAAAGGGAGCTGGGTCTTAAGCAAAGGAAGCTGCTATGCTTAGAGGGAACACTGCTCCTGAGTTCCCACTGCATGGCTTAACCACAAGATCACCTCAGCTGTTTGGCTAATGAGAACCCTCAGATCCTATTAGATCACATCCTGAGGTCCCTGTTGACTTTTAATTTACACCTTATTTGACCAGCCTCCCACTGATTAAAGTGACAGATTGCCTGAACAACGACGAAGCCCTTGTTCACATTTACTAGGAGATCGGTGCTGGAAAAGGAGTGGAGAGGGTTTATTTAGTATGTCTAGTAAAGACCTGATAAATCGACTGCTGATCGCACTCTTGTTAACTCCAGTACTCCACCGTTGTGGCAGCAACGATCTAAGATATGTCCACTCCTGCTATACCCATTGCTGGAGTTGTGTATCTTAGTTCAACATTGCCCCATACTGTAGACCTGCCCTAAGTAAGTATCTCAGGGAGCAACATGAGATTAAGATGCTTCAGAATCGAAATGCTCAGCACCCTGCCTAGTGACCTGCCCATGTTATTTATCAAGTGCCGACCAATGGGATGCAATGTGGCCTAATGAATAAACAGTGATGGACTGGTACTTGGGAGGCCTGAGTTATGTGCTTGGTTCTGTCTCTGGCCTGCTGGGTGTCCCAAGGCAAGTCACTGTCTCACTCTGTGCCTCAGTTCCTCTGATCTGTAAAATGGGGATAGCAATACTGACTTCCTTTGTAAAGAACTTAGGGATTGATTGATGAAAAGCATTGTATAAATGCCAGTATTCATGCTATTGTGGTAGGATCAGTACCAGGGAGCTGTATCACAGAACTTCTGCCTTTCCAGGAGTAGGAAGTCAAGATAGTGTTTTTCTTGTAGAAAGCTTGCGGGCAGTGGCTGTTCTGTCCTAGCCTCTGCTGTTCATATTCCGTCTTCTCCTATAGCTCATATTCCCCGTTGTTTGTTAGAATTTTTAGTTGTTTTTTATACTGCTGTGGTCTTAGGATCCAGTTAAACGGAGCCTTATATTAGCCACACTACCTAACAGTGTGACATCTGTGAATGGCTTTCTAATTACACAAATAAATCAGCATGATTGGAAATTCCTCAGATTTTAGTGGGAAGGAAATTTATAGTGATTAAAACCAATTAATTTTGGGTTTCTGTTTATCCAGTGGTCTCGGATGCTTCAGTTTCTACCTGCATTGTCTCAAGGAAGTGGTGTCTGTGAAAGAATAAATTAATTGATTGCTGGACGACATGGTAAGTGTCGAATTTTCCAAGTGAACTTGTTATGCATCTCACATCAGTTGCAGTGTTTCGATTTTAGCATCTGAAAATATCATTCAGGGCTTTTACTAAAGATTCAGACAGACTGAAAGGAATCTTTTTTAATCAAAATAAAGAACCCTTTTTAATTACTCAGACTCCTTCACAGTTGGAGGTAATAATTGTCTTACGTTCTTAAGTAGCACTGTTATTAGCCTTCCCCAGGGCTCTTCTATTTTCCAGAAGTTAGCAACAGTGTCTATGGAATGCCAGGATAGAGGAAGTGTCTGCATCAATATTTCTATGTCTTCAGCGTAAGCCAGAATCTTCAGCGGTGGGAATTAAATGTATTGAGTCAAGCCTCTTGCTTCTGTGCCAACATTTCCAGAATGCCTGTATTCAGGAGCACCCTCAGTAAGCTACAGGAGGCAGGGCATGTTAGTATATAGCGGAGGAATATGTACACCCAGATGTTCAGAAATGCCTGCTTGAAATTGTGCCTGCAAAAATGTGTATGCAGTTTGGCAGTTGTATGGCTAACTACCCTGTGTGCAATTGAGGGGGTTGCAGGTGTAAATTGTACATATGCAGTTCTGTGCTTGTGGCTTGGAAAATCTGGCCTAAATCTAGAAAACAAAATCTCCAGTGGATATGGTGGAACTGCTCTGTGCCCAACACAACTTGCATTCCTACAGATAGTGCCATTGGTTTACTGGGACAGGAGATGAAGTAAGATACCAGCTTTTTGGATGGCCAGTTGTATTGATGCCAATCAGCATGTTGTCAACAGGAAATCCAGTTAATAAGCCAGAGTCAAATTATTTGCTACTCGCAGGTGAGAGAATGCAGATATAGACCATACTGGAAGAAATTTAACTTGTTCCCTTCATTTAAATTCCTCCCTATTTCCAAAATATTTCTCTCAGACTTCTCTGCATTTTATCAGGACATTTTTCAATCGATACATTAAGCCTATGTCTACACTGCACTGTAAACTCGAAATAAGATACGCAATTTGCACTACACAAATTGCATAGTTCATTTTTAAATCAAGTGCTATTTCGAGACATCCTTTAATCCTCGTGGAATGAGGGTTACCGGGATGCTGAAATAGTGCGCCCGTTATTTCGAAAACATATTTTGAAATAGCAGGTGGCTTGTGAAGATGCAGGGTAGCTATTTCAGGATATCTCTGGTATCCCAAAATAACTTTGATGTGTAGACATACTAAGGGATTAATTCTATAATAGAACCCCAAAGTTACAAACACTAGAGTTACAAACTGGCTGATCAACTACTCACCTCATTTGAAACCAGATGTATGCCAGCAGCAGAGGGGAAAAATAAAATAGCAAATATAGTACAGACTGTGTTAAATGCAAACTATTAAAGAAATAGAGGGGAATTTAAAATTTTTTTTTGACAAAATAAGGAAACTTTCTGTGCCTGTTTCATTTAAATTAAGATGGTTCAAAGCAGCATTTTTCTTTTGCGTCATAAATTGTTAAGCTGTATGAAGTGAATGTTCAGTTGTAAACTTTTGAAAAAAACCCCATAATGTTTTCTTCAGAGCTTCACCTCCAGTGCAAAGGGGTTTGTAACTCTGAGGTTCTACTGAAATTGTGTTTACTCCAGTTTATGCTGACCTAATATCATTTACTTCAGTGGACTTGCTCCTGATTTACATTAATGTGAGAGCAGAATTAGACACCGAGACTTCAGAGAAAGGAAGGGGGGGGGAAATCTGTTTCTACCGGCATTGAAACCAATCCTTTAATGTGAGAGGATTTGGATTCCACCACCTACGCAACAGTAATCTCTTATTATATTAAACCGTATTGCTAATTGAGCCTGCTTCTTCTCTGTCTGAGGGAGAGAGCTTGGATTTCAGTCAAATTGTCTAAGGGTATTGAACATCTTGGCTGAGGTTATCATTGTCTTACCATTGTCTGATCAGCAGCTATAAGTGGATGGTACGACCAATAAGAGTGTTATTTCCTTGACACATCCAAGGAACCAGCCGAAATCAGCCTTTTAAGAAAGGCAGAACTCAAATATCACAAAGAGAGGAATAATAGAAGATGCATGTTCACAATGGTCAGATTTCTTACTCCAAAGTTTTCCCCACAATTGACCATAATAAAAAATCATGAAGGAAGAGTCCTTAGTGATATAAAACCCTGGTGGGGAGATTACTGTACCAATCTGCATGCCTCATCACAGTCACTCACAACACAGGCTGACAGAAAACTGAGCATGGAGCCAGACCCATAAACCCTGCAAGAGGAAATGGTGCATACTGTTATGAAGATGAAGCCAGGAAAAACACCAAGAGCAGATAACGTGCCAGTAGAATTGTAAAAAGGGAGTGGTGATCATGGAACATAAGAATATAAGAATGGCCATACTGGATCAGACCAACGGTCCATCCAGCCTAGGATCCTGTCTGCCGACAGCGGCCAATACCAGATACTCCAGAGGGATCCTCACATGATTCCCTCCCCTGTCATCCACCTCCAGAAAAACAGAGGGTAAGAACACCATTCCTGCCCATACTGGCTAATTTGCCATTGATGGACCTATCCTCCATGAATCTATCTAACTCTTTTTTGAACCCTATTAAAGTCCTAGCCTTCACCACATCCTCTGGCAAGGAGTTCCACAGGTTGACTGTGCACTGAGCGAAGGAAAACTTCCTTTTGTTTGTTTTAAACCTGTTACCTATTAATTTCATTTGGTGACCCCTAGTTCTTATATTGTGGGAATAAGTAAATAACTTTTCCTTATTCACTTTTTCCACACCAGTCATGATTTTATAGAACTCTATCATACCCCCCTTAGTTTCCTCTTTTCTAAGCTGAAAAGTCCAAGTCTTTTTAGTCTCTCTTCATATGGGACCCATTCCAAACCCCTAATCATTTGTGTTGCCCTTTTCTGAACCTTTTCCAATGTCAATATATCTTTTTTGAGATGAAGCGACCACATATGTACACAATGTCCAAAATGTGGGTGTACCATAGTTTTATGTAGAGGCAATAAGATATTTTCTGTCTTATTCTCTATCCCTTTTTAAATGATTCCTAATATTGCTTTTTTGACTGCCACTTCACACTGAGTGGATGTTTTCAGAGAACTATCCACAGTGACTCCAAGATCTCTCTTGAGTAGTTGTAGCCAAATTAGTCCCCATCATATTGTATGTATAGCTGGGATTATTTTTTCAAGTGTGCATTACTTGGCATTTATCCACATTACATTTTATTTGCCATTTTGTTGCCCAATTTGGTGAGATCTTTTTGAAGCTCTTCACTCTCTGCTTTGGTCTTAACTATCTTGAGCAGTTTGGTATCATCTGCAAATTTTGTCACCTCGCTGTTTACTCCTTTCTCTAGATCATTTATAAATAAGTTGAAGTAGGATGGGTCCCAGGACAGACTCCTGGGGGACACAGAGTGAAGAGCAGCAGGCGTCAGCAAGTGGTTTCCCATGGGATGGAGCATGAGACAAGGGTGTATTCCGTCCCTGAAACTTGTCAACTTCTATGCAGGGTTTATTATGAAACAAGCTCTGAAAAGTTTGGACAAAATGAAAGGAGATGTCATTTCCATTCTCTGACTGTCATTGGCAGGTGTAGCAAAGAACTGTCATTCGCATATGTAAAGCAGTTAAGAGGTGCAACTGACCTCACTTACATTGCTCTTTGCAACAACCATCAATGCAAACCAATGAGTTTACAGACTCCAACATTCAGAGAGTGAGGAATATGGGCTATCTCTGAATAAGGTGAAAACAAGAAGCATCCATGTTGCCATGGTGAACAAAACCCAGAAGCCAGCAGACATCATGTTTATTGGTCAAGCTACAGATGCAATTCAGTTATCTGGAATCACACATATCCAAGCAAGAGATCTGTTCCAAGGAAATCAGAAAATTAGTAATGGCTTGCTCAGCCATGGCCTTCTTTGCAAAAATTAGGAAGAGCTGCGGCAACTCAAAACGTACAAAGGTTCAATAGATGAACAGCTAATTTTGTCCATAGTAACTTATGTATGTGACTTGAGGAAAATAAATGTTACTGATGAGGAAAATTTAAACCTTTGAGATGTAGTGCTGTCAAAGACTCTTGCGTGTCTCCTAGATAGAAAAGAAGATGAATGCGTATGCTAGAAATATTATTGAAGGGAACCAGACCCAACTATTGGAAATCAATAGGTGAAAACTTATGTTCTTTGGTCATGTCAAGTGTAGAGATGGAAGCAACCTTGCTAAAGTTATCATGGAATGAATGGCGGCAGGTCATAGGAGGGAATAACAAGCAAACTGGATATATGGTGTGCGGCAGATCACTGGAAAAGCAGTTGCTCTGTGCTCAAAACTAGTGATGGATCAAAAAGGCTTCCATCAATTCTCCTCTGATGTCTGAACATTGGTGATATGAATACACAGATTTAACATACTTCATTAATAAAACATTCTTGAAAAGTTGAACAAAAATGTATTGGAAACCCTGGGGGCTACTTTAAAGTACTTACGAAAGAGATCTATCTGAGATTATACTTGTAATAGATATTACAACCACAGGCAGTATCTTCGGGGACTATGCTATGTTTTATGTTGAAAGCTTCAAAAAGCCCTGTATTAGAATGGGCCAGACAGTATAAGCTGTGGAATATTCAGAACCCTTTGCACCAATAGGGATATGTGTAGCTGTATGCTCTTGAAGTCAAAAGGAGATAATTAATGCAAAAGCCTAAAGCTGGATTTGAAGCTATCTATTTTTTACAGGCTAGGAGACAAAACAAGGCCTTTGGTATAAAGACCTAGGACTGGTCAACACTTAAGTTGGCTAAGCTACATCAGTCCCCTAACCAACATAGTTATACTTGCCTAACTCCAAGTATAGACGCAGCTACGTCGTGGACGATTGTGTGGACTTGTCTATGCTTGAAATGCTACAGCTGCAGCTATGCTACCATAGTGCCTCTGTGTAGACACTACCCATGCTGACAAAGTTCTCCCATCAGTGAAATTAATTCATTTTCCTGAGGAGTGGTAGCTAGACTGATGGAAGATCTAGCACTGTGCACTCCTGAATTAGGTCTGTTTAATTACCTCTCTTAGGGATGTGGATTTTTCACACCCCTGAGTTACAGAGCTGGGTTGATTTAACTTTTTAGTCCAGATCAAGTTTTTCTGTCAATAGAACTGCTGCTGTTCAGGGAGATTCCTGCACGAATGGAAAATCCTCTTCTGTTACGGGGGTTATGCACCATGGGGTTATGCAGGCATGGCTACAATGACGTAGCTATGTTGGTAAAGTCCCCATAGTGTAGACATACCTTCAGTTTAAACCGGCTCAGGGCTTTCTTGCTAACTCAGCAGAGGGACATGGACTTCTGTCCAAGGAGATGCCAAGAATATCAAGCTGTCTGTGGATATTCCAGGATTTGGTCTAATACAAGATCCTGTCTTGCCTGCTTAAACATAATGCCAACTAAACTGATCAACTGAATTAATTATTGCAATTTTTGTATTGTGTGAGGCTCAATTTAGCTGATGTCTGCTTTAGTTCATGAGATGGGACCAGTTTTCAACATAGCACTCATTTCATACCAATCTATCTGAAGAAGGGCATATGACAAGAATTACTGTAAATCTCAGTATAATTAGATGGAGTTGCTGAGTAGTTTTTCCTATGGGGTGGAATAAGTGTAACATGTAATGGTACACAGTTGTTATATTTGTGATATAACTGATTGCATTAATCTAAAAGGGCTCGTCTTTTAATCCTTTCTCTCCATTTAAAATGTAGATCTAGTTAGAAAAATTCCCATAAAAATGCCATTTTGACAAAAGCCTTCAAAGAAAATTCATCACAATTAATATTATCAGCTGAATATCCCTTTGCTTGCATACACATCAATTTAATTGGATATCTACTTGTTTTAGTACGATGAAAACATGCATATCATGTCCTCTCTGATTTGTCTAAACAAAGTGTATGTTCAAGCTCTATAAATATGTTCATGGTGCTAATATTTGTATTTATTATTTCCAAACCCTTATTTCTTCTAGATTTTTTTTTTAGAAGGGTTGGCCAGTATTGAATACAGTATTTAAGATAAAAGTACCACCTTAGTTTATATAATGATACAGGAATCTTAGTTTCTATAATCCCCAGCGTACATTTTACACAGTATTTTACATATGTCGTGCAGCCTGTATTTATTGGCTTCATGAAGGCAGGATTCCTATTTTTGAAGGATAACCATAAATCTTCTTGCTTCTTGCAATTTACCCTTCTTGCTTTTGTTTTTCTAGCATTTTTTTTTTAAGATAGGGGTACACACTTTATCTCTGATTCAGTCATGGCTGCTTAAGAGGCCTCTCTGCTGGCCTAAAGATTTTCATTTCCTCACTTTTGACTTTCTGGGTCATCTTGACTAGTTTCCTTATATTTTAAAATATAAGGAAAATCTCTAAAATTGTGTGCCTGGCATTTGGTATGAATCTTCCCCGGGGGAGTTATTGTTCTTTTACTAAGGGTACGTCTACACAGCAACATTATTGCGAAATAACACTTATTATTTTGAAATAACTTAGTCCGCGTCTACGCAACAGGCAGTTATTTCGAAATAATGTCTAAATACTGTCAAGCTGGAGACTTTTTACTCTGACTCCTGCAATCCTCATTGTATGAGGAGTAAGGGAAGTCAGAGGAAGAGTGCTCTGTTTCAAAATAAGCGCTGTGTAGATGCTCCTGATTTCAAAATAAGCTACACAATTGATGTAGCTCAGTTTGCATAGCTTATTTCAAGTTAAGCCCTGCTGTGTAGATGCATCCTTAGTGATGCAATTATAGTGTGTTTTTAAACTAATTCTTGTGTGTTACTTAGGTCTCTATCTAGAACAGCTCTCTCCTCTTGTGTTCTCTAGAACTAGCAGTTCCAAGAATCCATTGAATAAGAGGTCAATAAATTATTATTTTAGCTTTTTGTTCCATTGTTACATATGACCAGTTTCTATCTGGACAGTTGAAAATAGGAGTTATTACTGCTTTAGTAGATTAGGTTGTCTCTTTGCTCTCCCTTAACATGGTGCACTTAATACCCAGTAATATATTCCTATGATTTTTGTGTGTCCTTATTACCTGGGTTTGTATCAATGAAGAGTCTGTGGTTTGGGCATTTCCACTTCTAACTTCCCCCCCATTGGCTTCTAAGGAAGCGTTCAGCTATTACGTCATTTACAAACCTATACCACCTAGCTTCATTCTCCAGCAATGAAGGATCCCATTGATTTTTCATTTGTCAGAAATTCTTCTTTGTCAGGGACCCCTTCTACTTGCAGGCATACTGGTTCACCTGCTTGTGGTGCTAAGCATGGGGAGAATAGGGTCTGGTGGGAGGAGGCAGTGACGTGAAGTGGGACAAATAGGAGGCAAGGTGGGGGGAATTTGGGACTTGAAGGGCTGTGGCGGCCAGAGAAAGAGGCAACTTCCCTTGCTCCAGGGCTGTGGCTCATACTGATATTAAAGTATGAACTGTGTGCTTTTATTTATAGAACAAATAAGCATTTGTTATTAGTAAGGATTTTTAAAGTGTGCTTTTATCCAAAGTACTTTTCAGTAGTTAGCTAACAGTACAAACAACATTCGGAAAGCTCATTGAGTGGTCCAAAGAGACCCTCAGCAATTCTTGAGTGGTCTCTGGAGGAAAAAAAAAGTTTGAGAATCAGTGCAATAGGGGATGCACTAGGGCCTTGTAGCTACCAGTAGCTGCAATCAGTGCAAATTCCCCAGGACTCAGTGTTACACTGCTTGTATGTTACAGGTATTTTTCATTGGAGAAGTACCCTGTCAAAGTAATATCTTTTTGCATGTAAGTTTTAGAATGCTTTTGTGCTAATGTGTTTATATGGTGACTGCAAAAAGCCGGAAGATAAATCTTTCCCAAATCTGATAATCATTTTTTAAAATCTGTGCTCTGAGATTTATGTTGCTGTTTTATTCTCCCCCTAGAAAAAAAGACACCTCCCTTCCACTGCATCAAAGACAGAAATAATAGCTTGTGAGTACTTAAAAGCTTATGGATAGGAAACTTAAAACTGGTCAGATTCAGCCTAAATACCATCAGATTTTCTTGGTTCTCATAAACCTTTAATCAGCTCCTATGGGGCATTTTTGCTAACCATAAAACATGTGATTAGAAGACACATGAACTACTGGAATTATGACAGCGAGATGGGCTTTGACTTTAGTCCGACTTAAGAATGGGATTTTAAGAAACCATTCCACTGATAGGACTAACTGATTGCCCTAGGAAAGGCAGGAGGGAGGGTAAGGCATGTGAAAAGGCTTCCATCCTTGCAAAGAAAAGCCAATCTGTTGGCGTGTGCGCGCGCGTGCGCGCGCGCGCACACACACACACACACACACACACACACACACACGCCCTGATCACTACCTTTAAAGCCTTTAATCAGTCCTTAGTTGTCTCCATGACTGACTGTCTTTATCCTCATCCCACTGTACCAGCTAGGGTCTAAGAGGGTCCCTGGAATGAAACTCCCAGAGTAATTGAAATTCACATCTGCAGGTAATCAGGATAAACCCCATTACAAAACCTGTCTCTTCACTCTGGCCTTCTCACAGTAGGGATTCTAAGGAGCATTTAACAGTGGGATGCAATACCATCCAGTGGACTGAACATAGGGTCTGCAGTCAGGAGACTGGGTTTTTATTCCTAGTCCTGTGACTTCTAAGGCATGTCACTTCCTGTATGTTCCCTCTCACCCTTTGTCTGTTTTGTCTACTTAGCATGCCAGCTCTGTGGGGCGCGACTGGCTTATGGTCTGTGTGGGTCTAGCACAATTGAGGCCCCAGCTGAGAGAAGACACCATGTGCAACCATAATAATAATTGCTAGGAGACAGCCCCCGAGGCTGATCCAACTTAAGAGACTTTAAATTAGGACAGGAATGGAGTTTTGTCCCTCTCTGGTATAATTTATGTAGTTGGATAGATTATATTTTGAGATCAAACAGATAAATATGGGCATAGCTGCATTGGAAACGCTATAGTTGGATTTCACTGTATTAAATTATATGCTGATTTTCAGCTTTTTTTTTTAAATAACTGAATTTCTTGTACCTGTATGTGAAAGGTGCTGGCTGGGCAGCGCTTTCTAGTGAGAGAACAAGTTGAGTGTGCAAGTGTAACCCTCTGGGGAGTGTGTTTCACAGATCTCCACAGCAAATCTGAAAGTGTTATGTATAACTCCAGGCAAAGAGTTTTAGCTTGAACTGTAGCAGCTCATGCTTTTAGCTCCAGAGGCCCCCCAGTTCAATTGCCTAGTATCAGACAAGATGGAGGCCATCCAACAAACAGGACCAATTCTGGTATGAAATTTTCCTAAGCAGTGTGTTAGACCTATTTTGAAAGGTCAAGATAATTCACTCTGAGTGGTTCAGCTCATGGTCAGCCTATGCAGAGTTCCACCAAGGGAGCCTCATAGTCCCAAATAGCATGGTGTGGCCATCTGTCCCCTGGGAAGTGGTGGAGTGACACCACCCATCCATTCCACATGGACATGAGATGGTTGTGCAGAGCAAATGCAACTTTTGATTTGACAGGTGCTGTTTCTGAGCTTTCTTAAAGTTCTTCATCATCAGCGTGAAGAACAAAACAACCTGTCCACTCTAATAATTTGGTCAATTTTACAGACATGGTCTGTATTGTGATGGATTCTGCATCTTATTGCAGGGTTTGTTGAAGGAAAACTAGTCACTAATGTGAAAAGGCCTCAGAACAGCGGAATGCACTTCTGGAAGGCATCCAGACATTATAGAGACGAGGGAAGTACTTCAAGAAAGTATATAGAATAAAAATAGAAAATACAACACAGTGATATCAGAAGATGGTGAGTTGCCAGCAGGATATTTATCAAGAAGGACTTTCACATTGTACTAAAATAATTGTAGATGATGTTCTATACACACATGCATGCACATGAACACACACACACTTTACACACACACATTCATTCAAGCAAATAACAGCTATTGATAGCTTTCCGGGTTTCTACAATGGGAATGCTGCAAGTACTCTTTGTAGACATTTGGTGGGGGGAATTATAAAGGACAATATTGGACACTCTACTCCTATATTCTCTAAGATAAATTTGTAATCCCTAAAACCATGTCTGCTGGAGGATTACAGTGTGTCCGTGTGATAGGATCTTATCCAGGTTGGAGAACGGCAGAAATGATATAAAAAATTGATATTGCTGGTTACAATATAGAACATTATTGATAAAAACATACTCATAAAAGACCCTTATAATTATATTTTATGACTCAGACCAAGCCACAAAATTCAGAACTGGAACTGGAAACATACTTTGAATGCCCTGAAGTGTATGGGCATTTGGATTCAAGAGCTTGGTTCAACTCTCACAGGCAGAAGTTCACTGCAACATTCATAGCTGGATCTAGATTTGGATTACACTTCCCTCACTCATCAAAGTTTGGGACCGTTTGGCAAATTCAGTTCTCAAAGCTCGGAGTATTCAGACCCAAGAGTCTGGTTTGTCTCCATCTCTAGTTTAAAGTGTGATTCTGGTTTTGAAAACAACAACCCTCTTTGTGGGTTTCTATATTATCCTCCCACTGACCTTCTGTTTCAGATCTTCTCATTTTACAAGTGAAAAGACAACCTTTTTTTTTAAATCTGCCAGCCCTTCAGATTCCACCAAGGATCTGAATCTTAATTGGCCAGAATCAGGATTATAATGCAGGAGGTCTCAGGAATAGCACTGTGTTCAGGTTACTAGCCCACACTTCTCTGTCTCTGTCTCTGTCTCTCTTGCAGGGTGTTGCTATGCAAGCCTTGGTGTCAGTTCTTGGCATCCAGTGCTTTCTTTTGCAGGTCTTGCTATCATTTGTCTAATTTTGTCAGCAACAATTATCTCCTATCACTGAATAGGAAATAGGCTAAAGAGATTACAGCAGTAATTAGTGGTTTATGGTAGAGGTAGTCAATACACACACAGTTCTTCATTCACGTTGAATGATCAGTCTCACTCGTTATATTTCAAATGCTAGTTAGGTTCAGTGGCCTGCATGAAATGAGTTGCTGGTCTGTAATGAGGTGTTTGAGCCCCACACTGAAGAACTAAAGGGCAACAAGCAACTCTGGGCCCAGCAGGCCCTGCCCTGTCACACCTGATAGGATGCTCAAAAGGGAAGCAGGACTCAAAAGGGAGTGGGCCCCTGTCAAGATGGGGAACAGCGGGCTGGATCTCTGCCAGGGAGAACCTCCTCCGCCGCTTGGGGAGCCCATAAGCAGACTCTACTGTGACTTTGGAGAAGCAGAGGCTGCAGTAGGAAGTCTACTGTCCACCCAAGGCCTCAGATTTGACCTGTTAGTCACAGGGTCCTGTGTTGGAATTTGGTGAAGCAGAGAGGGTCCAGGTTCCCCTACTGTTGGTTCCACAGCCTCTTGCTGCTTAGTGATATTATTGGGTTCAGATACCAATCCCCCCCCCCCCCGGCATGTCATTCATGTACCAGGTGTACTAGTGCCTACATGGTAATAGCCACCACAATTATCATGATTGGTTGCCTCACCAGAGAGGCCATAGTCAACTAGTCCTTACACTGCCATGCCCTCTTCCATCTGGAGCAAGCCCCTCCATGCCAAAGCTAGATGCATTGGTGCAGCATTGTGAGGGATTTTGCCCCATGTCTGTTATAAAAAGTACCCTTTTTAAGGGTAAGGAATCTCTCACCAAATTTTTAAACTATGTTCACAAATCACGCTGCAGCAGTAGGCCCTGCAGATCAGTAGCAGCATTAAAAATATTGAAAACCTATTTTGTAGCTATCCACCCTGCAAGAGTGAACTAAGTTGTAACGGCAACCTCTCTACTGAATCCTCTGAAAGAATAGATTTTATAGAGCAGAGGAAATCTAAATTTGAATAACCTGGAAAATATGATACCCGAGCTATCTTCTGTCATTGGTATCCCAAGATGCATTGTGTGCCAAGTCAGTGGACGGACTAGTCTTAATTTGGAAAAGTTTTTAGTTTAGTAAAATCTAGCACAATTGCCCTGGAACATGCTTGGGTTCTTTGCAGTAAGATAATGAAACAGGGAGCTAAGTAGCAATTATATGCTACGAGTGCATGGATTTTCTGAGTACTCCACAGAAAAGACACAGGAATGCAGATACAAAGGTACAAAGAGCCGTTGTTCAAATGGGAATGCTTGGGTCACTTGGACTGGAGTCTTCAACTTGCAATGACTTTTAACAGGCAACATCTGACAGTACCAAAGCCCCTTGCAGCCCTGGGTGAAATTATGATAACAAGAGAAAAAAAGCTATTACTGCCACCATGCTTTCATTATGCAAATGATATTAAGATAGGCTGTGCAGATCGCCCGTGGCTATGCTATAATCTCCATGCAGTGATTATAATGTGTCAAACTTAGTCATTTTGATTATGACATGTTAATTACATGCCATCCTCATGCAGACATGAATATTACTCGCAGTCAAACAAAACACAAATTGGGGGCATTGTTTTTTGTTTTGTTTTGGTTTTTTGTTTGAAATTTAGTTGATTAAATAGATTAAAAGATAAAGAGCTACGTAATATTGTAAACTCATTAAATATCGGCAATGAGCTCCTTGGTTGTCTGGCTGGATGATTTTTTTTTTTTTTTTTTTTTAAACCAGCAGATCAGCAGCAGCATTTTTTTTAATGTCTCAGCAGGGGCAAAATTTAAAAATCTATTTTGTAAAAAAGCCTCCCATATGCAAGTTCTTTTTAAAGCCACAGAATACATGGCGCTGCGAGCATTTTAACTTTGAACCCTTTTGGGGCTGCTAAAGGAAAGGAAAAAGGAACTGCACCTCTGGGAACTTGACAACTAGGCCTCGTCTATATCAGGGAAATGTATTAACCCCTCCACCTCCACTAGTTTTAACACAGCTTCAGGTGAACCAGTGGGAGTCGTGTGGTATAGACAAGGTTTCTGTGGATCTGTTGTTCTCACCGCTGAGTTAGACTAGAATTTTGAATTCATGGCCCAGCTCCTAAGAAGGTTGTATCTCCCATGGGTACAAACCCCTCTCTGCTGGTGGAAAGAATTGTTGTTCCAGCGGAATGCAACTGTCATGGAAGGGAGACTACAAGATAACAGAATAACTAAAAAGAGGAACAATTAAACCAGATGGCTAATGTTTTCTGTGTCCCATAGTGTTAGTCTGTTGTTATTGAGCCGAGAGTAGGCTCTCACACAGAATTGGGTTCCCTTTGTGCTAGGCCCTATGTAAATATATAGGATGAAACGGTCCACGTCCCTAAGAGCTCCAGTCTCAGAAGACAAGACAAGCAAAGGAAGGGGAAAGCGAGAAGCATAGATAGGTAAAATGACTTTCCCAAGGCCTTAGAGTTGCATATAAAACTATAGTTTCCTCATGCACAATGTGACGCTTCATTCACTAGATCACATTCCCTCTGTAATCCCATTTCTCATATACAGCAATGAATACTGGGATTAGGTTAGAGGAGCTATTCCACCTTACACTCTGTCAAAACAATTTCTCTGTAGGACTTCCTGATATTCTTTGCAGAAAAAAATAAGGGTTTTTAAAATACTTTCCTATTGGAAATATGTTTTAAAACACAATTTTGTAGCATGGCACAGTGGAAAATGGAGATGGTTCAATAAAATATGATTAGGGCTGCTAGATTCTTTCCCCAAAAATACCAAACACGGCAGGGAAAAAATGGGTTGAGCAAAAACCAAAAAACCATTGGACCAAAGCTGTTGAGAAAATATATATATATAAATAAAAAATGCAAAAGTGAAATAAGTGTCACTGTACCTTTAAATCCCAGTGCTCCTCCAGCCAGACATGGCAGGGGAGGAATGTCCCTAACAGCTTTTTACATTTTACATGTCTGGTATTTTCTGTTTTTTAAACTGGACAGAGGCTGCAGGTACCGGGCCAATACCGGACACCTGGCAACCCTATCTATGATCAAATGTGTCATTAAATATAGAACTAAATCAGAGACCGAGTATCTCGGTGAGATTCCCAAGAATGAGATATCTAGGTAAGAGCTGAATTGCAGAGACACCTCCATAAATTGAGGGGAGGAGCAGGTGGGAAGCCCTGGCTAAGGAGCAATTCTTAACTAGATTTGTAAATAGCTGGTACTACTGATCATCTGATTAATTTGGAGTAGCAAGCCTCACTAATGGTATTTTCCAAGTACATCCGTGTTCCATCTTTTAGAATGTTAAAAATAAAGTAATTGTCTTTAGTAATTAAATGGTTTGAATTGCTACTTCATTGGCAGGGATCTCATAATTGTTTTTCCTTTTTTTGGACTCACTTTTTGGTAAGTTTGAATGAGAGGATGTATGTGGGTAAAATCCTCACCCATGCTCTGTCTTGTGGAAGTGACTCTCTTGTTCAGCGCATGCTGCTCCTCCTGCTTCATCGTTCAGAAGGCAGACCATGGCTGCCATCCCCATAATGATACTGTTTAGTATCAGGGTTGGCACATGTTGCCCTAGCAGCACCATGTAGTCCAGTGGAAAACGCTTTCCTATCAGATGGGAGGCTTCAGCCTTGGAATGATGCTTAAGCAGGTGTTGGCATCAGGGTGTAAAAGACTGAGTCGTGCACATGGAAGAGGAGTAGACAGGTCAACAGTTGGAGCAAGAGAGTAGAAGGCCTGGAGGAAGCAGAGGGATTAACGGGGGGAGAAAAGCCTGGTCATGGAAAAAGAGACAAAAGGTTTTGGCCTACAAGCCCTTAAGTCTGATGCTTATTTTCTGTGTGATCTTGGGCAAGTCACTGAACCAGGCCATCCCCACACCTGTGCTTGGGAGGGTGAATTTGGAATGTTTGTTCAGTCCTTTGAAAAGATTCTGGTCTATTCAAGTCATTACTATTATTATCTGCCCTGCTGTTCCCCCCCAAAGCTCAGAGGGGTAGATGCCCCTATGCAATGGAGTAGACATACCCTGCTGCTCTATTCCGGCTGTTTTCTGCTCAGAGACCATGGGCACGGGCACGTCTCTGGTAAGAGAGACAGGAATGGGCGGAGAAGTGTTTTGGGACAAAAATATTTTCTATAGAATGAAAAGTTAAGTTGAACAGCAAATGTGAGAGAAACGTGCCCACCATAGCATTTACTTTCTTCTGGAGAGGATGGTTTACTGTCTAAACGTTAGCACTGGTCCTCTGCATACTAATGTAACACTCCCATCTTTGCGTGTATGTCCCTGCCAAATTGAAGTTTCTACTTCATGTCTGATAAAGTGGGCTCCAGCACAAAAGCTTTGTTTAAGGTGCCAGAGGACTCCTTGTTGTTTTAGCTTTGAAATATTTACTCTCCCTAGAGCCATCAGTTAAGATCAGACTATGACGACTCTCACCTTGCTTCAGGGAGTTTCTGCCATGGTTATTTTCATTATTTTCTATTGGTTTCTGGTGGACCCACAATGCATAAGGTATGTTCCCAACATCATGAACCACTAAATTGAACTGGTTAAGACCCACTACATTGAACACTGAGGGTGGCTCCAGTTGGTGCTCGTACTCTTCACAATCACAAGGATAAAGGAAGCTGACAGGAGTGTTTGCTCCCACTGGCTTCTCACTGTGAAAATGGCATCAAGTTCAGCTTAAGATCAGCTGACTCCAGCTACATATTTTACGTAGCTGGGTTGTGTACCTTAACGCGACCTTCCAGATCTAGGGTAGACCTGGCCTAAGGTTATAAAATAAAATCTTATATGATGCTATTGTCTTATTTGAGAGAGCATATAAATCCTGTGGCTAAAGATTGCATCACAAAGCATGTGTACAATGGAGAGTCCAGGGCAAAGGGCAGCATTCAAGTGTGATCTACTCTGAAAAGTCATAATGGAAAATGGCACCATCTTTCTACCGTCTTCAGAGACAGAGCTACAGACCTTGATGACAAGATAGGTTCTAGCCTGGCTTGGAGTGCTTTGCAATCTGCAATGGCACGGTGGCTAGCTGTGCAATGCAGCTGTACATATGGAGTAGCAGTTATTCCACTTAGCAGTGTATTTTTGAATTGTCTCGGGTAGGAGAGGAGCAGGGGTTCATACCCCTCAGTTCCAAACCAGTCTCTTTAGCTTTCATCATTGTCATATCTAGATGCATAGATGTATAAATGTGTACACAGAAGTCACATCTGTGTGTGAAAAATGCATGTTTACATGGTGTGTGTGTGTGTGTGTGTGTGTTTGTGTGTGTGAGAGAGCTGAATTCTGCTTATTCTGCTTACTTCCACCAGCGTAGCCTTTTTGACTGCAATGCCACTGACTCAGCACGGGAACTTGAATTTTCACCTTTCTGTCCAGACAGCAGCTTGTGTCCTATCTCTGGTTATATTCCCTCTTCTGACAATCATAAAGCTAGCCCTGGCACTGTCACAATTTTAGCAGCTCATCTGAGAGTTTGCTGTTTACTTTAAATGCACAAAATAAATTTTAAATAAAATAAAAGGCATTCCTCTAAACATTGTGTTTTTACAGAGGGGCATTTCAAGACAAGTTTTACACAGGTTTAGCCCAGAGGGAAATTAAATTCTACATTTAAATGGAGATTACACACAAAGGAATCCATTAGTTTCAATATTTCTCAGCAGGAGGGTTCAGAGTTATTTAAATAAGTTTAGATATTAAACCTAAAGTAGCCATTAAAGGAATGTGGATTTGTTTGCCTAGTTTTTATAGAAATCTTTTTCTCTCTCCAGTTGACTGAAAAATCCATTGCTTGCATGATGGTGAGTATTTTTAATGTATTAAAAAGGGTGGGGGCATTCAATATAGTACTTCCTTTGAATTTTTAAGCACCAAATTACAGAATATTTATTATAGCTAAATGTCTTCTTTAGGAGAGATTAAACTACAAACCATCTTACTTTGCTTTTTTTTTTCGTTGCCATCCATTCTGTAGAAGAATGCTAATCTAAACACCGACATTAAACCATATTGGCTATGTAAGGCACTTGATTGTCATTGAGATTATTTTAAAAGTTATTTAGGCCCCCGTGTTACATTTTTGCAACTGCATGGAAAATGTTTCACTGTGTTTCTCTTTGCAACATTTCTTTGGGGATTCATAAATATTGATTGTACCGTAAAAAATTGATGGAATCTTGAAAACAGACTGCAGTCTTGGCAGCTAGGGAATTTACTCAATTTTTCTCAATAGCTGCAGTCTATAAAAAGAGGAGATTTTGCAAATTGTTTCTCACCTTGTCTTTTTAGTATTTAATAGCTCTCAATTCGGTAGCTTTCTGAACCATGCACAGTGCATGTTTTCCATCAAAACTGTATCAGGCCTATTCACAGGGAATTTTAAAAGGCAAGGCGGTATGAAAAGGGTTAAACTGACTTCCATGATGGCAGGAGTAAGTTCCATGAATGTGGCAATGTTTGTTATGTTAACTCTTTTTTTTTTTTATTATTCTCTTAAGTGTTCATGGTCAGATCTGGAAATGGACAAGAAGTCGATTTCAGCTGCTTGATTAAAAAGGATCTTGAAGAGACTCTATAGTGAGTGCTGAAGTTGTAAAAGCAAAATCTTTCAGCTTCACAACACTGTACCTTCCATTAATGGCTGAGAATGTAGAGGCAATGTTCAGATGCATCTGTCCTTTTAGGTATTTTTATGGCCATCATCACTGTCTTATGTAGGTACGAAGTATTGTGAGAAACATTAACATGTATTATCATCACAGCACACTTTTGAAGCAGGGATATGTTAGCCTGCTTTGACAAATGGGGAACTGAGGCATGGAATAAGTGTCTTGAGTCAGGGAGGCCTGGGACAATGCGGGCCAGGAGGCTATTCCCTCTCACTCTTTAACAGCTGCAAAGGCTAGTGATGGGGGGAAAAGGGAAAAGAAAGGTGGAGTGGGCGGGGTCTTAGAGAGGCAGAGATCACATGGGGACAGAGCCTTAGGGAAAAGGGGTGACTCGATGGGCATGGGTGGCCCAGAGTGGGGGGGAGAGGGCATGGTTCAGGCACCAGTGCCCCCCCCCCCCTCTGTTAGGGAGCTTTTGCCACACCTGTCTTGAACGAGATCACAGAAGGAATCTGTGACCAAACCTGGAATTGAAACCTAGTGCCCTAACCCCCATTCCAGTCTTATGATGGAGGGGGGCTGGTGCCATTTGTTCAACCGACTAAGTGTCAGACTCGCTTGATATCTTTTTTTTTTTTTTTAAACCGAGATTACACGTTTGCTAAATAAAGGTAGTAGTGCAGATGGAATCAAACTGGACTTCTGGAAAGCATTTGACTGGGTACAGCATGGGGCTTGTATAAAACAAAATGAGGACAATATAAAATTAAGATGGCAAATGTTAAATGCATGAAAAGCTGGCTAACTGATAGGACTCCAAATGTAATTGTAAATGGGAAATTAACATTGAGTGGATGCGTTTCCAGTGGAGTCTCACAGGGAGCAGTTCTTGGCCATACGCTATTTGACATTTTTATCCGTGATCTGGAACAGAGCATAAAATGATCACTCATGATGTTTTCAGATGGACACAAATATTGAAAGAGTGGTTAAAAAATTAAAAGGACCAGTCACTGTTGCAGAACAATCTGGATAACTTTGTAAGCTTGGCTCAAATAAACAGTGTGTTTTAATAAGGCTAAATGTAAATGTATACATCTAGGAACAAAGAATGCGAGCCACCTTTACAAGTTGTGAGGGACTCTGTCCTGGGCAGCAGTGACTTAATTTGCAGGTTGGGGTAGAAAATCAGCTGAATTTGAGCTCTCAGTGTGACACTGTATCCAAAAGATCTAACGTTATCCTTGGCTGCATAAAAATGGGAATCTCAAGTAGGAGTACAGAGATTATTTTATTTCTGTATTTGGCACTAGTGTGACTGCAGCTGGAATACTGTGTTTGGTTCCGGTGCCCACAATTTAAGAAGAATGTGGATGATAAACTGGAAAGAGTTCAGAGAAGAGCCATGAGAAGGAGTAAAGGATTAAAATGCATGCCTTAAAACATTGATAATCCAGACAAATGTGGACTGGAAATGAGTAAATTTTTCACAGCAAAGGTGATTAACCACTGGAACAGTTTACTAAAGATCATGATGGATTCTCCATTAGGAGCAATTTTTAAATCAAGATTAGATGTTTAATAAATAGATCTGCCCAAGTGCAAAATAAATTATTGTGGGGAAGGTCTGTGGCCTAGAGGTCATAGTGGGCGATCACCATGGCCCCTTCTGGTGTGGGAACCTACGAATTTGACTGTCCAAGCCTTTTGGTATAAGTTATAAAGAACAGCACGGTCTCTTGCAATTTTGGGCATGCACTGCAATAGCCAGAGAAGAGTGGAGGTGGTATGTTCCCAGAAGTAGAACAAGAGCCTGGGCTCTACTTTTTGGTTCAGCCATTGATTCACCCTGAATTATTTAGGCCAAAGTCCCCCACTGCGGGAGTATCTAAAGTGAGAGGCAAGTCCATACTGAGGCACTTAGCCAAGTAGCCTGATTTTCAGAGGGGGCAAACACTGTTAGGTCTCATGGAAGGGCAGGTGACTTGGGGGCTGTTTGCACCTTGCTGATCCATAGGCCTCTATTCAGCCTCCTTTAGGTATTTGGAACTCACTCTGTCTTAGTGACAGGCTGCCAGCCACTGTAGTAATGAGGCTCAAAGTACAGGCTCAACTTCCTGAAGGGAGGTTCCAAAGAGGATGGAGAGAGGCTGTTCTCAGTAGTAACAGATGGCAGAACAAGGAGCAATGGTCTCAAGTTGTGGTGGGAGAGGTCCAGATTGGATATTAGGAAAAACTATTTCACTAGGAGGGTAGTGAAGCATTGGAATGGGTTACCTAGGGAAGTAGTGGAGTCTCCATCCCTAGAGGTGTTTAAGTCTCGGCTTGACAAAACCCTGGCCGGGTTGATTTAGATGGGATTGGTCCTGCCTAGAGCGGAGGGCTGGACTTGACGACCTTCTGAGGTCTCTTCCAGTTCTATGATTCTATGATAAGGGGATGGTTGGATGAAATAACATGATCTTGGTAACTAATTGACCATTCATTATAGGGAACTTTCTGGGTGTCTGGCTGGTGAGTCTTACCCACATGCTCAGGGTTTAGCTGATCGCCATATTTGGGGTCAGGAAGGAATTTTCCTCCAGGGTAGATTGGCAGAGGCCCTGGAGGTTTTTCGCCTTCCTCTGTAGCATTGGGCACAGATTACAGCTGAAGGACTCTCTGCATGTTGGGGCCTTCAAAGTATTTGAAGGCTTCAATATCTGAGATATAGGTGAGAGGATTATTCTAAGAGGGGTGGGCAAGATTCTGTGGCCTGCACTGTGCAGGGGGTCAGACTAGATGATCATAATGGTCCCTTCTGACCTTAAAGTCTATGAGTCTATGAGTCTCTTGGCATCCTTTGAACACTTGAACTTGGTTACTTTATCTAAGCTCTTCTGTCTGTCTGTCCAACTTCCTTTTCTTCTGCAGAAAGTCAGAGCTTTTCCTGGGTTCTAGAAACAGGGAAGACTCATTCCGATTTCGACCAGCAAAGTCTCCCCATGTTAGGACACAGCCCCAGGACTGCTCTGTCTTCAGGTCATGAACACTTTGTCCAGGATGGGGATAGTTTCCAGTTTTCCGTGGATTATAACTGTCTCTGCAAGTCACAGATAGAGAAGTGACTTCCAGAGAAGCCTGGTCCCATGAGTTACATGAGACCAGGTGCTACAAAAGGGTGTTACGAGGCAGAGAGAGAACAATTATTCTCCTTAACCTTTGATGATAGGACAAGAAGCAATGGGCTTAAATTGCAGCAAGGGGGGTTTAGATTGGACAATAGGAAAAACTTCCTTACTGTCAGCCTGGAATAAATTGCCTAGGAAGGTTGTGGAATCTCCATCATTGGAGATATTTAAGAGCAAATTAGACAAACACCTGTCAGGGATGATCTAGATCAGGGTTACTCAACACGTGACCCACAGGCTGCATGTGGCCCATGGCCCGTTTGTTTGCGGCCCACAGTGCGGTTTGGGTTTAGACAGGGCTCAACACACGGCCCGCGGTTGGGATCCTTTGAACATGGCCTCCACTGAATGGCGATGTGTCTCCAAGGCAGGGTGAGCATTGAAAGATGCAAGTGGACAGGCTGGCTGAAACAGGTGGGTACAGGGTGTCGATGTTTCCAGCCCCCAGGGAGGAAGTGCCAGGAGCACCAAGGTATTGTGGGAAGTGCTGGCTGCTTAGCCTTGTGGGTGAAGCCTGAGAGGTACTGACTGGCTCTCACTGGCCACATTTGGGTCAAGTGCTGCAGTTTACGGCTTAATCTTTGTATTCATGCCTGTCAGTGTGAAAAAAGCTATTTGCATATATATTTGCATGTATATGCAACCACATTTAAGTTGCAGCCCTTGGCATGTGCTGTGAGTATCATTGTGGCCCCGGGCCTTTCAAAGTTGAATAGCCCTGATTTAGATGGTGCTTGGTCCTACTGTGAGTGGAAGGAACTGGATTTGATGACCTCTCAAGATCCCTTCCAGTTCTAGTATTCTAGGATTCCATGAATCTATGAGCCTGAATCTGGTGTCTTAAATTTTAGAAGTATCATGACTACCTCTAACAGAAAAGATAATTCTATTAGGGCAATATTTTGGCTATGGGTCCATAGGCACAGCTGCTCTTGACATTACTAGGTTTTGGTCCTATATGCAGCTCTACAAACAGAAACAAAAACGTTGAGCAGATAGCTGTGAATTTGCCTTGTTGCTAATTCAATCAGTGTGTGTTCTAGGGTTCACAAGTGCAACCTGGGAAGCTCCTCTGTGCTAAGTGCTTTATACAGATTGGCAGAAATCCAGGGTTGATGGTGCCAGCTAATTCCAGGGCAGCGAGGGCACTTTCATAGCCAGCTTTCTGGCGAACCGCAGACAGACGTGAGCAGAAATCCCTGATTCACTTTTGCTACATTTCTTGTGTTTTCAAAGGTAGGGCTCTGAAAAAGCGGTCGTTTGAGCTCATGCTTCCAAAGTAGTTGCAGCCCTTTTGCCAGGCGGTGTTGGTGGCAGCAAGGGCTGGGTTCAACTGTCTGAAAATCAGTTTCCTCTTAAAATCAGCAAATGCCATTGTCTGAAGACCCCACATAGGAATACCTCCTCGGGTCCCCTTAAATGGAATATTCCCCACCCCTCACAAGCACTGAGTCTGCACCTGAAACAAGAAAAACTTCTAGTAGGGAAGAGGGGGACAGAGCGTTGACTTGGCAAAACACAGCAACAATGTACATAAATGAGTGACCCTCCCCCCATCACCCACCGGGTGTCTTTGGCAGTAATCCCATAACTCCCAGCTACCAGAGTGAACATCCAGTAAGTAAATGTCCCTTTCACCTGTCACTTTTCCCTCCTTCCCCACAGCTACAGCCCACTCCCATTTTCCTGTCAGAGGTTAGTCTAGGGTGGGAGTACAGTTCGTGAGCCACCTCCTCTGGTAGCTAGAGGAAGAGATGCCTGCTCCAGTCCTAAGGTTCCATCGCCTAACCCAGCCAGAGGGATTTCAACTTTGTGGGTGCTGGGTTCGAGACCCTAACTGGGGTTCACTCAGTGCTGTTGCTGCCCTCTGAAGCTTCAGCAAAGAGCTGGCTCTCACCACAAAGCTGTCACTGCCCCTTCCTCTGTTTTGTCTTTCATCATGAACTCAAGCTCAATGGTGTATTGAGGACTTCTGAGCCTTTTCCCATCCTTTCTCAGTTCGGTCCCACTACCGCACCAGTGAGTCCCTTAGTGAGGATTTCTGGATAGAAGGGTTATCTATATGAAGCTTTCTTTTGCCATATTTTCCTGGATCACCACTAGCTGGTGGAGGAGAGCTCCTTTGCTCTCTACCTCCATAATATCTGCCTCAGAGCTTCCCTAATGATTCGAGATGAGACCAAGCCACAAGTGCCCCCCCCCCTCTCTCTCTCTCTCTCTCTCTCTCTCTCTCTCAGAGAGATTAGATTCAGCACCTTAAAAATAGCCTCAGAGGGGTAGCCATGTTAGTCTGTAACTGCAAAAACAACCAGGAGTCCTGTGGCATGTAGAGGTATGTCTAGACTACAAGACTCTTTTGAAAGAGATCGTGTAGACAGCCGCAAGAGTTTTGAAAAAGTGATCCGCTTTTTCAAGGAAGAGTACCCAGGAAATCTGGACACTCTCTTTCAAAAAGCCCTGTTTGCGTTCAAGAATGCTTTTTTTCCGATAGAGCTCTTTCGAAAAAAGGCGTTCTTCCTAGTAAAAGTAGGTTTACCAATTTCGAAAAAAACCGCTGTGTTCTTTCAATTTAATTTTGAAAACGTGATGGCAGTCTAGATGCAGGTGAAGTTTTTTTCGAAAAAAGGCTACTTTAAAAAAAAAAATTCCGTAGTCTAGACACACCCTCAGAGACTAACAGATATATTAGGGCATAAGCTTCTGTGGGGAAAAATCCACTTCATCAGATGAATATTAAAAATAAAAATACAGGTTGAACCTTTCTAATCCAGCACACTCTGGTCTGGCAACATCTTTGGTCCAACATGATTTTAGCTAGCTGGATGTCTACTTGTGAAAGGTGTGGCCAAGTTTCCCGTGGTCCATAAAGTTTGTTTACAGCTACCAGTGCTGGCGCTCAGTGTTCTGTTGTTTGGTTCTAATTTACCCCTAAGTGTCTTCAGAGAGAGCCCAATAAGCAGTGGAAGTATTAATGCTGGTCTGGCAAATTCTCTGGTTGAGCACCAGTCAGGTCCCCAGCATGCCAGACTACAGAGATTCAACCTGTAGTGCCTGCTGCAAAGTGCAGACCTAGACACACAATAGTTTCACTAATGTTCTGGGTGCTGAGATCTGGGATTTTGGGTTGGGTTGGCTGCATCATCAATCTCCCTGGCTACGTCTAGACTGGCATGATTTTCTGGAAATGCTTTTAACAGAAAAATTTTCCATTAAAAGCATTTGCAGAAAAGAGTGTCTAGATTGGCATGGACGCTTTTCTGCAAAAGCACTTTTTGCGGAAAAGCATCTGTGGCCAATCTAGACGCGCTTTTTGAGCAAAAAAGCCCCGATTACCATTTTAGCCATCGGGGCTTTTTTGCGCAAAACGGTACTGTGCTGTCTACACTGGCCCTCTTGCGCAAATGATTTGCGCAAGAAGGCTTTTGCCCAAACAGGAGCAGCACAGTATTTCCGCAAGAAGCACTGACCATCTTACATGAGATGGTCAGTGTTCTTGCGGAAATTCAAGCGGCCAGTGTAGATAGCTGGCAAGTTTTTCCGCAAAAGCAGCTGATTTTGTGGAAAAACTGGCCAGTCTAGACACATCCCCTATCTATGCACGTGTCTTAGAGATTTATACAGCACCATACACCATCATACAAGTGCCTGTATCTCTTTTTGGAGCTCTAACTGAAGTTGATGAAAATTACCAGAGCCAGACTGAGTCCAGCGTGTTTTAGGGCACCAGGTGTGCTAATCACGGAACATCATGTTACCTCAGAATGTAATGAACATGGGCTACAAGACAGAAAATCAATCCAGACAGGTTATCCACTGAAGTGAGAAGGGAAATAACTTTAACCCCCCTCCTCCTCCCATATATGGAGCCTTAAACCCAATATACGGAGCCTTAAGCCCAATATAAACCCTTAATCAGGGCTATCTGTCCCCTCTGCAGCACAGGGTCTCCAGCAGTGGAGATGTCAAATTCCTGTAGCTATTTGAATTTCCTACAAAGTGTCACTTTATTGCTCTTGAGATGGAATCCTCGCTTGTGCTTAGAGAGACCCATGAAGTACCTCTTGAGGTACTTCAGGTATCAGGGCATCTGAAGGGAAAAAAAATCACGAGAAGACAGAGTTATCAGCTTAATCATGGGCCACCTGTCACGTAGGTAGGGGAAGGCTGTGACTCCTCAGACAGCCTGCTGTGGCCCTGCTCAGGCTGCTTCCCATGCCACCCACCTCCTGTTTGCCATTCTCCCAGTCCTCAGGCCAGGCAAGCTGCTGTGCTCCACTGCAGGGAATGCTGTCGGGGTTAGGGCTAGGGCAGCCGGGACTTGGGGTGGCCGAGGCTGCCCAGAATTAGAGGGAACCCAGAGCTGCTGGGGCTATGCCATCCAGCACTTGGGATGTGTGTGTGTGTGTGTGTGCGGGGGGTAGGGGGGTGGAGATGCTTGGGCCTCCCCCACACGGCTTGGGACACAGGGGTTGGGGGAGCTGTGCACTGCTTGCCTACCCTGTGTTCAGGGGCTGGGGGCAGAGCCACTTGTCTGTCCTGTGTTCTGAAGCTGTGTGTGCGTGAGGAGGGAAGCATGCTGCCTACTGGACTGCCTACTTCAGGAGTATGGCGGGGTGGATATGGGGAGGAGGGCGCTCTGGCATCTGCTGGGAGAAGGAGGATGGATCCTCGGCTGGAGGTGGGGCTTGCTGGGGGTTCACCTGCTGCCACCCAGCTAACAAATACTTGGCCGGATTTTTCCCCTCAGAGTGCCTGTTATGTGCTATGAAGTATAAACCGCCTGTATGCTAATGTCCACGTCACCCATTTGAAAGCAGACGGCGTTTCCTGTTGGCTTTTGAAATCATTCACTGCAGTTAAAAAGGCCTGAAGAGTTTTTCAGGAACCGAAGGCTACAGCGTATTCAGTAAAGAAAGTACCAGCGCGGTGAAGGTTTTCATTCCTTGGGGCCTAGTCTGCTGCTGCTATGAGTGTGCGACTCCCATTAACATTAATGGCAGTTTGGTACACACACGGGCTACAGAAAAAGCCTGTATGTACACTGTGCCTACTGTAGTAATGGGATGTAAAATGTGCTTTATGCAGTCAATACTTTAATTTTTTATTGCATGCATATAAATTAGAACGCAAAACTGCACACTTAGGGTCCAATTCTGATCCCATTGAGATCAGTGGGAGTTTTGCCATTGACTTTACTTGGAGCTGTATTAGGCATTGTACTATTATTGTGGGGTGTAGGTTGGCACTAGAGTGAACAATGCCTGCAAATACGTGTCATGTAGAGGGTAGGTCTAAGCCTGAACAGATTTGTATATTATTTCTATGGCAGGAGGTCCGAGAGATAGCCCCCACATCCCCACTTGTGTGAGGTGCCATACAAACACAGAGCAGAAAGACAGCCCCTGCCTCAAAGACCTTGCAATAAGAGGAGAGGCAACAGGACAATATAACAAACAGATGCAGCGCAGGAAGCACGAGGCAAGGTAACAGCGAGTGGGGTTGTGATCAGTGAATAGTGATTTTTAAAGAGATGTCACCAACGCAGATGTTAGGGGGAAATTGCTAAAATAACCCTTTGTTTATCTTACCTTTATTTTCTCTGCCCACTGATTTGCCTCACACACCTGTGGTGTCTTGTTTCTTAGACTGTAAGCCTATTGGGGCTGTGTAGCAAAGGGGTGAGGCTGCCCTCAGAGATCCCCGGTCGGAGTTGCTGCCAGCGCGGTGTGCCAGTCACTTTCAGGTGCCACCCTGACCCATTCCTGGATCCCAGCCTAGAGCCACCACCCAAACTCCCTGCCAGAACTCACACCCCCATCTGCATCCCAACCTCTTGCCCCAGCCCAAAGCCAGCACCCAAACTCCCTCTCAGAGCTTGCACCCCAACTTCTTGCCCCAGCCTGAAAGTAAAAGTGGGGGGAGAATGAACAATGGAGGGAGGGAGGGAGAATGGAGTGAGCAGGTGTGGGGCTTTGGCAAAGGGGTAGGACGGGTGTGGCCACAGGGAAGGGGTAGAGTTGGGGTTGAGCAGTTAGACGGTTGGCAACCCCAAATGTCAGGCGGACTGCATCTGCACAGGCATGGCTTATGTGCTTGGGGGTCCATTCTGCCCCGGGGCCTGGAGGCCTGCAAACACCATTCCCCCTTTCAATTCAGTCATCACTGTATCACCTTTTCAATACCAGACTGCAGGATGCACCTGCTATTCCTTTGAGTATCAACAAATAAATACACAATAGCATGATAACTCCTTGAAGTGTGTGTGTGTGTGTGTGTGTGTGTGTGTGTGTGTGTGTGTGTGTTCTTACTCTATTCTTCTTTCCCAACTGATTTTGGTGAATATGAATAATTTATCTCCACGTACAAAATGTTTGGAAATAGACAGGAGAGGTTAAGATGTACTAAATGATTAGCATTTTCTCCCAGAGAAAATGAAGATGAGCTCCTTAAAATACGTTCAGGAGTGCTTTGTCCATCTACCCCTCACTGCCTGAAATTAAGTTTTCATCATTTCCCTTTGGAGACTATGGACAAGTCTATAGTACAGGGCTAAACACTGACGCAGCTGCACCAATGCATAATGACTCTGTCTTGGTGAGAAGCGGAAGCAGTGCTAGCATGAGAACATTTTCTGCCAGTATAGTGTTGGTGTGGACGGCACAACATTTGCATTTCTTGGTGGGGGGGGGAGATTAGTCTTTTCACACCCCTGAGCGACAGAAGTTATATCAGTTTAGGGCATAGTATAGACCTACCTTCTGCCAGAGTACAATAGATCTGTTACGCCTACTTGAAAGTGAAATCAGCCTTTTGTAGGTAGAAAGGCTGGTGCAGATAAGTGCCTGATCCAAAGCCCATTAAAATTTCCGATGGAAATACTCCCAGAATGAAATCTTGGCCTTATAAACTTCAGTGGCAAAACTCCCATTGACTGAAGTGAAGCCAGGATTCACTGCCAGTCCTTGAATCAAGTTCCAGACCACTAAACTGCATAGATCAGGTCCCAAACATGGGAACTAATTGGAGGAATTGGTGATTATTAGCCAAGAATAACCACCGGATAGAGTGCAGTGTCTAGTAAATGCAGCTCTGCTCTGTGTTGAGAGAGCCGTTTGTACGGTTGTTTTTATAACCTCAACAGTGAGGCAAGCAACAAGAGACTATAAGAACAGAGGGGTCTGTTCCCATCTGCAGAAACCTTCCTCAGTTAATCACTGCTTAACATAGTAGAGACCATTAATGATTCCTTTCAAAGTGCTGGACAAAGCCCCTCATTGTGGTGTAGCTGTGAAGTTTAGGTTTTCCTTAAAGGTGATCAATAATATACTTCATCTACTCAATCCATCATGATGCCATAGTATATGGCCAGAGCGCATTTGAAATTAGCACTCCGTGAGTGCTCTGTACTTTGCTAGACCTTGGTAATGGCATTGGCAGTGATTCTGAGGTTTTGAAGTACAGACCAGGGAAAGCACATCAGAATTGGAATGAATATATTTTGATTTAGCAAAGGAATCTGATCTTAATGCCAGTGTACTTGCTTTTACATCACCTTATGTAACCAGACATTCCAACAGATTGTTTGGTCATAGAACTCTTGGAAAAGTTTATTTCTGTGGTAAAGCACAATTGCTCTTTATAGTAAATTTTCTAGAACTTTGTCCAGTTATCTCTCAGTAACTCAAGAAATGAGGCATACTCCCAAAATAAACTACGAACAATATAATCATGTAAATGTTATTGTTAGGAATATTTTGCTAATATTCAGCCTAAATTTTCCTTGACTGAAAATAATTCTGAAGTTTTAGGGCCAGACTCTCCATTGCTGCTATTCTCTGTGGCTCCAGGGGAGAATCTGGCCCCTAATTGCTTGGTGTACCTTAAATTTAACTCAACTCTTAGGGCAAACTGCCTCTAACACAAGTGTAAACAATGAAGGCAGAGCTTGCAGGGGACAGCACTCACAACAAACTCTGCTCACCTGAATTGTAGCAGATGGTGCCATATGAAGAAAAGTAAATACAGGGATTAGGAAAGAAAGAAATTCACTCCAGCTGCTACTAAAACAAAAACAAACAAGCAAAAACAAAAAACCAAAAAACCAACAGCCCTATAACATACAGCAGGGAGAGCTGCTTAAAGGAATTTAACATTGAAGAATGGGAATACCCTGGAACTCTTTTTTGGGGTTGGGCACAGTAAGAGCTGGCCCAGGGGGAAAAGTGATGGTTCTTAAAGCAAAGCCCAAACTTTCAAAGCCTCATGCAATGGCACAACAATGCAAAATGCACATCTGCCAGCTGAGTGCACCAAACATTAACACAGTTCTGTCCTTGGCTAGCATAAACGGGCATAGCTCCATTGATATCAGTGGAGCTACACACTGATGTCCTCCAGGTGAGGATCTGACCCAGTGTTTATATGCCCAGATCAGGCAGTTGTGCGCCTGAATTTCTATTGGCAGATACAGTGGCTCGATTTGCATATCTAAGTACAGAATTTTGTGCCTGCATTCTGATTGGTCTTTCACAGTGAAGGGCTTTTAAAAGATATTCCTCAGTGATTCAAGAATTGTTTCATAGCGTGAGTCTGATCTAGTCACGTCTCTTTTGACTTTGATGTATTTACTCTGGATTGATTGATTTTCCTGCCTTGGGCAGGGGGCTGGACTTGATGACCTCCTGGGGTCTCTTCCAGCTCTATGATTTGCCCATTCTCTCCACGTTGGCTTCCTGCCTTTCTCTCTTTCTTGGTCTGTGGAAGAGCTAGACGCTGCAGCAGGGATCAAGTGTCCTGCTCACTCTGGAGGAGAAGAGGGCTCTGACCAAGAATCCTATTCTCCTCTATCTTCCTCCTGGCCACAAACCTTCCTTTCCACAGCCTCTGCTAATGGTCTCCCAAACTCTCACTGCTTCAGGGTCTGCCTTTGGGACTATAAGTAACCATAAATTTTCTCAATGGCCCTATTTGGTTGCTGATTAAAAAAGGATCTACCCCCAATTGCTTGGATGTGCACAGTGGTGCTGACATTTATACCCTTTGCAAACTAATAAAACAGAATTCATGGCTGGGATTTGTTCCTTACAAAGTTAATTTTAAATAGCAAGGCCAGCTCCTAATCTGTTTTATAATTAGGTGGCCTCAACCCAGCAGGCCCCTTACTCACCATCTTTTCCCTCAGATTCCCTCATCATTTCCTCTCCTACCAGCCTCCTCAGAATTCTTTACAAGAACCCTCCATCTCTCTTCCTGAGACCTTGGAACTTTTCCCATTTATTTCCGTACACTGGTCAGGACCTCTAGGACTCAGAAAAACCTGGGTCCAATTCCCTGTTACGCCATATGTACCCCAATGAACTTGGGTACATTCCTTCATCTCTCAGAGCCTCCATGTCCCATAGTGACATGGGTCATTTCTTACTATGTGTCTATACAGCGCATGACACAGTGGCTCCCCCATCTCTAGGCACTGTGGTGATGGGTATAATAATCATCTCTCGTATCCTTGGCTCCCCCAACCCTTCCCCCCCACAAAGTTTTCTGTTTAGAATGATCCCGAACATCTGACCAGCATGCTCATTCCTGCCTATGGTTGGAACCCATCCAGCTCATTTTCATGCTAAGCTGCTTGTTTCTGGTTTCTTAATGTACTTTTAAAGTTGCATTAAATAAACAATGGATATAAAATCAAATTAATTATTAGACACTCCATGCTACTTAATTTTAAGGCTCCCATTTCACCAGTATTTCTTGTAAGCAAAACAAGCCTTGCGTGCCAGGATGAAGTGAGGCATTTTAACGCTTAGATATTTTTGTAGTAGGAGACTTACCTAGCATTGCCCGGGTCCTTTAGGGCAGGTGGCTGGCAGTGTGGGGGGCGCAGGAGTCAGGGCAGGGCCTTGGAGATGTGGGGGGAGGCAATGCAGGAGTCTGGGGCTGGGTGTTTATGTGTGTAAGGGCTGGGGGGTGAGGGGCTCATGGTGGGGAAGTCCTATCTGCTAGGGGCCTTTTTTCTCCCCCCTCTGTGCTGCTCCCCCTCCTGGCCACTAAAGGCCTGGCCTCCAGGACTGGGGAGGGTTTGGGGCATGGGGGTTGCTTACCCAGTGTGCTGGCAGGCAAGATGGCAGAGACCTTGCTGGCCACTCTGTTCGTGGTGTGGCTGCCCACAGTAGATATTCTGCAGGATAGCTTTCTCCTGCCCCCAGTGGCTGCTCTCATATAGCATCCCTCCAAGCAGCTTAGCCCCAGCTCCCCTCCCTTTCCATGTAATGGAAAATAGTACCTTTCCTGGGGCTTCTGGTTGACGTGGCACAACCGAACCCTGATGTTGCTTTACGTTATGGTAGGAGGAAGCTGAATATCAAATTTGGCCCTAGCTCTTATCATTTAGGAGGAGTTCTTGAACAGACCGACTCGCACACAGACACACACACTCTAAAAGCTAGCTAGCTAGATAATTAGAGTAAAAAATAAAGAGAGGATAAATATTGGAGCCTTGATCTGCAATGTTATTTGGAAAAGCTATTTGCAATAAGGGCAGGTTTTCGGTTCACTTCTCCGAATTACATAGCGTAGCTAGATTTTTCTACTGCACCCATCAATGTAGTTTTGGAGCAGGTAGACCCATGACCATGTTAGGATGGTGTTAGTGGTGGGGAAGTATGTCTCTGCAGTGTCCCTTCGCAGATTGGCCTATTGTCAGGATTAAGACTCTGAGCTATACTTGCTCAGTGCTGCTCTGTTCCACCACAACCCCAGCCCTGCCTCCAGCCTTGTTCCCATCCTGTCCCAGGGTTGCTTCTGCCTCCAAACCAACCCTGCTCCTGCTTTCCCTGGCTCCTGCTTTCCCTGACTCCTGCTAATCTAGTTCCAGTCCTTCACTCTGCTTCTGCCTCAGCTCTGGCATTCAAACTTTGACCAGTAGGCTTGATTCCTGTTTTGACTAACTGGCCTGACTACCTACGACCCACTCCACTGACACCAATCCACCCCTCATGATCCAGTCATACTGTCTGGACTTCAAAACAAAAGATTTGTACCAGCAGAATAAAATGATCTGATGTAAAACTTTACATCTATGAGCACGCAGGCAGGCAGTATTGAATACTTTTCCTTGGGAGGAAAATAGCTGGTTACACAGAAGCAATCAGGCGAAACATATATTCCTGTACATATGTATGTCTGGAGGTAAGAAATAGAGAGCTTCTTCTGACAGGTGGTGAGCTACGGAATATACTTTGTGTTAAATTTAGGGATAGCCCTGAGCTGCCATATTTGGATCTGGATCCTGATTCAAAGCTGAGGAGTGTTTCATAGGTTCTTTCTGGCCTTAAAAAAAAAAAATCTTTCTGATCATTGATTATCTCGTCTGATTGCCTACTTAGGACATCACTCTGAGTCCTCTATCAAATCCAACTTGTGACTGGACTACAGCATCTCAGTGAGAGAGACACCCAATGCCAAATTAAAGATTCCTCCGGATGAGATTTGTGATTTTTGGTGGCGCCCCATTTACAGTTAAAATTAAGAAGGGGTGCTTAAAGTGTGGTAGATAAAAATGTTGAGAGTACTTCCTTCCAAAATGTCGTAATGATAGTGATGACCAATGTGTCACCGAGTTTTCATCTGAGATCTCATATGGCATTCTTTGGTGAACCCCAATCTACATACTAGACTTAGGAGATATCTGTACCCCTCTGCACCCTCTTGTCCTTGCCATTCAGAGGATCTTGGATCAAGGGCCCGAGCATCATTTTTTCGGGATCATTACAGGGATGTTAAATTTAGTTTAATCAACTAATCGATTAGTCGATGGATTTTCCAGCAACTAGTCGATTAGTTGATAAGCCGGGGAGCCGCAGCGGGATTAGCTCCTGTCCTGGGAGCTAACCTCACTGTGGCTCTGCCTTTTAAATGTGTTAAGAGTGGGCAGGCTCTTAATACATTTAAAAATCAGAAGGGCAGCAGGGGGGACCCAGCACGAGCTGGGACAGCTGATTTCCAGCTTGTGCTGGGTCCCCCATACTGTGCTTCAGCCTTTTAAAATGTATTAAGCACCTTTGTCTGATATTTGACATGTGGTCTATGTGATCATGCTGTTCCTTGCCCTGGTGAAAAATTCCTTTCCCTCCTTGGCCTTATAAAATTTAAAAAGCAGAGGCTCGGTGTCTGAGACTGGGCGTGAGCTGGGAATCAGCTGATTCCCAGCTTGCACCCAATCCCCACTACTCCCCTGCCCCCTGCAGAGCCAGTGCCTTGCACACACCCCCCCCCATTGCTGTGCCAAGCACCAGCCCTTGCACCACCCCCCCATTGCTGATAGAGGCAGCAAGTCAGGGGGAAGTGATTAGTCGAGGGACTAGTTGACTATCTGATAAGCTTCTTGGATAGTAAAGTAGTTCACTAGTCATTTACATCCCTAGTGCAGTACAAATTTCTAACATGGATCTCCTCTGACACACACTGCTATTTGCAGACTGGTCCAGGTCTTGCAGAGCCTCCAGACCCTGGTAAAGTGTACCCTTTTTAACCTCCCATGTGGGGGCCTTGTAGGGTCATACTCTTGCTTTTGCTGCAGAATTAACTTGAGTGTTGCCCTTTAACGTGACTCTGGTCCTCACACAAAACCCCATAACTTGAGCGTGGTGGTGCTTTTAACTCAAGTTGTCTGGGACTAGAGGCTGCAGCTTGAGTTAACACATCACATCCTCTACTAGCATGGCTCTTCTGTGATGTTAGTACAGGTGTCTTCTGTGGCTAAGACAATCACGGTTTGCCTTACATGTGCTATTTTGTAGTATGGCCACTCGCATTCAAGGCAGGCTAACTCTAGAGAGTAACTCAAGTGTAGCCAACTTGAATTGCTTCTGCAGTGAAGATGTTGCCCAAGATGAAGAAAAGAGCCCCATAGACATCTAGGCTACGTCTAGATTGAATCCCTTTTTCGGAAAAGGGATGCAAATTAGACGTATCGCAATTGCTAATGAAGCGGGGATTTATATCTCCCCCGCTTTATTAGCATAAAAATGGCTGCCGCTTTTATTCGGCACGGAGCTTTGCCGGAAAAAAGCGCCAGTCTAGATGCTGATCTTGCGGAAAATAAATCCTTTTCCAAAAGATCCCTTATCCCTTATTTTAAGAGGGATATGTCTTACACTTGCCTGCTGTCTATATTGCACGTGCATTCTTGCACAAGTAAATTTATAGTATAGCGTTGTAAAACAGGGCTTCTTCCGGAAGAGTTATTCCTCTCCCCACGAGGAATAAGCCCTCTTCGGCAAGAGCTCTTCCACAAGAGGCCAGTGTAGACAGGCAACACGAATTTCTTGCCAAGAAATCCTTATGGTTAAAATGGCCATCAGAGCTTTCTTGCGCAAGAGAGCATCCACACTGCCATGGATGCTCTTGCGCAAAAGCACATGCCAGTGTAGACATGCTCTTGTGGAAGACTTTTTGCACAAGAACTCTTCCACAAAACAGTTCTTGAGCAAGAAGCTGCCAGTGTGGACGTAGCCAAAATGTAAGTCAGGAGGACTAAGATATAGGGGCATCCCCTTACCTGGCTCTTTTTTCTGTAGCCACACCCTTTTCCCCATCACACTAGTCGGGGGATGGGTTTGGGGTATATACTGCTTCTTTGGTTATAAGATTGCCCAAGTCTGGGTAAACCTGGTTTATGGTCATGCATCCCCCCCAAGATCAAAATTTAAACTCTTCACTTTTTGTCCCCATTTTTTTTAAATCCTTAAAATTGGAGGTCTTGGACCAGTTCTCCAGTCACTCACTTACACCAGGGGAAATGGTAAGAGGCAATGGAGTCACACCAACATAAAATAGCGTGAGAAGAGAATCAGACTCTCTGACTTCTGCAGGTCTTGGGTTCTTAACTTTCATCCTGCCATTCTATTCTTCGTACATTCTTCTACTGCCCTCATCACCGTAGTGTCGGAGTGCCTTCCAGTAGTGTATTAAGCAACATGACTAACATCTGCTATGTGTGTTTTCTTCATTTTTTTCGCTCTTCACAGGTGAGAGTGTTGTGTGGGCAGTTTACCATTTTGCTTTGGCAGGGTTCTTTTTGTTGTTGCTCTGGTCAAAGATGGCCTTGTTCCATTTGCATTTTCTAACCTAATCCCTTTTATTCTACATTTTAAACTAGCAGGCTTACCTGGTGTTGACTGGGTCCTTCAGGGCAGGGCCTTTGGGGGATGTTTGTGTGGGGGTACTCAAGCCTAGGGAACAGGACATTTCTTCTCCCCCCCCCCATCTGGGGCCTGTTCTTCTCCCCCCCCCCCCCCGGCCATCCCTCCCAGCCCACGCAGGGCCTGTTCTCCTCGCCACCCTGCCAGAAACCCCCCCAGCTCATCTGGGGCCTGTTCTTCCCCTCACCCTGCCAGGAACCCCACCAGCTCTCCTGAGGCCTGTTCTCTCCAGGCCAGTCCCTCAGCCTTCCCAGGGCTTGTTCTTTTCCTCCCATCCAGTGCTGCAGCCAAGGGCTGAGAGGGGAGAAGGGTTTGGGGCAGGAGGGCTACATACCAGTGTGCTGGCAAACAAGTAGGCTTGCCAGATGGTTTAACCAAAAATACTGAACACCCCCCCCCCCAAAAAAAAAACCCACCAGGGGAAAAATTCGGGGGGGGGGGGGGGGGGAGACCAATGTTGTTGAGGGGGAAAAAAAAAGACCCTGAAAGTTACTAAGCAAAAAAAAAAAAAGAAATCATATATATAGTAGCCCAGTGTCTGAGAGTCTATAACGCTGAAATGCTGGCTGTTCCTTCTGGGCGACGCTGTTGCCCAAAATGCTGGCTGTTCCCTCTGGGCAGCGCTGTTGCCTGAAATGCTGGCTGTTTCCTCTGGGCGGTGCTGTTGCTGAAATGCTGGCTGTTCCCTCTGAATGGGGAGTATGGAGCCCAAACAGCTGCTTGCTCCCCGCGGCAGCCCGGCTGAGCAGCGTAGAAGTCAGCCGAGCGCCACAGTGATGTGCGGCATGACCGCGGCTCCAGGCCTTGCCCCCTGGCTGTGAAGGTCACCGCCCCACCCTCCTTTGCCTCCCGCCGTGGCGCTTGGCTGACTTGTGCGCTGCTCAGCCAGGCCGCCACGTGGGAGCAAGTGGCGCAAGTGACCCCTCATGCAGCATGGGGAGTGGCGCCCAAACAGCCATTTGGGCTCCGCGGTCCCCCAAGTGAGAGGCAGGAGGTGGAGGAAAGGTGAGAGAGAGGGAGTGAGAGGCTCAGGAGAGAAGACCAACATGGAGGAGAGACCTGAAAATCCCGTCTTATGACGGGCTAATTGGCTAGTAATAAAATAAAACCACATTAAAACAGCATGGCCCCTTTAAGTGTGAGCGGGGAGTGGTTGAGCACTAAGACCCAGGGAAGGCATTGCTTCCCCTTGCTTCAGGTCTTTTTGCCATCTTGTTTTCTTGATCGAGCCTCCACCCCCCCCCCCAGGTAAGCAGAAGATCTGGGGCTGTGGGGGGGCATGGGCCTGGGGCCTGGGCCCAGTTGCTGAGTGTGTCGTAGGGTTGCCAGGTGTCCAGTATTTGTGCCTCAAGTCAGGGGGGAAAAAAAACAGAAAATACCAGACATTTCAGGTGTCCGGTATTTTCTGAATTTTTTTACCAGACAGGAGGTGAAAATACCGGACTGTCCAGGTCAATACCGGACACCTGGCGACCCTACAAGCAAGATAGTGGAGTACCAGCCCTGCTAGCCCCGAGGGGACACTCTTATATGGCATCCCTCCAAAAGCAGCCCCTCCCTTTGCATGTTATGGAAAACTGTCCCTTTCCCCAGGTTTCCGGTCATCTTGGCACTACCAAACCCTGTCCTTGCTTAAAGTTAGGAGAAGAGGAAGCAGCATGCCAAATTTGGTGGTGCCTAGCTCTTACTGTTTAGGAGGAGTTACTTTCTCTAATGTAGATGTACCTGTTTTTGTGACTCATGCCTGCCAAAAGCTTTAAGTGCCCAGTCTTCTCACAAATTAATGTTTTGTGACCCCTCTGAATTTTTGCTCTACCTTAGATTTGCCCTTTGATGTTGAGAAAATGATACATGTTACACGTATCCAGGTACGAATCAGGATTTGATGACCATTGGCTGTTGTAAATTCCCTTCTCAACATAGAGAGTGTGCTTGGAAGGGCTGGATGAGAGAGAATCAGCCCTGATTAAGCAGATGTAAAATGAGTTTTGGCAACTTCCCTTTGAAACAAACAGTGATTTCTTTTTTTCTCTGAAAGATGGGGAGGATTAGAAACATTAAAAATCAGGTGGTAAAGAGGGATTCGGTTGTTAAGCAATGGTGGATAAAGAGTTACACCCTTTTAGTCATTCTTCATGGTGTAACTTCTTCTAGGACCCCCACAAAAAACTTATTAAGCAGCTGCCTGTCATCTCCTTAATAAATAAGAATCTCTTCAGCCTCTTTGTCTCCTTCACCTCTGGGGCCAGCCTCCTGTAAACACACTGCCAATTAAACCTCATGTCTAGCAAGGCCAGAACTAATGAAAAGCAATAGAGAATTCACTGCCTTTTAATGAGGAAAACATTGCTTTTTACAGGGAACAATTTATTGGGCCAATTCTCCCTGTCCATCACCCAGGGGAGCTGCTGCCTTTTTTACCTCCTGTTTGTTACTTTGTCAAGTGTGTGTAAAATTGCACACTGAACACAGAGGTGAAGGCTCTGACTCAATTTATGGTGTGACATCTCTGATCTTGCTCTCTGGATCAGTAAGCGATCCTGGCAATGATATGCATAGAAATTAATTACTGTCCCCGCCAGCTATACAGCAGGGCCCTGCCGTTGATAATAGATCAGTTTACAGGAGTTTGTTAAAGGGGCGAGCACGTCTGTTTCTGTTTGCCAACATGCAGACAATGTCAGTTAAGTGCAAACCACCACCATCATTGCAATTCTTTTGTACATACAAAGAGGAGAGAGACGTGCCAGAGTATCCTTGGAAAAGAGAAAGCACAGTTAAACAAATGAAAGGAATGCACTGATTTTTGAACGAGCTAAGTTCCTATTTCCTGTAAGGGCAGGATAATGTAAAGATAACGTGTACTTTTTCAAGCCAAGGTCACCATGCCCATGATCAATATTTATATGAAAAATACCCATGCACATTAAATTGAAATTAAAATACAATGAGTTTGGACAGGTATATTGAATAAACTCTTTTGAGGCTAACTCCTGTGTTGGTGTAGGATGGGTTAGCTCTGTGGATTACTTTGAGCTTTGTTTTTTGAAATTCCATTTTAAAGTATCCCAGTGCTGTTTCTAGTCCAGTTTGCTGCTAGACAGCTGATTTTTGCTAGTCCTGTACATGATGTCTTCAGAAGGTTTTACTTTCACATGGTTCAAAATGTGAAGACATGTCAAGTGCATACAAGAGGACCACAGTGATAAGTTGTGATAAAAACAATTATTTTAGATAAACATATGTCTCTAAACAACATGCTTGTTCTCACCTTAATTGATTTCATCATTTCATTTTAGCACTTGAAACAGTGTCTGGGATGCTGGAGGAAAGCCACAAGAATAAGTAATAGAAACATGGATTCAGTGGGGAAGAACCCCTCTTCCCCCATCCCCAGAACAACAATCAGCTAACGGACAGGAAAGAAACACCGAGAGGAGATCAAGAATTGCTGATGGGGAAAGAGGCCATTTTATTCAAGTCAGTGGTTCTTATAACCTGTCCATTCCCAGATCAGGTGGACCCATTGGACAGAGAGAGAGAGAACACAGCTGACTTTCAGTGGCCTTGTCAGATGAAGTCAGTGCTGTCTGTGATTCCATGGAATATGGAGTCTGATAGGTGAGGTGCTGGAGATTCTCGTCTCCCAATGACTTACAAAGGACTGTGGGAAACCCTGAGTGCTTTTTGAGTGCAGGAGACAGGATGTGTGTTTGACCCCTTTGGGCTGTGGTTGGGGGAATCGTGGGTGCTGGACTAAGGTGCTGATTCCCACAGCTGGGTGGGGGAAGGAAGTAAAAAACTGAGGGATGCTGTAGTGGGGTGCTCATCTGGCCAGACTGTAGCTTAGCTTTGCTTCAAGACAGTATTGCTTTAAGATACTGAATAGCTGGCTCCATAGTCCCTTGAAGGAGCTTTTCTTAAATTTCCATTGCTGGGCAGTGAATGGGTAGGAAAAAAGTGGACATTGGAGTTTCCTTAGGATTGGGTAAGGGACGAAACAGGGACAGGGCTATAGGCAGTAGTAGGAAGAGGTAAATGTTCCATCTGTCCCTTGTCCCAGCTGGTGCCGGGTCCTTATGCCTGCAGGATTTCACTATTTTATCCTCTTCGTGGCTGGTTAGATACAGTCCAAAGCTGCTTTTTATGTCCTGCTTCCAAGTCAAGCCTCAATGACAGGAAAATGACGGTCTATTCTGCAGGAAGTGGTCGCCGCAGCAATACCTCACGTGTACTTTACAATGAGGTAAGTGATGAAACTTGCAACATAGCCAGATGCTACCCAATATCACCAAAACGGCAACATGAAAAATGTGTCAGACACGTGGTTCAGTGGAGCTGAGGAAGCTTGCCAAAGGAAATGAAGCAGGGGCTAGTACCTGAGGCAAGGTGTGCCTGTGGTAAGTGTGGTTTGATGAGGTGGCTTGCAGGGTAGCATGCCTCTTAAGGTGGTGTGAAGACCACACAACATGGAGGAAAATTGCTGGCCAGTGACTCTCGTGTGTTGCATTTACTGTTCATTGTGCTGTGACTTTGTGATGTTTTGCATGATGAGAATTAATAAAAAGAAATAAAGCTGCTTGTGCGGGATTGGGTCCCACAGAGTGTTCTCCAATTGATATACAAGCTAGTTGGAGAGGGAAGATAGTCTAAGGCACAAGGGTAGAATTGGGAGATCTGAATTCATGTCCCTATAGTGTCACAAGCTGGGAAGTCATGTAGCCTCCTGGTGCCTCAGTTCCTCATCTGTAAAATGGGGATAATGGCATACCTCATAGGAGTCTGGTGAGGATAACTATATTCAAAATTGCTAGGTGCTCAGATAAGGGCCATAGGTGGCCACCAGTGAAACTGGCAGAGCTTCAAGCATTTCCTTAGGAGAATATTCTACACACTAAAATATCTCAGAGAGGGTTCTTTGTCTGATATTTGACCTGTGTGATCATACTGTTTCTTGCCCTGGTGAAAAATTCTTTTCCTTCCTTGGCCTTTACAACTTCAACTATTTTGTGTCTCTGGTTTTTAGATACCCACAACATCTTTTCTTCCTCTTTAACCTATGTCCAAAATGATAGCCACTAACATCCTGAATGATGAAGTTCCTGGAAATAGTATTGACTGATTATTACTGTGGGCTGAAGAGAATCAATACTGCCTTTAACTGACCATAACTGCAGGAGTGACATGGACTAGATTCAGCCGTATATACTGTCAGTGGCACAAGAGAAGGTGAACAGGGACCATGCAGCATTTGGACACTTTTAAGGAGGATTTCTAACTAAAAGTGAGCTCTTAGCAAGAATTTGGGCTGACTAAAAATCTTCTCTCGTGACTTCCTCAAGAAGAGCTGAACAAGAGAAGTTGCAGAGAGACAGGTGTTGTAATGACATGATTTTCTCTCTGGGTCGAAGGGGTGTATCATTTCACTCATACCACCATTAGAGATCATCTGCACATAAAATACAGACAAAAGTGTAAGAACATAAACATAAAAATGGCCATACTAAGTCAGACTAAAGGCCCATCTTGCTCAGTATCCTGTCTTCCAATGCCAGGTGCTTCAGAGGAAATTAACAGAACAATTATCAGGTGACCCATCTCCTGTCATCCATATCCAGCTTCTGGAAGTGAAAGGCTTAGGAAACCCAGAGCAGGAGATGCATCCCTGACCATCATGCCTGGTAGCCATTGAGGGGCCTATTCTCTATAAATTTATTTACAAACAAAAGTTACAAACTTTAGGCCTTCACAACATCCCCTGGCAATGAGTTCCACAGGTGGTGTGTGCATTGTGTGAAGCCCAAGGCGCGAGCCGTACTGGCAAGATACTTTTAGTCAGTACGGAGTACCAGAAAGACTCCCTGTCATTAGTGTTCCAGCCATCCCCAGTATTTCCACTGGCTGCCACATCTCTGAATACAGGACTAGGCTCTGTGGAATGGCAGTGGAGGGAGAGGCATGAAGTCTCAGTCTTTCTAATCTCTCCTCATATGAAAAAGCTGTTCTGTACCCCTCATCATTTTTGTTGTTGTTCTCTGCACCTCTTCCATTTCTAATATCTTTTTTAAGATGGGCTGACCCAAAATGCATGCAGTATTCAAGGTGTGGTCATACTATGAATTTATATAATGTCATGATGACATTTTCTGTCTTGGAGCTTCAGGGGATGGCAGAGTTAGTCCATTAAAGAAAAAAACAACAAATGGTCTGGTAGTGCTTTATAGACTAAAGAAACATGTAGATGGTATCATGAACTTTCGTAGGCACAGCCCACTTCTTCAGATGAATGGAGCAAGGGGTCCAGAGTTGTAAATAAATACCAAAAAAAGGGCGATGGGCAGGCAAAGAGAAGGGAAAACATTGTCAATTAGACTGTTTGTGCTAAATGAGGCTAATAGAGTGGGCTGTAAATGCCAGATAGTCACCTTTTGATGTCATTAGGGTGTTGAAATGTTAGCTTTTGACTCCTGTTGCTCATTGAGTAGATTTTTTCAGAGAACTATCCACAATGATGCCAAAATCGCTTTCTCGAATGTAACAGCTAATTTAGACATCCCCATTTTGCAGGAATAGTTGAGATTGTTTTCCAATGTGCATTATTTTGTAGCTATCACAATTTAAATTCATTTGCCATTTTGTTGCCCAATCACCCAGCCTGTGAAATCCCTTTATAGCTCTTGGCTGTTTGCTTTGAACGTATCTACCTTGAGTAACTTTCTATCTCCTGCAAATTTTGCCATCTCACTGTTAACCCCTTTTTCCAGATCACTTATGAGTATGTTGAACAGGACACGTCCCAGTATAAATCCCTTTGGGACACCATTATTTACCTCTTTTCATAGTGAAAACTAATAATTTAGTGCTTTTATTTCCTGACTTTTTGCAAGTTACTAATCCATGAGAGGGCTTTGTTTCATCCTTTGTTTAAGAGATTTTGATGAGGGACCATATCAAAGGCTTCCAAAAATGCAAATACAGCGTATCTACTGGATAACCATTGTTCTCGTTTGTTGACCCCCTGAAATAATTTTAATAGTTTGGTGAGGCATGTTTTCCCTATATAGAAGCTGTGCTGAATCCTCTCCATCAAATTGCGTTAATTTCTATGTCTGGTATTTCTGTTCTTTACTTCGGTTTCAATTAATTTGTCTGATACTGAAGTTAAGATTACAGGATCGCCTCTTTTTCTGAAACATTTTCATTTGTAGTACCTGTTGGGAAACTGAAATTTTTCCCGTAAGAAAAATCTTTACATTACATTTCTTTCACTGGAAAAATTAGATTTTTTTTCTGCAGAAAATTTTGAATCAGTTGTTTTGAATTGAAATTTAGAAACAGAATCAACTTAAAATGTCATTTTGCTTGCTTGGTTTTAAAGAATGAGACTGGTGTCAATTTAAAACAAAATTCATTTTGAAATTTCCCCCAACAAAAAATATTGTTGCAATGAAACTGCATTTTCTTAGCCAGAAAAATTTCCCCACGCTAAGATTTAGTTACTTGTAGTAAGTTCTACATGACCCAAAAATGTGCAATACACTTTAGACAAAATACCAGAAATGTAAATCTATGCTCAAAAGAGTTTACAGTGTAAATAGACCTGACACAGGATCCAAATGCAAGGGGAAATGGGGTAGGGGGACATGGAATTCCCAATGGTTAGGATGCTAGTCTGGGAACTGGGGAATCCTGGCTCAGTCCCCACCTGTGCTCAGAGACACCAGAACTGGAATGGGCCATGGTTCCCCCGGGGTGAAGCAACACAGGCAGGGGCTTTGCAGTGGGGGACTCTTCCTAGTCCTGACTCCTCTCAGTGGCCCCACCCCTACTCTTCCTTTTCCTCTTCCCGTCCAAGGCTCCCTGCCCCGGCCAGGCCAGAAGCCAGAGTTGGACCATGGTAATATCCGCCCAGGGCTCCTCTTGCCCTGGCCAGTGGGCCCAAGAGAAGGCCTCTGGCCTGAGTCCCTGCCCCTTGTGGTATGCTGTCCAGGCGGGTCCAGGACTACCTAAAGCAGTCTGGGCTCCCTGGGCAACTCTTCCCACAGCCTGGCTCTGGCCTTACCATGGGGGAGAGGCCTTGGAGGAAGAGGAGCCTAAGAGGGAGCAGGGCCTCTTGCCCCCTCCCACGTCTACCAAGGTTCTGGTGCTCCTGGATGTGTTCTTGTGTGTGGCCTTGGTATTTCCTTTATTTAAAAAAAAGACACCATGGGGAGGTCGTTTGTAGCATTGAATGAACAGGAGGATGAGCGTTTGTTGTTCGGTGACTAGTCGATGACATTAGTTATGTCAGTTAGATAGTGCTGGTAGTACAAATCCAAGAAACATGTCACAGTAGTGCCGCGGGAAGGCTGTCGACTATGGTAATGGAGGCCATATATGTACATAAGGCAGGCAGAAGAGACTAAGGGTATGTCTACTCTACCACCCTAGTTCGAACTAGGGTGGTAATGTAGGCAACCGGAGTTGCAAATGAAGCCCGGGATTTGAATTTCCCGGGCTTCATTTGCATATTGCCGGGCGCCGCCATTTTTAAATGTCCGCTAGTGCGGACTCCTAATCCGAACTACCTAGTCCGTGCCGCGTGTAGCCGCTGGGCACGGAGTCCGCACTAGCGGACATTTAAAAATGGCGGCGCCCGGCAATATGCAAATGAAGCCCGGGAAATTCAAATCCCGGGCTTCATTTGCAACTCTGGTTGCCTACATTAACCACCCTAGTTCGAACTAGGGTGGTAGTGTAGACATACCCTGAGATATATGATGGTGAATTTGGTTTGGTTCCATACATCTCTTGGCCCGGGATTGCGCTTGTGACTTCTGATCCTGTCCTATTGCAGGATGGTTCACTGCCTCAGACTCTTGATGTATTTTGATTTTCTAGGGGTAGGTGATTATTTTATAGGCTAATGTGATGTCAGGCTAAAGGGCAAACTCAGCCTTTGGACATGGAAGTACATCTCACATCGACCAGAGTGGGGGACTATAAAGGCCAGAGTTTGGTCCTTAATAATTGCCTCTTGGTAGAGAAAAGTTAACAATCTAGTCACTGCAGAATTCACACACACACTTTGAAGCGTCTAAAAAAGGGGAGAGGAGGAGTGTGAGATCTTTTCTTTCCTAATGCAACTGTTAGATTTGGCTGCTTAACAATTAAACTTTTCCTTTAGTTGTTGCCCCTATGGACCTTGGCTTTGAATGGCAACCTGAAGTTGTGTTCGCCAGAGCATTGGGCTTACATGATTCAATTAACCTTTAAGGTAGCTGTGGAAGTTGGTACTATAGGAGATCCTTTTGTTAATTGGCAGCCTGACACAGACAATTAAGTTTGATCAGATGAAGAGGGCATCAGGGACGTCATTAGCATACTGTTCCAAAGGCAATGCGGTGCGTAAAAGTTGTTTGATTTCTGCTGAGGAAGAAAGTGGGGGACTAGGCGACCCCTCCATGCATTTAGAGCGTATTAAATATTTCATTTCCCTCGCTCCAAGTGTTAAATGTTCCTAATTTTTTCTCCCCTTTTTGGTTTCTTCCCAGCATATTTTTATTGCAGTGGAATTTGCCAAATGATCTTTTCTCCATTATTAAAACTTTGCATTTCACATGAGGTGCCACATAAAAACCAAGCATAAATATAGACAGATGGAGAGACCGGTTTCAGAGGTGCACCTTCGGTTTGGAAAGGTGTGGAATCATGCCTGCAGTCAGTGGATCGCAAGCAGCTGATGGAACCTCTTGCTGCAGGGAGGTGGAATGCCCTGTTGGATACAGCACTGGCCTGGGGCCCTAGACTCTAGTCCTGCCTTGTGTCCTTCGGCATGTCATTTCCCCTCTTTTTACACTGTAACGCCTGGAGCCAGGCACTCACTCATGCTCAGGAGGGCCGACAGACTTGCCAGCTCCTGGGCAAAGTGGGGGGTAGTGACTCCACATTCCTAGAAGTGGCAGGACCTCAGGCAGAAGGGGCAGGGTTGGAGCAGCAGCCCTCAGTGCTGCCTGGAACACACTGTGCTGCAGCCACCTCCCCGCCCCACACACACACTCAGGAGTCCTCAGAGCTGCCTGGAGCTTGCTGTGTGGTGCTCTGGTGGCAATTTAAAGGACCCAGGACTCCAGCCAATGGTGGCAGCAGCTGGGAACTCTGAACCCTTTTGAACTGCCTGGCCCTGGGGCCGTCACCCCCTTTCCTCTCCCCACTTAGCTCATGCTAAGTCTGTATAGTGCTTGGCACAATAGGGGCCTTGTGTTAGATGGGGCCTCTAAAAATAGCACAATCCGTAATGCTTATGGGTTGGGAGGGACATTGATGGGAAGGAGATGATGCAGCAGAACTATGGATGGAGCTAGGTCACTGGTTTAGGTGCAGTTAAAAGTATAAATCATTGCAGTTTCCTTTGTACCAGTAACTGGTAAAAGCAGTTCTTTTGTTGTACTAGTTTCTCCCCCAGAGTTATGAGAGACACTGGCTAACTTAGTCATAGCCCATGGACTGGATAATGCTGATCACTGCACAGGGAAGGGAAGGAGTGTGGGATAGTGGTTAGATCAAGAGACTAGGAGTCAAGGCTCTGAGGTGAAATTGTGGCCTCATTCAGGCCAATGGGAAAATTACCAGAGACTTCAATGGGATTAAGATTTCACCCCGTGATTCTGCCTGGCTGTGTCACTGACTTGCTGGATTTTGCGTAAGGATTTCCATGTCCTACCTTTGTGGTATGGAAGTAATACTTCTGCCCTTCCTCACAGAGTTGCTGTGAGGTTTCATTCTTGTTTGCATAGTTCTGAGAGATGCCTGCCGTTAGTTGGCTGAAGCTAAATCCTGGTAAGGCAAAGTTGATACTGGAAGGAAGATGGCAGTATTTTGAAGAACGTGCCATGTCCATAATATCCCATCCTCTGTTGAGAGCGTCTGTTCTCAGATCATCAGAATGATTCGCAACCAGTGTTCCCTCTAATTTTTTTCCATCCATGGGTGGAATAAATGTTGGTATGCGCATCCAAGCATGTGCAGATGTGCAGCACCAGTAGAAACACATGCTGCTGTCAATGGGCAGCTGTGGGCACTCTGAATCTCTCCTGGATGGCCACCCAAATGTTCATCCTACAAGCAACAGTGTTTGCAACCATGGGATTCTTTCGCAGTCTTCCCTGTTATAGGACACTGAGGTAGCTACGGCTGCTAAAAATATCTATTATGTCTGGCCAGAAGGTAGAGTCCCATCCTAATAAGTATTGACCTGGCCACCTTGATTCATGCTTTCACATCCTCCTGGAAAAGTGGGTACTTTAAGATCACGCAAGGTTACTTATCTCTGCTTGTCTCTCCAGTAGCCAGCCCAGAGACTCCACCTGGTTACTACACCAAAGACTTGCATGTATATCCGTCCTCAAAAGCTACCTTGTGACAAACTGGACCGATGCACAAACAGAAAAACCCTCTCGGGCCTCCTCAGAACTAATAAATATCTGTACCCCGTCCTTACCTATCTACTCAGCCCTCTGAGTAAAGCCCTGCGAAGCCTTCAAGTGTGACCTTCAGGTTAGCAAATGTCAGCCTTGGAGAATCAATGGGAAGAAGGAAATCCCTTTTCTGCTTGCTTACGTTTACCCTAGTGGATGTCCGTTTTAGTGACCAGCTGGTGTGAACGGCTATGGTACCACATGAGAGAGAGGCTGGTGATGTAGCTGTGTATATCCTCCTTCTCCTATCTTATCACAAAGTGATGCCAGTGTTATGGGACCACCTGCTGAGAAGAAAGAGGTAAAAGGATTGAGTCTAGACGTATGTATAAGCCCAAATGCATGCTTCTTCTCTCCAGTTCCTTTTCCTCCTTGGCCTAGAAGTCTGAGGCTTATGCTTCAGTTCCTCTGCTTGTTCATGCACCGCTTCCAACTCTCTTTCTATGGATAAGAGGAAAGGCAACTAGAAAGGAAAGAGGATAGATGGAGATATATAAATATATATTAGCAAATTCCATCCTAATCTTGCCCAGGCAGGCTCTCCACTGGATCACTAGCCTTGCATAGTAGTGGTAGCAACTGCATTTTTGCATTAGCTTTGCCACATAAGTCATTAATGTGCTCAGACCATTGTGCTGGCCAAAGTGGAACTTGTCTGCTAAGTGAGGCTAAATAATATCTATGGGGTTTTAGCTTTAATCCAATCAGATGACTTCAGCATCCTATTGCTGTGATGCCGGGCAATGGAAACTTAACGACGAGTTGCTGCTTCACTACCAGAACTTTCTGTGTGTGCAGCCCAGCTTATCTAGAACAGTCCCGAGCATGTGGAAAACAGAAATTAACAAAGTGGCAGAAACCATCGCCTGGAAATACCTTAAATGCCTCACTCATTTTGCAAATGGCAGGTAAATGATTGGGCTGATGACTCTTGGAACTTTTTGCTCTGTGTGCTTCTCTCTGCACCCAGGAGGTCAGATCTTGGGGATTCTTGCCCAGGTGAGACTCTGCAGATATCCCCTTGCCCATGTGGCCCCTTTTGCAACATCATATTCCCCTTCCTTTGCAAAGCTCTCCTCAGTATTGAGGGTTTGTCTGAGATACACATAACCCCTGATTATGTGTCCCCTGATTAACCAAACAGTGAGCATATATGAAGACCTCCCTAGATTGTCTGTGAAGTAGTCTCTGTGCTGTGAAATCTGCCTTGTAGGCAGAGAGGGCCCCAGAAATGGCAGGCCACTTCTGACACTGCAACTCCAAAGGAACCGTACTCCCAGGAAACTGGCTAAGGAATTCTGGAGCTAGAACTTGTGAATAAATGGCTCAGCTACAATAGAACCCTGGAGTTCTATGGGGTTTGGAGATGGAGCCCACTGTTTCTTCCACGAAAAGACTAGCTCCCCTGATGTCAGGATGTGTACGGAGCTACGTGAGGAAAATGCTGAAGAAATTCAACTCTTATGCAACCTTTTCTTGCACAGGGTCTGATTTAAGCAGTAAGAATCCAGTCCCAGAGGAAGGGTGGATTTTCATTGGTTTATGCCAAAATGTGAAAAACGGTGCAAATTCATTTATTTGCTGATGACGTTGATGATTCTGTGTTTGTGCATGAAGATAAACGACATTTTTCCAGAGGCAGCTTCCCTCTGTCTGCCCTAGCAACCAGCTCCACTCTGAGTTTGCTAGGGTCAAAGTAATTCCCACAAAGTGGAATGACACTGGGATTCACAAACTGTAGGATAAATGTGAAATTGAATAATTAGGTACAGAAAAGTAGCCACGTTAATTTGTTTCTGCAAAAACAAAAAAAATATGCTGGTGGCACCTTAAGGCTTGTCTACACTACGGAGCAGATTGACCCTCCAGAAGTTGATCTTCTAGAATTCGAATTAGAGGGTCCAGTGAAGACTCGCTAATTCGAATTGAGAGGGCGCTCCGGTTGGTGCACACAGTCCTGCTCCTCATGAGGAATAAGGGAAGCTGATGGGAGCACGTGCTCCTGATGACCTCCTGCTGTGTGGACGACTTGAAAACACGATTTAAGATTCTTCAACTCCAGCTATGTAATTAATGTAGCTGGAGTTGCATATCAAGTTGATTTTCCCTTTTAGTGTAGGCCAGGCCTTAAAGACTAACACATTTATTAATTCATATGCTTATGCCTCTTCAAGATGCCACCGGACTCCTTGTTTGTTTTTAAACAATTAGGGTTAGCTTAAAGTTCGTTAAGGAAACACGTTTGTTTTGTAAAGGAAGGCCCTGACTAGCAAGTAGAAGGAAGGCCTCAAAAATAAGGTGTAAAGCCAGAGGAAATGAAGTTGGGAGGCTATCTGGCTCAAAGAATAATTACTGAGATAAGGCAAAGTTTCTAAAAGGAAGGCATCTAACCCATATGGGCGACTGTAGATACTTTGAAATAAAACAAAAAGAATCTGGCTTAAAATGAGTGAACATGGCCCTTCCCAGCCCACACACCTGTGTTAAAGCCTTTGGGAACCCAGATGCAATGGAAAAACAACTGGGCAACAAGTAGGAGGAGAAATAGGAGAAAGGCTTTGGGGAGAAAGGTGGACTGAATTTAGACTGGAAATAGGATGAACTATCTCAGAGAGGTTCTAGCAGAAATCAGTAACTAGCAATGACATCATGGCTATGTCTACACTGGCATGATTTTCCGGAAATGCTTTTAACAGAAAAGTTTTCCGTTAAAAGCATTTTCGGAAAAGCGCATCTAGATTGGCAGGACGCTTTTCCGCAAAAGCACTTTTTGAGGAAAAGTGTCCGTGGTCAATATAGACGCGCTTTTCTGCAAAAAAGCCCCGATCGCCATTTTAGCCATCGGGGCTTTTTTTGCATTGTAGATAGCAGAAAACGATAGCACTGTGCTATCTACAATGATTTGCGCAAGAGGGCTTTTGCCCAAACAGGAGCAGCAAAGTATTTCCGCAAGAACACTGACGATCTTACATGAGATCGTCAGTGTTCTTGCGGAAATTCAAGCGGCCAGTGTAGAGAGCTGGCAAGTTTTTCCGCAAAAGCAGATGATTTTGCGGAAAAACTTGCCAGTCTAGACACAGCTCATGTGTTTGTTAAAGAGTATAAAAAAGTAAACTCTTAAAGCATTCATTGCTAATACCTGCCTGACTGCCGTGGAGCAGACCAATATGGGTCTAAGCATCCCTAGGTTTAGGCTGTTTGTAAATACCTTGACTAAAGGCTTGAAAATGTTCTGTTCCTATTTGGTTGTAGTAAATTGCTTTTTAGGGGTATTTAGAACGATTGTATAAATACCATTTGGCCTTGAACTTAATAAAGACCTTTCTGGTTAAATTAAGCCATATCTATACATACAGCAACGCAGTTGTGCTGGTGCAATGTATCTGGTGAAGATGCTCCGGGCCAAAGGAAGAGAGCTCTCCCATCAGTGTAATAAAGTCATCTCTGGGAGCGGCTGAAGCTATGTCAGTGGCAGAAGCTTTCCCACTGATTTAGTACGGTGCATATCACAGCTTATGTCGCTGTAACTTATGTCACTCATGGGGATAGTTTATCATAGCCCTGAGTGTATAAGTTACATCAACATAAGCTGTAGTGTAGACATTGCCTTAGTATTTGGTGGATTCCCATATTCATCTTGATATTTTAAAATATTATTGATGATTCCAACATTTCCTGGGAAAATTGCATAATTAGTTCAACAGCCATGACGTTTCTGCACATTTCATAAAAACAAATATAGATTTTATGAAACTGTTAGGAATTAACTTGGATTTTATGGAAACCCTGGGAAATCAGAAGACATGCCACCTCCCCTGATCGCTTGGAAATACATTTCTTTTTGTGTTTTTTTTTTCATGTGTGAGTTTTGCAAAACACAAACTGGTGAATTACCTACTTAGTCTGAATACAGGCTTGTGGCAGATTTCTCTATCTCTCATGAGAAGAGAAGGGAAGGCACAGGAAATGTGAGTTTCTGCAAAGGGATCTGTTATACAGCTCACCGATGCTATAAAAAGTGAAAAAATATGTAATGAACTAAAATGGCTGGAGGACAGACTGTGCCCAGATGCAGTTGTGCCTGTACAGGACCGAGTTCTGCAAGATTCCCCTACTAGAGCCTCCTTTGCATTGCCCTGTTAGGGAGACGGTCCTTAGCACAGCCTTATGTGAGAACAGGGCACATCTCAGCACAAGAACAGAGCCTAATACACAACACCAAGCTGCCTGACCCAAGTTGCTTAGAAGATTCATGTGGAGGGAAATAGAGGCTATAGGACCAAATATGACAGAGGTGTTAACAAGAGCAGAAGTTGGCCCCCGCAGGCTATATTTACTCTTGGCATGAGACGGCACATCTTAGATTGAAGTCACTGGGGGATTGTACTCTCTTCCATCAGGACTGAGTTTGGCCCATAGTGCTTAGCTGCTGAAAAGAATTCTGTTGAACCATAAAGGAATAAATTCTAGAGTTCTATTGGCTGTACAGTTTCATTAATATGACATAACATCTTGGATAGATGATAATTTTATAATACTTTTGCATGCCACTGCTGTTACTACTATGCTGTTTTATGGCAATGTTAATATACAGATGTTGCTTTAATCTGTTTTTTAATTTACTTTGTATATCCCCTATGTACATTTTGTCGCAAGGTAGTTTATTTTGTAGCAGCTCATTTATTTTAAAAGTTATTTTTTCTATATATCACTGCTAGTATGCTAATGACACTTATACATGTGTTGTCTTTAATCTCTTCCCCTAGTTGCCTGATAAAGAACATAGAGATTGCCTGTCTCATGATCTCCCAAGAGCTGATATCTGCTTTATTAAGGGTTTGAGCTGAAGGTTTACTAAATATAGTTTTGCAGTAATCACGCCTTGTTTCTTAACTTTGCTTTGTTTTTTCATCAGTGCTCTCAAGTATCTGTCATGTCCTGTTACATCATTCTTTTTATTATGATCAGTGTTCTCTAGGGGTATGTCTAGACTACATGCCTCTGGTGACAGAGGCATGTAATTAGGCTACCCGACATAGTAAAATGAAGCGGCGATTTAAATAATCGCCGCTTCATTTAAATTTACATGGCTGCCGCGCTGAGCCGACAAACAGCTGATCAGCTGTTTGTCGGCTCAGCGCGATAGTCTGGACGCTCCCCTGCCGACATCAAAGGTATTTGTCGACCACCCAGGTAAACCTCCTGATCAGCTGTTTGTCGGCTCAGCGCGGTAGCCATGTAAATTTAAATGAAGCGGCGATTATTTAAATCGCCGCTTCATTTTACTATATCGGGTAGCCTAATCTACATGCCTCTGTCGCCAGAGGCATGTAGTCTAGATGTACCCTAGGACATGTGTGGCCACTCTCCTTAGCGATAGGGACAGACAGTCAGGTAATGGAAACAGTAGAGGTGGACCTGAATCCAAACCCTGCTTCTCTTGCAAGTTATGGAAGCTATCATCTGAAACTGGGCCTAGGTCTAAAATTAATCTCTGCCAGAGAACGTTGTGAAGATCAGGACTTTAACAGGGTTCCTAAAATAATTGGATAAATTCATGGAGGCAAGGTCCATCAATGGCTGTTAGCCAGGATGGGTAGGAATGGTGTCCCTAGCCTCTGTTTGTCAGAAGCTGGGAATGAGTAATGTGGGATATTTCTTGATGATTACCTGTTCTGTTCATTCCCTCTGGGGCCCCTGGCATTGGCCACTGTCAGCAGATAGGATACTGGGCTAGATGGATCTTTGGTCTGATCCAGTATGGCCATTCTTATATTCGTATGTTCTTATCTCATAAGATAAATCATATGCAAACACCACAGAGTTCTGCGGATGCTCAGGTATTTGGGGTTAGGTACCATATACAATTCTAAGGACTGGATTCTGCCAGATCTTCTCATGTTGAGTAGTGACTTGCTCCTGGAGTTGTCTCATTGAAGACTGTGGGCCTGCATGTGGACTATTATTACCCAGCATGACTAAGCACCGAGAGAAAAAGACTTCTTGCTTCATCATTTTCCTCTGTGGACTCCTCAAGGCACATCTAATGCAGTCCCCAATTTAGCAGGATGCTCACACTTGTGCATTGATTTCAGTGAGGCCACTCACCTGATTAAAGCTAAGCCCTTGCTGAACAGAAGTCTAAATGTTCTATAGATGGCTCTGCTTTTACTACATGCGACGTGGAAATAGCCTAGAAAGCAAGAAAAATTAACTGCTTCCCCTCAGTGCACGCTTAGAATGAATGACCCAAGTGTAATAGCCTTCTAGAGCTTTCTAGTCTCCTTGGGGAGTTTTCCCCACTTCCCTTAAAAATAAATGTATATCAGCAGATGCCTGAATATTTTCCCCATAACTTAGTGGGGCAGAGCTTGAGAAATGCTGCCATAGATGGTTTTATGGTGCCAAAATGTATTTGCTATTTGATGATGTGGGCTTCCGAGGGCCTGCTGTTCTCAATTGTCCATTACATATTAAGGATGGTTATAGCCAAGAAGACTTTTCTATTTATTTGTTCCCTTTTCACTGTGAACTTTATTATGCATGAGCAGCTTGACTGTGATACTTCTTTTGTTTTACATTTTGCATTCATTAAAAACCAGTCATCTGCATATTTTGTGAACCCTTAGGGGTCTCTTCTCCCCTTGATACATGTGTGCTAGACCCATTAGCATCGATGGGAATTAGGAGCACAGGCTGAAGGGAAATATAGACAGCCCCCCTCCTTTAATGCTAAACTAGGATATTAAAAATAATCATTACAGCCTATGCTCACTAAAACAATAAAATAAAAAAACTGACCATCTACAGAGGCACTTTTTACAGCCTAAGACTGTGGTGTAAATTACTGTGGCTTCCCTGATGTCAACAGAGCTATGCCAGTTTGTGCCAGCTGAGAGTTTAATGCTCTATATTTCACCTGCCAAATACAGGCTACATTTTGGTCCATACAGCCTGATTTGTATGGGGATGCAAGTAGACTGAGCACTTGATGTTCGCCTAGAGGAGAGGCAGGACAGTGCTAGCGGCTGTGTGGTGTTGGGAATTGACGGAGAAACTCCCATTTCTTTGTGGGTTGGTAGTTGGAGCACAGGGACCTGGCCTCCTCAGCCCCTCGCCTTGGCATACCCACTTTGGAGTGCTGAAGATTCATGGCCCCCTGGCACTCCGTGACACAACACAGGCAGAAGTGATATGGCTGCCCCTGTAGGGGTGGAAAGGCATACAGCTTCTGCCCACCTCAGAATGGCTAACTTGGGTTTTCTATTAGCCCCAAGGCCCATATTCTGCCATTGCTTTCTGTGCAGACACCATTGGCCCATGGGTGCTTTGTGTCATGACTGATGGTGAAGCATAGGCCACCGGGTTCTTGTAAGGCACTCATACTGCTTTGGGGCTTTAGTACGTTCTCCTCTGCATGCTTTCCATTGAGGCTGAGGTTGCGACTACACTGCAGCGTTTTACTTGCGTTCACACTGCCATTGAGTTCTTTTGACAGAAAGTCGAAAGAGCAGAGGAGTTTTTCTGACATTCTCATTCTCAGAGGAAGAAGCCTTTTTCTGAAAAAGCTTTTTTGGAAAGGTGTGTGTGGATGCAGAAGAGGGAGTTCTTTCAAAAGAAGAGGCCTCCAGGAAATAACACAGGTGCCCTGGTGGCTGCTCTGTTCATGCTAATCACAACTTAAATGCAAGCTAGCGTCCAATCAATGTGGTCGCTATCTTTCAAAAAAGCACATTGCTTTTTCATTGTGCTTTTGCTGTGTGGACGCTCTCTTTTGAAATAAGCTTTTCCAGAAGATCTCTTCCAGAAATTCTTCTTCCAGAAGAAGCTTGCAGTCTAGATGTAGCTGAGAGAGGTCTGGGTGTACATGCAGTAAGCTCCCGTCAGAAAACACTAATGCATTAACAGATTCACAATGGCCCCTTACCTCTGCTGTATAAACTACCTTCAGACTTGAGGCAGTTTGGCCCAGTGCATGCCAGGACTAGTGGAGATCAGCACCCAGGGTGGAGGAGTGAAGTGCAAAGCTGCTCAGGAGGAGGCTAGGGGATTCATGCCTCTCTGTTCCCTTCCATGGCCTTCTGCAGACCCTGTCTCTCCATCTCCCTTTACACGGGGCCTGGATTCAGAACTGGAACTTTGGGACAGAAGAGAGCAGTGTAGCTGCTACAGAAGGAGATGGTTTTGGAACCGGTGGGGAGGGGGTTAACATTTGTTGGGAGACCCCATAAGATGACTTCCTCCTTTCTTGCCTGACAGCTCTACAATGGGTGCGCTCCCTCTCGGTGGGTGGGCTGGCATTTGTCTTGGTCTGTTCCTATTCCCAGTTCCCTCTGCTAAAGGTTGATTCCTACTTCCAAATACTCGGAGCCAAATCAGGAATTAACCTTTGGCTTCCCAGCACTGTGCAGCAGGAGGAGACTCACAAACACACTGACACATTATCCAGTTTCATTAGAGGTGGGCTTGTGTCACTACATTCAGATCAAGAGCTGATACTGTACCAAGGTTAGAGGTGTTTGCATCTGGGTTTTTGTATTTTGCCTCTCACTACCAATGCATAATTCTACGACATAATTGAAGGTGCTAGCATTGAACGACAGCCTCTGTAATCTTGCCTTGGCAGACAGTGATTTCCTTCTCTATATTATTTCTGAAGGCCAGTTTGAGATGAGGTTTCTAACCAAAGAGTGTTTGTTTTTTATAAAGCATATATTGGCACTCTATATGTTTAGGTCGGAATGTTGCGCGCGTGTGTGTGTGTGTGTATCCAACCATATATACTCACACACATATAGGGAATTTATTTTCTGCGTTGTTAAAGCTTTAACGCTACCCTCCGATCACACTGACACAAAGGAAATGCCGCTCAGTTCTTCAAACAGCACATTTTGCCCTGAGCAAAGACACTTTCCCATGCATGGAATGATCTCCCACTGTTTCCCATAAGCGTGCCAGGCTGGCTTGAGAAATAGAATAAAATGCTTTCCACACAACAGCCCCATTCAAGCAATTGAAACAAACGAGGGTTCAGACTGCAGCAGGACAATGCCTTTCGGAACCTTACATTGATATTAGTATTAAGCAATAATTTTGCATTGTTTGTTGTAAGAGCATTATATGCTCTGCGAAGCATTCTTCAGTTAGCCTTATCCTCATAATGTTTGCTGTGAAGACCAAGCTTTTGCTAGTGTATTTGCATACTCCTCAGTGTGTCATATGTCATTGGTTATGGCAAGCTAAGGCACAATAGATACTTTAACAAGTCAACCAGATAACAGGAGGCTATCTTGCCTGGCTAACAGTGGCTGGAGTTGTGGGGATCAATGTTTTGGGGGGAATGAAGCATTTTATATAGTACAGCTTCCTGGCTATTGTGTCTTTGCTTGCATTACAAAACACTCATCTCAAATTAAGGTAAAAGTTCATACGGTAGCGTTGTTCATCTGTCTAGCAGGAATGGTTTTCCTACTGTTCTATGGCCACCAGACCACCCAATTGAGTTTTCTTCATGTAGTTTTACATCCTAAGTGCTGTACTCACTAGCAGCCCAATCAGATAGGAGGTTCTGGCATAGACCCAAAAACAAAAGACTCATTAGACAGGTGGCAGATGTTAGCACAGTATCTTGCAAGAGCTCAAATTTCAGGCTACTGTAAAATAACCTGGCATAGCGTGCACAGGTTACACTATGTAGATTGAGACAAATTATGACGTCCCAGTAGACTTTACTCAGTTCTTAGGAGGACTTTTCATTTGGCCCATTGGACTCAAATGTTTGTACAGGTTGAACCTTTCTAGTGCAGAGCTCTTTGGTCTGGAAACATTCGTCATCCTGGATGATTTTTGTTAGCAGAATGTCCACTTTTTATGGGTGTGGCCAAGTTTCCCGTGGTCCCATAAGGTTTCTTTATAGCTACCAGTCGTAGCTCTGTGTTCTGTGATATTATTTAGCTCTAATTTACCCAATAATGTTGTCTTAACCACCCAGTAAGCAGGGGAAGTGTTGGTAATGTTGCTAGACAATACTGACTTCCCATGGCCCGGAAAATTCTCTGGTTCAGAACTGATTGCGTCCCGAGGGTGCTGGAGTAGAAAGATTCAACCTGTATCTCTAAAGTCTTTTTCTACCTACAGATAGTTCCATCATATTCTATCCGCTAAGAACTGGGATGATGATTGCCTGCTGAATTAAATCTGTCTATATATTGTCTCCCACTCTTTAATTAGGGGACAATGTTCTTCTAGTTCTAAAGTTGTTGTTTATTGTTGCGATGTGCCTTTACAGAGTTTCTGCATTTCATCCCGGCAATGGTTGCGTTTCAGTCATGAGCAAAGTGACACTACATATAAGAGAGAAGCTCAAACCAAAGCCCTTGGTCCAAACACCCCAAAAACAGAGAATGATCTTACACCACTGAAGTCAATATTAAGTTTTGCAAGAGGCTTTACTGGACTCTCGAGACCAGGTCCCTCATTTGCAAATCATTTTGTACAGAGAATTTAAATCCATTTGGCTTAAAGATGCATGATAAGCCATTCTGTTTATATGGAGTTGGATCTCAGGCCTGGTCTATGGTAGAAAATTAGGTCAGTTTAACTACGTTGCTCAGAGGCATGGAAAATCCACATCGCTGGGTGCTGTAGTTAAACCAATCTAAATCCCTGTCTAGGCAGCACTAGGTTGAAGGATCTTCCACTGACCTAGCTTCTGTCTCTTGGGTTACCTATGCCACTGGGAAAATCCCTCCCATCAGCTTAGGTAATGATTACACTGAAGCGCTACAGTGGTGTAGCGCCACGAGAGGCTGCTGAGATGTTTTAAGTGTAGACAAGCCCTCAGTTTTGACTCAGCAGCTTTCAGTAGTAAGTCATTCATGCTCCCATAATGTAGGGGCATTTGTTCCTAACAGTCTGAAACAGGTGGTAAGGGGGATGTGAGGAAGCACAGATTTCCCCTTGTTATAACAAGATTAAGTGATTTCTTTTGAATATAGATGGAGAGCTAGAGGTGCCCTCCTTGTTAACTATTGAGCACACAAGGATTGTTTCTCAAAATATTTATCATTGTTTATCTAAGCAGGCTGGACTAAGCATAACATCCAGCTGAGAAATGGGACCAGATGCCAGAGTGGCCTGTTCTCTGTTCTCATGGATTGGAAACAGTTCCATCAGCAAGAGTTTTGCAAGATTTGACAAGTAAAAATATTGCATCCAAAAATAGAACACTGCATCCTAATGGAAAAATACAGGTTTATGTCATAGGAATTCCTGGGGCAATATTTTGCCATCACTTGGATTTAAGTCCTTGGATTTAAATAAAGTTGCAGTGTGGGAGTGAGGGGAAGACTTTCATTGATTTCAGTGGGAGCTGTATCAGCTGGATGTCTAGAAAGAGGCAAGTGGTGGGTCGTGCAATTGCACATGGTAAAAACAAGAAGATGATTTATGGATATGGGCCTGAAACAAACCCTCAGCACCAAAAACCTTCATATTTTGAAGGAGCTTGAATCTGATCCAGGATCTGTAGTCAAATATTGTAAGTGGACCCTTTATTTAGAAAGGGTCAAACACCCTCCCTTTCAATATTGGCACTCAGATCCTAGGGTAACGGGCACCGTGTTAGAAAGAGACCAGGATAAGTCTTTAAAATTCAGATCCAGACTTAATGTTATAGTGGATGGTTGTTTCACTCACCTGGCTAATTAGACTAGCTCAGAACAGAGAGTCACCAACCTGCTTTAAGATCCCTGCAAACAGACCAGAAGACTTGCTTAATTGCTACAGCACCTATTCGCCGGGCAACTGCGAAACTGCCACTCTGCAGATGTACAATCAAGGTAAATTCACCAGTTTCCTCCTGTTTTGTGAAATGATCAGAAACCATTGTATCTGAGCTGGTTTCACTGCACATACAGCACTGTCTTTTTACCCAGGGTTTGGATTAACTGCAAGTGAAATTACACCCAGAACAACTATGTTGTAGGATGGTGCTATTATGAGTAGGATACACACGGGGTATTGTTTTGATAATATTACTCACTTTTCCCATTATTATTTATACAGACTCCTTTGCCTGAGGATCTCAAAACTCTTTACAGACTTTACAGACATTGATTACATTGGAGAGAGATGCCATTGCCAATGGGTGGTTGGTCCATTCAGGGTATGTGTATTGCTGGTGGAAGCAAGCCTCCCAGATAGATACACTTGGGATATAGCAGCATAGGTAATGCTTTTGAAGCTGCAGCTTGAGCTGAAGAGACATAACCTAAGAGGTTGCTAGTCTTAGTGCTTAGCCCCGTCTGGTTTCATTCAAGAATACGTGACTGGGACGTTGAAAGTTTTCCATCCAAAAGCACCTTGTTGACAGAAAAGGGGAGAGGAGGTTGTTTTTGCTAAATGAAAAATTTAACAGAATTTTTTTTTTTTTGCATTCAAAAATTTGCTTTGTTCAGCATGAAAACCAATTTTCCTTCCATTTTTTTTTCATCCTTTTACTTCTCTGGTTTTGTATTTTCCTGAGGATTTATTTTCTGGAAAAAAAAGACAAATGCGCCTATGAAACATAATGTTTTTGGACTAGCTTTACATGTGACTGTAGCCTATGGCAAAACCTGCGAGGAAGAGGGAAGCAAGATGCAAACGTCAGAGAGCCTGAAGGGGATTAGCAGTGACTGTTAGCTTTTACCAGGTAAGGCTTGGGGAGGTGACAGTGAAAATTGTCTGGAATCTAGGGGATAACCCTTAGAACCTATGGAAAGGATTTATGGACTCCTCATTTCAAGTGGGAGGCACATCCGAATCCTATCAAAAGGGCTATGGAGGCTGAGCAGATGGCTGGTAGAGTGTCAAACCCTCATGTGCATCAGAGGAAGGTATGGTAGGAAGGGCTCTATTTTGAGTCTTTTGAGACCTCAATAAAGCAAACTCCAGGGCTTGGGGGTGGGCAAAGGACAGTGAGATTATGCTTTAGAACAGGGCTATTCAACACTGCATGCGGCCTGCGACCTGTTTGTGGCCCGCGGTGAGGTTTGGGTTTACAATGCAGTTTGTGTTGATATGTGTTTTAGTAGTTACATTCCCAGGCTGTTGTGAAGCCAAAACAAAAAAGTAGTCAATATAATGGTCTTCCTTTGATATGCATTTTAGTAGTTAAATTCCTGGACTGTCATTGCTCATTCAAACTACTATCATATGGGTGGAAATTTGGTAATTTTTGTATTTTATTAATATCAGCAGAACTGACTTAAATGGGGCCTGCATGTTGTATAGTCTTGCCTTAATCTTTGTATTCATGCTAGTCAGTGTGAAAGAAGTTATTTGCATGTATAGTTGCAGCCTTCGGCATGTGCTGTGAGTATCATTGTAGCCCCCTGGGGCTTCCAAAGTTGAAGCCCTTCTTTAGAACGTTAGTCATTCATGCACAATTAAACCAGTCCCAAAAGGTAAACTGAGGCACACTTGCACCTGGATGCTGGAGAAAAATGGAATGCTCCCACACAGGCTTGCCTATGGGGAGAGGAGTGGGGAAATGGCAGCTGCTCCCGGGTGTGGCGATTTTAAAAGGGTCTGGGGATTCCAGCTGCTGCCATTGCTACAGTGGCAAAAGCAGTGGCCGGAGCCCCGGCCCTTTAAATTTCTGCTGGAGCCTCAGGTGGTGCGTGCTGGGTGGCACTAAAGGTCTGGAAGAGGGAGGTTAGCCTCAGCTCTCCCTCTTCTGCCCAAGGCCCCAACCCTTCCAGGGGCTTGCCCTGGAGTTGTCCTCCACACCCTGCCCAGAGCCTGGCAGAGTGTGTCAGCCACTCTGCTCCCACATCAAGCTTTTTATCATCCCTGTTATACAGCTAGGCACAGCTCAGTGACTTACCCAGGCACTTCCTGTGTGAATTTGGGCAACAGACCCCCAAACTCCTGACTCCCAGGCCTGCATCTTGGCTATAAAGATCATCCTTCTCCCTTGAGTGCTTTAGCCATTCCCACGTGTTGCTCATATCAGCAAAGACTATAGCAAGCTCTTGCTCTGAGCAGTGGCTGGGGCTTGTTGACTCTCTCTGAGAAGGCAGGTTGCTGTTCTCTAGCTTTGCTAGCCTGTACAGTTGCATTTACTGTTTTCAGTCTGTTCATGTGGTAAAACCCCAAAGGTTTACCATGTGTTTGCTTCCGAGTGGGTGTCCATAGACCAACAGCGACAGCAAATCTTCATGATCAAGGCTCGACAAACTATACAATCTACTCACCCATGGTGAGAAGATTTCAGCCGCGTGCCCCATTCATTTGCGGCGTGTGCATGCGCAATGGGGGCTCTTGCACATGCGCGGTACGGGGCTGGCGAGCAGTTTTTGCCGCCGTTTGTAAAGCCCTGATCATGATAGTTGGGAAATAGAATCTGAATCTTGTTTGACTGCTCTTATTGGCTAAGTCTACAATAGCTGAAATGATTAGGAGGCTGGAGCACATGACTTTTGAGGGGAGGCTGAGGGATATGGTCTTGTTAAGTCTACAGGAGAGAAGAGTGAGGGGTGAGTTAATAGCAGCCTTCAGCTTCCTGAAGGGGGGTTCCAAAGAGGATGGAGAGAGGCTGTTCTCAGTAGTGATGGATGGCAGAACAAGGAGCAATTGGCTCAGGTTGCAGTGGGGGAGGTCTAAATTGGATATCAGGAAAAACTATTTCCTTAGCAGGGTGGTGAAGCACTGGAATGGGTTACCTAGAGAGGAGGTGGAATCTCCATCCCTAGAGGTTTTTAAGTCCTAGCTTGACAAAGCCCTGGCTGGATGATTTAGTTGGGGTTGGTCCTGCTTTGGGCAGGGGGTTGGACTTGATGCCCTCTTGAGGTCTCTTCAAGCCATATGGTACTATGATTCTAAGGAATACCATTGAATTAAGATATATAGCTCCAGCTACGTTAATTGTGTAGCTGAAGTCGAAGTATCTTAAACTGAATTTTGGCACTGCCCACACAGCGGGAGGTCGATGGGAGCACACTGTCTTTGACTTCCCTTACTCCTCATAGGAGCAGGACTATTGGGGTTGACAGGAGCACCCTCTTAGTTCACATTACCATGTCTTCACTAGACCTGTTCATTTGAATCCTGGAAGATTGATTGCGGCAGCTTCGATCTTCTCTGTAGTGAAGACATGGCCTTTCCTTATGAAACCAAAGCCATTCTCCCCTACATATAAAAAAAAGCTTGTTTGTTAGCCAAGGGGTGAAGAAGGGAGAAACTCAAAGAATAAGAAAAATGTCAGAAAGCGAATGAAAAAGCATCCAGAAAACTATAGTGTGATGTAATGTCTTTAAACTGGGATGTTAGTGAAGACTGCTTGGAGGAGAGCACAAAAATTGCAATACACTGTAATTCATGATGATGTAATTATGTTGTTCATGACTATTTGAATAATGATTGCATTTGGGTACCGATGATGCAGCATTTTCAAGAGCAAAATATGAAAGAAGTACATAAATACGCTGAAAATACCCTCCCACCACAACTGGCAGAGCTTCCCATTGGCCAACACATGCACCTCTTCAAAAGCACCCCCAGCAACACCAAAAGTCAGTGTACCTGTGAGGGACATGATCCTACACGCTGCTGTTGGGTGAATAATGATGAAGTGTAACTCTGAATATTTGCTTGTACTGGCTTCATTTGAGCTTTTGACAACTGGGGCATTGGAAACTGTTTAGGCTGTCTCCTTTGTCCAAAAGGTTAGGGTGTGACCTCCAAAGTCCTGTGTCATGCCAACTGCAGCACCTTGAGCCTGCAAAGGCTGGGGATTGGGTTATGGAGAATAATTACTGAAGTGAGAATTGATGAGTGTGTTTGTGGAGGGAGCTGAGGGGATAGTGAATGCAGTTTTCCTGCTATGCAGAGAAATGGAAAGATGCAGTATGCCCCAGATGGAGTTGTGATAAATGGGGTAGTATTCTGTGTTTCCAGGGAGCTCATGTTATTCCCACAGAGCTCTTAGCACAAAATAGCTCATATGCAATACCATGTAGAAAGTTGAGCATATGCTGCAAAAATCACACGTGCTTATTATCTGGTGTATACAAACCAGGTGACCAAGTTGCTTGGGCATCCTTGAATTTGATCTGCTGATTGGATTGTGTGTGACCTGGCCCTGGTGCCACCTTTGAGTTTTCTTTCCATGATCATTTGTGCACGGGAGTTTTACTAGCAGGAATGCTTTCGGGAAGCCAGTGTGAAAAGATGTCAGGTCAAATGTTAACACTCAGAACGTTCATCATTCACACTAGAAACCCGGAACTAAGAGTTGTGCTTGTCCACTCAGGGAATAGAAACATCATATGCCTTATGTGATCAAGCATGACGAATGAGGTCAGCATGGATATTTGAATAACAAGCCACAGAATTTTTAAAAGTGCAGAAAACCTCAATGAATAATTCTGATTCATGATTAAATTTAGGAAAATTTGCCATCTGTGGGTATTTCACAAACAGAAAGAGGCATAAATTATGCATTAGAAATTACCCACTCGGCTCCATTATGCATCCAGAACTTGTATCAAAGTTAGCAGGTATGCAAGCAATGCTACTAGAATCAGGTTTTGGGAGCCCAATTTGCATGCTACTAGAATACAAATATTGAGTAATAATATTCAGAGTGGGAATAGAACACTAGAGGTGTGTCTACACACCACCCAAAACTCAAAATAAGATCCGCAATTTGCGCTAAGTTTATTTCGAGTCTATTTTTAAAAAGGCTATTTCTAAATTTGGCTCTATCTATATAATGTCACATTTCAAAATAACATGTTATTTTGAGCCATCATTTAACCCTCATGCAACAAGGTTTACCGGGATGGCGAAATAGCACGCCTGTTATTTAAAAAATATTTCAAAATAATGGACACATTTCTAAGATGTGGGGTAGCTATTTTGGGATACCTTGGTATCCCGAAATATCTCCGCTGTGAAGACATGTCTTAGAAGTGATATGCAACAAAAGATGTCTCTGATGTCAATTAAATCAGAGCTCTTGGCTCTTGTAGCTAATGTTCCAGCTATTTATAAACTCTGTATCAAGAATTCCCCTACTTTTTCATAGTGTTGGTTTAGTGTCTCATTGACGTTTCCCTTCTCACTTACGATGGTGTAATCACTACGGCGGCAGCATTTAAATACTATTAGAAAAGCACTGAGTATATATGTGGTTTCTTTAAATAGGATTTAATGTTTGGAAACAGAAGAGAAGCTAGCACCATGTTGTCACCAGTTAGCTCTCTGCAGATCATCAGCCTCTTTTCCACACATCCTGGAGGTTGGAGAACGTAGGGTTGGAGAACTTCTGCTTTGTTGTGTTCAGCATTCTTCCTTCATTTCAAAGCTCGTGAAAGAGCATCTGTACCAGTTCTTAGCTCATCAAAGCCCTTTGTAAGATGCACAATAAATCAATCAAGTGCTTTCCCTTTCCCTGGAAAACATCACTTTTGATGGGCTTGAATCAAACTGCCATCTTCACAGTTTAAACATATATGGAGGCCCTTTTCATGCTGACTAAAATATAGTCTAGTCTTAGTTCTTCTGTATTTTCCTGACAACACACTTTATTTTTTAAAAACAGATCCATTTGTATGTCATCCTACATATTTCTACTTTGCTATGCATGCAGCTGGATTGGGACTCATGCCTGTCGCTCCCCATTTCATCCATGTTAATGTCTTATTCAAACCCATCCAGGATGGCAATCTGCCTTAACAAAGAACAATTGTCCTTCCTCACAATATTCAGTGCAATTGTCTGGATTTTAGAACCTTTTAAATGAATGTTCAATAGCAATTTTACATGGAGTCTCGTCTGGAGGCTAGGGGACTCCTGTCTGGATCAGCTCTTTTCCCCATTCAGGCTGTTCCACCTACTGATCAGGAGGTCGAAAGACTTGAAAATCCCTCAGACAGATACCTGCTCCTCTCTCTCCAATTTTCTCCCTGCCTGTTGAGTCTTCATCATCCAGAAAGCAGGGAGAGGATGGGAGAAGCTCAGATCCCCCAACCTGGAAAGTGCTTCCCTCAGCTTCTAGCAGATGAAGAGTTTTGCACCCTTACATTTTCCCTCTGAGTTTGACTTCTGGCTGATTCTTAATTAAACTCATATGATGGAGTCCCTTGGGGGACCAATAGACTATTAGACCATAGCCAGTACAATAATTCCATTGCAGTGGCAGGTTTCTCCAGCCTGCCTTATTTGTCAGTGATGGTTGCATAGTGAAGTGACAGGTTTATTGAAAGAACATTCATGTGTTCTGCTGTTCCCTGAATAGGCATCATAGGTAATTGTTCAGTCAAAGTTGGAGAGTGGGGTTTTGATTATGGAGCTTTGACCCGCATGGTAGTCAACACTCAGACCATGGCTTAACAGGCCTGCTCTGCATCATTTAGAATCATAGAGCTGGAAGAGACCTTAGGAGGTCATCAAGTCCAGCCCCCTGCCCAAGACAGGACCAATCCCAACTTAATCAACCCAACCAGGGCGTTGTTAAGCCAAGACTTAAAAACCTCTAGGGATGGAGATTCCACCACCTCTCTAGACAACCCATTCCAGTACTTCACCGCCCTCCTAGCAAAATAGTTTTTCCTAATATTCAACCTAGACCTCCCGCACTGTAACTTGAGACCATTGCTCCTTGTTCTGCCATCCATCACTTGTAGTGGTTAAGTTTGTGACCGACTCCCTGAACAATCTTTCAGTTCTTTCTGTTTGTTGCTTTGCCATCTTGGACATACGCCTTCCCTGAGACTGTGATAGATTTGGTTAATAATTAAGAGCTTGAGTAAGGTAAGGAATGTTGGCCAGGGAAATAGCTTTTGATCAGATCTGTTGTGTTACACCCTCAGCTTACCCTTAAACTGAGCCATGGGGGGGCGTCAATACAGTGGGAGGTCAATGGAAGCATACACTCCCATCCGTTTCCTTTACTCCTCCTAGAACGAAAAGTACCAGATGCTGGCGGGGGCTACTCTCACCATTCAATGTAGACTCGCTAAATTGAACACTAGACTATCAACCGCTGGAGAGTCAATCTTCTCCCTATTGTAGACATGCCTTCAGTGGGTAGTTGGAAAGGGTTGGCACTAGACCTAATTTTAAGGTATCAAGGCCATTTAAACAATCGATTAACCCTCCATACCTGTTAAAATCAACTCATTCATTACTTTTTAGCACCGTATTAGTTTGAAGTGTTACCATCCCTGAATTTAAAAACTTAATTTCAGAGCCCTATTTACTAAGCCATTGTCACCAAGTCCTGCTATGGAACAATCATGTCGGAATGGAAACAAGGATACTCTATATTGTTTCTACTGACTTCTTTGCCTAATATTGGAATGTTTCCGATGCTGAATAAAAACTGATCTAATGCATATTTGTGTGTGTGTTGGGAGGAGGACGGGGGGAGTTATTTTGTTTTTGCACCACAAACCATAAGGAAGGGGCCTGGAGTATTTTGTATCGCATCCTCCTGGCCCTCAAAGCTTTACTGCAGGTCTGTGCTGTGCCATGCAGTGAACATAATGTGTCCTCCCAGGGACAATTTGCATAAAGGATAAATAAGAGAATCACAATGTGAAGTTTATTCATTTTTAAATCCTGCAGCGTTTGTGATTGAAGGCCCAAGCTCAGATGTTTTCCTGATGTGTACCATTAAGACTCAGGGCTTTGTCTAATGTCTCTTCTGTTACTGCAGGGGGATGTAATGTGCACTATTTCTCCACACTGGAGTATCATTTTCAGTGTATACCTCTCGACTAGGGAGTGAGGAACTGCACGCTGCATTATCTTACACAGGCCTACTCTCTTTAATTTGCTGTAACTGAGCCAGCACATTAAATACAAAACATATTGATGTTCTCTGAGAACCCTTGAGGGTCTTTACCCTTCCTTGTCAGAGGAACTATGCAATCCAGGAGGAAAGAAAAAAGGCATTTTGCCACAGTGAAAATTAGTTGTACTGCTGGCATGCCATAACACTGTTTCCATTTACCTTACTTAGAGGAGAAAGTCTCTGCTAAAGCCATTTTATCTTCTTACTCAAGATTAGGGTCAATGGAAAGAGACCATTTGTTTCGTGGTTATGTTTATACCAAAGACATTAAACAGCATGCTAACTGATTTGCTTAAGACATTCTGATGTTTCCATAGTTGAAATATATTATAGGGGCTAATAGTGACAGCCCAGTGAGTCACGGGGTTTGAAGCGGATTACCTGTGTTAATTGGTATTGGGGAAAATCCAAATGATCATATGCTATGAGTTGGTATTTTTACTTTCCCCAGCCCAGTGATCCACATTCAAACCTGACTTGCCTTAGGTCATAGGTTTGACAGTCTAAGTCCTAATTCCCAGTGCTGCTTGCCCTTGTGTGGGGCCCGATGCTAAAGCAGCAATGTAAATAATCAATGAAACAAGAGAAGACCCCCAGGATCCCACTCATGACTGCCTACAAAGAGGGCAGTTTTGTGCCCCATGACCTAAGAGTGAGGTATAGTGGAACAGCTACAAGATGAAAGAACCTCCCATTCAGCACAGAACTGCTTCCTCATATCAGAGACTGGGCAGCCCTACTGTTCGCGCGTGCGTGTGTGTGTGTGTGTGTGTGTGTGTGTGTGTGTGTCCATCCCAGCACCTCTGCTCTGCATGAAGTATCTTAAGTGACATTCTAGAGCAGCGATGCTCAATCTAGGCTGGTGAGTGGACCACCTTAATCCCAGTGGGCTGCCAGATTGTTGCAACCAAGATGGTCTCCTGGGACAGGGTAGTTTTGCTAACTGCCCTTGTGTACCTAGAATTTGTGGGGTGTACAGATTGAACCATAGCAGTGCTTTGATTGGAGGTGCACAGCTCTTAATGTCAATATTGTACAAGACCATTATGCACTTCACTTCATGGCCCTTGCTTTGTGTGTGTGTCACTTTAGTAACACCGGTTGGGGAAACTATGTGGACAGAACCTGGCAACCCTGCCAAAAATGTCTGGTGGGCCACACACAGAACCCTGATGGGCCACAGAGTTATAGAGAGTTGTTGCACGCTTTCTTTATATGTGGAAAAACAAATGCTGTAAGCTGATCTCCATTTAGGCCATAACCATCTCACATCAGGGAGCATGTCATCTTCTGTGCATGCCAAAGAAGGCAATTAACAAAAGTTATCATATATATATATATATATATATATATATATATATATATATATATATATAGTAGCCCAGTGTCTGAGTGTCTGTAACGCTGAAATGCTGGCTGTTCTCTCTGGGGTGCGCTGTTGCCTGAAATGCTGGCTTCTCCCTCCTTGGGGGCGCTGTTGCCTGAAATGCTGGCTGTTCCTCCTGGGCGGCACTGTTGCTGAAATGCTGGCTGTTCCCACTGGGCAGCCCATGTTACATGGGAAGTACGGGGCCCAAACGGCCTCCTTGTACCGCTTGCTCCCTGGCAGCGGCGCGGCCGAGCAGCGCAGAAGTCAGCTGAGCGCCACGGCGGGAGGAGAAGAGGGGTAAGGCAGTGAAATACATGGCCAGGGGGCGGGGCCTGGCCCTGTATGTCACCACCCCGCACCACTTCATCTCCCGCCGTGGCGCTCGGCTGACTTCTGCGCCATTCAGCCGGACTGCCATGGGGGAGCCCAAATGGACGCTTGCTCCCCCGTGCGGCCTGGCTGAGCAGCGCAGAAGTCAGCCGAGCGTCATGGCGGGAGGCAAAGGGGAGCGGGGTGGTGACGTGCAGTGTGACAGTGGCTCCAGGCCCCGCCCCTTGGCTGTGAACGTCACCATCCCATCCCCTTCTCCTCCCCCCATGGCGTTCAGCTGACTTCTGCACCGCTCAGCCAGGCCGCCGTGTGGGAGCAAGTGGCGCAAGTGACTGTTTGGGCTCCGCATCCCCCATGCAGCACGGGGAGTAAGTAGCCCAAACAGCCGTTTGGGCTCCGCAGTTCCTTGAGTGAGAGGCAGGAGGGCGAGGAGAAGAGAAAGAGACAGACAGAGATAGAGGCAGGAGGCAGAGGAGAGCTGAGAGAGAGGGGGAAGAAGTAGGAGGAGGAGAGAGAGAGACGGAGCGAGAGACCAGAGGCTCAGGAGAGAAGACCGATGTGGAGGAGAGACCTGAAAATCCCGTCTTATAATGGGCTAATTTGCTAGTTAATATATAGTAACTAACTATGCATTCTTGAAGCTACTGGAAAGGTTCTGTATGATTCATAGATAGGTAATTTTTATTCCAGCTAGTAAGTTCCTCTTAGAGCATGGGTTCCCAAACTGGGGGGCATGAAGAAATTCCAGGGGGGGTGCAAGGTGACCCAGCCCCCTCCCCCCCATCAAGTTTTGCTGCCCAGCTCAGTTCCTTTTTTTTTTTTTTTTTTTTGGTTCAACAAGGGTGGGGTTTTTTGGGGGGGGGGTGAGGGTTTTTCAAAAATCAGAAAGGGGGTCGTGATGCTGAAAAGTTTGGGAACCACTGACTTAGAGCATTACACAGGCCTTTCAAATGTCCCTTTTTTTGGCTCCAATTGAAGCTAGAGATGGCCTCAAGTTCCCAAATTCAGACCCAGAGTCTAAGCATTGGGAAAGACCCATTTCAGGGTCGTGGAGATGGGGTCAAACCCAGGGTTTTGGTTTGTGCCTCTGCCTGTTAGATATCAATCTAGAGTTCACATCACACTTAGGCTGATGACTTTGATGGCAAAAACTTTTACAAAGCCTGTAAGCTACAGCTCAAGACAGCAGACAAATGGTGCAGCCAAGAATCAGACCGAGAACTTGCCTTTTGTTAAGCTGTCAGTAGTTTTCTTGCACAATGACCTTACTGCAGAAGGTACCACATTCTATAAAATCCATCAGGAACGTGATTTGCAAATACATCAGTTTGCAGGGAGGCAAAAAGAAAAAAACAAAAAACTACACACACACAAACCCAAAGCAGCATTTCTAAGCCTAATATGCGGTGGGGGTTTTTTTTTACCCTCTGAAAGCTCATGTCAGGCTCATTAGGTTACATGGTGATATTTGCCATGGGTAATGTTTATTCCAAATCATTTTATGCAGCTCTAGTCACAATCCTTTAGATCCTGTGCAATCATTTGTTGTCTTTTATATTCGAAATCCTTTGTGTTGCAATGGAATACTAACTTGCCTGCTAGTCCTAGGCTGTATCAAAGGCCGGGCTGCTATACATGGTAAGCTTGTCTCCTTCTCATGCTTTTCACTGTGGGAAAAGACCGATTTATATGAACTATGGCGAAAGAGGAAATAAATGTTTTAACAAACATACATTATGTTAATTTCTGGTACATAGCTTATGTCATTATTAAAATTAGTACTAAGAAACTATATAGCAATTCTTGTTTTTGAATCATTAAAAATTATCATTGCTGCTCCAAGGTGCGCTCTTCCTTTAAATGTTTCATGAGAGTTTACTTTTTCACTGGAAAGTGGGGGCCAGATCTCCATCAGGAGATTCATACCAGCTGAGTGTTTGGTGCCTTGGAGTCTATTCTGTGAAATGACCTTTGAAAAAGCAGTTTCCATCTCCTCTGAAGTTTTCCACGTTGTTGGGTGAATAGATGTTACATATGAATGTGTTAAATTAATTTAATCTTTTTGAGAAAAGACAGCCGTTTTTTCTCAATTTTTTGTTAAAATATTATCCAGCAACTAGTAATGGGTCTTGTGGGTTAATATGTGGTATTTGTACTATTTTAGATGGATCACGTGATTGTGCCTCTGTGCCTTGGTTGGATGGTTGAAATTCTTATAATCCTGTTTCCAGTGTGAATGTTTGTGGTTGTGAATTTGAACTTAATTTTCTGAGATATTTGGAAAAATCCTCTTGCCCTAGTTCACTTGCCTATGCCAACTTATTTGCTGCCCTATTGACAGAAACCAAGCACAAAAAGGGCTATAAGCACAAAAAAAGCAAATTAGGTTAAAGGTTTGAATGAATATTCTTGGGAGACATGTTCCATTATGTGCCCAAGCAGCTAAACACTGTAACTTTTCCTACACTTTGTTACTTCCTTCTACCATCCCCAATTGAATCACTCCTAAATCCAAGGCTTAAATTCAGCTGGAGCTGTTCAGAGTGGAGCTCCAATAAATACTTTTAAACCTACGGGGTGGAAAAACTATTTCACTGGGAGGATGCTGAAGTACCAGAATGGGTTACCTAGGGAGGTGGTAGAATCTCCATCCCTCGAGTTTTTAAGTCTTGGCTTGACAAAGCCCTGGCTGGGATGATTTAGTTGGGATAGGTTCTTCTTTGGGTAGGGGGCTGGACTCGATGACCTCCTGAGGTCTCTTCCAGTCCTAGGATTCTATGATTCTAAGCCTGAAGACCCAGCTCACCCCAGGAGGCTAAAGCCCCAAGTCATCCCGACCCCACAGCTGAAGCCAGGAGCCTGAATGGGGGTGGGGTTGCCTTCAGGAAATACTGTATAAGAATTTAAACCCTCCATAAACCTGTTTGGATTATAACACATTGTTAAGCCTCTTTTTCCATGGCAGCTGCTCCCTATGCTTGACATTTTATACATATTACAAATTGGAATGCTGAAGAATGGATCTTGGTGGGGAACTGAATGACTTAGGGCATTGGAAGAGTGATCTGAAGACTTTCTCTGAACGGCACTCAGCTATTTGCACCCTGCCATCATTCAGTATGGATGTTGACTTTTTGCTCAGATCCATGCCCAGTGCACAAGAGCCCACATCCCAAAAACTATGCGGACAAGTGACATCACTGGGCTCCCTAGATGGCCATAGGGAGGATTTCAGCTGGTGGGTAGGCTGGCCAACGGTAGAGATGGCTTTTGTCAATGACTATGGAGGCATGTCAGTGGAGTGCCGAGAAAGCTAATGTGGCTGTAACTGCCACTGGGTGGATTTTGAACCTGGTACTTCTGGAGCTTAGTGTAGGAGCCTCTACAGCTTGATTTATAAAGCCAGCTGGCTCTCAGCTTAGGCTGTAGTGCTCCCTTGTTCTTATCTCTCGCTGTAAGTGGTCTAAGTGCCACTACATGACAGTGAACCGCGAACCGCATTAGAGGTACGTCTAGACTACAGGCTTTTGTCAACAGAGGCTTTGTTGACAAACTGTCGACGAAGCCTCTGTCGACTAAGCATCTAGACTACATCCAGTTCTGTTGACAAAGCAAGCCGCTTTGTCAACATGAGTGTGTAGATACAAAGGACAGTGTAGATGCAATAATGCCTTTTGTCGACAGAACTCTGTCAACAAAAGGCATTATTCCTCGTAGAATGAGGTTTACTGCCATCGACAAAACTGCCACATTCTGTCAACGTTATGTCGACAGAATGCAGCGGTAGTGTAGACACAGGTATAGTTTGGTCGACTAAAGTCCACTTTTGTCAACAAAACCCTTTAGTTTAGACACACCCTAGGTGTGTGGGATACACTGTGCTTTCTCTACAGCCTCCAGTCCTGTCTAACATCAGCTTATTAAAAATGATGATCAAAGAGGTTAATCATAAACCTCAAGGGGTTGAGTGGATTCAGGAGGAGGTATTCAGGAAATCAAAGACAGTTCACTAGTACTAAAGTTATATCATACCCCACAATACAGTGATAAAACACTGACCTGTTTATTTAACATGTACAGAATGCCCATCAGCCTTTAAGTGAGGTCCTACCACATGCCTTGTGGGTGTATTGGGGCCAAAGAGGGTATAATGAGATTCTGTCTTCTATACCAGCAGAAGATCACGTTCTCTTCCTAGCCCTCAGCACAGCATTAGGAAGAGGAAGTGGTTCCTGTGCTAAGCCATATGCTTTGGCTTCAAAGGGACATTAGCAACCATCTGGAGAGCCTGTCCAGCCCCCTGCTAGCTTGTGGGCTTGCTGCATTGAGCAGCACCTGCTTGCTAGGGCAGCACTAAAGGGTGGCTGGCAGTGTGGTTGCTGAAGCCATCCATATGGAATTAGGCTGTGGCTGGCAGGATTCCCAAGGAGGACCCACAAGTCATATTTGTTAATTGCAGGCATCTATGTTGCTTGGATATATATAAAAACCACAGCTGACTTGACATTCCTCTTCCCTACATTGCATTCCCTCTTGGTGCAAAGCACCACCGAGTCATATCAGACGGGAGTTGCCAGCCAGCAGTCTTCCTCTATATTTTTCAGTCTTCCCACAGCATCCTGTCTTATCAGCCACCTCACTGCCAGTGCCTTTTGCATCTGGCACCAGTCCCTGCCACTTCTAGCTTCAGCGACCTTTATCCACTCAGCTGAACTACATGTCCTGCAAGCTAACGTTTTTCTTCATGTGCCCACCTTAATAATATCAGATGTCACACTAGTTGTGTTGTAAATTTGGGAAATTGCTTCCTTGTTAGTCACCTCTGAGGGGTAACTACTGCATGGCTATTGCCTGTAGCATTTCAATTCAAAGGCAGACAGCCTCTGCATGTCTGTTTCTGTAATGTCCATGTCTCACGTGCATACGACAAGATGCTGAAGGCAGACTGCAGCAATTGCACACTTCATAGCAATACCTTTTGCTTTTCTAACTCTGACTGTGTCACTGAAGCAGCAGTCGCAAGTCTAACTGTATGTTATAAGTGATGTTTAGCATCCTTTGGAGTCATATTACCCAGGTCTTTGAAGTGTTCAATGCACTCCCATCCCTCTTCGGATCGAGTAGAAATAGTGCCACTTTTTGGACTGAGGGCACCAACCATCTTTCTTTTCATGTGATATCTTTTGACCTAACTACTCAGTTTCCACTGCTACTCTTTGGCTATGTCTACACTGGTGCGATCTTGCGCCAGAGCTAAGCAAATGAGGCTAAGTGTGGAATATCGCCAAGCCTCATTATATAATCCATTTGCATATATAATGAGCCACCATTTTTGTGAAGAGGCTCTTGCGCAAGAAGGAGCTGTCTACACTGCCCCTTCTTGCACAAGAAAAACTCTCTTGCGCAATGCCGCTACGCTGATTATTTTCAGGAATAATGGCATTGCGCAAGAGGGTTTTTCTCGTGCAAAAAGGGGCAGTGTAGACAGCGCCTTCTTGCGCAAGAGCCTCTTCACAAAAATGGTGGCTCATTATATATGCAAATTAGGCTCGGTGATATTCCATGCTTAGCCTCATTTGCATAGCTTGGCACAAGATCGCGCCAGTGTAGACATAGCCTTTCAGTTTTCTAGCAATGTTTGCACTTTCTCTGGAGATGATCTGGCAGTGGATCACAGATGACTAATCCTCTTCCCTTGGATTCAACAAATACTCAACCTCTTTTTCTGAGTGATGACAAACAAACTATTCACCTGCATTCACAGCGAGAGAGGCAAGGCAGCGATTCTATGGACTTCGTAAGGTGCATCAGGGTCTGTAAAGGGTTCTAGACACAAGCAAGAGGGTCCCTCACACAAACAGCACAGCTGGCGCTAGCTCACCTTTTGGTTGGCAGTCTCAGCAGGGAGGCCAACACTTGAGCGGGTTATGGACACTGAACTCCCTTCCCATGCCTAGCAATAGTCCAGCAGCTGAGAATGGTGGTTGAGGGACAGAGGAGCTGACAGCCCCTGTGAGCCCCTGGGCAAGGTGTGTGTGGGGGTGGAAACAGCTTTGTGCTCCCAGAAAAGGGAGCCTTGGATGGAAGGGGTCAGGCCAGGGACAACCAGCCCTTAACACCACCCGGACTGTGACCTACCCTACCTAGCTTTCGGAGCCCCCCAGAGCACACATCAGTGTTGACCACAAGCTCCTGGCCATTTTGAATTGCCAGGCCCCAGGGCAACTGCCTCCTTTGCTTTCCTTCTGTTGGCAGGCCTGTTGAAGGGCATTCATGCTGTGAGGAAGCTGGGGCTGCTAATGCCCATGACTTACATGGGAAGCTTTTCAGTTTCCAGGGTTGTCATCTATGGTCACCATTACATTTCTCTTGTTTTTTTTTTTAAACAGTAAATATCTTTAAAAATTATTTATTTAAACACAGTTTAAAAAATAAACCAAGACATTATGCAGTCTCATTGGGGTCTGAATTTTGGTCATCCCATAATACTGTTGAGTGCGACTGCAGGCAGACAGCCTGTCTTTCTGCTGTTGCTTACATTTGTTCTTAAATCAATGGGAGAAGTCTGTGCAACAGATTTACTGTCATAGGCCCAAATAATTAAGATAATGAAGTAAATGTACTATGCAGGCTTGACATAATGTCACAATATTTTGCCGTGTGGTGTAATGTCGAATCATTCATTCACATTTAGGCAAAAAGTTACAGCCTGTCTTAACGTTCATCTTGCATAAGACATCCTTTGGCATAAGGACCCTCTCTTTTGTTGTTTGGATGGCAACTAACACGATGCGGTACTACTCCATGACTGTGACCAATCATAGGCCAGGCATTAACATATTAAAATGCTTTGTACTAAATTATAAATGTGTTATAGGGCCAATGCTATTTTTTTTCCACTTTAAAAGAGGGCGGAACATGAAATTACCCTATTAACAACCCTGGAGACAGAAAATCTTGCTGTTAGTCACAAAACAATCTCACCTGGGCACTGATAGTGCAAGTTTCAATTTCCTCCTTGCAAAATGGGGATAACCATGCCGTATAAACCCAGACAATGAGCTCCCCAGGAGAGGGATGTCTTCGATTACTTGCTGAAACATCCCCTGACAAAATGGATCCTTGAGCCAGACAACAAGGTGCTACCTTAAGACCACATAGTTTCTTCCACGCTATCCTGATGATGTGCCTCAACTGTCTGTGTACTGACCACTTTTAGAAGTGATAGATTATTTCGGTTCTAAGCTCCGTTCAGTCCTTACCATTTGTCTCAGCAGAGGGGCTTACTGGGGTAGTCACTTTGGTGATATGGCTATTTCTTCATTGCAGAGAGTAGACTAAGGGCAGGTCTACGCTATGGGAGTTACATTAATAGAGTAACACAAATTGATCAGCTTAGATCTGCTTATCATGGGGTCCACCCCATGCTGAGTAGACAGGAAAAAATGCTCCTGTCAACCCCCATTACTCTTCTCATTCTGGTAGAGTACTGGAGTCAACAGGAGAGTGATCAGCGGTCAATTTATTGTCTATACTAGACACGATAAATCAACCCCCTGCTGGATTGATCACTGCCCTGTTGATCCAGCCTAAAGTGAATACATACCCTAAGTCATCCCACCAGGCATGCTCATTTCACATAAGAAAATTCTATCCTGTATAGTCTAACTCTGGATCACCAGCCGAGATTAATCTATGCCAGTTTGCCAGAGCTGAGTGCTGGTACATTTAGGGTTGGCACTTCCTAGCCCTAGCAAGTCTGTTTTGCTGGGTCAGTTATGAATATTAAAAAATACTTGAGCCCCAGCACCACTTTCATTACAAATTAAGCACTGATTGCCAGAGATTCTAAGGACCCCAACAGTCCCATGAACAACCTATTCAAGAACTGGCCCCAAACCATGATGAGCCATTTCTGGGACAGCAGGCAAATGGAAACCGGACAGGAGAGAAGGGAGTTCCAAAGCAGGTTTGCAAAGCTTGTGCCAAGTCATCGGTTTATTAGCTGGAAAAATAATCCTAATAATTATTAATAAAATATGGCTGCATGCAGCCCTAGCAACCTCTGTAGCTTCCCTGGCCCCCTTCCTGTATTCCCAGCAGACGCCTGGAGCTCAGGGGTCAGGCAGATGCAGAATGTGTGTGTGTGTTTTTGTGCCAGAGTGACTTGTTTGTGCTGTCATCAGGCCGTTGTTTTGGTAAATGGCGAGTTAAACAGATATATCCAAGCGTAAAATCTAAAAAATGTTCCCTGTGGGCGCCTGGGGGGTGTTGTTTGAAATCAACTACATATCAATTGAGCGGCGGCGAGCGGATCCGATGATAAATTCCAGTCCACAGACGCCTTATAAATTACATTTTTTTGTTCACGATCTAGCCTCATCTCGGCTCCCCAGAGGCCCTTCGACAGCGAACTCTGATTGTGTTGGAGAAACGTTTGCTCAGCTTGAGCGATGCCATTAGCATTGCATGTGCCAGTCCTCTCCTTCCCCACCACACCCCCCTTGCGCTCCCCCCTCCCCGTCCCCCCTCTAACAAAATGCAATATGTGCCTGGTAATTTTTCTGTTCATTATCTCATTGTTTTCTGTAAGTACAAGGTTAGATTGAATTACTGCAGGCTCTATTGTCTAGTTGTAATTCTCCTTCCATGCCGTGCTGCTAATGAATGGGCAATTTAGTCAATTCTTTGTAACGGCTTCTTCTGCGCGTCAGCCACTTAATTACTCTGAGCTTTTTTTTCCGACTGCTGCTTTATTGCATGGGAGCTTGTGCTGCTGCCAGGCCTCTGCTAGGGGATCTCCAGCTCCCAAATAAATAAATAAATACATACATAAAATAAAATAACCACCAGGATCATCTTGTTGTTGTCTTCATGCAGCAGCGGCCAGCGTGGGCACAGGGGATTCCCCTCCCCCATATGTTTCATTTGCTTTGTACTTAGCGGTTGTGTTAAGTGGCATGTCCTGATGAAAGCTGTCAGTGTGTAAATTAGGCAAAGTACAGCAGAGGTGAACACATATTTATGCTCAAGGACGAGGGAGACGTTTCAACGAAAACAAAAACGGGTGTGGGTATGTGGACATCCAGTTCCACTGAACTGAATGGCTGGTTAATCCAGATTTTGCTTCAAAAGTGAGAGCAGAATGTGGCCCATTATCCTATGTGTGCCAACGAATCCCATTTATTAAAGAAATAAGCTTTGCTGTGTTTCTGGTGAAAGGAACAGCAAATATTTCCATCTGAAAACAGCATGAGGAATACATTTTTTTTAAAGAAAGCGTTCAATGCCCTCACACAGAGTTGGTTGTTTATTACTGCTAGCAAGAGGAAGTGGCATAGAAAGAGGTTGTATTTTTTTTAAATCCTCTCTGTTTATTAAAATCATTTAACAACATTTAATTATATGATGAAAAGAATAAAAACAAGAGGGCATTATAATAATAAAAAGACCTAGAGGAGAGTGGCTAGAAAAGTAGGCCCTGCTTTTCAGCCAGAATAAATTGTTGACTTCAATGGAGCTATGCCAATTTACACCAGCTGAAAATCTGGCCCATCCAGTTAAATTTCCAGGTAGACTGATTCTGATACATCTTTCTGCATTTAGTGGGCTCTCTGGGTACAGAGTGACTGCAGAATTGGGCCAAATATCAGATAGAAATGGTTGTCAGAGACATTTTAAACCCACTTTGTCTGAGCATTTGACCAAGGCAATAATGGCATATATATATTATACACATTGTAGGCCAGATCCTACAAACCCAAGAAATATATGAACAGTGCAACCCTATTCTGTGTTTTCTATTTTAAGTAATTAAGCATCCTAAATGAGAATTTGCTTTAAATTATCTGGGTTTGTTTAAGGTTATGAATACATTACCACATAAAAGGCATCTTTTTCAATCTCTCGCTATACCCTTCCTCCTAACATTGTTTCTCTTTCTTTTGCTCTTTTTATTGTCTTTGAATCTTTGGATTTTGTTCAATAATTCTAGTAAAGTTACGTTTTGCAGAGCTTTTTCATACCAACAGCCAGAAATGATGTAATACCCCAGTGTACTATATTCATCCTTGTATGGGAAATTCTATATGTTCAGTATCTTAGTATGATCAAAATGTATTAAAAATATACACACATTAAGTGCAACAATAAACTGGTGATATTTCTTCACCATTAAGGTTTCATCAGAGTGGAGCATTTTATTACTTTATGGAAAAAATTAGTATGCAAGGGTTCTAGGGAATGAAAGTAATGTTTAGAACAATTGTAAGTCAATCAAGAAATTCCACTGCTGTTGTAAACATATGAAAACGCAGGATTATAAGCAGTGAAACTTTAAAAAGTGTTTTGAATGGAATTTGCAATGGGACTCATGCTCCTAAACTACTTATGGACAGTTTTACACACTTAAAGATTGATAGGCACCTAGTCGGATTTTACAGAAATCACTCTTGAAAACCCCAACTACACACCTATCTATATCTTTGGTTCTTAAATACTTATAAAAATCTGGCCCTTAGATTCCTTTGAAGTCAAGATACAGTGGGATGAAGAGATTCTGCCACCTTACTCATATTATTCCACAATGCTACTGATTTCAAATGGTAATCTTGCCAGCAAAGGTACTAGCCACCACGAACAAGAGTAACCTATCAGAACCTAAGGAACTGGCTATGAGATGTGGATTTTCCACAAAATAAATATTCAGCAAATTTGTTGCCATTTCCCCTAAGGCAACACAGAACCTATGAAGGTAGAGGTGGCTGCAGAATCAGTTAAGAAAGAGAAGGGTTCTACTATATAGGTATAGCAGCTGATCCTCCTCAATCTGAATGTGCTACATTCTGTAATTGAATTTAGGGCGATTTTTTTTTCAGTGAGCGTGCATATTTACCATAGCAATGGCATCACATCAGGTTAACCCCAGAGATGGCAGCTTAGGGGGAAAAGCCATTCCAAAGTGAGTCAATCATCTTCATGTTTTGGGGGACTGGATCTAATCTGTGGCCAGAAGGGCCCCTGGTTCCTCTTCACAGGTTGAGCTATGCAGTGTGGGGCTCAGACATGGAGTGCTTTTGGCTCTAGATTTGCAGCCTTTTTAAAGTGAAGTTGGAGGTGTTTGGTGAAAGCTGCCTATCCCACATTATGACTTAAAAACCGAACACACACTGAGCATATCTGACCACAGCATATATCCTCAGGCACAGGCATAACACAGACCTTTGAGATTATAATCCAAACAAAACAGTAGTGAACTAAACCACAAGGTTCATATTTGTCTGATATTTTCTGAATTTTGTTTGTCCTTGTATTCAGGTTGCAATTCTCCCCATTCCAACTGGGAAAGCAAAATATCAAGTTTAAATCACTTTTTGTGGCTTCTTTTGTGCAACAGGTCATCATTGGAGATCATCCAGATCCCAAATTTGATTGCATCAAAGTGCAAAGGCATTTGTGATTTTTGGTTTGAGCTCATTCTCTAAGCATTGCAACATGTGAATGGCAAATTTTGGTGGAATCAAAACCTGGACCTGGCTATATCACCCCTCTAAAATGCACAGAAGGCACATTCATGACATTAATTCCTGTGTACATGGACGGGAGCATGCCGTGTGGAACAGTTTCTCAGCCTTCGTTCTCCTTGTACACAGCATGTCTCTAGAAGGCTCTTCCCAGGTTGAGAGGGGAAGCACGACACAGACATTCCTTGTATGGCCTGCCACCTTTTCACTCACTTCCACGCCTTTCTGCCAGTATAACCCACACATTAGAGTCAATGTGCATCTTGCATCCTCATCCACAAAGGATAAGGTTATGTTACCACTCTGACCTAGAGAACTTGGCTATTAATCTCAAGCTGTTAGAAACCTCCATGTACATCTAGGATCCCATATTCAGTCAGTCAGGATGATAGCCAGTATATGGGCAGAGAAGGGTTCACCTGACTCTGTCATTATAATTGGCGCCTTAAGCTAAATTTTACTGTGGTATTCTCTGTTGTCAGCAGAGAAAGATGCTCCAGTTTCTGAAGGTGTTCATACCAGTAGATGTTACTAGTGCTTCCCATCTCCCACTTTCCATCCATACAACTGAAAAAAGACATCTTGTGTTTACAAATGCTTGTTATTTAATAGCCATTTATTTCTATTTCTCTTTACCAAATAGTTAATGAGAGAAAGAGAAGCGGCCCCGGAGAAAACTGGCTTTTCGCAGAACCAGATAGGCTTTTCCCTTGCTTTGTTATAATACTTCATTGGAACTGACACATTGATAGCCACAGTTTTTCTAGGGAAGTGACCTTCATGCTGTCCATCGATTCCCAGTGGCCATCAACTGCTTGCAATTGGAATGACAGGCCAGGTTAAAGGTCAGTCCTTAAATAAAGCTTCTGGATTACTAAAAACCTGAAGTTCCAATGAAAATGGAAATCTGCAGCCTCATTTTATGTGACATGTTACTGCTAATGACACTTCTGGATCTTCAACGACTCCTGCTCCTTACCTCACCTGCACATTTCACTTGATAACCTCTTAAACAGCTTCCCTTTCGACTGCAGCTGAACTGTAACAGGACAAGTTGGGGTAGAGAGAAAAGCTAACTCATCGGAATATATTGCATGTATAAATACCTTAATGGGGCAAAACAGAGCCACTTGAAGAAGTGGATTGTGCCCATGAAAGCTCATGATACAGCTAAATTTTTCATTAGTCTCTATGGTGCTGCAGGACTATTTATTAGTTTTTAAGTTTTTTCAGGGCCAGTTAAGACATTTTGGTTTTCAAGTGATGGCCATTCCCTTAATTAAGATTCACAGGAAAAGAATTTTATTTATGTGAAATGTGGGGTTTCATAAATGATATAGAAAAAGGAGTAAACAATGAGGTGGCAAAATTTGTAGGTGATACTAACCCGCTCAAGATAGTTAAGACCAAAGCAGACTATGAATAGCTTCAAAAGGATCTAACAAAACTAGGTGCCTGGGCAACAAAATGGCAAATGAATTTTAATGTTGATAAATGCAAAATAATGCATATTGGAAAACATATTCCCAACTATATGTATAAAATAATAGGGACTAAATTAGCTATTATGACTCGAGAGAGATCACTGTGGATAGTTCTCCGAAAACATCCACTCAATGTGCAGCAGCAGTCAAAAAAGGAAACAATGTTAGGAATCATTAAAAAGTGATAGAGAATAAGACAGAGAATATATTATTGCCTCTGTCTATATAAATCCATGGTATGCTCACATCTTGAATTCAGTGTGTAGATATGGTCTCCTCACCTGAAAACAAGATATCTTAGCATTGGAAAAAGTTCAGAAAAGGGCAACAAAAATGATTAGGGGAGTTGGAATGGCTGTCATTAAAAGAGAGAGATTAAAAAGATTAGGAATCTTCAGTTTAGACAAATTGAGACTAAGGGGGGATATGATAGGGGTCTATCAAATCATGTCTGGTGTGGAGAAAGTGAAAAGAAAAATTATTTACTTGCTCCCATAAGACAAGAACTAGGGGCCTAATGAAATTAATAGATAGCTGATTTAAAACAAACAAAAGGAAGTCCTTCTTCACACAACTCAGTCAAACCTGTGAAACTCCTTGCCAAAGGATGTTGCGAAGGCCAGGACATTAATAGGGTTCAAAAAAAGAGCCAGATAAATGCATAGAGGATAGGTCCATCAATTGGTATTAGGAAGGATAGCTAGGAATAGTATTCCTAGCTTCTGTTTCTTTGGAAATGGGTGACAGGGGAGGATCACATGGGGATTACCTCTTGTCATCCCTCCCTCTGGGGCATTTGGTATTGGCCGCAGTCAGCAGACAGGATACTGGGCTAGATGGACCTTAGGGCTGACCTAGTATGGCTGTTCTCATGTTTAAAAAGCCTCCAGTAGCAATTCAGTCTCTTAGAACTTCCATATGCTTCATTTCTTTGGACACTGTTATTGGCTCTTCTGCATTGAGGCAAAACATGTGCCAGTCCTGAGTGCTAGGAGCTTTGTAAGGGGAAATGCCACAAAGAGGGAGAGGAAGGATCCTTCCTTGAAGCTGAATTCTGGGGGTACCATTGCAGGGCTGCAGTGCTCTTCTGCACCTACCCCAGTCCAGCAGGAGGAAATGCCTGCCTTGTCCCATCCTGCCCTCAAATGAACTCTCTGGCATGTAGACTATTTGTCACCCACCTGATGAATCAGATTAATTCTACCACTGGCAGGTCCTGTGGAGGGTAGGCTCTTGAGAAAAGGTATTGTAAGCGGTGGTGTTTATTTTTCCCCCTCTGTGAGTCCTCCACATTTTTATTGGAATCCTATGTTGTGCCCTAACCAAGCAGAGCTCCATTTTGGCCTGCCCTCTTATCATAGACCATTTAGACTGTCTAGCACTAACCGCCCCGTGGTGGATATCTGAAGGGGTCTCAAGAGAGCGAAGCTGGTCAGAAAAGTCCCATCAGCATTGTTTTAAATTATAGTGCGGTTGTTATTTCAGACAATCTCCGGTTTCTGAGCAGCTTTGTTACTGTAATGTCTCCAGTGGAGATTGTCGCTCCATTGTGCAATGCCAGTGGTTCTCAACCAGAGACACGTATCCCTGCAGGGATATAGAGGTTTTCCGAAGGTACATCAACTCTTCTAGATACTTGCCTAGTTTTACCACAGGCTACATAAAACACACCAATGAAGTCAGTACAAACTAAAATTACACACTGACAGTGACTTATTTATATACTGTATATACTTTATATACTTCTTTGTATATTATACTCTGAAAGGTAAGTACAATATTTATATTCCAGTAGATGCATTTTATAATTATACAGTAAAACTGAAAAAATCAGCAATTTTTCAGAAGTCGTGTGCTCTGACACTTTTTTGTGTCTGGCTTTTTTAAAAACAAGTAGTTTTTAAGTGAAGTGAAACTTCGTGGAATGCAAGATAAACCAGACTTTTGAAAGAAGTACAATTGTCTGAAAAGTCTGAGAGTCACTGTGCCAGGCACTGTGCATGCTCAAAGTAAGAGACAATTCCTGCCCAAAGAGTTTGCAATCTATAGGGCAATATAAGTTTGCAATCTATAGGGCCACTGTCGGCAGACAGTCTACTGGGCTAGATGGACCTATGGTCTGACCCAGTACAGCCATTCTTATGTTCATATGTTCTTATGTTAATATAAGGATATTGCTTCCTTCCAGCTCTGGCGTCACCTTTCTGCCATGCAATTAGCTCCTTGCAACTATCTCCTTGCATAGGCTTTGTCTACACTGCAGGGTTTTTGCACAAGAAGCTTTTTGCGGAAGAGATCTTCCGCAAAATCTTCTTGCGCAAAAACGCATCCACACCTCAAAAGCGCATCGGAAAAGCAATGTGCTTTTGTGCAAGAGAGCGTCCACACTGCATGGACACTCTTGCGCAAGAAAGCTCTGATTGCCATTACTAGAATGCCCATCAGAGCACCTGTACTTTTTCTGATAGGCTCTTTTTGCGCAAGAAACCCCTACAGAGCATCCACGCATGCCTTTTTGCACAAGAGCTAAAGCACAAAAAGGAGTTATTCCTCATGGGGAGAGGAATAACTGTACCAGCAAAAGTCCTCTGACCTATCAATTTACTGTATTTTGTGTGTGCAAAAACACGCTTGAGGTGTGGATGCTCCACTGTTTTTTGTGCAAAAAACGCCGGTTTTGCGCAAAAACCTTGTAGTGTAGACAGCCTAACTCATGGTGTGACCAAACATTTGATTTTCATTTATGCTAAAGTCCCATTAAGTCTCTTTGTAGTCTGAGAGAGACTACATATGGAAATACAGTTGGATAGAAGGGGTGTTTATTCTCCCAACTGCCCAACATATGTGTGCACTTTGGTAGGTGCACAGTTAACAGGGCATGGCCCCAGTGCAAAGGCTGGACAATTAGTGCACCTAAGCCATGCACATTATATTATTATAATCATTATTATTTATTTGTATTACTGTAGTGCCTAGAAATCTTAATCTTGGACCAGGACCCATTGTGCTTGGTGCTGTACAAATATAGAATTCCAGTAGGTGTAAAGCTAAATAAAGACCTCATGACTTTTGTCTTAAGTAGTGTTATTTTATCCATTCCAATAGTCGTCAATCTGCTGAGAAATGGTACTGTAGTGAAAACACATAGCTAGTCAATTTTCACATGTTTCCTGAAAATATTATTGGCACTTTTACAGATCTGCTAGGACATACTGTGTGATCATTGCCCCAGACATTTTAGCCAGTGTGATACTGGAGAACTGGATGGCTCGGGGGATTTACAACAGCCTGTAGAGTCTGGAGGTCACTCTTCTTGCATAGTAGTTCAGTAGTGACCAAAACTCTAATGGCATCAGACAGCTGTTTGGGAATTTGTGTGACATGAGTGGGTGATCTCTGTCTATTTTCTTGTGGGCTAGTGTCCACATAATGAATAATGTAATTGTTGTCCTTGTTGGTAGTCCTAGCAGAGAGGCCAAAGGTTGAATGAGCATGGAGACTGAATTATGCTCTCATTGCTAAAGGTGGTCCCTCCAGGGTAAGGTGGTGGAAAAGGAAGCTAGCCCTGCTGCCGGTATTGTATCTGTTCAGTTGATAAATAGTCTCCAGTCTCCAGCACTGTCAATCTGACACCAGGCACCGGTACTAAATTAATTTAAACAACAACGTGTATCATTGATAGGGTTGGGGACTTTATATTAATGCATATTTATAACATTTCATTTAATAGCTAGCTATCATTAATTTTATTAAAGTATTTTCAATGCATGTGCACCCAAAAGACTGCAGAATAATGGATTTGGAGTATTTACATAGCGATATGTGTTTCTAATAGACACATATTTTATTATTAGCCTGTAAAATAACTCTTTTGTATAGAAACTACCTGTAATTTCGGTCAGGTAGCCATTTATATAAGTAAATATTCAAAAAGATAGGACAGTCTTACAAAATAACCATTTGGTTCATTTGATTCTTTTTTTAAATCAAGGTCTGTTTCATATTGCAGAGTCAAAGGGAAGCTTTTGTGTTACACTGGTAGAATAGAACTTGTTTCAAACAAGCTTTTTGTTTTGTTTTTTTAAAAGTTGAAAATATTTTCTGTGGCCCAAGACCTCAAACCAAATTTCAGCCAGGCACAATTTTTTACAACCAGCATTATCAATCGCACCTGGGTTTCTAATGAAAATGCTGACACAACTTTAACTGTAACAGTACTTGCAGGCAAGGCTGAAAATAAATTAGAGCCACAAATTCAGTATTCTACTGGCATATCAAGTGGTAGCATTTTTTGACTTTTTTTCAGTACAGGTTGAACCTGTCTAGTCCAGCACCTTTGGGACCTGACCAGTGCCGAACCAGAGAATTTGAGGACTATGGGAGGCCAAAATTGTTTAGCAGCATTAGCAACACTTCCACTGCTTACTGGGCTCTTACAAGACATTTAAGGATACCTTAGATCTAAATAGTAATAGAGAGGTAGCCGTGTTAGTCTGATCTTGCTAAAACAAAAGGAAAAACTATGTAGCACTTTAAAGACTAACAAGATGGTTTAATAGGTGATGAGCTTTCGTGGGCCAGACCCACTTCCCCAGATCATATTCTGGAAGAGAATTGGCATGACCATATATATATACTATATATATATATATATATATACCAAAGGAATATGAAAAAAGTGAACACATTATTAAACTGATAAATCAGATTTAGTACAGAAGGTGGGGTGAGGGAGAGGGAGGGAGGAGGAGAATAGCTATCTATGAGTCAATGAATGACTAATTAGTGAGAGGCAGGACTGGTAGCTGTAAATAAACTTTATGGGACCATGGGAAAATTGGCCACACCCATGAAAAGTGGACAATCTGGCTAACTAAAATCATGCTGAACCACAGATGTTACTGGACCAGAGAATGCTGGACTAGAGAGGTTCAACCTATAGTAATTCTGTGTTTTGATTAAAAGTGAATTAACTTGGTATAGGGCAGTATGAGATATCCAGTAGAGCTAGTTAAACTCTTCATTTGAAATTATATATGTTTGAAATTTACCCTCTTTTTTTTGGTTACCAATCCAACTGTGATGTCCTACCAATGTGTGGACTATGCCTTGACATTCACTAATCCATGCCCCTCAGCTACCAGACCAACAGCAAACACCTCAGTGATTTCGATGGCGGTACGACACTGTACAATGGTGTAGCATGTGGCTGCAGGCAAAGCATTTGTTTGTGACTACACAGGACCATAGAATAATTTCATATTGATGGTCACAGACTGCACCTTAACCCCTGCCAGTCATTTTGCAAATGCATGCCACTGGAATTCAGAAAAAATGGTGAAAGAATATAGATGGTGTGATAAAACAACTTTAAGAACGCGAGTAATCCCAATGGAGCCACTCATGTTTAAAGTTACACATGCTCACATCCTTTGGATCAGAGTGACCGTGCCTCTATGCATGGAAATATTCATAAATCGTGTGTAACAATTCAGCCTGGTCTGTACCTGGGTCCATGCAGTCCAGCCAACAGTGAGTAGTCAGCATCAGCATATCATGTGTAGATCAAGACTCTTTGAATGTCATCAAAGGAAATCTTTTGAAGCTACTTTCCCTACCCATTCCCCAGGAGTTTGAGGTCAGATTTTCCATGAATCTGATGTTCTCAATGGCCAAATCCAGGAATCCCTAAAATACTTAAAAGTATGGTTCTAAATTGAAAAGGAATTATTGTTGTTTGCATTCCTGTAGCACCTAAAAGCTGAAGCTATAGATCAGGAGTCCAATATCGTCAGTGCTGTACAAACAGAACAACAACAATAAAAGAGGTTCCTGTCTCAAAGATCTTACGATCTATGTGACCCTGTAAAACCTCCACTGTGAAGTTCAGTGTTTGTTGTGGCCTTCCAGAGTTTCCAGATTAACAGCACTCAGCATAGTGTTAGCTGGGCAAACAATGAGGGCTTTTGAAAAATGCCACATTGTGTTTGTAAGGCTACCTATGGTTTTCTGAAATTAAAGCTGTGTTTTTTGTTGTCTCCATATTTCACCAGAAACCCTGGTCCAAATGAGGTTTATAATAGATGTAATTGGGGTACAATTGAGGTGTGCAGCTCTGGGGCCTTACAATTCTGGCTGTCCCACCAGAAGGATGGGAAATCTTTTCTTTTATTAGCCAGAATTCTATGTTGTTCAATGCATAACCCAGAGGCACTGAGACCACTGACAAGAGAGAGTGAAGTCTGCTCTACAGCCTTAGCTAAGAGGCGTTAGCCCCTATGGTCCCAGGTTCAACCCCACCTGCTGATGGCGAGGGTCTGTCATCTTTATAAATGGAATTCATATTATAAGGAAATAAATTGCTTTGGAGGAGGGAGAGTAAAAGCTGTTTGCTTTTTGTTGCTCAAAGACTCTGCAGCTAGAACCTAGCAAGCTATTCTGTTGGTGATGTATGAACTATAAAGGAATCTAACTTGCTCTCCTGTAACAATAGAGTGTGTGATATAAAAGATTGTTTTGGGGTCACTGAACAGGATTCTTAATACCTGAAGGGGCTAGAACATCTGTTAGGCACTACTTCAGATCCAACCAAGTCTTCCAGCCCCAGTCACTGTAGATCACCACTGAAACCAATGCAACTATACCAGATACTAATTGGGTCTTAAATGGGATTTACAATGGTGCATAGGCTTTGTGTTTGTTTGTCCTTTGCACACAGGTGAATTTGAGTCAGAAGAGGCCATTTTGACAAAGTCACTTTTCTGACCATCATCATTTTAAAAGGCAATTGCAAAAGCGAAGTAGAAATAGGAAAGTGTGTGTCCATAAGCCAAACATATTCCTAAGCAAAGACAGCACCATGACAAAATGCATTCCTATGCTATTCTATTAACATATAAATGTTTTCATTTTATCCTTATTTTCTGTACAGAGGGCTCACTCCTCTGAGGTGTTGAAGGCCCTACTTCCATTGGACCACATCCTTAGCCATTGTAAATTGACACATCTTCATTATTTCAGTGAAGCTATGCCAGCTGAGGACCTGGTCCATTTACTTTAGAGGGCATGAAGGGCACTTAGTACCTACCAAGTGGCGTTCAGCACTAGAGCTGGACAAAATACTGAGAATGAACCTTTTTTTGCACCAAAGAATGCTGATTCAGATGGACCAATCCCTTTTGCAGATTCATGTCCATTTTATCTAATTGTTTTAGTCAAAACCAAACAAAATATTATTCTGAAAATCCCAAGTATTTCATTTTCAAAATGAAATATTTTGACTTTTCAATTTGAAACAACTTTTTCTTTCAAATTTTCTTTAAAATCAATTATATTTTTAAAAATATTTAAAAAAACTCTCATAAACAAAAATAAAAGTTTTGTCTGACTTGAAACAAATTTTGTTTCCATCTTTCTGGTTCTCTGAAAAATTCAGAAAAAAAAAGTTTGGGGTTGATCTGAGACTAATTTCTTTGGTTTAATTTTCAGTTCAGCCACCAAACTGGGCGGTGGAGAAGGGGAGGGCGGGGGGGGGGGGAGAGGGGGAAGGGTTTTCACACAGCACTTTGCATCATCAAGCTTTAAAGCACTGGTAAATATAATAGTCCTGCTAGTATTTTGATTCTGCTCATGCTAGTTTTATACTGGCACAAACCCACTGATTATATCAGCATTATTCCTTCTTTTAACTGGACTGAGGACAGAACAAGCATCTTGCACTGCACAGTAAAGTGCAGGTTGAACCTCTCTAGTCCAGCATGCTCCGGACCTGACAGGTGCCGAAACAGAAAATTTGCCGGACCTAGGAGATCAATATTGTCTAGCAGCCTTACCCACACTTCCATTGCTTACTGGACTCTTAGAAGACATTTGGGGTAAATTGGAGCTAAATAACAGCACAGAGCACTGAGAGCCAGGTCTGATGGCTAGAAACAAACTTTATGGGACCACGGAAAACTTGTCAATACCCATGGTAAGTGGACATCTGGCTAACTAAATCATGTTGGATCATGGATTTTGCTGGATCAAAATTATTCTTTGTTGGAATAAAGAGGTTCAACCTGCAAAGCGTTAGAGGCAGAGCTAAAGAAATTTAAGGTGGACATTCCAGGATGTTAACTTGTCTTTTGTGCTGCCTGAGGAAAAGATGTAACTTCAAATAAGAATAAGGCCCTTTTGCTTGTGTTTCTCTTTTTTGGATTGTTTTCTTCACCAAAAAATTTTATGTTTTTTCTCTTAAACTGTCAGAAAAGAATTGTGAATTTAATACTGGATATTTACTTTATGCAGTTGTCTTTCCAAATCACTCTACAATCCAAGGCTTTGGCAAGCTAGAGAGAGTGAGCGAGCAAGAAGTAGTATTTGTAGTAAAACGTGGATAGTCAATAGCATGTGGGAAAACAACTGAAACTGAAAATGGTCCCAAAGGTAATTTGCAAATCTGCTGAAATCCCGAACAAGCTTTGATTTAACCGAAGCTTGAAATGGCTTTTATTTACTGTCTATTGTGGAATAAATGACATCTCATAAACAGGCTTTATCCATTACCACAGAATGGAGATCACTGTGTTAGGGACATTTTATCCTCTTGATATAAAACAAGATATGCGATTGTGTGTTATCACAAATAGAAAAATCAATGCTGAGACACACACCTCTGAAATTTCATTTTCGTGGAGCCCCATTTTCAAACATGTATTCTCTAATAAAAATGTCTCCATAACCAAAGGGGATTGACAGAATACTGAGCAACAAAGAACAATAACAAACAATGAATAAAGTGGCTCTATCCTGAGTCTTTTTGCTGTACATTAGTCACACACTTGCATACATTTCTGAGCACTGAGCAGAGCTCCCACTAGGCAGGAAAGTAAAACAGCTGAATTAGCCTCTCCCTTAAGCATTTTGTGAGGTGCATTCAATGCATTCCAAGTGGTGCTGGAAGTAAGAACTTAGCAATAAATGCTGGCCTGATCCAAAGCCCATTGAAGTTAAAGGAAAGATTCCCTTCATTTCACTGGGGTTTGGATGAGACCATCTACATATAAAGCATTGGTCCCCAACCTTTTGGGACTGCTGGGCGTTGGGGTCGCTCACACGCTGGGCACCCGCGGGTGGGACCACACATGCGCCCGGAGGCGGGGCTGCGCACGTGCCTGGGGGCAGGGCCACCCATACGCTGCATTCCCGGAGCTGGTGTCACCCATGCGCCGCACTCCTGGGGCTGGTGCCACAACTGTGCTGCATGCCCAGGTGTGGGGCCGCCCATACACTGCAAGCCTGGGACCGGGACAGCCCTCGCACTGCTCACCCGGGGGCAGAGCCGCCCATGTGTTGCGCACCTGGGGCCGGCGCTGTTCATGTGTGCCTGGGGGCGGGGGCGGGGTCGGCCCCGATCACTTGGTGAGCACACAGAAATGGCCCGGCGGGTGCCATGGCGCCCGCGGGCACCACGTTGGGGACCACTGATATAAAGAAATCAGAAATAGATTGAAATGACCAGTTTTGCTGCTATTTGATACAAGTTACCTGATCCAAATCTTGCTCACAGGAGTAATAACAATCATGGCTGTCTCTTGACAAGAGTTTCAAACCTCTAGATCTCAAAGTGCTTTAAAGAGGCGGTCATGTTTTATAGATTGGGAAACTGAGGCACCCCATTGATTTCAGTGAGCCTATTTTCATGAGTAAAGTGAGCAAAATTCGATAGCTGGTATATATATATTTTTCCTGTCCACTTACTGTGACAAAACAAATGTTAATTGTCAGGGGCAGATAACCGTTTTGCAGAGCCCCGGGCAGCATAATTTCACGGGGCCGCCCTTTGCCACGGCGCATGCGCAGTGATGCCATGCGCATGCGCAGGGCTTTTTGAAGCGCGGGGCCCGGGGCGGCCGCCCTGTTCGCCCTGCCCTATATCCACGCCTGTTAATTGTAATAACTATAGCAATGAGGGAAAGATTACATATCTAGAGACAACACCCCACTCTGCACATATTTACATAAGAAAAGTAGGCAAAAACATTTCAGCCACGAGTTTATTTGTGAACTATTCAGAGTGACTGTCTTCTTTATGTGGTGTACAGTTGGTCACCTAATTACAGTATTATAATTACTTCCTGCCTGGGTGAAATAGGAGTATAACAAAGAACCAATAATTAACAGTAAAATTACACATTTATGGGATGGTGTTATTTTTTTCAGTAAATAATTGTTTGCCCCCAGAAATCATGATATGCAGGAATTTATTAACATTTTCTAAAATAGCAGCAGCAGCAACAGTAGTGTATGGATAGTTACAGACATTTACAAAATAACCCTGCAAATAAAAGTAAAGAAAACCTATCACAGTTACTTCTGAAAACACTAACAAATCTTTTTATTATTATTATTTTATTATTTTATTATTTATTCAACCATTTCTACTTAAAATCCAGACTGGAAAGTCATTAATCTGCTACCTGCTGCAGTTCAATGTTATCATAAAAGCTGCTAAACTGAACTAGAGAAGCGAGAAGAACATACATATTGCCAATTTAGATCAAACCAGTGTCCATCTGCTCCTCTTTCCTTGTCTCTGGCCCTAAGTGTAGAGGCACCTTGCAATGGAAAGTGAGGAAACTTTCCATAGTAAATGTTTCTCTCTAACTCCCATTACTAAGTGAGTACACTTTGAAGCTAAAGCTGTGCAACTAGCTGATTTTTTGATGATGTTGTTTAGATGCTGAACTGAAAAATCTGAAATCAGTTTCATTGAAATGAAAATATTTTGGTTTTTTTTCTAATAAAAACAAAAGAAGCAAGAAAAAAATTGAATTTCATTTACCATTTGAAAAAAAATCCACAGTACTACCTAATGGAAGAAAAGTTGTATTTCTTCTAAAGCTCTTGGCTACGTCCACACTGGCCCCTTTTCCGGAAGGGGCATGTTAATTTCAGCTATCGTAATAGGGAAATCCGCGGGGGATTTAAATATCCCCCGCGGCATTTAAATAAAAATGTCCGCCGCTTTTTTCCGGCTTTTAGAAAAGCCGGAAAAGAGCGTCTACACTGGCCCCGATCCTCCGGAAAAAGTGCCCTTTTCCAGAGGATCTTATTCCTACTTCGAAGTAGGAATAAGATCCTCTGGAAAAGGGCACTTTTTCGGGAGGATCGGGGCCAGTGTAGACGCTCTTTTCCGGCTTTTCTAAAAGCCGGAAAAAAGCGGCGGACATTTTTATTTAAATGCCGCGGGGGATATTTAAATCCCCCGCGGATTTCCCTATTACGATAGCTGAAATTAACATGCCCCTTCCGGAAAAGGGGCCAGTGTAGACGTAGCCCTTGAGTTTGGTTGTGGGGTTATTTTTTGTTTTTTTCCATGACATCATTCTGGATATTCTTGTTTTCCATATACAGCTAGAATTCTGTGGTGAATGTTGTTAAGCTTTTTAGCCTCACTAATAACTTTGTGGCAATGAGTTCCACAGATTAATTGTGGGTTGAGTGAAAGCAGCATTTTCCTGAAAGATCCCTTCATGCTTGGAAACAGGCCCAAATCTGCACCTTTACTCAGGGTGAACAGCTATTTATTCCATGAGTAGAACATTGAATTCACCGGGACAGTTTGTGAGCAGTGATGGTAGAACTGGGCCTGAAGTTTACATTGAAACTAATTTCATAACCTCTGGATTTTTGTGTCAAGACGTGAAGTATACTGTCCCGGTCTTTTCCTCTGCTGTGGAGAATGCAGACAAATGAAGCTGGGTGAGCCAATCTAATGGTAATTCTGCTCTAAAACAGATGTCAGTATTTAAATAAGGTTTGAATAGGAAGGAAAGGTCTCTTTGGACTTTCCCTTTGACTTGCTTATTGCAACTAGAAATTTGCTGTAGCCCCATTACCTGCCATCTTCTTCCCACAGGAAATTCTCTCTTTGAGAAATGGAAGTCTAGTGGCTGCTTCCCCATCAACACTGGCTTAGTTAATGCATGATTCGGATGGTCAGACCCTTTCCTTTTTAAGGTGGAATACATTTATGGAGGATTCTTTGGCTTAAGGGAGTCCCATCTCAAGATTTCCTCTGTGATTGGGTCAAAATCTGCCCTCTGGCCCCAGGACTGTGAGCAACAATAGTGTCTAGCATATTGATACATAGCACTCGTGTTTTGGTGACAGCTTCAGGTTGGGAATCCTGTTTGTACTGGCCAAATTAACCAGAGCAGTGTTTCTTAAACTGTGTTCCGTGTGCTGCCAGGCAGTCGAAGGTGTGCCAAAGCGAACAACAGAATTCAAAATGGCCACTCTTAAAGGGGCAGGAGACTTTATTTTTTTTGCTCAATAACTTTACCCGAGCCCTTTTTTTCCCCTCAATAACTTTCCCCCTGACCTTTTTTCCCCTGACACAATTTTTTCCTCAACAAAAAAATCCTTGGTGTTTCCCATAAAAAAAATTATTGTTTAGTGTTCCTCGGTCTTAAAAAGTTTAAGAAACACTGAACTAGAGGGTTCCAGAGTCAGTCCTATGGCTAGTGGAACCTATGGAAGTGATCTTAGGTGGGACTCTATCCAATTACCTCTATGCAGGTGGCTGCTCTGATCCTTGTCTTCAGAATCTGCCCAGCAGCACTGCTGGTTTCTAGCCTGACCTGTAGCATGGATAGAATTTGCAGGCACTGGTGTGAAAAACTAGTAGGTGAGTAGGTAGCACGGGCCTGATGGTTGGAGACTGAGTCACTATCACTGTACCTTAACTTGCAGACAGCCCGGGTATGTGTGGCCTATGTGTTGACATTCCCCAGATCCCACTAACCTGAAGTATGCGTATCCTATCATGTCATTCACTCTGTGTGTGTGTGTGTGTGTGTGTGTGTGTGTGTGTGTGTGTGTGTGTGTGTGTGAGTGAAGGGGGCTCATTTCACCTCAGACCAGGCCAATGGGTGGTTCTACAATTATTTCCTTCCTTCGTCTCATGGCCAACAGTTCAGCCCAAGGACTGAGCAATAATAACAGTATTTCTGGACTGTGTTGAAGCTGACCCTAGATGCTTATCTCTGTTCCCATTGTCAGCTTAGAGGCGAGGCTGCCATAAAAACATCTTTCCTGGCCAACAGGGATGCAGCCCTACATATAAGGAATTTTGCCGGTGACACACTCACACAGAGCCCTGTCTCAGGTTTTATGTAGTCCCACAGCTCATCATGTGGTCTCTCTGGACCAGCCTGACTTCCATTTGGTATGAACAAGGTATTGGTCAGTCTGTTATTATTGCAAAGGGAACAGACTCACTATGACAGTCCTGAATACATCAGTTCTTGGAAAAGTTTAGAGGCTGATGAGAGGACATGAGAGACCCACACATTTGGCCTCAACTGTATCTCTGTTTGGCAGGTTCCCAGTCTGGCTCATTTTATTCCAAAGACATTTTGTTCCATTTGCTGTTCGTAACCATCGGTGGGATGTTTTCGCACAGTGCAGCCTTTGCTCTGACACTTACCATCTGTGGGACTGCAGCCAGTGCAAATGAGATGCAGATCTGTAGATTGAATCTCTTGATACAATTCTCGTCATGCATATGGATCAGCCTTCCCAGGTAGGAAAAGCTCAGTATGAGTGGAGAGTATTTAAGGAGCTGCGGCCTGATGGAAAACATTGAAACATATTCTATTTATGCTCGCACCTCCTCTATATTCCATATAGCTTTCCATTCCTTTGTTATCGCTAAGGACATGTCCATGAAAATAGGGGATTTTGTTTTTTAAGCATTCATCTGCTCCAGGTGCTTATTTCTCACCAGAAATCATAATCTACTGCCTGTAGGACTGCCAAGCAACTGCTGTGTGAAATGAGTGGGCTGTGACAAATGGGCAGATGATCAGTGGTAGGAAGGTCTTGGGGAACTCAAAGTTCAGGTTCAAGTTTAGTTACTTCTGTAAAATCCAGGTTGTATTTGGATGACTTCTTTATGTGGTAAAGTTGTGTGGGAAACAGACATGGAACCAGGCTGTGATGTTTGGCTTCTGACTCAAAGCGCGGAAATGTTTTGGTGCAAAGCCTCCTCCAAGTGCGCATAGCAGAGACACAGGGAGCAGCCAATCATTTTGAACAGCCTGTGACAGCAGCAGGCAGGGACGAGCCTCAGGTTTCTGCAGGGCTGCTGGTCAGGATCTGCCTAATTAAGCACCTCCCAGCCAGAGACTGCTTCTGGCACCCCACCCCGTCCCCTACTTCCTGTCCCATTTCATTCAGACCCTTTCAGTTCTAGCTGGATATTCCGCAAAAAAAGCCTTTTAAAGGACAAGTTACTATGGGCTAATTCCAGTTATGGCCAGAAAAATAAAGCTGAAGAACTTGCATACCATTAATATTAGAGATGGGTCCAAACTGGAACACTGGCCCAGACCCCTTTGAACTTTGAGGTAGTTTGGGTTTAGAACTGGATCTGAACTTCTCAGATCAGATCTATCTCTAACGAGGGTGAAACAGCACAGCAAATTCAATCCAACCCTCAACGTGAGTGGAGCTTGGATTTGAATCTGAACTTTGGTAAAGGTTTGGAGAGGGAGAGTATTCAGGTGGACAATAGGGTTTCTTGTTCCCTAGCTAAACCAGCCTTGGCGTAACCATCCTGGCCCACTGTCATCCTGTAAACACATAGGCTATGTCTAGACTGCAGGCTTCTTTCGAAAGATGCTCTTTCGAAAGCATCTTTCGAAAGAGCATCTTTCGAAAGATCGCGTCTAGACAGCAGGCGGATCTTTCGATAGAGGAAATCCGCTTTTTCGAAAGAGAGCACCCAGCGAGTCTGGATGCTCTCTTTCGAAGACGGCCTCTTTACATTGAAGAATGCCTTCCTTCGAAAGAGGAACTTTCGAAGGAAGGCGTTCTTCCTCGTGAAATGAGGTTTACCGCCATCGAAAGAAAAGCCGCGTTCTTTCGAAATAATTGAGTCTGGATGCAGGGGACGTTCTTTCGAAAAAAGGGTACTTTTTTCGAAAGAACCCCTGAGTGTGGACACGGCCTTATAGAACATTCTGCAGTCACTTGTTCTGTAGTACAGGTAAGATAGCCCTGGGGATACTATTTCTGACCCAGTTGTCCCTTTCCTCATTATGACCTTCCATGATTAAACAGCAAGAGCATCCTTTGAAACCAGGATGCTGTTGGTGCAAATAGTCAGGGTGCATCTACACAACACAGTAATTTCGAAATAACGGCTGTTATTTTGAAATAACAATGTGAACATCTACACAGCCGTTCTGTTATTTTGAAATAATTTTGAAATAATGGACAGCTTATTTTAAAATCTGTAAACCTCATTCCATGAGGAATAATGCCTATTCTGAAATAACTATTTTGGAATAGCAGTAGTGTGGCTGCTCCTCCCAGGATCATTCAATGTCATTACTCCCAAGTGCTTCCTGGGACTCTAAATTGAGGAAGCATGTCCACGTTAGGGAAACCTGCCTTGGACTAATTTTGAGGCTTCCGTGTAGGGTAGACGTGCTATTTCGAAATAAGCTATTTCAGAAAAAAAAATCCGAAATAGCTCATTTTGAAATAAACGTGCTGTGTAGACATACCCTAACAGGGAACACAGGCAAAACAGCACTGAAAATACAGTATGACCATATAAAAGCAGTCACTACTTGTAGCCAGACAGGAACCCCCCCTTGTAACATCCATTTTTGCTTGCCTGGAGCATGCAGGGCACACAGAACAGAAGGCCCGGATATGGCAGGCTGCAGTGACCGTGAATGGCTGTAAACAGAGATATGCCAATTGCTGACCAAGAGGCTGCCAAGGCGTGTCCTTGACTTAACCCATATTGATACAAACATACAGCCATCCGTGGGGGGAGGAATCTCTCGCCCAGTAAAAAAATGTCTAGTACTCACAATTTAGTTACCTCTCTTGCAAGTGTAAATTAACTTGAAACTTGCTTGTAAGAACTGGTGCCACAAAACGGACCAGTACAATTTGGCCTCTTAGATAAGAAAGAAGATACGGGCCCTCAGGGGTATAAAGATGGGTCCAGCAGCACATTTACTCTGAGTGTCAATCTACCATCTATCTGCTGGTCAGGTTAGGTTGTTGATCTCCTGAGGTTCCAGAGTGGACGCCCACCTCGTATTTGTCTTTCCTAGGAATTGAGAGACCGTCTCTGGCCTGACACGCTGGAGTCGAGAGGCACAGAAAGGGGTAAAAATTGTACCTGAATGTGGTCCTTTGTCTTAAGTGTACACATAGACTTAGAGCTCTTTAAAGATTAAGCTGTCACTTGGTACCATTATTTCTATTTTCTGTCTTTATTTTCTTCGTAACCATTTTTAAAATCTGTATTTGTTGACAGTTAAGAAAGAGAGCAATAGCCATTGTAACCATATGCTTTTATAAGTCTTTTAATAAACCTGTAACTGTTTAAGCTTTAATCTGACTCCTTCAGTTGCCGTAATAGAACTAAGCACAATTTAAAAGAACTTCAGCCGGTCATAAAGGGACAGGCATAGGAAGAACTTGGGCGTTTGGATCTGTGTCACTCCCAGGTGACAGATCCGTTGGGGCACCTTTCAGCCTTTTCCAGGCTGCCCGCTGCGAAGGAACCCTGTGTTCTAGCAGCTAAAATCTAAGGTGTAATAAGCTCTTCCTATATAAAGGGGCGTCTGTTGGCCTGCTGGCCACCCTCTGCGACGGGACCCCGGTCCTAGCAGTAAAGACACGGACGTTAAACCTTTTCTCGGAAACACACACACACACACTGCCCTGACCGTCGGCTGACACTACTTTAGCGCACTTAGGTGTCAGGCGTCCTTTGATATTTAAATGAGATCTTCATCCCTTCATTCTCAAGGATCATGTATATGTGCGTGAGGAGATGTGAGGAGGAAGGATTAGTATGATTAGTCTCAACATGCATCCACAATCCAGAGATGCTCCCTGTTCCTGCTAGAATGCTCAGCTATGAAATAACAAACAATATCCATATTCCAATGGACATAATTAGGCTTCAGAGTGAACATCCGGTTGTGAACAGGGGCAGGTCATACATATCTTTTAGCTTCAGTGGGTCTTCCTGTAGGCTAGGGAACAACACACTGCACTGGTTCACATTCAGTTCTTCTTCACAACCCCAGGGCTAGAAACATAATGGCTTCTTTTAATGAACAAGTACATTTTGTATAACCTACTGGGATTGTGAGAGGCAAGCAGATATGGTGTTAGACTGAGCTCTGACCCACTCTAACTCATATATACTGCATGCAAATGAAGGCATGATTCTCTGGCTATGTCCTTCGCAAAAGGCAGAGTGGGAATGGCTGGGGACGGGTGCCACACTAGTGGCATCCAAGCTACTGATATTATGGGGGACACTACAGGGAGCATAGGCAGCCCAGAATCCACTGAAGGGGCCTGTTATTTTCTGGACACCACAGGCTTCCTTGATGACTGGCATCTCTGTGCCTTGGCCATTCTCTTCTCCCACCAGTCATATCTCTGGCACAAAAGGTTGGAGGGGAACAGTGATCCAACAAGCCAAAGGAAGCAATGTTCCTCCATTAAGCTAATTTGCTTGGACAGAGGAACATTTGGGTAGAAATGTGAGTTGATAGGGGATGGGACTGGGCTGGGATTCAGGAGATGTGGGTTCAACTCCTGATTCAGTCACAGCCTTCCTTTGTGATCCTGTCTCAGCTTCCCATCTGTAAAATGGGGATAATACTTCCCTACTTCGCTAGAGTACTGATGATTGTGAGGGTGCTCAGATACTACTGTGATAGAGCCCTCTCAGCACTCATCGAGACCGTAACCAACACCCCCACACAATAGAAAGAGAGGGTTTATAAACACTAATCAACTGATGAGATAGTTATACAATCGCCCAAAGAAACCACCATGCACAGGGCTAGCGTGCGTTCTGGATTTAGCAGAGGCTAGGATGCAAAAAAAATCCCATTTCAGGATTGCTTGAGCTGTCTAGTTTCACTCTTAATGTCATTATCCAGTCGTTCTGACAAGGCTCCTTTTGCACTGGCTGGCTGCATATTGTACTGCTCGCTTCTTTTAAGCTGTTTACTACAGAAAAATGTTTAAGTAGGCTTCAGATACCCCTCAGCAACGGGAAAGAAAAAAGCCTTTACCAAGTATAAACCAGAAGTTGCTGGAGGCAAAGATGTCTTTCAGCAGTTTCAAGCTAAGACTTTCTATTTCCATGTAAAACTATCTGTCGAAAGGTCAGGTTACATTTACAATGAGCAAAGTTTTATAGTCTACACATGCATGAGCACCTGCTTGGAAGATAGTGGAAAAGATTCAATTTACCTTTGGGTGGCAATGCTCAGATTCCCATTTAAAAGTCTAAGACCTCTGATTATTTATTGATGTCTTTCTCTCTTCATAGCTGTCTGAATCTTTACTGGGTTGCAAGATGCTACAGAGTGGCCTAAAGGATTTTTTGAATTAAGTTCTTTGGAGTCATTTTCCCTTCAGGTGTTTAACCAATGAGACAGCATCTTGACAGAGACTCTGTTTCATGTATTTATTTATATATTTATTTGTCTAAAATCAAATTAACTGCCAGCTGAGCAGCCATCAAACACTGGGTTATGACATAGTTATGGGATGCTTTATTTTTTATTTACGGGTGGGTGGGGGAAACAACGCGGGAAATAATGCATTGAAACAACTCACATATTACAGTGAATATGCTTCATGTTCCCAAAAGGCAACAACAGAGGAAATTTAATAGCAGGTCTCTATCAATAACCCTTCCTTTCGCCCAGAGAGCACAGAAGTGGCAACTTACCTATTTTCTTTAACTGACAAGAACCAAAGGGACTTTTTCTGAAGATACCTAAAAAGGCAGTGGGTTCTACAAGGTACCGTGGGTAAAGTTCCTCCTCATTTCAATGAGAACAGAAACACAGTCTTTTCTCCACCGTAATATGAGCCACAGGTCAGGAGAAAAAGAGTGAGCACAATTCAGGTTAGGACTTGCAGCCTCCTGAACAATCAAGGCCAGTTAAAAGGAAAGGGTCAACCCCTAATCCTAATGAAGACAAAAAGCAACCTCCACTTTGTGAAACTTTATACAGATTGAACCTCTCCAGTCTCGCTGGTCCAGCAACATCCATGGTCCAGCATGATTTTAGTTAGTCGGTTGTGTGCTTATCGAGTGTGTTGCCAAGTTTCTCACGGTCCCATAAAGTTTGTTGACAGCCACCAGTCCTGGCTCTCAGTGTTCTGTGCTGTTATTTAGTGCTAATTAACCTCTACATGTCTTCAAAAAACTTAGCAAACAGTGGAAGTGCTGGTAATCCCACTAACTGTAAGCATGTTATTTATGCTTAATCTCTTTATTTCCTTGTGCCAATACAGTGAAACCATGTAACCCCACTAACACTTTGTCATGAAGAGCTTTGTCATGGAGGTTAGGTCCATAAAAGGCTATTAGCCAGGGGATAAAATGGTGTCCCTGGCCTCTGTTTGTCAGAGGCTGGAGAAGGATGGCAGGAGACAAATTGCTTGATCATTGTCTTTGGTCCACTCTCTCTGGGGCACCTGGTGCTGGCTACTGTTGGCAGACAGGATACTGGGCTAGATGAACCTTTGGTCTGACCCAGTACGGCCGTTCTTATGTTCTTAAGAGCTGATCCGCCTTGGCTAGGCATAGGCTTACATAGGGTGTATCAATACAGTCATACATTATTAAGCAGCATTGCAAGCGCTGTTCCATGTTTGCCTTACTGAAAAAAAATAGAGACTGACTCACTACGGTATTGACCTCCTGTGATTCTGCAAATTCTTGAGGTTGCCAGACTAGAGGGGTTCAACCTGTAGTATAGTTGGTATAAGATGGTGGAGCTGCTCTTCAAATCAAGATTAGATGCCTTTCAAGGAGACATATTTTAGTTAAACACAAGTTCTTGGGCTCAATATAGGGTAACTAAATGAAATTATGTTGCCTGTGTTATACAGGAGGACAGAGTAGAGGGTCTGATCATCCATTCTGGTCTTAGACTCTCTGAATAGGGCTGGCCTTACCATGAGGCGAACTGAGGCGGCTGCGGGGGAGAGAGGGTGCCACTAGGATCCAGAGAATTGAGACCTTTCAAAGTTTTGGCCCAAGCGAGCGAGCATGGGGATGTCATTTGAGCTCCCTGCCTCAGGTGCCAAAATGTTGTGGGCCGGCCCTGTCTCTGAATCTCTCCCAACCAGGGGCAGCTCATGAGGCTAGGCAGACTAGGCAGTCGCCTAGGGTGCCACTGGCCCAGGTGCCCGATGATGTCACAGGGCACCGGGGCGCCCTATGATTACATCACGGCCATTGACAGCCATGCAGGCGGGGGTGCCGATCGCGCCTTCTGCCTGGGGCGCCAGCTGCTGCAGCCGGCTTCGGGCCGCTCCTGCTCCCAACACAAGCAGAACTCCTTGTACTGAGTTTTCACTACTGCTCTGAGGGGGTTTGCCAATGATCGGGGCAGTTTTATTTCCTGTTCGAGCTCATAGGTGAGACAGTTCTCAGCATTCTCTAGAGAGTTGTTGAACTAGTGGATCCTTGAAATCAGGGGTTATCAACCTTTTTCTTTCTGAGCCCCCTTCCTCCCTGAACAAGTTATAAAAGTCTACATCCCACCTATACCACTAACTGTTTTTCTGCATATAAAAGCCAGGGCCATCTTCACGGGGGTAGCAAACCAGGCAATTGCCTGCCCCCCATAAAGCTACATTGCTTAGGCTTTGGCGTCAGCCCCAAATGGTGGGGCACAGGGCACTGGGCTTCAGCCCCATGCAGTGGGGTTTCAGTCTTCTGCTGTGCGGTCCAGCAAGTCAACATGCTTGGTGGCCCCCTTGAAATCTGCTTGATCCCTCTATAGAAGGTCCCAAACCCTGGTTGGGAGCCATTTTCTCACCCAAGAAAATGAACCAAAGATCCCAGAGAGAGGGACACCCTGGTTTGGAGACTTAGCAGGAAAAGGAACAGTTTAGGGTGAGTTTCTAATAAGTTTGTACTGAGGTTTTTAGTGCTAGAATTAGCATTTTCTGTTATTTTAAATTTGCAATCTACTTTGCTCTTCCTGTTCTCACTTATTACCATTTAAATCCTACTGCTTGTGCTTAATAAAATCACTTTTATTTACTATCAAGCCCAGTGCAAATATTTGTTACCTGGGGGAGCAACCAGTGTGAACATTCCCCCTTTCATTGTTAAAGGGGGCTTACCTAAATAATTCATTGGGGTTCTGATCCCATTTGGAGAGAGGTATCCCAGGAAGCTGGGACCCAAACTGCATTTTCCTTGGACCTGAAGAGTTTCAGTGTCTGTACGACTCCTCTGGGGGCAGTGATCTCAGCTCTGTGCCTTAACTGGGGGAGACCAGGCAGCTGGCCCAGCAGGACAGAGCAGTGAGAAGCTCCAGAGAGCAGGAAAGTAAGAGGCAGTGGCCTTGCCAGCACCCCAGGAAGCATCCCCAATGGATCATCTGTGACCACACCTGTCACAGTCCCCTCTCATTCTTCTCTTTTCCAAACTAAACAAACCCAATTCTTTCAGTCTTCCCTCAGAGGTCATGTTTTAACCACGGTTAAACCATTAAACGTGTAGAGATATGCATTGTCCTGTGATATTATATAGAGCTTTAAAATGCAGTAAAACATCTGTTACAGCTGAGCAAATAGGGCCTGATCTAAAGCCAATAGATTTCCATTGACTTCAATGGGCTTTGAATCAGCCCTGTCCTATATATCTTAATAAAGCAATGGCAGGCACACAGCTTTCCCCTAATGAACGATGCAAATAATGTAGTTTGCAAAAAACTAATAAAAAGAGGTTATTGTATGTTTGATGGCTGGATCTCGTTCCCTCCACTCTGCTTGGCTGCTTTCCTCTCTAGATGGGAGGTTAATAGGTATATGCATTAATGTAGTGACCTCTTTATTGACACACTTTCATTTCGCTTCTTCTTAACCACCATGAGAGCAAAACCCAGAAGAACTGTTCAGAGAAGAGTGACTACATTTAGAAAAGTAAAACAAATACCATTACATGGAGTGCACTAAAACCAGGTAATTAGTAAAATGATGTCATGGACACTCTATTATAGAAAGATGCACACTCAGCTAGTGTGTTGAGCTACAGATATTTTCCCCTTTAAGTAGCAGACAAGATATTTACCATCTTAACTCCATCAGAACAATTTTTATTTTTCCTGGGAGCCATACATACATACATTTAGCAGCTGGTGTTAAGGCTGTAAATATCATCTTTATATAAACATACATCATGCAATATGAAGGGTATTTGTGGATGCCAATTGTTGGTGTAATAAAAGTGGCCAGTTTTGAAAATCAGGCCAATAATCTGAGTTTGGAAATATACATACAACAAGCTTTAATACATAAAACATACATAATTAATATTCAACTCATTTTCAAAACTACAGTATTATCTACCCATCAGATTAAATATATCTTTTTGTGATTTTTTTTTTTACTGTGTATAAAAAGTGAGCCAGGTCTAAGGGGACTGTGACAGTTTAGGGTTAGAAAATGCTGGACTTGAATTGAACTCTTCTCACTGAAAGAAAAGTACAAGGAGGTTTATTCACTAGATAACAAATCCCTAAAAGGTTCCATTTTCCTATCCTCATGATCATTGCTATTGATTACATTGTATACTTGAATCTATTTTGCTCAGCTCCTGTTTAATATTTAAGGGACATGAAGAACTGTATCTTGTAATATTTAAGAGGTTAACTTATTGCAGAGAGCTAAAGAAAGGAAATGGTTCCAAATGAGGTGTAACTTTGGCCCTTGTTGATGGACCACAATATACATGTAGAACTATGCACTGTACTGTGTTATAATATAGAGCTTTAAAATGCGGTATAATGTCTATTATAGCGGAGCACATTCTAGCTCCAGATCTAGATTTCAGGGCTGGGGGGTTGAATCCAGGAGGTATTTTGTTCACCCTGGTATGGGGGCTAGTCATATATTTTGGATTACAAACATCCACCTATGATGTTGGAGTGTCTGACAATAGCTCTGTCTAGCATTCTGGGATTGTGATACATTAGATAGCTACTTCTCACCTGTTTTTAATTGGTTAAAGAAGCACCTCTAAGTAGTTTAAGCCCCAAAGAATCACTCTTTTGTGAGTGTAACAATGTTTGTGCTCTGATCTTTCACACAGGTGTTAGAATTAAAAAGAGCCGTCAAAGTCCAATTCTTCATGTCCCCATTAAAAATACATGTTTTAGAGAAGCAGCATGAGCCAATAGATCCGGGTGGGCAAGAGAGCCTCCGCAGACTGGATCCGGCCTGCCAAGTGGATTGATCTGGCCTATGGCTGCCCTGCTGCTCCCCTACCCCCAGAGCAATCGAGACCTGGGAACAGGGGAGCGCATGAAGTCTCCTCCCCACCACCAGGGGCATGTGGCGCCTAGAGGGAACCGCCAACTGTTCTGAACTAGCAGTTCCTTCTAAGGTCTGGTGGGCAGGAGGTGTGTGGGGGAGGGGAGGGGAGGCGGGGGGGACAGGGCAAAGACTTCACGTGCTCCCCACGCCCCCAGGCCAATCAGGGTCTGTGGGCAGGGGCATGGAAGTGTCCTGGCCCTACCCCTTCTGCCCAAGGCCCCGTCCCTTCTGTGGTGGCCTGGGGCCACTTCAGAAATTTGTGAAGTCCCCCCCCCCCTTCTAAAATTATTGCCCAGCTCTGCCTTAGATCATGAATGAGACTGTTTGCAGCTCCACCACTGACTCACTGTGTTATCTGCGACAAGTTCTACAGCTCCTCAGTTTATCACGTAGCTGCACAATTAATCACATGGCTATTATCAGCACATGTGGTATATATGTTTGGTGCACACAAATCAGTAAAATATTGGTCTCTGTAAGATCTAAGGTATGCCACGCCCTAATACTATAGTAATTCAGTAGTTCATAATCTTTAACGTAAAACCAATGAGGAATCCTGTGAAGTGTTGAGTGCTTGGATGGCCACCCAGGAGAGATTCCAATGCTGCCCAGATGATTAGCAGAGTGCCCACAGTAGGCAGCATGTGTTTCTACTGGTGGTGCACATCTGCACATGCCTCAGTGCATATAACAAAATTTATTCTGCTCATGGATGGAAAAAATTATAAAGAACATTGGTCCTGTGGCACCTTAAAGACAAATAGATGTATTTGTGCATAAGCTTTCATACATGCATCTGATGAAGTGGTTTTTGCCCATGAAAGCTTATGCCCAAATAAATCTGTTAGTCTTTAAGATGCCATGGGACACCTGGTTGCTTTTTCAGATACAGAGTAACACAGCTACTCCTCTGACTCTTTAATGTTTTTGTCCTCGCAACACTTAGTGAGGTAAAAGAAGTGCTATTATTCCCATTTTACAGAGAGTTAAGTAACTTGTACAAGCCCATCCAGTAAGTTGGAAGCAAAGCAGAGTCTCAAATACAGGTCTCCCAAGTTGTAAACTAATGTCCTAGACCATCCTTCCTGTCTGTTGGAACTTTGAGATAGGCTGTAACCTCTAAGTTGTTGTGTCTTTTTTTCCTTCTCGGAGACAAGCATGTGAGTAATTAAGCTTATTCTTCCTCTCCCTTTATAACTGACTTGCCCAGCGGGAGTGAGGCTAGTTGTCAGCACAAGATGATGATTACATAGGGCAAGTCACTTGGAACTACTCTTGTGGTAATAACTGAATATGCTGGTTCTTTGTCCAAACTTAATTAATTAATAAATTAAATGAAAAGGTTTGGATCAACCCAATGGGAAACTTTTTTGAACTGAGAAAAGAAAAGATATATTTGGGTCACATAAAATGTTTCATTTTGTTTTTTAGAGGGTTTTAAAAATCTAGCTTTTTTAAAATAAAGTCCAAAAAGAAAAAAAAATCTTCAAATTGAGAAATCAAAACATTTCATTTAATAAATGTCAAAAACTAAGGCTACGTCTACATTGGCATGATCTTGTGCAAATACTCTTTAACGCAAGAGTTCTTGCATTAAAGTATTTGTGCAAGAGAGCGTCTACCCTGGCATGTGCCTTTGTGCAAGAGATGTGCTTTTGCGCAAGAGCATCCATGCCTGTGTAGACGTTCTCTTGCTCAAGAAAGCTCCAATGGCCATTTTAGCCATCGGGCTTTCTTGCGCAAAGAAATTCATGTTGCCTGTCTACACTGGACTCTTGCGCAAGAACAGTTGTGCAAGAGGGCTTATTCCTGAGCGGGAGCATCATAGTTCTTGCACAAGAAGCACTGATTTCACACATTAGAACATCAGTGTTCTTGCGCAAGAACTCCCTGCCTGTGTAGACAGGCAGCATGTTTTTGCGCAAAAGCGGCCGCTTTGGCTCAAGATGGCACCAATGTAGACACAGCCTTCAGGTTTTAATTGGGGGACTGTTTAAGCTGTATTTTTTTCTATCAAAACAGTTCAGCACATTCAACATGAACTTGCGAAATGTTTCAGTTAATCAGTTAAAAAGTGTTGCCTCGCTGTTTGGGAGAGAGTTTTCCAACATGGGTGTCTATAACAAGGCACCAAAACAGGTAGCCTGACATTCAGGGTGGAAAACTTCAGGGACCGATCTTTGAAATGCTTTGCATCCATCACTTTTTGCCTCAGTTGCAGCCATGTAAGACAATCACAGAATGCTCTTGAAGTCTTTTCCTTGTAGATTTTTCTATTGGGAGCCTTAATTAACTGGTGTTTGTAAAAAGAATTTGTGGTGCTTGGATGAAAGACTCTAAATGAAAATCATCAAAAGGAGAAAGGAAATAGATCTAAATCATTCAGTCCATGTCCCTGCCAATGTAGTGCAACATCATTATTATTTCTCATTAATGTAAGTAAACCTCCCCGGCTCCTAATTCTTGGTGCAATATTGCAAAACAATAGGAAATAAAATAACGGCAACATACGAGTTGGATCCTGAGCAGGTGTAATCAAGGTCACTGCACTGACTGCAAAGATCTGGCCCATAATGTTTAATTAATCACCTGAATTATATTGGAAGCTGGCAGTGGCTGGTGCCCGGGAGAAGTGGTAAAGCTTTAGAAGCAATTGCCATAACTGAATGCTAATGGGGCATTCAGGAGCCTGTCCATTCATCCTGTCCTCCATCTCGCATCAAACTGAAGACAGTGCCCAGGCGCCACATTTAGCACCTGCTGTTCCCTCGCATGCCTGCAGCAGAGCCAGCAGGTTTTGCTGTGGCATGTTCTGTGTGGTATGACTCGGGTGTGCCATTCTCAGAATCTCTTTTTAGAATGCCCATTCTGCGTTCATCCCTGGAACAAGCCCCCGGAAGAGTCATTACAGTCTCTTTCATGCTATATGCAATAGGTGCAATTAGATTGCATGTCATCAAGGGAGATCCACGGTCCCGCAGGAGTGAAATAGATTTGCAGTTAGATAGAGCCCTGCCTAGTGAGTTATTGCCTCTTTTTATAGCCATGAGATCACTTAAAAGATAAAGAGAACATTTCATAAAATGCATATGCCTGCCTTCAGTGCCACACCTTCTTTGCATCTGCTTTTTAAGGCGAGCCCACTATAATTATTAAGTGACATGCTCGTATATTTTTTATTTCTATGGGACTGTGTAAGAGCTCCCCTCTGCTGGACCCAAATTGCATATCCCAGGGCAGAGGAGATTTGAAACAATTTCTTCTGCAATCAAATTTTAATTTCAATAGTGCCCATGCTGCAAATGGTATGGATTCAGGGAGATTTGGGAGCTGTTATTTCTTCTGTCTCCTACAGCACAGAAACATTTTAAAGGCACTACACTGTCTCTATGAGACTGACTATGGCAAAATGAATTCCCAGCATATCAAAATCACCATCAGTACAGGACTGTGGGTTTATTTTTGGTCTAAACTAGAATGCCAACGATCACTCGTTCAAGGAAGTTTAAGAAAAGTTCTGTGTCTATATATAACCCCATTTCTAGTAGGCTAGAGAACTGCAGGAAGGAAAGATTGCATGCCAGACCTCCAAAAGCAAATACTAATTCAGCAGTCTAGTCACTCTGTCAAACATTTAGTGTATCAGGGTTGATTGTTCCCTGGTAGGTATAGCTCTGGTATATCCGCCAGGCCTTTTGTCATGTTAACTGCAACCGATCAATGGATTGAGGTCAGGACTTCTGATGTAGGTGCAAGCTTAGAGGGAAAAAAGTCTCAAAGATTCATTTTTTCTCGTCTGGTAGCACTCCGGTCACTTATTTTTTCTCAGTTAGCCTCTGCCGCTCTAAAGTGGATATTGATCAGTGCTTTAATGCAAACCTGTCAAATTAATTTTGCAGAGCTGGGATATGACTGGCCTAAAATTGCTTCTGCATCTGTTCTCTGCAGCAAGCCTATGAATTTTAATCATGACCAGAATGGGCTGTTGGCTTTTTTTGTTAGAAACTTGAATAGGAAAGGTTTAAACTGTAAATGCCATGAAATGATGCTGTTTTGTTCTTTTCAGAAACTCATGTGGCTGAGGTCAAAGAAATTATGATGTCTGCGTATTCTTGTCAGAGGCTCAGGAAGCTTTGTGGATTTTTCTTTTTTTTTCTTTCTTGTGCAAAGCAGAGCAAAGGTATGTGCTGTTCTTGTTAAACATTTTTAGACCAATCAGAAAACAGCAGGCTTCATGTTTTCTGGAATGCCAGATACATTAATATTAATATAAAAATCCCCCCCCCCAGTCTCTATTGAATGATCTTATTATTCTTGATAACTTGATCTCAAGGGATGGGATGGGAGAGAAATAAAGATTTTTTTCCACTTGGTAGACTTATAATACAAATAAAATGTTCTTCAGAGAAACTCAAGATGCAATTTAGGGAATTAACAAGGACGGTTGCTGAAGTACAAATCTTGACCAAGAAGAATACAAAAGATTATCAAGATTCTAGGTAGGTGTGTCACTCCATCATGCAAAGCAAGCTATTCATGTACTCTTCATACACAGCCACCACTCAAGTGTACAACTTTATTACTACATGGACAATTTGCAGGGTAACATTTGCAGTTTTGTCAGCATACTCCCTTAGTCACACAGAAAATGTTATATGCATGAGCATGGGTACACACTACCTCAGTACAAGCTTGGAAAGTCCAGCAAGACTGAATCAACTAGTAGCAACATTCTGACCTGATGTTGCACCTTTTGTCTGAGGATCTCCAAGTGCTTCAGAATATTCATTAAACGTTAAAATTCCCGGAAGGTAGGGAAGCATTGTTAACCCTGTTTCAGTGATGGATGAATTGACACATAGACTTAGCCAGTCTTTCTCCTGCTGAGATAACAGGCAAAAGTCCCATTGATGTCAGCAGAGCAGGAGATGGCCAATTCAATGGCCAAATGGGAGAAGAAACTGTTGCACTTGACCAACTAGAACACAGTGCTTTGTACTGCTTCATAGTTGTACCCATAAAATTACTGATTGTCAAGACCTACAATTCTTGCTTCTACTGATGTCCTAATGTTAGGAATCATCAAAAAAGGGATAAAGAATCATATTGCCTCCTATAAATCCATGGTACACCCACATTTTGAATACCATGTGCAGATGAGATCATCTCATCTCAAAAATATATCTTGGCATTGGCTAAAGTTAGAGGTCTATAAAATCATGACTGATGGAAGTTATTTACTTGTTCCCATAACACAAGAACTAGGGGTCACCCAATGAAATTAATAAGAACACTGAAATAAATTGCCTAGGGAAATTGTGGAATCTCCATCACTGGAAATATTTAAGAGCAGGTTAGACAAATATCTATTAGGGATGATCTAGATGGTGCTTGGTTCCTGATGTGAGGGCAGAGGACTGGACTTAATGACCTCTTGATGTCCCTTCCAGTTCTAGTATTCTATGATTCTACGATTAGAGGGCTAAACTCAGCTCCAAGCCCGGGTCTTGGAGTTATTTCAAAATAACTCCCCTTATCATATATATATAGAAGCCCATTGTCTGTGAGGGTACGTCTACACTAGCTTGTTAGTTTGAGCTAGGTAGGCAAACGAGGGCAACCGGAGTTGCAGATGAAGCCCGGGATTTAAATATCCCGGGCTTCATTTGCATGTTCCCCGGTGCCGCCATTTTTAAATCCCCCTTAGTCCGAACTCTGTGCCCGCGACTACATGCGGCATGGAGTAGGTAGTTCAAATTAGTTGCTTCATTTGCAACTCCGGTTGCCCTCATTTGCCTACCTAGCTCGAATTAACAAGCTAGTGTAGACATACCCTGAGTCTGTAAAGCTGACGTACATGGCCACGCCCCCTGGCCATGTATGTCAGCGCCCCGCTCCCCTTCCCCTCCCTCCATGGCGGTTCAGCCAGCCCCACGGCCCCCTGGAAACCCCCCTCCGCCAGTGCTGCTTGCCTCCCCCCTTCCTCCGGGCTCCCCCATCCTCTCCTCCAGTCCCACAGCCCCCAATTCCCCCCCAGCTCTGCTTTCCACCCCCCTTCAGGGAGGGGAAAGGGGCATGGCTGGCTGGAAGGGGTGTGGGAAGCAGGGAGCTGTGGAGCTGTGGGGCTGTAGAGGAGGAAGGGGGGAGGGAAACAGCACAGGCGGGGGGCATCTGGGGGGCCGTGGGGCTGGCCGGCAGGAAGAGAGGGTGGGAAGCAGAGCTGGGGAGGTATCGGGGGCTGTGAGGCTGGACGGGAGGAGGGGGTGGGAAGCAGACCTGGTGGGGGGGGGGTGCAGCATGGACCCCAAACGGCCCCTTGCCTCTGCTTGCTCCCCCAGTGGGAGCGCCGCTCAGCTCAGCTCAGCTGAGCGGTGCAGCGTGCCACGGAGGGAGAGGAAGGAGGGCGGGGCGCCACACAGGGAAGGGAACGGGGGTGCAGCTGGCCGGAATGGGGGCAGGAAGCAGAGCTGGGGGCGATCGGGGGTTGTGAGGCTGGAGGTGAGGATGAGGAGTCCCGGAGGACGGGGGAAGGGAAGCAGCGCTGGCGCAGGGGAAGTGGAGGGTGACCGGGGGGGCCGTGGGGCTGGCCGGCAGGAAGAGGGGGTGGGAAGCAGAGCTGGGGGAGATCGGAGGCCGTAGGGCCGCTTGCCACCGCTTGCTCCCCAGCCGTGACCCAGCTGAGTGGCGCTGGCGCTGCGACACTCAGCTGAGCCGCAGTGGGACGGGAAGGGGGGCGGGGCAGTGATGTACACGGCCAGGGGGCAGGGCCATGTACATCACGGCCCCCCCCTTCCTCCTCCCGCCGTGGCGCTGAGCGGTGCGTCCCTCAGCCAGGCTGCCGCAGGGGGGGCGGTGACGTAGACAGCCCCACCCCCTGGCCATGTACGTCACCGCCCCGCCTCCCCCACGGCGGCCTGGCTGAGCGCACAACACTCAGACAAGGTGCCATGGAGGGAGGGGAAGGGGAAGGGGGGGGGCGGGGCGGTGACGGACATGGCCAGGGGGCAGGGCCGTGTTCGTCACCGCCCCCTTCCCCTCCTGTTATGGCACTCAGCTGGGCTGCCAGGGGAACCAGCTGCGCAAGGGGCTGTTTGGGCTCCCCTGGGGTGAGAGGGTAAGGGAGGGCGGTGACGTACATGGCCCTGCCCCCTGGCTGTGTACGTCACCGCCCCCCTGCCTCGCGGCAGCCCGGCTGAGCAGGCAGCACTCAGCCAAGCGCCACGGCGGGAGAGAAGGGGAAGGGAAAGGGAAAGGGGGACAGGGAGAGATGGAGGGGAGAGAGAGGCAGGAGGAGAAGAGAAAGGGAGAGTCAGAGGCAGGAAGGGGAGAAGAGAAAGAGACGGAGAGAGAGGCAGGAGGAGAGGAGAAGAGAAAGGGAGAGTCAGAGGCAGGAAGGGGAGAAGAGAAAGAGACGGAGAGAGAGGCAGGAGGAGAGGAGAAGAGAAAGGGAGAGTCAGAGGCAGGAGGGGGAGAAGAGAAAGAAAGAGACGGAGAGAGAGGCAGGAGGTGGAGGAGAGCTGACGGGGGGAGGCAGTAGGAGGAGAGAGAGAGAGAGAGAGAGAGAGAGAGAGAGAGAGAGAACGAAAGAGCTCAGGAAAGAAGACCTGAAAATCCCGTCTTATGACAGGCTAATTGGCTAGTTTCGAAATAACAAGCAGAGCGTCCACACTACCAAGCCCATTATTTAAAGATAAGAGTCTCATTATTTTGAAATAATAATTCCTGCTTTACTTGGGAAATAAGCTTATTTCAAAATAGTCATTTCATGAGTTATAATTTTGAAATATATTATTTCAAAATAATTTCTTAGTGTAGACATGTAGACAAGTTAATTACTGCTCCCATTGATTAAAAGTGGCAGGAAAGTATGAGAAAGGAAGAAAGGGATTTTTTTAAATGTTTTAAAATATTTTAACACATCTTTAAAGTTTTACAAGTTTCATGCAACTTTTAAACACCCCTTTTCCTCCTCCTCTAAAACAAGAACTAGCCATGCCTTCGCATCTGTTTGTAGCTGTAATTCCTTGACAAAGTTTGTTGTGTGCTCCTTTCTTGTGAATGATCAACTAAAGGATAAATGACTAATATTGTGACTAGTCACTGAAGCCTAGGATCCAGATCTTCAAAGGTAGTTAGGTTCAAATCCTCACAAATACTAAGTTTAACAGGTTGCTATTGCAGCTGATAGAGTTATTTCTCTAGCTGAAATGGTAGGGGCTTGTGCTGTGGTACTTAAAGGCTAGATTTTTAAAAAGGTATTTAAGGTGCATAAATCCCTTCACAATTTGTCTGTCACATCTCAGGTTGAAACCATGCATGCGATTTAGACAGTGGGTTCTTGCATAATGTTGAGTTAGTTTTGGATCAGAAATAAATATAAAACTAAGGGTACGTCTACACTGCAAGCTTATTTCGGAAAAAGCTATTCTGGAAGATATCTTCCAGAATAGATTATTTTGAAACAGAGCATCCACACTGCAGGAAAGCCTCAACATTAGTCTGAGGCAGGCTCCCTTAATGTGGACGTGCTATCTCGATTTAGAGCCCTTGGAGGCACTGGGGAGGAATAACTTAGAATGGCCCTGGTGAGGAGCTATTTTGAAATAGCAGCAGTAGAGCATCTAAGCACACCCTCTTCTGAAAGAGCTTTTTCAGAAGAGTCATTATTCCTCGTGGAATGAGGTGTACCAACATTGGAAAAAGCCCTCCGTTATTTCTATTTTCTTTCAAAATAGTGTGTAACCCTTCTGCCGGGTAGGCCCGGCAGCAACCAGGGCCAGGTTCAATATCTAGGGGTCCATCTCACACAGAACCGGCTCGAGCCCCCACCCAGTAACCTGGGAAATTCACACACCCCTGGGTGCCTCTGAGAGGCAATGCTTCCCCACTCGCAAGCACAGAGTCTGAGGCTGTGTCTATATTGGCATGATTTTGCGCAAAAAACTGCTGCCTGTCTACACTGGCGGGGAGTTCTTGAGCAAGAACACTGACGTTCTAATGTATAAAATCAGGGCTTCTTGTGCAAATACTCTGGTGCTCTGCTCAGGGATAAGCCCTCTTGCACAACTGTTCTTGCGCAAGAGGCCAGTGTAGACAGGCAACATGAATTTCATGCGCAAGAAAGCCCGATGGCTAAAATGGCCATCGGCGCTTTCTTGCGCAAGAGAGCATCTACACCGGCATGGATGCTTTTGTGCAAAAGCACATCTCTTGCACAAAGGCACATGCCAGTGTAGACGCTCTCTTGCGCAAATACTTTAACGCAAAAACTCTTGCATTAAAAGTATTTGCGCAAAATCTTGCCAATATAGACATAGTCCAAAAGTTCCCCTGCAAGGTTTTACCTCCCAACTTGGAAAGGGGGCGGGGTGATTGATAGGGGCACCTTACGTGGTCTGAGGCCGATGATGCCACCTCTTCGTAGGGTTCTGCTGCAGTCTTTAACGCGAGCCACTCTGTCACACTCCACCAGCTGTCTCGGTCCGCTCCTACTGGCCGCTCACCGGTCATTCCCACCAGCCGCTCCGCTGATCACCTTCTGCCAATCCCATCGGCCCCTCACTGGTCGTTCCCACTGGCCGCTCTCCTGGTCACCTGCCGCTGCTTTTACCGGCCGCACCACTGGTCGCATGCTGCCACTCCTACCAGCCACTCTGCTGGCTGCCACCACTCCTACCAGCCGCCCACTGGTCATTCCTGCCAGCCGCTTTGCTGGCTGCAACGGATCTGGCTCCCAGCCAAACCAATGATTTCAGCTCTTTAGCCACCACCTACACTGGCAAAATATTCCAGATTCTACTGGACTAGCAAAAAGACTCCTCATGGAGTCTGCTTTAGGTCTGGCCTTAAAATAAAGGGAATAGGGGCAGGTTGGGCCAGTCTTACAACTCACACCTAGCAGGTGTGAAGCAGGCTGACTCAAGCCCTTTAGCCCTCCCCCCACAGTTTAGTTCACTCAACTCTGGAAGGGGGGAGGCTTGTTCCTCAAAGACCTCTTACAATGATGGTGTCTCTCCTGCAAGCACTGGTGTCACGTTTTACAGTTCCCACATTTAGGGGCAGCATGATTTGTGATCTCCACAACAGCCCCAAATTATTTACAGTACACCACATTCCATTCCAACACTGATCTTCCGTCAGCCCTGGCTGAATTGGATTTATATAGCCACACCTCGGATTCCTTCCTCCTCCTGGCATGAGCTGTATTTACATATCGACAGTTAACAGTTAATTATCTTGCAGAGCTAAACAATTGGGTTATGTCTACACTGGCGGGTTCTTGCACAAGAATCCGCAGAGCGTCCACACTGCCCACCCTCTCTTGCGGAAGAAGATTTACAGTACGGAATGGTAAGAGAGGGCTTCTTGCACAAGAGCTATGCTCTTTTTTAACAGGTGTAAGCCCTCTTGCTCAGGGGCTCTTGCACAAGATGGCAGTGTGGATGCTCGGCAGGGGTTTCTTGCACAAGAAAGCCCTATGGCTAAAAAGGCCATCGGAGCTTTCTTGCGCAAGAGAGCGTTCACACTGCCATGGGCGCTCTTGCGCAAAAGCACAGCTCGCAAATGGCAGTGTGGACGTTTTCTTGCACAAGAACCCTTGCACAAGATGTTCTTGTGCAAGAAGCCGCCAGTGTATACATAGCCTTCGAGTGAGCATACCCATGCCCAGGGCAGCTCTCTCCTTTTAGCTGGCTGATAATAAGCAGTAGTTCAGCCCCTGCTGAAAAGCGCAATTGGGCTGTGTCTAGACAGGCCAGTTTTTCCGGAAAATCAGCCGCTTTTCCGGAAAAACTTGCTAGCTGTCTACTCTGGACGCTTGAATTTCCGCAAAAGCACTGACTTCCTGCTGTAAGAAATCAGTGCTTCCTGCGGAAATATTATGCTGCTCCCGTTCGGGCAAAAGTCTTTTTCCGAAAGACTTTTGCGCGAAAGGGCCAGTGTAGACAGCAGAGATTTCTTTTCCGCAAAAAAGCCCCGATCGCAAAAATGGCGATCGGGGCTTTTTTGCAGAAAAGCGCATCTGGCCACGGACGCTTTTCCGCAAAAAGTGCTTTTGCGGAAAAGTGTCCTGCCAATCTAGATGCTCTTTTCCGAAAATGCTTTTAATGGAAAACTTTTCCGTTAAAAGCATTTCCAGAAAATCATGCCAGTCTACACGTAGCCTTGCTGTGTATTGTTTTTCCGGAATAGTATTGCTATTATTGTTTTTCCTGAATAATGGCCGTTATGCCAGAATAACGGTGCTGTGTAGACACACCCTTAGTCACATTCTCATGGTGGAAGCAAACACAATGATATCTCAACACCGTTTGTTTTGTTCAAAACTTTGTTATACTGGGGGGCAAAGAGTTGTGTGTGATGTTGCGTAAGAGTTCTCTGAAGGTGATGGGTGTGAATAAGAACATAATGGATGGATGTCAGTATTGTAGATGCATATGTTTTGTTTCATGTGCAATGGGGTTTAGGTGAGTGCAGATGATATATAGCTGGTAAAACAGATCACGAAGACAAACAATTACAAAGCTGTGATTTTTAAAGCACTTTTCTAATTGATCATGCTGCTCAAAAAAAGCAACAGGCAAGAACCAAGCAACACTGCAAAGTGTCCTATGGAAATTCTCAAAATAACTTTAAAAGAGCCTCTGGAAGGGATCTCAATAGAAAAGAATCCCACCAGTAGTGCCTGTCCAAAGCGCAGATGATTTAAAATGCATGCGATTTAGGCACACGAGTGCAAGCAAAAGAATAACGTAAATCAAAGTATGTAGGTACCTGGGCCCCCCAAATCTCATATCTCTGACATAGCTCTGGCCACACGTTTCAGGCCTGATCTGTCCTGCCAGGGAGAGGCCAGACTCTGTCTTTCCCATGCAATGCTTCACAACCGGTCTCCTGCTGGGGAAAGTGCAGTCAATGGGACTGGAACTGTTTATGGTTTCAAGGTATAAGCTGGAGAGCACGGAGGCAGCTTTTACTTCTGCTGATCTGGGATGCTAGGAATCTTTCCCTTGACACACTTCAACGTTGATCTATAAGAACCTCAAGGGGCAGATGAAGCCCATTTCACTCTCTTTGGTGTGTGAGTTATTTATTGTGTATGGGCAGTGATGCTGGCTACTTCGCTTTGATCGGCTCTGTTGTTTGTCTGGAACATTCAGCGATCTTATTGCTGATGCGCCCAGAGGCCACGAGACATCATCACTAATAATATAAAATAAAACTGAATTATTATTATTATTTGAGAGTGGGGAGGGCAATCTGCTTAAAACACAGGGCTGGGCATCAGAATGTTTGGCTTCTACGGGAAGTAACATTGGGCCATTATAAGCCATGATGCGTTATCATTTATAAAGTTCTTTGAGATCCTCCCAACAAAGTCACTGTAGAATGATCGATGCTGACGCCAATAACTATGTTCACCCAGCTCTTACACACCTCTCATATTAGGACTATGGATGTGAATTGCAGCTTTGAATGATGGAAATTGCTTTTTACATGATGATTTACATGCATCTGAAGAAATGGGTCTTTGCCCACGAAAGCTTATGCTCCTACACTTCAGTTAGTCTATAAGGTGTCATAGGACTCCTTGCCGGAAATTGCTTTTGTCACTCCAAAAGGCCAGGGTGAATCTGGAATCAGAGGCAAGTGTCCCATTGACTTTAATGGAGCCAGGATTTTGCTCTAAGACTTCTCAGCACCAGGGGGTGACTTCTTGGAGGTCTCATCTAGTATAATCCAGCATCTACGTGTATGTGGCCCCACACATACTGTGGCTGGTCAAACGAGGGTATGGCTGCTGGCAGGTAGAAAGAAGCATTCCTTTTGCACAAGTGGTAGAGGCTCATGCTTCTAGAACAGGAAGTCCTAGGTTCAGCTACCTTTGACAAATCAGAGGGAGGGAGTCACTACACTAGCAGCTGACTCCAGGCATGGTGAAGACAGGGATTCTTGAAGCACAGATGTATTTGGCATCGAGATACCGTGCTAATAAGGACTGCAATAGAAATGCCTAAAGAAAATAGAACTTTGGAGTACGTCTGTGCAGTTGGGGTTCAGGGAGTGGGTTTTCAGTTCTGTGGCAGTGCACATGTTTATTGCAAGTCTTATGTCCTTAGATTTTTATCTTCACTGCCACATTGTTTATGGACCTGTCGGGAGGTCTGTGTCTCTGTTACATCTTAATCTCTGGAAGCCCAAAGTGCTTTGTTCAGGCTCAGGGTAGTCAGAGGCCTCATGTGTAGCAACTTTTTGCGTTGTTAACTAAAGCCACACAACAAGAAGGCTAGCACCCTAGACTGGCAGCTGCTAGTATTGACTGGTGTGTGAAGGACTTTGCCAGCCATAGGTGATGTACTCCGGGCTGTAGCCAAAAAGTAACAGGGAGGGATGTGTTTGGCAGAGGGGTACATTGGAGGCATGAAGGAAGTGAAGGGTGATATCCTGGCTTTTTAAAAATCACTCGTGGTCTGTAGAGGGAGCTCCACTGGACAACTATGAGTTTATGTAAAACAAAACAAACAAACAAACAAAAGACAAAACAAGATATAAACACACTCTGTTTCCATGTAGGTCAGGAGAGCTTTTGAAGGGCCCGAATGCTATAATCCTCCTGCCTTGTCGAGTGTAAAATGTTACTGTCAGTGGGCAGAGCAGACATGAAGGGACGGTGAAATGAGAGATGGTTCTATTATATTTCATAGGCGGCTCTCTTATATTTCATATATAATTGGTGACATTCCATGCAAACAAGTACAAAGCTTGCTGTTGCCCTTTGACCTCCTGTTACTATAGTGAGTAGAGGTGCTTCAAAGGGTGGTGAACATAAGGCCTGGCTTGTACTGCTTACACCCCGGGTGCTACACACATTGTGGCATTGATGGTTCTGGCTTCTAAGGAGCCAGATCCATGTATGAACTGCCATGGGAGTGGCAGCGGGCACCATCATTTGCCTGATCTTCGAGCATGAGTAATGTAATTGCATTGTATATGCCGCATATGTAGGGGATGGATTCAGCATTGGATGGGCACTTCCCTGTAGTTTGACTAGTAGGATGCACGGTTCGAACATGCTTCTAATTCACCACTGAGAGAGTGTGTTGCATTGAATTGTCTCTCTTAAATCAAAGCATTCAATCCAGGTGAAATGTGGGGAGGGAAGAGGGGTAAGGCTGGAAAAAACAAAGTCAGACAATAAAAAAATCAATAGCACTTCCCTATAAAAGAAATTGAGATTTGTGGAATTCACTTCCACTTTCAGACTTGCCAGTCCAGCAAATTCATTTAAGGCTAAATTGAAGACTTAACTTGTACGCTAGTTTGCCAGTCCCTGCTGCAGTTCACTTATAGGGCCCTCTGGTCATTATCTCATATAAAACACTCTGCATTGCTTTATATGAGCAGCAGCATAAGGATTTACCTTGTATTGCAGTTCTGAGCGTTATACATTACTGCTTTGTATTCTTGTCTATAGATGTTCATTGGTAGTGCTATGAGCCAGTTAAACAGAAGCCTGGCTCCCATTGCTTTCTTTGTACTCAAGCTTTAATTATTGGCATGTTCTGAGCATGGTGACCTTGGAAGAAGTGAATAGGAATCACATTTGTTCAGGTCACCACAAGAGAAATTCGAGGAGAGTTTGTTCTGTTGCAGTGTCTCCACCTTCCTTTAAGAGAGTATGTGTCTTGTCCTGTTGGCAGGGTGCAGAGGGGTTAGCAAGACCATTGCCTCATCTTATTATTATGCACTTTTCCATTATCCAATAGCACCTCTGGATGGCCCCAATACAGGAGGAATACTGTGTGTTTGTGGGAGACGCCACATATCATAGAATCATAGGGTTGGAAGAGACTTCAGGAGGCCTTTGAGTCCAATCCCCTGCTGAAAGAAGGACCAATCTGAACTAAATCATCCCAGCCAGGATGATTTCAAGCTGGGGCTTAAAAACCTCTAGGGATGGAGACTCCTCCACCTCCAGCACTTCCCCACCCTCCTAGGGAAATAGTTTCCCCTAATATCCAAACTAAACCTCCTCCATTACAACTTGAGACCATTGCTCCTCATTCTGTCATCTGTCACTGCTGAGAACAGCCTCTCTCCATAGGCTTTGGAACCCCCCTTCAGGTAGTTGAAGGCTGCTATCAAATCTCCTCCCCCCCGCCATCTTCTCTTCTGCAGACTAAATAAGTCCAATTCCCTCAGCCTCTCCGCATAAGTTATGTGCTCCAGCCCCCTAATCATTTTTGTTGCCCTCCGCTGGACTTCCTCTGATGCATCCACCTCCTTTCTGAAATGGGGGTGGAGGAGGGAAGAGGCAGGATTCAATGCAATTCTCCAAATGTGGCCTCACCAGTGCTGAATAAAGGGGGATAAGCACTTCCCTAGATCTGCTGACAATGTTCCTACTAATGCATCCGACAGGTATGTCTACACTGCAGAGTTTTTTTGGAAAAATAGCCATTTTTCCAAAAAAACTTCACTTACATTCACACTGCAATCACATTATTTCGGGGGGAAAAAATCAAAAGAACAGAGGGGTTTTTCTGACTTTGGTAAACCTCTTTCTATGAGGAAGAAGCCTTTTTCCAAAAGAGCTCTTTTAGAAGAAGGTATGTGTGGACAGGTAAGAGGGAGTTCTTTCACAAGAAGAGGAAAGAGGAAAAAGCACAGGTGCCCTGGTGGCCACCTATGGCTTCCACACAAATCAATAGAAAATTTCCCACTTCTATTAATGGTCATTAGATCACCTCGTTTGCATGTGAAATTACTGTGAATAGATGTTCAGATAAACAGAACTGGACATTAACTAACAGACAACAGGCGAGCAATGGTGCTGTGTGCAAATTAAAGGAACAAAAGCACATGCATTTTGCACATACAGGCAGTCCCCGGGTTACGTACAAGATAGGGACTGTAGGTTTGTTCTTAAGTTGAATCTGTATGTAAGTCGGAACTAGCATCCAGATTCAGCCGCTGCTGAAACTGATCAGTTTCAACAGCGACTGAATCTGGATGCCAGTTCTGACTTACATACAGATTCAACTTAAGAACCCCAGGCATCCCCAAGTCAGCTGCTGCTGAAACTGATCAGCGGCTGATTCCAGGAAGGGCAGGGGCTTCCTGTAGTCAGCCGCTGGTCAGTTTCAGCAGCGGCTGACTTGGGGACGCCTGGGGCAGAGCAACTGGGGTGCTGCCGGGTTGGTCCAGTAGTGCCCAGAGCGGCGCTACGGGACCAACCGGCAGCACCCCAGCTGCTGTACCACAGGCGTCCGGAGCAAAGCCGCAGAGCACAGGGGCAGCGGGACAGCCCAGACGCACCGTGGCTGTCCTGCTGCCCTCGGGCTCCGTGGCTTTGCTCTGCTTTGCTCCCCCTCTCCCTGGTCTGCCCACTACCATGTAGGAAGGGCAGAGAGCTTGCTCCCCAATGCAACAAGTCAGCCCAAATCTGCACAGATCTGTGAGATCTATCACAGCCAGGGCCGGATTAAGGGTAGGAGGAGCTAGCCGGGCAGCTGCCCGGGGCGCCAACCTAAGGGGGGGGCACCTGATTGGAAGTTGGAGGGGTGCCGTGCACTCGGGGATGGAGCCATGCATGCGCCGTGCGCCCAGGCCACAACAATGGCTTGGGCCGGCACTGATCACAGCAGCCTTATTAATGTGCCAGGTAGCCAACAGACTTCGCTAGCCCTGGGCAGGGAGACTAGCTCTGGGCTTCTGGAAGGGGCAGAGTCTTGGGGGGGAAGCCAGCCCTTCAGGGCCAGCTGGTGCACACCGCCCAGGGCTCCAGGGGTGATTTAAATGCCCGGGGTTTGGGCAGCTGCCATTGAAACAGCAACAGCCAGGAGCCCCAGACTCTCTTAAATTACCAGACCTTGGGGCAGCTGCCCCCTTTCCCACCCACCCCCATTAGCAGGCCTGCCAGTGTGTCAATGGGTCAGCCAAAATCATGACTTTTTGGATCCAATATCAGAGTCAGAAAGCTGACTAGAAATGTTAGCTGGTGACTGCTTGGCTTACTGATCAAAGACCAGTTTCCTCTTAGCCAGTTTATCAAGCAGAAGAGACACTAAAATGAGTGGAACTTGGCCTAGTGCATGCAAGTAAGGTTGTGGGTACCAGATCTATGGCACGTTCCTCTTCTTGGGTGTCACGTGGAAGAGAGCTGCACGGGGAAAAGCTACTGTATATCATTGGGAACAGAAGAGGCTACGTCTAGACTGGCATGATTTTCCGGAAACGCTTTTAACGGAAAAGTTTTCCGTTAAAAGCATTTTCGGAAAAGAGTGTCTAGATTGGCACGGACGTTTTTCCGCAAAAGCACTTTTTGCGGAAAAGCGTCCGTGCCAATCTAGACGCGCTTTTGTGCAAAAAAGCCCTGATCGCCATTTTTGCGATCGGGGCTTTTTTGCGGAAAACAAATCTGAGCTGTCTACACTGGCCCTTTTGCGCAAAAGGGACTTTTGCCCAAACGGGAGCAGCATGGTATTTCCGCAAGAAGCACTGATTTCTTACAGTAGGAAGTCAGTGCTTTTGCGGAAATTCAAGCGGCCAGTGTAGACAGCTGGCAAGTTTTTCCGGAAAAGTGGCTGATTTTCCAGAAAAACTGGCCAATCTAGGCATAGCCAAGAGAGTAGAGTGGATGCCAGCCATGCTGCTAGCTCAATGGGTATCAACTGGGATGTCATGATACGTCACATAGCATTAGCACTGATGGAGATACCCCCTTTCTCCCCACTATCTATGGTCACTTCTGTGCAGCTGTGGGGTGAGGGAGGAGTGGGCACCTGGTTCTCAATGTGACATCACAGGAGACGTCTATGAGTCTTTACACTAAGTGACTAACCCCTGTGTATGTGATAGTTACTGCAGGAAAGTTAACCAACTAATCATGGAGGTGACTTTGGACATCAGTGTCAGCGAAATGACAAAAGAGAGGAGGGCTAGGCTCAGTGGGGATGCTATAGGGCAAATAACCACCTAAGGAATAGGTCAAACCTCTACTATGTCTTCAAGAGAGTTAACTTTAGCTTGTCTGGCTCAGTCATTTTGTGGTTGAGAGCAGAATCTTGATTTGACCTCCTCAAATTGGATGTTCGCTTTAGCCTAGATTTGCAAAGCTATTCGTTAATGCTCACATATAGGGCTGTTTCCTCTAGGGTTTTAAAGAAAAAACTCATTTCAATGTAAAATTCAAAGGATCAAATTGAAATGTATTTTGAGAAGAGTTAACGCTACTGATTTTCAGGCTCAGACAATCACTTCCATGTCAGATTGTAATTACATATTTTTTGCATCAGCTGCGTGTGTGGTGTGGAAAAAAATGGAAGATAATTCTGTTCCTTTCAATTCTGTCCTTCCATGGAAATTCATAGGACTAAAAGGTAAAAAAAAAAATGCATTGGAATCAACCTGCCACTATGACCAAAAGCATTCACTTCTTAAAGACTGCTTCTTATACCAAGTTTTGTTTCATTTTCAGCATTTTGTCATGGGTATTAATAGATATTTGTAATAAAACCACACTGAAAACTTGCATCTCTAAAAACAAGAGCATTAAAAATATTGAAGAGCTGTCCATTTTATAATCTCCAAGCAAGAAACACCAGCTTTTGAACTCGGATTAAATTGATAGGAAAGAAAAAGTGGAAGTGGATAAAAGTCAAGTTGCGTAAAATAATTCTTCAAATTAAGTATAATTGTAGCTCACTATTTATATTGTCTCAATAGTGTGATGTTCATGTAGAAACAGGGCTAAGCCAGAAGCTCTGATCTGGACACTTCTAAACCTTAGGGGAGAGGCCAAGGTTCAAAATTGAATCATGGACCCAGATATAGATTTCAAAGTTGGCCCTAACTGTGGTTTGTTCCCATTAATGTAGCATGTAAGGTCCCAAAAAACTAAACACTGTGCTAGACCGGTGAGACCTTGTCTAGACTAGGGAAATTTGTATTTCTATAACTATATCAGGGTGTGTCTACAGCAAAACAGCTTGGAGCTTCAGTGTACACATTGTCTACACCAGGCCTGGGCAAAATATGGTCCCTGGGCTGGATCTGGCCTGCCAAGCTGCCAGATCCGGCCCATGGAAGCTGCAGGAAGCCCCAGGCAGGCTGTCTGTTTGCCTCCCCCCCCCGCTCTGAAACATGGCTGCCAGGTTTTTCTCTTTAAAACATGTGAGCTTGGATGGGAAGGAGGAGGGCTTCAGGTACTGCTCCCACCCCGGCATAATCTCATTGGCCGGTTTCTGGCCAGAAACCAACCAATGGGAGCTGCCTGTTTGATTTATAGGCAGCCATGAAGCACTACACTCCCTCCCCTCCGGGGCTCATAGTTATTCACACATGCAGCCTGTGCAGGGGGTGGGGCAGGCAGAGAGGCTACTTCAGAAATGTGCTGGGCTACTGGCCAGGAGTAACCCAGGTAAGTCTTCTGGTCACAGCCTGCCTCTGGCACCCCAAGCCCTCCCTTCCCCAACCCTCTGCCCCCCATTCTTGCCCCCACTCATATATCCAAACCCTCTGCCCCCTCCTGCACTCATATCTCCCCAATCTGGTACCCCAATCCCCTGCCCCAGATCACAACCTCCTCCTGCCCTAGGTCACAACCCAAACTCCTGCACCCTAATCCCCTGAACTCCTTCCTGTACTCCAATTTTCTGCACCCCAGATGGCAACCTCTTCCTGCCCTAGGTCACAACCCAACTGCCTGCACCCTAGTCCATTGCCCCAGGTCACAACTGCCTCCTTCATTCAAACTCCCTTCCAGACCATACACACTCTTCTGTATCCCAATCCCTTACCTACTCTGCTCAAGGGCATGTTTTTTTTTTTTCATATTCCTGATCAACACAGTTATGCCAACCTAATTTTCTAGCATAGACCAAACCTTTGCATGGCTATGTTGTGTAAAGCTACAGGACAGTCACACTCTGCTAGTGCTAAAAGGGGCTTGCATGGGTGCAATTTATCCCAGTGACATATCAGGGTAAGTCTCAGCGGTGCAAGCCCTGTCTTACTCCAGTGCAGCACCTGTAAAATGAAGGTACACCTCACATAGCTAGATTAGTATAGCTACAGTGGGGGCAATTTCCCCAGTATAAGGTCGAAGATGATCTCTTTCACCGGTGTTTTTTTTTAATGGGTTGTTTGAGGACTGAACCACAGGCCCATTGGCAGATGCTGCAGGTGGTGTTGGAAATCAGGGTTGGGCCTGACATTTGTCTGTCTTTTCTGGCATTTTTCTGTGACCAGATCATGGTGATTTTCCTCAAAAATGGAAGTTCCCTCTCTGACGACTCTTTGCCTGTTATTTCTGTCCTGGGCGACTCTCACCCAGTGTGTGGTGTTGATGCCACATCTCTTGATGTTTATTTTGCAGGTGTCTTTAAAGAGATTCCTTTTGGCCTCTTTGTTTCCTTTCTCCTATGGTCGTTTGGACATGCAGTAGTTGTTTTGGTGAGCGTATATCAGGCATGCCACACAGTCCCTGCTACACCTCACCTGGACTGGATAATCAGGGCCTCAACTCTGAAGGTGTTGGCTTCTGATGCTACTGTGAGGATCCTCCCCATTTTATGTTGAGGATCTTCCAAAGAAAGTGATGGTGCTGGCGTTCTGGGTTTTTCAAGTGTTTTCTATGTGTCTCCCAAAACTCATAGCCATAGAGGAGATTATTGCTGCTTTATGAACTAAAAGTCCAGTGCGTGTTTTAATGTCATGATTGCTGAACATCCAGTGGGACAATCTGCAAATGGCAAGCCTGGTGCAGTGGCTTCTGTGCTGGATCTTGTCATCTATATCTGCCTTCTGTGAGAGATGGCTGCCCAAGAAGGCAAAGTATTCTACATTTTCCAGTTCTTCTTGTCACTGTAGATCTCCCTTACTGGGTCTGATGATTGACCAGGGACTAGCTGGTGGAAAACTTTTGTTTTGGTGATGTTCAGAGTTAGCCCGAGGCTTTTGTAAGCGTCAGAGAAGCAAGTAAGGGCTATTTGTAAATCCTCCTGTGAGTGTGCAACTACAGCCTGATCGTATGCCTCCTGAAGTTGTTGCTGATATTATATTAGCTCTGGCACAGAGATGAGAAAGGTGGAAGAGACTGCTGTCAGTCTGATAATGCCCTATGGCACACAGTTTTGGGCTAACATTTTAATAGGTGCTAAAAAATGGAGAAAAAGGTGGGTACCACTACACAGTCTTGCTTTACACCAGTTTAGACGACAAAGGACTCAGAGGTAGAACCACTGCACAAAATGGAGGCAGTCATCTGGTTGTGGAGGCATCTTCCAATGGTGATAAATCTGCTTGGGCAACCACACTTTGGCATGATTTTCCACACAGCCTGACAGAAGTGAAGGCTTTGGTCAGATCAAGAAAGACCATAGACAGCTCCTGGTCTTGTTCTTGACCTTTTTCCTGAATCTGCTTGGCTTCAGAAATCATGTTGGGGGTACGTCACATGGTCTGAAGCCACAATGGGACTCTGGAAGTACTTCCTCTGCAAGAGGAAGCAGGCAATTTAATAATAATCTAGCGAGAATCTTCTCAGCAACAGATAGAAGCAGGTGATTTAGTAATATTTTTGCCAGAATTTTCTCAGTAATAGATAAGAGATCAATGTCTCAATAGTTGCCACACTCGGTCCTGTCTCTCTTCTGGACAACGAAGACACTGTTAGCATTAAGTAAGGATTTCTTTGGTTTGCAAGATTCGGAGGAGCAGCAAATGAAGCTTGTTAATCAGTGCTGCTCCCTCGACTTTCAATATGTCAGCTGATATGCTGCCAGGGACATGGTACTTTATTATTCTTCACTTGTGTCACTGCTTGGCAGAGCTCCTCAGGAGTTAGTAGCTTGGCAGGTGTTTCACCTGTATAGATTGGGCCTAAAAGAAAGTCTCTTTCCCAAGGAACTTACAATCTTCTCGTTCTTATTTCTTCTTGTAGGGGCTTACACCCCCTTGAGTAGGCCACAGACCCAGACACAGTGCAAATATAAAGCAATGGATAAACTTTTCCCCACAGAATTTAGTCTTAAAGTACAAGAAAAGATGTAACGGAAGACAAGGTACACTCCTCCTCCCAACCCACTCCATTGTGAGCTGTTGTAACTGTGCTACGGTTGTGAGGACTGGCTGTCTGCATAAACTTGAGGCATCCATGACATTTTATGTAAATGAGAGATGGTCAATGAAAGAGTCTTCTCTTGCCTCTGAATCACATCTCTCATCTTGATAATGGCCAGCTCCAAACACTGCTGCATTTTGGAGAGGGAGAAAGGCTTGAAACTCCAAACACTGCAGTTCGTGCCTACTTAAATCGCTAACTTAAAGTACAAAACTATACAACTATGAAGAACAATGTAATTGAGAAATAGTTATAGAAATGTAGCCGTGTTAGTCTGGGGTAGCTAAAGCAAAATGCAGGACAATGTAGCACTTTAAAGACTAACAAGATGGTTTATTAGATGATGAGCTTTCGTGGGCCAGACCCACTTCCTCAGATCAAATAGTGGAAGAAAGTAGTCACAACCATATATACCAAAGGATACAATTAAAAAAATGAACAAATATGAAAAGGACAAATCACATTGCAGAACAGGAGGGGGATGCAGGGGGGGGGGGAGGAAGGAAGGTAAGTGTCTGTGAATTGATGATATTAGAGGTGGGGAGAGTGGGATGTTTGTGAGTTAATGGTATTAGAGGTGATAATTGGGGAAACTATCTTGGTAATGGGTGAGATGGTTCAAATGTTTGTTGAGTCCTTTTTGGAAAGTGTCGAATTTTAACATGAATGACAGTTCAGAGGATTCCCTTTCAAGTGCAGATGTAAAAGGTCTTTGTAGCAGAATGCAGGTGGTTAAGTCATTGAGAGAGTGTCCTTTCTGGTTAAAATGGCAAGAAACTGTTTTCTCTTTGTGATCTTGTCTGATATCTGTTTTGTGGGCATTAATCCTTTGGCGAAGTGTCTGAGATGTTTGTCCAATGTACATAGCAGACGGACACTTTCGGCACATGATAGCATAGATTATATTTCTGGATGCGCAGGAATATGTGTTCTTGATCTTATAACTCACTTGGTTAGGTCCAATAATGGTATCAGCAGAATGAATATGTGGACAAAGCTGGCAACGGGGTTTGTTGCAAGGGAAGGTACCAGGGTTGGTATTAGTGTGGTATGTCCTGTGGTGGTTGGTAAGAATCATCTTGAGGTTAGGTGGTTGTCTATAGGAGACTATGTAATTGTGAGGCAATGTAATTGTGAGGCCATGGTACGTTTAAACAGATAGCATGGCTGCTATCATTTGGCCTGTCTAAATCATATGCCAAGAAAACTGCACTGGGCAGATAATCCAAACTCATCTATGTATGGAGAGTCCATCACTGCTCCATTTAAATATGACACTGCTTTAATTAGCTCTGCTTAATGCTTATTACCGACATTTGTGCTTGTCTGACTCACACGGGCCACATGCTCACTTGTTGTGCATCTTGTAAGGCCATTTACACCAGGCCAAATGAGTGCAAAGTGGATGTAAAATATTACCAAATCAGAGTGGGAGTGTTTTGTCCTTACTCTGTACTGCTGTAAATAACTACACAAAGTGCAGGGAAACTGAGAGCCAGGGTCACAAACGTCAACATTTATTTCATTGGGTCAAATTGACCCTCATTTTGCAACCTACAAAATCCTCAGTTGAGAGATATAATACTTGGGTACAGCATCTGAAGGAAAGGCACATGTGGCTAATATCACGACTTTACTGTGAAAATATAGTCCTGGAAATCATTGATTTGTTCAGACTGCTAACGCAGGGTGTAATGGGGGAGAAAAGAGTTTCTCAGTGTACTGTGTTGTGTTTTTGATGTTCCAAGTCCAAAAGGGATTTTTATATGCACATTATTTCCACAGCCCACTGGAGTCTAACCCAGCAACTCCTCTGTGCGTGGAGCAGCATTTGAAGTCATTAAGAGTTCCATGTGGAGAGAGCCAGGGCTTGTGGGACGATTGCTCAGGATAGAGAGGGAGATACCAGATATCACAGTTTTCTTGCATATGCATCACAAGTCGATATCTGGATTGTTCAGCCATCTAACGGCTGCATTGTTGAGGGTACCCAGGTTTGCAGCACACTCGCTAATTGTGCACTCTGCCTCCACAGGTTTGACTGTCTGCCTTGCTATCCCACAGTCCCATGGTAAAAACTGGGCTAAATCAAATTTCTACATGGTGGCAGACGCTCTGGTCATTCCAGTCAGCAGTTTAATAAGCCTCGTCTAGGATCTGCAGCCCAGATTGCAAGCAGGAAGGGTAAGTTAGGGCTTTTGAGGTTGTCAGCATGCCAGTCCCTCTGATCCAGAATTGGCTTTCTCCTGTGGTGTCCCCTGTGAGCTGCGCAAGACAGAATGCAAACCACAGGCTTGTGTTCCAAGCAAGCTGGATATCACAATGATGGCTGTATTATAAATCCTCATATAGATACACGGGGCACAGCCCAAACTATGAACGTCCACACGTACAAGCAAAAGCTCACCTGAAGCTTCAGAGGAGAGGGCAAGAGGCACAGGTTGCGGGGGTGGGGAGAATAGTGCAAGTGCTGGCCGAAGGACTCCAGAGAATAAGGGGCCTGTCACAGAGCCTGTGCCACTTCTCTCCTGCTGCTGGCTGCACAGCCACTCCCTGCTCCTCTGGGCTATGTCTACACTCACGGCTTCTTGCGCCAGAAATATGCAAATGAGGCTAAGCGTGGAATATCGCTGAGCCTCATTTGCATACCTAACGAGCTGCCATTTTTGCAGAAGAGGTTCTTGCGCCAGAAGGAGCTATCTACACTGCCCCTTCTTGCACAAGAAAACCCCTCTTGCGCAATGCCATCACGCCGATTATTTTCAGGAATAACGGCATTGCGCAAGAGGAGTTTTCTTGAGCAAGAAGGGGCCGTGCAGACAGCTCCTTCTGGCGCAAGAGGCTCTTCTGCAAAAACGGTGGCTCCTTAGGTATGCAAATGAGGCTCAGCGATATTCCACGCTTAGCCTCATTTGCATATTTCTGGTGCAAGAAGCCACAAGTGTAGACATAGCCCTGGAGTCCTCCGACCCCTGTTCACCACCTCCTGGTGAGCAGGGGCTGGGGATTGGAACACGGCCCATTTGTAAGTTGGGGACTTCCTATCCTGAGGCTATTAAAGTATTGCAAACCTTTTCAGGTAAGGCAAGTGTCCATAATATTTACCATAAGTTCAGACAGGGCTGACCTTACTGAGGCGGCCGACTCAGGTGTCAGACTGCAGAGGGGGGACGCCACTAGGACCCAGAGTGTAGAAAATTGTATCTGCTGCTTGTGCATAAGTGGGCATCATTTGAGCTCCCCGCCTCAGGTGCCAAAATGCTGTGGGCTGGCCCTGAGTTCAGAGGAGAATGAAGTAGATCCACATTACTGGATGTAATAGGAAGAGGGCCTGAAACAAACCTTTGTATCAGAGGCCTGGGCTAAAGCAGTGGTCAAAGCTTTGCTGGTATAAACTAAAGTCCAGCTGTGAGCAAGGCAGGACCTACTTTCTTGGCAGAAACCCGGCCGATACTGCAGAAACACACGTTCCTTGGTAGTGTTAGGCACAAGAATACACGTGCAAATGCATTCCACAAGGGCAGTACCAGAGCACCTTGATATCAACACATCTCCCAAAGGTAACAGGAACATGCTGAGTGCCAACCCACCTGAAAGATAAGGTCAGGCTGACAGCATGATGTATTGAGTTGTCTTGATCGAACCAACAAGCACAAGGCAACGGGTGGCACCCAGCACATCGGGGCAACAAGTAACTTGTTTGCATTGCTGTATTAAAAGGTATCACAGAGGGAGGATCTTGGTGTGGCAGAGGGGAGAATGTAAAGTCCGGCCATTTCATTGAGCCAGTCTATTCTCACAAGCATAGATGTGTTAATGCACCTCAGGCCTGCCAATGGGAGGGGGCAAAGGGCCAACCAATTCTGGTAGCAGCGGCACCTGTCGGTCCAGGCCCTTTAAATCGACACTGAAGTGCCATGCTGCATACTCCAGGTAGCTCTAAGGGCTGTGGGGCCAGCAGGATGCTCTCTGGGCAGCACTGAGGGCTGGCTGCCTTTGGCCCCACCCCTTCCTTCCAAGACCCCGCCCCTTACAGGAATGTGGAGTCAGGCTCATGGGGCTGGTGTGGCTGTCAGCTCCTCTAATGTACCTGTAACCATCAAGCCAGGACATTAGCACCATGCTTCGTCAGCAATAAACCTGACCACGCTCCCTTGCTGGAAACCGAGTCTGTGGATTTACTGGGCCATTCAATCAGAGCCCGCTGTACAGAGTCAGTACAGCACACAGGAAGAACACACACACACAGCCAAACATGTGACCCCCCCCCCCCCCGTTCAGATGAATTCAGGCGGTGTTTCTCAGCACAAACACTTGGACAGACTAGACATTGGTGGCTTGTGTCTGCCTGTTAGCCAAATATTGGCTCTTGTAAACACAGCTGCTGCAACAATGAACATGACCCATCTTTACAACGCATCATTTTAATATTAGCACATCAGACTGGGGAGTCAATAGCAGTTAATTCTTTCTGCCAACAAATTAAATCTTAAGGGCTGTCATTTTTACCAAGCACTGGATAACTGGGATCATTATATGAAAGAAATCAAATTCTTCCACTCCTGCACTTGCCATGCAAAAGAAAGAAAGAAAAAAAGTCTGACCTTATGCTCACTGAAGTCAATGGAAATTTTCTTACACATTTTGCTGGGAGTTGGATCAAGCACTTAATTGTTAAGCATGCCCGAGCCTGATCCAACTCCCACTGAAGCTAAAGGAATAATTCACAAATTGGTCTTCCGATTTCCTGCATAAAGACTTTCACAGTATGACAATAATCACACATTGTTTCCCTTTGGTACAGTACTCTTAGATGCACATTGCATTTCATGATAAAAAACAACAATATTTCTTTACACAGAAGGATAAGAACACCTTTTGCAGCTGTGAACCTCAAATGTCTTGAGCAATGTGTGTAGCTTATGGTGGGGGGGACAGAGTGGTTGACAGTGCAATATTGTATATAATAACAATTACCAATGACCTCTATTAGGTTGTCCAGTCTCATTAAAGCCAATGCATTTGGTACCTGCCACTGCCAATTTGCCTCAACTGAGGTTTTATTCAGTGGGAGATGATAGAGCTGTAAAGCAATCTTTTTTTCATTTAAATAGTTTAATTGAGGAATGCTATCAGATGTTTCAAAATTTAATGTATACAACAATTTGCTTCCCCTATCTCTTTTCAGAGTTTAGTTTCGAGAAAATGACATCTGATTCTTACAGAAAGAAAGCAATTACATTTTGGCGCCTGCATGCCCGTACTGCATATGTTTTTAAACATAAAAAGAAATTCTTAATATGTAATTGTCAGGTAATAAAAAGGAAAATATTTTACTTTGCATTTATGAAGTAATTTTTCAAAAGCATAAGGGAATTGCATGTTAACAATTTTCGTTTATTATCACACTCCTAATCCTGCACTGTTTCTACAAGTTTAAATTTAAAAGAAAATCTGATGTTCACATATTTTATGATAATAAAGTAATTAGGACAGGAGAAACCACAGAAGTTCTTAAGTTCTTTACAGGCTGTTGCAGGCTACAGGATATGACCCAAGACCCACTAGAAGTCTTTCCTCTGATATCAAAGGACTCCCACTTCCTAACTGAATCTTATCAGGAGCGTCAGTCCTATCTCACATCCCATTGCATATGGGTTTGTCCTACTCCTCCTTGGTTCTACACGTGCTTCCACTGACGTTAATGGATGTTTTGCCAGTATGTTCAATGGGACTAGGACTGTTCCCCTTTTCTGCTGCTTCACCCAAAATAGAAACAAACAGCAGGCCACACTCATTATTGCATCACTCTCATTCCATGCCATATAATTCCACTGAGATTGGATCTAGAGTAACGCAGGGGGTCAAGCCAAAGAAGGAGGGTCTTTGTATCTACTATCCTGTGATGCTGGAAGATGCCAGCTTTTGTCCAGGCTGCAGGCATTAGCTAAGCACAAACAAACTCCTCGATGGAGACCAGACAGCTCAGCGGTATGTTAGTTTTGCTCAACATATGCATCGGTCTTATAAGAATGGATTTAGGGTTTAGGCTCTGTGAATGGCGTGTAAGTTGCTGCGCATGTTAATCTCACTTGTAATGCCAGTGTTCTGGGCTATAATAAAATCCGTACGTTTTGCTTGATAACGTTGAAAATGTTTGCTATGGACATGTGAACCCAGTTGTGATGATCGTCCTCCTGCCCATTCAGAAGTTCTGTTGAAGGCCATCAAGGAACATTGTAAAACAAAGGCTTGGTTAATGGCTCCATTACATCTTAGACATGCTACACGCAAAGTAGCTCATCCTGGGGACTTGGAAGCTGAAAGAAGGAAATAAAGTTTCAGGAAAAATTTCCATCTCTCTTAATTTTTTGAGCTCTGACTGGGCTAGAAGCACCAATGTTAAAAGCATGTATCAGTAACACTTATTTTGCAATAAATTAAATTTTTTAGGGGTGTGAACCTCCCCCCCCCCCCCAAGTGACATAAATTACACTGTCCTAAACCCTGGCCTGGCCAGCGCTGTGTTGGTAAGAGACATAACAACAGCTAACATAGCTACAAGCACTCTGGCTATGTCTACACTACCAGTTTTGCTGGAAGAGGCAAATGAAGCATTTGCAATGCAAATTATTAGCATTTTCTCATGCTTCATTTGCATAATCTCTTCCGATCTGTTTTTGGTGCAAGGGGTTTTTGCGCAAGAACAAGCAGTGTGGATGTTTCCTTTTTTGTGCAAAAACCTGCTTTTGTGCAAGATCGTTATGCGGGAGGTATAATGATCTTGTGCAAAAGGGAATTAGAACATAAGAATGGCCATACTGGGTCAGACCAAAGGTCCATCCAGCCCAATATCCTGTCTGTCAACAGTGGCCAATGCCAGGTGTCCCAGAGGGAGTGAATCGAACAGGTAATGATCACGTGATCTCTCTCCATCTCCATCCTCTGACAAACAGAGGCTAGGGACACCATTTCTTACCCATACTGGCTAATTGCCATTTATGGACTTAACCTCCATGAAGTTATCTAGTTCTCTTTTAAACCCTGTAATAGTCCTAGCTTTCACAACCTCCTCAGGCAAGGAGTTCCACAGATTAACTATGCGCTGTGTGAGAAGAACTTCCTTTTATTTGTTTTAAACCTGCTGCCCAGTAGTTTCATTTGGTGGCCCTCTAGTTCTTATAGTGTGGGAACAAGTAAATAACTTTTCTTTATTCACTTTCTCCACACCACTCTTGATTTTACAGACTGTTATCATATCCTCCCTCTTTTCCAAGCTGAAAAGTCCCAGGGTTTTTGTGCAAAAAGGAAATGTCCACACTGCTTGTTTTTGTGCAAAAACTCCTTGCCCAAAAACGGATCAGAAGAGATTATGCAAATGAAGCGTGAGAAAATGCTAATCCGTGCTTCATTTCCCTTGCCTCTTCCAGCAAAACTCGTAGTGTAGATGTAGCTTCTGGGAAGTGGAATAATTATGCCAATGGGAGCGCTCGCTCCTGTCGGCGTAGAGCAGCTGCAATGGCAGCACCATAGAGGTGCAGCTACATCAATACAGCTTTGCCATCGTAAGTGTTTCTACTATAGACTAGCCCAAAACCAGAGATCCCTAGGGGCTGAAAGACTCTTTGAATTGACAGAGCATTTCAGCTCTGTCATGCTTAAGATTGGGATGGCAACTCATTTGTGTGCTTGCTTTAACCAGTAAACAATTCTCTTATTTCCTTTGCTTTGATAAATTTTTAGATCAATGGTCACCAATCAGTAGATGGGGATCCACTGGTAGATCTTGGAGCCTCTGTCAGGTGATCTTGACTGGTTTGGCCAAGAAGTTCCCCTCTCCCCACTGCTGTGCACCTCCTGCCCTTTCCCTTAGAGCTGTCCTCCCTACCACCCCCAGCTTGCTGTGCAGGGCAGCGAAGGGGAGAAGGGGGGGGGTGCTGATGTCTGGGTGTCCCCCCCCCCTCCCACCCTGTATCCTAGCTCCACAGAACAGAGTGGGGTACAACAGGTCTTGGGATGGAGGGAGTTTGCTGGATGCTTTTGAGAGTGGTGCAGGGCCAGGACAAGGGTGAGCCTGCCTTAGCCCCACGGCACCACCACCCAGGAGCCACCTGTGGTAAGCAGTGTCCAGCTGCCCCCAGCATCCTGAACCCCTGCTCCAGTCATAAACCCCTCCTGCACCCCAAGTCCCTACCCTAGCCATGCACCCCCCGACCCAAACTCCCTTACAGAGCCTGTACCCTGAACCCCCTCCAGCACCACACCACCTGCCCCAGGCTCAGCTCTGAGCCCCTCTCACGCTCCAAATCCCTTAACCCAAGGCCAGAGGCTACACCCCAATCCTCTGCCCCTGCCTGAGGAAAGGAAGGAAGGATGGGGGAGGATGGCATGAGCGGGGCTGGAGCCTTGGAGACGGGGCGGGAAGGAGACGGGGCAAAGGTATTTGGGTTTGAGAGAGATCCTGGATTGCACTTCAATTCAAAAAAGTGATCTTGTGTTTAAAAAGTTTGGAGATCCCTGCTTTAGAGTGTTTATTCCAGGATTGGCCACGGCCATTGTCTTTGGTATAAGATCTAGGGTTCCAATTGATCTGGGGTAAGCAGGCCTGGGAATGGATAGGGCAAAAGGGGCAGTTGACCCAGGGCTCGGTGATTCAAAGGGGTCTGGGATACCAAGCTGCTACTGCGGCTGTGGTGGTGGCCAGAGCCCTGGGCCCTTTAAAGCGCCGCTGGAGTGCCACACTATGTGTTCCGCATGGCTCTGTGGGCTGCAGGGGGCAGTGCTGTGATCCGGCGATACAAGGGCTTGCTGCCCTCAGCCCCACTCCTTCTGCCTAAGCCTCCATCTCTTCTGGGATGGCCCCCTGACTCCTTGCCCAGAGACCCACAGAAGCTGTCAGCCCTCTTGAGGGGTAAGTGGCTGGTTTCTTGGGAAGCTACCTGACTATGGAGTGGTTTTTGTTCTAAGTGATCATTTACTGCTAAGTCCAGTTTGGCTGGATGGCAAGATAGACAGGCAAATCTAAGGGGCCTGTTTGTGAATCTGGGGTAAGACTGCTCAGGAGTTCATGCTTGTTACCTGCCAGTGCTTAGTTAGCTGGGGCATTTTAAAATCTACTGTATATTTGCGAGAGTTGGTCTGTCTGCCTGGCTGGCTGTGAATCTGTTTAGGAACTCCTTCTAAATTGTAAGCGCTCAGACCACCAACTTTGCAATGCATCGTTTCAAAACTTAAAGCAAGGCCAGGGTTTGGTTACGCCACTATCACTGCCACCGGGCAGATTCGAACCTGGGACTTCTGGAGCTTCTACTCTTTGAGCTAAAAACTAGCTGGCTCCCACCCCATAAGGTAGAGGTGTCGTGGTCTTAGCTGTTGCTGTGGTCTAGGTGCCACTGCATGGGACAGTGAACTGCAGTAGGGCTACGTCTATTCTGCAAGGCTTTTCCGCAAGTGGAAATGCAATTGGAGTGCTCATTTGCATTTCCTCTTTGGATCCCTTTTGCACAAGAGCCATCTACACATGGCTCCTTTTTGTGCAAAAACTCCCTTTTGTGAGGAAGAACGGCTCTTGCGCAAAGGAGGGTTTTTGCGCAAAAAGGAGCCATCTACGCAGCTCTTTTTTGCGCAAAAACTTCTGGCACAAAAGGGATCTGAAGAGGAAATGCAAATGCGAGCATGATATATGCAAATGAGCGCTCCATTTGCATTTCCTCTTGCAGAAAAACTTTACAGTATAGACATACCCTAGGTGTGTGGGTTACACCAGGACAATGGGATGTGCCTGGAATGCAATTATTTCTCATAAAATGGAAAGGGAGGGCTCTGTGAGAAAGGACAATTATACTGTATAACTAGCCAATTAGCCCATCATAAGACGGGATTTTCAGGTCTCTCCTCCATGTCAGTCTTCTCTCCTGAGCCTCCAGTCTCTCGCTCCATCTCTCTCTCTCTCTCTCTCTCTCCTACTGCTTCCACCTCTCTCTCTCAGCTCTCCTCCGCCTTCTGCCTCTTTCTCCGTCTCTCTCTTTCTTTTCCCCCCCTCCTGCCTCTCACTCTCCCTTTCTCTTCTCCTCCTCCTCCTGCCTCTCATTCTCTCTCCACTCTCCTCTGCCTCTTTCAGGGATGCATGCTTGTCCGGGCCCCGCCCCCTGGGCGTGTACGACACTACTCCGCCCCTTCACCTCCCGCCGTGGCGCTCAGCTGACTTCTGCGCCGCTCAGCCAGGCTGCCGCGTGGGAGCAAGCAGCACAACCAGCCTCTCTCTCTCTTCTCCTCCTACTGCCTCGCCCAGTCTTCCTCTCTGCTCTCATCCGTCTTCTGCCTCTCTCTCCTCTCTCTCTTTCTCTTCTCCCCTTCCCACCTCTCACTCTGTGTTTCTCATCTCCTCCTCCTACTGCGACTCTCTCACTCTCTCTCTCGCTGTCCTCTGCCTCCTCCGTTCTCCTCTCTGTCTCCTCCACGTCCTGTGTCTGTTCCGCTTTCCTCCTTTTGAATCCAGCACCCTTTCCTGATGTCAGAGACCACGCTCATCCAGGCCCCACCCCCTGGCTGTTCCCTCTGGGCGGCGCTGTTGCCTCCCTCCATGGCACTCAGCTGACTTCTGCTCCGCTCAGCTGGGCTGCCGTGTGGGAGCAAGCAGTGCAAGCAGCTGTTTGAGCCCCGCACTCCCCATGCAGCCCTTCCCCCCCCCATGCTGCCTGGGGAGCATGGAACCCAAACAGCCACTTGTGCCGCTTGCTCCCACGCGGCAGCCCGGCTGAGCAGCACAGAAGTCAGCCAAGCGCTCTGGCAGGAGGCAACAGCGCCGCCCAGAGGGAACAGCCAGCATTTCAGCATTACAGAGTCACAGACATTGGGCTACTATATATATAATGACCACAGAGGGGCAATAAGGGGCCAGAGATTGGAACAGCTATAACGCCATTGGGTCAGCTGGGGGCAGAAGTGGAGAAAGGGACAGCTATCTACTATATATTTAAGAGAGTTGGTTTGTGTGTGTGTCTGTCGATCTGTGCTTCAACCAGGGGACATGCACCCCTCCTCCTGGATGTGCCCACAGCATCTGCAGTGGCCATGGACAAGCATTTCTCACCTGGCCCCAAGCTGCTGTGGTGACGGGGCTGGGGTTGTTCTCTCTCCCCAGGGCAGCCTGCATCCTGAACCCCCAGTCCAACCCCAGAGCAATAATTTAAATAAACAAATAAAAAATTATTTCAATTAAGGACCCAGGCAATGTCAGATAAATCCTCTATTAAATCAATAAATGGATTATAGAGCAGTGAATACCCTGCTATTTAAATACCCCCCGATGTTTACTTTAAATTAATTATTCTTGCTTCACAAAAACTAACCTAGTTTCTGAGGTCTTACTTCTTCATAGGATGGAGATGGAAGGAGAGTGCTTAGCATTGGACTGGGAGACAGGAGAACTAGCTCTCACATAGGCCTGCTGGTTGATTTTGGGCAAGTTGCAGCCCCTCTCTGGGTCTCAATTTCCCCATTTGTAAAATGTAGACCGTGGCCTCCTTTATAAAGCATTTTGCATATTAGCAGCAGAGTGGGCTGTGAGCCAGAGGAGCAGGGTTCAAGTTCCAATGCTCTGAGAGTACGTCTACACTGCACGCTTATCGGAATAAGGTGTTTCAGAAGAAATATTCCCAATTAGCTTATTTCGAAATAGCGCGGCTACACAGCAAATCCCAGACCCCAGAGCCCACAGTGCCAGCCCTGACCCCTAGAGCCCTCCACCACTCCACTATCCTCCAGCACCAGTTACTGACCCCAGAGTCCCCTGAACCCAACCCCTCTCCCCCAGTGCCAGCCTCCCACCCTCAGGCCCCCCTATGTCAGGCCCCCATCCCAAACACCTCAGTGCCAGCCTCCCGCCTCTTAGCCCCCCCACCAGACCCTCCAGTACCAGCCTCCTGTTTCCAGAGCCGCATTGCAGCCAACCCTCCCCAGAGTGCTCCCCCAGTGCCAGCCCCCAATATTAGCCCCCATCCCCGAAGCCCTCCAGTGCCAGCACTGCCCCCATAACCCTCCCACTACTAGCTCAGCCTCCAGAGCCCCCCAACTCTAGCCCAGCCCCTGCAGCCCCCAGTATCTGTCCCACCCGCCTCACCTAGCCCTGCACAGCTTCCCGTGTCACAGTGGCGCTGGGGTTGAGATATACCACCTTGCACCTCCCCTCCTGCCATGGCTGTCGGGAGAGGCAGGTTCTGCTCTGCCTTTCAGCCAACCAGCACCGGGCTAGGGCAGGGTCTTCTCCTGGACCTAGAAGAGCACTTCCCTGGGCTCTGGAAGGGACTTGCAGAATGCCTCTATATGGCCCTCCCGCCGGGCAGGAAAGCTCTATTCCACAGCTGTAAGGAGACCCCGCCTCTGCCCAGTACTGGTTGGCTGAGAAGCAGGGCAGGACGCATCTCTCCCAACAGACATGGTGAGAGTGGTGTACCCAAGCTCCCAGAGCCACCACTGCCCGGCAGCCAGAGGTCTGCGGCCTGGGGGTTGGGAACCACTGCCCTAGGTACGCCATTCCAGCTCTTCACCACCCTTCTGGGACAATAGCTGAGCATGCCATACCTGCATGACCAGGGCCCTGACGGTTGAGCTCCCCATGCTGAACTGGTTTCCGATGGATCGGTAGCTGCCGGTGTGGCGAGCGTCCTGAGGGCAGGGGCGAGCCATTCATAGGATCATAGAATCCTAGGACTGGAAGGGACCGCGAGAGGTCATCAAGTCCAGCCCCCCTGCCCTCATGGCAGGACCAAATACTGTCTAGAACATCCCTGATAGACATTTATCTAACCTGCTCTTGAATATCTCCAGAGATGGGGATTCCACAACCTCCCTGGGCAATTTATTCCAGTGTTTGACCACCCTGACAGTTAGGAACTTTTTCCTAATGTCCAACCTAAACCTCCTTTGCTGCAGTTTAAGCCCATTGCTTCTTGTTCTATCTCCAGAGGCCAAGATGAACACATTTTCTCCCTCCTCCTTATGACATTCTTTTAGATATCTGAAAACTACTATCATGTCTTCTCTTTTCTAAATTAAACAAACCCAATTCCTTCAGTCTTCCCTCACAGTTCATGTTCTCTTTACCTTTAATCATTCTCGTTGCTCTTCTCTGGACCCTCTCCAATTTCTCCACATCTTTCTTGAAATGCGGTGCCCAGAACTGAACACAATACTCCAAATATTTACACAGCTCCAGAAAGGTGTCCTTCCGCAGGCGAAAATTCTGGAACCACTGCTGGTCCTCCATAATGAGCCAGTCCCACCAGATGGAACTGATGTCAAGTTGCCAGAACTAGCAGGGTCCAGCTGCATGAACTGTGCCCGCAGAGGTTCTCTGCAATGAGCTGGGGGTTGCGTTCCTGCCGAGCCTGATAGGCAGCCTGCAGAATCTGCGGCAGGAACTGCAGCATGACAGACAGGAGCCGCCGAGTGCTCGGAGTTAGCTCTGGCTCCACGGCTAGAGAGCTGAGGTGTCTGCAGGGATAACCACAGCAAGCAAAGGAATGGGTTTGCTGTCCCTTAATGAGGTAGGCAAAAGCGCATAGCCTGAGACGGGGCTATACAGGGGGATCCTTTTAAGCACTAGCTCCTACAGGCGATGAGGGCCATCCACACCATCCTACTGCACAGGCTCATCAACCTCAATGACGAGAACCCCATTGTCACCGGCTTTGCCGACATAGGCTTCACCAACCGCTGGGGGGAGCTACTGATGGCACCCATATCCCCATCCGGGCCCCCAACCATTGGGCATCCTTATACATCAACTGGAAGGGGTACTTTTCAATGGTCCTGCAGGCTGTCATGGCTTACCATGGACATCTGCGTCGGATAGTCGAAGAAGGGACACGATGTCTGCGTCTTCTGAAATTCCAGCATCTTCCATAAGCTGCACGCCGGCACTTTTTTCCCCAATCGCACCATCAGGCTTGGGGATGTGGACATGCCGACGTACATTGTAGGAGATGCTGCCCACCCTCTGGTTCTCTGGGTAATGAAGCCCTACACTGGACACCTGGACCATGCCGAGGAATGCTTCAATGCCAGGCTCAGCAGGGCCCACATGGTGGTGGAAGGTACCTTCGGGCCTCTGAAAGCGAGGTTCTGTTGCCTCCTCACCTGACTGGATATTGGGGAGTGGAATGTCCCCCAAGTGGTGGCCGCATGCTCTGTCCTTCACAATGTATGTGAAAGGAAGTGGAGACGTTCCTGCCAGGGTGGGGGACAGAGGCTGATGGGCTCAGCAGGACCTTCGAGCACACGCGCACAGCTGTCCTCTGGCAGACCCATCGGGGGCTGTGCGCATCTGGGAGGCCCTGAGGGAGAGTTTCTCACAAGACTCCAGTGACACTCTCCCCTGGGCCGCCCCACTAGGGGCCTGTGCATTGCTCCTCTGTGCCTTTCTTCCTACACCCCTTCTCCTCCCTGCCTCCCCTGCAGAGACAATAAACCACACTTTTTGTGTTGGAAAAAATACATGTTTTTAAAATTAAGGTAGAAGTAATTGGACTGGGGACTGGGAAAAGAACCTGGGAGAGGGGAAAGAGGAGAGGCTCAGGGCTGAGCCTGGGAGTGGCAACTGGCTCTGGTGGTCCCACTGCCTCAGGTGCAGGGATCTCGGAGGCCACAGGGGGAAGGGGAGGGAAGGGTTAGGGAGAGAAGCAGGAAGCGCAGGAGCAGGAGTGGCAGCAGGGGCAGGCACCACGCTGGAGATGAGTGCTTGGTCAGCTGCGCAGATGGTGCAGCCCTGCTCCAGCATCTCCCGCCATGTCTGTCACTGCAGCTCGATGTCCTCCTCCAGTCTCTGGTCCAGGGTGTGCTGCAGGGCTCATGGTGGGGAGATGTGCTCCCACTGGAATTCCTCTGGGTTCTCCTGTGCTGATAGGTCACTTGGGGTCTGGAGGCTGCCCTGGGTGGTGTTGACTACCCCACTCTTGCAGCTAGTCCGGCTGTGGAGAATAAGGAGAGATGGTCAGTCATCCCAGGGGACACTATGCCTGAAGCCTACCCCACATCTCTGAGGAGGTGAATGACCCACCTCTAGAATGCGGTGCAGGTCTGTATAGTAAGGGCAGGTGTGGGGTTCAGCCCTGGAGCAGGAGCTGCGCTCCCTGACCTTGACATAGACCTGGAGGAGCTCCCTGATCTTCATCCGCACCTGCTCCTGCGTGCACATGTGGCCCTTGGGGCCCAGTCTCTCTGCCATCCAGCCATAGATGTGGGCATTCCTGCATGGTGCGGAGATCCTGGAGGTTTGCCTCCTCGCTCCAGCATTGCAAGTTATGAGGTCCAGGATCTCTGCACCAGACCAGGAAGATGCGTGCCTCTTTCATCCCCTGGCAGGGTCCTGAAAGCCTGCTACCTGCTCAGCTGGAGCCGTGGAGGGCTCAGATGGAGCACGGAGATGGCTCATGGCAGCAATGACAGCCATGCAGGCTGCTGCAAGGTGTCAGAGAAACAGCAGGGCCTGCTGTCTGCCACAAGCCTTTTCCCCAGTGGCTGCAGCTTTAAGGGCTGCAGGGGAAGGGGGACTACAGATTTTTGATGACTGTGGACAAAGTGGCCAGTAGGGCACCTGTGGGAAGGGCTGGAGGCCAATTATTTTAAAATAATGCCAGCCGCCCTGTCTACATATGCACAAGTCCAAAATAGCTGTTTAGGAAGAGGTGTTATTCCTTTTAGAATGAGGTTCACAGAATCTGGCCTAAGCCGCCCATTACTTTGAAATTATTTAGAATTTATATAGAATAACGGGCTTGCTGTGTAGACACACAACGTTATTTTGGAATAACAGCCATTATTCTGAAATAATGCTGCTGTGTTGACGTACCCTTACTGACCAGCTATGGAGTCTAGGGCAACATCCTTCTCCTCCCACCTTTTATTTCTCTTGTCTGTTTAGATGGTGGCTGCCTGGTGGTCAGAGACTGTCTCGCTCCAAGTATCTGCAAAGGGGTTAATGCACTGGAGTGCTGATCTTGTTTGGCGCCCATAGGAGCTACTGTAATGGATATAATAAAGTGGGAATTTCAATGCTGGAGAGATGGATTGGATTGACAATGTTAAAAATAAAGTAACCTATTTTCCACAGAACAGGTACAGCACGTGCTACAGCAGTATAAGCTTCCCTGATCTCCTTGCTAATTGCCTTCCAGTCCCCTCAGTATTTACAAAATACTGATAGCAGCATAAGACACATTTCATAGGATTGGATCCAGAATCAACAGGGCAGATTCTGAGCCTCTCCCTTGCAATTCAAACCTCCACAAATCACAACTGTGTAGATTCAGAATATTCTTGAGGGCTTAAATTGGAGTTAAGAGGTGTAAAGGCTTAGTACCAAGTGTCTGCACATGGGAGGATCTCCCCTTCGATCAACAACCTTGACTCTGCCACCAATGTTTCTTTAATTCTAATTTATAGCGTAGGACATCAAAGGAGGGGAGACAGTAGTTGAAGGAGGAGTTGACCTGGGTAGAACCAGAAGCAGTGTCATTAAATGTGTAGGCTGCCAGATAGATTTGTCGGTACCTCCTGCCTCGGTGCCTCCAGCTGTAAGATGAATGCCCTGTGCACGCATCTCATGTCCCCAGCCGGGATTTTCTATGACTTATTGGTGATGCTTTGTTGGCATTGAGAGCAAAAAGCTTTCAGCTTACTGTTGGAGGTCAAGGTAAAGTGATGTCAATTAGAAGAGGATTACTCAGTCCAATGTAGGTAGATTGGGTAACACTGACAGTCTGAAGAGATGAACCAGTCAGTCATTTTTGGCTGCACAGTTTGGGGTTTGCAGGAATCCTTTTCATTTTTTTTAAACTCTATGCCACTTTCATTGCTCAGCGCTTAAAAAAAATGCAGCTGGATTCTTCAGGTTTTTTTATGTTCATTTTTCTCTTGGTACAATGCCCCAACACTTAGAGATGAAAACACCTTGAGAGGGAGATCCAAGAAGTAAAGGAAACATTCAACCATGTAGCCCAGTGCCCATACAGGACTGATCTTGCCAGAATATTAAGGACTCTGAAGATGTATGTTTCTAGCACTTCCCCAGGGAACTTTATCTACAACAGGGCAAGAATACAGTCTGCACACCACTGAATGCAGGGACAGCAACAGTACCAAGCTCTTGCACAAAGATAAGCGTAAAGGAAGTCACCTTACACTACACACCTACTTCAGACCTTTAAAGGATACTTAATCTGGATCTAAATAAGATGCAGCTAGATGCATCTAGGCCAAAACCTCAGGTCCTTTCTCAGGAAACTATCCACTGATACTAGTGGGAATTTGTCTCTGTAAGAACTGAATAAACCTCAGGTTCTGGCCAAGTGCTGTTTCTGTTGGGCTGTTTCTTTGTTCGCCCAGTGGAAATAGTTCCTTAGTGCTGGGAGCTAAGGGTGTGTCTAGACTATCTAGTTTTGTCGACAAAAGTGGACTTTTGTCGACAAAACTATACCAGCGTCGACAGAACTCAGTAGTTTTGTCGACGCTGGTATACCTCATTTTACGAGGCATAACACCTTCTGTCGACAGAACTCTGTCGACAGAAGGTGTTATTGCCTGTAACATTGCGTCCAGACTATCGAGTTCTGTCGACAAAGCAGCTTGCTTTGTCGACAGAACTCAATGTGTCTGGACGCTCTTTGTCGACGGATGTTTTTTCGACAGTATCTGTCGATAAAACTTCCGTCGACAAAACGCGGTAGTCTAGACGTACCCTTAAGAGAGGATGGACTCCAGTGGGATGAGTTAAGGACATGCTCTGGGAGCAGCTCCTAAAAGGAGATGTAACCACTGCAGTATTGCCAACTCAAAGCGTTCCAAAATCATGCATCAGACCTCCAAAAATTGTTATTCTACAACATATATTTGGGAGTTCTTTTAATTCGCCTTCTTGTGTCTGAGCTGATAGAAAGTACTTGGTTCATCTAAATCCAGTTTTCTCCACAGTTGGGTTTAGACACTTTTCTGAATCGGAGCATTGCTCTTTTAAGATTTCTGAAAGAATGATCCACAACTGCTCCCTCTATGATTTTGAAAGGCATGTCAGATTCTTAAACCTTGGGTTGAGTGCTTATAACTATGTTTAAAAATTTCTCATTAAGTGCTTTCTTTATATTTTGCCAAATCTGCAAGTGAAAGTATTGTAGATGTGCTGGGTCATCATCTGAGACTATTATAACATGAAATATATGACAGAATGCAGGTACAAGAGAGCAGGAGACATACAATTCTCCCTCAAGGGTTGTGTCTAGACTGGCCAGTTTTTTCTGGAAAATCAGCCGCTTTTCCGGAAAAACTTGCCAGCTGTCTACACTGGCCACTTGAATTTCCACAAAAGCACTGACGATCTCATGTAAGATTGTCAGTGTTTTTGCGGAAATACCATGCTGCTCCCGTTCAGGCAAAACTTTTGTGCAAAAGGGCCAGTGTAGACAGCCCAGATTTGTTTTCCGCAAAAAAGCCCCGATTGCGAAAATGCGTACGTGCCAAACTAGACGCTCTGTTCCGAAAATGCTTTTAACGGAAAACTTTTCCGTTAAAAGCATTTCCGGAAAATCATGCCAGTCTAGATGTAGCCAAGGAGTTCAGTCACAAATATAAAATAGCACATTAATATTAATTATGTGCATCATCAGCATTGAAGTGTGTCCTCCAGAATGGTGGCCAAGGCATACAAATATTTAGCATAGATATCTAGTATATCAATAACTTGCAATGCTGGGCTAACAAACTGCCACGCAAATATTGATTCTCACTTTCAGGTGACATTTTAAATAAGAAGTGGGCATCGTTATGTCTCATAAATGTAAATGAACTTGTTTCTCTAAATGCAAGAAGTAGAACTGAATGGAGTTATAGGTGCTAAAGTTTACATTGTTTTGGAATGTAGTTATGTAAAAAAAATCTACATTTGTAAGTGGCACTTCCATGATAAATAGATTGCACTATAATACTTGTATGAGGTGAACTGAAAAATATGACTTTCTTTTGCTTATCATTTTTACAGTGCAAATATTTAGTCAAAAATAATAATATACAGTGTACACTTTGGTACAGCTTTAAGTTGCCTTTCCACTTTGTAATTGAAATCAGTGTATCTGAAAATGTCAAAAAACATCCAAAATATTTAATAATTTTCAATTGATATTCTATTTTTAACAGTGTGATTAAAATGGCAATTAATCACAAGCTAACTGTGATTAATTAACGGCTTTAGTGGACATATTATAATTATTTATCCTGCTGAGGGAAAAGGCATTGCAGATGGTGGCCACAAACCCTGACTTAGGGGTATGCCCAAATTTTGCCACTGACTTTAGTGGTATCGGGATTTTAAGTTTCCTATTTTCTACTTTTCCTCTTCATGACAAATGTGAACTTTTTGTGTGGCTCTTTCTGAATGTTTACCATACAATATGCAAGATGCACAATGTAGCTGAGTTAATATTGCTAGAACATCTATAACATTTGAAATTTCCTGGGCCAAATTCTCTGCTGGTGAGTATCCAATATTTTATCTTGAACATTACACCAATACTATGTTTTTTAACTATGTCGATCTGTACATATATTGAAATGTTATACGCATACATAAAGGCCTTCTGTGCACACATAGAAATGGCTTAGGCTACACAAGGAAGAGGTTTTTGATGCAGTTCAATTTTAATCAAATTCAGCAGAACAGTATTTCTAAGCCCTATTTAAAACCCAGATAAAAGCGGAATAGTTTCCTTCTCAGTCTATACCCTCTTACTATTATTATAGCAAAGGAGCAAGTAAAAAGCTCAAAGAAGCCCTTATAATCCCATTGACATTGGCCAGATGCAATCTGCACAGATATTTTAACCTTGCTAAACAGCTGTTTGAAATGTCTTTGGCTTCTATTTCTGGGTTCTAAAGGTCCTGATGAAATGATACCTGAACAAAGTGGGCTATGCCATTGTTTGCTAGCTCTGTCCAGGGTTTCTTAATGGTAATTTAGAATGCTAAGCTTTTGCCCCAGTGTCTGTTATGAGATTTTTAAAAATCTGCTCTAAAGCAAACGAGACAAAAGAGAATGAATGAAATCAAATTGAGTTGTACCAGTAGACAGATGGGACCCTCTTGCTAGCGCAATCTTGCCTATTCATGATTTTCCTCTGTGTGGAGCAAGGTTCTAGTACTTACAACAAAGATAGGAAGGGCACAGTTATGAAGATCTGCCTTACACTTCAGACTTTACATTTATATCTGGCCTGCTGAGAGCTTTTCATCTGAACCTTTCTGTTTTGTTTTGTTATTTTTCTTAAATACGGTAACCAGGGTTCAAGTTAAGGAGGCCGCTGGGCTCTTCTTGATAGAGAAATTTTGGATGCCTCTTTCGTTAAGTGAGGAAGATGGTAGGGTCTTTCAGGCAACACTGTAAACATGGCTGTGGAAAGCAGCCTGCTGCTCTCTCTGAACATATCCTTCGGAGAGAAGTGTACTGTCATGACCTGCCTTATTTAACATTGGTGTCTCTGGATCCCTAGTACTGCCTTTTGACCCCTCTAGTCTTCTCCAGACACTTGCCTGTAATGTCAGTTGATCTTATCTGCTTTTCCTAACCCGATTTTAAAGGCCCTACAGATCTCTTTAAATCATCACTGATTGAGTGCACCTCTGACTGCTGGATTTGACCAAAAACTCATACTTTATTCAATTTTATATGTGTTCATTTTTTTTTATTGTATCACTTTGGTATATATGGTCGTGCCAATTTTCTTCCACATATTGATCTGAGGAAGTGGGTCTGGCCCACGAAAGCTCATCACTTAATAAACCATCTTGTTAGTCTTTAAAGTGCTGCATCGTCCTGTCTTTTGTTTTATTTAACCCAGATTGATATAACACAAGTAGAACAATAATGTTCAGTAACCTTCTGACTCGAATAGGGGCAGCGTAGACTTGTAAGTGCCTTATCTCCTCACAGAGTTGATCCTTCCAGTTCAACCCTCCCAAAGCTCCAAATGAGCAGTCTGGATGGAGTTTCCATCCCATATAGCCAAACTTCTGTGTCTCCATGCACTCAGCAGCATGTGTTCTCTTTGTCCTGTAACATACCTCCTCGGACTGTTTCTCTTAACATTTATTCTATGACAGCATCTGCTATCAAGTAATCTTCAAACCAACACCGTTCCTTCTTCACGTGACTTATGTTTAGAGCATAGAACAGAACTAAGAGATGGGAAGATCTAGGTTTTATTCCCAGCTGTGCCATAGGGTTACTATGTCATGTTGGAGAAGCCACTTGACTTATGCAGTAGTTTACTGGGGGATTAACAGTTAGATACTACATTTCTTGAGGCTTTTTTCATTAATGTTATAAAAGTGTTGAGTGCCTGAGAAAGGAGGTATTGTAGGAATGCAAAGTATTGACACCCTAATCATAATACCCTTCTTTCATATATCTACCTCTTGCTGTACATTTTTTAATGCACTAATTACCAGGATAGCTGGGCTCTGCTTCCCTGCGGCTCCTGCTGCTGCAGGGAGTATGTGATAGAGTGTGACTACTGCTGTCATGCTAGGCCTCTCCCTACGGATCCCAAAGAGGGAGCCCCATTGGGGGCTGTCAGGAAGAGGCAGGGATTGGGGGTTGGTAACAGACAGGTTCCGTTAGCCTGCTGGGAGTTCTGAGCCAAACTGTGCAATTGCTCTGACTGGAAATGGTCTATGGGCTGGGAGTTTGAGACCCCTGAGCTACATTAAAAGAATCTTAAGGTGTGAAAAGTCAAGCATTCAGCTTATGTCATGCAGAAGCAATAGGGCCTGTGCAACCATAATTCAGCTTCCTTGTACACATGCATGATGATACAGTTTGTGATCAGATGTCATTTTTTCTAGAGGACCCTTCCTTATTAAGCATGCAGGATGAACAGTACTGACTGAATGGTCACCTATTTTTATTTATCCCTCCTCATTCAATGTGTGGTGCCATACTTTATTTATGAATGTCAACCAAACCCTGCAGTCATTATCAAATTATTAATTTCTTTAAAGGCGCTCATCACCAAAATGCTTCAATAATGAATTTATCTTCAAAACACTGTAATGAAATTGGGAGGTATTTTTACCCCATTTTACAGAGGGAGAACTGAGGCACAGAGAAATTAAGACCAGAAGTGTCCAGTAATTTTGCGTACCAAATCTGAGACACCTGATTTGTTCCATAAACTTGGCTGCTGCTTTTTTCCAGCTCGGAGCTGTGCGTAGACGGGGATCTTTCGGAAAATAAAGCCTTTTCCGAAAGATCCCTTATTCCCTTTTTTAAGAGGAATAAAGTATCTTTCGGAAAAGGCTTTATTTTCTGAAAGATCCCTGTCTAGACTGGTGCTTTTTTCCGGCAAAGCTCCGAGCCGGAAAAAAGTGGCAGCCATGTTTATGCAAATGAAGCGGGGGGGATTTAAATCCCCGCTTCATTTGCAATTGCGATGTGTCTAATTTGCATCCCTTTTACGGAAAAGGGATGCAGTCTAGACACAGCCTTACAGAATAGCTTATTCCAAAATAACTGTGCAGTGTAGATGTAGCATAAGGGTGCGTCTACACTAGCATTATTTCAAAATAACAATGTGAGTGTCTAAACAGCAATTCCATTATTTCAAAATAACGGGTGTCTTATTCCAACTTATGTAAACCACATTCCATGAGGAATAATTCCTCTTCCGAAATAGCTACTTCGAAGTAGCTGCAGGGTGGACGCTCCACTGCTGCTATTTTGAAATAGCTCCTCATCACCGGGGCCGTTCTAAGTAATTTCTCCTCAGCGCTTCCTGGGGCTCTAAATCGAGATAGGATGCCTACATTAAGGGAGCCTCCTCAGATTAATTTTGAGGCTTCCCTGGAGTGTGGACATTCTATTTTGAAATAAACTATTTCGGAATATATCTTCTGGAATAGCTTATTCTGAAATAAGCATGCCGTATAGACGTACTCTAAGGTATCACAGGATTACTCATTGTTTTTAGCTGACTGTGAGAGAGCATTTTCCATTTTAAAAAATGCTTGATTTTACATGTTACACCTTCTTCCTTCTCCAAACAAGTATTTCATTTAATCAAACATATAAAATACAATGTGGGGGGTTACTTTATTTTAAAACGTCATATTCCATCCAGGGGGAAATTTCACTGGTGAGGAAACCAGATAAACAAACAAAACAACTCAACCATCAGGGCTCAAAGAGCCTTCGTTATTTATTTCCACAATTAGCAGCTGAGTTCTGGTGCTGTGCCCAGAGAACTCCTCTCATTTTTCAGTGTGTCACTTTGTGTGCAATATGCTTTTAGGAATTAAGGATTAAGGCTGCTGATTGTGGGTGGTTTATGAAACTTTTTATGGGAAACCATGCAGTGAAACCTTTAGAGAATCAGGCCCATCATTTTAATGGGTTTGTGTTGTATGGGAAACTATTCAATAAGATTTCAAAACAGCACAGAGCATCTTGCTGGAGAAGTTGGATTAATCAGCAATAGTGTTGGCACGGAATGCTGTTATTTTCTGAATTGTTACAAAATATGAATGGTGTCTGGAATGGGCGGCTGCTGTTCCTTTTTTAAAATAATTTGGAGTGATTGGCTCTCAACTGAGAGGAAAACATCTCTAAATTTATTTATGGCGCAAACATGTTACTATATATATAAACTATACATAAACTCTCCTTGGAAAATGGCTGGCAGATGTACCCAATCCAGGATGCGTCCACGCTAGAAATCTGAATATTTATTGTGATCATCTGTAAATCTGAATATATAATGTGATATTTTGTTGTTGAGATTTGTTTCAGAATGCAATGCATTAAAAATAAGATGTAAAAATATGCCATAGAGCAGGGGCGGGCACCTTTTTTGGGTCGGGGGCTGCTGTCCCACAGAAAATCAGTCGGGGGCCACACACAAGTGAGAAGCAAAGTGAGAAGCCCCTGATGGAGAAGGAAAAGGACACTCCTCACATTCATCTCGCGCACCAGAGCCTCGGGAGGGCCCAGGCTAGTAGATTTTGTGTGCTCCAGCACTGCAGGTGGATGGCAGGGTGGCTGAGTGCCAGCACGGGCTCCGCAATGTGGGAGGAATCCCTGAGCCCCGAGGACTGGATCCAGGCAAGCCGGTGGCACCTCCGCCACATACTCATGTTATATTTACAAAATTGTCAAATGCAATTAACAAATCTGTTGGCATAAATGTTGCTGTTTTTCTTGCCCATCATAAAAACCACACAACCAAAAAAAACAACAAAAAACAAAACCAAAAGGCTCTGAGCAAGTAAAGTTGTGGAAGAAGCCATCCAGAGACAGGGGCAAGTTGAGGACTAGTTCAGCTCTCAGTGAAGTCCAAAGTGAGTTTGGTTATTGACATCAGAGGGAGCAAGCAGTCAGACCCAGTGGAAATTAACTGACACGGAGTACTCCTCAGGATTTGGCTCAATATTTATAACCATGACAAAGGGGAGAGTAATGCACAGATCTACAGTACAGAGCTCAGAAATACAGGACATGTCAAGCTCACACACAGTCGTTAAAGGTATGGATTGATTGCCTATTGTTACCGTTATAGATTGGTTGAGATTATAAGCATAAATACTGGCACCATCAATTACTCTAAGTGGAGATTTAACTTGCACGACTGAATTTCTCAGGCGTTTTTTGTCTTTGCAAATAGTGCAATTTTGTTCTTGTCTCCCAAATTCTGTCCTTTTTTGTGTTCCTTCTGCCAGGTAGAATCCCAGGGGTCAGCAAGCAATCCACACTGATAAATAGGCATTTTATATTACGTAAGGTACTCAAGACAGTCACGCTGCACAATTTTGTCTTCTTACACAACACTTCAGTTTACCTGGAAATATCTTTTTAAAGACCTGAACCTAGCAAGACCTACACCTGCCATAGACTTCTGGGGGACTTGAGGACATGCAGAACTTCACAGGAGATGCTCATCACCTTTCAGGATTGGGCCTGTAAAGCCGCATTTTCAAAGGTGGGTGCCAACACTATGGCACCAAGTTCTGAGTGTAGCTACATAAAGGGGAGATTTTCAAATCCGCCTCATGGGGTGTACAATTCTCACTCTAAGGGTGTGTCTAGACTACAGGGTTTTGTCGACAAAAGTGGACTTTTGTTGACAAAACTATACCTGCGTCCACACTGCCTTTGAGTTATGTCGACATAATGTCGACAAAACTCAGCAGTTTTGTTGACGTATGTAAACCTAATTCTATGAGGAATAACGCCTTTTATCGACAGAGTTCTGTCGATAGAAGGTATTATTGCATCTACACTGTCCTTTGCGTCCACACTGTTATGTCGACAAAGCGGCTTGCTTTGTCGACAGAACTGGATGTAGTCTAGACGCTCTTTGTCGACAGAAGCTTTGTCGACAGTATCTGTCGACAAAACTTCTGTCGACAAAACCCTGTGGTCTAGACATACCCTAAATATTTAATGCAGCATGTGGATGTCTAAATCTGGATTTAGGTGCTTCACTTTAAGAAATCCGAGTTTAAAGGTCTGCCCCATGTGACCAAAGAGGGAGATTTTCAAAGGGGCAAACGGCAGTTAGATTCCCAACTCCCACTGACTTTCAACAGGACACGGATGCCTAAATACCTTTGAAAATCTTCCCCAGACGCTTTAAAAAATAAACAGCCAATAGCTTTCTCAAAAACGCTAGGAAAAGCATTGTATGTCGAGCCAAAGGAATGACTCACCCAATAGGTGCATGAATAAAGGATAATAGGACAAGAACAAGAACTGTCTTCCTGAGTGGCCAAAGAAGCCAACTTCCTGTATGGTGCTTAGCCATCAGACACCAGCAACCGGGTGAACTCTGCTACAGATCATCACTTTAGAACAATGGTTCTCAAACTTTGTGACGTGCAATCCACCCTGCTCAAGGCAAACCTTTCGGTGGGCCACCAGCCTGCCACCCATAATGACAAAATGCCTTTGCTTATCTCTAAACACCTTAAAGACTAAAGTACTCGTATTAGTCTCTTGGAGCATATAACTGGTAAGAAAGGAAATATTAATCAAAATCATTAAACAGATGAAGCGCTTTAACTTTATCATGTTATTATACCAAACTTCATTTTAAATAAAGTAAAATATTAATTTATGTCCAAAACAAAAGGTTTCAACATTGTTTTTATTTATGGCAGGGGTGTGGAACCTTTTTTGGGTTGGGGGCAACTGACTCACAGAACAATCAGTCGGGCTAAAAAAAAGTTAGACACAAAAACAAAAACAAAAAATCCTGTACCCTCACTGCTGTGGCCCCTAACTGAGACACCTCACTCCCTTGCACTTCAGCCCCATGGGGAGAAGGGAAGAGAGGACAGAGGTTCAGGGATTTCCAGGGGCCAGATTAACTTTTTGGGGTCCCACTATGTTTTGGGGTGGGGCCAAAAATGAGGGGTTTAGTGTGTGGGAGGGGCCGCTGGGGAGCGGGATAAGGATGGGGGTCTGGGCAGGAGGTGGGGTACAGGAGGGGGTAAGAGGATGAGATCTGGGTGGGAGGTAGAGTGCGGAAGCAGGATGTGTGTCTGTCTGGGAGGTTGGGGGCAGGAGCAGGTTGAGGGTGGGGGAGTCTGGGCAGAAGGCGGGATACAGGAGTGGGTTTGAGGTCTGAGCAGGAGGGAGGGTGCAGGTGCAGAAGCAGAGTGTGGGTGTGAGGCTTCGGTGGCTGGGTGTCTGTGTGAAGGAGATAGTGGTATAAGGTCTGAGCATGAGGGGGCTGTAAGTGCTTATCTGGCTCTGCGTGTCCTGCCACTCCCAGGCACTGCCCCCTGCTTCTCCCATTGGCCATGATTCTGAACCAATGGGAGCTATTAAGAACCCCTCCAGCTAAGCAGTTTCCTGCACTATCTTTCCCCCAGAGGTGGGAGGAGGAGCCGAAGCACATGGAGCCGCTTCCTCCCTGCTGCAAGCCACATCTGGCCTGCAAGGCTCAGGGCTAGGGCTGGAACACCAGCACGGTAGGAGCTCCACAGTAGGAGCCAAACTCTGAGTACGCGGCCCATCTGCAAAACAGTTGGGCCCACTAACCACACTTTGAGAACCGCTGCTTTAAAAGGAAGGAGAAAAAAAAATCTGCCAAGGCCTTTAATGGGAATTGTTACACTTAGACGCTATGACAGTGAGGGGCAACCTAGGCTAGTGAGTGGACCGCATGAATGGAGTCACAAAACCAAGATGGTCTCCCAGGATAGGGTAGATTTACTAACTGCACTTGGGAACCTAGAATTTGTGGGGTGTGCCAGTTGAACCCCAGCAGTGCTCTGACTGGCTGCAGCGGGAGCACACAGCTCTCACAGTGTAATAGGCAATCGGCACACACCTCACGTCACGTGCCCTAGCTGTGTGTGCGTGTCCCTCTAGCAATACCATAGGAAAAATAATGACACAGACAAAATCCAGCACAATCTAGCAAGCCTGCACATAGGCAATGAAAAACAAAATGCCCCGCAGGCCACACATAGAACCCCAATGGGCTGCCCGGGGTCTGGGGCCGCAGGTTGCCCACTTCTGCTCTATGACGATGAATTAATACTGCAATCAATTACTAAATCATGGTGCTGAGCATCTCGAGTGGCTCTTAATATGCTCATTGCCAGAAGCCCCTTTCTCTTGCCATTTGCATTGTGCTGTTTTCAATCAGAGGCATGGGGGCGGGGGAAGCTACTCACAATCCTACATCTGAACAGTCACCCAAGCTACTAATAATGCACTCGTTTGCAGAGACGGTCCAATCCCCTCACAGGGCATGTCACAGCTAGAAAGTTCAGTAAGGGGCAAGAGCAACTAGAACTGCACCCGGTGAGAGGTCATTGTAGCAGTGGCATTGTCCTCTTGGTCATGTGCCAGAGTGGTCTAGCATGGCAGCAGCACTTTGCTAGTACAGTGACTCGACGCGACTCGCATCGCTCATGCGAAGGTGGCAGGAACTCTTGGGTATGTTACAGCTCCTGAAGAATTCACAGCTAGCAGACCTGAAGGAGAGCTGTGTGTCTGTTGTAGACCACAGAGTTTTATAATGTTTTATGTAATGTGCTTAATGGGTAGTATGAGAATAAATGTTAAACAACTATAACTCTGTTGGCCACCCTTCCTTGGTTAGCAGGGAAGAACAGCCTCCTAGGTCCTTAATAAAGATGTATAAGGCAAATTGCTTGTGTTTGTATCTGATGTAAAGACAGAAAGAGATCAGAAAGACTCTTCATAAACAACAAGAAGTGGTACCTTATTGACTCACAGATTTACTGGAGCATAAGCTTTCCTGGGCAAAGACCACTTCATCAGATACATGTTGTCACAAAGACTCTTGTGTTTCAGCATGATCACACTGTTGCTCTTGGGAGTAAATAGAACAGGAGTGTCCAGCCCATTAAACGAAGAGAGCTGAAACAGCATCAGAAAAAATGTGAAGAGCTGCACCAAAATTGTTGAGGAAAAAAAAACCCCAGCTCCCCACCAGCCAGAGTTGTTGAGCACAGGGGGCTGGGGCCAGGGGCTGAGTGTAGGAGCATATGGGGAGGCTTCGCGAGCCACACTTTCAGGGGTGAAGAGCTGCATGCAGCTCGCGACCCATGGGTTGGCCACCTCTGAATTAGAATATTGATTGTATTATAAAGAAAATAGAATGAACAAATGAAAATAGATTGATACCTTTGGTATGGACAACTGTAACCCTTTTCCCACGTGTGAAATGATTGTGTAGTGCCTTGGGAGGAAGAGTGAACGAGTTTGGAACGTGATTGTTTAGAGAGATAACAATTTGTAGCCCAGCAGTTTCCGAGTCCATGCAGTGGAAGAGGTGGGGGGGAGGGGTAATTGGAAGACAGTGAGGTACCATAAATTGGGCCCAATACAAAGCAGACAGATGGAAGACATATGGACAGCCTTGGAGTGTTAAGAAGCAAGCGCCCTTTTACACACAAGATAGCCTTGAATTAACACTGGGAAGGAACCACCAACATACTAATGTCAGATGGCAAAGAAGAATAACTCCCAGATAAACAGATATTAAGCAGAACAGATGATGATTGATTAAGAGCTGATGCAGCAAAATGCATAGACCTGAATGGAAGAGAAGTGCTATACAAGATGGGGATTCTTGCATGAATAGCCGGGTCTCATCTTGTCAAAGATTGTAGCATTGGTCCAGACCAAAAACTTCCCCCCAAAATCTTAACAACCTAGATTTTGGGGATAAAAACTCCACTGCCATCACCCAAGTAATGATAAGAAAATCAGGAGAGAGATCACTTGGGAAATCTCACCCCTCAAGTACAAACCAGGACTCAACAATTAACCAATACCATGTTAATAAAAAGAAAAGAGAAAGAACTTTCATTATCACCACAATATTCCTGTTGCAAGCATAATAACTCGATGGAAAAGTTACAAAGTAATATACTCATGGGTAATTCCACCATGGACCCAAACTTAGTTGCAAAAGAGAGAAAACCCCATTTTAAATGCACAGACATCAGATCCCATTTCCCAAACCATAAAACAATAAAACCTAACGGATTTATCTAAACTTTACCCTGATTACAGAAGACTGAAGAGTCTATTCTTGGAGGGAGACATTTTGTCAGTGTCTAGACTGGCAAGTTTTTCCACAAAAGCAGCTGCTTTTGAGGAAAAACTTGCCAGCTATCTACACTGGCTGCTTGAATTTCTGCAAGAACACTGACAATCTTGCGGAAATGCTATGCTGCTCCCGTTCGAGCAAAAGCCCTCTTGCGCAAATGCTTTTTTGCAGGCTTCTTGCGCAAGAACTGTTTTGTGCAAGAGTTCTTGCACAAAAGGTCTTGCACAAGAGCATGTCCACATTGCCATGTGCTTTTGTACAAGAGATGCACTTTTGTGCAAGAGCATCCATGGCAGTGTAGACGCTCTCTTGCGCAATAAAGCTCTGATGGCCATTTTAGCCATGCTAGTCTAGACGTAGCCTCTGTGTCTCCCTCAGTAGCTGGAGAGAACCTGCCCAGGGACAAAGTAGAGAAAAACCAAAAATTCCTTTGTCCCAGTTTGAAATTCCTACCTACATTCCTATTGGCCAACTCTACCTGGGTTAGGTATAGTTAACCCCTTAGTCCTCAGGCTGCTGGCTAACCCTCATGATCATGATACCAAGAGAAGCCCCTGCTCTTCCTCCTCACCCTTAACTCGCCTGGCCAATGAGTTATTGTGAGCCACAGATTGGTAACTTTAAGCCCTGCAAAGACTATATGGCTGCGTCTAGACTTGCATGATTTTGCAGAAATACTTTTAATGGAAACGTTTTTACGTTAAAAGTATTTCCGCAAAAGTGTGTCTAGATTGGCAAGGATGCTTTTGTGCAAAAAGTGCTTTTGCGCAAAAGCCTCCGTGGCCCGTCTAGACACGCTTTTGCGCAAGAAATCCCCGATCGCCATTTTAGCCATCGGGGCTTTTTTGTGCAAAACAATTCTTCCCTGTCTACACTGGCCCTCTTGAGCAAGTATTCTTGCACAAGAAGGCTTTTTCCCGAGCGGGAGCGTGAAAGTAATTGGGCAAGAAGCACTGATTTTGTACATTACAAAGTCAGTGCTCTTGCGCAAATTCAAGCGGCCAATGTAGATAGCTGGCAAGTTTTTGCGCAAAAGCGGCCACTTTTGCACAAAATCTTGCCAGTCTAGATGCACCCTATATGTGTGTGTTTGTGTCTTTGTGTACGTGGGCAGGGGGGAGTATGTGTTTATGCATAAGACAGAGTAATGCAACATTGTCAATAAATGTGGTGTTTTGCCTTATCTGCCTAAAAAGATCCTGTGAAATTCTTCCAAGTATTACAGTGTGACTGGAAAGCTTGTTCCTCTAACCAGCAGAAGTTGGTCCAGTAAAAGATATTACCTCCCCCACCTTGTCATAGCTGCCATTGGCAGATGTGGTTGTGGGTCATAATGTAATACACTGTCATGGATTAGGGAAGGTCTATGAACACGGACACACAGGCGTTCCAGTCTGTTTGGATAATCAGCTGCTTTTCACAAACACTTTATTCCAGTGTCATAGCAGATGGAAATGCACGTGGAGTACTCCCCCGACCAGTTACACAGAAACTAATTAATTATATTATCGTTTAGATGAAATGGAGAAAACAGTGTCTCTGCTGTTAGACCCCCTTCCGGTGCTGTCAATGCCTCGGGTCACCAGTGACTGCTAGCAAAGTTCAAACAATAACTTGCAGAAAATAAATGATGGTAGCAAACACTCCGACTCAATCTCAGCAACGCTGGAGTCAAGGGAAGTGGAAATAAGCAAATAGTTTGATGCACTGGTGGACTTTAATGAGGGCAAAAAAAAAAAAAGTCCAACAACTTACAGGCCAGATCCTCAACTAGTGTAAATTGGTCCTAATTGATCTACTCCAGGGGTCTGCCAGAGTGATTGTAAAATACAACCCAGGATTCCTGCAGCTCTGAGTAGTGAGGGGGAGGGTGCGACTGCTGCCTCTATGTGGTGTTCCCCTCTCCCCGCCCAGTGATCCGAAAAGCCACATGCTCGGAGAATGGGATGCCATGGAGGGGGAGAGGGCAGGATAATGGCAGGAATGGATAGGGCTTGGGGGCTGGTAATGGCCAGGGGCCCCTCTTGAGCTGGATTTTGCAATTGCCCTGGTTGGGACTGGCCCAAAGGCTGGGAGTTCAAGACCCCTGAGCTAGTCCTTAAATATATTTTAACTCTTTTACTTGGGAGTACCTTTAAGAAGACATTTTGTATCTTGAAATGTACTATGATGTAGGCACATTTCTGGTGATTCCGGGGGGCGGGGAGGGGGGAGTGCAAAGCCATATAGCAAACAAAAACCATTCCAGGGTTCTATGACTGTCATGCCCTTTTAACTGTCTCATCACCTCCCACTGGGTTATGTCTAACATTCTAAACATTTCAGCCACTTCAGACAGCTGCTTATTAAAACACACACACACACACACACACACACACACACACACACACACACACACACACAGGCTTTTCTTTTCTCTCAAATGTAGAATCTTGAACAAGTGACAGATTCAATTTCTTCTACTTCTTCAGGCCTAGACGTGGATTTTTTATACCAGTAAGAAAGCAGGATGGCTAGCTTTCCAGTGAGACACACAGTACCCGGTTCTAGGTTTAGTACATCCCAAAACGTCAGACCTTAAAATCGAGTCTAGAAAACTTATTTTAGAACTTCCACGATGCTCTCTGAGCACTGCACAAGCAGAACCATGATGATAAAGTAAAGCACTTGGCCTGACTCAGAAAATGGTACAGAAAGGTCATACCAAAAACTTTTAAAGCCTGCTAAAACATTTGTAAAATATGTTTGCCATTGTTGCGTGTTTGCCACGTATATTGCAGGATGACCATATAGGGGTTTGTCAGGGCTAGTCCAGCATGGGCTGCATGACTCACCTGTGCTTTGCCATGGCCTGCACTGTGCAGTGCTCAATGCGGAATAGGCTCCCTCAATTGTATGCTCTTGAGGGAAGGCACCATGAACAGAACAGAACACCTTTTGGGATAACAAAATAATCTTAGTGGTAATTAACATTACATCTTGAATTGTGTATGATAAGACTTAGCAACAGCAGGAATTTCAGAAACATGTGAGGAGGAAAATAGTTGTAAATATATGCACTTCTAATACCTCAGGTGTGGAAGTGTTTTACTAAGGTCAGTATCATTGCCCCTTTTCACAGATGGGAAAACTGAGGCTCACAAAGATAATGCAAATTGCCCAGTGTCACTCAGCAGGACAAATGACAGAGCGGAGAACAGAGACCAGGGGTAAGATTCTGTGCTGCACTTCTATGCTGCTATATCTACCCTGCAGTTGGGGATTGTTACTGCAGCATGCATAGATCAAGGGAGTTTGCTAAAAGCAGTGGTGAAGCTGTAGCAGCATAGGAATTGACAGAGTGAACTACTTGATTATAGAGCCAGGGCCCCAAATAGGCTTGCTCTTGAGCAGTTCTCTCTTTCTGCTGCAGCTTCACTACTATTTTTAATCAAGCTATCGAGTATGTCTACATGTGCTGTTCTCAGTTCTCCCGAATGCAGTGTGGACTGAGGCGCCGCACAGAACTTGCAGCCCAGGGAGGGGAGGAGATGAAGAGATGTCTCTAAGATTCTTTTGTCCTCTCCCAGTCCTGGATTGCTCCAGGGACTGGAGAGGATGCTGCAATGATTTAGACAGCCCTGGTGGCCTGTCGAAGTAACAACACTATCTAGGGACTGCTCTGTGAACTCCAGCTCTGCCCAGAACCTTCCCAGCTATGCATCCTATGGTCTTCTATGACACCTCTCGCCTGCCTCTAGCCCCACCCCTGCCACATGGCCTATGACAGGACTTGCAAAGAGCCATCAGTGGCAGCCTTATTTTTTGCACTCTTTCGCATGAGAAAATGAGTAAAGATTGTCTAAAGCAGCAATGGGCAACCTAGGTTAGTGAGTGGGCTGCATGAGCAGCCCTCCATCTCAGTGGGCCACAAGAGTGGTGTAACCAAGACAGTCTCCTGGGACACGGTAGTTTTGCTAACTGCACTTGCGTACCTAGAATGTGCAGGATGTGCCAGTTGAACCATAGAAGCACTTTGACTGGATGCAGAGTGAGCGCACAGCTCTCCCAGTCAGTGTTGTGTGGAATCAGCATGCACCTCACTTCATGTGCCCTTGCTTTACATGCATGTCACTTTATCAATACTGGTAGGAAAAAAGCTACATGTATGGAAACCAGAGGAATCTTCCAACCCTGCCTGTGAGCAACGGTAAACACAATGTCTCCTGGGCTACACATAGTACCCCAACGAGCCACATGCAGCCCACGGCCCACAGATTGCTCATCACTGGTTTCAAAATGATCGAGGGATGGGGTAGGGTTGCTAAGTATCTCCAAGGCTACGTCTACACTGCAGGCTTCTTGCGCAAGAACTGTTTTGTGCAAGAGTTCTTGCACAAAAGGTCTTGCACAAGAGCACGTGCACATTTCCATGTGCTTATGTGCAAGAGATGCACTTTTGTGCAAGAGCGTCCATGGCAGTGTAGACGCTCTCTTGTGCAAAAAAGCTCTGATGGCCATTTTAGCCATAGCGGTTTCTTGCGCAAGAAACAAGAAACCCCTGTTGCCTATCTACACTGCCTTCTTGTGCAAGAGCTCTCGCACAAGAGGGCTTATTCCTCGTGGGGAGAGGAATAACTCTTGCGCAAGAAGCCCTCTGTTCCGACATTTAACTGTAAATTTACTTGTGCAAGCACCAACGTGCAGTGTAGACACTCCGCAAGTTTTTGTGCAAGAACGGTTGTTCTTGCGCAAGAAGCCTGCAGTGTAGCCATAGCCCATGTGTTTCCAAGGTGTGAAATCCAGGGAGAACAGAACAGTGGATAATCCAAGATTTTATTCTTAGGGTACAGTATAAAACCTCTAGATAGGAAAGGGGAAACATGCCTGACCCTGCAAACACTAATGCAAAACTATCATTTTACTCAAATGGGTAGTTGCATTGAGCTCCATTGTCCTGACCGTGGTACATTTTTAAAGACACTTCCTCACAAGAGGCTTTTAAGGAAATGTGTGAAAAGTAAATTCCTGTAGAGAGTGTTGTTATAGCAATGCTGGTCCCGGGATATTAGCGCGACGAGGTAGTATTTTTTTATTGGATCAACTTCAGTTGGTGAGAGCAGAGCTGTTGAACTTGCAGAACTGAAGAAGAGGTCTGAAAGCTTGAACGCCTATGTCTCTCTCAGACAGAAGTTAGTCCAATACAAGCTACTATGTCACCGCCTTTGTCTCTCTAAGTAAATTAATGTCATAGGAGAAATAGGAAACCAACAGTAGAAAAGGGGTTAACAGCAGGCACCTCCTCCCCAAAAATAGCAAACAATGAAAAAATAGCCAAGGCAATGGATAATGAGCTATCAACATTTCTTGACTTCTAGGTCTACACTGGCAGCTTCTTGCGCAAGAACTGTTTTGCGGAAGAGTTCTTGCGCAAAAAGTCTTCCACAAGAGCGCGTCTACACTGGCATGTGCTTTTATGCAAGAGATGTGCTTTTGCGCAAGAGTGTCTATGGCAGTGGGGATGCTCTCTTGCGCAAGAAAGTTCTGATGGCCATTTTAGCCATAGGGCTTCCTTGTGCACGAAATTCATGTTGCCTGTCTACACTGCCCTCTTGTGTAAGAGCTCTTGTGCAAGAGGGCTTATTCCTCGTGGGGAGAGGAATAACTCTTCCGGAAGAAGCCCTGTTTTCCGACGCTGTACTGTAAATTTACTTGTGCAAGAACGCGTGTGCAGTGTAGACACCTGGCAAGTTTTTGTGCAAGAACAGTTGTTCTTGCGCAAGAAGCCGCCAGTGTAGACGTAGCCTTAGAGTATCTCCCACTCTTTTGTCCACACAAATAGTAAAAGGAGGAAAGCCGCCCCTGGGCAAAGCAGGGGGGTAGCTCTGTGCTCCTGGAAGGGGCAGGGACAGGGCAGCCATCCCTCAGTGCGGCCTGGAGCGCACCATGCCAGCCCCAGCCTTAGGACCATCAGAAGTGCACTGCGCAGCACTCCAGTGGTGATTTAAAGGGCCTGGGGTGCTGGGCACTGCCGCTGCCGCAGCAGCAGCAGTTTGGAGCCCCAGCCTTTAGACTGTCTCCCACCCAGGCCCCAGGTACAACTGCCCCCATTCCTCCCCCCACCTCCTCCAGCAGCAGGCCTGAGTAGGAGACAGTCCCTGCCCTCAAGAACTTTTACACTAAATAGACCCAGGTGAGAGAATGGAAGTATTCTTACCCACATTTTACAGATGGAAAAATGAGGCCTCATCTATACATGTTTTGCTGGAACATCTGTGTCAGTCAGGAAGGTTTTTTTTTCGCACCCTAACTGAGAGAGCAGCTCTATTCAGGGAACTAGTTTAAGTTATACCAGCAAAATAGACCTTTTGCTGTTATAAGCTGCATCTCTACTAGAGAGGTTTACCAGTGTAGCCCTTCAGCAAACCCTTTCAAGTATAGACCCAACCTGAGTAACTGGGAGATTAATTAACTTGACTGTGGCTACCAGGAAGTTTGTGTCAGTGCCAGCAGTTGAATCTGGGGTTGAAATCCTTGCTCCATTAAAGTCAACAGGAGTTATGCCATTGACTACAGTAGAACCAGAATTTCGCCCCAGATCCACGCCAAGTTCTGAACCACAAGACCTTTCTTTTTTTTGGTCATCCGTCTTCCTCATGCTGGCCATGCAAAATTATTTAGGCTAAAGATAGAGAAGTGCGGGAAGCACCAAACAAAATTATAATGAGGCAATTCAGCAGCAGAGGAAAAGAAATGTAGAGAACTGCAAGGTAATACACATTGGAAGGAACAGTTTAAACTATTTGTACACACTGATGGATTCTGAATTAGTTGTAACTCACAGGGAAAAGATCTCGGTGTCACTGTGGACAGCTCTATATGCAGCAGAAGGCCAACAAAGTAAATACGATATTAGGCTGTATTAAAAAGGTGATAGAGAATAATAGGCAAATAAAACCCTGCTGCTCTGCTGTATACACTGACATGACTTTGCTTTGAATTCAGTGTTCATTTTTTGCTCACGTTAAAAAAAACGAAAGAAGAGATATCTAGAGAAGAGCAATGAAAAGGAATAGAGGAGGCCTTTACCTAAGGAGACATTTAAAAGGCTAGAATACTGTAGCAGAGAAAGGATTATTTTGGGGACATTTTAGATCTGAGCTGCCATAGAATGGGTGGTAGAAACAAACCACACAAATAAATGCCAAAAGGCTCAGGTAGTAGGGCCATAAATCCACAGTGCAGACGTTGTTCTGAGATCCGCTCTCCTAGTAGCTGTCTCAGCCCTGGTCTACATTAGGGAGTTATTTCAAACTAACCCGTTTATTTTGAAATAATACGCGGAACATCCACACTACCAAGCCCATTATTTCAAAATAACGGGCTGGTTGTTTCAAAATCAAAATTGTTATTTTGAAATAGCGTTAGTATGGAGACTCTGCTGCTGCTATTTTGAAATAACTACTCCCCAGGGTCATTTGAAGTAATTATTCCCCAGTGTTTCCTGGGGCTCTAAGTCAAGGTAGTACGTCCACAATAAGAGAGCCTGCCTCGGATTAATTTCAAGGCTCCCCCATAGTGTAGACATGCTATTTTGATTTTGTTATTGTGGGAGTTATTTCATATTTAGTTATTTCAAAATAATTTCCTAGTGTAGACATGCTCTCAGAATGCAGGCTCCAGCCCAAGCCCAAATGTCTACACTACAATTTTGGAGCCCCACTGCCTGAGGTTCAAGAACCCAAGTCAGCTGACCTATGCCTGCTGCAGCCATATTGCAGGTCTTTTATCATAGAACCACAGAACACTAGAACCGGAAGGGACTTTGACAGGTCATCGAGTCCTGTTCGCTGCCCTCACAGCAGGACCAAGCACTGCCTAGATCATCCCTGACAGGTGTCTGTCTAACCTGCTCTTAAATATCTCCAGTGATGGAGAATTCTCAGCCCCCTTGGGCAATTTATTCCAGTGTTTAACCATCCTGACAGGCAGGAAGTTTTTCCTGATGTCCAACCTAAACCTCCCTTGCTTCCATTTAAGCCCACTGCTTCTTGTCCTATAGTCAGAGGACAAGGAGAACACTTTTTCTCCCTCCTCTTTATAACACCCTTTTATAAACTTGAAAACTGCTATAATATCTCCTCTCAATCTTCTCTTTTCTAAACTAAACAAACCCAATTTTTTCAGTCTTCCCTCGCAGGTCATGTTTTCTAGACATTTAATCATTTTTGTTGCTCTTCTCTGGACCTTCTCCAGTTTTTCCACATCTTTCTTGAAATGTGATATCCAGAACTGGACACGATACTCCAATTAAGGCCTAATCAGCGCAGAGTAGAGCAAAAGAATGACTTCTCATGTCTTGCTCACAACACTCCTATGAATGCATCCCAGAATCATATCTGCTTTTTTTGCAACAGTCTCACACTACTGACTCATGTCTAACTCGTGCACTATGACCCATAAACTTCTTTCTGCAATACTCCTTCCTAGACAGACACTTCCTATTCTGTAGGTGTGAGACTGATTTCTCCTTCCTAAGTAGAGTAATTTGCATTTCTCCTTATACTTCATCCTGTTTACCTCAGACCATTTCTCTAGTTTGTCCAGATCATTTTGAATTATGACCCTATCCTCCAAAGCTCTTGCAACCCCTCCCAGGTTGGTATCATATACAAACTTATTAAGAATACTCTCTATGTCATCTAAAATTTCATTGATGAAGATATTGAACAGAGCCGGCCCCAAAACAGACCCCTGCAGAACCCCACTTGTTCTGACCCTCTAGTATGATTGTGAACTACTTTCTGGGTATGTCTACGCTATAGAGTTTTGTCGAAAAACTACCGTTTTTCCAACAAAACCTGAGTTACGTCCACACTGCAATCATGGTCTTCCAAAAGTAAATTGAGAGGGGTTTTCCCAGCATTGGTAATCCTCTTTCTACGAGGAAGAAGCCTTTTTTCAAAAGAGCTCTTTCAGCAACAGGCGTGCATGGACGGGGAAGAGGAAGTGCTTTCAAAAGAAGAAGAAAGAGGAGAAAGCATACGTGCCCTGGTGGTCATTCCATTCATAGTAATCACAGCTTAAATGTGAGATAGCGTCCATTCAGTGTGGATGCTATCTTTTGAAAAAGTAGATTGTTTTTTCAATGCGCTAGTGTGTGTGGATGCTCTCTTTTGGAAGAAGTTTTGTCAGAAAATCTCAGTTCTTCCACTTGGCCCATAATGCTCATTCTATTCTCCACCTCTGCTGAACCAAGTAAATTCAGTCATTGTCTTGAATTTTTAATAGTTTTATTGCCCACTTCTGTGCTAAGCCTGTTTGACGTGGCTACACACTAAATGCACTGCACATGGCCCTAGCGTAGTTGAAAGCTAGACTTGAGAGAGAAAGAAAAAAGGAGAGTGTGAGCTGCAGCCAAGTTCATTTAAATCTAATACATATCAACCACCAAGGAGTGTCCCTATTTCAGGCTTCCCCTGACAACAAAACCAGCCTCCCTAATTCTTACAGAGACAGTCTCGCTAGTCAGTGTTAATCGCTGTGCGCGGCACTTAGGCATGGCTCTCACAGAAAGTAAAACCATGTCGTCAAGAACTGAAGTGGATCCCAAGTAATTAAATGTATAAATTAATTTTCCCCTTAAGATATGTTTCTCTCCCATTATTAGGTTTGTCTCAAAAAAAATCCTTGGAGGACATTTATAAAAGTATCTGCCACTCCACATATTATGTTCCTAGAGAGGTTTTCTGTTTTGTTTTGTTTTGGTTTGCTGCCTGCAGCCTGCAATTAAAATAAGTGACATGATTGTGTCTTTAAAAGAGAGATCTATGGAAAACTAAAGGATTGTCTGTCAGAGAGAAAAAATGAAAAATGGCAGCCTCCGCCCTCAGAATGGATGAGTGGGAAAAATTCTTGTCCGTCCTAGCACCCAAAGGGATAAAACCCAATGATAGCCTTCTCAGCTGCTTAGCAGATAATGCATGTGCTGTTTTGATGCTAGTAATGTGTTTTTTACTTCTTCCTATCTGGGAGGAATGAATCAAATATGAGGAGCGCTGGAACATGATTTTCAACCCATTGCCTTTGATTAAGTGCTTTAACATGTGGGTCCTCAGACTTGCAATAATACTAATGGGGCATAAAGCACTATAAACAGGACAGGCCTACTTTTGTCCAAATGCCATTATCCTGGAATAAAAAGGAACAGCAAATGTAATATGTCCACTGTTAACCTTTTTTTGACAGGAAATTTTCTCTCCGATGTGCATGCCATAAATTATGCGGCGTTTTGCCAGCACCGTGAGCGATTGCTTAATTTCAAGAGGAGTGTTTGGTAAGCTTGAAACACTTAACCCAGTGCAGAATTTAGCTTAGAAAACAGGAGGGTGAGAAGCAAAATATATGTGTGAACTACAGTCTGTCTGGGCTTGATTTTTTTCCCATTTGCCAAAGGTACCAGGGAAAGGGGTAAGGAACTGTAAATAGAAGTGTGTTTTTTAAAAAATGCTTTTAAGTTCTCCAGAGAATAAAACTGGTCAGGAATAAAGCAGCCTGAAAATTCAAACCACCGATTAACTTCAAAAAGAAAGGGCTGTTGAGAGACTTGGCCTGGTTCTGTTTTTAAATGTCCGAGTTGGTAGAGGATCGTTTCACTGATGACTAGTCACTCCCTATTTCAGCACCATGAATCTGCTTTCAATACCAGCTGCCACTCTGGGAAGGGCATAGCCATTGCTGTTTCATCCTCAGCATTATGCTTGACTGGAGCTCTTTGGGACTGGCTCCATGTCACTTCTAACTTTGTGATATATTTTATTGCTCTCAGCAAGTTGCAGATTGTCCAACTGTTCTGTCATTTATTGTAAACGGCTGCAAAAGGAAGAAAAAAAAATCCACGACTCTATAACGTAGTCCTTGGTGTAAATCAAACATTCCCTGTCATGTTGATAGCTTGTGTTAGTCTAATGTATTTTATATTACTCAAAAGCATTGAAACCCTGCAGCTTTCTTCATATAGGCCATTATGCGGTTATCATTAAATTGTCTTGCAAAGAACATTATCGGTAATTATAGCAGACACTAAAATCAAATGATCAGACTGGGACCTTTAACACCAAGAGGAACCATTAGAAGTTAATCAAATAAAAGGATGAGAATAATTATGTTAGGATTAAGCAGTAATATGCCAGAAGTTACATACTTTGCTGACTATATATCTTTACTCCCAGCTTCCTGCCTCTGCTCCTTGTTGATGTGTTTTATATAATACTTCGGCAGAGAATGTAAATGACAGTATTTTTGTGTGTCACGAATGGGGCTTCAGGGTTCAAATGAGGTTCATATCTAAATGGCATCTAAAGCAGCACTATGAAAATGACAAAGATAAAAATAATAGTAAGAAAAAAGTGCAAAGCTGAAAAAATCCACTGGTCAATGAAGCATAAAGTGATGATAAAAATTGTTGAAACAAGCACAGGTGGAACTGAAATGGCTATGTGTTTGTTACTCTGGGTTTGGGTTTTTTTTTTTTTTTTTAAGCAATAGGGTTTCTCCTGCTGGTCTCTTTACAAACCAATATTATCCAGAGTTCTCACTGTCTCAATTTGTTTATAAGAAATTACTACATAAATGCCATACTAGATGATCTCTGAAAAAGACAGGGTTTACTCATAAGGCCGTCACTGCCACAATAAGAAGTTCACATTTTCCATTGAAATCAATGGAAGTTAACAGCCTAAATACTTTTAAGGACTGGGCATGAGTGCATAAGGAAGTAGGGAAGGAGAGAATGAAATCAGGAGTTTATTTTTAATCAACCCTCCTATAAAACCCAGTTCAGCAAAGCGTTAATCCTGCGCTTAACTTCAAGCTCATGCATAAGTGCTCTGCAGAATCACGGTCTAAATATTCTTGACACTGAAAATTCTCTCCAGTTCATGGTGGAGGATTTCAACTTCAGTCGGATGCTAAACTCTCCGTGCATCTTTGACTTTCCCACTGCTGTAAGGGGAGCATTACACAGCTGAGGCAACAGTCGGTTACTAGTATTGAGGTCTGCTGTGCAGATCTGAGCTGAAAAGGTTGTCCTAGGATTATGCCAAGGATGAGTGATGAAGGTTGGGAAATGTGAAGAACCCTCCCAAATCTTCTTCCACCTTCAAACCAAATCATCTGCCAGGCTCTGAAATAGACCAGTGTGTTTCCACTCCTGGTTTCAGCATGAGCCTAAACCCAGAAACATTTCAATTAACAAGAAAATTCTGCTGTGAACAGAAACAGGAATGGGGGAAACTCCATGGCTCCATCTAGACTGGCATGATTTTCCGAAAATGCTTTTAACGGAAAAGTTTTCCATTAAAAGCATTTTCGGAAAAGAGCGTCTAGATTGGCATGGACGCTTTTCTGCAAAAGCACTTTTTGTGCAAAAGCGTCCGTGGCCAATCTAAACGTGCTTTTGCGCAAAAAAGCCCCGATCGCCACTTGCGCAATCAGGCTTTTTTGTGCAAAACAAATCTCAGCTGTCTACACTGGCCCTCTTGCGCAGAAGTTTTGCGCAAAAGGGGCTTTTGCCCAAACGGGAGCAGCATAGTATTTCCGCAAAAAGCACTGATTTCTTACAGTAGGAAGTCAGTGCTTTTGCGGAAATTCAAGTGGCCAGTGTAGACAGCTGGCAAGTTTTTCTGGAAAAACTGGCCAGTCTAGACACAGCCCTCAAGAAAAGCTGTTCTTGTAGGATTTGCAGGCTCACAGTAGATTGGACGCTTGGGATAAGCTTCAGAGAAGTGTTCAGACCTGAAACTAGAGGTCCTTATCAAGATTCTACCCAGCAATGCTGGTAAAAGTTTTAGCCAGATAAATGTCAGTTACGTTCAATGGGTATCGATTTGAGTGAGACCCAAGTACAGCCAGGGGCGGCCCCTGAGCCTAGGCAGACTAGGCGGTCGCCTAGGGTGCCTCCGGCCCAGGCACCCCATGGTGATGTCACGGCCATTGACGGCTGTGCAGGCGGGGGCTCCCATTGCGCTTTCCACCTGGGGCGCCAGCTGGTACAGCTGCCCTCGGGCCGCTCCTCAGTAAAGCTACTGCTGATAGTCCTAAAGCTGGCAGAGCTGAGTTTGCCACCTAGCTCTTCTTTGAAATCAAAAGGCAAGATTGACAGTGAGCCTCCTCCTCTGTCGTTACCTGATCATAGTAGAGTGCAGATTCTAGAGGAGAAAACATTGCAGGTATTAATGGTGGATTCTCCATCACTGGCAATTTGAAAATCACATTGGATATTCTCTTAAAGTATCTGCTCCAGGAATTACTTTGGGGACTTTGTATGGCCTGTGTAATTCAGGATGTCAGACTAGATGATCACAATGGTCCCTTCTGGACTTGAATCTATGAAATCTATGAATAAGTCAAGTTCATGCCAATATACATCTCCATTGACTTCAGGAATCCATGTCAACTCAGTGAAATTATACCAGAGATAACTTTGGTCCAGTGACTTTTAATGGATCCAACTTGAAATGGAAGCAAGAACTTCAGAAAAGTACTCTGCAATCCAAAATTCATCTGCCTGTAATCCAAGTACGCATATTGTCACTGCACTCCGATTAGTGACACGCACACCATGGCCAAGCAACACAGACAAGTGTCAGGCCACGGTTGGGGTTCCCACAGGTTGCTGAGAGGCCTGAAGCTGTGTGGCAATCCCAGGGTCCCCAACCCATGCCTGCACCTGGCATCACTGTCTGCAGGAGCAGGTGGTGCCTCGCAGCCATGCGGGTGCAGGGTTAGGACAGCCCTCCCTGAGGTCGGCCATGTGTGGGGCTCCCCCAGGCTGTGATCAGCATGACACGTCACAGTACTGCACCATCCACTTTGCTCCGCCTCCCCTGCCCTGGGTGTGTTGGACCCTCACAGCACTCACCTGATGTTCCCTCCCCAGTTGTCCGTAGGTGTCTGGGAGGCCTCCTGTGTCTGGATGTCCGGCTGCAGGGTGAGGGTCACTGTGCTCCTGGTGTCCTCCTCCTTCTCATCTTGGAGCTGCTGGTCCTCAGGGGTGTCATCCTGGAGCTGTGGTCGCTGCTGCACAGGGGTCTCCATCCCAGACTCCACAACCTTCTCTGGAGACAGGAGTTCCCCTCCCCCAGGATCCGGTCCAGGTCCTCATAATACGCACAATAGTGTGAAGCTTCCCCAGAGCAGAAGCTGTGCTCACGGGCCTTAATGTACCTCTGCTGCAGCTCCTTGACCTTTGCTCTGACTTAGTCTCGTGTGCAGGGGTGGTGGCCTTTCTTTGCAAGGCCATCAGCCATTTGGGCATAAATGTCAGCATTTCTCCTCCTGGCCTGCAGGGCCGGAAGAGACTCCTCCTCAGACCAGAGTTCCAAGAGGGCTTTGATCTCTGACCCAGACCATGAGGGTGCCCGGCATTTGGTGCCCTGGCTTAGTGCAGGGATGTGTTCCTGGAAGGGGCAGAGGCGTCTCGGGAGGCTTGTGCCTGGGACATGGCTCTGAGTGGGCCTACCAGCAAGAGACAAGCAGTGAGGGTCCTGGTTGGAGCTGGCTTGCTGCCATTATGCTACTTCTGGGTGCCTGTGCCTTTAAAAGATGACTACAGGCAGGAACAATAGAGGTGAAAGGTCTGGCAAGGAGTGTCCACCATGGCTTCTTCCTGGAGGCCTTTATTTAAAAAAAAAAAAAAAAAGAAAAAAAAAATCCTTCCGTGTCCATACATGCTGTCAAAAATAGTGTTAGTCCTCATAAAACGAGTTTTACCGCCGTCGACAAAACCACCACATTCTTTCAATTTACTGTTGACAGAACGCAACGGCAATCTAGACGCAGGTAAAGATTTTTCAAAAAAAGGCTACTTTTTTCGAAAAATCCCTGTAGTCTAGACACACCAATAGTGATTAACTGTAACTGCCAGCAAGTAGCTACACCAGCACTCCTAGCATTGCAGCTCTTGAGCATTGCAGCTATTGGTGGAACTGAAGCAACAGTGGGGGTATGTCTACACTACCCTGCTAGTTCGAACTAGCGGGGTAATGTATGCATACCGAACTTGCTAATGAAGCCCGGGATTTGAATTTCCCGGGCTTCATTAGCATAAAGCCGGCGCCGCCATTTTTAAAAGCCGGCTAGTGCGAACCCCGTGCCACGCGGTTACACGCGGCACGGGCTAGATAGTTCGGAATAGCTAGCTAGTTCGAACTATCTGTACGCCTAAGGCTTCCATAAAAGAGGGGAATTTGTGTTCCATGGCTCATTCAGATCTTAGCCCTTTCACTGAGACAGGAGGCAAGAATGCCATTTAGCTTTGATTTTTCTGTGATGTGAATGGGTGTCCCTAGGAAAGCAGACTTACTTTCATCACTCATGGATGACACGGGGTAATTTGGTTGCCAGCCAGAGGGTATGTCTACACTACAGAGGTTTTTTTTCCAGAAAAACAGCTGTTTTTCCGAAAAAAAACTTCAATTACATCCACACTACAATCGTATTCTTTCAAACAAAATGGAAAGAACTGAGGGGTTTTTCCAACACTGAGAAGCCTCTTTCTACGAGGAAGAAGCCTTTTTCCGAAAGAGCTCTTTTAGAAAAAAACATGTGTGGACGGGGAAGAAGAAGTTCTTTCTCAAGAAGAGGACAGAAGAAAAAGCACAGGTGCCCTGGTGGCCATTCTGCCCACAGTAATCACAGCTTACATGCGAGATAGCGTCCATTCAGTGTGGACACTATCTTTTGAAAAAGCAGATTGCTTTTTCAATGTGCTTTGACAGTGTGGCCACTTTCTTTCAGAAGAGGTTTTTTCGGAAGATCTCTTCCGGAAAAGCTTCTTCTGAAAGAAGCTTGCAGTCTAGACAGACTGAATGCTAGATAATTTGCCAAGACAATTAAATACTTTACTATAGTTGACAGAGGCTGTTGAAATTTGATCTATTAAGGACCACTTCAGCAGGAGAACCATCCTCTCTACCCCACCTGGGCTACGTCTACACTGGCACCCTTTTCCGGAAATGCTTAAAACGGAACAGTTTTCTGTTATAAGTATTTCCGGAAAAAGCGCGTCTACATTGGCAGGATGCTTTTCCGGAAAAGCCCTTTTTCTGGAAAAGCATCTGTGGCCAATGTAGACGCGCTTTTCCAGAAAAAAGCCCCGATCGTCATTTTCGCGATCGGGGCTTTTTTGCGGAAAAGACTACTGTGCTGTCTACACTGGCCCTTTTCCGGAACAGTTTTCCCGGAAAAAGGACTTTTGCCCGAGCGGGAGCAGCATAGTTTTTCCAGAAAAGCAGCTGATTTCTTACAGTAGATCGTCAGTGCTTTTTCGGAAATTCAAGGGGACAGTGTAGACCGCTCGCAGCTTATTCCAGAAAAGCGGCTGCTTTTCTGGAATAAGTGGCCCAGTGTAGACACAGCCCTGATGTTTTATGATGCAGCTTATCCCCTAGTTAGTTTTTTTTTTTTAAACAATCTTGCAGAAGAATCAGATCCTATGCTGTTTGGGGAAGTTCTGATGACTTTTCATTTTCAGAAACAAACTTCTTTTGTTCTTTTTTTGCAAAAGTGTGCCTTGATATCATAAACGGGTCTCATTTCTTCATTAACTTCACCTCAGAATTCAGTTCTCTAAATAAAACATGCAACTGTTACATAAGAAAGCCATTTGCTAGTAACCTCATTCCATTAGACAAATTGAAAGTATTTGCCCCCTTTTGTTTATCACAGGATTAAAACATTTTGCACATTAGAATTATTTTAAATTATTCCAGGCACTTTAACAATTTACAGTCAGTCAATTTACTGACTTCCCTTTTACTGAATGTTATTGAACCACCTTGGATTATGTCAGAATAGGTGATTGCACTTTTTAACAATTAATTGGAAAGGAATGAATAGTTAAAAAAAAAATCATGTAATAGTAACAATAAAAATAATAGTATCCAGCTCTTGTATAGGGTAGATCTGAACACACTTTGGCCTTGTTTTTATCCTTGTGAAGAAGAGAAGTATATTAATTCTAACTTTTAGATCAAGTTGTTTAGACTGAGGGTATGTCTACACTGCAGCGTTTTTCCTGAAAAACTATACTTACGTCCACACTGCTATTGTGTTATTTTGACAGAAAGTCAAAAGAATGGAGGTTTTTTTCCCAACAGTGGTAAACCTCTTTCTCTGAGGAAGAAGCCTTTATCCGAAAAAGGTTTTTCGGAAAAAGGCGTGTGTGGACGCAGAAGAGGGAGTTCTTATGAAAAAAAAAAAAGAGGCCTCCAGGCAATAACACTCCATCCATACTAATCACAACTTAAATGTGAGATAGCGTCCAATCAATGTAGATGCTATCTTTCAAAAAATCACACCACTTTTACATTGTGCTTTTGCTGTGTGCACGCTCTCTTTTGAAATAAGCTTTTCCAGAAGATCTCTTCTGGAAAAGCTTCTTCAGAAAGAAGCCTGCAGTCTAGACATAGCCTGAGTTTGCAACTATTTTCCATTGATAGTTTAGTGAACTAACTGATTGGCAGGAACATTCAGTGAAATGGAATTTTAAGTAAACGAAAAAAAATTAGGTTGCAGACTGTTCGGGAGAGGCAAATCACATTGGTAATTGTTAGGATTTTCCTCAGAAACTTGAATTCAAAGAGTTATGCTGTGCCAAGTGAGAAACAGAAACCTATCATGTGACCTACCTGCCCAATCAAAGCCATCTAAATTTTAAATATGAAATACAATGAATTGCTTGTGAACAAGATACAAACCAAGAATTGCTGTCAGAAGTTATCTGGTGAATAATTTTGAATAACAAATCCATCTGAGAAAACTGCCATCTATTCATGGACAGCTAGACAGGAAAAAAGCTAAATTTGGTGAGTAAATTAATCATTGCAACTTACTGGCCCAGCTGTACTATTAACATTAATAACACTCCCAAATTAATTAACCAGAAAACTCCCTTGTTATTCACAAATAAACAAACCCTCAGTCAATGTCCTTCCAAAATAATCTGCTCTCTCTGACAGGGATTGTTTGGGGGTTTTATTTGTCTGACATCTTAATGTGAATCAGGAGCCTTTTCCAGGTAGCTTATCAATATGGGCTATTTATTTATTTTATGCTCCCATCCTGAGATCTGTTGCAAAGGCCAGGGTTTACACAGATCATTTAATAAAGAGCATAGCATGTTAAGCACTTAAGTCCCAGTTAAGTAAACACACACTGCTTCTTAAGCATCTTCTCAGAGTCAAACTGATGTTTAAAGAACATAAAAACGGCCCTACCGGGTCAGACCAAAGGTCCATCTAGCCCCGTGTCCTGTCTTCTGACAGTGGCCATTGACAGCTGCTTCAGAGGAAATGAACAGAACAGGTAATCAAGTGATTCATCCCCATTGCACAGTCTCCTCCTCTCTTTTTCTGACACTTCTTGATTCCTCAGCTCTATCTGACTGGATGCAGTAGCTGAGTGAACTGTGACCTCCCGACTCCCTGTCTACCACATTCAGTCTCTAAAAAATAGTTTTCAATGGACACTGAACCATCAGCAAATAGATCTTCAGGGTCTCATCACTCCCAGGCAATCAGTGAAGTTACTCTAGATTTGCACCAGCATAATAGACACCAGGATTTAGTCCATGGTATCTAATTAGCTCCAAATTCCCCAATATCCTAGTCCTATCATCCCAAGTCATAATAGAAAAGGGAAGGTTTGTCAATCCCTCCACATCCAACAGTGAAGGCATAATACATATCTGAGCACTGTGCAATATAACATCTCTCCTCAAGGGCTAATCCATTTGGGTTTCATTTGCAACAAGCTTCCCACTTTAGAAAGAGAGAGAGTTGGTCTTTTTAATTCATAAGTCTTTCTATTATAAAATACTAGAGCTGTCTGGGAATTTTTCAATGACACGGTAACCGAAACTTTTCAGTAGCACGTAGTAGTTTCAACTGAACTTCCAGCTGAAAGGTTTCTCGGGTCCAGAATATAGTCAAAACAAGAGAGCAAGACCCCAGAATAGCCAGATGGTTAGGGCACTCACCTGGAATGGGGGAGTTCTATTTCAAGACCCTGCTCTGCCAAACGCAGGCCAAGGACTTGAGTGGGTATTTCCCACTTCCCACATCCCGCCTGATTGCTCTTCTAATGCTGACAGACCCCTGGAATCCTCTGCAGGCATCATCGAACCTGGGACCCCTGGAGCTTATTGCATGAGCCTCTACGGCATGAGCTAAAAGTCAGCTGGCTTTCAGCTAAGGCTGTAGAACTGACTCATTCTCTCTATAAATGGTCTCAATGCCACTAGATGGATAGTACAGTGTTTCTCAACCAGTGGTACGAGTACCTTAGGGGTACTCAAAAGAAGTCTAGGGGGGTACGTCAACACAACTGAAATTTGCAGAAAACTGAATTTTTGTTTTAAGTTTTACAGTGCTTTATTATTTTTGTACTTTTTACACCCCAAAATTTAAATCGCCCACCCAGCTACAATTAAGTTGTTTAAACAAATGTGTTGCAATGGTAGAAAAAATTGTGTGTGTCTGAAAACTGTAGGTACTAGGGGTATCATAGAATAATCATAGAATAATAGGACTGGAAGGGACCTCAAGAGGTCATCGAGTCCAGCCCCCCACCCTCAAGGCAGGACCAAGCTCCGTCTACACCATCCCTGACAGATGTCTATCTAACCTGTTCTTAAATATCTCCAGAGAGGGAGATTCCACCACCTCCCTTGGCAATTTATTCCAATATTTGACCACCCTGACAGTTAGGAATTTTTTCCTAATGTCCAATCTAAACCTCCCCTGCTGCACTTTAAGCCCATTACTCCTTGTCCTGTCCTCAGAAACCAAGAGGAACAAATTTTCGCCTTCCTCCTTGTGACACCCTTTTAGATATTTGAAAACCGCTATCATGTCCCCCCCTTAATCTTCTTTTTTCCAAACTAAACAAGCCTAGTTCATGAAGCCTGGCTTCATAGGTCATGTTCTCTAAACCTTTAATCATTCTTGTCACTCTTCTCTGTACCCTTTCCAATTTCTCCACATCTTTCTTGAAATGTGGCGCCCAGAACTGGACACAGTACTCCAGCTGAGGCCTAACTAGTGCAGAGTAGAGCGGCAGAATGACTTCACGAGTTTTGCTTACAACACACCTGTTGATACCTGAGTCAGTTGACCTGGCTTCTGAGTCTCCCTGCTGCTGGGCTTTTATTTGCAGTGTAGACATACCTTATTAAACACAGAGGCTGTGTCTAGACTGGCAGCTGCTTTTGCGGAAAAACTTGCCAGCTGTCTACACTGGCCGCTTGAATTTCCGCAAGAACACGGACTTCCTACTGTCTGAAATCAGTGCTTCTTGCGGAAATACTATGCTGCTCCCGTTCGGGCAAAAGGGCCAGTGTAGACTGCTCAGATTTGTTTTGCGCAAAAAAGCCCCGATCGCGAAAATGGCGATCGGGGCTTTTTTGCGCAAAAGTGAGTCTAGATTGGCACGTACACTTTTCCGCAAAAAGTGCTTTTGCGGAAAAGTGTCTGTGCCAACCTAGATGCTCTTTTCCGCAAATGCTTTTAACGGAAATCTTTTCCGTTAAAAGCATTTGCGGAAAATCATGCCAGTCTAGACGTAGCCAGAGTGTGGAATATTAATAAACCCATGGTAAAAACCCACTAGGAACTAGTTGAAAATCTAAACACTACAAAGCAGTCCAGGATCATTTGGGGGTTTACAAAGCACCACACATTGCGAGTAGCACTTATCCAAGTCCCCCAGCACAGTTTTCAGACCAGCATTTTCTATTCTTACAGGTAAACAATGACTATACTTTACTCCTTCAATTGAGCCTTTAAATTAGCTTTAAAAATCTATGTCCACTTGGACTGCCAAAAGGAAGGCCATTAAAAGGGCAATACAGAAATGAATGTTTAAATCAAATTGTCTCCCTGAAGGTGGAATTCATACCTAATCATGTTCCATATCATATTTTTGCTCACACACAGACAGATGTCTTCTTTCAGAGTGTGATGGTCATAGAGAGAAAGGTACCATTCAGCATTAACTAACTATTGAAGTCTTACCTTGCTAGATTATTTGTTAGCTGTAACTAACATAAAAAATGCCCTGTCAGAAAACCGCTTTAAAAAGTATAATATTTTGTTTTATTCAGCAACTATTTGGGAAAATTTAGCACTGAGTCAGAAAGGTTGCATGGCTAGTAACACTTCATAAATTGCTGGAGCCCTAATCAATACATATTGTCATCTAGTCAAGTCCTGCTGGCAGATTTTTCTTTGCCCTGCTTCAAAAGCGTATTTTATGAGGTTGTTACTCGCTTGTGCTGCAAGGCCTAGCCTAATGAATCTGTCACTGGTGCTATTGATTGACATGCCAGTGTAAGTGAGACATGTGATTCCGATTGACTTCCTAATTACTGCTGCTGTGATGTCTCACCAACTGGTAAGGCCAGAGGTTAATAGTTTTGATGCTCAGCCATTGCTGGCTCTGGAAGCTGGAGTTAAACTAGCTTCTTGGAAGTCAATAGCTGAATCAAGTTCTCAAGGCTACCTCAGAAGCTGATCAATTAAGCCCTTCTTGTTTCTCCTGTTGTTGTCTGACGAGAATTTGATAAGTGGGGAGTTGAAAACAAAGGGTTTAAGGTAGTTTAGGACCATTTTAAAGCACATGGATGTGTGCTTTGACATTTAGAGCAAGGAGGTGTCTATGCATGGCATGGTGTGAACATTGCATGAGTGGGGACTGTATTCCTGGAATCCAGGATCTCAAGTGATTTACCCAAGCTCCTTGCACAAAAGTGCATGGAGTTCAATTTTTCAGCAATCCACACAATGTACAATCATAATCTTCATTTAAACTGAGTGGTCTGTTTGTGTAAGGCAAATAAGCTTTGGCCCACAGTCTCCTAGCCTCTCGATGAGTATAATAATTGCAAGTGTGTGTATTCTTTGATTTTGCTGCTGTATAATTGGCCATGAAATTCACTTGGGTCTCACAACTGTACACCAGAATCTCTGCTTTCATTAACTTCTGGGTCCATATATTATGTTTTTATCAAACATGATTTCAACAATCCTTGAAACATAGAGCAGGTCCTTTATATTTGGACTAATCCAGCTTTTTGTCTACTTCTTTTGCACTTCTTTATAGAAATCATTTATTAAAAACAACTCACCCTATTTTTCTTGGTTAAGTTCCCATTAGGAAAAAAAATAACAGTTCATTGTAACTTTACACGAATTTTCACTCACTTCTCCCATTTCATCTCACAAAAGGGGTGAATTATGTAGGCCCCGTTGTCACAACAGGACATCGAATCACAAAACCCAACCACAACCTCCCTGTTTCTACAGCATATGTCTACTTTGACAAAACTTGAGGAACGTCCACACTGCAATTGAGCTCTTTTGCAAAAAGGCATGCGTGGATGGGGAAGAGGGAGTTCTTTTGGAAGAAGAGGAAAGAGGAAAAAGCACAGGTGTCCTGGCAGCCACTCCATCCATAGCAATCACAGCTTACATGCAAGAGAACATCCATTCAGTCTGTACGCTCTCTTTTGAAAAAGCAGATTGCTTTTTCAATGCGCTTTTGCAGTGTGGACGCTCTCTTTTGGAAGAAGTTTTTGCAGAAGATCTCTTCCAAAAAAAGCTTCTTCCAAAAGAAGCCTGCAGTCTAGACATAGCCTGAGGGGAAAGGATATTTTGAACTTGGCTACCTGGAGAGCATCACAGAGGTTGATGCTGGGAAGCCTAGCTAGGTTGCTTAGAAAACACAGTGGAAAAATTATCTAAATAATCACTGATGAATTTTAAATCAACAGATGTTTCCCACTATGAGCCACAGCCATGTGTGTCTGTGTGGACCTGGTGAAAAGATGGGAGTCAAGAGCATTTCATAACACATTCACATAACCATATAGTCTAAGACAGTGATGGGCAACTTAGACTAATGAGTGGGCCACATGAATGGCCCTCCATTTCAGTGGGCCACAAGATTGTTATAACCAAGACGGTCTCCCAGGATAGGGCAGTTTTGCTGACCGCGCTTGTGTACCTATAATTCACAGGATGGGCCATAGCAGAGCTTTGACTGGGTGCAGAAGGAGCACATGGCTCTCACAGTCAATGTTATGTGCAATCAGCACGTACCTCACTTTATGTGCCCTTTAGTAATACCAGCAGGGAAAGAAACACTTATGTGGGTGGAAACCAGCAGAATCTGGCAACCCTGAGCATGGGCAACGGTAAACAAAATGCCTCGTGAGACACACATAGAACCCTGATGAGTCACATGTGGTTTGTTGTCACATAATTTGATTATATTGGTTTGTGAAACATGCTGAGCTTTGGTAAGAATGCCTAACTCATAGCGTCTTTGGGTACGTCTAAACTACATGCCTCCGTCGACGGAGGCATGTAGATTAGACAGATCGGCAGAGGGAAATGAAGCCGCGATTAAAATAATCGTGGCTTCATTTAAATTTAAATGGCTGCCCCGCTCTGCCGATCAGCTGTTTGTCGGCAGATCGGGGCAGTCTGGACGAGCCGCATCGACAAAGAAGCCTTTCTTGATCGGCACAGGTATGCCTCGTGAAACCAGGTTTACCTGTGCCGATCAAGAAAGGCTTCTTTGTCGACGCGGCGCATCCAGACTGCCCCGATCTGCCGACAAACAGCTGATCGGCAGAGCGGGGCAGCCATTTAAATTTAAATGAAGCCGCGATTATTTTAATCGTGGCTTCGTTTCCCTCTGCCGATCTGTCTAATCTGCATGCCTCCGTCGACGGAAGCATGTAGTCTAGACACACCCTTTGTGAGCCTAGATTAATTTTCTTTGTGGTGCTTAAATGCCACACTGAAGGAGGAGGAACTTAAAACAGCTTGACAGATAGACTAATCCAGCAGGAAATGAACTGAGACACTAAATATGCTAGTGAAATGCTTTCAGATAGAATTGGCGTACAGTCACTATCAAAATAGATCACGTTTGAACTATGGACCTAGTGGCAAAAGAGGTTTTATTGCAATATCTGTCCCTTGGATCTTCCACCCTTCTATCCAGCACAATTTTGAATAAACTTTTCGCATGAACAGTAACTGGAGGGGAGAGGAGGAATCTGTTGGCTATGTTTAAATAGAAATTGATCATAGAACCTTTACTGCCTTGGGACAAACCTATTGCTGTCATGCTTTAACTTAACTTACTGAAGAAATCTAGGCCAGCACTGACTGATTCCTGATGGATTACACACCGTGCTATATTAGACAATGTAGATCACTCTGTCAATATGAATTTCTAAGATGTTAAAAATACAAAGCTGAAAAAGATTGTATGAAAGGGGAAAAATCATTAGGAGATCGGAATGGCAATAATTCACCCATATCTATGCAGTGAGTACAAATAATGCCTAAGGGAATTAACTGCACTTATCATTTTGTCAACAGTCTATTGCAGCTGATAGTGCTAAATTTCTCGTTCCTCGCTGCTTACTTCCTGCAACGTTCCTGATCATGCTCGAAATAATGGAAGGATTTTAACGGAACTCTTGATCCCAAACAATTAATTAAACTAAATAAGCTTTTTTGAAAAATAAATGTTTGTAAATTCATTATGTAAGCTTCTTAAGGACTTGTGCAGCTTTAAAGGATTCTGTCTCTTGTCTGGACCTGATTCTGATTTTCTTGCCTCATTATGAAGCAAGGGCTAACATTAAGACTATGGAAGAGCATTGGGGAAAGTAAGATCAGAAATAAGTCCTGCATGGGTACAGTGGTGCCTATGTACCTTTGAGGATGTGGGCCTGTCACAGGGCAAGCCTTCCTGATCCCCTCAGGAGGGGGCATTGGGACTCTAAGGCCCCTCACTTGGAGATCAACCCCACATGCTTCTCAATGTTCAAAGTCAATAGTACCACTCTCTTGCTGCAGGGCAGTGTGGCCTAGCAGCCAGAGTCAACAGTACAGGGAAGGTTAGAGTCCCTTGCGGGGTTGGTGCAGAGGGGGTAGGAGGACCCAGGCATGCCCTCTCCACCGGGTCCCAGTGCAGGGCTCTGTCAGCAGTGGAGTGGACTGCCACTAGCTCAGCAGGGAATCCCGCCAAAACATGCCAAGCATCCAGGGTTCAACTCCCCACACTGGGCTACTTCCTACCAGTATCTCCCTCGTAGTCTGTTCTGTCTCCTTCCTCCAGCCCGGGGGTTTCTGCTGCAGTTCCCTGCTGCCTAGCAATGGCATCTGGGTGTACCTGCACTTCTCCTTCAGGTTCAGGTTCAGCTGCAGCTGCACTTCCTTCCTCATCAGCGGTCAGCCCAGACTACCTTGCTCCACAGGCCTTTATAGCCAGCCTCCAGCTGGAGCATGCCCAGCAGGGCTGTGTGGGCGGGGCCTTATCAGCCAGGTAGCCAAGCTTAACCCATGCAGCTCCAGTGCAGGGTTGATACAAACTGTCACAGGGCCTGTCAGTGGATGTTAGGAAATGAAATGCCTGTGAGAATCTGGGCCATAAAGACCAATAACATTATCAGGAATTACACACAACCATGGTGAGACGAGGATCAATGCCCCCTAACGTCAGTTGGGATTGGACGTGCAAACATAGCGGTACTTTGTCCGGATGCGGGGGTTTTCATCCAAGGATCTCAGAGCATTTAGCAAACCCTTGGTGAGTTTCAAATGATGGATTTCTGAAGTGCCACACCCATATATACCAGTCATGAATTAAGAAATGCAATTAGTTTAAAGAACAATTAGTTAAGCCTCATACCACCTCTGAAAGAGGAAACTATTATTATATCCATTTTACACATGGGGAAACTGAATGGTTAAGTGACTTGCTGGGGCAAATGAGTCAGTGGCAGAAATAGAAACCCCCTGTCCTGGCTACCACTCCTTTGTTATAATCACTACCCATACTTCCTCTCCCAATACATCTACACTGGATAGATCTGATTAATTGTTGCTTTCCACCAGGATGGGCTAAGTCCCTACCCAAGGAGACCTCTCAGCAAATGGGAAGAGGGGAAGGTTCCTTCCCCAGGCACAGAACTGGATCTGTGAGTTCTACACCAGTTCTTTGGTAGCTCCAAGTACAGGGGGCTTTATGGGTGTAGATGGAGCAGGTGTGGGCTGCAGGCAGGAGAAGACTTGTGTGCCTGCTGTTCTATCTCCATAGAGACCATTAAAGAAGGGGCACCATTTAAAGCAGCCCCCAGATTGCTCTAGCCCATGATGAGACCTCACCCACCCTTGAAGTTACTGAATAAGGGAGGTGACTACCATCTCTGCTTTCTCCCTCTGTCAAAATAGGGATGGATCTTCTCCCGCGCCTTACCTAACAGGAGAACTACACCGTAATCATCCCTATCAAGAAGCTAAGGCTTCAGAGTTAGTACACACTCAAGAAAAACATTAAAAAAAAGAAAACCTAGAATCAAATGTGTCCCAGCGTAGCACAGAAATTGTACAATGTACCAGACTCAGGATGAATAAAGAAGACTCAGAGGTCCTAATCCTTTCTTGCCCTGCATTTCAGGCAAAATGCATGCATGTAAATGGTCACCAGATCAAAAGGCTTCTCCCACTTACACCAGTGTCAGTACTTTATTCTGGTGTCTGTGACAACACAAAGTACCAGGAAGTAGAGAATTGACCCCAGAATGATTGTTTCTCTATAAACCCAAACCTGCAATTTTGCTCACCTTACTTACATGAGTCATTTCAGTGTCCATGGCAGCCAGGAATACTTGAAGGGGTGAGGTGTGCAGGGTCTGTTTATGTCTGCCTCACTGTTTCGTTGGCTGTATGGCCAACCCGTATGGTACTTTGTGAAAGCTCAAAGAACCTAAAGTCATTGAACTGTCTTAAAAAGCATGAGATTTTAGAAACATAATAAGTGAGGTTCTTTGTATTTTCCTATTGGTTTCTGTGCCTTTGGGGCATACTTGGGTCCTGTTTTCAAGTTTTTCTCCAAAAAAAATCATAAGGGCTAGAAATATACATTTAAAATGTATATAAACTGAGATTCATTATCACTTGCCTCTAGGAGTTGAAGAAACATCAGACTGGTGGTAAAATTGCAAGAGCTGATAACAAAAGTATCAACTCCTAAGGGGAAAGTTTTGAGCATTTGAAAGTGGGGTCTTAGAATGGAAACTGTTCCTGGATCCCATCCTTTGCTGGTAGGACCAACAAGTAGCATGCGTGCCTCTCAGGAACCCAGTTATGTTCTGAAAACCGGGCACCAGTTAAAGAAGGCTTCTGCTTGATGGGTATAAATATAGAACAGCATGATCCAGATACTTCTCCTCCCTACTCTGACACATGTTGGGGCTGGATGGAGGATAATGTAAAATCCAACTATGCCAGCTGTTTGCCTTTGCCTGAGAAGCACAAAGAGGGCAAAGCACTTCCAACTATTTATTGAATAATTTTATTACCTCTCATTTCGGACTACCCAATGTTCCACAACCCACAACTTCATTGCATGGCCAGGGAAACAGATGGGCCTTGCAGTGGGTCCTCAAGGTCATAACGTAAAAGGAGAAGTTGGGTGAGGTAATGTTTATTGCACCAACTTCTATTGGAAGAGAGACAAGCTTTGATACTTACACAGAGCCCTTCTTCAGGTCTGGGATACTTACTCATCTACATTAAAACACTGTATCGGTGCAGCTGTGCCACTGTAGCACTTTAATGAAGATGCTGTATACCAATGGGAGAGAGCTCATCGGTCGGTGTAGTTATCCACCTCTAAGAGGCTAAGTCTACACCGCAGCCTTTGTCGGTAGCAATGCAAATGAAGCACTCATTAGCATTTCTTGCACACTCATTTGCATAGTCTCTTCCGATCCGTTTTGCGGAAGAGTTTTTGTGCAAAAAAAACCCTTTGTGCAAGAACCCGTATACAGGATCTTGCACAAAAGGGTTTTTTGCCCCATCTACAATGCGGGTTTTTTTGTCCAAAAACCTCTTCCGCAAAAAGGATCGGAAGAGACTATGCAAATGAAAGCTTCATTTGCATTGTCTCTGCCAACAAAGACTGAAGTGTAGACATAGCCTGAGAAGCCATCCCTATGTTTGTGAGAGAAGCTCTGTTCAGTATAAGTGATCACTCAGGGGTGTTGATTTTTCATACCGAGGCCAAGTCTACACTAGACTTGGAAGGTCAGCTTAAGGTATACAACTCCAGCTACGTAGAATACGTAAGTTGGCTTACCTTAAGTCAAGCTTGGCTGCATCCGTACAGGAGCAGTCGTTCCAGTTGGTTTCTCTTACTCCTCGCAACTGCCTTCAGTGTTCAATTTACGGGTCTATGCTAGACCCACTAAATTGAATGCCAGAACATCAAGCTCCGGTGCAGCGAGTGAAGATGTGATCTGAGTGATGCTTAGATGCAGTGAATCATTCTCTATGCACCGTCCCATCAATGCTAGCACTCCACTAGGACAATATGAGTAGCCAACATCAATAGGAGAAGAGCCTCTGCCAACCTTACTGCGTGGAAGACACCACAGTATGTATGTCAACTTTATGTCAACTTTAGCCACACTATTTACATAGCTGAAGTTGTGTGGGGTAGGTTGATGTGGGGGTGGGTTAGTGTAGACAAGGCCTTAGGCTATAGTGTAGATCCTTAGCCTCAGTATCTATTCTTCATGGGGTGCACAGAATCTACTCAACAGAAGGCAGGGCTGGGGTCAACAAGACAATCATGTATATAATTCCTTTAAGGAGTGAAATGTATCGATTAATTAATATCTTCAGTTAATTCTGGTGCCTCATTTGCAGGGCTGGCTTTAGGCCAATTCGCCCGATTCCCCCGAATCAGGCCGTGCGCCTAAAAGGGCCCAGCACCCTAATCCCAGAAGTGTGGCAGGCATGCAGGCGTGCCGGGCACGCTGCGGGAGAGGGCGTCGGCCCCGAAGGAGGAGCGCGGTGGCTTTTGTGCGCCGCGAAAGGAGGAGTCAGCCCGTGGGTTTGGCTGGAAGGCGGGACTCTACCCTTTAGCTGGGGATTTAAAGGGACTGTGAGTTGTTTCTTTGTGTGCTGGTTGTTTTTATTTGTTTTTTTTTTTTTTTCTCAACCAAAATTTGGTTCAAATTGGGCCCTGCGCTTCCTAAAGCTGGCCCTGCTCATTTGCTTAGGGGCCACCTGGGGATCTGTATGGGACATACTGCTTTAGATCATTTCTATACAGTCAAAAAATCAAAGAGGGGCAAGGCATGTCCTAACACAGGAGCACTGTTTATTTCCAGCAACAATGGAGATATTTTTACAAGGCATTGCCTTTCTTGTTGTCGCCTCGTCACTGTCACCATCAAGTAACGTGAAACGTATTAGGGAGGTTCTGGTGTCAGCCATGGGTATGTGCAGTGAGAATGGACCCCTCACCTTAAATCAATGTGACTGTCAAATACTCAACATGAGCCTCCTTAGAATTACCCAGTTTTAACTCCATTGCCTTCAGCAGGTTTACCTAGGAGTCCATGAGAGCAGACTCAGAGCCCATGGCCTCCTACGGAATAGCTGGTACTCCAGGGTGTGTTTCTGTAGCTGAGATAAAAGAAATAATGACGTAAATTCCAATAACTAATACATTATTCCTGAAATGCTATAATTGTTTAGCTTCAGCTGCAAGAGCAACAAAATGCAGAACTTTAATAAAATATGTCATTCCGATCAATTGGTTTAGTTGCTGGCTGTTTCCTGCTAGGGGTGCTAAGTAGTAAATAGTAAATACTGATAACGATCTTCCTGCTCAGTGCTTCCAACCACCAACCTGAACAGAAGCCTCTAGACATCTGATTTCACCAACTGTAAGCTCTTTATTAAATCCACTGAGTCATTTTAGGAGCCAGATTCTGCTTTCCATTTACATTGGTACAAAAGTCACCTTGCAGCTTAGGTGCCTAACTCCCATTGAAATCAAACGGCCTGACATACCATTAACAGTACAGCTACATCTCAGCAGAATTAAATAATTGATTCCACAGGAACTCAGACAGCTAAAATCTCCTTCCAGCCCCTTCATCATTTTAAGAAGCATAACTGTCATCCTTCTCCCCAAACCCTATCAGCATGCCCAAAAGGTGAGCAAATTTGGACTATTTCAGACCAAAGTCTGAAGTTAATGGAGTTGATCTGGCTGTATGGTGGTGTGAACTGAGATCAGAATTTGGCCCCTGGAATTCACTATTCTCTGAAACCCAGCACCTCTGTTCGCTCAGGCAGTATTTGCCAGTGTGGAACACCTCGCTTTGTTAATACACAGTCATGCCCTATTACTGTTTAACTCAGCCCATTTTTAAAACCCATCATCCTGTTTGTCTTGAGCGACCTTAACAAACTGGCCCATTGTCCTTGGATCCATGGGCAAGAAAGTTGTCAAATTCTTTTTTTGCAGCCTTCCACCAAAAAGAAAAAAAAAAAGAAAAGAAAAAAAATCAATTTCAATCAACATGGAGTGAATATTATCAAATGTCAGCTGCTGAGGCCGTGTGCTTTGAAAATTATCCTTGACAGCTTCTTGTCGACTTAATTAAGTGCTCAAAAAAAAAAAGAGGGCAAAATACCTCAATTGCTGGCTCCTTCTCTTTGTGCTTCACAGGTTCTATTGACAGCTCCGAAAAAAAGATTGCCTTTGGGGTTTTTATTGATAGATCCTTGCCTGATATTGGAATGATTCTTGGGCAGATAAATCACATTTAGATTTGTTAGTAATTGAGGAGAATTGATTGAATTGTTAGGATGGCCCCAGAGAGAGATGCCTAGTCCTCTTCCGTTCTGCAGAGGTTGTCATCAGATAAAGGACCTCTTTGGGCAAGATGGAAAAAGATCTTAATTGTTTACATGATCAAGTACTGGTTTCTTTTTACCCTCCTCCTTCCCCATTCTCACGTGGCAAATGTCAAGATGACAAAGAGGGAGGTCATAAATAAAAATTAATGTCAAGTGGATATCAAGCTCTTTCATTACTATTTTGAAAGAAGCTATAATTGTTTTCAAATTACTTCTTAAATTCAGGTAGTAACAGCTTAGGGTTGGGGGGGGGCGTTGGCTTTCTTTGTTTGTTTTTTTTTAAATGAAAAAAGGGATTTCAGCATCTTTTGAATGGTGCCACATGCACTAATTTAACAACGTGTGGGTCTCATCTAATGGATGTTTATACACCAAGAGATGATATTTTATCTTAAAAGATCTTTGGTTGATGGACCTGGTGAGCTTTTGTAAATAATCTGAGATTAGAATCTTCCTGTCACATGTACCTAGTGCTAGAGAGTTGCTCTGCAGCAGTTCTGTGGCATGTCATTGCTTGAGTGGGACTTTCAATAGTAAGAAAAAGATCAATCCCTCAGGAAGGCAACCTGGTGCCCAGAGCACTCGCCTGAGACTCAGGAAGTCTTAGTTCTGTTCCATCCTGACTTGCCTCTAGCCTGCTGGGTGACCTGTGGCAAGTTCCACCACGCCTCAGTTTCCCCATCTATGAAATGGGGGTAATGATATTGATCTGTCTTGTCAAGTGTTTTGAGAGCTACTCATGAAAAATGCTATATAAGAGGTAGGTGTAATGAATTCCGTTCCATACTCAGATGCACAAGCACAAAATAGGGAAGAAGGGATGAGAAGGAAGTACTGCTGAAAAGGATCTGGGGGTTATAATGGAGCACACACTGAATATAAGACAACAGTGTGATGTGGTTGTGAAAGATGAGTATCGTTCTGTGGGGTATTAAGAGAAGTGGCGTACGTAAAATATGGGGGGTGATTGCCCGGCTCTTGTTTGCAATGGTGAGGCCTCAGCAGGAGTCAGAGGTGGCCCATCCATAGCATATTTGGGGCAACTGTCCCGGGCTCCACACTTTGGAGGGCCCTGCACTTCTTGAAGACATGGAAGCATTTGGCCAAGGGCGGCCCGGAAGTGGTGAGAAGTGACCCGGCCCCAGCTCACTTCACTCTTCTAACTCATAAGAACATAAGAACGGCCATACTGGTCCATCTAGCCCAGTAGCCTGTCTGCCGACAGTGGCCAGCACCAGGTGCCCCAGAGAGGGTGGACCGAAGACAATGATCAAGCAATTTGTCTCCTGCCATCCCTCTCCAGCATCTGACAAACAGAGGCCAAGGACACCATTTTATCCCCTGGCTAATAGCCTTTTATGGACCTAACCTCCATGAAATTATCTACCTTCTCTTTAAACTCTATTAGGGTATGTCTACACTACAAAGTTAGTTCGAACTAACGGATGTTAGTTCGAACTAACTTTCATAGGTGCTACACTAGCGCTCCGTTAGTTTGAATTTAATTCGAACTAACGGAGCGCTTAGTTCAAACTAGGTAATCCTCATTCCACGAGGATTAAGCCTAGTTCGAATTTACTAGTTCGAATTAAGGGGTGTGTAGCCCCTTAATTCGAACTAGTGGGAGGCTAGCCCTCCCCAGCTTTCCCTGGTGGCCAGTCTGGCCAACACCAGGGAAACTCTACTGCCCCCCTCCCGGCTCCGGAGCCCTTAAAGGGGCACGGGCTGGCTACGATGCCTGTGCCAGGTGCAAGCCTGCCAGCACCCAGCCAGCAGACCCTGCACCTGGCACGGCTCGAGCCAGCCACCCGATGCCCCCCAGCCCTCCCCCTCTTTCTGGGACCAGGCTGGCCGCTCCCGGGAGCTTGCCCAGGACTGCAAGAGGCGGGCACCTGCTTGGTCCATTGCAGACATCGTGGACCTCGTCCACGACCTCTGCACTAGGCACAGGAAAGCGGCTGTCTAGGGCAGGAGAGCTGCCAGCCTGGCCACCCAGGAGTAGGTTTGCATGAAAATCAGGGTGGTCCAGTGAGACCCCCCGACCCTGAGCCCTGAGTTTAGAATGACCGTACTGGGTCAGACCAAAGGTCCATCTAGCCCAGTAGCCTGTCTGCCGACAGTGGCCAACCCTAGGGACCCTGAAGGGATTGGACCAAAGACAGTGACCAAGCCATTTGTCTCGTGCCATCCCTCTCCAGCCTTCCACAAACTTCGGGCAGGGACACCACTCCTACCCCCTGGCTAATACCACTCCATGGACCCAGATGGCAGCCTGTGGCAAGTGCAGCCGGTCTGATGGCCGAGTGCTGTGATGTGCCCAGTGTGGGTACTCCGGGCAATCCAAGCCAGGACTGCTTTGCAAGCGGGGCACCCCTGAGAACTGTCTGTCCGGGGTGGGGGTCGGGTCCCTTTAAGCACAGCCCTCGGCTAGCCTGAGACAGCAGCTCCACGCTCTAAGTCCTCCTCTGATGCCCTGCCGGCACTGCTTCCGGCCATCCTTAAGCCCTGTTCAGGGTCCACTCAATGTGGACATGCTAGTTCGAATTAGCAAAACGCTAATTCGAACTAGTTTTTAGGTCTAGCTGCGCTAATTGGAATTAGCTTAGTTCGAATTAACTAATTCGAACTAAGTTAGTTCGTATTAGCGCTGTAGTGTAGACATACCCCTAGGGATTATAGAAGATGAGACACTGGATATGAGTCAGCAGTATGCCCTTGTAGCCAAGAAAGCTAACAGCACTTTGGGATACATTTGTAGGAGCATCGCCAGCAAATCTAAGGAAGTGAGTATTGGCAATTTATCTCCAATTCTGTGTCCAATTCTGGGCTCCCCATTACAGAAAGGATGTGGATACACTGGAGAAAGTCCAGCAGAGGCCACAAAAACAATTAGGGGTCTGGAGCACATGATTTATGAAGCGAGGATGACAGATTTGGCCTTATTTAGTCCACACAAGAGAAGAGTAAGGGGAGATTTGCTAGCAGCCTCCAACTACCTGAAGAGGGATTCCAAATAGGGTGGAGAGAGGCTGTCCTCAGTGATGACATATGACAGAACAAGGAGGAATGGTCTCACGTTTCAGTGAGGGAGGTCTAGGTTGGATGTTAAGAAAAGCTATTTCATTAGGAGAGTGGTGAAGCACTGAATAAGTTGCTAAGGAAGTGGTGGAATCTCCATCCCTAGAGGTTTTTAAGTCTCAGCTTAACAAAGCCCTGGCTGGGATGATTTAGTTGAGATTGGTCCTGCTTTGGGCAGGGGGTTGGATTAGATTACCTCCTGAGGTCTCTTTCAATCCTGTGATTCTATGATTCTATTATTCTAGGTTCACTTGGTTTGCCTCAGCACAGGGGGCTGAACTCAATGATGTCTTGTGGTCACTACTGGCCCTACATTTCTATGATTTTTCAAAGGATTTAATTTCTTCTGGGAGGGAAAGGTATATTATTTTAGTCATCTGCCCATCATGAGGGAAGTGATGTATTTGTAGGCACAATAGCCATGGACATTAAAGTCCCTCCCCAAAACCAACCCCTACAAAAATGACCTGATCCAACTCTTAGCATTAAATAATTTCCAAGCCTGAGGTGTGTGTCTCCCTTTCCTGTGGATGTTCGATTGAGGTGGGGATTGTTATGTGTCTCTGAGTACACAGTAACTTTCATGTGAGGATCTCAAAGCGCTGGAATTAGCTGAAAATGGGGAAATAATATTTGAGAAATGTTTTGAGAATTGTAAAGACATTTGAAAAAATGTGTTTATCTCAATTGTTTCTCCCTTTTCCAATTTTCTTCTCTTCACCTCTACGCACACTGGCTGTGTCTAGACTGGCAAGTTTTTCCACAAAATCACATGATTTTGCGGAAAAACTTGCCAGCTGTCTACACTGACCACTTGAATTTCCGGAAAAGCACTGACGATCTCATGTTAAATCATCAGTGCTTTTCCGGAAATACTATGCTGCTTCCGTTCGGGCAAAAGTCTTTTTCTGAAAGACTTTTGCGCGAAAGGGCCAGTGTAGACAGCACAGTATTGTTCTCTGAAAAAAAAGCCCCGATTGCGAAAATGGCGATGGGGGCTTTTTTGCGGAAAACTTTTCCGTTAAAAGAATTTTCAGAAATTCATGCCAGTGTAGACATAGCCACTCTGTTTCCATTTCACCAATGGGTAAGAGGGAGGAGAAAAAGGGATTGTGGAAAAGAAAAACAATTTTAAAAACCCCAAGCCAACAATTTTTTCAATTTCATCAGACTACGAAGAGCTACAAAAGGATCTCTTGAAACTTGGGTGACTAGACAACAAAATAGCAAATGAAATTTAATGTTGATAAATGCAAAATAATACAAATTGAAAAACATAATCTCAACTATTCATATAAAATGATGGGGTCTAAATTAACTGTAACCACTCAAGATGGTTTTCTGAAAATATCCACTCAATGTGCAGAGGCGGTTAACAAAGCAAAGAGGATGTTAGGAATGATTAGGAAAGGGATAGATAATCCAACAGAAAATATCATATTGCCTCCATGTAATTCCATGGTATGCCCACATCTTGAATACTATGTGCAGATGTGATTGCCCCATCTCAGAAAAGATATACTGGAATTGGAAAAGGTTCAGAAAAGGTCAACAAAAAAGATTAGGGAGAGAGAACGGCTGCAATATGCAAAGAGATTAATAAGCCTAGGACTTTTCAGCTTGGAAAAAAGACCGCTAAGGGGGGATCTATAAAATCACAGCTGGTGAAGAGGAAGTAGATAAGGAAGTGCTATTTACTCCTTCTCATAACACAAGACCCTAGGAATCACCAAATTAAATTAATAGGCAGCAGGTTTAAAAAAAAATAAAAGGAAGTGTTTCTTCACACAACACATAGTCAGCTTGTGGACCTCCTTGCCAGAGGATGTTGTGAAGTCCAAGACTATAAAAGGGTTCAGGAAAAAAACTAGATAAATTCATAGAGGCTATTAGCCAGCCTGGGCAGGTGTTTCTAGTTTCAGTTTGCCAGAAGCTGTCACTGTACAACAGGGAATGATCACCTGATGATTTTCTGTTCTGTTCATTCCCTCTGGGACACTGGGCATTGGCCATTGTCAGCAGACAGGGTACTGAGCTGGATGGACCTTTGGTCTGACCCAGGATGCCTGTTCTTACGTTCTTATCAAAAATAAAATCTTTGGAAAACCAAACTTTTCCCCAAAAATTTTTGATGTAGAAGAAAAGGCCATTTTTCAACATCAAATATGCTGTTTGAAAAATGAAAATATCTGGTAATCCCTGAGTATGGTGCTGCTAATTTCTCAGCCCAACTCACTGATTTCAAATTCAGGTTATTAAATTAATTTATATTGACTCCAGATGTTATTAAAGATGCTCACATAACTTCTGTCCATATCTTTGAGACCTTGCTTTACTTTTTCCCTCTGGGAGTTTGTTATTGGAGTGAAAAAATAGCTTTATTATTATTTATTTATATTCTGGTAAGTCTGAGGTCTCCTTTGTTTTCTTTTATCTATCTTATGGTTTTATTTTTGTCACCCATCACCCTAGGATCATGGCACCTGTCACTTGAAATCAATAGTAGTTGTGAAGACCCAACTGCAATGGCTTTCAGACACTTTCCAGAATACTGTATCCCTTCCAAAAGTCTCAGTTTTCTTGTGTTTCACCTCACTTAAAAGCTATTTGCTTGCAAAATCAGTCATAAAAATACAAAAGTGTTGCAGCACACTATTACTGACAAATTGCTTACTTTCTCATTTTTACCATATAATTATAAAATAAATCAGCTGGAATATAAATCTTGTACTTAAAATTTCAGTGCATAGTGTACAGAGTAGTATAAACAAGTCATTGCATGAAATTTTGTTTCTACTAACTTTGCTAGTGCTGTTTATGTAGCCTATTGTGAAATTAGGCAAATATACAGATGAGCTGATGTACCCCCGGAAGATCTTTGTGCAGGGAGATGCATACACCTGGTTGAGAACCACTGTCCCAGTGGGCTTTATGAAGTCTTTCACACCTCTCTTTTTGAAGGTAAAAACTGTTTCGGAGGAGTAGAGTTTTGGGGGGATTGATTTTTTAGATTTTATTAATTTACTTTTTAGAGGGGAAATGAGATTTGGTTGGGTGCTTTTCGTGGAGAAGAGGGTGCCTGCTTCCATACTCTTTTCTACTGTTTTCACTCACCTCCTTTCCCTAGATGGATAGTGCAGGCATATGGCAATGAACTTTTTCAAGGCATGTGAATTATTTCCAGTTTGAGAACAACTTATACCTCCAGATCAGCGGCACAGCCATGGGTACACGCATGGCCCCACAGTATGCTAACATCTTTATGGCTGACCTAGAACAACGTTTCCTCAATTCCCATCCCCTTTCACCCCTCCTCTACCCACGGTACATCGATGACATCTTTATGATCTGGACGCATGGCCAAGAAACACTGGAGATATTCCACAGAGATTTCAACAACCTACACCCCACCATCAACCTCAGCCTGGACCATTCTACACGAGAGATCCACTTCCTGGACACCACTGTACAAATCAACAATGGAAAATTAGACACCACTCTCTACAGAAAACCCACCGACTCATACAGTTACCTACATGCTTCCAGCTCCCATCCAGAACACACCACACGATCCATCGTCTATAGCCAAGCCCTTCGATACAACCGCATCTGCTCTAATCCCACTGACAGAGACCAGAAGCTTCAGGATCTCTACCAAGCATTTATAAACCTCAACTACCCACCCAGAGAAATAAAAAAGCAAATTGAAAGAGCCAGACGAATACCTAGAAACCATCTACTTCAAGACAGACCCAAGAAAACCAACAATAGAACACCACTTGTCATCACCTACAACCCCCAACTTAAACCTGTCCAACACATTATCAATAAACTACAGCCTATATTGGAACAGGATACCATACTCAAAGAGGCTCTGGGAGACAGACCCATAGTCTCCTATAGACAACCACCTAACCTCAAGATGATTCTTACCAACCACCACAGGACATACCACACTAATACCAACCCTGGTACCTTCCCTTGCAACAAACCCCGTTGCCAGCTTTGTCCACATATTCATTCTGCTGATACCATTATTGGACCTAACCAAGTGAGTTATAAGATCAAGAACACATATTCCTGCGCATCCAGAAATATAATCTATGCTATCATGTGCCGAAAGTGTCCGTCTGCTATGTACATTGGACAAACATCTCAGACACTTCGCCAAAGGATTAATGCCCACAAAACAGATATCAGACAAGATCACAAAGAGAAAACAGTTTCTTGCCATTTTAACCAGAAAGGACACTCTCTCAATGACTTAACCACCTGCATTCTTCTACAAAGACCTTTTACATCTGCACTTGAAAGGGAATCCTCTGAACTGTCATACATGTTAAAATTCGACACTTTCCAAAAAGGACTCAACAAACATTTGAACTATCTCACCCATTACCAAGATAGTTTCCCCAATTATCATCTCTAATACCATTAACTCACAAACATCCCACTCTCCCTACCTCTAATATCATCAATTCACAGACACTTACCTTCCTTCCTCCCCCCCCCCCCCGCATCTCCCTCCTGTTCTGCAATGTAATTTGTCCTTTTCATATTTGTTCTTTTTTTTAATTGTATCCTTTGTTATATGGTTGTGACTACTTTCTTCCACTATTTGATCTGAGGAAGTGGGTCTGGCCCACGAAAGCTCATCATCTAATAAACCATCTTGTTAGTCTTTAAAGTGCTACATTGTCCTGCATTTTGATGTAGTGTGGGTACCTTGCTGGTTGCTAGGCTTGGGTTGTGAGTGACCTCCACTGGCTGCTGTCTGCAGCACGGCCCAGCAGGGCAGGGGATGAGTCATTATGCAAAGGGACTTCAAACCTGTCTGACGAGTTATCTCTGAGGGAGCGGAACAATGGGAAGAAGGGGAGTGGAGCCCTGGATGGGGACAGGGCTGGTAGTGAGCGAGTTAGTTTCTGTCTGGGAGCATGGGGGAGACAACCTAGGGAAAGGGGTTGGAATTTAGGGGCCCAGTCTCCCCCATCTCAAGGGGGGCTGAGGCATCCTAGGCCTGCCCTATAACCAGATTACATCTGTGCTGTGCTGTATCCTGGAGAAGCAATAAACTCCCTCTTTTCTACTGGCTGGTGGAGTCTGTCCATGCCATTACGGTGGTGCAGGAGATGGGAAAACCCCAACGCGCCCTCACAGCATGGAAGATGCTTCCATGAACTACAGGGCGATATTCAGTATGATTCCAACACGGCTGTTCCTATTGCCGGTTTCTCTGTGCGTTAATAACTGGTTTGAGGTTGAAAGCAAACATCTAGATCAAATGAAAACTCTGATCAGTCTACGAAAATGGCTTGTGTACTGAGGTTCTCATTAACTACAAGTGCACTTTCTCATGTCTAGATATGGGACAGGAGTTCTCACAGTTCCAGGTCCCCTGCTGCTCTCTACTTAATCTGCAATAGTTTCTCTTGTGATAACTTGGCCCTCCAACCACTGTTCCCATTTTGTCCACCCTCTCCAGTATAGGCGCCAACTTTCTAATGAACTGGTGGCTGCTTCCCCTGACTCCGCCCCATGTCTCGCCCATACTCCATCCACCCTTTCCCTCAAGGCCCCGTCCGACCCCGCCACTTCCCACCTCTGCCCTGCCTTGTTCATCCCGTCCCCTGCCCACAGGATGGCGAGGCACTAATCAGTGGGGCAATCAGTGGGCAGGAGGCACTGGAGGGCGGTTTCAGCTGCTGGTGGGTGCAAAGCACCCACCATTTTTTCCCCATGGGGTGGTCCAGCCCAGGTGCACCCTCATAACTGGTGCCTGTGCCTTCCAGGATTATGGATTCCAACAGGGCTACTATCCAAATATCTTTTCCAGAGAGTGTCCAGCCCCAGCTCTGGCTTTATGCCACGATCCCAGTGATTGGCAGGGGAACCCAGGCCCACCTGTTACACCGGGATCCAGCCCGGGCACCCTATAACTAGCAATCCAGGTCTGCTTGGTCCCCACCCCTGTTATTGTTTTCCCAGGCTCTCTGACATCTCTTGCCTCTTTCTAGGATTCACCACTGGTGCCTACTTTATTCATGGGGCCACTTCACCCCCTCTTAGTCTCTGGCTGGACTCCTTACGCCAGGATTTCTGGGCTTATTTTCCTTCTTGATTTCCTTGTCCTTGACAGCCTCTCTCCTCTGCAGACTCCTTCCTCTGTTACCCACCTTCTGCTTTCAGCCTCTTGGCTGTACTGTGCTGTCCTAGCCCTCCTGGCTGGGCTTCACTTTTAATTAACCCCAGCTCCTCTTCTCGCAGGTGATGTCAGGTAACCTCATGAGTGTCTCAGGCCCTCATTAACTCCATCAGGCTTAGTGTGGGGTGTGCACTCCAACAGAACCTGCAGCATTTCTAATGTCCTTTGACCATGGCGCTAGATCCATTCCTCCTATTGTTCCATATGCAAAACTGAAAAAATTTTCCAAAACCCATGGGTCAGGGTAGGGAACCTTTTTGGGGTCAGGCGCCCCCACTGACCCACAAAAAAATCAGTTGGGGACCACACACAAGTGAGAAGAGTGAAAAAAGCCATACCCTCACTGACATGGCCCCAGGCTGAGATGGAGAAACGCTCTCCCCATATTCCTCTTCACACCAGGGCCTAGAGCAGGGTTTCCCAAGCTATGGGTCAGGACCCAAATAGGGTCGCCATTATATTTTATAAGAGTCATCAGGTATCTCCCCAGGAGGCTCTTAAGGAGCCATTCACACGTTTTTTGAATTGTCCTGGGTCACCAAGTCTTCCTGTATTGTCAAAATGGGCCCCCATCTGGAAAAGGTTGGGAACCGCTGGCCTAGGCGGACCCAGCTTAGTAGACTTTGGGTGCTCCGGCCCCTCAGTGGGGCAACGGGAGGCTGGAGCGCCAGCACAGGCTCCCCAGTGCTGGGGGAAACATGAGCCTCAGGGGCCGGATCCAGGCAAACAGCCCCTAGGCCTGAGGTTCCCCACCCCTGCCACTGATGCTCTGGCAATGGGAAGTCATTCACCATAGCATCTAAACAGAAAGCCACACACACAGTATAGCCTAGGGGGGTTGTTTAAAACTCCAGATCCCCCTGAAGTCAATGGAAGGCCTTCCGTTGCCTACAATGGAAGTAAGCTGGTTTCAGCTGTAAGATTTTTGTACTGTACAGATTTATCCACCCCAAAGTTCTGCATCTGAATATCCACAGACCTTGGGAATACTCAAAATACAAATCTGTGTGCAGATCCATATTTGATGTTTAAGTGTAATTTCTACATTAATACAAATTTAACATTTTTTTAAAGGTTCACCGTCCTTTTCGAAAACTGCCCCCCCTCCCCAAAAAGCTGTTGAATGGGTTATTTCTTTCTTTTGTTCATGCCTGTTGTGCAAGTGGAATTAATTTTGGATACTGTCAAATATGTTTGTCACAGCTTGTCTTCTACTTTCCTGGGTATGTTCCTGAAATATCATCTACAAATGATTATTCCTATCACTCCAGTTACCACTTAGCCTGAGGCAGGGAATTCTCACACAGCAAAAGTGGTCGAGTAATTGAACACAGAAATACTAGTACCTGTAGCTTGAAAATTCTAATAAACTACCAGAGGTCCCAAGAAAGTTAAATATTGGGAGGTATGTCATAGCTGCAGTGTGATTAGTGGAACAGTAACACACAGACAAACAGAGCTGCTGCCTAAGGCATGAGAGAGATAAAGATCAGTCTCTGAACATCATTGGATCATTCCAGCTACCTTCTATGATGGGGTTTCTACAGAATGTTCACAGAGGCTTTGCTATACAATAACAAAATCACAGTATGAATGAAGTGTTCCAAACTATTCAGAAACAACAGTGTAGCTCCGGCTAAGCTCTAAAAACCTCTGGGCTAGTATGCAGATTCTAGGAAAAATCCTCAACTGTCTGTTCAAGTCCCTTTGATTATATTATATTATATTATATTATATTATATTATATTATATTATATTATATTATATTATATTATATTATATTATAGACCTGGTTGCACCACATAAATTTAAGGTCATCTGATACTTATAGTGGAACAGTAGTTCTGCTACATTTAACATTGAGAGTCACTTACTGTTATTATTCCATTTACTCTATTGGCTATTCATTTGTGTAAAGTTATTCACATGCATAGGTATCCGTAGGCTCAAGCCCTGTTCTTGCAAAATAGTGACTATAAAGTAGGGTGCAGCATAGTGTATCTGCTATAAATAGTAACTGTAAATATAGTAGGGCAGAGGTGAAGGATGAAGTACAGTAATTGCAAATTTGTAATTCCCACATATAGGTCCCTAGCAATTAATTTCACCTTTCCTCCAGGGAAAAAGGAGGGTCCTTTTAGGCTATTTTACAACTTATTTTATCAGTGTGTCCCTGATTATTATCCTGCCTCAATCTCATTGACTTTTATTATGATTCTTAGTTTGTATGGCAAAGATGAGAAGAATGAACACAGCTCTTTGGAATTTTACCACATACTGACCAGATTTTTATACGCATGTAGACAACAGCTGGCATAAGATCCCCACATGTGATAGGTTATTATTTAGTTGATACAAAAATACTCATATAAGTGAAATTATTTACCAAGTATGAATAATCAGTGACTGCATCACGCCCAAGGTGACACATTCTAACACCGACCAGTGGCTCAGGCAGCATCAGTGAGCTATGCTAACAGGGCTTTCTTGGAGAGCTTCTGGGACTGAACACCATGACCCTTTCCAATTTCTTTTTGGCCAGCATTCTTATACCACCATCAGGGATGGCTTTACAAGTGGACAATGTGGACAACTATCCATGGTGTCATGGTCAACCCCTCTTGCACACAGTCAGTCCAAGGCCCTTTTAATAATCCAGCACTTGGCCTGGAGTGAACCACACCATGGTGGTGGGTTCCTATCATGTGCCCGGTTGCAGCTGGTAGTCGTGTCTGGGCTGCAAGGGCAGGGAGGGTCAGGACTTACTCTTCACCTGCACAAGCCACTTCTGAGAACCTCCCCTGGCTGCTGGGAAGCTACCACTCCCGTCACTCCCTCACTGCAGAGAGGAGGATTTCTGTACTGCCCCTCCCCTATCCCCATTTGGCCAGGGTGACATTTTCTCCAAGGCTTGCCCTGGCCACCATAAGGGTAAAGTTCATCTGGGCAGGATACAGAGCATTCTCAGGGGCTGCCTTAAGTATGTAGAATGAACTCCCAAGGGAACTCAGGGCCATCGCGAACTTTGCCACCTTCTGCTCCAAATGCAATGCAAACTTCCTCAAGGGGCCTTCTCTAACATAAACACAAAAAGGCAAGTACCTTAAAAAAAGGGGGAGGGAGGCACAACAAGATACTCACAGCACACACTATTTCTTCTTTTTGGGAGGGAATGAGAGAAAGAGGAAACCACATATTACAGATGTCAGCCACATCATTTGACTACTGAAAATCACACAGGGTATGTCTACACTGGCCCCCTAGCTTGAACTAGGGTGGCTAATGTAGGCATTCGAACTTGCAAATGAAGTCCGGGATTTAAATATCCTGGGCTTCATTTGCGTGTTCCCAGGTGGGTGCCATTTTTAAATCCCCTTAGTTTGAACTGACTGCCTGCGGTTACACACGGGGCCAGACGGAGGCATGTTGCCTCTTTCATAATCATTACTTAGCAAGTAAATAAGGTCTTGAGTCCTCCAGAGTCTGGCAAGGTTGCAATAATGTAATCCCAGATAATAAAAAGAGGATAAAACTGGTTTTGTCCACTTCTCAAAGGCCTTGTGAAACATTTATAATCAAGAGCAGCCCCATTCATTTCAATGAGTCTACACATGATAGTAAACTTAAGCATGTGTGTGTTTGGCAGATTGTGCCCTCAACTTTCTTAACAGGGAGCCCCTGTGTAGGATGAGTTCCTTGATGTTTGCTGGACTGTTTCTCACGTCTCTGAGGATTTATTTTGAGACCCGTCTCTCAATAAGCTCTCCAAAGGTTCTATTCTGTTTTAAGGGCAACCATGACCAACAATATTTGAAAGCATCGTAAAAAAGACTTTTCCTCTTCTATCTTTATATTGCTCTGTTTTCACTCAGGCTCACCAGGCTGGTAACTAGCAAAAATATACATGTAAAGATGTCTTAATCTTAAATATAATTAGATATAATACCACATGTGGCAGTGTATGATTAGTAAACTAGATGATCATTAGTTATTAGATTAATGTGTCTACTTGGGTAACTGAAAGCCATTTGCAGGCAGAAATGAAATAGCTCAATTTGCTGTAATTGACTGATCTCCCATAGAGACTAATGCCTTTGCTGCTACAAAAGAAGGTTTCTTCAGATGTTACAAGCAGATGCATGAAGAAACAGGATTTCACATTTTCTAGAAGGACCTGACAGGGCCCTAAGCAAAGGATGTCTGTGGTAAGGTGTAGTCTGAGTGGTTCAATAAACCCATAACTGGAGCAGGCCAAATAGAGGTTGTAGGGTGGATGCAGAGTGACAGTTTACAGGTCCAATCTGAGGATGTAGCTGAATAGGAATAAGTGTGACCATGCCCACTAATGAGGAGTGGGGGGGAAATGGGTGGCTCTGGAAACCAGAGATTCAAAGGAGCCTGAGACTCCAGCTGCCAGAGCCTTGGGCCCTTTAAATCGCCGCCAGAACCCTGCGCGGCACTAAGGTACGATGCACTCTGGGTGGTGCTGAGGTGGCCCGGGGGAAGCTAGCCCCAGCCCCGCCTCTTCCTCCTGAGGCCCCATCCCTTCCAGGGATGCAGAGCCCCTCCCCTCCGCCTTGCCCAGGGGCCCGGTGAGTCTGCTGGCCTCACTGGGTGAATAAATTAGATGGAACCAAGTTCCAAGAGTAGCATTTACACTCACTATGAACAGGGAATGGAGAATCAGACACAGATCCTGCTCTCAGTTACCCAGCAAATCCAGAGCGATTCCATCAATTCCCATGGCTCTCTACTGGATTAAAACAGTGTGAGCCAGATCTGGCCTCTTGTTTTAAAGTAAATATTTTAGACGAACCCTAATCGCGTGCCTCCTCTACCAGTTGGTTTGTGCGTGCCAAGCAATCACAAAATAAAGACGAAAGTGGGTCTCTTATCCGCAATGCGGGTCTCTAGTGCGTGTTCTGCACTCATTTGACTAAGAGAGCTCTTCCTATGGATGTCAATGGGAGCACTGCCGGCGGAATGCCTGGGGAATAGACAATTGAGAATCCTCATTTTGGAAGCAAGCTCCGCTGTGCTGGATTATGCCCTTAAATTATCTAGTGACACCTCCGCTGTTGAGAGGTGCTGTGGGCCCCCACACATCTCAACTTTTTCTTCTTCCAAATAGGTTTTCTTATGGTTTTTTAATTTATTTTTTTTTAGCCACAGCAACTAAGCGAACCGTTCAAATTGAAACACTGAAATGAACCGAGCTGAACAATAAACTAAAACATGCCTAGAGCAAGTTGAGCAATAAACAGGTTTTTAATTTTTTTTAACTTCCATCTCTCTGGTGTCTGTCTCTGATAGATGATGTGACAAAGGAAGAATCCTCAATAAATTCTAAATTCTGAATAGTAAATCAGTGAGCAAGAGCACTGGAAGACTTCCTCTTTCACAGTGCACTACCTCCACAGCCCCTCTCCACAGTACCTCTCGTAAGAGATATGTAGCTGGACAGCTGGCTAGTGAGATGCATGCAACCTTTCTTCCCATTGCATATTTGTTATACGTTAATCTGCACTGGGTCTGATTATATTACCTGGTTGTAATATGGATCTTCCTGTTAGATCCTGACGGGTTCTCTCACAGGACAATTATCTATAGAGTCAAAGCTTTTAAGACCAGAGTGTGGCCTTCTTGTCTGACCTCTTGCATAACACAAGCCATGGAATTTCACCCAGTAATTCCTGCATCAAGCCCAGTATGTTTATCTTCTTAAGGGTGCCAGAAATGAAAGCAAGTGACTAGTAAGGGCAAGAGAGACTATGGTTTCTACTACAAGGTGCCACAGAGAACAAGAATCTGCAGGTACTGCATGAAGAAAGTTGAAGAAAATTAGATACCCTCACAGTCCTTAACTACAATCTTATTCAAATTGTATATCTTGTACATGAACTTCATTGTTCCCTCTTTTTTGTGGGGTGTATGTGAAGCTGTGTGATTATTATCTGATTAGAAATATTTGTAGATGCAGTCCTTTGTGGGAAAAGAGAAACAGCAATCGATAGAGAGTTTTAATATATAGCATGTCCTTCACCTCAGTGTGATCTTGAAAATAAAGCAGACTGGCATGTCAGATGGAGCAATCTAAAGCCAATTATTGATAGTGATGTGCATACACTCTCCTGTTGGGATGGTCTTGACATCTAAGCACAGATCTGGATCTGGGTCTGCCAAAAGACTCTTGCTTTTATTATAGACCTGTGGTCTATGTAGCTATAAAACTTCTATTTTCTTGGTACAGGCTCTTTACCTTGCTGAATATTCTATCTGTGCACAGACAGCAGCGAGTTTGTTCCCAGACTTGATACAGTCGGTTATAAAGGAGACATGGCCACCAATCTCACTCTTGGAGACTTTACTTCTATTCTTTTTTGTTGTTGGGTTCCTCAAGCGAAGACAAAAGGCATTCATAATGAAAATACATGACTGCCTTTGGTGCACATCATGATGTGCCAAGTCAAAATTGCAAATCTGACCCCTGAAATTGCGATTATTTGACTTACAGGTGTGGATGCAAATTTAATGGCCTTGCTCCATCTCCACTTACTTTACAAGGCACAGTCTATATGCAAAGTTACTTGGTCCACTGGCTGAACAAACTTCAATACGGGGAAACATTCATGACAAAATCATGCTCCTAGCAAAATTTCCCTGGTTTTGAGAATTGCTGCAAAACTAAAAGTAAAGCAATTTTTGTTAAATTCACTGGTCTGTGGCTACATTTCAAATCTGGCCTGGTTCTTTATTTCAGCTCTGCACAAATTATGAAATTCAGATCCAAATTTCCAACTTCCACTTTTCATAGCTAGGGTTTTGCTTCAGGTCCATCTTCAGTTTCAAGTGACGCTGCCTACACTTTTTTTTTATTATTTTCAGTTGCACCAGGCAAAATTCATGGTTCCATTTTGAAATTAGGCAGCCTTGTTTGAGTCTTACTGAATTTTTTTCCTCTGATTGAAACAGAATTTCAAAGTGAAACTGACACACAATATACATGAACTGAATGCAGTTTTGCAGCTGAAACCACTGAGGTTCCCACTGTTCCACTGAACTATCTCAAACTTCATAGGTCAAAAATTGAGCTCCAGATTCAGACTTGCCTATAAATCAGGGCTAGTACTATCTGGGGGTTTTAATTAGGCTCATTATAGAGAGATGGGCCAGTGATGAAAAATGGAAACTTCCAAAGTTTAGAGCCAGGTTTTGGATTTGGAGCCGCTTCTAGTTCTGCAAGTGTAAAAATTATCTTTGAATCTCTATAGGACAGACCAGAGTTAGCCAGGAGGTTGCAGGAAATCCCCCCCCCCCAAAAAAAAATCTGCTTCACACACTCAGATTGGTAAAGCAAAAATAGGTAGGAGTAGTTTAAAAACTAATGAACTAATTAAAAAACAATGAACAATAAGGTAGGGGAATGCTATTATTCCCATTTTACAGATGGGGAACTTAGACACACTAGACAAAGGGTATGTCTACACTACCCTCCTTGTTCGAACTAGCAGGGTAATGTAGGCATACCACACTTGCAAATGAAGCCTGGGATTTGAATTTCCCGGGCTTCATTTGCATAAGCGGGACGCCGCCATTTTTAAAACCCCGCTCATTCAAACCCCGTGCAGCGCGGCTACACGGGGCACGAACTAGGTAGTTTGAACTAGGCTACCGTTACTCCTCATTCCACGAACAACTACAATACGGGGAAACATTCATGACAAAATCATGCTCCTGGCAAAATTTCCCTGGTTTTGAGAATTGCTGCAAAACTAAAAGTAAAGCAATTTTTGTTAAATTCACTGGTCTGTGGCTACATTCCACGAGGAGTAACGGTTGTTCGAACTAGGAAGCCTAGTTCGAACTACCTAGTTCGTGCCCCGTGTAGCCGCGCTGCACGGGGTTCGAACGAGTGGGGTTTTAAAAATGGCGGCGCCCCGCTTATGCAAATGAAGCCCGGGAAATTCAAATCCCGGGCTTCATTTGCAAGTGCGGCATGCCTACATTACCCTGCTAGTTCGAACTAGCGGGGTAGTGTAGACATACCCTAAGTGACTTCCCTAAGATCATATACACAAATAATTGAAACAGCAGGGAAGTGAAGCTAAACCTCATGAGTTCTAAGCTAACACCTTAACCACTTGTCTGTTAGCCACGGTGGCCAGGGATGCAACTCCCTGCTCTGACTGTCCCCACACCTCTGACTGCCACAAGTCAGCACTGGACAAGAAGGGATGAATCATGTGAAAATTGCCCTGATCTGCTCATTCTCTCCGAAGCACTTGGCACTCTTCACTGTTGCAAGACAGGATACTGGTCTAGATGGACCATTGGTCTCATCCATTGCGGCCATTTTGATATTCTTATGACCTTCTTTCCTCCCAGGATCTGCAAATCACCAGAAGACCTTGGAAATCTCTTCAGAATGAAGCTAGAAAATCCATAGGCTCTAAAACTGGTTACATGAGAAAGCTGTTTTTCTGACTGAAGGGAGACCATTGTAACCATTTGAACTTCATTAGTGCTGAATGACCCCCAACCAAACTGCAATATATAGAAAGGAAGCAATATTATCCCAGGGTGAGGCAGCTTAAGTGACTTACCTAGTCTATGGGGGTATGTCTACACTTCAAAGTTAATTCGAACTAACATACGTTAGTTCGAATTAACTTTGACAGGCGCTACACAGGCAAACCGCTAGTTCGAACTTAATTCGAACTAGAGGAGCGCTTAATTCGAACTAGGTAAATCTCATTCCACGAGGACTAACGCCTAGTTCGAATTAACTAGTTCAAATTAAGGGCTGTGTAGCCACTTAATTCGAACTAGTGGGAGGCTAGCCCTCCCCAGCTTTCCCTGGTGGCCACTCTGGGCACCACCAAGGAAACTTTCTGCCCCCCTTCCGGCCCCGGAGCCCTTAAAGGGGCACAGTCTGGCTACAGTGCCTGTGCCAGGTGCAAGCCTGCCAGCACCCAGCCAGCAGACCCTGCACCTGGCACGGCACGAGCCAGCCACCCGCTGCCATCCATCCCTCCACCTCTTCCCGGGACCAGGCTGGCGGCTCCCAGGAGCCTGCCCAGGTCCGCAAGAGGCGAGCCCCCACCTGGTCTAGTGCGGAGATCATGGACCTCATCCACGACCTCCGCACTAGGCACAGGAAAGTGGCCGTCTAGGGCAGGATAGCTGCCAGCCTGGCCACCCAGGAGCAGGTTTGCATGAAAATCAGGGTGCTCCAGTGAAACCCCCCGACTCGGAGCCCTGAGCTTAGAACATAAGAACAGCAGTACTGGGTCAGACCAAAGGTCCATCTAGCCCAGTAGCCTGTCTGCCAACAGCAGCCAACACTAGGTACCCTGGAGGGGATGGACCGAAGACAATGACCAAGCCATTTGTCTCGTGCCATCCATCTGCAGCCTTCCACAAACAGAGGCCAGGGACACCACTCCTACCCCCTGGCTAATACCACTCCAAGGACCCAACCTCCATGAATTTATCTAACTTCTCTTTAAACTCTGTTCTAGTTCTAGCCTTCACAGCCTCCGGCAGCAAGGAGTTCCACAGGTTGACTATTTGCTTTGTGAAGAAGAACTTTCTGTTATTAGTTTGAAGCCTGCTACCCATTCCTTTCCTTTGGTGTCCTCTAGTCCTTCAATTATGGGAACTAATGAAGAACTTTTCTTTATGCACCCTCTCCACACCACTCGTGCTTTTATAGACCTCTATCATATCCCCCCTCAGTCTCCTCTTTTCTAAGCTGAAAAGTCCCAGTCTCTTTAGCCTCTCTTCATATGGGACCTGTTCCAAACCCCTGGTCATTTTAATTGCCCTCCCCTTTCCCACCCTCTCTCTTCCCCTCTCCCACCTCCTTTTCCCAGTCTCCCCGAGTTTTGTTCAATAAAGAGAGTTTCTATCTTTGAACACACGTGTCCTTTATTTTATACATCAGGAAGGGGGGCTAGGAAAGAGTAAGTAGAAGGAGGTGAGGGAGGAATGGGGTACGAGCCCCCGATGGGGAGGACTGGGGTGGCTCTGCAGTTTCATCGGGGTGGAAGCTCTCCTGCAGCCCACCAATTGACCCCTCCCCCGGATGGCAGCCTGCGGCAAGTGCAGCCGGGCTGATGGCCGAGTGCTGTGATGTGCCCAGTGTGGGCACTCAGGGCACTCCAAGCCAGGACTGCTTTGCAAGCAGGGAACCCCTGAGAACTGTCTGTCTGGGGTGGGGGTCGGGTCCCTTTGAAGCGCAGCCCTCAGCTAGCCTGAGACAGCAGCTCCATGCTCTAAGCCTTAACCTGATGCCCTGCCGGCACTGCTTCCAGCCATCCTTAACCTCGGTTCAGGGTCCACTCAATGTGGACATGCTAGTTCGAATTAGCAAAATGCTAATTCGAACTAGTTTTTAGGTCTAGAGGCACTAGTTCGAATTAGCCTAGTTCGAATTAACTAATTCGAATTAAGTTAGTTCGAATTAGTGCTGTAGTGTAGACATACCCTTGGAGAGTTGGGAATTGAATTCATACCTCCAAATTCTTGTCTAGGGCCCTAGTCCCATGACCATTCAAAAGCTTCTGCACTATTCACCTACATCGTTGTTTACTTTCTGAGAGCCAGGATGGTTTTGTGGCCCACAAGAGGCAACAAGCCTGAACAACTTGTGATCTGATAAAAAGAAAAGTGAAGCTTTTGTTAGAAAGGTGCTTCTATAAAATGCCATCTTGTTGCTAGTATCTGCTCTTTGAGGTTTCTTTAGAGCAGATCCCCCCTTTAGAGCTGTATGTTTTGATCCCAGAATCTTATTGTAGAGGATGGCATATAAAACAGAAGGAACATAATTCAGTTTGCAGATACCTTGCCGAGTTTAAAGACCTAACATCTACAGTGTTTTTGATTCGCTAACTGAGAAAAGGGGGTAAATTATTAGGAAGCAGGCTCATTAACTGAAAAAATATGGAAATAAATTAACTGTATGTAATGGCACTGGTGGTGTAAAGGGGATGGAAGGGTGCCTGTATAAAAGCGATTCCCTAGTGCTATGGGTCTCAGACTACACCCAGCACAGAGGGGAGAGCAATGGATAGGAACGGATGTGGTGGGAGTGCATTGTGCTCTAGCTGTTCTAGCGTGGTGGAGAGCTGTGAAAAGTCATCCTAATTTATAGCAGTGCCCAGGGCTGCTCTAAGTTGCATTGAGAGCTGGCTGTGCTTTGTTCCCTGGCCTGAGCCACATTTCCTGAGAGCCAAAGGCCAGTGTCTTGCTTTTAAAAGGAACAAAGGAGCGAATCTTGAGGAAGTTGCCAAGTGTAAATTGAAAGTTCTGTGTCTTTCCTAATCCAGATGGGATAAATTGATAAACTACATTTATCTGATTAATAGTGTTGGCTCTGTGGAAAAGTATTTGCTATCTTTTGGCCTGCTGTACGAAATGTGGAAATATTTGATGTCCGGTTCAGCCATTTTTGAGTCACAAGTAGAGGCGATTATGGGATTTCTTTCCTCTCTGTTAAATATATTGTTTTTACTGATTCTGATTTGGTCTCACACTCCTTGCATCTAACAAACTTTAAAACAATAGTGCTAGGTACAAAAATTCACACAGTACCTCATAAATTTCACTGCCTTATAACACACACACCCCACACACACACATACACACATGTCTAGCTCATCAATCCAGCCTCTCTTCAAACGTCACTGTCCTTGCTGCATTCAGAGCTAAGTGCCGAATCCCCCTCTTCATGCAGGCTTTCCTAGGCAACAGGAATGCCCAAGAGACTGGTGCTGAAGTAATCATAGTCAAGGGAGGAGAAAAGAAGATGTTGGTCTGTGTGACTGAAGAAAACAGGCCAGATCTTTGTAGCATTCTGGAGAAACAAATGGTAAGTTTGAGACATGACTGATTTAGAAAGGGGATTGAAATAAAAAATGACACTCAGGTTAGGGGCCTATCCAGGGATGATTTCGTCCATGGTGACATAGAAGGGCGACTAATATGCAGTGATTACAAGGGAAGATCAGGAGTTTAGTGTGAGCCACGTTAAGATATTGGTGAGGAGATAGCAGAGTGATGGGACGAGGGGTGGGATTGGACCAAGGGAGACAAATTGTGGGTGGATAGGTAGATCTGTAAGTCACTGGCATGAAGATAGTAGCAGAAACTCTGCAAGTGGATCAGATCTCCTAGCGAAGACATAAAGAAAGAGAGAAAGCCAAATACAGTTCCTTGTGGGACCCCTGCCCAGAAGTATAAGTAAACATACCCGTGAAAAAGTGTCTGAGTTGATTATTTTAGGATTTGTGTGTTCTTACAACTTAAGTGGCTCTTTTCCCCTTTCTCTCTGATACTGATTGATGGGCGTTCTTTCCATTCATGACATTTAAAGTGGCATTCTGTTATTAACATTTTATAAATAATAAGAAGAATGAAGAAATTAGATTCACGATAAATTGAGTTGATCTGGCATAAATTCTTTCACTGAACCACTTAATATTCTTCTCCTTCTTCTGAATGTAAAGCTACTGATAACAATACATTTCTATGTCACTTTTCATTCCCATAGTTAAAGAACAAGGCAAATTATACACAGGGATCACTTCACCCATCTGTGTTACATCTGGGGTGGACCTTGAAGCTATGGCACTTTTAGCAGCGCTACTCATAATGTGTGACAGAGTCAGGAAGGCTGTAATCCAGTTATAAAAGTGTACAATACAACTGAAACTGAAGGGGTTATTTAGGTAGGTGGGATATAATTACTCAGGTTGGGAATGGGGTGGAGACACTGATTCATCAATTTGTTCATAGATAATAAGGTCAAAAGAGACCATTGCAATACCTACTCTGAAAATGCCACAGAATATCACCCATTACTTCTGTGTTTTGCCCAATAATTCATGTTTTACAAAAGTTTGCTTTCCAAAAAGGCATCCACTTGTGATCTGAAGACTTCTGAAGATGGAGAATTCACCACTTCCCTTAGTAATTTGTTCCAGTGGTTAATCTCCTTCCGTTTGCCTTATTTCCAGTTTGATTCGTCTGACTTTAGCTTCGAGCCCCTGATTCTTGTTATCTCTCTCTGTCTGCTAGATTAAAGAGCCTTTTAGTACCCAACATTTTCTCCCCATGAAAGTATTTATACATGGTAATCAAGCCACCTCTTGAGCTTATGACAATCTAAATTGATTGAGCTCCTAGAGTCTCTCGCTGTGATCCACTTTTTCCCATCCTCAGGTCATTCTTGGGGGCTATATTCATACTGAAAGTTCCAGTGGGATTTTTAAGTATTATGGACAAGTGTTTTGTAAGCTATAAGTGATGTGGCATCATTGCAGAGTTGTAAAAAAAAAAAAAGCTTTATTAAGCATGTGGAGTTTCCAGCATGACATGCTACTGTCAACAGCAGCCCCAGGCTTGAATTCCTGAACCTCAGGTCCCTGCAACTTAATCCTTTTTCTTCAGTTCCATACTACAGACAGGACTTTAGTATTGCACCTTCCCTGAAAATGGCACTTCCATCAACATAGGGCCAAAAGCAGCACTCTGGGGCATTGATCCAGAAGGAAGAGTACCTCTTATTGATAAGCCCACCTCTGCTTTCTAAAGTTTCTGTTTGGAAATTTCTCATGAAAATACAGACCAAGGTGTACCACACTAGCTCTGTTGAGAACATAGCACAAGGTGCTACAGCTGTTAATGATTATTTGATTTATGGTTGCAGTACAAGTAGCTGATATTGCAAAACTTTGATTTCTTTCTCAAATTAATGTTAAATTTATGCATGAGTGCTGGCAATATTGTGAAAAACAGCACAAAGGAACATGGGTTGGGCTTGTGTGTTAAATCAGTTCAAACTGGCATCAGATGATTTGAATTAGTACACAAAAAGCATATTAAACATATTCATTTTGTTAATAGAAATGACTAACTCTATTACACTTTTTTGCTTATTATTCATAATATTTTGCTATAATACAGAAAATCAAATTTTATTTTAAAAATGCAATCAAATTATATTTCCTATTAAAACTTTAATATCAAAACAAATTAAGCACTGCTACAGATTACACATTAGTAATCTAGTTCCCTCATAACTCATACTATTTCTCTATTCTGTTATGAACTACCGCATTACTAAAGTGCAGCAACTCTCAAAATATTCTTAAGGGAAACTGAAAAATGTGCTTTTTTAAAACAAGATGAATTAAAAACTCTTAAAGATCCCCAAATAATAAGAAAGTATGCTTCAGATTTACAAATAACATTTTAAAGTGAAATATGAAAAAACCTTTATTTCCCTGCCAAGTAAGGCATTCAGAGCTTTGTGTTTTCCCTTTGCTTCCTGGGATGTCTGATCGCTGCTTCCTGATGTGACATAGGTGAGAGTTTCTAAAGTTACATATCGCTCTCCCTTACGTGGTAGACACTGTCTCCCATCATTACAGTTCCAGACTGAAACGAAGAAATGCTGTTTAATGGGAGCATATTATCAAAATGACAAAGATGCTTGTGGTTCAGTTTTGCCTTACACTGGTGGTGTTGTAAAGTTATACTGCTCCAATAGATGCCCCAAAGCATTGTGCAGGGGAGTCGGTAGAGGGCACCCATTACGGGCTGCAAGAAAGCCCTGTATCATAGCCCAACTTCTTCCTTATATTTTGGTAGCTCAGTTTAACCACCTCCCACAGTGAAGATACAGACAAGCTAAGTTAATGATTCCCGGAGAGATAGGAAGTTAAGCAAGTTTTTAACACCATCCATTTCTGTGTCTGGAAACAAATACAATGAAGGCATCTTACTTGGCACATGACAAGATTTAATCCTTCAGGAAACACACTGGGGTGTGTTCCTCTTGCAATTGACATGGTGAGCAGAAGAACTGATAATGGACCTTAAGATTTCATGTGTTGCACTGAATAGCTCATTACACTGCAGTCACATGTCTGCAGTAGTAGCATCCTCCCCCATAATTAATGTATATTCATAATGTAGGATGGGTCCCAGCTGAGTTTGACACATCAATGGGTCAATTATTGGTTATAATTGCAGGAGGTGAGCTGTAGGATTGAAAAGACTGGGAACTGCTACATGACTAGACCCCACCCTCTTTCATCAAGTCTCTGTTCCCTTAAGACTTTTCATGGCCTAGATCTTCCACAGACAACTGTGACCCAGCTGACCTTACAACTGAACTGCCACAAAGTCAAGATCTAGCTGTCTGGAAGCTTGCCTGCTCCAAATAGACTGCTCGTGTCTCAGAAAATGAGCTGGATGTGTTGTTAGTTACTAGTTGATGATTGTGGTGCTAATTAAAACATACTAGGAGACACACTATAAACATGCACAGCACATGAAGCAAATTAACCAAGTGAGCTTGTCTCCTTCATTGTGCTTTTATTATGATGCTCCTTGGATGATGTTTTTAAATGAATTTTGAATCGTTTTCTTAATTTGTTTTATTCTGCATTGTACTAACAAAACCACTACAGCCCCACAGGAAAGACTCTGAGATGTGTAATATTATTGGAACATGTCTCCTGGTTTTCCTACTGTGTACTTATAATTAAGCTTTATTGAGATGTACAATGAATAACAATTTAAAACCTGTTTATTGACCCAGGTGCAACCCATGGACACATCTGAAAACCTTCCTTTTCCATGATCCCCAAATAACATTGTTTGACTGGACTCACTGCATGGCATTGTACTGGGCCATGAAGGCATAATCCTGCACTGGGTTACTCAGATTTGCAACACCCCTGCGGGAAACTTGGGAAGCTCTGCTAATCTCTACCGAGATATTTAAACATACATTCCTCTGCTAAAGGGTGGAGGAAGTTGTTCTTATTTGCCTCATTACACACTGCTGCTCCCCCTTGGTGTGCCTGCAAACTTCATCTCTTGTAATCTGAAGGTGTCTCAGGGCTCTTTATATGAAATGCAATATATATGTGCTATATAAGAACAATAATGTTCCATCTATTCCTTTGATACTGTCATGATGTATACTACAAGCGTATTGATAACTGAGCAATAATGGTTTAGGGGATGAAAAAGAAAAGAAAAGAAAAGAAAAGAAAAGAAAAGAAAAGAAAAGAAAAGAAAAGAAAAGAAAAGAAAAGAAAAGAAAAGAAAAGAAAAGAAAGAGGAAACACAACTCACACAACAAAACCCCAAAAAGGCTCCATCCTAATGGCCAGATGGCGTAAGCTCTGAGAACATCTGTTTTTGGTTTAGTGTGTCTCAGGACACCTGGCTTCTTCCCCAGATTCTGACACTGAATAGGCAATTTCTCTACACTTTGACTCTAACCACAATCAGCTAATGAGTTTTTAAACACGACTTTCCTGGTCCACTCAAATGGCAAAATTGTTTTTTAACATTGTGGCCAACAAGGAGACTGAACTGTTATTTATTTTGTTCATTTTTCATGCAGCTAAACAACTTCATGCTGCTTAGAACATGGTACTTAATGCATTCAGCAACAAGAAAGATACCCGCAGTAGAGACAAGGCCACAAAGGGAGCTAGTGGGTGGAACAGGGTTTTGGGAGAGCAGAGTAGAGTGGACAAAGTCAGGACAAAGAGGTGGAGATGTCTGGCAGGAACTGGCCCAAGAGATCAACTGGACAATAAGAAAGTCTGTGGCCCTGATTCAACAAGGTATTTGCTCCTACGGGGACTACTCCTGTTTTAAAAGTTAGGAACATACTCTATGATCCGGGGCTTGTCTCTTCACTCTAACTCTTCACTGATGTTACAATATCCAACAATTTGCATGCATCCTCCATGGTTTTTAAAAGCCAGCTTTGGCAGCAAACCAATAAAGCATGCCTGCACCTTCAGATGGCTTTTCCAACCTGCAGTGTAGTTGAGAGCTAAATCCCACCGAGCTCTGCAAGCCTTCTGTTCAATCTGGGATTTTAGCGCTCTCACCATCCATTTTAGCACCATGCCATTCCCTTCCAAAGGCAGCACTAATGGATTACTGTGCATTACATTCTTCATTACTGCTTAAATATTTATCAGAACATTATGTATTTAGTGGCCAGGGGAAAAGACAATCCTGCATTTCACTATGCAGAAGGGTTAATTACAGACTGGATAAATCTCTGTGACTTAAAAAAATGATAACACATGGATATGGAGATTAAAAGGAGAATGTGTTATTTACAGCTAAATAAACATAAAGCAGTGTAATCCTGATCTAGGCTCCAGACAGGATTTCCCCACCAAAAAATGTATTAAATTCAATGCTTCATATTCATGGTCTATATTTATATAACAATCACTATTGTTACAGGGAAACCTGTTTTAAATGGCCATTCATTAGAGGATGAAAAAAAAAAGTTGGTGTGGCCTTTTAAGAAAGGTGGATCAGAACTATAGCCTGTCCATTTGGAGATATGTTAGAGTGACCTGTTAAGTGAGGTGATTGGGGTCTCCCATGCAGATTTCACTGTGGTTACCAAGTTACCATGTGAACCAGCTAGCAAGTATGAAAAATCCAGACAAGGGGTAGGGAGTAATAAACACCTGTCAAAGCTGCTCCCCATTCTGGCACTCCAAATGCAGAAGGTGGGTATCTGAAAGAGAGCTTTAAAAATATCTTGCCTCTATAGGCTCCTGGTTTTTTAAGAAAACTCCCCAAGGTCACAGATTCCCTGACCTTGGGAGATAAGCTGCCACTACTAAGTAAAAAAACCTTCTTTCCTCTTGAATCTAGGAAGAAAGCATGTGGAACTTTTTCCAGAGGGGTACCCCCAACCTCTTTTACCACAAGAGAACTTGAAGAAAAAAAAAGAAAACAAACTGTAATCTCTGACAGATGACCTCTCAGTCTTAGGCATGCATACACAGACCTCCTATTATCCTCCAGGACACAAGAATCAAATTATAGCCTTAAAAAAGGTGATTTTATTAACAACACAAAAAGATATACTTGGTAAAGCATACTTGGTTGCTAGATGTTTTAAAGCAACTGAGAAAAAGAACACATTAAAACACAGAGAATTTCATGCCTGGGATTCATCTTAAAGTACAGTGTATGTATGGAGGGAGGGGAGGCACATGGACTTAGCACAGAGAAGTTTAACCAAATAACAAAACAAATAAAATAACCTGATCGACTCTAAATAGACATTCCCTATCTATTCACATATCCATGCTTCAAGGTCCAGTCTATTTACATGCCCAGTATTCTTTGTAAGCATGGTAGTCCTGCCTGGTTCACATTTTTTGTTAGTCTCTAAGATGCTGTAAGACTATTCATTGTTTTTTCAGTTTTTTCATTTACAGACTAAAACGGCTACGCCTCTGAAAATGCCTGGTTCGATTAGTCTTTTTCCCCCAGCTCCTGGCACAAAGAAAAACAGTAGGCAGGTACCCCTTTCAATTCAACTCTCAATACTTCTTTTCATTGGTTCTCCTGGCGCACTGCAAACAATTTCTAGCTACCTGGCCTTAACCCTTTGTTTTTACTGAATGCTGGGATGTTCAGAAAAGGACAGCACTCCCCCTATCCATCACAATGCCTATATAAGGCAAAGCCACAAATGTTGGGACTGTCCCTTTAAAATTAAGATATCTGGTCAGTCATCCTACCACGTAACAGTGTCAGGTACCACAGACATGGCTTCATGCCATGTCTAGTAAATTCAGTGGAATCATTTCCACCGCTTTCAATAGTCTTCAGATATGAGAGTTATTGTTTTATTTGAAGTATAAACAAATAATCTCTCAACTACTCTGCAGGATGGAAAATCCCTTTGAGGGTGCAGCCATGCTTTATTGGTTTGCCATCAAAACAGTGTGATTAACTCATTTTTTCACACGGTGACCACTGCATAGAATACTCTGTAACTCTCTCACACACATAGATTGATACAAATACTGGTTGAAACTGAAAAGTCACTCCATGGCATCATTTGACTGCCTTTTTTTAGTCTTAGATAGTAAATAAGGCCCTGATCATCAGCCCAGAGGAGACTTAAGACTTGTGTGTCATTGCGTCAGTGTACACAGTACATATACATCTATATAGTGTATATAGTGTATACATCACTGTAATGACAAACTGATTTATAATTAAAAACCGTACTTAAGTTTGGCTTCTTTAGCAGACAAAAACACCAGAAAACCCAGTCATTCATGGAATTCAGCCAATGTTTGTGTCATAAAATAAGGTAACTTATACTGGTGCTGTGAAATATTGTTCATTATAACGGAGCAGCGGAGATAATGTTGTTTTCTAATTTCCCTTTCTCAGTCAGAAATTAAATAAAAAGTCATGTCTAAATTACAATACTGGATTGAACGCAGACAAAGACCCCATGCGGGGAGCTTATGATATATCCTTCCCACGTTTTATAGCCATTAAAAAAGATTATAGGATTTTTTTTCTTTTTCTTTTAGGCCATTTACATTTGTTCTGAACTCTCACTGTGTTTTATTTGAAGCTCTTAAAAGTGCCAATGTACATAATAAGTCAATCAAGAAGTTAAATTAAAAAAAAAACACAAAAACATATTGACTTGTCTACAGCAAACGGGCACTTGGAAATGTGAACTCTGCCACTTAATGATTTCTTGACTTTTCCAATAAATATGTCTGTGAGGGGCTGGGGTATTGGTTCTGCAAGCTAAGGGATGTCTATCGGTCAGATCCGAAGGCAAAAATCCCATGTCAGGGCCAAATATTCTTCTAATTTACAACAGTACAGCGTGGCTAAGGTGACCCTTTGGATCTCTTACCTACACTGCTGGTCACTTGGTCATAATCTGCATTTGTTCTTCCTACAGAGAAAAGGAAATACTCTGTGCAGACTTTCCTGACTTCTAACAAGCACCCTCACACCTGAAAATCCTTCCCATTTGCCCCTCTTGCCTCCCTAGCTTCTTTTTTCTTTCCCTCCTCTCCCTCGTTTCCTAGGCCTAGAGGGTGCAGTCGACTCCCTTCTCCTGAAATTCTTCCCCTATGATTCCATCCCAGTATGCCTTCAATGACATGTCTTCCCTCAGCCCTCTCCTGACCCCAACATCACTAGTGACTTCCTTGTAGCCGTGGCAAAAGGCTACTTCTCTATTTTTATCCTACACATGGTTCTCTGCTGCCTCCAGCACCGTCTATCACTTCCTCCCTTTCCACTCCTTTTCTGATCTGGGTTTCCTTGATTCGGCTTGCCTCATTCTTTTCCCATTAGATTGGTTCCTCACTCTTTCAGAGCCTCATTCTGTATCTTTTCTGACTTGTTGGTGCCCAGCAGAGCTCTGTCCATATTCCCCTCCTCCTCTCCTGCTGCACCGTTTCTAAGCCACCACATCCAGAAGCACAGTTTCAGCTACCATCTTGATGCTGGTGATTTCTCATAAAATCTTAGGGTAAGAAGGGACCACATAGGTCATCCAATCTAATGCCCTGCCAAGATGTGGGATTTGTCGTGTGTACACTATCCCAGAGAGATGGTTATCCAGCCTCCTTTTGAAAACCTCCAGTGAAGGAGCTTCCACAACCTCCCAAGGCATCTGTTTCATTGTCCTACTGTTCTTAAATCTAGGAAGTTTTTTTTTCCTGAAATGCAATCTAAATCTCCTATGTTGCAGTTGGAACCCATTGCCTCTTGTCCTGCCCTCTGTGACAAAAGAGAACAACTTTTCTCCATTATAATTCTCTTCTTCCATCTCCCCCTGTCTTGATAATATTGCGTCTATGACTGCCCCTTCGGCATCTCCTCCTGGATGTCTTTCTGATACCACAAACACACTCTCTCCAGAATTTCCTCTTTCTGCCTAATCCTTCTCCTCCCTCCTCGGGCAGGGCTGGAAATTCCACTGTCCTCCCTGCCTCCCAATCTCAGTATAATCTTCCATTCAGCTCATTCATGCTTTTATGGGCCATCACCATGGTAAGCAATCCAGGCTTTTGCTCTTTCATGCCACTTCATAAGTTTAATACTTAGCACTTCCAGCCTTCCTGTTGAAGAGGCTTCTTGGCTCCAGCTTTGATTTTTTTTTCCTGTGGGCAAATCTCAAATCACAATGTATCACTGACTGGCTGGACTTTTAAAGTATTTGGTAAGGACTCTCAAAGTCTGCCAGTCAGATGTGGTACACCCACATCTTGAATACTGCATGCAGATGTGGTCACCTTCTCTCAAAAAAGATATCTTGGCACTAGAAAAAGTTCAGAAAAGGGCAACAGAAATGATTAGGGGTTTGGAATGCCTGCCTTATGGGGAGAGATTAGAAAGACTGGAACTTTTCGTCTTAGAAAAGAGAAAACTAAGGGGGATATGATCAAGGTCTACAAAATCATAACTGGTATGGAGAAAGTGAATAAGGAAAGGTTATTTACTTGTTCGCATAACATAAGAACTAGCAGTCACCAAATGAAATTAATAGGTAACAGGTTTAAAACAAACAAAAGTGTTTATTCATGCAATGCACAGTCAGTCTGTGGAACTCCTTGCCAGAGGATGTTGTGAAGACCTAGACTTTAACAGGGCTCAAAAAAGAGCTAGATAAATTAATGGAGGATAGGTTCAGAAATGGCTATTTGCCAGGGTGGGCAGGGATGGTGTCCCTAGCTTTTGTTTGACAGAATCTGGGAATGGGTGACAGGAAAGGGGTCACTTGATGATTATCTGTTCTGTTCATTCCGTCTGGGGCACCTGGCCTTGGCCACTGTCAGAAGACAGGATACTAGGCTGGATGGACCTTTGGTCTGACCCAGTATGCCTGTTTTTATGTTCTTATCATTTTAAAGGAAAAGGAAAGAACTGCAGCAGCTCACTGTTTTCCAGGTGTTAAAGGCCATCATGGTCATACAGTGGGGATGGGCTAAAGCTTGAGACATGTTCCAATAACATCTTCCACATTAAGATGACTCCAGCACTCTTTTCAAAACTAGAAAAAGAGGTTTTTTTCAACATGTCTTGCATTTTTCATCTCTCCAGGGTATTGTCTTGGACATAACATTGAACCTAGAAAAGATGAGTTTCCTATCTTTTGGACACCTACTTAATCAGTGTCCTGTGTTTTCCTACTATTCAGGGGCATTAATTTGAAATCCAAACCTCTTCTCTCATGCAGATTTTCAAGTGTGTTTCAGTTTTCCCTACTTCGCTCTGTCAATGTCTCGAAAGGAGCAAGGGGCCACGGAGTATGGTGTAAGGGCATCATGACTTTCTTTCTCTGAGACTGCACTGATCAAACATGCCTGCATCATGTCAGGAGACATTGTGCTGTGGCATTTATCTAGAATTTTCACTTTAAGATAGTATAATCCACTTCCTGTAGTATAACTGGACACTGTTAAATAGGTACCATGTTCCACCCCAGCAATGGCTGTATTTCAGGGAAAGGTGAAATGAATCCTTGTACACTGATTCTTGGGTTTTGATCAGCATATGTAAAACATGGATGGTGTTTTAGGATCTTTTGGTATGGGAGGTGCTATATCATCATTCCGTTTCTAGATGCCTGTGGTCACCATCTAAGGCAGCTGAGCTCGATTATATTACAAAAGCCTTAAATAAAATTTAAGCTCGTACTCCCAGAAATAACTACAACAAAAAGTCTGCCTGAATGTACTAGTGCCTGTCATAATACAAAGAGACACCAGGGGCTATGGAAAAACTCCCATTGACTTGGGGTTTGGATGAGACGCTCTGGTAACATCCTCAATATGATCAATCCAAAGAGCAAAACATTCATCACTGCTAACCCACCTCAGGCAAAGGTAGGAGTGACAAGATGGGTTAGCAAATGCCTGGGAAGTTAAAAATTGCAGGCTCTGGTGAGCCATATGGAAGAGTAAATCCTCAAGTAAAGGGACCACTATTTAGATCTCCCTACTTTCAGCCTTCAGACATTTCATGGAAAATTATTTCTGTCCTTCACTGAAATTTTCTAGCATATGTCTACACAGCAGCGTTATTCAGAAATAGCTGACGTTATTCCGAAATAACAAAGAGTGTGTCTACACAGCAAGCCATTATTTTGAAATAACGTTGAGCTGGAAAACTTCTTACTGATGCCTGTAACCCTCATTTTACAAGGAGTAAGGGAAGTTGAAGGAAGAGTTTTCTTCCTTCGACTTCTTACTGTGTAGATAGCGCCAAAAGCCTAATTAAGCTATTTCGACTTCAGCTACACAATTGACATAGCTGAAGTTGCATGGTTTAATTTGACTTTTGCCTTGCTGTGTAGACGTGCCCCTCATGAACTCTAGTTCCAACTTTATTTTTTCTGTGCTCAGCAGCCCATAATGAAAGTACACTCCAAATGTCAAGATTCTAACTCAATGGAACCGTGGAAATTAATTGTGCCAGTCACTGAATGACCATGCAAGTATCAGTACTGTATGGGATAGTGCCACCAAGACAGGCTAAGTGAGGTGCATGTACACTGCACCGTAACTCGAAATAAGATACGCAATTTGAGCTAAACACATTGAGTATCTTATTTTGATGCTATTTCGAAATAGCTTATTTTGGCATTTGGCACTGTCTACACAGGGACATTGGAATAGAGAGCCCGAAATAACGGGCTTCTGTGAGGACGTGGGATAGCTATATCCCAAAATAACATTGCAGTGTAGATATAGGCTGTCTGTTTTTTGCACTTTTCCTCTCTTTTTGTTTTTAGACAATGTCTGAAACTTGTTTTCTGCACTATAGTCTCATCTATTATTTTACACTAAGGAAAGTTATTCCCTTTGTTTGTGCCCCTCTCTGGGTAGGAAGTGATTCACAGAGGGTGAGAAATACTTATCATTGGGAAATCCATGCTCAGATTTGAGGGAAATCATACCTGATGATAATACCACTGTACCCATTTGAACCACATGCGTGAAGGCACTGCAAGATTCTTCCTTAATAAATATCCTTGCTTTAGATGAGTGGGCAATGTAATGCTAGAGGGAGCAGTCAAGTCACCCAATTAAAGGGATGCCACCAGGTCCATGACAAGATTGGGTTCCATATCCTGCTTAAAGAGCAAGTCCTTGTTTGACTACAGGAGTAAGGACAGTATTTTCAATCAAATTTTAAAAACTCTTTAAAAATGTTTACCAGCGTAGCTAGATGCTATTGAAATGGCTTGCTGATCCTTTCTGGTATCGTCCATTGTACACCAACTGATGGTCTATCTCATAGAACTAGAAGGGGCCTTGAGAGATCATTGAGTCCAGTCTCCTACTCTCATGGCAGGACCAAGTACCATCCCTGACAGATTTGCCCCCTCAAAGATTGAGCTCATAACCCTAAATTTAGCAGGCCAATGCTCAAGCCACCAAGCTATCCCTCTGCCCAAGAGAAGGACACACAGGGTACGTCTAGACTACAGGCTTCTGTCGACAGAAGTTTTGTCGACAAATACTGTCGACAAAACTTCTGTCGACAAAGAGCGTCTAGACTACATTGAGTTCTGTTGACAAAGCAAGCTGCTTTGTCGACATGATAGTGTAGACGCAAAGGACAGTTTACATGCAATAACACCTTTTGTCGACAGAAACTCTGTTGACAGAAGGTGTTATGCCTCGTAAAATGAGGTTTACCAGCGTCGACAAAACTGCTGAGTTCTGTCGACGTTATGTTGACAGAACTCAGTGGTAGTCTGGATGCAGGTATAGTTTTGTCGACAAAAGTCCACTTTTGTCAACAAAACCCTGTAGTCTAGACACACCCACACAGAGAAATTTCTTTCTTTTCTTTTAACGGCTTATTCTAATAGACCTTTAATTTTAGACTCTCTTAAATTTTTATTTGTCAAAACCACTCTGCTTTGTCATGTGGATTACTGTTTGACTGGATTGCTTAGTCTTTCTGATATGGGAGCCACCTGCTGTTTGCTTACCATCCTGTTTTTCCAATAAAATATTACAGTTCTATAGACCTTTCTTGCTCTGTTTCCCAAACCACCTCTGAATTCGATCCTTTGTGAGTTTTATTTTTACATAGAAATATGTAATTTCTAAGATAAAAGACTGAGAGACAGGGTTAAAGTTGCTTCTGTTAGGGGGATAGAAAAAACTCATCTCCACAGGGCTTTGCTTCAACCTTGACCTAAGAAAATGCACGGATGGCTATTTTTAATAGAGATAAAACAATAATGATTAGTCAATTGACACTAGAGCCGGAGAGGAAATTTTTGGATTTCTCTCCCCCGCCCCAAGGAAAATTAAAACAAATCTATTTTGTCAATATTTTCAGAAGAAAAAATTAGCTTTTTTCACCCCGCTATCACCCACCTTCTCTCCACCACTACCACACACACACACACAAAGAAAATAAACCCCCAAATTAAAAAAATAAACAAACAAAAACAAAATGGTCAAAAACTGGGGAGAAAACTAGTTTTGGGGTAGAAATTTTCAGGGGTATGTGGGTTTTGTTTTTTTGGGTTGTTTGTTTTCCAATAACAAAAAAACCTTCTAAGAAAGCAGTTTCCCTTAGAAACTATCCTGCAATGGAAAGTCCAAATTTCAATTACAAAAAAAAAAATAGTTCTGATGGAAGGTTTTCAAGCAGCTGTAAAGGCAGCTGACCCTTGTCATGGGACAGTATTAACACCTGGAAACAAGATGAGAGGTTAGGGGTAGGAAATAAATGTTCATTTTCTTCCCAGTGCTCGTGTTTAATCTTTAGCATAAAGACATCCAAATAATATACTCATGATGAAAATAAACGTCCTTACAGGGAAGCAAATCCTGCCACTAATCCTGTAAATGCAGAAGATGTGGATGCAACAGAACCAGTTCATGTACCTTGTAGGAAACAAAACGGAGGGAATCTATGCAGTATCAAGTAGGCTGATAATAGGTATAAATGTGAACAAATCTGGCTCTAGTAGAGCACATGGCTACCCACCCTGCTACCTCTTCACTATTTGGCTTTTGACCAGTTACTTAGACTCAAATTAGGCACAAAAATCCATAATTAAGTACATAAATAATATTTTTTTCCATGAGAAGGAGCTTCCTACATCTTTATGTGCTTTTGAAAACTGTATTAGGCACCTATTTGTATCTTTCGGTGGCTAAAGTCTTGTGTGAAACAAGCTCTAAGTCTTTTAAAGAAACCATTTCCTTTTTTAAAAAGCTCTGTATTTAAAAACAAGCAGCACTAGAAATAAAAGTTGCATCTTTAAATAAATTCACTTCCACACGGATATAACTGCATCATGAAACTAGTCTGCACGAGCATTTGTACTACAAATACCACCCTGGCCTTATCATGTTTAAATCTGTCACGGATGTCGGATATTGCCTCCTTAAGTGGACTCAACTGTATTACAGGCTTCTGTGGTAATGCTGGGTTGAAAAGTATCTCCATTTTATGTTCTTAAATATTCATAAGAAGCTTTGCAACATTAATATCTTAGATGGCTTACAAGAACACTTAAATAATATGTCTTAGCTCCCTTCTACCATCCCAAAAAGTCCCAGCCTTTTCCAATTTGCGTAATGCATTGAGCCATTTTAATAATTGTTCAGGGATTTATTCAGTGGTTCTGCAGTTCACTCCTAACCAGTGTAATTACTATCCATGCTGCTTTTATCATGTGCTAATCCTGCTTGTTTTACAGGCATGAAACACAAGATTTGTAAGGGCAAACATAGGGCAGACCTTGTGCATAGGAACTAAGTTCTGTCAGCCCACGCATTGTACACACACACACTTATATAGGAAAGGAAATTACCTGACCACACGTCATTTAAAATATTATTTTTCATTTATCAATAGATACTGAAGCCAAAAGTGATGGTTGTGATCATTGATTGACCTCTTGTATAACTCAGGCCAGAGAACTCTCCCAAAATAATTCCTAAAGCAGAACTTTCAGAAAAATAACCATGCCTGATTTAAACATTGTCACTGATGGAGAATCCGTCACAACCCTTCAACATTTGTTCTGATGGTTCATTTCTTTCACTGTTAAACATTTACACATTATTTCCCATGTACATTTGTCTGGATTTAACTTCCGATCTTTGGATCATGTTCTACCTTTCTCTGCTAGATTGATGAGCCTAGGATCAAATATTTGTTTCCCATGTAAGTATTTACAGACTGTGATCAAGACACCCCTGCGCTTTCTTGAGCTAAATAAATGGAGCTCCTTGAGTCTATAAGACATTATTTATCCTGTATTCATTCTCATGGCTCTTCTCTGAACTCTCTCCAGTATATCAACATCCATCTTGAATTGTGCACATCAGAACTCGACATAATATTTCAGAGGTGGTCACACCAATGCCTCTACTTTTAGTAGAGATTCCCCTGTTTATGCATCCCAAAATCACACTATCCCTTTTGGCCCTAACATCATCTTGGGAGCTCACATTTGGCTGATTCCCACCGTGATTCCCATATCTTTTTCAAAGTCACAGCTTCCCAGAATAGAGTCCCCCATCCTCTAGGTATGGCCTATGTTCTTTTTTTCCCTAGAGGTGCACATTTCCATTTAGTTGTATTAAAATGCATATTGTTTACCAAACAATCCAGATTGCTCAGTATCAATTTCCCATCTTCTTCCCTATTTACCACTCCCCAAATTTTGTGTTGTCTGCAAACTTTGTCAGTGAAAATGTTATACTTTCTTCCATGTTATTGATAAAAATATTAAATAGCACGGGTCAAGAACCATCTTCTCCAGTACTCACTGGAAGCACATCTACTCATTGGTGTTTCCATTTACAATTATGTTTCAAGACCTATAGGTGAGCCAGTTTTTAATCCAATTCACATGTGCCATGTGAATTTTATATATATATATATGTCATGTAGTACCAAGTCTAAGTATATTACACCAACACAATTGCTTGTATCAAACAAACTTGTAATCCTAGAAAAATCTGAGGAACAAAGACTGAACTGGAGAATGTGCCAGTCCCACGCACAAAGACTTTCTAGCCTCTATATGGAAACCTGGTGACGGGCTTGTATCATCAGCCAGAGTGAGACATGGTTAATGCTTTCCCAGTCTAGCTAGTATTTTAGGCTCAGTTTGTTTTTTTGTTTATTTGCTAGATAATCTGATTTGATATGTTTGCTATTCCTTATAAACCCTTAAAAACCATCTTTTGTAGTTAATAAACTTGTTTTTTGCTTTATCTAAACCAGTGTGCCTTTGAGTGAAGAGTATAGAGAAAAATCTTAGTTTAGCCAACACAGGCATGTTGCATATTCCTTGCCCCATCAAGGAAGGGATGAACTAGGCAATAAATTCATACTGATTGGGTTTTTGACCAGGACAGGATGGTACAACTCTGAGATTCTAGGCTGTGGAGCTGGGGGTATTTTGGTTGTAGTCTCTCTGTTGCAGGTTCATGCAGTGGCTGGTCAGAGATCCTGCATGTAACTGCAGCTGGGTGCATCCCTGCCCGTGTGAATGCTGGTGGAGCATAGCAGTCTGGAGCAGTCTGCAGGTTGTAACAGTTCCACAGGGTGAGAGGGAGCCCAGACTGGAATATCAGAGGGCTTGGTGGTATCCGTCTCAGGCGGCATCCAGGGGAACCTGTCACATCAGAGTCTGCTTCTATTTGCTGATGCTGGCAACACCCCAATGAAAAAAACAATAAGGAAATCCTTTGGAAATTTTTAGTTTTTCATCACAATGTCATTGTCATCAAAGTTTTCCCTCGGTTCGCCATTTGCAAACAGCGTTCTGCAAGTGGGGAGCCAGAAAGGAAGGATGGGCAGCCAGGAATGGACTTGAATAGGGAGAGAGAGATCCAGTGAACATAAATATAATAACCCCAACATACAGATTCTATGCTGGGAAGGCGGCAATAGCCTTACTACCACTGGAGAGCCATCGTTATCTGCAGAGATCACTCCTCCATATTTGTTTTTTCTGCTGTGTGACCTTATCTGCATGCCACCGTTTACAATCTGACACCTGACCCCGCTTACTTACCCATGTCTGCCCCAAACCACAGGGTGCAATGTAAGTGATGGAAGGTACCCTGCCCCTATATTAATCACCAAAACACATGAACATATAACTAATGAACAGGACTGGAATCAAACCTCCCCATGCTATTAGGGAGGAGAGTGGAGACATCTGGGCTGTGGCAGAGGAAGGGAAGTAGTTGAGGTTGAAAAGGGGAACTGATGAGCGGATCACAAATGGAGCATTACTGTGCTGCTTACTTCCTTGCTTTTTATGGCTTCTGCTGGCTGGGACTTGTAGTATAGCAACCTCAGCTCAGTGTTTGTGGAAGGGCCGATATATATAGTTCAGAACGGATAGGGACATGGAGACATGGAACAATGAAAGGGCCTAAAAGTATGAATCAGATATAGGCAGTGCCAAAGAGACAGAACACCCCTCTACTACAGATATAGCCCTTGGGGTCACTTTGATGGGGAGGCATAGGGAAGCTTGCATTCCACTGTGAGTGCTGTGTATATCTCCTAGGTGAACAAAGCACATCTCTTGCCGGGCTTCTCATCTTACCCACTTTTACTAATACAAAAGCATATTTTTATGGCCGAGATGTTCAGCTGATGTAAGCCAATGTGACTTTTCTGATTTACACCAGCTGATGATCTGATTTTTAAGAAACCAAAACATCTATTATTCTTCAACTATTTGTTCAATAGAGTAGGTTCTCTCAAAGGACCTTACACAACCAGGTGCAGGTGATTGCGTGTCTCTATAGGTGCTAAGATACTATGGTGATAGGGGTCCTATATGTACCCCGATAGTTCTTCTTGGAGTCTTAGGTTCCTCTGGATGCATCCACACAGCACCCTTAGCTTGAAATAAGCTACGCAATTCGCGCTAAACAAATTGATTCGCTTATTTTGAGATAATTTCTAAATATCTTATTTCAAAATTTGGTGCTGTCTACACACTGCCAAATTTCAAAATAAGGAGCTATTCCAAAATATCCCTTAACCCTTGAGCAATGAAGTTTACAGGGACATCAGAACAGAAAGCCTGTTATATTTCAATATAAAGGGCTTGCTCTTAGGACACAAAATAGCTCCGCAGTGTAGATGGAGCCTAAGCCTCTTCACTTAATTGATGAAAACAAATTTACTACACTTGTATAGTTACATAAAATTGCCATAAATAATAAGGAATGCCGAAAACACATCATGACAAAAATGTAATGGGTATGGGGGGGAGGTGAGTTCCCCTTTGGAGGCAGCTGCTATGAGTTGGTTTAAAGGCTCACACTGTAGACTGTCTACATCCAAACTTTGGGGTGGTAAATCCAAATTTGAATAATCTTGAGTGTTTCTTCCTTGACTGAGCACCTGAGCACTAATTACATGCCTGGTTAATTCAGTAATGTACATACATTTCTGGGCTCCCTCTGCTTGTATCTCTTTCTCTCCACTTCAGGAGATTAATGAGGTGAAGAAACATAAGATTGTTACAAACCTGCAGCTTTCTATACCTCCTAAGATGATGGGAAACGTACCAAACATCATGTAAATTTTAACACTGCTGTGTATGGGATATAATTATAATTTAGCTGATATATTTCTTGCCTATTAAAATAGATAAGCAATGATCCAGTAATGCAATGCAGTAATGCAAGTAAGGCGCAGATTCATGTGGCTTTTTTCCCCTTTGTCATGTTGTAATAAGCTAGAATAGATGTTTGTATGTACTATTTTCCATTGAATCATTCAAAGGGAAAATCACAAGTGAAAATTATCTTTTCTCCTTTGCATAAGCCCTACCGTTATTTCTTCATCTAACACTCTCTCTGCACTGTGAATGTCTGTCTTTTCGGTATTATTTACCATAGAAATAATAATGTACCGAGCCTGACCTTGCATTCAATCCTCTGATTCTACAATTCAGCAAAGCCCTCAAGCACATGCTTACATGATTTGCTGAATCGGGACCTAAATCTGTACATTTGGACAGAATATTGCTCCCACTGAATTAGTGGAAGAGTTTGGATTTTTGAGATCATAGGGAGCAGGGAGAGCGCTTAATTTTAAAACTGGCATGGTAAGAAAAATCATATTACTGTGCTAAAACTTTAGTACAGGACTACCTATTCCTTCTTTCTCTCTTTTGCTAACTCTTCCTTCCTTGTCCCCTTTAAGTAAAGAACAGCCTCAATACAATGCAATTATCCTATTTCATCTTATATCAAAGTTTTGTGTTTAGCTAATTCTTTAACTGCCACCCACAAGTTTATTATTTAAAAACTGAAAAAATTACAACAAACAGGAAAATACGCCTACTGTAGACCCAATTTAAAAAACAAAACAAAATAGTTGAAAAAATACAACAACATTGACGCGTGTTCTCCCTCTCGTTCAGTTTCTCATGCTATACCCATCACCGTGGTATCAGGGCACCTGTGCATTTTTAGTGTGTAGCATGTACACATTCAGAATAAAGAGCAGTTTATTTACCCTGTGGGCACACTTGAGGTTCCATTTTTAAATTACTTCCACTAACATTTCATAAATGTACCTCTTTACAAAGGGGATAAATGGATCTAAGTGAGGTACATATGCCCTGTGTTCATTCATTGGATCAGCTGGCCCTCGAGCTGTCTGAAACTTCCTAATGAAGCCTGACACCAAAGGGTCAAATTCTGTCCTGGTACCCCTGAAAGCTAATTCTTTTCCAGGAGGGTCAAATAGTGTAAGTGAGGGCAGAGTTTCAAGAGTACGTAGACAGGGCTAGATTGTGACTTTCAGCTACATGCCTGCCTGGGGGAGCATGGGTCACTAAAAATCCCCCTTAAAGTTTCGCCTGGGCTACCTGGACCTTGCATCCCAGCACACAGGAGTAAGTGGGAACAGGCTGATGGAGAGCAGCAGGGAATGGGCAGAACCTTGAATTGATCCCACTTGGAGATAGAAGCCCTCCGAGCCAAGCCAATGTGGGTGATACTGTAATTTGCTCCTAACATAGAACATCCTGAAATGAGTAGGCCTTCAGAGCAATGGGAGTGAGGGAAGGGAGTTGTGACTCAGAGGAGCGCCTCTGAGGATAGGTCCACACTACAGGGTAAGGTCGGCTTGAGGTATGCTATTCCAGCTATGTAAAAAACATACCTAGAATTGATGTACTTTAACCCAAGCTTGGGTGCCGTTCTCACAATGGAAGGTCAATGGGAGAAAAGCTACAGTCAATTTCCCTCACTGCTCGTGAGGAGTAGGAGTACCGGCGCCAACTCGGGTTCCCTCAGCGTTCGATTTAGGTCTTAATACTAGACCCACTAAATCAAATGCCGGAAGATCGACTGCTGGAGAGTCAATCTTCCCACAAGTGGAGATGTGTCCTGAGATTCTGCACCTATTTCAGGAGCAGTCCAACTTCTGTACCATTCCTTGCTCAGGACTACTTAAGCTAGTCTGTAATGTAGAGATGGGCTGAAGAGGTGTTTAGATGTGGATTAAGTGTAGGCATGGACATGCAGTACAGGTTTGAGGTTAGTGTGATAGCAACAAAAGCTGATTTTGTGAGATTTTAGAAAAATTGAAATAGTGCTCATTATCATTAGAGTATACACTTCAAAATGCTAGACTTGGACAAAAAAATGGGATTTGGAGAAAGTCTGGCAATCTTTTAGTAGAATAAGCATTTGAGAAAAAAAATTGAGCTCCTCTACTTGTAGAACTTGTATCAGTGTGTTATTTAAAAACATACAGTTTGTCCAGCTCTGGAATAAGAAAGAAGGCAGAGAAAGGCAGACACCAGCGGCAGTCTAGAGGGGGATCTGTTGACAGATCCTGTCGAAAAAGGCTTTCTTTCTCAACCGATCCCCCTCTAGACTGCCGCTTTTTGCCGACAAAGTGCTGAGTCGGCAAAACGCGGCAGCCATTTTTATGCAAATTAGGCAAGGGATATTTAAATCCCTGCCTCATTTGCATCCTTCTGCCGACAGAGGGGTGAAGTCTAAACATACCCTTGGTGCCCCCACCTCCTCAGGCAGCCCTAAGAGCCACTCAGAGAGTGCCACACAGAGCTCTGGTGGTGATTTAAAGGGCTCAGGATTCTGGGTGCTGCTGCTATTCCAGTAGCATCCAAAGCCCCTTTGAATCACTGGGCCCTGTGGCTGTTGCTTCCACTGCCAGTCTGGGTTAGACCATGTTGTCTGGCAATTTTCTGACTGCTTGAGTCGCCCCTAGTTTTGGTTTTAAGGTTTAAGACTCTGTCCAAGTGAAATCCAGTAAACTTCTGATGGTTTTGGAGAATAAAGACGACAACTTCAAGCCCCTTACAACTAAAAAGCCAAACTGGCCCACCTGTGTCTTCCCTATCCCTTACGCCCCACTTCCCAATTTTAAAAATATGTACAATAGGGAAGGCCTGACTATATTTTTCCCAACTAAAGTTTGGGAAACCCTGCTCTCTGCTGTACAATTATCAGGCGGAAGACAAAGCCATAGCGATAGTGTAATATTTATCTTGTGTAACACAATCCTTCAAGAAAGCAGAGTGGGCTGTCATCACAATTTGATTAACAGGATGGGCATCCTCAATACTCACTTACTAGAACATGGAAGATAGCTTTGTAGACCACATTAATGAGGATCTACCTTCCTTGTTCATTGATGACTGAGAGCCCAACTGTGCGGTGTTTTAAAAGTAAAGTAATTCCACAGATAGCCTTTGATTACATCATAAATTGACACCTGGCCAAGATACAAAAACCTGGTTTTAGTCTGCGGGGGCAGCTGCACTTCAGATGGTGCTCTCTCTCATTTACTAGGTCTTGTGCCACAACAGAGCCATAGATCACATCTGTAATCCTGTGGAGTTCATTATCTCCTAATGCTGTTTGCTTCTGTAGATCATTAGAATGAAACTTGACCTGACCTGTGAACTACAAAATTGATTGTTGCCTTTAAATGGTCAACAACCCATTTTCTAATCGATATACAGAATAATTTTATACATATTTAAATTATATATAACTTTAATGCTTGTTAAATTTATCTACCACTTTCCTTCTCTAGTTTACTTTACATTCATCCGAAACATGGATGGTGCATTACTATTTGGTGGTAAGATTAAAAAAAAAAGAGAGAGAGAGAGAGATGACGAAAAGGAAGACGAAAAGGTTGTCTGAAATAAAAGCTAAAGACAGCAAGCATGAATGTAATTCAGCGTCAAAGAATTTTAAAATACACTCCAGGATGGGTTGTGGTTTCAGATGTATCTACTCTCTGTGGATGGGGAGGAGGGGAAATGAACCCTGCTCTAATTATTGCACTTCGCACTGGGACTCTGACAGCTCCTGTTCATTATCAGAGGGGTAGCCGTGTTAGTCTAAATCTGCAAAAGCGGCATCTGACAAAGTGGGTCTTTGCCCACGAAAGCTTATGCTCCTACACTTCAGTTAGTCTATAAGGTGCCACGGGACTCCTCACCGCTCCTGTTCATTGTCTTGCAAGAAGAAACTAAAGAGATAAAGGAGATTGTTAGGTCCACTTAAAAGAGATTCTGGGTACAACACTGAGTATTGTTGTTAATGATTGCTTTAGGGTAGCCCCTAGAAGTGATGAATAACATAGAACCAGGAAATGGTCCCTACCTTGAAGAGCTTACAATCTAAGCATAAGACAAGAGACAACAGATGGATAAAAGGTTCAATGAGGTTCTAATGAGAGGATTATATCAGAGTGATAAGCACAGGACACAGACCACTTTATCTTGGAGAAAATTTAATAACCATGTCAGTGCTCCAAATGATATAGAGACCTCCTCTGCCCCTCCCCCTACACTAGGTTTTTCTTCTAGGCTACATGTTCCACACAAGTGGAACCTTGAGTATACATGGAGCCCCAATGCCTCCATTTTTGTTCTCCTCATAAGTTGTAGGCACAGGGCCTTGAGCTGCAAATTCTTGAGAACAAGACCTGTCTTCCACGCATGCCTTATACAATTCTGGGAACACTGGTGCCAGTAAACAATGGCATTCATTTGTATGAGTGGAAAACTTTTCACCTTGCCCACTCAGAGCAAACCCAATCAGTTCAGATTGAGAAATACTTTGGACAACTCCAGATTAATTTTATTTAATTTTATCTCAGATCAAAGACAACGCTCCAGCTCCTCAGTTAACTTTTCATTTTTGATTGGAAGTAAACTACCGCAGTGACTCTCCATCTCTTTCATCATGTGGACCACTTTGCAAGAGAAAGATTCCCATACCCATGAACTTCTTCATTCCCCTCCACCACCTAGTCCGCCTCCGCCTGCTTCTTAAAATGTTTCTGGAGCATCCAGAAGGATTCTGCAGATCATTGGTGGTCTGTGATGTGAACCACAGCGTGAGAACCACAAAACATAATCACAATCATAGGTTTCCTCTCCTGCTCATGAAGAAAGTGGGAGTTTCCTGAATAGAACCAATTCATGATAACGCATAGGAAATAAGATCTCATGATGCAAAACAAAACTCTAATCGATGGCACAAAGCACAGCTGAAGCGTAGGAGGGGCGACAGGATCTCCTGCATTCTGCTACTGATTTAGTGGGACTACTCAGATGCTTAAAATGATGCACGTGCTGAAGGGTTTTGCTTGTTTCCTTGGTTAAGTTACTTGCTCTGCCTCACTTTTTTTCTTTGTCAAAAGGGAACAACACTATAAAAATTATTACTAACATACAAGATTGTTCTTCATGAAAGGGTATTTTCCTATCTCCTGTCCAAAATAGATATCTTTTGTACATTGTTCTTTTGAATGACTATGAGGAATGAAAGATTTTAAAATTCTATGACCGAAAATAAATAAATCTGGTTTCCAAAATCATAACACCATATTTGTAGCAAAGTAATGAGGGAGGTAGGCCGAAGCCCACTTCATTTTACTCAGTGGCCTCTAATAAGCCTTCCAAAAAAAGCAGGATTGGGCATTCCCTCTGAGGGCCCAATCCAAAGCTAACTGAAGTAAATGGGAAGCCTCCCTATGACTTTGGTGGGCTTTGAATCAAGGGTGAGGGACAAACAGAAATACAATATTTCTCTGTTTGTCTCTCCTCTTTCAAGTTCATCCTGAGAGCGGTAGCTTCCTTAAAAAGGAGGGGGAAGGGGAATCTCTGGAATTGCCTTCCCAGGATTATTATAAACCAAGTCAGGTTTAATCTTCTAGATGTTTTTATATTTGAGAGTAAAGAGGCATTCAGCACTTATCTAAAATTAAAATGGTGAAAAGTGAAAGCCCTTGCAGGTACATGGATCTCATTTGCATACACGCCTGCTTTTGTTTCTGTTATTAGAGCCTCCTGCCTGCTTTGCAGTGCGTACAATTGCTTTGGGACCGGGCTTGCTGGGCTTTTTGGGGGGGAGGTTGGTAATATAATAATTTCCCACAACTGCATTCGGAAAACTGCCCCCTTTTAATACCTGGCCATTTTTATTTATATTCAGGTTTTTTATCAAAGCAATGGGGCATGTGATGTACTAGTAAATAATTAATTTGTCCATCCAACAGGGTGATAGGCCCCGTCATTTAGAGTTTTATGGAATGCCAGATAAAGTGAAAGCGTCAGTGAGGGGCCAAGATGCTGGGAATGAAGTGAATTGGAGAATATCTTTCCTTCAGTAAGACAAATTTGTGTTGGGTAACTATGCTTTGCTGGGGAAGCCAATTGGAAAAGAATGATAGAGGCCCAGCTGCCGAAGTTCATCAAAGTCATTTGTTTCAGGTAAGCTCATTTTTCACAAGCCAAGGGGATATTTACCTGGAGTACACCTGTAAGGTACAACTGACAGATTGAATGGTACAGTGCTTTATTATATTTCACACCCTGATGATTCAATATGATGGGAGAGAGGGGGAGATACAGAAATATATATATATAGAGAGAGAGAGAGAGAGGAGAGAGTGTTATAGATATAAACAGTATCTTCTCTTTTCAGCATATTTGTTGCGAACCATGACTGCAGTGCTTAGTTAAACTATTGGAGACTGAGCAATGATTTGCACTGAATTGTGCTTCCTTGAGACTATCCATTTCACTTAGAAAAACCTTAGTTTCCTTTCTGTATTTTCTCTCCCCTCTGAGTATCAGTCTATATTTCCAGGGGCAGTGCAACTCTATATCCAAAATCTATTTTAAAAAATAAATCTGTGTTTTCAGTACCCTCTTTGCCATTGCTCCACAAATCCGTCAGCTTGTAGAGTTTCACCAGACTCTCAATAGCAACAGAAAGAAACCCCTAATGGCGCTTACTTAGTAATAGGACTGCATGTGTAATGCAAAGCTCAACACTGACCGAGTAGAGAACATTATGCGAAACATCCGTGTCCATTCTCGACTAGGCAACTTGGAATAAGGTTTGTTGATATTTTACATTACATTTGTCATCCCAAAGTGATTTCCAAAACTATATACACATATGCAACTGGGCTGGAAGGCAGCAGTCTATCAGTACACAGCTGTTGCCACTGAAACCATGCTTTTTCAAAAATACCCAAAAATATAAGGATATGATTACATTCTAACTACCCAAGGGCTTATGAAATGCATAGTCAACAGCACTGGATGCCTCTCAAGTGTGAAGACGTACACTCTTGTGAAATGGTAAAACGCAGGAGGATTATTATCCCCGTGTTTTACAGATGGGGGACTGAGGCACAGATTAAGTGGCTTGCCTGTGGTCACTCTGGCAGTCTGTGACAGAGCTGGAAACTGAACCCACACTATCTCCTGTGTCCCACTCCAGTGCCTTCACCACAAGCCCATCCTTTCTTCCTAGCCAGTTAATCCTTCTTACATTAATTACATGCAAATGCATCTGTGATTATATTACTGGTGATCTCTGTAGCTCACCCTGCATAACAGGGTGGGAGTGGGTGACTAGGGAAACAACCTAGGCCAGTAATGACCCCTACTCTTACAGAAAGCACAAAGGATTCTTGAATCAGTCATCAATCTAGCAACCTTTGCAGCCCTGTAGCGCCTTGATAATGTGATCCCACTGTAAAGGTTTAAAGGTCTGAGCTCAAAGAGCACTGTCTGAGATTCCATTTGTCTACCACGATGGAAGGATGGAAGGCTGAGTTTCCTCATAATCTGAAACTCTGTGGCCTAGGCCATAAAATCATCTTCTTCAGGAAATAGCCATGACATTCAGCTACTGTGTCAGTTTGGTTCTGCAGAGCACTGCTAATTCCCATAGTCCAATACTTTTATTTGCTGGTAAATGATTTTCCATCACAGCAAATTTTGGACAGGAAACCTACGTACTTAGTGCACTTACCATATTATTGCTGCTACTTAATTCTGCAATGTGTGGGGGGGGGGGGAGCTCAGGAGAAAGTATCAGTTTAAGTATCAATTTTGAAATTTAAGTTTTGTGTAATGCCTGGAACTCTTATGACTGTCAAAATGTCACAGACTCTATGTCAGAGTGTCTGATATTTGCTATGGCCATTAGGAATACAGGCAGTCCCCGACTTATGTCGGATCCGCAGTAACGAACGGGGTTTGCTCCGCGTCTCCCTGGTCTGCTGGAGACCAGCAGACCAGGGAGACGGGGAGCAAAGCCTCTGAGGACGCCGGCAGCGGGACAGCCCACGCGTCTCCCTGGTCTGCTGGGGAGGGGAGGGCGCAGCTAGTACGCCCGCCCCCCTCTCCCCCAGAAGACCAGGCTTTTCTCCAGATGCCTGTGGTAGAGCAACTGGGGTGCTGCCGGTTGGTCCCGCAGCACCGCTCTGGGCGCTACTGGACCAACCCGGCAGCACCCCAGCTGCTCTGCCCCAGGTGTCCCCAAGTCAGCCGCTGCTGAAACTGACCAGCGCTGACTACAGGAAGCCCGAGGCAGAGTTGCTCTGCCCCGGGCTTCCTGGAATCAGCTGCTGATCAGTTTCAGCAGCAGCTGACTTGGGGACGCCTGGGGTTCTTAAGTTGAATCTGTATGTAAGTCGGAACTGGCGTCCAGATTCAGCCTGTTGAAACTGATCAGTGGCTGATTTCAGGAAGCCCGGGGCAGAGCAACTCTGCCTCAGGCTTCCTGTAGTCAGCGCTGGTCAGTTTCAGCAGCAGCTGAATCTGGATGCCAGTTCCGACTTACATACAGATTCAACTTAAGAACAAACCTACAGTCCCTATCTTGTACGTAAGCCAGGGACTTCCTGTAGTAACAAGAAATCAAGTGTGGCTGGGAAGCAGTGGGGAGCCCAAAATGATCAGGGTACTTGTATATATTCAAAGCCTTGTAAACAAGGTCTTTTGATCTTCTGGCACAGCTGTAGTCACTAACATTTGGCGGAGGACCAAATTTCAGCCTTGGGCCACTGCCAAGGGTCGCATTAGCCAGTTGTACAGTGTGCAGGGTCATATACTGGAAATGGATGTCTTACTGACATGTCACTCATTTTGGTTTGAGACATCATGGCGCCATGGACTGAGATGGTGCTGTGGAGGCTAGTCCAATACTAAGGCTTACTCTAGTTCTAGACTCTTGGGAAGAGCACCAAACAAGTGGCTATGCAAGGGGAAATTGTAATTATTAGCCAGGGGAATGACATGCATAAAGGAGCAGAAGGATAATGATAGAACATACACTTGAGTTCTGGAATGCCAGATAAAGTTAAAGCATTGGTGGGGGCCAGGATGCTGGGAATGAAGTGAAATAAAGAATATCTTGCCTTCAATAAGACCAATTGGTGTTGGGTAACCATGCTTTGCTGGGGAAGCCAAAGATTACATTAGCCTGTTGTATGGGGTGCAGGGTCACACGCTGGAAATAGATATCTTACTGCAAATCTAGAGAAACTCTGCTGAAGTCACTAGAGATATTCCAGGTGGTGGCCCTAAATATCTAAAAACGCCCAGGCTTAAAGTTAAACACCTACCAGTCCATTCCTGCAAGATGCTGAACATCTTTTTCAAGGTCCTGAGTGCCACCTCTTTCCAGTGGACTGGAGAGCTCTCGGGACCTTATTGGGACATATCTCTGTACACATCAGAGTAGTGTTACTGTATTTTTTTCACTTAAAGGCCTCTTTTAAATTCCAATAGGTAGATTCTCTACTCTCTACATCTTTTCTGAAAAAAGAGCTCTTCCATAAATTAATTTGCCTTTTAAATGATAATAAGACCCCTAAAATATATTGTGATTCCTACTAGGACAAGTAATGATTTAACTAATCAGTCATTAATTGAACAGGTTTTTACCTTTGGGGCTGACAGAGTCTAATAATTTAAGCTGACTAAATGTTACCACTATCCAGGCATAATTAGAGCTGTGGGGGAACGTTTCACAAATATAGAAAAGCTAGACAAATGTCCCATCCCTCCGGCTTCTGAAAGCAGAAAGCAGCCTGCCTGGACTTTGTGTTCTTAAAGTGAACCGACTGCTGAGGAAAGACGCCAGGTCGACAACACTGATAATCCTAGGTAATCACTTAGGCCCTGATTCTGCAATGATCCACACACATGCCTAACTTTACACTTATGATGAGCCTGATGGAAGTCAACGAGACTACTCACTCCCATAAAGTTAAACACATCCATAAAGGCCCTGGAGGATCCATATCCTAAGCTGTAAGCTCTTTGGGGAAGGGACTGTGTGTTTAATATCTATGGCACAGTTCCTACCACAGTAGGGTTCCAAAGTCTGATTTGGACCTTTAAATAATTATATGTATTGCTTAAGTCCCAAGATTTAAGAAGCGATTAAGACTCACATAAGCTTTGCTCTGTCTCCCTGTTCATGAGCATTTCATTCATGTCCTATGTCCCAGCATGCCTACCTGTAAAATGGGGATAATAATATCTACCTACCTCATCTGGAGAAAGGGATATTCATTTGTAAAGTGCTTTAAGCCCTGGCTGCAGATGCTTCATGAGCATAAAGTACTGTATTATTAATGACAGGTTATGACTTTGCCATAGAACATTATGGCCCAGTGGTGTTTAATACAAGAAGATGCTGATCAGTAAAGGGAAATTTCTGTCCTAGGTTTGTACATTAGTCTGTTCTTGCAGAATTAAATTCCTCTCCCGTTAATCATGACAATGTGGTAATTTCTGTGTATTTAACAGTTGGCATCCAGAATAGGAAAATAATATGGTTGGGGCAACAAAGAGCAGTAGGAATTCTTTGTTCTCTGAAAGGTTAATGCACCTGGGTAGCAGCTGAGAACATTTGCATCCATAGAGATCATTAATCCACATAGTAATAATTTGTGAAATAAAAATCAATCTTGGAAGGGAGGCGAAGCCTCTAGTTCCAAAATAATGGACTGCCTTCTATATTGCATCTCGTTAAGCAAGACCCAAATACATAATGGGCTCAATTTTCATGCAAGTCTTCTCTGCAACCCTGAAAAACTAATAGCAGCCCTGTACGAAATGTATCCATATCCTTGTGCCTTTCAGGGCCTCAGCAATTGCTTTACTATTTAGCATGGCAGTTTCTGACATGGCAGAATGGTTACGGCTGCAATATTTGTGCCAGTTAAATGGAGTTACTGGATTAATGGCCCAATTCTGCAAAAGCATGGGATGGTCACCATCTTAGCTGGCCCCCCGGGGACTGTAACATGGACCTCCAGAGCTAAAAGCAAGAGCTGTTGAAGTTTGAGCTAAAAAAACTAAGCATGCTAAATCCCTGGCTATAATAATTCCTACCCTCTATCAATTGGCACAGCTGAGGGGTTGTAACATACTCACCAGTAGTTATAAGAATATAGCACCATCACCTTCTATCGAAGGCAGCGCAGTAGCAAGATTAAACCCTAAGGGCACAACTACACTACACATGAGATCAACGTTGCTGCAGCTGATCTTCCAGGGTTCGATTTAGCAGGAAGAATAAAGGAAGTCGATGGGCGACCTCTCATTGAGTGGATGGCGTGGAAACTCAATGTAAGATACATCAATTACGGTTATGTAATTTACGTAGCTGGTGTTGCATATCTCACTTCCACCTTCTGATGTAATGTAGACCAGAACTAAGAATGGTACTATTCAAGAGCACCTAGTATTGGTTTAAGTCTGCTCCCTTTGGAGACAAAGTGACTCTGTCTAAACCGCGCTGTTTTGCACAAGAAATATGCAAAGGAGGCAAAGAGTGGAATATCTCTGTGACTCATTTGCATAATTAACGAGTCTCCGTTTTTTCTGAAAGAGGCTTTTGCACAAAAACTCCCTCTTGCGCAAGAGCCGTTCTTCCTCTTTTTTTTTAGGAAGAACGGCTCTTGTGCAACAGGGGGCTTTTGCGCAAAAACAAAGCCTCATTAATTGTGCAAATGAGGCGCAGCAATAGTCCACGCTTTGCCTCATTTGCTTTTTTTTGCGCAAGAGGGGGCAGTCTAGATATAGCCTGGGAGTTTTAGCATAGACTTACTAGGAAACAGCAGAAAACCCAGCATACTGAGGAAAAGATTCATCTGACTTTTGTACATAGCAGCAGGATAATTGTCTCTTTCCCAGGGGAATTTAAAATGAGATCTAACCACCTGCTACTGGGGAAGGGGGATTAGGGTTGGCTTCTAATATATTTAAATATACATTTCATATATGCTTCTGGAACTTCTGTTTCCGGAACGTGGAATGGAGCAGTCCAACTCCTACGGTGCAATGTACCAGAAAGGTCTCTAACAACAGGTGATGCACTGACACCTTTAAATTCTCAAGAGACGGTTTTGTCTAGATACTTATATCTCCCACATCACTGCCTGGATGCCATATGAGAGAGGTAGGTCACATAGCCCCGCCCAGACCTCCCTTCTGCTTCTGTTGCTCTTACTGCATACCAATAGTAGCATCTGGATCCAATCATGGCAACAGAAGAGTAAGCAATGCCATCCTAGAGCATGAGTCCAGGGCCCACTAAAGTTACTGAAAAACTTTCCATTAACTTAGGGATTTGGATCAGGCCTTAAAACTGATTAAGAAATACAGTAAAAGACAAACTAGTCTTTCATAGTAATAGAATCTATAAAAAGACATAATTGCAAACTAATACTTTCCCTCTGATTGTAACTTGGGACCCCTGAATATGATTAATAGATTCATAGCTTAAAAGGCCGAAGAGACCACGGTCACCATCTAGTCTGCCCTCCTTCATAACACAAGTCATAGAATTTCTCTGAATTAATTCCTGTTTGAAATAGAGCAGATCTGTCAGGAAAAAAAATGCGATCTTAATTTTAAAATGACCACAGATGGAGAATCCACCACAAAACTTGCTAAATTCTGCCAATGGTTAATTACCCTTACTGTTAAAAATTTGCACATTATTTGTAGTCTGATTTTTGTCTAGCTTCAACTAGCTAGACAAACCAGCTGCTGGATCTTGTTATACATTTGCCTGCTAGACTGGATTATCAATTTTCTGTTCCCCATCTAGGCACTTAAATGACAGAGGATATCAGACTCCAATAAAATGCGGGTTTTTCTAGCAATGGAAAAATAAAAATGTCCTGGAGAGGGAAAATAGACTTCATGTAAATAGACGGTACATGAAGTCATTTACACATAACCAGAAAACAGTAGTAAGTTTGTTTAATATTTTGGAGAAATTATCCCAGATGTGTCCCTTTGAAAGTAAAATCAGTGAGATATACTGGAGATTGATGTGCCGAGCTAAAGCAGAAAGATAATTCACCCCTGGACAGAAGACCAGCAAAGAGGTGAAGAACTGGAAGTCATATTTGTTTTCATCTTGGTTGTGTAAGTGGAACAGAGGCTTTTTTATATTAGACACCTTGTTTTGTCAACACCTCAAAACAACTTGGAGAAAAGAATAAGTATCACTTGCTTGTAAATATCACTTGTTCTCTGGAGGCAAATTCTCTCCCTCCACCCCTGCTGAATGCCCAATTTTACTTTGCTTTGAGTGGCAGGTTTTCCTGAGATACATTTTTCAGCATATAGGAAGCAAAATCCATCATGTCTTCAGGTAAATTAAATGAGAGGGAGAGCATCACATAGCACTACTTGCAGACTGGACTAGAGCCCTGAGTGTGAAGATGTCAGTACATAATACTGACAAAGTAAAAAATCCAGTCTGTATAATCCTCTTAAGTCGGAACAGAAAATAACTGGTATGACTGATAACCCAAAGACAATCAAGGTGTATAGGACTTAGGTAATATACTGCACAGAATATTTCCACAAAGAAGTAGGTGATTTTAAGGACTGATTTTATGCTCTTTTAATATCACAGAAAAAGGAAAACAATTTTATGTCATTATATAATTACAATTAGGTCCTGATTGAAATCCATGGAAGTCCTTTCATTGACTTCAATGGGTTTTGGTTCAGGCTTTTAAAAAGCACAATAGATTGCAATTAATGAAGGAATAATCATTACAGATTAAAGAGAGAGGAGAGAGAAGGTTTAAATGAGTGTTACACAAGAAATCAATATGGACAAGGAAGCAGGTGGTTTGTGTGCTTGGGTATCAGTCACAAATTTAAGGGAAGGAGGCCAAAAGGCAAAATAGGTCTTTTTCATTGTATTTCATAACGGGATTTTTTTATTGATAAGAATATCCCACATATAACAAAAACAGTTACCCAGTGTGAAAAAAGAGCCATTTTCCAATTGCATTGCAGTAATGAGTCTAGGAGGGATTGGCCCAAAGAGCAGATCATGTCCTCACTGTCCAGTCCAGGGGGATCACCAGATATATTAGATCCCAGTGCTGCAATTGACTTTGCAGGTGGACTGCTGGGCTCAGGCAGAGCCTCACTGATATCCATGAGGCTTCACGCAGACACTCCTACCTGCATCCTGGTCAGCTGCAGGATTGCGGCCTTCAAGTGTAAGAAAGTGAGCAGAATTAATCAGTTTTGTCTCTTTATTCTCATAAAATGGGAGCTCTCCCGATGCGGTTACACCATGTCTGATATTTTGAAGGCATCTAAAGGATTTGGAAACCCAGACCCCAATATTATTAAATGAGTGTCCAGATCTCAGCCCCCAGGTACCAAAATAGCTAACAAAAGAACTAACCAAAAAATGGAAGTGGTGAGAGCAGAATTATGCTCTTTATGATAAATACAGAAGGCTTGAAAAACATGGGAAAGTTTAGGTTGTTTTATTAGCTTGTTCTTTACTTTAAACATAACAATAATGCCAAGTCTGGGCTTACCTGGTATTACTAGAAGACTTTTAGAAATCACTAATATAACTTTTTCTTGCCTTAATGAAAAGAGTAGGGGGGATGGTGGATCTTTAACAACAATGCTCTTTCTCTCACATGTTTATTAAGCATAGGAGTTGAGTAGAGATTAACAACCAAAAGTGGGTTTTTTGTTTTGTTTTGTTTTGTTTTTTTAAATTTTGACTAAAGATTCCTTCCATTGGCTGACTTTCAATTTATGGTTTATGATGTCATAATCCTACTAGTTCCCAAATTTTCAAGATCAAAATTACCCAAATTTCTAATGCAAAAAACTAGTAAACAAACCAACCAACCAAACCAAACTGTTTACTAATAAAGCAAACAACATCATGTTTTCTACTTTTACTATAAAGAAGCAAAGAAGGACACAGCCCTTTTGATCCTTTTTTCCCCACTGTGCTGCTGACAGGGAGGAAAAATGAGGAGATATAATGATCCCCTTCACATAAAATTGAAAGCAACCCTGTTTTAAGATTCTGGAATGTTTGGCTACTGATTTGTTTTCACATTTACATACCAACCAGTGCTAAAAGGAAAACTAAAATAATAATAAAAAAAATGGTTCCAGGTTTACATATCACCTCGGCTTGAATAGTTTAGCTAAGCACCCATGTTCTAGCTATTTTTCCAAACCAAACCTGAATAACGGACATTCACCAAATCCTAAATACAAAAATAAAACTCCAACAGAAATTATTGTACACCCATCCCAAAACTGAGCCACAGAGATGTCCTGCCAGCTACTGTGTCCTGCCAGCTACATTGTTTCTGTCCAAATAATTCAGTAATTGCCATTTTAAAAGTCAGCATTTATATGCCATTATTATCACCCCACAGTATCTGAGTATCTGAGGGTAGCTGTGTTAGTCTGAATCTGCAAAAGCGGCGAGGAGTCCTGTGGCACCTTATAGACTAACTGAAGTGTTGGAGCATAAGCTTTCGTGGGCAAAGACCCACTTCGTCAGATGCATGTAGTCAGATGTCTACATGCATCTGACAAAGTGGGTCTTTGCCCACGAAAGCTTATGCTCCAACACTTCAGTTAGTCTATAAGGTGACACAGGACTCCTCGCTGCTTTTGCAGTATCTGAATAGTAATAGCTCTTGCTAAATTTAGGGAAAACAACCAATGATAGTTCGCATATTGTCTTGTTACTCTAAATATTTACTATTTGTACCATGCTCAAAATGTGGTAAGCACATCAGCAAAACATGCAGAGTGCCCCTCCCAAAGATTGTAAGGCCTCAAATATTTCATGCTACAGAATCAATGTACATTTTAGGAAAGACGACAGCTTTAGGCCCTGATCCTGTCAATAACATCCCCCTTAGCAGATTTTAGTACTACAGTCACTTAGCTACAGTGAGCTACAGTCACTGAGTCTGACCACACAGATTTGGTTGCAGGAAAGGAGCCCTAGAGAGCACTATGTGGTAGCCATGGGCACATATTGAATTTTACGGGTGACTGTTGCACTAATAATTCTCCACACTAATCTCATTTTTTGGCACAAATCTTCTCTCTCAATCTTCTCATTTTCCTCCCTTTCCAAATCCTGACATCCATTACATTCTCCATGCGTCCAAAGCTTACCAGTACTACACACAGCTTTATCCATTGTAGTCAGTCCATCAATAAAGTGAAGTTGTTGAGTTTGCCCACTTTCTTGCTTTTCTGGATTACGTTAAATCATGTGATTGCTTCAGCAGGCAAGAGCTGAACACTGTGTTTAGCAGATGCAAGCAACATGGGATCAAATACATCCTGAATGTAACACCACTGACTTCAAAGAAGTTACATCAGGAATAAATTTGTCCTGTTATTTCTAGCAGCCTGTCAAGCAGGCACAGTAAGAACCGACCCCTGCTATACCTCAGAACAACTGAGAAAAATAATGCAAACCTGAATGGCATTTTTCTCCTTGGCTGTGCTTCTCACTCATCTTATCTTTCCTTTTTCACTCTCAAATGAATGTACTATTAAAACACAATCAATCTCTATGACACTTCCAAACTTCATAGTCAGTGCACAGGCCTCCGTTTCATACTTGGCATGAGCCCAAATTTCACAGAAAAAAGCAGGCTCTCTTCTTTCCCCTCAGAGAAACTCAAGATTAAAGGTTGTCAAGTGTGGACAAGTGAAGCATCAAATTTGTTGTCAACAAATTAATGCACTGAAGAGACGTCTCTGAGTGACTCTTTTAAGGTTTAAACACCAGCGTAGATTGTTAATTCTAATGTCGCCTGGTAACTTTACATTTAACATCTTTCTACAATGTCCACTTGTATAAATGGTGGAGGGAGGGGTAATGCTAATATAAAAAGAAGTCTTTATTTTTCCCCTGCTTCATCAAAAATGTAAATAAAAGGGAGGGCATGCCAATCAAATGAAAAGCCTCTAATTTGTGTTCATGAAAAAAATGTCCACGGACCTATTTTATTTGCTATCTAAATGCAGATAGGAAGAAAAATATTAATATTTAAGACTACCTCTAGCAATTGTTTGTTTTTCTATTTATATACCTTTAAGGTACATATGGGGTTGTATCAATTCCTGAGGTTAGTTTCATAATAAAGAGTACCACAGATTTATTATTTGTGTGTGTGCATTTCCCTTTAAAACAACTCTATTAGTACCAAGCAAGCTACCTTAAGCAGCATCTGACATATACAAACTGTTGCCTGTAGGTTGCCTGTTTGTTTGATTTTCTGCAGTGTGAAGGTTGAGTTGAGTCATTTTGCACCCAATTACTTTGCAGTAAATTTGTCGGATGATTCTTGTCGTGCAGTATTGATCCAACATGTCACCTTGAACTTGTTTATTGACACATCAAATTCAAAAGGCAGCCCTGTTCAATTTACCACTTCCCAATTATGGCATTTATATGATGTCACAGAAGCTTCTTGTCATGTTTAGATGAGGGCCATTTTTTCCCCCTCTCACCAATCACCTGCGTAGCAGTTGCCATTTTTCTCTGACCTTTCCCGAGACAGATGGCAGTTCATAAAATACATCATTAGCACACATGTCATTTTATCTTGCCTTGGTTTTTTAAGTGAAAGGTACTTTGTTCAACAAAAGATTTTTCAATTTCTTCCCTGACTACAGTGCTTCTAAACAGTTCTTCCCAGGCAACAGAGAAACAGAATTCATTCTCCATAGCCTACTGAGGAATTGCTGCAGCCATGCTGTTCACATGACAAAATGGCTTGATAAGGGCATTACAGGCTTGGTCCTGAGAAATGCGGAGTGTCTACAATTCCCATCGATGTCACAATGGGAGCAGCATGTATTCAGTATCTCTCAGGATCAGGCCCTTGACTGTGACAGGCAAAATAAACGTGGGAAATTCACTGTTAATGATGACTTTTACAGGCTCAAATGCAGAGGAAGAGGATGCCCCTTGTACTTAGATCTATTGCCAAAAAAAAAGGTCAACCTTCCTTTTCATAATTTTAAAAGAGCACTGTCAATTTAATAGTGCATATTTTAATCTGTGTTAGCCATACACACTTGCGGTTAATAAAGCTGAAAGAAGTTTAAAAATCTCATTCATTTTTTGTGATCTGTGATGTTTGTTTGCCCTGGTAACATTGCCCGCCTTGTTTGTGTCCCCAATTTTACTAACTGACACTGCTGGGGGGATATTCAAAGCCAAACAATTTTTAAAAATGTTCATAGTATATTTTTTAAAACCACACAATATTTCAGTTACCATTTGTTTCAAAAAATCTCAAAAGATTAACCAGACTTTGAAACCTAAGCAGTTGGATATTGTCCCTTTAGGCCTTACTTCATCGAAGCACTTCATGGGGCCATATGCAGCATGACTCGCTGCTCACAAACAGGGAGGAATTAGTAGGGGAAGTAGATGTGAGTGGCAACCTGAGCAGCAGTGATCATGAGATGGTAGAGTTCAGGATCCTGTCCAAAAGAAGAAAGGAGGAGAGCAGCAAAATACAGACGCTGGACTTTAGAGAAGCAGACTTTGACTCCCTCAGGGAACTGATGGGCAGGATCCCCTGGGATGCTAACATGAAGGGGAAAGGAATCCAGGAGAGCTAGCAGTATTTTAAAGAAGACTTATGGAAGGTGCAGGAACAGACCATTCCATTGCGCAGTAAGAAAAGCAAATCTGGTAGGTGACCAGCTTGGCTTACCAGGGAAATCCTTGGTGAGCTTAAACACAAAAAAGGAAGCTTGCAAGAAGTGGAAACTTGGACAGACGACTGGGGGGAGTATAACTATATTGCTTGAGAATGCAGGGGAGTAATCAGGAAGGCCAAAGCACAATTGGAATTGCAGCTAGCAAGGGACATGAAGGATAACAAGGTTTCTAACCTAGTGGCAGATGATGAGGGAAAAGCTGAAGTACTCAATGTTTGGGGGGGGGGGGGGTTGCCTCTATCTTCACAGACAAGACAACAAATGGTCTGGTAGCACTTTATAGACTAACAAAACATGTAGATGGTATCATGAGATGACCGGTCAGCTGAAGAAGTGGGTTGTGCCCAAGAAAGCTCATGGTACAATCTACATGTTTTGTTAGTCTATAAAGTGCTACCAGACCATTTGCTGTTTTTTCTGTACAGACTAACTTGGCTACCCCCTGAAGCTTCTTTCAGAGACAAGGTCAGCTCCCAAACTACTGAACTAGGCAAATTGTATGAGAAGGAGGTGGGCAACCCTTAGTGGAGAAAGAACAGGTTAAGAACTATTTAAAAATGTTGGACATACACAAATCCATGGGGCCGGATCTAATGCATCCCAGGGTGCTGAGGGAATTGGCTAATGGCATATTAGGGTGCATTAGGAAGAGCACTGGCAACAGATCTAGAGAAGTGATTATTCCTCTTTATTCAGCTCTGGTGACGCTATATCTGGAGTAGTGTGTCCAATTCTCCCCTCTCCCCCCCCCCCATTACAGAAAGGATGTGGACGCATTGGAGAGGGTCCAGTGGAGAGCAATGGAAATGGTTAGGGGGCTGGAGTACATGACTTACCCGGAGAAGCTGAGGTATTTGGGCTTGTTTAGTCTGCAGAAGAGAGGAGTGAGGGGGGATTTGACAGCAGCCTTTAACTACGTGAAGGGAGGTTCCAAAGAGGATGGGGAGAGGCTGTTCTCAGTGGTGACAGATGGCAGAACGAGGAGCAATGGTCTCAAGTTGCAGTGAGGGAAGTCTAGGTTTGATATTAGGAAAAACTATTTCACTAGGAGGGTGGTGAAGCACTGGGATGGGTTACTTAGAGAGGTGGTAGAATTTCCATCCCTAAAAGTTTTTAAGTCCCAGCTTGACTTGATTAATATAGAAAGGAAGATCCTTTCTACTTCTGTAATAGGCCGCTTTTGTATATTGTTGATTTTGTAACCACTCTCTGAGCCTAACTTAATGTTTTCAAAAAATATTTTACTTGGCCCCTGCCAATATTTCGAAAGCACCCATTTCCATCAAATCCAAGTTGTGTTACATGATTGGGAAACATGCCTTCTGCCCCAAATAGAGCAAAAACCTTCCTTCCCTTATTCAGACTGTGGTCTTGCATACAAATGCCGCCACACACTTCTGCTTTGCCATTAATGAGGGATGGTCATCACAAAGATGTGAGAAAAACCTGCTTCTTCAAAAAGACCTTTACAACATAAGAATAACACCCATACACTGAAATCCCCTTCTACTGCCACAAACGCCAACCAAAACTTGAAACAAATCAACACAGTAAGAACTCCACATTTTTACATTTTTAAAAATATATAATAAAAAAACCCATTCTGCTATTGGAGTTGTACCCAGGAAAGGAGACATGCCAGAGACTCCATGAATTTCTCTAGGAACTTCACTTTACATTGAAGGTGCTCTGATAGTACAGTGGTGGGTAGCAGTATAAAACCTTTTTGCACCGTATGTAACTAGTCTTGATATCAGCATGATCTTCGTTCAGAGAGCTCTACAGATAGGGACAGTTTGACAAAGAGATCTCGCCACAGGTGTCCAATAGTTTGACTTTGTGCTGGTGAATCATAGTTCCCACGGTATGGTATGTAGGGAGGTGCTGAGATACTGTGAGTCTAGCCTACTCAAGCCTTTATTGATCAGAACTGGTACCTTAAAATGGATCCAGTAATGATTAGGAATTCAGCGTCATTTGTAGAGAGCAAGTGTGATATGCAATCTTGCCTTGAAGCATTGATAGAGGCTTCCCATCAAAGCAGAACATCTCAAAGCCTCTGAAATGTGTGTGATGCTTTTCACATAATATATATATTTAGCATCCAGCATGGTCTGTGTAAATGCTGTTGCATATACAAGCACATCTTCTCATCACACAGGCATGTCTGTAAACTATATTTCATTTTCTCCTTCTCTTCTGAGATACATCATAAGGCAATATAATACAGACATGTTCATGTCATATACCTCTTCACTCTTAAACAGACTATATATGTGTGCCAATCTATATGTGTGTATGAATGTGTGTGTGTGTGCATGCATATGTGGACTATAGGTGCATGTATTAGAGGCCATGTAGTCTAGTGGAGAGGGTACAGAATCAGAAGGCCAGGATTCTGTTCTTGACTCTGCCACTGTCCTGTTGTGTGACCTTGGGCACGTAACTTTGCCTCTGTTTTAACCTCCTGCTAATTGCCTGTATTGTCTATTTAGGCTGTGAGTTTTTTAGACCAGGGACTGTCTCCTACTATGTTTGAGTCTGTTATAACAGGGCGGAGGCAAGGTGATTAAGAATAACAAAAGGCTGGGCAGTCACGTAATTGAAGGATCATTAGATCATCATGAAGACATTGCTGGGTTTTCCACTTAAAAGACAGGGAGCGAAAGAGTAGGAATGAGTGTTGTGCTGCTGGGCTTTGCATTTGGATCACTGCTGTTAAACTTGTAAATGTTCTAGAAAAAGGGGTAAACAGTGATTAATCCAAAGCTGACCACAAAGAGTTACAAAGGAATCTCACAAAACCGGGGGATCGGGCAACATGAGGGCAAATGGAATTCAGTGTTGATAAATCCAAAATAAAGGACATGGAAAAATATAATCCTAACTCTAGATACAAAAATGATGGGGTCTAAAATAGCTGTGACCACTGAAGAAAGAGATCTTGGAATCATCGTGGCTAGTACCCTAAAAACATCTGTTCGATGTGCAGTAGCAGTCTAAAAACTAAAAAGCTAAAAAAATATTGGAAATCATTAGGAAAACAATAGATAATAAGACAAAATGCCACATTGCCTCTACATAAATCATTGTATGCCAACATCTTGAATATTGTACACTGCTCTGATCACCCCACCTAAAAAGTTTTGGAAAAGGTACAGAATAGACAATAGATTAGGGGTAAGGAACAGCTTCCATATGAGGAGAGATTAACAAGACTGGGACTGTTGAGCTTGGAAAAGAAATGATTAAAGGGTGGGGGATATGTTAGAGGTCTAGAAAATCATGAATGGTGTGGGAAAATAGAATAAGGAAATGTTATTCATTCCTTCACTAACATAACACAAGAAACTGACCCAATTAAATGTATTTGCAGGAGGTTTAATACAAACAAAACAGTCCACGGGAGATTAATCATGATATTTGCCTCTGCTGTTTATTACTTCTGATGCATCTGGCATTGGCCACTGTTAGAAGACAAGATACTGTTCTAGAAGGACCATTGGTCTGAACCAGTATGACCATTCTGATGTTTTTATATACAGCTGAAATGTATCTGCCCCTGTTGTAACCCACTAGATCCACTCCCCTTCCAGAGCTGAAAGAGAACCTAGGGGTCCTGATGGCATTTCTCTCTCTCTCCACAGAGTTAGTAACAAAGAATATACATTATAATTTTAAGGCTAACCAGTGTCCTTTAAGTGACCTGCCACAAGATGTCAGAATACGCTAGTGTTAGAGCTGAGTGGGTCTAATATTTATTTAATTTTCTTTTATATAGGAATTAGATATAGTGCTCCTGTCAGCTAATTGCTGTGTTGTCTGCTAAAAAGAAAAGTAGAATTTTCTATTGCGTTAATAGCCACTGGGTAGAGACAATGAGTATATGGGGGGAGGGTGGATGGGATTGCCCCCCCCCCCATTTGGTGCTTGGCTTGTACTGAGCATGCTCAGTAACATTGCTGAAGCCTATCTCCTCAGTCCGGCCCCCCACTCTCTCAGGCCCCCGCCATCATGGTATGCACATGTCAGCCCCCTCCTACCAAAATCTGAAATGGTGCCCCTAGTTCTAGGCACCACATTTGAGGAAAGATGTGGACAAATTGGAGAAGGTCCAAAGAAGAGCATCAAAAATGATTACAGGTCTAGAAAACATGACCTATGATGGAAGATTGAAAGAACTGGGTTTGTTTAGTCTGAAAAAAAATAGAAGACTGGGAGAGAACATGATAGCAGCTTTCAAGTATCTAAAAGGGCGTTACAAGGAGGAGGGAGAAAAATTGTTATTAACCTCTTAGGATAGAACAAGAAGCAAATGGGCTTAAATTGCACCAAGGGAGGGTTAGGTTGGACATTAGGGAAAACGTCCTATCAGGGTGTTTAACCACTTGTGACAGGCTGCTGGCTAAGCCAGAGCTCTGTCACTTCAGCCTGCCTGAAATGACCAGTTACAGCCAGCTGAGCAAGACAGGCCTAATGGAAGCAGCTGTGGGCCTCATTAGCCAGAGGACTATATAAGGCTGCCAGAGGTGAGGTGGAGGAGCCAGGGTGTGGTTGAGTGTGCACCCAAGCCACAAGGAGTGGCTGGCTGAGTTTGCTGTGAACAAAAGCGCTGTAAATAGAAGGTGGTGGAAAATTGGCACTGACAATACAAGGCACCAGAAAGGGTCTTTGGTTGATTTGTGACCCAAGAAGAGGTTCCATGGCAAGAACCTTGCCACACACTGGATTAAATTCCCTAGGGAGGCTGTTGGAATTTCCATCAGTGGAGATTTTTAAGAGCAGGTCAGACAAACACCTATTAGGGATGGCGTAGGCAGAGTCCACCAGTCACCCGCTGATTGGAAAAAGTAAAGTGTTGCTTTGCATGGATATAGCCATCCTCATCATCAACAAATCTTATTGTCAATGGCTTCCATTCACTGTGACCAACGTCATAAAGTCATGTAGAGCAGTACAGCGTGGTACCTCAAACATTCTACTTTCCCTTTTGTCCCTAACAACAAACACAGCACTCAGAGCCCGGCACCCCTGAACGCTCAGCACCCCAAGTGGCAGCCCAGCACTTGCCCCAAAATCTGACCTCCTATGTCAGTTATCAGAACAAGAGCAAAATTACTTTGGCACCCCAACATGACATCACTAACCTGCTTGCTGCACCACAAAAAAAAAAATCCATTGAAACTCACCTTTACTTAACTTCTACGCTTAGTGAAACAGGCATACTAATGGGGCAAAGCTGAGCATAAAGGTGGAAAATTCAGTGTTCACTTAATGAACGTCATGTGTGTCCATTTAGCACAGCACTTCCAGGTCAAAGTGTCCAAAAGACACATCCTCTCTGTGCATAACAAGTTTCCTAAAGAGAAGCCTCGATCAGTTATCAGATTCTTGGTTACCAGACAGTATGAATGTGGATTCTTTTAACAGAACCTTCCTTTGGATGCAATGACAGCTAACATCATGTGTGCCATTGCAATCCTCTACACACACACACAAATAAAAATGGACAGAAAACAAATGTGATCCTGTTTGTCGAGATTGGATTTATGACATGTCAAGTTTAAATAGCACCCATAAGGCTTAAAACTGTGGCGACGGGGAATTCATTTTTCAACTCTATCAAGCACACAAGGTTTTTTTCTCATGCAGGGACTGATGCTAGAGACCAATTTCAGGCTATCGTCCTGCCAGGAAATCATTTCACTACCTTTGTCACATTCCACTTGGCGGGGTTTGTGGAGGATTTTAAACGACTAAAAACGTACTAAAATAGCATCTATGCTACTTAACAGTATCTGATGACTAAAGACAGCCCTTAGATACCAATTAACCTTTGTGCCAGTTTTAGTCTGGTTTGCATGCTTCCATCATGATTGCAAGCAACTGCTGAATAATTAATCCCTTAGACTAAACAAACCATTGTCATACTGTGCTCAGCTTCTTCTGTTAGTTTATGTGCCAATATCTAATTCTTGTCATTGATTGTTCGCCTCTTTTTAAAGGGCACTTTTTCTTTATCTGAATATGATGATATTCGTTTCTGTAGAAAATTAAACTGGTCAGTAGCCAAAAGCCTTTTGTAGTAGCTAATGTAGTGTGGCCTTGATGTAGGAAGAAAGAAAAAGAAAGAAAAAGCTCCACTCTAGCAGAAATAAAATCTCATTTTGATAATGATTGGAGAGAGAAACATTTTTATTACAATGATGGTTTATAGCTGCACAATCTTGCAGAGAACCCCAAAATTAAAAATTACCTAGAGGGAGTAATTTTTTATTTTATTTTTGCAAATATTAGTTAGGCTGTTTTCATCTTATTGTTCACAGTGTCACTCTAAACGGGCAGCTCATTTGTTATTCTCAGAGCATGCAAAAGATCCAGAAATAATACTGCAGAGACTACAAAGAACTACACTTTTCATGAACAGTCCCTGGGCTCTCCATTTGTAGTCAGGAAAGAACTTATAGATAAATCTGTGTTTTGTTTGCAAGACCGGGAAATATTCACAGAATCATAGAACCATAGAGCTGGAAGAGACCTCAGAAGGTCATCAAGTCCAGCCCCCTGCTCTAGGCAGGACCAATCCCAACTAAACCTGTGGTTTAAAATACCATGCAAAGCTTTATGATAAACAAATCTTTCAATTTATAATATTAACATAAATACAAATACTAATACTAATAATGGGCCAAACTCTGTAGCCCTTGGTTCTTCCTCAATTTAAAAAAATCTCATAAATGAGTAGGGACCAATTATAGAATTTAGCAGGATGCCTACTGAGAACTGTTCAATTTAACTTCCTTGCCTCAGTGCTAAATGTGAAATCACAATTCTTTGAATATGTCAGTCAAAAACTGAACTAGGGCTGGGCCATAAAAGCAAGTGCAAATTACATTTAAACGTACTTTGGCAAAGATGTTCTTTAATCTACTATTTAGAGAATATATTCCCCAACAGATGTTAGTTACCTATAAAAAAGAAAACTCAGGTGAGTGTCAAAGATTCTCAGTTTAACTACCACTTATCATACTTTTGGGAATACCTCACAATCACATCGTGCTTGTAAATGTAAATAGTGCAGTAAATATGGAAGGAGAGGAAAGAGAATCCACTATTTAAAGTGTAAGGCTCGGAGCCGGAATTCTTAGAAATCTAGTCTTGACTCTGACGTGGACTTGATTTCAGTAGGAGTTTTGCCCAGTCAGGATTGGGTCCTTAATATTTACTTTTCATTACACTTAAAATCAATAAGTAGATACTGACTACTGTTGAGGTGACTATCAAGATTAATTGACCCAAGTGGTAACTATTGATCCAGGAACAGCCAATTTATTGTCAAGGGACAATCAATCTTGATGATCACTGAAACAAGAAGCCCATGGGCTAGATTCACCCAGGATCTGTATTAGTAGAAGCTAGAACAGAGGGTCCTTGCTAGCAGAAAGTCTGCCAGAGGGCAGGCTGCAGCAAAACAAAGCACCTTTATCACCATCTCTACACACCACGAGGCCAGAGGAGCCCAAAAATCGGACAGTGTTGACCAAGAAAGAATGGCCATCAGGGCAGCCATTCACAGAAAACATCCTTTATGCAATCTGTGCTCTAGGGCTCAGAGATTCATAGAGTTTAATGCCAGAAGGGACCACCAGATCATCTAGCTGGACCACCAGTAAATCACAGGTCCTTTGATTTCAGCCATTTATCCCTGTATTGAGCCCAGTCATTTCTGACTGGCTAAAGTATAACTTCCAGAAATGCATCCAGCCTTGGTTGGAAGACATCATGGGCAATGTTAAACGTTGATTTTCTGTAGCAGAACATCTTGCAGGAGGAAGGCTTCCACTTGTGGGGAGGAAGGGGGAATAGAATTGCACTTACAGAAGGGGTGGGGCTTTGGAAGGAAGGGGTGGGGCATGGGGGCTAGACGCCCTCAACAAGCCCTGCAGCGCCACCTGGAGCATGCCACCTAGGACTCTGGAATGTGTGACACAGGGCTCCAGCAGCAATTTAAAAGGCCCGGGGCTCTGGCCACCACTACTACCACAGTAGCAGCAGCAGTAGCTAGGAGATTCAGGCCCTTTTGAATCTCTAGACCCGAAGGCAGCTGCCCCCTTTGCCCATCTTCTGTCAGCCACACCCCCATCAGCAGGCCTGCTTCCACTTCTTTCCTAGTGAACTGTTAATAATAATGGGCAAAAATTAGTGGAACAGTAATCTGAATTCTCAAAAGTTAGGAGAAAGAGGATTCCGGGCTCGGTTTCAAAAGTGCAGCTGTATTTTGTTTTTGTTTGTTTGTTTGCTTGCTTGTTTGTTTTACCTTTTAAACCAACATTTTAAAAAGGAGACACACCTACAGATCCAGAAAAAAAACCAACACTGTTATTTACCTCCTGGGAGGTGAACAAACGGCAGACAACCTGAATACTCTGGTTTGCATCTGTAATCGGATTTATTAACATTGTTCCGGGCCTCAGTTTTGACAACCCCTTAATGCTGTAAACATCAGAAATCACTCACTGGTCACCTGACTGTTTACAGCAAAACAAAAGTCATGTACTTTGAAAAATAATCACATAAAAATACAGATATTGAATTGATATTGAAGGCTCAGTCTAGAAAATTTTCAAATTATAAGGGAATTAATATTTTCACAATAGCGCTTTTAGTGAAGATTTTAAAATCACACTCACATAGGCAGACACACGGAAAGTTGGGCATGAAATAGCATAGGCCAAATCCTGCAGTCCTTTCTTTGGCAGAACTCCCTTTGGTACATTGGCATGGGAAATGCGAGTGCAGGAGTAGTGGGGGGAGGTGTGTTGCAGCATCCCCAGGTTTTCCACCCAGCTTCTCTTCACCCAGGGGCTGGCTCCACCAGCCTCATGCCCTGGCCTCCGAGTGACCCCTCCCCCGGGGTCCCATCAGCCCCATCTTGTGGTCCCACAGGCCCCGCCAGCTTCAGCAGCCCTTGGTGTGCTGCCGCCCACTGTCCCCACAGGCTCTACAGCCTGCCATCTGTGCGGTCCAGGATACTGCCCCTGGAGGCTGCTCCCAGTCCTGACTCTGGCCCAGGGCTCCACAGCTATCTTCGGTTATAGCGGGGTTGCCAACTCCACCAGACCAGACAGACTGGATGCCACTTGCAGCCATGGCATCTGGTCCAGCAGCCTGGAGTGATAAGGGGCGCGAAAAGGTTGGGAGGGGATGCAGTTTAGCACCCCCACCCTACAAATAGTTCCAGAGCCACTGTTTTGGTAAGGAATGGCTGTAAAATGTGTAATATACTTTATTATTTTGCTTGGAAGGGTTACATTTTTATTGGTAAATGTTAGTAAATGACAATTTCACTGTATACTTTCACAAATTGACGACAAATATTTCTATTAATAATAATCAAATTTTACAAATAGACAAAGTAAGAAAAATTCAGAGCAGTATTCCAGTGATTTAGACTTTTGAATTAGACTTGTTACAAATGGACAAGACCGTGAATAATGATTTAAGATAATGTACTTTGTATATTTTGGCATGTGATATTGACAGTTTGTGTTTTGACAGTTTATAAACCTTTAAAGCCTTGAATCTCAGTGTCAATTGTCACTAAATAATTTCTGACCTCTTGTAAATTCACAGAATTGTGAATGTAAATCAATTTTTAAAAATGCTTAAAAATAAGCATATTATGAAAATGATAAAAATAGTAATAGAAGTATGCCAAGCCTATTTAGTACTATTGTTATTTGTATTACAGTAGTGACCAGTGGCCATAACCAAGATCAGAACACTGCATTGTGCTTAGTTGTAAATGTCTAATAGATTGTAAGTTTACATATAATTTTCCATTCTTGTTTTCTTTATATAGGTCAACATAATAGAAAGGAGAGAATGACCCACACCACAACATTCAGAGCCAAATCCAAGTTTTACCAAAGTTTGACTCAAACCACACATGCTCATCAGTATTTTGATTAAGTGAATTCCTTTAGATCTACATGTCCTACAGAAGAAAGATGGTCTTTGTTTAATACAGTGAATTAGGACTCAGGGAGGCTGTGTTTATTGCCTAATGCTGCCACAGACTTCTCATATGATCTTGGTCAAGTCACTTAATCTCTTTGTGCCTCAGTTGTCTAACATGACAATAATAATATTCCCTTTCACATTTACTTTGTCTGTCTTGTCTATTTACTATAAGCTCTGGGGGGGAGCAGAGACTTTCTCTTTCAATGTGTATGTACAGTGTCTGGTGCAATAGGCCCCTGCCTCTAGGTGCTGCTGCGTATAAGTACTGAAAAAAGACTTATGTACTGATTCAATCTTACTTCCTCTGCAATTTTGTTCCTTAGAGCCTTCACTGCTCTGCCTATCCTAGCATAGTTTTAAAGTGGCCAGTGTGGAAAGGCTTCCATCACTTTTCCCTGGAGATTTTCTACTATAAGTTTTTCCTGAACAACATACTTGTGCCTGTTAGGTCAGATGTTTCTTCTGATTACAGTGTGGTTAATCCAGAGTAGCCTTCTTCACTTCAGTGGAGTTAATCCAGATTTAGACTGGTAAGACCCCAATCAGAACTTAGCCCACTGGAGACTGGTATATTTGTATTTTAATTCCTTTTTTTATTTCAAATAAAGAACAACAGTTTGGGACTTGGCAGCTGTATTCTGTCCTCCAGTGCTTTTTACACTATGCTGGTAAGAAAGTTCTACATGATATTTTTGAGTATGCGTAAAACAATAGTTTTCAGCAACGTGAGAAAATATCTCCCTCTGTATTCAGTAGCTTGAATCAATGGAATTATAACTCACAGCTCCTTCCTTTACACTGTGCCCATTCACTACCTTTTGCAGTGCTTCAGTCTTATCTTCAGCACTTGGGGGCAAAGAAGGTTTTTTTTTTTAACCATGCAGGAGGCAAGGGCATAAACCAATTATTTGTTAATAGGTTTTGCCCATCCACCTCCTGTGCATCATTTGGAAAATTTACCCTGTAGGCACTGAGGAGCAATCAGGTGAGAAATTTGGGTTCACATCTCACCAGACGGGTTTGACAACATCAGGCTGAACTTCATGGGAAATTCGAGTGTACCTCGCTTTAAAAAAAATACACAGAACACATTTTCCACAGACGCATTTCCAAAGTATTGAACTTCTAAAAAATGCATTGTAGTAATTGGCCTTTCACCTTTGCACTGGAAGAAAAGCACCCTAAAGAGTTTGTGTCTGGTAACATGAAGACCTTCTTTTAAAAATGCAATTGTTGGGGTAGGGGAAAGCAACTGGGATAAAAGAAAACTTTGGATAGATATCTGAAAATCACTTAGGGCCGCAGTAACTTAACTGGTAGCCATTAATGCAAAGATTTACTAGAGATGCGTGAACCAAAACTGTTCATAAGTATTTTTAAGGTAATAATAAGAGAGCTGTTTTCCTCCATGAATCTCAAAATTCTTTACAAGCATGAAAGAATAATATTCTCCATGTTAAGCTGCCTAAATACTTTTTAAAATGTGACCTTAAATAGACTTATTTCAGTGGAGCATAGAGCTTTGCTGATTTACATCAGCTAAGGATCTGGTCTCCCCTTCCCTACTTACTATAGTCAGGAGCTGGCATCTGAACCATCAATGAAAAAGGCATCAAACCCTGAGGTCTTTATTAGTGTTCCATGTAAGCTGTATGCTTGTGCGGACACTCAGGGAACATTCAGATGCTACCCAGCTGATTAGCAGAGTGCCCATAGCTAGGTGTTGTGTTTTTATTGGTGGTGCACATTCACACATGCCTCGGCGATCATAAAATTTTAGTCCGCACATGGATGGAAAACATTAGAAGGAACATTGGTCCTTACTGAGTTTTGATTCATTCTTTCCCAGGTAAACTCCCATGGAAGTCAGTGAGAACTGGCTTGAGCAAAAATCAGACAGGTAAGGACCTCAGGACATAGCCCTATGTTTGGAATTCGGATAACATCATACACAAGACACTATCTAGGCTGACAACCAAGAAAAAAAGCTAACAAAAGAGTCCCATGTAAATGATCCTCCCAATGAGCTCCTCAAAGCTGAATTCTTCATATGTCTTTTCAGCATTGCATTTTGTGAAAAATTAATGGTGACGTGAGTGTTGGTCAGTGGCCTATGTGCTTTTAATGAGGTAACTAATAAGATGCATTGTTTTCTGGCTCTTAGATCAAACTGTGATTTTTCCCAAGGAAGTGCAGTCTTTCAAAATGGCATACCATGCTTGTCAGAGGTGCACTGCTGGCACTGGGACAAGAAAACTGACAAGCCACATGACTGTGTTTGCTTCATTTGAAGCAGCAGAACATACAAGGAAGCCGAGGTAGGCAGCTCACACCCTTCCAACTTACATCTGCATTCCAAAACACACTACACACTCTTACAATGTAATAAGGAATGTAGGCAGCATCAAAGCAGCTTGCACACAAGAATTCCTTTTCTTTTTTGATGAGGGGGGGTTAAGTGACCCAGATCAAAACCATAATGGGCCAAATTATGCTTGGTTGCAGTGGAGTAAATGAGAAGTAAATCCATTCACTTCACTAGAGCAGCTCAAGATCATGGAATTTGCCCTGTTGGGAGCCACATGGACACATCCAACAGTAGAATTTTGCCCAGTAATTATGCAAATGGCCACTTGTCACCTAATGCCCATCAAATTTCAATGGGAGTTAGGCACCAAAGTGCCATTTGTGCCTTTGCAAATCTTTCCCACAGAGCCTGAGCTAATTGAAATCAATGGAAAAAACTTTCTCTGACTTCAACGAGTTTTGGATCAGCTTGTAATGAAACAGCCTGTGGGATATAGCTAACACATCAGGATGAAAACAATCTGCTATTGTAGTCTATGAATCCCAAAACCAAATGTAATGTTATTAGTGCAAGATATTTATTTTACAGATAAGTAAAATGAAGCACCAGGCGTTTAAGTGAATTGTCCAGTTTCCTCAGTCCCTATCTTCTAACAATTACAGATGGCACCTATATCTCACATGTAAAGTATCAGATACATATAATAGGAAACAATAAACAGACAGAGGAAACTTACCTGTACCAACTAGTTAACTTTCCTGGCAATGTTTCTCTCCATCACCCTGCAGGCTAAAGTAAATACTTGACGTCTTATTAACAAGACAATTAGCAGTGGCAAGGAAGCATCACAGTTTGGCAGAGTTTCACTGAAGTAGGTGATAAAATGCTTCTGTTCACATTTTCCGAGATTCATTGGCAACCCTGTAATTGATGACAGAGTCAAGAGAAGAACACCTTTCTCCGCTACTGTGCAAATCTCCCTACACCATTGATAATGACCCACTTTCATTTACAAGAAACAAGCGTTAGCATCCTTTTATTGATATAAAACTACCCACCATTGAAGTAGTCCAAATAGTAGAAGCTAAAGATAAATAAAGCTATTAAAACCACCTCCATTCTTCCTGAGCTGCTAAAGTCTGTGGCCTTGCTTAATTGCTGCAGAGCTATAGATGCTGTCCAAACTCATTTGAAAGAATGATCATGCACTCGATAACCAGCACATTGGAAAAATAATAATAAAATACCACAGAAAAGGAAAGATGTAATGCTATTTTTAATACCTGGCAACCATTGCAGTGGCAATGGTCTAAGGATTTTACCAATTCTATCACAGTGACTCTGGAGATAAAATGATGTAATCATCAGTCAATATAAGCAGACCATATCTTGTCTTTAAGGAATCTGTTTAAGAAAATCAGAGACTACAAGTATATAGCAAATACTCCTTACTCCCAGAACTGACCATGTCTGCTGATATGAGGGCAGCCGGCTTCAGCAGTGTTACTGAGCAGGCTCAATCCATATGAGCATGCTAAGTATAAGCCAAGAAGCTAATCTTTTTTTTGGGGGGGGAGGGCACATGACCTCACATGCCCCCCCATAACACATCACCTCTATTCACTCCTGCCCAGTCTTCCATAGTCTTTTGCTCTTTCCTGCAATATCCCAGGTAAATCTTACTGAATTTAGTTTATGTGTCTTAGGAGTTGATTATACTAAAAATGCAAATGTTTGTACATTGTTGTGGGATGGTGTGAGATGTCAGTAGAGGGGAGACATGACTAATGTAATCCCTGGGAAGTGTTCAAATGATTATTTTAAACAACCTTATGCAAAACCCCACCTTAGTCATGCAAAAACCCACCCTTTACAAGCTTCTCCATGAGCTGGGGAATATTGCAATGGTGTTTACCTGTTGACAGTCATTGCAGATCAGCAACCCTGTGTAGAGAAGTGACACACTCTTAACTGGGTGGTGGTGTTATCAGGAAGCAGTGTTATGAACTTGTAAACACAGGAAACCTGTCTTCACCTGCCAGAGCCCGCTTTGGGCAAGGTGGGAGGTGGGCGGACTCTGTGCTCCCAGAAAGGGTGGGGCCTTGGGCAGGAGAGGCTGGGTTGGGAAAGCTGGCCCTCAGCACCATTCAGACCACGCCCACCAGTGCCATCCGAAGCACACACTTGGTGCTCTGCAGTGCACCGTGCAGGGTTCTCGTGGCAATTGTAGGGCCCTGGGGCTCCAGTTGTTGCCACTACTACTGTAGATGGACCAGTAAACTTAGAGGTCCATCTCCTCTTCTGGTCTGAACAGGGATTGACTCCTTATGCTTCCTGAAAAAGTCCCGAAGGAAAGTTCTGTATAGCTCAAAAGCACGTCTCTCTCACCAACAGAAGTTGGTCCGATAAAAGATATTACCTCACCTACCTGGTCTGTCTAATAACCTGGTAGGGTGGCCGACAGACTTGCCAGGCCTCTGGATAATGGGGCAGGGGCTCAGACAGAAGGGGCGAGACCAGCCTCCCACCACCAGCCCTTCAGTACCATCCGGCACTCCCCTGTAAAGGGCCCCGGGCTCTGGCCGCCACTGCTGCCACCATAGCATCAGTGGTTACAGGGAGCACCGGACCCTTTGGAACCACCAAACCCTGGGACAACTGTCCACTGTTCTCCTTCCTTTCTGTATCCTGGCACCATCACAGCTACAGCAGCGCTCAATAAATCATGTTCTGGCAACGGTAACGATATCCTTCCTTCCTTAGTCCTCTTCAGGTATCGAAAAGGGTGTCACAAGGAGGAGAGAAAAAAATTGTTCTCCTTGGCCGCTGAGGATAGGACAAGAAGCAATGGACTTAAACTGCAGCAAGGGCGGTTCATGTTGAACATTGGGAAAAACTTTCTAACTGTCAAGGTGGTTAAACACTGGAATAAGTTGCCGAGGGAGACTGTGGAATCTCCATCTCTGGAGATATTTAAGAGCAGGTTAGATAGACATCTATCAGGGATGGGCTAGAGTCGGCGGTACTGGGTCCTGCCATGAGGGCAGGGGACTGGACTCAATGATCTCTCGAGGTTCTTTCCAGTTCTAGTGTTCTATGATTCAGTCCCTAGTGTTGGGAAACCCAGCTCAGTGGGCATGGTACCTATTTACATCAAGGCTGAATTTGACCCCAACAGAATATTTGGCTGTGGAATGAACAGAAAGACAACCCAGATTACAGTTCTGGAGCTCTGATTAGCTAATCTTACTATTGTCCCTTCTGCTCTGAATACACTACTCTCTGAGTTGCCCAGAAAATACCACAGATCTTTTGCCATGATTTTATACCACAGTAAAGCTGCTATTCTGTAGGATGAATGTAATTAAAAGATTAACTTTTGAGTGCTAAATTTCTACATTTGTAAACATATTAAATTAGATTATCTCTACTGAAGTCAATTGAATGTTACAATGGGAATATATTGTGGTATGTATTGTAGAAAGCACTGGAGCATACCAAATTTTCATGTTGCCATTTATTGTTATACCTAGTGCTTTTATCTTCAAATTCTTTACAAACATTAATTCCATGGTCATTATTAATGTTCATTAATGTCATTGATTCTGACAAAGGTCGTTATTATTAATCCCATTTTACATGTATGGAAAACTGGCCCAGAGATTAAGTAATCTGAATGCAAGGCTAAAGAAGACAGTGACGGAGCAACTGTTAAAATTCAGAGTTCCTGTATTGATATCACTGGACAACTCCTCCTGGAGTAAAACAAGCCTATCATGAGTGTTTCAACCTTCCATTGTTATTAACGTACATTGTACTAAATGTTTTAAACACAATTTTAGAACATAACTAGCAAGCTTTAGAGGGCCCAATGGAATCAACCATTCATTCCACAAGTCAACAAAGCATGCTTGTCACATAATGGAATCTGCTGTTTTCCATCATTCTTCATGTGCACTTTTATAGAAGCATATCAGAAATATAGACAATTCTCGTGTGGTGGGGGAGAAAAACAGTATCTTTCAAGATACCCTAACATTAAATTCAAACATGGGAGGAACTTGTGTTATTTTACTCTGAAAGTACATCTACACAGCAGCATTATTTCAGAATAACTGACGTTATTTCAAAATAACATAGTGTGCGTCTTCACTACAAGCCTTTATTTTGAAATAATGTTGAGCTGGAGAACTTCTAACCGACTCCTATTAACCTTCATTTAATGAGGAGTAAGGGAAGTCAAAGGTAGAGTGCTCTTCCTTTGACTTCCTGCTGTGTAGACAGAGCCAAAAGCTAAGTTAAACTATTTTGACTTCAGCTATGCAATTGACGTAGCTGAAGTTACGTATCTTAATTCGACTTTTGCCCCGAAGTTTAGATGTATCCTCATAGTCATCACATTCCTTGAATAGATCTCTGAGGCCATGTTTTCAGAACACAGATTATTAGGCCATAAGAATCCTCTGCGATTATGACCCTGCAGGCCCTTTATTACTTAAAAATTCCAGACACTCAGATACCAGTGACAGGCAGAATAGAATAGAATAGAATAGAATAGAATAGAATAGAATCTAAGTCAGATGTTGGTGTCTCAATTAGTGGATGTGAATAAAAAAGAAGAAATGCTAATAAATCAGAACATAACCAATGGACAGAGCTATCACATCCATAGAACAATTCAAGGCAACAGGTCCCACAGCAGTCATCTCAATCATCCTATGGATGGGACCTGTGGGACCCAGGCAGCCAGAGGATTAGCTGTGGGGCATGGCATATGGTGGCACAAGGGATTTGTCCCTCGCCATGGTGGCAGGAACTGGAGTGACATCAGCTGCTCCGCAGCCAACTCCCAGCTTTCCGCGCTCTGCTTCACCAGGCGGTGGCAAGCAAAGCGACATGAACCTAGCCCCATTGTGCTCCACTTCCTACCGCCACAGTGAAACAGAGCACATCAGGCTGGGAGATGGGATGCTCCGCTTTGCCCCACCACCCCACACCAAGCCCCTCCCCCCAGTTATCTCCCAGATCATGTCACTCAGGGGAGGGGACTTCAAGCAAGGGGAGCGATGAGGGGGGGGGGAGATGAGCTAGAACAGGAAGCATCAGGGTGAGGCTGGAGGAAAAGAGGTGACGTGGGGGGTGGGGCTGGGCCTGCAGCAAGGGGTTGCCTCAGTTCCTAGGCCCCCATAGGGACAGCCCTGCCAATGGATGAATCTTTGCGCCATTACATTCAGGGACCAATAATGGAGTCCTTTTTGCTGCTAAAACTCCAGCTGACTTCTGCACTGACCTCACTGTTTTATCCTGTTCTGAATGCAGCAGGCCCTGCAGCTACCCATGGCGGCAAGAGAAAAATCCTCACTGAGGACCAATCTCTGTATAGCACCTATGCTGGCTTCAGGGAAGCAAGACAGATAGATGGACCCCACCTTCACCTTGTCCCTCGGAGAGCCATTGTTTGTGGTTGCACTCTCCCCAAGAGCTGAGTGTGGTGGTGCTAGAATGCTGTGCTTTGTACCCCTTGCACAACAGAACTGACCCCATCTCACTGCATCTGTGACAATCTGCACCCATGGGCTTATGGGACAGCGGCTGCCTTCAAATAGGCTCATGGAATGAAAATGGCAACCTGTGTGTAATAAAACAAACACAGGTCCTTGCTGAGTTCAGTCCTCCTTGAGCCAAAATTCCCACTGAGGTCAGGGCAGAGGGAGTAAGCAGAGGTGATGTGTTAGTGGGATATTTGGGCATGTAGGATCATGTGCCCTTCCCCAACTTTGGGGAGATCTCATATTGGGGGCAAAAAATCTATGACATTTACAAGTTGACAACTGCTGATGGTTTGTTTACCAAAAACAGTATTTTTTTGTTTTATGCATGTAAAGCATATAGCACAGTGGTCACTAATTGCAGCCTCTAGGTGCTACTGCAGACAAATAAATCAAAAACAGAGTCCAAAAAAGGAATGAATTTTTGCCATGGCTGAGAACAGCATTGTCTGAGCACTGTTTTTTAATCCTCCCCCGTCTTTATGTGGCTGAAAAAGTGTCTTACTGTAGCATAAGAGACTAATGAAGTGTACTAGTTTATTCAAAATCTCTTCATCTTGTATCAAAAGGAGGAAAAAAACCATACACAAGTTACTTTGTTTTAATTCTCTTTCTTCTATTGAGGCACACAGCTGTCTTTCATTCTCATATCGCTAATCCCTCTCTTCACTCTGAATATGCAATCTAAATTAAAACCATATTTCAAACGCTGATTAGTTCAACAGAGGAAATAAAAGTTATTTGCATGAAAAGTCAGAATGTATTAAAGCAAATGTGTTGCCATCTCAGGTATGAAGTTGTTGGGAAAATGCTGGAAATCATTTTGTATGTTTCTACAAGCTTGATAATAGTCAGAGCATGTGCAGCTATTATGACATTTTTGGAAAGCAAAGCAAAGGAAGATACGCAAGCCACAAACTTCTTAGATGCACTAAATGGCTCTATAACCTGGCAGACAAAGGCATAAGAACCATCAATGACTGGATACTGCAGCCAGACAAAAATCAAAGTAGAAATAAAGAATAAATGTTTAGCAGAGAGAGTGATTAGCCATTAGAACAAACTACTAAGGGAAGTGGTGGATTCTTGGTGTGTTGATATTTTCAGATCAAGATCTTTGTGGAAGATGTGCTTTTGCCAAACACAAGATGCTGGGCTCAGTACAGCAGTAACTGGGTGTAGGTTCATAGCCTGTGTTACCCAGTCCCTCCTGGTCTTAAACTCTATGGATCTCTGAATGCAGGACTGGAGGTCTGCTTGCATGTCAGAAACGTGCATGCTTCATAACACGGATAGACCTTGTTATCAAATTCACTCACTTATTTTGGCAACATTTTAGAACTTTAAACATCAACTGAAGAATTTACAAAAAATAATTATGCCTTTGAATTGGGAACTGTAAATAACGCAGTAACATCAGCTCCTTCACTGTGGTATAAGTGGGGCCGCACTGCACCTGCTTGACCCTGCCAATGCTGTGAAGGGACCCCCATTGCCCCTGCTTGCTCCACCACCCATGACATGAGGGACCTCTGATTTACCTCTGCTTTTCCTCCTACTCCCAGGATAAAGGGAGACTCTCCCCCACCCTGTTCTCCCCTCCCCCTGCCCATGGTGTGCGGGGATACCCGACTGACCTGTTCCCTTCCCCCTGCCCATGGTGTGAGGGGAGAACCCCTCCTACATGCACAGGGCATTATGGGATTCTCCATTCCCTTGTTCCCCCCCAACCTCCTCCTAGGGCTGGCTCTCATGTTATTCCCATCCTACATCCAGTCCCAGCCCACTTTGTCCGGGAGCACCTTCTGCATCTTGTAGGCCCCTGCTCCCCACTGCCACTCCCCGCTCTACACACAGGCTAGTAGCACTTTCCCCTCTCGCTTTCCCTGTGCCAGCTACAGGCTTGCAGGGAGCCGCGGAACAGAGCAGCGGGCTGTGTGGGGGGAACCTTGCCCCGGTTCAGGAACTCTCCCCACAGCACTCACTCCATCTGTTCCCCAGCACCACCAAGGAGCCTCCAGGCACCTCGTGCACCAGTCCCGCCACCATCCCTGAGGGCGTAACGCCAGTGACTTTGATAGAGTTACCGCAGGGTTCAGTCTGGGCTAGTGATGTCAGTGATGCTCTTGGCATGACTAAGGAGTGCAAAATTTGGCCCATGGTATTGGCACGTTCATCCAATGGGTTCAAACGATCTGTGATTCATCCAGCCCGGAGGCACTCATTAATTTTTCTCCACATCATCTCAGCGCTGTGTATAAAAAGAAAGTCTGTTACTTGAGCTACCATGCTGCTGTGTGTGCTCTTTGGAGGCTTGGGGTTAACTCTGTGAGCGGCCAGCGAGAGGAATTGGACACTGCACAGGAGACAGTTTTGGGGAGACTTGTGACCGGAAAGGTTGTTGGACTCACCCTTCAAGGAGAGACTGGGCTGGTGGAAGCTCAGAGTGAGACCTTTGTGCTGTGAGCAGGCTGCTGATGTCAGCACTCTGAGCCACAACTGAGTAGCACAGAGGCACCTACCGTTACAGGTCAGGTAGTAACAGAATCCCCCTTTACTAGGCTTCGTGACCTCCCCCTTTCCTCCCTGAACTCCACAATGACACAAGACTGGGCTGGGTGCTGAAGAAAGTCCTAGGACAGATTTGTAAATGCTGCCAACTTGGTCACTGCTGTAGGATTGAGCCCAAAAAATCCATTCCTCCCACTCAGAAATAGAGCATGGAGTCAGTCAGCCACCTCCTTAGCTGCACTGTCCTTTCCTCAGGGCCTCAGAGTTCTCTAGCTCCTCTGTGTCTATTGTTATCTAAGGCTTCTAAGCCTATGCCTACACTGCAGTTAGACACTTATGGCTGGCCTATGTCCGCTGACTTGGGCTCAGGTTAAGGGACTGTTTCATTACAGTGTAGATGTTCAGGCTCAGGCAGGAGTATAGGAGCTAGGCCTCTGTGAGGTAGGAGGGTCCCAGAGCTGCGACTGCAGCCTAAGCCCACATGACTGTTAAACAGCCCTTAAGGCCAATCGCTGAAAGCCTGAATCAGCTGGCACAGGCTAAGCACGGGTACCTGACTGCAGTGTAGACATACCCTAAGGCTGCGTCTAGACTGGCAGTCGCTTTAGCGCAATATCTTGCCACCTGTCTACACTGGCCGTGAGTATTTGCACAAGAACACTGACTTTGTAATGTACAAAATCAGTGGTTCTTGCGCAAATACTCTAACGCTCCCGCTCAGGGATAAGCCCTCTTCCACAAGTATTCTTGCGCAAGAGGGCCAGTGTAGACAGCAACATTAATTTCTTGCGCAAGAAAGCCCGACAGCTCAAATGGCCATCGGAGCTTTCTTGCGCAAGAGAGCATCTACACTGGCACAGATGCTTTTGCGCAAAAGCAAATCTTTACACTGGCATGTGCCTTTGCTCTAGATGCTCTCTTGCGCAAATACTTTTAACGGAAAAACTTTTCCGTTAAAAGTATTTGCGCAAAATCTTGCCAGTCTAGACACAGCCTAAGACTACAACCTGGACCTAGTGTGTTACTCTGCAAGGCCCTATGCTGGGTAATGAAACCAATTTCAGAGCCCTCGAGGAGGAAAGGAGTGATTCTTTTTAACAATGCATAGCAGCATTGGGAGAGGGATAGCTCAGTGGTTTGAGCTTTGGCCTGCTAAACCCAGGGTTGTGAGTTCAATCCTTGCAGAGGCCATTTGGGGCAAAAATTTGTCAAAGATGGTACTTGGTCCTGCTGTAAAGGCAGGGGGTTGGACTCTATGACCTTTCAAGGTCCCTTCCAGTTCTAGGAGATAGGCAATCTCCATTAATTAATTGCTCTGTACTTCAAGATAGGAAAGTGATATGAATACTGTATCTAATCAAAAATGTAGGGGAAACATAGGCAGAGTGCATGTTGGGACATGAAATAATTAGGAATACCATTCCCTCCTGTGCAGAGTGTGGGTACGTCTAGACTACCATGTTTTGTTGACGGAAGTTTTGTCAACAGATACTGTCGACAAAACTTCCGTCGACAATTTGCGTCCAGACACATGGAGTTCTGTCGACAAAGCAAGCCGCTTTGTCGACAGAACTCCATAGTCTGGACGCAGTGTTACAGGCAATAACACCTTCTGTCGACAGAGTTCTGTCGACAGAAAGTGTTATGCCTCGTAAAATGAGGTATACCAGCGTCGACAAAACCGCGGAGTTCTGTCGACATTATGTCGACAGAACTCCGTGGTAGTGTAGACGATGGCATTGTTTTGTCGACAAAAGTCCACTTTTGTCGACAAAACTAGGTAGTCTAGACACACCCTGTGTCTTAAATTCCACTTCAATTCTACATGAGCCCTCAAATAGGGGTTAAGGGCCTTACACTGTCTGTGCAGAAAGGAATCTCACCCTGGATAAAAATGAGATTGGAAAGTATCAAAATGTCTCAGCCACTCCCCCCACCTTGCTTCTGATGCACCCACAGAGTGGTAATCCTGGCCCTGCCTACTCCTCCCCCCTTGCTTCTGATGCACCCCCAGAGTGGTAATCCTGGCCCTGCCTTCCAGCTGGGGCTGGGAGGTGGGGCTGCAATTGGCCATCTGGGCCTGTCAGAAGGGGCAAGGTAGTGGCTGGGAGAGGCAGTACTTATCCTGCATGCCTTCCCCCCCCCCCCCCTTCTTCTTCATGACCAAAATACCACTTGTTTTGTTGGGGGGGGGGGGAAGAACCATCTGGCAACCCTAATTGTGATATGAGTGAAGTCTATGACCAGGGAATGGCATGGTCTGTTCACAAGAAAAAGATGCTCACAGGTCAAATTTTCAGATGTGTTCAGCACCCACAATTAGAGACAGAAATGTAAAAGGGCTCAGCTTCCACTGAACCCTTTTGGAAACCTTGCATGTTCATGTTAGATGTGTAAATGAGAGTTTAGCTCTTTTGAAAATCTAGGCACTTTTTTAGATGTCTAGATGGAATCTGGTGGATAAATCTAGCCCTAAAATTAATCTTCAGGGTGTCTTTTTTGGCATGGTGCGCAGAGGAGTGGGAGATATTTATTCTAAGACCCCCACAATAATTTCCAATATATCAGGAAAAATTATAAGGATTTAATTTTCAGTCTAATCAAACAGATTTTATTTACATGATCCACCAGTTAATTCCATCATATTGAGGCTGACAGACTGTCCAAGATCATTTTGTTTCTAATTACTGAAATGAACCAAACATCTTTGTTGAGCAACATACATTTTTCCCCTACAATCATAAAGAAAACCCCCTTGGTGATTTAATCAGCCCCTTGTCCTATCTGTAAACAACATTTAATCATCTTACTCAACTTCATTTTTATAATGGTCCCTTTCACTAGAGCTTAGAAAAGTATTAATCAAAATATATATATTATATATAGTTTCTCACAGCTTAGGGAGACCTTTTTATTGTTTTGATTATTGTTTATTTACAGGAAATTTTTTTTACAAGACCAGATTAAATGAGAAAAGGTTCATGGAATTTCTTGCCTCCTTCTCCACTCCAGCTTTTCCCTTCTCCTTTTGGGAGAATTGCTTGGCAAATCTTTTGTTTGGAGAATTGTATTTGCTTGCATTAAATTGTCCCAATGGCAACAACCTGTCTAGGCATTTAGTTAACCTAGGTCTTATGTGCTTTAACTTCTATTAATGGGTGTCCATTTCAGTGCTATGACCAAGCATATATGCAGTAGATTCTTGAGATATGCTTAGACCAGGGCTACTCAACATGCGGCCCGTGGACTGTTTGCAGCCCGTGGTGTGATTTAGGTTTATGCAGAACTCAACACGTAGCCTGCAGGCGGGATCCTTTGAACATGGCATCCACAGGAATACGCTCCACAACGTGAGTCAATATAATAGTCTTCTGTCACTATGTGTTTTACTAGTGAAATTCCTGGACTGTCATTGCTCATTAAAAGTGCTGTCATATGGGTGGAAATCGGGTAAATATTGCATTTTATTAATATCAGCAGAAACTGACTTAAGTGGGGCCTGCGTGTTGTGTAGTCTCACCCTAATCTTTGTATTCATGCCCGTCAGTGTGAAACAAGCTATTTGCATATATATCTGCATGTATATGCAACCACACTGAAGTTGCAGCCCTTGACACGTGCTTTGAGCATCATTGTGGCCTCCAGGGCTTCCAAAGTTAAGTAGCCCCACCGTAGACTGAATTTAGTGACAAGAAAAAATACCATTAAGACTCAATGAATGCTAATAAAGTCCCTGCCTGCTTAGAAAAACTCACCTAGCCTTTCCTAAATTTTACAAAAGGAGAAGCATTTCATTATTATTAGAGAACTTTTAATCCATTAGCCCACCCTTGAACTGTTCAAAGATATATCACTATGGGAATTTTAAGTTTGTAGTTAGGGGTGAGGCTGAAATATTTCAAAGGAAAAACTAAAAGTGTGCATGCGTATTCCCAATGGGAGTCACAGGACAAATTATACAGTACATATTCTTCTCAGCATAGCTATGTAATTCCCATTAAGAGGAATGAGATTTACTGTACATGTGTATGAAGAAAGGGTATTTCTCAACACATCTATTGCTATTCAATGGATTGTAACCATTTTGTGATTGCACAGTTCCACCAAGAATGTAAACCAAGCCCAAATGGGGTTTTTTAAAACACTGGGTTAGATTCTCAGCTGGTGACTTCAGTGGAACTACAGTGATTTAGATTAGCTCAGGATATAAATGTGATAGACCTTATCCTCTTGGTCTATTATTCTAGTTCCATTAACCAAAACCTATAAATTGTACACAAACATTGACTAGGGATGTTACATTCATTCAGTTTTAGGACTATTCTCTTTGTATATAGGTTGTATATAGTACAAGTACGAAGATAATTGTCTCTAGAAGAATTGGCTTGATTTATATAGACCATTATGTGGAACAGGTAAGAGAATTGTTTACTTAGGGCTTCATAATTTATATTTGGGATTGGGTGCTTAATTATAATGCAAGTTTCCATGACAACATGGCTTGGTTTTGCCAAACTGTAATAAAGTGATCCCTTGTCATGATTACAGTAAAACCTCATCCATAACAGAAAGATCAAACAGTGTAATAACATAACTCCAACATGATACATTTTGCTTTATATGCCAAACTTAATATGCCTCCATCAAGACCCCATAAGAATGGGCCATGACGAACAGTGGGAAAGCAAAAGGAGTGTAATGCTAAAGAGACTGAATGGGAGTAGCTGGAATTACAAATGAAGTAAAGAAGTACTCAGCAAATTAATGGAAGTATGAATTATAAAACGGGCAGTCAGAACTTTCTCCTGTATCTATACATAAAGGGCCTGATCCACAGTCCATTGATATCACTGGGAGGCTGCTTCCATTGAATGAGGCTCTAAGTTTGCTTTTTACTATGATGATTCAGCTTCCTACACAAATTAGAAAGCAATTAATGTAAAATCTGATATGAAAAAAGAACCCACATCAACCACATCATCCACTGTCCATAATCTTTAAAGCCAAGATTTTCCAAACACGGTATCTATAGCTAGAACCCCACTTTCATATTTCGGCACAATTATATATGTCCTTATTTTCAGAGATGTTGTGTAACCACAGATCCCTTTATCATTAGTGAGAACTCCTGGATGCACAGTACTTTTGAAAGTCGGGTGACTCTTAGAGGTGTCTAAAGATTTAGAGATAGAAATGTAGCTGTGTTAGTCTTTAAAGTGCTACATAGTCCTGTTTTTTGTTTCAGCTACACCAGACTAACAAGATGGTTTATTAGGTGATGAGCTTTCGTGGGCCAGACCCACTTCCTCAGATCAAATAGTGACAATCTTCTACCACTATTTGATCTGAGGAAGTGGGTCTGGCCCACGAAAGCTCATCACCTAATAAACCATCTTGTTAGTCTTTAAAGTGCTACACGGTCCTGTTTTTGTTAAAGATTTAGAAGCCTACTGGTTTGGTTTTCCAAAAATCTTGGCTCACATGTGCCTCTCAGATTAAAACATTTTTTCACCCCCTAAAAATGAATTCAGCCCTTGCTCTAAAACTAGGGAACTAATCCACATTTAATTTAAGATGTCAACATTGGGAATGAAATTAATGCTGCTGCATGGTATTCAGTTGACAGACCGCTCTGGAAAGATTTCAGTCTGTAAATGGAAGAAATTGTGTGAGAACATTAAAAAAAAAAAAACACCACACACACAAGCAGTTTTTAACTACCTTAATATGAAATAAGTGCCTTCCACTTTTGGAAGTCACCCAAAACAGAGACACAGAGGTGGAATCACATCTGGGGATGCCCATTAGAACCCTTCTTAAAACTCAAATGGGCTTATCTTCAGAAGTCTGGGGTTGATCCTACCCCTGGTCTGACTGGGAAAATACAGATGCCCTTATAAATCAAAGGGTTTTGCTCTTGGGGTAAATTCTTTAAAAGGTTAATTTAACAGGAAGTTACCCTTATTATTAACATGTCACAAAGCTTTGCCTCAGGGATCCTGCACTTCTAGGCAGACACAGTTTGCCTCAGAGGCTCGCTGTAGCCCTCCACACAGCCTCTCACCCTTTACTAAAGGCTAGGGACACAACCTACTGAGCTATCCTCATCAGAGGCCCAGTCAAATGGTTTTGGGTGAACCCCTCTTTTAGTCCCAAATGCCCCATTCGGGGGTAGCCTCCATAGTGGTGGAGCAAGGATTGCAGGGGAGGGTGAACCTGGGCCCACCCTCTACTCCAGGTTCCAGCCCAGGGACCCTAATGCAGGTCATGATTCTTCCACCACCAGAACTGCAGCTTTTCCCTGAGCCACTGCCCACAACCAACTCCTCTCAGTACCTGAGCACAGCCTTCTGCTCTTCCCCAGCACACCTCTTCACTACCAGTCCTTGGCCAGCCTGCCTCCCCTCCCTGCAGGGAAGCCTTTTAAACTAGCCCCCAGCAGGTCTTTAATGGGCTGCAGGTGTTCTGATTAGTCTGCTGTATTCTGGCCAGCTCTCAATTGGCCTCAGGTTCTTCCTGATTGTGCTTCAGCAGCCCCTGCCCTGGTTGCTCAAGGAAGAGAAAACTGTTTACCCAGAGACCATCAGGCTGCGGCAGCCAACTGGCCTGGGTCTGTCGTACATGTTATAGCAATGGCTCTCAGACATTTCAGACTAGCACACTCCTGCCAGGAATCTGATTGGTCTTGCATGCCCCCAAGTTTCACCCCACTTAAAAACTTGCTTACAAAATCAGACACAAAAAATAAAAAGGTGTCACAGCATGCTATCACCGAAAAACTGTTCCCTTTCTCATTTTACCATATGATTGTTAAATAAATCAATTGCAATATAAATATATTTACATTTCAGTGTATAGTATAAACAGCAGTATAAAAAAACTCATTGTATAACATTTTATTTTGTACTGGCTTTTCTAATGCTTTTTATATAGCCCATTATAAAACTAGGCAAACATCTAGATGAGTTGGTGTACCTCTGTGTACCCCAAGGGGTACATATCCTCCTGGTTGGAAAAACTCCCTTACAGAATTTATCTTAAAACAAACCTGTCTCTTTGGAAAAATCCTATCTTTTTATAAAACATAGACCCTTACCTACTGTATTTTATTAATAACTAAAAGAACTGTAACATTCTGATTCTCTTCTCTGATTCTCTTCTCTACTGCTTGTTCCAATTTTGCATTTTTTCACATATTTAACAAATGAAAACACGATTGTCCCCTTTCCCTTGCTGTTTTTAAAGTCAGTTTCACTTTCAAATTCTTAAAAACTATTTTCAAAAAGATCATGGAATCATTCCTGATGTTCTAATCTTGTCATTTTTTAAAGTTAAATCATAAGGACACGAATCTCTGTTGGGAAACACATAATCACACTGTCCCCAGAAATAGACCAGGAACTGGATGGCCATTCATTTGTAAAAGGTCCACTAAATTCAACAAAAACAAGCTTTCTATTCACACTATTGCAGCCTGGGAACTTTCTGCTTTATTCATCTATATCACAGGATTTGGCTACATCTAAACTGCTGCGCTTTTCCGGTATCCTGGAAAAGCAATGCCACGTCCAAGTAACGCATCTACTTTTCTGAAAAAAAATTCGGAAAAGCGGACGTGTTCTTTTGCCATTCCAGTAAACCTTGTTTTACAAGGAAGAAGGGATGGCTCAAAAGAGCAGGTTTTTCCAAAATTTGGTGCCATGTAGATGCCATGTAGATGCACTAGACTATTGCACCTGATCAGCTGCACTGTGATGCACTGGAGGAGCAAATTTGTTTACTTCTCACATTCTGGAGAGGGAATAGTAGCCCCAAGCTTCTCTGTCATAGGGTATGTCTACACTAGCCCCCTAGTTGGAACTAGGGTGGCTAATGTAGGCATTCGAACTTGCAAATGAAGCCCAGGATTTAAATATCCCGGGCTTCATTTGCATGTTCCTGGGTGGGCGCCATTTTTAAATCCCCTTAGTTCTAACTGACTGCCCGTGGCTACACGCGGCAGTCAGAAATTAATCCGAACAAAGTCTTTAGTTCGGATTAACGGTTACTCCTCCTGAAATGAGGTGTAACTGTTAATCCGAACTAAGGACTTAGTTCAGATTAACTTCTGACTGCTGCATGTAGCCGCTGGCAGTCAGTTCAAACTAAGGGGATTTAAAAATGGCGCCCGCGTGGAAACATGCAAATGAAGCCCGGGATATTTAAATCCTGGGCTTCATTTGCAAGTTTGAATGCCTACATTAGCCACCGTAGTTCGAACTGGGGGGCTAGTGTAGACATACCCCCAGGTATTGGCATATAAAGAGGCTCACAAGTGAGTGTTAAATTGGAGGAGAGCTTGACCTGTAAATACTCCATTAAAACAACTTTGAAATGTCCATTGCTTTCGAATGGGACTTGAGGTCTATGGAGTTGCATGCTAGCTAATAAGAATTTAGGAATTGCTAGACCTGATCACGCTCATGCTCCATATAAACTAGCATCCTGTCTTCGGTGGAGAAAGCCATGCAATCTGATTGCAGGATCAGTGCCTAAAACATTATCACCAATCTCTGTGGTTTTCATTTCCAAGCAAAAGAACCTCTCTGTGAAAGCAGCCTGCATGTCACTGGTCTAGAAAAAAAAACTGAAAAGGAAAGCAGGGGCAGCTGCCAAGTGATGAATATTTGAGAATCTACTGGTTTTGGCTTGTGACACTTGCCCATGACATTTTCAAATGCACATATCCCACTTCAAATTGTATTTGGCTGCATGTGGTGGATCAACATGACACTAAGGGCCTGATCGTGATCCCACTAGCATTGGTGTCAGAGTTTTGCCAATAAATTAAGATGCAACTTAATTGGGCCCAAAAGATGGATTTGCACAATAATAGCTCGGTAGGTCTAGCCAGGCAACAATATGCCTTACTAAAGATCCTTAAATACCCATTTAGAGATTTGGGCCAAAAATGCATCCTTTCAAAAAAATCTACCAATTGCTTTTATTTTAACAGATTACAAAAATTTACATAAACTAATGGGCCAGATAATAACTTGCACTTGCACTGCCCCTTTTATTTAAGAATCCCAGTATGGATTTATAAGAATGAATTTATAACAATGAACTCATTCCCTCAACAGACTAAAAGAAAATATTATCCCCATTTTACAGAAGGAGGGACTATGTACAGAGAGGCGAAGAGGCTTGCTAGAAGCACCAGAAATCAATGCAAGAGCTCAGAATAAAATCCAAAGTGTAGAGCTTTTGTTTGTTTGTTTGTTTGTTTGTTTGTTTGTTTGTTTGTTTGTTTGTTTGATGCATGGGAAGTTTTGGCAACCAAAAAAAATCATTTTCAGTTGAATCAAATTGTAAAATTGTGAAAAATTTCAGTAAATTGAAAAAAAATCTGTCATGGGTCAAACAAAACATGTTTGAAGAATTTTGGTTTGGCCACTTTTAAAAGGTTAGAGCAGGCCTGGCCAAGATATGGCCTGGGGGCTGGAACCAGCCCACCTAACACTTTGATCTGGCCTGGGGGCAGCATCTGGTCACTTTCTATTTATATCCTGCTGCCTGGGCCACCAAATTTCCAGGTGGCGGCTCAGGCAGCAGGATCCTGTTTAAATAGCTCATGGTTCATGGTTGTAGCACTATGCTGGCAGGGGCCAGTGCCATGAGCTTTTTAAAATAGCTACAGCAATCCCAGGCAGCTGCCAGGCAACATGGAAGTGGCAGGGCGAGGAACCACGAGCCTTTTGCTGTGCTTTTAATTCGAAGCCTCTGGCTCACACAACTCTGGGGAGAGGCTAGTCTCCTGCCCTGTCCCTTCTGCCCCAGACTCCGCCCCTGCTAGGGATGGAGCTGGCCCATGACCATGTGCCAAAATTCATTAAGTGGCCTCCTGTGAAAATGATTGCTCATCCCCGGCTTAGAGTCACAAAACAGCCAGGAGAGACGGCCCCTTATGACCTGTAGCCCTGTGGTTCAGGCACTCACCAGGACTGGGAGAGTTTCAGTTTAATCTCCACCCCCTTCACCTAACATGAAAAAGAAATTGTGAAATTAAGTCTCGCGGGAGTCTGCCTGAATACTGGGCTACAGCGGTGGAGGAGAGGGGCCTCTGGATCACTCCATTTGATATAAATAAAGAGCCACTGGAGACATCCTAGGTAAGTGCCTATCCACCATGCAACTGTGATTCGCACCTGCAACCCCCCTGGCGGCCCACCTAAGAAAATTCTATTGCAATCTCACATAAACCACAGTGCACAATAGAATCCAGGAGTGTTGATTCCCAGTTGCCTGCTCTGCCTACCAAACACACCTGCTTCAGAGATGGCTTATGCCCAGAAAAGAGATAGCATAAAACATAACCCACATCTCCTCTCCAATGAGGATTTTTAAATCACATGGGCCCAGTCTGTAAATAAACCAGAATTTCTTCTCTAAATGCCATCTTTAGAAGCGTAGCCTAGGATGTTACTCCTCTGTATTCTGCCTTGTGTCTCAACAACCTTCAACAAAATTCATGAGTTATGAGTAAGGGAGAGAACTTATGGTCACAAGAAAGAAAGAACAAAGGATTTGGCTTAACTGCAAAGACTCCATACACTAAATGACAATGCTAAATCCTTTATGACTATGTAAAACAACTATAATCAAGCCATGTGGATAAGGGGGAAGTGGTGGACACGGTATACCTGGACTTTAGTAAGGCATGTGACATAGTCTTGCATAACCTTCTTATCAATAAACTAGGAAATACAACTTAGATGGGGCTACTATAAGGTGGGTGCATAACTAGCTGGATAACCATTCTCAGACTGTGTCTACACTGGCGCGATTTCGCGCAAAAGCAGCTGCTCTTGTGCAAAAACTTGCTGCTTGTCTACACTGGCCACGCGTTCTTGCGCAAGTAAACTGACGTTCCAATGTATAAAATCAGGGCTTCTTGCGCCAGAACTCTTACACTCCCACTCATGAAGAAGCCCTTTTGCACAAGAGCTCTTCCAGAAGAGGCCAGTGTAGACAGGCAACATGAATTTCTTGTGCAAGAAAGCCCTATGGTTAAAATGGCCATCAGAGCTTTCTTGAGCAAGAGAGCATCTACACTGGCATGGATGCTCTTGCGCCAAAGCACAACTCTTGAACAAAAGCACATGCCAGTGTAGAAGCTCTCTACAATCCGTTTCACACATACAGAATGGGAAGCAACTGTCTAGCAAGGAGCACTACAGAAAGGGATCTGAGAGTCATAGTGGACCACAAGCTAAATACGAGTCAACAGTATGACAGCGGCGAGGAGTCCTGTGGCACCTTATAGACTGAGTTAGTCTATAAGGTGCCACAGGACTCCTCGCTGCTTTTGCAGATTCAGACTAACACGGCTACCCCTCTGATACTTAACAGTGTGACACTATTGCAAGAAAGCAAACATGATTCTGGGATGCATTAACAGGAGGGTTGTGAACAAGACACGAGAAGTAACTCTTCTACTCTACTCTGTGCTAATTAGGCCTTCATTGGCGTATTGTGTGCAATTGTGTGTGCAACTTTTCAAGAAAGATGTGGAAAAATTGGAGAAGGCCCAGAGAAGAGCAACAAAAATTATTAAAGTCTAGAAAACTTGACCTGTGAGGAAAGACTGAAAGAATTAGGCTTGTTTAGTTTAGAAAAGAGAAGACTGAGAGAGGACATGGTAGCAGTTTTGAAGTATCTGAAAGGGTGTTACAAGGAGGAGGGAGAAAAATTGTTCTCCTTGGCCTCCAATGATAGGACAAGAAGCAATGGGCTTGAATCACCACAATGGTGGTTTAGGTTGGACATTAGGAAAAACTTCCTAACTCAGAGTGGTTAAACACTGGAGCAAATTTCCTAGGGAGGTTGTGGAATCTCCATCCCTGGAGATATTTTAGAGTAGGTTGGATAGACATCTATCAGTGATTATCTAGATGGTGCTTGGTCCTGCTGTGAGGGCAGCGTACTGGATTTGATGATCTCTCAAGATCTGTTCTAGTTCTAGTATTCTATGAGTCTATATAACCGCAAAGGATTACATAGCTTTCACTATAATGTAACTTTTTGCTGTAGCAGTAATAAGTTTTATGATGCATGGGTGTTATATTCCACCTAGTAGAGTGCTATGTTGCTTACACACACACACACACTTACACACACACACACACACATACACACACACACGTGCGTGCCTGAATTGCTCTACTGATCACAGGGCCCGTGACAGTGGCTGCAAAACTTCCAAAAGTTAGGCTGACATAGCAGTAATCTGGAAATATCCTTTTAGAGGTGCGTATTGATTGTTGCTGTGGGTAGAATACACAGGGAATCCATCTTAATTACAAGAAACTATCTAACCGGAATGGCCAGCAATGCAGCAAAGATGACACATGGGGACATCTATTACTCTTAGGGAAAGGTCAATCCAATAGGATATATGTTTGCATTCAGGTCAAGTGATGGCTATTCCATCAGCAGGCTCTATTCTCACTGCCCTGTCAGTTCTGTAATAGCTTTACCCCTTTCCACTACCTCTCACCTCTCTTTCCCCAGTGCTGGTCTGCTAACATGAATTAGGGCAGCTTGAGGAACAGGGCACAGCTGTATTATCAGAGATGATAAACAGTGTCAAAGACAATTATGGGAGTTACAGTAAGAGGAAGGACCTTTAAAACAAGTCCTTTTCTTTTCATATTGAGAAAGCAGATAGAGTTTGACCCAGGAGGACAGCAGGAAAGGGAAGGTGGAGGCCGGTCCTCTGTTTTATTTCCCTCCCTGGAGCTTTAATATTAGAAATGTCTGCCTCAGGCTGACTCTTTTGAAAAGCTACCGCTAAAATAGTTCCGTCATTTCCAAGAATGAGCTTAGCGGAAAATATGTTTTGCCTGTGTTATAATAATTCTTCTGACCACTTCGCTCAGGCGCTTTGGGGCTTCCATTTTTCAGAATAGGGTCATGAAATTTGGCTGCAGTGTTGCCCTCATGTCAGGTATGTGCCTTTTGCTGACCCAATGAGAAACCCTAACAGGTTTCATTTTTAGATGGCTTTAACTCATTCGGTTTGGGGGAATCTGAAGTGATTATAGTAACTAAACGAAGGCAAATAGTTTTAAAAATATAAGGCCAAATCTGACTAGAAACCCAGCAGTGGAATTTCAGGAAGGACACGCCTATTCTTCCAAACTATCGCAGAGGGCTGTCATGTCCCCCGGGCAGTCAGCAGGGCTAATGTATCTAGGAGCATATGTTCCCTGATCCAACAATGGCCTCTGTGCACAACCCCTTATAAGCCATAGATTTCATGAAATGAGTTGGGGTGAAGCGGGTCTCAGCCAGAATATGATAGCTCGTTCGTCATTGACACAGTGAGAGGCTTTTGGAGAATGGAGGGCAGGGAAAGTCACCCAACACAAGCCCCAGGGTCATCCTTTATCTGCCTCAGAACTGCATTATAAGCCCTGCCTTTACTACCCTTACATTGCTAGGAGCCAGCCATTTGAAGTTTGGCACAGTTAGAGGCTTGGCATGAACATGCTGGCCAAGCTTGCTAACATAATTAGCGTTGCAGTTGCAACTTGGCACAGGTATTGTTACAGAACATTTTCCCTTCCTTCCCCAATACGTTCTAGGAGGAAGCATCACTTGCCATTCTTGACATGGCTATTCCAGCACTTGCAAAGCTGTGGGACGTGCTGCCAACACAGAGGTAAGTAGTGGCTGGCCAGAGACAAAGAACTGACCATTCTCGGTTGACAAGCAACCTGCTCTGGAGTTTGGCCACTAGGAATTTGTATTTGCTATCTGCTCTGCCCCGTATTTCAGACTACAAGGGTGTGAGTAGCTGTGCGCACCAAAGAGCTCCACTGTAAACCCCCTCATGGACGTTGCACGTGCAAATGAAAAGATTCCTAGTTTGCATTAATATAGGCCAGAAGACACCTCTGTGCACCTCACCTAGGCCAACCTAATCTCTAACATGGATGTAGCTTGGTTGACAAAAGAATTCTTCTGTCAGCCTGGGTCTGTGGTTCTGAATTTATTTAGCATATGCAGCCCATGATGTGTCATCTGGGCCGTATCCAATACTATCTATATAGCCCTGAGGATGCCACATGGGGCACAGCTCTGTGCTGATTGGGCCACAAGCAAGATGAGAATCACTGGCCTAGCTACGGCCACAGTGGGAGGTGGAGCTTCCCGTGATGGAAATCCACTGCACTATGAGGTTACAGCAACACATCTGCAGTGCCACAGAGATGGCCTCAATCTGCTCCGCACACATTCAGCCAGAGACGTGTAAGCTCTATGGATAAGATGCTCCTGAAATACCCCACTGAGCCTCTAGGGGTCTTGTCTCTGGACTACCACAGTAATATTGGCTCAGGACTCTACTTCCCGTATTGTCTACGATCCAGGGCATGAATAGAACTAACTAGCAACACTACTGGGTCCGATCATGAGGCTGGACTTGGAGAAAAGAGCTTGACTTTACTTTCAGTTGATTGTTGGTAGAGTGGGAGAGAGCAGAGAGAGCAACCTCACAGCCACGGCGGTCCCTCCTACCCTCCCGCTTTGTACCCAAGGGACAACTGAGTCATTTGGAGATGTCTGAGACACAGGACAGTGTCATCTCAGCAGAGATCTGGAATCCAGGAGGCTGAGGGGCGTGTCTAGGTCAGGCTGCCAAGAGCCAACCTAACTACACGTTTGAGTCCAGGCCCACAAGGACCGTTTTACCCCCCTTGGCATGGAAACTCTACCCCGGTTTGTTTATTTCGATACTGTGCTTTCAGCGATCCACCGATTTCAGGGCTCCACAATCGATCCAAGACTGAGCCTAACCTCACTCATTGCTAAGGCAGATGCTGGCGGAGCAGGGTGGGGTGTATCACCTGCAAACATTGGGAGCAGGAGCGTTTACATTAGGGTTGATTTTGTCTTTTATTCTCATGACTCTTTTTCCCATTGTCCGCACCCTGAGCTCCATAGAGCTAATAAAGCCCCGGTACTGTTTTGTTACTCTGGGAATTGTGGTAGCTATTTGATTTGTTATCTAACTGCTTTTTTGCCAGTGCGGCCTTTTGAGTCCTGTCCAAGAAGAGGTCCTCTTCTATCCCCTGCTGACAACACTGAAGTCAGGCTTTCCAGTGGGTGAGACGTGGGAACTGCCCACAGCCAGTTTTATATGTTTGGCCACAACACAGATGAATGCGCTTTTCCAATGCATATGTGGCTGCATGGCCCGTTATTTGGAATGAAGTCAAGTATAAACTGGCCCCCATGCAGAGCCGTCTGGGGTTTTCTTGCGAGCATGAAGGACAGGCAAACAGCATGGAGCTCTGGCTGATGCTTCTCGGTGTGGGATCGAGGGTTGAATGTTTTCCCAAAAGACAGGCCCTCTGTGGTCTCTGCACTAGAGTTGCCTTGGGTGAAGGTACCTTGTATCCTGTTATGGCCAAACAAATAAAATAGGCTGCAGTCAGCTTCTCTGATGCTCTCTCGGCACAATACAGAAAGCCTGACTTCAGTGTCGTCAATGGGGGATAGAAAAGGACCTCTTCTTGGCCAAAACTCAAAAGGCCACACTGGTAAAGAAGAAGCCTCAAGAGCTATGGGCAGTTGTTTGTCTATCTGCAAATACAAATGCACAATTGCAGACTGAACAGACCCCAGGACTCCTCCTGTGAAACTAAAGCCCTAAAAGCTGGCTTGGTATAAATTGCCCTAGCTGAGAAATTTGGAGAGAGTCTTGTGCTGGTCTGGGTAGCAGACTTTCTGCCAGACAGCCAGGAACATTTTGCATATTAGGGTGCACTAAAGTTTATTATGGGGAACCACAATGGAAAGAACGGGAAATTAAGACTCCCTTTCTAATTTCCTTTAATAACTTTGCAAGACTACGGTATTATTATAGTGCCAACAGTGAAATAGTAGGATCTTGTATCACAGAAGCAAGAATTCTCAATGAAGTTCCCTTTTTTCATAAACAAAAAGCAACCTCATACACTCAGCGTTTGATTTGTCTTATATAAAGTGAGCAACAAAACAAGAAAGAACAAAGTAAAGTCTCCAGGAGAAAGTACATTGTGTGACTGTCTCCTCTGTAACAGGTTGCATCAGAACCCAACACAGCAATTTGGGAGGGGGACTTCTCTTTATTTAAAGTGTAGTACACAGAAGACAAGTCCTAATAGATATAAGCTACATGTACCAGAGAAATAAACAGGTAACTCTTAAATATTTTACCCACAAATCCTCTCAACTTCTTAGCGGCCAGAATTATCCATTGTACTTCTTTCTAGAGAACTACCATGGGTACACTGCAACACTTTTAATGATGGCATCATTTGTAATTGCTTTATTAATATTTATTAAATGATCACTAGCTGCAGGTACATTCTTTAATAACTAATTTATAAAGTACGCTATAAAACACATTAAAAATACATTGTTTAACAGATAATACTACAACAAGCTGCTGCAAAGCATACCACAACATTCAAATGACAATTGTACCTGAGCTGTGAACAAACTGAGCCTACAAATATTCCCAGACCCAGGAGTTGATTCCGAGGGAGCAGGCAGTTGAGCAAGACAAAAATTATAGGGACAGAAAACTCCCAGTGGTTTAATGCTGCAAGCAGAAAAGAACATGCAGTAATCAGGAAAAACAACAATGCAGGCAGCTCCTTGGCAACTTCTAACCAAATGCAAAACTATTTACACAGTTGTCTCCTCAATTTTTTTCCCACTAGTTCAACCAATAGATCCCTTCACAGGATTCTTCTCTTTCTCATCCTTACCTTCAATGCCCATCACAAGTCCTGCTGGATCTCCATTCTCTTACCCCTCCCATGCCATACACTCCCCTCCCCAGCGTCTCTCCGGACTGTCCTTTTGTCCCCACCATCCCATGCTGCACTTTATACTTGGAACAGACTCCCACTGCACATGTGCAAAGCATTCAACTCCTCCTCCTTCTCCCTGCCATGCCAGGGGAATGGCTGGTGGGTAGTCATGTTGCATCTCCCCCCAAGACCTCCCAGAAATCTATAGGCTCTTTGTGTTGGGGAATGTCTGCCCCACCACCTCATAAGTGCTTGGGGACAGAGACGATTTTTTGCGCCTAGCACAATAGTGCGTTGATCCATGACTGGGATTCTGCCGTAGAAATAGTAATAATCATTAATAATGGGAAAAGTGGACCCTCATTCAAGATTTACATGAGCACATGATCTGTACTTATTATTAAATCATAATTCATCATATTATTTTGTAGGACATTAGTGTCACAGGGAAGCTAGGAGCCTCCAGTTCCTCTGATATTAGTGTTCAGCTTAATGCATCTCCTTCTCCTTTGTCAGTTCATCTCTGCATAGGTCCAGCAGGATTGAAACAGGAAACAGAATCCCCAGCTACTCCCAAGCTTTCCTTATTCCTGTAAATTAACCTGGGTTTTTTTCCAATACAAACTGTAACATCAGGGAGTGTTTTGTCTTTCTTGCCAGGGGATTTTTGATTCTTAAAAGATGATAAGCATGCTCTAAATTATTAAGGGTCCCAGAGAAAGTGGAAGGAGGACACAGTTATCATCAAAACTGTTCCAGATGTGTTTGTGTCCTGTTTCTGCTCCCATACAACTATGGGCTACTTTGTCCCCATCCCTTATATGACAACAGAGGAGGAGTGCGGATGACTAGAGTCTTTCCCAGATCTTGGGTCCAGGTCATGTAAAGAGCACAAGAATTGTGCCTTGTGCAGTTCCCTACCCTGGGAACAAAGAGGTGGGTGAAGGGACACTGAGGGGAGAGGAGTGGTCAGAGCCATGGATTTCCCAACCTCCCACCCATGACTTAATGACTGTGGAGGAAACAGGCTGCATCCTTTCCAGGACTGCAGGAAATAGCTTCTCTCTCCCTGATGCAAAAGAAGAGCAAGGGAGGGGAGTCTGAGTGTCACCAGTCTTGCCGGGGCAGCATAGCACACCAATATTCTGCAAGAGCTGCAGCTAAACACCACAATTTAGACTGGTGTGCCTGTGTAGAATTGCGCTAAGGTTTTCATTTATTCCAGTCTGTTTGGGAAAAGTATCTGCCTCACTTCCCAGGAACTTTGTAAAACTATATCCATTGACTGCACCAATGGGCTTGATTCTCATTTGCACTGAAGCCTCTTTACACCATTCCAGCACTGAAAAAGGCCCTACAGTGGGTTTAGATTACATTTATGCCCACTGTATGGGCCCCCCCCCCTTTATAGTCACAGAGTGGTGCTAACTGAGGATTCAGGCCAAAATCTTTATTCTGCCATAGATGCATGCATGTAACTTCATTAAAGTTTGTAAAAGAAACCTGTGCTTACCAATGAAAGTGGACCCTAAATGAAACAAAAGCTGAAAACTACTGGACACAATGCCAGTTTTATTTTTAAAGATCCTTTCCTTTTTATTATGTCTGGTGCTGGATATAGATCTAAAACAGGAAGAAACAGCCAATTTTCACTTTAGGAGAATTCAGGCACAAAGAAAAGGAAAATGTTCGGAATTTTCATTCAAAATGTTCAAGATTGGAATAAACAGATACACAAAAATCGTTTTTCGCTACCTGGCAGACCTGGCAAAACATAATCTTGGTTTATTTTTCAAAGGTTTTGCCAGCAGTGAGATCTCTCTTTATGCAACTTTGCATCTGCTCTTTGACGAAGAAAATGTAATTTCTATTCTTTTACCATTTTATTTATGTGTTTTTAAAATTCCACAGTAAAAAGTGCTGCTGTGCATTATCACATTAGTTAATCACAAATTGTTGAGTCTTCCTATTGTTGGTTTATCTGTCAGTCAACTAGTCTATAGATAAGACAAGTTACTAAGATATTTCAGTGGGACTATTCGCAGAATAAGATTTTACTAATTGCAAGGAACGTGATAGAATCTGGTGTTCGAATTTTTTTAAATTCCTGCCGTCACCAAAATCTATAGACATCTGCCTGTCCATCTACCTAATTGTTATTTGCATTATGGGAGCAGCTGGTAACACCAGCTGAGAATGAGGCCCCATTCTGTTAACTGCATTGTGAGAGTCTCTGCCCCAAAGGACATACAATCTAAATAAACAGACCGCACAGGCAAATGGCAAAAGAAGAACATGAAACAGTGGTCCCCAACCTTTCGTGGCTGCCAGGCACCCGGGGGCGGGGCCGCTCACGCGCCAGGCATCAGGGACAGGGCCGCTCATGCGCCGCCCTTCTGGAGATGGGGCCATGCATGCGCCGTGCGCCTGGGGGTAGGGGCCACCAACGTGCCCTGAGCCCAGGGCCGGCACCATGCATGTGCCGCGCACCCGGGGCAGGGGCCGCCCAAGCGCCCTGTGCCCGGGGCCAGCACCGCGCATGTGCTGCACGCTGGGGGTAGGGGCCGCCTATGCGCCCTGGGCCCAGGGCCGGCACCACGCATGTGCCACGCGCTGGGGGCGGGGCCAGTCCAGATGTTTCAGCGGTTGTATATAAATGCCCCGGCAGGGGCCTTGGCGCCCGCGGGCACCGCATTGGGGACCACTGACATGGAGGTAAACGCCCTTATTTTAAAGGCATTTAGATGTTTTTCCACTCAGGAATGCAAGGCCTTAGTGACTTAGATAGCCAAGTCTCATTTTCAGGAGTGACATAAGAGCCTAACTTTCACTGAAAGTCAATGGGACTAGAAGTCCATGGGATTTAGACTTTCATTGAGACTTGGGATCCTATGTCTCTTCTGAAAATGAGCAAGCACATAGGTCTTGCAATACTGAACGGGGAAAGGCCAAAATACCTTTAAAAATCTGAAGTGACTACCCCAATCATACACAAAATGAGGGCTAGAACCCAGGTTTTCTAACTGTAAGGTCAGTGTGCTGTCTACTAAAGCACAGCACCTCCTTAGACATTTCTTCCACCACCACACTCATTTTGGTGGGATAAAATATTCCTGTCACCCTATTTTGATAAAGCCATCTTTGTTGACCTTTGACCCATGACCTGAGCTGAGGTGACCATAAAAATAATCAGTTATATAGAGTTAAGATGCTTGCTAAATTAATGCAAATGAAAGTAAAGCTATAGGGCGGCTAGGAAAAAGCAAAAAAGCTTAAAGATTATTTTTAAATGGACTTTGCAGTAAGCCTGAAGCTTTTTATTTTGCTTGAGGCCTTGTGGTAGTAATATTTAGCGCAAGACCTAAAAGAAGTTGACATTAGTAAGTAAATTTGAGTCGAATGATTTATCTTGTGTTTAAACGGTCTACAGCATAAAAACTTTATTTAGCCAGATTTCCTTAACCACATTGTATGGAGAACCTTCTCTCTCTGCAAAGCCTTATGATAAATTGTTATAATCCCAACAATGGATAGCAGGAATGGCAGATACAGACAACAGGCCAAAAATTCATCAAAGATGGCCTTGCAAATAGGTAAGTGTAAGAATCAGATGCATAAAAAGGGAGCCAACCCCAATCCTCCGCTGGATTTCAGGATAGTTGCAACGTTAGGACTTAACCTCACCTCACTCAGAGGGAACCCGCAGCCCCACAGATTTGTGATTATTCATGAGGTGTATGCTGGTGTTAGGCTGACTGTTTTTCTAGTTCTGTGATATTGCTTATGTTGCTCATGATATTAATAAAATCATAAAGACTATGTGTGTACCAGCAACCGTCATCTTAATTGATCTCAGGATAGACATAAAAACATTATTATTAGTGACAAAAGTATTTTGCACCCCAAGTTAATTGTAAGGTAGAGCTTGAAATCTTACCTTTCTTCATTTAGATGTATCTAGAAACATCAAAATTATTTCTGACTGAGTCCAAATTTCTCTCTCACCATTTCTCACCAATTTAAACGGCATGAGAAGTATAGTTCATTTCTATTATTTTTTCATCTGTGGTAAATGTCTTGGGTACAACTAGGGGAATACAATAACAGATATTGCAATTTACTGCAATATCCTTGAAAAACCTTACTGCATTACGTAAGTATCATTGGAATCCATTGTATTAACTGAAAAAGTTATGTATTACTAGGAGATTTACCCGGCCTTGCTCGGGTCCTTAACTCAATTAATTTTTTGGGGGGAGGGGGACTTAAACAAAAGGAAAATGTACATACTCTATTTAAATTATTGTATTTTTCAAAAATACAATGTTATTTTGATAAAGTTAATTTTTATTTCAGAATTCTTTAAAAGGGGGATTTTTAAAATTTTTCCATTTAATTTTTTTTGTAAATGTTTTAAAATGGGAATTCCATCAAGTGTAATTTTTTTCTCCATCCTTATAAACTCTTATAAAAATGGGTTATAGTCAATCTGGTTTCCAATAACATTGCCTTCTAGTTTTCAAATCTTAAGCATTGATTTACCTGTGCCAAAAACAGAGCACTATTCCAAATTTCTCCATTTTACCTCTTATCTGTAAGGTTTATTGAGAAGCAATCCTATTCCAGGGTCATCCTATTTATCTAGCTCATCTCAGTTCAGTGTCTTTCAACATTTGTTCAGTTATGTCAATTTTGAGGACTGTACTTGATTTGATGATTCTGTCTCTTTTCTGTTTGGTTTTAGGAGACGCAATCCTATTCTATTCACATCCTGTTTTCCGGGCATGGGCAAACACTTACATTGCTTTAAGTTATGATATGAGGAAGATGTTCATCAAATTTGGTGGTCCTCACTCTTACTGCGTAGGAGTTCTTGAATCAATGGACAGACAGATTCTCTAAAATATATAGTAGATTATGGGCCTGATTGATCAAAGGACTATGTTCAAACAATGCGGCCGATGAGGACAACCTTTAGGAACAATATGTGTAAAATGGATTTCCTGGAAACTATCTAGGAGGAGGTAAAACAAAATCTAAGCCTTGTGAAGCTAAATTCTGAGGAGCGGAGAACCGTTGTCTGATAACCTATTCCAGGAATCTGAAGACCCAAGGCCTAAAATGAAAAAAGGAAAGATTAACTAATTCATCATGGTGAGAGTTCTGGACCAAAGATGTTATGAATTGGTAGCCACAAAAAATGCCTTTTGTGGAGTTTGAAGACTGGCTTCTACCAGAACCTGAGTTGGGGGGTGATTTCTGGTAAGCTTATTAACATGAATGTAGATTGTTTTAATATGTTTCCCCTATAATACTTTCACCTTAAGAATAAATGTACTTGCTTATAAAGAGCTGTGTGGTAATTTATAATTGTGGGCACTTCTGCTTTTGCTAAGCTCTTCATAAAAAGAGAAGCACGGATGTTGTTCTTCGGCAGTCCAGTTTTCTGGGAATATCACAGCGTAGGCAGGGAATGATGCAGCCTTCCAAAACTCCATTTAGGAGAGGGACCAAGAGATGCAAGTCTCCACCCTAGGGAAGTGACATCTGAAGAGACAGGAGCCTAGAATAGGTGCCGTTGGAGAACCCCGGTGGGGAATATAGGTGCAGTTTCCCTGAACTTTGATAAATATAGCAAAACGTTATTTGCAAACATTTGTTCATATTCTCTCCAGTCCTAGTATTCTATGATTCAAAGAATTAGCTAGAACTGACCCTGACGTACTTTTAAAGGAACAAATTGTGAGAGTCAGAAACACCAAATTGTAAGCTAACCCTGCAGAATATTATGGAACACTGTTTTTTAATTCATAATTATATTCGTAACAGAAATCCAATCCCCAAGATTTGCACTTCCCAAATCAAAGAATACCCTGTGCCTTATGTATCCAATCAAAGCAGCTGAACATTTCACACTCTGAGCATCCATAGGCTGAAACACAGTCGTGTAAAAATGTCAGAGTAATTCTGAATAAACAATGAATTAAAGGAAAAATACAATCTGCTCCTGAACAGAACCAAGGGCTGAGCTGACAACAGACATTGACTGCTGTGAAAAGTTTGGCTCGCTATAGCCTTGAATCTCGAGGATTTTGCACTCCCCTCTCCCCTCAAATCAGCTTAGATTTGCCAGGACACACTGTCTCTTTTTCCTTCTGCCATGATTATTAAAATCCTTCTCACAGCCTTAGCCCCCTCTCTCCCCCCCTCCTCCTGTAAGCTAAAATGGCAAGACTAATTTCATTTCTTTTGCTTTAGTTTGTCTATCTGTGACAACCCTTTTTATGCATTTAATTCATTCTCAATTTCTCATAATCAGGCAAAAGGTGTCCCCTAAGGTTAGGAGAGAGCTTGTCAAAAAGGCAGGGTAAATTTGCAGAGGTAATCACCAGTCTATCTCCTTTTCCCACTGCCCGTGGAACTATTAACTAATATCGCTGTCTAATCTTTTTTGTACTTATTTATTTTGCAGCAAGAAACTAGTGTTATAAACACCCCTACTGTCAAAACTTGTCATCCTCATTACCTCAAGGCGGGCTCCACTGCAGTTATTCTAATTTCATAGTTTCTCGAATTTACAGCCGCTGGAAATTGAGTACAAAATCCATTATCATTTGTATATTTTAATTATGCAAATGAGGCAGCTCAGCTGCGCTGGCCGGGACCTGCAGGGATGCCTAACTTCAATCTGGGTGATTACAATTTATCCAGTCGAGTCACTTTAATTGTAACAAGCTAATTACATTGTTTCATTTGGCTTTAACAAAAGAAAAGGAGCCGGGAAAAGCTTAATGGCAAAGGCCTGGGATTATGCTGTTTCTTGTATGTGTGCATGACACTTCCAAATTGAAGCTAGTTAACCCTACACCTCCAGAGGGGCCCAACACTGGGAGGGAGGGAGGACAAGGAAGAGGGATGGAAGCTGGTAGGTAGGAGTTTGCATTGAGAGAGACAGGGGTGAGAATCAGGCCCCTAGTGTTGCAATATTCAAGATAAACATTTACTAGAGGATTTACCCAGCATTGCTTGGGCCTTAACTCAATTCATTCATGCTTCGTTTACATCATTGCTCTGGGCTGGAGGGTTCAATATGCAGGCTGCCCTGGGGAGGGAGGACAACCCCAGCCCTCTCTCACTGCAGTAGCTTGTGGCCAGGTGAGAAGCACTTCTCCATGGCTACTGCAGCTCAAGTGGGCACAGCCAGGGGAAGGGTGCATGTCCCCCGGTTGGGGCAGGTTCAGGTTCAGCTGCCCCCTGCACCCTTCAGCCAGAGTGAGGGATGCAGCAAAGTGTGGACCTTCCCCTGAGATCCCTGCTGTTGAGAAAAGTACTAGGCATCGAGTGTCTGCCTCTGAAAGACATATTACCTGCTGCTCTCCTTTTATGGATGCTTCATTCCAACACCAAACACCTTCTTGCTTCCAGATGAGCCGTCAACTCAGTAATTACTTCCCAAGATTCAAAATAAGTGTTCAGTACCTGAATTAAAACACTCAGGAAAGAAGAAATGCATGCAATATTGCTGCCCATAGCTTCAATAAGTTAGGTAAATAATTACTTCTATAGCATTGTCCATCTAAGGACATCAAAACATACTGAATGTAGCCTACAAACATTCCTAATGGTAGGTATTATCCCTGTGACACTGGAAGACCAGCTACGAGCTCCTGCCGAGGCCCAGTGAGCATTGACAAATGCATAGCTGGAAACCAGTCTGGCTCACCTGGGTAATAGCATTGTTAAACCAGTTATTGAATTTGAAGACATGTATTTCGTGTTTGGATTTCATTAAATGCTCGTGAATTGCTGCCTGCACTTCTAATATCTGTATCCCATGTTATAGAAGTAAATATTTAAGTGTGATTTGTAACTATGAAAGTTTTTGCTATGAAACTAGAACCATCACCATACCCCCAGTCAGGAAAGAAGCATTGCCAAGTGTGAAATATTAGCATACCCTATGAGGGGTCATCTCCTGCCTACTCGAGGAGGTCTACGGACACCAGTCAAACCACTGTGGATCATCAGGAGACACAAAATTGTGAAGATTTCTCCCTCCCCACTCATGAAGAGGGGGGATTCACAAACCCTCATCCCATCACAGTTTGAACTCTGGGAAAAGGGAATAAAAATCCCAGACCAGAAAGATCTGCACCACTGTGCTACTTAGAATTTGGAGGTAGCAAAATTTCTAAGCATAAGCAAAAGATCCCCAAACTGATTAGCTTCGGTTAACTGTGAAGAACATACAGAGCTTGAATTTTACAGCTGCTTCTGTTACCTTTTTGAACCAAATGCTAACTCATTTGTGTGTATACATATTCACTTTCTTTAACCTTGTAAATAACTCATTTCTTTTTCCTAGTCAATAAAACTTTAATTAATTTAATATAGGCTTGGTTACAATGTCTTTGGAGAGAGATCTAAGCTGCAATTGATGTGGCGTAAGTGCTTCTGGGAGCAACCTGACCAACTATTGTAAAGGGAGGTTTGCCTGAGTGGCAAGATAGATCAGTATGCCCAAGAGGTCCATGTGTGACTCCAGGTTACAGCTATGGTAGTGCTTGAAGAGGATCACACAACCACTTTGAGGCCCGTACCCTTGTTATTTACTATGAGCCAAACTTCCATTTAGGCTAGATCTTGTCCCCCAGCTACACACGTTCACATGGACCCTCCACACCAGGCTCTCCTCCTTCCCACGTGATACAGTGTCACTCACCTGCACTCAGGGTTGCCAACCCCCAGAAATTTCATTTACGGACAAAATGGGGAAAATTTATGGACAGACACTTTTTTTTTACGGACATAATTTGTATACTACATTAAGTCGACATAAATGGCCAAAAGTGAAAAGTAATTGTTGTCATTCAATGTGCTGATGGTAACTTGGTGGGATAATGTGGATGATAACATGACGTGGATCGTGTGATTCACGTTACGTCACCTCAACCACTGAGCTAAATAAACAACTAAAACGTCCAATTGCTGCTGCTCTGCAGTAAAATGGCTGAAGCAGCACAGAAGAAATTTAATTGCTAGAGAATAATAGCTGTTTTTTGAAATTTTATTGCGCTTTTACGAAATTTACAGACATCTACATTTTTTTATGGACTTTATGGACATGTCCCATTTCAGCTAATTTTTTATGGACTGTCCGTAAATTTACTGACCATTGGCAACCCTGCCAGCTCTGCCAGGGCTGGCTGAGGATGTAGAATGAGACCATTGCTATTGCTTGGGCAGTATCTTTCTGCCGCATCATATATTGGAGATCTTTGGATTTTTCCCCCCAGTCAGTAAAATTCCCTTGTGGTCTTGGATCAACATGACATCACAAGCAGAAAAGATGTTACTCCCCTCAGGGCCAGAGCTCTGAACTCAAACCCTGCTGCAATATCAAATTCTACTGTGTATCAATGTACATTGTAGACCCCAAAAAAAGCACAAACCTAGCTCAAAAGTAAACCAATTAATCGGAGAGCTCAGCATGTGTATTCTCCATGAATGGCACAAAATCACCAGTGCACCATTAAAATGCCATTTAAACCTTTCCGCTTACATAATGCCTAGGCCTTGATGGAATTTCACCCACTAGATGTCACACCAGGGGTTCCTACTGGAGACTGTGCATGGCCACACTGGTACTATAAGCGGGGCTTCCTCTATACATTATAGTCAACAGTCTCTCTGCTGATGCCTGAAATGGAGTCACTATGGGTGTGTCAAAACTACATGGCTCCATTGATGGAGCCGTGTAGATTAGGCTGATCGGCAAAGGAAAATGAAGCCGCGATTTAAATAATCGCGGCTTCATTTAAATTTAAATGGCTGCCGCGCTGAGCCGACAAACAGCTGATCAGCTGTTTGTCGGCTCAGCGCACTAGTCTGGACACTCCCGCGCCGACCTGAAAGCCCTTTATCGACCTCATCGTTATGCCTCGTAGGATGAGGTTTGCCGGGGAGGTCGATAAAGGGCTTTCATGTCGGCAAGGGAGCATCCAGACTAGCGTGTTGATCAGCTGTTTGTTGGCTCAGCGCGGCAGCCATTTAAATTTAAATGAAGCCACAATTATTTAAATCGCGGCTTCATTTCCCTTTGCTGAACAAACAAATCTACATGGCTCCGTCGACGGAGCCATGTAGTTTAGACGTACCCTACCTGACTTCCATTCATTCCCTAAAATGGCATGAGCTGGATTACATGGTACCATCTAGATTCTAGAGGGTTCAGAAAACTCTTTTATACAGTCTGAGGGAGATTTTCAAGGCACTGGCTAATTCCCCTTTGATAATTTTACTCTCTGAGGCTCAGTTTGGTATAATGGCCTAAAGAATTTGGGGTTGACTAATACAGGGAACAAACAAGGCCTGGCAGAGGGTAAATGAGAGACCCATAGAAGTATTTTTTTCAATTGTTAATTTCTCTGGGCCTGGATCATCACCTCCTCTGTACACAGTAATCTATTAATTCCTTTTGACGACCTCATATGGTGCACGGAGAGTGTTCCAGGGCCTTGTTTTATTCAAACTGGAGTCTCTGACTAGGAAGTGGCCAGTTTGGAAGGGAAAAAGGGAAAACATTCCAAGCACGACTGCCACCTTTGGACACGTGAGCCAATGCTAATGAAAGGGAAGCATGGACACCAATCGCATTTTCCCAGGGTGAACATTCGCAGGGCCCCTTTCAATAAAGCAGCAGTAACCACTATCGCACTGCAGTCCCTCATCAGCAACAAAATGATGGCTTGGAAAGGAAACTGACTCATTAAATACTGACACAGATGCTTTGCACCCATCATTTTCCTCGGAGGGGAAGACCAGCCATCTATTTTTATTTTCCATTGTCCTTTTAAAAAAAATGCATTTCTCACTAAAGAGGGGGGCGAGCACAGAATTCCAGAGGGAGGGGAATGATAGTCAAGTTAACAAGCTTCCAGAAGTGAGCTTCAGAAACAGGCGATGTTGTTTATTTTTAATTATCTACTTGGTTCATGCTTGGCAGAGTTTATAAAGCTCCAAGGGTGAACTTTTTTAGGGAATACCTATGCAGGCCAAGAAGCGATTGTAGCACAATACCCTTGCTAGCTTTCCCCACAGTAGCACAGTGAAGCAAAGGAGCGTAGATGAGGTGGCATAGGCTTCAACCATGGCAAGGAAGGTGAGTAATGCCTACTGTCCCTGGCGTGCTTGTTTAGCCCCCCTAACATCCACAACTGTTATTTTTAGTCATGACGGTGAAGTCATAACCTATGTGACTTCCCATGCTTCAGTCACACCTTGGATTGCAGGTTAGACCTACCCTAAATTGGCTTTTACTGTAATAGGGCTTGATCCAGCTGCCACAGAAGTTTTTTCCATGTGTTTCAATGGGCATTTGAATCATTGGTGCATCTGAGGGGTCCAATAAAGGTACCCAAGCACTTCCATTGACTTCTATGGAAGCATTAAACAGGGAGTCGAGGAGGCTCAGTACATAACAGGCTCCGATTTGAGTTAGGCACTCTGAGAATCTACTTGTATCCTGTGTTATGGATCATATTGCACACAGTCACACACCTGTTCTCCAGCAACTAGAGTAAAACCATCAAGTCATTTCACCGTGCATCTGTTGAGAGCCTAGCACAATATTCTATTAAGTTCCCTTCGCCCCCTCTCCCCGGCATGTTTGCTCTTTCTATTTCACACAAAGCATTCATTGCCATGAGAAATACTTTTAGCTATATCTCTAACAGTATATAGATAAAAGGCTTGAAGAAATAAATAAGCTTTTTAATACCTCCGGTCAGTGGTGGTCCTTTGATTAATCAGGGGGGGGGGGAAGTTTTTTTGCCTAAATCCCATTTGAATGGTTCTCAAGAGGTAAATTTTAACTTGTACAGGTTGAACCTCCTTGGTCCGGCACCCTCGGAACTGGAGTGTTCCCAAACAAGGGAATTTGCTGGACCAGGGGAGGTCAGGCGTCCAGGATCTTCTGGGATACCTCTCTTGGTGGCTGCCCTGGGAGAACCTGGAGGCCTGATCTCCTCCGACTCACCTGCCTAGCTCTGCTGCCCCCTGGGACTCTACTCCCTGCCCAACCCCACATGACAACAGCTGCTCCGGGCCCATGTGCAGCAGCAGCAGCTGCTCCCCAAGAGTTCCCCGGCCTGGTGCGCAGAGGAGGCAGCTGCTCATGGGGTTCTCTGACCCCATCCCCCATGTGGCAGCAACTGCTCTGGGGCTATTTACCTCCAGGTCACTGGCCCTGCAGGCTGCTTCCAACCAGACCAGCTCCACTGTCAAACTCCGGGGCTGGGGCTCTCTGGTCTAGCAACATCTGTGGTTCTCCCGGACCACAGATGTTGCCAGACCAAAGAGTCCTGGACCAGAGAGGTTCAACCTGTAGCTGAATTGGTGAGAAGATTGGAAAATTCCATCCTAAGAGCCCAAGTCTCAGATTTTTAGAGGCACAGTAGTTAGGCTTTGCTTCACTCAGCTATGGAATGCCTAAGGGATTTCGACAGCTAAGTCCTGAAGTGACTGAGGCACTAGGAGCCTAAAATTCATTGAAAATCAATGAGATTTAGACTCCTAAATGTCTAAAACAAGATCCTCCAAAGTATTTAGCCATCCAACTCCCACCGACTCCAATAGGAGCCAGGCACCTAAATACTTCTGAGGATCTAGGCCTAATTCACTTCTGAGGATGAGACTAGGGTGACTGTTCAGTCTTGGGAAGAACTGCAGAGATTTTGGTACCAACACTGATGAGAAGACGCCAGGTCTAGATAAGCACAGGAACAAAGAAGAGCACTAGGAATACACAAGATCCATGAAGAAGTCTGGAGCAAATTGATGAGCAGTTTCAAAATGATGACAATTGTTTTACAGGTTCTGGAAGCGAATGGGGAGCAATTGACATTATATGAAGAACAGCTGATATCACTGAGCTTCTTTGTACCTGCGGGAATCTGTGAAGCAACAGTCTGTGCATCCGAGAGTTTAGTGAGCTGGGATGGGGTTGGAACTGCTGGGGTGAGTGAAGGGACGTGGACAAAGAGGAGACGAAGGCCTGAATGAGGATTCCAGTGTGGCCACATGGGCTCAAAGCTGTGGTGCGTGGCATTAAGCAGACTTACAGACCCACAAGTACAGACAGAAGTTTATGGGAGAGCTCTCTCACTTCTTGTCTCAGAGATGATGGGTTTGTGTTTAAGGATGCTCCTTGTCTCCAGGAGAAACACCTTGCTGCTTGAGATATTTAAAAGAAGACAGTGTGTCAAGAGTAACTGAAGATGGATGGTGAAATCATTAAAGAAGCAGAAGGATATGAGTAGTTGCACATCATCAGGATAACAAGGAGGTTTAAGGTTAAGGATGGAGATAAGTCAATGATTGTGGATGTTTAAAATACACACTGGCCACATGTTCTCCAAGTTTCCTTCCTCTTCCTCCATAGGTTTAAGTGGTGTCCTTATTGCTATTTAAAAACAGATTTGTATCTGATTCTTTGAAAACCAACAGGTAGGGGGGGAAAATCAACCATATTAAGAAATATTAGTAATGGTGTGTACACCTAGGAATCTTGATCAGTGCCAATGGTTCCAGCAAGGATGAGGTAAAAGGAAATGTGCGTTAGCTAAAAGTGCTGCACAGAAGTTGATGAAATTATGACATAAGAAAAACATGTCTAAACTTTTATCAAACCAGCATATTAACAGTATTATTCTATGGCCTGGCAGCAGCTGCATTAAATCACACAGACATCAGAAGTCTGGAGGCAGTTAATACAAGAGTTCTTCAGAAGACGACAGGTGTAAATGTGACAAATATGGCAATTTCCTGTAGTATCACTGAAAAACTTTACTGCATTAAGTACTTTTGGGGTCCACTGAATTAAATGAAAAAGGTGTATTATAACTTGGTCTAGTCTCCTGACCATGAGCACATATGGCTTATTAATATTATGAATTGCACTTGTATCACTAAGGAAAATAGAATCCTTCAAATTCTTGCAACCTTTTAGTATTTAAAAATGTGAAGCAGGGATTCGTTTATGCAACCATAGGGTGTGTCTAGACTACATGCCTCCTTCGACGGAGGCATGTAGATTAGCCAGATCGGAAGAGGGAAATGAAGCCACGATTAAAATAATCGCGGCTTCATTTAAATTTAAATGGCTGCCCCGATCTGCCGATCAGCTGTTTGTCGGCAGATCGGGGCAGTCTGGACGCGATGCGTCGACAAAGAAGCCTTTCTTCATCGACACAGGTAAACCTGGTTTCACGAGGCTTACTTGTGCCGATGAAGAAAGGCTTCTTTGTCGGCGCATCGCGTCCAGACTGCCCCGATCTGCCGACAAACAGCTGATCGGCAGATCGGGGCAGCCATTTAAATTTAAATGAAGCCGCGATTATTTTAATCGCGCTTCATTTCCCTCTTCCGATCTGGCTAATCTACATGCCTCCGTCGAAGGAGGCATGTAGTCTAGACACACCCATAGTGATGGCGAAATATATGTATTGGTCTCTGTCACAAAGTTTCTATACAGGATTTTTCTTGATTTAATTTTTCTAATGTCAGAATCACCGATGGGAGGGGCAAAGGGAGCAGTTACCCTGTAGCCTGGCGATTCAAAAGAGCCCAGAGTTCCTAGCTGCCACTGCTACTGCAAGAACAGTGGTGTCTGATGCTCAGCAAGTCTGTTGGCCCCTCTGGTCACAATGACAGACATTTGAGGTATATAGCCTTATAATTTTCTTCTCACACACAGAGAGATATTATATATTCACTATTACTCACAATTTAATGTCACTAGTTTTCTTCTGTATCCTTACAATAACCCATAACTCATACTGCCTCAATGTTGCTTTATTTTATTTTCTCTGGTGCTCTCTCCACTGTTATTTATATAGGAAAACTTGAATTGTCAACAGTTCCAATTACCGTCAGTTTAAAAAAGTAATCAAAATTATGCAAATACTGGCCAAAAAAGCAAAATGCAGGACAACGTAGCACTTTAAAGACTAACAAGATGGTTTATTAGATGATGAGCTTTCGTGGGCCAGACCCACTTCCTCAGATCAAATAGTGGAAGAAAGTAGTCACAACCATATATACCAAAGGATACAATTAAAAAAAATGAACACATATGAAAAGGACAAATCACATTGCAGAACAGGAGGAGGATGCGGGGGGGGGGGGGGGGTTACTTCAGTCATTTTAATCCTAATTTAGTACCTTTAAGATGAAAGAATCCTACAGCAACTGAGCCCATTTTATATTTGACACCAGGGCCTGATGAGCATTTATCAGTACAAATGCGGTAGTTGGTGTATCCAGCATATCGTAAGTAGTTAAACAGCCAAGAGGATAACCCCAGATAATGGAGTCTTAAAAGTTAATGCCAACTAACCTTTAAAGCTATAATTTGCTGCAGATCCAGTGAGAGGAAAGTTTTGGGGATAAAGCAGATTTGAATTATTTCTTTCTTGATTATGACAAAGCAGTTTGACAATTTTGCCCTTCCTACCTACATATTTATACCAAAGTATGTAAGCTATATTCAAAGGAAAATAATAGAAGATATCCACCAGTATTTGCTTATATCTTGTATAACTATTTTAAGTCATGTAGAATTTTTCTGATACAAAAAGACTGCTTTGGTATTGTATAGAACTTTTCTGATCAAAAGCAATAGGAAGAAGTTATTGTTTTAGAGAAGTTTTATTTAAATTAATTCGATTTCTGGGCAACAAAACAGACCTTCAGAGTAGGAAAAGGAAGCAGAAATTCCTTGCAGCAAGTCCAAAGCCTGCTCTACAATAGATGGAGGGATGTAAATAATTAAAGAGAATCATTTTGTAATGCGCTGACCCCTGAGCATTGCTCATCATTCACAGATACTTTCTCTGTCTAATCCAGTCTGTGCGGGCCTTCAGTTCAGTATGCACATCATTAATGACCTTTTATGACAATTAACTGATAGAAGAGCACCAGCAACATATCTACGGCATTTTTGAAAAGCACCAACATACTTTGTCTATTTATCTGCCCACACAGATTAGTTTTGTAAAAACAATTAGAATGATTTAAACAGTTGGTTAAGGAAATGGCTACAGAGCTGCTGGGTAGTGCTTTATTCATGGAAAGCATTAGATGTTGTCACAAAGGGATGGTTTGATGCTGTCAAACTTGTAAAAGAAGCAAGTTGTGCTAGAAGTACCATGGGTGGATCCTATCTGCTAGCATAGCCCAACATGAAAAGTCTTCCAAGCACAGAATCTCCTTCTCTCACTCCTAAGAGTTTATTAATTATTATTAACTATTTGTATTAAAGTCACAGTCCAGAACCCTACTGTATAAGGCATTGCACAACCCTTGCACAAAAAGGCTTCTTACAATCAAGGAATAGAACAAATTTATGAAAAACACACTGAGGGTATGTCTACACTACAGAGTGTTGTTGGAAAAACAGACGTTTTTCCAACAAAACCTGAGTTACATCCACACTGTAATTGCATTCTTCCAAAAGTAAATGGAAAGAACAGAGGGGTTTTTCCAGCACTGGTAATCCTCCTTCTACGAGGAAAATGCCTTTCAGAAGAAGAGCTCTTTCAGAAAAAGGTGTGTGTGAACAGGGAAGAGGGAGTTCTTTCAAAAGAAGAGGAAAGAGGAAAAAGCACAGGTGCCCTGGTGGCCATTCTGCCCATAGTAATCACAGCTTAAATGCGAGATAGCATCCATTCAGTGTGGACGCTATCTTTCGAAAAAGCAGATCGCTTTTTCGATGCGCTTGTGTGTGTGTACGCTCTTTTTTGGAAGATCTCTTCCAAAAAAAAGTTCTTCTGAAAGAAGCCTGCAGTCTAAACGTAACCTCAGGGTTTAAACAGAAAGAATAGCAAATCCCAGCTCAAGCTAAAATATAAAAATCACAGGTCCTGATGAACTGGTGGTGAGAGCTGCATTACGTAAGTATCTTGGGTTCTCCCTATTATCCTATTACTTTTTCTCTTGAAGCCATTTGTTTCCACTTAGAAACAACAAGAATCATCATATTAACACTTTACAGAGCTTAAGGAACTTAACTGATTAACACACTACAATGGCAGTTTCCCCTCTCTTGAAATTCACATCTTCACACCAAATGCTGTGAATGAGCCACTTCCACTCGGACTTGATTAGCCTCATTAACAAAATATATATATACCCCTGCCTCTGTACCTTCCACTCCAATTCATCTGATTAAGTAGATTTTACCCATATAAATGTATGCCCTACTAAATCTGTTAGTCTCTACGTCAATTGCGTAGCTGAAGTCGAAATAGCTTAACTCAGCTTTTGGCACTATCTACGCAACAGGAAGTCGAAGGAAAAACACTCTTCCTTCAGCTTCCCTTACTCCTTGGGGGTACGTCTACATTACAACGTTAATTCGAACTAGCTTAGTTCGAATTAGTTAATTCGAACTAAGCTAATTCGAACTAACGGATCCAGACTAAAAAACTAGTTCGAATTAGCGTTTTGCTAATTCGAACTAGCATGTCCACATTAAGTGGACCCTGAACCGGGCTTAAGGATGGCCGGAAGCAGTGCCGGCAGGGCATCAGAGGAGGACTTAGAGCGTGGAGCTGCTGTCTCAGGCTAGCCGAGGGCTGTGCTTAAAGGGTCCCGACCCCCACCCCGGACAGACAGTTCTCAGGGGTGCCCCGCTTGCAAAGCAGTCCTGGCTTGGAGTGCCCTGAGTGCCCACACTCGGCACATCACAGCACTCGGCCATCAGCCCGGCTGCACTTGCCGCAGGCTGCCATCTGGAGAGAGGGGGCAATTGAGGGGCTGCAGGAGAGCTTCCACCCCCAGAAGCCCGCAGAGCCAGCCCAGTCCTCCCCATCGGGGGCTCGTGCCCCATTCCTCCCTCACCTCCTTCCACTTACCCTTCCCTAGCCCCTCTTCTTGATGTACAAAATAAAGATAACGTGTCTTCCAAAATGGAATCTGTCTTTATTGAACAAAACTGGGGGAGACCGGGAAAAGGAGGTGGGAGAGGGGAAGAGAGAGGCTGGGAGAGGGGAGGGCATCTAAAATGATCAGGGGTTGGGAACAGGTCCCAGATGAAGAGAGGCTAAAGAGACTGGGACTTTTCAGCTTAGAAAAGAGGAGACGGAGGGGGGACAGGATAGAGGTCTCTAAAAGCAGGAGTTGGGTGGAGAGGGTGCATACAGAAAAGTTCTTCATTAGTTCCCATAAAGAAGGACTAGAGGACACCAAAGGAAAGGAATGGGTAGCAGGCTTCAAACTAGTAACAGAAAGTTCTTCTTCACAAAGCAAAGAGTCAACCTGTGGAACTCCTTGCTGCAAGAGGCTGTAAAAGCTAGAACTGGAACAGAGTTTAAAGGGAAGTAAGATCAAGTCATGGAGGTTGGGTCCATGGAGTGGTATTAGCCAGGGGGTAGGAGTGGTGTCCCTGCCCAAGGTTTGTGGAAGGCTGGAGAGGGATGGCACGAGACAAATGGCTTGGTCACCGTCTTCGGTCCATCCCCTCCAGGGTCCCTAGGGTTGGCCACTGTTGGCAGACAGGCTACTGGGCTAGATGGACCTTTGGTCTGACCCAGTATGGCCATTGTAAGCTCAGGGCTCAGGGTCGGGGGTCTCAGTGGACCCCCTTGATTCTCTTGCACACCTGCTCCTGGGTGGCCAGGCTGGCAGCTCCCCTGCCCAAGCCGGCCACTTTCCTGTGCCTAGTGCGGAGATCGTGGACGAGGTCCACGATGTCCGCACTAGCCCAGGTGGGTGCCCGCCTCTTGCGGTCCCGGGCAAGCTCCCGGGAGCCGCCAGCCTGTTCCCGGGAAGAGAGGGAGGGCTGGGGGGCATCGGGTGGGTGGCTCAATCCGTGCCAGGTGCAGGGTCTGCTGGCTGGGTGCTGGCAGACTTGCACCTGGCGCGGGCACCGTAGCCAGCCCGTGCCCCTTTAAGGGGTCCGGGGCCAGGAGGGGGGCAGTAGAGTTTCCCTGGTGTTGGCCAGAGTGGCCACCAGGGAAACCTGGGGAGGGCTAGCCTCCCACTAGTTCGAATTAAGGGGCTACACACCCCTTAATTCGAACTAGCTAGTTCGAACTAGGCTTAATCCTCGTGGAATGAGGATTACCTAGTTCGAACTAAGCGCTCCGTTAGTTCGAATTAAGTTCGAACTAATGGAGCGCTAGTGTAGCGCCTATGAAAGTTAGTTCGAACTAACTTTGTAGTGTAGACATACCCTGTGAGAGTTACATGAATCAGAGTAAGAAGTCCTCCCGCTTGATATTATTTTGAAATAATGGCTTGCAGAGTAGAAGCACTCTTTGTTATTTCGGAACGTCGTCAGTTATTCCAGAATAACGCTGCTGTGTAGACATAGTCTTAGGTATCACAGAAACTCCTCAAAAAGGCCAGTAATTTTAGTAGGGCCCAGTGGAGAGAATAGTACAAGTTGAACCTCTTTAACCCAGCACGCTCTGGTCCAGCAACATTTGTGGTCCAGCATGATTTTAGTTAGCGAGACATCCACTTATCATGGGCATGGCCAAGTTTCCTATAGTCCCATAAAGTTTGTTTATAGCCACCAGTACTGGCTCTCACTGTTCTGTGCTGTTATTCAGCTCTAATTTACCCCTAACTGTCTTCTAAGAGCCCAATAAGCAGTGGGAGTGTTGGTAATGCTGCTTGAGAATATCGACCTCCCATGGTTCGGTAAATTCAATAGTTAAGCACCGGTAATGTCCCAAGAGTATCAGACTAGAAAGGTTCAACCTGTAGTTACTTTCCACACAGAAGCCACCAAAATAAATCTCCATAATAAATCTTCTGTACCCTTTAAATTAGAAAATCATTCCAAAATTGTACCCAGAGTTTCTTTCTGATAAGTTATCTGGGGCGTTTCTTATTGTAACAAAAAGACGAGAGGAGCATCTGATCATTTAGCTCTGTGGATGTCTATGGACCAGACAGGATCAGGGTGTGAAAACAAGGGAGCCCCTTTGCACTAATATCTGTGTCCACTAAGCTCCCAAAGGAGCCATGCTGTTAATGATTAACTGACAATTGCTGTTCTTTTCCCTCTTGTGTGGCAGGGAGACGGTACAAAGACAAGGAATGTTTAAGTAGCAACATTAACATCCCTAGGAAAATCCCAACAGACTTTCTATAGATTTGGAAGAGGGTGACACCTGATGGACCATCTATAAACTCTGTCTCAATCGTGCCCAGCTTCACCCTTCAAAATCTGTACAGAGTCCCATGAAGCCTTACAGGAGACCTGAAGAAGAGGGGAATGATGCAATTTGGGCACATCTCCCCAGCCTTCTACACACGTCATACAAAACAGAAAGATGGATGATATAGCCTTAGATAGAGCTATCAATCTCAGTCTAGACAAACAGACCTGCTCTAAGGAATTGCCCACAGCCTGTAAACAATGTTTCTTGAAGGCTATAAGAGATTCACATGCCATCCAGTTGATTAGTAGAGTGCCCACAGCTAGGTTTTTTGTTTCTCCTGGTGGTGCCCATTCACACATGCTCAGTGCATGTAAAAAATTATTCCACACACAGATGAAAAAATCCACACACGGATGGAAAAGATTAGAAGGAACATTGCCTGTAACTTAGTTGATTTTAAACAAAATTTTAAACAAATTCTACTAGTAATCTTCAGGGGTCATTTAAAATGCTGGTTCAAGATAGGAGAACAGAGTTACAGACTGCCTTGAGCACAAGCAAAGCAAGAAGCCACTCAGAGACCTTGCAGCCTTTTAGACCCATCCTCTTTGGGAGAAGGATCCATCTCATTGTCCGATTTTCCCTTCCAGCACCACGGGGCATCACAAATCATGAGGCTAGCACCCCTGATGAGTCTCCCACTAGGTGTCATGGACAACACCAGGAATGGACTTGTTCTTAGGTGGTGGTCCTTTCCCTTTCCTGTGCATCTAAGGAATTTCCAAACTCCAGCAGTCAAAAGAAGGTGTTTCTTTTTGGCAGGACATCATTGACATCACCATTGAATCAAGAAAATGGAATAATCGAACCCCCGTGTAATTAATGCTCCTGTCCAAGTCCTCTCTCTGTGTGAGCATACCCTCCCCATCTTGTTTGCAGCATGGAGGGCAATCAGGGTGGGTCTGATCTAGAGAAAACTATGCAGGGTGCACAGCTACTGAAACAAATATAAGATCTGTCATGGGGGTGGGGAGGAAGGGACACATGAATCAGTAAGGGGGAAAAAGTCAGAATTCCGCCCTAAGGGCTCAATCTTTCTTTTCTATTGTCACAGCAGATATGGAAAGGAATGCATCATGAAAGCCACATTATCCAAGACACTAGGGAGGATCAGCACAAGTAAGTGTATATAACATCCTGGAAGGGGAGGAGTAGAACGATGCCAATGAGATTTTACAAGCTAGTAACTAATTAAAAGGCAAGAGGGTTATCAGATGAATTAACCCTTCCTTAGCTGGGGGATATATGATTAAATTATGTAAACGCCAAAGCTGGAATTCTGCATAGAACTTTAACCCTTCTGTGGACAGAGAGATCTGGGAGGGTGCTTTACAAGACAATATATTTTTTATAAATAAATTTTAAAAATAATAATTCCCCAGGTCCCTTCTTGTGGCATCATAAGAAGCAGAGATACTTTTAGGAGAGACTTGCTTGAAGAGATGGTGGTGAGTATATAAACTGGGATGGAAAAGGCATCCTATGTATAAACGTTGTCATACACAGACACAGCTATTGAGATACTGGAAAATATGATTCTAGTATGTAAGAGGTCACTGTGGCTACGTCTAGACATCCCTAGGAGGCATCCCAGAAAAGAAATTCTGCATCCAAAGAACGCATGTGCTTTTTCAGAAAAATTTTCAAAAAAGCAGACATGCTCTTTCACCATCCCTGTAAATCTCATTTTATGAGAAAGAAGGGCTGTGTCAAATGAGCAGGTTTTTCCAAAATTTGGCACCATGTAGACACGCCAAATTTCAGAAAATCTTCTTTTGACAGAAAAGCGGCAAAAGATATGCAAATTGTGGTTTGCAATTTGCATATCTTTTTCGAGCTTACCTTTGGGCTGTGTCTGGATTGTCATGATTTTCCGGAAATGCTTTTAACGGAAAACTTTTCCGTTAAAAGCATTTTCAGAACAGAGCGTCTAGATTGGCATGGATGCTTTTCCGCAAAAGCACTTTTTGCGGAAAAGCGTCCGTGCCATTCTAAACGCGCTTTTCCGCAAAAAAGCCCCGATTGCCATTTTCGCGATCGGGGCTTTTTTGCGGAAAACAAATCTGAGCTATCTACACTGGCCCTTTTGCACAAAAGGGACTTTTGCCTGAACAGGAGCAGAATAGTATTTCCACAAGAAGCACTGATTTCTTACAGTAGGAAGTCAGTGCTTTTGCGGAAATTCAAGCAGCCAGTGTAGACAGCTGGCAAGTTTTTCCGGAAAAGCGGCTGATTTTCCGGAAAAACTGGCCAGTCTAGACACAGCCTTGCAGTCTAGACATAGCCTAGGTAAAGAAGGGACAGCAATTGTCAGTTGGTAGAAATGGAGGATTTCAAATGATTCAAATATTGGGAGCAGCTCCTTTAAAATGTATTTTTGTGTCTTCTATCACAGCACTTCAAGAACAACCTCACAAAAGAAAGTATTCTTATTTCCTCAGCTCTTCAGAGTCTGACAAGCTACTCAACAACAATACATAAGGAACAGTGTGCCAAGGCCTTCGACAGTGAAAGGATGTAAAGAGCTTCTCTGAATGGGAAGGAATCCCTGATCAAACTCAAAATGCATCTTATGAAAAAGTAATCAGCACAGTACGGAGTGAAATGGGAGAGCTCAGTGGAATGTTGGACCCATTCCCAAGCTACACTAAAAGAAAAGGGTAATTATATATGTCAAATAGACTATTAAATACTTGAGAAAGTCATCCAGACCAAAGTGAGGAGTCCGATTTACATAGGAATCTAAGTGCCTAAAGATAAGTGCCTGAGCAGTTTGGGTGCCTAATTCCTATGGAAAACATCAAAGCACTTTTGAAAATCACACTAGGAGGCTATCTTTAAGAGGCACCTAACTATCTTTGGAAATCTGCCTCTAAGGCCACATCTCCACTTGCTGTGCAGGAGATCGATCTTCTGGCATTTGATTTAGCAGGTCTAGTTAAGACCTGCTAAATAGAAAACTGAGGACAGCTCCTGCAGGCACCAGTACTCTTCACGAGGGAAGCTGACCCGAGTGCCAGTACTCCTTGCAAGGGAAGCCCACTGTGAAGACGCCGCCAAGCTCAGCTTAAGGTAAGTCGACTCCAGCTATGCATTTTACGTAGCTAGAGTTGAGTACCTTAAGCCGACCTTCCAGATCTAGTGTAGACCTGGCCTTAGTCTTTACCTAGGTATCCAAATGAGAGATCCAGTTTTCAAATATCCTGAGCACTCAGCTATTCCTTTGAACATCAGGTCTGTTACTTAGATGGCTAAATAGGAATTTAGAAGTCTGGCTTTAAGCAACTTAAAAAAAAAGCTTCGCTCCTGTTACAAAACCAAACTAAGAGGCAACAGAAATATATTTTGTTGAATGAAAAGGCAGACATTCTAGGAATTCAGTGACAGAAGACAAGAGAGAAAGAAGCTAAGACAGGTGACAGACTTGCCAGGGCCCTGGGCAAGGTGTGGGAGGAGCGCTCAGCTCTGGGGCCCCTGGAAGGCTTGGGGCTTTGTGTGGAAGAGGCAGCAGGGATCCAGCCTCCTCCAGAGAGCCCTAAGCACCACCCAGACAGTTCTGTGCAGGACTCTGGTGGTGATGCAAAGAACCTATGTCTCTGGCCACGGCTGCCGCCATGGTAGTAGCAGTAGCAACCAGAAGCCCTGGGCCCTTTTAAAATCCCTGGCCCTGGGACATGTGCCCCCTTTCCACCTCGCCTCCACCCCGATCAGCAGCCCTGAAGGAAGCACTATCTGCACTTTACAGAGGGAGAACTGTGGCCCAGAGATTAAGGGAGGGACTGTCCCCTCCAAGCACCCCTTTTCCAGGCCTGCAGTAGTGCTCAAGGCCAGGTAGAGCTCTATATCTAGCTGGGAAGAAGTCTCCGTGGCACAGGCTTCACTCAAGGCATCTTGTACTGCCCTACAAGTCTTCTGCCACAAGCCCCAGGATAGCAGATGTACCAAGGCCTGGACCAATGCCAGGAAGGGCATCTCAGAGGCAGAAGGAAGAAGGGCTGCCGTGCATAGCTTCCCAGAGATTCCAGGAAGCACTGCTCTTATAGCTAGCTGGGAACCGGCTGTGAAACTGAAGTAGCCCTGCAGGGCTGTTACTCCAAGGACTTCCTTGGCCCCCACAGCAGCCCAGTCCTGGAAGGGCACAAAGGTGACTCAACCCCTCCCCCCCCGAGTTCCTCTTTCACTGGCCTGCAAGGTTCTCGTCCCAAGTGGTGACACAGAAAGACTGGGATGGATCTGGAATGGAGACTGGACCTCCTGCTCTCTCTTGCACCTTTGTCTCTGTGCTGGCACAAATACAAATGAGGACAGAATCTGGCCCAGACTCCACTGGATAAAGAAGCATTTTGTCTTAAAGTTAAATGAAATTTCTCAGTGTTTCTGTCTTTCCAAGTAGCTTCCCCAAGGGAAGATGATCTTTAGGATTAGGGTGACCATACGTCCCGTTATTACCGGGACAGTCCCTTATTCAAGACCTCCTCCCGGTGTCCCGTCTTTTTTTAAAAAATTGGGCACGTTATCCCATATTTCCCCCGCAGCAAGGGAGGGGGGAGGAGCCACTGGTGCTCAGGGCATCAGCTGCTGAAGCCTCAAGCACTAGCAGCTCCCCTACCCCGTTGCAGGGCTGAAGCCCGAAGTACCAGTGTGTCCCCTCCTCTTTCCACCCTGCGTGCTGCAGGGTTGAACTTCATCCCTGCAGCGGGGCAGGGTGGGCAAGGAGCTGCCGGCACTTAGAGCTTCAGCTGCTGGAGCCCCATATGCCGGTGGCTCCTCCCTCACACACACCGTGGGGCTGAAGCTCTGAGCACCTGCAGCTCTTCTCCCCCCTCAGGGCTGAAACCTTGAGTGCCCGCCTCCCACCCGCGCTGCAGGGCTGAAGCCCTGAGCACCAGCTGCCCCCCCTTGGTGTCCTATATTCGGCATAGGGAAATATGGTCACCCGATATGGGATCCACCAGTTAACCTGCAGCAAAGAGTTTGGATTCGCAGTGAACGGCCATGTAGCTGTAAGTCGGAACTGTGCTTACTGGATACAATCTCATGTTTTTTGTGGCCTCAAGTTTCGCTGCTTGTTCCCAATGAAACAGCAAGCCCCAGGCGCAGCTATGTTGCCATGAATGAATATGAGAGAAGCTAAGCCAGGTTCAATTCATCGGATCCTTTCCAGACTCAGGGGTCTCTGACACCAAAAAATAGCACAACCCTTCTGAATAGAGAGCCACCCAAGCTGCAAATTTAGGATCTGGATTTCAAATATTCTCAAGTCGGGCGGTCATCACATACAAAGTTTTGGTTCCAACCTTCATGAAACCAGGGGCCATTTGCAAAATGCGGATCTGCATCAGTGTACAGACTTCAAATATCCCCAGAGTCTACTGGTCTTCAGCTCGGGGGTTTGGTTTGTAATGAACTCAGAAAGTATACAGCTACCTAGTATCTCCCCAATGGTCTGCAGCTCTCTCATGCAATGTCTTCTGCAAAAACTTCTTGCGCAAGAGAGCATCCACACTGACGAAGTGGGTCTTTGCCCACGAAAGCTTATGCTCCTACACTTCAGTTAGTCTATAAGGTGCCACAGGACTCCTCGTCACTTTTGCAGATTCAGACTAACACGGCTACCCCTCTGATACTTCACACTGCAAAAGCACATCGAAAAAGCAATGCGCTTTTGCAAAAGAGAGCATCCAAACTGCATGGATGCTCTCTCGAAAGTAAGCTCTGATTCCTATGCCAGAATGGCCCCAGTGGTACCTGTGCTTTTTCCTCTTTCCTCTTTTTGAGCAAAAACCCCTCTTCCCCATCCACACACCTAGAATGAGGAATACCTATGCCGGAAAACCCCCTCTGTTCTTTCGATTTTTTTGCTCAAAAATATGCTCGAGGTGTGAGCGCTCTGCAAGTTTTTCCGAAAACACTCTGTATTGTAGACATAGTCTCAGTGATGATCCTTCCAACATTTCCCCATAAAAGCGTATGGTCCACTCAAAATGGATACTGATTGAGAGAGACAAATCTGGCTTTTCCCTGTCAGTCTTCTAAACTGTAAGCAGTTGCTATGACATTAGTGCTATCACAATGGAGTAAGTCATAGGGAGCTCCTGGCGAGAGACCAATAATTCAATGAAAGTATCCAAATCAGAAAAGCCTGATTAGTCAAAATCACATCACCACTAAACTGTCTCCAATTTCCCAACTCACAGTTCACTGACACCTGAACCAGTGATCAGTCAAAATTGGTATTTAATGGAGCAAAAACCACAGGCAAATTCCTCATGCTTTGAGATCTTTCAAGGGTCCCTTACCAGCATGGAGCTTCACATGAGTCACAAAACAATTTATTCTCTTTTTCCCCCATATGTTTTTGGATAATGGAGTTCTCCAATTTGGGTATGAGGTAATGCAGAACATCTTTGGTACAATGAGCATGAATATCAAAGGGAACAAAGTTTCCTCCAGGTGAGGCTCTGTTTGAAATGGGATACTGCTATGGGAAACTGCACACTGATTATAATTTATCATCATCTTCATATAGCTTTATATAAGTAATACAGATCACCACAGTCAATTAATCAATCTGTAATTAGGAACTGACATGAACATTTACTACCATCAGGCATAATTTATATGATTACAGATGATTAAATAAAATGTAATTGAGTGAACAGGCAATTTGTTAAGCACATGTAAATTCAGCCATACCACCTCAGGCAGTGATCTTGTCAGCTCTCAATAGCTGAACAGGGTCAGGATGGGTCAGGATTTGGATGAGAAACCTCCAGGGAGAAACCCAGGTGTTGCAAGAAGTGAAGCTAGTGATTTAGTAGATGGTTCTCTCCTTGTTGAGTCAGTGCTGAGCCATTTTATTTCCTACCATGCTATGGGGAGGATGGAAACAGGCTGTTGGAAACATACTGTCCTTCAGATGAGCTATAAAAGCAACTTGCACTTACTTTACGGCAATTTTTATAAATGCAGGAGTGGAGGGTCCATCTCCTACATGTGGCTTAAATAATTTCACCACCACTCCTTGTCACTTCAGTTGGATGCAGCAATATTTCCCACATTGCCGTTCCCCAGATAACTGGCGGTCCCCAGACACTTGCAGGCTGCCCGTAGAGACAGAACAGGCTGCCCACATGGTTCTTTAACTTGTTTCCAGAGGCTTCTACATGTGGAGGCTTGTAGGAGGCAGAAAGGAGCAAACCAGCCAAGGAGTTGCTAGTGCAGAGTTCAAGATGGAGTTCTTGGTGTTTGGCCCAAACCTACTAATGTGTATTCTGCTAAGGCCCGATCCTACCCAGACTGGCTTAAATGGGAGCAAGACCAGGACTCTCATCAGGCCCAACAATCACAATTCTAGGCCCCAGGGGAAAAATTCATGGGCCCCTGTCTTCCTCTCTTGACTGAGGCCACAAGCCCCTCTCCCCTGCCCAGAGAAGCCCCTTAGTGCCTCCTTCCCTGCCAGAAGAGCTCTGGCCACCTGGTGGAATGAACTCGAGTCCTCTCTCCTCCGAGACCCAACCTGCCTGCTCTGGGGAAAGCTGCAGCAGTGTCTTTGGATTCCAAGATGCTTTTGATATGCCCCATGCAGGTTCCAGGGCCCAGGAATTCTGCCCAGGAGCCTGCATGGATGGGAATATCAAAAGCATCTTTGTATCAAGAGATGCTTTTTCAACAGAGCTACTGTGGCAACAACCAGCTAGTGGAATGACAGTATAAAGGTACAGGGGATTGCTGAGGCAGATAACATACAAGTATTACACTCTCCTTCCTCTTGCACCTCAGCTTAGCTCTTTCTTGAAGAGTAGAGCACAGTTCTGTGTTTTCAGAAAGCATTACAGAGAGTTCAGCTTCAGGACTACTGCACATAAAACCCTGACAAATGCCAGTGGAAATGGTTTAGAAGTTAAAATAAAAAAAAGAACAAGTTAAAAATACTTAGAAAAGTTGAAAATCTTCAAGTCACCAGAGCCATTCTAGAATACCCAAAGAGCTGATAGAGGAGGAATCTGAGCTTTTACCTATCATCTTTGAAAAGTCATGGAAGACAGGAGAGATTCCAGAAGACTGGAAAAGGGCAAATATAGTGCCCATCTATGAAAAGGGAAGTAAGAACAGCCCAGGAAACTACAGACCAGTCAGTTTAACTTTGGAGCCAAGAATGCTAATGGAGCAAGTAATTAAGGAATTCATCTGCAAATATCTGGAAGAAAATAAGGTGATAGGGAACAGCTAGCATGGCAGCTTTTAAGTATCTAAAAGGGTGTCACTAGGAGGAGGGAGAAAAGTTGTTCTCCTTGGCCTCTGATGATAGGACAAGAAGCAAGGAGCTTAAAGCAAGGGGCTTAAATTGCAGCACGGGAGGGTTAGTTTGCACATGAGGGAAATCGTCCTGTCAGGGTGTTTAACCACTAGATTCCCTGGGTCTCTGGAAGGCTCTCACTAAGGACTTGCCTCTATTACAGCGGGGACTAACACTGCAATGATCAGTCCACCAGCTATCAATTTATCACATCTGCTTAGACATGATAAATCGATGTCCAAGTACTCTCACATCAACATCGGTATTCCAGCAGCTACTCTTCTCATCCTGGTGTTAAGAGGAGTGCAACCTCCACTGACCTTACTGCATGCAAGGCGCCATGATAAGTATGTCTACTTCAGCTGCACGGTTTACGTAGCTGAAGTGACATAGATTAGCTTGACGGTGGGGGTTAGTTTAGACAAGCCCTGAGCACCATATTTCCACCATACACCCCGCTAAGTCAGGTATCAGTGTATGGCCCCTCATCTCACTGAGCACTGCCCCATTCTCTCTTTAGCTGAGACACAATCTCAGTGTATAGAAGTTAGGTGATAGCGAAATGTAAACTCTGTAGGGTCTATAGCCTACAGGGATAACAAATGTTTCCCTCCCAAGGTCCATAAAACACATCATGGTAGACCAAACACAATCTTAATGGAGGCCTGCCACAGTTAGTACAGCTACAACAGCACTCATCAAAATCTAGTCTGGCATGGATCAACCTCTAAATCCCCAGAGCTTTCTTGAACTTCCATATTTACAACCTCCCCCGTCCCCAACCTTTCAGTCTTCAGAGGGTGACTCGGTGTGACCTACCAGACAGCTTGCCCACAGCAAAAGTTTCCTATAGAGCTGCCAGACATGTCTCATAACTGCCACAGCCTAGTTCTGGTTGTTTCTAGGCCTTTCTAGCTGAGTTGCCCTGCCCTGCCCCACTGCAAGTATGCAGCTAAAATCCAGGTCCTGTCATCTCGGTGCTTCTCCCCCTTTCTTTGAGCCAAAGTCAAATGCTGCAGTATAAAGCATGTAGGTTACTCAAGCAGAAAAACCAAATAGAAAAAGAGAAAAATGATCGTTGTAATTAAATGAATGAGTTTGTAGATGGATAAGCAGACTTGTTTCACAGTGGATGCGAAATGTATGGGAAATATGGGAGCACAAACATATGGATTAGGGCAGCAAGTCACACAAGCTTTCTTCTATCCAACAATTAATGAAATCACTTTCCAGACGGTAAGACCCTGGCTGGGCTATTCCTTGCCCATTGTATCTGCACAAGCAATTTGGGTCAGTGTTATGTTTAAACTCTTAAGTGGTACCACTAATCTCCATTAATCTGACTTTAAAGATGAGACATAATGCTTAATACAAGAGCATAAGAGTTGTTAATGCAGCCTCCTCAGCTGGAACACATTAATACAGAACTTCTGCAGAAAGAATAGGCTCTTAGGGTTGTATTGGAGGGTTGCAAAAAAAAATCCATTTATGGATCTTCCCAGAAGGGCTCTACTCTTTGGATACTTTCCATAGGAATATTCCACCATGACCTATGCCAACATGTGAGCAAGGGGCATACAGAGCAGTCACTTCCATTTATATGCTTTTATTCACCAAAGAAATACCTGGTTTCAAAGCTATTTTTAATTTTTTCCTTCATAGCAAAATCTTGGGAGCTTTGCAATGGGAGCAGACTTTCACTCACTGGGTTTATTGTCACATACACAGTTGGATCAACTAGCATAATTCTGCTGTCAGGTACACTGGTCTTAATTGGGAACAGCTTCCAGGAAGCTGGAAATCACATTGGTGTAAAATATTAACAGAAGAGAATTAGGCATTCTTAGACATTACCATCATGTGCCGATACCCATGTTACTACTCCATTTGTTTTGTTTTACTATAATAAAGCTGCTTATTTTTCACTGACCTGTGCTTTATGCAGTCATTTATACCTGTGAACAAAAGGTGTAGCGCCCGACCATTCTGATCTGGTACCCACTTTCAACCCACCTTTGGACATTTTGGCCTATGTGAGTTATAGACAGAGCTGATGAAAAAAGTATATTTTGGGGAGGAAAAGAATGTTAAAGAATGTTTGAATCAGACTCTTTTCTCCTGACAATGTTTATGTTTGTTACTGAAATATCTATCAAAATCCTTTTTATTTATCAACCAAAAAAAAAGAGTTTTTTCCAGTTTTGGCAAATGAGACAATCAGTAGCATTTTCAATAAAATACATTCAGAAATTTTTTTTAAAAGCCCAGGTGTAGCATTTTGCAAAAATAATTGTTTTGAAAATAAATTATTGACACATACTATCGAGAAATCAGGGAGGAAAATGTTGTAAAGCACATAATTTATGGCCTGATATAAAACACCATTGACTTCAAATAGGAGAAAGACTGAGACATTAAATTGAATGCTTTTGACTTGATGATAGTTAAATTACTCAAATTACTGTGTCATAGGCTATGTTCAGTAACAGATAATTACTACTTTTTTAACCCAATCTATTGACTGTTATGAATCCCTTGAAATGAATAGTTTAAATAGTTATTAATTAATATAATTACAGTAAAAGCCAAAAGATCTCAATCAGGATCAACACTGGGGTGCAACAGGTACTATACAAACAGGATATGGTCCCTGCTCGAAGATTTTACAATCTTAGTTCAGCTACAGAACTCATGTACTTTCACTCCCACTCAGCAGAATGCTGTTTGTTTGTTTCTTACATAGCCACTCTTCTGAGATGGTAGAAGAAATTAAGAGAACATGTTGGGGGGTGAAATTTGGACAGGTTTGAGTTCCCCCTGTTCAACTTCTCCTTGAGTAGTGAAGAACCTAGGAAATGATGGTTAAATAAATTGTGCTTCTTACTGTGCCCTCAGCCTGAGCCAATGGGTGATATCTTGGCTCCATTGAAGTCAATGAACATTTTATTTTCACACTGTATCTCAGAGTGTATCTCACACTCAGATTTTGACTGATTGAGAGGCATGACTTCACATATTGCTGAAGTTCTAGTGGGGGGGTCTACTAGCCCTGTTCTATTATTGTCCCCAGGTGATGGAGATGAAAAAATTGCTAAGATAAATTAACAATGACTTCACTACTTCCAGTATTCCCTTGTGCTTCTTTATATATTTACCACAGAAAGGCCTTGCATGCTGCAAACTAACTGCAAACGCCTATTTGGGAAACCAAGGCGGCTGAGCAAATTTCTAAGTACCACTATTGAAGTGTTCCATCTTCTCAACGAGTACACATTATGGGTGAAATGATGTCCCTGATGGCAAAGCTCTCGTTGACTTCAACGGAGTCAAGATTTCTCCCAATAACTCCTGTTAAATTCTAGTGCCTGGGAAAATTAGATCCCTATTGTACTAAGGCAGCCTCCAATATAAAGGAGTTCTTTCCCATGTTTTCCTTCTGAAATTTTACCTTCACCTCAACATTGCTTTTTTATATTTTATTGTAATCACTTTCTGGAAACTGAAGGTGACCTACCGACGTTGGGACGGTGTGTGTGTGTGTGTGTGTGTGTGTGTGTGTGTGTGTGTGTGTGTGTGTGTGTGTGTGTTAAACACAATATCTAACTTCAGGTGTTGGGTATAAAAGAATCAACTTAGATCATGGCATAGGGTGTTGTTCTTAAATGCAATTTTACAGTCTGGTAATATTTCCACGGACTAGTGCATCTGTGAGTCTGGGGGTAGGGAGAATTAATTAAAAATATGAGAGGTTTGCATCAGGAATGTTTTTATTGGGTATTTTTTCTGGCTTGCTTTTTTTTTTCAATGAAATTGTTTGAAGGATTTTTGCACTTGAACTTAGAGCACATGCTCAGCAGATGAATTAAACCACAGATTTCAGAACCCTTAAGTACTCATTGAAGCAAGAGGCAGTAACAGCTCTGAACACACTATTATGGCCTATTGGGTTTTGTTTTGGGGGTTTTTTTAAGCCTCTATCTATGGATTTCCACAATAGGTTTTAACAGCTCAGAAGGGTTTTAACAGCTCAAACCAACTTAGCAGCTCTTGGGTTAAATAACATACATTTTAAAAATTGTATGAAGTGTCTCAGTCACTTCCCATAAAAGATTTCTCCCCCTGCTTTTGTATTAAAATTAATACCAAGAATAGGACTAAAACCCACAAAATGCAGGAAATCCAACCAGTCGGGGGTACAGAATTAAGGTTGAAATTCTTCACTTAACTCACCCCTATTGCGCCTAGGTACAGGAGATTATCTGACCCCTTACTGTGAAAAATCACAGCAGAAAATGATCTTACTATAAACAACATGAACTACTATACCTGACCACAATAGGATAATAACAGTGGGAATTCAGGGCCAGATCCTGAACTAGTGCAAATCATCTAGTTCTACTGAGCTGGTGTTGTTACATCAGTTTACACCAGTTGATGATCTCATCCATAGCCTCCACATATGAAATATTTTGGTGGGGAGACGAAGTGGGTTTAAGCTAGTTCATTCATGTAAGTTTCATGAGCCTCTGAAAATATTAGTGCCTGATATTGATTTGACTCAGCCTTTTTTGCTTCCCTCTTTAGGCAGACACAAAGCATACTCTTTAAAGAGGCAAATCAGGAGCCAGCTCCTGCCAACCCTTAATACAGTGATTCCCAACCTGTTTCCCATGGAGGAACCCCTAAAATAATTTTTCATGTCCCGAGGAACCCCTACCTATGAAAACATTTGGCCATTCTTGGCCAGAAAAAGTTGACAGCAGGGAGCGCAATTCCATTACTGCTAAATTATTGTCAAGAACATTTATTTATAAAGAGCTGTTATATATATATATATGTTATCTTACATTGTAAGAAAAAAATTGGAGTATTTTTCCTGTCTTTTTTTGTATTATCTAATCTTTTTTTTCAAATATCAAAATATCAAATCAAAATAAAGTTTACTTAAACATCAAAATAAAGCTCACATGCAAAGTCAATATAAAGTTTACTTTCAGTGTGACACTTGGGCTTGTTTCTTCAAAATGTTTATGTATTTATTCCACGATTTCTCGCGGAACCCCTGACAATCGTCTGCGGAACCCCAGGGTTCCATGGAACCCTGGTTGGGAAACACTGCCTTCATCACTCGAGACGTTTCACTAAAGTCAATAGGAATACTAACATGAGTAAGGTTTGCTGATTGGGACCTAGGTACATCACTTAAATATCAGATTCATCTACAATCAATCACAGATGAGGGGTGAAAAAGCCAGTACATGTATACAAACATTGATACATACAAAGTTTAGGCACATTACATCCACTGATTTCAATAGGAGTTAGACACCTAGATCCCTTTGAGGCTTTGCGCCTGAGTTTCTGACTCCAGAACCAAGTGATCTGCTCTGTTACATCAGGGTAAAACTGGTCCTGTTCACTCCATGGGTGCCTGTGAGTAACAGAGTAAAAAAAAAAAAAAAATCCGAATCCTATCTCCTCAATGATTGCTCTCTTAAGGGAGCCGAATGTGGCCTGTAGCCTGTATATATAAATAGCACAATAGTACTTGTATTATTGTAGCCAAGGACTCTTACTTTCTTATGTCTCCTGGAGAAAGAGCATGCTGTCTTGTAGGACTCAGCTTTTGCAAAAGAGAGGGTTTGGTTTGTTAAAAATCAGCTGTCACTCCAGCATTAATCATGGGTCTAAAAGCGTTTATTAATGCCACGTCAATAGCAAATAGTGAAGCGGTGCTGTCAGCTCCCCTCCCTCTTCGCTTATGTGCAAACAGTGGTGATTAAGCACCAGATTAAACATCTTCATGAATATTTAAACGGCTGTTTTTGAAAGTTTCCTGTCCTTTTACACTAATAGCCCCATTAAAACCTGTTTACAAGCCAGTCATGAGAGTAACTGTGTGCACTTAAAACACGAGAGAGTTCCCCAAGAGGAGCACTTTAACCACGTGAAGATGGCATCTGATCAATAGGGTTCTTAAAGTAAGACTGTCTGCCTAAACCCAATGGAAACAACCAGGATCATCTAGACATAAAGAGCTGGCAAAGGCCCAACTTGTTAATTAGGGAGGCAAAAAATAATACTACTAACAACAATATTTGCTCTATGGTCTCCAGGGCACAGTGTCCTAGGTGACCCGTTGCATGACTTTGCAGAAGCTGGCTTTGAGATGTTAACAGCAGCCAATAAAAAGGCACAGAAAGTTTTTATAAGAAGCTGAAAGGTTTTGTGTGTAGCCTGTATCTTTTCATGAGCCTCTTACACACCAGCCTTATTATGGAGAGTTATATGGTATGTGATATACAATAGCTGATGGTCATAAATAGTGTACACAATCTATATATCATAGGGATCATCTCCAATGAAGCACATTGACAATTCCATTGACTTAAGTGTATTTTACACAACGTACGGAACAAACTCTTGTGTAAGGGAATGCTATGCCTAGTCAATGGACCTGTGTCATCTTACACCAGGACTATGGTTGATCCATTCTGTGTTATATAGAATGCACCAAAGATCTTCCAATCCTAATGTCCTATCCCAAGCTAAAGACACATGAAATAACAATGCATGCACTTAGTGTCTGTTCCAATGCCCACTGAGCACACTGGAAAGATTTCCAATGACTTCAATGGGCTTCAGATCAGATTCATACTGTGTTATTAAGTGAATAATTAATTATTAACAACAACATAACAGAAATCACGTGTTGCCTTATTCAAAACATCCCTTTTGCTTTATGAAGGGGATTTTGAATATACTGTTGGGGAGTTTAAATACAAGTGTGGATTGATTGTTTAGCCTTTTTACTCATTGCCAAGGAGAAAGTATGCTTACATGTGGATGTCCAGTTTTAAATGAATATTGATTAACTGAAATTCATGCTGCCTGTTTCAGTTTAACTGTTTGGCAAAACTATAGATGTCGATAAGGCTGGATTGAATTCTGAATGAGTTTAAAACTTTCTGGAATCAAGGTAATCATAATGGGAAAAGACATAAAATCCAGCATATCTAATTAGCAAAGTGGGTGGGGGGCCCAATGACATGATGCACTCTTGGGAGTAGGGGCGGGCAGCAAGACTAAAGAATTTTTCTGGCCCCACTGCTGCAGGAAAGAACAGACAAACAAGATGCTTGCCCCCCAAAGGGGTACTTGGATGCCTTTTTGAGGGGATGTGATTATTCACCACTGGTGAGGGGCTGTAGTATTGATTCCAGTCCTCTCCTGGCCTCCTGCTGCAGAACGTATGTGGACAAATTAGAGCGTGTCCAGCGGAGGGCAACAAAAATGCCTGGGGGCTGGGGCATATGACCTATGAGGAGAAGCTGAGGGAAGTGGGCTTATTTAATCTTCAGAAGAGAAGGGATTTAATAGCAGGGGATTCCAAAGAGTATGGACCTTGGCTGCTCAGTGGTGGCTGATGACAGAGAGAGGAGTAATGGTCTCAAGCTGCAGTAGGGGAGGTCTAGGTTGGCTATTAGGAAGAAGTACTTAGTAGGATGCTGAAGCATTGGAATGTGTTTCCTAGGAAGGTGGCAAAATCTCCAGCCTTAGAGATTTTTAAGTCCTGGCTTGACAAATCCATGGCTGGGTTCATTTACTTGGGATTGGTCCTGCTTTGAGCAGTGAGTTGGACTAGATGACTCCCTGAGGTCTCTTCCAACTTAATCTTCCATGATTGAGTAACCTGCTATTCCCCAATAATCAAGATTGAGAGAGTTATCCCCTCCTGAAGAGAGCAGAGGGCCCTCCCAATGTCACAAGCATTGACCCTAAAAAGGGCAAAGGACCCAGATGATACTACGTTAGGTCCATCTGTCTTAGAAACTTCCACCTTGCAGAGGAATAAGTAGATACTAAAAAAAGTGCCCTAACATTCCTTGCCAATGTAACCCACACACCTAGGCTATGTCTACACTCGTGTCTTCTTGTGTGAGTAATATGCAAATGAGGCTAAGTGGTGAATATCCCTGAGCCTCATTTGCATAACTAATGAGCCGCCATTTTGCGGAAGAGGTTCTTGTGCAAGACGGAGCTGTCTACATTGCCCCATCTTGCGCACGAAAAAGCCTCTTGCACAATGCCGTTACACCTATTACTTCACAGGAAGAACGGCATTGTGCAAGAGGGTTTTTCTTGCGCAAGAAGGGGCAGTGTAGACGCTCCTTCTTGCGCAAGAGCCTCTTCTGAAAAAATGGTGGCTCATTAGTTATGCAAATAAGGCTCGGGGATATTCAACACAGCCTCATTTGCATATTACTCGCGCAAGAAGACGCGCGTGTAGACATAGCCCTAGTGTGGTTACTGAGTACTGCAAGTGGCACCTAGACCACTGCAACAGTTAAGATCAAGAGACCTCTACAGCATGGGCTGGGAGCCAGCTGGCTTTTAGCTCAGAGGGTAGAGGCTCCTATAATCAGCTCCCCAGGTTCAAATCTGCCTTTGTGGTGGACACCAAGACTTGAGGTTAGGGACAGGCAATAGCTCAAGAGCATGAGTACCAACCTAAGGGCTGACTATAAGGAAGCAGGATCCAAACCCCAAATTGACGGTAAGTTCTATACTGAGATGTCACCAACCAGCTATCAACTGCAAGCTCCTCAGACAATAGAACAACTTTAATGTGGAGTCACAGGCTGCCACCCTGGGTAGCCTGTCTTTGTGATAGATAGTCCTTTAAACCACAAACCACAGCAGTATACTGGTTAGTCCCAATCCCAACGGACCAGACACTTACCCCAGGTCAATTGCACTCACATCACTCACTAAAGGGAGCATGTGTAGTCAATCTTTTAATAAAATATCTGAAGACTTCCTACACAGGGAAAAGAAACGTTAGTTATTTGCAGGATTAAAGCAGGTAAACATACACACACGAGTTACAACCTTAAATTCCTCAAGGCAATAAAACTTATATAATAAACAAGATTTTAATGGTCTTTAGGGCTAACACAGGCTAAGCATTAGGGTTCTCTCCCTTATGCCTAGAAAATCTTGCCTCTAAGGCCACGTCTCCACTTGTCACGCAGGAGATCGATCTTCTGTCATTCAGTTTAATGGGTCTAGCAAAGACCCACTAAATTGAACACTGAGGGCTCCTCCAGTCAGCACAAATACTCCTCATAGTCAGAAGGAGTAAAGGAAGCTGATGGGAGCGTTTGCTCCCATCAACCTCCCACTGTGAAGACTGCACCAAGTTGTCTTAACGTAGTTGGAGTTGACATATTTTATTTACATAGCTGGAGTTGCATACCTTACGTGGACCTTTTTGGTAAAATATATACTTTGCCTCAGAGATCCACTTCCTTCCTGTGAGGGGTTTTTATTCCCATCACCCTGGTCCCTTGTGCAAACTCAGTTGATGGGAAAAATTCAACCATATGATTCATCTTCGGGGGGGAGGGATGCATAAACAACAAAGTCTTTTGTTCTTGTTAACATTCCGTACTAGTTTGTCTGGTGTTGATGGGCCTTCTTGTTAGACATGACATAGCATTTTCTGCTGGGGACCAGCATTTCACACTAGCTAACATCTCACTCCTCACCTCCGCCAGAACTTTATGCCAGTTGCATGGAAGAATTATGAAATTAATTTCTGCATTATTTAAGTCAGCACCATCAGCATTGTAGCTATTCTGAGAAAATTCAGTGGTGGATGGAGGTGATGGACTGGGAGCAAAGAAACACTAAGCAATTTGTTTGTAGCAAGACTTATAGGCAGCCAGGTGGTACCCTGAAAAAATTATATCATGCTTCTAATGAGCTTAAGACTGATTATGATCATAGAACAGACACACTATACACAACATAATATTCCTATAGGAGGAAATTATCACTCAGGTCCACTCATGTGTCTCCTGTTCCTGTGACGTAACCGGACCCAAGGCAGATGGATGATGCCTTCATTTTTCTCATATTCCCTACACATTCCAACTCTTTTTTTATGTCTCTTCATTACTGACTCTTTTTGCTTGATCCCCTCTGTTTCTAGCTGGGGATAGGGAAAGGTTGTTATTTACAGACCAACAATTACTGGCTAAATCACTTCAGAATCTACATCGCTTTAACATTGTAAGAGAAATTATTGAGGAGCTGTGAGTACTCTACTAAGTGTAGCTCCATGGGAAAGATTTTACTTTGGTTTTTAATATGTTTATACATAGACACTTTGCCAGTCAAAAATGACCTGCATGTGCAGAACTCTGTGAGTGTGTGTGTGTGAACGTAAGAACATGAGAATGGCCATACTGCATCAGACCAATGGTCCATCCAGCCCAGTATCCTGTCTGCAGACAGTGGCCAATACCAGATGTCCCAGAGGGAGGGATCACAACAGGTAATCCTCATGTGATCCCTCCCCTGTCACCCACCTCCAGAGAAACAGTGGCTAGGGATACCATTCCTACCCATCCTGGCTAATAGCCATTGATGGACCTAGCTTTCATGAGTCTATCTAGCTCTTTTTTGAACCCTGTTAAAGTCCTAGCCTTCACCACATCCTCTGACAAGGAGTTCCACAGGTTGACTGTGCACTGAGTGAAGAAAAACTTTCTTGTGTTCATTTTAAACCTGCTATCTATTCATTTCATTTGGTGACTCCTAGTTCTTCTATTGTGGGAATAACTAAATAACTTTTCCTTATTCACTTTTTCCACACTAGTCATGATTTTATAGATCTCTATCATATCCCCCCTTAGTCTCTTCTTTTCTAAGCTGAAAAATCCAAGTCTTTTTAATCTCTCTTCATATGGGACCCATTCCAAACCGCTAATCATTTTTGTTGCCCTTTTCTGAACCTTTTCCAATGCCAATATATCTTTTTTGAGATGTACATTTACATAGCATCTGCTTTGTATCCAGCATACACCATTTCCAGCCCTTCATTTTCAAAACACTTACCAAAAAAATAAGTAATCTACACATTTTCTTTAAACAAAAATCAGCGCACCAAATACCTCCATAACTTAAGGATGAATCTGGCCCAGAAACTCAAGTTGTAACCATCAGCTCCTGTTTGTGATTGCCATTCAACTGACAGGTAACAAAAGCAGACACTTGTCTGGGCAACATCACAGAAATAAAAACACAAGGATAACACTGATTGATTTTATTTGTGTTATTCAGAAAAGCTACCCAAGAAAAAGTATTTAAAAGCATTTTTAAAAGGCAACAGTAGGCTCATCAGCCCAGTGAGGAGACGGTTTTCTTGTTCTACATGGTAGACCATCAGGTTACTCTGGGACCTTAGATGATGGTGAACTACGAGTTCTAATTAACCCTCATGAGAAGCCCACACAAATAATATAAATTACACACTGGCATGGGAAGGGGAACCCAAACCCTGAAATGCTATTACATTGTCAGCGATGAGGCATGTTTAGTTTTCTCTCATGGTCAAAGAGGGGAATATATAGTTGTTATTATGGGGGCCAGGATCTCACTATATTTTTTCCATTCATGTGCGGAATAAGTTTTGTCATATGAACCAACTCTCATGCAGATATGCACGACCAGTAAAAACATATGCTGCTGGCTGTGGGTGCTCTGCTAATCAGCTGGGCAGCATTTAAATCCCTCCTCAATGGCCACCCAGGTGCTCAGCTTACAGGCAGCACTGGTCAGGACCCCTTGTGGTAACCACTGCACAAACACAGAATGAAAGAACAGTCCCTAACTCTGCGTGCTTACAGTCTAAATGTAAGAAGAGACAATAGATGATGCAATACAGGCAGATGGGGTAGTGCAAGGAAACAATATTGATTAGCATGACAAGCAGTGGTCTCAGCACACCACCAGCCTCACCATGGTCAAGTGTTTTGAAAGGATCACAAACAAGTAGAGTTTAAAGGAGGGGACACCTCCACTGCGTTGACTTCCACACTCAGGTAACTGAGCAGTTGATAAACAGTTCTCCCCTGACCCTGCCATTCGCACACACTAACCTTTTCATTCCTCCAGCTATGGAGATGACTGTACGCTCTGCAGAATCCATCAGTACTTCTGTAACATCTTTTGAGGAATGCTAGATACTCGCAGGGCCCTTGCTCTCAAATGCCAAGCACAGTGCTTCCTACAAAGAGAAACGCCAGAATCTGGAATAAAATACATGGAAGAGCATTTGAGCAAGGGGCTGGCTACAAATATCTGTTCTCAGAGGAAGATATTCTGAATGACAAGAGCAAGCTGCATAGTCCTTACACCAAATGCTAAGTACATGAAAAGATAAGTAATGTTCTGATTCAGTTAGATATCTAAATGGGGAATGTTGCCTATCCAAGCCCATGCCTTTCCCATAATTGATCTGCAACAATAACATCTCTCGCCACTTGTAGAGCTAACCATACTTCACTCCATATTGGCATCACTTCAGCTGCTCCCTGTGCACACTTCAAAGTCAATGCTAGGTCTCTTTAGCTTTGGCATAAACACTCAGGCTTGGACTACACTACAGAGTTTTTGCTTTTTGTGCAAAAACTGGTGCAGCGTCCACACCTCAAGTGCATTTTTGCACAAGTAAAACAAAAGAACAGAGGGGTTTTTCCAGTGTAGGTATTCCTCCTTTTACGAGGAATAACTGCTTTTTTGCGCAAGAGCTCTTGTGCAAAAAGGTGTGTGTGGACGGGGAACAGGGGTTTTTTGCTCAAAAAGAGGCAATCGAGTAAAGCACAGGTGCTCTGGTGGCCATTCTGTAAATAGCAATCAGAGTTTCCTTTCAAGAGAGCGTCCATGCAGTCTGGATGCTCTCTTGTGCAAAAGTGCATCGATTTTTAAATGCGCTTTTGTAGTGTGGATGTGCTCTTGCGCAAGAAGTTTTTGTGGAAGATCTCATCTGCAAAAAGCTTCTTGCACAAGAAGCCTGTAGTGTAGAGATAGCCTTAGTGACCAGCTTAGGTGAGCACTGCTTTGTACATGTGTTAAGTTTATGGTAGTAGCAGCAGTTTCAGTAGCTGAAATAGTAGCAGTGGTGGTGATAGAGAAATTATAGTATTAGTTGCAAAAACAATGGCAATGGTAGTAGTGGGTTGATGGTATTGGCAGGTACTTGTAATAGTAGCAGCACAAGGGTAGTAGTGATAGAGGGGTGGAAATAGTAGTAATAGTAGTTAACATCTTGGTAATCATTGTAGAAAGGTGACAACAGTAGTTATAGCAGAACATAGCCAGTAGTAGTAAAAGGGTGGTAGTTGTGTAGTAGTAGCAGCAGCAGCAGCACATGAATAGTAATAGTAGAAAGGTGCTAGTGGCAGCATCCTAAAGGTAGTAGTAGTAGAGGAGCCCTGGTAATTGTAGCAGCAGCAGCAGCCAATAGATGGTAGTAGTAACAGAGACACAATAGTATTAGTTGTAGTGGCAGCAACATAAGATGAAAGCAGTAGTAACAACAACAAGGTGGTAACAGTCATTGTAATAGTAACAGTATGGGGCCACAGTAGTTGTTGCTATGATAACAAAAGTAATAGCACGTGGGAGTAGTAATGATAGTTGAAAAAGACGTGGCAGGTAATGGTAGTAATATAGTAACATCACTGGGTGTGTTAGTAAAAATAATTGGGATAGAAGTAATGGTGGTGGTAGTGATAACAGCAGTTAAAAGAAATAGCTTCCCAGGAACAGCAGTAGTAATAGTCATTGTAGTAGAAACAGCTTGGCAGGGGTAAAAATAGTGTAGTAGTAGTTTTACAATACTAATAGTAACTGTAACTATAATAATTAGGTGATAGTTAAAGCACTAGCAATAGCAGTGGAGGTGGCAATATTAGGATACAGGGAACTGTGACCACTTTGAAAAGCTCTCTCCATCCATGAGAACCCAGACATTGAACAAAACCTTCTTCAGCACAAACCTTTCTGCAATATTAAATACATCTCTCCTGCCAAACTAACCAGCTAGACTCGGGATGCGTGCCATCCAATCAGCAATGCAGTTAAGTGCTTGTTTTAGAGTTAATAATGTGGTATTAAAATTATGTATGTCCGATTATTTCATGAATAATGCAAATGCGTGATTTAGAAGAGTTTGAAAGTTACTGACATTCCAAAAGCAGGAGTTCTAGGTAGTGTGAGTGACTTCTTCTTTGCCACCCAGAGTTAGACATTGGTCCGGGATATATTTATATGAGCTATTGATCCCCTAGAATTTATCACGCACGTGGAGAATCCCTCCATGTTCCCATTATAAGGCTTGATGTTCTGGTGACCAGGAGGGGAATTGCTTTTTTTTTAAAAGCTCTGCCATAAAAATGTGCATTAGCCTGAAATTTGACAGACAGATTCTAGACAGATTTTTGTATATATGCATTTTTAAATGGTACAGATATATGGATCTTACAAAATGGTTGACTAGCTGGATGGATCTTAAAATCATGAGCTTAAAATGTGTGGCTGTACTAATCTCATTGAAAAGAAATGTGTGCATGCAACTCCAATTCTACTGAGTAAAGAAGAAAGGCAGACGATGGTTGTTATCAATTCACTCTAAAATTGCTATGATTTTAATATGATCAATAGCTGTTTTCCAAAGATATGCAGGACTGGGCACAAGATAAGTGTATATGAGCAGGAGAGGCGTAACAACACAATTAGACCGCTAGTATGCAGAAACCACTGCCTATCGGATGGATCGATATTGTCTTATTGATTCCTCATTCATCTATATCCATCTCTTGTCTCTTATTTAGATTGTGAGCCGCGTGGGGCAGGGACTGTCTTTTTGTTCTGTGTTTGTACAGCACCTAGCATATGAGAATAGCTCCTGCCATGACTCAGTAACACAAATAATACATAGTACCCTGCTCCTCCTGCACCAGAACTGGGCCTGGCAAATGTCCTTGCATTCAGAGAAGCTGAGAACTACGCAGGAAGTCAGTGCTGTTTTGTCTTTGCAAATAAACTGGAGAAGAGGGAAGGAAGAGACATGGAACCAGATTTTGGTCTGATCCAGATATTGAAAGTTCATGAGGCTGGTAAAGCAGGTGTCCTTCCCCAGTGCTCCCATAGAGCTGCAGGATGCATTGTGACTTCCAGGGTACGTCTACATTGCAGTGCTATTTCAGGATACTTCCGGAATCCTGAAATAGCTATTCCACGTCTTTTAAGCAAGCTCGTTATTTTGAAATATAATTTCATTATTCTGACATCCCTGTAAACCTCCTGCCACGAGGATTAAGGGACATTTCGGAATAGCGCTTTATTTCAAAATTTGGCACTGTGTAGACAGTGCCAAATTTTGAAATAAGCTATATTGAAATTAATTTGAAATAAGCCAAGCAATTTGCATAGCTCAAATTGTGTAACTTATTTCTAGATAAGGGTGCGGTGCAGATGCACTCCCAGGGACCATAATGCTCCCAATATTCCCACTGGCCCAAAGCTCCCCTTCACCTCCCTCAAACTGGGGCGGTGGCTATCTGTCACTATCGACCCCTAAATCTCAATCGCTCTACTAAAGAGACAGATTGACTGAGCTCAATCAATCATCCATCAATCATAGTGAGCCATTGAGCTGCAGGAGAGCAAATGGTTCTATCTATCTTGGTTTTATGGAGCACCTATTACCATATTATCTATTAACACACATTTCCGATATTCGCTAGAATGGCTCAGAGGAATAACATGGATACGTGGATTCGATCCAGCTCCAGAAAAGTCAGGGAGAGTCTTTCCATTAACTTCAATGGACATGAAAAAATCCATAGACTAATACTGGCTCCTCCCACCCCACTTTTTTTTTTTAAGTGCTTGTGTGTGTCTCTACAGCACAGGGGTGGGCAAATACCAGCCTCTGGACCAGATCCGGTCCACTAGGGTTAGCCCTTAGCAGGCTGTCCCTGCTATATTAACCTGCACCTCTGCTGGTATAGGCAATTGCAGTTCCCATTGGCTGCAGGTCACCGTTACTGGCCAATGGGAGCTGCGAGAAGCGGTGCCCCCGTCCACACCTCTTCCCACAGCTCCCATCAGCTGGGAATGGTGACCCATAGCCAACGGGACCTGCAATCACTGGCAGGTAAATATAGTGGTGGGCGGCCAGCAGGGGCTAACACTACGGTTGTATGACCCATCCCTGCTATTGCATGTAAATAGCACTTTTTGCCTATTTATTTTTATTTTCAATTGTACCACAAATCAAGGCATTCAATGGAAAAAGAAAGAAAAATAAAAGTGCACATTTCTCCCACTACAGCCTGCATTGCTGGTACAGTGAATCCAAACCCTGGTTGATCCAATATGCCATACATGTGTTTCAGAACCCAAAGACATACATAAAGTCCAATGGCTAGGATACGCTTTAGGAACCAATAGTATGAATATTTTTACCAAAATAATTAGCAGTTTCCAACTTCAACAGGCCCTACAAATAGTTACTATTGCTCATAATACTCCTGTGAGACACCAGTAGGTAAAATTGTATTGTCCCCATTTTACAGATATGGAAACTGAGGCACGGAAAGAGAAAGACCACATTTTTCAAACTTGGGCATCAAAAATGAGGTCCCAAATCCCTATTTCAGATCCTAAATGAAAATGGCTTGATTTCCACAGGTGAATGGATAGATAACTTGCCAAAGTCCTATCAACTTCACAAAAAATCAGGCCACTTTTGTTTAAGAAACAAACCTTTTGAGCACCCAGCTTAGAAAAGATTTGAGGTGGGTGTAGATCTCAGGAGATCCTTGTGCCCATCTATGTACAGGCGGCCCCTGACTTGTAACACGATCGGTTCCTGGCGAAGTGTCATTAGTCAGGGGCAAACCCTCGAACCCTCATATACGACAGGCATCGTGCACCGTCATAAATGTTGGCTGAGGATGTAAGTTGGGGGGTTTGGACCCTTTTGCACTTACAAAAATGGCTGTAAGCGTAAAAGGTCACAGCTTGGGCATTTGCATCTCAGGGGTTTCCTGTAATCATGCCACTAGACCACACTTCCCTCCTACAGACTATTTCCAGGATATATCAGTTCTTGTACAGATCACAGTATTCTAATTATTGCTGGTTTAGGGAGCCAGCTTTTTGGAGCTTGCCCAGAATCACTCTCAATGGGGCTTGAAGAACAATATCAACCTGAGCCTCAGGCCCACAAGACTGTTTTTAACCTCATCGATTGCAATAAGAGAAGCAAAGACATCATTCACTCCTACATTTCAAATAAGGGGTTTAAAAAAAGTCAAGGGAGTGGTGTAACTGTTGTGGAGAAATTTATGCCCACCTCAGCAAAACTACGAACCAGAATGACTAAGATCGCTTTTCAGGAAGGGGCTTGAGACTTTCTCTCTCTCCCCTCCACATGTCAGTTGATTGCTGCCTTTTTAAAATACCAGGTAGGATTTTCAATAGTACCTGGGTGATTTAGCTGCATAGTGGAACTCTCCCTATGGGCGGTTTATCCTAGAATGGCCATCTGTGGGATTTCTTGTACCTTCCCCTGAAGGTGCTGTTGGGAACTGGATGGTGGTCTATATCAGAGGTTTTCAAACTTTAGGCTTCATATTCCTTTCCAACTCATGTAGACAGATCAAATCAGAACTTTAGGCTGCATATTCCTTTCCAAATCAGACAGGCAGAGGTCACATGGGGTCATGTGCCCCACCCTGAGATTTCTAAGTCCTTCTAGGGGTTTTCAAACTGTGGGGCATGCCCCTGAGGAAGATAGGGGGCAAGCAGGAACACCACATATCTCAGGCCAGCTCTGTGTCAGGGCTCAAGGAGGGACTGCCATCTCCACCCTCTGATTGGGGCCACTCAGACTGTGGTGGAGGGGGGACAACCAAAAATTGGAGCACAAATATTCAAATATTTTGAGCTGAGACCCTCCCCCTTTCAGTTTCAATTTTTGGTTGAGCCCTCCCCCCACCTCAGACAGGCTGCAGCCCCCTGAGATGAGTCCAGGGGTGAAGGTGGCATGGGGCTAGCCGGAGCCGCCTGGGACAGCCACCCATCTGCCCAAACATTCTGAGCCCTCCTAAGGGAGCATGCCCCACAATTTGAAATCCTCTCTAGTCCATAAAATGGGTTGCCTGACATTAAAATGATTTTTCTTATCTACCCACCTGTGAGAGCACATATACCCCAAAGGGTGCATGTACCCAGTTTAGAAATCACTGGACTAGATGGACCTGGGGTCTGAGCCAGGTGAGCAACTCTTATTTTCCTAATTCCTGGTTAGGAGATTGTTGCAGCGATAGAGGGAAAGAGTCGCATTGGACTAAAAAGATCACAACAGCACTTAGCACAATGGGGCCTAAATCGCTGAGTGGCACATCCGGGTGCTGCCAAAAAAAAAAGTATTAATTATTGATTTATTCATTATGTATTATTATTACTTCCGTTTAAGTGTTTGTTCATCCCTGGAAGTTTTGCTATTGTTTCCAGCACAATCCAGTTCTGATTCCCTCCGAGCATCGTTCTAGGTTCTTCGAGAGGCTGAACACCATCTTTCCAAGTAAAACACCTTAAACACCAAATCGTCCTCTCTAAACCGGCGGGCATGTTATGCTGCCGGCTAGACAGCCACCAGGGCCCCCTGCCTCCCTCCCGACATGTGCCGCATGCACAGCCAGCCCCAAGTAGAACAATCGAGGCAAACTTGCGCTGGTGGTGAGGATCTCGTTTCTGCTGCGGAGCAGCCTGGAAATGGAGCGCGCTCCGTGGAAGGTAACACATCTGAGTGCAGACTCCGAATTCCATTCGGATTAGAACCTAGAAGAAAGGAGTGGGATAAAATGCCAGGTACCGTGAGTTCAGCTCCGGGGCTGAACGCTTTGGGTAAGGAGGAGCTCCCTAGAGATTTGCGTTTTGCTGCTTCGACGAGGATTTATTCACAGTGCGTTGGCATCTTATTTACAGAGCGTTTCCGTAAATTCCAGGCAGGGGTGGGGAGTAGATTACAGGCAAAATAATTTACATCCATTTTACCCTACGGGATGATCGCTCTGACACCCAGGAATACGGTCTACTCCAGCCCCTGAAAAGGACTTCAGAATTAGACCCCACAAGCATACACAAGATAGAAGAGAGATTGAGAAGCAGCTTGAAGCCTGCCTGAAATTTACCAGCCGGCTGTTGAATTCCTACCCTCTTCCACACCGGCTGGTTGCTGGAATCCGCTTGAAACTGAGCGCATCGCAGCTGCTGTCATGAGAGACAGCAACGTCTTAGAGGGGACGTGCTCTCTATCGGGTTCAAAGGCTGCTGTTGTACACGTCTACTGTCTCTGTACGTACAGACACTGCCCGAATACACAGACACTATAAGCAGTACCGTTATTGTAGCAAACTCCTGAGCGGTCGTACTGTAGTGAAACAAACATTAATCTCTTTTATTGAAACTCACCAGCTCATGCTGCACCTCCTCCCCAAACTCCCATTCAAGTCAGCAGGAATCTGGAATGCAGGATCGGGTCCTGTATTCAGCAGATTCCTGTCTTCCTTCACAATACCAAACCTTGCACGGGGTCAGTTTTCCCTGTTTCTTGTTCCAAGATCCGTTTTAAATTGAACTGATCCTGACTGTCAGTAAATGCTTTCTTCATTTTTAACAAGACATCAGTATATTGCTCTTTGGCTGCAAACCTATCATTGATTAAGGCACAATAAACAGATGATATATTTAGGTCCCGCAGGATAAAAAAAAAAGAGGTTGCAAATGTACATTTCTGTGATCAAATCGCTTCAAATTAGAGTCTGTTCTAGCAACAGGAAACAAACGGATTTCTAAGCAAATGAGCTACAGATTTACCCGTGAACAATTAAAAGGAAATAGACCACACCGAGAACTAGCAAGCAGGAACAGAGATAGATCTGGATATATTTAGATTGTCTATCTATCCATAACTAATATCCACACGTGCATTTATCCATATTTAAATGGATTTAGATTTGTAAGTTACTTTTAGGAAGGGCTCTGAATATTCTCCACTGTAGGGTTTTTGCAAGAGCTATTTCAGAGGCAAATGCATTGCAGAAGGGGTTAGGGTTCATGCTACTCCTAAACCCGGATTTTAGGAAGGGGGAACCTCTCACGCCTTTACTTCGTACCTCTCAGTTTGAGGGAGTAGTCCCTGAGAAATGTTGGGGCCCCTTCCCACCACACTCGCGGTGCAAATATTGGGCCTGATTCGACCCTCCTTCTGTACCTCTTTACGTCGAAGAAACCCTGCCCTGCGCTCGAAGCGACAGGTGAATCCTGATTTTGGAGCGGGGTGTACACGTCTCATTTGGGGCAAAAGGGAGTCCAGGAATGGGAGAAGGGGCGTCAGTTCATGTCTGCCCCGCAGCTAGTTTTCGTGGGTAAACGTCCTCTAATTACGAGGACCATTGCGGAGCAAAATATTTCCTTTCGCCTCGGATCAGCGCACCAAACCGAGGGGAGAGGCGAATACCTTTGGGTCTGTGCGGAAAGGCGCAGGCTGCGGTGCTTTCTCTTTCAGCCAGCTAAAAGCTGTTCTCTTAATGAATTACTAATGAGTTAAAATTGGACAGCAGGCTTAATTAAAGCGTAGAGGCGATGTGTTTACCACATTGTAATTGAACTCATTAGGGTTCTGGCTTTTTTTTTTTTTTTTTTTTTTTTTTGCTTTTTGTTGTTGTTGTTGGGTTTTTTGTTTGTTTTGGAGCAGCCTCCTTCTTGTGCGCGGCCAGTCATCTCTGGAAGCTGTTTATTAGGAAAGGGGAAAGAGCTTGTAAATCAATTCCGCCGATGAAAAACACCACTTTGGGGGGAAATAAAACACTTAATGATTTCTCGGCTGTTTCCTAGGCGAGGAGTGGAGAGGAACCGCTCTCCGCAGGGCCAGCAGGCTGGAGGGACACGCAGGAGGCCGGGAAGTTTGTGGGGACTTGGGAGTTGCTCTGGCCACGAGGAATTGAGAGTGTTCCTAGGAAGGAGCTGAGGTTGTAGCCCCCTAGTTTGGGCAGCCAGGGGCGCTGCTGAGAGGTATTAGTGGCGGTGGAGGGGTGCTCTTTTGGGAGGAAAATAAGCATGTTCCAGGTCTAGCACCCACTGAAGGGCCCTTTGTATGGGGGGCTGTCAAGATGTCTCCCAGCCTGCGGAGCTTTCCAGCTCCCTTGAGAATTGCTTCCGTGGGGAGGAATCCGTTGGTGCATTTCACTTCTTCCTTCACTTCAAGTGGGGAGGGAGCGTCTGGGAAATTGACGAAGCCCTGGCAGGGATGATTTAGTTGGGCTTGGTCCTGCTTTTAGGAGGGGGAAGGGGTCGGTGGCCTCCTGAGGGCTCTTCCAACCCCCCCAATTGGGCAGAGGACAGCGGGGTTTGGGGAGGTGGGCAGGTTTGTAGGGGGAGGGAGCGAGCATAAGGAGGAGGAGGGTGAATTATGGGGATGGTGGCTGGGTTAGGATCAGGAAGAAGTGAAAGAGCTGCGAGAGGAGGGGGGAGGCTAGAGGGAGGGGATTGGAGGATGTGGGGGCTGGAGGATGGAGTCAGGGGGTCTAGGAAGGTGAGGTGGGGCTGGGAAAGGGGAAAGCTTTGCCCTCCCCCCTTCTCGTGTCCAGGCTCTTTGAGCAAACCCTGCGGGTTCCCGTGCGGCAGCCGGGCTGGGACCCACGCCGCTCCCAGCCGAGATAATCAGCTGACCCAACAGGAGTAGCCGCTTTCACACGCTGCGGAGCCGGAGGCTACTGCAGAGCCCGGCCCGGCCAGCTGAGCGCCGGTCCCGGAGGGACGCCCCGAGCAACTCTCGTGTGGCGGCGAGGGGGGCCCCGCTGGCTGGCAGCCGCACCCCTGGGGAGAGGGCAAGCCGCCTGCCCCGGGCTGCGGCTTGCAATGCGCTGCCTGGCTGTTAGAAGGCGTCCGAGATCCGCCGCTGCCCGAAGCAGGAGGGTGGGGGAGAGCGAGGAAGCGCGCCCCTAAAAACGTCCCGGCGCGGCGCAGAGCAGAGCGGGCGGGGGATGAGAGAGGCAACCAGCGAGGACGCGCCACGCCGCCCTGGCCCCTGTTTCGGAGCCGGCTCCGATGCCTTCTGGTGGTGACCCAGCCAGGCGCTCGGCTCCGCGTTCCCCGCCAGCGGCGTCTAACAGGTACGCAAGCGGCAGCCCGCAGCCTTCCTCACTCTCCCCTCCCTTGGTGGGGGGCGGGGGGCGCTGGAGAGGCGGCTGATTTGAAAGCAGGCTCCCTTAAAACTCCTCCCGGGCCCAAGCCGTCAACCCGCTGAACGGTGCCCTCTGTAGTGGATGCGTCGGGGTATTAGCGCAATTATTGGCGTGTTGCCCTCCACACCGCACGCAGGACGAGCCCGGTTGCGGAGCGCGGGTTCTAGCTGATGAAAGCCCTTCACTTGGGATGGCCGGGCTCTGGGCTCACCGGCCACAAAAGCAACGCGCCTTTGCAAGGGCTTTTCTCCCAGCTTCAGTCCGCGGCTCCAGCGGGGAAAGCAGCGCTCGGCCTGTGTACGGGCACCTTCACCTCCCCTCTCTCTGCCAGCGTGGAGCCTTGCACAGGGAGCAGAAGCAATCGGGACAGGACCGCGGGCGTTTATTACTAACGGGTGCGTTTAGGAAAAGTTTGCAAACGCTTCGTTTCTCTCTCTCTCTCCCCCTCCCCCACGGAATAATTAGCGTTGCTTATAAATAACTGATGCCAAGCACAAGGGGGGAGGGGAGATTTATTCTGCTAGTTGCAACCAGGGCCAAAGCGCAGGGTCTGCTGCGGTGGCTTGGGGACAGGAACAGACTGGGCTTATTTAAAGAAGGCTGCTATAGACAATCAGGCAATTGCTCGCTACTCCCTCTCACGCAGCGCTGCGTCCGAGGTCTCTCATTGCCCGGCCCAGCGGAGCTGTCCCTTCAGCACCCCCAAGCCGTCCCATTCCTCCACAGCCAACTTTCCCCATGGCTCTAGAGATACCGCGTGCTTGACCCAAGTGCTTCCTGCAACTGGAAATGATCCACTTGGCTGGCTTCTCCCTGGATGTTCATCAGAGGAGACCACCTCGATCTCCCACCCCCTTTGGGCCCCTGGCGTTTTAAAGGATTGTAACAAATGCCCCGTCCCTATTGGAGTGAAAAGCATAAGGACGCTTGGATACGGAGCCCAGCTTGACCCAAAATAGGTCTGCTGCGGTGTTTTCCGTGGGAAAGTAGTTCGTGCTTTAATATAAAAGGCATCCTTCCTCTTCGATTGGCAGTCTGAATCTGTACTTAAACTGGAGAAAGGCCTGAAAAAAAATTTAAGTGTGGGGAAGAGGCATCAGTCAACCAGTCAAAAGCCTGTGTACGCATGTGAGTTTGTAAGGCAACGATATTTTCTGACGTGAAAAGCTACACTTGGAAACAAAAGTGAAGCATGGAGCAGATTTTACCTCGTGCTTTTAAAACGCCGTTAAGGTCTAAGAAACACCTGTGCCAACACGTGTGGTGCTTTAAACCCTGATGATAGGGTTGTGACATCTCTACTCTAATATAGCATAATATTTTCACTAATCGAGCTACATGCTTGTTACACAGATGTCATTGTGGCTTCTAATCAACTACCTCCATAACATGGGCAGTCCAGTTGTGATCTGTAATCCATTCTATTACAAAATCTTTGGGGAAATGTCTCTATAGTATAATGTAGTCCCTGACTAATAACTTTTAACATAATAATGAAAACATGACAGTGAAGGGGGAAATATGGTAGTGGAATAGTAAAGGACTTACATTTAGGGGGTTAGAGTCCAACTGTGACGTAACAGACCCATCAGTGGATTATGTGAACTATCAAATTTTGGAGAAGCGTAAAAGCTAAACAAACATAGTACTCAGAGGTTGTTTATTCTTCATAAAATACAATTCTACTAAGCAGGAAGTTACTGCAAACATTTATCAATAATGAATGAATCTCCTGTAATAAAATACTTGCATAATTAGCTACAGCCAAGTATGTGCATTTTGCTAACCATTTTGCAACTGTTGAAAATGAGTTGATAAATCCCTTTAAATATCATTTTAAATACCCCCCCCCACAAAAAAGGAACACCACATTCGCCCAATCCTCCGCCTTGTATTATGTTATGATTTTCCATTTCTGAAACAGAAAACGTAACTACTCCTGAAATATAACAGAAAACTCTTTGGTGAATTCAGAAGAGTCATTAACATTCAGCTTTAAGTGAATGTTAACAGTAAATAAAGAAATCTCATGATTGTAATAGTTGTAACAAAGCAATAATAAACCAGTGGGTGGTCATCAGTAATGATAAATGTATCATTATTACTGTGTGTCTGGGAACTGGGTTTGGAAAGTGCTTCAGACTTTTTAGTTGCAGGCTTGGTGGCAATTCGTTTCTGAGCCTGGAAAAAAGCCATATAATTTTATACACAATTTAGGTGAAAATAAATTTAAATCTGTATATTACATTTTTAATTTCAAGATAGTAATTAAAGTTGGTTCATTATATCTCCTCTGAAACTCTCAGTGCACTTCTTAATTGCCTGTTTGCACAATTTACTTCTAAGACACCCAAGGTTACTTGGTTCTAAAAGATGCAAAATTTAATTATTTACCAGCATTGTGAGTTTTCTCATGATCGCAACATGTTTTCTTCAAAAGTTTGGTCTTTCCTCCACCCCCATTTGGTTTTCAATTGTAACAATATGTCTCTTTCTTAAATACCTTGAAACAAACTATATTTCTGGATTTAGATTTTCCAATCACTTTTTTAAAATTGTGTAAAATAAACCAATGAACAGCCGAAGTTTATTTTCTGGTGGTCAATTCGCTAATGTCCAAATCTGCAGTTGTTGGCTTTTGTCCATCAATATATAAACGTCTATAAGCAGGAAAAAACTATAGAAATAAGGACAGTAGAGCTTTTAAGGTACAATGGACCCAAAAAGCGTAAAGAGGTATCTAGAAAGAATCTATTCCCAGGGTGTAGTTTCTCATACTAAGCATTAAGATAACGAATTGAACTTTTAATACAATTCCAGCCAGCAGATTTAATCCTGATTTCGATTATACCACTTAACTATGCCTACAGTGGAACTATTTGGATATCTTACAAAGGTTTGCAAATATCTGGAATAATGGCAACTTCGATTACATGAAACATATATTTAACTTTGAAGTCAAAAGACCTGTCTCAAACAAACAAAAAATAGATAACTCCTTCTGCCATACTTGTAGTAAGCTGTTGCTGGAGTTTTCCTGCTACGAAATACCTCTCAAGATCCACAGAAATATCAATTTCCCTAAACTCTCCCACTGCCTTTAAAGTGTCGGTAGAAAGAGTCTGTGGTGTGTCTCCTTCCCCATAATGCTGATTATGGCTGCAGAAGCGTCTTTTGCCAGTGGAAATTCTACCTAGGTCTCTGCCCTTTTGTTGTGTCTAGCTTAGATTATTCAGGAGCAGAGACAAAAGCCTGAAGTGATGTGATCTAAATGAGCTCTGAGGTTTTCCAGATGGGACCATCTTAATTCCAAAGGCCCCTTTTGCTTTCCGATTCAAATAATAATAATATGTTTTTAATCAACTACTAAGAGGACTTCAGGGTGAAGGAAGTTCCAATATAAAATCATATCCGTATTTTTAAAAATCATGCTTCGGCACATGAATATTTCCAATTGTAATGATCCCTTGCGCGCCCGTTACTTATAGCTGCAAGTTTCATTGGGAGGGGTTGGGTGTGCAGGTCATGAATTTTACAGAGCTTGGCTTTCTTTGTGGCTTTTTAAAATGCAGCGAGGTATCCTTGTTCCTCCTGGCATGTCTGGTAGGATAAACGCTGCTGGAGTAAATAAAAGCTGCGAGGGAGGGTTGTAAGCATGAAGGGTTGGGCTAAATCTATGGTACTTCCCCCGTCTCTACAGTTACTTTCAAATCTGCCCTTCCTCAAGGAACAGGAATCGCTCTGTCTTCTATTTGAATCCCCTAAAGCGATCGCTACAGACAGATAATTGCGCGGGGGAGGGGAGCGGCAAGAGGAGGGGAGGGGTAATAAACGAAGCGAAAGAGTTTTACTGTCCATATCCGAAGTTTGCCCACGGTTCGTCTTCAGAGGTGAACCCTGGTCCTTCGTTGTAAAATAAGCCATTCAAGCATTGACAATGGACAGAAAATGACTCCAGATATGCGATGTTACCCTGTGTAAATCCAGACTCCCCCGAGATTGCTCCGGATTTACACCGGTATAAGTGAGACCAGAATGTAGAGCGCCCTGGGCAGCGGGCGGACCTCTTTATAAACAGAAGCTCCAGGGGGTAGCCGAGTTGGTCAGTACGGGATAAACTTAAAAAACAACACATGGTCTGGTAGCACTTTATAGACTAACAAAACATGTAGATGGTATCAGGAGCTTTCGTGGGCACAGCCCACTTCTTCAGATGACCGGAGTGGTGATGAAGTGGGCTGCGCCCACGAAAGCTCCTGATACCATATATGTGTTTTGTTAGTCTATAAAGTGCTACCAGACCATGTGTTGTTTTTTAAGTTTACTCTTTATATACAGTCTGCTTGGGCGTATAATTCACTCAGAGACGCTCACAAAAGAAAGTGAACCTGTTAGCCTATGCAAGCCTCACACTAGTTCTTCCTGCCCGGTAGCAGGCCACGCGTGAGCGAGGCCTCTCTAGATTATGAACGCTTCACTTCTTTTCAATGCAATTCCACGACCACCAGGTTCCTCCGCAAGGTGAGGTTCAGCACGAATACCCACCGGTTCTTTTAACGAGGATTTCCACAAGCTAAGCTGGAACAGGACACTTGGCCATTCTTAAAGAGGCATGATTGGGCAAATCTCCTTTCACTTATGCTAGTTTTACCTAGTGTGACCCCGTTCATGTTCAGAGCAGTTATTTCTCATTTATCTATTGGTGTAAATTACCAAGTGAATCCGTGCCTTGATACTGAAAGAGGGAAAACGCCCGTGGGTTTCTGACTCAGATGTCCTTGCACTGCAATTATCAGGTGGAGTCCTAAAGTTTTACTTAGGGGCTCCAGACAAGTTATTACACTCTACAGAACAATTTTTAAAAAGTTTAAAACTCTTTAAAATATCAAATACTAAATACAAAGTCTGGCTAAGGCTCTTTCGGAATTAGACTCTTTCCAAAATGTATTTCCTGTTTTATTATTTAGCTCCTAGGGGATGTTAGTGAATGGTATCAGCAACCTGAAAAGCTGTCCAAATGTGTGTTATACACATGCGCTGGCGGCATCCGGATAACATGTGGATCTACATGCATTTCTATAGGCCGATCTCGTTCCTTTTTAAGCTACTGCAGAATAGCATCCAAGCACAAAATAAAGTGAATCGTCTGTAGGTAATGGTCTACCCTGAAACCAACAAGAGCAAAGGAACCCAAAGGTGAAATAGAAACTCCAGCATTCGGGCGTCTAAACGGTGGCCGATCTGGCACGAGATTCTCCTCTTGATTGTTGGGATTTACAGGCCTAACGCCCATTAGCCTTAATGGGAGCTAGGGCTGTGTATCCCCAGGCATTGAAATGAATGTGTATTTATTCAATCTGTGCTGCAAAACCTAGGCACGAGAAGGAGATAAACTTCTGTTCATTCTATCTCTGCATGTCCTTGTAAAGAGATCTCCTTCGAGTATCTGAAAGACAGGGGTTTCTTCGGAAGTTACTTTAGGAAAATTACTATCAAAATCTGTTCAGAAACACGCTCTAGCACACTTGAGAAAATGTATGGAGTTTTGACTATAAATTCACCATTAGAATATCAATCTAAATAACTCCATTTTCAGATAGACAAGCCAGTTCTAAGAAATCGTCATAAATAATACTAAAATCCTAAATTATTTGTCTCTCTCTCTCCTGAGGCTAAAAGGCCTTACGCTGATATAATATTTTTATGAGTCGTCTTCCTTTTGTTTATAAAGGCGGTGTTCTTAAATTTTTGACACGGGTTTGTGCGAGATTATATATAGTAATACAGACACATGCATACCTGTATGTGTATATAACATCCCTTTCCTAACTGTACCATATACGTATCAAATACCAATTTAGTGATGAAGACAGGAGAGGAAATTTCTCAGTGGCGGGGTAATAGATCATACAATGTGTGACACTGGTTTAACCGATAAAACAATTTGAATCAATTAGCTCGCGGAGGAGAGTTTTGAAGTGTAAAATTCATGTCAGTCTGGCTAGGAAGCATTGATTAAAATGTCACCAATCTGAGGCTTACAGCTATTGCTCACATGAAAGCAGCAGGCTCCGATATGGAAGAGAATCAGAAAAAAGGGGAGGGAGCAGGTTCGTATGTGACAGTAGCTGTGTAAGGGCTAGCAGAGTTTAATACAAGGTGACAGAAGTAGTAATAAAGAGAGGCGTTTGCATTTCAAAGTTTTAGCGAGGGCCAGGCTTTGTAAGGGCGCTGCAGTTTAGCTGCCTAGGCAAAGATGATATTGTTTTCAACCTTTCTGGAATATCTATTGGAAAATGATGCTAAGGGTCGAAAAGGAACACGGCATCTCGCTTTAGTGTGCACTGGAGCCTTTATAAAATGCATGTTCATGATTAACAGCCACACGGAAAGGTGGTTGCTCAGGATCGTTGTCCTCCCCCAAAATATATTATTTTTTAAAAATCCCAAGGAATATTTAGAAATATCCATCTCTTCGGCCCAAGCTCCACCCTGCTGCTTAAGAGGAACTGCTGGATCGGTTAGCCAGATACTCTTCTATTTTGCCTTAAAGTCGGCGGGTTTCTTCACTCTCGGAAAGGACCTGACAAACTTTAGACTGGGAAAGCCCCTTCCCATCTCAGTTCGCCTTTTTCAGTACAAAATTGAAACCCCTCAGAGATCTTGTCAGAACTAAAGGGGGGAATCATCAGGTATTTGCTCTCGCGTGGCTACTCTGTGAAGAAGTATTACAGAAGCGCTACACAGAAATGATTGTTCATGCAACACCCGGATAGCCCTACTGATCTTTTTCATATCATACAGTTAGTATGATCACATCTGCATTTGAGAACATTAGCTAAGGTCTAGCCAAGCGTTCTTGGAAAGCTACGGGAAAGAAAGAAGGAGAAATGTTTCGAAAATCTTGAGAAGTTCCTTAAAGCCAAAGGGGGAGAGGGAGGCTTCGGGCAGGAATGTCAAGATTAGGTGCAGTGATTATTTATAGTTGGATGAAGAGGACTCAATCTTGAGTAGTTAGTTCTACTATTTTCCCTATGATATGCCAAAAATAACTGTAGTGCAGTATCTCTATTTGTCAGGAAGTGCAAAGCGTTGATTTACTACCTGATCAATAAAGAAGCAAACTTTACTATATTGTTGCCTTACCTATTTCATTTTCATTGCTTAATTTCTTTTGCCAATTGTGTGAAAAAAGTTTCCCTTGGACACTTAAACGATAAGCCTTTGTAAAATTCGTTTCAATATGTTTGTGTGGCTTGCATTAAATAGTTTAGTTTGCGTGGGGGCGCCGCATTTTTATTACTGTCCATTGCGTTTGTTCTTTAGTCCTTGCGCCTGAACCTATCGGAGTTGGCTGTAATAAAAGTTACATTGCAACAATGTAATGTCATCCTCCATTCTTCAAACAAAAATGTTTCCAAAATTTTAACTTTTATCCTCCAACTGATCCATCCTTCCCTCTTCCCTTAAGAGGAAGGCCAGGATAAGGCTTAAAACACGCAAAAACATGTAAAGAGTTACAAACTAAATGTCATTTCAATTTTCTACGCTCTGCTCTTGCTTATACATGTAATATTTACTCTTAACTCCTGTCCAGTTAAGGCGCAGATAGATTGATAGTAGATTAGTACCCTGCGCTCTTTATTCAAATCTCTCTCTAGGCAAATCTGCCATTGAACTTGTTTGTACACCGTCGAGTACAACTAGCCCTTATCGCTTTTGGGGATCCCGAGGTGCTAAGTCATAGGGACAATAAATACAAAAACTACGTTCGAACGACAGTTTTGACACGATCTAAAGCGTCTGAGATGCTGTTGCTGATTTGCTACTGAAAGAATCGCTCCATAAAGGATTATTTTACAGTAATTTTAAGATTTCCAACCGAAATTCCCTTTTCAAGATCTCCGGCTCAGAAAGGTCACCTCCCTACCCCTTTGGACACAAGCATCCGTGTTTTAAACACACGACAATCTTAAAAACTTACTTTATACCAGACCAAAACAGCAGGTGTAGAGGCTGCACGGAGTCGTATTTTTGCAAGTTTTCTTCCCAAATCTTTAAGAAGGGGGAGTAGAGGAATCCCCTAGGACCTACAGGGCTTGAGGCTGCTATTCAGGCAAAGAGGGGAGTAAGGATGGCGGGATCGATCCTCTGGTGTAATTTTAAAAACACCTCCATACTGTTTGGGAATGAGGGAAGAAGGCCCCCGAGTTTCCACTTGTTGGGGACAGCGGAGCAGCAGCGAGAGCTGGGCAGTGTAGGAGCTGGCGCGGCGTAGGGTAAGACTGGATAGGCAGGGTAAGACTATGGCATTGTAGGGTGACAACAGACCCGTGCATGAAGTCTGGGAGAAGAGACGCCAAGTTTGGGGCCCTGCACATCACCTCTCGTGGTTGCACCGAGGAAGGAGCTGGGCGTCTGCGCCCCCCCCGTGGAAACCCCACGAGGGCCGAGCGCTGGTTGTGTTTGCGGGAGAGGCGCAGGGCGCTGCAGCGAGTTCTCCGCCTGACGCGAGGGCTCCCTGGTGCAGCGGAGCAGCCCGTGGATGTGACATGCCTGGGAGCCGGTGACGTCACTTTGCCCACTGGGTGTCGTCCTTTCGGTCCGCATGGAGTTCAGCGGCAGAGGGAACGCAGCAGCTCCAGCGATCGCTCCACCTGGGGCTGGGCGCAGACCCATTCGCGCACGTAGCGCATCAGCTGGCGGGGGGGGGGGGGGACTGATCCGGCTCGCAGCTCACAACCGCCATTCTCCTCCCTGCTAGTGGTATTAACGCAGAGGACAGCCTGCCTATGAGCGGAGGAAACCTTGCGAGACTCCTTGCCTGCTGGATTTGAGGACATGCTTTGATGTCTGTTCCCAACCCCCCACCCCTCCTTTTTGAGTTCCCCCAGGAAGACGGTTAGGAGGACGCCTATGTAAAGACCACCCTGATTCAGGAGGTAAATATTTCATCCTCGTTGCTTGTTCGGGTCAGTGTTAGCTCGGGTCAGGTGTTCTGCATAAAGTTTAGGATGGGTGTAGAGGGGAGGGGCAGGCAGGTTATACATTAATAGGACAAAAGGAGGATGCTACGCACCCTTTTATAGAATGCTTTCTTGAACAAAACTTTTTCTTTCTTCCATCTGCTTTTTAAAAATTCCATTGACTTCTTTTACCCACCGCCGCTGTATGTGTGTGTGTGTGTATATATATATATATAGCTTTCCCCCACCTCTCATCTTTGGAAGGGGAGGAGAGAAAGGAAAAGACTGGGAAAATGACTTAAATCATTTGCACTGGTTTAAACATTGCCTAATCCGCACAATCCTTGAAAAAATCATACCAGGAAAGTCTAGCTGGACTTAATCTCATTCAGCATAGCACCTGAGAAGATAAGAATCTTGGTCAATGAAGAAGCTATTTGAAGAGTTGGTGTAGGGAAACCAGGTTTAATTGTTGTTACATATTAATTGCTAAGTAATTATCTGTCCATTGGAGATATTGTATCTGATCCATCCGAGGTGACAAGCTCTGTTCCTGTCTTGCTTGAACGGCTCTAGGTTTGTTCAGCAGTCTTGAAGGCCACCAGTGGTAATGAACGCCGAGAATCAGGGAAGGGAATACTGTAAAATAATAACAATATCCTACCAAAGGCAGAATCAGGATTGTATTATGATCTTTGAAATCAGAGATAAATATGATCTGCAACGTATTAAACATAAATGACAACGTTGAGATGGTTGGAGAAGGACAATTTTAAGCAACTGATGCAGCGTCTGATTAGCCCAGTTATTATCCAATGTTTTCTTGGGAGGAGAAGATGGTGCATTTTTAAAAACTGCGGTGAAAAAAACTGTTTGGCCCATAGGCGTTTTTGTTATTTGGTTTGATAAGATTCATTCGATCGCTTTATTTTAACTATTACTTGCTTTGAAAATATTCTTAACTGATGTAATTAAAGAATTGAGTATTCGAACCTGAGATGAAATCAGAACGTCTGAGTTTTTAAAAGCACCGACCTTTTGAAAAGGTGGCATTATCAATCTTTCATAGAGGGGACGTCCCAATAGCATCCAAGGAAAGTGGAAAGTAATTAAATATTTTCTGCTGATGGTGGGTGGTAATTGGATGGCTTCCTCGAAACCTCGTCTAATTCTTAAACCATTTGCTTTAACATTCTTTACATACCCATCGCTTTTCTAATGTCAACACAGTAATAGGTAGATATTTGAAAATGGTTTCAAATCAAACACCTTTTCCTATTTAGGACTATTTGGGTCTCAAGAATGACGATCCAGATTTATCCTGTTGACCAAGCAGTAGTCTATATGATTTTAACACCTGATACTCCAAAATTAACTAAACTGTTTCCGTTTTTAGAAGCTTGCCAAATTTTTCTTTTTAGCGATTGAGGACAGCAGTTTTCCATTGCAAAAAATAGTACCACTCGCTGTAATGCATAGGTGAGGTGGATTCCGTTACATTTAAGAAAAATTATTTAAACTTTTGATTGGCGATGGTGAATTAAAACTGGTTCTAAGGACAGTCGGGTCACATTAAATACGTTTTAGGCTAAATTTATTTTAAGACTCTGCCATTCAGGACTCCTACTGAAGTCAATAGATGTTCTAGGTAAGATTGAAATGCGGAAAGCAATCCTGGGGTGCAAACTGGCTCGGTTTTAGATCTGCGGGTGTAGCCCAGGGTATGAAACACAAGGTGAGTGAGGTAATACCTTTCACAAGTCTGTCCAATAAGAGAGACTATCTACCTTATCCCTCCCATTTTTAGATGTCACGTTTGCACCTGTGCAGCTCTTGTTGGACTAGAATAAGCATATAAGCTTCTGTCAGGTCTAATAACCTTTTTTTTTTTTGCCTCCCGGCTTTAACAAAAGGGTTAACTTTCCTCTGTCTGATTCACTTGTAAATAGACCAAAGTGTGTCTCAAACCCTAGCAGAAGCAGCAAGCGTGGGACTTGGGTTGTGTTGTGTTGTGGGCTGGCCCGCCATGGCGGCTCTATAACGTTGCGGAGGCTGCCCAGAAGAGAGTGATGTTTGCCTTTCCTCCCTTCACTGGCCCATCCGCAGACCCGTGTTGTTTTCTCTTCCAGTGGGCCCCAGGAGACTGCCGAGGGTGAGCGCTGAAGAGATGGCCAGCAGCCCCCTGCCAGGACCCACGGACATTCTGCTCCCTTCTCCCTCCAGCACCTACCAGCCGGACTCCATGAGCCAGCCGCGAGCCAGTCACGCCAGCATGAAACCGAACCAAGTGGGCCAGGTGATTTTATATGGAATCCCCATCGTGTCTTTGGTGATCGACGGCCAGGAGCGGCTGTGCCTGGCGCAGATCTCCAACACCCTGTTGAAGAACTTCAGCTACAACGAGATCCACAACCGGCGGGTGGCGCTGGGCATCACCTGCGTGCAGTGCACCCCGGTGCAGCTGGAGATCCTGCGGCGGGCCGGGGCCATGCCCATCTCCTCCCGCCGCTGCGGCATGATCACCAAGCGGGAGGCGGAGCGGCTCTGCAAGTCCTTCCTGGGGGAGAACCGGCCGCCTAAGCTGCCGGACAACTTCGCCTTCGACGTGTCGCACGAGTGCGCCTGGGGCTGCCGGGGCAGCTTCATCCCGGCCCGCTACAACAGCTCGCGGGCCAAGTGCATCAAGTGCAGCTACTGCAGCATGTACTTCTCGCCCAACAAGTTCATCTTCCACTCCCACCGCACGCCCGAGGCCAAGTACACGCAGCCCGACGCCGCCAACTTCAACTCCTGGCGCCGCCACCTCAAGCTGACGGACAAGAGCCCCCAGGACGAGCTGGTCTTCGCCTGGGAGGACGTCAAGGCCATGTTCAACGGCGGCAGCCGCAAGCGCGCCCTGCCGCCCGCCCCGCCGCCGCCCGGCGCGGCGGCCGCCCCCTGCCACCCGCTGAGCTCGGTCAAGGCGGCGGCGGCCGCGGTGGTGGGCGGCGGGCTGCTGAGCCCGCACCTGCTGGCGGCGCCGCCCGAGCTGCAGCAGAAGCGGGGCCGCTTCGAGGAGGAGGAGGAGCTGGAGGGCGGCAAGAGCCAGCGGAGCTACCCGGTCATCCCGGTGCCCAGCAAGGGCGCCTTCGGCGGCGTGCTGCACAAGCTGCCCGGCTGCGGCGGCCTCTTCCCGCACCCCTACGGCTTCCCCGCCGCCGCCTTCGGCCTGTGCCACAAGAAGGAGGAGGGCGCGGCGGGCGAGCCCCACAAGGCGGCCGGCGGCCTCTCGGGCCTCTTCTGGCCCGGCCGCAAGGAGGCCGCCTTCTACCCGCCCTTCTGCATGTTCTGGCCGCCCCGCGCCCCCGGCGGCCTGCCCGTGCCCACCTACCTGCAGCCGCCGCCGCAGCCGCCCAGCGCCCTCAGCTGCTCGCTGGGCGACAGCCCCGGCCTGCTGCGCCAGGCGTTCCTGGACCTGGCCGAGCCCAGCGGCGAGGCGGCGGCGGCCGCCGGGCTGGGCGCCCCCCCGGCCGCGGCAGCGCCCCCCGCCGGCGGCGGCGGCAGCAGGGACCCGCTGTTCGAGACGCCCCCCGGCGGCGGGGACGCTGCCTCGCCCGCGGCGGAGGGGGGCGGCGGAGGCGGCGGCCGGGGCCCGGCTCGCCACCCCCACCTGCTGGAGGGGCAGGCCGGCCGCAAGGGGACCGGCGGGTACCACCACTCCAGCGCCTTCCGGCCGGTGGGGGGCAAGGAGGACTCGGAGAGCCTGGCCAAGCTGCACGGGGCCAGCGGCGGCCCCCACCACCCGGCCTCGCCGCCGCTGCTGCTGCTGCAGGAG